>NW_028274809.1:155315988-157815988 GCF_037043125.1 Eumetopias jubatus | reverse complement strand
CATCCATCAAAGTTTTTAATGCATTCAAAGTTGTAGACATAGATACACTTCATCCTAAAAACATTGGCATGCTTATTATTAACTAGATTTCAATATATTTTAGAGCTTTTAGGTAAATTTAACATATAGTAAAATGCATAATTCTTGTGTATCCTTAAATGAGTTTTGCCAAATACATATACCTATATAATTCAAACCCCTAACAAGATATAGAACATTACCATTATCCCAGAAAGTTTCCTCATACCCCTTTTTAATTAGTCCCCAGCTTCCATATCTCCAAAGAGAACCACTCCTTAAAATTTTTTTCACCTTAAATTTGTTCGGCCTATTCTTGAACTTCATAAGAATGTACTCACACATTTCATACTCTTTAAGGTTTCTGTCAAACAGCATAATATTTTGATGATTCATCCAGGAGATTGTTTATACCAATAGCTCATTCTTTGTAATTGTTTATTAATAATTGTTTATCCATTTTTCTATTGATGGGCACCTGGGATCTTCTCAGAGTTAGCTATTACAAATAAAGCTGCTGTTAACAGCATGTACAATATTTTTGTAGCCACTGCATATTTATGTTTAAGAGATACATAAGCTGATATTGTAAGACACATGATTTGCAAAAAAATATGTGTGTAAAACATCACTAAAAATGTTTCCTTCTTGAAAACTACATAATATGTGACTAAATAAATCACAAAAAGTGCTGTTTTCATTATGCCTAAACCTTTTTGCTTTTTCATGATTTGTGTTCTACATAATAACATTTCACATGTGCAACCTGGGCTTTTTTGCATTTTTTATGAATATGAAACATTATCTGATATAACCAGAATTATAGGATATATTTTTACTCAATGTCAAAGTTTTGAAGAATTTTATGTTAGTTCTGTTTCACACTCACGTAGCCTTGATGTCTGACTTTTGAGGAATTCTTTTAAGACCATGCAGCATTAATGTGGTTTAGAAATACAAATGTACATTTGTAGATAATGATCTATACACATAATGATATATCCACGAAGGGATGATTTAATAGCAAGAGTAAAATGCATGAATAAATACCAAAGAGGATAGGCACATTTAATTTATGCTATTACACTAGAGTCATATTAACTATACATATTACTCAAGGAATCAAACCATACCTACTGAGAGAGGGAGATAATAATTTCAATGATGAGGGTGATGCCAATTTCAATTTCTCTCCAGTAAGCAAGAGATGGGGAAAGTGAAAATGTTGATGCCTCAGAAATCCCTATTATCTTTGTCATGTGGGAATATAGTTGTACATTTAATTAATTAGTTTTTTTAAGTATAAAAGCAAATTATAAATAAAAAATTGAATATTCCATTTTCTATCAACAACAAAACACCAAACCAAAAATAAGTTTCCATACTAGATTTAAACTTTTGAAAATATAGTTATATATACATGTAAGTACATACTATGCATGTGCACATATTTATGTAAGCCCATGTTAATGTGCATTTACTAGAAATGTAAGGAGTTTTTAAAAAAACAATTTTAATTATTTCAAGACTTGTGGCTTACCTACAGGCTTCAAGACCTCATTCCTCACCAACAACCCCAAATACCTCTTGGTGCATGACATTTACTCATTTTGGTAAAACTGAAACAGAGTTGTGTGAGCTTTGTGATCTTTAGTAAGATAAGTAAGTATTCCAAATGTTGGTGTCCCTTAATATGGAGATTGGGAATAATATTACATATTTCTGAGATGCTGTGAGAAATATCAACAGGAACACATATGAAAAACTTAAGTGATTCAATAATTGATGGTGAGAGTAATATTTTTTGTGTATTTATTTATTTATTTGACAGCGAGCGAGCGAGCGAGAGAGAGCACAAGCAGGGTGAGTGGCGGGCAGAGACAGAGGGAGAAGCAGGCTCCTCACTGAGCAGGGAGCCCGATGCGGGGCTCGATCCTAGGACTCCGGGATCATGACCTGAGCCAAAGGCAGTTACTTAACCAACTGAGCCACCCAGGCGCCCCGGTGGGAGTAATATTTTGAAGTGTTATATATTATTCATTGCTGGTAAATTTTTGTTCACACTTAAGCCGCTAGTCACTGGGGTTGAGGCTGTTATGGTTCACAGAGCAAACCCAGCTAAGAAACATCATAGCAGTAAGCTTCTGACTGGGATCAAGTCCCGCATCCCTGCTGAGCTGGGAGCCCCCTTCTCCCTCTACCTGCCACTCCCCCTGCTTGTGCATGTGCACTCTCTCTCTGACAAATAAATAAATAAAATCTTTTAAAAAAAAGGAAGTTTATAACAACATGAGTTCACTTATAAAAGCATATAACTATGCTTCTGCATCAAAATTTGAATGTATCAATTTGATCTTTATCCAGATAAGAATTTAAAAACATATTATTCTTTACTATAAGGATAATTAAATTAAGCATATTTTATAGCAATTATACAAATAAATTATTTTCACATATTATACTATCTTTAAGCTTTACTTGGTCTATTGTCCTACAAGGTTCTAGTTAGAGATACCTTTGTTGTACATAATTCCAATTTCTCTTTAAGTCTCTTGTTTACAGGAATCTCTATAGGTGACCATTGCCAGTGTCCACCTCTGAAGCATGGGCATGAATAAATAACAGTTTCATATATTTGTCAGTCTAATTATAATTCTATTAGATTAAAATCATTTTTTTATAGGTGTTCACGTGTTGAATAAAAAATGAAACTTTCTGATAATTCTGCTAATATTGCTTTTTTTTCCCACATTGGGAAAAAATAGATATTGTATTTTTAAAATCTCTCCCCCAATTACTGGAAAGTATTAATTATGAAATTGGATTATAATTGTCTCCCTTCTATAGCTGGTTCCTCAGCATTTCTTAGGTTCTCAGATTACTAACTCACTCTTTTTGAATTGTCTATTTCTGCTACAAATATTCATACTAACTTTTAGTCATGGTTCTTAGTGCTGGTAAACTAAATAGTAAAAGTCTCTGGCCTGTTGTAGCTCAAATTATATTCAGGAGACAATAAACAAACATATACATTAGTATGAAATAGTTCATGTGATGACTAGTTATAGAGAAATATAAAGTCAAGAAAGTGGGATGAGGAGTTCAGGATAAAGTCCCATGTTGCTGTTTTATGATGATTGGCTGGGGAAGGCCACTCTAATGAGTAAAATCTGATACACAAATTGCTATATATATGTAATTCAGTTCCTTTCTTTCAAAAATGAAGACTTATTTGATTTATTATAACCAACAAACATTTGCAAAGTGCCATTTTCTCCAAATATTTATATCATATTGGCATTCTAAGAGCAAGGGTTGACAAACCATGGCCCACAGGCCAAATCTAGCCCACTATCTGTTTTGTATGGCTTTGGTTTTTACATTATAAGCATTGTAAAGAGCAAAGTGAAGAATAATATTTAGTAATGCATTTAGTGAATATTTGCATTTTGTGAAATTCATATTTCAGTAGCCATAAAGTTTTATTGAACATCCCTCATTTGTTTGCCTATTGTTTATAGCTGATTATTATAGGCTTTCACTCTATAATAACCATATGGTTACAACAAAGAGACCCATAAGGAGACCCACAGACTACATTTTTTACTGTCTGGCCCTTTATAGAAAAAGTTTTCCAACCCTAGCTGACAGAAGAAAATAAACCTCTCTACAGTATTTCTAGGAAACCTGTAGTGCCAAATGCCACATTCCCTTGACCCAACTTTAACGTATTAGCAGGGGGAAATGGACAGTTTCTGTGCATGTTTACAAGGTTCCACCACAAGTGACCTCCTAGTCTCCCTGCTTATCTGCCCAAGAGCATTCTTTGTCGTATTGAGAACAAACTCAGATTGCATGGCCCTTGCACGGGCAGCCCAGTAGTACAAGTATAGGATGGGGGTTAGAGGTCCAGAGGCAATCCTCAACCAACAGGATATGAAAGTCTGTGACTCTACTGTAATTTCACTTCTAGCCTTATCACCTTTCTCCTTTATGCTCCACTTACCCCTTTGTTAGGCAATTCTCTCTTCAATTATCTTTTTATTATTTATTTATTTATTTATTTCATAAAATGACAGTGAGTTTGTCACTAGGAGACAAAAAGGCAACACAATAGCCTGTGCATGAACTCAATAACAGAAGTGCAATGAGCAATCATTTGTAGACTTTGAAAGAAGGGATGTGATTGGTCACTGATCCTGATATACATTTGTCATTTAAGTAGTGATTTGTGCACTAAAGAGCTAGTAGCAAAGTTTGCATTTTATGCCATTACTCACTGTTAATATATTGTGGTATCTGAAATTTGTTGGGGGATTAGTGTTATTTAACTAAACCAGGATAACTAAAACTCATGCATATCAGAACCATGCAACGCAAAGACTGTATTTGAGGAAATATTGTAGAATTATGCTGCTTGATATGGAGAAATGGAACTAAAATGCTAGGGTATGAGGTTGATGGCCACTGCAAGGTCCTTCTTGTAGGCATAAGTCTATGAAGCAGCAACCCTCCTTTGCTTTGGCTGAAAGGGAATTAAGATTCTGATAGGCACTGCTGTCTTCTTGACACAAAGCAACCACAGTGGGCTTTCCTATACACAGGACCACAACAGGCAAGCAGAGGCCCCTCTGGCTTAAAGTAAGCCATGTATAAGCGACTACAGTTGACCCTTGAACAATGGGGGAGTTGGGGCACTGACCCCTGCACAGTTGAAAATTCATATATAACTTTTGACTTCCCCAAAACTGAACTACCAATAGCCCACTGTTGACTGGAAGCCTTACCAGTAACATAAACAGTCAATTTACATGAATTTTGTATGTGTGTTAAATTCTGTATTCTTACAATAAAGTAAGCTAGAGAAAAGAAAATGTTATTAAGAAAATCATAAGGAAGAGAAAATACAATTGCAGTCCTGTATCAAAAAAAAAAAAAAAAATCCATCTGTAAGCGGACCCACATAGTTCAAACTAGTGTAGTCCAAGGGTCAACTGTTTTAGTTCCAAAGAAAGAATGAGCAAAGGGTTAAAAGCTGAGAAGTTTTCAAATTGATATTCTTTGGAGGTAAAAGAGAGAAAATAATAAAATTGAAGTATTATAAATTCTGTTTATCATCTCACACATGACAGCTGTGAATGATCAATGGAGGCTAAAGATACAGCAAATACACTGGTGGCA
Source organism: Eumetopias jubatus (assembly GCF_037043125.1). Taxonomy (NCBI): domain Eukaryota; kingdom Metazoa; phylum Chordata; class Mammalia; order Carnivora; family Otariidae; genus Eumetopias; species Eumetopias jubatus. Next base: position 157,810,789 of record NW_028274809.1, on the reverse strand, counting down.
AGACCACAGTAGCAGTGATTCTTCTCTTAGGTCACAATGGACTGAGTGTATAGTCTTTTATTTCAACGTATGTGCATTGCTTCCTTGTTGATGGCCAAGTTGCAGCCACATGTCAATTATTGATTTTCATTAACAGCCAGGTGTCTGATCAATAAGACAGCCCTCCCTACATCTTTCATGTGACCTGAAATAAAATTTTCTTAATAAAGCTTATAAGAAGAATGTTGACGAAAAAACCATAAAGGAGGGAAAAACATTAATTCTAAACCACAAAATAAAAACCTTAATTTCCTTGATATTTTTTATTGGATCATTTGATTATAGAGTATATATTATTATGGCATTTAAACATTTAATGTGTACCTTGGATTTTCATATATTAAAAAATTGAACTTTAGGGATAAGCTCCTGATATTTGTCTTTTTTTATTCAAAGGACTTGACCAGATTCTTTATCCTGAATTTGTCTCATCACACTGCATCATTATAAGCATTATTGAAAGGCAAAAATGGAAAATGAAATAGGTAGAACTCACTATCTTGACCTGATTTTTACTTCCTTGGCTTGAGCTCACCAAGCTTCACTATCAAGAACCTTTAAAGAATAGTTTTTAATACTGCAGTTCTACAACTGGACAATTTTTAAAGCATTTAACTCAATAGTAATCATCACATAGCTTTAAGAAAATGATTCACTTACAATTCTATGTGAGCATTTACAATTAGGTGGGTGAAGTGACTTTAAAATACTGTATGACTTTTTCTGAAGAAAATCCATATAACAAAAGAAAGCTTATTCTTTCATCTTTGCCCTTTGAGTACTGCCCTACTTGATGTCTGCCTCAGTAACTTCATTCAGTCACTTTGGTTCCACTTCAGTACATTTTCTTTGAACTTAAAGTATACCATTGGAGATTTACCAGTTCAAGGTCATCAGTTTGCACAAAATTATAGAAACAACTCAAAACCATGGATGACATCCTGTTAGCCTCAGCCTAGTTTGTTTTTCAGACACAAAGAATTGTCTTCTGGCACAGACATCTACTTAGTAGGCTGCTAACATATTTTAGAGGAGAACCATACTTGCTCAGGGGTCTTGGGGGGAGAACAAAGTAAAGTCAAGACTTTGGCTTCCTTAAGAGTCTTTAGAATCAGAGATACTTATGTGTTAGGTTAAATTCTGGTTGTTTATATCATTCTCAGGGAGCCTCCAGACAAGGGACTTTCAGCCATGGAAGTCATACTCTTTTTTTTTAAGATTTTATTTTAGTTCCAGTTAGTTAACACACAGTGTTATATTAGTTTCAGTTGTATAATATAGTGACTCAACACTGTGCCCATGACAACGCGTGCACTCCTTAATGTCCATCACCTATTTAACCCATCCCCCCACACCCCCTCCCCTCTGGTGACCATCAGTTTGTTCTCTATAATTAAGAGTCTGTGCACTGGGTGTTATACGCAAACAATGAATCATGGAACACTACATCAAAAACTAATGAAGACTAACATAACATAAAAAAAAAAGTCTGTGGAAGCCATGCTCTTTTTTGGAGAGTGAAAGAAGGCTCTTTCTGGTGAAAAGTGAATCACTTGTCAGTGAAGTCTTCTTTCATAGCCTCATACTCATTAGAAAGAAACAAAGCTTAGTGACTATCTTGATTGTAACTCTTTTTGGTATCTCTTCTGAGGCTGAATCAGGATGAAAATTATAAGTCAAATTCTTCAAAATTTAGTCTAATAATAACTTTATTTCTCCTTTTAGTAGTCGGAGGATTTGGGCCACATCACTGTACATTCTGTAGATCTTTCTATGAATGTGGATTGAATAATAAATTAGTGTGTTATGATAAAATGCCTACCATAATCATAAATTCTGGGGCACTCAGTGCATTCTTTTTGATCAATCTTCTTGTGAATATACAGCAAATGATAATAAATACATCTGTTTTCTAAATGTAGTCTCCTTTTGCAGATCCAAGGGGAATAAGTCTGTGTGTGTTTGTGCATATGTTTCATACAAACCAGATCTGAATTCTTCAATGTGTGGCTCTTCCTGGCAAAGAAGGACTCCTCAGGCCTACTTTAAGTTACTTCTTTGGTAGATATTTACAGAGAATGAGAAGTAAAAGATTCATTCATTTATTTATTTTGAGAAGTAAGAGATTTAAAGATAAGTAGAGGTTGCTATACTTTCACTTAATGTGGTACTAATGTAAGGCTTTACTTTAAATGAGCAAATATCAGGAGATCACAGAGAGCCTTCAATTAGTACATCTTTGTAAAGTGGGTACTCCTTTATGAAAAAGGCAAAAATTTATTTCCCAAGAGTACATAGTTTAGGTGGAGATCAATAAGACCTCATGTTCTTTTACTATACCTATGAAAAGGCACTTCAATGACTGGTATTTTTGTTATATAGTCGGTAATAGAACTAGAATCCAATTGTCATGATATTTATTTTTCCTTTCATTCACTGGTACCTACATTTTCAACAAAGGTTAGAAAAATTCTAATAGGTATTATATGGAAAGTATTATGACATAGGGCATTTTAATAACAATCTAAATAGCAAAGATTTGGTTCATTTTGGCAAATGTTAGTTGTGAAAATAAATATTCAATTTGAAAATGTTAAGTACATGAGTTTATGTTTAATGAGTGTTTATTAAGAAAATTAAAAAACTATGCTTGCAATAATGCTTTAATATATGTGTTCTTTTGCTATAAAGTTATTTTAATATATGAGCTCTGTGTTATAAAAACGATAGCTAAGTAATAGTGATAGAAATAATAACTACAATTTTGGATTATCTTTTTAAGTCCCTTTCCTATGTCATTGTTAGCAACACCAAAAGCTGCTTTTAAAAAGAAATTAGTATTTCAATTATAGAACTAAGATATATTTATGATAAAATATTTAAAATAAGAAGTTACAAATAAAAAATCCACCCCCATTTCCTAAATTTACTGTATATTTTACTACACACACACACACACACACACACACACACACACACTCATACACTCTACCCATTCCCCAAAAGTTGCATCGATTTAATATCAAGCTGCTGGTTTTGATGTCAACCCAAAATTATCCATTTTCTAAATCTGCTATAAATCTAATAAGGTTATTAATTAGAAAGTTTAAGTAAATTTCCTGACATTTACATATTACTCATATTACTTTCCCATTTATCATCTGCTAATATCATTATCATATTACTATTTTAATGTTTCTAATACTTCTTTATCTCTAAAGCCTTTTTATTTATCAAGGAAATTTACTCATTGCTAGATTTATAAAAAGTTTTTGTTGTCAATGTTCTCAGTCTTTTCTTTATTTCTTTTTTGTGCGTTTTTGATGTAACTATTTTATATTTAGATGATTGGTAATGATATATATATTAATATGTACTTTTTAACTTCTGGGTCTTAAGGTTTTATGTCATGGACCTTTGATCTTAAGTCCACCTAGAAGTAAAAATAAATCACCTGTTTCTGTCTTAATTTTTTTTTATTATTACGTTCAATTAGCCAGGGTAGAGTAGTACATCATTAGTTTTTGGTGTAGTGTTCAATAATTCATTAGTTGCATATAACACCCAAGGTTCATCCCCTGCTTTTTAATCTTCTGGGACATTCAAGATTTTAGTAAAGTGTAACCCAGGACAATTTACTTAAAATCTCCCTGGGGGGGGGGGGCGGAGCAAGATGGCAGAGGAGTAGGAGACCTGGATATCTCCTGGTCCCAGGAATTCAGCTGGATAGGGATCAAACCATTCTGAACACCAATGAACTAAACAAGAGATCGGAGAAAAGAATAGCAGCAACTCTCTGAACAGAAAAGCGACCACTTTCTGGTAGGTAGGATGAGCGGAAAAGTGAATCCGAGGCGATATTCGGGAGGAGAGATGGCGGGGGAGGGGGGCCTCCAATGGCCACTTCTGGCAAGTGATAGAGCAGCGGAGCAAAAAATAGGAACTTTTAGAAGTCGGCTCCGCTGAGGGACGTCGCTCCAGTGGCTAAGCGGGGGGTGGAACCCTCACGGGACAGTGTAGTCTCAGGACCCTCGGGGTCACAGAAACACCGGGGGTGCCTGAGTGTGGCAGAGCTCCCAGGTATCGGAGCAGGAAAGCCAGCTGCAGAGAGGGAGCCTAGGTGTGGGCTCTCAGCTCGGGGTTGCCATAAACTGTGTTCTGCAACACAGTCAGGCCACTGCTCCTCCAGCAGGGACCCAACAAGCAGCAGATCCGAAAAGACTCCCTTACCTCCCCTGGGGGGAATGGTGCGGGAGCACACCACAGGGATCTGCTGGGTTTGGAGACTCCACAGCAAGTCGGGTGCCAGAGATAGAAACGCTCAGTCACAGGCCTGGTGAGCATGGAGTGCAGCCGGAGACCAGGGAGACAGGAGTGATTGACTGCTTTCCTCTGGGGGCACACTGAGGAGCAGGGCCCCGAATCCTAGGCTCCTCCGGGGCAGAGACTGGGAGGCCGCCATTTTCACTCTTGTCCTCCAAAGCTGTACAGAAGGCTTGCAGGGAACAAAAGCTCCCGAGAGCAAACCCGAGCAGATTACTTAGCCCAGACCGACAAGGGCCAGGCAATTCCACCTCTGGCAAAGACATTCGGGAACCACGGCAACAGGCCCCTCCCCCAGAAGATCAGCAAGAACAGCCAGCCAAGACCAAGTTTATCGATCAATGAGAAGAGCAGAACTCCAGCGCTAGGGGAATACTGCACATAGAATTCATGGCTTTTTTACCATGATTCTTTAGTCTTTCAAAGTTAATTTTTTTAACTGTCTTTTTTTTTTTAATTTTTCTTTTTCGCTTTTTCAACCATCATATCAATCCCTTTTTTAAAAAACATTTTTATTTTCCATTTTTAGAGTCATATCCTATCCCTTCATAGTAGTTAACCTTATTTTTGGCATATATATATAAGTTGTTCACTCTTTAAAATTTTGAGATACAGTTTCCTCTAACAGATCAAAATATACCCTAAATCTCTAGTGTATGCCTTTGTTCTACTCTCCTGTCTGATCACGTTGTCTCCCCCCTTTTTTTCTTCTTTCTTTCTTTCTTTTTTAAATCCTCTTCTTTCTTTTTCAACCAACTTCTTATCATCAATTCCTTTTATGAAATCTTTTATAATTTTCATCTTTACACTCATATTCCATCCCTTTATCATATCAACCCTTACTTTTGTACATATATAATTTTTCTTTCTTTAAAATTTTGGGAGGCACTTTCTTCTAACAGACCAAAATACACAAAACATCTAGTGTGTGGCACTGATCTATGCACCAACCTGATAATATTTGATCATATACTGATTTTTTTGTTTCATTCTGTTTTTGTTTTTATCTTTTTCTTTCTCTTTTTTATTCTCTTTCTTTCTTCTTTCTTTCCCTTTATTTCCCCTGGTCTCAGGTCTTCTCTGATTTGTTTAGAGTATATTTTTGGGGGATGTTGTTACCCTGTTAGCATTTTGTTCTCTCATTCATCTATTCTCTGGACAAAATGACAAGACAGAGAAAAATCACCTCAACCAAAAGAATAAGAGGTAGTACTGATGGCCAGGGACCTACTCAGTATGGACACTAGTAGGACCTAGAGTTCAGAATCATGATTTTAAAGATACTAGCTGGGCTTGAAAAAAGCATGGAAGTTATTAGAGAAACCCTTTCTGGAGAAATAAAAGAACTAAAATCTAACCAAGTCGAAATCAAAAAGACTATTAATGAGGTGCAATCAAAAATGGGGGCATTAACGGCTGAAATAAATTAGGCAGAGGAGAGAATCAGCGATATAGAAGACAAATGATGGAAAATCTCTTTATCCAAAAGAGAGATAAACAACTACTGGATGACGAGGGCAGAATTTGAGAGATAAGCGATACCATAAGATGAAACAACATTAGAATAATTGGGATCCCAGAAGAAGAAGAAAGAGAGAGAGGGGCAGAAGGTATATTGGAGCAAATTATAGCAGAGAACTTCCCTAATGAGGGGAAGGAAACAAGCATCAAAATCCAAATAGTAAAACTTAGGAGTAAAACCAATCCAAAATAGTAAAACTTACAAGTCTCAGAGACAAAGAGAAATTCCTGAAAGCAGTTTCGGACAAGAGGTCTGTAACCTATAATGGTAGAAACATTAGATTGACAACAGACCTATCCACAGAGACCTGGCAGGCCAGAAAGGACTGGCATGATATCTTCAGAGCACTAAATGAGAAAAATATGCAGCCAAGAATACTATATCCAGCTAGGCTGTCATTGAAAATAGAAGGAGAGATAAAAAGCTTCCAGAAGAAACAAGAACTAAAGGAATTTGCAAACACGAAACCAGCCCTCCAAGAAATGTTGAAAGGGGTGCTCTAAGCAAAGAGAGAGCCTAAAAGCAGCATAGACCAGAAAGGAACACAGAAAATATACAGTCACAGTCACCTTACAGCAATACAATGGCACTAAATTCATATCTCTCAATAGTTACCCTGAAAGTAAATGGGATAAATGCCCCAATCAAAAGACATAGGCTATCAGATTGGATTAAAAACAAGACCCATCGATATGCTGTCTCCAAGAGACTCATTTTAGACCCCAAGACACCCCCAGATTGAAAGTGAGGAGGTGGTACACCATTTACCATGCTAATGGACACCAAAGGAAAGCTGGGGTGGCAATCCTTATATCAGACAAATAATATTTTAAAACAAAGACTGTAAAAAGAGATGAGGAAGGACACTATATCCTACTTAAAGGGTCTATCCAAAAAGAAGATCTAACAATTGTAAATATCTATTCCCATAACATGGGAGCAGCCAGTTATATAAGGCAATTAATAACGAAAGCAAAGAAACACATTGACAACAATACAATAATAGTGGGGGACTTTAACACCCCCATCACTGAAATGGACAGATCATCTAAGCAAAAGATCAACAAGGAAATAAAGACCTTAAATGACACACTGGACCAAATGGGCTTCACAGACATATTCAGAACATTCCATCCCAAAGCAATGGAATACACATTCTCTTCTATTGCCCATGGAACTTTCTAAGGAATAGATCACATCCTAGGTCACAAATCAGGTCTCAACCAGTACCAAAAGATTGGGATTATTCCCTGCATACTTTTGGTCCACAATGCTTTGAAACTAGAACTCAGTCATAAGAGGAAAGTCAGAAAGAACTCAAATACATGAAGGCTAAAGAGCATCTTATGAAAGAATGAATGGGTCAACCAGGAAATTCAAGAAGAATTTAAAAAATCATGGAAACAAATGATAATGAAAACACAACTGTTCAGAATCTTTGGGATGCAGCAAAGGCCGTTCTAAGAGGAAAGTATGTAGCAATACAAGCCTTTCTCAAGAAATAAGAAAGGTCTCAAATATACAACGCAACCCTACACCTAAAGGAGCTGGAGTAAAAACAGCAAATAAAGCCTAAACCCAGCAGGAGAAGAGAAATAATAAAGATCAGAGCAGATATCAATGAAATAGAAACCAAAAAAACAGTAAAACAGGTCTACGAAACTAGGAGCTGGTTCTTTGAAAGAATTCACAAGATTGATAAACCCCTGGCCAGACTTATAAAAAAAAAAAAAAGAGAAATGACCCAAATCAACAAAGTCATGAATGAAAGAGGAGAGATCACAACCAACACCAAAGAAATACAAACAATTCTAAGAACATATTATGAGCAACTCTATGCCAGCAAATTAGATAACCTGGAAGAAATGGGTGCATTCCTAGAGATGTATCAACTACCAAAATTGAACCAGGAAGAAATAGAAAACCTGAACAGACCTATAACCACTAAGGAAATTGAAGCAGTCCTCAAAAATCTCCCAACAAACAAGAGCCCGGGGCCAGATGGCCTCCCAGGGGAATTCTACCAAACTTTTATTTATTTTTTTGAAAGATTTATTTATTTATTTATTTATTTATTTATTTATTTATTTATTGGAGACAGAGAATGAGATAGAGAGAGAGAACATGAGAGGGGGGAGGGTCAGAGGGAGAAGCAGACTCCCTGCTGAACAGAGAGCCCGATGGGGGACTCGATCCCGGGACTCCAGGATCATGACCTGAGCCGAAGGCAGTCGCTCAACCAACTGAGCCACTCAGGCGCCCTCTACCAAACTTTTAAAGAATAATACCTATTCTTCTGAAACTGTTCCAAGAATAGAAATGGAAGGAAAACTTCCAAATTCGTTTTATGAGGCCACCATTACCTTGATCCCTAAACCAGACAAAGACCCCACCAAAAAGGAGAATTACAGGCCAATATCCGTGATGAACATGGATGCACAATTCTCACCAAAATACTAGCCAGTAGGATCCAACAGTACATTAAAAGGATTATTCACCAAGACCAAGTGGGATTTATCCGTGGGCTGCAAGGTTGGTTCAACATCCGCAAATCAATCAACGTGATACAATACATTAATATAAGAAAGAACAAGAATCATATGATCTTCTCAATAGATGCAGAAAAAGCATTTGACAAAGTACAGCATCCTTTCTTGATCAAAACTCTTCAGAGTATAGTGATAAAGGGTACATACCTCAATATCATAAAAGCCATCTATGAAAAACCAACAGCAAATATCATTCTCAATGGGGAAAAACTAAGAGCTTTCCCCCTAAGGTCAGGAACGCAGCAGGGATGTCCACTCTCACCACTGCTATTCAACATAATATTAGAGGTCCTAGCCACAGCAATCAGATAGCAAAAAGAAATCAAAGGGATCCAAATTGGCAAAGAATCAGTCAAACTCTCACTCTTTGCACATGATATGATACTTTATGTGGAAAACCCAAAAGACTCCACCCCAAAACTGCTAGAGTTCATACAGGAATTCAGTAAAGTAGCAGGATATAAAATCAATGCACAGAAATCAGTGGCATTCCTATACACCAAAAACAAGACAGAAGAGAGAGAAATTAAGGAGTCAATCCCATTTACAATTGCACCCCAAACCATAAGATACCTCAGAATAAATCAACCAAAGAGGCAAAGGATCTGTACTCAAAAAACTATAATTACTCATGAAAGAAATTGAGGAAGACACAAAGAAATGGAAAAACGTTCCATGCTCATGGATTGGAAGAAAAAATATTGTGAAGAGGTCAATGCTACCTAGAGCAATCTACACATTCAATGCAATCCCCATCAAAATACCATCCACGTTTTTCAAGGAAATGGAACAAATAATCCTAAAATATATATCGAACCAGAAAAGACCCCCAATAGCCAGACGAATGTTGAAAAAGAAAAGCAAAACTGGTGGCATCACAATTCTGGACTTCCAGCTCTATTACAAAGCTGTCATCATCAAAACAGTATGGTACTGGCACAAAAACAGACACATAGATCAATGGAACAGAATAGAGAGCCCAGAAATGGACCCTCAACTCTATTGTCAACTAATCTTCAACAAGCACAAAAGAATGTCCAATGGAGAAGACAGTCTCTTCAACAAATAGTGTTGGGAAAATTGGACAGCCACATGCAGAAGAATGAAACTGGACCATTTCCTTACACCACACACAAAAATAGATTCCAAATGGTTGAAAGACCTAAATGTGAGACAGGAGTCCATCAAAACCTAAAGGAGAACACAGGCAGCAACGTCTTCAACCTCACCCGCAGCAACTTCTTCCTAGAAACATCGCCAAAGGCTAAGGGAAGCAAGGGCAAAAATGAACTATTGGTATTTCATCAAGATAAAAAGCTTTTGCACAGCAAAAGAAACAGTCAACAAAACCAAAAGACAACCGACAGAATGGGAGAAAATATTTGCAAATGATATATCAGATAAAGGGCTAGTATCCAAAATCTATAAAGAACGTATCAAACTCAACACCCAAGGAACAAATAATCCAATCAAGAAATGGGCAGAAGACATGAACAGACATTTTTCCAAAGAAGACATCCAAATGGCCAAGAGACACATGAAAAGGTGCACAACATTGCTCGGCCATAGGAAATCCAAATCAAAACCTCAATGAGATATCACCTCATACCAGTCTAAATGGCTAAAATGAACAAATCAGGAAATGACAGATGTTGGCGGGGATGTGGAGAAAGGGAACCCTCCTACACTGTTGGTGGGAATGCAAGCTGGTGCAAGTACTCTGGAAAACAGTATGGAGGTCCCTCAAAAATTTGAAAATAGAGCTACCCTATGATCCAGCAATTGCACTACTGGGTATTTACCCCAAAGGTACAAATGTAGGATTCCAAAGGGGTACATGCACCCCGATGTTTATAGTAGCAATGTCCACAATAGCCAAACTGTGGAAAGAGCCAAGATGTCCATCGACCGATGAATGGATAAAGAAGCTGTGGTATATGTTTATACAATGGAATATTATGCAGCCATCAAAAGGAATGAGATCTTGCCTTTTGCAATGACGTGGATGGAACTGGAGGGTGTTATGCTGAGTGAAATAAGTCAATCAGAGAAAGATGTGTATCATATGACCTCACTGATATGAGGAATTCTTATTCTCAGATAACAAACTGAGTTTTGCTTCAGTGGGGTGGAGTGGGAGGGATGGGGTGGTTGGGTGATAGACATTGGGGAGTGTATGTGCTATGGTGAGTGCTGTGAATTGTGCAAGACTGTTGAATCACAGATCTGTACCTCTGAAACAATGCAATATATGTTAAGAAAAAAAAAAGAAGATAGCAGGAGGGGAAGAATGAAGGGGAGAAAATCGGAGGGGGAGATGAACTATGAGAGAAGACGGACTCTGAAAAACAAATGCCATTCTTTATAATGCTATTTTCTTTAAAGCTTGAAGTCTTGTATTTGAAGTATCCTTAAAAAAAATCTTTGCTTTTAAATTTTTCTAATACGCTTCTCCATATTTACTGCTTCCTTAAAGAGAATACATCTAAAATAATTTAACTTTTCCTTAATGATTTGATGGCATCAAGATCACCATCAGTGTTGGTGCCAAAGTCTTTAGGCATTGTAAAATGTGTTTTTTGTTTAATAGCTATGAATGAGTATTCTATTTCAATAAAACACATATTTTTAACCTGATTACTCCCTCACTGTCAGCTATTGCTGCTTTCAATTACTCCAGATCACTCTCTTTGCTGGTTTATAAAAAGTCTTGTGAGTCAGGTAACTGAGCTTACTAATATGGTATTAAAATTGTAGTACAAAGTTTTGTGAGAAGACCTGAGGGCCTTTCTGTTGAGTTGAATAAAGGAGCTTTATCTTCTTTCTAGGAGCTTTTCTGTGACATTATTTTGTCAGTTCAGAAAACTATTATCATTTTATTCTGTGCTGTGTTCAAGATATTTGAATTATAGATATTGGAGTAATTCCTGCTCTTGGTCATGCCAAAGTGGAATGTACAAATATTAATTCCTGTTGTTCCCAATTTAATCACATATGGCTGTATAATGAACAACTCTAAAGAGCCCCAGATAATCTCTTGAGCACTTTTTCTCAGTTTGATATTTTGAGACAGGAGCCTGCTGTTTGTTTTGCCATGAGGAAAATAGTTTTGTATTTGCATTGTATCTAATGCAATGTTATGTTTATTCAACTTGGAAAACAAATACTTGATAAATTTTTAAAATGCAAATTAAAACAAATTATACTTTATTGCTGCAGTGACAAATTACCACAAACAGTGGTTTAAAACAACTGTCATCTCTTAGCTCATAGTTCTGTAGGTCAGAAGTCAGGGTGGCATGTCTAGATTCTCTGCTCAAGACCTCAAAAGGCTGAAATCAAAGTGTTGGCTAGATTGTGCTCTCATCCGGAGCTGGAGGCCATCTTCCAAGCTCATTCAGACTGCTGACAGAATCTGCTCACTGTGGTAGAACCAAGGGATTGACTGCTTCCTTGTTGGCTGTCAGGTGAGGAACACTCTTGGCTCCTAGAGGTCACCTGTATTCCTTCTCATGTGGCCCCTTCCATCTTCAAACCAGCAGGTCGAGTCCTGCTCATGCTTCAAATCTCTCTGACTTCCCCTTCTGCAACTAGCCAGAGAAATCTCTCCATTTTCAGGGGTTCCTGTGATCAGGTTATCTTCCTATATTAAGGTGAACTGTGACAGACAGCATTACAATCCAATGGAGTGATTTCTTATCACATTCACAGGTTCTGAGAAATAGGTCATTAAATCTCAGGAAGGGGCATTTATGAAACGCTGCCTACCACATGTATTAAGTGGAATGAACCTGTTCTATAACCAAGATAAGGTGCTAAAGAGATGTGTTTATCAGAGTGGGTTCTAGAGCCAGGTTAATATTGTGGATCCACTAGTTATTATCTCAGAGACACTGAGCAAGTTACTAAAGCTTTTGTGGGTTCATCTTCTTTTCAATAAACTTGGCATAATAATAATACCTATGTCATCAGTTTTTAATAAAAAGTATACTAATACATGTAAATCTCTTACAGCATAGGAAGTACTCACTAAATATTATCTATTAATATTAATATCTTATTTTTAAGTCTACTCCAAACCCTTTACTCAATATTTATTTAACAACCATATTTCAATAAAACATGATAATATGTTAAGTAATCCTCAATAATATATGTGTTATGTTTTCCCTTGATGTTATGACTACTTTTTACAGAAAATGATATTTTAGGAGTTATTTCAAATAAAGCAACATCAAAACTTTATATTATCTTAAATGCCAGGCACCTTGTCCTTACCAGTACATAGTCTATGATTTTATTTCACATTATTCTATATGCCAAGAATGAGATTTATCTTTGAATTACATAACTCCATTTAGTTAGGAAATTTTACAAATTGCTTTAGATTCTATTGAGTTATACTACACATTTTATAAATAATATTGTTACTATACAAAGTTATAGCTCATAGAATAGCAAAATTCTCTATGAGAGATAATGCAACCTCAAAATGCTTTAACATAGTAGTCTAGAGTTTAAAATACAAAGCAATAGGGATCTAACCAGTCCTAATAGACCTCCATAGCCAGATGTGCTCATTATACCTGTTTTAATGGGCCTAAACATTATTTTAAATTGGTTGCTTAGATTTATGGTTTGGAATCTCAGAGTGGATGCTGTCCAGTTTATCAAAGTTGTCAGGACTCTATTGTGTCTGCAGTCATGCATTTTAAAGTCATGCAGGCAGCTGAGCTAACTAGTGAAGTTTCATGAACAGAATAAATCCAAAGTTAACTATATGCTAAAATAAATTTTTCTTTTTAATCTCTTTCAAACTTATGATTTATCCCAAGAGTCCACTCTTACTCATATTCAGTTTTTAATTTATGTAACGGCAAATATTGCTTTTACTGTAAGGAGAAACCTAGGGTAACATTTCTCAGAGAGAATGGCTTTGTTCTTCCTTTGACTCAGGCAACCACTAAGGGAATATATATGCTCTAATAAGCAAAGAAAACAAACAGTATTCATAAACAAATTGATAAATTACAAAAAAAGTAGTAATAATAGAATAGAGAAGTTTATACAGATAGCTAATGAAGTATACTGGTGAGAAATTTTCTTTCTTTTTTTTAAAGACTTGTTTATTTATTAAAGTTAAAATTACTGTTTATTTAGAAGCAAAAGGAAAGGGAGAGTCCTAAGCATACTCCACGCTGAGTGCAGAATCCCATGTGGGGCTCCATCTCACGGACCCCGAGATCATGACCTGAGCCGAAACCAAGAGTCAGATGCTTCACCGACTGCACCACCCAGGCGCCCCAAGAAAATTTCTTAAAGAACATTATTATTAATAGCTTTCTTTAGAAAAAGAGGAAGCATTATTAGCTTTGTGATCATTAAAAATGAGATAAAACATTCATATTGCATGCTGACTGAATAAAAAAATAACCAATTAGATTGACTATAAGTAAGCTTTACAAATCAATAAATCTTTCTTTGTTTTGTATTACTAAGCTTTCTATAACTATGCAAAGTTAAACAGTTATTAGCTTTGTGATCATTAAAAATGAGATAAAACATTCATATTGCATGCTGACTGAATAAAAAAATAACCAATTAGATTGACTATAAGTAAGCTTTACAAATCAATAAATCTTTCTTTGTTTTGTATTACTAAGCTTTCTATAACTATGCAAAGTTAAACAGTGGAGTGAAAATAGGCCTTGTCTACATTCTAATCCCCAGAATCTATGAACATGCTAGCTCATAGAGCTAACTATGAGTGTGTGTGTGTGTGTGTGTGTGTGTGTGTGTGAGGGTGTGTGTTAAGGTTGTGAAGGGAATTAAGGTTGCTAATTAGCTGACTTTAAGCTGACTATTCTACATTAAATAGGAATATTCTACATTCACTCAGATTATATATGGGTGAGCCCAGTGTAATCATAAGAATCAATGTCAGAGATGCAATGTTGCTGGCTTTGAAGATTGGAAAAAAAGTCATAAAGCATATGGATGACCTGTGGAAAACGGTAAAGGCAAGAAATTCACTTCTTCCCTAAAGTCCCTGTCAACCTTGATTTTAGCACAGGAAGACATATTCTGAACTTCTGACCTCTAGAGCTGTAAGATAATAAATGTGTATTTTTTTAAGTTACTAAGTTTGAGGTAATTTTTCATAGCAACCATAGGAAATTAAAAGAGTCTAATTTGAAAAATGAAGACAAGGATGTACTCCATTTCTGATATAACAACTTTAGGATAAAATGAGTAGGTTACTTTTGAAGACTCAGAGGGAAAATGCTATAAAAGTAAAATATCCTGCCATATGTTGGGATTCAAGTTATATCTAGCTTGTTTGGATAAGACTTTGAAACTCAGATCAAATATTCACTTTCCCCTTTGAATAACAACACTTTTGGCTGCTCAGAAGCCATTAATTTCACACATTTCCAACTATTTCCTTTTAGAAGGATGACTGGACCTCAAATACTTTGCAAGGATTTTGACCAAGGTTTGGGACATTATGAAAAGTACACTTGTACACATACTTCCTTGTCTATATATACCTGTAAAATATGGGTCTCATGGAATTGGGTTCATTAGGATTAAGTTACACTATTTCTTCTACTATCATTTGTCAAGGATTAGTCATAAGAGAGAGGTACTTCCATATAACATAATTTTTAATTAGGCATTCATGGAATCCCAATGTTACCAAGCTTTGAGAATTCAGATGACCTTGAAATTATTGAACAAATTAGTTCGCCTTGGAATTTTGATGTGTTCATCATTCAATAAAACATTAAATATAAAATATAGAAAATATACTTAAGCATAAAATAAGCACACTGGTTTAAATACTTTTTTCTTATGTTACTAAGGAGTATAAATAACTTTTATGAACATTACAATTTATTTTTATTCCTTTAGTTATTTAGTTATATGGAAATTAGCTCATATTTTTAATAACATAAAAAAGATTTAATGCATCTAACCTAGTGTCTATATTATTACTTCTTTGCTACCTTTGAATAAAAATGGAGCATCATTGTATCATTTTTACTTCAATTAGCGAAACTTCTCCTACCAAGTTATTCATATTTGTTTAGTTCAGTGCTGGTTACTTTCTAAATAGTAAATGAGTCCCCCTGATGAATGCTTTCCCTACTTTGCAAACTTTTATTATGTTACAAGTAAAATACATCTTTAGTGAGTAAGTGAAAGTACACAAGAATGTTGACTCCCTTTTTAGGGATATCTAATCATTGAAGATAAAACATTGGTGATTGTGAGTCTCACAGTGTTAAGACCAAACACTGAAAAGCAAGATTAGTGTTTATTAGCTATATCATGTCATATACACATTTGTGAACTTGTTCAAGGCAGACATTTTTAATTGAAATGTATAAATGAATCTATGAAAATATATCTAATCAGCAATTTAACTTATTTATTCTTTCAATTTCTATACTGCTATCAGATTTATTGCATTTCTCAAATTTATGTATAAAAAGCTTTTAGGAAAGATAAGCTATTTTATTTAGAGATTATAACATGATTGATAAAGCATAGAAATTCATTTTATGTCTCTAAATTCTATTAAGCTATTCCCCAGATGCAAAAAAGAAGGTTTAAAAAAGCATAGATGACATTTATTTACATAACTTCAAATTGACTTTTAAATTGTTTTGTTATTTTGGGGCACCTGGGTGGCTGTCAGTTAAACATCTGCCTTCGGCTCAGCTCATGATCTCGGGGTCCTGGGATTGGCTCAGGTCATGATCTCGGCATCCTGGGATTGAGCCACACATTGGGATTCCTTGCTCAGTAGGGAGTCTGCTTCTTGCCCCTCCCCCTGCTTGTGTGTGCGCTCTCTCTCAAATAAATAAAATCTTTAAAAATAAAGTAAAATAAAATGTTTTGTTATCTTAAGGCATAAATAAAATCTAAAAAGAAACATGGTAAGGAATTTATTAAATTCTTTTATCTTCATTTTCAGAATTATACAGGAATTATATAGAAATTATACTAGGATTTTTTTTTTTTTATGGCAAACAGTGATAGAAAGAAGTAAAATCTATGGACAGAACTGTGATATGACCAACAATGATTCCATTGAATCAATAGTTTAGCATGAGACCATTATGTAATTCAAACAAGTTACAGATGTGTATCTATTTTGATCATTAGTGTCTGCCAAGAAGATAAAATAATGTAGTTAAATTACTACTCCCTTAGGCTTTCTGCCACATTTTCTTTAAGAAAAATAAATGTGACAAGAATGTTTTCACATCTTAATTTGTACATTGCCTTGGGCAGGTTATATGTTGGATTAGTAGTAAGTGGTTACTATTTGATTTTATGTTTTATCAGGAGCTACAACCATAGAGAAATATGACCTCAGAACAAATTTGTGGATCCAGGCAGGGATGATGAACGGCAGGAGATTGCAGTTTGGTGTGGCTGTTATTGATGACAAACTCTTTGTAATTGGAGGTCGAGATGGCTTAAAGACATTGAACACTGTTGAATGTTACAATCCCAAAACCAAGACTTGGACTGTTTTACCACCAATGTCAACACATAGACATGGTCTAGGTAAGATCTCTTATTTTATTGATATTGTTTTTAGAACATTTATTGATAGTGAAAATGTATGTTAAAATATAGTATTTTTGTCATCAATTATCATTAACTTTAGGTAAATTACAGGCTTATTTGGAGCATTTTTAAGTTCTTAACATTTTCCTGTGTTGATCAATGTGCATTAAACTGTTGAGAAAGATGTTAAAGATACCAAATAAGTAAGTCTCAAACTATCCTAAAGTTTTCACAATCTGACATTCATACACCATGTAAAGTTCAATATGAAAAAAAAAAAAAAGTAGAACTATCACAGAGAGGCCAGAGAAATGCAGCCCAGAGGAAGAAATGGCTAATGTGCATTGAGAAAAATTTAAAATTGAGGTGGCTCACTTCCACATTGCTGGATAGACAAGCCTAACTATTCTTTTGCACGTAAGTAATCCCACCTTGAAAACTTTATGGGGGAAGGTTTAGAGAAAAAGTAACATCTCACTTGGCATCAGGGACAAAATATAGGATTCAACTGATTTCTACTATGGAGTAACCTGGAGATGGGGAGAAATATATTGGGATTCAGAAGATCTGGGTGTGAGTCTTGAAACTACCATATTGACATGATTTGAGGTCAGCACTTAAACTATGAGCCCTCAGTCTCTTGATTTGCCACCAATTCAAAGTTATTAAGTAGATAAAAGTCTAATGATGATAATGAATATGAAATCACTATGTAAACTGTAAAGTTCTATACAAATATTTGAAAAAGAGGAAGGTAATAATGGCTAACAGTTTCTGAATTTGTATTTTGTATCTTGGGGATTATAAAGGGAAGTGCAAATTACTTTTTTTGAAGACGTGAAATATGTCAGTAGTCAACTGTCTTTCATATTTAGAATATACACATTAGAAAGGTATCCAGGTTTAATTGCAAATCCACTGATATAGACATTCATAGGCAAGCAAAATTGTAGATCATTTAGAAAACATGTATTAGTGTTTTGAGGTCTTCAGCACTGCATTTCCCATTCTTGTCTACTCTACCATCAATCTAAAAAAATAAATAATAAATAAGTAAGTAAAATAGCTCTGAATTAAAGCAACTTACCTTTCTGATCTTCTGGTTTACCTTCCTTTTCTTCACATGAGTCATTATTAAATTAAAGAATAGTAATAAGTGTGTGAGAACTTTTCAAGTTCTAAAATTCTGTGCTCTAAATTAAAACCATATAATTTATTTAAATCACATGGAACTCAATTATAATATGGAAAACCTGAACAGCATATGATTCTTCCCAGCTAATAATAATGAGTATAAAAGATTTCTTATATGATTTTTTTCAAATATATTGGAGGATTTTTGCTTTTATATCCATGTGAAAGCTGTATGTGTTGTTTTTATTATCTAGCTATCTAACTACCTATTTCTGTTGGAGTGAAATACAGAGAATAAGCACTCTGGATTGGAATTTTTGGAATTTAATGTCTTCTCCCTTTTTGTTTTAGACAATTCAATTCTTTTCTATCAAGGTATGCTGAGGTTCAATTATGTAGGTTATTTGCATGCCAAGAGAACATACTTCAAAATATTTCACCAAGGATACATTTTACATGGTGTTAATTTCAAGTGTACAAGGTGATGGTTTGCCTCGAAATACTATCACACAGGTTCTGGTCTTTTCAGGATCAAGGTTGGGCAAAATGGTAACCTTGGATATTGTTTTTTAGTTTTTCATATTTGCTAAAGAGTTTATTGTAAAGGTCCATGTGGAAGTAAGGCTGCATAGTGAATTATATGAGCTAGTAAGTATCACAGATACCTGACATGTAGTACAGCATTTCTCACAAGTTTTAGTGACCCAAAAGCAAGAGTAGTCAGTATTTTCATGCCTCGGCCTCTCTTGTTTTTGTTTTTTGTTCTGCTTCACTTCTGTTTTCAAGTGGATCACCTCTCCTCCATATCTCATGCCACTGGTTTCCTCCCTGTTTTACTTCCAAGTGATTATTGCTTCCTGTCAGTTTTTTAAAAAGTTCTCTACTACAATACAGCTCAAGATCTGACCTTGTTGAGTTAGTAGATAGGCATCATGTCTGGACAGAATTCTCATCTCAATGTGCCTCATAGATTGCTAGCAATGCCCAGTACACAGAAAACTACCTCCAACTTGGTTGTCAATCCAAAGTCCACTCAGCTGAAGCCAGATTGATAGCATCACAAGACACAAGTGTGTTCTCTGAGGAAGCTGAGTGTTTCCTTTATGATCAATCACATTCCTTATCATCAGCTGAATCTCAGGAAGTTCATTATTCTGTGTCATACTCAACTGCAATAAATCTCCTTGGCCTAAGATTCTTGTTCCTTCAATATTACACATCAATCTTTGATTTACTTTCTTTCTTCCAAGGACTACCATTACATTGATGTTGATATTTCTTATTTAATCCATCATATCTTTCAAGTTTAATGTTATGTTTCCCTTTTTCCCTTCCTGATGGCTAATTTTACTATTTAGTGCTACAAATTATTCTTAATCTGTGTGCATTGTGGTATTTCTCCATTGTATTGATGTCTTGATCTTAATTAATTTTGGTTTTTACATACTCGTGATTCCTGTTTGGTAATTCACTATAATTCCTTTCTTCTCCATGTATTAAAACCCTTCCTTATCTCTGTGAGGCTATTTATTATGCCTATTTCAAATTCCTATCTGCCTCTTTAATTCTTTTTTATTTATATGTCAGCATCTTCCTTCTCTCAGCTTTCTCTCCTCTTACTCTTCTCTTTCTCCTGTTAGTTGTTCTTTTTCTACTCCTTCTGTTTCCCCACTTCCTTATCTTCCTCTTCTTCTTCTTCCTCATACCTATTTTTTTTCTTTCTCCTTATCTTCTAATTCTATTTAACAGTAGTTGTAATCACTGAAATATGTAATTTTTAAATTTATTTTTCCACTGTAATTTTCAAGTCATATGTATATATCAGATACTTTGGCTAATTGAATGGAAGTTAAGGCATATGCCATTCTCTGTGTCTTCCCACATTTTTCAGGAGTGGTTGGGGAAATTATGCCAGGTGTAGAGCCCTGACTCTGCAAGCTGACTGCTCAACCTATCTGCTGTTATTCCTAACACAAAACACCACGGGACACATCTATTACTTTCATTTGCACACAAATGTCCTTGAGGCTTCCTTCATCTATGATGTCCTAACTACAGGATTGGGAGCTTGGATAGGAAGAGAAAATTCTGAACCAGCAAGAGCTGTTAACAGTTCCTCCTCTAAGCTGGGCTCTGATGACATCCTGACATCATCCAGCCAATTACAGCAAGCTCTTCATGGGTGTTGCTCTTTCACTGCCAAGCAGTGTATAAGATGCAGTAGCTCTTCTTTTGGCCACACCAAAAGAGCACAGATCAAATTTTCCTCCAAGATATTCCCCCAGGGTAGTACCATGAACTTTTGTCTCACTAGTAAGCCACAAGTGACTTCTGTTTCTCTATTTTTTACAGTCCTGATATCTGTTTTTCAAAAACACACCATGACTCTCACTTTCATGCAATCCTAAGGAATGGGTCTGAGTGTAAATCAACAGCCTTCTCTGCTAGTTTTTTATTTGTTCAGAAATTAGAATTTCCCATTTTATTTGCTATTTAGTTAATCAGTACCTATTCTGTGTTACACAGTGAAATTACAAATTTGACTATGTAATCCCATATTATACTTTCAAGTGACTAGAAGTTACAGGTTAGAGTAAAATTTAAAAAATAAGTAAAATAAAAATTCAAGATATTTTTGACCTATATAACTTTTTCCTCCCTTGATTTGTGTAGGAAAAACAAAAACTTGCATTATTTTTTGAGAAAGTCACATGAGTTCTTTGGTTGCTAATGATATGACCAAAAATGCTTCATAGCTATCAAAAAATGAAGAAAGCTCCTTCTGCTGAATAAAACAGCATAGAAAAAATTAGATGCATATTAAGTCTGGATGTCAAGGGAGCAATGCATATGCCTAGAGAATTAAACTAATTAAGATCATGGTTCTCTCAATATGCTGAGTTTTTATTTTGACATTTATGTCTTTGAAGCACATAATTCTAGATATCATGCTTTTTTCCCCACCACATTTCATATTATATAAAACTGAATAAGACATTACTAGAATACAGTGTTTGCAATTATGTCTTTTTAGGAGAAATTGATAAAGAGTAAGAGCTATGGTTTACTTAATGGATTTTCTATATGCTAGGCACCATATTGTATATTAAACACATGGTAGGAGTTGCTTTAGTGTTTTTGTTTTTACTTTATTTAGTTGTCCATTGAGGTAAAATTCACATACCATAAAGTTAGGTTTTATTTTATTTTTCTTTAAAGATTTTATTTATTTATTTGAGAGAGAGAGAGAGGAAGAGGGAGCAAGAGCAGGGGGAGGGGCAGGGGGAGAAGCAGGCTCCCCTGTGAACAGGGAGCCAGACATGGGACTTGATCCCAGACCACTGGGATCATGACCTGAGGCAAAGGCAGATGCTTAACTGAGTGAGCCACCCAGGTACCCCTAAAGTTAAGTTTTAAAGTATAGAATTGAGTGCTTTTGAGTATATTCACAGTTGTGCAGCTATCACCCCTATCAATTCCAAATATTTGTATTATTGTAAAAAGAAACTCTCCACCCAATTGCACTTGTTCTTCATTGCCCCATCCTCCTAGCCTTGACCAATATTAATTTACTTTCTGTCTCTATGGATTTGCCTATTCTGGGCATTTCATATAAATAGAATCATACAATTTGTGGCCTTTTGTTTATGGCTTCTTTTACATCGATTGCATGTTTCAAGGTTCATCTTTGTAGCATGTATCAGTTCTTCATTCCTTTTATGGCTGAATAATATTCCATTGTTAGAATTTGCTACATACATCATGTTTATACATCACAAACAGGAGAACATTTGGATTGTTTCCACTTTTTGACTATTATGCATAAAATAAAACTGCTGTGAACATTCATGTATGGATTTTTTCTGTACTATATGTTTTCAGTTCTCTTACATACAGGAGTGGAATTGTTGAGTCATATAGCAACTCTATATTTTACTTTTAGAGGAACTTCCATTTGGTTTTCAGAATGGTTGCACCATTTTCTATCCCCTCAGTAATGTATGAAGGTGCAAATTTCTCCACATCCTTGCCAGCACTTATTATCCTTTCCTTTTATATTGTAATTATTCTAGCATATATGGAGTGGTATCTCATTGTGGTTTTATATGCATTTCTCCAGTGAATAATTTTGAGAATCTTTATGTGCTTATTGCCATTTATTTCTTTGGAGAAATCTCTATTCAAGTATTCTGTCCATTTTTTGTTTGGATTAGTTTTTTTATTGTTGAATTTAATCATTCTTTATCTATTCTGAATATGTCTTCTGTCGGGTATAGGATTTTCAGTTATTTTCTCTCAACCTATGCATTCTATTCTAACTGCCTTAATAGTGTCCTTTGAAGCACAAAAATTACACCTGGTGAAGTCCAACTTAATTTTTTCTTTTATTTCTAATGCTTTTGGTGACATATCCAAGAAAATACTGTCTAATCTATGGTCATGAAAATAAATGCCAATGTTTTCTTTTAGAAGTATTGCATTTTTAGCACTAAAATGTAAGAATATGATTCATTTTTAGTTTTTGTATATGATGTATAGAAGCAGTTCAACTTCATTCTTTTGCATGTTGTCCCAGCACCATTTGTTAAAAACAAAATAAAACACAAACTTTCTTTCCCATTGAATTGTCTTTTTTAAATTTAATTTTATATTTATTTATGTTTTTAAATCAAGTAAAATTAACATATAGTGTTATATCAGTTTCAAGTGTACAATATAGTGATTCAACAATTCTATACATTACTCAGTGCTCATCATGATAAGTATACTCTTAATCCCCTTCATCTATTTCCCCCATCCCCTCACCCATCTCCCCTCTGGCAACAACCGGTTTGTTCTCTCTATATAAGAGTCTGTTTTTTTGTTTGTCTCTTTTTTTCCTTATTCATTTGTTTCATCTTTTAAATTCCACCAATGAATGAAATAATATGGTATTTGTCTAAAGGAAGCCATTAACAAAACAAAACAAAAAGACAACCAACTAAATGGAGGAAGATATTTGCGAATGATATATCCAATAAGGGGTTAATACCCAAAATATATAAAGAACTCATACAACTCAACACCAAATCCAAAATAATCTAATTAAAAAATGGGCAGAAGACATGAACAGACATGTCTCCAAAGAAGACATACAGAGGGTCAACAGACACAGAAAAAGATGCTCAGTATCACTCATCATCAGGGAAATGCAAACCAAACCACAATGAAATATCACCTCACACCTGTCAGAATGGCTAAAATCAACCACACAAGAAACAACAGGTGTTGGCCAGGATGTGGAGAAAAAGGAACACTCATGCACTGTTGGTGGGAATGAAAACTGGTAGAGCCACTCTGAAAAACAGTATGGAGGTTCCACAAATAATTAAAAATAGAATTACCATATGACCCATTGAATTGTCTTGGTACCCTTGTCAAAAATCAATCGACCTTAAATGTGAGGGTTTATTTATGGAATCTCAAATCTATTCCATTGATTTCTATTTCTGTCCATATGCCAGTGCCACACTGTCTTTATTGCTGTCATTTTCTAGTGATTGAAATTTTGAAAGTGGGTAGTGTGGACTTCTGACTTTGTTGTTCTTTTTCAAGATTTTTTTGGCTATTTGGATTCTCTTGCAGTTCCATATAAATTTTAGAATCAGTTTCTCAGATAAGGGATTCAGATATTGATTGCATTAAATCTGTAGATCAGT
This sequence comes from Eumetopias jubatus, assembly GCF_037043125.1. Taxonomy (NCBI): domain Eukaryota; kingdom Metazoa; phylum Chordata; class Mammalia; order Carnivora; family Otariidae; genus Eumetopias; species Eumetopias jubatus. Next base: position 157,786,937 of record NW_028274809.1, on the reverse strand, counting down.
TTGTAAGTACTGCCACCTTAACAATAGTAAGTCTTCCAATCAATGGACATTAGATATCATTGTTTATTTAAGTCTACTTGTACTTCTTTTGCTAAATTTATTACTAAATAGTTTATTATTTTTGATGTTATTATAAGTGCAATTGTTTCCCTATGTTCACTTTTAGATATTTCATTACTAATATATAGAAACACAATTTATATTTTCATATTGAATATGTATCTTGAAACCTTGCTGAACATTTTTATTAGATTAGTAGTATTCTTATGAACTTCTTAAGATTATATATATGTAATATATAGTATGTATATATGTATTATACATGTAATAATATAATAATATATATATAATCATGTTATTTGCAAAGAGAAATGTTTTTACTTACTTTTTAAAATTCATATGGTCTTTCTCTTTTTTGTCTATTGGCCCATAGATGGAACTTCCAGCACAATATTGATAAGAAATAGTAAGAGGGGACAAGGTCTCAGTCATTCACCATTAAACATGATATTATCCATTATTTGTATGTGTGTGTGGATGCTCTTTATGAGGTTAAGAAAAGTCCCTTATATTCCTAGTTGGTTGAATGTTTTATCATAAAAGATACTGGGTTTTGTCAAATGCTTTTCCTGTATCTATTAGAATGACCATGTGATTTTTTCCCTTTATTCTAATAGTACAGTGTATTACATTGATTGATTTTCAGATGTTAATCACCTTTTATTTTTTCCCCAGAAAAATCTCACTTGGTCATGGTCTATAATCCTTTTCATATGTTGCTGTATTTAGTTCACTAGTGTTTAGTGTTTTTCATCTATATTCATAAAGAGTATTAGTCTGTAATTTTCTTGTGATATGGCTGTCTGGCTTGAGTATCAAGCTAATACTAGCTTCATAAAATGAGTTGGGAAATGTTCATTTATCTTCTATTTTGTGGAATAGTTTGTGAATGATTAATGTTAATTCTTTAAACATTTAGTGGAATTCATCAGTAAAACCAAGTTTTTGAATTACTTATCAATCCCTTTACTCTTAATGATCAGTTCAGATTTTCTATTTCTTCTTGAGTCAGTCTAGGAATTTTTCCATCTCATTACATTACCTAAACTGTTGACATACAATTCTTTCTAGTATTCTCTTATAATCCATTTTGTTTCTGTAAGGGAGGAAGTAATGTTCCCTATTTTATTTCTGATTTTAGTAATTTGATACTTGGCTCTTTTTCTTGTTCAATCTACTTAAAGATTTGTCAATTGTGTTGATATTTTCAAAGAACCAACTGCAATTTTTGTGGTTTTCTTTATTGTTCTACTATTCTCTATTTTATTTGTTTTCATTCTATTTTTTGTTTATATTCCCTTCTTTCTGTTTGCATCTGGTTTGCTCTTCTTTTTTTATTTCTTAATGTTGAAAGTAGGTTATTGATTTGAGATCCTTCTTAATTTTTTACAGCTATACATTTCCATGCTTTAGGTGTACTCCGTAAGTTTTGGTGTTTTGCTTCTTTGTTTTCATTCCTCTCAAGTGTATTCTTATTAATTTTTTAAATTTTCTTTGACCTATTGATTATTTAGAAGTGTGTTTAATTTCTACATATTTATTATTATTGTGATAAAAATTACATGTTTATACATTATACATTCATCAACCCAGTTCTAAAATTATTGCTTTGTGTAGTTGTCTTTTAAATAAGACAGGAGAAAATAAAGTTGTAAACAAAAAATTTATTTATGCTTTCTAAAAATACCTTATAGTACTCTTTCTTCTTTCATGTGGATCTGTGGTACTGTCTAAAAATGTCACATTTTGGCCCGAAGGACTCCTTTTAATATTTCCTGTAGGGCAGGTCTGCTGGCAACAAATTCCCTCAATTTGCTTATTTTTTAACCTGGATTTATGATATAATTTCTCCTTTATTTTTGAAGACTATATAATTCTTAACTGTATTTTTCTTTTAGGACTTTGAATATGCCATCCCACTATCTTCTAGCCTCCTTGGCATCTGATGAGGATAGTCTTGTTAATCTTAATGAGAATCCCCTGTATAAGTTGCTACTCTTTTGCAATTTTCAAGATTCTGTCTTTGGTGTTTGACCATTTGTGATGTGCCAGATGTGCATGTCTTTCAGCTTATCCTACTGGTGGTCTCTTATGCTCAGCAATTTGTCTCACAGCTTAGGTGAGTTCCTAACAAGACAGAGTTGTAAACTGCCTATTAAAGTGTTAAAGGAATATGTCCAACATGCACACTGAACCCCAACAAAGGCAAGTTTTCCTCCTCCTCCCCCATAAGGAGACTTTGACAGAGGTGCCCAAAGAAGACCTTCTCCTAAGGCCTGAGACAAATAGCCTGGGAATAAAGGTGCCTGGGCTAAGAATGCAAATATGTGAAGGTGCGACCAGTCAAAGGTGTCTACCATTCCTGCTGTTGTCACTATGTAGGAATTGTTTTTACATGGGTACAATAAACAGAAATGGATTGATCAATGAGCAAAAGGAGTCTATTGAAACATAATGTTTGTCTTAGAAAACTAATTGAAGGTCAAGTGCATGTTCAGGGCTGTGCACATGCTCAGGTAAAATCTAGAACCTGCTAAAACCAAGGGAAACTTGTTAATCAATCCAAGACCAAAATTACATCCTTGTGAAAGTCTGGTGATGATAAAGATGTTTCCATGAAAGACACTGGATGCCCCAGCTGGCATCTGCTTCAATCTATTCTAGATCTGTGAAGTAGCTGAGTCACATTACTCATGAAACTAGATGTTACCGCAACCTTTGCCAATGCAAAAACAGAACAAAACAAAAGTCTTACTTTCCTTCTTTGCTTTGTTCATTTTAGTTTTAAAGTTCCCGTTAGGAGCACCTTATTGGCAAAGCTTAGTTTATAGGTACAGGGTTCAGTTTTTCAGAATCAGGCAAAAGAAGTAACTCCACTAGTTGGCATGGATAGTGGAAGACAAGGCCTGCTTCCTATGAATATTTACATGTGTGAATATTCACAAAATAAAAGGGACTTTCAGATGTTGGGGTAATAAAGGGAAAAAGGCAATGTCTACTATTCATTTGTTAACTGATTAAATACTCACAACCATGATTCTTTTTGACATTTTAAAGACTAAAAAATTGTGCACAAAGTAATCAAATTATTTCTTAATGTCACATTATCTTACAAGAAAGACTTGTGATTTTAGTCTAAACTTGTTTGACTCTGGGCGCCTGGGTGGCTCAGATGGTTAAGCATCTGCCTTCGGCTCAGGTCATGATCTCAGGGTCCTGGGATCGAGTCCTGCATCAGGTTCCCTGCTTAGAAGGGGGCCTGCTTGTTCCTCTCCCTCTGCTGCTCCCACTGCTTGTGCTCTTTCTCTTTCTCTGTCAAATAAATAAATAAAATCTTTAAAAATAATTTTAAAAAATAAACTTATTTGACTCCAAAATCATTTTCTTTCTAATACAACGTGATGTTACCAATGTAAGTAAATGGTAATACATATATTCTATTTATTAGTAATAAATATGTAAATATATTCTATTTACTATATTTTCACTTTAGTTTATCAATTACAATTCACCTATCACCTTATCTACACAAGAATATGAATTCCGTGTCTGAATTTTTAACATGACTGATCAATTGTGTTGATCATTCCTGTAGGATGATTTTAAGGAATGATTCAACCAAAATATTTTAGATTTGAAGTACAGATGTATAGATATAGGTTTAGATATAGATACAAACAGGTAAGTAGATAAGTAGGTAGATAAATGATAGATGATGGATGGGTGACGGATAGATGGATGGAGAGATCAATAGATAGATGATAGTAGATAGATGATAGTAGATAGATGATAATGTATGGATATATTCTGTGCTATTTCACTATTCACCTATATTCCTTTGAATTGTGCTAAGATTGGAAAAAGGGAAAATACTGGTACAATTGTTTATTATTTTCATATCAGTGATTTTTATGCATTGGAATGATACAGTTTAGAACTAACAAATCAGAAAAAAAAATCTTTGTATTCTAGCACTTCAGGATTATCCACCTTGTAGGGTGGTCTGCCATCCAGTCTTCCTAACAGGAAACTCTTGTATGCATGTGGAGGTGTAGGAACTTATTACCTCATTTTTAAGATGTACAAACTATCAAGATTCCTAGGCTAGTTTGGAGATAGGAGAGGGGTAAAGGGGTACATGCAACATTCTCTTTTTTTCCCCAAAAAAAGCATAAAACATGAACACAAATTCATTTGGTATCCTCTAATAGAAACCATAAGATAGTAACTCTTGAAACAGACAGTTATAAAAAGAGAGAGAGAGAAAAGAAAATATAAGAAGTGTCTCTTTAAATGTAAAATGTTTGCTGAAATTAAGTGTAAATAAAACTTACAGAAAAAAATAAAGTTGATGTCGTCTCTTAAAGTCAACGAGAGAAAATATATTAAGATTATGGGAATGAGATAAGATAAAGATAAAGTCAACGAGAGAAAATATATTAAGATTATGGGAAAATAGATAAGATAAAAATCAGTAGTAAGAGAGTATAATATTCTACCCCTGGTAGTTTTAAAAGAGTACCAAGAAAGTGGGAGAGAAAAATAAGAAATCGTGTGAGTGTTTCTCTGAGTACAGTACATGGCCTCAAAAATGAGTAGCCCAGAAAGCAACTAGAAAAATGAGAAAGAGCAAGTTCAGTCTGTCTGTATCAAACTTCAGAATATCGAGAATAAAGAGATGATTATAATATCTGCCAAAGAGAAAAATTGAACCTGAGCTAACAAGAATAACCCTGAATGAACAGCAATGAAATAGCAGTGAGATACCGGATTCAACTACAAAGGAAAGATAATCAGACTGGATTCAGGCTTTTCAGTATCAATCTTAGATGCTAGACAATAATGAAAGCATACTTCAAACCTCTGAAGGGCAAAGCTTTCAACTCACTTAAGTCAAGTCAAACTACACTCAGGTATGAAGGAGGGGGAAAAAAAACATCTTCAAACATTATTGGTTCTGCTGATCTCAGTAAGGACGTGAACCTCCTTAATTCTCACGTGAACCTCAATTCTCACGTGAACCTCCTTAATTCTCACGTGAACCTCAATTCTCACAGACTTGACATTGGAAAAGGAGTGTCTCAAGAAGAACAAATGTTCTAGTGTTAGGATTTGAAGATCTCCTTTGCTGTTAGGAAAGGTAGGGGATAAATGGTTGTGCGTGCAAAGAATTTTCAGCCTCGTGGAAGAAATAGGCCATGAGATGATCTCTTTGCCAAAAGCAAACACAGGACTGTTTCCCACCTGCCAAGATTTGGGCAATCCTAATGTGTCACTGAATTGCCCTCCTTCTTGTTGCTTAAAAGAATGAAAGGGGGGCAGAAATCGGAGGGGGAGATGAACCATGAGAGATGATGGACTCTAAAAAACAAACTGAGGGTTCTAGAGGGGAGGGGGTGGGGGGATGGGTTAGCCCGGTGATGGGTACTAAAGAGGGCGCGTTCTGCATGGAGCACAGGGTGGAACACTGCATCAAAAACTAATGATGTAATGTACGGTGATTAACATAACATAATAATAAAAAAAAACATAAAAGAAGTCTGCTTCCACTTCTGCCTTGTTATCCTTGACTGGAGGGAAGTTACTAAAGCAATCTGAGGATGCTCTGCTCGGAACTAAGGGCCAGGTCAGGTGGGAGGATGGAGGGAGCTGCTTATCTGCATCTAGGAACACTCAGCCTGGAGAAGAAGACAAATCAGGTTTCATAAAATGCATGGGGAGAATGCGATGTTAAAATGAAAATATTAAAGAATATTTTCAAAACAAAATTAAGTATTTGAATTAATAAAATTCCTGAATGTATTTATAAAGAAAGAGAACCTAAAGTGGCATTTATTATCAGTTTTTTCCTTGGCTTTTAGAAACTATGCTTATAACAACTAGTAATAAGTGGACTGAAGAAAATATGAGTATAAAAATCCTTGCATTTTTTTGTTATATAACCCATTAGACTAGAAAATGTCATTTTAAGCTGTCAGTTTTCATTGTCTTAAAAGGAACACTTTTTCAGCTAAACCTTCGTTTCTTAAATTATACCAGTATATGCGTGTCCTCTTCATGTCTCTTTTACTTAAAAAATAGTATTTCTCGCAATACCGGAGGGCCTACGTTTCTTTAACATGATTCTCCCTTCAAAGTTTTGCAAATTTTTACAAGGAAAAAAAATTCAAAACTGCCCACTCAGTTTTATGCACCAGATATAAAAAATGATATTGTGAAACAATATATAATGGTTTAGGTTGGGATTGCAAACAAAATATTTATTTTTTGATAATGTATTCTCTTGTATGCATACTCAAACACATATAAACAAATGTATACACAGACTCATAATTTTCAGTACTTATGAATGTCAGATTGATAAAATAGTGAAATTTCTGAACAGGATATGGGACATAAAAACAAGTTTTTGGAGCTGATAACTTTGCCATTTACATTTGAAACTAAGTAAGTAACAGGAAAATCATAATAAAGTCACCTTTCTTATTATTTATGCAGATATGATATCAATACAGACATATGTGTGTAAAATTTCTAATAGTATTTTAGAACTTTTATACCTACTTCTCTAATTTTATCAGTTCCTCTTAGAAATATAGACACACCATTAGTAATCCTAGCAATAAAGGAAGAAAAAAAAGGAAGGAAAGAAGGAAAAGAAAAGAAACATCAGCAAACTAAGATTAGTTCTGCTAATCAGCAGAATATTATTTTATACACTGATTTATAAATTTTAAGTATCAGCAAAATCCTCATTATATATTTAGCCTTCTGGGTCCTGCTACCTATTGAATTCTAAGGTTAGATATTCCCTGGTGTCTTTCCACTGACTTATTTCTTGTTCAAATAAATATTTATTAAAGACTTTTTAGTGCTGAGCAAAAAAGATGAATGAAGGAATATCTACATTCAAGATTTTACACACGAGTTACATAGAGTAGTTACAAATAAAATTTATTTATTCAGCCACAGAGAATGTATGCCTTGTTTGTTGTGTAATAATCTTTTACTTAATCTCTTACTCATTTCCAGAAGTAAGATTTTGTATCACAAAATGTTTCACTGGTCCTCAACATATTCCTCTGTGATTTGTGGATATCACTTCTCTTAGTCAAGAATTATATTTTACCAGTCGATGTGGTATTTTACTAAAAAATACAGAACACTGAATTTTGCAGTGGTGTTAAGGATTTGTGGACTGAGCAGGCAGAATTCTTTTTACTATACTGTGCTTTGATAAAATGGTAAAGGCTCACAGATCTTCTAGAACACTGGCCCTGGAAACTAAGATCTGATTCTGAATACCGACAGTTTCCTCTTTATGAGACAACTTGAGAAATTTAACTGTTTGATCTGAGTCACAGTATTAATTTTATCTTCCCGAGCAACTGATCAGATTTTATACCCCAAATATCATAAATGATGTCACTAACTAGATTTTCCTTTGTGTGTTAAATGTTATAAAGTCTAGAATTAGATTTGCCATCTAGGAGTAACAAATATGCGTGCTGTTTTTGTAGCAATCTCACATTTGGCTCTATTTATATCTCTTTGCTTATTTTGCTATCTTCTGTAGTATGTAGTTTTAATCAAATATATACATCTCTATTTTATCTATTTTAGCAATCACCTTCATTTTTTAATAAGATGAGGTAAATTGAAGATAAAGCTAGAAAAATTAGTCTAATTAAATCTGAGGAAGGTTTGTGCAAGAATGTTCATTGGTTCAATCATCCCATCTTTCAACTAACAAAGTATACCTCTATGTACTATAATACTTGTGTCAGAATGAAAAGATGAATAAGATATTATACTCAAAGATCTTATAACTGAGGAGGGGGACCAGAAAAGTTAACAGACAATTAAAATAAAGTGTCATAAGTACAATAAGTGAGTGCTATGATCATACTGTGTTAAGTCAGAATGGATAATTAGGAAAGGTATCTAAAGAGAGGTGATGCCTAAACTGAACCATAAAGGATTAATAGTCAAATTGAAGAAGAAAAATATATTTCAGTCAACAAAGCAAAATCTAAGGTTTTGTAAATTAATTAATTAATTAATTAATTTATTTAAGTAATCTCTACATCCAACATAGGGCTTGAACTCACGACCCTGAGATCAAGAGTTGCACGAACTTCCAGCTGAGCCAGCCAGGTGCTCCAACAAGGTGAAATTTGTAACGAGGCAAAAGTGAAAAGAAAGCATAGAATATTTGGATAGTAAATCGCAATTTTATTAGAAAACAAATTCGTTTCAATGATGTTTAGTATCGTATTAATATATTTTAAAATATAACAAATGCCCTATTTCATGTTCAATCTGTAGTACAAGAGATATGGGAGAATATATAATATGACCTCTATAATCCCATTCTATGATATTTCAGTTGACATTTGAAACTGAATAACAAGATATTTATTTTGAGGTAATTTTTTGTCCCTAATTGACCTTATATCTTTGAATTCAGCCCAAATTTCAAAAAATAAAGTTTCACATCTATGTGATATCCTTTCCATATTCAATAGAAAACAAACGAGGTTCAGTTTTCAGAAAACATGAGGAAAATCTAGTTGCTCAGGTGAATCCCACAGAAAGCTATTAACAGAGAAGGAAAAATATTAAATCAACTACAGTAAGCTCACTACTTCAGTTCCTATTTTTCTGGTTGACTGCTAATATCATTGCTTGCTTTTTGCTTTTGTAGATTTATCTGGGGAAGTAATTTTAGTTTACATTTTAACTTTTTTCATTGATGTTTTCAACCTGAATGACCATGCAAATCTTCTAAGGCTCAATGTAAAATGCATGTTAAAATTATGATTAACAGAAAAATTCCTTCAGCCCTAATAGTTTCCATATCAATGTGCAGGTGGTAATGAGATGTTAAAGCAAATGAAACCAAGAATTATGTGGACTAATAGGTACTTAAACTTAGAGAGGATGTAAGAAGATGTTTACTCCAGAACCTTAATTTTACAAATGAAAAAAAATGGAGGGCCAGAAAGATTAGATAGCTTGTTGAAGTTCATTCGGTTCATTAGTGGCAAAACTTGGTTTGGAATTCATCACACATTTGTGTTTTGTTTTGCTTTGTTTGTTGCATAGATTTTCTACCTCATTCTGATTATTTGTATATTACTATTTCTAGACTATATCAATTTTATTTTATTTTATTTTTTTAATTTTATTTATTTTTTTATACAATAAATATGATGAGCCTGGAGCAGAACCAGGTGTGGTGGGACTTAATGATGAGACTGCCCTTAAGAAAGAGAAATGCAATTTTCATCTGAACACATTGTTAGCCTTAAGAAAGAGAAATGCAATTGTCATCTGAACACATTGTTAGGGCCCTTTCCAGGGCCCCAGAAGTACCCTGGTTGGGGAGGGGCACTGAATTTTCAGCTTCATCATCTCACAGGAAATCCCTCCTCAAAGAACAGAGTTAGTAGCATTTACTGTAAGACGATATTTTGCTAGAGTCAATACATTATGTAATTTGATATGGTTTTTTATGGGGATTACTGATGGGGTTATATTCCATATTAAATTCATATCACATTCAAGAGTATATACAGTTTCTAATTTCATAAAAATTGATTTATTTTCTCATATAGTAGAAAAGCTATAAGCATCATGACCTATACCCTCTGGCTATACATTTACCAAGGTGCAAAATATTTAAAATGAATACATAAATATCCAACTGAAATTCTGTGGATATGCACACTTATGATGTTTATTTGAGTGGCTGATTTGATAAAATAGTTCTAAAGCATTAGAACAATTGTTCATATAAATCTAGGGATTTCTGAATTACAGCTGCTATGAGATAAACTATATATAATTTTGTCATGGCCAATGTTATGATGCTAGAAAAATGTTATTTGCCATTTTATTAATGGAATAGTATGAATTTCTGTCCTGTAATTCTTAAAGATTTGTTTATTTATTTGAGAGAGAGAGAGTGTGTGCAAGCAAGCAGAGGGTGGGGTGAGGGGGTTGGGGGGTTAGGGACAGAGGGAGAGGGAGAGAGAAACTGAAGCAGATTCTGTGCTGAGTGCAGAGGCTGAGGCAGGGCTCTGTCTCACAACCCTGAGATCAGATCTGATCCTACATCAAGAGTTGGATGCTTTAGCTGACTGTGCCAGCCAGGCACCCTTGTCCTATAATTCTTTAGGCCTCCAGAAAAAAACACAATTCATGGAAATTACCCAAGAAATGTCTCCTTATGAAAGTAAAGACAATGTTTCTTATTTCTAGGTGAAATCGAATCAACCTGCTTCATATCTTTATTCAGATCACCCTTGCTAGAATGTAAGCCCCAAGAGGACATTGTTCTTGGTTTTTGCGGTCTGTGGTCAGGCACCCAACCCAATGCATATAGGAAACCAAATATGTTTGAATGAATTATTATTTTCAATTAAATGTGTGCCCTATAAGGTTGAAGGTATCAATATTGAGAAGTTCTAATAGTTTCTGTATTATTTTAATGTTTATTTTACCAGACATATATAATATAAATCTTATATGTTCCACCTTTTGAATCACTAGTACCTCTAACGACAATTAGATGTCATTTGTGTAACACAACAAACATTCCAAGACACAAAATACTTAAGCTTGAGTACATTAGCAATGCCATGTCTAGAAGCTACTCCTGCCTTTAATAGTGATTTACCTATTAATTTCATTAAACGATTTCATCATTCGGCATTCACAGGAAAGGATTTAAATAAAAATGCACTGCATTTTTTTTTTCTTTGCCCAGATAATGGCATTAGATTGTCAGGTTTAATATAGACAAAAGTTCTTTCCAAAAACATTTCACATTTGCATAGGACATGAAGCCTCTGCTCAAGAAACAATAAAGATGAAAAATGATGTCCTAGCAACTTTTCTTTCTTGATCGTTTCAGTTAAAAGATAATTTTAAATGCAGGTGTTCAAATAGAATTTGGAAGGGGCTTTAATGATAATCCTTTGGCTCTGATGAAAGAGAGCTCACAGTTCCTCAGTAAAATGATTTCTGAAAAGTAGTAGGTTCTAAGAAGCTAATACACAAGAAAATATTATAGCATTATTATGTTACAATTGAACAAAACAATATAGGCTATTTGTGCTTTGTTTAACCAGTTAGATTCACACTGCATTTTAAACTTGGGATAAAAGGAAAGAGTAATGCAAATATTAACCCACACTACATTTTATCCTTGGGAGGGGGGAAGAAAAAAACAAATTATTTTGATTATTTTGCCAGACTGTACAATTTAACATTCCTAAAGGATGGTAAAATGCATTATGATTAATATTGTTATAATGTAATATACAAAAAAAACACAATATGTCAAATTTTAAGAAGCTGAAATAGATCACAATATTTATATTTTATACATATACTTGTGTAACTATATATTTGTATTCTCATGTCAAAATTTGATTAAAGCCTTTTTGAATTAGACATTTTAATGCTTCTTTCAACCAAATATATATCTATGAGTTTATATATTTTTACAAAGAATAGTACATTGTGATTAATCCTTATCCTTAGTCTGAAAGACCTAATTATTAGGAGGACTCCAAGCATGTTAAAAAGAGGATGTTACTATCCTTTTGGACACTCAAACTAGTTTTTTCCTTATTTGGTATAGATTATTTTAAGAAGGTTAACATTTTGTTAGTTTTGCAATAGAACCATTTGCCTCACTTATGTTTTTAGAAAATAATTAGCTATTAATAGTGAGTCTATAAGGCATTTACAGATAATTTAAGTTCAACTTGATATTTTATTGTATTAGATTGAAACTTTCAGACTAAATTGTATTAATTCAACAAATGTATTGCCAAGAATTTCTCTGGGTGCTAGACAGAAAACTGTGAGCAAAAATGACCCTGCTCTAGGGGCACCTGGGTGGCTCAGTTGGTTAAACGCCTGACATCAGCTCAGGTCCTGATCTCTGGGTCCTAGGATGCTGTTCTGCACAAGGCTTTGTGCTCAGTGGGGAGCCTGTCTCTCCCTCTTCCCTTGCCCCTTCCCTGGCTAGTACTCTCTGTCAAGTAAATAAAATCTTAAAAAAAAAAAAAAGACCCTGCTCTCTTATTGCTTCAGGCTTAGTGAGGTAACAAAAGCCCCTTATTTAGTAGTTATTGATCTTTGAGTCTAGGAACATTTCTTTTAGGGGTTATTTAAGAAAAAATACTATACTTATAAATAAAATGTGTACATTTTTATAATAGATACATCACACTAAAAGTTTTCAAAACTTTTCTATAAGAAAGGTATTTATTATTATGCTCTCAAATATAAAAAGTACCAGTAAATTTACCTTGATATAAAAATTGTGTTGCATAATATGTGTGCTTGCTAATGGCACAAAATGATGAGTGCCTCTGAGAGAATACAAATTAATTATATATATATTTATGCATCTAATATATATAATATAAACATATATAAATGTATGTAATATATATAATATAAATATATTTTATATAAATAATTAACTTTGAAATACAAGTATCAGAGTTTCTTTGGTAGGTAGTCATAGCCTTCAGTAGCTGTAGGTAGTTGTGGAATGTAATTATTTTCCACACAGCCTTACTGTCTGTGTCAATGAAAAATAAAGCATCAAATCAAATTCTGATGCACATATACTTATTTGCAAATAAAGCAGAAACAAGCAAAGCTAGACTCACTACTCGATTTTAGGCTAAATAAAAGACAGTATTTTGTAGTGAAATACAGCTAAAATTATGGTTTAAATTAGGCAATAGAATCCTTATATTTGGCTATAGTTGAAAAAGTCCTTGACTTTGAACGGCTGACTGAACAACCTATTTAATTATAATCTTATAACCTTATTCTATAATCATATAACCTGTTGATATGGGGGCAGAGGTGCTTATAAAATATTCCTCCTTAGTCCACATACCTTAAAGGCTACTCATTTCGCTAAAGGACAGAAAAGGTCTGAAATATATTTAAATAAATCATTATAAGATTAAAATAGATGATGGTCATATAATAGTCCACACCTGAATCTGAGCTTCTGATTAGAGGGTTTAAAAGCTAACAAACCACTCTTCTTTGTAGCAGCTACTTCCCCAATAGTTACTTTACATAAGGATAATTCAGATATTAATTAATAGGTCTCTCAATAAAGGCTAAAGTAAAAAAAAAATGAGAAAAACATTGTACTCTAGTTGCTGACATATTCTAACCTAGAGCTAATGAGGAATTAAAACTTCTGGATTTTTTTAAGAATAAAACAATTTTAAACAGTTCCTAGCACATTATTTCATGTTGAATGTATAAATTCTCACACTATTTGTTAATAAAAAGACAAATACTTTGATCTATAATTTTTTTTTCTTTAGGGTTTTTATCTTTTATTTAAACAATAATCCCTTGGTGCACCTGGGTGGCTCAGTCGGTTAAGCAGCTGCCTTAGGCTCAGGTCATGATCCCAGGGTCCTGGGATTGAGCCCCATATCGGGCTCCCTGCTCAGCGGAGAGCCTGCTTCTCCCTCTCCCTCTGCCTGCCGCTCTGCCTACTTGTGCTCTCTCTCTATCTCTCTGTCAAATAAATAAATAAAATCTTTTAAAAAAATAAGAAAATAAACAATAGTCCCATTATTTTTTTCTAAGATACAGCCTATCATTTTGTTTTACCTCCATTATAAAATGTTTATACTTCATTAAGACCACGTTAACTATAGATAACACAATCAAAATAAATATTGAGGTGTATTTTTCCTTTCAACCATGACAAATATAAATAGTCGCATATTTCATAAATCAGTATGAACAAAAACATATTGATTATTCAACATCCTCAAGCAGTAACTTGATGCTGAACCTCAATAATAATAATTGCCAAACATTAGAGATACTAAGTGTAAAATGTCAATATTATACACTTTATATTATAAATTATAATTTATAATTAAGAAGGAAAAGGGGGAAAATTATAAGAAAAAATGGTGCAAAAAGCAACTGGACTCATGTGAATCCAGACCATTTCGTTATTCCTTCTGAGACAAAGTTTTGACCTTGACCTTATTTTTGACCTGCAGTACATTAAATCACATTAAACTAAAAGTAACTTAAAAAAAAAAAAATCTAAGTGCTAAAATCTCTCCCAAGCACTTTAAATACATTTTCCCATTTAATTCTCACAATAGCTCCTTGAGGTAAATACTATTATTATCACTATTTTATAGATTGGAAAATAAGCTCAAAGAGTTGAAGCAATTGACTTACTGGCATAAGGATACTCAAAACTTTTTGCAGCCAACTCCATGTTTTAAGAGATATATTTTTTTTAATACTTTGCTCAGGTTCTAGCTTAGAAAACACTTCCATGTCAATCAGTTACTCTCAGGCAATGGGCAAATCCCTAAGACTTTCTTTTTTATTATTATTATTATTTTTATTAACATATAATGTATTATTTGTTTCAGGGGTACAGGTCTGTGATTCATCAGTCTTATACAATTCACAGCACTCACCATAGCACATATTCTCCCCAGTGTCTATCACCCAACCACCCCATCCCCCCAACCCCCACCACTCCATCCACCCTCAGTTTGTTTCCTGAGATTAAGAGTCTCTTATGATTTGTCTCCCACTCTGGTTTCGTCTTGTTTCATTTTCCCCTTTCTTCCCCTATGATCCTCTGTCTTGTTTCTCAAATTCCTCATATCAGTGAGATCATATGGAATGATGTGTATGCAGCCAGAATAAGGGGGAAAAAAAAGGATTCAACATGAAAGGACATTTCAGGGACTTGTGAGCAGTTATTTTCAACTTCTACAATTGCTTATTTTATGTTTATTTTCATTTCTTTCCATTTAATTGAATACAGCTGTGTAGGTATAGCAGGACAGGGAATAGTAAATAAGTCAACACACTTTTCTCTGCTTCTTTTTTTTTTTTTTAAAGATTTTATTTATTTATTTGACAGAGAGAGACACAGGGAGAGAGGGAACACAAGCAGAGGGAGCATTGTTAAACAGAATCCACTCAAAATAATTTTATCACATATAATCCTTCAATTTAACATTTAGGAAGCCCTGAGATCTAATGCTATGCACCCAAATTCCTTCACTAGTGGCCCCTCTGGGCAAAGAAAGTATATCTGGTTCTCATTTTAGACTTTTACAACTATTTTGATTAGAAGCAGCTAACATGAATCTGTAATAACAAAGGTCAATTGCTACAATGTAAGCAAGCATGAGATGATAGACTAGGGCTGTTAGTGGAAAAGTTTATAGGAAGGATCTCTAACCTTGGCTCTCACATCTAGAAATTTGTAGAAGGCATAGCCACCTGTCTTCATCCCCCTAAAAGATTTATGCTGGAAGGTAAACATGAGTGGTGCATTAAAGTAAATTGAGGCAGTTGCTTCTCATTGTTTAAGACAATTTTGAAGACAATGGATTAAAAATGTTGTCATAAGATATAGAAGATAAGGAGCCTGACTTTTTTGTGTTGTCTCTTATCTTAGAAAGTTGCTTAAAGCACACAATGTCCAATAATAGCTGAGACAAAGAGAACAACCTAGAAACCAAACATGCAAGACAGGAGTCTTCAAGGTATAGAAGAGGTAGTAGAGTCAGATTAATGTGCAGAGAGTATTGATTAATTGGAGGAATTTTGATGTGCAGACTTATGGGGCAGAGAGGAACAGGTTGGTTAGAGCAAGAAAGCACCTAGTGCAGCTGATTAGCATTATCTTGATGAGCAGATATTCCAGCAGTGAGATAAGCCAATCACACCTTCCCAAAAAAACGCCCTGAAGATTATATATTTGTTTTATATTTACTTATGCCATACATACTTATAATATATAAATAACAAACTTAGGGCGCCTCGGTGGCTCAGTCATTAAGCGTCTGCCTTCGGCTCAGGCCATGGTCCCAGGGTCCTGGGATCAAGTCCGACACTGGGCTCCCTGCTCTGCGGGAAGCCTGCTTCTCCCTCTCCCACTCACCTGCTTGTGTTCCCTCTCTCACTGTGTCTCTCTCTGTCAAATAAATAAATAAAATCTTTAAAAAAATGGTAACAAACTTAGTCTAGGATAAATAAGATGACTAGGGTCTCATATGTTGTTCTGTCGTATAGGAGAAATACCTTAGTCTGCCTTGCAATTACTTCTCCCTAATTCCAAAGTTAACTTCCCAAAATATAAATCTGATTGTTTATTCACTTGTGTAGAAAGAACAAGCTCCTTAACATGACATTCACCGCTCACCAATATGCAGCCTTTGCCTCAAGCTGCCTTAAACTCTACTACCCTCTGCTACCACACTCTGAGATTTATCACACTCACTAAATTAAAACCCAAGGTGGAAACTCAAAAAGCTGTTTTACTTTGGGCGCCTGGGTGGCTCAGATGGTTAAGTGTCTGCCTTGGGCTCAGGTCATGATCCCAGGGTCCTGGGATTGAGTTCCGCATCGGGCTCCCTGCTCCTTGGGAGCCTGCTTCTCTCTCTGCTTCTCTCTCTCTCTCTCTCCCTCTCTCTCTCCCTCTGTCTCTCATGAATAAATAAATAAAATATTAAAAAAAAGAATTACAAAAAAAAGCTGTTTTACTTTGTGCAAAGCTACTTTGCACAAGTTGCTGCCTCCACCCAGACTGATCCTTCCTCTCTTCCTTGACTAGGGTATTCTTTTTCTTTTTTACAAATTTATTTTTTAAAGATTTTATATTTATTTGAGAGAGAGAGAGAGAGAGTGAGAGCGATCATGAGCCAGGCAGAGAGAGAAGTAGGCTCCCCACTGAGCCACCAGACGCCCCAATGACTAAGGAATTGTTATTCATCCCTCAACAGATGGGTCTAATATCATTTCCTAGGTAAAGTCTTCCTTTACTACTCTTTGCAATGCTATTATCCTCTCTCATGGGCTCCAGGTATATAGTGGGTGTATTATAGCACCCATTACTGTAGACCATGATTATTTAATTGCGCATTTTTCCACATTTAGTCTCTTAGCTTTTAGAATAAGGCTATGTCATATTCATTTTTATTTAACTGCTCACAAGTATCTAAAACATTGCTAGCTCATGTTTGAAACCAAACAAAACACACAACACAAAACATTTGCAACATAAAGTGCATTTGAAAATCTAACTTTTAGATGTAAATATATTTGCAATAATTTTTTTCAAAACTGGTAGTCTACTATAAAAACAGGTTAAAAGACATGATTAAAGAAAGTAAAATGTTGAAAAAATATTGAATAAAAAAGAACTCTGTAAAATGAATGTAAGACACTATCATTGTTACAAAAAATTATTAATACAACTTTTTAAAAAGTTAGTTCTCTGTTCAGATGAGAACCATACCTGTTCAGTTTCTATATGTGCCTGAAGTTCAAGCAAATATTTTTTTCTTTTAGTCAATAACCTAGAAGAAACTCAGGAATATCTCAGTTCAATCAAGAAATACTTAAAAATTAACAAAAGTATAAACAGAATTTTAACTAATGAAGTTGTTAATAATTACTAGGTTTTTATACCACTTGGAGGTCAATATGTAATAGAAACAAACTATGCTCAATTGTGGGAAAAATTAATCTCTAAAATGGAGATGGATAGAAAATGCTTTTTGGCATTGAAGTGTGTTTGTGTCTGGAAATCACTTGATATGTTAGTCTTGACCTTATACTTGATAAAGTATCTCCTTTAAACCTTTAGACACTTGTTTTAGTCAAGATACTGGTGCAGTTTTCTTTTCATCTGCTTTTCTGATAGAAAGTTTTTTAAAAAATGAAGATAATGTAATTCTTTGCTTTTAAAATCTTCTATAAAAATGACCCAGAAAAAAATCCTATGATTCAAGTATAAATCAAAATATGTTGACATACAAAAGTTGATATCCTGATTAATTTTTGGTTTACAATGTGGAAATTAATTACTCCTTTATCCTGATAATTAAAGTTATATTACTCTATATGAAATCATGGAGAAAAACATTTTTCAGTTCTAAAAAATAAAACTGTTTCACTTTACTATTCACAGTAAGTATAATGTTTTAAATAAAACATTGAATTTTGTTTTTATTGAGGTATAATTGACATACAATGTCATATTACTTTTAGGTGTAAAACGTACTGATTTGACAATTCTATACATTACTCAATGCTTACCACAATAAGTGTAGTGACCAAATGTCAACATATGTTATTACGATATTATTGACTATATTCTCTATGCTGTACTTTTTATCTCCATGACTTTTTTATTTTATAACTGGAAGTTTGTACCTCTAAATCCACTCTATCTATTTTGCCCATCCCCCATCCATCTCCCCTCTGGCAACCATGAGTTTCTTCTCTGTATTTAAGAGCCTAATTTCTTTCTTTCTTTTTTTAAGATTTTATTTATTTATTTATTTATTTGAGAGAGAGAATGAGAGAGAGAGCACAAGAGGGAAGAGGGTCAGAGGGAGAAGGAGACTCCCCGCTGAGCGGGGAGCCCGATGCGGGACTCGATCCCAGGACTCCAGGATCATGACCTGAGCCGAAGGCAGTCGCTTAACCAACTGAGCCACCCAGGCACCCAAGAGCCTAATTTCTTATTTGTAGTGATTTTACTTAATAATTTGGGAATTTACTGTGTGAACATCTATTAAATAATATTAATTCAACATTGTGCTATATCTTAACAATTAAATATGATCAAGAATCAGTATAATTTTCTCATAGAGGAAAATGTCTTAAAGCTTTATCTTCTAATTTTCTTTCAAACTACTGCACAACCCTTTCCATATCTTTAGGGAATCTGTAACATCATATGCTGCATTTCAAATCACTGAAGAAGATTAATTTGTTATTCTGGGCTTTAGTTCGCCTAATTAATTAATTTATTCATTCTTTCTTTTTCCTCCATGGTTCATCTACTCATGCCTCTGGTGAACACCCATTTATTGAGTGTCCACTAAGCCTAAATCATGCTTGCAGGGGCTTTGTGAGATGTAATAATTCATCCAAAACAACACAAAACAAAGCAAAACAAAACCTACTTTCACAAAGACTGCAATTTCTTAGGAGACACAGACTCGTCATTACCTTAATACAATCTAGAAAAATACAAGCTTTATTTTAAACAATTATCAAACCAGGTTGTGTTCTTTTTTGCTTGGTAAGAAAAAAAATTATCTCTGAAGACTTAAGTAGAGATCTAAATGATGGGTAGAATTTTGATATGTTACCATAGGGGAAGATATTTTCAGTATAGGATATAATATAGGAATTGCCATGAAAAGGCACATGGAACAGAAATGAAACACCAAGTACTGCATTTCACTGATTTAAAAACTTATGGATATAAGGAGTGGTAGATACAAGTTCAAAAGGTGAAGGCCAGATACTGACCAATCTATTATGTCACATGATGAAGTTTTCTCCTTAATTTTTTTCTCAATAGTGGAAAATCTTTGAAGCTTTTGAGCAGGAACAGTCTGTGCTACTGGAAGATTAGTCTCAATCTCAGAGAAGCATCAAAAGTCAATTGCAATGACATGGATGGAACTAGAGGGTATTATGCTAAGTGAAATCAATCAATCAGAGAAAGACATGTATCATATAATCTCAGAGGAATTCTTAATCTCGGGAAACAAACTGAGGGTTGCTGGAGTGGTGGGGGGTGGGAGGGATGGGGTGGCTGGGTGATGGACATTGGGGAGGGTATGTGCTATGGTGAGTGCTGTGAGTTGTGCAAGACTGTTGAATCACAGACCTGTACTTCTGAAACAAATAATACATTATATGTTAAAAAAAAAAAAAGAAGCTAGTAGGAAGGGAAAAATGAAGGGGGAAGGGGGGAAATGGGAGGGGGAGACGAACCATGAGAGACTATGGACTCTGAGAAACAAACTGAGGGTTCTAGAGGGGAGGGGGGATGGGTTAGCCTGGTGATGGGTATTAAAGAGGGCATGTACTGCATGGAGCACTGGGTGTTATACGCAAACAATGAATCATGGAACACTACATCAAAAACTAATGATGTAATGTATGGTGATTAACATAACATTATAATAAAAAATAATAACAAAAAAACTAATGATGTATGGTGATTAACATAACAAAATAAAATTAAAAAAAATCAGTTGGAGAACATAGATATGCAGGTACTAAATGGAGTCGGAAGGCTACTACAACCTATGATGTCAGATTTGAGTAAGATTTAATTATGGAGCGACCAAAAGAAAAGAACATGTAAAAGATATTTTATAAATAGAATCTCCCATTGAAATCGTTAGTATGTAAATTAACCTATTAAATTCTGTGAAATTAACTTTAATATAAGTTATATCTTTAATATAAAGATTGATGATAGTAATTATATTAGTGTAGATTGATATTTCTTGAAAGCATGTAAGATAGGTTGCTGAAACAGTTTTAATTTGTAAATGTGTAAACTTTGTGTGTAAATCACGTATAATATGTTTTTCCTCACTATCCTGCTGGTGCACAAAATTATCTACACGTTAAAGAAAAAAGAATCTGGATTTTGCATTAGTTAGAATAGTTTTTGCCTCAAGCAAATAAGTCTAAGTTAAGCCTGAAACAAACAAAATAATGGATAACATACTTGGTTTCATTTCTTAAAATTACCTCTTAAAAACTTAGTCATTAATAAATGTAGCAATAATTAACTAAAACTAGATATCTTCATGCCTATATCTATTTCCTGTTTCTTTTCTGAAAGTGAGGAAAAAACCTTACAATAATTTCATTGTCCCTTTCATATGAATGCTATATAGCAGATAAACAACATTTTCTGTTGTCAGTTGTCAACTTACAGCATATAACCAAAATGGCAATAGCGTAGGGCTGATTTTTCAAAAAACTAATATAAACTAACATTGTTACTATTGCATCACTTGGTGATAGCTTGTTCCTGGGAAGGGTGTGGATCAATTTGCATAAGTGGTTCAGGGTCCTAATGAAGAAAAGGATGGAGATCCTCCAGATCCAAGGTAAATGTTATCTGTTGATTACTTTTCAACAAGGAATTTCTATTCAAAGTCCAAGGCAGGGAAGAGTCCTGAAGACCCAGCATAAAATACCCTGAGAGAACAAGGTAAACTTGGTGGTGGGA
Organism: Eumetopias jubatus; assembly: GCF_037043125.1. NCBI lineage: Eukaryota > Metazoa > Chordata > Mammalia > Carnivora > Otariidae > Eumetopias > Eumetopias jubatus. The sequence goes on along the minus strand of NW_028274809.1, from coordinate 157,765,765 downwards.
CAGCTGAAGCAAAATGCCTAAGGTTCTGGGGTTTTCGAGGGGGGAAATGCCTTGCGATGCCTTCATTCTATTTTGAATGTATGTAATTGTACCTTTTACATTAAGAGCTATCAAACTGTGTATGATTACAGCTTTTCTTTTCTCACTTACTGTGGACAAGTGTCAGTACATAAAGAACTGCCTCTTTCTTTAAGTATATCATTCAAATTTTAAGTATTTAATTTCACTATACTATCTCAGTCAGCTCAGGCTACCAAAACAAAATACCACTGTCTTGGAGGTTTGAAAAACAGAAATGTATTTCTCACAGTTTTAGAGGCTGGGAGTCTGAGATTTGCCTGCCTTCATGGTCAGGTTCTGGTGACAGCCATCCTCCTGGCTTACAGATGACTGCCTTCTTGTTGTGCCCCCCCCCGCCCCCCCATGGCTTAGCGATAGATGTTCTCTCCTTCCTTCTTTAGAGTCACCAGTCTCATCATAGGTGCTTCACCCTCATGGTGCCTTCTTACTCTAATCACCTCCCAAAGTCTTCATCTCCAAATACCATCCCATTGGGGGTTAGGAATGCAATGGATGGATTTTAGGGGGACACAATTCAGTCCAGAACACTCAGTTGGTCTATGATTGTATTCTCTTATTCTTTCAATCTCTCATGCATCTGTGATGATGTCTTCCTCATGCCTAATCTAGGTCATTTTTACTACCCCAATTTTTAAAATCAGGCATACAAATATCAAAATATTTGAGCAATCTGTTCAAAGATAAAGCATTGGAGCATATCGATTCATTGGTTTGTTTTCTCTTTCATTAATTTCAACTATTTTATTTTTATTAATGGTATTTCCCTAGTGGAATCTGTTTGTTTTGCTTTTTATTTAATTAATTAATTAATTTATTTATTTATGTATTTAACAGAGAGAGACAGCAAGAGAGGGAACACAAGTAGGGGGAGTGGGAGACGGAGAAGCAGGCTCCCCGCTGAGCAGGAAGCCCGATGTGGGTCTTGATCCCAGGACCCTGGGTGAATGACCTGAGCTGAAGGCAGACACTTAATGACTGAGCCACCCAGGCGCCCCTGTTTTGCTTTTTAAAAATTGAAAATATATTAAATTTTACTTTTTATCTCCAAGAGTTGTGTATTTTCCATTTAAATAATGCACAGTTTTATACTTATCAATTAAGCCAAGTTTGTTCAATTCTTCAGACATTGTTATGTTTTTTACTATATCTTTCTAAGGCTAAGAGATGTTTATTTAAATTTCACATGATAATTGTATTTTTATCACTTGTGTCATTTCTGATAGATTTTTACATTATAAATTTAGCTATGTCTTTTGGTGCAAAAGGGTTTTTCTTGTGGGAACTTTGAAATCAATTCTGTATAAATTGTATATAAATTTAGCCATATCATATGTCCCTATCTATCCTTGTGTGACATTAATGTTAATGCAAATTCTGTATTTTTGTTCACCTTTGCCTGCTCTTTATTTTGCTAACCAATTTGTTTTCCATTTTCATCACTTTATATATGTGCTTATTGGAAATATCATATAACTGACTTTTGTTAGCCTAATCTGAAATCCCTTTTTTATTTCAAAAAAAAGAGTTCTTTCATGGTTAGTATCAAGGCTAACATACTGACCTTCTTTCTCCTTCTTCTCCTTCCTCCTCTCCGCCTGCTCTCCCACCTCCCCCTCTCAGCCTCTTTCTTCTTCTTCTTATCTTAATACATTCCCTCTTATCATTACTGTATTTCCATAGATTTATTTATTTTATTTTTTTTTTCTTTAAAGATTTTATTTATTTATTTGACAGAGAGAGAGATAGCAAGAGCAAGAACACAAGCAGGGAGAGTGGGAGAGGGAGAAGCAGGCTTCCCGCCGAGCAGAGAGCCCGATGTGGGACTCGATCCCAGGACCCTGGGATCATGACCTGAGCCGAAGGCAGACGCTCAACCGACTGAGCCACCCAGGCACCCTGTGTTTCCATGGATTTAGAGGACGCTATTTATTTCATTCTCTACTCTTGTCAATTGGAGGTTTCTTTTTTTTTTAAGATTTTATTTATTTGTCAGAGAGAGAAAGAAAGAAAAGCAGGGCAAACAGCAGGCAGAGGGAGAAGCTGGCTCCCTGATGAGCAGGGAGCCCAATGCAGGACTCATCCCAGAACCCTGAGATTATGATCTGAGCAGAAGGCTGACACTTAACTGACTGAGCCACCCAGGTGTCCCTGGAGGTTTCAATTTATTATTAAATGCTCTTTTAATAAGAAGTATTTGATTCCCTTTATTTATTTATTTATTTATTTATTTATTTATTTATTTATTTGACAGAGACACAGCGAGAGAGGGAACACAAGCAGGGGGAGTGGGAGAGGGAGAAGCAGGCTTCCCACTGAGCAGGGAGCCCGATGCGGGGCTCGATCTCAGGACACTGGGATCGTGACCTGAGCTGAAGGCAGCCATTTAACGACTGAGCCACCCAGGTGCCCCTGATTCCTATATTTTAGACCGAATGTTTTTGAGCAAGACAATTTTTCTAAAAAAAAATACTCTATTACTCCTCTAATTCCTCCCCAACTGCAACAAAATAAAATATTTAGAAGCTCTGGAATTTTAGAAAGATATGTCCAAGTGTGAGTTGTTTTTGTTTTCTCATCAATCCTACCTGGAACTCAAGGATGTTTCAATCTATGTGTCAAGATTTTTCTTCAGTTCTGGAAATTTTTCTTCTAGCATATGCAAAATTATAACATCTTTATGCCCCCTTTTATTTCCAGGAACTACTATTCTTCACATATTTATCCTCCTGGATTTTTTTTTCTAGTCTATTTTGTTTCGGGTCCCCGTCTATTTATATTTTTGTTCTATGCCTAAAGCTATTCCTTCCTCTTTATTTTTCAAGGCCACTCATTTGGACCTCAATATCATTCTGTCCAAATATATTTCCATAATGGTTTAATAGAAAATAATATATTTTAAAATATATAAATATATAAATATTTAAAATATATTTTTTAAAACTTTTTAAAATCACCATTAATTTTCTTTTGTGTTGCAAATAAATTCCCTTAGCAGTTTCCTTTCTTTTAAAACAATCTGGCAGTTCCTCTGCAATTCTATTTAGATGAGTAGGTTTATAGATTATCCTACTTATCCTGTCTGGCAGTTGGGCCAGAGTTGGTGTCTTTTTTTCCTTGTGGCAGCAATTCTCAATGCTGGCTACACATTCAAATTACCTTGGCAGCTTTTAAATTATGGATGCTGGGCCCCAACACAAGCAAATTTTATCACAACCGTTCTAGATAGAGTCCATGCAAATACATATATATTTCAATATATAATTATAATTTTAATATATTTTATATATCTTCTAAATATATTTATATATGTGTGTGTGTGTGTATTTAAATTTTCCTTGATTAATCTAAGAACCACTTTTGATAAGCTCCTTGTGTCTCCGGTTTGGGTGACTGGAGTGCCCTAATTGATGGAATTCTCACAGATGGTGAGAAAAGCTTCATGGACTCAGACCTCATGGGGTCTGTGGTGAAGAAGCCCTGAAACCATCCGTTCTCTGTTATGGTTTCTGGACAGGCAGAGGTCCCTATTCTGCAGATTCTCTGTACTGTCCCAACCTCAGAAGATTGAAGCCATCTGTTCTACACATTTTTGGCTTCTTGGGAAGCCAAAGGAAAGGAAATCCAAAATGTCTTTTGAAATAAATGTCAGCCTTCCCTTTAGGGATCAATTTCTATGATGCCAACTTTTTGCTGGATTTGCTTTTTGGTGATTCTTACCAGTGGACTCTAGTGTGTCTCCCAAAAACTTACCCAGCTCACATCGTGGAAGCCCAACAATCTTACAGCCTTACTTCTACCCAGTAGCCTGAACATCTCATCACCTATTTACCTCCCAGAAGCAAAACTTTGGAGTTGGAAGTAAAGAGAAGAGAATTTTGTTCAAGTAGCCATGGTCCCAAAACGCTTCCCTTTAATTTCATTGTATACTATGAAATTAACTTCCAAATGAGGCTTGACTTAGATACAAATATATCTAGACTAGCACTGGTGAAATACTTCACCTTGTTTTTTCCTTTTTTTTTTTATAGTTTCATATTATACCTAGAATCCCCTGAAAATTGATATTCTCTACCAGGAATATCACTTTGACAGTAGACCTCAACATTTAAAGCATAGGTACAAAATACAAAAATAATAACTCAGCTCTGAAATGCTTGCCATTTATATTATGAGATTTAAAACATAATGTAAATTATTGCTTAGAACAATCCAAAGAGAAGAGCTCATATCCCTCATTTAAAGATTAACAAAGTGAGAATCACTCAAAATCTTCAAAATGTATGATCTTTCCCCTACCTACCTTCTTCATTTTCATTTAGCATGAAAGCAGAGTCATTTCCCCAACTTTATTTAATTTAGCAGTTATTGAAATATAATCAATAAGGTATAATCAATAAGCTGTACACAAAAGTGAGACAAGATAATCTCAATGAAAGAATTGTATGAAATGATTCAGGAAATTAACTACTTCCACAGTGCTGTTCTTTTAAACCACTTTTCAAATCAATACAAATACAGAAAAGTATTATATTTATGTTAAAGCAATATCTTTATTAATTGGTATCCATCATATTTTAAATATATGATAGTAGAATATAATCAAAATAGGAAATGCATATAATGGTACTTCATAAGTAATCTGGATATTATATACTTATAAAATATTTAGTATACATATTGTATCCCAGAATGAGGATTCAAATAAATAAAGTTTAGCAGAGTCATGGGTAAAGGAGGGACAGAATCTTACTAAAAGCATGGGAAATCTTACAGAAAGCTTCCTATTTGCATTAGATCTGAATGGAACAGAATTTCATCAGACGAGCTGAGGTACAGAATGTTAAAGTTCAGGGAACATATGGGTAATGATAATACATCAAATGATAAGGGATTTGGAAGTACAATGAAATTAAGCCTGGACAGGTGGAATGAGGCCAGGTTATAGAGACTCACTATGAAACAACAGAGTCTATAAAACAAGTGTATTAGCAAGAAAGTGCCTGACCGTCTTTGTGTTAGCATGATTTTTCAGGGGGCACTGTGAAGAATACAAGACTGCAAGTATGAGAGGCTGTTGGTACACACTGGCAGTGTCTTATTAGGTGCTCTGGGGAGTACATGTATAAAACAGACCCTGTTATTACAGAGTTTACAATCCATTTGGGAAGGCAAGATATTAACATTCAGAAAATAGACAACAGTAGAAATTTTCATAGGACACCAAATTTGTGTGTTCATTCATTTGCCAAAATTTTTTGAATTTTAAATATGTGGTAGCTGTTAACGCACAACCAGGCAGGTTATGTGTTAGGTTAAGCCTGTATATTAAACCTGGATATGTCCCTGTCCCTTGTCAAGTTATAAAGAAATGAGGGAAAAAATTGTATTGGCATTTTATGTAATTTGTTTTTTATGTCCATTACTAACATCCTGTGTGTAATTCTGTATCTTTGAGAACAGTTACTACAACCCTGAGAGAAACTGGTTGTCCTGAAAATTACACTGAGTCTCATTTATTTTTTAATCATCTTATTGTTCATTAAAGGAGAGCAGCTAAAGGGTGTCATCCAGGAACATTTATTTTCAAGTATTTCTATGTCATTAAGGAAACTGAGCTTGAAATCTCAAGATGCTGGTATTGTCATACACAATAAAGTGTATTTATTGTGTGTGTTTCAGTAGACCCTAGCTGTAATGCAGTAGAGAGCAATCTCTGAGTAGGACAATTGCTCAGATATTAACATCACACCAACTGAATTTATGATATCTTTGCCAGTAGTCTGGTAGGATATTTTAAATTCTCAATTTCTGTTGTGAAAAATTTCAACAAATATTCTGATTTGCTGAATTGATGGATCTTGATTTGTCTGCCATATTGAATAATAAAATCTAGATCTGGTTCTTTCAGTACTTCCTCCATGATGTACGTCAATCTCTCTGGTTATACCAATGGCCATATTTACACATTGACATCTTCCTTACATTGATCTAGACAGTGGAAAAGGGTTTTTAATGCCATTATCATTTGTTTTTGTGCATAGTCCCTACAGTGATCTGAAGACTGGGGTTAGATTAATCTAATTAGAATACAATTCTAATAATGCCACTCTCTTGCATAAAAACCTTTCTCAGAGTCTCACATAAAATCAATACTTTTTAAACTGCCTTCTATATCCTGCTTGCCCCCTGCCCCACATTTTTTTTTCCAACTTTATCTACAACCTTTTTCTTTTAACAACAGTATTAGTTTGGGTTCACTAAGCAGCAGATGTCAATAATGCATGGGATTAGCTGTTCAAGAGGTTTATTGGAGAAAACAGCCTTGAAAGATCCAGAGGGTGAAACAGATTTCAGACCATCATGCTTGACCTCACTTATGTGAAGGCAAAAGGGGAGGAAGGAGTATTGGGATTAGGTAGAAAGAGCCTCAGACTGTAACCCAGTTCCAAAAACAGTTTGGCCAGCCCCAGAGGGAATCCTAAGGCAAATCTTCAGTACAGAGAGCCCCGTGTGCTGCAGGAATGGGCCTGCGTTAGCACCTTCACCATGCACGATCACTGAGAGTGGTTGATAAGAAGTGTGGCCTCGGTGGATGCAGACAGGAAATCGTCAATTATAGGTGGGCACATTTTTATGGTTGGCGTAATAACTGATTAAAGTTGCCATTCAGAGCCTGCTTTTTACTTCTGTGTTACACCCAAGTGATTCCCTCCTCTTACAATGTCTTGCATCTGTGTTTGTGAAAATTATAGCCAACCTTTAAAACACAGTTCACTTGCCCCATCTTCTGTGATATCTTCTCTAATCACCCAGTTACAACCCACAGCCTCTATAACACTTTTCTGTATTACCTCAATTGTGATTTTTGCCTAAAAAGCCAAGAATGCATCTCTACAAGGGAAACTGGCATTTAGAAGAATAGCACTTCAAAATCTATTGTGACTGCTTATTTTTCTTTGGATGTATACAACATTCCTACTTTAAACAATGGCTAAGTATTACATGAAATCATCCCAATGATTTTAATAAGAGGAAACATATTCATTTAGCAAAATATTTAGAGAGGGCATTTTTTTGTGAAAGGTTTTCAATCAGTATTTTAAACTGCCTACAAGGAAGCAAACATAAATAGAGCCCTCAGAAATAGAGACAATGTAGAATAGTGGAGTGTATTTAAATCTTTAGCTGGTTTCTTCACAAGTCTCTCCCATATCCGTACTGTGATATTAAGACTGAAATTTGATGAGAAGACTTAGGGTCTTGATACATAGCTACCATAATTTTCATCATATTGAATACTTACATAAGGCTAAATATGTGCCATATACTTTTCTAAAGTGCTTTGCATGTATTATTCCATTCAGTCCTTGAAGCAACCCTGTGGGCTGGGTACCATCAGTAAATTCGTTGTACAGATCAGGAAACTGAGACACAAGAGGCTAAGTAATATTTCCAAATCACATAGCCAGGATGCTTTTTTTTTGAACAGACAGAATGCATTGATGGAATGGAGGAAGAAGGGATATTAGCAAAGGGATCCAATCAATACATCTTCATTCAAAAATATTTCCTGAGTCTTTCACTTTTTCTTGTATTAACTGTTACCACATCAGTATAAGACACTATCATCTGTCACATACACTATTGGCATGGACCCATCCATGCTCATTTCTCCACACCATATCTCACAGAGAATTTTTTCAAAAATAAATGCAGTTGCATCATGTCTCTGCTTAAAAAATTTCAGTAGTTTCACATTGCTCTTAGGATTAAAAAAAAAAAAAAGAATTCTTGTTGGTACATAAAGCCCAACACTGTGTGGTACTTTAACTCCTCAGGCTTATTGTACACCACACTGCCTGTCTCTTAACTCTCCAGTTTTCTTGCTACACGGGTCCTCTTGCAGCTCTTCAGACGTTCTCTGCTTCTTCCTACCACCAACACCTTCATACCAATGTTCCTTCTGCCTAGAATTCCTTAACCCCAAAGTAAATCCTAATATTTCCCCAGGCTTTAGCTCAGTCATCGCTTTTTCACTTTGGAGAAGAAGCATTCCTTTCATCCTATGGACAGGTACTAAAGTAGGACCTATTTGTAGACTTCATTGAGTTACACCTCTCCCCACCCCACCCCACTGTGCACTCTGTGAGGAAATGAACTGGTAGAAGTTACACCATAATTATTGGAAAAATGGATGGATGATGAATGAATCCAAGAAATGAAAATTGTATAGTAGTAAAATTGGATGTTGGCTGACTACTAAACTTCAATGACAACCTTGATTCTGTATTACCTGCACCCCCTACACACCACACAACATGAATGTAAGATGTTAGCAACTTGTAAAGTAGGCAGATTATTGGTTGGAGACCTTCTTCCTAATGGTTCTAGTACTAATGTCATTTTATACTATGGCAGTCATTCTCAGTCTTGACTGAGGATTCAGTCAAGGAATCAGTTAAAAGTTCTCACCCTAGAGAACTTTGAAATGTCTCTGTGGTTAGGCATCATCTCAGCCCAGTCAGACAAGAATCTCTCTAATTCAGACATTAATATTTTTTCAAAGGTTCCCAGGTGATTTCAATGGGCAGCCAAGACTGACAATCACAGTCTCATTAAGGAAAGAATGGAATACAATATGCCAGTACTTTTGCAGATCAAGCAAAAATAAAAATATATCTTAAGCCTACATGATTTCATAAGATTGAATGAAAAATAACCCTATGCAACATAGTCCATTTTGTTCTGCCTATGATCAACATTTAAAAATTATATATGTATTAATCTATTAGTATTTTATATCATAATTAAATAGAAAGCATTTGTATATATTTTATATTATATGCATATATAATATTGGGTAAATTCTCACAAAGACTATATATCTATACACATACATATATCACACATATACATACATAGTACATGCATATATATTTAGTATCATTGGGGAAAATGTGTAATGTATATAAAATGTATATAATTTTACTTATCTATTTCTCCATTCCCAATTATGTATGTTATTTTTCTTTCAAGTCTTTGCACAGAACAAAAATCCCTAAATGAACTATTATTTAGGGTTTCATGGCTTCTGAAGTAAAACTGTTTGACAACACTGGAATTAAATTAGCCCAATCATTAGTTATAAGTATTTGTTAGGTGCTACTATATCCTTGGTGGTGATTTTTAAAAACAGTTTAGAAAAAAAGATTAAAAATAAATCCATGTCTAGAAGAAAATATACATATTGAAGCCACTAGTAATTTAAATATATTTTGAAACTTCCATAATAATTAGTAATATTATAGCAATTTATTTTACATAATGATTAAGTCAAAAGAAATTTAAATGTATTATTATTCATTTAAAAATACTTTACATAGACAAAAGGAAACCTCATATTTTACAAGCTAATGCTTTTCAAATTATGTAATTAATGGCAAAAATGCAAACAATAAAGCGACATTAAGAACTGGCTTTATGTTGTCATAATTTTTTATGTTGTCATAATTTTTAATTAAAATATGATGTTCTTAATTTGGAAAAGTTTAGTGCTTAGAATAAATTTAGCAATATTTTAATTGGGTAATATTAACAAGTGTAGAGAAGAGTAATAATTTCTTTTTCAGGAGAACAAATTAAGTGTCTGGTTGTATTGATATAGAAATAATACAATAAATATTTTGAGGTAAAGTGTGTGAGTAAAATTAAATTTTGCTTTTATTTTTTAAAATATTCATTTATTTATTTTTAGAGAGTGAGTGAGTGTGAATGGGGGGAGGGGCAGAGGGAGAAGGACAAGGAGACTCTGCCCTGAGCACAGAGCCCGATGCCGGGCTGGATCCCCGGACCTTGAGATCATGACCTGAGACGAAATCAAGAGTTGGAAGCTGGTACGCCTGGGTGGCTCAGTTGGTTAAGCGACTGCCTTTGGCTCGGGTCGTGATCCTGGAGTCCCGGGATCGAGTCCCACATCGGGCTCACTGCTCAGCAGGGAGTCTGCTTCTCCTTCTGACCCTCTTCCCTCTCGTGCTCTCTCTCTCTCATTCTCTCTCTCTCAAATAAATAAAAAAACTTAAAAAAAAAAAAGAATTGGATGCTTAACCGACTGAGCCACCCAGGCTCCTCTATAAGGAGAAATTATAATAAATATTTTACAGCAAAAGTCTTAAGGGGAATAATATGTGCAAGACCTATAGTTTAAAATATGTAAGTAATTGTGCATTTTGAGAAAGTACAATTTGGTAACATAAAGCCTCAAGAAGACATTTTGAATTTCTTATCAGAAGTAATCATGCAATTACTAACCTTGAGACATACAAAAATATTTCAATTAAATCATTATTTTTTTAGTGCAGGTTTAATATTGTTACTGAACAAAGCACAGAAAAATATTTTTACACTGTTAATCTTGCTTTACTGCATCTGTAAGATATTTTTGGTAAACATAAGGAAGAAATTGAATGTATCATTCTAATTTTGAAATTATTCTGGTCCACTTATCATCACAGCTGCAAAAACTATGCAAATCACATTGTAAGGCATCCAGGGTTCATAAATCTGTGGCATTTTACATATGTTACACTCTAGGACTGAAACATGTTCATAAAGTCAAATAATTTCAAACAGTTAAAAAAACAAGTCACAGATCATTGATTTTTTTAGGATATATATTTGATTAAGTAGTTATCAGATTGTATCACAACTTGTAATGTAATACTCCGGAACCTATTTTGAAAGTGAACAAAAACCTCCCTCTTTCCAAATCCAACAGAAGTTTGTACTTGGTCAGAAATATGCAAGCTTTACCCCATCCCCTTAGAAACACTCTCCACTCTGAGTTTTCAGATACTAAAATTTCTGGTTTTCCTTCCACCTATCTGGCCATTTTTTTCTCTGTCTCTTTTGTTCTCTTTTCTTGTAATTGAAACTGAAGCCACTCAGGGCTAGATTCTGGTCTCTGTTACCTTCTCTCTTAATACTATTTTCTTAATTGACCTTATTTGATTCTATGCCTTTAAATGCCATGTCATTGTTGGTATGTCCAAAATTTAGACGTGTAGCTCCAAAACTGACTTGAACTTTTGACGTGTATATTAAACAGCCTTTTTAAATGCTCCACTTAGATGTCTGATAGTCTCCTCAAAAATGATATCTTCAAAATATAGTTCTCAAAGTTTTCAATCAATTCATCTATCCATGAATTGTCCTCTTTATTCACATACCAAAATCCAATCCTTTAGCATGTTCTAACAACAAACCTCCAGAGTCAGAATAAATCTCAAATATTTCTACTTTTCTGTATTTACTCTTTAACCTACTAGTGCAAGCTCTCATCTTCTCCTTTTCAGATAAATGCAATTCCCTCCTAATCATCTCTCTACTGTCACCTAAACTGACTCCAATCCATTTGCTACAACACAACCAAAATAAATATCATGGTGACCATATCCCTCACTGATGAACACTTCAGTGATTTCCCTTTGCTTTTAGAATAAAATCTAAATTCATTAGATTCATGCATGATCTGGCCCTTTCTGATGGATATATCTTTAAAAACTTCACTGATGTTTAAAGTTGATCTTGATGTAATTATTATTGAGATGTGAATGATTGTATGTATTTCTATAAAAAGCCCATAAGATATATCCATATCCTTTGAGAATTGCCCCCAAAATATTTAAGACTTATTCATCCTTTCTGATTCCTATCTCTTACTTTGAGCTGCCTAAAGAAAGATCAACATCCGAAATTTATGCCCTTTGATTTTGGCAATCCCTGAGTCAGAACCTCGTCCTCCATATGGATATCTATTTACTAGTGTGTGTAAAATAGCATCCCTACGTCGAATATATGTGTGAGAGCAATTTGATATTCTAATTACTTTATCCTTTATTAAATTATAATACTATAATATGTGTGGAGGACTTGCTTACTGTGAATAATGTACTTATCTTAGTTAAATACTTGTTAACTGATATATGTGAACTCGGCGAGGGCAGGGACTTTGTTTGCCTTGTTTACCTCTGTGTTCTTGGCACTGTGTGGTACTAAGAACAATTCCTGACACATAATAGACATTCAGATGAATGAGTGAATGAATGAATGAACAAGGGGTCATTTATTTTCGGGTTCGTGTTGAAAGACAATTCTCCATGGGTCTCTCACATTTTTGCACAACTTTCAGGCAAGGCACCAACTGCCCAAAAGGATGTGACTATAACGGAAAGGCTAAGATAGAAAGAGTTCCTCTTTCCAAAGTGAAAGGCAGGCATGCTTAAAAGCATGAAGATGTCTCCTTCTGTAGTAACAGGCATGTAGGTTTATTGCTCGTTGAAAATTTATTTCCTTTCTGGTAATACAATTCACTGCATGTTCAAGTTCCAACTGACCCTTGTCAAGGCAAAAAATGCATTAGACAAATTTAAAAGCTAGGAAGACTTTATTCAAGGCTATTGCAACAGGGAAGAGAGGCCAGAATTGAGGCTGAACTCAACCTCACTCAAAACAAAGGCAGGAGGGTTTTTAAGAGCTTTGGCAGGCGCAGGGGATCATAGGCAATCTGTGTTTGCTAATTGGCCTTACCCAAAAGTGAGGTGCCTTTTCTATTTCATGACAAGAGGTAGTTTTACAACTTGAAGCAAGGGGCCAACTGAACTTAGGCTCTCAATATCTTTCTTGATGCTTATATTTCAAAGAAATAGTTTCCAGGTCCTTGAGAAGAAATTCCTGGGTTGTAACACAAGTAGGAGGCATTTAAAAAGATTTCCATCTAGAAAAGACAGAGAAATAATGTGCAATTACATGTTTTCTAAAATAAATGCTCTAAGGAAAAATGAGGTCAGAACCCTAGAAGCAAGAAGAATCCTGTCTAAATTTTAGTCAAGCTGAGGGAAATGTTAATGTTAAAAGCTTGGTCATCCTCTTTGGGTCACCCTGTTGGAACCGGGGCTTGAAGAACAAGCCAAAAAAAAAAAAAAGTGATACTCTGCCTCTTGCTGTTGGTATAAGTAATGAATTACCTTTCTCCTCTGACCCAGGAGTCTCATGTCTTCTACCAATATACATAAATTTATGACAGTCTAACTCATCAGCTAGCCAGTAGGGTAAAATCGCAGACTCTTCAAAGCCCTTGACAAGCAGACTTTGATCTTGGGAGGAAAATTCGTCAGAATTTCTCTATATATAATGGAATCATTTCAGCCAATAATAACATGATATTTAAATATGTAGCAATTGTTAGCATTTAAGAAAATTCATCTATAAAGAAGTGAATATACTGGAAAAGCAATATATAGGAGTGTGTGTGTATATATATATATGTACATAGATATTTATATATACACACACATATATAAAATCTCCTTTGATTTTATTGATGACTCACTATTAATTTGTTTTAATTGCTTATATTTAGTGATTTCAGCTTATAATATGAAATGTACCATAACCTTTAGATAACTTCATCATGAAGTTACTGAGAAGCCAAAACACAGAAAATCCTACCCTGAATTTCAAATTGATAGTATCGCATTGCTTTAATGTAACATTGCTTAAAGTAATAAACTACTTTAAACTGCAGAGTGGAAATGTTCTTCAAAAGTAGAGGCACAATATGTATCATCTCTGATTTTTAGAATTTGCTTCTTCATAGAGACATAAATAAGGAAATTCATTTTCTTTTATAAAGCATCTAGATCATATTTTTGGTTCTAAATTTTTTGCACATTAATAAAATGATACGGTTAATAGTTAATAGTACATAGATTCTACCCTACTGCTATTGGGTGATAGCTAGAGCCTACCCTGAACTGCATCACAGTTTTTACTATTAATCTGACTTTTTAAATCTCACTGTGAAATCAATCCATTCAGTTTCATTTCTCCCCTGTTTTAGGTGTAACAGTCCTTGAAGGTCCTATTTATGCTGTGGGAGGCCATGATGGCTGGAGCTATCTGAATACAGTGGAGAGGTGGGATCCCCAGAGTCAGCAGTGGACATTTGTAGCCAGTATGTCCATTGCCCGAAGCACAGTTGGTGTAGCAGCACTGAATGGCAAGTGAGTAGATTTTTCTTCTTTTAGCTGAAAACACATTTTCTTGGGTATTCTTTTTAAAATAACTTTTAGTATGCCGACTCAATAAAAACCTCTTTAAATATTTTAAGGTTGCTATTTTTTTTTCTTTAATTCAGTCTTCATGGATAATTGACAAATCAAGAGTGCATATTTTTCTGGTTGCCTCACCATATAAAACAGAAACTAAAACTTCATATTAATTGCCAGTTAAAGAAGCATCGAATATATTTCATGAGAATTATTTCCACTAGAGATCTGCATATTTACATACTTTCTGGTAAAGTCATCTGAGGAGCTTTCAAAATGCTACTAAAATTTGGTGCCTAGTATATATTTTTTGCATCATTATACTAGTGTGTCCACTTTCCACCATTTCCATTCCTATCACCCTAAATCAGGAATTCCTCATCTCCATAATGTTGAAATTTTGGGCCAGATAATCTTTTATTGGAGGTGAGGCTCTGTCCTGTGCACAGCAGGATATTCAGCGGAATTCTGGGTTTCTATGCACTAGACCCAGCTCTACCTCTATCCCAGTGTGACAACCAGAAAGTCTCCAGACTTTGCCTCATTTCCTATGGGGATGACAAAATACGCTCCTTCTTACTTCCATGAGAATCTCCTGCCTTAAACAAAGTTAATAACACATTGGTACTGTAAAACTGCAAATGTTTCCAGTCTGGTTTTCCTACTTCTCTTTTTCTTACAGTCCATTTGTCAAAGCAACCAGAACAATCCTTTTACAAATACAAATCAAACGTTATTCCTCTTCAAGGCCTTCTCTTTGCAAATAGGATACAGGGCCTATCTTCACCTAAAGGGACCCACTGGATCTTGCCCCTGCCTACTCTACTTTTTTCTTTCCTCTTTGCTTCAGCCTCAAATATGGCAAGGTCTAGCCCCTCGGTCCCTTTGAATTTGCAGTTGGCATTGAGATCTTCCATTTGGCAGTTTTTAACAGTTATAAAAATCAGCCTTATTGAGACCCCTCAGAACCATCAGCACCAGCAGACTGGCACCTTCTCCCAAGGCCTCAGGGTCCCAGTCAAAGGGCCCCTCTTTCATGTCACAGACACCAGCTCTAGCTAAACAGTGGCCCAGTGACACATGTCTGGGCTTCAACTCCATAAGTTCCTCCTCCAAACTTCAAAATCTTAATTATTATAATTTCTTCTTTTTGTTCCTCAGCACTAGGGGTGGGAGTCGTTTCCTTTATTTGATACATTTATGATGTAGGATTGGTAGGAACAGCATCTCGGACAAAGAAAACCTGCCAAATGGATGGTCTCAGTGCCAACTGAGGTGTCTCAATAAGGCTGATTTTTTTAAGTGTTAAAAGCTGCCAACTGGATACAAAAAGAAAGGATCGGGTGATACTCATAGGAACATGAAACAAACAAGGAGCAAGACCCTCCTCCTAGGGGAGGCCTAGCCCTTAGTCTTTCAGTTTCTCTCTTGTAACCATTAATGCCAAAAATAGAACCAAGTGGCAAATCAGAAAAGTGGTTTGCAGAATTGCTGGCCCACCCGACATCAAAGAGTACAGTATAGAAGAGAGAATGTGAGAGAATGTGAGGACAGCTTAATAACTGGAACATTCATCTTGAAATTCAAAATGTTGGGCGCCTGGGTGGCTCAATTGTTAAGCGTCTGCCTTTGGCTCAGGTCATGATCCCAGGGTCCTGGGACCGAGCCCCACTTCTGGGCTCCCTGCTCCGTGGGGCACCTGTTTCTCCCTCTGCCTCTGCTCCACCCAACTGCTCATGTTCTCTCTCTGATAAATAAATAAAATCTTTAAAAACATTCAAAATACGCTTTTTAAAATGTATGCTTTAAAAAAAAAACAAAGAAATTCAATAAAATGCTTACCAGGATACAATCTGATTGCTATTTTTCCTTCTTTTAACTTAATACTTGGAGATTCATTTTAACAATCTCAACTAGGTATTTCTTTTACTTAGGAAAGTTTTTATCTATTGAGAATTAAAAAAAAAATTGTTCCTTTTTCCATTATTCTAGTCCTTTAGTTTTGGGATATATATTTTGGTATGTATTCATGTTTGTGATTCTATATGTGTTCCATAGCCATAAATTCCTTTTCTCCCCAGTAATTTTATTTCTTTTCCACGTAACCTGGGACTTTTTTTTTTTCTATATCACAGATTCAATCATTGCCATTTGTTTATGGATTTTTACTATTTCCAATGCAGACTTAGATTTTTTGCATTTTAATTTTCCTTACCCGCTATCCTTCTCTGGTACCTTTCTCTCCTATCTATCTACTTTGTATCCAACTCACTTCAGTCGAGTGGGATATTTTACCATCTCATCTTAAAAAACTCTTGTATCACCAAGTGTATATTTTCTTAAATTGTTTTTGGAACACAATTTACTTATTTTTCCTAGAAATCATGAGTTGTAAAGTATACATTTTTTTAAAAAGTATCATTTGCTTAAATAGTAAGATGTTCTTATGTTCTGAAAAGGCTCTTCTCACCTGTGCTCTGTGGTGCTTCGTTTGGTTTTCTATGTGCTCCTTGTGATTTGTCCTGTCACAGATCATTAAGTCTCTTAATTCCTCTCATGGTCAGTACATTTAATTTTTCTCAAAATCTTACTCTCAAATATTTTGTTTGAAGTTTAATTAATGTCCATATCCACTGATGTTTCAAAAATCTATTAGATGAGAAAGGAAATGTGGAACAGAATCATGGAAAGCCAAAGCAAATAGCTACCTGTCAATTTAGGGTTTCTTTTGTTTATGTTTTTGGAGGCTACATTTCTGTAGCATAGTTCTGTGTATCAAACTTTCTAACTTTCTACTAGTACTGTCTTCAATATCAAATAATATCTATTGACATTCCTGCTGGATTCTTTTTGGGTACAGTTAAGAAAAATCTAGAGTCCTATCATTGATGCTTTGGAAAACCATTGTGTAGGAGAGTGAAAGGAGTTAAAATTATATACATCCCTTCAATCCCAATAGTGATAGAATGCTATGTAAAAAGTGGTTACAGGTGTTCCTCCAATAGCTTCCTAGTTATATGGAGATTTGTCAGAAGAGGAAGTTGAAGCTTATCACCAACCTTCCATCTCATCTCATTTGAAAATTGTCTAAAGGAAATTTCTTAGAATTATTTCTATGTGAATTAGATACATCCCATTCCCCACTCCTCTCAATAGATTTTTTAAAATTCTGTTACCAAATAAATAAATAAATAAATAAAAATTCTGTTACACTTTTTAATAACAGTCATAGCAAATATTTTTTCATTTGTGTTAATATTGTCATTTTACTCAATAGAGAATATGTATTACTAATATCATTTTCTACCTATATTTATCTTCTCTTTTAAAAGGACTATTTTTCTTTAAGCATTATGATATATATATATTTTTAAAGATTTTATGTATTTAGTTGAGAGAGAGAATGAAAGAGAGAGAGCATGAGAGGGGGGAAGGATCAGATGGAGAAGCAGACTCCCTGCTGAGCAGGGAGCCTGATGTGGGACACAATCTTGGGACTCCAGGATCATGACCTGAGCCGAGGGCAGTCGCTTAACCAACTGAGCCACCCAGGCATCCCAAAGCATTATGATATTTTTACTTAAAAAGCACTTAATTTGGAAATTAATAGCAAAATTTCACATTATTCAACATTAAGTATATTTTTTGCTGGCATATCTATTCACAAATAGTAAAACACCATAATAAAAGGAATATTTATCTTGGATGTTAATGTTCATAATTCCTGTACAAGAAAGCATAGGTCTTTTTTGCCTTTTTGCTTTTCCTGATGTTTATTTATAAGTAACAGTCCATTTGTTTATTACTGACTTTTCCTTACCACTTATATTTGATGCTAATGGATTCATACCTTGCATTCTTTAGAAAATGTATATCTCATTGATAGAGCAAATTTGTTCAACAGGGATGACAAATATCTTTACCCTTTCATTATCTTATTCAATTGTTGCATTATTCTGTTATGTATTCTGTAACACACACGCACCTCTCTCTATTAAAGTTTTAATGCATTACTTCTCTTATTCTAGATTTTTTTAATAAATGATTTCTTAAAGATTTTATTTATTTATTTGAGAGAGAGAGTGAGAGAGAGAGGGAGAACAGGAGCAGGGGGAGGGGTAGAGGAAGAAGCAGGCAACCCGCTGAGCAAGGAGCCTAATATGGGACTGGATTCCAGGACCCCAGGATCATGACCTGAGCCAACGCAGACGCTTCACCAACTGAGCCATCCAGGCGTCCCTTATTCTAGATTTTTACACTATAGCTTTGTGAACTTTCCCTATGCTTTACTTTAAAATATCTTAATATGTGTCTGTTTTGTTACAGATCTTCCCCAAACTCAGTCAGAAGAGGGTGGGATAAAAATCTAACAAATAAAATATTTAATGGACAGTTTTACAGCACATTTTCACATGTTGTTATAACTAAATTATCTTTCCAATTTCTTCTAATGCCCCTTTTAAGTTGGCTTTTAAATTGGCTATCCATGGGATTCATCATTTGGATTGTTTTTCTTGTCCTTGTATTTTTTGGTCAGCTAGGTTATGTAATATCTTAAGAAATCCTGTTTTACTCTAATACTCTAATACCATTCTTCCTAACAAATATCAGAGTGTGATAGCATTTAATCTTAGTTTTTATTCTTGAAACTGTCACATTTTAATTGAGTACATTTTTTTCCAAATTCAATCCTATTCTATGAAAATGTTTTAAATGATTTAAGTTTCAAATAATCTTTCTCCTTTAAAATCAAAATAGTATAGCTCTCTTTTGGGTATCTTTTTTTTCCTCCTGGGTGTGATTTAATGACCTCAGAATTCTGTGGTTTGATGACTATCTATTAATGTCTAGTTGCTTTTCCTGTTTTACTCAGAGAGAATCATAATTACTAGAAAATGACCTTTCATGTTCAGACCCATAGCAGAAAATTGTTTCAACATCACCCTCTGACAGTTGTTTATCTTTTTCTCATCTCTACTGACATGATTTTTTCCTCTTGTTTTGCTTTCACATCTCACTAATGTGTCATGATAACCTGACTGTTGCCTGTCTGAAGATTATTTTGAATAATTTTCCCAATTAAGACACATAAAAGCCAGTGATCAGCCCTCTTAAGTTTAGATTCTTTATGATACCATTTGTTGTGGAAAAATAAAAAATTCATTCCTGGGGCAACTGGGTGGGTCAGTCGGTTAAGCAACTGCCTTCGGCTCAGATCATGATCTCAGGGTCCTGCGATCGAGTCCCGCATAGGACTCCTTCTCAGAGGGGAGCCTGCTTCTCCCTCTCCCTCTGCCTCATCCCTCCGCTCATGCTCTCTCTCTCTCTCTCATATAAATAAATAAAATCTAAAAAAAAAAGAAAAGAAATTGGTTCCTGATTTAAAATTAATGAGTGTAGTCTGATAAATTCAAGGGCAAAATTATATCAATTTCATGAAACATTTTGGTTCAGGCTTCCAATAAGACAGAGTAAGCTAAGTGGTAGATATGTCATCTTATGCCAGGACAGCCAACAGACTTACTTGATAAATGAAAGAAACCCAACAAGACAGTGGGTAGACATTGGGGTATGGTGATTGGCCATATAAAACCTTAGACTCCCCAGCTGTTACCAGTGATTCTTCTAGTTTTTTCTTTGCTCTTTGCTTGATTCTTTCCAACTCTGTAGCTAATAGGTCTTTCTGTTTTGCTTCTCTTTATTTCCTCAAAAAGCAGGTACTGTTACTGTCTGAGCACATCCATAAATAGGCTTGAATTTTAATAAATGTATGTGACAGACCCTTGAGAACTTGCAAAACAAACAAAAATAATGGGGTTTGCTTCATGATTCACCATGGCTAAACTGAGTCTGCTTATGCATTCAAAACCTCATGTTAATAATATTCATGGGGCAGTTGCAATTTCTGTGCAACCTGAAGTACATACAGCTTGAAGAATCATTAGAGGAATCAATGTGTGTTGTTTTCTCCAGTATGTGCCAATATCTAGCACAGTAAGTTAAGTCCAGGGCCTGTCATTTGCAAGGCATCTTCCAAGAAAGAGCCTATTTCTATTTTTTTTATTCAACCTCTGGTATTCTTTTTCTTAAAGATGGAAACCCAAATTGTATAAGTTTTTGTATGATAAGCAATTTGTATTAAAATTGTATTATCTTAGAGTCATGAATAAGAAAAAAAAACTGCTTGTTTGCTGAGTCTCACTTGGGAGTACTAACATGCTCTGGAAGTTTGTAATTTCTTTTCTGGAAAAAAAAATATATACAGCTGCCCTATGTCCCACCCATACCAAATCGCTCAGATTACTGGAGCATGGGGACATGGTCCACACACTTTTGTCCTTTCACAGACTCATCTCTCTACTTCCACTTCTTTTCCATTGTGTGTGTGTGTGTGTGTGTGTGTGTGTGTGTGTGTGTGTGTGTTTCCTCAATAACTTGCAGTTGTGCATTGCCCACTGTCCCCTTAGTTTCTCTCCTCAGATTTTCACCTGATCTTTGCATACATCTGAAATCTCTCCGAAGTGACACAACTTCAGCCTAACACAACTCTGGCTCTCTATGTGCATTAAATTCCATGTGGCAAGATCAATACTAAAAGGATTCAGTTTATTACACTTGAGAACAATAACGCCAGGAAGTATTAAAAACACATTAAGATTTTCTTTTACCTAAATAAAAGGTAAATGAGAGCATTTATATTATTTTCCATCATCTGAAGCCTAGTTTAATCTGTACCATTCCATAAACCTTTTTTTTTAAACTTCATCTTTCCTTCTTTTGTGTCCCCAAGACACATGATTAATGCTTTTCTCTGCCATTTGTCAAAATCTTATTTCAGGGGAACTTAGGTGCTTTTTCTTTGACAAATTCCATAGATGAATCACCCTTTCTCCAGAATTGGAAACCAGTACTTGATTCACTTAAAAAAAATAAAATAAACACACACATACACACCCAAACTATAAACATGTATTGGCCATGGTGATATATCAAAGAAAATAAAGCAAACCTGCCCTCAAAGAGCTTACATTATATTAGAGGAAAATTGGAAACATCAAAGGGAGGAAATGCAGACTTGTAATAGGTGTAGAGTGCGAGCTTGCAAGGAAACATGGGGATGGAGGGATGAAGGTAGTAGAGACCATTTCTGCCAGGAGTTAGGTTACTGAATCCGACCAAGTTTTGGAATGTGGTTAATTGACCTAAATTAATGTGCATATTTACAAGTAGAGGTTTCTTTAGAAAAAAACTGGCATGTTCTAATAAATAAAGATAGGTGTTTGCTATCGGATTTCCACATACATCCTTGCTTATCAGCCATGTTACAATGTCAGCAACTCTCAGACTACATTTGCCACGTTTCATAGCGAGCAGGAACAAGAACAATTATACCTGTTGTAAGCTTACTGAAATTCTTTTTTTTTTTTTTAGATTTTATTTATGTATTTGAGAGAGAGAATGAGCGAGTGAGAGAGAGAGAGAAAGAGAGAAAGCACAAGCAGGGGGAGAAGCAGACTCCCCACTGAGCAGGGAGCCAGATGCAGGGCTCCATCCCAGGACCCTGGGATCATGACCCCAGCCAAAGGCAGGCGCTTAACAAACTCAGCCACCCTGCACCACTTAAGCTTACTGAAATTCTGCTTACCATACTGTCAGATACCCTAACAAGAACCTCTCAAAAAAAAAAAGTTCACTGAAGGGCAGATGCTGGAGTATTCTGACAGCGGTACTCTCTTGGGATCAGATTAAAGAGATTTCCATCAGTTGAGAAACAAAAAATCAAACTGAGTTCTGGATCCAGGGAGTTGCTTCAAAGGTTTTATCCAGTGAGGGTTGTGGAATTCTTTTTTTTAAATTTTTTTAATTTTTTTTAAAGATTTTATTTATTTATTTGAGAGAGAGAGAGAATGAGAGATAGCACGAGAGGGAAGAGGGTCAGAGGGAGCAGGGAGCCCGATGTGGGACTCAATCCCGGGACTCCAGGATCATGACCTGAGCTGAAGGCAGTTGCTTAACCAACTGAGCTACCCAGGCGCCCGAGGGTTGTGGGATTCTTATATCTTTATTATACAAGGGAAGGGATGTCTGAATATACTTTCTGAGTAACAATTTATTGTGAGTGAAGATTATATTTATATTTATATCACAGACTTCGTCAGCAAAACCTTTCAAATATGGAGACAATGGTCTTGGAAGCACTTTCTGTAGCCATGAAACCAGTAACCAAAGGGTTAATGGAACTCCTCCCAGCTGCTTACTACTAAGAGCAGCAAGCAGTGTTTACCCAGACTTTTTCTTTTGCCTTTGAATTTCCCTAACATCCTTCAGAGGAGTAGATTTGAGGCCTGCCTTCCTGTCTCCTTGTTTGGCTGCCTCTAGAATAAAAACCTTGCTTTGCTGCATATGCCATGTTTTGGTGACTGTCTTTGCTGCATATTGGGCAAAAGAACTTGGGTTCAGTTACAAATCTGGTGAGCCAAGCAGGAGCCTTTTGCTGAGGTTTGTAGGTTCCCAGCCACTAACAGGAGTCTGGTCATAAGTCTCAGCAACAGCCTAGACTCTGTCCTAAGGACCATGGGGTGGGGATGGGGGGTTCCCCGTCCCTACTATGGCAAGGATATGTTTTTGGGTTTCAGTTTGGACAGACATCTCTTGGTGAGTATTTCCTGTGCAACCACAGGTGAGTTTACTTCTTCCTCCTGTTTAGTGTGGCTTAGATTCTTCCACCCATTTGGTTGCCTCCAAATACGGGGTTTTGGTTCTTTTGGCCTCCTTTTCTTGCTTAAGAAAAGGCTGTCTAGGAAGCCATTTGGTTCAGCAGGTGAAGTTCTGACTTTTAGGGAGGAACCAGTGCTCACAGAGGTACTCTGGGCTTCGTTTGGTTTGTTTCATCCCACAGCTTATGGTAAAAAACAGCCTTATTCTCACTGGAGAATGAGGAATGACAGCTTGATCCTCTCATGCAACCCTTTGGGCTGTCTTCTCCAAAACTGGCCAATCTTTTTTTTTTTTTCTTTGCAACACTGCTTGGTCACAATATTTATGAAATTCCAGGGGAAAATGACCAACCAATGGATCCATAAATTGTAATACAAGTTTGCAATTGGATTTGTGTAGGGAAAGGGAGATATTTGGAAAGTGGGTCTTTAACAAGTTGTTTGCATCTGTTTGTATAGTATACTTGTATGTGTCTCCATGTATGTTGTAAATGTGAGAGATTTTCTCTACTTCGGATGGCCTTGCTAAAATTATTTTGTAAAAGAGTTCTAATTAGTCAATTTAAAGGTGAGCACTTACAAAAATTGGGCATTCTAAAACTCAAAGATTGAAACTGTTGTTTTGCAAGCTCACATGATCTGGGAAGATATTCAGTATTAAAGCTAACTTAATTTAAGGTTGTTCTAATTAAAATAGACATGTCTTTAGAATTATTAGCATTACATATGAAATTTTTATTCTGCCTCTCCTTACTGAAAGTCAAGTAAGTTCATGTTATCTCCATTGCAAAATTTGTCAGAAAAGAAAAAAAAAAAAAAAAACTTGGACGTTGTCTAATGCCTCATGAAGTTGTATGGGTAATCTCAGAATAAACAGATGTAAATAATTTTAATAAATGTAATTGACTACTGGAAATAATAAGGGAAACAACCATGTAGGCAAGGGAAATGAGATTGGTTATTTAAAGGTAAGGACAAAAATCTGAATGTAAAAAGGAGAGCTGTAGAAGGTTTGTGAGAAGGGAATCTTTGGAAAGGAATTTTGTATGTGGTCCAGACTGACTAAGATTATGGAAATTAGTATGTAAAGTAGTTTATTAGAGAAGAGAAGGAAGTGTAAGAAAGCAAGATTGGGCAGAAGTTGAGCAGTGATACAATATCAACAGAAGCTTTAACATTCTCCAAGGAGCTCCAAAAGTTGGATTACCCTTCAGAACTATTCTAAATTCAGGCAAAAGGGCTGGACTTTTATAACAGTCAGAGGATGTAACCACCTGGGCAGAGGGCATGCCCTTGGCAAAGCAGCTGTCTTCAGTCCAGGAGATCCCTGATGGCCTCTGAGAGCTGAGGACTGTTGGCAGCATTCCTACAGCTGAGAGTCCTTCATTCCTGATAGAGATTCTGGTCAGCACATCACAGCGTCTAGCACAAAAACTCAGATCCATGCAGTGCCCTGGATGTCCTTGTCTCAATAAGTATATACCAACTTGGGAGATGACAGGGAGGAGTAAAGGAGGGATGGCATACTTTTTTTTTTTTTAATTTCTCTTATTCAAATAAAGGAGTTTTAATATCAGAGGTACACCAGTAATAAAATCAGAGTTTGGTTTTTCTGTTAAAACAAGTTTTCTTAGGTTATTGGTTTAAACTATAAACAAAGGTTTTTCTTTAATCTGCCTAGAAAAAAATAAGTTTCTATGTTTTTGTCTTTATTAAGTCTTTGATTACTTAAAGTTGAATCTTCTCAATATTAAAAGAGCTAAGTTTTTTCTTTTAACAACTATGTAACCCTCCGCATTTGTCTTTAGAATCTCTTATTGCCACGTTGGCTAAATAGATAATCATTAAATTTTGTGATGATCTGTAATCTTATTTAAGCACGTGCTTTAAAACCACCTGATATTTCACAAACTTCCCAAAATTCAACTTCTCAATGAAGTATTTTGGACTAATTAGGCTTATTTCTTTGGAATGTCAAATTACATGGGAAACATTGTCAGATAAATGATGATAATCCTTCTTAAGTTTTATTATATGGTTGAATGTTGTAACTGTTCCAGAAATTATACAGAATCCCTAAGGTTTTGATACATTCTGGTATAACTATCATTACTTGCAATTTTAATTATTAAAGTGCTGTATGTCACAGAATTTCCTTGTCAATTCCACTTAATGACAAATATAGGTCTCTGTTACCTTTAAGATCACAAAACTAAACCAAGAATTTCTAGTACTAATGGGAAAGCTACATTCTGAGAGACTTGTTTAGAACATTGCTGGTTCTTTAATGTTTGCTCTTCCAGACTTAAGGCTATCTATGACATATAGAAATTTGGAAAATATTTCTTTGTAAACAAATATGAAACCTTTAAGTTTTTCTCCCCAAGATCCTTCCAGAATTCAAAAATTCTCAGTGTGTATTCGTATATTTTCATGACAGTGTATTTATTTGCATAAGTTTAATACGAACCTGGTCTCCTTGTGACAGGACACAATTGGAAACACTGGTTATTTTACCAAGGCTTGACTGGACAGTTGTATTTGAGGGAGATGTTCATAGACTCAGATATGACCAGATAGTTGTAAGGAGCTAAGGTTGACTTTATGGAGTCAGTGAAGCCCCTTGGAAAAATTGTCCTGGTTCTTAGTTTACAGGACTCCTAGCAGCCTTACTAGGGGAGTAAAGAAGGTTACTTCCTGGTATATACAGGAACCTCAGAATATTTTGGGGACTTATAGAAGAGAGGAATTCACCCAAATCTATAGGTATTACAGGCAAAGGCTGATGGCAAGTATTTGGCTTGGCTTCTTAGCTTTGAGAGACTGTTATAAGTTAATTTGGAAATTCCTTATGAACATTCCCAGTAAAGCAGATGAAAGAAATAAAAAGAAAAAGAAAAAAGAAAAAAAACAACCTATATGGCCAATCACTATTCTTACTGTGCTTATGTAAATAATGAAGCCAAGTTTGTTAAAATTGGACTTATTTTACAAACAAATTAGTTTTATTTGGCTATCTTTGAAAATGAGGGTGATTTTAGAGAGAAATTATGTTCCAGTAACATGCCTTTGTGGCTATTAGATGCTAGCTCTGATTAGCTGTCTTTGTTTGCTGTTTGCCTGAAAAACTGGACTGGACGCTGAATTCTTCTGGTTTTCTCCAATATCTGACAAGACTCTCCAAACTAATGTTTCCAATTTTTTTATCATTCTCTTGACTTGAAATCACCAAGAACAAAAACTGCTCTTTTTTCCCTGAAGCCCTGGAAACTGAAGCTAACAACTTGAGGTAAACTTCAGAGAAAAATTGCCACACGGTCCGTGTTTAGATGATCTTCATGCCTATTGCTGTCTAGCCACTCAGAAAGATCACCAGAGACCCACAGATAACTGAATAAGTTTATTCCAGCCTTCCCAATTAGATGAATCTGCCATTGGAAAATCCAGACACTGAGATGTTTATGGATGAAACAGTTTTATGGATCAAAGACAATGAAGATCTGAACGCAGCTATTGTCCACTGTTGAGGACACCAGAAATTATACTGTTCGACTGCCCAAGGGAATAGCTGGGCAGATCAAGTTGCCAAGTTGGCAGTCCATACAAAAACTCCAAAACTCTCTGTAATGATTTTCAGGGCATTCAGTGGAAATTACACATTTTCTGGAGATTCTACCCAACTGGAAAAAAAAAATGAACTTCTGGTAAAGATATGCCAAGAAACCAACTGAATTTGGGTAAGCACTTCTTGGGTAAGAGAGGCCCCTAGAAGTAGGCTTGGATTAAGCCCCTATGAAATGTTATATGGAAGGCTCTTTCTACATTTGTTCACGATTTAGGAGTCCCTGATGGGGCTTACATTAGGAAATTGGATACTATCAAGTACATTCAATATAGCAGGATGATGTACCCCACAGATGTGCCTTTATATCTCTCAAATCCTGGAGACTTGCGGTTATTAAAGACCTGGAGGAATGAGCACCCAGAGTACCAGCTCCAACCTTGTTGGACAGGACCTAATGAGGTACTATTGACTCCCCATTCTTCAGTGAAACTACAGGGAATTAAGCCATGGATTCATCACACTCAAATGAAAAGAATCCACAGGTTCCCTATACCCAATCAGCAAGGAGAACATTGAAAAGAACCCTGCTTGGACTAGCAAGCCTCTGATGGACCTGAAACTACCATTTAGGAGAACTGGTCTGAAGAAATCAATAAGTACAACAAGCTACTTGGTTACAACAAATCTCCCCTAAGGCCCTAGATAAAATATAGAGATAACCAAAGTACAAAAACTTTGGTAATACAGAATGTTAAGTTTCAACCCGGAACTAAATGTCCCATTCCTCTAACCCCAATCTTCCTTCCATTTCAGCAGGAAGTATATAATGTGGCCATCATCCCAATTCCCTCAAGAATGAGGAATGTTCAAAAGACAGTGGGGATTAAAACTAGTAAACAAAAAGTTAATGGTACAACTCTCAGCTGCAGTTTTTAACCAGATCTTTTTCATTTGCCTTTAAATTTCCCTTACTCTACCTCTTCAGAAGGGCGGACTTGAGTTTGCCTTCTTGTCTCCTCATTTGGTTGCCTTTAGAATAAACCCTTCCCTTGCGGCATACTCCATGTTTCAGTGATGGTCTTTGCTACCGTATTGGGCAGATGGGCTTGAGTTTGGTTACAGCCGTCCCAAAGTATGCACTATTGATAAAGTATGACAAATATTAAATAACTTTACCTAGGATACGGATTATAAACAATGTTAATTTTCTGAGAAAAAGACAAAATGGGATCAGAAAAGACTTTCTAGTAGAGATACACCTGAATTGGTTGAGAGATGAATGAGAGGTATCTAGCCTATGTAGGAAAAAGTTATCTAGGGTAGAATGCACAATGGCACACAGGGCTAGAAAAGATCTAGTTCTGTGTCAGAAACTTCTAATTGTCTCATACTTATTTATGCCTTTGTCTATGAAATATAAATACCCACTGTTAACTAAGCATATGGCCATCTAAAATAAAAACAACATATTGTAGCACCTTATCAATTACTTATTGACACAGACTAAGTTTGGTCAATGGTATATCAGAAGTGAGATATGCAACTTTTTAAAAGATGAATTATTTAATATTATTTGAGTATAGTTGATATACAATGTTACATTAGTTTCCAGCAGAAAAGGTAATTTTTTAATTTCTCTACATGTTTTCTTATGCTCACCACAAGTATAGCCATCTGTCACCTTACAAGGCTATTACAGTGTCATTGACTATATTTCCTATGCTTGCCTTTTATTCTCAGGACTTATTCCATAATTAGAAGCCTGTGTGTCCCATTCCCCTTCACCAATTTTGCCCCCACCCCCTTTCCTTCTGGCAACCCTTAGTTTGTTCTCTGTATTTTAGGTCTGATTCTGCTTTCTGTTTATTAATTTGTGGAATCTAAAAAAATAAAAAAAAAAAGATTCTTAAAGGAGGGGTGTCCTCCTTCCACTTTTCCTTTGTCCTGCTGTTTGAACTGTGGTTGTATAGCTAGGGCTACCTTGGGCCTTTAGGACAAGGGTGTTTGCAGAGAATTCCGCAATGGGATTTTAGCATTTATGTACAATTCCCAAGTAAGAAGTACTGCCAACTTTTTCATACTGTCTGCAAGGATATGGGTAAATCAAACAGCTAGGAAGATAGAGATGGTGTCTTTCTTTGGGGGCAGAGAACAGATTTGTTCTTTGACCAGAATAATAAAGATAGCGTCTCCCTTCAGAGCAAAATTTGGGCGGGTTTGTTGGCAGGTTTCTTTAAAGAACTAGCATTTCCTCAACTTAATGTTCCTCAGATGTGAGAAATGCCAAGGTCCACTGCATGTGCAATATTTACGTGAGCCTCTATCCCCCTATTGGGCCTTGGGGTGGAGGGTGGA
Organism: Eumetopias jubatus; assembly: GCF_037043125.1. Taxonomy (NCBI): domain Eukaryota; kingdom Metazoa; phylum Chordata; class Mammalia; order Carnivora; family Otariidae; genus Eumetopias; species Eumetopias jubatus. The sequence goes on along the minus strand of NW_028274809.1, from coordinate 157,736,942 downwards.
CAACAAGAACCAATGTGAACTTGAGGCTCATGGTGCTTAGTTTGCTGTGAATTGTAGCAATTGTTCTCTGACCTAGGAGTCTTGCGTCTTTTTCCAGCATCTACAAAACTATGATGCACTAATTTCTTGGATTTCAAGTAGTAAAAAAAATTTAGATTCCTCACAATTCTTGACAAAGGGTCATACTCTACAGATGACATACTTTAAAGTGGAAAACAGCCTGGGTCTCATGCCAGCCCCTTTAAACACATTTGAACCCATGTCCTAACTAGTATAGGATATGTTTCCTTAAACAGCTGTATTTTATTTTCTAGAATATGAAACATGTGACACTCAGATGGACACCTGACAAGTAGGTATCAAAACACCAAGACCGGGTCACTAAACTTTAGGTAAAATCTATCTGTGTGCTGAATAAACACACAAGTTAGGGAAAGTAGTAGGGAAGACTCTGATTCTTGCCCTTCTCAGCAAAATTCAGAAGAGCTTGCTTAAATCAGGGATCTTTCTGATCTCGTACGACTGATTCACAGCACACTGAACTATGAACCTGATGATTCCTAAGAATGTTATTTCTCCGTTTTTTCCTCATTGTCTCAGAGTGAAAGCCCAGCACTGCAGCATGGCATCAAGGTCTACATTCTCAGCCTCCTGTTGTCATCTACCAGCTGCATCTCTCCTTTCCCCTTTCCCACAAACCCCTTTCCATCAGTATGACATACCTGACACTCTTTATTTATCACCTGCTGTGACCTTTCCTGCCCCTTGTCTTTATGCATAATGTTTTCCCTGTATGTAAAGCCTTCCTCCTATTTCTTCATCTTACAAATTTCCACTCCTCTTTCAACTCTAAGTTGAAATGTCAGTTTCCTTTCTTGCCATGAAACTGTCAGCTGCCACCCCCTATCTTGTCAGTGCATTTATGTCTAGCATCAGATTCTTCTCTGCTCTTCAGAGTCTCAACATCTAATTTGTCACTGTAGCGAAGCAAAGCAGGGAATCAACCTAAGTTATGATTAAATAGTTTATGAAGGGAGATCTGAGAAGATAATTATATGCATACATTCTAGCATTTATTCTAACTGCTCGAGAGTATATTGTTTCTATCCCTTGGTTATTTTTAGAACTTTAACAATAATTATAGTAATCGCTATTATTTATTGTTCCATTTTAATTCTTAGTCACTTAGCAAATTTATGTTTCAAAATAAGTGGATTAGAAAGAATGTTAGCTGATAGCATATATTTGTAAAGTACGTAATTTTCAAAATCTTTCAAGTATTAAAATACATCTATTAGTTTTAACAGTGGATTCATAAAGCAGTCCAAAAGGACACTACTAACTTTTACACAAATTAAAATTTTCTCATTTATTTGTCAAAGCTCGTTTTTGAGGAAAAATTCAGTGCATTTACTCTTGTCAAATAGTTTTGCCTTAATATTAATCAATATATTAAAATTACAGCAATTTCATTGTTCCTCTGTAGACTATATAGTACTATATAGGGATATGTACCAAATGAAAGAACCCACTGATAACACAGCCTAGGCTTTCATAAGTAATTTATAAAATAATAGCTACCATACATCAAACATTTTTGTCACAAAAGGGATTGTCAAATATTATGTCATTTTTATCAAGGCATTATATAAATTTCTTTTTTTGTATAATCCCTGTTACTGGATTTTATTAATGGAGGGTTCACACAGAAGAAAGAGATTTTAATGAGTAGTGGTTTGTAATATACATAATTATATTAAAGAAGTCATTGATGTTGTAACTTGTGAACTTTGCAGGAATATTTAATTTCCAAATAAAAGGCTATACTAATAGACTCAATATTTAACTTCTAAAATGTAAGCAATATGTTTAATTATCATTAGTTTCTATATCTAGCTATATATTTGTATGTTAGCATTTTAAATAATTTCAGAAAAAGAAAATATGTGATACATACTCTATTAGCAATGCTGGGTTCAGATAAATCAACACTGTACTTTATCAGAGTAATATGTATAAATAAAAGAGAAGCTTGAAGTCAAAAATTCCCTTAAAATGATAGGCAAAAAAGAGAGGATACTTTTCTTATATATAAATTATGTACCAGGGACTATGCAAGAAGCCTTGTGCGAAGATACTTACTCAGTAAGTAAAATTTCTGCAAAAAATATTTAAATTTTAATAATACCTCATGATTATAGCATACTTCTTTTAAGTTAGATCTTCACAGAAATAAACAAAGCTCCGATTTCATGAAGTGTTTAGGATGATAAAAATTTCTTAGTTTCATTTCTGGGTGCTTCTGCAAGTTAAACTTGTCTAATACTTGTCTTTTAAAATGTTCCTCTTGGTTAATTTCAACCTATTTAAGATTGAGATCTGGCAGACAACTGTGAGTAACCAGGCAAAGAGGCATTACAACTGTAAAGAGCACACTTGGGCAGTCAGAAATATTTTATCATGCCAGGCATTAAGAGAAACATAAACAGCTTTAAAAAAAAAATGTCTCTAGGACTTGAAATCAGTTTAAAGATCATATTTTAGAGTTACTACATCATATTAGAGCATGCGTTTGCAAATCTAAGACCTGCATAATTTTATATACTAAATAATAAAGTCTTCCTATGCATTTACTTCAACTTAATACTATACTTTTCAGTTTCTATTTACCAATATATTAATCATAACGTCCACCGGTAAAGCAAAAATTCCACAACATCTAATCTTATTAAAACACATGTGAGACTCACATGGTGATAGAAAATTTATTTTTAAAGGACTTCTTTTCTACGTTTTGTCATTCAGACTGTAGTATTAAATGCTGTTTTTCTGATTGTGTTTTTAGATTATATTCAGTCGGAGGTCGTGATGGAAGTTCCTGTTTGAGTTCAATGGAATATTATGATCCTCATACAAATAAGTGGAACGTGTGTGCTCCAATGTGTAAGCGGAGAGGGGGTGTTGGAGTGGCCACGTGTGATGGTTTTCTCTATGCAGTAGGAGGTCATGATGCTCCTGCTTCAAATCACTGTTCCCGGTTACTAGATTATGTAGAAAGGTAAGATCCAAAGTCACAGTTATAACGAGAGAAATAATGTAAATTATACTGATGCCTCATTCAAGTGATTATAGAAACTGCATAATTTAGGAAGGGTATATTCTGCTTTTTAAATCTCTTTCTGTCTCTTTATCCAACCCCCATATACACATGCACAACACTTTCATTCTTTTTTTAAATTTTAATTTCAACATAGTTAACAGGCAGTGTTATATTAGTTTCAGGTATACGATATAGTGATTCAACAATTCTATATATTACTCAGTGCTCATCGAGAAAAGTGTACTCTTGGAGCACCACGGTGGCTCAGTCTGTTAAGTGTTTGCCTTCAGCTCTAGTCATGATCCCAGGGTCCTGGGATTGAGCCCCGCATCGGGCTCCCTGCCCAGCAGGGAGCCTGCTTCTCCCTCTCCCTGTGCTGCTGCCACTCCCTCTGTTTGTGCTCTCTTGCCCCCCACCAAATAAATAATAAATAAAAATCTTTACAAAAAAGTATAGTCTTTTTTTTTTTTTTTTCCTTTTAGGTAAGGGGAGGGGAGAGGGGCAGAGGGACAGAGAGAATCTAAGCGGGCCCAGCATGGAGCCTGATACAGGGCTCAATCTCACAACCCTGAGATGATAACTTGAGCAAAAATCAAAGAGTGGGCCACTTAATTAACTGAGCCACCGAGGTGCCCCAGGATACGTGTACTCTTAATCCTCTTCACTTATTTTACCCGTTTCCCTTGATAACTATTTGTTCTCTATAGTTGAGTTTTTCTTTTTTTCATTTGCCTTTTCTTCCCCCTTTGTTTTGTTTCTTAAATTCCACATATGAGTGAGGTCATATGGTATTTTTCTCTGACTGGCTTATTTCACTTAGCGTTATACTCTCTAGCTCCATCTATGTTGCTGCAAATGGCAAAATTTCATCTTTTTATGGCCAAATACTATTCCATTGTGAATATATATACACCATATCTTCTTTATTCATTTGTCTATCAATGGACACTTGGGCTGCTTGCATAATTTGGCTATTGTAAATAATGCTACAATAAACATAGGGATGCATACATCCTTCCAAATTAGTGTTTTTGTATTATTTGGGTAAATACCCACTAGTGTGATTACTGGATCATATGGTAGTTCTGTTTTTTTCCACATCTTTGCCAACACTTATTGTTCCTTGTGTTTGATTTTAGCCATTCTGACAGGTGTGAAGGTGATATCCCATTGTGGTTTTGATTTACATTTCCCTGAGGATGAGTAATGTTGAACATCTTTTCATGTCTGTTGTCCATCTGTAGGTTGTCTTTGGAGAAATATCTGTTCATGTCTTCTGCCCATTTTTTAATTGGATTTTGTGTGTGTGTGTGTGTGTGTGTGTTGAGTATTTTAAGGTCTTTATATATTTTGGATACAAACCCTTTATCAGATATGTAATTTGCAAACATTTTCTCCCGTTCAGTAGGTCTTTTAGTTTTGATGGTTTCCTTTGCTGTGCAGAAGCTTTTTATTTTGATGTAGTCCCAATAGTTTATCTTTGCTTTTGTTTCCCTTGCCCCAGGAGACACAACTAGAAAAATGTCGCTAAAATCAATGTCAGAGAAATCACTGCCCATGTTCTCTCCTAGGAGTTTTATGGTTTTAGGTCTCACATTTAGGTCTTTAATTCATTTTCAGTTTATTTTTGTGTCTAGTGTAAGAAAGTGGTCCAGTTTCATTCTTTTGCATGTAGCTGTCTGGTTTTCTCAACACCGTTTGTGGAAGACACTGTCCTTTTCCCAATGCATATTCTTGCCTCTTTTGTCAAAGATTAACTGACCATATAATCGTGGGTTTATTTCTGGCCTTACTTTCATTCTTTCTAATATTTTTTCCTTCCTTTCTCCCTTCTTCCCTCTTTCCTATTTCCTTCCCTCTTTCCTTCCTTCTTTCCTTTCTTTCTTCTACTAATATTTAAAGCCCTATAATTTTTTTCACAAGAATTTAAAGTGATATTTTAAAAGATCCTTTAAAAAAGCTTTAAGTAATCATTTATGAATGTTTGTTAATTCTCTTTTTAAAAATTGGATATTTTATTGTTCTATTCATCCTATCATGTTCTACTACCCCCTTCAAACTCTCAAAGGCGAATTATGGACTTTGTTTTGTGTCATACCTTTCTTAATGGAAGACACACTTATTAGAAGTCTATTTTCTATAATCCCAGTCCTCTTTTTCTTAATGTGTTTTTTTTAAAGATTTTATTTATTTATTTGACACAGAGAAATAGCGCGCGCGAGAGAGAGAGAGAGAGAGAGATAGCACAAGCAGGGGGAGCGGCAGACAGAGGGAGAAGCAGGCTTCCTGCATGAGCAGGGAGCCCGATGTGGGGCTCGATCCCAGGACTCTGGATCATGACCTGAGCTGAAGGCAGTGGTTTAACCAACTGAGCCACCCAGGCACCCTATGGTCCTCTTTTAATTCTTCCTAAAAATGGCCAAGTGCACAAAAGTCTGGAGTAGAAAGCCACCTTGGCTTCAGGTTTGGTCCAACAATCCAAACACTTCCTGGCACGGTTATAGCTAAATTCTCTTTAAGGGCGCTACCTCACTTAGAACTATTATATTGTGTGGAGTAAGGATCAGAGTTAGTGAACCCGAAGATGATACTTATTACTTAAGGATACATGCTGATATATGGGGAAGTAGGACTAGGGAATACTGAGGTCAACTGTTTTATCAACTGGGATAGGATAAGTAATTCTACTGTAATGAATAACTTCAAAATTCTCTGTGACTTAATACCATAATTTTTTTTCTTACTAACACCACATGTCCATAACAGATCCATGATATCATTGCATATAAGCTATGCATATAAGAATGGGTTATAAGCTACAATATAAGCACTGCTGGTGTCAAATGGGAAATGTATACACTGTTCACTGATTCCTAAAGATTCTGCATGCCCGTAATATAATTCTCTTTTCTTCATACTTTGACAAACCAGTCATATGGCCACAGAAAGGTTCATGAGGGTGAGAGAACTTCTACATGGGATAAGAACAAGGGATATTTGGTGGATTGCAGTGATGACCATAAAAATTTTCCTCTTAACATTAAGAAACCACATCCATTATATTCATGCTTTCAAGTGGCATAGTCAGTGGGAGAAAAGTGCTCTTTTATATTGTTCAAAGGATAGGAGATGTTTTTTACTGAACATAAGGCCATTGGCAAGACATAGCTTTTAGTAAACAGACTCTGTTCTCTGTTCAAACTTAAACCACTTCTTGAATAAAACATGTTTAATGTTATTGCTACTGTGTGAAATGAACTGTAGATATATGGGTATCTATGCACAGAGGAAAGCATTATGCTCAATACAGTTTCACTTCAACATTCTCTTGTCCAGTGAAATTAGGAACTACAGGTGTTATAGTGTGGACAGTGGTCAGAGTCCAAATAAATAGATGTATGCTTTTATATATACAAACATGAAATCATTTATTTAAAAAATACTGCTTATAGACCAACAGCTCATTCACATTTTCCTCTGCTAAATTCTTGGGAAAAATAGCAAGAAAGATTAACATGATGTGGCTCCTATATATACTTTACTATATATCTTATATAAACATTACTAATGAAATGATATTTCATTTATTCTCTTCTAACATTACTGTATAATGTATTACAATGTTGTTTGTGAACAGCCATAAATTATTCAGTCTAGGAATACATTTATGATGCAAAATTAGACTTAAATAAGTGTAGCTATTTTAAGTTATAGGAGTACAGTGGGTATGAGCAGCTTAAGTAATGAGGAAGCACACAGCATTATCATGATTCTTATCCCAGCTCATATTATGTGTCAGATTAATAGCATTTTTGAAGTTTTTATAACATATATTCTATATTGACAATTTCACATGTAAATTGTCAATAAATCAAAGTACATAACAGTACTCTGTAGAATTATTTTACACATATAACATAAAGACTGTTTTTTAGTATATAACCATAGGAAAACAAACCCTTAGGAACAATAAGAAGTAGTGTACAATGCTACGTATTACAGATGGATAGAACAAATTTTGTATGACAGTGATTTCTTACGGAAACATAAAGGTATTATATAATGTGCTGTTAAAATACAGTTACGTAAGACATCACAAGATGTAAAGGGTCAGGCTGTCTTGAACACAAAGAATACTGGCCCCTCAAATCAGAACAGGAACGATGGCAAGGACTAGGCAAGAATAGGAAGTATAGAATAGTTGATGGAACAGTGAATAGTAGTTTTGCAGCCAAGCCTCACTTTAATGAGAGCATCTTAGTGGACAAAATCAGTGTCCAGAAGGTGCAATCCATTAGACAAAGCACATTTATCTATTTTATTCTACAAATATTGTGCATATATTTTTCACTGTGCTAACTCAAGCTAAGAACTTATTAGAAGAAAGAGACAGTTAAATAATTAGAACTTTAAGATCACAAATAAAACAGAAAACAGGGCAATGGATCAGAAAATATGCTCAAAGACATCAGTACCACTGCTGGCTAATAATAGATCAGGATCACCTTTGCCCTCAAATTTGCATCCCAGTAATACAGCCTGCAGGAGAGGGATATCAAGATAATAGGAGCCTTCTAAATATGCTTTTGTAATATCCACTCTTGTTTCCTCCTATTTAACCTCCATATAGCAGCCAGAGAGATCTTTTCATAATGCAGATTTGACCTGAAAGCGCAATGGAGTTTTCCTTTGTAACAATTATCAATATTATGATGAAAAATTATTTAAAATTTTTCAACATAGCTAGGATTCAGGTGCTGGTGATGATCTAGATTAGCTTGTTCACCCTTATACTCTTCCACTTGGCACAAAGTAAATCCTCACCAAGCATTTAGCAAATCAGGTAGAAAAATAGGCCTCAAATTTCTCACAAGAGAAGGCATCTGGAGATACACTGTACATAGGGAGTTATACAGATTAATAGATAGAAGGAAAGATAGGGATGCATGAAAGGATGGAAGAATGGATGGATGAATGGACTGATGGAAAGACAGATTTGATTTGATTAGATTAGATTAATGTATAATGTATTATTTGTTTCAGGGGTGCAGGTCTGTGATTCATCAGTCTTACACAATTCACAGTGCTCACCATAGTACATACCCTCCCCAATGTCCATCACCCAGCCACCCCATCCCTCCTACCCCCCACCACTCCAGCAACCCTCAGTTTGTTTCCTGAGATTAAGAGTCTCTTATGGTTTGTCTCCCTCTCTGGTTCGAAAGATACAGATTTTTGTTTATTTTTCTATTTCTCTTTGAATGCCCATTTCCATCATTATAGACTGAGTAATAATGCTTTCCATACATATATTTTAGGCATTTATTGGGTAAGCAAAATTTTTGATAGGGCCTAAAATATTAAGCAACTGTTTAGACATTAATTGAAAATTATATCTTTATATCTAATCCAAACACTATTAACAAATAAGCATCTATAAATTTTTTTTATATATTACTTAAATATAAAACTTTTGTTCAAAGTTTACCAAAATCCACACACTGGTCATATCAGAAAAAGTCATCTAAAATAAGAATATCTAATTTTTCTGTCAAGATATGGCTCAAAATTTTGATCATCTTTAGATCTTGATAAAAATTAATAAAAGTTAAGATTTGCTCTCAGACATACAGAGATAAATACATTATTAATTTCACGAAACAGTTTTTTAAAGTTACTGTAAAGCTTAATACATAAGAATAGAATTTTGGGTTCTTTCATTTCTCTTCTTAGTTCATCTTTTTGGTTTAGAAATAACCCAAGAGTTGTAGCAGTTCTAAATAGTGAAAACAGATGATCAAGAAGAGACTTTTATTTAAATTATGGGCACTTATCCTAGGCCTTATATAGCATATTAAAACCTTAACTCATATTTTGATATATGTGAGATCCTAAATTTTCTACAAGACCGTAATTACTTGAACTGTTTAAAGTTTAAATGTTAGATAGGGGCTTTTGAGCTTTTTAGTAAGACACTTTCTTCTTCCTCCTAAGATCTTACTGTTAGCAGTAAGCCCCCAAATGAGTATAGCATGAAAAGACTAACTAGTTTGCTGTTAATGTTATTTTTTTCTTATTGGGCACATAGAATCTTTGCTATTTCTTTGATATCAAATTATGTTCAAATTTCTTTTAGACACATATACAAAAGATGGAAATCCTGACAGCCTCTGTGTGTAGGGGCCCTGCTTTACAAATGGATGCAAGAACTATTAACTAACACCAGAGCTAAACTAATTTAGATGTGTGATTAGATATTTGCCTCAGTGGCTTATGAGGCGAGTGGCATCTTCCAAGTGGTCAGCTGGAGACAGGGGATAACAGAAAAATCTGCTGTCCTTGTACTACTACCTGGCAGGATGGCATCATGGTTATTCATCTGCATGCTTTGCAGGAAGAAGAACAATAATTCTGTGGAAAGGTAGATGTACATGAGTAGATGAAACATTATGTCCCATATAGATGGAAGGATATCAACCCGGGTTGTCAAATAGCAAAATTCATTTTCATGTTGTGAGAGGCTATTTAATACACAATTTGGACTCACACCGCTGATAATAGTTTTCTGTTATATTAGTAGAGAAAGTGATTATATAATCAATTGTTCCTTAGTTCTGAACTGTTAAAAGGTATTTATTTTTAAAAGTGAGTTTTAACTAGCATTCAGATCTCCTGGGTATGTTCCATGTTCTATTGATTGACAATAATTTAAATAATTTTTGAAGCTCTGCTGAGGAAACTACATCTGAGGAGCCAAAGAGCTGTGTGTGGCTTAGCCTTGCTTTCCCTGGTTCTGTCAGCAATTTGTTTCTCCTCTTCTCAACCTTGAAGACAGGATGCAATAAATACGATCTAAGTCAAAATAGGATTTTTCACATGCTTTCATAGAGAAGTTAAATTAAATTGAAATCAAATTAACTTTTTAAAACATTTTTGTATATATACACAAGGGATATTGGAAAGGGGAGCAGAAATCTAGTTACCCCATCTTCTTTCCCAATGTTTCTGTGCCCATTATATATTAAGAGAAGTACCAAGGAAGATTGGGAGAATGTCAAGAGATATGTTTAAAAAATCTATCTTAAAAGTAAAGATTAAGCACATAATGTGAGAGTCACAAACACACAAACAATATTGAGAATGATTTTTTTCCCCTACGTTGTGCTGACTTTTCCCCCTCTGTCATGGGGTTGAAATTGATAGTCGACTCAAAACCATTTCACCTGTCTTGTGACCCTAACTAATGGGACTGCTGCAACTAAATCAAAACAGGGAACATGTCCTTACACAACGTGTGGAAGATCCAGTGAGAGGAATCTATACCAATCAGAGAATAATTTGTATGTGGAGACTGAATTTGAACTAAGAAATCCTGTCTTGGATGGTTGCAGCCTGATAGTTAAACTATTCTGAAATTTTCTTTTCTTCTTTTTTTTTTCCCTAAAGATTTATTTATCTGAGAGAAAGTGAGAGAGTGCATATATACACACACACAATCAGGGGAGGGACAGACAGAGGGAGAGGGAAAGAATCTCAAGCAGACTCCCCGGAGAGCATGGACCCTGACACTGGGCTCAATCCCAAGACCCTGAGATCAGGACCTGAACCGAAATCCAGAGTTGGATGCTTAACCAAGTCACCCAGGTGCCCCATGAAGTTTTCATTTTTTTAATTTAAAAGTAGTTTGTTGAGGACATAGAAAATCAGGAGAAAAAATCATAAAAGAAGAGCAATTTTATCAGTAACTCATTAAAATACATTTATGTAAATTGTTGTCTACATTTGATTCTTTTTCAATGTTTTAAGATATATTTACTAGTAAAGGTTAAATTACAGAAAAAAAATCAGTCTATTTGTTCCTTTCTTCAATTGTACATTCAGGCTCTATGTGTCAGGAGTAGAGCACAGAACGAATGCTTAAATACACTGTCTAAATAAATCAATGGATGGATTAATGTACATGGTCTGATGGATTGTGCCTTCTGATCTTAAATTCTACCAGGACTTGTGGCTTTCCTTTTTTTTTTTTTTTTGGAAAAAAGGGTTGGATCAACAATACTCAAACAGTTCTTTTAGTTTTATAAACTTTAGATATAGTTGTTACTAACCATATGTGTGTCATATGGTTAATACAGATTTATAAATATTTTTCAATATTTTCTTTAAATGCAGATATTTTTATATTTCTTTGAAGGCAGATATACACTTCATGAAAATATTTGTTATTGTTTTGATTATTTCTAACAATTCTAAAATCTTAGTGGCTTAAAATAATTTTATAATTGTTTCTTTTATGATTGAAATCTTTCATGATTTTGTGTTGACTGGGTTCAGTTTGGGCTACTCTTTTCTTCCACAAGATACTGGCTGATGCTACCATCATCTGGGCCTCAACAAGGCTTTAATGTTCACAATCCTTCTCTGGCAGAGCTAGGAATTAGGACTGCCTCTCATCTGAGAGTTCAGTTGATGCTTCAACCAGAGAACCATAGTTCCCCTTGGGCTGGACTTCCCACCATATGGTGGCTGGGATTCCAAGACAAGGGAGTCCAAAAGAAGGGGGCTCAAGAGGGTAAACATCCAATACAATGAATCGTCAGGTCTCTGCTTGCATCACACTTGTTAAAGTCACACAGGCCAACAGTGGTCACAGCAAGGTGAGAGTATACTACTCAAAGGTATGACACTAAGAAGTGTGGTTTATTAGGGGCCACCAAAGTAACAATGAGCACAATTGTGCTTACATTTTAAAAGTAATTTTCCATCCTGCATTCATGTATGTATGTACATATATATATATATATATACATACACATACAAACACATACACACATTTTATCCTCATCTTATAGCTTTATCAGTTAACTCTCTAATCTGTTTAAGTAAATCACTTGGCAAATAATATAAAATGCTCATCTCCTTTTACACTTTTCTTTGGGGAAGTTAATGGGGTCATGTAATCTGACTCCTTTCTCTGCCTTTAGGGGAGCCAGTCCTGCAGGTGTGCACTGTACCCACCTCTCTTTGTTAGAAGTCGCTGCCATTGTGGGCCCCTTGGTAGGTGGAAACAGGAGCACCAAAAGCCACCAGGGCCTACGGATTACAATAAAGAATTAATAATTTCTAGGGACTCTATGGCTATGCCCCTGGAAACAGATGAGCCATTCAGATCTGAGGTGGTGCAAAAACTGAGTCCATGAGTGAAGTAAGTTATGGGGAAAATGACTGATTTCCTTATATGTATGTTTTATTAAACTGACTTGCTTCTATGAGAATTCCTAGAATTAAATTGTTTCAAATGGAGATAGTTTTCTCTCCATATTCTAGTTTATTATATACAACTTTCTGAAAAAAATACCTACATAATTATAGCGCTGTAGTGATTACCTTTATAAGTAATAATTGTAGTAATACATGAAATATTTACCAAAACTTACTGTGTTCTGGGTCATAAAGTAAATCTCAACAATTTTCAAAAGCTTGAAATCTCATAGGGCATTTTCTCTGGCCAACATGGAATTAAACTGGAAATAAATAACAGAAAAGATAAATTTTTACATGCTCAGCTGTTTGTTTTGTGTTTTCGTTTTTAAGGTAAGCTCTATGCCCAGTGTGGGGCTTGGACTCACCACCCCAAGATCAAGAGTTGCTTGCTCTACCAAGTGAGCCAACCAGGTGCCCCATGTTCAACTGTTTGAAATTTAGGTGATATATTTGAAACAACATGTGACTCCAATTAGAAAATAATTGAACTGAGTGAAATGAAAATATATATCAAATTTTGTGGAATGTACCTAAAGAAATCCCTTTCTAAAAATAATATTCCTTTTACTAAAGGTTTTTCCAGATGCTTACACTAAACTTGGTATTTCCAGTCTCGTTGCAAGTCTAGAAAAAAGAAAAAAAAAAGATACAGATTCATACTGTCATTAAAAGATGTCTCCCAATTTTCCTAGACTCTTATCAAGATCTTAGTAGGAATGTACATCCTTAAACTTTGTTTATACTGCACAATGAAAATTGTTAAAGAACCAAGCAATTTAGGCAACACTGTTTGAGTTATTGGAAAGGCTCACATTAAGAGAATACTGCATGTATCAAAAGTCACCAAAAGACAAAGCCACTCCTGTGACATGTAACATGGGGTACTAAGTTTCAGCATTTCTAAAGAAATTCTTAAAGAGAAATTTATATATATATATATATATAATTTTTTTAATAAATTTATTGTTATGTTAATCACCATACATTACATCATTAGTTTTTGATGTAGTGTTCCATGATTCATTGTTTGTGCATAACACCCAGTGCTCCACACAGAATGTGCCCTCTTTAATACCTGTCACCAGGCTAACCTATTCCCCACCACCCTTCCCTCTACAACCCTCAGTTTGTTTTTCAGTCCATCATCTCTAATGGTTCGTCTCCCCCTCCGACTTACACCCCTTCATTCTTCCCCTCCTGCTATCTTCTTCTTCTTTTTTTTCTTAACATATATTGCATTATTTGTTTCAGAAGTACAGATCTGTAATTCATCAGTCTTGTACAATTCACAGCGCTCACCATAGCACATACACACCCCAATGTCTATCACCCAGCCACCCAATCCTTCCCACGCCCCACCACTCCAGCAAACCTCAGTTTGTTTCCTGAGATTAAGAATTCCTCCTATCAGTGAGGTCATATGATACATGTCTTTCTCTGATTGACTTATTTCACTCAGCATAACACCCTCCAGTTCCATCCACGTCATTGCAAATGGCAGGATCTCATTCCGTTTCATGGCTGCATAATATTCCATTGTGTATATATACCACTTCTTCTTTATCCATTCATCTGTCGATGGACATCTTGGCTCTTTCCACAGTTTGGCTATCGTGGACATTGCTGCTATAAACATTGGGGTGCATGTGCCCCTTCGGATCCCTACATTTGTATCTTTGTGGTAAATACCCAGTAGTGCAATTGTAGGATAGTAGGCTAGCTCTATTTTCAACTGTTTGAGGAACCTCCATACTGTTTTCCAGAGTGGTTGCACCAGCTTGCATTCCCACCAACAGTGTAGGAGCGTTCCCCTTTCTCCGCATTCCCGCCAACATCTGTCGTTTCCTGACTTGTTAATTTTAGCCATTCTGACGGGTATGAGGTGGTATCTCATTGAGGTTTTGATTTGGATTTCCCTGAGGCCGAGCGATGTTGAGCACATTTTCATGTGTCTGTTGGCCATTTGGATGTCTTCTTTGGAAAATGTCTGTTCATGTCTTCTGCCCATTTCTTGATTGGATGATTTGTTCTTTGGGTGTTGAGTTTGATAAGTTCTTTATAGATTTTGGATACTAGCCCTTTATCTGCTATATCATTTGCAAATATTTTCTCCCATTCTGTCGGTTGTCTTTTGGTTTTGTGGACTGTTTCTTTTGCTGTGCAAAAGCTTTTTATCTTGATGAAGTCCCAATAGTTCATTTTTGCCCTTGCTTCCCTTCACTTTGGTGATGTTTCTAGGAAGAAGTTGCTGCGGCTGAGGTCAAAGAGGTTGCTGCCTGTGTTTTCCTTTAGGATTTTGATGGACTCCTATCTCACCTTTAGGTCTTTCAACCATTTGGAGTCTATTTTTGTGTGTGGTGTAAGGAAATGGTCCAGTTTCATTCTTCTGCATGTGGCTATCCAATTTTCCCAACACCTTTTGTTGAAGAGACTGTCTTTTTTACATTGGACATTCTTTCCTGCTTTGTCAAAGATGAGTTGACCATAGAGTTGAGGGTCCATTTCTGGGCTCTCTATTCTGTTCCATTGAACTATGTGTCTGTTTTTGTGCCAGTACCATACTGTCTTGATGATGACAGCTTTGTAATAGAGCTGGAAGTCCGGAATTGTGATGCCACCAGCTTTGCTTTTCTTTTTCAATACTCCTCTGGCTATTCGGGGTCTCTTCTGGTTCCATACAAATTTTAGGATTATTTGTTCCATTTCTTTGAAAAAAGTGGATGGTATTTAATGGGGATTGCATTGATTGTGTAGATTGCTCTAGGTAGGATTGATATCTTCACAATGTTTGTTCTTCCAATCCATGAGCATGGAACGTTTTTCCATTTCTTTGTGTCTTCTTCAATTTCTTTCATGAGTATTTTATAGTTTTCTGAGTACAGATCCTTTCCCTCTTTGGTTAAATTTATTCCTAGGCATCTTATGGTTTGGGTGCAATTGCAAATGGGACTGACTCCTTGATTTGTCTCTCTTCTGTCTTGTTGTTGGTGTATAAGAATGCCACTGATTTCTGTGCATTGATTTTATATCCTGCTACTTTACTGAATTCCTGTATGAATTCTAGCAGTTTTGGGGTGGAGTCTTTTGGGTTTTCCACATAAAGTATCATATCATGTGCAAAGAGTGAGAGTTTGACTGATTCTTTGCCGATTTGGATGCCTTTGATTTCTTTTTGCTGTCTGATTGCTGTGGTTAGGACTTCTAATACTATGTTGAATAGCAGTGGTGATAGTAGACATTCTTGCCGTGTTCCTGACCTTAGGGGAAAAAGCTCTCAGCCTTTCCCCATTGAGAATGACATTCACTGTAGTTTTTTCATAGATGGCTTTTATGATATTGAGGTATGTACCCTCTATCCCTATACTCTGAAGAGTTTTGATCAAGAAAGGATGCTGTACTTTGTCAAATGCTTTTTCTGCATCTATTGAGAGGATCATATGATTCTTGTTATTTCTTATATTAACGTATTGTATCACGTTGATTGATTTGCGGATGTTGAACTAACCTTGCAGCCCAGGGATAAATCCCACTTGGTCATGGTGAATAATCCTTTTAATGTACTGTTGAATCCTATTGGCTAGTATGTGGTGAGAATTGTTGCATCCATGTTCATCAAGGATATTAGTCTGTAATTCTCCTTTTTGATGGGGTCTTTGGTTTGGGGATCAAGGTAATGGTGGCCTCATAAAATGAGTTTGGATGTTTTTCTTCCATTTCTATTTTTTGGAACAGTTTCGGGAGAATAGTTATTAATTCTTCTTTAAATGTTTGATAGAATTCCCCTGGGAAGCCATCTGGCTCTGGCCTTTTGTTCTTGGGAGATTTTTGATGACTGCTTCAATTTCCTTAGTGGTTATAGGTCTGTTCAGGTTTTCTATTTCTTCCTGGTTCAATTTTGGTAGTTGATACACCTCTAGGAATGCACCCATTTCTTCTAGTTTATGTAATTTGCTGACATAGAGTTGGTCATAATATGTTCTTATAATTGTTTGTATTTCTTTGGTGTTGGTTGTGATCTCTCCTCTTTCATTCATCATTTTGTTGATTTGGGTCATTTCTCTTTTCTTTTTGATAAGTCTGGCTAGGGGTTTATCAATCTTGTGAATTCTTTCAAAGAACCAGCTCCTAGTTTCGTTGATCTGTTCTACTGTTCTTTTGGTTTCTATTTCATTGATTTCTGCTCTGATCTTTATTATTTCTCTTTTCCTGCTGGGTTTAGGCTTTATTTGCTGTTTTTTCTCTAGCTCCTTTAGGTGTAGGGTTAGGTTGTGTATTTGAGACCTTTCTTGTTTCTTGAGAAAATCTTGTATTGCTATATACTTTCCTCTCAGGACTGCCTTTGCTGTATCCCAGAGATTTTGAACAGTTGTGTTTTCATTTTCATTGGTTTCCATGAATTTTTTTAATTCTTCTTTAATTTCCTGGTTGACCCATTCATTCTTTAGTAGGATGCTCTTTAGCCTCCATGTATTTGAGTTCTTTTTTACTTTCCTCTTGTGATTGAGTTCTATTTTCAAAGCATTGTGGTCTGAAAATATGCACGGAATGATCCCAATCTTTTGGTACCAGTTGAGACCTGATTTGTGACCTAGGGTGTGATCAATTCTGGAGAATGTTCCATGGGCACTAGAGAAGAATGTGTATTCCATTGCTTTGGGATGGCATGTTCTGAATATATCTGTAAAGTCCATTTGGTCCAGTGTTTCATTTAAAGTCTTTATTTCCTTGTTGATCTTTTGCTTAGATGATCTGTCCATTTCAGGCAGGGGGGTGTTAAAGTCCCCCACTATTATTTTATTGTTGTCAATGTGTTTCTTTGCTTTTGTTATTAATTGCCTTATATAATTGGCTGCTCCCATGTTAGGGGCATAGATATTTACAATTGTTAGATCTTCTTGTTGGATAGACCCTTTAAGTAGGATATAGTGTCCTTCCTCATCTCTTATTACAGTTTTTGTTTTTAAATCTACTTTGTCTGATATAAGGATTGCCACCCCAGCTTTCTTTTGGTGTCCATTAGCATGGTAAATGGTTTTCCACCCCCTCACTTTCAATCTGGGGGTGTCTTTGGGTCTAAAATGAGTCTCTTGCAGACAGTATACTGATGGGTCTTGTTTTTTAATCCAATCTGATAGCCTATGTCTTTTGATTGGGGCATTTGGCCCATTTACATTCAGGGTAACTGTTGAAAGGCATGAATTTAGTGCCATTGTATTGCCTGTAAGGTGACTGTTACTGTATATTCTTTGTGTTCCTTTCTGATCTATGCTGCTTTTAGGCTCTCCTTTTGCTTAGAGGATCCCTTTCATTATTTCTTATAGGGCTGGTTTCATGTTTGCAAATTCCTTTAGTTTTTGTTTGTCCTGGAAGCTTTTTATATCTCCTTCAATTTTCAATGAGAGCCTAGCTGGATATAGTATTCTTGGCTGCATATTTTTCTCATTTAGTGCTCTGAATATATCATGCCAGTCCTTTCTGGCCTGCCAGGTCTCTGTGGATAGGTATGTTGCCAATCTAATGTTTCTACTATTGTAGGTTACATATCTCTTCTCCCGTGCTGCTTTCAGGACTTTCTCTTTGTCTCTGAGACTCATAAGTTTTACTATTATATGTCGGGGTGTTGACCTATTTTTATTGATTTTGAGAGGTGTTCTCTGTGCCTCCTGGATTTTGATGCCTGTTTCCTTCCCCACATTAGGGATGTTCTCTGCTATAATTTGCTCCAATAGACCTTCTGCCCCTCTCTCTCTTTCTTCTTCTTCTGGGATCCCAATTATTCTAATGTTTCATCTTATCGTATCGCTTATTTCTCGAATTCTGCCCTCGTGATCCTGTAGTTGTTTCTCTCTCTTTTTCTCAGCCTCTTTATTTTCCATCATTTGGTCTTCTATATTGCTGATTCTCTCTTCTGCCTCATTTATCCAAGCAGTTAGTGCCCCCATTTTTTATTGCACCTCATTAATAGCCTTTTTGATTTCGACTTGGTTAGATTTTAGTTCTTTTATTTCTCCAGAAAGGGTTTCTCTAATAACTTCCACACTTTTTTCAAGCCCAGCTAGTATCTTAAAGTCATGATTCTGAACTCTAGGTCCGACATTGTACTAATGTCAGTATTGAGTAGGTCCCTGGCAGACAGTACTACCTCTTGTTCTTTTTGCTGAGGTGATTTTTTTCGTCTTGTCATTTTGTCCAGAGGAGAATAGTTGAATGAGAGAACAGAACGCTCACAGGTTAACAACGTCTCCAGCAAATATGCTCTATACAAATCAGAAAAGACCTGAAACAAGCGGACAAGAAAGGGAAAGAAAGAAGAAAGAGAAAAAAAAAAAAAAAAAGGAAAAAAGGAAAAAGAAAAAGATAAAAACAAAAACAGAACAAAACAAAACAAAACAGAATATGATCAAATATGATCAGACTACTGCATAGATCAGTGCCACACAGTAGATTTTGGGAGTATTTTGGTCTGTTAGAAGAAAGTGCCTGCTAAAATTTCAAAGGAAGAAAGACTCATATATGTACACAATAAGGGTTGATACAATGAAGGGATGGAAGATGACTGTAAAGATGAAAATTATAAAAGATTTTATAAAAGGAATTGATAAGATAAGAAGTTGTTTTTAAAAAGAAAGATTTAAAAAAAAAGAAAAAAGAAAAAAAAAAGGGAGAGAATGTGATCAGGCAGGAGACTAGAACAAAGCCATACTCTAGTGATTTAGGGTATATTTTGATCTGTTAGAAGAAACTGTACCTCAAAATTTTAAAGAGAGAATAACATATATATATGCCAAAAATAAGGGTAACTACTATGAAGGGATAAAAATATGTCTCTAAAAATGAAAAAAAAGTTTTTTTAAAAAAGGGATTGAAAGATGTTGGTTGAAAAAGGGAAAAAGAAAAATTAAAATAAAAAAGAGTTAAAAAATTAACTTTCAAAAACTAATGAATTATGGTAAAAAAGCCATAAATTCTACATGCAGTATTCCCCTAGCGCTGGAGTTCTCCTCTCTTTGATCAGTAAACTTGGTCTTGGCTTGCTGGCTGTTCGTGCTGATCTTCTGGGGGAGGGGCCTGTTGCCGTGGTTCCCAAATGTCTTTGCAGGAGGAGGAATTGCCCCGCCTTTGTGAGTCCGGGCTAAGCAAGCTGCTCGGGTGTGCTCTTAGGAGCTTTTGTTCCCTGCAAGCTCTCGGTACAGCTTTGGAGGACCAGGGTGAAAATGGTGGCCTCCCAATCTCCACCCGGAGGAGCTGAGAACTCGGGGCCCCGCTTCTCAGTGTGCCCCCAGAGAAAAGCAGTCACTCCCGACTCCCCGGTCTCCGGCCACACTCCATGCTCACCCGGCCTGTGACCGAGCCTGTGTCGAGTCTCCAAACCCAGCAGATCCCTGCGGCGTGCTTTTGCGCCACTCCTCCTGGGGAGGAAGGGGAGTCTCCCCAGCTGCCACTTGTTGGGTTCCTGCTGGAGGAGCAGTGGCCTAACTGGGCCGCAGATCACAGTTCATGGCAACCCCGAGCTGAGAGTCTGCGCCTCGGCTCCGTCTCTGCATCCGGCTTCCCCGCTCCAATACCTGGGAGCTCTGCCGCCCTCAGGTACCCCCGGTCTTTCTGTGACCCCGAGGGTCCTGAGACCACACTGTCCCGCGAGGGTTCCACCCCCCGCTTAGCCACTGGAGTGACGTCCCTCTGCGGAGCCGACTTCTAAAAGTTGTGATTTTGTGCTCCGCGGCTCTATCACTTGCCAGAAGCTGCCGATGGAGGCCCCCTCCCCCGCCGTCTATCGTCCCGAACATCGCCTGGGATTCACTTGTCTGCACGTCCTACCTTCCAGAAAGTGGTCGCTTTTCTGTTCAGAGTGTTGTTATTCTTATCTTCGACCTCCTGTTGAGTTCGTAGGTGTTCAGAATGGTTTGATCCCTATTCAGCTGAATTCCTGAGACCAGAAGAAATCCAGGTCTCCTACTCCTCCATCTTGCTCCGGCCCCCAAGAGAAATTTATAGACTTAAGCACATATACTTAACAAGTTAAAAGAGCAGAAAAGCTAAGATTTAAGTTTCAATTTCAAGTTATAAAATCTAGACCAAAAACCCTACCAAAATAGAAGTGAAATAATGATAGAAATATATTAATTAAATATAAAACAAACATGAAATAAGATTAAAAAGAAGTCTAATTTGTTTCTCTAAAAATAATTCGAATAAAATTTATAAGCTAGTTGCCAGATTGTCAAGGAAAAAGAGAAAAATTACCTATATCAGAAATATAAGTGGACATCACTATCATGTGACTATAAAAAGAGAGTATTTGAATATTTATGACATTATTTGAACTTTTAGCTAAAATGAATAAATTTATAGAAAAATAAAACCTACATATTATGCAAAAAAACCAAAACAAGAGAAACACAAGAGGTGGCTAAACTCATGAGCATAGATACAAATATCCAAAAGAAATATTAGCAAATCAAACTAAGATATAATGAAAATGATAATGTATTTCAACCACTTTGTGTTTATTACAGAAATACAAGTTTGGTTTAATATAGAACAACTAATCAGTGTAACTCAATATAGTTATAAAATAAATAAACTTCTGAATAAATGCAAAGATGATAAAATCCAACACCCACTATAATAAAAACTTACCAAACTTGGAAGAGAAATTAATAGAAAAATAGTCAAATATTGAAATATATTCTTTTGAGATTTTCACTAGAGAAAAAAGTGACTGCTAATACCACTTTTACTCAACATTTTAAAAGAATAACTACCCAGTGATAAAGCAATAAAAGAAAAGAAAATTCATAATTAGAAGGAAGGAATAAAACTGTCAGTATTAAAGGTTACATAATAAATATCCAATGATAATCTAACCACACTGTAATTAGAAACTATTTGATTTAAAAAGTGAATTAATAAGGTTGCTATATAGTAAGTCAATATATGAAATTAATTATATTTTCTACATACAAGCAATAATAACAAAATTAATGTATAAAAGTTGCCATTAAAAAGTTGAAAAAAAATACCTAGCAATAAATCTCACAATATATATGTACCACCTCTAAATAGAAAATAAAACTTTGAGAAAAGTTTAAATAAGTCAATAAGAGAAAAATATGTATCATATGATCTCACTGATATGAAAGAATTCTTAATCTCAGGAAACAAACTGAGGGTTGCTGGAGTGGTGGGGGTGGGAGGGATGGGTGGCTGGGTGACAGACATTAGGGAGGGTATATGCTATGGTGAGCACTGTGAATTGTGTAAGACTTTGAATCACAGACCTGTACCTCTGAAACAAATAATACAATATATGTTAAAAAAAATAAAAAGAAGATAGCAGGAATGGAAAAAAGAAGGGGGGGGAATCTGAGGGGGTGACGAACCATGACAGACTATGGACTCTGAGAAACAAACTGAGGGTTGTGGAGAGCAGGGGCCCGGAGGAATGGGTTAGCCTGTTGATGGGTATTAAAGAGGGCATGTACTGAATGGAGCACTGGGTGTTATACGCAAACAATGAATCACGGAACACTACATCAAAAACTAATGATGTAATGTATGGTGATTAACATAACAATACAAAATTATTAAAAAAAACTAATGATGTATGATGATTAACATAACATAATAAAAAAAAGTCTTAAGTAAATGGAGGGGAGTGCCATGTTCATGGATGAGAAGACTAAATATCATAAAAACATGAATTGTACTCTAAAGTGATGTATGGACCCATTGCAATCCTTATTGAATTGTAAATGCTTGTCCAGTATGGATTGTGGATGTAAAGTTGAAAAGTTGATCCTGTAATTTAAATAAAAATGAAAAGGGCCCCAAATTCCAAGAAAACTTCAAAGAAGTAGTAGATATTACAACTAACTGTAAGGTTACTTTAAGGCACCATGACATTGGCCTAGTACAAACAAGTAGACAAAACAGATTTGTGTTCAGAAATAGGATCATACATATAAGGAATCTTGATTTATGGCAAAGGCAAAAAATCATATCTCATGTGGAAAAAAATTAGTTTTAGCTCATCTCTCATATCCCACCAAAAAATCAATTCAAGATGGATTTTAGATGTAAATATGAAACAAAGCTTTTAGAATATAAGAGGGGCCTATCTTCACAGTTAGAAGAATGTGAAAGATTACTTAAACTGCATCTGGAAAGAGTTATCCATAAAGAGAAATATTACTGTTAAAATGCCTTTCCTCAGGTGTGCCTGGCTGGCTCCGTTAGCAGAGCATGAGACTCTTGATCTTGAGGTTTTGAGTGCAAGCCCCATTTTGTGTGTAGAGATTACTTTAAAAACAAATAAATAAAAAATCTTTCCTCAAAATATAGCATGAAGAGTAAAAATTTATTCCAGAGAGTGGGAAAAATATTTGCAAAACGTATAACTAACAAGGATTTGTTTCTAATAAATAAATCTAATAACTAAATCTTCTTGGCAGAAGATTTTATCAAGAACTCTTGGAAAGATGACTATTGGGAAAAATGCTTGATGTTATTAGGCATCAGAGAAATGAAAATTAAAATCACAGTGTCATACCAGGACCTACTAGAAAGGCTAAAATGAAAATAGCTAATACCAAATGTTGGAGAAGATGTAGAGCAACTGAAACTCATTATACTCATGGTGGGAGTGCAAATTGGCCCAGACTCTGTAATACCAGTAGGCAGTATCTACCACATTTCAAAATATGCATTCTTTTTGACCCAGAAATTCTATTCCTAAATATCCATTAGATATGCATATATATGAAAATATCTGAACTATGATGTTTATAGGAATATTTAAATTTACAGTTTTAATTAATTTTATTAGAATTAATTTACTTTCCTTTCCCATCATGTAAGCATTTCTGAAGTCATAATCTCATGAGACCTGATAGACAGATGTTGATTTTCTTTACAGGAAAAATAAAATGTATTTTGAGCAGCATTATTGTCACTCTTAATTGCTTAATTCAAATAATTTATGAGAATTCAAACATAGATTCTATAATTCATATACCAGAAATCTAAAAGCCTCTTTTTTTTCAAAGCTGTTTATACATTTTCACAGCATGGATCTCATCTTATTTCTCTGGTTTTATTCTTTGCTTTATTTTGTTTTACAGGCAAACAAACCTGGCTACAAATCACTTCTATATTGTTTAATTTGCTTTCTGGTTGAATATTGCTTGTACAAATTTAGGAAAAATGAGTATTAATTCTATTTGTTCCCAAAGTAAGGCTTGCATACTTAAAAACTGCTTCCCTTTAAATATTTTAAGATCAATTTTTATCCTTAAATAATAGAAAAAAAAAACAAGGCTTAAATTTTTTTTTTAAAGATTTTATTTATTTATTTGACAGAGGAGAGACAGCGAGAGAGGGAACACAAGCAGGGGGAGTGGGAGAGGGAGAAGCAGGCTTCCCGCGGAGCAGGGAGCCCGATGCGGGGCTCAATCCCAGCTGGGATCATGACCTGAGCCGAAAGCGTCGCTTAACCAACTGAGCCACCCAGGCGCCCCAAGGCTTAAAAATTTAACAGTACCTCAAAAACTTCAATGGGGATTTTCAATGAGACACTAAGTTTTATTCTGTGACTCTCATATGCCTTCAAGTTTTCATTTTACAGCCAATTTTAGCCCCTACATACTGGTGCTTCTCTTGCTTAAGGGCTATAAACTTTATTAATAGAGTCCCTGATACAGAGCTCACACTCTGACTGTGAAGGCCAAGGTGAGATGTAGGAAAAGCAGACAGTCTAAATACAAAAGGACAGCTACACTACTCCCTTCACTGCCCCTACTGCCTTGTTCTTTAAAAAAATAAAGAAAGAAAGAAAGAACCAAAGAAAAAAGTAACGTTGAGGACTAAGTTTCATCAAAAATGTTAACTGACAATGACCGAGTTCACTGTTAATAATTGTTTGGAAAATGGCTATACATCTGTGGATCTTCTCCTTAGTTTAAAAAAAGCTATTTCATTTATGGGGTAACAATTTTGTATATCCTCAGGCTGAGAGGTGAATCC
The DNA here is from genome assembly GCF_037043125.1 of Eumetopias jubatus. NCBI lineage: Eukaryota > Metazoa > Chordata > Mammalia > Carnivora > Otariidae > Eumetopias > Eumetopias jubatus. Next base: position 157,712,554 of record NW_028274809.1, on the reverse strand, counting down.
ATTGCGTTCTGAATATAGAAAAATCAATTTAGAGTCATTAATTTGCAAACAAGGATAACCACTAGTAGGTAACTTTGTATTTATGTAATTATTTCCTCTGTATCCAGGAGAGAGTGTGTATATGGGTGGGGAGGAGTTGGATTGTTTTTGTTTTGTTTTGGTTTCATTTTTTGCATTACAATATAGAAATTTAAATTTAAATTTTCACCATTTCCATATATGAATTAAAAGCTTGTTTTTATAAGAAAAAAAATATTACCTAGATTTGAAGACAGGCATATCTAACCCAAAGATCTGGATTTTCTAGAGTGCATTAAATTTTTAAAGTTCTCTTCAGGAATTTTGTAAAATATATATAAAAAAGTGATATCTGTTTCTAAGTGTAGGATATTATTTCTAAATGTGCACCTAAATATATGACATACTAGTGTTTTCTTATTTTCCCCTGGAATATGAGTATTTGAAAATTGTTCAATATTTGAGTTTCACTTGAAATTTCATAAGTCTTCAGAAATTCATTTATTATTGCTCCATGCACTAGTGTTGGCGATTTTCTCAGTTCTTCTGCTTTTTGCAAAGTGATAAAGTCTGCTTTGCAGACAATAGTTGAAAAAAAATTCTATATAGCTGGATAACAATTAAATGCAGGATAAAGTATGACTTCAGAAAAGCTATTTAAGTGAAGTGATCGTGACAAAAGGCCAGCCTGGATTTTACTGAAGAATGAATAAAGTGTAAAGAACGTTCGCTTTTCATTGATAATTAAAGTGTATTATATATTCTTACTTTTAAAGTTATTTTTACTACAGATCTTTTCTGACAAAAAAAAAAAAAAGAAACAATACAATAAACTTCCCTGTACTCATTACCTGGCTTCAACCACGATCACCAGTGTGTCATTCTTGTTTATTCCATTTCCCTTTTCTCTCTCTCTCTCTCTCTCTTTTTCTGAAGTATTTCAAAGAAATTCTCAAACATGTCATTTAGCTTAAAATATTTTTGAATTCATCCCAGAAACAAAAAACCAAAAATGATCAGGACTTTTTTTTTTTTTTAACATAACAACAATGCTATTACCAGAACTAATAAGAACTTCAGTAATTCCTTATTAAAATCTAATTCCCAGGGTATATTAAAATTTTCAAAATGTCTCAAACATCCTTTAATAGTTGGTTTATTTGAATTGGGATCCAAATAAGATTCACTTACTTTTTTTGTTATGTTTAATCACAATTCATTTAGAACAGCTATTTCTTCCTAACTATCTGTTCATTATTACTGGGGGTTTTGCTTGTTTGTTTTGCTATTGATTTGTTGGAGAATTCAGTCAGTTATCCAATAAAACATTCCACTCTCTGGATTCTCCTATTTGATTCCTTGAGGTAGCCTCTTTCCTTCTCCTCCTTCTTTCTTTTGTCCTTATTTTAAAAAATCTTTTTTTTTTAAGATTTTATTTATTTATTTGAGAGAGAGAGAGAATGAGAGATAGAGAGCACGAGAGGGAAGAGGGTCAGAGGGAGAAGCAGACTCCCCGCTGAGCAGGGAGCCCGATGCGGGACTCGATCCCAGGACTCCAGGATCATGACCTGAGCCGAAGGCAGTCGCTTAACCAACTGAGCCACCCAGGCGCCCCTTAAAAAATCTTTTATATTTCATATAAAAGATTTCATATTTTATATGTTCATGGTAAGTTTGTCTTTTCTTCATGGTAAGTTTAAATAAAGGTTTTGATGACATAGATTTGTGATGTTTTACATTTATTAACTATAGCATGTAAAATTACATTTTTATTTGCCTAGTTTTGCAGGCATTCAACAAATTTCTCATTTCGCGTAGATTATCTTGGCTGTCACAACCTCTCCCACCGTGGTGTGTAAATGCATGTAACATCGTGGATAACTTGAATATAGAGAAATATAAATTTCCGATCCTTGGGGTCCTCCCTAACCATTTCTTTTGTAACAACCTTCTTTATTTTCAATAAATATATAGGTGGCTTTTTGTTTTGTTTTGTTTTGTTTTTTGCTTGTGTTTGTTTCTTTGTTTTAGGAGTCTGTGGGTTGAAAGTTTCAATTGGTGGGGTGCCTGGGTGGCTCAGATGGTTAAGTGTCTGCCTTCGGCTCAGGTCATGATCCTGGGGTCCTGGGATCGAGCCCCGCATCGGGCTCCCTGCTCAGTGCGAAGCCTGCTTCTCCCTCTCCCACTCCCCCTGCTTGTGTTCCCTCTCTCGCTGTCTCTCTCTCTCTCTGTCAAATAAATAAATAAAATCTTAAAAAAAAAAAGAAAGTTTCAATTGGTGAAACACAAGATTGGAGTGGAAAAACAAACTAAGAATATATTTATTGTATCTGTTAAAAAAAACAAACCAGCTTTCACCCAGTATTCTTTTATATTTACTCTGCCGGGCTCTTACTAGCTTTTTCATTTCTGTATCTGACCTTGAACGTGCAGGTTAAAGGCAAAGAATTGGTTTAATCATTCATTCTTAGCTGCAGTAAAGTACATTCACAAAAGTATTCTTCAGGCTTTTGCCACTCAAAATAAAAAATATCCATATGTAATGCATGGTAGTCAGACTTTCTGGAAATTAAATTATTTTTGGTTTAAGTTCAGTAATAATAATTTGTGCCCCCTGCTTCAATCTCTTGATTTACCAATCTCTCCCTTAAAGTGAATCCCAAATAATGCCACTAAAGCACAGTTCTGGGCACATTGTAATTATTTTCCCCAAGTTTTCCAAAACACCTTCTTACTCATCACACAAACCATAAGCTGATCAAAAAACACCCTTCCAGGCACTCTGCTCCTTCTTCTATTCCTGAACTTAGTCACCCTGCACCCCTGCTTTCCTCAAAGTTGGCCATGCATTTTTATTAACACTTCAGTTCTTTTGCATAAATATCTCCTTTTCTTTCTAGAAAATTTAGCTACACCTTCAGACCTGATTTACAGCAGACTTCAACTGTGGAGAATTCCATAATTCTCCCAGATTTTTAACCATTACTTCTGTTTCATTACCATAGCACTTTGCTTATATTTGCTTTACAGAATCTCATTCTGCAGCGGATAATAGTTATTTACATATCTGCCTTCCTTGTGGAAAAAAATCATGATGTAGATTTTTGTTGAGTACCTGGACATCCAGTCAAGGTATATTTTTAATATACCTTAAAATTTAAAAAGCCAGACATTGTGGATATTAACTCTTGTACATCTGCTCAAATGATTGAGCTTTTAGAAAAAACATACTTTTTTTTCTTCTCATGGTGTGTTTTTGAAGGAGTACCATTCATATAGTAAAAGCTGAATGTGATTAGAATATGCTATATCCTATTATCCTTACATTTTAGATACGATCCCAAAACAGACACATGGACCATGGTGGCTCCTTTGAGTATGCCCAGAGATGCTGTTGGAGTCTGTCTCCTTGGTGACAGATTATATGCCGTTGGTGGCTATGATGGGCAGACATACCTCAACACTATGGAATCCTATGATCCACAAACAAATGAGTGGACACAGGTAAGACTGTTGCCAGCATAATTTACTTCAAATACAAGAATTTACTTCGTTTACATCCTTCTAAATTTCCACAAGCCCAAAGTGATTGATTTAGCCCGTTGTCACGTTCATTTTGTAAGAAGTTCACTAAATCATATGTTTTTGTGTACTTTTATGTATTCCATACTTTAATAAAATTCATATTAAAAGGGGACATTCATGCCTCATTGGGATTTCCACTTTATTATAAGTAATAACAACAGCCAGGGACTGAATTTTAATTAGCTGAAACAAACAGAAAACAAAGTGATATATATTGGTTCACAAAAACCTAACTTTAGAATATTTGGTTTTAGAGATAACTGGAATAAGAAGATGGAAAGCTGCAGAAGTCAACTTTATGCCTCCTATTTTTGCTTGACTATCTTTAGGTCCTATCAAGTCCATTTTTGCCTACTGCAGAGAGAATTTTCCATGGAATGGAGCTGCTGGAAGCTCCAAGTAGTAATCCTCACAGCCATAAACAGAAAACAAAAACAAAACAGCAAAGATCTCTGAATGATCGATCATGTAGAAAGTGCTCACTCCCAGACAATCACTTTGGCCTGGAAGACAGAGTAAAATAATTGGCCAATCTTAAGTGAGGTGTTATCTCTTGATATATAGTACACTGTGGTTAGAGACTCAGGATCATGCTAGAATAATGTAGCTCCCATTCTGGTCACACAGCTAGAAGATTTGTGTTGCCTGTGTGGGTGCTGGGGGAAAATAGTGCATTGCAACTTAATAATAATGGAAAACACCTTATTCTGTATAGCTACTATGACCTTGCTTATAATGGAGGGAACGGACATATTCTCAGACTTTTGTCCTCATATTCAACTTCTATTTTCCTTCTTTCTTTTCCAAATCTCTCAATATTTCTATTATTCCTCCCCTTTATCAGAAACCTAAAAGCAAGATACCATTCCAGCAAACAAATACATCATTTCCATTAATGGGTGCAGTGAGATTCCAAAGCCTTACTTAGTTGAATCAGAATAGGAACCTCATCTTGTAATATTCTTCAGGGGATAGAGGGTTCTATTTGCTGGTGGGGTGGGTGGGTGGAGTCACAGAAATTGACTAAAGTTTATCTGAAGAACTTGGTTGGAGTAAATTTCTTTTAAAGATACTTACTTTAAAGACACATAACTTCCTTGATTGTGCCAGTTTTGATGATATACGTTCAAGAGATAGGCTGACTCTGAAGTACAAAACAAAATTCCTAATGTCCAGACTAAAGTGCCTGCCTTATGAATCTTACCCTTCTCTAAAAGAAAACTCTTTGATTTCAATGAAGATAGATGAATTTGGCTAAAAAGAAATAATAAAGCAGAATGAATGAAAGAAGGAGAAGTATTTGGCGAACTGGGTCATGCTATTTTCTATGTTTTACTTTAACTGTAAGAGAAGAAGCATTTTTCATCCAAAGACCAGCAGCAAATATAAAAGATTATAATTATCACACTGAAATTTTACAAGATATATTTTAACCTCTTCTCTTCTGAGTCCCTCGTGTTTACAAAGAAATACGGCATGGATTAATGACTGTTGATTTGCTAAGGAAATGTACCAGTTCAATGATATTTATTTTAAATGTGCCACTTTTACAAATGAACATTAAATAAAGGAAGTTTATGGGCATTATCAATGATAGAATATAATCTTCATTACATGCTTATAATAATGAGCCATTATGCTTATTGTTCTTCTAAAACTGAAATCAAAATAATGTATGTAGTAATAATAGGTAAAAACTTCCTGAAGAACATTTTCCCTCATTTGTATTTTACTGCACTTTTTTGGATCATATACTATCTTCCAAACAACAAGGTGGTATTTAAAATGTTTTATAACAACTTTGTCTAAGTACAATAAACATTCATTTTAAAGCTCTTAAATTACTTCAAGATTTTACGTCCATATATTTTCATTATTTATATTTTTAAGACTCTCTAGAGACCATCAGCAGACCCACACAAAATCCCTTTGAAGATTTTCAGGATTCTGGGTTCCTAGAAAAAAAAATCCCATATGGCTGGGTAATGCCTGTCACTTTCCCTCCATTTACCCCATAAACAGACAAAACCAATAGGTTATCTTATTTATCATTGGCATCCCCAAATGGCTGAGCATGAGGATAAATAAACTATCTTTAAAATATCCAAGAATATATATTTAGAACACTTCCCAAGCTAACTAATAGGAAATAATATTAATAGATTTGGGAGCAATTCCCAGATTCATGTCTTAGATAGTTTTACTGAGAACACATGGGCATGTATGTATTTGAATAAATTTGACTTTGTCATCTAACGCTGGGTTTATTTCTTCTATTTTATTTGAAAAAAAAAACAATATGTGTGCTTCAAGACATAAAAAAAGAACTTTATTCTATCCCCCCTGGTCTGGGTAAAACCACCCTTTCATGTGTCGTCTTGCTATATCATCACAGTGCTGTCATGCTGCATCCACCTGCAGTTGTAAAGAAAAATAGTGTGATTTACTATCATCTCCCCATAGTCCAGCATAGTTGCTGGTGTGGGGTAAAAGATAATGTGAATATTTCTTCAATAAAGTAGCTGAGAATTATTGCAACTCAGTTTGCTCTGCTGTGCATGGGTTTTGTTTATTTGCACACAACAGATACATGGTCATATCCCCTTATCTGCAGTTTTGCTTTCCATGGTTTCAGTTAACAGTGGTCTACTACAGTCTGGAAGCAGGTGTATTGTCAGAAGGTTAGTAGTAGCCTAATGCTATGGCACAATGCTGACATCATTCATCTTATTTCATTTCATTATGTAAGCATTTTATCATGTCACATCATCACAAGAAGGGTGGGTACGGCACAGTAAGATATTTTGAGAGAGATAGAATATATTCCCAAAACTTTTATTACAGTGTATTGTTATAATTATTCTATTTTATTATTAGCTATTGTTGTTAATTTCTTTTGGTACTTGATTTGAAAATTAAACTTTATCATACGTACGTATGTATAGGGAAAAACAGTATATAATGCATTTGGTACTATCCATGGTTTCAGGCATCCACTAGGGGTCTTGGAACGTATTCCCCCTTCAAGGAGGGGTTACTGTAGAAGATATTGAGAATAAGTTCTAGGGGAGCCCAGAACGATATCTACATTCTCCATTGTTGTGTTTTTTTTTTTTTCAATTGGTTCTATGGCCAACTTTTTAGGGTGTCATTCTAGGGCTGAAGGTATAACATTGGAGGGAGAGCACAGCAGATTTTTAAAAAAGTATTTATTAAACAAAATGAAGTTAGAGCTAACGGCGAAAGGGGAAAACTCTCTTAAATATTTAAAATGTATGTATGTAGAATATATCAAATGCTCATAATAGCATGATAAATTCTGTGGTAAGGAAAATACTTAGCACTATGATAGAAACTAAGTGTACTGGGTAGAGAAATCTTATCTCAGGAAATGACATGTAGAATGAGGTCTGACAAGTAGGTAATAGTTAACCAGGTGAAAATATGGGGAGTGGTTTGGTTTGAGGAAAAGAATTTGTAAAGAATTGCAGGAAGAACACATAACATGCAAAAAATAAAAGGGTGAGCAAGGAGTTTGGAGACATAAACAGTGTCTAAATAATGCATGGCCAGAAGCTATGTGGTAGAATCTTGACTTTACAATAAGGCTGAGTGGGAGTTAAGGTTTAAGTAGGGAAAGTAAATAATCAGAATTGCTTTTTAAAATGATTGCACTTGATAGGATGTGAAAAATCATTAGGAGCAAGCAAGATTAGAGTCAGAGAAATTCGTTAGGAGGATATTTTACCAATCCACTGTAGAGGTGGAAGACTTTTCCCTTCTCCCTTCTAGGTTATTTCGTTGATCTAATAATTAAACTAAGACAGATTAACGGGAGAAAAATGTAGTTTTATATGTATGGGAACCCCATAAAAATAGGAGACTCAAAGAAGTGGCCAAAGCAGGAAGCTTTATACCTTTTAGACAAAATGATAAATTTGTGACAAACTGACAAGCCAAGGATTTGAGCTTGTGGTAGTAAAGTACTGAAGAAATAACAAGGTTTATTTATACAGCTTTTTGGCTCTAAATTCTCCATCTCTGGTAATAAGGATGCCTTCTATCATCCTGGTAAGGGAAGTTACCTTTCACATTGGAGATTTATTTCCTGCTTTCAGTGGGACCAAGAGTCAAAAGAGTCCCTCCTGTACCAGACATCTATCAAGTACCTTTAATTCAAAATAATTAATATGCTGAAGTGGCATATCCTGTGGAGGCATACTCTGCAAGCCTTCACACTCAAGGTAGAATTGTAATGTGAACGAGGCTGAAGACCATAGGAATGGGTATAATCATGTTGAATGGAGAGATATTGTAGGATCTCACGATTATTCAGATGTAAGGTTGATGAGGTACAACTAAAGGTCATGGATGTTCTCCAGGTTTCTAACTTGAGCAACTGAGTAGAGAGTAGTGTCATTATCTGACACTGGAAACACAGGAGGAGCAGCACACTTTTGGAAAAAAAGGGCAAAGATTCATTTTTACAAACATACTCATGCATGTTTAGAGATATAGATGTACATGTAGATACAGATATAAAGTAAAGCTATTCACTCTATACTTTGGAAACTATGCACAGGATTTCTCAGTATTGAACAAACATCAGAGAGTATTTGGGAAAGTTTTCAAAAATACAACTATCCAATATTCCTCCCATTCCTATTGAGTTTTGGGACATGAGCACATATACTTTGTAAAAGTTCCTTAGGTGACTCTGATGTGAAACAATACTTAAAAATCATTGGAAACTAAAAGAGAGACAATGGAAAGTGTGTGCATTTTGGAGTCACATACACTTCAGTTTGGGTACATTGATTTATATATCATCTCCTGACATTCTATTCACATACCTGTCATACAAAGATAATAATATATGATGGGATTATAAAGGTGATGTGGTGATCCATAAAAATTATTCTTAACACAAATGAGTAAAAATAGATCATATGGGAAGTTGCTGTGTTTTTTTTTTTTCTTTTTACCCTGCAAAGGGATGGCAAGTAAAAGTAAGTACACTTAAAAGAACTGTAGTTACGATGGTAATTTTCATATTTAGAGAGTGAGACCATGTCCTTTCTCAATCAATAAGATAATGTATGTGATCTGAGGTTATTTTGCTCTTGGTTGTTTTATTTCTTAAATTTTATTCACATTCTTTTCAGTTTGGAGTAATATCTTCTAATTTCGACCCTATTCTGATATTTTAAGTGCATAAATTATTCTTAGAAAACTGTAATAAAAATCATTGATATAAAAATGCTCAAATTATTAAAATCTTGTCTCACCTTCATGGAATAAATTTTCATTACAAACTGTAAAAATTATTGTTTTTAATATATTTCTAGCCAATTTCATATTCAGGAATTATTAAAAAAAATCTCAATTCTCATCTCAATGACTATTATAAGGTGGAATTTTTTAAATAAGTACTATAGCAATTATAATTTTGGTTTATTTATGACAAAATATAGAAGTTACTTCATTGTATGTCTCTGTTTGGAATGAATGAATAACACATTTAAGTCAGTATAATATCTGGGGAAATAAGTTCAAGATGATTTCAGTAAGTATAATAGCTATTTCATCCAAAATATACTCAAAGATATCACTATGAAATATCATTACAAATGTGTCCATGCAAGCCCAGAAATAAATCTTTGCTGGAAACTTTACTATAGCATCTTTATGTCACTAAAAATCATTAAGTACCTTACTACTTGTCTTAAAAATTCCAAAAATGAATGCAAGTTTCAACAATTTCAACATGCAAATTATTGCTCTTTTGTAAAAGCCATTTTCAATGTTTCCATTTTTATTGTCCTACTTGTGACTAAATTGGGAAACTATAAGCACATGTATTTATGATTTTCACACATATGAGTGTTTTAAATATATTACAATTTGTATACTTTTCTATGACAGTAAAATTTGTCTTAAATTGTGTTTCATCTTTTTCAACAGATGGCTTCTTTGAATATTGGGAGAGCAGGTGCCTGTGTGGTAGTCATCAAGCAACCTTGACTTACTTTTCTTTTTGGAGAGATTTTATTTGCTGGAGTGGTTATTTTTATATCAGAGGGCAAGAATGAGAACTTCCTAAGATGAAAATTCTTCAAGAACAAGGATTTCTGTAGATTTACCTACTGATGTCAAAAGAGATAGAAGATCAAAAAAATTATAGGAATCGAAATAAACATCAAACTGCTATGGGAACAATGTCTGGCTGTATATTAGTTAGTTCAGGAATGGTTATTGGTAATTTATTTTGTATTGTAGCATACAATAACTAAAGTTACCAAAGGCTTGTTTTTCTTGAGCAATTAAAAGGAGAGACCAGTGTTTGTGACATGCATAATTTCATGGCTACAACTCATTCAATGGTTTTATAGTTTGTGGCAATATCAAAGAGGTCAAAGACATGATATTTCATCTGACAGAATCTGATTGGTTTACTACTTTCTAATCAGATGTGGTCATTCTAAGAGGCAGAATGATGTTTTATTAAAACAAACACGCTTCTTCCTCATTTTCTCAACTATGAGGACAATTAGAGAAACAGATTCATGCCTGTCTCTTGCATTCAGAAAACAAACTGTTCCACTAATCAAAGCTGCATATTTCATCAGAGAGGATGGTTGAATTTTATTGCAACCATATTAGCAATCTGAAGCTGGCAAACACAAAGGATTGTTTTCATTAGGCTTACCACATTGCTTTGCTTTTTGAACACACTGAGCCAAAGAATCAGTACAATTATGGGCTTTTGCCTTATGTTGAGTTCAGTGTAAGCATGGAAGCTAGTTATTCTGAATGTTATATATATTCATTGCATGTTAAAGTCCTTTAGAATTTTGTTCATAAAAGACAAAACAAAACAAAAACCTTAGAATTTTGAGAGAAAAATCTATGATTCATTCATTTGGAGTGTTATGATCATTGTTAGAAGGAAGGCAGACTTCAGATTCTCATTTCCCACTTTTCAAACTTGTTACATTGATATGCACATTATTTTATGCCAAATGTTTGTAACTGTTTAAAGCATAAAGTGGAAACATTATATGATGTCCTTAATAAATTCATGTAAATTTTAAATATAATTAATAAATGATAGAGCATTTGCTTTTATCACTGTATCTTTCTTCAATAAATTTTAATTCACATCCGAGTAAAAACCTGACAAGGTATATACCGCAGAGACAGGCCATTTTTATTGCTTGACTTTTCAAAAAATTAAGGAGTATTGTATCTCTCTCAAAATGTGTTTTTCCTCCTAAATATTACACTGGCACCAAATGCAGTCTTTAATCATTGCTTTCTTCTACAGTCACTCATTTGAGGCAGTTAGCAATAGTGCTTACAAAACATGCATCCCATAATGAGTGCTGATAATTGTGCAGGAGCTAGAAAAGAAAGAAAATTCCTCTTTGAGTCAATGTAAACCATAGAATTGATTTTTATTGTTGGGTGGAGAAAAATCTCTGAAATCTAATAACCAAGGAAAATACTGATAGTTTGTATCAAGGAAATATTAGGAAATCTAAATTTTCCCATTGATATCTAAATATCCTATTGATATATGTGATCAAAGTTATTAGTCACATTTATGTCAGAAAAATTATGTTACTAGAATTATAAGATAGGAGGAAATATCAATGAATTTTAAAAATAACAGGTAAAGAATGCATAACATAAAATTTATCACCTTAACCATTTCTAAGTGTAGGTTAGTAGTGTTAATTAAGTATATTGAATTTCTTCTGCCCACATATTTTCTCCAACACATAGAACATACAGATAATATTAGCTACCTGGAATAGACAACTTAGTTTTGAAACTTGAAAGAATAGAGGAGAAGATAATGTGGTTACATCTATTTTTTAACCAGTAAAGTTCTGTGGTGGTCATATTTAAAATTTGTTAATAAATGTATTGATATTTTTATAATATTCTTTCCTCAGAAAGAATTTACCTGAAACAAATTTGCTGCATTCAACCAACTCTATATGTAGATCATATTAGCCTACTACTACTGCTTATATTGCATAGAGTGAGTGTGTACGTCAATTGACCAAATGATGACATTGAAGAGCACTTTGGACAATGAACTCTAAGACTATATGAGATAGGGAGAGTGGATACCATTGTGCCAATTTGCTGAAAAGGAAACTGTCCTCCAAGGTCACATGTTAAATAAGTCCCAGCACTTGCTACATACCCTGCCATTAATCCAATCCAGGACTCTTGAAACTTGGCTCTGTCAAGTGATAATTCAGCTATGCTAAAGATCGCCATTTGAGATAAAATTTCTGCTAAAAACAGGATTCACTATTTGGTTCTTTAATTAATAAGGCGTATTTAAATTTTAAAAAGTATGAAAATAGCATCAAGGAGGCTAGTTTTTCCAAAATACTGTTCAGTACTTTTATTACATTGATATCCCCGGAGTATAACTTATTTTTATAAATAGCACTATGAAGTCTTAGAATATTCTGCAAATATTTTCAATTTTAATGATGACAATGAGAATAGGAATATAAAATTGGTTCAAAATTATTTATAAAGTATGCAGTCACATCCAAATCTCCAAACACTGTAGTACTGATTTATTTTATGTTGCACATTAAAAGCCAATAAAACACAATCAATCATACAGTTAAAATAAAATCAAAGAGGTGATATTTTAAGTTTCTCCTGGATACTGAAACAAGAGACTGAATAAGAATAGAAGCATTAGTGCAATCTCCTGAAAAATACTGGCTACCCAAAGAGTGTAAGGAGTTTAAATTATTAATTAGATTATGTATGTTTGAAGAAACCAGCAAGTCTATGTATAAAATAAAAATTTGCAACCAAACAGCTAAAACCTGTGATAATAATTCTAAAAAAGTTAACATTTAAACATAGGCTAAAATATAATATTTAAATATCTATGGTCTTGTATTTCTAGATTAAAATGTTTCTATAAAAAATTTAAGATTTTGCAGCTTTGGGGAATTCTTTTAACTGTGTCCATGTCACTCATTAAAACTGTATATAGTGTTTTTAGTATTTCAAAAGAGATGAAAATTAAGTATAAATAGGAGAAATGAGAATTAAAATTAATCCTTTAGGCATGAAGGGGAACAGAATTTGCCACCTCAAAATATTCCTCTTTGGTATAAGGATTATCTTGAGCTGGTTATTTTTTAAGAAATAGCAGACACAGTATAAGATAGCTTTTCATAAGGGACATTTACATTTATATGGAAAATCTCCACTTGTAAGAATGTTTCCATCTCTGTATCAGGAAGAGGAGGATGACTAAAGCTCTAGAAACTCTTAAGAAGGCAACAACCTAAATCTGCCTAAGAATCTTACCCTTGTTTACTATGCTTTTCTTGATAGCCTCTCATAACTGGCTCCCCACTCCCAAACATTTCCTTTTATCTTTTGCTGGTGATGGTATTTAAGGTGGGTGCCTTAGGCCATTTTGGAGAGTGAGTCAGTTTTTCTGGCTATCTCCCATGTACATGGGAGGTGTACACGTTATTAAACTTCTGTTTGTTTTTCTCCCATTAATCTCTTTTATTCCAGTGGAGTCTCAGCCAAGACCCTAAAAGGGTAAAGGAAAAATTATTTCTCTCCCCTATAAGCAACTTCACTAATTTGTTTCCTATAAAGGTTTAACAGGACTTCTTCCTATAAATATCCCACTACTACCCTACTATATAATTTGAAAAGGCCTAGCTAGAATTGTATCATCTTACAGACTATGGTTATCTCAAATGGAAAATTAATGTCTTGTGACTATATAAATTTTATATATTGTCTTTGCTCTAAATTTCTATAATTTGATAGTCACAATAATTAGATACTTTATATATGCAGATTCAAATTCAGAAACATATGCATTTATATATTATATACATGAATATAATTGGCACATTTTTAATTTATCTTTTTAGAACAATTTGTGGCTTTTGGTGATTGAAACTTTATTGACAGTTAAATTTCTTATCCTTGAACATAAATGAAAAGTAATACAAGCTACTACACACAAAAGTATTTATGTATTCAGAATATATGAAGAACACAATGTGAAAATCAAATCACTTATTTTATTTTATTTGCTTATTATTTCCATGACCAAGTATCAAAATCTACATGTAGCAGGCACTGTGCTCAGTGGACATTACTTGCACCCATCTAGCTCACAGACACGAAGAGAAGACAAACTAATAAATGCATGATTATGTCACATTTCAGTAATGTTGAGAAAATCTCTTCCAGAATGCTATGGGAAACATCGGAGGGACATCTAACTTTATTTTGTGGATGTTATGCCTGAATCCTTAAGGATGATGTTAAAAGAATACTTCTTCCGTACTTCACTGGTACATGAAGAAATATTTTTTTTCCAAACATTCCTGGTGTTTTATACCATCTGTGTCTCCTCTAAATGATAGTGAACCTTGTAGTAATGTGGCAGATGAGTGACAATGTTGGGAAAATAAAACAAACAAACAAAAACAAGCAAAAATGTTCTAAACCCAGAAAACCTCCCCACAAAAGTAGTAGGAAAAAAACCAAACTTCTTTTCTTACTGAATTATCATGAGACCGGAATGTGTGGTCCATCCCAGGCAACCTACAACTGCACAGACAGAAAGATATCTCATTCTTATATATAGGCAAACAAATATAATCCATTACCATATATTTTCTTTTCTCTTTCCTTATAATCATTTACTTTTATATTTAGGTATTTGTTTTTTAATCCATCTGCAGTAATTTTTTTTTATTTCAGTTAGTTAACATACAGTGTTATATTAGCTCTAGGTGTACAATATAGTGACTCAACACTTCCATACATCACCCCCGTGCTCATCATGACAACTGCACTCCTAAATCCTCTATTTAACACATTCCCTCACCCTCTTCCGGTACTCCTCTACTTCCTCCCCTCTGGCAACCATTAGTTTGTTCTCTATAATTGTCTGTTTCTTGATCTTTCTCTCTCTTTCTCTCTCTCTCTTTTCTCCCCTTTCCTCAGTTGTTTTGTTTCTTAAATTCTGCATATGAGTGAAATCATATGATATTTGTCTTTCTCTGTCTGACTTATCTTGCTTGGCATTATATTCTCTAGCTCCACCCATGTCATTGCAAATGGAAAGATTTCGTTTTTTTTTATGTCTGAATAATATTCCATTATATATATACCACATCTCTTTATCCATTCATCAATCAATGGACACTTGGGCTGCTTCTGTAATTTAGCTACTGTAAAAACTGCTGCTATAAACACAGGGGTGCATATTATCCCTTTGAATTAGCGTTTCATATTCTTTCGGTAAATACCCAGGAGTGCAGTTGCTGGGTCATAGGGTGGTTCTATTTTTAACTTTTTGAGGAATCTCCATATTGTTTTCCAGAGTGGCTGTACCAGTTTTCATTCCCACCAACAGTGCAAGAGGCTTCCTTTTTCTCCACATCCTCACCAACACCTGTTGTTTCTTGTGTTGTTGATTTTAGCCATTCTGACAGGTATGAGTGATATCTCATTGTGGTTTTCACTTGTATTTCCCTGATGATGAGTGATGTCAAGCATCTTTTCATGTGTCTGTTAACCATCTGTAGATCTTTGGAGAAATCTCTGTTCATGTCTTCCGCCCATTTTTAATTGGATTACTTGTTTTTTGGGCGTTGAGTTTTAGAAGTTCTTTATATATTTTGGATACTAATCCTTTATTTGATGTCATTTGCAAATATTTTCTCACATTCCGTAGACTGCCTTTTAGTTTTGTTGATTATTTCCTTTGCTGTGCAGAAGCTTTTCGTTTTGATGAAGTCCCAATAGTTTATTTTTGCTTTGGTTTCCCTTGCCTCAATTACCACATATTTTCAAGATAAACAGCAACTAGTTCTCAAGTAAGAGGACTAAATAGAACCACTTGTCATAAATAGTTCATCCTAATTTTACTGGGCAATTGGGATGAATATTTTCAAGATAAACAGCAAGTAGTTCTCAAGTAAGAGGACTAAATAGAACCGCTTGTCATAAATAGTTCATCCTAATTTTACTGGGCAATTGGGATGAGCATCTGTGTTAATTAGCTTTATCACTGGGGGTGGGTAACATTTCTCAAGCTTTATGACAGCAAGTAATTTTGCAACTTGGAGCAAGGATCCCACCAAAGTTATGCTCCTACCTTCCTTCAGGAAGTCGAGACAGGGCTGCTATCTTCCCTGATGATTACATTTCGAAGAGATGGCTCTCAGTGAAGGAGGCCTTCACTCTTCAGCTGCCTCCATTTTGATTTCAAACTTTCTAGTTGGGTTCCTCTTTTCAGCTTGTCTCTTGGTTCAGACAGAAGATGCTGAGGGAAAAGCATCCCGTGATGGAATCCGAAACTATCCTCCCAAGGAAGCTGGCCCTGAGCCAGCAAGACCCTTCCTGTGACCGACTCCAAGACAAAGATCAATTTGACTCTTACTGCCTATCTGTATGTTTCCACCCACTTCTGCCTCACAGTTTCCTTATACAGACCTGGAAGTATTTTCAGCATTTTGGAGGCCGTCCTTGAGACGTTAGTCCCCTGTCTTCCTGGTGTTGGCCTCGATGAAATAAATTCCTTTCTTTTTTCACCACCACTCCTTTTTCCACCTTTGGATTTTGCCAGCGGTGACTGGTTGGCTGAACCTGGTCTGGAGCGAGGTACTCCTGTATCCCTGCATGCTGGCTACACCAGGTCCTTGAGAAAAAACATTCCTATGTCACAAAGTTGACAAAGGTCTATCTAGTTTTTGAAAATTATATTTACATATAATTCAAAGAGAGGAGAAAGTACTCAGAATTACAAGTTTTCTAAAGTAAATGTTCTTGAAAAAGAAGGGGAGGAAAAATCTCTTCCCTTATTTCAAACAGAGAGAATTAAATCTCTTCAGTTGCATTTATTATTTGTCCTTAAAATTGATATTAGTGTATTTTTTTCTCTAGTTGTTTTTCTGTCTAACTTCAGATTTGTCCTTTTTCTCTTTTTTTTTTTTTCTCTGCGGTCAGGGTGAGGCAATGATCTATGTTGGGGTCTGCAAACTAAGGGCCATAGGCCAAATGCAGCCCACTGTTTGTGTGTCTTTAAGTGATTGAAAAAAAAATCAGAATAATAATATTTCATGACACATGAAAATTATGTAAAACACAAATTCCAGTGTCTATAGAGAAAGGGTTATTGAAACACAGCCATGCCTCCTCTGCTATTTACTGTGGCTGCTTTCTAGCTACACCAGCAGAGTTAGTTGCAAGACAGACCATATAATCACAAAGCTTAAAATATTTACTCTGTGCACCTTTACAGAAAAAGTTTGCTGACACCTGGTCTAGGTCCTTACTAATCAGATAAGAGTCCCTGAACAACCAACTTTACTATTACCTAGGAGCTTTTTAGAAATACTAAATCTGGGATCCACCCAGAGCTGCTAAATAGGATCCTACTTTTTAACAAAGTATCTAATGTGACTTGTTAAACTTTGAGAAACACCAATGTAAGTAATTATTTCTCTGCAAACACTATTTCCCTCTCTGGTTTTCTCAATGAAGGCATCAAGTAGGGAGTCAGCAATCCTGCTCAGCTCTCATATTTTTTATTGTTATGTTAATCACCATACATTACATCATTAGTTTTTGATGTAGTGTTCCATGATTCATTGTTTGTGCACCCTCATATTTAATCCATGTACTCCAGTATAAACTTTATCAGGAATAACAGTAATGTTTTAGTTCTCAACTGCTTTCCCTTGGTCTAATTTTTTAACTGGTTCAGAAACTAGATGAGAAAGGATGCTACTTATTGGATTACTCCCAAAGCCCAGCAGAGAAATAGTAGTGAGCTAGGTGAAATGGGGTATATGATAAGCAGAGAGTTCCAGTTATGATAAGCTGCAATTTTTACAAAGGAAGATCCAAGAGAAAGTAGATCATATGTTTATATTATACCCATTATTTTATAATCTGTTTCAGTCTTACTGAGACTGGAGAGGAAAGTAGTCCCTGGCTTCATGTAGCCAAATTTCTGGCTTATAATCAGAGTGATTCTTACTGACCTCAATTCTCTTGAGATGGTAATTTTAGTTTGCTTGGGAACTAATCCCCAGTTTGCTTATTAGAAGGGCAAACCTGTTCTTCTGCCTACTGAGGAACTAGTATTTTCAAAATGAGACTTAGAATTCTTATATTGGTGATGGAGAAAATCAAACCCACAGCAGCAATGCCTTTTGCATTAAACTGAGAGATAAAATTAAAAGTTTTGTATTGTTAAAAGATAAAATGAGCCATGTTAAACATTTTAAGAGTTAACTGAACAAAAATAGATTCCAGTGTGGCAGGGCCAAACCAAAAGTGGTTAAAAGCACTCCACCTAAAGGAGTCAGGGTAAAGACTTACATAAAGGTGCAGAAGTGAAGGAAATTACTTGATTGGCTATAGCTTAAAGCTTTGTTGACTGAGAACAACTTTGTTGTTCTTAGCCCTCTGATTTCATAACTTAGAGCCATTAACAGGCTTATATTTTGATTTGCTTATGTAGGCCATCTCAGTCTAATGGACTCCTTATTTAACTAATTTAATAGTATTTATAGATTTTGATGTGTTAGGAATTCATCATAATTGACTTAAGATCCTAGTAAGTAATATTAAGATTTAGGAAGTAATATTGATTTTAGATTTTAAATTTTATGTGGAAGGGTAAAAGAAAATGTGACAAAGTTTATAAACATTTGAATTTTAAAAATTAAATCACTGACTTTATTATTTTAATACATTTATTAGAATTCACTAATGTTTTCAAAGCTTTCTGTCTAAGGACAAATATTTCACAAACTTAAAACACAAGCATTATTATATTTATGAATGTTGATTAAAGTGTTGGAGGGAATTTAAATAAGCTGAAAATGGGACTGATTATTTAAGGGGATTTATATGCTTAAATGTATATAAACACATATTAATCAAGGGCTCCCTTAAAAAGGATTGTTACTATTTCATAGATTTATAACTAAATTACCAAGACTTTGAAAGTTCAATAGGAAAATATTATTCGTTGACATAATTATTTTTAAAAAGTTGATATTTATTCTGTGAAGAAAACAACCACTAATAGTATTTTTTGAATACAAAGCACATTCACTCAAAACCAAAAATATTGTTCATGTTTATGAAATACTTTCATATGTATTACTAATTCATTTTTATCTCAATATTCAAAATAATAGTTTCTTCAGAATTATACTCTATCCATCATAGAACTAGGAATAGAATTCCATAATACAGCTATAAAAATTCATTTTATTAAATAATACTAATAAGAAAATAAATATTTGCTCACATTGGCTCAAATTACCTAATTTATGGATCCTAGATTACTTACAGTAAAAAAAGTACAGTGTTCTTATTCTATATAGATAATATTATACTCATTATAATTTAATATCTTTGTGTAACATAAATGTATTTCTATTCTACTGCATTTTTCCCTATCTTAGGACCAATCACCTTTGCTAGTTACGTCAACATAAATATAAATAAATTTATTTCTCTTAGTAATAATTCAGAAAGTTAAGATATGACTGTCTGGAAATTCACAATTATCATATCCTTTATCCTTCATGCCCATACACAAAAATATTGAAGTCCTTTAAAAATAATATATACTTAAATGCTTATATTTTTTTAAATGTCCAAAACCTGGTCCTTTCCCTCACTTTTATTCCCAGATATAAATAATGTACAATAATTGGCTGATACAAATGGCATATTTAGATTTTAACTGGTATAGAAGATGCTTACATGGAATTTATTTTTAATTTAGATGTTTGTAAAGGGGAATTATATTAAAGCTGGTTTGATGTCAAGTAAAAAATTAAGAGAATTCCTAAAGAACTGTAGGAAACTGGCTATGAAATGTACACATTAGGGAGAATAGCTAAATTGCATGTCCAAGCACTGCCTTGATTGATTTTTACTCTGATCTTCCCACCAAATTACATTTGCAAAAGTAACCATGGAGACTAAAAGCTTGACTATTGAACTGAACTAGTGAAGTAATACCAAGGAGTGCAGTAAAAGAAAGTAAAGGTGTTTTCAGAGTCAAAAAGGTGTCTTATTTTAACATACAATGCATTACATTAATTTTTCTAAATCCTAGGAAATCAAGAGCATCTACTTACTCTCCAGAAGAGTAGGAACAGAGAAGCAGATTAACCAGTCAACAAAATGTTTATGTTTTGATGCCTAGTCTAGTATTCTATGCATTTGTTGCTTATCAAATGGTTTAGGGTATAGAAGTACATTTCTTTAAGAAAATATATCACATCCCTAGACCTACATTCACAATCAGAATTAATCAGAGCTATGGTCATAAAAGGCATTATTTTAGTGGTTGAAAAACTTTTTGGACTAAATATATTCATATATTCTGCTGCTATTAATTTAAACAGAACACCAATCGAAACAACCAAGAATTTTCAGAAAAATCTCAATTCTTCAATTGACTTGAATTATGCAAGCATATAGAAATTACAGATCTAGTTTAAAATGAGTAAACAATTCTCTAATTTACAGGGTAAAGATAAGTTAAATGTAATATGTTCATAATGCCATATATTCATCTGTCAAATATTCACTAAAAACTTTCTATAATGCCAGGAATCCAAACTGGCATTGGAGGCATAATTTTAAACAACAAATGTCCTTTATATCCAGCACCGTGAGAAGAAAGGCCACTTATAAGCAAATAATACCCTGAATAAGTGCTATGATAGATTTAAGTACCAGACGTAAAAGAAGTCGATGAGGGAATATCAAATTGCTCTGGGAGATGAAGAAAGATTTATGCAAGAAAGTCGTATTTGTAATGATAAAAAAGTCAGGAGGAGGGATCTGAAGTCGTCTTGAAGTGAGATGTAGAAAGCAATTATGTTCTTTCTCTAACCACTTCCCACTTGTCCCCCTGCATACCTAACACTGCTAAATCTAGTAGGAGGAGGGTATTTCTGCTGATCCTTTCTTCAGAGGCTCAGAAATAAATCTCACACTGGTTTCTGATGAATCCTTAGGAAATGCAAACCTATTAATCTTGAATTCCTATGTTAACAATGCTAAGTAGCTTTAATTTGGAAAATTTTAGGGTACCTTTCTCTCTTGTGTAAGGCCTCAAGAAAAAGAATCATTATATGTATTTATCAATCGACTTTTCTTTCTTTGGAACTATAAATTATGGATAAGAATCCAAATAGCAGGAATTACTGAATGAACTTCCATTTTATTAGTTTAATTCAGATATGTATTTTTTTTCTCTTGTATTTGTAGTAAATTCGATAATATACAGAACATTCCCTTAAACACTCTGGAAGTATTTTTAGTGGTTAACAGTTTGTATTTTGGGTTTGGATCACACGGGCTGTGTCTAGGCTGGGTCTAGGCTGTGTCTGGGCTCAGTCTAGGCTCTTTTTCCAGTTATGTGAGTAGGGCAAATTACCTAACTTCTTTGTTCCTGACTTTCTTCACTCTAAGTATACTGAGAGGACTGTGAAAATTATTTAAACCACTTAGTCCAATGCCTACGCCTTGGCAAATCCTTGATAAAGGTTAATAAAGAAAACAAAACAAATAAAAGGCCCCCCATGAGAGTGCTTGGGTGGCTCAGTTGGTTAAGAGTCCACCTCTGGATTTGGGCTCAGGTCATGATCTCAGGGTTGTGAGATTGAGCCCCGTGTTGGGCTCCATGCTGGGCATTAAGCCTGTTTAAGATTCTTTCTCTCCCTCTGACCACTCCATCTCTCTCTCTCTCCCTCTCTAAATAAAAGGAAAAAGAAAAAGGCCCCTTTAATTGTGATAACACTATTATTGGTAAACGTTTACAGAGAAAATCAAAAGATTGTTTACTACTAGACAGCCATTTTAAGAGAAGCAACTATATGAATACATTTTTCATAAAGTTTATTTATTTTTTCTGAGAAATGTACACCTATTAACAAAACCCAGGTTAACATTAGCACTAGCCCTGAATCAGAAAAAACAACAAAAAACCTTTAAAAAAAATAAACTAAATAACTAGATCATCAAGTAATTTCATACATCATGAAAGCAATCCTGTTTGTAGTAGGGCCAGTGAAAAAAGGAAAAATTTTCTAATTCAAAGAGAAAAAAGAAAATTTTCAAAAATTAAAATACAGTTATAAATATAAAAAATTATCTATTCCTGTCATACCCAAACTCTTCCTATTGTCCATTTACCACATTTTATTCACTTTATCAATCAAAAATTCTTATGAAAGACCGAATTACATAGATGATTTTAAATTCAGGTTGTTGTAATAGAAAGAATGTTCTTTAATGAAGATGTTTTAAAAGACTAGGGAGGAAAAAGTAGGGTTCATTGTCATGGAAACGAATGAAGAAGGATGACAGTGAGTCCTATCTGAAGGCTGGAGGTGTTTATTTCTTGGAATATGCCAGAAAAGTCACACTTTCGCAGTTAGCCATTTCTCAGAACACAGGAGGGGAGGGGAGGGTCTCTCGACAAGCTTTCCAGGAAGATAGGGTTCAGATAAATTCCAATCATTCATCCCTTATTTATTCAATATTAATATGATTCAATGTTGAACAATTCAGAAATAATCCTAAGCCTCCTGTGTAGCGTGGACGAAAGGTGAACTGGAATAGTTAAGTTAAGCGTCCAGAGGCGGAGATGCAGTACCTTTACAGACAGTATTAGAAAACCAGAACTACTACTACACCAGTGGGCGAACACAGGATCATAAGCATCAAACCTCATATCCTATCTGTGAGGGATAGTCCACAGGTCTGATAGATTTTTTTTTTTTTTCTTGCAAGGGTGGGCATTGTCTTTAAAATATTTTAGTTAATTCACAAAATTTAAACACATAGACTTTGAGCAGTGAAAACCCACTTCTAACATTTTCTTAATTACTAATTAACAAGCAAATTAAATTCATTCCTTTACAGTCCTCCTTCCTATATTGAACTCACAATAAGATTTCCTTTATTCAAATCTCTTATTTTAATACAGTAGAGAAAAAAAAAGATGAAAAAGTCAAGATGATTGCCTTAAATTATTAGGCATTAAATGAGCTCTTGTATTTTAAACTCCAACAGCAGTCTTTTGGAAACAGCTATAATGTTGACAGACTAGATAGAGTTTTATTTTCGAAATTTTCTCTTTTTGAATACCATAGGTTTTCTAAATTCTTTTTTTATTTCTGATGTCATCCTGATGTTTCTTGGAGTGCTCTTCAAAAGGGATAGCAAGCTTGAGAGCCCTGTTACAATTGCCATGTTGGTATTTACAGTGGTGCAGACTGTCATTAATATTTTCAGTTTGTTAAAATATAAATTAGTTGTATGATGTTTATTAGGAAACTCTGATAATCCCCTCAGATTCCTAAAGTTCTTTTATAAAAAGGTATAGTAACTGCCTGAGAGTGGTTGAAGTGTTAATGCCTGCCAACATTATAGCTGTATTTGTTAAAAAAAAAAAAAATCCAATGTTACATCTTCCAGTAGTAAATATCTACATAACACTAGCATAAATATAATTTTTGAAGGGGTTCATTACACATCACCCCAAAATATGGCACCCTCGCACATTGAATATTTTAAGCTGAAGGAATTTGAGAAAATGGCAGATGCAGGAAGATCACTCTGACCTTCTCTCCCAGCCCCTTGTCCTTCTGAAACAGGTCATAAAATCCGCAAGTGAGAGGTGCCTTCCCCATACCCAGAGGAAAGGAATATCCTTAAATTTGAAGACAAAGACCACCATGAAGAATCTCAATAAGTTCAGTCTCATACTCCTCAACCTATCATATTCCTTCAGAGCTGTCTACTCTTCATCAAACCTAGCATAAAAGTACATAGGTCTAAGTGTTTCTTTGGGTTTTCATTTCTTTAGGAAGACTCCCATGTCATGTAAAACTTATATATTAAATAAATTTGTATGCTTTTCTCCTCTGAATCCGTCTTCACCAATTTAATTTTCAGATCCAGCCAGGGACCCTAGAGGATCAAGAGAAAGCTTTTCCTTCTCTACATTTTCATTTCCAGTTCTTTAAGATATTTTTTCTTGTTATTGTTGCTGTTTTATTATTATTTTATTATTTACTATTTACTATATAGTTTTGCTTTATTTTCCTTCCTTTTTTTCCCCTGTTCTAACATAGACTTACTCATTTGACAGCCATATAAACATTTTTTTCTTAATTTTATTTATTTATTTTAGAGAGAGAGAGAGCACGAGCAAGGAGGAGAGGCAGAGGGAGAGGGAGAAGCAGACTCCCCACCGAGCAGGGAGCCTGACACGGGGCTCCATCCCAGGACCCTGGGCACCCGCACTTGAGAGCCATATAAAATAGGAGTAAGCTTCTATCTGTGAAATGGGGTTATTACTCTTTATTTAATATGATTTAATACAATACCTGAAAGAAAATAAGTACATAATAATGATTGGTCATTACCTGTATTAGACACATTCAATAATTGCCATTATATTATTTATTTAATTTTTAACCAAATTTTATTTCTCTTCACTCCTTTTAAAAATATCAGGTATGGGGCACCTGGCTGGCTCAGTCAGTTAAGTGACTGCCTTCGGCTCAGTCATGATCTTGGGGTCATGGGATCAGGCCCCCATTGGCTCCCTGCTCGGCAGGGAGTCTGCTTTTCCCTCTACCTCTGCCCCTACCTCCCACTTGTTCTCCTCTCTCAAATAAATAAATGAAATCTTTTAAATAAATATTTATGTATAGATATAAATATAGAAATAAATATGGATATATCTCAGGTACAATATATCACCACTGTTTCTGGTTATTTGAGAAACATCACTGTTTTACTTGTTTTGAGAATTGTAATTTAATTATATTTATACCTCTTAATTAAATGTTATTTACCCTCAAGCATTACATTCTCTCCATATCTGATTGTTCAAGAAAGACATCAAATTCCCCCTAATAACTGAGCCATGGTTTATCTTTAAGTGGCAGTAGGCAATAATTAAGCTGTCTCTCTCTCTCTCTCTTTTTTTTGGTCTGTATTGTTCATAGTCGTCAGTAAAACCAGAGGCTGGAGTACCCATTAAGTTGTATATTTGGTAGACTTCATACAGCAATCTTCAATAGCAAATAAGAAAAAAACAAAATTGAGCAATAAATAAAAGAACAAAGTTGAAATGAATTGCACAGTGCCTGGAAAATCATGAAAACAAGGAATAAGAATATTCTGTTGTTTGTGAAGCATGCATCACCTGCTTTTCTTTTCTTTTTTGTAAAGGCTATTTGGGGGGAGGGTAATATTTTTTGTAGAAGAATGGTGACTATTGTATTTAAGTTTAATTTCCTTTTTTGCTATGGTATGATACAATAATTTAATAAATTAACCATTGCCCTATTTAAACTACTTCCTGTGTGAAGTCACATCACCACCATACACCTGTAAAAGCTATAGAAAAATAACAGTTTTCATTCCGGCTTCTTTCTCTCTCTCCTTCCTGTCCTTTCTTTCTCCCTCTTTCCCTCCTGGCCCTCACTTCCCCCACCCTCCTCTCTCTGCCCTTCAGCGATTACATTTCACTTGTTTTTTACCTTGAACTCTATCCATTTGGGTTATTCAAGAACTGTCATTTCTATTGACCTTTTTCTTGACCAAAATTAACTTGTTCGGTGGTAGATATTTCTCCACAATTGGACCTATGATTATACACTCACATCGTGAACTTTGATGATCCCAGGACCAAGATTTTAGCACAAAACACCCTTACTATTTCTATTAGAGTCTCAAGACTCACACAGATACTTGGGACTCTTCTCCTATCTAGGTTTTGGAACATGTTTGGTGCAGGAAATATAATTCCAAGAGTAGCCAAAGGGGGTTCCTGATTACCATTCAGGGCCAATAGAAACTGAGAGCAGACACAGAGTGACTTCATACCTGCTGAACAATTTTAAGCTCTTCAGATAAAGCCTGTCCTCCATTAGATATTTATTCATGAATGGAAATAATAATTACACACACATATACACACATAAACATAGTAAGTGTTGCCTGAGCAGTCTCAAATTATCTGTGATAAGGATCCCTATTAATTTTTTTTCTTGTCTAATGCGGATGAATACTTTTGTAAAATACAATAAAAACATCACATCCCTGTTAATTGTCCTAGAAGTTTCTAAAGGTTTATTGACCTGAACACCTTTATTCCCATGAAATATCACTCTGTCTATCGGGATTAGATTTTAGTGGGAGCACCAAAATCAAAGTGTCATGAACTGGAGATGATGGGAGTGTATTTGTATTTTATATAAAGTCTGAAGTTATGCAAGCCAGGTATGGCAGCTCTGTGTCATAAAGTCCCCAGATACCCAGCCTTCTTCCATTCCATTGTCCATGTACTTAGGCTTTATTGGTTTTCCATTTGGGGAATGCGGGTCTTTAGCACTTTGTCACCACATCTGTTTAAAAGCAGCATGAACCAGGAAAAGACAGATAATAACAAGAAAGCACTCATGGGAGCCATTGAAATTCCAAGCACCTGACATATAGACAGCACTTCTGCCTTTACCTTATTAGCCAAGATTTAGTTAAAGGGCCACACTTAACTACATAAAAGTGTTTGAGAGGAAATCTTCAACCTGGGGAGTTTGACTAACTAAAAAGAAATCCAGGATGGGGAAGAAATTGCAAAGCTCTATGTGTACTTTGAGCTCATTGCATAGGTACAATTGAGTGTTTACGAGAGTTCCCAGCAATAACAAATTTGATTCATTACTTAAAAAAAAAAATTCTATCTGAAGTTTACTTGCCCTCCAAAACTTTTTGAAATAGTAGAGAGCTATTTTTTTTCCAAAACTGGAAATACTGGAGCTCAGTTTCTGCTCATATTCTGTCTATTCCAGGAAATAAAATGCAGGTTTAATTTTAATACAGTTCAGTGACCCTCTCTATTAGATATGGGTGATAAAGTTCATTTCGCTGCCTCAGCGACTT
The DNA here is from genome assembly GCF_037043125.1 of Eumetopias jubatus. Classification (NCBI taxonomy): domain Eukaryota; kingdom Metazoa; phylum Chordata; class Mammalia; order Carnivora; family Otariidae; genus Eumetopias; species Eumetopias jubatus. The sequence continues at coordinate 157,685,914 of NW_028274809.1, read as the reverse complement.
TGACATCACCGGACAATCATATCCTCAATAGTGTCATTTACTAAGGAGACCAAAGGAGGATATGTACTATTATCATTTTAACCTGACAAGAGCATATCACTTCTGGGATGGATTAAGTACTGGCATGGCAAATTTCATGGTCACTTTTGATATTTCAGGATGAACTTTTATAGCATATGCCCTTTTAAGAACTAATACAAAAAGATAGTGCTTAAGCACATCCGGAGGACTTTTTTCCTAATAAAATTTATGAAATTGCAGTTGCCTAAAGTCATTAGTAATTTGTTAATGCAAGTAAGCCACTGCGAAGAACAGAAGACTCACATTAATTTTAAGGTATATGAAGATTTTGGACTTTTGGTAACAAGTCACATAAAAAGTTTTGCTTCCTTCCCAAAACTTCTTTCTTCCCCAGTGCCCAGATCGAGAACAAAAAAAAAAAAAAAAAAGAAAAAAAGAAAGAATGATGGCTTGGATTAGGATATATTAGAGGGCACTATTTAGATTACATTATGAGGATTGGACACAAGATGGTTTAAGTATATATGTACTAAAAGAAATGTGAATTTATAGCATGTTTATTTTCCTAAGATTAGCATAAGCGCTTTAAATATGCATTTTCTTACATTGTGACCTTAAGGTTTGAGTTCTGTTTATAGTTCAGACAGAAGTAATTCAATAGTTTAGGTAAGAGATGATTATACCTTGCATGAGGTTAGTGATGGTGAAGATGAAACAGACGTGAATAAACTGGAGCATCCATCAAAGGGCTTAGTGATGGATTCTATTTATAGGGGAGAGGTAAAATGAGTGATGCCTGGGTTTCTAAGCTGGTGAAACTTAATGGATATTGGCACCATTCACTGAGATAGGGAGAACTGAAGGAGAACCATACTTTGAAATCAGTGTTGTGCACAATTTCAGAATGGATGCAACAGAAAGCATTATTATCTGACACAATTACAAATTATGTTCTTAGAGTAGAAAGAAACCTTAGAAGTTATATAGTCTATCATCTTAAATGATGATAGCTATACTATTTCTGCTTGGATGTCTCAAGTGATAATATCCCCTTGGCTTTATAAACACAGAATAATACTTTTAAAATAGGCATTATTATTTTGATATTCTTCCTATGCTCAGACAACATCTGCCCCTTTGTAGAAGATAATAGCAATTTTGAAAGTAGAGTTCTATAAGACTTTCTCTACCTGTTCAAAAAGATCTTGACACTTCTTAATGAAATATTTATTGCTTGGAACGGCAAACCTGTTCCCCTGCCTACTGAGGAAGTTGTATTTTCAAAGTGAGAAAAAGTTAGAGCTGATATGCAGATGATGGAGACAATCAAACCCACAGCAGAAATGCCTTTTTTATTAAACCGAGGGATACAATGAAGGGTTTGTATGGTTAAGAGATAAACTGAGGTATATTAAACATTTTATGACTTATTTAAGCAAAAATCAATTCCAATGGGGCAATGCCTAACCAGAAGTGGTTAAGAGTGCTCCACCTACTGGAGCCACCTATGGGCTCCCCAAATACGTGGCAGAAGTCATTGCATATATACACGATTATTATATACATGCAGTAGCTTATGCTCTTTCAACTTCATTACAGTTTGTTGATTTTTAAAACAGCCAATGATGCTTGCTTGTTTTTTGAATAGTATCATAAACCAAAAGCCATAGACACCAAGATCTTGAGGAAAAAATATCTAAATACTAAGGATATTATCGAGACTGATGTTATTCTTTTTTGAGAAACAGGTACTTAATGTTTGTTTGTGTAGAATATTTTATGTAATATATGTTATGTCAGAAAGTGTGAAGGGTCTGAGACTTTACCTTACTTGCAAGTAAACAAGTTAGTCTATGTAATTGCATGTATATCCTGACAGAAGTACCATACTGCAGAGAAATAAGCCATGCATTACTTGCACCAAGAACACCAGCCTGGACAGGATCTCAGTGCCAGTTCTTTGAGGCCCAATCCTCACTGGAACACACAGTGTTACAGTTCTGGAGCCTGAGAAGTCCAAGATCAAGGCACCAGCAGACTTGGCTTCTGGTAAGAGCCCACTTCCTTGTTCATAGACAGGTATCTTCTTGCTGTGTCTTCACATGATCAAAGTGGGGAGGGAGTTCTCTGAGGCCTCTTTATAGGGCACTAATTCTATTAACAAGGGCTCCACCCTCGTGACCTAATCACCCCCAGAGGCTCTGCTTCCTAATACAATCACATTGATGTTAGGACTTCAACAAACAAATTTTGGAAGGACACAATCAGCCAATTGCTCACAGTGAGAATCGGTTATTATTTGGGTATGAAGTGGATTCATATCACAGGAGAGGTGCTCTAAAATTATAACTCTAAGTGCTTATATTGGGCAGCTGGTATGCCACCCCATTAGCCCTATGGGAGAAAAAGACTTTATTTTAATCTAAAATGGCAAAGTGTCTTATGATCTGAGGAGGGTAAGATCTCTTGGTTTGTTACACTGAAATCTAATCAAATGTCTCTCAGGGGAAGGTGTGTCTAATTTTATTATTATTCTAGAATGTAAGCAAATTTTCAGTAAGATGAGGGGAATTTTTATGATCCTGAAATGTGTCCAAGGAGTGGAATGTTCTGTAATTCCTTTCCTATGAATATCTGAAATGTACAGGACAAAAGAAAAAGAAAAAGACAACCCAGAGAAATACAGGAAGAACTACTGTCTGGCATTATGCTTATACTAGAATCAACTGAGATTCTCATAGGTGCACAGGGTTTCTGAATGTAACAATGTCTCCTAATTCTTCTCAAGGTCTCATTGTGGTAAATCAAGACCCTGTCACCAAGACCATTATTAGTGAATCTGTCATGGAGCCTCAGGCTCTTAATGAAATAAATGATGAAGAAGAAGGAACTGTTAACAGCCAGTCAGAAGAAAGCGAGAATGAATTGGCTAGCTCTAAACTCTCAAATAGGAATGCAGACATGTTTCTCCATCAACTAAAGGAAGATAATTCTGGTTAATTAATAAACCGTGGACTGATATTCAGCAGAAAATAGCAACACAGTCACAAATAACAACCCTTCCAGGAACTCCATCATCTGCCCCCTCCATGAGGGGAATAAAAAGCTGGCTCTCAATGCTACCAATGCTATCAGGAGAATCCACACCAGGCTTCAATCTGCAGACTCTACTGAGACTCTAGACTCAGGCTATCTTGTGGGATAAGTGTTAAACTCAAGGAAGCAAAAACAGTTGTTAAATAAAGTGAAAGGAAAACTGGATTTGCATGCTCTTTTCAAGCACAACAAAACCACGTTAGCAGTTGTACAGCCTCCACAGACTTGCCAAATAGCAATAAATCGGCTAGATGCCCTCAAACCCATGATACATGAAGTGGAACACTAAATGGAAGAGTATGAATGGTGGACAGGATGTGCGACCAAGGGACTACAGAGTAGTCAGTCTTACAGGTTTCACTCTATCGCTGGTGAGCTCTCTCTATTGTCTGGTTTGGTACCTTGAAGAAAGTGAGCTCCAGGTGCATAAAGTAGAGATGACGCAGTAACTGGAACAAGTGTTAGGTGATCATCGAGAGCTCACTGATGCGCTTACAGCAGAAATTCTTCCTAGAGAAGAAAATACTGCTACCCAGGCAAGACTTCAGCAGTACATGGTCACAACAGATGAGCAACTTATATCACTCACACAGGCCATGAAGAACTGTCCTTTGATAAACAGCAACAAAGAAAGTCAGGCATCAGAAAGGGGATCCATGAGTAGGAAACTTATAGATAAATCAGAGGGCCCTGCTATAAATGTTAATGTCTCTTTGCCATTGATGTTCAGAAAGGGAGAAGTGGTTGAGTTCCCACAGGAAAACTTGTCTGTTAAACTATCTCCGTTACCAGCCTCCCCAGATAGTGTGAATCTGGCCAACAATCTTCCAGCACAGGTATTTGAGCTCAAATAACACCACCAAGGCAGAAGATCAACTCAGAATTCTCTCCCTTGCAGGATGTATTAAGGACTGTTCAAACTCCTCCTGCTCCACAAATTCCTCCAATTATGGAAATGATTGACAAGGAACAAAACTGAGAAAAGAAGACCTTACCTACTGGTGCAGACAATCAGAATGCAAACAAAGAGAGTTACCTCTTCATACTCAGTGGTGGAGGGTCTCTCAGGGGGAGAAGATCTGGAGAACAAAGCCCAGTCTCCTTTTGTTAACCTCTCAAGCCCCTCTGCATTTCCCATTCAAACACTCAGCAGGCCAGAATCCCCAATTTCTCAGAAGAGCCCCCAGTACTGGGAGATGGGCAATAGCTTAGAACAAAAAGGCATTAATACAAAGAAAGGACATCCTGGCACAAATTGCTGAGTCGACAATGCAGAATTCATCAAGGCACATTGGAATAATAATATTGAGCCAGAAGAATAGCAATGGGGATGGACTTCAGGAATTAAACAAACAAGCGACAAATCATGCAAGTGACATGCAGCAACACAATCTCTAAGCGAGGAGCATGGAGGAATGGATTGTAGAAATGGATCAGCAGAGTATGGATGCTCATGGAAAACTCAGGCAGAGCAGCAGACACTTGCTGGTTTGAATCTTTCCTCTCCCAGTATCACCCATTCTGTCACCTCTCAGAGCATGGACTGAAGGGGGAAAGAAGACAACTCAAGTATCTATTACAGGAGCAGAAACTCCTGAAAGTTTAAAATGTAGTGCTGTCTCTCCTACCAGTGGGATAAATATAAGATCTTCAGGGGCTACTAGGAATTCTTATTCCCCATTAAATGCTACCTCAGGAACTGGCTGATGTACACTTCTTAATCCAAAAGCAAAGACTGAGAAACAAATTGAAGAAGGCTGGTTTGTTCTTTCTACCCACTTGTCATAAATGAAGTTAGCTGTACAGAGTTTGTTCTCAGTAGTATATTCTTGAGCTTCCACTCCCTTTTCCCTGCCCTTGCTTTCAAATTTTCAGGTCCTTCTTTAAGAGAAAACCTACAAAGATTTTATGACTTACTATTTATGGGACAAAAAATAAAGCAATTATTTTAATTTTTGACCTTTTCTTTTTTTAATTTTTTAAAAAGATTTTATTTATTTATTTGACAGAGAGAGACACAGCGAGAGAGGAAACACAGCAGAGGGAATGGAGAGGGAGAAGCAGGCTTCCCACGGAGCAGGGAGCCAGATGCGGGGCTCGATCCCAGGACTCTGGGATAATGACCTGAGCCCAAGGCAGATGCTTAACAACTGAGCCACCCAGGTGCCCCATTTTTGACTTTTTCAAATAGATTTCTAACAACTAACCAATCTACAATCTCCTGTAAATAAAATTTTGACTATAGGGAAAAAAATATAAACTTAAAAATTTTCCAGGAAAAATTTTTGAGGCTCTAAGATGTCTTAATTTTCTATATTATTTTATCTATCTATCTACCTACCTACTTACCTACCTATCTATTTATTTTAAGTAGGCTCCACATGGAGTCCAATGCAGGGCTTGAACTCATGACCCCGAGATCGAGATCTGAGCTGAGATCAAGAGTTGGATGTTTCACTGACTGAGCCACCCAGGTGCCCCTTCATTCATTTATCCTAAAATTCATTTAAAGTATTATTAAGCTCTAATGATATAATAAACATATTCACAATCTAGCTGAAAAAATATATAATCATACAAGTAGACAGAAAACTGCAACTATGGAAAGAGCTACTAATAGAATTTGACAGTTATAGAGATAAGAGAAGGTTCTCTGAAGGTACTGATGCTGCTTAATGGAGAATGAATGTAATTTACCTAGAAGAACAAGGAAGGAAGGACACTCCAAGGAAAAAGAATGGCATGTGCAATGCCCCATGAAGGAAGCACAGCCTGTTCATGGTCCAGAGCAAACAGAGAGATAAGAGCAGGTGGTGGTATATAATATGAACTTTGCATTCGTTTAGGGATAACTGGCTTTCTTTATCTTAATAAATAAAGAGCCATGGAGGTGTTTGTAGCGGGGGAAGAGTATGGTAATTTAATATACATTTTCAAAAGACTAAACGATCTGTTACATAATGTTAGAAAACGCCGTGTGTGTTTGTGTGTGTATGCTCATTCTATAATCAGTTAAAGCCTTTTTCTCGAATTGCTCTCGACAATTATTGCCATGTCACAGAATTCCTAACTTCATTGTTAAATTAGGATAAAGTTTTTTTTTTATTTTTTTGTAAAGATTTTATTTATTTATTAGAGAGCGAGCGAGAGAGAAACAGCATGAGAGGGGAGAAGGTCAGAGGGAGAAGCAGGCTCCCCGCTGAGCCGGGAGCCCGATGTGGGACTCGATCCCAGGACCCTGGGATCATGACCTGAGCCGAAGGCAGTCGCTTAACCGACTGAGCCACCCAGGTGCCCTAGGATAAAGTTTTTGTCAAAGTTTTGACAAGAAAGCTTAGTCATGACTGTACAAAGATGCTTTCCAACCCCTTAAATTTGAAAAGGTTCAAATACCTAGTTTGAATTGGGAGTGGATGCAGTTGGTAGTCACAGGTTAAATTAATGCTTTCATCCCAACATGTCCTCTCCAGATTAACCTCATGTCAGTACAGTGCATAACACCTCACCAGAATGGTTGCAAGCAATCTTAATGTTTGCTAAGCTGAAAATTAAGTGATCTGAAAACTTGAGATCCAGTATATTGAAACAGAGAAATCGTGGTGGTTGGCAGGTAAATCAGTCTGCATGGTCGTTTTGTTACTAATTGTATTTTTAATCTATGTATGCAATATAACTTCCTTACCAGATGTCCATAAGTTTTTCCCAAATGTTTAAATATCAAAATGAAGTTTCAACTACTGAATAATACATGTAATATATACTCTATGGTATAAAATAGCATAATTTTGATATTCAAATAAATGTCCGTTTATTTTACCAGCATTACATAGAAGAGAAAAAATGGTTAATGGTATAAATATATGTGTGTGTGTGTGTGTGTACATATATAAATTATACATACACATGCATATGTGTTTATATTATAATAACTAATGAAAAAAACTAGCAAAAATAATTTCCCCAATAATTTTTGTATATTTATACTCAGGACAATTCATGTTAAATAAACTTGTATGTATGTGTACATATATATGTATAAACCTATATAAACTTGTATATAATCCTATATATAAATGTGTGTGTATATATGTATATATAAAATATGTACGTATATATATATATGTGTGTGTGGAATACTATCATATATATACATATATATAACTTGAATATATAAATCTGCATCTATACATACCACATTCATGTTAGTTGACTGAATGAAAAAATACATTTTTGATTAATAACTAAGTACCTATACATCTCTTTGTAATTAAAGATATTTAATATAAATATAATTTATCTTATAAAATATAATTATATAATTAAAGGTATTCATAGAAATATCAGTATTATTTTAGAAGGAAAATATTATTTTTATTTTATTTTTATTAATAGCATTAAAATATTATTGTTTTCAGAGAAAAGAAAAATATCCCTAGCTCAGTCTTTTCAGTTTTTGTCAAAGGAAAACTGGAAGTTTTCCCATGATGAAGAAAGCAGTAGCATTCGCTCCCTTTTGAGTGACACACTAGGCCTGAACTTTTTGTTAGTGCATTGCATAGGGAGATGTATTTCCCAAAGGTCTCAAAGCCTTGACAACTATATGTTAACATACATACAATATAATAATTAAAACTGTCCTTTGATGAATTATAGCATAAAACAATTCATGAAAGATATGAAGCAAGATGTGTGAAAATATTAGACTCTTTTGAAATTATAATTTCTAATCTCTATAATTACCCAATATTTTAACACATTTCAAAAAGTTATCCAGATTTATCAGTAGTTTTATTACCAATGACATCTTACTAACTGAAAGACGTTGAATTAAAAATATGCAGCACAAAAACAAGGTTTCTAAAAGCAAGGTGTTGATATATCTATATATAAATATTTCTGGTTTTGAAAAATTACCTATGTCTAGCATTTTGACATTGTGCGTTCAATATGTAGATATTGTAAGAAGAAATTTAGTTACCTAAATTTTCAAATGAGGATAATATTTCAGGTAAGTGAGTTCAAACTGAAACTTTTTTAGTGAATTATCTTAATGACATTACGGTACATTGGCTTCTATACTAAGATGCAGCAATGGATGTACAATTGGTGAAGATGTACATTGTGTGTTGGGTGATAGAAAATATTGGTATAACACCCTTTTCTTGCTAGTATTTCATACATCATATTTTGTAGAAATAATGCTTAAGATGTGGTAAGTGTCCAATAAGAATAAGGGTGCCTCTGAACTTTTATTTGTTCAAATAAATTCATATATGTATTTGTATTGTATATGTATTTTCATACATATTTTTCTCTTATGTATGATATAGAATTCATATTGAGCTCTCCTCAAAATAATCAAATCTTTTAATATCAAAACTTTACTCCTTTATTTTATTTTTTTTTTAGAGAGAGAGAGAGAAAGAGAGAGAGCATAAGCAGGGAGGTGGGGAACAGAGGCGTGGAAAGGGGCAGAGGGAGAGGGAGAGAGAATCCCAAGCAGACTCCACACCCAGCACTGAGCCCAACACGGGGCTCGATCCCACAACCCCAAGATCATGACCTGAGCCAAATTCAAGAGCCTGATACTTAACTGACCGAGCCTCCCAGGTGCCCCAAAACTACTCCTTTAAAAAAATAAATAATGCTTAATAGATTCATGAAGGATATGATTTAATGCTAAAGACAAATAAATTGGTTAGTGTTATTTTATTACATTAGCTTGCTATTAAAATATTATAATTTAAAAACCCATTTTATTCCAAAATTTATAGAACACTATAGAATAGAAGTTCTATCATAAGATCTTGTTTTTAAAAAAAAAAAGATGCAAGTTAAATTATCATAATCTATTTGTTTGGCCAGTAAGATTTTAATGTTCCCATTTAGGTAAGCAAAACAAGGCTTGAAAAGTTAACTATATTGACCAAGATCATATAGTCAGTAAGCAGGTAAATCTGTTCATATCCAAGTCTTAATTCTTTTAACCATCCTACTTATACAGCAGCCCACATAACCAATGAACTTGAACTTTTGACATAGGAGGAAATTATTGATGAAAATATTTTTTATTTAAAAAATGTTTTGATTGACTTTGAAATCTTTGTATGAATAGTTGCAGTAAAACCTGTACTTCTAGCTTATTACTTCATTACAATTTTAAATAAGAAATCAAGTGAAAAAAACAGACAGTAGAAAAACTTATTTAAATTATTTAATTTGCCAATATACCAATATTTTCACTAAAGTGCCTGCAAAGTAGCTGCACAATATTAGGTCTTCTCTCAGAATAAAATGAAGATTTGACTGACAAACAGTACAGCCTTAATTTTTTAAGTGAATTGGATTTTCTGAGTACTTGATGTTTGTCTCTATAGGATCAATGAATCTCCTTTTTTTTCCCTAGATGGAAACAGTTGAATTAGAAAGCGTGCTTCTCTTTTTCAGTCCATTATAATGCCTAACAGAGTAGCCAGCCAATGTCAATTTGTGTATAACATTTCCAGTTAGGTTTTTAGAAATCAGAAAAAAGAACAGCATGGGAACTAGGAGCCAGGAACTGCTCTTTAAATGGTGTTTCAGAAAAGAGAGTCCTGTGCCTGTTATTAGCTCTTCAGAGGGTACCAAGCAGAGAAGTCTTTAACAATCTGAATTCTAAATGAACGTCGATCTCTTTGTAGAAACAGAAACAGCGTTTCTCGAAAAGGAAATAATCAGGCAATTAATTCTGGATAAGTAATTTGGTATTAGAAAGGAAGAAAATCAGACTAGCGTGTCAGTTTAAAGTAAGGATGACAGGAAAATAGTGAGGGAGATGTAAATCATTTCATCCATCTAAAATGTTGATTTGTCAGGATGAGAAAATATCACTATTGAATGTGTCTACATTAAGATTGAAATTTGACATTCTAAATGAGAAAAAAAACCAATATTAATAGTATTTTTAAAACCTCCTTTAGTCAATTTGATGACCTTATGTAAATTGAATTGTGTGAATAATTTAGCTTTCCAAAATATATTCACAGGAGCATATACTTCAATTGATTTTTACAGGTGCTGAAAGGTTTCTATGGGATATTGAGTATAAACATTTAGATTAGCAGGTTTTTTTAAGATTTATTTTTTTTAGAGAGAGAGAGCACAAGAGAAAAAGCGTGAGCAAGGGAACGGGCAGAGGGAGAGGGAGAAAGAATCTCAAGCAGACTTCCATTGAGCTCGGAGCCCAATGCTGCTTGATCCCAGGACCCTCAGATCACGACCTGAGCTGAGATCAAGAGTCAGCCACTTAACTGACTGAGCCACCCAGGCGCCCCTAGATTAACAGTTTCATTTGATGCAAGATACCTTGGTGTCTTTAATATACTAATATGTACTATAAATCTCTAAGACTAGGATAGAGTATTCAGTATTTCCTCAGTAATTTTCCTTTTTTGTCATTCATTCATTCACTCACTCAGCAAAACTTTTTTCAATGTCTTCCAGACACTGTTCTAGATAGCAATGAATAAAACAGATAAAACCTCCTACCTTCAGTGATTTTGCGTTCTTATTGAGTATCTTGTCGGTATAATGTTCTCTGTAGCAGTCTTCGAAAAATGCTGACAAAATATATACATATTGTTTCAGAATTTAATAGGATAATAGGTAACACTTGTCTGAAGTAGGGCAATGTGGTTTCGATAATTTTGTTAGCGAAGAATTGAGACTTTATTTGATGCCACTTTGAGAATACCTATTCAAGGAATAGAGCCACTCAACATATACAATTGATAAAATTAGAAGATAAAAGGCCAATAATCATAAATATCACTTGAGAAGTCAGACAGGCAAGTTAAACAGTGAATTAGAAAATCATACAATTTCATATTGGGGGCTATAATGGAAAATAAAGAGAATTGATACACTGAAAGTTCTAAAATTTTAAGGTACAGGTGGCAAGATTCAGATTATTGTCTAATAGAATACAGTTTAATGCAAAGTGATATTCTCTTTAATATAGCCACAGACCACCACACAGCTCTTCCTCTCCTAAGAATTCCAGTAGTTGGCACTGTTGGTTGAAAAAAAAATCATTTATCAAAAGTAGAACAATTGTTCTGTAGTTATCATTTGTAGTAGTGGTAGAACCAAGCTCATACAGTGATCCACTCTGGAAGCAAAAAGGGTGCCCATCAAATATGATGACTGCCTGCATATGAGGCAATTACACGGGATTATCAGTGTTAGTGCCCATATGCTATCAAATGGAATCTGATCAGAAAATACAAACACCCATACATTTTTTTATAAACGTTGGATATGGCTCATGTTCTGTATTTATTTTTATTTTTATGTTTTTAAGCTACATGCTAGATGTGGAGCCCAATGCAGGGCTTGAACTCACAACCCTAAGGTCAAGACCTGGGCTGAGGTCAAGAGTCAGATGCTTAACCAGCTGAGCCACCCAGGCACCCCTCATGCTCTGTATTAAAACGAGGAAAGAACCATTCAAGGTGGGTCTCCACATATTTTGCTCACTTGAAATCTCAACCACCAATAATATATTTATCAAGGCTCATGATGGCTTGTAATTATTACTTAATCATTATTTAATTATTGGTAGCTGCCATCTGTTGAGTTGTCACATATACCAGTACTTTGCATATCATCTCATTTAGCCCTTACAACAACCTGGAAAATTATTATTATCCTGATGTTGCAGAAGAGGACACAGAGACATATCAAAGTTAAATAACAGATGAAGTTCACACAATGGCCCTAATTTTTACAATCTCGTCTGTGAGGGGCCAAAGATAGCACTGGTCCCACTATTCTCCCACTTTTAATTCAGGCCTGAGCTCTTTTTTAAGACATTGATAAACATAGCATCCAAAACACATCAGAACAGCGCTCAGCACATAGGGATTACTCAATAAGTATTTGTGGATAAAATTAGGGATATGAATATAATTAGAATAGTCTTTGTTCTCATTTACAATTGAAAAAATTCCATACTAGGAATAGACTCCATACTAGGACTGAACATAAAGTTGATCGTTAACTTTGATCATTATCTAGCAGTAGGAAATGGCTGTTTTTTTCATTCCCAGCCAAGAGTGTGTTTAAAATGTGCTTTCTATCTTGAGACATCACTTTTCAAACATATTTTCCCCATTCTACTCCTCTAAAACTTATTTGAATACACAAATTGACTCTTGGATATGCAAATGTACATCACAGTTTAAATTTAATTTGATTCCATATAAAATAAAACCAATGATTAAACTGGCTTTTTATTGTATATTTACTTTACTTTTGCTAACAGAATGCACTGCTTAAAGAGAGACGTTTTTGGTGTTTACAAATGTGTCCTGATTTGCATGCTTGGAAAAAATTGCAAACAACTCAGTTCTATTAGTCAATACTTATCGATCACAGAGTTAGTTATTCGGGTATACTGATCATAAATTACAGCCGTAACATTTATTTTATAATAATAAATTACAACTTTAATTAGAAACTCTCTCATGTGATGTTTTTCATTGTGAGGATCTCTTTATTGTTATTTAGAGCCCTTATATATAATCAATACTCTATTAAGGTTTCAAGTTAATAGTTTGTATGAATCAAAAATTTAAAAGGTGCCCTCAATGAAAAAATCAGTCATTATTACCTTGTTGTTTAATATTTATTATGCACCACATTTCTTCACTGAGCTTTGACATTATTTATATTGGTTTTAAAGGTCTCAGTAAAATACCTATAATAAAAATGAGAAAATTTTCTATTTGCTTTAGCTTGGAAGGCAATTATTTTTAAACTTGAGGTTCTCTATATTCCGAACTAAAGTTTTATTTGAAGAAAGGGGGCCAGAGAAGTTGAGCTAAAAACTTCAAAGATTTCTAAAGTATGAAAAATTCTCTTGTATCATTTTTTGCCTTCTACTTTAATATTATTCTAAATCACTTAGTAATCAAACCAATTAGCAACAGATACTGTCCTCCATTCTCCAATGCTAGATTCTATATTTGGTTTCACTTTTTAGAATAATATGTTGCAAAGACAATTACATATTCACAAACCTCCATGTTCTCTGCTATATTCCCAAACTCATACAAAAACCATGTATTAGAAATTTTGTACAATTTTTTAAATACAGATATTATTAATATATAATTGTTCAAATAAGTATTACTTGAGGGTAAATTATGTGGTAGTTACCATGTTATCCTTTAAGGGGTGTACAAAATGAGATTACCTTTGAATTAAGCTAGGAAAGTGAAATACTTGCACATAAAACATAATAAATGAGAATAGAGAGTAAATAAATGTAGGAACTCTGAGATAAAAAGGAGGTCATATTGACAGTTAGGGACCATGGGAACAAGCCCCAAGTGAAAAACATTTTGTACTTGGGGCACTTTCTGTTGGCTGCTATCGTTATACTGATTCTCCTACAGAGCAAAACCAGAATGTGACCCAATATATAACAAGCCAGGCTTAAAAGAGAAGCTCCACAAACTTGAGGACCCTGGCTCCAAAGCACTAGTGAGTTACCTAAGTTGCCTGCCAGTATCACCCAATCAGGAGGAGGCCCTTCTGACCAGGCAGGAGGAGGCTTGTCCAACCAATTAGGAGGAGGCATTATTTTCCTTTCCCTTATTAGCATATTGGACCAGGGTGGGAACTTGAGCAGGAACTTTCTCTATATAAGCAGGGCCTCCCTTTTGTTGGGGAGGTCCACAGAACTACTCTCTCTTAGGGCTGTCTCCCTTCAGTTCCAGTTACAGCTCCAGCAGAGGCTTGCCTGTGCCTTTGACTTTTGGGTCTGACCTAATTTCTCATCTTTCTATGGTTATTGTTGGGCCCAAGATCCCAACTCTGGTTCTTGATTCTCTGACCTTCACGAACACATATCGTTGGTGAAGGTCAGAGAAGCTATTTTGGAATTCGTTTGGATGAATTGCAATTCAACAAACAAGCAATAAACTAGATTATGTTCGGTTGAGAGAAAGACACCCAAATCCCCCCAATGGTTGAAACCCAAAATATTTAGAAGTGTGCTGTCCAGGGCTGATAGAGCACTCTGCCCCACAAAGTCCTCACAGACCTAGGATCTCTTTAGTTCATTACTCTGCTATCCCTAAACTGTAGCCCATATCATCTTAGTCCAAAGAATAATCTACATTCCAGACATCAGGATGGAAGAAGAAATTAATAGAGGACAAAGGTCACATATATTTTTGGTTTTGTTAGAGAATAATCAAGACTGCCTTAATGTTAATCTCAGCTTGATTAAAATTTAGACAGATGTTTTCCTGACTGTAAATCCCTAATCTCTCTTTTGTTAGAACAATTACTTTAGAAACTTCTAATTGCAAATTCTTCCTCTGCTCCTTTGAAATGTATATAAATCTCCCAGCCTCTAGCCAGTTTTACAACCTAGAAATGTCTTTCTCAGGGACCTGGAGCCATTCCTTTCAAATGCGATCAAGAAAGATAGTGCTCCTATTTCTCAGTTTCTATGGGAGTTTAATTTGATGAGCACCAGTTAGGAAACACAGATGGTCTAATCACAGAGAAAAACATTGGCAAACTCAGGAACAACTCAATGTGCTCAACATATCCCAAAGATCAACCTGCTCCCAATAAAGTCCTGTCCTCTACTACTTTCCACTGCTTTCTCCATTGTTTAAAAACCTCCTGCCTTTTGTTTTTATGGAGTTGAGTTCAATATCTCTTCCCTATTGCAACAGTCTTGAATAAAATCTTCACTGTTTAATTTTGTTCTTTCTTTTAATTTGTCTTTGACAAGGAGTTTGCCAGGAGTTGCCACATAATATTCTGCCTCATCAGATTGACCAGCAACTCTGTGGCTAAGCCACTGGGAAATGTAGTCTTTCTTCTAAATACCCATATGCTGAGTAAAAAATTTTACTATTGTGAAAGAAAAAAGATAATTAACATTGGAGGCAGCTAACAGTCATTAGCATGCAATCATTTACTTTGTAACTTCATGTGCAAAAATGACAAAAGGTGAATGTTACTTCTTGGCAGTTCTTAAAATATGCAGTACTATTTTCCAGGTTCCTTCTCTTGTCCACTTATCCTTCAAAATCTAGCTTCATAATTAAAAAAAGATATCTTCAATTATTTATTTATTTATTTTTTTAATTTTCATTCCTTTGTTCACTAGTGACATTGGACATTATTTCTGTGTTGTGTTGAGCCATTTACATTGCTCCAGTTTCTAATACCCCCAGTGTTAGGAACAAAAGCTTGTGGATGACTCCTTCAGACTGTGTCATGTGCTCGCTCATCCTTAATCAATTATTGTGGTCAAAGGGATAGAATGTGATGATTATTTTTATGTTCACATGATACATTCACCCCACTAAATGGACTTATTTTACCAAATCCATTTAGGATTTACTCAAAGAAATACAGGAAACTTTTACTAAAACAAGGGGAAATGTACTGACACTAATCTTTAATGTTAATGTTTTAGGATTCTTTCTTTTGCTCTTTGGTATCTCTCTGTCTCTCTCTGTCCCTCCCCCCAAGTTGTTTACCCTCTTTGGTATCTCTCTGTCTCCCACCGTCCCTCCCCCAAGTTGTTTACAATTGACCTGTACTGTTGGGTTATTAAAACTTTTTTTTAAAGATTATTTATTTATTCATGAGAGACAGAGGGGGAGAGAGAGAGAGAAGCAGAGGAAGAAGCAGGCTCCCAAGGAGCAGGGAGCCCAATGCAGGACTCGATGCAGGACTCGATCCCAGAACCCTGGGATCATGACCTGAGCTTCGCGAAGGCAGATGCTTAACCATCTGAGCCACCCAGGCGCCCCGGGTTATTAAAACTTTAATAAAGTGTTATAATTGGTGTTAAAGAAAGTTTCTCTGCGTTACCTCCCAGTTTCAATACAGGAATGAAAATAAACCTTATTTGAAATTAATGTTTTCCAAACATATGCAACTAAATTGTGATCTTTTTGAGAAGAAACAATGTATTTTATTTTTCAACATATGCCTAGCCTTGAATTCAATGTCAATCTTGTTTGCTGAATGCTAATTTGGCTTAGGAAAATAAATAGAAAATGATATTGGCAGTATTACCTTTGAATGGTGAAATTTTATATGGTAACTATCTAATGATAAATATGATAATTACATTCTTTATTAATCGTATATTAACTTCTTAATTTTAATGGTGAGCAATTATACTACGGTTGGTTAGCAATGACCCTCTGGACCAGAATAAACTTTACTAAATACAATTCTGCTTAGTGAGCATGGTCTTGACCAAAACTACCATGAATTTATTCTTTTTCCAGTATCAAATATTCATAGTAAAATATCTGAGCTAATCAGTTAAAACTAAAAGAACTTGGATTACAAAATTAGAGTGCGCTAGCCTATCTGGCTATCCATTTTGAGAGTCTTTACACCTAACACACCTGTAGAGCTTTACGATTTTTTTTTTACTCCACCATTTATTTCTCGTTGCAATGCTGCCTTGCATATTACTTCCTGGTAAACAGATTCTAATCTTGGTGTTATATTTCAATAGCCTTAAAAATTCATTTCTTATCCTACCCACTTTTTTTTTTTACATTTTTTAAATTTTATTATGTTAATCACCATACCTCATTAGTTTTTTTTTTTAAAGATTTTATTTATTTATTTGAGAGAGAGAGAATGAGAGATAGAGAGCACGAGAGGGAAGAGGGTCAGAGGGAGAAGCAGACTCCCTGCTGAGCAGGGAGCCCGATGTGGGACTCGATCCCGGGACTCCAGGATCATGACCTGAGCCGAAGGCAGTCGCTTAACCAACTGAGCCACCCCAGGTGCCCCACCTCATTAGTTTTTGATGTAGTGATGGGTATTAAAGAGGGCACGCACTGAATGGAGCACTGGGTGTTATACACAAACAATGAATCATGGAACACTACATCCTACCCACTTCTTATGAACCAACCCTGTCTCACTTAACTTACTTTTAAATATAATTTATTTATTTAAAATTTCTTTAACATCTATTTTAGATTCATTACATACTTATAAAGAATATCATTAATATTGTCCTTATGTGGCAATCTTTTTTTTCCCCAAAAATTATGCTTTATGAACCAAATTGCGGAAGAAAGAATGCTATGAAAGACAGGATAGAAAGAAAGAGAAAAATGCTGGATGTAAAATAGATCTCAATAATGTCAAAAAGCCAGTTTGAATTACGAAGATGAAGGAAATAAATGTAGTCATTACAAGCCAAGCTTAGCATTTGAAATATAAGATTTTAGAGTTCCATTTCTGGGGAATATAAGGTCTTAGGTCTTCTTTTTTTTTTTTTAAGATTTTATTTATTTATTTCAGAGAGAGAGAGAATGAGAGATAGAGAGCACGAGAGGGAAGAGGGTCAGAGGGAGAAGCAGACTCCCCGCCAAGCAGAGAGCCCGATGCGGGACTCGATCCCGGGACTCCAGGATCATGACCTGAGCCGAAGGCAGTCGCTTAACCAACGGAGCCACCCAGGTGCCCCAGGTCTTAGGTTTTCTTGCAATGTCTGGCTACACAGAAGGGTAAATAAAGAGCTTGTAGTTATTGTCAAGATCAAAATCTCATGAGATAGGTTGTGATATGATCATCTATATGGATATTGAGATCATTAACGTATAATACAGCTTAAAGTTGAAATAACTGTGAGTTCAGTTTATATAGTGCATGAGAAGAGAGATAATAAGATTCATTGTTTTAAACTAAAATTAATTTAGAGGAAGGACAAGGCATGATTAGCTTGCATTAAGATTCCAGAGGTATACGTTGAAATTTTAGGCGACAGGGGCTTTAAAAGGCTGTCAATCAATGTGTCAGGTTGTCCTAGTCAGCAGTCTTCCATCTTTGTCAGCATTTTAGAAAGAATGCTATTGGATCGTCCCTTATGATTCCAAAATTTGGATGAGACTGTCACGGTTCGGCAATTTTCTATTGAAAATTGGAATTATCTGACATATATTTTCAACATTAGGTTTGGATTTAGCAAAAGTGTTTTGTTCTGTTGGGGCTGCTCTAACAAAATACCACACCAGTTAGCTTATAAACAGCAGAAATGTATTGCTCACACCTCTGGAGGTTGAAGTCCAAGATCAGGGTGCCAACATGACCAGGTGAGAGCCCTCTTCTGGGTCATAGGCTTCTCATTATATTCTCATATGGTGGAAGGGGCTAAGGGCCTCTTGATATCTCTTTTATAAGAGCACTAATCCCACTCATGAAGCAGCCACCCTCATGACTTAATGACTTCCCAACTTTCAACAAATTTTTGGAGGACATAAACATTCAGACCTTAGCAACAGATGTTTCAAATTTCTTTTCTGCCACTTGCTTAATAGGTGTTATATAATCCTGATCAATTGTGCAAAATTGCAAACTGTACCCTCTCCACTATATGTGTGTGTGTGTGTATGCATATATATATGTATACACACACACTTACATACATATACACACATATATATTTGTTCCTCATTTCTTCCTGGACACCCAGTAATACCACGACAACTCCCAAATAAATGGAGATGCATACTAGTAGTTTAGGTGGTTGGTTACATGAGATAAAAATATATTAATTACTATTCAAGAAATGTATCAAGTCACTTATATTTTCTGAGATTCAGTTTCTTATAGCATAAAACCTAGTTAATAATAGCTTCAGAAAGTAGAAGAAAATTCGAAGACATAATTTGTAGAAAAATGTCAGCAGCACTGACCATATCTTCAAACCTTTCTATATTTACATATTTTTCTTTCAGGCATTCAGGTTAACTGCATAACCATTAAATTTCTCCAATATATATGAAATATACATTATATATGAAAAATGCTATATATCCATATACATGGTAATTTAATGGTTATCCTATTTTAACCATTTATATATATTAGGATATATATAAATCAATAATATATATGTATTAATGTGTGTAGATAGATAAATGCCTCTTAAATTACAAAAGACAGAATGAGCAAAAGACAGAGGAAGAGAGAGGCAGGTAGTTTTATTGTGAATATGGTATTAAAGTATGGGAAATCCAAATGAAAAGCTTGCAAAATAATCACATTTGTTTTGACCTTATACAGAAGTATGTGTATGTTAAAGTTAAGCTCATGTAAATTTATTTTTAAGCACAGCTATGTGTATTTTCATTTTCCTGTGATCCAAAACAATGGTGTACTATTGGTTTTCTCCCCATGTTATTTTTCTTTTTTAGCCTATATAGTAGAGGTGAGTTTGTTTACGTATTTTGTATTATTCAAATTTTTTGTTTCCATAGAGCATTTAGAGTTTATTTAGACAACTAGTTTAAAAAGTCCAGGGAACTGTGAAAGGTGCTGTCTTGTTTGTGTTCTTCCTTTATTCTGTGATTTTACCGAATTTACCAAAATCTCTTAAATGTTTGAATATGTAGAGAATTAAATATACCAAGGAGTATCAAAGCATTATAATTGTAATATGCAAAGATTTTAAATGGTTGCACTGACTCTTAACCGCTTGGAGTCTAATATCTGATTCTAACCAGTTATTTGAGTTCAAGTAATTTCTTTCCAAGCTACTTTTGCTCTCCTCATTCTTTGTTGTTTTATCATATATTAAGATACAATTGACAGGAAATATTGTGTAACTTCAAGGTGTACAATGTGTTGATTTGATACATATATCCAATATGATTACCACCACTATAGCATCAGCTAACACCCCTATTGAGTCACATAATTATCATTTCTTTTATGTTGTGGGAACAATTAAGATCTAGTCTCTTAACAACTTTAAAGTATATAATGTATTATTGTTGATTATAATCACTATGCTGTGCATTAGATTTCCAGAACTTTTTTATCTTCTAGTTGTAAGTTTGTACCCTTAAACTTCTCCTAAATTTCCCCATCCCCAAGCCTGGTAACTAACATTCCCTATTCCTACAAGGTCAGCTTTTTTAGATTACACATATAAATGATAAACTACAGTACTTGTCTTTCTCTGTCAACTTATCTCACTTAGCTTAATGCTCTCAAGGTCCCTTCACATTGTTCCTTCTTCCTCATAGATGAATAATATTCCATTGTATATACACTACATCTTCTTTATCCACTAATCCATCAGTATACTTGGGTTGTTTCCATACCTTGGCTAATGCAAATAATGCTGCAATAAACATGGGAGGGCAAATATCTTTTTGATATCCTGCTTTCATTTCTTTTGGATATATACCCAGAAGTGGGATTTCTGGATCACACGGTAGTACTATTTTTAATTTTTGGAGGAACTTCCATGCCGTTTTCCCTATTGGCTGAACCAATTTACATTCCCAATGAGAGTACACAATTGTTCCCTTTTTCCACATCCTCGCCAACACTTGTTGTCTCTTACCTTTTTCTGATAACCATTTAACAGATGTGAACTAATAACTCACTGTGATTTTGATTTGCATTTCCCTGAAGATTAGAGATGTTGAGCACCTTTTCATGTACTTATTGGCCAGGATGTCTTCTTTGGAAAAACATCTGTTCAGTTCCTTTGCCCATTTGTTAATTGGGTTGTTTCTCTGTTATTGAGTTGTATGAGTTCTTTATATATTTTGGCTATTAACTCCTTATCTGATGTATGGTTGTAAATATTTTCTCCCATTCTGTAGGTTGCCTTTTCATTTTGTTGATGGTTTCTTTCACTGTGAAGAAGTTTTTTAGTTAGATATAGTCCTATTTGTTGTTTTTTGCTTTTGTTCCTTGTGCTTTTGGTGTCATTATCAAAAAAAAAAAAAAAATATTGCCAAGATCAGTGTCAATGCGTTTCTTTTCTGTTACCTCTAGGAGTTTTATGGTATCAGATCTTAGGTTTAAGTGTGTAACTCATTTTGAGTTAACTTTTCTGAATGGTGTAAACAGGAGTCAATTTCATATTTCTGCATATGGTTATCCAGTTTTCACAACACCATTTGTTGAAGAAACTACCCATCCCCCTCATCAAATATTAGTTGACTGTATATTCAGGGAGTTATTTTTGAGCTTGCTGTTCTGTTCCATTGGCGTATGAGTCTATTTTTATGCCAGTACCATACCGTTTTAATTACTATAGCTTTGTGGTACAGCTTGAAACCAGGAAGTGTGATGCCTCCCGCTTTGTTCTTCTTTCACGTGATTGTTTTGCTATTTGGGGTCTTATAGAAAAACTCACAGCTAACATCATACTGAATAATGAAAACATTTCAAGCTTTTCCTCTAAAATAAGGAACAAGACAAAGACAAAGGTGTCCATTATCATCACTCTTATTCAACATTGTGCTTAAAGTACTAGAGGAATTAGGCAAGACAAAGAAATAAAAAACATTCACATTGGAAAAGAGGTAAAATTGTCATTATTTGCAGATAACATTATCTTATGTATATAGAAAATCCTAAAGATTCAACCATAAAACTGTTGGAAATAATCAAAGAATTCAGTAAAACTGCAAGATATAAAATCAAAAGAATTAGTTGCATTTCTAGACACTAATGATGAGTATCTGAAAAAGAAATAAAGAAAACTATCCTCTTATGGCATCAAAAACAATAAAATACTTAAGGATAATTTCAACCAAGGAAATTAAAGATCTATACAATGAAACTACAAGACTCTGATGAAAGAAATAAAGAAGACACAAATGGAAATATCTTATGTTCATGGATTGGAAGAACTAATATTGTTAAAAGGTCCAGATTATCCAAAACCATCTACAGATTCAATGTAATCTCTATCAGCGTCCCAATAGAATTTTTCACAGAAATAGAGAAAATAATCCTCAAATGTATGCAACCACAAAATATCCCAAATAACCAATGTTCTCTTCATTGTTATGAATTAAAAAAAATGTTGAGGGAAAAACTTTAAATTGTAAAAATTAAGATCAAGTAAGCAAAAACTTTACTGATTGTTAAAGATATAATAATCAGTGTGGTTAACAGCAGCATAGAGGGATACCTTTAGCTTCCACAGGGCAAAATCCAAGGCTGCCATAATCTTGTAATAATCCCTAGAGTCGCCAAAGTTAAGGAAGATACATATTTTCATCAATCTTAAAAATATCTACTCTGTGTACTTTGACTTTTCATATGGAGAAGGAGATGAAATGGAGTGTGAATTCCCAGTTTCAGTAGAGAATGAAAAGTTGTAAACATAAAACTAATGGTTACAGTGTAGATAAAATATTAAAAATAAACGGTACCTAATACAAATTATATCCTCTTCGTTTGTTTTGTTTGTTTTAAGTAGGCTCTCTGCCCAGTGTGGGGCCCAATGTGAGGCTTGAACTCACCACCCTGAGATCAAGACCTGAGCTGAGATGGAGTCAAACGCTTAACCAACTGGGCCACCCAGGCACCCCTGGCTTTTTAGAAGTATATTTTATAGCACAAAGGATACTGACTGATAAAATATTTAGATATCAATATATATGAATTAAATTTTGTATTGTGTGAGTCATTTTTAATGACCCCCTCCATCTCTTTTGGAAGTAGAGTAAATGTAACAAGACCAGAAACCTGAATTGGTTACACATATTTTAGAATAATAAATATGTTGCCATTCAACAATGGTGTTTAGATTTTTACAAATTTCATGAAGAAATATTTTTAGTGTAAAGATATGTGGCTGTTAGGGCATGGGTATATGCGAGTATTGTAAAATCATTAATGAAATAGTAATTAATTTGAGTAGTTCTTAATAAACTTCTGAGTCTTATGCATAAACCTTGGCAGGTGTTAGACAACATGATAGATTCTGAAATTCTGCCAGATGCCAATGATAATAACTACTTGACAGTGATAAGTATAAAATGTTAGCAGAGAAAATTAATTCAAGTAGATTATTCCTGTCAAGCCTCAGCTGGCTGAAACTAGGAGTGAATATAACAGTTGCTTTGATGTCCCTTAGGGTATGCTCTGGGAGAAAATGTGGGTAGATAGTGGAAAAATTCCCTCTAATTTCTATGAAATTTGTGTTCTGTGCTGAAGAAAAGATAATTGAGGATAACATTATACATTATTACATTCCATTATTTTGAAATGATGTAGAGACTGTTAGTGTCTTGTGCTGTTCTCGACTTTAACAATGCCATAAAATAAGTTCTTCTATATATCCTTCAACATGAAAGTTGGCTTTAATTCAAATGGTCACTATTTTCATCTTCAAAATTCTGGAAAAGGACAAGGATGAACTAAGATAAAACCTTTTGGTCTATTATTGCATTGAAAAATCTAATAAAATATTTGGAGAAGCTTGTCCAGTACATGAAACAAATTCATAAATTTATCTAATAGGGTGTTTTCCATACTCTTTTTCCCCCACTGCAGCATGTAGGTATCATACATTTATTGGTAATGGAGTAACTGTTCTAAATTCAGGTTTATACTAAGATCTGATTTAGGAGGTTGACAGTTGGAGTTAAGCTGTGTCTAAACCAGTGGAAAAAAAAACAAGTCAAATGCTAAATAAATAGGATATAATTGGGGTGCCCGGGTGGACTCTTGATTTCGGCTCAGGTCATGATCCTAAGGTCCTGTGATCAAGCCCTATGTTGGGCTCCTCCACACTCAGTGGGGTCTGCTAGAGGATTCTTTCTCGCCCTCTGCCCCTCCCCCTGCTCAGTGGCGTGTGGGCTCTCTCTCTTTCAAATAAATAAATAAATCTTTAAAAAATAGGATATAGTTATTCTCTAATTTTAATATATTCTAAAGTTGCATAGAAGAGAAAAATATAACTTGTCTAGATTCAGTTATCATAGTCA
Organism: Eumetopias jubatus; assembly: GCF_037043125.1. Lineage (NCBI taxonomy): Eukaryota > Metazoa > Chordata > Mammalia > Carnivora > Otariidae > Eumetopias > Eumetopias jubatus. The sequence continues at coordinate 157,662,002 of NW_028274809.1, read as the reverse complement.
TTGTCCAATTCACAGGAAACAAAAGGATCATGCAATGGTTTGGCAACAGTATCTAAAGTCTTCAAGCATTTGCTTTTTTATTATACATCTTGATAGAGCTGTTCATATAGAGTTTATTTAAAACTAAACAACTCTCCCCCATCAGATATAAAGGATCTTAGTTCTTTTCTCTACTTTTATATTTGTGTGGATAGATTCTGAAATTTTATAGATATTAAAACAACAGGCAACACAGTGAGGATCATAAAAACTCAGCAAGTTTTGCTCTTTGGCAGTAATTCTCATTTTTTTCCATCAGAGCAGAACAATAAAAATGCTGAGAAAAAAATCTTAATAGGACATATGGCAATTTCCAGCCCCAAAGGCTGAATTTTTATCTTTTCTGTAAATTGAACCTGCCATTACTATATTCTTCTGAGTGGTAGAGCTGCTTGTGTGTGTGTCTGTGTGTGTGTGTGTGGGGGGGGTAAGGGCAGGAAGAGATTTGCAGACCTCCAAGATTCTCAGTGAAGTTTCGGCTTTCTTTTCTTTTTTAATTTTTATAATATAAAAGAACTACAAAATAATTCACTTGATGATAATTTAATGTACAAAATAGAGACTATGGGATCCAGATTAATATGTAGTTAATTATTTCATTTATAGCTCAAGAGTAGAAGGAACTCTCAAAGATTTATTTAGTACATGAAGTATTCAAAACTTAACTGAGACAGGGTGCCTGGGTGGCTCAGTTGGTTAAGCGACTGCCTTCAGCTCAGGTCATGATCCTGGAGTCCCGGGATTGAGTCCCGCATCGGGCTCCCTGCTCAGCAGGGAGTCTGCTTCTCCCTCTGACCCTCCCCCTCTCATGTGCGCTCTCTCTCTCTCTCAAATAAATAAACAAAATCTTTAAAAAAAAACAATGAACATTGGTTTTAGACAGTGAAATCTGAATACAATTATTCAGGCATTACATCACATAAACTTTATAGTGTTTAGAAATCACTACTACAAAAAGTAAACACTCTGGGATGCTCCCTTAAAGACTGTATTTGAACTCCTTGTCCAGCATTCCTCTCCCTAGTTGCTGGCCACCCCATCTAGTAAACTGATATCTAGCTAGATTCTTAGGGTATTCTTGGTGGATTCTTTGTTTGGCACAGCCGATCTTCCAGGGGAGGAGAACTTTACAGATCTTTCCTTTTTGAACATTCTCTTCTACTTCCTCTGGAGTCACAAAAGAAGAGTTGTAACAGGGCTTTATACTTTGTTTCTTTCCATAATCAAAACAGATTTCCATTGTTCAAAAAAGAAATGACAACAAAATACTTTCTGTATATCATTATCAAATAAATACTCCTGTGATCATTACAGCTCTTCATGTTTTGTTAATTTGCCATTCCATACACATTACTAATAACATTACTCTATACATCCATCTACACAGTTTCTCTGATGGACCATTTATAGGTGTCTTCAATATACCAATAGTGAAATAAAATTGTGTTATTTCAGAAAAAAATCATTGAAAAATCATATAAATTTATTTAACTTTTAAGTAATACATGTATTTGTACATATAACATGTTTGATATAAAGCATAATGAAAGAAATACTCCTGATCCAACCACCTAACCAACCCCTAGAAGCTTGCCTGTATCTTTACTGCACAATCTTCTCCATTTCTTCCCTGCTTCTCCATCATCACTAATAGAAATTTTATTTTTATACTTCCTAAGCATTTTTAAATAGTTTAAACTCATGTATGTATTATAAATAATATACTGCTATTTTTTTTTGTAAAGCTTTGTACTAAAAGTTTTTACATGTTATTCTGCAATTTTCTTTTTTCACACAATATTCTATTTCTATGAGTCATCCATGTTATTCCCTATGGTTTTTATATACATGATCTTGTAAAATTGAACATTGAACATCTTGTAAAATTGAATTAACCCATGTCCCAGCAATTTTATTCTAATGTAGGGGGAAAAAAGCCTTGTTCATGTTCATTAGTAGATATGTACAGAATTGGGACGCCTAGGGGGCTCAGTCGATAGATATGTATAGAATTGTTTACTGCAGCATTAGGCAAAACAGCAAAAAACAAGCTAGAAGAAAGGCAATGTCTATAAAATCAAGAGAATTTGAAATCGGATGAACTGTGGCATACTTACATCATAACATATTATGCAACAGTAATTTATTTTGGAAATGCAGAAATAATTAGTCCTGAAAATGTTTTTTTAGCTAGAATAATCTTCTGATAAAATCAGAGCTATATTCAGAGCTATATGCTAAAGGTATCACTTAGAAATTAACAATCTCTGATTGGAATGGAAGTCCTGTCGGTTTTTAAACCTGCTAGTTAAGATCAGTCTTTCCCCAGTCTCTCATCTCCCTTTTATTAGCTACTCTGTTAGAGATCTGAATAAGCCTACTTTGATCCAGAGCTTCTTTTCCCCAGGTGCTTCTATCTGCAGACAATAATCTTTCACAGTGTCCATACAGTGCTATCAATTATTGATAGAATATAGATCCTACAGCTGCTCTACTTTTATAAGTGCTCTAAACTAACAATGAAAATGGCATAAATAAATAAATGCCTACCAGGAACTTTGCTAGTTAAAGAATAATATGCTGGAGGAAGGAACTATAAATTTTTTTTGGCAGTTAAAGTATTTCAGCTTGAGTTAGACATTGTTTCCTATTAGGTTTGTGGATGAATTGGAGAGCAGGTAAGAGTTTTTGCAGGAAAAGGGTGTCGCCTATGATAGTGTAAAAGGGTCCTTAGGGGATATATAATACATCCACAGTAAGAATGATAGGCTACATGCACTAGGATGAGGTTTCCAAGAAGATCATCTTGAAAATAAAAAGATTAACTGTTATGAGAAATGATTTCTTTCTACTAAAATAAATTTAATAATGCTCAACATAATGCTTATAATATAGCACTTCTATTGCCATCCTAGAAATTTGGTGACAGAGACAAGACTAAAAGGAGGGAGAAGAAAGAAGGTAAGGACACAGAAATATGGGATGCTTTGGATAATTAGGCATTCTTTCTTTTTTCTCTTTCTCTTGATGTTAAATTTCTCATTATAACTCATCAATTCAGAGAACAATAATTGATTGTGCTTCCTGAATAAATACTTATTGTGCTTGGTACTGCAAATGCACGCTAAAATTACAGTGGTGAGAAAAACAGAAAAGGTACCATCCCGCATGAAGTATATATGCTACCACTTTTTATACTTTCCCATCCCTTGAATGACTAAAGGCAGATATTACTAGATAAATGTTCAAAGATGTTGGTCTTATGGTTAAGATTACAGAGTTGAAAATTAAATTATAATTTCAGTATAACTCTTTTAGCTACATTTATTATAAAACATAACAAAGAAATTGGTCAGAGTCAAAACACGAATCAGGAAGGTGAGCAGAATTACAAAAAGTAAATTTGCAATAAAAAAGAAAATCTATCTATTTATTAATTTATCTATCTACACACATGCACGCACATATATACACACATCTACATTCATACATATACACTGTATATTACTGGAAGCCTCAGCCTGGCTTTTTAAACTTTTTTCAAGACATGTAAGTAATTCTCTTTGCTTAAATTTGCTTCTTCTGGGAAATCGGGTGTGAGAATGAGAGAACAGACGAATAAACAGAAGTGAGTAGAGAGTACATTGTTTTATTGCTTGAATTTAGATTCACCGAGTGAATCCTTCCTAGAGTGGAATTTGACTTGGCAAGCCAAGAAATCAAAACAACAACAACAACAATACCAAAAAGAAAGAAAAAAAGTAAAAAGAAAACAGCATATTTTAATTAAAAACAACTGGTAATATATTTAAAAAATGTGATTTACTTTGGCTTGATTTTTGGATGTAGCTAGGTAATGTATCAGAAAACATGCGAAGTAATAGTTGTGACAATTCTTTGTTGAATATTCCAATTCAAAGAAGAATTACTACATAAATAATATTGACATGAGAATAAATCCTTATAAAAAATACCAAAATTAATGGAATGGAATACATATTGCAAGCGAATTAGGTTCAGTATACCATGGTGAAATCACTGGTGTCTGGCACATAGAACCAATGCTACATCATATATTCAGAAACCATGACCATGATGCAGCATGCAGAAGAAGCAAAATGTAAAGCCATTGAACATTATTAAATCTTTCAGGCAAAAATGATTAAGTAGATTTAATTTCAACTGGATTTTCTGGTAACATTTTACACTGTACAATTTACATTAGTAATTTACATTTAGAAAGGATGATAAACAAGGAGATATCATTGCCATATCACACTTAAGGCTTACTGAATCCCTCCAAACAATACATATATATATAAAGAAATGTATTAATTCTATAATATAAATGCATAACATTAAAAATTGTACAAATATTAAAATGTGTCAGGGATTTTTGTTTTCACTCTTAAAATTTCATAACATTTATGCAAGAGAGTTTGTGTTTTTCCACCTCAGTGTTTACTATGGAGAAACTAATAATTTATTCAACTAAAAATGTAGCTTAACATTTTCTTAATGTGAAAGCTATATTACATTCTTTTATCTTTTTCATGGTAGGAATATTCCCTGAATCAAAGGACATGAAAAATGCTTATAGATAGTAACATGAAAAAAAACTTCTACCATCTTAAGAAGTCCAAGAAATTAAACTACAACAACAGAAGTAATAAAAATTGGCTTAGCACCCAAACTAGCTAAACTAAAAAGAAACAAAAAGATAATAGTCAATATTTGTAATGCCTTTCTGCATTAAAAGATAGTGACCCTATAAATTGGTGAAATCTTTTTGGAAATCTTCTTGAAAATATGTATCAACAATCTTAAAATTGTTTATACCTTTCTACTATAGCATTTTATTTATTAGAATATATCATAAAGGATAATCCAAAATCCAGATAAATATCACTTCTGACAAAATTTGAAAAAATAAGTTCAATGTTACTGAAAGATATTTAACATATTGTCATATAAAGTATAAAATTTTTTTTCTTTTTTTTAAGTATAAAAAATTTTAACTCAATAATAATTTATTGCATCTTTTTTTCCAATCATCATATTAAATAGATGGTTAAACACATTTATTTATTTATTTATCTATCTATCTATCTATCTATCTATCTATCTATCTATCATTTATTTATTTATTTGAGAGAGAGAAAAATAGAGTTGTGGGGAGGAGAAGAAGGAGAAGGAGAGAGGTATCTTTTTCTAAAGATTTATTTATTTATTTGAGATAGAGAGAGAGCAGTGGGAATGGGGCAGAAGGAGAGGGAGAGAGAATCTTGATGCAGGGCTCTACCTCAGGACCCTGAGATTATGACCTGACCTCAGCTGAAACCAAGAGTGAAGTTTAACTGACTGTGCTAACCAGGCACCCCCACAGCACTTATCTTTAATGAACTTGAGGAAGTGTCTGTACTTCCTCATTCTACTCCTATTCTCTGATCATGAAAGATGGCTCTCCTTTACTGTTTTTTTATTTCTATCTGTACTTTAAATTTAAGTGTTCCTTCAGACTTAGTTGTTATTCTCTCTCTATAGATTCTTACATGTATCATTTAATTTTCTCCTAGTATGATAATAACTTCAATATTATGTTTTTATCACAGACTCTTGCCTGAATTCTGAGCCTATTTTTCCATTCCAAATCATCTACCCAAATGTCTCAGAGGAAACACAAGGTTAACACCCCAAAACTAAACTTCATCATTTCTCTGAAACCTGCTTTACCATTGATATTTCTGTTTGGTGAAGAGCACATATCTTTACAGTTGGAGAAAGGAACTTCATCCTCCCATAACATTCATATCCAATCATCTTGAGTACCTGTAGAATGTTCCTCTTCAGTAATGCCACTATTCTTTTCCCAAGGGGACCCACTTTTTAATTTAATTTTTAAATTTTATTTATTTTTATTTATTATATTCAATTAGCCAACATATAAGACCCATTTTTAAAAAGTGATATGTCCTCATGGGTTAGACTAGTAACTAATATAGTATTAAACTACCTCAGTAAATGTTTGCTGAAGGTTTGTTGGATAAACGAATGAAATACTTTGAAAATATCTTTAGAGATATTTCCATTTAGGTTAGGAAAATTAATGTTTTGGGGTGATTTAAATTCTGCCAGTAGACTGTTATGATTAAAAATTGACATACAAAATGAAATGGATTCCTACTTACATAGTTATTAATGAAAATTGATTTTGCTTCCACAGCTATACATGTTTTTAAAAGAAAAATGTCTCCTTTCTAGAAATGGAATGTACATCATAAAGGTTCTTTAGAAAACTTCAGGTATTAAAATTTCCATAATTGCTATTAGCTGTTGACAAAATAATATGAAAATACAAACAAAAAAGTTCTGAGTATATTACATTGAGGACAAATTCTATTGTTAATGAGGCTAATGTGGATGCTTGTTTTTCATTGAAATTCGGATTTGAAAACTAAAGCTTGTCTTGGATCTAAGGACTGTATTAGAAAGACAAAAGGAAACAATTCTTTGAAGTAATTTAAAAATACATATGGAAATTTCTATGCAGGAAATTCATTTACTTATTTTTCACTTATATATATATTATAAATATAAATAAGTATTTATTGAGAATTATCATTCAACATTGTTCTTGGTACTAGGATACATTAGTGAGCAATAGAGATAAAGTTTCTTGCTTACATGCAGCTTACATTTTAGTGATAGGCAATAAGTTGAAATAGACAATAAATATGGTAAGTAACTAAATTTTATTTTATAAGTGATATGACATAAAAGAGGAAGTGAAACAGGGTTAAGAGAAACAGAGAATGTTGAGAGAGAATGGTAGAGTATAATATGGAATTAAATTAGACTTTAAAATATGGGATCAAGTTAGATATTATCAGAAAGGTGAAATATGAAAGAGATGTTCATTTGTCTAGGTTAGGAACATTCTCTATGATGCAGATAGCCAATGCCCAAACTTTGAGGAATAGGAGTGTTAGAAAAACAGCTAAGGAGAAGGAAAAATGTAAGTGTGGGTGCAGCAGAGTAAAGTGAGATGAAAAAAATAAATAATTAATGCACAGTGATAATGGAGAGTTGGTCCTGAAGGTACCTTTAGGATATATCAGGACTCTGGCTTTTCTTTGTCTAAAATTGGGAGACAATTCAGGTTTCTGGCAGAGGACTGATATGATCTGGCCAAAATTTCAAAGAACTCTGTGGTTACTTTCAAAATACACGTAAGAAAAAATTAAAAAAATAAAAATAATGATTTAAAAGACCTAGTGTGGTTTCTGTTTCCTCAACTAGATCTTGTTGGATCATGGTTAGTTAGGTAAAGAATGGCTTCTGAGCAAGGGGGTAGGGAGGTGGAGGTAGGGATGAAGTTTTCATCAGTAGAGATAGGAAAGTCAGTGAGTATTGCAGGATGCAAATTAAATGGACATCATAATTTTTATGTATTTATAAAACATAAAAGTAGGGATATTAAGTAAACAGTATAAATAAAATGATCAATGAAAAGTGAGTTTAGAACTAGAAATATAAATTTGGAAGTTAATGACATAGAGAATTATGGTAGAGACTTCTAAACATGTAACAAAATTTCTTCCCTTCTTCCATTATAATAAAATTTCGGCTTGGACTACGCTATTTAACTAGATATTTTTAAGCCTTCTCATCACTGGTTAAATTCTGATCATTGACTATAAGCAGAAGTAAGTATGCTAATTACAGATCTAGAACTTAAGACAGAAGACATGCTTCCTGGAAGCAATCTTCCTTCTCCCCAGTGATCAGAATCCAGGTATGGATTTGAACCATAAAAACAACAGCATTAGAGGGCACTGTGAGGTAATTATCTGGATGACATCTGGGTCTCTGAGGTGCAAAGATGAAACAGTGATTTCAAAACTCTAAGGAGAGAGAGACGCTAAATTTTATGTTGTAAAAACCACTGTATTTCAGGGTCTCTTTGACGCTAAAATACAGAGATACTAGAGCCACAAATGTGTAATAAAAGTTATTTAAGGGGCACCGGGGTGGCTCAGTGAGTTGAGGGTCCAACTTTTGATTTCAGCTCAAGTCATGATCTCAGGATCCTGAGATTCAGCCCCATTAGGCCCCACGCTCATTGGGCATCTGCTTGATTCTCTCTCTATCTGCCCCCCCCACACTCACTCTCTCTCTCTAAAATAAATAAATAAATCTTTAAAAAACTTATTTAAAATGATTTCTAATTTTTTGGTTCTGGGTTAATTGTATTTCAAAGAGCTATAAAAACTTGCAAAAAGGGAAAGTGTTGATTGTATTTCAGACAACTATGAGAAATAACTTCCATCAGAGTCTTGGAAACAAACAACCGTATTCTTCCTTCTATTGACAATTTCTTTATTTTCTTGGCCAATTTTTTTCCAGAGTTCTCCTCTGCTAAAATTAGCAAACGCTGCAACTCTATTGACGCTTGCACCCTAAAGTAAATTCAACTGAATAAGTATATAGCTTTCAGTGACCATGATCACAGAATATAGATCAAATATATACTGAATTTGCTGATTTCAACTTTTATTATCTCCTTTTTTCCCCCTCACTTCATTATCTGTCATTGATATAAAGGCATTAAGGTCCATAAGTACTTTTTCATGCATGTTAACTTCCTCTATTTTTATGGTTTTAAAAATGCATATCATTTTAATAGCATTAGCAGAAAATCATTGAATAGATTTATCTACTTATTGACCTATTCTCTTTCCCAATCATATTCAATTAAAATAAATAGAAAGGCTTTTAAATATTTTAGGAATTCTGTTGGCAAATATATTTACCACATTCATCCACACTATATCTATATAGAGTACATACAAATTATGGTATTCTTAATGATGGTCTGAACTCTACATTTCCTAGAAATACATTGTGAATCCTTGTATTGAAGTTAATTGTCCCTACATATATCAGAAGAAATGGACAGCAGTCATTGAATTGCAATTCTGAGAAGACAACCTGTCATCTCCAAGATGTATATTTCAGAAAGAAAACACTAAGCTAAGGATTTTCAATCATATCAAAAGGCAATGAATTTATATTTTCTCTAAATATAAAAATATTGTATACTAACTTGTGCTTTCAGCCATGAGGAGGTAACAGAGGATGGGGTTACCCTCTTTACTTAAGCAAATTAAGACCTAGAAGATATATGAAACATTGGTTTTCAGACATTAGACAAAAGGCAGCAGTGGACAATGATTCCTGAAGAAAGAGAGATTCCAGTCTGCAGCACAGAAAAGGAAATGTGAACAGAGCCAGACTGGTAAGTCACTTGACTACCATAGTAGCTAGAACTCACAGGGAAGAGCTCCAGAGAGGAGAGAGTTCTATAAAGAGACAAAGAGTTCAGAGATTTGCACACAGACCTGACTGAGTCTTAACACTAACCAGGATCAGAGAATATGCATGAGAAAATGACCAGAAGCTTGTGAAAGAATCCCTAGCAAGGATTAAGTTGAAAAATTCCTGGGGCTCACACTGGGTTAAGAATTATTTTTGTTCCCACCACCTAAGGTACAGAAATCAGTAAAATATGGACCTTAGGGGTTATTGGGTAGAGTACTCAGAAGGACAAGGTCTTCATAGTGGGTCAAAATTGCTGCAAAGTAATGCCCTGCCTAATGAAGTTTAAAAGGCACAACTCCTTCCAAATAATGAAAGTGTGTCAATCGACAAAGGTCAAGGATAATTTTTTGTATTCAACTTTTATTTTTAAAATTTTTGGGTGTAGAAAAAACTGTACATGTTTAATGTATATATTTTGATGAGTTTGGACAGATGCATACACCCATGATACCATCACCACAATCAAAGTACTAAACATATCCATCACCTCCAAAAATTTCTTAGTGTTCTTTTGTGACCTTCCTTCCTTCCTTCCTTCCTTCCTTCCTTCCTTCCTTCCTTCCTTCCTCCCTCCTCTCTCTTCCTTTATTTCTTCCTTTCTCTCTTTTCTTTCTTCCTTTCTCTCTTTTCTTTCTTTCTTTCTTTCTTTCTTTCTTTCTTTCTTTCTTTCTTTCTTTCTTTCTTTCTTTCTTTCTTCTTTCTTTCTTTCTTTTTCTTTCTTTCTTTCTTTCTTTTTTTTTCAGCTTTGTAGGAACACATAATTGAGATCTCTCTTAATATGTTTTAAATGTACAATACCATATTATTAACTAAAGATACTATATTGTACAGCAGATCTTTAGAATGTGTCTTGCAAAAATGGGGGGGCTTTATAACTATATTCCATATGTTTAAAAAGGGGGGAGGAAAGCATAAGAATATTTTTTTAAAGAATTTATTTATTTATTTGAGAGAGAGAGAGTGAGAGAGAGCATGAGCTAGGGGAGAGGGAGATGAAGAGGGAGAAGCAAACTCCCTGCTGAGCAGGGAGCCTACATGGGGCTTGATTCCAGGACCCTGCAATCATGACCTGAGCTGAAGGCAGACACTCAACCAACTGAGTCACCCTGGAAAGCATGAGAATATTTAAGTGTTATTATTGATATTAAAAAAAAGACCAAAATCAAACTTTTGAAGGTGAAACAAATAGTGTCTGAGATTAAAAAAAAAAAAAGGAATTAACAGCATATTACACACTATTGAAGGAAATCTTTGAACTTGAAATATAGCAACAGAAACTAACCACATGAGGGGCACTTGGTTTGCTCAGTTGGTTATGTGTCTGACTCTTGGTTTTGGCTCAGGTCATGATCTCAGGGTTGTGGGAATGAACCCTATATTGCATCAGGCTCCACACTCAACAGGGAGTCTGGGCACTCTTTCTCTCTAAAATAAACAAAAATCTTAAAAAAAAATTAACCACATGAAACACACACAGGGAAAAAAAGACTAAAAAACAAATTCTGATCATAAATGAGATATGGGATATCTTTAGCTGGCCACATAGACATACAATTTAATCCCTGAATCAGAATAGGAAGCATAAAAAATATTGGAAGAAATAATGGCTGAACATTCTCCAAATTTGATGAAAAATATAAACCCTTAGAACCAGGAAGCTCAATGAACCCTAAGCACAAAATGCAGGAAGAGAACTATACCAAGCTATAACCTAATTTCTTAGAACCAGTGTTAAATATATATTTTTAAAGAAGTCACAGGAAAAAAAGAAATTTTTATATACAGAATAATAAAAATAAGAATGACTACTTCTCATCAGAAACCATACAATGCCAGCCAAACATTAGTGGAACAACATTAAAATACTAAAAGAAAAATACTGTCCACCTAAAAATCTATATACGATAAAAATATCTTTCAAGAACAAAAATGAAATAAAGACTACTTTAGACATACAAAAGCTAAAATATTCATCATCAATAAATCTGCACTATTAGAAAAGTGAAAAGAAGTCTTTCAAGCAGGAGAATAAAGTAAAATGGAAATCTGTATCTACACAACAGAGTAGAAAGAATTGAAAATGGCAAATATATGAGCAAACATAATTTTTTAAAAGATTTTATTTATTTATTTGAGAGAGGCAGCGATAGTAAGAGAGAGCACGAGTGAGGAGGAGAGGGAGACACAGGCTCCCCACTAAGCAGGGAGTCCAACTAGGGACCTGATTCCAGGACCCTGGGATAATGACCTGAGCTGAAGGCAGACATTTAACTGACTGAGCCACCCAAATGACCAAATGTAATTTTTCTTAGCTATCTAAAACAAGATTGAAAAAGAGGAAAAGGGGAACAAAGAACACAAAAGTAGCAAAATACAGCAAAATGGTATATTTAAACCAACTGTACCAATAACCAAATGAAATTGTGGTCTAAATACCCCAATTAAAAGTGAGAGATCATCACACTGAATTAAAAAAAAAACAAAAAGTAAAACTCAGCTAAATGCTACTAAAAAGAAACCAACTCTAAAAAAAAAAAAAAAAACCCACAAATAAATTAAAAGGATGGAAAATATATATACTAACACTAATCAAAAGAAAACAGCTGGAGTGGACATATTAATATCAGACAAAGTGTATTCCAGAGAAAAGAATATGACCATGTTGAAAGAATCATTTTACAATGATAAAGGGTTTAATTCATCAAGAGGGCATAATTAATCTATGATGACAGAAAGTACTTTCATGTTTGCATGCAGATGGGTTGGAGAGACAGGGTTGGAAAACAAAGGAGCACAAAAATCTGTGGGTGACAGATCTGCTTATTTTCTTGATTAGGGTGATTATTCCAAGCTGTATATGTGAAAGATTATAAAACTATTCAATTTAAATATGTGTAATTATGCCTTAATTACAACTCCACAGAACTGTAAAAAGATATGTGCCCTCTAATGAAATGCAGAAAATAAGAAGTGAGAGGGGACATTCTCACCTCCTTTAAAACCTTAGGGGAGGGGCCCCCGGGAGGGTCTGCTTGCTAAAGCGTCTGGCTTGGGTCATGATCCCAGGGTCCTGGGATCCAGCCCTCCTAGGGCTCCCTGATCAGCGGGGAGTCTGCTTCTCCCTCAAGTCTCCCCCCTACTCATTCTCTCTCTTATTGTCTCAAATAATTAAATAAAACCTTAAAAAAAAAAAAAACCTTAGGGGAAAGTTATTCAACATTTCACCACGAAGTATGATGGTAACCGTAGGTTTGTCCTACGTGCTCTTTATCAGTTTATGTTCCTTTCTGTTCCTAGTTTGTTGAAAGCTCTGTAATCAATGAAGGTTGGATTTTGTAAAATTCCTTTTCTGCATCTGTTGAGATAATCATATCATTTTTCTTTTTTAGTCTCGTTAATATGCTGAATTACATTGCTTAATTTTTAAATTGTAAACCCCTTTCATCTCTAAGATAAACCCCATTTAGTCATGATAAATTTTTGGATTTATTTTACCAAAATTGTGTTGAGAATTTTTGCATCAGTGCTCATAAAATTATTTTCCTGGCTTCCTTTTCTTCTGGTTTTCTGCCAGGACATTGCTTGACTCACAAAATGTGTTCAGAAATATGCCTTTATATTCAATTATCTGGAACTGTTTATGTAAAATTGATATAATTTCTTTCTCAAATGTCAGGCAGAACCCACAAGTGAAGCCATCTAGGTCTAAAATTTTTTGATAGAATATATTTAAGTTCACATTCAATTCGTTTAATGACCATAGAGATATTCTCTTTTTGAATGAGCTTTGGTAGCTCATTTCTTGTCTTCAAGAAATGTATCCATTTCATCTATGTTGTCAAATGTATTTTCATTAAGTTGTTTATAACATTTTCTTTCTTTTTTTACAGATTTTATTTATTTATTTGACAGAGAGAGACATAGCAAGAGGGCACACAAGCAGGGACAGTGAGAGAGGGAGAATCAGGCTTCCTGCTGAGCAGGGAGCCCGATGCGGGGTCCTGGGATCATGACCTGAGCCGAAGGCAGACACTTAATGACAGAGCCACCCAGGCACCCCTGTTTATAACATTTTCTTATTAGTCTTTTACTCTCTGTAGAAGTTTCAGAGATGGCCCCTTTCTCATTCCTTATTTTGGGGAATATATTCTTCATTGTCTCCATTGAGGCAGAATATACAGCTCATTATAGATTTTTTAAAAGACTGACCATGTTATTGTCTTATTAAAGAATTTTTTCTTTGACACAAGGCTGCCCTTCAGCCCAGCATAAGGAGAATCTCTAGCAGCTTTTTCATTCCTATTTACCCACATGGGTTCTATATTGGTTAACTCAAATTCTATAATGAAGGGATACAGATAAACTGATAGCAAATATGTGCAAACACCTAAAGCCAGGGTCTATGGTTCAGGTTCACCAAGGATTACCCTTTTCTCTCCCCATACATACAGGTTCCAGTCCAGTAATAGGTGAAAGACCAGATGTTAGGTGTCATCTAAAATGGATAGCTACACTCATTTCAGGCATCTTTCTCTCAACCTGGAAAATAATGATTTTAGCGATATCTAGACTATTTTTAGAATGGAAAGTCATTATTTTATATCATGCTTTCCAATAATCTAACCCAATAAACAGAGAAGAGGTCCTGAAGATTTGCTATAGGTTGCCTTAGATTCTAGGTACTATTAAATTCTGCTTCAATGGTAGTTTTCATAAGGGAAGAGGCACATTCCACAGAGGAAGCCTAAGAAAATGCTTCCACATTTAGGTCAGGGTTATTTGACTGAGCTTAAGTGTCTACATTGTGCATCAGCCTGTCCAGAAAAGTAAGACTCACGGAGCCTTTAATGTTTCCAAAAATAGTTTCAGAACTGACAGACTGATTTATCTGCATCTCACTATTATTGGATCCAACACTTCCCAGTAATTCACTGCTCTTCTTTCTAACCCTTCAGTTTTACAAACAACTTTGTGTATACTATTTAAGAACATATATGTCCCCCACAACTTTCTCTCACCTCCCATATGCAAATGTCTTGGATACATGCTTTAATACTTTCAAATCTTTGAGTTCTCTTCCCTGGGAATAAAGCCTAATAGGGGTCCTTTACAAAACAATAAATTCTTCCATATCTTTAACAAAAAAGAAGAGAGAATATAAGATGAGAATTCTAGGAAAGTATATTGTTAGGTGTTTACAGCCAAACAAAGCTTCAAATTTTATCTACTACATATTAAAATTATATCTATGTATATAATTCAAATTATATACATTGATATATACTTTAAATAATGTCTATGTATAGCCAATAAAGCTTTAAGTATTGTATTACTATATTATGATCAAGATGATGTGGTATTGAAGTTATTAATAACTATTGTGTTGTGCAGCTTTGAAAGAGGAAAAGGCAGTTGTTGCTAAAGAGCTTTGTTAAATCAATATGTGATTCATTAAGTGAAAATTCCAAACCCTTATGCTAATTTCCCTTTGAATGAATATTTCCAGTGGCAAAACTTGCATATCAATAGCTAAGAAATTCATTGTATATTGAACTGTTCACCATGAAGTCAAAATGAAGTCATCACAGTTATTCATCAAATGAATTTATAACTCTGAAAATAAAAATTTTAAAGTTACCATTGAAAACAAAATTACAGTCAGTCATGGCTAAATAAAAAATATGAGCCAAGAAATTTAAGTACTTTCTTGTTCTTTGATGTATTTGTTTTAATGGAAAATTTCCCTTATGATGACAGCTTTTAACATTTAATTTATATTTATTCACATCAATCTGAGCCCTAGGTAAAAAGAAATTGCCATGTACTCTATACATTGCCTGTATCTTATAAACAAATTTAAGCCAAGGTTTTAGATTAAGAATCGAAGTATGTATTCATTTAGCACCAATCCAGTGGTTCTAATTGCAGTTGTAATAATCATTGAATCACATTTCCCACAATGTTGGAGCAAACTTCCAGTATGGAATTCAGAAGTGAAGAAAATTATTCATCTCTCTTAATCAGTGAGAACACGTGGCTTGCTATCACTGCATTGGCCTTGCACAGCCATAATGCATCAAGTTGTATATACTGAGGCAAAAATCAAGTTGAACTTCAAAGAGACCTAGTCACAATGAGACTTCCTAATTTAAAAAATTTGGCCTCTCACTTAGACAACTGTCATAGGCTCCAAATTCTGCCCTCTGCTTTCTCATATACTTTCTTCAGTGGATCATGCACAAAGCAGACAGTTTTTCCTGAATAAATCCTAAATCCTCCATAAATGATGGATGTGATGTTATCCACTTGCTTAAAACTTAATATACTTGGGAAAAGACTGACATTTCTCATCATTACCTGTAAGGCCCTGCATTTTCTGGACCCTGCACAGCACTCTACCCTGATCTCTAGTACAATGCTTGAGACACATGGGCTGCTTTCAGAGTCCATATTATTCCAAGCTCCTCCCAACACAAGAATCTTTGTACAGCATTTTCCTTCTGCCTGGAACTCTCTCCTTCCTGCTCTTTCATCTCTTGATTCCATTAGGGCTTTGAAATATAACTTCTGAAAGGTCTTTCCTGAACTCTTTCTCCAGAAATGTTTGGCTTCTGTAACTCTTTAGTCTTTTTTTTTAAATTTAATTTTATTATATTATGTTAATCACCATACATTACATCATTTGTTTTTTTAAAATTTTTATTGTTATGTTAATCACCATACATTACATCATTAGTTTTTGATGTAGTGTTCCATGATTCATTGTTTGCGTATAACACCCAATGCTCCATTCAATCCGTGCCCTCCTTAAGACCCATCACCAGCCTAACCTATCCCCACGTCCCCCTCCCCTCTAGAACCCTCGGTTTGCTTCTCATTGTAACTCTTTAGTCTAAATCATTGCAATTTCTTCCTTTCTTAATGGCACTTGCTATACCTTTTATTGTTTAATTATTTGGCTGTTTAATTGTATTTTTCTCTTCCCTTCCATACTATAAGCTCTTTAAGGACAGGAGCTGTATCTGTTTGTCTTTAGCCACCCAGCACTCAGCACAATGATGGTACAAAGTAGGTGAACAGTAAATATTTTAGCAAATAAATCATTTATACCAAACATCAGGACAAGTATTTATTTTTTAAATATTCCACTTAATGTAAAATTGATATTTTATTGATAGAAAAAAAGTCACTCTGTTTTGCTAATAGCTTTGTTGAATAAGAAAGCAATTTACTCATATCCTCACGGTTTCTTATTCCTCTTGTGACTAATAGCATTCATTAGCAAGTTGGCTTTTAAGAATCATGAGTACATTTCGAGTTTATATAAGAACCAAATTTATGTCATTAATATAATTCCTCCCAATAGCCCCATGGTAAGAAACTGTAGAAGGTCACTGTGGAGGGATAGACAAATTTGTGCAAAGCCAAGGGATCGCCTAAGAGTAAAGGAATAGACATCCTTCCTCTTTTTAATGTTATTAGGCAGGATGAAAAAAGTTTATTCCAACTGAGAGATATTGGGACTCCATAATGGAAATGAACATGAGGAAACAGGAAGTCTGGGCAGCTAATCTGGTTTAGTACCAGGGCCAAAGGGAAATTAGAAAGGGGTGGCTCTGGTACAACATGTGGCTGCTCTGGAACACGTCACTGAGACAATCACCCTGGCATAGAGGAAACACTTTAGCAATATGGTAATTCATGGAAGTGTAAAGTAAACAGCCACCATCTGTTTGGAGAAGACTGTCTGGTAGTAATCCAGGAAGTCCAGGATTCTGTTTTATTGAAAGGCCACTGAGGCCTGTAAGAAAATCAGCACAGTAGTGAGTAAGGCTCTTCTGAATTGTGGAGCACTAGTTTTCCACAGGAATCATAACAAGAGCAAATGCAGCTGAAAGGCTGGCCTACTAGCGGATTACTCAGTGCAGACCAACGGAGCCCAGGAGTTCTAGGAAGTTTGGAGATAGATCTCCAGGAGGACGGTCCACATTTTTTTTTTTTTTTTTTTTTTATATATGGAACACTTCACGAATTTGTGTGTCCTCCTTGTGTAGGGGCCATGATAATCTTCTCTGTATCATTCCAATTTTAGTATATGTGCTGCCCAAGCGAACACTGGTCCATATAATTTGAATGTGAATGAACAACATGGACTTAATTGACTATCTCTAGCCAACACTGTCAGTGCTCCATCTACTTCCCATAGATCCTTACTGTCATTTACGAGCACAGAAGCTCTAGTTCCAACTGCCTGTCTTTGTGTCCTCTTGACTGAGGACTGACCACCAGAGCCTGTTCTGCTCGAGTGCTTAATGCATCAGAAGTGTTGGGGAATAGAAGAACTCCCTGGAAAATAGCTCAACCAATGGGAATTGGTAGAGAATTACCCCAATTCCTGCATTTTCAAAACGAACAACTGAGGAATGTATTCTATATGAATGCTCAGAATTCCCAAGTGGGAATAAATTACAGTGGCTCTGAGCTTGATAACATAACCCTCTCTTGACTTCCTTCCTTTCTCTGCCTGTATTGTTTCCTAAGGCTTGTATAACAAAACAAAACAAAACAAAAAACCCAAACAACAACAACAACAACAACAAAAACAACAAACTAAGTGACTTAAAACAACAGAAATTTATTTTCTTATAGTTTTGGAGGCTAGAAAACCAAAACAAATGCCTAAGCAGGATCATGCTTTCTCTGAAGGCTGTAAGGAAGAATTTTTCTTTGCTTCTTTCTCATTCTTGATGGTTGCCAAAAATCCCTGGTGTTCCTTTGTCTTACAGTTCTATCACTTGAATCTTTGCTTCCATCATCACCTAACCTTCTTCCTTGTCTCCTCTCTGTGTCTCTGTATCCACATCACCCTTTCCTTTCCCTTACAAGACACGTTATTGTATTTGGGGTCTGCCGTAACCTAGTATTACCTCATTTAATTACATATGCAAAGCCCCATTTCCAAAGGTCATATTTCAGGTGGACACGAACTTTGGAAGAACACTGGTCAACAGGTAAACTTTCTCATTTGTTTTTCCCACAAACAGTGTTTCTTAAGATCACCTCTCAAGGAAACAACTTGCCCTTAAATCTTTGTTTCAAGGATAACTTTTGGGGGAGCTCTCACACCTTGCCTAACAACCATGCAAAGGTCTCACAGGAAGTAGATGTCTGTCAAGATAATACCTTCCTTCACTTTATCTCATTGCTTCTAGAGTAATACATTTGACCAAGTCTTGCTATGGATTCTACTTGCTACAGTTTTTACTGTAAGAGGTAAAAGATTATTCATCAAAAGAGTAGGAGAACCCAGCTATTAGAAACCAACCAGAACCCAGAGATCATGATTGGGATGATGCTAGATCAATGAAGGCTGAACATAAGGCTAAATAAAGTCAAGTTTACTAATAATTGGGCTCCTCTGATTTCATAATTGACAGATATATCTGTCAAGGATACCTGGAGCTAGCCTTAATATGTTGATGGGATGAGTTCTTTAAGAATAAAAAAAAAATACAAATCTAGGTAATTAGTGGTAATGAGGTAGAACTGCCTAGTGGTCAAAAGGCTGAGAGCATAGCAAACTAGAGTAAATCGATTATATAAAATTAGAGAACCCAGCAGCTGCCTCTGATTTCCAAGGATTATCTCTAAGGATAATCATGTCCCTAAAGCAATGAGGAGGCACCAGTATTGTTGGGAAGCCAGTGGTGGCTATTCTTTGCACGCTAGGGATTAATGGTAGGAAGGCTGCTATTCAACTGGATAACATGTGAAGGACAGAATTCCAAAAGAACAAAGGTCAAGTTTTAGCACTTAAACATCAGAGACAAGGAACCATAATTGTGGTAATGGTAGAAAGTCTGAAATGACATTTGTGACTTCCAGGAATCTGTGGATGACTACCAGACTATGGTGTTCTTAAGGTAAAGGTCCAAGAGCAGCCAGTGATTTCTTAACTTTTGTAATGAAAAAAATTTATTTATAAATTTATAGAGGGTGCCTGGCTGGCTCAGGCAGAAGAGCATGTGACTCTTGATCTTGGGGGGTTTTGAGTTCGAGCCCTATGTGGGGTGTAGAGATTACTTAAATAAATAAAACAACAGAAAAAAAAAAAAGAGTAGGGGACCAGAAGGTTGACGGCAACTGTTATAATGCAATTTATAATCCTGAATCTAATTTCCAAACCTGCAACATTTCTCAAACAGAAGCTCCGTTGACTGAAGGGGAGGCCAAGGCTCTTTGAGAAATAAGTATTTAATGCTACAACATGTATACATACTTGTGAGTATTTCTATACATCTCAAAGAGACCTATGGTCATTCACCAGAGTAACTGTATAGTGAAGAAAGAGGAAATACTCGAATATTTCAAGGATTGTTGAATATACTTTCAGCTGTCATTGATACTATGGACCCTTAGTTGGAATGGGAATTTCAAATTCTAGATGTTAAGTGAAGTACTGCTCTAAATCCATCTCACGGTGTAGAAAGTGGGTCTTAGTATCATATCCTATATCATCAGGAAAAGAGCTACCCTGATGGAATATTGGAGTGTACTCTTAAAGACATAGCTAATGCCCTGACTATGACATCCTTATAGTCGCAGTAGTATTCTTCAAGATGAAAAATATACAAGGGTCCAACAGCCAGGAAATGCTGATTTATCCTATTAGGTGGAATATATGGGTTTGAGATCTAAGGATTGGAAGTAGAAGGAATATTTTACCATCATTATCAGTGAGTCACATGTGGAATTTCTGCTTCCTTCTCCCCATAAACACAGATTCTGCTTGACTAAATGCCCTAGTCCCTAAAGGCACTTTTCTCCCAGGGGACACAGTAAGCTAAAACTGTGGCTACTGCCTAGTCACTTTGAAATCCTTATCCCAGAAGACCAAATGGCAAAAGTCACTACACCAGCAGGAGAAACTGATCATTCTACTATATAAAAAAGAGAAAACAATGTCTGAAACTCATGGGATTGGTGTTTCCATGCCTAGTGACAAAAGTAAATGAGCATTTATACCAGTTATGGTCTGACATGGAAAGGGTCATTTGGGGGCTCAAATCCCACCATGCAAGTAACTGAGAACAACAAAACTGCTGGTTGTGGAAGCAGATAAGGGGAAATCTAGGAATGGCATGATAGATATTGCTGCCATTGGACCAATGAAGCAGTAGATGTTAGGGGTATCTCAATAACACTCTTATTATTTTGTTTTGTTTTGTTTCAAGAAAGTAGACCTGCCAAAATTTTGAAGAATTGTGAAAGGACAGAGTAAAATTGACTTAGCATACAAGCAGTACATTTCTCATTTTTTATTTGTGCATTTTCTAAGATATGAAATTATGGTCTTACAATATTGTAAATAGGATGTGAGGAGGAAAAACTCACTATAATTTTGCCATTATTTACTAGAGTTTGGCAGCATATGTAGATATAGAAATTTGTGCCCACATCTTTGAATATTTCTGAAAGCAGAAGGCTTACTAGAGAAGTTTGCAAACACACAATGAATAAGGACTCGTAGAATGGTGTTTCCAGGAAAAGAAGAATGAGAAAAATGCTCACCCAAATTCCCACAGCTTTCGGAGTCTTCAGAAAAAAACAAACAAAAAAAGAAGTTTTCTAAGAATATAAGTGGAAAAGGAGGTTTCTTTCCATTGATCCCTATCTCTTCAGAATACCATTTCAGAGATAAAATACAAAACAAGACCTCTATCTGGGTTGTTCTCCCACTGATATGTGCTTAGTTTTTAAGAAGATTCTTGTCATGGCTTTTTTTTTTCCTTCCTACCCCACAACATCAGAGGAGGCAGACCCAGAAGGGAAGAGAACAGAATATCAGAAAACACATAGCTCCAACGTACTCATCTCCATTGTAGGGAAAAGAAAAGAATGAAAGAATAAATCCTGCCTCCGATCCACTCCAAATTCCTGGGACTGAAACAACCATTTAGGAAAGATATAAGACTTGAATTGAATTTTAATTGGAAGTTTAAATACAAGACTATAAGGAAATCGATAACAGAAAGTGTACAGAAGGAGTCATATAATCTTAACACTAAGGACTTCACTAATCATTAGAGACTAGAGATTCTATATTATTCAGTTGGGAATATATATTTTTTAAAGGAAGAAATAAAAAAGGAAACAAGTCCAAACTTACTCATCCAGTGAATTTGCGTTGTTTAATAAACTAGTTACATATGATGACACCAAAGAGTGGGACATCAGATCACAGAAGACACTACATCCATTATTTTACAAGCAAAAGACTGATAACTAAGACATATCTATGCAACCAGTGTGACCTGCATCACTGGCTGAGGCTGCCTTTGTTAGGGTTCTCTCACGACAATTAATTTACATGCAAGTAATATATTTAAGAGCTAATCCCAGTAAATACCTGGAGAGGAGTTAAGAAGTAAAACAGAAAAGGGAAGGAAGTCTATTCTCCTACCTTTTCCCCCACCTTTACTTGACATCCAGAGAATTAGGGTCAGTTATTTACAACTCTGAGAGCTCTCTCTATTTTACATTTTCCCTAGTCTTTTTTTTTTTTTTAATACAGGTAAGAGAGGTGCTGGAGTTAGCATAGAAGTAGTAGAGCCAGTTAGCCTACCTCCTAACAAGCTGGCTGTTTTTTTTTTATTGTTGTGTAACAACCTACCCCCCAAATTATTGGTTTGTCATGAGAAGAACCATTCCTTTTGCTCACATATCTGCAATTTGATCAGAGATTTATGAGGAATTTTGTCTCTGTTCTATATGGCATCAGCTAGAATGTCTGGACTGGGGCTGGAAGACCCACTTCCAAAGATGGCTCAGTAAATATGGTTAAAAGGTTGGTGCTGGTGACTAGCTGGACACTCATCTAGAGCCCTGATAACAGTTTTGTGGCACAAGAGCCTTTCCGTGGAGCTGCTTGGGCTCCTCACAGCATGACTCATATTGTTGGTCAAAATAGTGACACAGCTCTGGGATATTCAGGAAGAAGGGGCATTGAATCACCTTTTTACGGAAGGAGTGAGAGAGACCCTTGGTACTGAAACAAGCCTTGAGGTAAATGACCAGTTATGCATGCTCTCTTTAAAATGGAGGGTGGGACCCTAACTCCCTTTAGTCCTCAAAACAATATTTTGTTTTTCAACCATTTAAATTTATTTGCCCTAATTTAAAGGTAACACAGCCACTTCATTAACTGTTTTGAGAATACTCTGAATTTCATGTGTATGTTTTTATCCCTTACAAATCCTTTCTTGCCCACATTAGATTCATTGTCTTAAGAAATGAATAATCTTCAGAAATCTCTTATGTATATGAAAAATGAAAGAAGCAGAAAAGGAAATAGCTTTAGGCTAAGTCACACATCTCTTTAACAAATCAAATCAAAGTAGTGCTTCATGATGCAGCTATCTGCTAAATCAGGCCTATCAATTTGAATTTCTCCATGCACTGTTCTTTTTCCCTTGCTTCCCCTGTCTTATTGTGTTTTCAAATCACTACTGATGCCTTCCACCTTCTTGACAGTTTCCTTTGTCACTGGTAAGGCTCAAATCTGGCATTGAACATAGGTATGACCAGGAGGACACTCAGAGTTTGTTGGCAAGAAAATCACCCTAAAAAAGAGTTTTCTCGCTTGTGTGCTTAAATATATCTGTTGAGTCAGATGGTTTTTTTCCCCAAACTTTTCTTCTTCATAGGGAAAGAAATGGCCTCGTGGAGGCAAGTCTCTGTGTCTGAATAAAAAGAATTAACTATAGGGGAAATTATTTCTATGTTGAAATGAATTCTTCTCTGCGGCTTTATTTTGAACTATATTACCAATATTCCTTACGAATACAAAATTGGACAGCTGAATTTCATATCATTTTGATGAAATGAGTAAATTCAGTGGGGACTACCACCGATGCTAAAGGTCTTCAAGAAGGGAGAGTTTATTTTGAAGCGTTATCAGATAAGAACAAAAGACAATATAAGCTCTAAACAGACAAGCTGATTTCATGTTTGCCTCGGGCAAACCAAATGCTCACTGTTGATTTACCATTGAATTGTGAAAGCAAAGGCTATAAAAGCAAAAACAATCTTTGTTCTTTTTTTTTCCCCATTGTGGTTCCTTGATACCCTAAAGTAATATGATTTGCTATGGAGGATGTGAAGAAGGGTTGCTTAGACTTATGGTTCTGGAAACTTTCAACCGTTTTAACATTGTGGACACGAGCATTAAAAAAATCAAATCATTTCTGTGACAAAGGTTAGAAATATTGTTACAAAGACAGGGAAATTGAGTTTTAGTGATCTCTTTCCACCTTAGTGTCCCTGTAAAAGCTGCGAGGTGAGGTAAAGCAGTAACAGCACAAAATGTGATTTCCAGTATACTGGCATACCTTTAGAAGGGCACAGGTTTACGAAACATTAGCTATAAGCACCAGGGAGGTCACTAATATTTAAGTGCTATCACCAGTGGAAGCAAGAATCTATGTTGTTGGACAATATCTTGCTGAGCAAGGAGAATCATTTCTTCCCTGAGTGAATTATACCAATCAGTTAACATAAATTGTGATGAGTCAAAATGTTAAAGCAGTATTTTTTTCCCACCACCTTAAGAATAAAGGTGTTTACTTCCCTAACTTTCTTTACTGAAAAAGAATGGGGAGAAAAATCATGATACTGTGATACTTTCATAGGAATCTTATTAACCTGATATAACTGATCTCGTCAAAAATATAAGGAGTCAGATGAGGGACTGAAAACTCATAAAAGTTTGCCTAAATGAGCAGAGCTAAGGAAAAGCCAAGCATGGGAGTCAGACTCAAATACTTTACTGACCTCAAGAATCTCTGGTCAATTATTTACGCATTACAGCTCCTACTGGCTCTAAAAGTTATTAGGATCATTTACTTCATGTTCTCATCATGAGGAAAAAAATAGTTTTAAATATATCCCTCCCATTAGGTAAAAAGGAAAAATCCTTAATCATTTTGATATTATGTTAAAAATGTAATAACTAGATTTTGAATCAAATAATATAATAAACCTTATCCTTTAAATTATATTAGAATTAACAGCAATAGCCATGGAGTTCTATGGAATTTTCGTATGTCCCGGGCCACACACTGTTTCTAGGGCTGCTGTAACAAGTACCACAAAATTGGTGGTTTAAAACAACAGATATGTATTGTCTCACAGTTCTAGAAGACCTAAGTCTGAAATCAAGAGATCAGCAGGGTTGGTTCTTTCTGAGGGCTCTGATGGAGAATCTGTTCACTGCCTTTTTTCTAGCTTCTGGGGACAGCTGGGAACCTTTGTCATTCTTTGGCTTATAGAAACATCACTGTAATACCTGCTTCAATCTCCACATGGCACTCCCGCTGGGTGTCTCTTCTCTCTTAAGAGGATATTGGTCATATTGGATTAAAGGCTCACCCTACTCCAATATGACCTCATCGTAATTTGCATCTTAATTACATCTGCAAAAATCATATCTCCAAGTAAAGTCACACATGTACAGGTATCAGGGATGAGGACTTCCACACACCTTTTGGGGAGACACAATTCAACATATGGCATGTAGAAATCATGCAGGAGAGATCAGCTGAAAAACCATCAAGCAGAAAATATAAAGCCTGAAAGAGCTGGATAGATGTGGTTATATCTATGTGTGTATGTATATATGTGTTTGTGTATGTGCTAATGTGTTCAAATTTACGTGTGATGTCACAATTAATACACTGCTTTTAGGCTAGTTCCTCTTTTTGAAATGGATATGAAGCTATGGAAAGTCAGGAATCTGAATGGACTATTTCAATGATCAGGTATGCATTTCCTTCTTCTCTGTCTACAAATAATTAACCAATGTTTAGATTTCTCAGCTGGAGATTTATCTTCAAAAAGTCTTTCTGGCCTTTGCCTTTGGGACTTGTATTCTCTGAGAAGATTCTCAGAATTCTCCAATCTTTTAATTAAAAAAAACCCTGGTTTTGGATGTATAAATTTATTATCTCTTTTCATACAAGTAGGAATTGATCATACTTTCTTCAGAAATTTTTATCATGAATAGTCATCATACCCTTGGTCCCATATTTTAATTTTCTAGTATTTAGATGTTTTTTGGTAAATATTTTTTTAAATAGCTAAAATTATACCTAGTAATGATGAGGTTTCAATTAATATATGGAATATCAATATAAATCTGAAACTAGCTTTATAGAACACTGAAGACCATGATTTTATAGTTATATGGCACAAGAGTTCAGAAGAGTTCAGAAGCTATTCATCTGGGAAACCAGAATAAAAATCCTTAGGTCAACATTCATGTAATTTCTTAAAAAAGTAAAATACCTCCATAATATTTTAAAGAGATCCTTTGCCTACTGTGCACAAAGCAGCAGTCCATTTGGAGCAAAATATATTGGTTAAGTTGCTTAGAACTCAAGTCTTCCTATTTTGTGTATGCATTTTTATTTATATGTTCCCCACTCTTTATGGGTCTGATCTATGCTTGTTATAGAGTTTAAAAGCCGTTCTGAAACCTAATTGAGTTGGTTTATTTTATATTCTTTATACAATTTTTTTTTGTTTGTCTGTTCCCATAATGATACTTTCACTGTACACTAATGCTTAGATGTCCTAAAAAAGTGTTATTTGCTTTTGGTTTAGAAACTAAATTAGAGTAGCAAAAACACCCATAGTATCTCCCTCTCTTATTTTAAATGTGCTGGCTCTGGCTTTTATGTGATACAGATTCCAGAGGACGTGTAGCGGTAGACAACAATTATTAATTCTTATTCCCCCCTTCCAGCTCAGAAGGTAGTTACCTAAATGCTATACTAAATTTAGAGAAAAGAATATTACCTCTGTGATCCATATTCTTCCCCTAAACTACTGAACTAGCTTTATTGCCCAACAAGCTAATGAAGAGGAAAGCAGTCACGGAGCATACACAGTGAAAAACTGAAAAGAAGGGTGAAAACTGGAGTCATCCAGCTCTTCTCCACTGCACCAAGTAGGGAGGGGGGAAAAAGCTGCAGTGATAGGGGAAAGAAAGAACACCAGCTTCCTTGCTTACCCTCTCTTCCTCAGATCGACCAGAAAACCAGGGAAATCTATCCAGTGGGGACATTCCTTTGGTCCCACTCATGTTCACGTTGAAAGTGAGCATACACTCATGAAGGCATGTAAGACAGCCCTTCATGCTTTTATCTCCCTGATTTAGCCAACCATCCTTTAATGGCCCATTGCAATTCCCTGTTAGGACTCTTACTGTGAGGAGGCTATCTCTCTGTCCATTGTTGGCCATTATGGGTTATAAAATGCGTTCCCTGGTCTGCAGAAATTATGGTCCGCCGTCCAAATTGGTGCAATATCTCCTGTTCTGGTTCTTTCAAAATACTCAGCATTTGCATCTACACTGAGTAGGTGTAGCCCAATGCACAGTCAGTGTCTATTCCTATCAGGACCCATCTGTAGCTCACAGTGCTACCAGCATCAGTCTCACTTGCCAGCTATGATCAAGGCCTTTTTCCGCCAGGGGATCTACCACATAGCCATCTGCAGTCTCTGCCTCTTGGCAGATAGGACAGTTTTTATTGATTTTTTTGTCTCAGAGGGTGCAAAAGGGCTATGTTTAGACTCAGCCCATCTCTGCGTTGCCGCCCTACCCCCAGGTTCACTCATTTCATGGATCCCGGTGGCCACCTTAAGTGAGCACATGGGGATATGGGCTTGTTAATTCCAAACACCTTCTGAACCGGAAAGAAGATTCTTCTGAGGGCATCGCCATGTCCTACTTTAATGCCAAATGTCAAATTCCCAGTGATCTTCATAGGGCTGTGTATGCCCCATAAGGGCATCTTTTATAGGCCAGGTTTCCATTGCCCTCCTGCCTAACCGTATGACTAGGTCATTGAGCACTGCCTGGGAGTCAGTAAAAACCCATACCTAGGAGATTTTACAACTGTTCAATTCTTCCATCACTGCTAGGAAAGCAGCATGCAATTCAGACCACCAAGCTGATTTGTTTTTACCTTCTTCCCTCAGAGTGGTAACCCTCCATATAGGACGTTGTCCATTCACCTTGGAACTGCCACTTCTTTGTCAGTCAGTTGAGAGTTGTTTATAGGGCACTGTCAATGTTAATAGAATCCAACAGCCCCTCATGCACTTCCAGAGTCAGTCTTAAAGGGGAAAAGAGGCTCCCTACTTGTAAGTATCTCTTCCTTGAATTGCCCAGTCAGCATGATCCTGTACAAACCATTTAAATTTTATTGTGGAACTTTTAGGGTACTGACAACCCCATTAAAGTGTTTCTCTAGGACATCATCCTAGACATTATAGCTACTTCTGATTTTAAGATCACTTTATGTCTGCTTCATGGAGGTAGCTTCAGTTAATAATGTCCAATAACAAGGTAGTAAATGCCCCTCAAATGAAAATTCTGCTAGTTTAAAACCCCAGTAGTGTTGTTGGGAGATGTTCATAAGCCCCAATATGCTTCACTTAGGGCTACCATACAGAGAATTTGTCCCTACAGCACTCCAGCTTGTCTTTCACACTGTGTGGGCTCAGGCAGTCTTATTGGTTCCCATTTAATATGTCTAATTAACGTTGCCTGAAGGGAAGATTTACATGCTTTCTATTTTACAGTACTAGGTAGGGAGAGCATTCCCCAGTGAGATACAATGCCTATTTCTACAATATATAAGGTAAAAGAGACTTCACATAAAACCCTTTCACATAAAACCTGTTCAAACATACCAATTCTCCTCCACCTTTTTACCTTAATTCCATCAACTCTTACTCTTAACATCAACTCTTCTGTTTCCTAACTGTAGCCTCTATTAAGACTTCATCCACGTGTGCCTGGGTGGCTCAGTTGGTTAAATGACTACCTTCGGCTCAGGTCATGATCCTGGAGTCCCAGGATCAAGTCTCCCATCAGGCTCTCTGCTCAGCAGGGAGTCTGCTTCTCCCTCCGCCCCTCCCCACCTCATGCTCTCTCTCTCTCTCTCTCTCTCTCATTCTCGCTCTCAAATAAATAAATCTTAAAAAAATAAAAAAGACTTCATCGATAGGTTTTTGCTTTACAATACTAGACAGGGGAAGTATTCCCCAGCCAGACATATTATTCATTCTCAAAAAAAAAAAAAAAAAAAGGTAAAAAAGACACAACTCGTTTATATAAACCTTGTTTAAACATTCCAACTTCCATAATCCTGTCAACTATTACATTTTTATATTCTCTCAATCCACCTGTAGCCCAAATCAGGGCT
The DNA here is from genome assembly GCF_037043125.1 of Eumetopias jubatus. Classification (NCBI taxonomy): domain Eukaryota; kingdom Metazoa; phylum Chordata; class Mammalia; order Carnivora; family Otariidae; genus Eumetopias; species Eumetopias jubatus. The sequence goes on along the minus strand of NW_028274809.1, from coordinate 157,633,308 downwards.
TTGCCAATGCGTTTGGTACCACAGTTCATGGAACAACACCTGTATTAAGGAATCCTGGTAACATCTCTTCTCTACCCCTGACCTACTCCTGTCCAATAGGCTTTGGGTGCCCAGCAAAGAGTAAAGCAGAGAGACCCTGATCCTTTTGTCAATTTTTTGTCTTTATTAACCTAATCACTGTCCTAAGTGATTTCTGGTCAAGTTTTTCATAGTAATCTCTACCTTACAACTTTTTAAATTTCTCCAAATTTGGGAAAAGAGAATAGACGTGTTTGGGGATGTTTAATGTTAGGGGAGCAAAAGGTGATCCCTTCGGCACCCCAAAGCTTTGACAGTGCTATATTATAACCTTTATTTTAATCCATCAATGTCCATTTTATTCATCCCATTTCTTAATAACCATCTACAGATTTCCACACTGCTTGGATGAGTTCTATAACTCCTCCCCTCCTGTTTTCTCTTTGTTTCACTCCTGTTAACATTTGCTTTACCCACCTTATTTCTTAAAATAACCTTTTACAGATTTCTACCTAATTGAGAAGAGCCCCTTGACTCTTACCTAGGCCTCTTTGCATTCTCTTGTTAATTGACCTAATTTATTTATTTGTATCTGTAAGACCCAGTAGGGAAGCTGAGACAGCAAATTCTTTCTGTCCCTTGGTTATAATGGGGTGCCCACATGAAAAAGGTTCCTTTTGCCACAGCATTTACTATGACTAGGTACCCGGCATATTCACTGGGTAAATATCCTTGTTGTCATAAAGCCGGTTCCATGTGGCTTGCATATGAAGTGTATCAACTGCTACATCTGGGGAATTCCACATGGCATTTATAGGGGGAGATGGACAGCCTCCTTTCTCAAGGTAAACAGACCATACAGTGGCTCTTATCCAGTTCGCTAGGCTGACATATAACCATCTGTGATTGTTCCATAATGAGCTGTGCGTCCTGTGTCAACCCAAACATGCTCTTTCATTCTGCAGCATTCAAAACCAAAGATACAGCTCCTAAATTAGTTATACTCAAACCTGTTTCAGTAGAAGTTCCTTAAGAACTTGATGATACCAATCCACAAAATGAAACAGTTCTTGTATACTATCCTCCTTGGTTTCCTGGTTTGCCCTTTCCCCACGTTGCCTACCTTATTGGTGACCAGTTAATTATAAAAGGATATAATTCAGGGTGAGCCAGATGGAAGAGATGCATAGGGCAAGGTATGGGGAAAGGATGTGAAGCTTCCATGCCGTCTTGGAGTATACCACTCTCCCCAAATATCCACCTGCTCATCAACCAGGAGGTTTTCCAAATCACACCATTTTGGGTTTTTACGGAAGTTCCATTATGATGGATGAAATCTATGGCCATTGGTGGTTGAACTCCATCTCCAGCCCCTCTTCCCTCCTCAGAGATCTGGAGGAAGCCTTGGCTCCACTAGCAACAGGGCCCCCATCCTGAAAGGCTTTCCAAAAGTCACCTCATTAACAAAACAAAAGATGCTTTTATTGCTCTCTTGCTCTCATCACAGAAAATTTCAAGAGTTTTAGGATTTCTGTGCCAGAGACCAAATACTTATTTCTTATTACACATCACAATATTATAGTACCTTTGAAATTTCATAGAAATTTACTTACTTGGAATATATCATGGGACTTAATTTCCAAAGACTTCCTTTTGAAGAAACAATAACCTGCACAAATGCTTCTCATTCTTTTTGACTATAGAACCAGAACAATAAAAATGGAGTCACTTATGTCAGGTACAAAATGGAGTTGGCCAAAGCAGGCACATTAAAGAAAAACAAAACTCAACCTTACCTAAGTTGCAGGAATTTATAGCTCTTCTCAGAAATCAGCAGAGGATGTCAACCAGTCCCCAAATGCCAAGTTTGTTACACCATCTTTGGGCTCCCTTGTTCCTCTGACTCAGCTACCCTGATCCAAATAAGAAAGAACACCACTAGGCAACCAATCAGCTGAAAAAGCCAAATAACTTCCACATTTACCACATTAAAAAAAAAAAAAAGGCTTTAGTTTGTGAGCAACTTGGAACACTTTGCTCCATTAACCTTGAGTTTCCTGGTTTGCAGGTGGATACTCTTGCAATGAACTCATCTTCCTGATGTACAGTTTGTTTTTTGACATGACAATGACGTTTAAAAATTTCAAAAAAATAATGATTCCATAGGAGATGGTCTCTGGAATTTACTATAATTTGATTGAGAAAATAAGTATTAAAAAGATAAAAACTTCTACCAATGTAGGACTTTTAGGAAGAAATTATTATTTTATGAATTTGTAAAATTAGTGGTTTTTTGAGAATTGGGTGCATTAGCTTATAGGATAACACTTCTCATTGGGTACATTAGCTTAGAGGATAATAATTCTCATTTAACTGAGAATTAAAGCAACTTTATTTTGACATTAAATTATCTGAAAAAAAAATCATTTGTTTTTCCCAATAAATAAAAAAGCTTATTTTGAATTAGTTTGAAATAAAACTACTTTGAATTAAGAATTTATAGAAATTTATGGAATTCTTTTAAGTAAATCTCTCCATATATGTTTTTATAGCAGTTAAAAATCTGTTATTCCTATTTACACAGTTTTACTGATTTCTCTTTGCCTTTCAAAATTATTCCTTCATGCTCCTTACATTTTGTAAGAGGTGGGGAGAGGCAAAACTGTAATTTATATCAAAGTGAAATTCTCATAATATCTTTGACGATTTTAGACTTTTAAAACATGGTTTATCTTTGAAAAATCAAGTATCACAGCTGTTACTAAGAAGCATGGACTGCCAGATTTAAACGTGGTAAAAATGTTAAAAATCCATCTCTTTTATGAAGTACTTTATCTTGGTCTTCTAGTTCAGGACATTGAACTAGGCTCAGGCCAAAGCTACTCTAAGCAGCAAATACTGACATATCAACACCATACAGCTAATTAAGTTTTCTCTCATCTTCCAACATTTACATTATCCCCCTAACCACACCCTATTCAGGAAAATACTTCTATACTTACCTATCTCCTGTTATCTCCTCCAGTTGCCTTGTTGTTTTTACTTCATTACTACTTTTAATTCCTTGGTTCTGTTATTCAGATGTAAGCCAGATGTTTCTTCCTTAAAAATAATAAAACAGAATATTTCCTAGAGGTTGTTCTGTTCTTATTGTGTTCAGTGCCCAGCTTCCCCCTTAATTTTCTACACTGGAGGTTTATCTTCGGTATCCATGCATACCCAGGGATGTTCCTTTTATTACTTATTTTATAGATAACAGTAGAAATGGACAAGCATCTGTTGCCTTCCAGCATGTATCCACCCTGTGCACTGTGAGCAGCCATACAACTGAGAGGAATTTGACTATGCTCCCAGCTTTCAAGTTTGCTCTATCATCTCAGCCCCCTTGCCTCAGGGATTGATTTAAACTATGCCTATCTCAATTAGCACAGAGCAAGTTTGGAGATCTGTGGTAGGCTGAATAATGGCCTCCCAAAGATGTCCATGGCTTAATCTCCCAAATCTGTGAATATTACCCTATATAGCAAAAGGGATTTGGTATTTGTGATTAAATTAAGAATGTGAGGTATAGAGATGAACCTGAATTATTCCCTTGGGTCCCAAGTGTAAATCACATGGGTTTTTATTAGAAGGACTCGGGAGGAGTCAGAAAGCAAGGAGAAGGTTATGTGGTGATGGAAACAGAGATTTGGAGTGGTTCATGTTGGAGACATAGAAAGGGACCACAAGTCATGGAATACAAACAACAAGCACTGGAAGAAGCCACTAAACACTGAATAAGGCAAGAGACAGCTTGTATCCTCAGAGCTTCCAGAAGGAACCAGTCTAGCAGACACCTTGCCTTTAGCCCCAAGAAACTGATTTCAGACTTCTGGAACTGTAAGAGACTAAATTTTTGTTATTTTAAGATACTACATGTGTGGTATTTTGTTGTAGCAGCAATAGAAAACTAATATAGGATTAGGACCCAATCAATGGGCTTTTCTTGTCTAGTTGGTTACAAAACAAATTTCATTTTTTCTGTATGGTATATAGAACAGATGTGAAGTATGAAACTATTAGCCATTAACCCATATGATTGAGGAAAGCTTGAATGTGAAACTGACAAATGCAGAAGAGTTAAAAAAAAAAAAAGGTACAGAAAAGCAGGAGCATAGCCCTGGTCAAGACATGCTTGAAACCTGCAATGATTCAGGACTGTTACAGTTATGTGAGCTTATAAATTATCTTCATTATTGACAAGAGTTTTTCAATAACTTGCGATGGAAAGCAACTAAAATGACAGTTTTGCACAAAACCTAAAATTTTAAATACAACAGCTAATATGCTTTCAAAGCTGGTTTGAACCAGTGTCACAGATTAGTAAGGACTCTGAAAGCAGGCTTGGTATTATGGTGCCTGAATTGTTCACCACCATTATCCTCACTCTCTAGCACTGTTAATGTATATAAATAGATGCTTAATAAATGTTTCTGAAATGAGCTGATGACTACAGGGCGCCTGGGTGGCTCAGTCAGTTAAGTGCTGGACTCTTGGTTTTGTCTCAGGTCATGATCTCAGGGTCCTGAGACTGAGCCCCAAGACCGGGCTTCACTGCGCAGGGGGTTTACTTGAGACTTGTCCCTCTCCTTCCCCCTCTGCCCCTCCTCCCATGCCATGCCTGTGCTTGCTCTCTCTCTCTCTCTCAAAAATAAATTCTTAAAAAATAAAGAAATGTGTTCATGACTAAATATAAAAAGTACAAAGCGTGACTAGAATGCCATTATCAGCTAATCTTACCTTAAAAATATAAGCTATGAGAGACTGAACATACAAATGCACAAGGGCCAGGCAGTAAACGAAAACAGAACCCTGACCCACAACTTCTATAGTAACCAGTCAGGAAGGCAAATCACAACCTCTGCAAGCAATTGGCCAAAAACAGTCAGAACTTGGTCCGTGACGGCTTCCTATCTTTGCCTTATGATTCCAACTCAGGACCAATCAAGGAAAGCCAAATATGCTCCTCAGACCAATCATATAAGATGCCTAACTTCTCATTAGCCTGCCTCTAGCTCCCCCTTGCCAACAACCTCCAGTAAGAACATAGCTGGTGTCATCTCTTTTTCTACTATAAAGCTTTTTCATTGCCAAATGACAGTGGCTGAAGCCTTTGCTCTAGCAAACTCTGAAATAATAGCTTCTGTTTCTTCTCATTTGGATTGTCTTCATTTATTTCCATAGCTATACAAATGAAGCTGACAATAATTTTTCTTCAGGTTATTTCTTGTCTTAAGTCATTTACGCATAAGACACAGTTTCTACGAAAAGCTACCTTTTCAATAAAATTTCACCAAATAAACAGGTCAAATATTTTTTCTTGAAATGCAAAGTAAATAGATGGAATTAAGTATTTCTGTCCTAAAATAATCTCCCACTGATCTGGAATTTGCTTAAAGTTTGACCACTGGGGTTTTATTTAATTCACTTATTATTTTTTTTTTAAATTAATAAATGCAACAATTAAAACTCTCCATGACTGGCACTAAGTACAGGGGCATAGTGATGGACAGAGGGATTCTGCTCCAGGCCTCGGGGAGATTATATTCTAGAGGGATAGTGAAGATACTGCACATTTACATAATTATATATATTTTTTAAAGATTTTATTTATTTATTTGAGAGAGAGAGAATGAGAGATAGAGAGCACGAGAGGGAAGAGGGTCAGAGGGAGAAGCAGACTCCCCGTTGAGCAGGGAGCCCGATGTGGGACTCGATCCCGGGACTCCAGGATCATGACCTGAGCCGAAGGCAGTCGCTTAACCAACTGAGCCACCCAGGCGCCCTACATAATTATATTTTTAATTATAATCTTAGTAAGGGCCAAAGGTAGAAATTCAGGAAGATAAAAGGATATGGTACAAGGGTTCCAGTCTTGACTGGGGACTGAGAAGGGCTTTATAAAGTAGTGATAGAGGATCAAATTGCCCCTCCCTCTAATTATCTTCTAAAACTTTAGAGATTAGTTATGATTCCAGGAAGGGCTTAAAACTCAAATGACTGTAACTGAATTCCTGTCATTCTGGCAGAATAGGGCATAAAAATAAAAATCATTTTGGCTTATTGGAAAATAAAGTTATGTTTCTTAACATACTAGAGATTTTGGACTCTGATTCATACCTACTATACTTATATATCCTATACATCAAGGTGTTAAAAATGATTATGTCAGATTCATTTATTTTCCTTGTAGATATCTGTGCTTTTATAATAAACTAGTTATTTGAAAGAAAAAAGTGAAGAAAGACTGCTTAAAAACCCTTTGGCTTTTGTTTCCTGGAAAAATATAGGGCAGACTCCTTATTAGAGTCCTTAGGAATACTCTTCATAATTTATCCCCAAACCTGTCTTCCTCTGCTTTCCTAGAACTATCCATCACTCCTTTTGACACCTTTAGTATTTTCAACATACCAAGTTTCTTTTGCTTACACATTGAACCTGTTTCCATGGCTCCATGTTTCTATTCATGTGCTTTAGTCAACCTCAGTTGCATTGTTTGCCTTCTCTCCCTTGTATGTTCATTACATATGCCCAGGCTAACTATGATCTCCTCTGTGAGGCTTTTCCCACCCAACCCACCTCAGATAAGCACTATTAATTTACTACTTTACCCTTATAATGTAGTACATTTTTCTTATCACTAATTTAGTTCTCTGAAGTATTAGGGCGAATATCTGGAGATGAAAACCCTACACTTCAGTTGTCTTCATCAACAGCATTCACTCTATCACTGTTCAAATTTCTATTTGACATTTTTTTAACCTAAATCTAAATTTATTATGAAACTAATTTAACTTAAAACAGCATAATACTTCATATAACTAAAATATGGTCTCAAAGATATAGAGTATTTCATCTATATTTACAATTTGGAAAACCATTTATTCAGAGAAGTTAATGGTGCAGTTATGAGCAGTAACTTATAGTGGTTAAGTGGCCAACCTCTGAAGCTCTGAAACCCAGATTGCCCCAACTTGACTTTTGGATCTGCTACTTATTAGCTGTGTGACCATGAGCAAATGATTTCAACTTTTTGTGTCTCCATGTCTCCATTTCCTGATATGTCAAATGGGGATATTTATAGTACCTGGCATAGCATGTTGCAGTGAGTTATAAATGGACGAAAAGAGGTTAGAACAATGTCTGGCACATAGTAACCTCTTGGTATATTTTACCTATTAATTCTATCAGCAGTCATGATTATAGTGGTAGGAAGAGGAGGCAAGGGATTAATTTTGGTGTTAGTATGTGCCAGACAATATGCTAGTTTTTTCTTTCATCATGGAGTTATAGTCTACCAAGGGGGCAGAAATATAAGCAGATCAAGGCACACCACTGCCACAAGAGGTGAAGGCACATAGAAGATCAGGAACATTGTGGGAGAGGCATTAGAGAAGTAACATCCGGGCTGAGTTATGGAGTTCTAGTAGAAGTTAGCAAAAAAGAAACAGAGAAGCAGAGTTCCAGGCACCTACAGGCACACATGAATGGAGGGGGCCTGGGAGACCATGGTACCTGGAGCCCCTCCCTGAAGTATAGCAGTGGTAGTCAATACCACGGACAACAGAGAAAGATAGATTTTAGACTGGAAAAGAGTTTGTTTCATGTGGAGATGCTTGGATTTTTCATAGAAGGAGTTAGAAAAAAAAGCATGGGAATTTTATTTTAGATTGATTAATTTAAAAACATTACTTGTCATTAGTGTGGACAATGTATTAGGAGACAATGAGTTGGGATCAGGTATGCCAGGTAGAAATTTACTGCACTAATTCAAATATAACCACAAAGCCCCGGGTAGAAGTAGGAACAGTATAGTAGAGAGACACTGTTTGAAAAATATCAAGAGGGTTCAGAGGTATAGAAAGACTAAAGGTGGAAATGGCAGGTTATGAGGTTTGGGCATGTTTGCAAAAATATAACTGTAGTTAAGAAGAAGTTTAAATTGAGGAAAAATAAGAAGGAATATAACACTGGCTGCATGGCACTGAATGTTCAATATTTTCTGGCTTAAAGTAGTTTTTTGATTAATCAATTTATGTTCTGAACTTGGAGACCACACTACATAAATAAAATAAGAGCTAACTAAATATTTGTCACTAATATTATGAGAACACTGAGGATATAACTTATTATAAGCTATAATTTAAATAATTTATTTTGAGAAACAAACTGGAAGGCAAAAAATTAGCAAATCATGTTACTTGTGTAATTTGTTAATTATGTAACTTATGTTACTTATATTATGTTCCTGGCATTGTGTTGATCATTTTAAATATATGTTACAACACAAGAGCAATCTTATGAAATGGGTATCAATATCTCATTTTATATATGAGGAATGTGAAGTTAAAAGCATTTAAATAATTTGTTTAAGGTTAGATGAGAAGTGGCAGAGCCAGGATTAAAATCCTAATCAATCAAACTGCATATTTTATTCATCTACAACCACATTACACTCCTGACAAAGTAAAAAATAAAGCAAATAAAAAGACTAGATATACAGTAAATCCAGTTTTGGATAGGAAGGTCACATTTCTTCTATATGAGAGGAAGAAAGCCTCCTCCAATATGAAGAAACATTAATTAATATTGTAATTCTTACAATGTGCTGACATTGTGACAAGAGTTGGACTTCAATATAAGAAAAAACTGTTTTTGCATGTAAGAAATGCAAGGCTCTGACTTCAAAGAATATTTAGAGACTGCTACTGAAAGTATAAGAAGGTAGAAAAGTGTGGCTAAAATGGTGAAGCAATACTTAATCCTAAGGCACAATTTTGCATAGTCTGAATTTCCTTTCACTGTATAAGGATAAACAAATTACCTCAGATTTCAGCTTTTGGAGATTTAGATTATTATGAAGAATTCAGAGAGACCCTGATGGCCCTCCCAATTGATACTCTTTACAGAATAACGCTCCATTCCCTCCCCCCCCCACGCCCCCGAAATCTTTTTCCTTTTATTTCAGAGGGAAGGAAATAAAGTCAGACACTTACCCACTCCACCCCCTAAGGTCCTGCCTCACCCAGAACGTGGAGTGAAAGAAGGACGGGGCCCAGTCTCCCACAAAGCCCACCCTCTCTCCGACTCTTCCTTCCCACAAAGTGGCAAGATTAGAAAAATTATATTGTTCTTCCTCTGGCGCTGCAGCCAAAAAGTGAGGGAGGCAGATGTGGAAAAGGGAATTTCCTCTTACTACACAGAAGCCCCCTTCCAGGCAGAGAAGACTCCCCGGCTGCCTGCGGGGAGAGGTGGAGGTAAGATATGGGGCAAGAGAAGAGAAAGCCCCCAGACCTTTTTCTTTAACCTGACATATTTATACATTTACAGCTTTCGGAGAGGGGAAGAAGCTTGGAGTGACAATAGTTCCGCAAAGGCCGGGGATGAAAACCAAATAGCAGCTGTTTTGGCCATAATTTCCTGCCTCCTTGCTCCTAAAATCTTGAGTGGTAAAGGGGAAACAGGAAGTAAAAAGTGGAGGGAGGTAATGTTTGAGGGTCCTGAGCCCAGAGCTCACTGCGAAAGAAGGTGAGGCAGCAGAAGAGGGGCAGCCGGGTCCCACCAAGAAAAGGGGCCTCGGAGAGACATGTAAGAAGCGGCCACTCACGTCCTGCCTCTCCACCAGCTCCGCACGTCTCCAAAGGCTGGGCGGGGGCTACACCAGACATCTCCTCCAACAGGAGCGCTCCTCCTCCTCCTGCAGCAGGTCAGCCTGCGCCACGGCCTTCAGCACACGCTTCTTGAAGCTGTCCCGGACATCACCCCCCATCAAAACCTCATACTAGAGGAAGCAGGCCTTCTCAGAGTAAATGAAGTCCATCTCGCACACGCTGCGGAAGCATTTGTCCAGGAGCTTCACAGGTCGGTGCATCAGCTCCAGCCTGACGAGGTCATTGACCAGGCGCTCCATGGCGCCGCAGAAATAGAGGCTGGCGTATCTTTTATAGATGACTTTGAGGTCCTCCTACTCCAGGAAGCTGCACATCATGGGTAGCAAGCCAGAACGACTTACATAAGCTCCTGAGCCGTCTTCTTTCGCGGCGTGTCTGCTGTGGCCAAGCACCATTTCTGCAGCCACAACTTCTCCCGCCCACTGATGGGCTGCATGAAGCGCATCGTCTTGCAGCCGGCCGCTCTGCGTGTCTCTCATCGGCCACCGTAGGCCCCAAGTCCTCTTTTAAAAGTTTTTCTTCCTCTCTCTTGAAGGCTCGCCTGCTCCAGCCTGCCTGGAAACTTCTAAGACACCTGGCTCAAAGCAATGAAAGGTCAGAAGGGTATCCCCTACGAGCACCTTAGGGGCCGACATGCTTTTGACAAGACTAACTGCTCCCCTGCTGCCTTTATCTAGAGTGCCTAAGTCAGTCTTGCTTGGGGCTTTGACATTCAGGGATCAGTTTTTGCTGAGGACCGCTGACATTTCACATTCTTCCATGGGCTGAACTTTGGTGAACTTGAGGCATAAGTTTTATTCTATAGTGAAGTTGTTTTATATATATATACACATATATAATTCAATTTATATATATATAATTCAAAGCAGAAACAATTTGTTATATATGTAGAATCTTATGAATAAGCAAATACATCTTTTATCCAGTTTTCCAAAACATTTTTAGATCTGACTTAAGATAATGGTAATTTAATTTGAATTGCTTTTGAATGCAATATAGTCATTCTTTTCTCATGATTGCTTGATTCTAGATTTCAAATTTGTCTTTGTATATAATTATAATCTCTCGAGTTTTTTTTCACAAATGAAATATTAGGTGGATTCATAAAGCCTGTATAAAATGTAATTAAACAATTTACATTATCAGGTATCTGTCAAGTATCAGTTAATCAGGGTTTTTTTTTTTTAAGATTTTATTTATTTGACAGAGAGAGACACAGCGAGAGAGGGAACACAAGCAGGGGGAGTAGGAGAGGGAGAAGCAGGCTTCCCGCTGAGCGGGGAGCCCGATGTGGGGCTCAAACCCAGGACCCTGGGATCATGACCTGAACCGAAGGCAGACGCTTAACGACTAAGCCACCCAGGCGCCCCTAATCAGGGTTTTAAATAGTAAACAAACAGTTCAGTGACAAAACAAAATCTTGTGTTGTCTCCAGAAGGATGGCAACTATGTATTAATATAAAGGTCAGCTAGTATGCCTAGGTTGAAATGCTAGCTTAATGGCTCTATGAGTTACTAGGTATGGGACTTTAGGAAAGCATTTCACTTAAGGATGCCTTGGTTTCTTCATCAATAAAAATGTACTTAGCGTTGTTGTAGGTGTTAAATGATTTACAGAGATATTGCATCTGAAGCATTTAGCATGTTACTTGCCATATAGTTAGCATTAAGTAAGCATTATTATTTATCTATTCCATACCCACAGACAGATTTGGGAAGGAGGGAGGCTACATAGTGAATTGCCTAGCTTTATTTTTCCTGTTGCTTAAGATAACCTGATAGGTCCAAAGGGGTACTGAAGTTAACTTCGATTGGGAGAACTAACTGTGAAATTTTCAGGAATTTTGGGAGTTGGTTGATGTTATGTTGGTAGCTTGAAATTGGCTATGATGGGATTATTTATACCAACTAGTCCCAGAAGGCAGTTGTTAAACATTTACCAGGACAATACTGAAGTTAGCTTTGTTATCCAAGTCAGTAGTTTTCACCTGCTCTGATCTACTGGTCACATGTACAAGGTCTTTAGACAGATTATAGAAAATATTACATCCGTTAAAAAAAAAAGGGAAATGGAAATTTGGCAGTTTCTTATATTGGTAATGTTTACCCACAACATGACCCAGAAATTCTACTCCAAGGTATTCACCAAAGAGAAATGAAGGCATAGATCCACAAAAGAATTGTTCAAAAATTTCCTAGCAACATTACTCATAATGGGCAAAAACAGACTTCTCACAACAGTAGTATAAAAATAAATTTTATATTTGTACAAGTGAATACTATATAATACTAGAAAGAAATGAATTATTGATGCATAAAGCCAAGTGAAAGAATCTCACAGATGTAGAGTTGACTGAAAGAAGCCAGACAGAAAAAGAGTGTGTAGCACATGACTTTATTTATATAAAGATTAAGACCAAACAAAAGTGATCTATGGTAAGAGAAATTAGTAGAGTCGTTGCCTTGGTGGGTTAGGGATGGTGGTGGTGATGATAGTGGTGATTGACTGGAAAAGAGCATGAGAGAAATTTTTGGGGTGATGGAAATGTTCTATATTTTGAAGTGGCTGTTGGCTACATGGGTATACACATCATATCTTACCAACTATATACTAAAGATCTGTACATTTTACTTTACATAAATTATATATCAACAAAGAAATAAAACAATATATTTTAATAGAAATGCTGCTTAAGAATAGATAAGGGTGATGACCAAATTTGATAATTAGAAAATAAAGTTTGGGGAATATGTATATTTATATGAAAAGAAGAAAAAGAGTAACAATTAGGTGTACAATCCATTTATTCCATCTTTCAGTCACTATAATTTTTTGAATTGTGTGACCTTAGATAACTAACTTGACCTTAAGAATATTCTGGTTTCTAATCTCCTAAAATGGGATTAAATATAATATTTACCTTAAAAGATAGCTGGATTAAATTAAATAATTCATCAAAGGAATTTAAGGTGCCTGGTGTTTAGTAAATATTTAATAAGTATAAATTCTTTTATAACTATTTTTATTATTAGAGGTTATATGCATAAAAGAAAAGATAAAACTCAAAGAGAATACTTACTGAATTTCCAGTTCCATCTCATGAAAATGCCAGAAAGAATGGAGCAGGTACATAAAGAACTAATAGACTAAATTTCCCCTGAGCTGAGCATCTGGAATCTTCAGAATGAAGGGATCCAGGAAGTACAAAATAAATAAGAAGAAACAAACCTAATCACTTTTGCTGCAGTTTTAATTTTCAGTTAAAAAGAGAAAGTATTCCCCCAAAAGAGGGAAAGTGATATGGTTACTTTCAATACGCAAGGGATAAATTGTTATCATCCTTCTAACCAGCAATAATGTATATTCTAGAGAAAAATGAATTTGTTCCTTCTAATGCACATGGAAAATAATTTTAAACCCAGACTTAAATGTAAGAATAGAAGAAAAAGTACTCAGAAATCCACTTGTGACGTACTTTACTTTTCTAGGAAAAATAAAATCTTTAGTATTTTATATTTAGCATTAGTAATAAATGATGAAGAGAAGAATGGAATTAGCTTTGTGGGCAGGAGAGAGGAGTTAATTTACTTCATTGTATACTTCTCTATACTTCTAAAAAATCTTTTTCACTATGATTACTTACTACTTTTATGATAGCAAATAGATAACTTAGGTAAGTTAAATGAAAACATCATATATGTATCATCTCTTTTTTTTAAAGATTTATTTATTTTAGAGAGAGAGAACACACAACAGGGGGAGGGGCAGAAGGACAGGGAGAGAATCTCAGGCAGGCTCTGACTCCCCACTGAGTGCGGAGCCTGATACAGGGCTCAATTTCACCACCCTGAGATCATGACTGAACTGAAATCAAGAGTCTGACACTTAACCAACTGAGCCACCCAGGTGCCCCCTTAGGCTGATTTTTTTTTTAAAGATTTATCTATGTTGTTTTGAGTACTAGTAGTTTGTATTTTTTTTTAAAGATTTTATTTATTTATTTGACAGAGAGAGACACAGCGAGAGAGGGAACACAAGCAGGAGGAGTGGGAGAGGGAGAAGCAGGCTTCCCGCGGAGCAGGGAGCCCGATGCGGGGTTCGATCCCAGGGCCCTGGGATCATGACCTGAGCCAAAGGCAGACACTTAACGACTGAGCCACCCAGGTGCCCCAGTAGTTTGTATATTTTATAGCTGACTAGTAATGCATTGTTTGAATATACAAGTTGTTATCCATTTCTCTGTTAAGGAACATTAAGAATGTTCCAAGTTTTTGGCTATTATGAATTAGTGTGGTCTAAAACTCCTCATATGAATGATTTTGACAACTATATTTTCATTGCTCTTGGATAAATGGACTGAGAGTGACTTTTCTGACTCATAAGATACACACACATACACACACACACACATAAACACAGTGCCCACGCCATATTTTTATGTAATAACAGTATGTTATTTTGTTAGACTGTTAAGAAATGACAAACAATTTTCCAAAATATTTGGAGAATATTCTCACCAGCAGTGTGTGAGAGTTCCAGTTGCTCCACAACTTTACCAACATTCTGGTAGACTTTGTAACTTTATGCATTCTAGCTCATTGTGATTTCAGTTTCCGTTATTCTGATACTCAAAGATGTTGAGAGCTTTTTCATGTGTTTATTAGTCATTTGTATATCTTGTTTTGTGAAGTTTTAGTCCAAGTTTTTGCCCATATTTATTGTATTTTTTGCTTTCTTCTTTATAATTGATTTTTAAGAGTATGGTGGATATATATTCAGAATATGAGTCATTTTTCATAATATATGGCGAATAGTTTTCTTTCCCCTTACTGTGGCTTGTCTCTTCATTTTCTTTTTTTTTCTTTTTTTAAGATTTATTTATTTATTTGAAAGAGAGAGAGTATGTGTGCACAAGCAAGTTGAGGAAGAGGGAGAGACAAAATCTGAAGCAGACTCCCCGCTGAGCACAGAGCCAGACGCAGAGCTCGATCTCATGACCCTGCGATCATGGCCTGAGCTGAAACCAAGAGTTGGACACTCAACCTGCCGAGCCACCCAGGCGCCCCTGTCTCTTTGTTTTCTTGATGGTATTCTTTAATTAACTGAAAATTTTAATTTTGACAAAGTTCAATTTTTAATTTTTTTCCCTTGGTGCTTTTTTGTGACCTGTCTAATAAATCTTTGTCTACCCAGCAAAGATTTATTTCTTAAACCTTAGGTTTTGATGTGGGAATATTCTACCACCCTAATTATTTTTCCCCTTCTTACTGATTATCCATATCCACCTTTCTATTCAAAGAATGGGATGTGACAAATTAAAATAATCAATGAAATCACCTTCCTACTAGAGATTGCTAAATAAGTCTGGTTGCTCCAAAAGATTATTAAAAATCCAAAGCAAATCCAAAGTGTTTTAGTAGATTATGTTTTTGTGGAGGACATTATATTTGAGCCTTTTCCCTCAGAAGGAGAGAAAAATATCATATTTTAAGTCAGATTTTATACAAATCATGTGGCTATAAAACCCTAAATACACATCTGGTCTTCTGAGAAACTCTTTCAACTTCAGACTAATGTAATAAACAAAAGTTAGAGAAATTTTAATCTATAAAGTGTTTTAAGGCAATGATTATTCAAGTACAAACTCATGTCTGTTTTGCAAAATACATACAGTTGCTGCAGATAGATCTAAATTTATACTAAAAATATAAAAACACAAACTTTCTTGGCAACGTTTTTTTTCTAGTTATGTATAGACATAAGCATTTTTACAGGAAAATATCCTCCACTTTCAAAGTGGTACTTTATTTTGTAACACAAGTAAAACATTTCAATTTTTTTAAAGATTTTATTTATTTTAGAGAGAGAGGGAGGACAGCATGTGCACGCTAGAGAGAGCACAAGCAGGGGGAAGAGTAGAGGGAGAGGGACCAGTAGACTCCACTCTGAGTGTGGAACACATATGGGGGCTTAATCCCATGACCCCGAGATCATGACCTTAGCCGAAACCAAGAGTCGGATGCTTAAATGACGGAAGCCACCCAAGCACCCCAACATTTGAATTCTTAATAGAAAGCTGCATTGCTCTTTAGTATATCTTTATACTTTCAACTGATGGTCAGAGAATATAAAAAATAAGTTTTAAAAGCATAATCAGTGTTCTAAAACTTAAGAAAATTCTTGTCCAAATGTTTGTCTTTCTTACAATTTAAAACTCTGGAAGTAAAATACCATTCTTTCACTCCTATATTATATGTATTTTTAATATGTATAAACACACAGTCTGCACATTTGTTTTCTATACTTTAGTATATATGGATAGGGGCACCTGGTTGGCTCAGTCAGTTAAGTGTCCAACTCGTGACTTCTGCTCAGGTCACAATCTCATGGGTCATGGATTTGAGCCCCGTGTTGTCAGGCTCTGTGCTCAGTGGGGAATCTGCTTGAGATTCTCTCTCTCCCTCTCCTTCTGCCCCTCCCCTCACTCACTCACTCACTCTCTAAAATAAGTAAGTCTTTAAAAAATTAAGTAAAATATATATGAATAAATAAAACACTGATGAACAGTCATGCTCTATTGTTCCACCCCAGATTTCTGAAAAGCAACCGAGTAGCATGTCATCCCAAGGTCAAGATTGTTAAAATAATATTTTTTTTCCAAAATGAACTAGAAGCTGTGTTTATGGATGTGCCTAAAGTTGCTTCACTGGGATCCCAAGGAGAATGTATGCTGATTTCTGTTTTTATTTGATCCTAAAATCTAGAGTTTTAATCTTTTTCTTCCCATTTTAGTTGTAATAATTGCTTTTTACAGTTATTTAGTGAAAATTTCTATTCACAACTTTGTGTTTAGAAATCTACACAGATTCAAGATCCTATGTATGTTCAGTAAACCATGTCAGGTTTTCCAAAGCTTGGATTATTATTACAGGTAGATGTTGTTAGGGACCCCTATATTAAATTAAGTCAAGCACTCCAAAAGAATGTAGAAAATATAAGCAGTTGCTGAAACGACTCTTTTATTTGTGAGCTGGTTGAAATCATTAAGCTTCTTAATTTCTTAAATTGTCGGCCAGAAAGGGCATATGCCAAGTTATGGCACAGATATCACAAAACCTGGTATAGTTTACTCTTGGCTCAGGATACATCAGCTTTCATATTTTTTTCCCTTTGAGCATGAAATGCTCAGTTTTTAAAGGTATTTTCAGAAGCATAACATTTAACCAATTCTGCACACCACAAAGAAAAAAAGAATGGCAGCAATCACTTTAATTTTCAGGTCTATATACCATGTAGTATAATATATAAATTACTTGGTTAGAATGTTACCATAGTTAGGCTAAAAAAATAAGAATTTATGCTAGAAACATAGACCAAATATTAACCTCATTTAATAATAATACAAGAGCAAGGATGATATGGCAAGGTTTAGTTTTATTTGCCACGTTAAAAAAGTATATTCTACATATCTTGCTTTTAGTTACTTATTTCATTACATCCATTCTTTTTCATCTCTTAGATAAAGGAGAAATAGCAAACACTACATAAATAAAACACACATGCAAGGAAGAAACAAAGAGTGCCTAGGGACATTAGGGAAGACTTAGAGAGCCTTGAGTTATGACCAGAAGGATGGTAGGCTTTTGCCAGATGGACAATGCAGTTCTAATTATTCTTTTTACTCTCCCCTCCAGCTGTTTTATTTGTGATTTTTGTTAAAGTGTTGACTCTTTTATTTGTAATATTTTTTTTCCTTCCCACATACTATGCATTTGGGAAAATAGTTACTGCAACAATTCTTCACTGGTTGGTCCAGATGCCCAAAGGGTGAAGAATTTATGGAGGCTTTTCTTTTAGCCATGACACAGGCAGATTTATTCCTATAAACTTTATCAAACCCTATTTGGCAAAACACCTCTCTCACTCTTATTGCTATTAAATCTCCCGTGAGCATTTATTATACAGACAAGAGTATAAGGAAGTATCTTTTTAAGTTTGGTCTAGTTAATCTTGTTTCTAAGGAAAATAGCTTCTTATATTCTTTCTACAACTCTAAGTACATAGAAAAAATATCATAATCATGAAATATCCATTTCATGAAATTTTCCTAAGGCAAAATAATAAGATCTAAATCACCACTCCTCCACTTACTTTTGTACACTTCCTTGGCCCCCAGTTTAATTTGACTTAATTCTTCCTTAGCCTTAATTGTCATCTCTTTTTTCAATGGTTAAGTTACATATTAATATTTGTGCAATTTCTAATGAACTGTACATAAAAGTAACTGTTATATATTGCATATTAAGACTGGAGAAAAAAAGTATAACATTTTGTCCTCTCAACATGGAGAAAAAGTACATATTAAATACTTGTTAATATGTATTAAATATAACCTTCCTATAAGATGTGACTCCATTTCAGCAAATCATGTTCATGGAAAAAGTAATATGAGATTCAAAAGATTAAATAGGACTATTAAATTGCAACTCAACTTAAGTGCTATAATTCATGTGCTTTTTTGTAAGTAGTTTTAATCACAGAGCATATAAAATTATTTCTAACCAACTGACAATCTAAAATTTAAGGTAGAAGAAAGACTTTTTACTTAATAGATTTCTTATTAAGTAAATCCTATTAAGAGTATTGTTTCTTAAGGAAGGCATTATGCCTAACTGCCTGATTTATATGCTGATTTTGTGGACAAGATGCTTGTGTTTCTGTGTTTGCAAATTGTAGAAGAAAAAGTAAACTAAGAAAAGTTTTCCATTTTTAATCATATGGTAAGTATTTAATAATAACTTGTGCATTAATTGCATGGAATGCAGTTTACCTTCTGAAATATATGACTTAGTTTTAGCATCTAATGAATAAGGGTTAAGAGTATAAATTAACTTATTTTTTTGTGTTAGTTGGATTTGTATTGGCCTAACTACCCCAGAGAATGTTGAACATTACCTGAGCCTTATGCTCCTGGAAAATAATAGTTAAGAAACCCTTCCCCTGCTCCTCCCCACTTTGTGTTCTAGGAAATTTCCTACTGCAAATAACTCTCCGCATGTAACTTCGGTAAGATTTGCAGAGAGCCTTCTTGCTTACATATTGACAAGGCTAGACATATATCCTCCAAACTCCTATTCTTTGGCTCATTAATGAGTAGCTAAACCGTTTGCTACTAAGCAATTGGACAAAATGCTTGGTAACTTGACTTGATCCACATTTAGTAAGTTTTCACTTGGCCCCTGAACTTTGGTCCCTTCTTTATGAGACCCTCCTGAGAATCAGCTCACCTCACAGAAAAACATTCCTGATCAACTGTCAGAGCACACCACCTGCTCATCCCACCTCCGCACAATGGGTTCTTTCTAGCCATGTTTACTCGTTCCTATAAATAAAATTCATTTCTTTTTTTTAAAGATCTTATTTATTTATTTGAGAGAGAGAGAGAATGAGAGATAGGAAGCACGAGAGGGAAGAGGGTCAGAGGGAGAAGCAGACTCCCTGCTGAGCAGGGAGCCCGATGTGGGACTCGATCCCGGGACTCCAGGATCATGGCCTGAGCCGAAGGCAGTCGCTTAACCAACTGAGCCACCCAGGCGCCCCAATAAAATTCATTTCTGCCTGACCTTTGAGAGGTTTATAGATGTTTTAAGTTCAGAGTATTTTCTCTATTGTTGTAGTCTGCCTCCCCTTTATTCCAATAGCCTTTTCTCCTTACCTGAGTCTGGATTTGGTTTTAATTGATAATCCCTTTTTAAATGATGATCGGTTTCTGACTTAAGAAAAATTGTTACAGACAATAATTCATGCAAACCCATCTGTACAAATCAGAAATAGAATTAGGATCCCTCTCAAATTTGAGAGTTTAACTTACATATTTTTAGGAAGAAGAGAATCAGAATAATTTAGTCTTCATTTTAATGCTGGCCTAGGTTTCAAAACACTCAATTATATCCACTTTACTATTATAACTATTTGGAAAAGCTAATCAAATATCATAAAATTGAAGTAGAAAATGAAGCAAGCTCAAGATTTTCACTTCGCATGTTAGGGTGAAATTCTGGTTTAGATATGTACCTTGGGAAAGCTAACATGCTTTACTTGTTGAAAGGAAAGTTTTAGGTATAATCAAATGCCCATCTGTATATAGGGTGTGGCAAGTCATAGAAGAAGACAGGAAGCCTTCAAGTATATCTGAACAATTTATTATATTATATCCCAAGTACCTAGCCCAAGGTGTGGGGCATAGTGTATAATGACTTAGTATTTACAGAATAAATTTATACTATCCTTTTTTATAGTACCTTTTTTTGACACAGGCACATTTCATTTTTTATTTTAGTTCACTCAAAAACATGTCAATTCTTGGAATAAGATTGACAAAAGGGAGGATGTACGTATTTATTCATCAAACAGAAGAAATGGGACGTTAGGAAAATGAGAAAGTGACATGTGTATTTATATCACTCATTTTCAAGTTTAATAAGCAACTCTAAATTTTATGCTTAGTCATCTTGAGATGAAATTTTTCATGACATTATGTATTTTCTGGTCATTAATTTTTTTATTTTGAATTTATAAACTGATGCTATTATATAATTTCATGAAAGTATAAACTAGGGCGCCTGGGTGGCTCAGTTGGTTGGGCGACTGCCTTCGGCTCAGGTCATGATCCTGGAGTCCCGGGATCGAGTCCCATGTCGGGCTCCTTGCTCGGCAGGGAGTCTGCTTCTCTCTCTGACCCTCTTCCCTCTCGTGCTCTCTATCTCTCATTCTCTCTCTCAAATAAATAAATAAAATCTTAAAAAAAAAAAAAGAAAGTATAAACTAATGGTATGGTAGTATATTGTCAGTTAATAAATATAAGTTAGATTCCAAAAATCCAATCCAATATGAATAACAATTTTTTTTTAAAGATTTTATTTATTTATTTGAGAGAGAGAATGAGATAGAGAGAGAGAGCATGAGAGGGGGGAGGGTCCGAGGGAGAAGCAGACTCCCTGCCGAGGAGGGAGCCCAATGCGGGACTCAATCCCGGGACTCCAGGATCATGACCTGAGCTGAAGGCAGTCGCCTAACCAACTGAGCCACCCAGGCGCCCCTATGAATAACAATTTAAAAATCAGACTCAAAATCAGTTTGTTGAGAACTACTATCTTGATCCTGAAAATTTTTCAAAAAATGTAATATGATAAGGTTATTGCCAGCTGCAGTACTGGTCACTCTTGGTGTTCTCTCTGTCATTTACATTCCCAAATTTTAGGAAATACGCACCTTTGATGATACTATTTATGTAGTGACATTTATTCTGACTGTTATGCACATACTTATGCTACAGTAGACCTCTCCCTCTAACCTATTTCTTATTCCCTCCCACACTAAATTGGGTTGATGGTGTTCCTCAGAATTCATGTCCATTAGGAACCTTAGAAATTGGGCACCTGGGTGGCTCAGGTGGTTAAGCATCTGCCTTCGGCTCAGGTCATGATCTCCAGGTCCTGGGATCGAGCCCCGCATCAGGCTCCCAGCTCAGCGGGGAGTCTGCTTCTCCCTCTCCCTCTGCCTCTCCCCCCTGCTTGTGCTCTCTCTCTCTCTCTGTCTCTCTTAAATGAATGAATAAAATCTTAAAAAAAAAAAAGAACCTTAGAAAGTAACGTTCTTTGGAAATAGGGTCTTTGCAGATGAGATCGTAATGAATTAGGGTGAACCCTGGGTCCAATATGACTCTTGTCCTTATAAGAAAAGGAAATTTGGACATAGAATCACAGACATGCACCCAGAAAATCAAGGATTGCCAGCAGAAGCTAGAAGAGGCAAGGAAGGCTACTTCTCTTGAAATTTCAGGGGGAGCTGAGACTGTTATCTGGACCTCTAACCTCTAGATCTATGAGAGAATAAATGTCTGTTGTTTTAAGCTACCCAGTTTGTGGTACACTTACAGTAGCCACAGGAAACTAATATATACCCCATACCCAAAAGAACCCTGTGTGGGTATTTAGGATAGGGATTTTGTAAAGATGAATAAAAAGAGAGAGCTATAGGAGCTCTCATTACTCACACAGTGCCATATGATTCTAAGGGCTGCCAGTGTTTTTTGTATCTAACAGGTGGCATCACTGATTCCTTCTCTTAAAGGGGAACAAGGTTTCTTATTTTTTTAATAAGGTCTGAATTAGATAAGGTAATAATCTATGCTGTAAGATATCCAAAAATAATTAATTACTTAAAAATAATGAAAACAACATGTCTCACTCATGTAACTGTCTAAAGCAGATGTTCCTGATTGGAAGCCTATTCTCCTCCAAATGTAGATTGAGGGACCCAGGGCCCTTCTCCTGTTTTGTTCCAACGTCATCAACACATGCCTTCAAACTCACCATGGAAGGGGAAGGAATGACGGTGTGGGAAGATTTTAGTGGATCAGATTTGAAAGTGATACACATTTTTAGTAATTATATATCATAGCCAAAATTCAGATTGTATTGTTACAAACAGGAGTCTAGTAAAAGAGCTGGAGAATTGTTGTTCATATCTTATACCCAGCAAATAGAGAAAGTAAGTTTGGTGAAGGTTTGGTTACAAGGTCAATTCATTTCAATAATTACTGAGTAATTATGGTGGACTAAGAATATTGCTGTCAGTCTGTAACTAATGCGTTATTAGGGGATAGTCTATAATTCAGAATTCATAATAATTTAAGCCAAGTTTAAGTGGCTCTTAATATATTGAATATTAAACTTAAGTTGATATTATATTTTCTATTTTTATAACTATTTAGGTTTTACTTATTTTTTTTAAAGATTTTATTTATTTATTTGAGAGAGAGAAAGTGAGTGAGAGAACATGAGCGGAGGCGGGGGGTGGTGGGCAGAGGGAGAAGCAGACTTCCCGCTGAGCAGGGAGCCCAATGCAGGGCTTGATCCCAGGACCCTTGGATCATGACCTGAGCCAAGGCAGTCACTTAACCAACTAAGCCACCCAGGCGCCCCATTATTTAGGTTTAAAATTTTTAAATTTTAATTTAGCTTTGCTGGTATAGTATTGATATTTAATGTCATTTTTTATTCATTTGTAAACATTTTACAATTCTCTCCATTATAAACTTTCTGAAATTTTTAAAATAAAAATAACCTTGCTACAGATATGGGAGAGAGATTAAGCAGTATTTAAATATGTACTCACTTCAAACCCATAATCACACCAGTCATTTTAAACTGAGAGAAAAAATGGAAAAGCATGGTTAAAGGAAATGGGCAATTTTGAGTTTCTGAGAGACCTAACTGAATGAACCTCAATGTCAACTGCAGCATTTGAAAGCACAGTTTACAAGAGTTACTTTAGATACCATTACAAGAAAGTATCCTTCTGCGATCTTAGCATAGGACTGAATAGCATCAGAAGCATCTTTAAAAAAAAAAAAAAATAAGGAAATAACGTTTTGTTCCAATGATAGGCATTGTATTTGTAGACTAAGTCATCTCTTGGTTTAGGAAAGTTAAATGTTGACAGTGTTCTCAGTAATTTATACCCTTCCATTTTAGCATAGAGGATTTCATATAGGTATCCTCACTTTTCAGTTGGGGCAGGATCAGCAAGTGCTGGGAAGGCAAGGCAGCCCTTGCAGTATTTAGACATAAAGTTTGGAGAAGGAACTGAACTAAGCAGGGTCTTGTTACAGAGAGAAAATTATCATTTCAGTCTCTTGCACTTAAATTAAGAGTTTCATAAAGAGGCTACAGAGTTTATTTTCAGGGTGTTTTGATCAATGGATTTATTTCTGGCTATCCTGGGACAAAAATGCCTGAAACAAAATGTGTGTTTTTCTCTCTCTCCATCTCCCTCTCCCTTTCCTGCTCTGGAAATTGTCTTTGCAACCCTTTATCTTAGAAAAAGTTAAAATGCAAATGAAAGTTAAAAGCTGAAGTGTTCATTGTTGTAGATTCGTATCATATTTATAATAGAAAGTAAAGCATCTTTTGCTAAAACTATAATTGAAGGCTGAGTTAAATTTGTGATTGAAGAGGCAACAACCCTGAAGTAAATGGTAGTTAAGCACAACAAATTAAACAACAAATAATGTGTCTAAGAAATATGTAGTTTGGTAGGTAAAAAAATTACCGCTATCATATTTCAAACTAATTATTAGCTTTTAGTACTTATCCTAAACTGTTGCTGAAATTTGTCATACTCCAAGCTTGAAATTGCCATGTAGAAGTAGTTTGAAAGGCAATGGGAATCAGAATAATCCCAAGTAAGGGAAGTTGCAATTCTTGTTATTGGTTGTCAAACAGATGGACAAAATGCTTGTTACACTTTGCACGAAAGCCATGTGTCTAGCATGATTGTACATTATGAGATTTGATAGGGAAAATTCAGGATGTCAGAGTGGATTGTTAGCTTCTCCCCTTCTTATAGATTTGGTAATATCCTGTAATAAAGATACAGACCTGGGTTAAACCTGACGCAGCAGAAAGAAAAGGCATACTTTTTGCCTCTGGCCAACCTCCAAGGATGGCTGAGAAGGACCTGGAGCCCTGTTTGGATAAAAAAGCTAAATTATTTAACAAAAAGCTTGTTAGATTTAACAGAGTTAAGGAAGTGAGAACCAAAATTGGCAATAAGATTGAGTTATGTGAGAAGCGTGATTCCCACAGGCCCTTTCCATAAATATTCTGTTATATACTACCAGGCAGACACAGGAGACAAATTATTTTTATGGTATAAGTGCAGATAGCAGGGAGAAATGCAGATTAACTGTGCCTCCCCATCCCGAACCATTGTCTCCAGTTGTCCAAAGCAGATGCCTCAGTGGAGGTCATTAAATTAAGGGCTAGGGAAGTGAACAAATAACGGAGAATTGTTGCTAGGAAACAGGTAACTCCAAGTTCCAGCTCTAGAATCAGGAAACATGGCTGAAAACAATATCTGACTTTAAGGGAGTTACTTTCCCCGTGTCTGAGATTAAGAGATGAAGTTTGAGCTTCCACTTAGCAATCAATCCTCCATTCACACTTGCCCTTCTCACACACAAATGAAGACACATACACACAAACCTGCAGGGAGAGAAATGATGAAGAAAATCAACACCCAGAATAGGCATTCTTGCCAATTGCCCTCTCAGATGTGGTCATGGATAACACTAAATAAGGGACTCCTTCAGAGGCCCAAACAAAGAGGTGCGAGGTAGGGGGCTGGGGTAGGAGTAAGGACCTAGAAATTTTTTCTATCAAAATAATCTAGGAATCATCCCACTATCAGGGCTAAAAGTTTATACTATTCTTTCAAACAGGATATGAAGTATGGAGAAATGACCACTTAGTTTTCAATTAATTTTTTTCTCCAATGTTTTTTTTCTATTGTATTATCCTTATCCTCTATTTTATCTAGAAATATCTAGACTTTGCAGTTATGTGAAATAAAATATATCCTTAGTTTTCAGTCAAGGTAGTTTGGCTTTTCTTTTAACTGATATTAAAAACTTTCTTAGAATGGATACATGGAAATTCTATTCTCTGCTCTTTATGTTTTAGAAAATATCTTTATTTTGTCTTCTGACTTAATTAAGAGTTTGGTAACATCCTTTAGTCAAAATTATGTTCTTTCTGAATTTTGAAGACTTATACTTGGTCTGGAAATCCAGGGAGATGTCTGATTCAAATTTAATTATTGTTGCAGTGTAGAGGACCTATTTTTTTCCTCCTTGAAATTCTGAAATAGTTTTCAGTAACAAATTGTTTACACTCATCTTGCTTGGCCTTCTGTAAGCCATTTGAAATTAAAGACTCCTGTCTTCCTTCAGTTCAGAGAAATTCTTGATTAATTTTTTTTTCAATTTTTCCCCTTGTTTTATTCTCACTGGTCATATATTTTAAATTCTGGTTTGATTCCTTCTTGTCTTTTCTTTCTTTTTGACCCTTGCCTTTTTCTTTTTGCAACTTATGCTGGGAGATTTTAACAAATTCATGGTCCAAATCACTCAATCAGCTATTTCATTTTTTTAGGATGATGATTAAATATTTTTATATTTCTTTAAATTACATTTTCTATTCCAACCCCATCTCCTACTGGACAGCTCACCTTGTTTCTCCTAGTACAAGATTTAGCCCATGCAACAACCTCTTTATAAAATGCTCCTCTACCTGCATTTACGTGTTTCCTGTTTACTCATCATATTTCAAATAATATACCACATTCTCAGGGAATTCTTCCTTAATTCCAAGGATATTTTTTGCTGTTGTTAAATCTGTTATTTTTGTCTTCATTGCATATATAACTCTGTTTTTATGTTGTTATTTAATGATTTTTCTTCAACTAATTTTGCACTTGTGTGCAATCATACTTTGTGTGATTACAGCCCATTGTAATATCAGTGTGGAATGTTATAAATATGTGTGGAATGACTGAATTAACAAGTTATGGCATGGGGACGAAAGTTTCTTTTTCCCTCCATCCTCTTCTCCAGTGGTTCTCTTGTTATAATAAGCACTCCTTAGGGATCTCTGCCATTATTATGGTTAGTGTTTAATTTCCTAAGACCTTAACCCCACAGTCCCCATTAATGAAATGGTTGTATTTTTATTTCTTTAATGCTGAGATATTTGCCCTAGGGCTTATAAGAATCTTACCTGGTTTTTCTTTATATCCCAAACTGTGATCGCACTATTATCCTGAGTATCATGTTTAATTTCTCTTTTTCTCTCTCCTCTAAGCATGGCATTCCTGACTTCCTCTTCCACCATTGCTTTGAGGAATTCTTCGTTGAATATTCTCATGGTAGCGTTATCATCCTACAGTCAAATTTCAGCCTGAGAACATTCTCTTGATCATCTGTTGTGACACTTAGAGAAGCACATCTCCTCGTTTGTGGAATGTGCAACCGCCATTTTCACATTTCTGAATTCTGACCACAGCTTGCAATTATGTGCATTGTTGATTCCATATATCTTTTGATTTATTATATATCTCATTTAAGTCTCTCAGCAATGAGGAATTTGAAATTCAGAGATTTAAGCACACTTCTCAATGACTCTCCTTAATAAATGACTGAGCTAGCTTACTCACGCAAGTCTCTTTAGTATGGAAATCTATTTTAAAATCAAAATTTGTCCATGTCACTCACTTCCCTGCTTAAATTCTTCAATTGCTCCCTGTCACCCAAAAGATTAAGCCTAAATCCTTAAGCATGATACATAAGCCCTTCCATGAATTGGCCTCTTTTTATAGATCCTGCTTCATTTCTTGCTCTTTTACACCACAAACTTCGTACAAAGTGCTTCACACAATATATCATTTCATAGTTCTATTCTTTTATTCATACAGCTTCTTTTGACAGAAGTGCCGGCTCCACATTTTTCTTTAACATTTATAGTTCTTTTTCTTCAAGTCTCGGCTCATTTCTGCTCTTAATGCTTTCTAAGATTATCTGGGTGGTTTAAATGTTCCTCTACTGCTCTTTCAGCACTCTGAGTATTTGCCTCCTTACATATGTTATATTGCGTAGAAATCAGTGATGTTTTGTCTTTGTCTCCTCCACCAGGATGAAAAGTACTGATTTATTTATTTTTAAATTAAGACATAATTGACATACAATACTATAGTAGTTTCAGGTACAACATAGTGATTTCACATCTGTATGCACTGCAAAATGATCACCATGAGTCTAGTTACAATCTGTTGCCTTACAAAGTTAGCACAATGTTATTGACTATATTCCCCATGCTGTACATTACATCCCCATGACTTATTTATTTTATAACGAGAAGTTTGTTTTTCTTAATCCTCTTCACCTATCCAACCCCCCACTCTGGCAATCACTAATTCGTTCTCTGTATCTATGAGTCTGGGTTTTGTTTGTTTTGTTTTTTAGATTCCACGTGTAAGTGAAATCGTGCAGTATTTATTTTTCTCTGCCGGATTTATTTCACTTAGCGTAATCTCTTTAGGGTCCATTCATATTGTGGCAAATGGTAAGATTTTATTCTTTTTTATGTCTGAGCAGTATTCCTTTGTGCATATACCACATCCTTTTTATGCATGTATCTATTGATGGGCAGTTAGATTTTTTCCATACCTTGGCTAATATAAATAATGCAACAGTGAACATAGGGGTTCATATATCTTTTTCAAATTAGTGTTTTTATTTTATTTGGCTAGATACCCAGTACTGGATTTCCTGGATCATATGGTAACTCTTTTTTTTTTTTTTTTTGTGAGGAACCACCATACTGCACCAATTTACATTCCCAACAACAGTGCACGATGATTCCCTTCTCTCCACATCCTTGCCAACATTTGTTATTTCTTGTATTTTTGGTAATAACCATTCTGACAGGTATAAGGTGATATCTCATTGTGGTTTTGATTTGCATTTCCAAAATGATTATTGATGTTGAACATCTTTTCATGTTCTTATTGGCCATCTGTGTGTCTTTTTTGGAAAAATGTCTATTCAGATCCTCTGCCCATTTTTCATTAGATCATTTTTTTATTATTGAGGTGTGTGAATTCTTTATATATTTTGGATATTAACCCCTTATTGGATATACAAATGTCTTCTCTCCCATTCAGTAGATTTCCTTTTTTTTTTTGTTGAGTGTTTCCTTCACTTTGCATAAGATTTTTGGTTTGATGTAGTCCCAGTTATTGTTTTTCACTTTTGTTACCCTTGCCTTTGGAGTCAGATTCAGAATAACATCGCTAAGACTAATGTCAATGAACTAACTGCCCATGTTTTCTTCTGGGATTTTTTTTTTTTTTTTTAAGTAAACTCTAGGCCCAATGTGGAGTTCACACTCATTACCCTGAGATCAAGAGTCACGTACTTTACTGACTGAGCCAGCCAGGAGGAGCTCCTTGTCTAGGATTTTTATGGTTTTAGCTCTTACATTCAAGTCTTTAATCCATTTTGAGTTGATATAATTGTGAGAGATTTGTAAGGGAGAGGTAAAGTCAAAAGATCATCTACCTATTCGTTTGTTTTTTTCTACTAATGAACAAGATGAAGAAAATATTAAAGTTACTACTATATTATTTAGGGTACCTGGCTGGCTCAGACAGTAGAGCATGTGACTCTTGATCTAGGGTTGAGAGTTTGAGCCCCATGTTGTGCATAGAGATTACTTTAAAACAATTACTACAGTATTACTCAAGTGCTCCTCTGTAGCTTTCTGCATGTCAAGAGGCAGTTGCATTTGGGCAGTTCTGGTCACTGTAGCTCCTTGGTTTTGACTTCCTATCTCTTGATTTCCACTGCATAGTGTTCTCTCCCTGTAACACAGTGCTGCATAAGCAGGTGTCACCAAGCCTATTTCTTGTCATCCTATGTGAATTGAGCCTTGGGCAGCTTATACAAATGCTGATACCCCACTATTGCTATTGCTGTGAGTAGTAAAGTTCTTTGTCTTTGACGTAGAATTCTTGTGTTTTTTGCCACTATTCAAGAAACTGGAAAACTAATTTGTTAACTTGCAAGTTCTGTAAAATCTCAGACCTTTCACCTTTCACATATGGATGTGTCTTGATCTCAAAGACAGTAGTATTGCTACTTGCTTTAAATCCTGATTATTTTAAAAATATATTTTATTTTCTGACTTTCATTCTAACTGATTTAATATCTTTTACCAATTCTAAAAATTTCTTATCAAAATATTATTTTCAATATTACATTTGCTTCATATTATTTATTATTAATTTTTTAAATTTTATTTTTATGTTAATCACCGTACATTACATCATTAGTTTTTGATGTAGTGTTCCATGATTCATTGTTTGTGCATAACACCCAGTGCTCCACGCAGAATGTGCCCTCTTTAATACCCATCACCAGGCTAACCCATCCCCCTACCCCCCTCCCCTCTAGAACCCTCAGTTTGTTTTTCAGAGTCCATCGTCTCTCATGTTTCGTCTTGCATTAATTTTTAAAACTTTTTTATACATGTATTGATGAATTTATCTTCCAGATTATTTAAGTTCTCTTAATTATCATCCATCTTTTCAGTTCTTCATGTTGTATTTTATAATATCCTCAGTTTTGTCCCCTACTTTATTAATTCCCTCTTTTACTGCATATATTTTTAAGTTAACTGGCCCAAGGAGTTTTACATTTGAAAGTCTACATTTTTCTCTAATAGAAATACAATCTTTCTTCTACTTCACATCTACTTGTACTTTTTCATATTATCTCATTCTTTTAATATTTTTAATCCTTTAAGCTTTTAATCATTTTAGATACACCCATTTTTTAATATTGTCTTTTAGATTATAATATTTTTAGCTTAAGGCCTTGGAGTTTCAATCACTTTTATTGTATCTGATTATTCTAAATTGTGGTTGATTGCTTCCTTATGTATTTTGTAATTTTGAATTACTCATATCTTAGAAGGTCTGTGTTATCTTTTGCAACCTGAAGGGAGCTTCCTTCTCAAATACTTATGTGGATCCATCTTTTGTCCCTGCATAGGCAGTCCACTCCAGACCCTAATTTTAAAGACCCAATATCTGTGTCATAGCCACCATGCTATATGCCTCCCTTATTAGCCACAGCATCACTTGATGTTTCTAGTATCTCAAAACCACTTTCCAAATTAATTGATTTGCTAGAATGACTCATAGGACTCAATAGCATGTTACAGTAGTAGCTAAAATTTATTACATCAAAAGATACAGAGCAAGATCACTATGAAAAAAAATATGCATTGGGTGGAATCCACAAGGGTCAGGTATAGTCTTCCAAGTCATTATCCTACGAAGTCTCACGGGACACATTTTTCTATCTTGTAGCAAACTACACATGCAGTATGGCTCAGCTCAAGGAAGTCCATTTTAATCTCAGGGTACAAATATTTTTGTGAATAACTGGTAACATAGATATGTTCTACTACACAACCAGCCGTGATAATAGAAGCTCAAGATCCTGACAGTGAAAGCAGGCATGTCGTTAATGTTTGCATAAAAATCATCCTCATATGTCCTGAAAATATGGTACAGCATGCCCCATTCTTCTGGGTATATGAAACATAAGTAACATAAGAATATTCTGGGTATGTGAAACATAAGTCACGTAAGAAAATGCAAATAAGATAATCATATTTGGGGGTTTGAACAAGAGTCGGTCTTGGTTCCAAATTACTGTAGAGACACTCTAGAACTGAGAAACCAAATCTGCCATGTTAATCTTTTCTCTATCATCTTTGGCTCATTTTTTCACTCCCTTCTTGAATTCTGTTCTTTAGGCGTTTTACTTTCTTGTTTGTAAGTATAAATACTCAAAACATGGCTTTATTTTATTCAATATTTATAAGTATTTTTAAAAATATTTTTTTTTACTTTTTCTTATTCTCCATATTTTCCTGTACACATTTCTTTATATGAGGGACTCTGCTTGTTGACGAAAGAATTATTTGTGCATATTTGTGTGACTCAGCATTTCTCACAGTGGTAATAAAGAGCTGATTATGCTGACGTTTGCATACAGAGTATGTACATGACAAACATTTTAATAATCTATCACATATCTATCTATCTGTCTATCTTCTATCTATCCATCCATCCATCCATCTAATCTTCACTTGTTAAATAACTATAATGAAAATGTTATAGTTCCAGAAGGGAAAAAAATTAAGATACAAAAAAAACCCCAATAAAGTCATGTACACTCTTCTACAGTTTTGTCTTTGTATCACAAATGATTCCAGTTCAAGAGAAAAATATTTCAAAGATATGAACTATCCTACATCATCACAGAGTCAAAAATTTTCCTTTAAATCAGATTTCATTTGAATCTTCAATGAAGATCTTACTCTTTGAAAAAAAATTGTTATAGCTCAAGACCACTGTAATATTGCCACTAGCTTTCATATCCCTCACATTTACCTATTTTGCTTAAATGTATTAGTTTTGAACATACTAAATTTTCACTAAGGGGCACCTGGGTGGCTCAGTCTTAAGTGTCTGCCTTCAGCTCAGGTCGTGGTCCCAGGGTCCTGGGATCGAGACCTGCATCGGGCTCCCTGCTCGGCGGGAGGCCTGCTTCTCCCTCTCCCACTCTCCTTGCTTGTGTTCCCTCTCTCACTGTGTCTCTCTCTGTCAAATAAATAAATAAAATATTTAAAAAAATAAAAATAAATAAATTTTCACTAATAGTTATTAAGTTGTGTTTTGTATATATTCCATTCCTCAGTTGTAACTGGAGTTCCTCTAGAAGTATTTGCATAGCTTTCTCCTTATTAGTTAGATCCCTGTTTACTCTGGTTTATTGCTTTGTTTCAAGTGTGACCTTAATAAAATTTAGTAACTTTTCAATTATGCTGCCAAATACGTTTCTAAAAATCTATTTGAAATACAAGAGGAACTGTGGTATAACATCTGCAGGTGAATTATCAGGACTAAGACTGAAAATTTATTTGCTTGCTTGTTCATTTTTTCATTCAACACATATTTATGGACAACTACTCTGTGACCACTGTTCTGTCCTAAACACTGGGAATACAGAATTGAGCAAAACAAATAAAATTTGAGCTGTCCATGGAGATTACCCTTGGAGAAAATTATCATGCAACACTGTTGTCATCTTTCTATTTAAGAAGAAATTACCACCTCTTGTAAGAATTTATAGAGTATTCTCTCCCTTTGATATTCTTTATCCATTACAATGCCAAAAATTGTTCTGTTGAAAAAAACGGGTGTTAATACACATCTAAAAGATGGAATATTATTAGTCTCATGGAAATTAATTCTTGTCCAAAAATTGGATTTTGCTTCATTCAGATTAGGGTGACTTTTCAAGTCAAAACATTAATTTAAAAATGGTACGGTCACCCTTTCAACTAGTTCTGATGGTCTTTTTAGCTCTGGTGGAGCTCCCAGATGGGAAGAGTTGGGGGGAGGAGAATTGCATTGTTGCTTTTCTGGTTGGAATACTCTTCTTGTTCTAACACAATTTTTAGGACACAAACCCAATATCAGATTTTATATGCATCATACTGATTCCCTCTACCATCCTGACAGAAGATGCTGTGCTCTAACTCTGAAGTGCTATTGCTAACCATATGGTTACCTTAAAAATCCATCTACTATACTGTATTACTTGTATTTATTTATTTGTTTATATTTTTACTCCTTTTGATAGGTTGGGAACTCCTACAATGTAAAGTTTGTTAATGATTTCCCCATTTTTATTTCCCTGAAGCATAGGGCATACTGTTGGCACATTTTGGTTTGGTTCATATAATAAGACAGTGTTGTATTAAAAAAAATGAATGAATCAATGAGTGTCATACAAAATGATGGAAGTCCAAAGACTTTCTAAACAGTGTCCTTGCCCTTCTGGGCTTGAGTGATATTATAACTTGTTTGAATGTTTCATTTCTGTTTTACTAAAATATGTTTGTTTCATTTATCTGTGATATTATAAATGCATTCTGTAATGGAAAATAGTTGAGTTTTTTTTAATAGTTCTAATTGTCTTGTCAAATGTTGAAATCATATAATCTTTCTACCAAAAACAGCATATGTGTTACTGCTAGGAACTAGAATTGAATAAATATGTCCTAGATAGATTGGAATAAAGGCTGTTTCTCTTGGTAGACTTTAAGTGTTTAAGCTCTTCATGAGTGATAAATATTAAAGATAGGATTGGAGGTAAGAAGTGAAGCACCCAGGCAAAGACATTTTTAATTTTTTACCTTGATCTCTTAAGTGAGATATATGTTAGCTGTGGTGACAAGCTGTTCTTTAAAAACCACCATTTTAAATGCTTTACATCAGTCACTTGGTAATGAGTATTATTATTATTCTTTAGTAAAGCTTTTGTAAAATTTCCTCTTCTTTTCAACTCTTCAAGGAAGAAGAAAGGTCAAGTTTTTATCCAGGCCTGATTTTCTGTGTATTGCTGGAGTAGGGTTGGCACAGAAGAAGAGATCCCATTGAGATATTCAGGATCGATGATCAAGGTCATGTGGAGCAGAAGCCCCTTCCTATCCAGAGATTCATCTTTCAGGGTGAGTCTGAAGCTTCTGGTGTTTTCTCAATTCAAAAATGTGAAAGCTCTTTAACTTCTGGTTTATAATCCCACCCGTACTCAAACCTTTTAAAAATTGAGTGTCTGTCTATAATGTGCAAGGGTATACTTAGTGAAAGGTACCACTGCTTCAGTGAAAATTGTCAGAGCAGATGATTGCTCACCAAGAATTGAACATACGTCAGTGAGTAGACTGAGAGCCAGAACTGACAAGTTTTGTTTATTGTTGTAAGTGATTATTAACAGTTTGGGTGAGTAGAGCTCACTATGACAGGCAATAAGGGTTAAATGCAGGAATATTACTAAAATATTATTTTAGAATAATCTGGGAGTTTCTAAATGATAGTAATAGATCTAGCTGACATTTTCAAAATAATGTTGGATATGGCTTAGAACTTAGTGAAAATAGACTGTTTCTTGATATCCGTGATCATTCTGTCCTTAAAGGTCTGTTTTTTTACTGTATATCACTGAGAGTTTGTGTTTCACAAGAGAGACTTGATTACAGTAGCTCAAGCAAAAAGGATTTGTTTATCTCGTGCAAAAATATTTCTACTGGTAGGACTCTAAGACTGAAATTCTGCCTCAATAATGACAGGAAATGGTCTCCTTCTATCTCTTTCTACCTTTTCCTTAGCAGTGCTGCTATATTCCCAGTTATCACCAGCATTCTGAAAAGGAGGAAGGAAAAGCCATCAAGGTAGTGCCCCTTCATTTCACAGTTCAGAAGCGAGTCACATGAACACTTTCGGCTCAAAGAGGTTTAAAAGAAAATGTAGGGGTTTTAAAAAAAGATTTCTAGTCTCTCTTCTGGAGGCAGGGTAAAAAGCCATTTTCTGTTAAGTGAGCCAAACTAAAGTATCTGTCATACTTTCTTCTGAAATGTCACTATATTTTTATCATCTCAAACCTATGGTTGACTTTTCTTATTCTATCTTTACTGATTTCTCTGCATTAAAATTCATGTAAATGCTTTGTAGTTGCAATAGTAACGCATATCACTAAAATTCCCAATTAAATGCCCATTGAGTTAAACAAAAACAAAAAGAGTAAACATTGAGATAAATGATAAGATGGTGTTATTTTAGAAAAAAAATTACAAATGGCAGGCCTTGTGATTGTTGAGAAATTCATTTACAACCTATGGGATCTGCCATAGGTGGAGAAAAAGCAGAATTAATGACTAAAGAAGATAGAAAGAATATGTTATTCATTGTTTTCTCAGTACAATATTGGCTCCTTCTACTGCAGCTTCAATCTTTTGCTGAGTATGACCTAAAACAGCCATTTTTTTCAACTGTCACTGAGTTCTTATTTTTCTGCATCTATTCATAGAGTACAATGTGTATATAATGTGATTGGGGATAGAGGGAAATGGGCAGTGCCAATTCTGTAATGTTATGTATAATAGTTATGTGTAAAGAAGCATACAGGAAGTGAGGTCAGTATGATTATAGTGAGCAAGAAATGTTGGTGATTTATTATTTTTTATACTGTGCTAGGAAAGAAAACAAAACAATAAAATCATTTTTAGGTACTACCATACCCAGAGAACCTCGCAGCAGAATGATCCAATCCTTTGTTTCAGAGAACCTGCATTAGATGAATGCCTTCCAGGGCCTGAATATTTCCTAGGGTGTGTTCATACTGCACTCTAGAATGATACCACTAAAAAGTGGAATATATGTGTGGCTAAGAGCCATCCAAACACCGATTTTATGCCAGACACTGACCTGGAAATACAGCTTTTCAATTAAGTTATGTAAAAGATCTGCATAGTTTATACAAGTCATAGTACTAATCTAGAACTAAAAATCCTGAGTACATTGATGGCTAGACTGTAAATTCCTCATTTTATCAAGGGAGCAATGAAAAGTTGCTTCTTAAAAAATGTTGTTGTGATAAATAAAGAAGTACAATTTTAAGTTTTAAGTCTCTGTGGTAGAATAGCTGGGGAGAGAAATTAAATTACTTGTTTCTCCTCTGCAAGCTTCACATCCTTCCTCCATCTCCGTAACATTATGAGAGTTTGGCGTCCTAAATGTTTTTCCATTCCATTTGGTCAGGGGATTATTAAGAGTTATTTGTTTTTGAAAGTCTTAAATTGGTCATAAATTAATAGCCAAGAGGGCATACATGGCCTTACACTTATTTTATTTGGCTTACATAATGTAAAAAGGTGAGCCAGTGTTTTGATTTTAAAAGACATGAAATAAAAATACACATTTCTGATTTTTCTCTCAGAATGAGTAGTTTTGGTTATTCTGGTTCCACATTTCTACACAGCAACATTAGCGATAGTCGAACAGTCCCACTCTCTTTGGTTTACTGTTTCCATGGTATTTTCTCCCCATCCTTTCACTTTCAACCTATTCAAATCTTTGTAATCTCTTGGAAATGGCATATTATTTGGGTCATATGTTTTAAAAAATCTCTTCTAGAAGTTTCTGACATTTGATTAATCAATTTATATTCAATGTAATTTCTAATAAGGTAGGATTAACATCTGAAATGTAGATATAATTTTTTTGTATGTCTTATGTCATCTTTGTGCCAAATCCAGGCTGGATGAAGAGAACTATTCATTATCTAGAGTTTCTTGGCTTTGAGCTATATGCAGTAACTGTTGGAGTTACTGTTGTTTACATACTTCAGTTTAATTTGGACAGGCCTATAGAGGAAAGAAAACAATTACAAGAACTGTAAGTGTAATATGGTATAAGTGGTCTTCAGTTATTTTTTAGGGTTGCTCAAGGTTGAATACATGTGAAGTAAAATAACTTTTAAATCAAAGTATAGCATTAAGATTCTCATTTTCAAATTTCTGTGCATGCTTATAGCATGCAAAGTAGAAAGATTTCAATTTTGGTCTATTTCTGTATATAGGATAATAATCAGTGGAGGCATAATCAAATCAAATTTTAAAGGAATAGTTTTTTTCTACATTCATTATGATGAATTATAAGGCAGGAAAGAAAGGTTCAACTTTAATTCAGCTTTCTCATGGTTGAGCATTTTTTAATCAACATAGCCACAGGGTGTCTAATTTTCTCCTTGTGGTATGATTCTTTTCTGTATTCCATAACAATTGCAGTTGATAATGGTTATGATAATAGAGGCTACGTTTATTGAATTTTACTCTGATCCAGGCTCTGAGCTATGAGTGTCACATTCTCATATGCTTGTATGCCTACTTTTTAAAATCACTTTCTGTCTCTGTTTCTCTCTCTTTCCTATTGTCTCCCTCTCTTGCTCTTTCTAAACTCAGTCTCTTCACTCAAACATAAGAGCTGCCTTATAAATGTCCCTCAATCATTAATAATAAAATGTGTTTGCAAAACAATAACAAAAAAAGTTGACAGTCATAAAATATTGTATGCTAGATTTTGAGATTTATTTAGTATAAGCAAACTGGACTGTGCTCTGCCACCACGGATGTATTAATATTCTTCGTGTGTGTGTGTGTGTGTGTGTGTGTGTGAGTAAATAGATCTATTTTAAGAATTTGGCTCATGTTATTGTGAAGGCTGGCAAGTCCAAAATCTTCAGGGTGGGCTGGCAGGCAAGAGACCAGGGCAGAGCTGATGCTGTAGTTCGAAACCAAAGGCAGTCAGACTGAAGACATAGAGAAGAGCTGATGTTGCAGTTCAAGTCTAAAGGCCATATGCTGGCAGAATTACATTTTCTCAGGAGAGGTCAGTCTTTTGTTCTACTCAGAGCTCCAACTGATTACATGACACCTACTCACATTATGCAGATCAATCTGTTTCACTCAGAGTCTACCAAGTTAAATGTTAATCACATCCAAGAACCTCCAAAATAATGTTTCACCACATATTTGGGCACCACAGCCTAGCATCCTCTGTTAACTTGCCACCCAAATGCATCTCCCTAAATCATATTTATTCTCAAAATAAAGACAATACCAATGTCATACTTCACCTAACATGATACAACTATCCTGCATACAAGAAAAAACACAGTCTGCCCGGGAGAGGATGAAAAGTTCTCGAGTGATGTTTATTCTTCTTGATAGCCCATAACTTAAATACTATGATGTAAAGTCCATACATCTTATGTTACATGATTACATGATATGGGTGTAAGAGAGGGAAGAAAACAAAGATATATGTACATACACACACACACATGACACAAACATATAACAAAGTAAAAAGGAGATATGACAATTACAGTCCTTAGTTCTATAGTTCTATAACTGGTCATGTGATCATAGCTGGTCTTTATTATTACCTTCTTCCATGACCAATTCTGAATTCCCTTTGCCTTCAGCAAGCATCTCTTCTAGTAATAGTTCTTTACTTATTGAGATGACCCAAACCTTCATTCATTAAGGGTCTGGGATATTAGTATGCCTGCCTGGATTGGACTGCTGTAGTTTTCCACTGACTTTATTACAG
This sequence comes from Eumetopias jubatus, assembly GCF_037043125.1. Taxonomy (NCBI): domain Eukaryota; kingdom Metazoa; phylum Chordata; class Mammalia; order Carnivora; family Otariidae; genus Eumetopias; species Eumetopias jubatus. The sequence continues at coordinate 157,595,145 of NW_028274809.1, read as the reverse complement.
GGCACGGTAATACTAAGAGATACTCCAGGGAATCTCCTGTATTTCAGACATACTCTTTTTTATTTCTGTTGTAGAGTAGTAGTATCTTTGGTCATCCGGATCATTCACCCCAGCCAGTACCATAACTCTTTTTTTGCTTTTTGATTCAGAGCCATAAAAAGTTAAAAGTGACTGGGTGGTCTTAACTTCGAGTTCAGTGGGACCATTGTTGTGTCTCCTGGTGGAAGTGTTCCTCCCTCTGGAACTACATATCTAGGCCAGCAGAGAATAAGGTTGCAGGGACAGTGAGCAAAGATTTTGCTACTGGGTCATTAGGCATAAAGTGAGTGATGCAACTTTCTTTTCCACCCTTTCATTCCTGTATCCATGAATCCTGTCTATCTGAAAAAACATCATATACTGGACACTGATTCGGAGCTAGATAACCTCTTAGAGAATCTTGCCTCAGTCCTGCAAGGTATTGCCATCTAGCTGGCACCATAGCTGAGTCGTTAAAAGGCCATTCCACTGACTTAATGTTAACCTTATTTAAAACACCCTCAGAGAAGCATCTAGAATAATATCAGACTATATTATCTGGGCTCTGTGGACCAGCCATGTTGACACATAAAATTAACCATCACAATGGACAGGATTCTTTCAGACCTTACACTGAAGTAAGAGTGATCTTCCATCAGTTAAGTGGGTGTCAAGAGGAGAGATGGTGCCATCCACCACCAAGTATTGAAAGTGGTATTTTAGATATCCTTTTCTACTTCCTATCTTTAGAAATTTACTTTGATGGGCCTAAGTCATCTTGACTTGAAGCTGTTTCCTTCTTCATCCAATATATTTAAAACCACATAATTAACACTAACCCTCAACCTTCCTTGACACCCAATTTTGAAATGATTGAGTTTCATCTCTGTTAAAACTTCCTTTCTCTTTTGTGAATCAAGCACCACACATCTGCCTCAATCTATCCTCCAAGAAAACTTGCATTCTGTGTAGGGCCAGTCACATCTAACATGTCTTTGAGGCATTTTAGTTATGTATGGTATTGGTTGCTGTCAGAGCTTACTGATTTAGAATTTCTTCAACTTAATAAATGTGTTTAAATAAAATTTCTCTCATATCTCCACATTTATTTTCATTAGAGAATCACTACTGATTTCTATATTGAAGTAATTATCTATGTTTACAGAAGCAATGCTCACAAGTCCTAAGGAGGACCAATAATTTTGTTTAAATTTCTCCCAGACATTCCTTTCCCCAGCTTTGGAATTTTTCTGTTCTTGTATAACTTTGCTATTTTAATGGTAGCACCTGTGTTTCCTCACAGTCATTCTTTTCCTTTTGTGAAAGAAAGAATATGGGGTGCCTGGGTGGCTCAGCCAGTTAAGCAGCTGCCTTCGGCTCAGTTCATGATTCCAGAGTCCTGGGATCGAGCCCCACATCGGGCTCCCTGCTCAGTGGAGAGCCTGTTTCTCCCTCTCCCTCTGCCTGCCTCTCTGCCTACTTGTGCTCTCTCTCTCTGTGTGTCAAATAAATAAATAAAATCTTAAAAAAAGAAAGAAAGAAAGAATATGATTCAAAGTTTCTAATTCTATGTTTGTGCATTACATCATCGAATAATTACTGAGCACATAGTGTGTTCAGGCACTTTTAGGCAATTGGGGTTCATCAGTGACCAAGATAGGTAAAGATCTCTATGCTCATGGTGCTTTTCAAGTTCCTCTTGCTCTATTCAGATTAGTTCAGTTGACTGTTTTAACATTTTAATCTTATTTTTACTTGGTTACTTTTCTACCATATATGGATCTTTTGAGAATAATGGAAATGTGAAGCCATTTTCACAAAAACAAAGGTTGAGGTTTTATCAATCACATAATTTCACTTCAAGAGATGAAAATATCACAGAAGAAAGACCTGAAATACAAGAAGGAATGGTGAGCATAAACATTAGGGAAAACAATGTGGGGGGAAAGTAAAAATTATCTATATAAAAATTTTAAAAATATGATGTTAATAATAACATATAATTAATAATAATGTATAATTTGAAGGAATAGAAAACTTCAGACCCAAACACCAGACAAAATTAGCATGTACATCAAGAGGTTGATTGGCAGTAAAGTTCTCTAAGGTATTTACATTTGTAAAGAAAAGAGTAAAGTTAATTAACACTAAATTCCAAAGTCAAAATAGATTTCAAGGGTAAGCATTAAAAGGAGAAACTAGAAGAAGGAAATAGGAGAGCTATAAGGACAGAAGGGAAAGTATCTACTAAAAAGAGAAAAGGATTAAAGTAAAGCATACAAATGAAAAAAATAGAGCAAAACTAGATATTAAAAATTAAAATCTCAGCAATGAAAGCAAATATGAATAAATTCACCAGTCCAAATAAAGATATTTCTGATTAGATTAAAAATCCAGCTGCAAAAACAAGACTCCCATGAGTAAGTTGAAAACAGGAGTAGAAAAAATTCATAGCAGTAAGGGATACCTGGGTGGCTCAGGTGGTTAAGCATCTGCCTTCAGCTCAGGTCATGATCCCAGGGTGCTGGGATCGAGTCCCACGTTGGGCTTCTTGCTCAGCGGGGAGGCTGCTTCTTGCTCTGCCTGCCGCTCCCTCTGCTTGTGTGCTCTCTGACAAATAAATAAATAAAATCTTAAAAAAAAAAGTCATAGCAGTAGGCCAATAACTTAAAGGAAGCTGGCATAGCTATAGAAATATGAAACAAAGTAGTGCTTGAACAAATAAGAATTTATAATTTTGAAATGAGGTCACTATATAATATCATAGGTTTAAACTTTGAGGAAAATAAAATTAAAAACAAAATGTTCTTCTAATCCAGAAATCCTCTCCACAAAGGTAGTACAGAAATAAAGCACTTACAATTGCATAAGCATTAAACCACGATGTTACCCCTTATAGGCAATCCAATAAAGATATTGCACAGATAGAAAAAAATTCACCCCTTTATATAGCGACATCAATACAACCCATTATAGACATGTTCTCAAGATAAACAGTAACTAATTCTCAAGTAAGAGGACTTGACATTACTATTTGTCACACATAGTTCATCTTAACTTTACCTGACAATTGGGCAACCATCAATGTTTACTAACTGCTTTTATTCCAAAGGAAAACGAATTGACATATCTTTATGACAGGGAGTAGTTTTGCAATTTGGGGCAAGGCACCCATTGGAGTTAGGCTCCAGCTCTACAAAAGAAAGTAAGAAAAAGGAGTTCTGTTTCCTTTGATGTTTACATTTAAAAAGAGATGTTTCCCAGGTCATTGAGAAAGACATTAGTGGGTCCTACATATGACAAGAGTCTATCTTTTCTTCAAAGGGATTTATAAGAGGGGAGTGGGTGGGAGGATGGGTTAGCCTGGTGATGGGTATTAACGAGGGCACATATTGAATGGAGCACTGGGTGTTATATGCAAACAATGAATCATGGAACACTATATCAAAAACTAATGATGTATCAAAATTTTAAGGAAATCGAGAAAATTCCATGTTTATTTTAGAAATAAAATTTTAAATATTCACAACCCACCAATACTTGAAATTCTCATACATTGAAACTGTCACTTTTAAGGGGAGCCTTGTTTTGCATTAAAGACGCTTTCTCTGATCATCAAAATGCTGCCTTGTCTATCCCCCATACCTGCAGAACCAGCTGTGACCAAGTGCTGAGGTTTGTTGGACACAGAGGTCTGCACAGTCTGTTCACCCAACCCGTGCAGCTTGCATTGCTCAACCCTGCACCTGTTACAAACATTCACCTGCCAGTACACACCTGCTGTGACAGCTGCATCAAGAGGCTGGTTCTCATCGTGGAGTGTTTTGGTCCCAAATTATAACTCCTTTTGCCAGTTTCTCAAGGTTTCCTTGCCAAGGCCCCATGTGTTAGAGTGTGGAGGTGATGATTTTGTATACACTCCTATAATCTACATTTTGAAACAATTAGGAAGCAGATATAAAATGAGATAGAGATAAAAATGCACATGATATGTTGTTTTGTTTCATGTTGTATTATGTTATATTATTATAGGAGATGGCATCTTGTACCTGAGACTAAAATGATCATTTTAATATTTCCTTCACTATAACCCTAGACCTTTGGACCCATTGATTGGGACGATCAGTTTCCCAGTCAGTTTTACAGAGGATTGCACTCTTCCTTGGATAGAGGTTATTAAAGGTGTGGAACAGGGACGCCTGGGTGGCTCAGTCAGTCAAGCATCTGCCTTCAGCTCAGGTCATGATCACGGGGTCCTGGGATTAAGTCCTGCATCGGGCTCCCTGCTCAGCAGGAAGCCTGCTTCTCCCTCTGCCTGCCGCTTCCCCTGCTTGTGCATGCTCTCGCTATCGCTCTCATAAATAAATAAATAAATTCTTAAAAAAATAAAGGTGTGGAACAAAGTCAGTCTTACCTTTTATTGATAGTATAAATCGCTAGAACCATTTTGAAAAATTATTTGTCATTATCTTATAAAATTAAATGTGCATACTCCATGTATAATATGAGGACATTCATGACAAAATTACACACAAATGCACATGCACACACAAATACATAAATACTCATAAGACTCATATATATACTGCTACTATAATATAGTGTAATAAATACATATAATGACGCATATAATATGTTTGTGAGTATATAATATTCATATATACTCCAATATAAATATACGTATTTATGTGTGTATTTAATGTTTAATTATATATGTATATATATTTATAAATATATATATATATATCTGCATCTATCTATCTATATGATTATTGGCAGTTCTATGGAGAAGACTGATAACAATACTCCCTAAATTATAGATTACTTACAGTATGCCCTGGTTTATTATGTAATCATGGATAAAAGTATAAAAATGATCAGATGTATAATATTGTTCATTTTGTACTGGGAAACATGGTATTTCTTATTCTATGCTCATCAACTATATCTTTACAATATTTTATGTGCACTGAAGATTTGCCCAATCTAGATTGGGATCAGCATGATTTACTTTCAGTGTGTACTTTGACTCAAGCTCTAAATATTATTTAATGACTTATATGTGTCCCACCTGTTTGAGGGCTGCAAAAACAATTAGAGATATAAATATTCCTCTGAAGAAGCTTAAGAGAAATAAAGGGAGAAAGGCATGAAAAAAATGCAATAAAATCTTGTGTACATGCTGTGGTATAATCTATATAAGGATATACTAGAGGGAGAAAAGGTGATAGGAACAATTTATGTTTGAAAGTATTGTTTCAGGGATGATTTTTAAAATACAATATAATTTGAATGGAGTCACAAACTAGAAGATGATTTTCCTGGGCAGATTAATGTGGAAAAATATTTTCCAGGAAGGAAATTAGAGGAATCAAAGACTCTAGAAAATTTAAATAATCAAAAGCCCTTTGAAGCCCATATTTCTGGAAAGACAAAAGTGTTTTGTTTTTTAGTTCGCAGGTATATTTAGGGAAGGAACAACCAGATGTATAGCCACATAATTCACATTTCTTTAATAGCAGAAGGGAAAATAGCATGAGACAGAAAATTGACTTTATTTGGACTTTACATTAAAAAGATTTAAAATGTTAAATCTTAAATATTGGTAGAAATTGAAAAGTTATCCATTCACTTTTTCCTAGAAATGCACAATGAGGAATTTCCTTATAGCTGAGAGAAAAATGTTTTTTTTAAGATTTTTATTTCTTTTTTTTAAATTCTTTATTTAAACTCAATTTAATTAACTAAGTGCTGTACTATTCATTTGCAGGGGTAGAATTTAGTGATTCATCAGTTGCATATAACACCAAGTGCTTATTACATCAAGTGCCCTCCTTAAAGCCTATCACCTAATTACCCCTTCCACTCACCCACCTCCCCTATAGCAACCCTCAGTTTTTTTCCTAGAGTTCAGCATCTCTTATGGTTTGCCACACTCTCTATTCTAACCTTATTTTATTTTCCCTTCCCCTATGTTCATCTGTTTTGTTTCTGAAATTCCACATATGAGTGAAATCATATGGTATTTGTCTTTTTCTGACTGGTTTATTTCACTTAGCATAATACCCTCTGGTTCCATCCACATCATTGAAAGTGGAAAGATGTCATTCTTTTCAATGGCTGAGTAATATTCCATTACACACACACACGCACACCACATCTTTATCCATTCATCTGTCGATGGACATTTGGGCTCTTTCTATATTTTGTCTATTGTGGACACTGCTGCTATAATCATTGGAGTGCATGTACCCTGTCAAATCACTATGTTTATATCTGTGGATAAAAAGTAGTGCAATTACTGGGTCATAGGGTAGCTCTATTTTTAACTTCTTGAGGAACCTCCATACTGTTTTCCAGAGTGGTTGTACCAATTTGCATTCCCACCAACAGTGTAAGAGAATCCCCCTTCCTTTGCATCCTTGCCAACATCTGTTGTTTCCTGAGTTACTAATTTTAGCCATTCTGACCAGCGTGAGCTGGCATCTCATTGTGGTTTTGATTTGTATTTCCCTGATGCTGAATGATGTTGAGTATTTTTTCATGTGTCTTTTGGCCATTTGGATGTCTTCTTTGGAGAAATGTCTGTTCGTTCATATCTTCTGCCCATGTCTTGACTGGATTTTTGGTTTCTTTTGAGTGTTGAGTTTGATAAGTTCTTTATAGATTTTGGATAGTAGCCTTTTATCTGATGTGTCATTTGCAAATATCTTCTCCCATTCCTTAGGTTGCCTTTTAGTTTTGTTGACTGTTTCCTTTGCTGTGCAAAAGCTTTTTATCTTGATGATAAAGATTTTTATTTTTAAGTAATTTTAAACCCAACATGGGACTCAAACTTTTTCTTGGTATTAGTCTATGATACCACCATTGAGGTAGAACTTGGCAGTCAATAATGAAACTTTGTTTTTAGCATATCTAGCTATCCCCAAGAGCTAATGTGTCATTTTCATGGGAACAAAATAATATTTATAATATTAATGTTTTATTATCTCTATGTTAACAGGGTAAAATAGCAAGCAATTTATACCTTCAAGGTGGGTTTGAGAAAATATACAATTTCATGTGCAATAATACTCAATTTACCATGTAGTAGAATATTTAACAACTTGAAACCCAAAAAGCATAATACAGAGAACAAAATGTAATCTTTGAGCAGAAAGTTGGAATAGTCTCATAAAGCCCATAGACTTTACTTCTCCGTGTTTTCTTTTTATCTAGCAGCTTGTGTAATATTTATAAAGCCAATTGAAGAAGTTTGATTTTATGGCTTCCATTTGTATCGTATGGTACAAATGTGGATAAAAGTTAGCAACTGAGAGGGAGGGTTGGGTTTGTGAGACATATCAGTAGTGAGAAGTGAACAGTCTTAGTGAGAAGAGATATTTACTTTAAACATCTGAGGGAGCTGTAGTAAAGGAAACCACAAACGTTGCATCAATTGTAACAATCCTAAAGCACAAGAGTACTTGAATTGTGTTAAATATTTTGTGTTTACTAAAGCAACACATTAAGAAAACACTCTGATTCTTTAATTTTTCAAGTTTCAACCAGAATAATGCCTTCAAAGGTGAGGATTGATTATTCTGCTTTACTGCTGCAAATTTTTTAATAACTTCCCATTGCTCCTAGGAGTTCATCTCTCACATTCAGAAACTTTTGCTTTCATTGCTGGAACACTTTGCATCTAATTTTCGTGTAGCAAATTATAGCAATCTCACTTCCTCAAGGATATCTTCCCTGGACTAGGTAAATTCTCCCTAACCTACAATCTCAGAGAATGTCTTTTCCCCTTTTGAAATACTAATTAATTACAGAACTTATTCAATGACTGTCTTCTTATTGAGACTGTAAACTCTATGAGGTCAGTTACAATGATTGTTTTAATCCAACTGCTATTTAATGAATAAATTGTACCTAAATGATGAGATAAAGAATTTTATACTTTTGATTTAAAATATCCTCAAACTAAAAAGAACTGACATGTCCTTAGCAATATGCAAAGCAAAACAAATGAGTGCTATAGAGATCTTGGTGAAACTTCTACTGAAAAACAAAACAAAACCATTTTGAAGTATTGACATTTTAATTGTTGGTAAACTCTTAGAACACTTTTCATTAACTAGCAGGCTAATGGAACTGTTTTGAAACAGTGAATGGACTGACCATGCTCAAAAGCTGCATGGTGATCCCCCACACCTAAAAATTCACTCACAAATATTTCATAGCTTTCCTAGTGTTTGCTAGCTTCTTTAGTCCTGTAAAACCGGAATAGATAGGAAATAAAAGTTTTCTTTACACTATATGAAGACCGTGTTTCAAGATAACCTGTATTAATTTCCTATTGCTGCTGTAACAAATTAGAAACCGAGTTAGTGGCTTAAAACATCAAACTCTTATAGTTCGGATCTCAGAAGTCTATAGGCAGCACCTCCTGGAAGCTTGAGGGGAGGGGAGGGTCCATTACTTTTTTCAGTGTATAGAGACTGCTGGCATTCCTCGAATTGTGTTTACATGTTACTTCAAACTCTGCTTTCGTGATAACATTTTCTTCTCTCCGACTCTCACTTTCTTGCCTCCCTCTTTCCATTTTAAGGACCCTTTGGATTACATTGGGTCTTCTTGGATAATCCAAAATAATCTCCCCATTTTAAGATCCTTAATTTAATCACATCAGTTAAATTCTTTTGCCATGCTGAAGTAACATATTCACGGGTTCTGTGGGTTAAGACATGGATATCTTTGGGAGGTCATTATTCAGCTGTTCATAAGCGCCTTCTCTCTACATGTATTTGAAGAATAATGGAGGGAGGGGAGGAAAAGTTTTCCTCTACTCATTTTAGGTCTCCATAACAAAAGGTCTCCATAACAAAAGGCAGGAGAAAAGCATACAGATTTAAGTTTCCATATGACAGGGGAGCCCTCAAAAGGAAATGACCCAAAGAAGTGGCAAAATCTACAGTAACTGGAAATAGGATGAGGATAAAGGAAGATGAAAACTATTTCAACAAGGTTTTTTGAGGAGAATTCTCTTGGTCTCACCTTCTATTCCTTGATAAAAATGTTACTTTCCTTCTGATATAGGTAGGGAGGGCATCTTTCACATGGAATTTCATCTCCTGTCTTTAGGAACAAAGGGGAGATGAGAATGCTTCTTATATTTGCTTTTTTTTTTTCCCCAAGTGCCTTTAGCTCAAAATAACCTTTTGCTGAAGCAGCATATTTTGGGGTGCCATATTCTGCCATCATTTAAATACTACTCTCAGAAAGCAATATGCAGGAAATAGAAAACAGTACAGAAGGCATTCTACATTCACATAAGCACATACTACAAATCAAATCACTCTAGGCAAGACTGCAGACAGGACATAGCTGTGTACCGGCGTGGTAGTTGTTTAGGTACAGCATCAGATCGGAATATCAGAACACAAAATTTTAACTATAGCCGGTTTCCCATTTTGATTAGCAGAACTGCACTAATAATACAACTACCAATGCCATAATACTGTTCCTTTATACTTGTAAGGACTTTCTCTTAGCACTATATACATAAGCGTGTGTGTGTGTGTGTGTGTGTGTGTGTGTGTGTGTGTGTCTACAGGTATATGTATATATAAGTGTATATTACATATATACACAAGAAGTATAATTATATATATTATATATATTTCATACAATTTTTCTAAATTATCTAAAAAGATATATATATATATGTTTAAAAGATGTATATATATGCATATATTTAAAATATAGATATATTTTCTTAAAGCTTTTATTTATTTATTTGACAGAGAGAGACTCAGCGAGAGAGGGAACACAAGCAGGGGGAGTGGGAGAGGGAGAAGCAGGCTTCCCACGGAGCAGGGAGCCCGATGTGGGGCTGGATCCCAGGACCCTGGGATCATGACCTGAGCCGAAGGCAGACACTTAAAGACTGAATCACCCAGGCGCCCCAAATGTAGATATCTTTATATCTATAGAGACATAATCTTTTTCTAAAGGATTAGGAAACTAAAAATTAAAACATACAATGAAATTAAATATAGGACTCCTTCAATTTGAAGCCTTATTCTTAGCAAAGCAATCCATCACCAAGAAAGTCCAATAGAAATGTAGCTAACTACAAAACCACCGACACATACTGTTCATTACCCTTCTATTTTGTAGCACAGATGCCATTATGCATTAGTATAATAGATCCAGAGTTTTAAAAGGAAAAGTTTGTGCTATAATCAAACATTTTAAATCCAAATAAGTTGACTTTCATGAATGATAACAGACAACATAGAACCCTTTTGTGATGTAACTTACTATTTATATTTTTGAGGAAAAAAATAAAACAAAACACTTGATGAAATGAAATATCTATGAGTCCATACTGATATCAATAAATAATTCAATAAAAAATATATGTGGGAGAAAGGATACCTATTCCTTACAGAAGACTTTAAAGTGATAAATATAAAAGGAATGAATAAAATAAAAAGCCACCATTAAAACGCTATTAGAAGAACATGTGCTACAGGCAAGATCCCCCAATGGATGCTAAAATTAGTGGACAAATATAAGGAACAACAGGATAATTGCAGTCTCAAAATATCTCCCTCAAACCAAGTCTTTTTAATCATAAAGGGAAAAACAGTAATTTTACACTGGAGAAAACTTGCCACAAAAATACCTTCAGTAAGATGTGGTATATATACACAATGGAATATTATGCAGCCATCAAAAGGAATGAGATCTTGCCATTTGCAACGACGTGGATGGAACTGGAGGGTGTTATGCTGAGTGAAATAAGTCAATCAGAGAAAGACATGTATCATATGACCTCACTGATATGAGGAATTCTTAATCTCAGGAACAAACTGAGGGTTGCTGGAGTGGTCGGGGGTGGGAGGGATGGGGTGGCTGGGTGATGGACATTGGGGAAGATATGTGCTACGGTGAGCGCTGTGAATTGTGTAAGACTGTTGAATCACAGATCTGTACTTCTGAAACAAATAACGCAACATATTTTAAGAAAAAAGAAAAAGAAGAAGATAGCAGGAGAGGAAGAATGAAGGGGAGTAAGTCAGAGGGGGAGACGAACCAGGAGAGATGATGGACTCTGAAAAACAAACTGAGGTTTCTGAAGGGGAGGAGGGTGGGGGGATGGGTTAGCCTGGTGATGGGTATTGAGGAGGGCACGTTCTGCATGGAGCACTGGGTGTTATGAACAAACAATGAATCATGGAACAGTACACCAAAACAAATGATGTAATATATGGTGATTAACATAACAATAAAAAACAACTAAAAAATACCTTCAGTAAATATAGGCTTGATTAAAGAATAACTATACATTAAGATAAATCCAGTTTATCCTTAACTTTAAAAAAAATATTTTCTCTGCTTAATGGAAATCTGAATGAAATTTTTATCCTTAATTTTTCTTGAGATAATAAACTTTATACATGAGTGTGGAAACATTCATTCAATCAGAAAAAATAGAATATATATATGGAATCGTGATATTCAGTAGATTCATTTTTATGTAAAGTATCACATAAGCACTGGAAAAAGAGACTAAGAAATGAATCATGGACAAGAAATTGAAGATTATGGAGCTCTTCTAAAATGAAAAAGGAAAATATAATTCCAAAGTTTATCTAAGATAGTGATGTATGTGTCTACATGTGTTTATAGGTGTTTAGATTGGAAAATTTATTGTATTTTTCTCCTTTAAGAAGATGTATCTAATGTTGAACATAAAATGAAAGGACTAGGGTATAATAGACGGGACAGTTTTCCAGAAGTGTTGACAGAGGTTAGAATCTATGATACATGTGAAAATGGCTGCTCTTGCAAAAAAGAAATCATATTTTTCCCAACATAGAGGATAAGGAAGAGACAATAGAGGAAGATAGAGTGTGGATGGAAAATGAAGGGATAGTAAAAAACCACAGAGGATACACAATATCAGAAAACTCTAGGCTAAGTCATATGCACGGTACAGGATGGTCGTCAGGAGATTGAAAGACTGGGGGAAATATTTAATGAAATATGTCCATTAAATATGGTAAATACTACCGTTGGATAAAAGTTTAATTTCTGAATAGGAAAGCTTTAGCTATTGGTTCTCTGTACTCCTTCCTCAGTCTGAATACATCCTGTATAAATACCATCAGTCCCAAGGCAGAAATGCCTATTTTTGTGCTCAAGTATTTACTGGGTTTGTTGTACAATTCTTGAGACATAGTGGGAATTCAACATACAAGTTTGCATGAAAAACTGTCTGAATCACACAACATGAATTAAGGCATTACTGCAGGTTGCTAGAAAAAGTTTCAGTTAGAAAAATTCCAGCGTTTTAAAAATCTTACTGCTTTTGGAATAGTGCCTGAAACTTGTCAAAACTGGCTACTAAAATCCAGAAAGGATAACTTGTTTTTTTTTTCCTATAACGATCACAAGGTATCCCCTTATTCTATTATCTATTCTTGTTTTCCCCATGATTATGGCTTTTATTTCCTTGATCTCTTCACTCTTCCATTTTATTGATTTCTTTGCTTAGTGCATTATATTCTGTTATTAACATATAATTATATTATCTTATAATTTATTATTTAAAAATTGTATTTATCCCTCCATATTTTGCTAATATCTCTTTTCACTAAGACAGAACTACATAGCATTTTTAATTCTTTGTGTTTTAAGCTTATAAAATTTATACATAAAAAATGGAAAATTATTAAAACCTCTAGAAAATCAACATTGCAGTAATTTTCCTGAATATACTTACGGAATGTAACTTCAGGTATCTATATTAATAATTACTCTTATGAAACTTAGTTGTTTATTTACTTATTTTTATGACAGGCCAGTTATTTAAGAATATTTGTTGCATAATAAATATTTTCTTCACTGACACACCACTTTTATCATATACTAACCAGACTTCTCATTTTGGGTAAATTTATGGATTCTACTTTTTTCCATTCAGAGGCTTCTTTCTCAGAGCTTACCTTTTTAAAACTAATTACAGCTTTATAAGACTTTCCAATTACTGTAGGGCTAAACTTTCTTAAAGTAGAATTTTATATAACTTTAGTGAAACTGCGAACAATACACATAATATCTAATTGGCATCTTAACTGGTATGCCATTAAAGATAGATAATTCTAGGGAGAACAACATTTTTTCCCTCAGTGACTCATTGTTTCTTAGAATTATTTCTTTAGTACTGTTTAATGTTTTCAAGTAGTTTTCAATTATTCCTCAGATAGGTACACTACACTTCTCTTTTTCTCTTACATATGCTTTTTTCCCCTATGTATAATGAAATATTTTCTTCCTGGCATTCTCTGTTTTTAACCAGTATATATGAAAAGTAACACATTTTTATCCCATAATTTTGTAGTTGGTTGTTTTATAGGATAATCTTATTATTTGACTGGATTTTCAAATTATTCTCTGTAATTTTCTAGGTGTACAGTTTTATTAACTAAACATTTTGCATTCGTTTCTCTAAAGAATTTCAACTGAATAATTGTCTAGCTATGTTTTTCAAAGTAAGTATTTCATAAAGTACCAGAAAAAATTTTCAAATTGACAAAAGTATTCCATTTGGTCAGAATAAAAACTTCAAAGATGATTTTCAATGACCTCTGAATAAATATAGTGTAGATGATTAAAGAATTTTAATTTTCCGGGGCACCTGCATGGCTTAGTCAGTTTAAACATCTGCTTTTGGCTCAGGTCATGATCCCAGGGTCCTGGCTCTCAGGTCATGATTCCAGGGTCCTAGGATTGAGGCCCACGTGGGGCTCTCTGCTCAGTGGGGAGCCGGCTTCTCCCTCTCCCTCTGCCTGCTCCTCCTGCTTGTGCTCTCTCTGTCATATAAATAAATAAAATCTTTAAAAAAATAAAAATTTTAATTTTTCAAAGAAAAGGCATTCACTTTATATTTCTTGTAAGAGTACATTTTAATAGAAGATATGATTTTGCTAGCACTGGCGGCTCAAAGTAAAACATTTGCACGCATATACTGACATCTGGTGGATATTCAGTTTATGATCTGGAAGATATTCAGTATAGTATTTCTAACGTAAAGTGAAGGAAAATAAATAAAATGTATCATTAGATGAACAAAGTTCTAGTTAAATTTATAAAGTTAGTAAAAACTTATTTTGTCTTTATTTTCTTGGGAATCTAAATAGAAGAAAAATGCAGAGTTTCTCTAGACTCTTTTTAAAAAAAAATTTATTTATTTGACAGAGATAGAGCACAAGCAGGTGGAGTGGCAAGCAGAGGGAGGGAGAAGCAGGCTCCCCGCTGAGGAAGGAGCCCAAGGCGGGACTGGATCCCAGGACCCTGGGATCATGACCTGAGCTGAAGGCAGCCGTTTAACTGACTGAGCCACTCAGACGCTCCTCACTAGACCCTTAATAAACTTATTCTGAACTAAGTTTTCAGTTTGTTGTATGTGTAGACAATTATTTATAACCCATTGTATTCTAGTGTCTAACATCATGTTTTCCACACTGTAGATATGCTGTGTTGATAGTATTTACACAAATGGTATTCTATATCTATGGATAGCTAAAATTGTTACTGGGTCAAAACATATTTAGATAGAAGAATTGACTGACAAAGTAGAGGTGCTACATGTTTAGCAGTGTTTTATTAAATTAGAAATATCTTGAGAGTTAGAGAGAAAATGGAAAATGGAGTTTCAGTAAAAAATTATCCAGAAGCAAAGGCATTTTTTTTTTTTTTTTTACTTTGAAGAGGTAGGCTATATAAAGAAAAGCACTTTGTTTTTAAATGGCTAGTTCTGTTGTATGAAGATCTTAGATGGACCCCAACACTGCTGAACATAATATTCTTAAAACTGTCGTGCAACTGAGTTTGGGCACTATGGCATAGCAAGAATGTTATTAGACTCCATGCTGGATCCGAAGCTCAGGGTTTAATTACATCTTTTTATGATAATAATTCAGGCACTTAAATACTGAATGACCCTTTCCCATTCTACAAAAGAATAATCCTGAAGTTCTATGCTCCTCCAACTTTGAAGTTTTCACATTCCCCAGGAATACTGAGACCATACACCTTCTAGTTCATCCACATTATCTTATTTCTTGAGCTTGTGTGTCTGTCACATTGCATGTTTTTGAGCTCTGGAAAAAGAAAATCTCAAATTCAAGTTCTAATTCTTGCCTGACTTCAAATATGAACTGCTTTTGTAACCTGGCCTATCTCTCACATCTGATTCTGAATATTTAAAGTATTAAATTGACTAGGTCCAAGATTTATTAGTTTGAAAATATAGCAAATTTAAGAACCATTTATGTAAACCTGTCTGTCCATTATGCTTCAGTTTATCCTACCTAGGAAGAGGAGTACAGCCAATATAGGAATTCATAGATTCTTAATATCTCTTTTCTAATTGTCAATCCAAATCTATTCCCTACTCTTTAAAAGTCCTTCAAAGGATATTTTCTTATTTTTCAATGTGCTTTTTGAATGTTTCAAATAAATTTTTATCTTTTTTGTTGTTTTCTTCCTTTCCCCCCTCTTATTTCATACCTGACTCTGTCAATCTCTGATTTTATACCCTCTCTTCTCCTTCCATTTTACATCGTTCTATATGACAGGCAGTGAGATTAAGAAAGATGGATAGCTGACATATTGGCCATGGCTTCCATTTTAAGATCATCTACTTTGGCTCTGAAATCACCATAAAGTTTCTCTAGTTCTACTTTCTTTTTTTATACAATTATGAATAATTTCATGCAAAAAAGATCAAATATTTGGCCCAAGATCATTTGGAAAGTTGTCCACAGAACTAGATTTTTCACTTACTTTGCCCAGCAGCCTTTCCCATTTTCCAACCCTTATTTCCTAGCTAGTCCAGCCTAGCAAAACTGTAATCTAACCATTTTATGCCTCAGGGAATTATTTTCATTCACAATTCAAAGTGAAGCTTATCATGATGGAGTCCTATCTTAAGGTAGCTGAATTTGAATTCTTCTACAGTTTCCTTGATTTTAAATGTTTCTTTTTTAATCAACTTATTTCTTAACTGTGGGAATGATAAATACTTAGGTCTTTTAAAATTTTTATTTTTGCATAGTTTCCTCAATATTTTCTTTCTCTGGTTTACAAATCTGAAAATAGACGTAAGGGGGTTGAGGTAGTTGTAAAGTAATGAAGTGGAGGTAAGGTTGATAAACTCCTAATTTTCTTAGCTTTCCCGTTAGGAAGCACACCTAGAATCTCTCTCTTTGTCAGTCATCCTAGTGGTCCTTATATTTGAAATTTTTTTATCGAAATTTATATCTTTACTTGTATCCCTTCTCTTCTTCTTACTCATTCTATCAATTTTGTACTAAGAGTTTCTTATTTTCCAGGTTATATTATAGGACCCGGCAGAACAGAGGTAAAGGAAACAACCCTTACCCTTAAGAAGCTCACAGTAGAATTTGGCCAATCTCTGTTCCCTGAAATTTTCCACTCTTTCAGCTTTACTGATGGAGAAAACTCTTCATTATTCTTTCAATTTTTCAAGTTCATAGTGCCTTTGTCTCTTTTTCTGTCTCTCTGAATCTCTCTCTCTCTCTCTCTCTCTCTCTCAAGGATCTCTTTATTCATCCTAAAATTTGGTTCCTTGAAAACTGCCTTTCTTTCTCCATATACTACTACCTTTGGGTGATTTCATTGGTTTACATTGTTTCAACTACTAATTATATGCCTCTTTTTTTCCAAATGTATTTGTCCTCTTAGACCTCTCTATGCAGTCTAGGATTAATTAATCAAACTGTTTGCTTGCTGTATAAACATAGGCAACACACAGGAGCTTCAAAAATGTCAAAATTGAACAAATATCCTTCCTCCCAGGGCCTATTTCTTCTGTATTTTCTCTCTACTGGCAGCACTGTGTTTGATCTATTAACACAACCTAAGACCTAGAAGTCATTCTTTTTTTTTTTTTTTAAGATTTTATTTTTTTACTTGACAGAGAGAGACACAGCGAGAGAGGGAACACAAGCAGGGGGAGTGGGAGAGGGAGAAGCAGGCTTCCTGCGGAGCAGGGAGCCCGACGTGGGGCTCGATCCCCAGACCCCGCGATCATGACCTGAGCCGAAGGCAGACGCTTAACGACTGAGCCACCTAGGCGCCCCCTAGAAGTCATTCTTGAATTTCTGTTTTTTTCCCTATCTCCTCTTGTGATTAATCATCAGTTTCCCTGATTTTACTCTCCATGTATTTTTACAATCAGTCCATCTCCTCTATCGTCATTACTTTTGCCCTCTTTCAGATCCCAATTCTGTCATAGCTGAAAAAAACAACTGTTGCCTCCTTTCCTTTTTCTTCTTACATCTGCCTTCTCACACGTGTCAGAGTGGTGTATTAAATGAAACTTTAATTACCTAAAGACTTTAATGGTTCCCTGTTTTTACTGGATACATCCCAATCTCCTTAATCATACATACATAATATAGAATATTTTATAAACCAATGCCTTACACTTTACAGTCCAGTAGCATTAAATTGCATTTTGTATTATATACATGTTGTCTGAATCACATGTCCATGGCTGGGGTTTCTCTTCTGTAATTTCCTAGTACCATCTGTGTTTTGCCATCTTTGACCTTCCATCATGCATCATAACCAACTTTTATCTTCATCTTCATGCCCCCACCCCCATATCCCTTTCTAACAGACTATAAAATCTGTGAGGCTGAGGGTATACAGTATAGCTGTATGTGAGACAGGCTGTCAATTATTGCACAAATAAAAATAAAATTAAATAAAAATAATATTGCATTATAGTTGATAATGCTTTATTATATATATTTAAAATGTAAATATGATCATGCCACTTTCCTGCTTAAAACCCTTCACCAGTTCCTTCCTATACATAATTTGTGTGCTGTAAGCATCTCCATTTTTTAAAAAGCTTATTGTTTCTATGCATAGAATATTGTTCTCCCAGATTTGAATGATGGCTCCTCCATTTCTTTTGATTTTGTTCAAATATTGCCTTGTCAAAAGAGTCTTTATCAACCTTTGTCATATTCTGCCTTTTCCCTTTGCTTTATTTTGTTCATTGTTTATTGCAGTCTGATATATGTTAAATAGTTAATTTTATTTATTTATGCATACCCCTGAGTTTTTCAGGCTATATGTTCCATAAAAACTCGGATTTTATGTATTTTGTTTACTGCTATATTCACAACACCCAGAATATTATGGATTTTTGTGTGTGTGACAAATGTATGAAATACTACATTCATCTTTAGTTTCTCTCCCAGGTTAAAAAAGTATGTATATAAGTTATATATATATATATATGTATGTGTGTGTGTGTGTGTGTGTGTGTGTGTGTGTATATATAAAGTTCTGAAAACTTTATAGAGTTTTATCTTAACCCAAAGAATTCACCTTGATGTTAGGATTTAAAATATATACTCAGGGAAGAGTTTTTTGAAACATTTGGGATGTCGGTAGTCCCCAAAAATATTTGTATTAATTTGTCTATGTCCTACACTTCTACATAGAATTTTTCCTACTTAATAATAAGATTCTGTGGAGCTTTGGGTATAAGAACTGAGGCTATTAATAAAACCAAACATTACCAAAGTTTCTGTGCATGGAATAAGAAATAGTTTATGTAGTTATTAGACTTGCTATATGAATGGCAGAAGGGATTTAATATTTACTAACTACTCTGTAAATAATTGGAATTTACATATTAGGTACTATTATATTCATTCTAACTTTGAGTATCAAGCCAAGATTCAGAGATAGGTGAAAACTTAAGACTTGAAAAATTAAGACTTGAAAAATTAAGACCCAATGGCTCATACATAGGAAAGCTAGGTCAAAAATGGTACATATGTTACAAAACCACTGAAAGCATTGTTTGGCATATAAGATATTTGAATTTACTTATCTTTTGGGAATTTAGATTAAAAACATTAATTTGAAGATTCATCATGTATTATTATTATTTTTATTTACTAGAGCTACTGAGTTACCCCTGTAAAAACTGGGATTTTATATAATACCTCCAATTCTTTCTTCTCAAAATTATTTTTAATACTCCTCTAGATGACATTTATAAAATAATTAAAGAAAAATAAGTATCAACAGAGATTTAAAGAAGGCTGAATCCCTATAAAAATAAGCAATTTATAGATGGTTTATAAATTTGTAAATTTATAAACAATTATAAAGTATTCGATTAAAATTAGGCTATTATTAGTATTTATCTGCTATTTGATATTATCTGTGTGGATAATCAGAAGTAGATTATATCTAGACTAACATCAGCATCCATAGAATTAATTAATAAAAAATGCCAACATAGATACTTTTTAATTGTGGAGATACTGATTTTATGTCCTAGAACATGTGGAAAAAATCTTAATTGGAACTGTTTTTGAATATGATATGTATTTGGAAAAATATATAGAATTATACCTAAAACCTTTTTTGGTCATTAAACACACAGTTTGCCATAGGCAAAAATAGGTATAATGCATAAGAAAGATATATTGTTTTCTTACTTGAGGAAAGGGTACTCTCAAATGATTTGTACAGTTTGGAACTTGAAGCCTTTACAACTATTTTAATGAAATACATATTTGGATAGCTATTTAGAACTTTTGACTATTATTTAAAGATTAATATCAACATCAATACAGTCATTCCCAGATATAGTTTACCAAAGGCAATATTTTCCCTGTAATAAGGGTGTTTGGGGCTTACCCCAGTTAAATTGTCTATCAACACCTTACATTACAGTGGTTACGTGAAGAAAACTTGTTTTGGAATCTCCAGAGTAGTTCCTTTTCAGCAGCCTGACATTGAAAATTAAACATTTTTATTTTCCTGAAGCACAGATTCCTGGAATGTCCTTTGTTGAAAGTTTTACTACCTGATTCAGAGTTGATAGTGTTAAAAAACAAAAGCATAAGTGACTCCATTTTGGGCATGTTGTCTTGTTTTTAGTAATAGGCAGGAACTGTTTTGATATTGATAATGCCTTATTAGAGTAGGACCATTTGAAGTATCTGACTCCCTTAAGGTTAGTATTAAAATCAAACTATAGTTGTTATTACTGCTGCTGCAAGTACAGGGATGTGAAATTGCAAATAGAAACATAAGGTGATGTGCAAACAAAGAGCAATCATAGAAGATCAATGCAATAGAAAGGCCAAAGTGAATGCCTAAAACTTCTATTTCTATGCCAAAGAGGGAAGTTGTTTTGAACAAGTTGGTTTTTGCATGCTATGGAATAAGGATATAAATCCAGGGAAACTGGCAAGGTGGGTAAGATACTTACTCTTGGAAAATAGGTTAGGAAAATGTGCTATTCTTGATGAACATGGCCAACTGGTTTAGTGAATCACCAAGGAATAGCACTTCAGCATATTTTATTATATCACACTTCACATATGTGTGCATCGTGGGCAAGACTGGAATTCTGCATCCCTCAGTAACATTATTTTCTTTGTCCTCTCCCCTAATTGATCCCTGCTTGAGAATTCTAAATAGATATTATTGGGATTAATGCAGTTCTGCTCTGATCAGTCACCCTTCTCATGTCCAGTTTCTTCAGTAGAATTACCAATTTTGTGTGGCAGCTTCATAATCAAAAGAACCAAATTTAAGGTTTTTTTGTTTTGTTTTGTTTTGTTTCTGCCTCTTTGAAATGTAGAGTAGTTAATTTGATCAATAGCAGAAAAATAAATTGTTAATATGGCTCCAAAATCCTAGTTATCCAAGTTGTTGTTGATTTGGCTATGTCAATATGAGGTATAAATATTAGGTTTTTTTTACAGAAAGGTAATGAACATTTTAATATTTCATTTACAATGAAACAAAAATAGGCTTAATTATCATCTATTATTTATGTTATTTTTCAGGTGAAGTGAATATAGCATAACTTCTAAAACAATCTTTAGTAAACTAATAATTCACATGGTTCACAGAGATATAATAATAGAGGAACTATTTTATAACCATATAATAGAGAAACTTTTATAATGCAGATTTTTTTTTAAGATTTTATTTATTTGAGAGAGAGAGAATGAGAGATAGAGAGCACGAGAGGGAAGAGGGTCAGAGGGAGAAGCAGACTCCCTGCTGAGCAGGGAGCCCGATGTGGGACTCGATCCCAGGACTCCAGGATCATGACCTGAGCCGAAGGCAGTGGCTTAACCAACTGAGCCACCCAGGCGCCCGAGAAACTTTTATAACCAATTAAATAAGTGAGCTTACATATAGAAATATATCAATACACAATTTAGGTATGGAGACTTGTCTATATGATATCTAAAATTATATGCCAAACAGTGTACTCATTATCTTCTCATTAACCCTATTAGGAGACAAAAGCTTAGATGAGGAATCACCAAAATGATGCATTCCTTCTATGAGAAAAAAAAAATCTAAAAATAATGCCATGCTGTACATTAGAGAGTTCCCAATACGATCTGCATTTTTACAGAGGATTTGAGAAAAATAGTATTTCTCTAATGGTGACATTTCTGACATTTTTTAACTGGCTGGAGATATTCTAAGAAAAGAAACCTTTCTAAAACATTAGAAAACAGAAAATAGAGTGAATTCTGTGTGATCTCCTGTTACCTTTCTCATGTACATAATATGATGTTAAAACTTGAAATTCACCTTACCTGATAACATCTGATGCTAGAAAATTTTGGCTGTATTCATCAACCATGTTTTATGTCATTTTTGTGCCAAATTGTTAAGGCCAAATTCTTAGTGAATTCCTCAAGAAATTTCATTATCTGTCCATATCCTATCATTTAAACCTATTCCTATTTCTCCTTTAACAAACATCTAGAGACCTTCATGCTATGTACGAAATACTTTTCTAAATGTAGGAAACGGCAGTGGATGCAACAGTAGACAACTTCACTATGTACATCCTTCAGTCTCGGTTCTCTCCAATGACTATGCCAAGGCTCTAGCAGTCAGCGTTGCTTCTACGTATATTCTACAGGTGCTCTCAAGTCATCTGCTCTTTCTTCTCTTCCTGACAAGCTTCTCCTTGAGTTTCAAAAATCAGGGTATACTGCTACCATTCCTCAGGAACATTCCTTGATTCTCCTATGTAGAGTTCCTTGTTCAAACTTTTGTTGACACTGGTATTTTAAAATATCAGATGTTAGGGAATGTGTAATTATTTGTTTACCTCACTCAGTTCTTAAACTTTTGGAGTCATTGCCATCTTTGAGCATCTGATGAAAGCTATAAGTAAACATTTTCTCCTAAAAAGTGATATGTACAATATCAAATTGAGAATAATTTCAAGGGATTCCAAATTTGCTGAGATTTGTTAATGTAATCCAAGGTTGGCACCATATCATGCATTTATTTTTTTATAATAACATTTTAAAATTTTATTTAAATTCCAGTTCACATACAGTATAATATTAGTTTCAGGTGTACAACATACTGATTCAACACTTCTGTACAACAGCTGATGCTCTTCACAAGTGCCCTCCTTAACCCCCGTCACTTCTAAAAGGGCATTTAATGGAGCTTACATCGTCATCTCTATTTTAAGGTGCATAGGTGACTCTGCATTTAGAAACTTGCATTCCTGCTCTATGAGCTCAGTCCCTTTTTTGAATGACAGCATTTGCAATTTAAGTCCATCTGGAACACCTCAAGCATTCAATTCATTTATTAACTTATTACCAAGCTTGGCATATGAATCCTCAGACTATCAGTGAGGCAGAAAACTTAAATGAAATTAGATAAACAGACTTTAATAGAACAGTATGTGTATTAGAGATATTGAAAAGACCTTCCTGTTTTTCATTTTTAGGAGTGTCTGTCTATTTATCTCTTTGATGCCAGATTAGTATAAATTAGCTTTGCCCAAACTTTGCAGCAGACTTTTACCACTGTGGATAAAAGAAAATGAAATAACTGTTGTAGCCAGAAGAGGGAGATCTTGTAAAAATATTGGTAGTACAGATTTTAAAGAATTGCGAGATTTGCACTTAGGTAGTAAAAAAAAAAAAAAAAAAAAGATTAAAGTTTCAGAAGTTAATACTTTCTATAATTATATTATTTCATTTTGCAGTATACTTCTTGGGAAAATAGGGCATAGCAATGTACTTTATCTTAACTTTATAGAGAGAGCATTATTTATATTAGCATTTTTATTAATGATAAAAACCTTAAAGTATTAAAAATAAAACAGTATTAATAAATATTATTGGTCTTATTTATAAGGGTTTGTTTTTATTTCCTTTAAATTAATTTATTTAAATTTAAGTCCTTTACATAATTAATTCTCTATAAAAACATATCTAAGCTGACACAGTTAAAGAAGAGCAATTTAACATTATTAATTAATAAAAATTAATGAAATATATGATAGCTTAAATACACACACAGCTATTTGAGCACCTTTCTCGGCTACAATATACATTCTCTTTCTGTTTCTGTCTCTATATCTCTGTCATACATATATGTATACATATTTATGTATATGTATTTGTATTATAATGTGAAGCCATTCATCTTTGCAAATGGTGTTAAATGGTGTTAAAATATATGAAAACCAGCACAGATGGGGTGTTGATTGTACCACCTGGAGGGCTTCACTTGATGAATTTATGACATGATACAAAGAGAAGTTTGTCACTGATTATTATTAATCTTTTTCCATAGTCAATTCATGTAACTTAGGAATTGGCATTTCTTTTGTTTTGACTGCCACGGATAACACTTGTAAATTTCCATAGGTATTACCAAAATGTGTGTCTCTCTTTTGTGAAGGTTACAGTGTGAAAAGTATTGATACTATGAACAAATATGAGTTCAGTTGCTCTATATGTATATGAATACATTTAGCAAGTTTAATGATACATCTATTTGCCTGAATTATTAGATCCAACCCTTATTGGTCCTTTATTTCAGATACAGCATGCTGTAATTCCTTTTAATCTCAAATGAATACCTGGAACTTCAGATCAAGACTAGCAACACTTGCCACGGCCAAACTTCTTTATACTCATCTAGTAGAGAAAGCTGCACGTTATTTGTTTGTAGTACTGGGATCCTTTCCGTTTCCAATGTAGGAACCTGTTTTCAGCATCTGTAAATGAAATACTGATGGGAGTTTGTATAGTTCTGGAATCTATGTGGCCTTGCCTCCTACCTATCAAATCTCAGCCTTCTCTGCAGAGAAGCAGTGCATTGAAATCTTCCTCATGGGGCTCTTAGGATTTGACTTTGACTTTTTTTTTATACCGTATAATGTAGTCTTCATTGAATCATCCTAAAATACATCTCTGTAGATCATTTAAACATTCTGTAAACTTCCTCTAGAAATTATTTGTATATATTTCTGTCTCTGAATATCATTGAATGTAAAGGGCTCTCCTTATTTTTAATGCTGTACATTTAGTTTTTTTTTTTAAGATTTTATTTATTTATTTGACAGAGAGAGACACAGTGAGAGAGGGAACACAAGCAGGGGGAGTAGGAGAGGGAGAAGCAGGCTTCCCGCTGAGCAGGGAGCCTGATGCGGGGCTCGATCCCAGGACCTTGGGATCATGACCTGAGCCCAAGGCAGACGCTTAATGACTGAGCCACCCAGGCGCCCCTGTACATTTAGTTTTCAAGGTAAGACAATAAGTATTGTTAAAACAAGTATTAAGTTCACCAGAATACAGAACAGAAATATAAATTATAAGAGTGAATACTTTTTTTAAAGATTTTTTTTATTTATTTGACAGAGAGAGACAACACAAGCAGGGGGAGTAGGAGAGGGAGGAGCAGGCTTCCCTGCAGAGCAGGGAGCCCGATGTGAGGCTGGATCCCAGTACCCCGGGACCACAACCTGAGCTGAAGGCAGACGCCTAACGAATGAGCCACCCAGGCACCCCAAGAGTGAATACTTTTGGTATCAAATATGAGTGACCTAACCAAAATCCACTCCTCTCTTTGGTGGTGGGAGAGAGAAGTAGCAGGAGCCTACAGGAGGATGCCATTGTTATAATGTTACCATATGTAAAACATTGGGTAGAGATAGATATGTATGTAATGAAAGTATAAAAGCATAAGTGAGATTGATGAACCACCTAATCAGCATACTAGTCACCTTCCTGAGAAGTAGAGAATTCTAACTCCACTTGACATTTAATTTTTTAAGCTAGGGGTGGATACAGAGGTATTCAGAGTGCTTTATATCTAATTTGTTCCTTAAATGTTACATAATAAATGTAATTAGGATTTTAATCTATAATTTCAAGATACTATTTCCTTTATTTCTTACATTGCCGTAAATTTGCATGCAAAATTTGCTTTTACATTTTAAAGATCAATTAAAATGAGTCCCCACTGGAAAGCAATTGATGCCCATCTGTAATTTGGGAATTACATCTTCTTGTCCAGCTTGTTGAGGAAATCAAGAAAAGAACAATACAAATATGGAAGAGTAGCAGGGTCTTTATCATCCACTGTAGAAGAAAAGATGCAATGTCACTTTTTAAAAATGGGCTTTCTTTGTCTATAGGCATTTTAAAGATGTTTATTCAAAAAACCAACTCAATCTCACAGAGCCATCTGTGTTACTACCTCTGTTTATCATTGCTAGAAAAACATTAACCACCCCATTGTCCTTAAAAGCATAAATGTTATTTCTTTTTTTAAATATATTATCGTGGAGAGTCCACAGACTTTATTAGAAACTCTGATGATGATCGGCTTTTTTTACTTAAGAAATATTTTTTAAAGCTGCCAGTAATATTAATTATGATTCCAAAGGAGTTTAGCTACACAAGGATAGAGCAACACACATGCTATAATACACTTCTTCCCTTATCTCATACATTAGCCAAAAATCAAAACCAGTATTTTTCTAATACAGAACATAATTCCTAGATGGAGAGTTAAGGTATGTGACAATTTTTCTGTAAAAAACCTTGTTGTCACTCTGTGTGTGTATGTGTGTGTGTGTGTGTGTGTGTGTGTGTATGTGTGTGTGTGTGCCCACACACTAGCCCTGGGATTGACCTATCTGATAATGGGGTAGCTTTTTCTAAAATGAAAGAGCAAGAGATTAAATGTGTATCAAATGAGAGAGAAGTATATTTCATTTATAAATTCCCTTCAATAATTTTTTGCATCAGGAATGTTTTAATAGTTAATTGTTCACTCTTAGTTTATAGTGAGTTGATTTCAGAAGCAATTTTAAATTCAGCTTTATAAGTGATTGTCTTCTCAAACTCATTTTTTTCAGCATGGATTCACTAAAATTTTCAAATAATTTTTTTCTCATTACTATGTGATCCTACCAGCTCTAGTTTTACCATTAATAAAATACGCTTACTTTCAGTGGAAAGCAAAATGGTCTGAGTGAAAACACTTACGTTTTAGTCCTGATATACTACCTGCTAGTCATCAGACTCTGAAGGAGTCCATTTAGATCTTTGCCTCTCTGCTACATGATCAAAACAAGGTGGCCCACTTGACAACAGTTCCATTTCTATTTATTAAATGTCAATGTATTCATGCAAGCACATTAAAACGACTAAAAGAAAACTATACAACTAGGCATCAGATAGTACAAAACAACACACAATTTTTTGGAAAAACAACTTTTGGAGTTCTAATGTATCAGATTCTAACAAATTGGTAGAGATGTGAACAATTTATATAACTAGTGTTTCTTTTTTTTTAATTTTATTATGTTATGTTAATCACCATACATTACATCATTAGTGTTTGATTCAGTGTTCCATGATTCATTGTTTGGGTATAACACTCAGTGCTCCATTCAATACGTGCCCTCTTTAATACCCATCACCAGGCTAACCCATCCCTCCAGCCCCTGCCCATCTAGAACCCTCTGTTTCTCAGAGTCCAAAGTCTCTCATGGTTCATCTCCGCTTCCGATTCCCCCCCCTTCATTTTTCCCTTCCTACTATCTTATTTTTTAACATATAATGTATTATTTGTTTCAGATGTACAGGTCTGTGATTCATCAATCTTACACAATTCACAGTGCTCACCATAGCACACACGCTCCCCAACGTCTAGCACCCAGCCACTCCATCCTTCCCACCCCCAACCACTCCAGCAGCCCTCAGTTTGTTTCCTAAGATTAAGAGTTCCTCATATCACTGAGATCATGTGATACATATCTTTCTTCGATGGACTTATTTTGCTTAGCATAATACCCTCCAGTTCCATCCACGTTGTTGCAAATGGCAAGGTTTTGGGGGGTTTTTGATGGCTGCATAATATTCCATTATATATAATAATATAATATAATATAATTAATATAATACAATATAATATAATATAATATAATATAATATAATATAATATAATATAATTAATATAATATATTATAATATAATATATATACCACATCTTCTTTATCCATTCATCTGTCGATGGACATCTTGGCTCTTTCCACAGTTTGGCTATTGTGGACATTGCTGCTATAAACATCAGGGTACACGTACCCCTTCAGATCCCTACGTTTGTATCTTTGGGGTAAATACCCAGTTGTGCAATTGCTGGGTCGTAGGGTAGCTCTATTTTCAACTTTTTGAGGAACCTCCATACTGTGTTCCAGAGTGGATGCACCAGCGTGCATTCCCACCAACAGTGTAGGAGGGTTCCCCTTTCTCCGCATCCCCGCCAACATCTGTCATTTCCTGACGTGTTAACTTTAGTCATTCCGGCTGGTGTGAGGTGGTGTCTCATTGAAGTTTTGATTTGAATTTCCCTGATGCCGAACGATGTTGATCACTTTTTCATGTGTCTGTTGGCCATTTGGATGTCTTCTTTCGAAAAATGTCTGTTCATGTCTTCTGCCCATTTCTTGATTGGATCATTTGTTCTTTGGGTGCTGAGTTTGATAAGTTCTTTGTAGATTTTGGATACTAGCCCTTTATCTGATATGTCATTTGCAAATATCTTCTCCCATTCTGTCGGTTGTATTTTGGTTTCATTGACTATTACCTTTGCTGTGCAAAAGCTTTTTATTTTGATAAGGTCCCTATAGTTCATTTTTGCCCTTGCTACCCTTGCCTTTGGTGATGTTTCTAGGAAGACTTTGCTGTGGCTGAGGTCGAAGAGGTTGCTGCCTGTGTTCTCCTCTAGGATTTTGATGGATTCCTGTCTCACATTTAGGTCTTTCATCCATTTTGAGTCCATTTTTGTGTGTGGTGTAAGGAAATGGTCCAGTTTCATTCTTCTGCATGTGGCTGTCCAATTTTCCCAACACCATTTGTTGAAGAGACTGTCTTTTTTCCATTGGACATTCTTTCCTGCTTTGTCGAAGATGAGTTGACCATAGAGTTGAGGGTCCATTTCTGGGCTCTCTATTCTGTTCCATTGATCTATGTGTCTGTTTTTGTGCCCATACCATACTGTCTGGATGATAACAGCTTTGTAATAGAGCTGGAAGTCTGGAATTGTGATGCCACCAGCTTTTCTTTTCTTTTTCAACATTCCTCTGGCTACTGGGGTCTTTTCTGGTTCCATACAAATTTTAGGATTATTTGTTCCATTTCTTTAAAAAAAGTGGATGGTATTTTGATAGGGATTGCATTAAATGTGTAGATTGCTCTAGGTAGCATTGACATCGTCACAATATTTGTTCTTGCGATCCATGAGCATGGAACTTTTTTTCCATTTCTTTGTGTCTTCCTCAATTTCTTTCATGACTATTTTATAGTTTTCTGAGTACAGAATGTTTGCCTCTTTGGTTAGATTTATTCCTAGGTATCTTATGATTTTGGGTGAAATTGTAAATAGGATCGACTCCATAATTTCTCTTTCTTCTTATTGTTGGTGTATAGAAATACCACTGATTTCTGTGCATTGATTTTATATCCTGCCACTTTACTGATTTCCTGTATGTTTTAGCAATTCTGGGGTGGAGTCTTTTGGGTTTTCCACATAAAGTACCATATCATCTGCAAAGAGTGAGAGTTTGACTTCTTCTTTGCCGATTCGGATGCCTTTTATTTCTTTTTATTGTCTGAGTGCTGTGGCTAGGACTTCTAGTACTATGTTGAAAAGCAGTGGTGATAGTGGTCATCCCTGCCGTGTTCCTGACCTTAGGGGGAAGCTCTCAGTTTTTCTCCATTGAGAATGATATTCGCTGTGGGTTTTTCATAGATGGCTTTTATGATATTGAGGTCTGTACCCTCTATCCCTACACCCTGAAGAGTTTTAATCAAGAAACGATGCTGTAGTTTGTCAAATGCTTTTTCTGCATCTACTGAGAGGATCATATGGGTCTGGTTCTTTCTTTTATTAATGTGTTATATCACATTGATTCATGCAGATGTTGAACCAAACTTGCAGCCCAGGAATAAATCCCATTTGGTTGTGGTGAATAATCCTTGTAATGTAATGTACTGTTTGATCCTGATGGCTAATCTTTTGGTGAGAATTTTTGCATCTGTGCTCATCAGGGATATTTGTCTGTAGTTTTCCTTTTTGATCGGGTTTTTGTCTGGTTTTGGGATCAAGGTAATCCTGGCCTCATAAAATGAGTTTGGAGGTTTTCCTTCCATTTCCATTTTTTGCAACAGTTTCAGAAGAATAGGTATTAATTCTTCTTTAAATGTTTGGTAGAATTCCTCTGGGAAACCATCTGGCCCTGGGCTTTTGTTTGTTGGGAGATTTTTGATGACTGCTTCAATTTCCTTAGTGGTTGTAGGTCTGTTCAGGTTTTCTATTTCTTCCTGGTTCAGTTTTGGTAGTTTATACATCTCTAGAAATGCATCCATTTCTTCCAGAGTATCTAATTTGCTGGCATATATTTGCTCATAATATATTCTTATAATTGTTTGTATTTCTTTGGTGTTGGTTATAATCTCTCCTCTTTCACTGATGATTTTATTTATTTGGGTCATTTCTCTTTTCTTTTTGATAAGTGTGGTCAGGGGTTTATCAATCTTATTAATTCTTTCAGTGAACAAGCTCCTAGTTTTGTTGATCTGTTCTACTGTTCTTTTGGTTTCTATTTCATTGATTTCTGCTCTGATCTTTACTATTTCTCTTCTTCTGTTGGGTTTAGACTTTATTTGCTGTTCTTTCTCCAGCTCCTTTAGGTGTAGGGATAGGTTGTGTATTTCAGACCTTTCTTGTTTCTTGAGAAAGGCTTGTATTGCTATATACTTTCTTCTTAGGACCGCCTTTGCCGCATGCCAAAGATTTTGAACAATTGTGTTTTCATTTTCATTTGTTTCCATCATTTTTTTTAATTCTTCTTTAATTTTCTGGTTGACCCGTTCATTCTTTAGTAGGATGCTCTTTAGCCTCCATGTATTTGAGTTCTTTCCGACTTTCCTCTTGTGATTGAGTTCTAGTTTCAAAGCATTGTGGTCTGAAAATATGCAGGGAATGATCCCAATCTTTTGGTACTGGTTGAGACCTGATTTGTGACCTTGGATGTGATCTATTCTGGAGAATGTTCCATGGGCACTCAAGAAGAATGTGTATTCTGTTGCTTTGGAATGGAATGTTCTGAATATATCTGTGAAGTCTATTTGGTCCAGTGTGTCATTTAAAGTCTTTATTTCCTTGTTGATCTTTTGCTTAGATGATCTGTCCATTTCAGTGAGGGGGGTGTTAAAATCCCCTACTATTATTGTATTTTTGTCAATGTGTTTCTTTGCTTTAGTTATTAATTGTCTTATATAATTCGCTGCTCCCATGTTAGGGGCATAGATATTTACAATTGTTAGGTCTTTTTGTTGGATAGACCCTTTAGTATGATATAGTGCACTTCCTCATCTCTTATATATTCTTTGGTTTAAAATCTAATTTGTCTGATATAAGGATTGCCACTCCAGCTTTCTTTTGATGTCCATTAACATGGTAAATGTTTTTCCACCCCCTCACTTTAAATCTGGAGGTGTCTTTGCATCTAAAATTAGTCTCTTGCAGACAACATATTTATGGGTCTTGTTTTCTTATCCAATCTGACATCCTGTGTCTTTTGATTGGGGCATTTAGCCCATTTGCATTCAGGGTAACTATTGAAAGATACAAATTTAGTGCCATTGTATTGTCTGTAAGGTGACTGTTATTGTATATTGTCTGTGTTCCTTTCTGGTCTGTTACTTTTAGGCTCTCTCTTTGCTTAGAGGACCCCTTTCAATATTTCTTGTAGGGCTGGTTTGGTGTTTGCAAATTCTTTTGGTTTTTGTTTGTCCTGGAAGCTTTTTATCTCTCTTTCTATTTTCAATGACAGCCTAGCTGGATATAGTATTCTTGGTTGCATATTTTTCTCATTTAGTGCTCTGAATATATCATGCCAGTCCTTTCTGGCCTGCCAGGTCTCTGTGGATAGGTCTGTTGTCAATCTAATGTTTCTACCATTATAGGTTACAGACTTCTTGTCTGGAACTGCTTTCAGGATTTTCTCTTTGTCTCTGAGACTTGTAAGTTTTATTATTAGATGTCGGGTGTTGACCTATTTTTTATTGATTTTGAGGGGGGTTGTCTGTGCCTCCTGGATTTTGATGCCTGTTTCCTTCCCCACTTTAGGGAAGTTCTCTGTTATAATTTGCTCCAATATACCTTCTGCCCCTCTCTCTCTTTCTTCTTCTTCTGGGATCCCAATTTTTCTAATATTGTTTTATCTTATGGTATCGCTTATCTCTCGAATTCTGCCCTCGAGATCCAGGAATTGTTTATCTCTCTTTTTCTCAGCTTCTTTATTCTCCAAATTTTGGTCTTCTATATCACTAATTCTCTCTTCTGCCTCATTTATCCTAGCAGTTGGAGCCTCCGTTTTTTATTGCACCTCATTAGTAGCCTTTTTGATTTCGACTTGGTTAGATTTTAGTTCTTTTATTTCTCCAGAAAGGGTTTCTCTAGTATCTTCTATGCTTTTTTCAAGCCCAGCTAGTATTTTTATTATCGTCATTCTGAACTCTAGTTCTGACATCTTACTAATGTCCGTATTGATTAGATCCGTGGCAGTTGATACTGCCTCTTGTTCTGTTTTTTGAGGTGAGCTTTTCCATCTTGTCATTTTGTCCAGAGGAGAATAGATGAATGAGAGAACAAAATGCTAACAGGGTAACAATGACCCTAGAAAAATATACACTAAACAAATCAGAAGAGACCTGAAACCAGGGGAAAAGAAAGGGAAAGAAAGAAAAAAGAGAAAAAAAGAATGATCAAATATGATCAGGCTGGTGAATAAATCACTGCCACACACTAGATTTGGGGTGTATTTTGGTTTGTTAGAAGAAACTGCCTCCCAATATTTTAAAGAAAGAAAAACTTATATATGTACAAATACAAGGGTAAATACGACGAAGGGATAGAATATGACTGTAAAGATGAAAACTATAAAAGATTTTATAAAAGGAATTGATAAGAAGTTGGTTGAAAGAAGAAAAATAAAAAAAAAAAAAAGGGAGAAATGTGATCAGGCAGGAAACTAGAACAAAGCCATACACTAGAGATTTAGGGTATATTTTAGTTTGTTAGAAGAAACTGTATCCCAAAATTTTAAAGAGAGAACAACTTATATATATACCAAAAATTAGGTTAGCTACAACAAAGGGATAGAATATAACTCTAAAAATGAAAAATAAAAAAAGATTTTTGTAAAAAAGGGATTGATAAGGTGTTGGTTGAAAAAGGGAAAAAGAAAAATTCAGAAAAAATAGAAAAAGAAAAGGAAAATTTGGGCACCTGGGTGGCTCAGTTGGTTAAGCACCTGCCTTTGGCTCAGGTCATGATCCTGGAGTCCCTGGATCGAGTCCCACATCGGGTTCCCTGCTCGGCAGGGAGTCTGCTTCTCCCTCTGACACTCCCCCCATCTCATGTGCTTTCTCTCTTTCATTTTCTCTCTCTCTCAAATAAATAAATAAAATCTTTAAAAAAAAAGAAAAAGAGGAAAATTAAAAACATTAACTTTGAAAGACTAAAGAATCATGGGGAAAAAAGCCATGAATTCTATGTGCTGTATTCCCCTAGTGCTGGCGTTGTTCTGCTGTTCTCATTGACCAGTTAACTTGGTCTTGGCTTGCCGTTCTTGTTGATCTTCTGGGAGAGGGGCCTACTGCCATGGTGCCGAAGTGTCTTAGCTGGAGGCGGAATTGCCCTGCCCTTGCGGGGGGCCAGGCTAAGTCATCTGCTCTGGTTTGCTCTTGGTAACTTTTGTTCCCTGCACGTTTTCCGTTCAGCTTTGGAGGACGAGAGTGAAAATGACAGCCTCCCAATCTCCGCCCCAGAGGACCTGAGAACTTGGGGCCCCACTCCTCAGTGTGCCCCAAGAGAAAAGCAGTCAATCGCTCCCGTCTCCCCATCTCCGGCCGCACTCCATGCTCACCCGGCCTGTGACCGAGTGTTTCTATCTCTGGCACAGGACCCTGTTTGGAGTCTCCAAACCCAGCAGATCCCTGCGGTGCGCTCCCACACTGCTCCTCCCGGAGGAGGAAGGGGAGTCTCGCTGGGTCTGCCGCTTGTTGGGTCCCTGCTGGAGAAGGTTAAATGATTAAAAATCATTTTTTGAGTATTATGTATCATCCAGTATAATCAGTGAAAAAGAACTAACCATGGTGCTATTAAAATAATTCCATATATTTTGTGCCCAACCAAGATTTAATGAACCTTCATTCTTTAATTAGTGCTATAGTTTATTCTTATGTAGGTATTTTAAGACAGTACTTTAGGAAACAATCAGCTATTGTATTATATACAAGACTGTACACATTCACACAAATGGCTTCATTTAATACTGATAACAATACATCTTCAAGATGATTCCCTACTTTTTTAGAGATAAGAAAATTGAGAGTACATTATTTTGAAAATTTGCCTGCAACAACAAACCCAAAAATGGCCGATCTCTGTTCCCAAATAAAGTCATTTTTAAATTCAAATTGGATAGTTTCAAACTATACAAAGTGTGTGTGTGTGT
Source organism: Eumetopias jubatus (assembly GCF_037043125.1). Taxonomy (NCBI): domain Eukaryota; kingdom Metazoa; phylum Chordata; class Mammalia; order Carnivora; family Otariidae; genus Eumetopias; species Eumetopias jubatus. Next base: position 157,561,178 of record NW_028274809.1, on the reverse strand, counting down.
GTGTGTGTGTGTGTGTTTATATTTCTTCTTCTGCACAGAGATGAATGGAAACAATTCTGTTGAAATACAAATCAGTTCCTAGACTTGTTTCAGTGGTAATGTGGTATAACAAGGAGGGTAATATGTACTGGAAGGAGTGGACTAAGTAGGTTATTAGAGCTAAAACTACATGTGCATCTTCTTTATTTTACATGGAAAGGTTTTTGCATAGAAAGAGTTATTTGGGCACTTTAAAAAAGAAAGGTAAGGCGGTGGGAGTATGACAAGGTCAACAGAATCATAAAAGGAAAGATTTAGACCACACTGCTCCATTGCTATCCATTTATTCATCCTCTGTTAACTATAATGCATTCCCCTCATTGACTGTTCCAAATGATTTTCATTCTTCAGTTGATTTCCCAAATGAATCTTTATTATAGTGATGATTCTAAGCCAATGGCCTTTATTTCTATTTCTTCTGGCTTCATTTTTAAAAATCTTTCTTTGAATAACTAGTGTTTTTCTTCACCATCCAAGATATGATATGTGTATACTGATGCTATTGATGTTTATTATCCCTGTTTTGAATATAATATTTGCATTTCTAATTCTTTCTGTGTGCTTTATTTTGGTCTAAAAATACACAGTTACTCTAAGGATTAGGATTGCTGCAAATAGCACTGACCTCAAAGTAGAGACTTAAGCCACAATTCTAAAAAACAAAAACCAAAAACAAACAAACACAAAAATTGTCGTTAGGCAGTCATGACTTTTAAAGCCACTCTCACATGTCTGGGACTCAGGTTCCTTCTTTCTTCTTGGTGTTCTGTGCATGGCTTCTTTTCCCAAGGTCACATTATCTTCATTATGCTGTTTGAGACATTGCATCCACATTCCAGCAAGTATGACAAAGAAAGAGGAGAGAAAGCACTCCCATCTTTTTAAGATATGACAGGGATACAAATACCACTCAGCACTAGTATCTCATCTGGGCTACCTGGGCATAAGGCCACACCTAGCTATAGAGTGTTGTGTGATATGAGGATTTAGCCAGGCTTTAGAGTGCTAAGTTTAACATCTAGGTTCCTTTACTAAAGAGAAATGGCAGAATAGATATTGAGGGGCAAGTTACAAGTGTTTAACCATACATTCTAATTTGCGGTAGGAAAATACTAAATGCCTTAACTAGCTATGGTCTCAATCCCTTTCTTCCATTCCCAAGTTTTCCAAGTTTGTAAATATATCTTCTCTTACTCATTGTGCATGCTCTCCTTAACCCCCTGTGATATCTTGTGAAGAAAAAAACTCTCAAAACTATTTAGAAAGTAAGTAATTTTACAGAGTAATTTAAAACTGATTCATGGTTTTTCATTGAATATTTTACAACTGAAGGAAGAGTACAGAGGGTTAAAAGGGTTATTATTTGAACTAATAATTTTGACTAGTGGGTTAGAATTGAAATATCTGTCCAAACATATTGAAATTATTTACTAGTGTGAAAGAATGATTTCATGGGATAAAAATCAGCAGTGTGACTTAAACAATAGAGAACTGACCTTCAATTGAATGTGAAGTCAGTTAGCTTCTTGCAATGTACATGTTCTTATGAATTCTTTTGTGCTTTTAGAATTTGCTTATAGGGTTATAGTGGATTCATGACTTTTAGATTTATGAATATTCTAGGTTTTTTTATTATGTATGTTAATCACCATACATTACATCATTAGTTTTTGATGTAGTGTTCCATGATTTATTGTTTGCATATAACACCCAGTGCTCCATGCAGAACGTGCCCTCTTTAATACCCATCACCAGGCTAACCCATCCTCCCACCCCCCTCTGCTCTAGAACCCTCAGTTTGTTTTTCAGATCCATCATCTCTCATGGTTCATCTCCCCCTCCGATTCCCACCCCCTTCATTCTTCCCCTCTTGCTATCTTCTTCTTCTTCTTCTTCTTCTTCTTCTTCTTCTTTTTTGAAAAAGAAAGGCAAAGCAGGCGACATCAGAATTCCGGACTTCCAGCTCTATTACAAAGCTGTCGTCATCGAGACAGTATGGTATGGGCACAAAAACAGACACATAGATCAATGGAACAGAATGGAGAACCCAGAAGTGGACCCTCAACTCTATGGTCAACTCATCTTCGACAAAGCAGGAAAGAATGTCCAATGGAAAAAAGACAGTCTCTTCAACAAATGGTGTTGGGAAAGTTGGACAGCCACATGCAGAAGAATGAAACTGGACCATTTCCTTACACCACACACAAAAATGGACTCAAAATGGATGAAAGACCTAAATGTGAGACAGGAATCCATCAAAATCCTAGAGGAGAACACAGGCAGCAACCTCTTCGACCTCAGCCACAGCAAAGTCTTCCTAGAAACATCACCAAAGGCAAGGGTAGCAAGGGCAAAAATGAACTATTGGGACCTTATCAAGATAAAAAGCTTTTGCACAGCAAAGGTAACAGTCAACAAAACCAAAATACAACCGACAGAATGGGAGAAGATATTTGCAAATGACATATCAGATAAAGGGCTAGTATCCAAAATCTACAAAGAACTTATCAAACTCAGCACCCAAAGAACAAATGATCCAATCAAGAAATGAGCAGAAGACATGAACAGACATTTTTCGAAAGAAGACATCCAAATGGCCAACAGACACATGAAAAAGTGATCAACATCGTTCGGCATCAGGGAAATTCAAATCAAAACTTCAATGAGACACCACCTCACACCAGTCGGAATGACTGAAGTTAACACGTCAAGAAACGACAGATGTTGGCGAGGATGCAGAGAAAGGGGAACCCTCCTACACCGTTGGTGGGAATGCAAGCTGGTGCATCCACTCTGGAACACAGTATGGAGGTTCCTCAAAAAGTTGAAAATAGAGCTACCCTACGACCCAGCAATTGCACAACTGGGTATTTACCCCAAAGATACAAACGTAGGGATCTGAAGGGGTACGTGTACCCTGATGTTTATAGCAGCAATGTCCACAATAGCCAAACTGTGGAAAGAGCCAAGATGTCCTTCAGCAGATGAATGGATAAAGAAGCTGTGGTATATATATATATATATATATATATATATATATATATATAAAATGGAATATTTTTCAGCCATCAAAAGGAATGAGATCTTGCCATTTGCAACGACGTGGATGGAACTGAAGGGTGTTATGCTGAGCGAAATAAGTCAATCAGAGAAAGACATGTATCATATGACCTCACTGATATGAGGAATTCTTAATCTCAGGAAACAAACTGAGGGCTGCTGGAGTGGTGAGGGATGGGAGGGATGGGGTGGCTGCGTGATAGACGTTGGGGAGGGTATGTGCTATGGTGAGCGCTGTGAATTGTGCAAGACTGTTGAATCACCGATCTGTACCTCTGAAACAAATAATACAATATATGTTAAAAAAAGTGAATATTCTAGTTTTAAAACTTATTATTTCTCACCTCTGAAGGATTGAGATAATTATAGCAACTCATCCATAATTTGAACCATTAATTAGCATTTGTATTAGGATAATGTTTAATATTTGGTATAGTTTATAAGTAGAAAATTTTTAAAAAATATTTTAACTCTGTCTTATGATGCCAATAGGTTTATTTTATAACCTTTTAGAAACATCAATAATTAATATATCTAATTTTTTTTTGTATTTGACTTGATCCAAAATTTCATCATTCATTATCCTTTATACCTTTAGTATTCATTCCATCAGTTTTAAATGTTATAATTTCTGCCAGCTAAATAAATACTTGAAATTTAATGTACCAAGGTAGTTACCATAGCATTAAGTATTTCAGATTGATAGGTAGGTGCATATTGTCCACATAACTGAATGCTGATAAACATGACTATCAGTTTATTTAAATTAATAATTATGAGATCAAAATCCCTGTGCATATACTTTCAATATTTTTTGAGCCTAAAGTGATCTAATTATGGTGGGAAAAGAATAATACAACAGGAAATCCTGGCTATCCTTCATTTATTTAAAAAGAAACTATTTCCCCTAATTAGTAAATAATATATGATAATGAACAATTGAATGAATTTTTCTTTGGAATCTAAGATAAGTTTATGCCAACTATAAAAATCTTAGCAACTCTGTTTATGAATGAATGTTACATTATATATGTGTCTTAAAGTAATAGTTTTCTTATAAAATATGGTGAATTAAAATCATTTTAAAAAATTGCATGCCCCATTTTGAAACTTATGTAACAAACAAGAAAACCTTGAAGAATACAGAATAATATTTTTATCTCTTATTTTACATCTCTAACCTGACCATGAGTTTCTCAGTTTATGAACACATTCCTCAATATTACCCTTCTATTTGCTTCATTTTTTAAATTTGTCCTTCAATATTTATAATGTACATTTGATTCTAGAACAATGTCGGGGTGAGGGACACTATACAACTATTAACTTCCCCAAAACTTAATAATAGCCTGTTATTGACCAGGAGGCTTACAGATAACATAAATATTTGATTAACACATATTTTGCATGTTATGTGTATTATATTCTGTATTCTTACAAGAAGGTAAGCTAGTAAAAAGAAAACGTTAATAAGAAAACCATAAGGATGAGAAAATACATTTATAATACTGTTCTATAAACAATCCACATGTAAGTTGGACCAGCAGAGTTCAAATTCATATTGTTCAAGGGTCAACTGTATTGTTTTCTTATGTTTTTATTTCTTCTGTCATTCCTTAATTTTACACCTTTTAATTTCAGAACTTCTGTGCAGTAATCAGATGATATATCTTGGATGGTCTAATGCTACTTTTGGTTTTGTCATATGACTTGCATTCATGGTAGATTGTTTCCCAGTTTTAAAAGCACTTACTATGAATCTTCCTCAGTGAAACTTTGTCAATGAGTTTGGGTGCAGGAGTTTCCTTCTGGGAAAATTTTGCTTTCACCCACATAAGATTCCCCCTCAGATGTACTATTAACTAGACTGAATTTTTATGTTATTTATTGAGGTTTTCTTCATTCCCAAGTCACTTGAGATCCATTTGCTATGTTCAAGGTATGTTGTTAGGGTTTGGGTATTTAGTAGTGACTGATTAAGTCTAAGTCCAGTGAGTCACATCTAAACTTTTAATGTTTCTTACTTTTCTTACTTAGTTATTTTTTATTACAGTTACAGAAAATGCTACATATATTTTTTAATTGGCGGAAATGTGATGTTTTCTTTATATCTTGCTAGAAAAGTAAGAAAAAGTTATGGATGGCTAAGCAATATGGAGGGCACATATCTCAACAGAGTCAGCAACTTTTTTTTTTTTAAAGATTTTATTTATTTATTTGAGAGAGAGAGAATGAGAGATAGAGAGCATGAGAGGGAAGAGGGTCAGAGGGAGAAGCAGACTCCCCACTGAGCAGGGAGCCCGATGCGGGACTCGATCCCGGGACTCCAGGATCATGACCTGAGCCGAAGGCAGTCGCTTAATCAACCGAGCCACCCAGGCGCCCCAAGAGTCAGCAACTTCTTAATATGATGACATTCTTTATCCCTGTAAGTAAATTTTTATACTATTTAATAACAGTAGTTGATTACTGTTAATCATGTCAATATTTATAAATGTTGATAATTTAGTTTTCAAAGATCTACAGTGATGAAGACCACATACTTTCTGGAAAATGTTTATAAAATCAGATGAAACAAATTTTAAGCCTTTTTCCTCATGTTTGAATATTTCTATAGATGGGAAAGAATGATCTTACAACTACAAATCTTCCCTTCTGAAGTTGGCTTTGTTGCACAGTGTCTGTAACTGGGAAGAATATATTTTTCCTTTGTCACTTTCTTCTTGTTAGGCTCTTCCAATAAGGTGTTCTGCAAAGAAGACTGCAAGGCTGGAGGAGAGAGGGATAGATTTCTTTCCGTTGGAATTTTCTTCCTGTTTGTGCTTCCTATTCCTGTCAGTGTCACTAGGCCTGCTTTTGTTACCCCCAAACCAGCATTTGTTACCCTTAGAAGTTTACCACCTCTCACAGAACTAGTCTTGTTGTGCCCCCTGAGAGACATCAGCACCAGGTGGCTAGTGTCCCTTTCTCTGATGTTTGGTCTAACTCTGTGGGTCTGTCTTCTCATCTCTGAGGTACAAGTAGAGTCAAGCAATACCACTTTCTGAAAAGTATGAGTTTCAATTCCACAGGATCCTTTGTCCAGGTGTCTAAATTTTTTTTTAAATAATTTCACAAAGCCAATGATATTTGTTTTTTTTTTAAGATTTTATTTATTTATTTATTTGAGAGAGAGAATGAGATAGAGAGAGAGAGCATGAGAGGGGGGAGGGTCAGAGGGAGAAGCAGGCTCCCCGCTGAGCAGGGAGCCCGATGCAGGACTTGATCCCAGGACTCCAGGATCATGACCTGAGCCGAAGGCAGTGGCTTAACCAACTGAGCCACCCAGGAACCCCAAGGTCTCTAAATTCTAATAATCAGAAACTCTTCCCTCTGTTTTCCAAACCTAGGAGTAGTAGCTGCTTCTTGAACTTGCTACTTTTGTTATATCTCAGTGGGTTTTCTGTTCTTCAATATTTAGAATCCTTTATAGTAAATTCTCTCTGTTAAACCAGCTAATGCAAATATCTGGCTCTATATTATATCCTGAGTTATTTTAGTATTGCATATCTTATAATAAATATTTGGTGAACAGTATTTTAATTAGTAAGGCTTGTGTATTGCATATATATATAATTCCTATTTATTATTATTTTTATCATTAAGGCATAACACCTGGACCCAATTAAATTTCCTACATTACATTTTAAGGCAAAATATGATTAGTATAGTAAAAGAAAGAGAATGAAAGGAAGGAAGGGAGGGAGGGAGAGAAGGAGGGAGGGAGGAAGGAAGGAGGGAAGGAAGGAAGAAAGGAAGGAAGGAAGGAAGGAAGGAAGGAAGGAAGGAAGGAAGGAAGGAAGGAAGGAAGGAAGGACATGTGTAGTGGGGGGTCCAAAGAGGAAAATACCATTTCTTATTGGAAAGTTTGATCTGGTAGATTTTGATGGGTTAATAGAATTCCTGTGAGCAGAGATTCTGGAATGATAGGAAGAATATTCAAATGAAAAGAAACAGGATGAACAAAAAGGTACAAAATGGGAGATATTTGGGGGGAATATCAATCAGAGCATTTTGATTACAGAAAATAGAAACTCAAAAACATGGGGAAAAAAAAACATGGATGTGGGTCCATGAGAATTATAATAGTAGTACCTTTAAAATCACAGATTAAAACAATGAGAAATAATTTCTGGATAATAAAGTATTAAAGATTGTAAAACAATTTGGTTATTATATATGTATTTCAAAATAAGAAATAACCTGTAGAGATAGACCTAGAATTAAGGTGAGAAAATGGGTCTGAGATTTTAGGTTTTTTTTTTTTTAAAGATGTTATTTATTAATTTATTTCCTAGAGAGAGAAATGAGAAAGAGAAAGGAACAGAGAGAGAGGGACAAGCAGACTCTGCACTGAGCATGAAGCCCAATGTGGGACTTGATCCTTCAACCCCAAGATCATGACCCAAGCTGAAATCAAGAGTTGGACATGCAACAGATTGAGCCACCCACGTGCCCCTTAGTTTTGAGAATCATAGACAAAATGATGTTAGTCACAAATAAAACTTTGTTTTATTGAGTTTTATAATGTTGCAACAGAAGAAATGATGTAAATCAATATATATTTCTGCCCCACTGACTCTAGGTTTGGTCTTATAAATTGTTTCAGCTTGTCATGACAGCTGAGGATGAAACATGCTTATTTAGTTTATATTGTACTCCCGTGTTCATGAGATTTGCTGTGGAGAGAATATACCTGGGTAGTAGCCAGAGCAAGAAGAATATGGAGACAAGTAGAGCTGACATGAACCTGATCCAAAGATTGACGCCAACAACAGCTGATCTGTAGCCTGAAACAGAACTATTCCAGCTGACTTATAAACACTTCAGAAGAAAAAAAATGCTTATTGTAGACCAGAAACTTCCAGGGTGACTCGTTATGCAGCAGTAGTTGACTAATACATGCACTATTTTATGATTTGGGGGGTGAAAACAAGGCAAGTAGCTTAATTAAAACTCAGAATGCAAACTTCAACTTTCTTTAACTTAGGTATAGGCAGTAAGTTGTTTCTCCAGACCTCTATACAGTTCTCTAATAAAGTGTGATAATAGTTTATTGTTTATAATTTATCAAAATATATAAATTCAGATAGCTACAAAAATAAATAAAAGATACCAAAATATCTTTCAGTTAATGTAGGATTGTAGACTGTTGTATGTGCACACATGTACTATGTGAATATACTGAAAGACAGTGTCTGTATAAAAAAGAAAAAACTTCCTTTGTAGTAATACTCAAGTTCGTTTTTCCCAGCACCTTAGGTTTATTATCCAAATATATAGTAACAAGCATTTTATCTATTTTCCATAAAAATCTTAAGTAGGTCCAAATTGGACAATAAGCTAACTTTTTGCCATAGATTAGCCAATTCCATTTCCCATGTCATATTCTAAGAATATAATCTTCTCAATATAGTTCATTTGGAATTTTACAGTGAATATAATAAAACAATTAAAATGCTTCAACATGTATATTAACTGCCTTCCCCTAAGTTACCTGAGAAGATAATGTCAAAGTTAAATTCCCATTTTAATTGATTTCCAAAATTTAATTCAAATTTTCAGTTTAATTCAATTAAGAATTCAAAAATTTTCTCCATTTTTTTGTTTTGTTTTCCTTCACAGAGGTCTTACTTGGGTACTTGTGAGATTTCTGGGTACTTTCTTCTGCTTTTGTCTTTCTAAGAATGACACCTCAAAATTTGAATTAAACCAAATTCAAGTTCCTCCTGTCCCTCACACTCCAAAAATTCTTCTGAAATTAACATCAATGAAACCACTATAATACATTTCCAAAAAAAGTGATGATTCAGTGTTATTCAAAAGTGAGTATAGACGAAAAGCATAAGAAAAAAGAGATAAATGATTTAGGCTTCAGCTTTTACAAGAAGCCAGTCCGTTGTTTATAATTTACAGTCAACTTGGGAAAAATCACCCATCAAAATGTCAGTTGTGACATCTTGCTTAAAAATTTGTGAATCCATACATACCTCCTTTCTCTCTTAGCATTTGAAATGGTTCTTTTTGCCCAATTGTGAACTTTGGCAAGGGACACTATGCTTGTCTACTGTGCTTCCCTGAGGTTCTTGCATTCCTTTGGTTTTCACCTCATGTATTTACAAACCTGTGCTTGGAAATAGTCCTTGAATTTAAGGCACAGCACAGTTGAAATACATATGAGGATTCTGTAGGGAAACAGACTGTGTTTAATTCTACTACCAAGATGCCCACTATGAAACATAAGACCATGGTACTACTCAAAGTGCCAAAGCCCTCCATTACCTAGATTTTTCTGTATTTCCTTCTCTGGGAAGATTCCATATCATTTTTTTCTCTTAATGAGTCTGCTGCAAATTCCTAAAGGATAACTCTAGGTCCATATTTCCTGCTTCCTAAGATATTTTCTTCCTGATCTTATCATTTCTGTATTTCAGACTCACCCTCAATGTTATTCCTAATTAAAACTGTTTGGCTTCAGAAGCTTGAGGAAGCCAATATCTAATGAGAACCTGTATAGACTGTGCTGTAATATGTACAAGAAATCTTTTCTTTTCCTCAGTATTTTCTTTTGTAATTGACAAGACTTGATTAATTTGTGCTATTTCAAAGACGTCAGAAACATTACTGTCTATTATATTCTTTCCTGTTGTTATGGATTGGGTTATGTCTTCTCAAAAGATGTCCAATCCTAACTCCTAGAACCTGTGCATATAGGATTATTTGGAAATAGGTTCTTTGCAAATAATCAAGGTAGGATGAGATCATTAGGATGGGCTCTAATTCAATATGACTGATGTCCTTATAAAAAGGGGAAATTTGGACACAGAGATGGACATGAGTAGAGGGAAGACTATATGTAGACACAGGAGGAATGCCATCCATAAGCCAAGGAATGGCTGAGGATACCAGAAGATAGGAGAGGTATGGAGCAACTTCTCCCTCACAGCCCTCAGAAGAACCAATCCTGTTGACACTTTAATTTTGGACTTTTAGTAGTCACCAGAACTGGAAGACAATAAATTTGTGTTAAGTAAACCACTGAGTTTGTAGAACTTTATTATGGCAGCCACAGGAAACTTTTACACCTACAAATGAATCCTTTGTGTGTTTCATTTACTTTCTATTAGTTTCCCATACCTTTCAAGGAGAACATGGCAAAATTTTTAATAATTGACTTGCTTTCAGCCTTAGCTCCTTTCCTTCTCTGCCTGATGCAAGAAAACACTATTTGCTATTGAAGGATTATCTTTCCCTTCTCTTTCAATTTGTTTTGAGTCCAGATGTTTATTTTGCCAATATATTCTTCCTGATTCTGTGATACAAGTCTTCTGGAATGAGAGATCAATTTTTGAATTTTGACTGTGAAAAAACACCCACTTCCTTCAAAAAAAAAATTTCTTGCTTCCCCAAATAGAGTAAGTCCACTGAGAAGATCATCAACTACTTGTCCAGAATTCCAAAAAGTTAGATTTAATTTGTTTGTTTTGCTTAAATTTATCATCTCATCATACATGAACTCCCACTTAGCATCTGGTGTTCTCTTACAGTATAAGAATTAGTTGGGGCACCTGGGTAGATCGGTTGGTTAAACATCCAACTCTTGGTTTTGGCTCAGGTCATAATCTCAAGGTCATGAGATAGACCCCCATGTCAGGCTCCATTCTCAGTGCAGAGTCTGCTTGAGATTCTCTCCCTCCTCTTCCTCTCACTCAAGTACTCTCTCTCTCTCTTTCTCTCATAAATAAATAAATAAATAAAAAGAATTACCTGATTTCCTACTTGGGTTCTGTTTTTATTTTACTTCCTTTAGTATTCTGTGTTTTTTTTTAATCAAAATACTCAACAAATGCTTGAGTTTCATGCTGATATTCTCAAACTTTCTTTCTGAAATGTGTCTAAATCTTACCTAATAAACTAGTGCAATTGTTCCAATAAACAAAGGACACCGTTAGAGGATATAATTCTATACCTTTCTGCCTCCCATCCTTCTTATGGAAGTCTTCTGATATTGTTGTTGTTGTTGTTAACATCTTGACCCTTATATATGAAATCATTTTGAATCCTGATCCAGAAAGAAAGTATAACTTCAACTTTCCAATTTTGATTTCAAAAGTAGTTAAATATGGGCACATTATTTTTCCCTATTTTGTAGATTTCTATTTAAAACCTTCACCTTTTGCTAAGCATATCTCTTTTCTTCTCTTGCTAAATCAACATGCCTTCTTTGCTTTTTATTTTCATTTACAACACAGTTCCAATTCTAACTAAAAGAAATAAATAAACTGCTTTTTAAACTCATTTCATTCTTCACTATGTCTCTGTACAATCTTATATCCAACTGACAAAGTGTTATGAGAATAGTATTTTTAAATTATCACTTAGCCCATGGGTTTATAATAATTACAATGACTTTTTTCCCTCTATATCAGCTTAGTGGTATGATATCTTATGGTATCAAGTCTCCATTCCACATTTTCTGTTCACTGAACAAATCCATGCTACTGTGGTGTTAATTTATCCACAGACCGTGGGTTCCTGAAATCTACAATTGTAATCTGGGTGGATGTCAGAGCTATCTTGAAAACAGGGTGGGAGGTGACTACAGGAGCTTCTGGGAATGCCACAGGGATTTAAGACAATTCTTTCCTTGGCCTTGAATGTTGTTCAAAGATAGAGAAGAAAACTGTGTAACAGGTCCCATGCTGCTGTTAATATCTTAAACTTTACATATCCCTAAAGTCCTGTGTTTGTACTCTTCGCTTTTTTAAATTTATTTATTTTCATTTTTAAAGTCTCATTTTACATACCTGAGTGAGAAAAATAAAAACAAAGTTTACAAAAAAAAAAACAACACTATTCTACTAATCACTAACACAGAATCTGCCTGTATTTGCTTTTTCTGAAATGAACCTTATCAGAATGAAAATAGTTTCATCAATAATGCAGTAACAAACTTGTTTATGATATCACTTCTGCCACATCAGGATATTCAGGCCCTTTTCACAAAAGTTTGCTTCAAAGTTAATTTCTTTTTAAATACACTCATACGGTTCCAAATCAACCTGTGATATATAAATGGTTCAGATGGAATATGATGTCCTGACCTTCATTATTTTCTTTTTTCCCTGTCAAGAGAAAAACAAAGTATGATTTTTCAAATGGCTTTGCAAAGCTTTATACCATTTTCCCTCTCTTTTCTCCTCCCTGTCCCAACCCCCTGGTTTCAGAATTCTTTGGATTGAGTTGGCCATTGGCCAGTAGAAAGACTTATTTTCACTCACTGAATCCCTGCATTGTTAACTCCCCAAACTAAAGATAAATTTATACCACTGCAGTAAATGAAAAGGCCAACCTTATGTGCAGCCCCAGTTATAAAGTATATAGTAATAAAAGCATATTTTCCCCACTTTGTGTGTAAGTTGTCCTGGGGAACCTAGCCCCTGACCCTTGAGCCTGGTGTACTTAACTTAGAACCTGACAGTAGCTTAGCCTACTATTAATGTTGGGGACATTATAGCAGTGAGGAAATTGTGGGGACAGAAGAAAAGTGTGAAAATATATGGTCACTTATTTGGATCAACAAATTTGGAAACAGGGAAGTTGAGGAGCAGTGAGGAATGTTAACATGTTTTTATGGCACCATGATTCTACATGCTGTCTTTGCTTCTGAATATAGATAGAATCTTTTGGGTGACAAGGCAGTAAGAGCAGCAGAGTATGGATAACAATGTGTATTCTTCCTTATGAGGAGAGGGAACAAAAAGTGACTAATGACCTTGCTCTCCTAAAAGTTTATTCTTGCAGACCAAAAAATTATTCATATATATCAGTGAAATTGATATTGAATGTATTGGAGGAATTCATCACATACAGGAAAAAAGCAAATACCTATATGATTGTTTATCAAAAGACACCAAAATAATTTGTTTAATAAAACCCTACTTTTATTCTTGATTATATGTTATAAAAGTGGCATCTGAAGTGTAATAGGAAAATTGCTGACATTCAGAATCTGAAATCATTGCGGTTGTATTCAAGTTAAATAACTTCTAACTCTGTTACCTTATGTAAATTGCAATGTCTCTGATTCTTAATTTCTTCATTGGTAAAATGAGAATAATAAAATTACCTGCCTCATAGGTAATCATTAGGACAACAACAACAACAAAATAGCTTATGTAAGAATATCTAGTACAGTGCTTTGTATATATTTAGTGTTCTCTGGATATTATTTACTTTTAAATAGTGACATATGTGTCTTAAATTCAGAGTAGCAATAAAAAATGTATCCATGATATATAAAAACATACTTCAGATCTGTCTACTTCTTTGTTGCTGTTGATATATGCTTCTTTGTCTTCCTCCCCTCATATTCCTTAACTATTGTCTCGATAATACTAAGGAAGGAGGTCAGAGGTAGTTATTTATTTCTAGGCATAGGTAAATACATGATTTCCCTAACATGGCATCTGGTTAGCAAAAACTAGGAAGAATATTTGATAGGAGATATGCTGGTAAGTGGTTATTATGCCCCTAAAAACTGATTTTTATTGTTTGCCCATTTCCATTGTGCAAATACGCCCATCATCACCAAAATCAAGCTACTAAAAAGATGTTACTGAATGCAGAGTTGGAAACTGATGTACAGAGTGAACTCTCACAAGTTGGTACACACAGCTCTAATATACCACTACACATATTTGAGAGTTAAGGGATAGAAATTCTGTATTACATGCTCCTTCTGCTTGGTATTATAGACTATCAACTTATCCCTTTTTTAGCCAATGTTCCATAATGTTTCAAATGCCTGTAATTTGACAACACTTAATCTCAACCTATACCTGGAAAGGAGCCTCAACCTGGCATGCCTGTAAGAACTGCTAGTCGTTTCCATATTCATTAACTGGATTGTGAGGGGGAGTGACATCCAATGGGTCAACTTTGACCAATGGACAATGGTTATGGGCAGGTAAATGATGATTTTTTTCCCTTCAACAGATAATTTTGCGTTACTCTTTATATAGATCATTACGTGGGAGGTGGAGGGTTGTATGTGCTTTTACCAGGATTGGGTGGTAGTTTTCCATAGTGTTTACTTGTCCCATAATGCAACCTGCACAAGAACGTTTTCTCAGGCTCTGCTATCTGGAGAAAATAGCCTAAAACATTCCAGTATCTTCCTGCAATTCAGTTATTAAAGTCCATGAGGGTAAACTGAGGTGACACTGAGCAGTGTTGAGCCAGCTGGCCCTGGCAACTGCTAATCCACTTTCTGTCTTTATGGATATGCCTATTCTGAACATTTCATATAAATGGTATCATATAATATGTGACTGACTTCTTTTTATTTAGCATAATGTTTTCAAGGATCATCTGTATTGTAGCATGTTTCAGTATGTCATTCCTCTTTATGGCTGAATAATACTCCATTATATGAATATACTACATTTCATTTATCCATTTATAAGTTGATAGACATTTGGATTGTTTTAATTTTGTGATTTTTTTTAAAGATTTTATTTATTTTTCAACAGAGAGAGACAGTGAGAGAGGGAACACAAGCAGGGGGAGTGGGAGAGGGAGAAGCAGGCTTCCCGCTGAGCAGGGAGCCCGATGTGGGACTCAATCCCAGGACCCTGGGACCATGACCTGAGCCGAAGGCAGATGCTTAACGACTGAGCCACCCAGGTGCCCATAATTTTGTGATTATTATGAATACTGCTGCTATGAACATTTGTTTATGTGTTTTTATGTGGACATAAGTTTTCAATGCTCCTAGATATAAACTAATAGTGAAATTTTTGGTAACTCTACATTTAACATTTTGAAGAACATCCAATTTTTTTTCAAAGCAGCTGTACCATTTGCAAGCCTGTTATCAATGTATGACATTTCTCAACATCCTTACCAATTCTTGCTATTTTCTATCTTTAAAAAAAATAGCCATCCTAGTGGCTGTGAAATGAAATCTCATTGTGATTTTAATTTCTATTTCCCTAATGGTATTGAAGTTTATTTCATGCTTGTATTGCTTACTTGTATATCTTCTTTGAACAAATTAGATGTATCTTTTTTCTTTTGTTGCTTGTGTGAGTATAAAAAAATGCATCTTTTTCATAATTTTTACTGTAGTATTTGGTGAAGAAAGTTCCTTTTTTTTTTTAAGTGGGTTTTGCAAAACATTTGGTTATAGCCTTCAGAACAGCAGGGAAGACCTAGTGAGATTATGCAATAATAATAAGATCAATTCTAGCTCTTTATTATTTGAATATGTTTTCCACATTAAGAAGGGTAATGGGACAAATTCATTACTGGCTTCTGAGAGCTAATATTCAGGCCCTATGGCTCTGTTCTTTTACAGAGAAGGCAATTAGCTGAAGATATGTGGCTTGCCTAAGATCACCCAGCAAGTTATTGGCATAGTAGGAATGTGAACACATGGACTCTCAGTTTCCCATCTGTTGCCTAGTTCATTTGGCTGCTTTGTTAGGAGTGGGTGTATGTATGTATATTTATGTAGTGTTTCGGGAATGAGCAAAGGAAAGTGGGATAGTTTGTGCATTGTTTCAAATAGACACAGGGAAGTGGGATGATAGCAATTTCTTTATGCACTAGCAAATATATTTAAGGTGGTTCTAAACTCTGAGAAATAGGATGGAATTGTAAATTATGATGCCCTACTTTAAGCATTTCGATATGTTATTCTACATTACTTTAAATATATTTAAATAAATTAGTGAATACTGATTTTATGCCCCTAACTTTAATTCTTATGTAGATATTTGGAGGTGAAGACAGATAAGCATATAGATACTTGAAGGTGAAGACAAATGTGACATTTGAAGGTGAAGGTAGATAAACAGTGAACCCAGTTCATTCCTACCATGCTAATTTTAATTGTTAAAGTTAAAATAATTTAATTATTTGCCTAAGACCAATGCTTCATGAAATGTTAAAATATACATTATGTGTTATGCATTATTAAGAAAGTACTAGCTAGATCTACTATAATAGATAGTATAACAGTGTTCTATGTAGTAGGAAGAGAAAAAATTGTGCCTGTCCTGGACAGGGAGATTGAAAATAAAATCTCTATATCCAACAAATACAGAAAGCACTGTACTAAACAAAGCTGAATATCCAATGAAGGGACAGGTGGAAAATAGGGGAATAATAAAGAGGAGTTTCAGTTAAAGAGAAGAAAGATAAAAAGGATGATGGAGAATGAACCAAAAGGAGGAGGAGAAAACAGGAGGGTAAAAATGGGGGAAAGAGCAATATGTTTGTGTAAATCTTCATTTCTGCAACTTAGAAATGGTATTCAGTGTTTCATTGTGTTCTTTCCTTTAATTCTCTTGCAAAGAGAGCCTTATGCAGTGATATGGAATCAGACTCATGTTGTGAATATTGGTGAATTTGCACCATTGAGAGGATGATCAGCATATGCATATGGATTATGTGTATGTTGCCTATACCTCCTTATTTTCTACCACACCCCCCCCTTCAGTACTGAGAACAAGTGCACAAATAAGGAAGAGAAAGATTATGGTCATATCATCTGTGCAGAGTAGTCTCCTATCTCTCCAAGTGACATTTTTCTCCTTTCAGCAATATGAAGATCACAGGTTGAGGAATGATAATCATTTTAACTATATTGTATAAATATAGGAGAATATGATCTAAAACTGGAACACTGAAAGAAATATTATAATTGATGTGCTTTGTGTTTTTAAGAGAAATTATTATGTTCATTTTCTATCTTTTTTAGCTTTTATTTAAATTCCAATTAGTTAACATACAATGTAATATTTGTTACAGGCGTACAAATTAGTGATTCAACACTTACATACTATTTTTCTTTAGAGTAAAAATATAGTCAGTAATGAAGTCAGTCATTAAGATAGAATAAAAGACTGATTCATATAAAATGATGGCAACTATATGCAGTGTTAATTAGTAGATTCTTCCTAATTTCAAGTGTCCCAAAGTAAGAAGTGTAAAAGGGTAAAAATCTGACTTTTATTGATGTTGATTATTCAGAATATAATGCAATTTTCTATTAATGTACCACTTTATTTTAAATGTTTTTATTATTTTTTTTACTAGAAGTGCTTTATTTTAGAAGTGAATTGAAAAGGTGAAAACTTATAAATCAAGTGTAATAAATGAAGTCTATATATAAATGAAGTGTATAAATGAATTGTATAAATGAAGTCTATTGGGAATTTCCTAATTTTCATTTACTAGTAGTTACTAATGACTAGATATAAAATTAGAAATGTCTACATAGATAATTAAGTTTTTAATATATGAATATTAAAGTTGAAGTATTCTCTTGATGGACTTACACATCATGCACCGTGTCTTGATATAGGCTCTAATACTATATCCTTCTCTATAAAAGAACTTCATAATGATCCAGAAACTGGGTTAGAAAAAAAAGACTGTATATGATTGTGGAGCCATCATGTGAAACTCCTTGATTTTTTAATAAAAATCAAAATACATTTCATTACATTTTAATCTCTCTAATTACTTGATGAATAAATATTGTACCCATAATCAAAATAAAATAAAGTCTAACTAAACTAATAATGTAATGTGGGGAAATACGTAAACAAACCCTGCATAGAAAAGCAAGAAAAATTCAATACAGCAGCACAACTCAAAAAGTAATAAATAAAACATTTAAGAAATTATCTGCTATTAGATTTTAAAGGTCTCTTTAAAGGTGCTATTATTTTATGTAAAGAACTATATGCAGTTGAATTAGCGACCAGATTAATTTGTTGGAGGTCTTCAGCATGAACCCCTGTGTATTCTTGGGGCCAACCTTGTCATTGATATGTATCCTCCAGAGAATGCCAGCTACCTAAGGTATTCCTTAACAACCTCCTTGTTATATTATGAAGTTTCTATTTTTACAATGTATGTGTCAACTTCAAGGATTTTAAGGTGATTCACAAACTTTAAATTAACAGGGTGAGTACAAATTCTAAAAACATGCCAAAGGGTAGAAACGAGTACTTATTTTTGTTGAGTTGTAGCCTTGTGCACAAAAGAGTGATTTGGCAGCCATGACAAGTGACCTAGCATATGACACTTTGAGGGCAAACAGCTTCCAGGGAGAGTAGGATTCCAGGTTTCTTCCTGCTAGAATGGGGG
Source organism: Eumetopias jubatus (assembly GCF_037043125.1). Classification (NCBI taxonomy): domain Eukaryota; kingdom Metazoa; phylum Chordata; class Mammalia; order Carnivora; family Otariidae; genus Eumetopias; species Eumetopias jubatus. Next base: position 157,542,875 of record NW_028274809.1, on the reverse strand, counting down.
CTACAGTGTCTCAGATAAGTGACTTCCAAGCCTCAGGCAGCTAAAACTCAGGAAAACAAGATAAGTGGGTTTGGCAATGATACCAGATAAAAGAGTACAGCTGAACTTCTGGTAGCCTGTTTTTATCTATCCCACTGTCTGCTGATCTTCCCTAGATCTGCTTTCTTTTTCTCTACCGTTTTCTATCCAAGAGAGTTAATGGCACACACAACATCAGTAGCACAACTAATCTGTGAAGTACACATGAAAGGTCTCTCCTAACAGAGCTCTAGAATTAAAACATTGTAAAATAGGAATCAAGAGTATAGATTTCAGTCCCAACTATTTTTTTTCCTTGGGAAGGTCACTGAATATCATTTTTTTAATATCTTTTTTTTTAAATGGGAGAGTTGTGGTATTTGATATATAACTTTTATCTCTATAGTTCCATTTGTCTTTCTCCTTTCATTTGTCATAAATTTCTACAGTTCTTGTCATTATATATGTGCCACTTGTTTCACCTACCTTTGCCATCAGTTGTCATCTTTACATTAGTTTTTTTAGATATAGCATATCCCAAATTATACTCTGTATCTTTGCATATACTGGAACTAGACACTTCTTTCCATGTAACATACCAGATGTTTTTATTAAAGCTTATGCTCTAAATTTCTAGTTATTTGTACATGAAATGCATTCCAAAGATTACAAATACATGTTTTCACACAATCACATATAGCCTGGTAATTCATATCAAATATGAAAAATAGTAGTTTTGAAATTTATGCAGAATATTTACTGAGTTAGCACCAGAAATCTTTATGTAAAAATCACTATGTAACATCTCATGGAACAAAATTTTTCCTCAATAAATCCTCCTCCCCTTCTACCTAATCCTGATGCTCTCATGTCCCCTACACTAAAGGGCTGGAGAATTTATGATGAACCATCCTGCTATTCTACCAAATGTAAAGAAAATATAAGACCACTACCCCTGTCTATTTTGAGTTTCAAAATTCTCTCCTTTGCTTATCCTTTAGTATAGTTGCTTTTACTTTAATGACTTTATGAATGTATTAATTGCTTATGTGCTTCTGAATTTGACAGCCAATTATCAGTGATGCTACTTCAATAAAATTTCACATTGTTTTGATGTAATAGTCTTTCTCAATTTGTGTCTAAAATTATCCTTATGCTTCAAAACATTTATAAATTACCATGTGTTGCTTAGATTGAAAAATTCACTTTATTTTACTTTTAGTATCCATAGAAATTAAGTGAATTTTTATGTCTTCATTCTCAATCATATGGCACTTTCCTGGGATCCTTCAGAAAGTTTTCTTTTTCAAAGAAAGACAGGTGATGGTAAAGTAGCATCCCAGTATTTTATGATACTAATAACTGCAGAGATTTTTAAGAGAATTATTCAATAATATTATTTAATCTATATCTATAAATTTGGAAACATTGTTGCTATAGACACATTTCTTCACTTGTAAAATACTAAAATTGGCAGTTGAAGTTATAGAAAACTTGAAAGTAGGGATAACTATTATATAAAGGAAAAGGTTAGGAAAAGTACTTCCGCATCTCCTAGATTCTCAGTCCTGTAAGCTTTTACAGGTGAGTTCTACTATGCTTTGAGCAAATAAAGACTTTTATAGAAATTTTCATAAAGGGGCGCCTGGGGGCCCCAATTGGTTAAGCTTCTGCCTTCAGCTCAGGTCATGATCCTGGAGTCGTGGGATTGAGCCCCACTTTGGGCTCCTTCTCAGCAGAGAACCTGCTTCTCCCTCTGCCCCTCACCCTGCTCGTGCTCCCTTTCTCTCTCTATCTCTCCTTCTTTCCCTCTCAAATAAATAATTAAAAAGAAAAGAAATTTTCAAAAATATAGGAAAAGAGAAGAAAGCACTACAATATATTTTAGCAAAATACAGTAAAAGCAAACCAAGTAAAGATAGTTATAAGCTAATTTCATATATTGAAAAAGATGCAAAATATCTAAATGCATTAAGTCCCTTGATCTAATGGGAAATTAAAACTAATTAGCTATGATCAAGTGAAACTTGTCTCCAAAATGCACAATTATTTATTATTAAAATTTTTATTAACATATTTCAACAAAAATGGACTATCATGGAAATGAGAGTAAATGGTCAAATAGCACAAAACTGGACCTGTTCGAGCAACATTTAATAATTTTATTACTTTATATTTCATTTCATAAACTACTAAAACTTATGAAAACAGGAATAGTAGCAATTGTATTTTTCCTCTTTGTCCATTCTGCAGTAGAAAACAAGAGTCTCTAATGGGGCTGGATGTCATATACTTCAAAGAAACTTCAGTCCTTAAGTTATAAGGCATTTACAATACATGTATGATCAGGAGTCAAAACCTTGGCGTTAGCCAAAATGTATTGCTTTAAGCATTGGATTGTATTTGTTTTTCTTGATTCTTTCAGGAGGACAAAATAAAACCTTTATCTGGAGGTTAGTATGCAATGAATCATTGTGAATAAGTTAATGCTTACCTTCAATGTAAAAATTTTTTTCTATACATTTCAATAATTTCTTTTTTTTAAGATTTTTAATTTATTTGACAGAGAGAGACATAGCGAGAGAGGAAACAGGGAACATGTGGGAGAGGGAGAAGCAGGCTTCCCAGGGAACCTGATGCGGGGCTCAGTCCCAGGACCCTGGGATCATGACCTGAGCTGAAGTCAGACACTTAACGACTGAGCCACCCAGGTGCCCCAAATTTCAGTAATTTCTTACTATTATTTTAAAAATAGAAAAAGAAAAAGAATTTATCTTTTAGAGCAATATTAGGTTCATAGCAAAATTTGAGCAGAAGAAATAGAGATTTCCAATATATCTCCTGCCCCTGTATATGAATAACCCTCTCCATTATCAACACCCCCCCACCAGAGTGGTGCATTTGTTACAATTAATGAACCTTCATTGACACATTATAATCACCCAAAGCACATAGTTTACATTTCGATTTACTCTTGGTGTACATTCTATGGGTTTTAACAAATGTAAAATAACATGTATCCACCATTATAGTATCTTACAGAAAAGTTCCACTGCCCTAAAAATCCTGTGCTCTGTTTGTTCATCCATACCTCCCCGCCCCCAAACCCTGGCAATCATTTGTACTGTCTACATAGTATTTTCTTTTATAGAATTGTCATATAGTTAGAATAATAAATACATAGTATGTAGCCTTTTCAGATTGGCTTCTTTCACTTAAGAATATGATTAATGTTCTTCTATAACTTTCTGTGGTTTGATAGTTCATTTATTTTTAGTGCTAAATAATATTCCATTGTCTTAATGTATCATAGTTTATTTATCCACTTACCTATCAAAAGATATCTTGGTTGCTTTCATTTTGGGGCAATGATGAATAAAGCTACTATAAACAACAATGTGCAGGATTTTGCATGGATGTAAGTTTTTAATTCCTTTGGGAAGATCCCAAGAAGAGCACGTGCTGAACTGTATGATAAGAATATGTTTAGTTTTGTAAGAAACTGCCAAACTGTCTTTCAAAGTGACTGTGCCATTTATCCATACCAGCAATGAATGAGAGTTCCTGTTGCTTCACATCCTTGCCAACATTTGGATGTTATCAGTGTTCTAGTTTTGGCAGTTTAATAGGTGTGCAGTAGTATCTTATTGTTTTAATTTGCATTTCCCTGATGACATATGATCATCACATATGTGAGTATTTTTGAACATGTTTATTTTAAATCTGTTTATATTTTTTGGTGAGGTATCTGTTAAGGTCTTTGACCCCTTTTTATTGTTTTCTCATTATTGTGTTTTAAGGGTTCTTTCAGTATTTTGGATAACAGTCCTGTAGCAGAAATACCCTCTGCAAATATTTCCTCCCAGTCTTTGTCTTGTCTTTTCATTTCTTGAAAGTGACTTACAGAGCAGACATTTTTAATTGTAATGAAGTCTAGCTTATCAATTATTTTTTTCATGGACCATGCCTTTGGTATTGTATCAAAAAAGTTATTGCCAAACCCAAGGTCATCCAGGTTTTCTTTCATGTTCTATTCCAGGAGTTTTATAGTTTTGCATTTTACACTTAAGTTTGTGCTTCATTTTGAGTTAATTTTTGTAAAGGTTGTAAGGTTTGAGTCTACATTTTTTTTTTCCTTTTTGCATGTGGGTATTCAGTTCTGTTCTCCCCACACCATTTGTTAGAAAGACTATCTTTGTTCCATTGTATTGTTTTTGATCCTTTGTCAAAAGATCAGTTGACTGTTTTTTGAGTGGTCTATTTCTTTGCTCTCCGTTTTGTTCCATTGATCTATTTGACAAGTTTTTGTGTCAGTATCACAGTGTCTTGATTACTGTAGTTTTACAGTAAGTGTTGAAGTCAAGTAGTGTCAGTCCTTTGACTTTGTTCTTCTCCTGTGATACTATTTTTACTATTCTGGGTCTTTTGCTTCTCTCTATAAACTTTATTTTTATTTTTTTCTCTATAAACTTTAGAATAAACTTGCTGATACCTATATAACCTGCTGAGATTTTTTATTGGGTTGCAAACTGACATCTTGCAATATTGAGTCTTCCTATCCATAAACATGGAGTATGTCCCCATTTATTTAGTTCTTCGATTTCTTTCATCAGCTTTGTAATTTTCTTCATATAGGTCCTGTTTATATTTGTTATTTCATTTTACAGGGTGCTAATGTAAAATGGTAATGTGTTTTTAATTTCATATGTCATTTGTTCATTACTGATATATACAAAAGCAATTGAATTTTTTTATATTAACCTTGTATCTCACAACCTTAATACAATAGTTTAATAGTTCCTGGAGCTTTTTTGTCAATTCTTTTGGAATTATTACCTGGATAATCATGTTATCTGGGAAAAAAGTTTTTTTTTTTTTTTTTTAAAGATTTTATTTGTTTGACAGAGAGAGGCACAGTGAGAGAGGGAACACAAGCAGGGGGAGTGGGAGAGGGAGAAGCAGGCTTCCCGCTGAGCAGGGAGCCTGATGCGGGACTCGATCCCAGGACCCTGGGATCATGACCTGAGCCGAAGGCAGACGTTTAACAACTGAGCCACCCAGGTGCCCCTGGGAACAAAGTTTTATTACTTCCTTCCCAGTATGCATACCTTGTATTTCCTTTTCTTGTCCTATTTTATTAGCTAGTACTTCCAGTACAATGCTGAAAATGAGTGGTGAGAGGGGACATCCTTGCCTTCCTTGTCCCCGATCTTAGCAGCACAGCTTCAAATTTCTCACCTTTAGGTATAATGTTAGCTGTAAGTTTTTATGGATAGTTTTATCATGTTGATGACATCCCCTTCTATTCTTAGTTTCCTGAGATTTTATCATAAGTGGGTATTGAATTTTGTAAATGCTTTTTCTACATCTATTGATATGATCATGTGATTTTTCTTCTTTAGCCTATAAATATGATGGGTTACTCTAACTTATTTTTGAAACTTGAATTGGTCTTGCATACCTGGGACAAATCCTACTTGGTCATGTTGTATAATAGTTTTCATACATTGTTGGATTGAATTTGCTAATATTTTGTTGAAGATTTTTGCATCTCTGTTCATAAGAGATATTAATCTACACTTTGTTTTGGTTTTGGTATTAGGGTAATGCTGGCCTCATAGAATGAGCTAGGATGTTTTCCCTCTGCACTTACCATCTGAAAAATATTTTAGAGAATTGGTATAATTTCTTCTTTGTTTGGTAGAATTTTCTAATGAGCCCATCGAGGCCTGGTGCTTTCTTTTTTGAAAGATTATTAATTATTGATTGAATACCTTTATTAGATATAGGTCTATTCGAAGTTTCTATTTCTTCTTGTATGAATCTTGTAGGTTGTATATTAAAAAGAATAGGTCCATTTCATCTAGGTTATCAAATTGTGGGCAATTTCCTTTTAATGTACATGGATTCTATAGTGATATTCTCTCTTTAATTGCTGATATTAGTAATTTGTGTCTTCTCTTTTTTTTTTCTTACTTAGCCTAGTTAGCCCAATAAAATATTGAACACTTTAATATTTTTATTTTTATTTATTTATTTTTTTTAAAAGATTTTATTTATTTATTTGAGAGAGAGAGAATGAGAGATAGAGAGCACGAGAGGGAAGAGGGTCAGAGGGAGAAGCAGGCTCCCTGCTGAGCCGGGAGCCCGATGTGGGACTCAATCCTGGGACTCCAGGATCATGACCTGAGCCGAAGGCAGTCACTTAACCAACTGAGCCATCCAGGCGCCCCACTTTAATATTTTTAAAACTCTGGAAACTAGGATTAGAAAATAACTTTCTTATAATTTAATAAGTGATATTTACAAAATTTGTATTTAATGGATAAATTTTTGATGCTATGTTAGGAAGGTCAGGGATGAGAAAAAATATTCTGTTATCAGTACTGTTCTTAATTTCCTGGATGTCCTGGTCAGTGACATAGTTTAAAAAAAATTATAGATGTAAAAATTGGAAGAGGAGACAAAATTGGCCTGATGTAGATGTAGTATAATAATTGACATAGAAGCAATACACAACAATTAGAATTAATACAAAGTTCAGTTAAGCTGCCTAATACAAAATGGATTTCAGTAGTATTTAGAGATCAGTAGTATTTATTTATACTATCAATGACCAACTATAAATGTTAAAAAATATCATTAGGCTTATAGTAACAAAAATATTGTCTAGAAATTACCCTAACAAAGAATGCATAAGAACTTATTGCTCAAAATGTAAATAATTTATTAAGTAAGAAGGAGCAATAGGGAAAAGAATAAACTACTCTTTTTTTTTTAAGAATTATTTATTTTAGAGAGAGAGAGAGAGAATGAGAGGGAGGGGTAGAGAGAGAGAGGGAAAGAGAATCCCAAGCAGAGATTCTGTGTGGGGCTGGATTTCACAACCCTGAGATCACAACCTGAGCTGAAACCAAGAGTTGCTCACTTAACCGACTGTGCCACCCACCTCTTTCTTATTAAATATACTAACCATAATTGCTGTTGCTATTTCTTAGTGGAAAGATAATGGAGATAAAACTATATATTTTAGCAGGATGTATCTTTCCTCTCAATATGTTTATTGTAAATAAATCCAGAATCTATGGATTATGGGATTTAGCACCTTGGAATATATCCCATAAATTATGGGAATATAAAAGGGAGATATTTCACAGTTGAAATGTCTCCCTTTTTATAAGTTATGTCCTACTTTAATCATTTGAACCCTCATGTATGAATTCTAAATCATGGTGCATTCTTGTATATAAAGAAAGGACCCAGGGAACTGGAGAATTCTCAGACATAGCCATCTTTTATCTGTGCTTTGTGATTTCTTAGACCCATTAAATTACTGGTAAGAAATCTATAATTTCTTATAAGAGAAACTATAATTACTGTGAGTCTGATTTGAGTAATTGATCTTTTGTGTTATGTAAAAATCTTACAGAGAGAACCTCAATAAAAGGTAAAACATGTTCGTGGATGGGCAAACTTAATTTTAAATGTGTCAGTTCTGCTAAAATTTATCTATATACTCAATGAAATTCCAACAGATTTCTAGGAGAAACTTTTGGGAAACTACATCTATTCTATAATTTATGTATCAAGATAAAGTTAAGAATATCTGTTATAATTCTAAAGTGGAAAGTTAAATGTACATACATTGTAGGCATATATGTGTGTGTGTGTGTGTGTGTGTGTGTGTGTGTCATTAGTAGACATTAAACCACTTAACAAAGATGTAATAGTAAACAGTATAGTTTTTGTGAAAGAACTGACAAATAGATGAGGGAGAGCCCAGAAACAGATCCTTAAAAATCTGGTTACTTCATATTTGGTAAGAGCTAGTATATTGGGCAGTGGGAAAATTACACATTTTTTAGTAAATGATATATGGAAATTTGACTCAGGATATGGACTTTAAAAGTTGGATTACAAAGTTGGATAAAAAATTGCTTTACAGGGGCGCCTGGGTGGCTCAGTCAGTTAAGTGTCTGCCTTCGGCTCAGGTCATGATCCCAGGGTCCTGGGATCATGTCCCACATCGGGCTCCTTGCTCAGCTGGGAACCTGCTTCTCCTCTGCCTCTGCTGTCCCCTGTACTTGTGCTCTCTCTCTCTGACAAATAAATAAATAAAATCTTTTAAAAATTGCTTTACATAGATTAAATACCCAAATGTCAAAAGTAAAATTAATAACATAAATAAAAAGGATATTTTTTTTTTTAAAGATTTTATTTATTTATTCATGAGAGACAGAGAGAGAGAGAGAGAGAGAGAGAGAAGCAGAGGGAGAAGCAGGCTCCCCGCCGAGCAGGGAGCCCGATGCAGGACTCGATCCCAGGACCCTGGGATCATGACCTGAGCCCAAGGCAGACGCTTAACCATCTGAGCCACCCAGGTGCCCAAAAAGGATATTTTTGTGACCACAGTGTTAGGAACATTTTTTAAAAACAAATCCTTATAGTATAAAAAATGTGCAAATAATTTTTACTTTGGCTAGGTTAAAGTGAAAGATCTTTAATAAAAAACTTCATTATAGGCAAAGTTAACTTCTATATGACACACTGGAGATGATATAGGCGATGTGAAACATAAACAAATGCTTAATGTCTATATTATAAAGGAAATCATTCAGTCCAAGAACCAACCAAAGGAAATATTTGAGAAAATGTGCCCAGGACATAAATAAAAATAATGGTTAGCATTTATATCACAATTATTTTGTACTAGACACTGTGCTAAGCATTTTATACTTATTTATTTAACATTCACAGAGTTATGGTTATCCTCATTACAGATGAATAGACTGAGGCACGGAGAGGTAAATAATGTATCCAAGTTTATTTTCCTCTAAGTAAGTGATGGAGGCAGGATTTGCCCTTAGGCTATCTTGGTCCAAGATCTGTGCTCTTTATTAATTTGTTACACTGCCTTTGAGGAAATATCTACATAGCTGATATATTCACAATCAGCTTAATCAGTAAATGTGGAAATATATATTAAAGTAAAAATTGCATACCCCCTTGCAAGTAGCAGATTGGCAAAAATGTAAAGGCAGTACAATGAAATGTAAGAATATGGGGTAAATTGGAAACTTTAAGCATTGCTGATGGGAATGTAAACTTGTACAGGCATTCTGAAGATGTTAGTAACATCTGGTAAAAACATATATGCAAATATCCCATATCTACCAGGTAGCCACACGGTAGAGTGAGTACCCCCCAAAATCCTTCACACAAGTCTATAGAGATATAGTAATAAAGATAGTCATCACAGTGTTGTAGTTTTGGGTACCCAAATTTTGGGTAATTTGCCTACAACTCTCTGCCTATAGAGTTGTAGGCAAATTACAAGTCCATTACTGGAGAGGTACATTTGCAACTGTGACATCTATCTATGTGGTGGTATAATAAATGAGTACATCAAATATAATGAATTATGCTTATTATATAAGAGCCTCAATATAGTTCAAAAAACTAATGTTGAGTGGAAAAAGTAAGAACATAATATAGTTTATAGGACAATACTGTTGTTAAAACACATTTCAAAACCAAACTATATAATTTTTAAAAGACATTTTTATATCTAATTCAGCATAATTTAGATGGATTGAAAATATATACATTAGGGGTGCCTGGGTGGCTCAGTTGGTTAAGCCACTGCCTTCGGCTCAGGTCATGATCCCGGAGTCCTGGGATCGAGTCCCGCATCAGGCTCCTTGCTCAACGGGGAGTCTGCTTCTCCCTCTGACCCTACCCCCTCTTGTGCTCTCTCTCTCACTCTCTCTCTCAAATAAATAAAATAAAATATTTTTTAAAAAAGAAAATAGATACGTTAAGTACATTAGAAAAGATGTCATGGGTGTGTGTGGCAGGGGTAAGAGTATGGGAATTTGTGTCATGTGAAAAATGCAATTAAAATAAAAGCAGTTGAAAATACAAGAAATTTTAACTTATAAACCTGAATATTTTCTGTGTTGTTTAGAACATTCATATTTATATTTGGTTAATTGAAAATAAAATCATGAACATATTTAAGATATAAATATCCTCAAGTCCATTATGTGTTATGAATGAAAAGTGTCAGCATCTTTATTTTTTATTTTTTTTAAGACTTGATTTATTTATTTGAGAAAGAGAGAGCACAAGTAGGCAGAATGGTAGGCAGAGGGAGAGGAAGAAGCAGGCTCCCACTGAGCAGAAAGCCCAATGAGGAGCTCAATCCCAGGACCCCAGGATCATGACCTGAGCCCAAGGCAGATGCTTAACCAACTGAGCCACCCAGGTGCTCCAAGAGTCAGTATCTTTAAATAAGCTTTTATAATCGTATTAAAGTCAATAGCAAATGTTCTTGCAACAATTTGAAATTTATATGTATTTTATAGCTTCATTCTTTAACATACCTCAACTTAATATTTTCCAACCTAAGGCTGCTAAAGCACTGGTCTTCCTTCCAATAAGCACACTCATGTAGCATACATTTATTTTAATAGGAGCCTAGTATATTTTAATTCGGTTAACAATCAAGAAAAAAATGTTTTAAAGAAAACAAATTTAAAATAAGGAGCTTTTTCAAATGTAAAGATAAAAATATTGTTATATCTAAAGGTTTGACATTTTAATATAAGGCATATGAAAATGAGATATTAAAATATCTATAGTCTTAATACACTTGATTTTATAACTTATTTATTTTAATGCCAACTGAATGTAAACAGAATGAGAGTGTTTAATCCCTAACATTTCCTCTTGAGAGTTTTCCTTGATTTTAGATATGATGTGAATACTGGATGACTCATTCAATATGATTCAGTGCCCTTGAGGAAGATTGAATAGAACAGCTCAAATAGGGAAGATGAATTCCCTATAGCATCTCAGAATGTAGCATTTTAAAAAGCTAGAAATATTTTTCCACACAATTAGCACAAAATCACATTGTCAGGGATTTACCTTCAGGTCATTAACTAATATGTTCACTAACAACGTGCACAAAGTAGATTAAAAAAAAAAAAGATTTTTCTGTCTGAGTCAGAACTGTGACTGATTTGGAATTAAACTGTGCTTACTGGAATTCTATCAATAGACGTCTACTTTTAGTATCTCTGTTGTAACCCTGTAATGACATTCAAAAATGTACTTTCAACCTCATCTATTTCTTCAATATCTAAATATGCTTTAAACAAAATTTATTTAATTCTTTTGTATTTGATCCTTCTTCTACTAGGAAAGGAATATGTCCTTTATCATAGAATGGAAAACAATATGTATGTTTTCTTTGTCAAGGCTTAACGTGTGTTGATGTTGTGGTATTTATACTGTGTACAGAAGGATCATATTAAATAATAATATTATGACAAAGACTAAAAAATGAGTCTTTAGGAAGAAAATTGTCTACAATTCATGATAAATTATGAAAAAATATCCCCATTATCATGAAATTTCAAAGAACCAAAACTTTAGGGATGACTTTGAGTGCTAATATATCAATTCACCCATTCTGTGTAGTTTTGAAAAAATTCTCTAAAATCAAGTCCTAAAAAGGCTTATCAACAGTCCTTGGATTAACATGATATATCACTATAGGTAGGGCATGGAACAGTTTGGAAAACATCCTTATAGGGGCACAATCCCTTGTTGAAGAATAGCAACTCAGTCTTATTCATGTCAAGGGATGGAACCTGACATTTTTACATATGCCAGAACTAGTATATAATATCTTCCCAGCTCATAGGGTTTTATGAGAATTAAAAAGAACTCATTTATTGGGAAGGAAAAAGTGATGTAGAGGTGTGATTGTAAAGGATCTGTTAAGACCCATTCACCAGCAAAGTAACTTACTTCTGTAATTCAACCATTCAATTTAGGAGTGTGGCTCAACAAGATCCCAGTTTAATTGCTCTGGATAGATAAAAAGCATTATAACTCAAAGCTGGTTCAGAAACATTCTACACAGTACTACTGTATCCGAGAGATGTTGTGTAGATATTCTGAAATAGGTTGGGAACTTGAATCCCCACTTTGCACTCTTCTTGATGTATTAACACACACCACTGACACTACTACTATAGTCATCTGAGACAGCGGGAAATAATGGCAAGTGGCTGTGAGTAAGTTCCCATTTGCCAGAAGTGAGCTAGGGTAACCAATCTCCTGCCAACTTGGACTTTCCTCCTCTGATAGTGCTATCTGCCATCTTGATGATGATGATGTCAAGAGATCAGTTTATGCCACTGGGACCAGCTGGAGAAGGGAAGTCAGCATCTCAGCTTTCTCTACAGAATGGAATGTGGTGGTTGAGAAAAATCCGTCTTAACCAGAGAAGCTGATCTTAACTCAGAGATGTTTGGTAGGATTAGATCCAATATACAAGGGGTATACCAAGCTCAGAAAGACATGGTTTTTCAGGTATGGAAATCTAATATGTTCATTTTCCTTTTGTTTTCCTTATCCTTATTCGATTGTATTCTTTCTCCAAAGATCATTGTCTTCTTCATATTAATATTTAGAGCTTTTCTATGGGATGTGTCTTGCAACTGTTTTTCTGAATCTTTGTATATTCATCCATTTTGCTAATAGTAAATTTTGCTATGGAGAGTTTTTCTTTATTTTTCATTTGAACAAATGCATAACTCTTCTTTTTTTATAGATTCTAGCTTTTCTCTTTTTTATGATGATATGTTTTATGTGTTACATTATGATATCCTATGTCTTGAAGTATATCTGTATCTTATGTATGGTGTTACGGGCTGAAGTGTATTCTCCTAAAATTTATATGTTGAGTTCCTAACCTACCAGTACTTCAGAATGTGACAACATTTGGAGATAGGGACTTGAATGAGATAATTAAGGTAAAGTGAAGTCACATGAGTGGGTCCTAATAAGAAACATTAAAACACAGACACAGAAGATGACCATAAAGAAGCCAAGGAGAGAGACCTCAGACCACAATCCTGCCAACATTTTGATCTTAAGACTTGTAGACTCCAGAACTATGAGGAAATAAATTGGTTATTTAAGCCTCCCAATCTGTGATACTTCATTATAGCAGCCCTAGCAAACCAATGTATATGGGTACAGGTATTAATATATAGATATTTCACATACCTATTAAAAAATTGTTGTTTTGGTGGTAGTGATGGAAAGAAGGGGAGAATGTGCCTAACTTCACTTTATCAGATAATAAATCTATTGTGAAAATCGCTAAGTGGCTAAGTCATTTTTTATTCAGTGTATTAAATAACACTTATCACTTATTAAATTCCTTTATATACCTGCATCAGATTTTGGACTCACTCACTTTCTGCACTATAGAGGAGGCTATATGGAAGTTTGCCTCTGGAAAACCAAATTTTCAGACATGTCATCAATGAAGGGGATTTGGAAACACAGTGAATTTTGTTGGTTCTAATAGCTGACATCTGTGGGATTTAACTTATTTTAACTTAATTCCAAAGTTTACCTGGTGCTCTACTGCCTACTTTAAGATTGGTTCAGGAACTGTGGGATGCATGACTTAATGCTGTTGTAGGAGAAAAGTAGTTGGTTGTGAAGCCATTCAAAGAAGGATAGATTATCTCTGATTTACTAATAATTGGCTCTGTCTACCAGAAAAATAAATGAAGCCAGTCTAGAATATCCCAGTTTTCTAAAATTAAACTGATTCGTTCTATCATATGATTTCTGTTAACTATGAACATAATCTTACAGATTATATGTGTCTGAATTTTTCCTAGGTTGAATACAGTTTAGAAGTATGATTTAGATGTACTTTAAAGTATTTGCCCTTTTTTTTGTCATATGTAAGTAATTAGTAACACTTGTCATCTTATTTTCAAAGTAATTAATATGCATTATTCTGAAATAGCATGATTGTTTATTCTTACATCTAAATTGAAGAGCTTATTAAATTTTTTTTAATAATATTATCACTGAAGTTTTCAGTTAACCATCACATTTTCTTGATTTGGTAAAATATATTTAAAGCAATTAATTTATAAGTGGATTTATTGTTACAAATGTACACAGCAAACGTCATTGTTTAACTGAAAATACCTTAAACTCTTTTAAATATTAGAATTTTCAAAGAACAAATATCATAAAATAATAACAGAGAAGGAAGACATTTCAGTTTATCAAATGCTTATTGCCTTATCGCCTCAATCAAATTTTATAACAAGCCAACATCAGTTTCTATAATTAATAAGCATTTATTTGGCTCATAGGACTGTGGGTTTGTTTAAGACTTGGCTCTTCTGGGTTCTTCCAGCTTATGCTGGATTTATGCACATGCCTGTGCTCAGATGGTTGTTGGCCTCCAGTGGGATGACTGGTAAATTGAATCTGCTCAACAAGTCTCCTACTTCAAAGCAAACTAGACCAGGAGTGCTCTGAGGGCAATGGTAGAGATAGTAGCATGTAAGTAGAAATAGGCAAACATTCTTTGAGGTTCTGCTTTTGTCATTTGGTCACATCTCCTTAGCTAAAGCAAATCAGGAGATTTAGCATAGATTCACTGTGGGAGAACAATTGGAGTGAACATAAGGAGTGATGACATAATAGAACTGTTTATGCAAATTATCACATTTGGGAAATTGAATCCCTAGTGTTCATAGCAAAGATTTCTAGAAGTCCTTTTGGTCTCATTTCTTATGGCATTATGTGTTTTTAGTGATTCAAATTTTACCTCTAGTTTTTTAACGAGCTTAAATCAGAAAGGTTTTTAATAAATTTTATCAAAGAGATTAAAATTTTCCACTATGCAGTGGTAATAGTGATAGTTTCTATAAACTGAATGTTGTTAGATATTTTAGGAGGTGTATAATACATCTATAATACATGTAATTTTACTGTCTCTAAGATACAACTAAGGATTTTACAGTTTAAAAATAAAAGTTGGAGCAGAATCATGGATAATACCAAATATCTTATTTTAATATTGTTGAGTAAACTTGTCTTGTTATTTTTTCAGAAATAATATAAATATCAAAATTAGGTGAATCATGATTATTTGTTTCATTTTGTTCTTATTTAGTAAAATAAATAACCCTAAATTCGTTCTCCTTTGTTGATCCAACTATACGTCCTTTGGCTTTTCACTATGAATTTAATTTAGTTTATCGCACCTTGTTCAGTGCAAAATCTGTAATTTTGGACAGCTCTAATATTTTCCTAGCATCCTTAACTATACAATGATTTCCTTTGGAGACCCCTAGTGAGCCATTTTCTTGGGATTGCTGTCTGGCCTATTACAATTTCTGAACATAAGGTATAGTATCCTGAACATAAAATAGCTGTTTATCTCTTCTCGATTTCTTCTTGAATTTGTGCAATTTCCAGTTACTTTATGCTTTTCATTCTCCTTTACAAAATTATGTACTAATATTTTTTAAGAACAGTAACTATAATTCTTAAATAATTATGTAAATATTAAAATATATGCCTTGATAAAAATAAGATAATGATAATAGTGTTTTAGAGGAAAAAGATCTTGCTTCATTATTTCAATTATCCATTTATTTTTCCCGTTTAAATATGAATCATGGCATGCTGATGAAGAACTACACAAATGAAACTAATAGAATTAAAATCAGCTTGCCTACCCGTAGTAGAAGCAGGTTCTTAGAAGTTACAATTTAAGGTACCCTTAAAAAAGTTGGAAATAAAACAAATTTAAACCATGAAAAAAAAATGAATCATGGTCAACAAAGTGTAGACCATTAATGTCTTATGAAATTTATTTAAAGATAAATAACTGATGCTATCAATATCTGAAATTAATTGGAGAGTAGTCTATTTAAAATGCACAGAATCAGGGATTATAAAACATCTAGATATCATTGTTTTCTTTAAGCAATTTTCAAATACTTTGACTTTGTATTGGTAAATGTTTAACTATTAGGTTTATGAAAGAAAAGAAAGAAAGGAAGAAAGAGAAGAAAGAAAGAAAGAGAAAGAAAGAAAGAAAGGAAGGAAGGAAGGAAGGAAGGAAGGAAGAAGAAAGAAGGAAAGAAGGAAAGAAAGAAAGAAAGAAAGAAAAAGAAAGAAAGAAAGAAAGAAAGAAAGAAAGAAAGAAAGAAAAGAAAAAGAAAGAAAGAAAGAGAGAGAAAGAGAAAAAGAAAGAAAGAAAGAAAGAAAGAAAGAAAGAAAGAAAGAAAGAAAGAAAGAAAGAAAGAAAGAAAGAAAGAAGAAAGAAAGAAAGAAGGAAGGAAAGAAAGAAGGAAAGAAAGAAAAAGAAAAGAGCGAGCCAACCTTAATTTGGAGTATACAAAGTTGAAGATACCAACATGACATCATGAATGTCAAATTGGAAAACATGTGTATAGTCCTCCCTTTGAGCCAATTATGAACAGTCTCTCTTAGCAGGCTTCAGTACCCCTCAGTCCTTGAATATCTTGTCTCACTATTTTCAGATAATATAACAATAGCTTTGGCTTATTCTTGTAGATCTTCGGTGGGGGCTGGAACTAAGTAGTGTACATTGCAAGAACTACAGTGAAATGGAGACTAGTATTCCCTATAGGTAAATACCACTCTACACTGGCCAGAGAATTAGGTCAGAATCAGTGTACTTGCCAATCATAAAGGTGTTGAGGTATTACAATGAGGATGGAGACTGAGGTGATACGGAGGAAACACTTTTGATATCTATGCAGTTCGTACTCTAGTGGCCTATAGCTACATATGTAACTCTAATAAATCCATGAGTCCATGTGACTCAGTTTTTGCTTAATAATTTTTAAAGAGCATTCAATTAGATCAATTATCAACATTAACACTTCTGAAAAATCCATTTCTACCTTCCCCAATTTACATTCGCTATGCACTGCTCCACACATTCACATTCCAAACTCTGAAACCCCTGTTGTAAGCTTGGAGACTCTTTCTCACTCCTCCCTTTCTTTCTTTAACACATTCATTAGATAGAACAGCCTCCCTCCCAGCAAGCAAAATGAGGACAATAACTGAAAATAAAAATAAAGAGAAAGTGGGAAAGCTGGTTAACACTCAATTTCTGTATTATGCACTGTTTTTAAAATTCCTCATATTTGATTATCACCGAACAAAGCATAGAACTTTATTACCGAAATAAGTATAAAAGCACAGGATATTCTTCTACAGTACATTTTTTTTTTTTACAATACATATGAATGAAGTATACAAAACTTTATATTTCACTAAGATCAAGTTTTGAGACAGATATTTCCACTGTGCTGTTAATTTCTTACAATATTCATCCAATGTCTTTGAAAGTAAAGGGCAAACTCCTTGTGCATTCAGTGTCATGCTTTGAGCAATACATCTTTGCAGATTATTCTAGAATAATATATACCTCCAAGAGTAGTGTGAAATCTAAGTAAACCCAAAATAATCATTTCCTTTTTTTTTAACTTTTGAAAACTTTATTTAGTTTCCAGGACCAGATACTGAGTACTATAAATTTCCAGGCTTTTGACTTCAATCCCAGCAACAGTATTTCACCTTCAAAAGTTTTAATGATTTTTACTGGAATGTCAATGGTATTCATGGTTTGCTGGTTATGTCTTCAGATCACATTTCTCCCGCTCTGTTTTATTCTTGTGCATTTTTCCAGCAAGTTTGTTTGTTGTCTTCTCCCTGATGAATCTTATTCCACTCTTCAAGGACCTTTGCCTCTTCCAGAAGGGCTTTTTCCTCTTCTTGAAGAGCCCTGTTTTCCTCTCTAAGAGCCTTGTTCTCTTCACGAAGGGCCTGATCCTCCTTCCACGGAGCCTGTTCTTCCATCTCTAGTGCTATTCCTTCTTTCATCAGGCCTTGTTCCTCCATCTTGATTGCACTCTCCTGGTGTTGCAAGGCTTTTATCTCCTCATGGAGAGACCTTATTTCTTTCTGAAGAGCTTTCGCCTCATTCTGGAAGGCCTTCTCCTGTTCTCTGAGAGCCTTGATTGAGCTTCCAGGGCTCGATTCTGTTGCCAATAAGACTTTCTTTCTGTGTTCAAAGCATTGATTTTTTTCCCCTGTTGGTTTTTGGCTCTCCAAAATCACATTTTTAAACTTCCATAGGACCTCATTTTGCTGTCTCAAGGATTGATTTACCTCCCAGATCAACTGGTTGTCCATTCAGAAGTTTTTGTTTTCTTGCCGAAGAGCTTTATTTTCTCCCCATAGGGACTTGTTTTCTTTTCTAAGAGCCTTGTTCTCATCCCTGGACAACTTATTGTCTCTCTGAAGATTTTTTTCCACCTCATGAGACTCATGTTTGGGCTTATTTTGATCTTGGGTACAAGAGAAAAAAGAGGAAAACAAGTGCAATATTTTGTCTCTATTTGTCCACTTTGATTGAGAGACAACCATTATTTCTTAGTGTTTTATCTGAGCAAAATATATATACTCCAAGTGTTCTGGGTTCCGCCAAAGGTGAACTAATGATATTTACAACAAAAAATGGTCCTAAATTTGTTGCGAATTTATTCATATAGAATTGGTTGTTGTGTTGACTTGTACAGGTAATATAGCAGGGATCTAAACAAGGCTCAGTCAGGCTCACTGCAGGAGAAAAACAGTCAAAACATGAAGACAATTCAGTAACTTACTATTAGGTTGGTGTAACAAAGTTTAAATCTCAACATATGTAAATTGCAAATTAATAATTCTAGGATACATATTGAATAATGATCAAGGTTAATGTATTGAATTGTTTGTGTTAAACTGAGTTAAGCTCTGAGTTAAAGTACTTCTACCAAGCTAATTAATCTTCCTCTATTCATTATTTATAATTATGTTACTGGTTATTGATGTGGAAAAATATCACGTAATTATATTAACATTTCTGGCTTTGTAAAAATTAGAAAACATTTTTCAAAGAAGTTATACACCATAAATTTACCATATGTGCTTAGATATTTAGTAGTGTTATCAGATATTTAAACAGACATTCATGCTTACATTTCTGTGGTCTCTGAATTCCCAGCAAGGCTGATTCCTTTTAATAGTAGAAAACAACTAGGCAACATTTTATGTCATCTATAGTGATGTCATATAAGGTTGACACTAATGAGATAATGGGTATTATATATATATATATATATATATATAGTGTTTGGCTGTTTTTTTAGTGTGTATTTTAGGAAAAATGTAAATTAAAATGTAAGGTTATATTTAATGCTTTTCTGTATTATGAAATGAATATGTATTTAGTCCTTGCTTTGATGTAAATTATTATAATTAACTTCAAACATTGAGTTTTGTTATTAGCAAAGTAATTTTATTTTATCCTGGAATTGGCATATATTAGGAAACACCATACAATCAAAGATGAAAGTATTTTAAATGATTTTAAAATCACTGATGAATAATATGCAATAAATAAATTTATATGTTATACCAAGAAAACAGCACTAGCAACATTTTAGTTTGAGTAATCTTATCAAAGATAAATTTTATATTATTCAACATATGTTCACTGCTAGAATATAAAGCAAAAGAGTATAACTTTTTAAATGTAAACTTCTGATTAAATATTAAAAAGTATTTACATACATGTCATGTTTTAACTATTTATACTTATAAACGTATACTTAGTTTAAGGTATAAAGTTGAAAATTGAATATTTAATAGCATGTATTAGACAAAACCACTCACATCTGATTAAGATTTGCCAGTTTATTCACTATGCCAGATTTCTTAGTAGCTGCTTACATTATATCTGTTTAACAAGGTTGAAGAAAAGAAATTTTTTTCACACACTTCTAACTCTGTATTTAACTTAAAAATAGTAAAGCATAATAGCATGGAATGAAAGTTAATGTAAAATTAAGAAAATCCGTGTGAAGGTTTTCAGTTTCTTTGTTTTTAACTTGATGAGAGTGAAATATCCTTAGATCATCTCTATAATTAAATTGAGAAAGTATTTTATGTGATTATGTGCCAGCTTCTTCATTAGTGTTTCTGCTTTTTTGCTATCGCTACCATGGTAGCTAAAGATTCAGAAAGAGTTCCAAAAGACAAAGAACTCTGGACATTCTGTATTGGAATGAATAACTTTTGAGGTTTAAGGGCAAACTAGGAAAGAAGAAAAAAAATATCTGTAGCCTGATCTATTGAATAAATTGAATTCATAATTTAAAACTTGTCCTCAAATTAACTGCAAACCCAGATGGTTTCATCAGTGAATTCTTCCAAATGTTTATGAAAGAAATACTATTAATATACCCACGATCTTTACAGATGATAGAAAAAAATGAACAACGTTTTTTGTTTTGAGAACATATCACCTTACATAAAGATCCTACAAGGATATTACAAGAAAGAAAAACTATAGCCTAGAGTATCTCATAAACACAGTTGCAAAAATTTGAAACAAAAGTTAGGAACACCAAGCCCAATGATTCATGAAATAAATTATATATTATCACCAAATTGTGTTTAATTCATGAATGTAAGATTCAGTTAACACTGAGTTACTTTTTGCTGCAAGAAAAAGTATGTAGGATCGGAGGAAAAAAGGCTATGAGACTTTGCAAAAAATGTTGCAAACATTTATAAAATAAATTTAAATAAAATCAAATTTAATTTAAATGTGACTTAGCAAGCTTATTGGATGTAGGGTCAATCTAAAAATCAGCTTCATTTACATATATTTAACCAAGAAACAATTGGAAAATAAATTTTGTAATTTTATATCACTTACATCAGCAGGTAAAACAAAACTAGAAATAAATCTAGGCAAGACCTCTATCTAAATAGAAAAGTATAAAAATTATTGAGGGAAATTATAGAGATATAAATTAACGGAAGAATAGACCACATTTTTATTGGAATATTCAATATTGGAAAGATGTTAAGTTTTCTCAAATTGGTTTATATGTTCAGTGTCTTCCCTGGAAAAGGAATCCCAGGAGTTTGTGCGGGAGTGCATGTGTAAATTGAAAAATTGATTCTAATATTTTTACTGAAATATAAAGAGCCAGGAAAAGCCATGGCAATCTTGAAAACAGGATCAACTTTTTAAAAATCTATATAGTAAATTAGGCATAAAAATAGACACACAGGTCAATGGAATAGAACAGAAAACCCAGAAATAAACCACAGTTACATAGTCAATTAATCTTTGACAAAGAAGGAATGAATATACAATGGGAAAAAGACAGTCTCTTCAACAAATGGTGTCGGGAAAACTGGACAGCCACATGTAAAAAAATGAAACTGGGCCAATTTCTTTCAGCATACATAAAAAAACTCAAAATGGATTAAGGACCTAAATGTGAGACCTGAACCACAAAAATCCTTGAAGAGAACACAGGCAGTAATCTCTGACATCAGCAATAGCAACTTTTTCTAGATGTGTCTCCTGAGGCAAGGAAGATAAAAGCAGAAATAAACTGTTATGACTACATCAAAACAAAAAGCTTCTGCACTGTGAAGGAAACAATCAACAAAACTAAAAGGCAATCTATTGAATAGGAAAAGATATTTGCAAATAACATATCTGATAAAAGATTAGTATCCAAAACATATAAAGAACCGGTACAACTCAATACCCCAAAACCAAATATTCCAGTTAAAAAGAGCAGAAGACATGAACAAACATTTCTCTAAAGAAGACATACAGATGTCCAACAGACACATGAAGAGATGCTCAACATCCCTCATCATTGGGGAAATGCAAATCAAAACCACAAAGAGATATTACCTCATGCCTGTTAGAATGGCGAAAATCAAAACCATAAGAAACAACCAGTGTTGGCAAGCCTGTGGGGAAAAAGGAACCCTAGCACTGTTGGTGAGAATGCAAACTGATGCAGCCATTGTGGAAAAGAGTATGGAAGTTCCTTAAAAAATTAAAATTAGAACTACACTTTGATCCAGGCGTTGCAATACTCAGTATTTACCCCCTGTAAAACACCAGCTCAAAAGGATACGTGCACCCCTATGTTCATTGCAGCATTATTTACAATAGCCAAACTATGGAAGAGGCCCGAGTCCACTGAAAGATGAATGGATAAAGAACATGTGATACACACACACACACACGCATATACATATAATGGAATTTTATTCAGCTATAAAAAAGAATTAAATCTTGCCATTTATGGTGACATGGATAGAGCTAGAGAGTATAGTGCTAAGTGAAATTAGTCAGAGAAAGACAAATACCATATGATCTCACTCCTTTGTGGAATTTAAGAAACAAAACAAGTGATCAAAGGGAAAGAAAAGAGAGAGAGAAAGAAACGGACTCTTAACTATAGAGAACAAACCGATGGTTACCAGAGGGGACGTGGGTCAGGGGAATAAGGAAAATAGGGCATAGGGATTAGAGAGTACAATTATGATGAAAAAATGACATTAAAGAAGCCATATAGTAAAACAAATTTTATAGTGTTAATTCAAGGAAAGATAAGTAAACCAATAGATCAGAATAGGAGCTTAGAAACAGACCCACATATTCATGAACATTTGCTACATGGAACAAAACTGATGAATCTCACAAACAATAAAGTCAAGTAAAATAAATAGTATATACCACATGACTTCATTTAAATAAAAACCCATATCATGTAATAATATATGATATTATAAGTCACAGTAGAAGTTACTTCAGAGAGTAGGAATGTGCTACTGTTGGGATGATGGTAGTGTTCAATTTTTAGTTATAAGTGGGGATTCCATGAGTTTGTTCTTTTTTTGATAATTCATAGAGCAGCCCACATGATTTATAAACTTTTCTGCAGGTATGATTTCCTAAAATAAAAATAATAATGTAAAAAGGCAACAGGAGAAATAATTCATGTGCAGATTGATCTATCTTTGAATTTGATTATTTTTATAGAAGTCTACCACTTATTAGCAATGTTATCTTGGACGACTTACTGAATTTTTCTCTCTCCCATTTCATCAACTGTCTAGTGAGGAATATCTAATCGTTTTCTTATGCAGATACAATGAATTAAAATACATGGAAAGAACTTAGAATTTTGCCTGGCCCATAATAAGTGTGAGTCACCATCATCATCATCATTTTGTTTTTAATTTGCTTATAGTGAAAGAACTTTCTAGAATGTCTTTACATCTGTATCAAATGACACTGTTTTTCTAGTACCTTGATTCACAAAATTTACCGTGTTTCAAAATTTCACAAAATTCATGGTCAAATTAATGTATCCATTCTTGGCAAATACATTATTTCAGGTCTCTGCAGATAAATCATAAATTTCAAGGTGGTCTGGCCTTTGGTGTGATTTAAATAAATAGGAGAAAGAGAAGCAAAGAAAATGACTTTTTAGCTATTTATTAATAATGAAGATACACACTCAATTGAAGGAAAACAAATGCCATGTTTAATAACAACATCATTTTAAAAAGGTTATAAACTTTCAAACTTTTTCTAAACATCTGTTTATCTATTATCTATCTGGTTTCAGACTTTTATTTTAACCTGTAGACTAGTGCCATGTTTTATTTATTTATTTTTAAAATTTTTATTTATTTATTTGACAGAGAGAGGGAGAGACAGTGAGAGAGGGAACATAAGCAGGGGGAGTGGGAGAGGGAGAAGCTTCCTGCTGAGCAGGGAGCCCCATGTGGGGCTCAATTCCAGGACCCTGAGATCAGTACCTGAGCTGAAGGCAGATGCTTAAAGACTAAGCCACCCAGGCACCCTGAGTGCCATGTTTTAAATGGTAGTGTAACAATGTTCATATATTTGCAGACTGTGGGGTAAATCAGAATATAGTAGAGATTCAAAATCATGTCCTCAGGAAGCTTCCCTTAACTGGTCAGGAATCATCCAGCATCATTCTATAATTCATATGATTTATTTTTTGTGTTTTTTCAGTTGAAGGCTTAGCACATTTGATTGCATAAAAATATTTGAACTATTGCAGTCTAGCCCTGGCTCTGTCACTTTCCAGTTCTAACAGCTTATAAATCATCTCAGACAGTGAGTTGTCTCCGCTCTAAAAATCAACCTAAATGATTCTTATCTAAAGTAAACTCAGGCCATCTGAAGATGAACAGCCTCAGGAATGTTCAGGACCACAAGCCCTGAGACACTTAAGGAGATAAGGATGAAGTTTAAAATCTCTTAAATGTTCTTAAATCTTAAATTTTGTGTTGCACAAGTGATTTGAGCTCCCAAGACTGGGAAACTAGCACAAAGGAAACAAAGAACGAGCAGGAATGAAGCATGATAAACATGGCATCACTGGGGTTTTGTGGAACAATTTCCAGTTAGCATTGTTATAATCTGAATTGTGTTCCCTCCAAATTCATGTTGAAGTCCTAACCCCCAGTACTTCAGAATGTGAATATATTTGAGGATAAGGCTGTAAAGAGGCAATTAAGTTAAAATGAGGTCATTGTGTGGGTCCTAATCCAACATTACTGTGTCTTTACAAGAAAAGGACATTTGGATATAAGAAAGGCAGAGAAGAAAGAAAAAAGACGACCATGTCCAAGCCTCCGAAGAACACCTTAATCTTGAACTTCTAGCCTCCAGGACTGTGGGAAAATAGGTTTCTGTTGGTTAAGCCACCCAGTCAGTGGTACTTTGTTATGGCAGCCCTAGCAAACTAAGAAAAGCATCCTTCCATCCTTCTCTGCTTACGTTTTGAAAAAAAAAAAAAAATTGGAAGACATCAACTGCCAACTGAATGATTTTGGCCCTCCTACATTACCATTTTGCAGTTTTCTAAGTTCTGTTCCCTCTTTGAGTCCCTGGTTTCTGACACCCAGTTCTTTATTCATTTTGGTCTCTAGGTAGGAGCCCAGTATTTACACTGCCTTGTGAATGAGCATTTTCAGTCATGCACCACAATGGCTCTATGGCTCTTTATTCTGTTGCCTCTTTTGGAACTGTTTACAGTTAACAAATCTGCCTCCTAGGGAGGTTTCTTTCTTATGTCAAGTTAACCAATTTAGCACCAACTTGAGTTTCTGTGGTTCTTTGCACGGGTTAGATGACTCCGGGTATGCCCTGTTCGTAGTTTCCTTCTTGACTGGGAATATTAAAAAAAATATTTGGGGCTGCTAATCTAGCCCAACCCATATGGTCTTTGCATTTACATTTTAAAGCTAGAATCTCCCTAGTGCTGTGAAGTACACACAAACTTTAGCTGGCATATGATATAAAATTAGCAAATATTCTGTAAATCAGATTTTAAAATATCTTTAAAGATGTAAGATTCTCAAAAAAAAAAAAAGATGTAAGATTCTCTTGCTTCATCTTTGCCTACTTAGGAAATGCTGAATTTGTGAAGTAAGCAATGAAAATAAGCATGCCAAAGCCACCTGAACTAACTACACATAGGTTGTTAGCTAGATCACAAGCAATCTAGCCTTTGCAGAGAGTAGCCATGAAGTCTCCATGTCTTTTGCTTGATAAACCCTAGCAACCAGCCTTTACTTATTAGACCCCAAACATGAGGTTCTGCTTGCTGTTAAGCCCCAGGAGGTCTGTCTTGCAGAGCACTGAAGCGCCCCAGGTGCTACCCTGTAAGCTTTCTCTGAGGTCCAAGCTACTTTGCCAAGCTTATAGATATCTAGCACTTATTCTGAAGTGTAGGCATCTTTTCTTAAGGTGATGCCTTTACCCAAGTCCCTGTAGTCACCACAGAACTGGCTTGAACATCCTGCACAGACCTCAGAAATGAAAAAAAAAAAAAAAAAAAAAAAAGCTCAGCTGTAAAAATATCACCTGGATAAACATAAGTCTCTTCCAGGTTTAAAATACCTTGCCCACAAAGTAAAATCCAAGGCCTAATGCCATATATCCTGTACACATGGGTAGCCTTAATCACTTTTAAATTTCTTTTTTGTTTTATGTTTTACAATGTCTAAAGAGTGTATCAGAGTTTAAGGTCTCTGAAATTAACTGCTCAAAACTGCAGATATCCCAAGCTGGGATGGAGCCTTGTAAAGCATAAACTTTTCAGGAAATCATTTAATAGTAGGTACCTCCTGGGGTGCCTGAGTGGCTCAGATGGTTAAGCATCTGCCTTCGGCTCAGGTCATGATCTCGGGGTCCTGGGATCGAGCCCCGCATCGGGCTCCCTGCTCAGCAGAGAGTCTGCTTCTCTCTCTCCCTCTGCTTGTGCTCTCTCTGTCTGTTGCTCTCTCTCTCAAAATGAATAAATAAAATCTTTAAAAAAATAGTAGATACCTCCTGTTGGTAGGAATAGTTATACAAATTTGAGTTAATCAGCCCACCTACCCAAGGCAGAATGAGTAAAGCGGTGTCGAGGGGTCAGAAAGTACACTAATTGAAAACCTTCCAATGGATATGAAGAGAAATGTCCCTTCTCACCCCCAAGAAGTAACAAGTGAACAGAGAACTACCATTGGGGAAAACTGTTGATGGGAGGGCATGCAGGAACAGTTATGAGAGTCTTCAGTTCTGTAGGAATAGGGGACTAAGGATAAATAATGCAACCCTAAGAAGTTTAGGGCAGTAGCCAGAAAATCAGGAAGCTAGAAATAAGATTTAAAATTGCCAAACCAGACAGCGACAACCTTTCATTTTGTTGTATCTGTTTGAAAAGGTCAACATTGACTTTGTGGAGATCAGTTAGGATATGTTCCAATTTAAATATCAATTTCAACCCTAAAATTCCATTATTGCCTTAAAAAAATGACAATTAATGCCAATAACAACCAAAAACAACTGTTTAATTTTAACTTGCATTCAAAGAACATTTCCTGAATTACGGAAACAAAATACAATCACCACAATGGTTTGTTTGAGTTAAGCGACTATCTAATTTCTTTATAGAAAATTACCTTTCTTCCTTAAAACACTGTGAGGCTGCCAAATCTACTCCTGTTGTAGTGATGAGCCTCATGCTATTTGGCTTCTGGGCTCCATCTGCGTTTCTCTGCATCTGCTTTCATCCTCCTCAAACTCTTCTCAAAAGGAGCACAGAGAATCTGCAATTCATGTCAGGGCACCCAGCCAGATTAGAAGCTGCCAAATATCAACATCAGGTTTTGTGAGAAAAATTAAGTTACTTAAGCCTCCTCTCTAGCACAGCAATAATGTTGGATGAAAGGTTATGCAGTTTGAATCTCTATTTCTACCCTGCTGGGAAAAGATAATTTGGAAGTGAAAATGTGAGGTTATGATGTGATTTGGACATTTTATGGTGACCTAACCTTTTCAACTGCTATTCTTACTGTGTCTGGTTATCATGTTAGTGAATTTTTTTTCCTGTTTTTCTGCAGTTGTCACACTACAACATGGAAGGTGGAATATGAATAGCTTCACATATTAGATTTTTAAAAAGTTTTGTGGTTCTCTGCACATCTTCAATAATTCTTTATTCTGAACAGCAAAAGTGCTGATTATGCATGCATTTTCATTCTGGTTATTTTCTTCCCAATAAATGTTTTTGAGCTGATTTATGATAGCAAAATTTAAAATTTGAGAATGAAAGCAGTAAGAAACCCCAAGGGCCAGATATTGAATGGGACATTTGATTAATATTTTCAATATTAATTTTGCTCATAGCATATCCTCAGGTTTACTTTGAGGTTTAAATAATTAATATATGTAAAAAGTTAATAATAGCTAGTGATGAATAAAATTAGTTGTGATTATAATATTAACTATATTAATGCATATTTTGAATTCCAAATGAAAATTAAAACCTGTTAGTAACAACAGCAGTAGTATTTTAAATGTTTGTATTAAATGTTAGGAACAGAATGAAAATTCTAAATTTAAATATCTATTTATCTATCTGTAAAATCTAAAAGCAAAATATTTCTATTACTTTCTCAAAGTCAGTTGCTTACTATGAAAAGGCAGAACTCCAGGATTGGGCTACAAATATGTGACTGTTTTATGTTATGAATTTTCACAGATCAAATAGATATCAGAATCTTAGAAGTCTCGGGTAAACTTTTTCAGACTGCACTTCGTGGAGCATGATTTTTGGCTTCTTGAATACTAGATATAATTTGCTGATCCCTCCAAAAATATTTGATCATTGTATATTTGAGTATACACATGATTTTTATAAGGTGTCCCAGAAAAGAGGACTGATTAAGATATAATAAAATTAGAGTAGATGCACAGACATGCTGTAAACCAAGCGGCCTACTTGCTGAATAAGAAAAGAAGAAAAAAGGCCTTATTTTATGTATGAGTGTAAACAATAAATTATTATCACTGGTAGTAAGGGAGTTGATTTGGTGACTTTATCACTCAAGATCTTCCGTAGGTCCTTCTGTGTTTATGTGTGTGAATGTCTGTGCATTTTCCTTTCTCTTTACATACACTGAAGAACAGTTTTCATGCCTTATTTACTTTCTAAAGAAACTTTTTGAATTTTTTGAGAGATTGACTCTATAAGATACTTCCATCATTTATTCAGCTTTCTTTAAAAAATATGTAAAGAAGAGATCTTAAACTATTTCTAGCAAGTCAACTTGTCAATATTAATATATATAATCATTTAATGAGCCTTAGATCGTAGATTTTATGGCCCACAAGATTAGAAGACTCCGAAATTAAAGAATGGGTCTCTCAAAGTCTCACCCAAAAGACAGAAGAGACATAAAGATTTTGAGATAAACTATTGCAAACAT
Source organism: Eumetopias jubatus (assembly GCF_037043125.1). Taxonomy (NCBI): domain Eukaryota; kingdom Metazoa; phylum Chordata; class Mammalia; order Carnivora; family Otariidae; genus Eumetopias; species Eumetopias jubatus. The sequence continues at coordinate 157,514,312 of NW_028274809.1, read as the reverse complement.
TTCTCCACATTCTTTCTAAATCATTTTTATCCCACAAATTCTTATGATGAGAAAGGCAGAAAGACAGCTTCGTTTTGCAGTCTTGTTGAGGTCCCATGTCTCCACTGATATTTTCATAATGGGCAACTGCACTAATTGGTGCTGCACTGTGCTTTTAAAAAATCAAGTTTTCATATTTAATTTTAATGAAGCTGTAGCCTAAAAGTGAGATGCACAAAATGACTGTTATTCTAAAGTAATTGGTTAGGGCAATTTAAATGATAAAGGAAATTAATTATGTAAATGTCCAGCTATTTTCCCCATTCAGCCTTGATGAGCTTCAGCAGAGAATAGGAAAAGTTGTGTATCTTTTTCTTTTTCCTTCACACCCTATGAGAATAATATTCACTAGCTCAATGAAATTGATGCATTCCTAAAAATAAATATGCTGTAACATATATTGTATAGACCAGAGTATATGAATCTCACATATTTATAAAAATAGCATAGATATTAAAGGTTGAAAGAATAGAGGTATAATTTTAACAAGAGAGGAATGGTTAAAACTCGGAGTAATAATAAGAAAGTGCCTTTTTATAGCATCTAGCATAGCTTAGGGGAATTTACAAATAATTGAATCCACCATCTTCACTTCAGATAGAGATGCTGATGTGGAGAAAAGGCTAAGCTTCATGCCTAAGGCTGTATAACTGGCTAGCCACAGACCCTTCACCAGATTCAAGGTATTTGATGTGGAGAATAAATTGCTTTTTGGTATGTCATAGCTAACTTCAATTTGAGTGATACAATTGTTTTATTTCTTCTTAAATAGTGAAAATTCTGCTAAGAACTTTATGATTTAAGGACATATTTTTTTCTGACTCCTAGTTTTAAATGAGCTTGAAAAAGAATATCCTTCTGTGATTTGCTTACACAACCCATGAATTCATTTCTCTTTTGTGATGTAGGGTCACAAAGTACTTGCTTGTGTTTGTAAGACTCCTGTAAATATCCTTAGCCATGATTTACACATTCTCATATTTCTCTGAGGGAAGTAGAGAAGAAACAGTAGTAATTTTGAGCAGAACTACACTTGAGAATGACAGCCACAGGAGATGACAGAAAAGGAGAATGGAGGCAGTTTGTTTTGACTTTACGATGCGAGAAAACCTACTTTTTTTCAGGGACTCAGATCCACTTAAGAAATATATATTGTACTTAAATCAAAAGCACATAGAATATTCTTGGGGTACCTGGGTGGCTCAGCTCGCTAGGCATCCAACTTGTGATTTCAGCTCAGGTCATGATCTCAGGGTCCTGAGTTCAAGCCCCTGGGCTCCATGCTCAGCATGAAGTCTGATTGAGATTCTTTCGCCCTCTCCCTCTTCCCCTCCTCCTGCTCACTCTCTCTCCAAAAAAAAAAAAAAAAAAAAAAGCATATAAAATTATTTATTTATTTAAATTTTTAGTATTATTTGTTTCAGGGGTACAGGTCTGTTATTCATCAGTCTTGCACAGTTCACAGCGCCCATCATACTACACACCTTCCCCAATGTCCATCACCCAGCCACCCCATCCCTCCCACCCCTCCACTTCAGCAACCCTCAGTTTGTTTCCTGAGATTAAGAGTCTCTTATGGTTTGTCTCCCTTTCCGGTTTCATCTTGTTTCATTTTTCTCTCCCTTCCCCTATGATCCTCTGTCTTGTTTTTCAAAATCCTCATATCAGTGAGATCATATGATACTTATCTTTCTCTGATTGACTTATTTCACTTAGCATAATACCCTCTAGTTCCGTCCATGTTGTTGCAAATGGCAAGATTTCATTTTTTTTTGATGGCTGCATAATCTTCCATTGTATACATATACCACATTTCTTTATCCATTCCTCTGTTGATCGACATCAGGCTCTTTCCATGGTTTGGCTATTGTGGACATTGGTGCTATAAACATTGGGGTGCATGTGCCCCTTCGGATCATTACATTTGTATCTTTGGGGTAAATACTCAGTAGTGCAAATGCTGGGTAGTAGGGTAGCTCTATTTTCAACTTTTTGAGGAACCTCCATACTGTTTTCCAGAGTGGCTGCATCAGCTTGCATTCCCACCGGCAGTGTAGGAGGGTTCCCCTTTCTCCGCATCCCCACCAACATCTGTTGTTTCCTGACTTGTTAATTTTAGCCATTCTGACTGGTGTGAGGTGGTATCTCACTGAGGTTTTGATTTGTATTTCCCTGATGCCAAGTGATGCTGAGCACTTTTTCATGTGTCTGTTGGCCATTTGAATGTCTTCTTTGCAAAAATGTCTGTTCATGTCTTCTGCCCATAGCATATAGAATTTTTTGAAGTGAATCAGATGTGATCCCTGTCTTTAAGTTATAAACAATTAATTGAGAGTATAAGGAAAAACATGAAGCAGCACGTTAACCGAGAGCACTCTGAAAAAGCACTGAGAGAGTACATGGCACATAATCAGTGCTGAGCAGATATTCTCAGATACTAAACTGGAATGAGATAAACAATAATGCTTGTAGGCTAACACAAGGAAAGAAGCATTTATGGTAGGACTTGAATAAATAGGTAGGATTTTAACTACTGTAACTTGACAGAATGAATAGATGAAGGAAGCAATGTGAGAAAAATTAGGAAGACAAAAATAATAGGCATTTCAGTAAGAAGATTAAATATAATTCTAAAAGATCTCTTCCTTTACACTGATTATAAACATTCATGTAAAGAATGCAGGTATGTCATCTCTTACCAGAAATGAACAATAAATTGACCTAAATTCTTTAGTTTGTTTTCATTTCCTCTGTAAAATTGCTTTCATTTCAGAATTGTGCTTTTTTAATAATGTAGTTCTAACTGTATAATAATGTTCTTTTATACACACAGTCATTGCTTTCCTTTCTCATGTTTCTTATTCTTACATATGTTACCAACATTTGCATTATTTATATCTTTAGAGATAAAGCATGACCTGTAAATTTCCATATTTGCTTTGTGACAGCCTGCTGAATGATAGTAGACTAATTGTAAGCAAAAAAAAAATCAGCTCTTCCTTACTGAAAGACAGATTGCCTTAAGTAGGGCAACTGTTATGAAAATTGAAAATTTAAAAGCCTCAACCCAACAGATGTTGCTGTTTCTGCCAAATATTGCTCTGTCTCTAAGCCCCATTTCTGAAAAAGTGTGTAAGTTAATCAGCAGAATATAATTTTATTTACAAAATTCATATTGATAATCCCTCTCAGTGTAATTTAAATTTTTAGATATATGTAATCATTAATATTGTTTATTTTAGGTTTTTTTTAAGATTTTATTTATTTATTTGAGAGAGAAACAGAGAGAGAGAGCAAGAGAGAGCATAAGCAGGGTGAAGGGCAGAGGGAGGAGCAGACTCTCTGCTAAGCAGGGAGCCCGATGTGGGACTCGATCCCAGGACTCTGGGATCATGACCTGAGCCAAAAGCAGACACTTAACCAACTGAGCCACTCAGACTCCCATTAATATTGTCTAACAATGTCTTAAATTCAAAGTTATATGTGACCTTGTCTTTTTTAAATTCACTCATTGACAGCCTTTATTTCACTCTTTAATTAAACTGGTTGCAGTATTTTGTAGTAACCATATTGTTGTTGTTGTTGTTGTTTGAGTAGACTCAAGTGAATTTTTGACATTGAAGTGTCTCTTTCGGGACGCCTGGTTGGTTCAGTCAGTTAAGCATCTGCTTATGATCACAGCCTTAGTAGGAGTCAGGAGTTTTAATAGTGTGTGGGTCTGTTAAGATTTTTGGAAAAGGTCATGTTTAAATGAGTCCAGAAAAATATGGAACTGGATACTAGGAAGGTTAAAAGAGACATAAGTAAGTCCATGTTGAGATTCAGCACGAGTAAACTCATATATAAAGGACAGGCTTGAAATAAGGGGGAAATGAAGTTGGGAAGGGAAAGGTTTCAAATCACGTTTTATTGGATTATATTAATTTTTCCTTTTTTAAAGATTTATGTATTTACTTGAGAGAGAGAGCAGGGGAGGAGCAGAGGGAGAGAAAGAGAGAGAGAGAGAATTTCAAGCAGACTCCATGCTGAGCATGGAGCCCAATATGGGGCTCGATCCCATGACCCATGAGATCATGACCTGAGCTGAAATCAAAAGTTGTACACTTAAGCAACTGAGCCACCCAGGTGCCCCTACAGATTCCTTTTCTAAATGGAAAATCATAAATGTTTTAACTTGAAGCTTGACAAACCCAACTTTTTAATTAGGTAACATTCCAGTAGCCAGTGTTTTTGAAGACTCACAATATCCCAGGATTTGGAGTTATATTGGGAAATAAATCCATAAATAAAGAATTTTTGCACATATGGAGCTTAAAGCCTAAGAGAGAATAGATATTAAATAAGCAATTAAAATAAATCTTCATCAGTGTAATTATTAGAAAATCACAGATTTCAATGAAAAATCAAATCCATGAATTTAGTTCTAAATGTTGAATTTTGAGGTGCTTATAGGCCATCTAGGAACACATGTGCTTAGTTTTTTGGATCTGTGAGGCTGCAACTGAATGAAAAAGTGGGTTCTGTAGATAAAGATGTAGCTATTAAAATGGAGGATGAATTGGAGTAAATGAAATAGTCCAGGGCAAATTCAGAGGAAGGTCCAGGAGAACAGCTTGGTGCAAAGGAATATGTCAAGTATAAGCACAGTCATTTTCCAAGCAGGACTGAAAAGCAAGGCCAGAAAGCAGGAGGATATCTACAAAACAAGGAAAAGAAGTTCAAGAAATATATTATGGTTGAATTCCAAACACAGTTTGGAAACTGTGTTTTTTAATGCTTTTGTTAGGATAATTTCAATGAAATAGTATTGAAAATAATTATTATACTTGGTTGAAAAGTGAATGAAAGTTTAATAAATTGAAGCAAGAATTGTACAGAATTATTTCCAAGAGTTTAGTATTGGAAGAAAAAGTTACTGGGAGGTGATATTGAGTGACAATTTTTTTTTGTTTTAAATAAAAATGCTTAAAATTAATTAATTAATTAGCTAACTAATTAATTAAAATGCTTGACCATGTGCATGAAGTAATCCTGTTGCAGGGAGGGAGAACCTATAGTGTAGTGTGTGTGTGTGTGTGTGTGTGTGTGTGTGTGTGTGTTTATGTGTATACATATGTGTAATTATATAGAAATACTTAGAAAGGATTCTGTGTAACTCATTTTCAGTATTTGAACATCCATCTTGAACAACTGTGAGGTGTCTATTACTTTTCTGGAACCTGATTTTCCAAAGTGCCCTTTAGTCTTACTAGTTTGACTTCTAAGAGTCTCCATCCTTGTATTTGGCCATTGCAAGGATAGAACAAAGCAAGCTGCAACCTCAGTGAGGGAAAGTGGTTAAGAATAAGTGCCCTACTCACACCACTTTTATTCCACATAGTACCATAAGTCCTAGTCACAGCAATCAGGCAAGAAGAAATAAAAGGCATCCATATTGGTAAAGAAGAAGTTAAACTGTCACCATTTGCAGACAATATGATACTATACATAGAAAATATTAAAGATTACACACACACACAAAACAACTACTAGAAGAAATGAATTCCATAAAGTGGCAGGATACAATATTTAATGCCCAGAAATCAGTAGTGTTTCTATACACTAACAATCAAGTTGAAGAAAGAGGGATTAAAAACATAAAAACAACACAATTTACAATTGCACCAAAAATAATAAAATACCTAGGAACAAACTTAACCAAGAGGCAAAATCCTATACTCTGAAAACCATAAAACATTAATGAAAGATATTGAAGATGACACAAACAAATTGAAAGATAATCCATGCTCATGGATTGGAAAAATTAATATGGTCAAAATGTCCATATTATCCAAGGTGATCTACATATTCAGCGCAATCTCTATCAAAATAACAACAGCATTTTTCCCAAAACCAGAACAAATATTTAGTAAAATTTGTATGGACCCACCAAGGCCCTGAATGGCCAGAGCAATCCTGAGAAAGAAGAACAAAACTGGAAGTATTATAATTCCAGATTTCAAGTTATAGTACAAAGTTATAATAATCAAACAGTATGGTACTGGGCACAATAGTAGACACATGGTTCATTAGAACAGGACAGAGACCTCAGATATAAACACACATCTATATGGTCAATTAATCTATGACAAAGGAGGCAAGAATATAAAGAACTGTTTTCAATAAATGGTGCTGGAAAACTGGACAGCTACATGCAAAAGAATGAAAGTGGACTACTTTCTAACACCATAAATAAAAATAAACTCAAAATGGATTAAAGACCTAAATATGAGACCTGAAGCCATAAAATTCCTAGAAGAGAACATAGGCAATAATTTCTCTGACATTGGCCATAGCAACATTTTTCTAGATAGGTCTCCTAAAGCAAAAGAAACAAAAGCAAAAATAAACTGTTGGGACTACATCAAAACAAAAAGCTTCTGCTCAGCAAAGGAAACAAGCAACAAAACAAAAAGACAGCTTACTGCATGAGAGAAAATATTTGCAAATGATATATTTGTTAAGGGGTTAATATCCAAAATATGTAAAAAACTCATACAACTCAACACCAAAAAACAGTCTGATTAAAAAATGGGTAGAGGACCTGAATAAACATTCTTCCAAAGAAGACGTAAGATGGCTATCAGACATATAAAAAGTCATTCAACGTCACTCATCATCAGGGAAATGCCAATCAAAACCACAATGAGATACCACATCATGCCTATTAGAATGGCTAAAATCAAGAAGACAAAACACAAGTGTTGACAAGGATGTGGAGAAAAAGGAACCCTCTTGTGCTGTTGACTGGAATATAAATTGGCATAACTACTGTGGAAAATAGTATGGAGGGTCTTCAAATAGCTAAAAATAGAAATACCATATGATCCAATAATTCCAATATTGGATATTTAACCCAGTGAAAATGAAAACACTAACTCGAAAAGATACATGCACCCCCATATTTATTGCCACATTATTTACAATAGCCAAGACATGGAAGCAACCTAAGTGTCCATCAATAGGTGAATAGATAAGGTACATATGCAATGGAATATCACACAACTATAAAAAAGGATGAGATCCTGCCATTTGAGACAACATGGATGGACCTAGAGTTATGATGCTAAGTGAAATAAGTCAGACTGAGAAAGACAAATACCATATGATTCTACTCATAAATAGAATCTAAAAAAAAAAAAAAAAAAGAATGAACAAAAAGTAGAATCAGAACTATAAATACAGAGAATAAACTAATGGTTGCCAGAGCAGAGGGGGATAGAGTTTAGGCAAATGCATGGAGGGGAGAGAGAGAGATACAGGCCTCCAGTTATGAGAAGAGTAAGTTATGGGAATGCAAGGCAAATCATAAGGAATACAGTCAGTGATACTGTAATAGCAATGTAATGGGACAGATGGTAGCTATAGTTGTGGTGAACATACCATAATGTATAAATTTGTCAAATCACTACATTGTATACCTGAAACTAATGTAATATTGTGTGTCAACTATCCTCAAATAAAAAAAAAAAGAGATGAAAAGTAAAAAAGTAAATAAAAAAATAAAACAAGGAAACTAAAAAATTAAATAAATAAGTGCCCTGCTTTGGTTGAGAGGACTTAAATTATTTTTGTCCTCCCTCATGTGAATGCAAAACAAAGTTTAAGGAATTACATAGGTATGTAAAACAATATATATATTTTTTATTTATCAGCAATCTCCAGAGGTCTTCCAGCATGACCTTATAAATTTCTTAGGACACAGTAGCTACAGCAGAAGACTAAGCGGAGACAAGGATGTGAAGAAATATGGCCACCAAAGCCATTACCCTTTGAAACTGATCCAGCAAGTAAGAATATCTATAGGTTGGCTAAATGAATTTAAATAACAATAGAAAGAAAAAAGAATAGCTTGTGGAATATGCTTCTACCAAGAACGTCTGAGAACTACAAGAAGCAGGCACTATAAGCTGAGTACCAGGAGTTGCTACCATGAGGGAAATGAAAGCTTAGTAGTGATTCTGCATGCATCCACCATCAGGAGCCATTACTAACAGCCACAATGGGGAGAAAGTGCTGCCCATGAGGTCTGTCTCTAGGATCAGAAAATTAATGGTTTGAATAAGGAGATATCATTGCTCAGAAATTTCTGCACCATGGACAATAAGGAAGGAGTATCTCCTGAAAGAGATGGCTCACATTTTTCTTTAACTCCTGTGCACTTAAATTATTTATTAGTATTATTTTTATTGTTATTATTTTATTATTATTTTGCTTTATTCTATTCACAGATAAAAACTATTCAGAGAAAAATGAAAAACTCTTTTTCCTTAGAAAGCAGATGTTTTGGAGTCTTAAATACACACTCAGAGTATTAAAACAATCTGAGACAGGAGGGAAAAAAAAGACATAGACTTTGAGGATTGAGTTGATAGACCACATGGTCCAAGAAAAGATTTTATGAGGGGTGCTTGGGTGGCTCATTCGTTAAGCGTCTGCCTTTGGCTTAGGTCATGATCCCAGGGTCCTGGGATCGAGCCCCACATCAGGCTCCCTGCTCCGTGGGAAGCCTGCTTCTCCCCCTCCCACTCCTCCTGCTTGTGTTCCCTCTCTCTCTGTGTCTCTCTCTGTCAAATAAATAAATAAAATCTTAAAAAAAAGAAAGAAAAGATTTTATGAATTGTGATACACTGAGATAATAGCAATTTCATGTTTTTATGTTTGATATGCACTAAAAGTACAAATATCAAATTATTTTAATTCAAATGTGTTTTAAAATTTATATGAAAAGTGTATTTTAGGTATTAAAATCTTTTCTAGAGGAAATTTTTACTTCTGGTTATGAAGAATAACTTACAATAGACCAATCCTCCCACTAAGAACAACTGTAGAGTTTAGGTACAATTATTAAAACCAAACCAAACCAAACCAAACCAAACCAAACCAAACCAAACAAACAAACAATAAAAAACCACAGCAGTTTGGAAGCTGTCATACAACAAACAAAACAGCCAGGATTAAACTAATTTGAGTTTTAATTTCCCCCTTTAGAGAATGGGACTAGTAGTTTATAGAAAGTGATGATAATGATGCTGATGATTGCTGATATTTATGCAATACATGCTATATGTCAAGTATTGGAAGAAGTGTATTGATTGTTTTTGTCCAACAGTGCCATGTTACCAACTATTATTACAATCTCTATTTCACAAATGGGCAAACATCAAATAAGTGTCCAAACCTGGATTAAAATATAATTTTCTCTGGTTCTAGGGCTTTAGTGTTTAATCAGTTTGTCACGTAACCTATCTACGTATCAAAATAAAATAGGTCAAGCATCTAATGAATTGCCTGGCTCACAGAAAGTCCTCTCTATCCACAGCAAGCCTGTTCCACCTTATGTACCTAGCCCCTGGTGTTTCTTCTGCTCATCTCTTGTCCTGTAATGCTCTTTACTCATTGGTTTTCAAGATTTGTTTTCTCAATTTTATTTAAGTTTCTGCATAAATATCACCTCTTCAAAAAGTTCATTCCTGGCTCCAGTAACTAAAATTGCCTCACTGTTATTTCTATCTCCTTACTTGCTTTATTTGCTTACTACGCCCCACCATCCCTTAATTTTATTGTTATTATATGAAAATATACAAATATACATTAAATATATGATGTGTTTCCTTCACACACTGTTAGCTCTATATGGTAGGAGCATTCCTTTTTTGTCTTGTTTAATGTTATATGCTCTGTACCTAGCACAGTTGTTGATTTATAAAACATATTCAAAATATGTTTATTAAAGTAATGATAACAAGTGTCAAAAAATCCAGAAATAGCAAAATTAAAACCATGGAGTCAGTAAAAATAGCATTTATTTATTAAGAGTTTATTGTGCATATGAGGACAGTTGGTAAACTGGGAGATTTCAGATTCAAAAATTATTTGAAGCTCAGGGATATGATGTTTCAGGATGGCTTATGAAGTGAAAAGTGAGGAAATTGTTTAACCTTTACAATGATTGGTTACTATACTGGTGGCTTCCAGATGGCAGGTGATTGGCTAAAAATGATTATCTTATACTATTTTTAGGAAGATGACTTAAGGTTTTTTGTCTGTTTTTTGTTTTTGATTATCAGAAGCATTTACAAGGAATAACCTAAATTAAGTCTCATGTTCATGAAATAAGCTAGATTCAGTTTTGCTTATCTGGCTTAAATAGTTTTTTCTGCTCAGAGAATTTTTAAGCCCAGCCTCCATTTTGTATTAACGCTACTTTTGTTATTTAAGTTTTTGTAAGTTGAATTAAGAACTGATGTATAAGAATAAATAATGGAGGGGCGCCTGGGTGGCTCAGTTGGTTAAGCAACTGCCTTCGGCTCAGGTCATGATCCTGGAGTCCTGGGATCGAGTCCCACATCGGGCTCCCTGCTCAGCAGGGAGTCTGCTCCTCCCTCTGACCCTCTCCCCTCTCATGCTCTCTCTCTATCTCATTCTCTCTCTCAAATAAATAAATAAAAATCTTTTAAAAAAAAGAATAAATAATGGAAATAACACAGAATAAAATAATGGAAATACTATAAAGTATAATGGTTGTATTAGTCAAGGTTCTCCAGAGAGCAGAACGAATAAGATATATTAATTATAGGAATTTGCTCATATGATTATGGAGACAAGAAATTCCATGATCTACTTACTGTCTATAAATTGGAGAACCAGGAAAGCTGGTGTTGTAATTCAGTCTGAGTCCAAAGGCCCTAGAAACAAGAACCAGTATCTGAGGGCAGGAGACAATGGATATCCCAGCATTCACAAAGAGAGCAAATTCCCCTTGTCTTTTTGTTCTATTCAGGCCCTCAACGAACAGATTGAATGATGCCTACCTGTATTGGTGAGGGTGATCTTTATTCAGTCTACTGACTTGCACGCTAATCTCTTTTGGAAACATCCTCACAGATACACCCAGAAGTAATGTGTTACCAGTTATCTGGGCATCCCTTAACTCAGTCAAGTTGACACATAAAATTAACCATCAAAATGGTAATGTCATAAAGTGTGAAAATATAGTAATTCCATTTCTAAACACAAATAGAGAAACTGTAGATGTTAAAATAGTCTCAATCCTTTAGAGTTTTGAGTTGTTATTGTTTATTTGTTGGATCCCAAATAAAATAATTAAATTATTATCATTCTTGTCACTCAGTATGTCATTTGATTATTGACTGTACTAATTTATAAATGAGGAAACTGGTATTTTAAGTAACTAAATTATTATGTGTACTTTAAAAGGTTCAATCAAAATTAAATTTGTACCCATGTTATGAGTTTGAAAATTTCTTTGATTTTGAAAAGTACCATTAAAAAATAATAACTTCAGGATGTCTGGGTGGCTCAGTCGGTTATGCCTCTGCCTTTGGCTCGGGTCATGGTCCCAGGGTCCTGGGATAGAGTCCCACATCCGACTCCTTGCTCAACGGGGAGCCTGCTTCTCCCTCTGCTGGCCTCTCCCCTGCTTGTGCTCTCTTTCTCTCTCTCTCTGACAAAAAAGGAAGAAAATCTTTAAAAAATAATACCTTCGTACAATAAAAAACACATCTAAATATTTCATGACTAAAACATATATTAAACATATATATACATATACTTTTTTTTAGTTTTTTACCTATTGTGTGTTATTTTATTATATATTCAAGACATATAGTGTCAATATAGCATTTTCTCTCTCCTGTGGTTACAAAATGTAGTTTGTTTTGAAGGGGACAGAAAATTGGGATCAAGTCACAAAGGCATTTTACCTGTCACAGACTAGGAACATACCACAGAGAGCAAACTGATGCTACTGTGCATCTGTGCATTCAGCATTTCGTGGCTCAAAGCCACTAGACTCTTTTCTGCATGACCAACTGACTAATTGCTGTACTTGGCCTTTTCTATTCTCTTCAATTAATGCAATGCACAATTGCACATAGCAACAGAGTCACCCATACAGAACAGAATCTGGGCCAGAATTAGGCTCTAAATCCCAGACGCACCTGTTACAAATATAAAGCATCCAGATGGTCCAGTCTTTGTGGGGAAGTGTCAAGCATTGACTTCTCTGTCTTTCTTACTTTGGGTTTAAGGTCAAAAACATGATCTGTTGGAAGCAGGGAGCCAAATAAAAGTCGGAAAAATACCTAGGATTAGTATAGAAACTTCTCAAATTGTTTACCTAAATCTTTATTGCCCAGTGGAGCTCATTGTTATCATTTTCTAAGCATACAAATGGGATTAGTCTATGATTACATGGCAGGCTTCAGTATAATTAGACAGATTTATTTAAACACAGCTGTAAATCATAAAAAATGTGAAATATTTGATGATTGTAAATTCAACAGTTTGTGTATTCAAACTTTAGTCTTCAATCAACTTTATTTTTCTGATTTTGAGATTCTAGAAAATACAAAATATTACCTTAGCCTAACTCATCTTTTTATTGTTTTCATTTATTTCAAGCATACAAGCAAAAAAAATAATGATGTTACATTATGATATGTTTCAAGTGAATAGTAACTCTTTCACTGCTATACTATTTAAATTGTGCCTTTTTGTACTTTTGTCACATGCATAATCCTTAGCAATAACAATTAAAACTTTAGTGAACCATCTAGCTATTTTGTATTATAAAAAAGTTAATGTGATACATAAAAATTTTGCTCCTTCTCACTCTCACATTCCACATGGTTTATCGTAATCTTCTCCTATAATTAATATTTTGTGAAATTTATCTACAAGTAAAGAGAACAAAATTATTCTCTGAAAATAACCACTCTGTCCATTTGTTAAAAACTGAGTAATTTGCAAATACTGCAACTAATAGAAAAGTTTGTTTGTTTCCCCATTTATGCCAAAGCTCTAAGGAATTTGGTTACTAAAATGATCACACTAGCTGCCTCTCATTTCACAGTTTGAATGGACATGACACATACAGTATATTTTACAGCTTTTATTCCAGCTCACAATTACCAATGGAAACCAATTTAGTTCTTTTTCCCCTTTGATTTTTTCTCTTATAAAGAAATACATTTTAAAGATAGTTAAGGTCTGAATCATTCTTTACTTTCTTACCAAGAATAAGTGATGATATTAGTTGTCACTGAATATTCAAACCCCAAATAGATATACTTTGTTACCATTTGGAAATGTTATGTATTCTGCTGAAGTGTACTATAATTTTAAGCAGTTGAATTAGAATATCTATGGATATTGAATTGTTTAGATTAATAGATTTTTTAAAAGATTTATTTACTTATTTAGAGAGAGAGAGAGAGCTTGGGGGTAGGGGCAGAGGGAGAGAGAAAATCCCAAGCAGACTCCCCACCAAGCTCAGAGCTGAATGCGGGGCTCAATTTTGTAACCCTGAGATTATGACCTGAGCCAGAATCAAGTCAGACACTCAACTGACTGAGCCACCCAGACACCCCTGGACTAATCGATTTTTCACTTTATAAAACCATCATGTAAGAGCTCAAAAGATTAAAAAGTAGTTTACCTAAAACATGTAAAATGTATACCTATGTGTACATATATGTAGGATATATGTGGAAATCTATATATTCTTATAGAAAAATAAAATAATTGTACTGAGAACTTAATATTTTTTGGAATAAATTTATGTGATGTTCCTGTTTCTAACCAGCATTTGTTTTGGTCACAATACTTTGTTCAATAATTGATTATAGGATAAGCACTATACTTAAATATGAACATTTAAAGTCACATTAATAGTGAAACTATTTTAATATTATAGCAAAAATTATGGGACGGCTGGGTGGCTCAGTTGGTTAAGCCTCTTTCCTCGGCTCAGATCATGATCCCAGGGTCTTGGGATCGAGTCCCACAGCAGGCTCCTCGCTCGGAGTGGGAGAGGGAGAAGGGAGAGCAGAGGAGCAGGGAGCCTGCTTCTCCCTTTGCCTGCCATTCCCCCTGCTTGTGCTCTCTCTCTCTCTAACAAATAAATAAATAAAATCTTTAAAAATATTATAGCAAAAATTATGGAGCTTCTGCATTGAAAAGTCAGATTAAAATTTCTACTCATGTAAAATCAAGAATTTATTTTAATTTTATTCTGAAGGATAATGTGCAAATAGTACTTATTTATGAGTGGGACATACATGCTAACCCCACTCTAAAATAACAGAAATAGAAATAATCTCTTACGTATATTGCTTGGTACTTGTCAAAAATAAAAATGGAAAAATAGAAATTTGGCTTTACAAACTAACTATCAAAGGAGGAGGGAAACAGCCAGCTACCACTTTCGGCAATGACTATATTTTATTCCCAAATTTCTGCTTGAAATAACTAGAAAAGCTACATAAAATATATTAAGGTATATTCAAAGAAATCAAGGAGGTAGAATTTAGGAAGAAGTTACAGACCAGAATCTTTGAAAGGGACCAGGGACTACATAGGAAAATGAGGCATTTAAGACGTGTCTATTTGTGAAAGCATGGCTGAAAAGATGAAAAGCTGAGCATAACTTTAAATACTTTTAGTTTGGGGAAAATGCTATACTATGAACTTAATTAAACCAGCCTTTTTAAGGACTGAAGACTAATTTTGACACATCTCAAGCCCTTAGTGGATTAAAGTGATCTGGTATTGTTAGTGTCCATAGCCTACTTGTCTGGAATCTGATGAAATCCTTTCTGGAGAAAGATAACATTACACAGAGCCTCCTCAAATTATCTCTAACATTTTCACAATATTGTGTTGATATAAAAAATTATTAGACTCTGGGGCGCCTGAGTAGCTCAGTCGGTTAATATCTGCCTTGGGCTCAGGTCATGATCTCAGGGTCCTGGGATCGAGCCCCACATCAGGCTCCCTGCTCCGTGGGAAGCCTGCTTCTCCCCCTCCCACTCCTCCTGCTTGTGTTCCCTCTCTCACTGTGTCTCTCTCTGTCAAATAAATAAATAAAATCTTTAAAAAAATATTAGACACAGATTGTACGATGAAAGACAAAAGGACCAACAGATAGTAGAAAAAAATATAGAGGCAAGTCAGATGATATTAATATCATTTACAAAATTAAAAAAAAAAACTTTTGCTTGATATGACTAAGGAATTAAAAGGTAATATCAAGAATTTTGGCAGAAAACTAGTAGCTGTAAAAAAACAAATGAAAATCTAAAATAAAGTACTAATTATGGGTTTATCAATGGATTAGATAGCATTGAATATATATTATCATACGGGGATATGCAGTCAATTCTCACTATTTGCAGATCTCATATTTGTGAATTCACCGACTTGGTAAAACTTCTGTGTAACCCCAAAATCAATACTCTTAGTGTTTTCTCCATCTTGCAGGGACATATACTCATGCGAAATGGTGAAGGCTTTGAATAGCCCATGCACACATTCCCAGGTGAGATCAAACAAGACAGCACTCTGCTTTCTAGTAGTGGCTCTCATACTCTAAGCACGTGTCCTTTTGTGGTCTATTTAGTGCCACATATCTTGCATTGTTGTGCTTCGCATTGATAATTTCACTGTTTAAAATGGCCCCAAAGCATAATTTTTAAGTGTTGTCTAGCGTTCCTAAGTGCAAGAAGGTTGTGATACACCATATGGAGAAAATACATGTTAGGCTTCATACAGGCATATATTGTTGTACAGTTAGCCGTGAGATTATTGTTAATGATTCAATAGTGTATATTGAATAAGGTGTCTTTAAGCAGAAACATGCATAACACAAGGTTATTTATCAGTTAGTTGATGAAAATGTTTTTAGGAATCCAGCCCTGTATTTCTGTAAGACCAGTGATTCAGTATTCACTAATTCAGTGTCCAGAGCACTTTTATATTGAGCTTAACTATCTTGAGTAATAATAATTGACTGTATTACAGAGGAAATTTCCAAAATAAGCACAGGGAGACAAAAAAACTATAGTATTCAGTAAATCAGGATGGCATTAAAGAAGAGGAAGAAGAAGGGGGAGGGGGAGGAAAAAGAGCAAGGGAGAGAGAAAAAGGAGGGAGGGGGGAAAAGAAAGAAAGAGAAAGGGAAGAAGAAAGGGGAAAAGGGAGGGTGGGAGGGAGGGAGAAAGAAAGAAGAGAACAAAAAGAAAGGAAAAGAAAAAAGAAAGGAGTGAGAGAGAAAGAAAAGGAGAAAGAGAAAGGGAGAGAAGGAAGGAAGGGAGGGAGGGAGAGAGGGAGGAAGGAAGGAAAAGAAAAAGAAAAACAGTATGGAGATTCCTCGAAAACTTAAAAATAGAACTACCGTATGATCCAGCAATCTTACTTCTGGGTATATAACCAAAATAATCGAAAATAGGGTCTGAAAGAGTATTGGCACCCTCATGTGCATTGAAGCATTATTCACAATAGCCAAGATACTTGAAGCAAACTAAGTGTTCAAATGAATAAAGAAAATGCTGTATATACATACATGGAATATTTAGCCTCAAAAATGGAGGTAATCCCTTCATATGCTATAACATGGGTGAACCTTGGGGATGTTCTGCAAAATGAGATAAGCCTGTTACCAAAACAAAACAAAACAAAACCAAACAAAATACTGCATTCATTCATTTATATGAGGTATCTAAAATAGTTGGAGTCTCGAAAAGAGGAAGCAGAATGGTGGTTGCCAGGGACTAAGGGGAGGGGGAAAAAGGGATTTATTTAATGGATCATTTTTTTTTTTTTTGCAAGATGAAAAACTTCTGGAGATCTATTGTACAACAATATGCATGTAGTTAACACCACTGAACTGTATATTCAAAACTAGTTGATGCTATGTGTTTTTAAGCACAATACAAAATTAAGTAACTAAGTATGCTGGTAATTTTTCTTTCAAGGAAATTTTATACTTGCTTTACCTTACTCGAAATGATAATTTTGTTCTTTTTTATTTAAATTCAATTTAATTATCATATAGTGTATTATTAGCTTCAGAGGTAGAATTTAGTGATTCATCAGTTGCATATAACACCCGGTGCTTGTCACATCATGTGCCCTCCTTAATGCCCATCACCCAGTAACCCCACCCCCCCATCTCCCCTCCAGCAACCCTCAGTTTGTTTTCTATAGTTAAGAGTCTCTTATGGTTTGTCTCCCTCTGTTTTCATTTTATTTTTCTTTCCCTTCCCCTATATTTATCTCTTTTGTTTCTTAAATTCCACATATGAGCAAAATCATATGATACTTGTCTTTTTTCTGACTGATTTATTTCACTAGCATAATACCCTCTGGTTCCATCCACATAGTTGCAAATGGCAAGATTTCATGCTTTTTGATGGTTGAGTAATATTCCATTGTATATATATGTACCACATCTTTATCCATTCATCTGTCGATGGACATCTGGGCTCTTTCCATATTTTGGCTTTTTTGGACATTGATGCTATAAACATTGGGGTGCAGGTGCCCCTTCGAATTATTATGTTTGTATCCTTTGGATAAATACCTAGTAATGCAATTGCTGGGTTGTAGGGTAGTAAGGATCTCATTGTTAGTGTATAGAAATGCAGCTGACTTTTGTGCATTGGTTTTATATCCTACAGCTTTGCTGAATTCCTGTATCAGTTCTAGTAATTTTTAGGTGGAGTCTTTTGGGTTTTCTACAATAGAATATCATGTCATCTGCCAAGAATGAGAGTTTGATTTCTTTGCTGATTTGGATGCCTTTTCTTTTTGTTGTCTGATTGCTGAGGCTAGGACTTCCAGCACTATGTTGAACCACAGTGGTGAGAGTGGACATCCCTGTCGTGTTCCTGACCTTAGGGGCAAAGCTCTCAGTTTTTCCCCTTTGAGGATGATATTCTCTGTGGACTTTTCGTATATGGCTTTTATGATACTGAAGAATGTTCCTTCTTTCCCTACACTGCAGAAAGTTTTTATCAAGAAAGTATGCTGTATTTTGTCAAACGATAAATTTATAGAAATTCATCACCGTCTATTTATTATATAAGGTTGGTATATTTAAAATCCTATCAGTTAAGGGGGCACATGGGTGGTTTAGTTGCTTAAGCATGTGACTTTGGCTCAGGTCATGATCTTGGGGTCCTGGGATTGAGCCTCTGTGTCTGGGCTCTGTGCTCAGTGGGGAGTCTGCTTCTCCCTCTCCCTCTGCCCCTCCCCCTGCTCATGCTCTCTCTCTCAAATAAATAAAATCTTTTTAAAAATCCTATCAGTTAAGAAAAATAAAACAGAAACATTGTATAAAGAAATAGTTAAACAGCTTAATTAAAATGTTAAAATATTTAAATAAGTCAAACTTTAAAGAGTGAAGTGCAAATAAAGTTAAAGTAGAAACAAAATGAATAAATGGCTTATATAGCTAAACAAATATGATACAAAGAAATTAATTTAAAATACTAAAATTTAAAAAAGAAACTCCAGTGGATTAAACACTAATTTAAATACTAAAACCTAATTTAAACACTATTTTAACACTAACATAGAAGTACATACACATTTCAAATCTTATATTCTCTATTAAATACAAGTCCTTAATTTTTTCTTCTTAGGAACTTATTCAATTACATTTAAAAAAACAGTATGACATGCATTTCTTAAAATCAATTTCAGGTTTAAAAAATGAAACCAAAGACCTGGATCCTAGTAGCTTATTATTCTCACTCTCTGCCCAAAGTCATTCAGCCATTCCCTTGGATGTGCGTATATTTATTGCACATGCTTTAAGGGTATTGACATAAACATGAATATAGCTGATGACTATGCATTTGGAATAAAGATGGCCTTTTAGTTCTCTAAAACCTGTCATAAAATTATCAAATCCATCAGTTTCTGCGTGGCATGAGACCAAAGTGATGGATGATGCATGGAAGAGTCCGTCTATCACCTTGGCTATTTTATTTGTGAGAATCTGATAGTTACTCAGATGCCATTATGGTTCCAAACCCATTTATGTGCTCCTTGCTGAAGGTGACCATGTCACAGGCATCCTTATTTCAGGGATTCCACAGAGTATATTGTAATTAGTGGCCATTTGAATAAATATTAAATGAATTATGAATTTTGTAAAAGCCCTTTTGGCATCCATAAAGTAGTCACAGCCAAAAACTAAAAATCCAGATGTCTGGAAGGATAGTGAAAAATGATTGTGAATACATAATTAAATACATAATTAAAATTATTATTAAGATGTAGAGTTAAAGAAAGTTTATAGATAACATTTGGATAACTTCTTGTGTTTTTCCCTTATATTTATTTTTCACAATATGTTTAGTATGTATTTTCTTATCTCCTTCCTCCCAAAATATTAGACAAGCACATATTAATTAACACCCCTCTTTGCCATTCTGGCCAATTGAACTTGCCAGTACAACTTTCATATAGAGAATTTGGGGCAGAATAACATACACTCCCCTTGGAATTTAAAGCAGTGATAATTAGGAAACTCTAACAGCTTCATAAGGCAAGAAACCATTTGAAGTCATCTTTTTTTAAAATTTATTCATTTATTGATTTATTAAATTGAGTAATTGACATACTATATTGTATTAGTTTCAAGTGTACAACATAGTGATTTATTTATTTATTTATTTATTTATTTATTTTTAAAGATTTATTTATTTGACAGAGAGAGACACAGTGAGAGAGGAAACACAAGCAGGGGGAGTGGGAGAGGGAGAGGCAGGCTTCCCGCCAAGCAGGGAGCCCGATGTGGGACTCGATCCCAGGACCCTGGGATCACGACCTGAGCCGAAGGCAGACGCTTAACGACTGAGCCACCCAGGCGCCCCAACATAGTGATTTAATATTTATATGCACTATGAAATGGTCACCATAGTAAATGCATTTACCAGCTGTCACCATGCAAAATTGTTACAGTATTATTGACTATATTCTCTGCTGTATATTACATCTGTATCTCTTTTTATTTTATAATTGGGAGATTGTACCTCTTAATACCCTTCATCTATTTGTCCATCCCCCTGCTTTACCTCTCTTCTGGCAACCATCAGTTTGTTTTCTGCATCTATCATTCTGTTTCTGTTTTGTTTTGTATGTTCATTTGTTTTGTTTTTTTAGATTCCATAAATGAAAAAAAAATATGGTATTTGTCTTTTTCTGACTTAACTTCACTTTGTATAACATCATCTAGGTCCATCCATGTTGTCACAAACAGCAAGATTTCATTCTTTTTTATGATTAAACAATATTCCATTGTATACGTATATATATAACACATCTTCTTTATCCATTCATCTGTCAATGGACATTTAGGTTGTTTCCATTTCTCGGCAATTATAAATAATGTTGTGCTGAACATATGGTGCATATGTCTTTTCAAATTAGTATTTTTATTTTCTTCAGACACTCAGCAGTGGAATTGGTGGATCATACGGTAGTTCTATTTTTTAACTTTTTATAGGAACTTCCATATTGTTTTCCAGAGTGGCTGCACCAATATACATCCCAACCAACAGTGTATGAGGGCCCCCTTTTCTCCACAGCCTTGCCAACACTTATTTCTTGTCTTTTTGATAATAGCCATTTTGACAGGTGTAAGGTGATACCTCATTGTGACTTTGATTTGCATTTACCTGATGATTAGCGATGTTGAGCATCTCTTCATGTGCCTGTTGGCCATCTGTATGTCTTCTTTGGAAAAATGTCTCTTCAGGTTCTCTCCCCATTTTTTTTTACTCAGATTGTTTTTTTATTTGTTTGTTTTGATACTGACTTTTATGAGTTTTTTATATATTTTGGATGTTAATCCCTTTCTGGCTCTGTCATTTGTGAATATCTTCTCTCATTTAGTTGGTTGCTTTTTTGTTTTATTGATGGTTTTCTTTTCTGTGTGACAGTTTTTTGGTTTGATACAGTCCCATTTGTTTATTTTTGCTTTTGTTTTTTTTTTAGATTTTTTTATTATGTTATGTTAATCACCATACATTACATCATTAGTTTTTGATGTAGTGTTCCATGAATCATTGTTTGCATATAACATCCAGTGGTCCATTCAGTACGTGCCCTCTTTAATACCCATCATCAGGCTAACCCATCCCCCCAACCCCTCCCCTCTAGTCATCTTAATATTTCAGTACTTTTATTGAAAAATTTAAAACATAATAAGCAAAGAATATTTAGAATAATTCGTGGCATTAAATATTATTATAAGACCATAGCCAAAACATATTAGATAATTGTTGCTTTGTTTTATATATATATTGATATTACATCTTTGCTGCCATTGCCAATTTACACTCTGAGAACAGAATAAAGATACTTTTTGTTTAATTATTCATGTCAGTAAATTCAGGAAAGATACAGTAAATTTCCTTGATAGTGAATATCCAATCTGCATGTATTGTGCTGCATAATAGCAGAACATATGTAACATTTTCAAGTATGATTTGCAGACAAAATTGGTAACAACAGCTTGATATAGTAAGAATGTTCTCTTTTATGTTTTTCCCAAAAATGACACTCAATTCTTAACTTCACAGATGTGATTATTTTTCTTCTTGTTCATTTATGCTATTGAATTTTATGTTCTTTTCAGTGTGTATAGTCAGATGATTATAATGGTATATGCTATTTCAGACTATAGTGTGAGACTAGTTGTGTGACTGAATGTCTGTGCACTTAGACCAGCGGCTCCTGTGATTAGGAGTAAGAATATAAGTTATAGTTATATATCGATTATATGCCCAGAAAATCATGTCTGCATAATATGAAAGGTAAAAGTTAAATGCTAATGTTAAAATTTTATGTTATAAAAATACTCAAATTGGTTTATGCTTATATTTATGCATGTGCATTGCAGTTCAAATGATCACCTTAAAGGAAGACTTGATTTGGTTTAAATTTTAAGTATGAAAACACATATTCAATGATATACGTGCCTAGTCTATTCAAAGCATCTATTTTTTTTTCAGTGCTATATTGTTTTTCCTTTAGTACAAAGGAATGTAATGGCCAGCAAAATGCCCCAGGGGACTGTTATAGCTACATAATTCTAATACACTTATTTAGAAACTCTTATGGTTAGCACATTACCAACTCAATGTATATGAATGGTTAATTTAATAGCAATAGCATTTATAGTCACTGTATGTTTTCTAGCTATCTTTAAACATTTAACATTATTATCTTTCAAAATAATGCAGAGTCACTATAGAACATTTAGAATACTATTTACCAACAACAAAAATAAAAATAATTTATAGTCTTTCCACAGAGATTATTTTTTTGGTGCACAGAATTGTTTTTAAAATAATTCATGTATACACATTGTCTGAGACTTCATGGAACTTACAACATTGTGGAGGAGATGGATGTTTAAAAAGATAAAATAATTAGGTTTTTTGGAGAAAATCCATGCAGAAAATAAATTAAGTGTGAAGTTAGAATGGAGAGAAGGACCTGGATTTAAATAGAATAATCAAGGAAGGCTTTTCTGTAAAGGTGATGTTCAAGCTCATAAACACATGATGAAGAAAGATTGCCAAACAAACAGAAGGAAGAGAAGAAGAACACTATACGTTGCAAATGTCCTGTTATATGAAAGATCTGGCATATTTGAGACAGTAAATCTAAATGTCAGTGCTATTGAGCATAGTTAGCAAGTAGGAAGGAGGGTAGGAGAGAGATAATGTAATGCATTCAAGAATGTGGTAAAATGGGATTTTATTTTAGGTGAAACAGAACACCAGTTAAGGGTTGTGAGGAGAATATTTAGTAGGCTCACAAAGTCAGGCTCAGGTTGACCATGGCTGGGACTAGATTGGAAACAGATCTGATTTATTTTGAAGGAAGTTTTGATAGGATGTAGAATGAATTGGAAGCTGGTAAATAAGTGAGAAGGGAAATTGTAGCTCTTCTAAATTTATTGTTTGAGCTAGAGCATGGATGCTAATCCTCTTAAGAGAGATGAGGAAGACTAGAGTTTGGAAAGAGGCAGATTTTGTGAGAAACAAAAGTAAAGAGTCTCATTTTAATTATATCCAGTTTGAAATATCTGTGAGATATCCAAATGCAGGTATAAGGGGAAAGATTATATATACAAATAAAATCAGAGGAGAGATGTGACCTGGAGATATAAATGTGTGAATCACAGCATAAATATAGTTTTCAAATAGAGTGGAATTGAGAGCTCACCTAAGGAGTGTTGAGAAGAAAAGTGGTGAATTTGATAACATGAAGAAATTTAGTATTTCAGTGGAGGGTGATTCCTAGGCAGCAATGTAGATAATAACCAGTCTCCTAGTTATAATGTTGACGAAAGAAAGAAAGAAAGAAAGAAAGAAAGAAAGAAAGAAAGAAAGAAAGAAAGAAAGAAAGAAAGAAAGAAAGAAAGAAAGAGAGAGAGAGAGAGAGAGAGAGAGAGAGAGAGAGAGAAAGAAAGAAAGAAAGAAAGGAAAGAAAGAAAGAAAGAAAGAAAGAAAGAAAGAAAGAAAGAAAGAAGAAAGAAAGAAAGAAAGAAAGAAAGAAAGAAAGAAAGAAAGAAAGAAAGAAAAAGAAAGAAAGAAAGAAAGAAAGAAAGAAAGAAAAGAAAGAGAGAGAGAAAGAAAGAAAGAAAGAAAGAAAGAAGAGAAAGAAAGAAAGAAAGAAAGAAAGAGAGAAAAAGGAAGGAAGGAAGGAAGGAAGGAAGGAAGGAAGATAAAGAAGGGAAGAAATCTGTACAATAAGCCATGATTTGTTTAAATTATTTTTCTAAATTTATTTTTTGTTTTTGAAAATATTTGAAAACTATATAGGGAGGCTTAAGCAATTCACTCATACCAACTGATATTTATTCTCACTACTGTGATTTTATATGATTTACCTCACATTTTTCTTTGCCTATATTTTGGTATATTTTTTTAAGTATTTCTCAGAAATAAAGGATTATTTAAGATCCTTCTGATTATTTAAGACCTAGTGCATACTTATGGCTTCATTTCTCTAACACAAAGTACAGCTCCCAAGACTTGGTTAGGGAAGATAGAAGCACATATTTGTTGATTCACTAAATTGTCTAATTGCCAGTATGTTCAAAGATTCCTAATCTTAAATACATTTTCCTATATTAAGAAATGCTGTTTTTCAAAACATGAACTAAACTTCACAAATGGTAGTATTATCCTTTCCTTCTAGCTCTAATTTTACCATTTTAGTATTAAAGTAAAATTCATTTTAAAATAATAGATCCTTTAGTTTGCTTTAATAATTACTTTCAAAAAATTCTAAACTTTTTTTAAACCTGGAGAATTGATATTTATATTCTGCCTGTCTTTAATGTAGGGAGGGTTAAGAGTTCTATTTATGAAGAAATTGACAATATATACAGAGGCACATGCTGGCCCTCTCTGTGGCCCACTGTAGTTGTGGACAATTCACTAGACTTGTGATTGGAAGCTTTCAGTAGTACAATGCACAAGAAAAAGCAACTATGATAATTTTTATGGAAGAGTTTTTCAAAGTGGCTCCATTTTGGAGGCTGATTTGGAGGTGTATATAAGAAATTAACATGAATCTTGAGAGGAATGAAAGCAGACCCCTCTAATGAAGATTAGCCACAGTGGTTTGAAAATTGGATAAGCTGCTTAAGAAGCAGGCTTATGTCAGTATCTTAGGTTAAATAACAAAAGAAGATTCGCTGTGCCTTAAATGATCATTTAGATGACTATATAAAATACGGTTTTATGAAAGGTCGATTTCATATGCAACATTGAATGTTCACTGTTATCAGTTTCTGTTAATCATGATTTATACTTTCTTGTTGAAAGTGCATGCACAAATGGAACACAAACTCCTTAGTATGTTTGAGGTAACCATGTAATTTATGTCAAAATTGGGATACTTTGGAAAACAAATTTGGCACTGTTAATAATTATGTTGGGCAACAGGCATAAATTGGAATCATCCTAGGTAAACAAGGATATATAACCATTTCAACTGTACAATTTCTCAAGTGTTCTGAGTAGAGTAGACTTTTAGATATTCCTCAATGTGGTAACTTGAATCTTCCTTGTAAGAGGTGTGTGTGTGTGTGTGTGTGTGTGTGTGTGTGTGTGTGTGTATGCATTTAAAAGGTTTTTTTTAATAGGAAAGATTTGATTTAATTGAGAATTAATCAAGAACTTATTCTGCAAATTAAGAAAAACTAATCAATAACTTCCTTGACTAGCTCAATTATGAGGGCTATAACTGTAAATTGCCTGTAATTGGGCACTTTTCCCTAAATGCATATTAAAATTGTGCCAATTATTGAATTGAAAATACTGCCATAATGATTTTAATCCTTACAAAATAACAGATCCATATGGATAAGCATATATCTATTTTATATCTATTTTTAAATTAAAACATTAGATCCCATATCAGAAATATTTATAACTGAAGTCATTATTTCAGAACCATGCATTTTTTAACCAGAAAACAGCACGAAGATTTGTTGTGGAAGTAAATTAAAATTACAAAAAATACAAATGGTTATTAATATCTTCACTGTTTATAGGCACCAATTAGTATGTTATCAGTCTCTATCATGTTAAAGATAATTTCTTAGGCCATACCAGTCTGGAGGGGAAGTTAGGGCACAAGATAATTATAAGTCTATTTCTTTATAGATCAGCTCCAGGGACTACTTTGCTAAAAATGTAGTTTTGATCCAAATCACTTTTTTACTCAAGAATAAGAAGACAGTGTGATTCCTGAGGTGTTGAAAGAACTGCCATTTCTTGGCTCAAATGATTAAGAATTCTCCCACTCTCTAGTGCTCCCCATGTTTTCATTCAAATCTTGTTCCTTGAGAGGAACAACATTGTTAGAGGCCTTCTCTAGCACCATTGTGAGAGGCTTTCTCTAGCTGTGTTCTGGGCATTTATGTTTACCTTTAAAATGGACAATATTTCTCTCCACCATGACTATTTTTCATAAAAGAGTGATAATCTTTTCCAAACTTTCTTTTGTCAAACAAAAATTGCCGTGGACAATCTTAAACAGGCAGGGAAGACTTTATTCAAGTCTAATGCACAGAAGAGAGAGACCAAAGCTCAGTCTGAACTTGATTGTTTTGAAACAAAGGGTGGGAGAGTTTTTAAGTGCTGGCATGAGCGAGTAGTAACTATATAAGAATGTTAGTGGAGAGGTTGCTCAGTGAGATGTGTTGAACATATTGAATTATTCTTGAGTTTGCAAATGTTTTTCCTTATGATTAGGCCACCTGTGTTTGCTAATTGACCTTGTCAGTGTTAGGCTCCTACCGTCCCACAGAGACTGAAAGATAGGGGTGCTATCTTCTTTTATGTATTTCATTTCCAATAGATGGTTCCAGGTCCTTGAGAAAGATATTACTGGATTATAAAAATGATAAGAAGATTTTTAAAGGATTTATATACATCTCAAAGGGGTAGAAAAAGAATTTATAATTAGAAGTTTGTTTGTTTGAAGTAAATGCTCTAAGGAAAGAAATGTCAGGAGCCTAGAGTCAAGAAGAAGCCTGTCTAAAGTCAAGCTGAGGGGAACATTAAGGTTGCTATTTTGGTCACCTTTATGTTATCACATAGTAAATGCTTATCCTGGGATGTTCAGATCAGCTTAAGGACCTATCTTTAGCTTTTCTCTCAATTAGAACAATTTAGTCCTAGTTTTTCTTCTCAGAACCACAGGCTATTGTACCTTATAATTGTCCTCATGCTTTATCAACCTCTTATGACTTTTCTAGTCAGCTCAGCTCCTGCCACAAAACAAAACAAGACAAAACAAAACAAAAACACTATTATCATTTTCATCTACCATCCAAAACATCTCTTTCCCCACCTACTAAGTCAATCCAACTAAGTCTTGCACTACTTTTCAAAAATATTGTCATATTTTATCCCAGTCATTAGCAAACACTCTTATGGAGTAAAAATATTGTAGAATGTAAATACTTAATTTATAAAGATACATCATCAAGTACAGATCAGTATGGTATAATCAAACCACTAAATATGTAGAAAATATTTTAAGAATTTAAAAATATTTTTATTTGATTTTCTTTAAACTAGTAGTAACCGAAATGTCCATTGACTGATAAATAGATAAAAACAATGTGGTCTATATACATAGTGAAATATTACTTTGCATAAAAAATGAAATCTTGCCATTTGCAACAATATGGATGGAGCTAGAGTGTATTATGCTAAATGAAATAAGTCAGTCAGAGAAAGACAGATATCATATGATTTCACTCATCTGTGGAATTTAAGAAACAAAATAGATGAACATGGGGAAGGAAAAAAAAAGAGGAGGCAAACCAAAAAACCTCTTTACTATAGAGAACAAACTGAGGGTTGCTGAAGGGGAGGTGGATGGGGGATAGGCTAAATGGGTGATGGATGTTAAAGAGAATCTTTGTTGTGATGAGCACTGGGTATTATATGTAAGTGATGAATCACTAAATTCTCTACCTGAAACCAATATTACACTATAAGTTAACTAGAATTTAAACAAAAACTTGATACCTGAAAAAAAAAAGCTAGTGGTAATCGTGCATTAATTGGGCAAAATGTTATGATGTGAGAACAAAATTAAACATAAGAAATATGTTGTTAATTAGTAAATGAAAACATAAGTGTTTGCTTGGCAAGAAGATGTAAAACAAGGATAACTACCTGGTATAATTTAGATTGTTCAATTGATGATTGAAGAAAGGATATTCTAGCCCATAGAGTTGGATTACTAACCCAAATTAAAATGAACTCTTTATTATTTATTTCATTTCTTAAGAAAGTGAAATTATGTAGGTAATAATAATTATGTACTTAGTAAATTATCAAGATACTAGGTGGACTACTTTAGATTAATTAACAGTTTCACCTTTAAGGGTATTTCTCTGATAACTTTAGCGTTCACTCTATCAAAAGTAGGCTCATTGTTGAACTTTGTATGTATGTTGCAACCTCAAGCACTTAATTATTTATTAACTCTGAGTAAAATAATAGCAGAAGGAACATAGCATTTAAATTCAGAAGATCAGGATTTAAATTCAAATTATGACATTAGAGACTTAGGTTTTTGGAAAACTTGATGTTACTCTTAGTTCCAGAAATGTGAAATGGTCAATAAATGTGAAAGTACTGTTTTTCAGCAGTATAAAAGAAAGATATGTTTAAAGAGCAATAGCCATAAAAGATCTTTCTCTAATTTGTACTGAGAATAAGGTCAAAACAGAAGGGTTCACCAGGGCAGAGTTCCTGGCCCACAGAGTTTGCCATACTGGGAGTTATAAACAAGCAGGTAGGCAATTCCCATATAATGTCCCGAACCTTATCATGTGGAAGGTGGAGTGCTACACTATCAAGTACACTTATGGGAAGAAATTACATGGACTTAGTAGGTAAGACTCAAAGATAAATAAAAGTACTAGATGTTACAGCCAAAGGGGATGATTTCATGTGAAAAAATCAGAAAGGTAAGAACTTGGGGCATTGCTAAATTTGATTTGGTACTTTATGTTGAAATATTTAAACAGACAAATGATACGAAGTTTGCCTTTATAAAAATTAACTTTCTTTTAATGTAGAGGGTTCTTTGGAAATGGCCAAGACTGAAAACAGAAAATCCAGATAAGAAGCTGTGTAATTAAGGGCAGATTTGATCTGTTGTCCACTTATTCCTTTCTGAAGTATTTTTTGAAAGTCCACTATGTAAATTAGTCTAAACTGAAGGAGATGTAGTGGATATAAAGCAAATTGAACAAAAGAATATGAGTAATTTCGGAATTAGAAATGGTTGGATTGTATTTATCGTGTGTGTGTGTGTTTGTGTGTCTGTGTGTAGAGTGTAAGAAGAAAGAATGCTAATGATGCTGAAAAATCCAAAGGATGGATAATATTCAACAATTATCATTTATGTTCTAATTCTTCAAAATTTTAACACTAAGAAGTCCTCCCTAGGATATCTAGCGCCTTATGGATACTAATGATGGGAAGGAGGTCTTGTATCTCAAATTTAATTAGTGAAAAGCACTTTCCTAACCCCTCTCTGATAAAGCATTGGCTGATTCATTATTAAGCCTAATCCGCCAAAGACCACCCAGACAAACCTGAAGTCCCACAAATTCAGATTTGTTGATTCACAGCAAAGGAAGATGATCCAGAGCACCGAGGAATGCCCTAAAAAAATGAGAACACAGATTCTTTTATAGGCTCACGTTCTTGTTGAAAGATTTTGCAAAGGGCCTCAAAGAAGCAGGGATTAGTTCTGAATTTGTTGCTTTTCTCAGAAAGATTAAGATTGTCTAGGGATTAATGGTTTAGCAAGTAGAGGTCCCCAGGAATGGATAGGAATAGCAAAATAGATGTGGAACATTATAGGGAAGAAAGCAATAATCAATCAAACAGCGATTATTATGACATTTTACAGCTGCTGTGTGACCTTAGGAAAAACGTTTTCTGTTTATTTTGCAGCTGTTTTGACCTATGTCTACATGTCTACTCCTATGCTGATCAATGGCAGGGCTGCATTTTTTTTTTTAAATCTAACCTGATTTTCATTTACTTCTGAATGGCTTTCATTCCTTCTTTGCTCTATGAAAATTATAATCAGTCCTTCCTCCCCTCCCTCCCCAACTTTGATTGAGGAACCAGAGATTCATGTAGAAAGAGAAGGTCTTTGGAAAACCCATTCTTCTGGTAAGCCCCAATAGCTGTGGTAGCAACATTCATGTGGGAGGTAGGGGCTGCCAGAAGCACAATTTGTATAGTCTCTTCTTACTGATAGCAGTTCTCAGAAAAAGACTGTGATTTTGACTATCAGAGCTGCTTTGGCCTATCCCAAACTCTTATCTCTGCCCATTTTCCACTCTGAACATTTGCCCACAATTCTGTGAATTTCTTAGTGAACTTTGGACAACTCTTTTCTGTTACTTCCAATACGGTGTTGTACTTTCTTCCACAGCATATATACCAAATTTGGAGCAATGCAAAGTTGTTCACAAAGGTAAAAGTAACAAAAGGGGTATCCAGATTTATTTCCTGGTAAATCTGGCTTTAATATGGCCTGAAGCTTAGAGTCCTGTTTCTTAAGAATACACAGTTATTTTAGAATTTTAAATATTACAAAAATATCTGACCATGTGAGACATTTCTAAGGCCCCTTTAAGGGGCCTTAAAAAGTATCTTTACAAATGAGGAGGCTGGATCTTGTGTTTTCCTAATGTAAGAGTAAATTCAACCCAGACAATTTGGAAGTCAGACTTGGAAATTTAGACAACATGCCTTATTCCTCATTGACTGTTGAATCCTTATTTGGAACTAATGTTTGCCATACATTCTTTCAAGTTCATTCTGTTCTATTCCTGGGTTACTCTGTAGTTAGGTGTCATCTAGATCAACAGGTTTCTTTGGACTAACTTCCCTATTAGAGATAGTTAGGACTTTATTAGATCTCTCCCCTTATAAGTATTTTTTAATATTTGTTCTAAAATCAATGGAAGAATAATGAAAACAAATTGTGAGTGAATGAAGATGGTGAGGAATAGGAAAGAAGATCTTTTGAACAACAGCAGAGAGGCATGATTATCTTACAGATCACAAGTCAAACATTGTTTATACATATATTGCCTTTATTTCAGGTAAGATATAATAATATCTATTTTAATTGCATAATTTCTGAGTATAACCACTTAATAGATTATTGACAGTTTTTAAATAGTTTGAGTAATTCTACTTAATGAGAATATTATAACCAATTTTCAAAAACTGCCAAAATACCAAAAGTAATTATAAGAAACTCATGTATACTAGATTACCTTAATCTAGTTTCCACAAGAAATAGTTAAATTGTTGAAGATAGTGGACTGTTTTTTAATGCAATGTACAAAAGTTTGCAAAACTAATGTATTATCATTTGTAATAATATTAGAAATTTCTTTTCCATGATTAATATCATATTAGTGAATGTTTCAAGGTTAAGAAAACTGGGATTATTATCTTATACAAGAATTTAAGTAACCAGATGTTGGATTCTAGGTTGTGATTTATTTAGTAATCATAAAGAAATAACTTATGCATGGCTTAAACTGAGCTGTAGGCAAAAAAATAGCAGAGAGATATTATTTCTTCCTTCTCTGTTATCCTTCTTCACTTCGAACTTCTCTCCAGTTGTCTATGCTCTTTGTTATATACACTAAGTCTTTATCTCAGGATGGTCCTCTCACTGTGCTTTACTATTTGTATAATCATGACTTTGAGGCATCTCATTTTAAAAATAAGCAGAATAATCCTGAGGTTTCACCTCTCAGCTCCCCTTTTGAAACACTTGAATAATCCATTTTCTTGTACACACTTTGGTCTCTTAGTCTGTCCAGAGTTCATCAGAGAACACTATTGCTAATCAGTCATGTATAGTGTCTGTGTATCTTTTTTGTTTGTCTTTTGTTTGGTTTTGTTTTTAACCAGAACTAAGGGCTTACTTAGAGTATACTGCTTACACAGACAAAGGTAACTACATGAACAGTTAATGTACAAATAAATACTTAATAGAAAAATAAAATGCTTGTAAGTATGAATATCCATAGTCCATCGACAGGCATATAATCAACAGAAAGGAAATTGTGATTATTCACTGCATGTGTGTGTGTGTTTTTATCTGCAAAATGGGTACATAGTATATAGAACTTACATTTCTAGTTTCAAGCATCATAATGCTAAAAAAATTATTAAGGGGTGCCCGGCTGGCTCAGTCAGAAGAGCATGCAACTTTTGATCTTAGCGTCCTGAGTTTGAGCCCCAGATGGGGTATACAGATTACTTAAATAAATAAAAACTTATTTTTTTAAAACGTCATTCTTTACCACTAAGTGAAAGTGTGATTTTTTTCTTATCTGGTTAATTAAATATTTTAATTACTGAGAAATCATGTGTAATATAAATGCTGCAAGATAAATTCAGACATGTTATTATTAAATCAAATGATTTTAAAAGTAAAAAAAAAAAAAGGGGGGTGCCTGGGTGGCTCAGTCGGTTAAGCATCTGCTTTTGGTTCAGGTCATGATCTCATCATCCTGGGATCAAGCCCCACATCCCTCTGGCTCTCTGCTCAGGAGGGAGTCTGCTTTTCCCTGTCCCTCTGTCTCTTATGCTCTCTCTTGCCCTCTCAAATAAATAAAATCTTAAAAGAAATAAAAGTAAAAAAAAATTACTACTTCAAAAAGAATATATAGAAAATGTGACTATTGTACTTATAATTGTGCATCACTTTCAGCTTAACAGTTCAGATAAAGAATACTGCCTGGGATTACATTTCAAAGACTTTGTAAATAACTTCTAATTATATCTGATATTATTTTATTATTTTTAAATGACAAAGTATGGTTTACTCCTTGATTACAAACATATTCTTTATAATATTTATCCCTCTGTGAAAATAACTATAATCTTATGACTTTAAGGAATATTAAAGGATTTGTCCAACCACTATATTTTAATAATAATAGCAAAAATTATAAAAACTGATAGTTACTCAGACTCTGCTTGAATATCTCCATTGGAAAGTAACTCATTATCTGGAAGAGGAAAGTGACTCTTTGGCCTGAAAGGAGGAATGCAGACTATTAGAAATCGATAGTTGATGTAAAGCTCAAAATTGTTTTTTGGTATGACCCATTCATTATAGATAATATCTATAAAGCTAATTCTTCTGTATCACAATAGATCTTGAAACATTCAAAACTGATACAAATTTTACCTTTGTAAGATTTAAATATCCCTCGTATCTTTAAGAATTCCTCACACAACACTTCAAAAGCCTCAATATGCTCATTGTTCTTCCCCGAATAGGATTTATTTTGCTTTAGTATCTTTTAAGAGATAGTATTTATGACTGAAAACAATACCAAGTTATAAGCAGAGAGTATCCTCTGCTTTAATACAATAAAGGAAATGTTTGGTTACAATAAAAAAGGCAAAATATTGCTCTTGTTATTATCTTGATAATCTCAGATCATCAAGATATGTGAATAGAAAGAATAATGTGGCTGGCTAGTGATTTTTATGTCATTTTAAAGATATACTGTTTAGTGCTCGCTTCGGCAGCACATATACTAAAATTGGAATGATACAGAGAAGATTAGCATGGCCCCTGTGCAAGGATGACATGCAAATTCGTGAAGCGTTCCATATTTTTATAGACATATTTATAACAAAATAAATGTTTTTAACCAAAAAAAAGATATACTGTTTAGTTATTGATCAACATTTACTCATAGGAGAGGTTATGTTTTGCATGTCGGAGGATTGAGAGACAAGACATCTGGAGGTACTGCTCAGCTTCTCCAAAGCTGTCGCTATTCATTGCTGGTGGTAATGCAAAATGGTATAATAAATGTCAAAGACAAAATGCATGGCACAATTAAGGCTATGCTTTAACTCAGGTTATTGCAATAGGGATAATGTTCACTAATGGACAATGTCTCAAAGAAAAGAAGGAAGCCTGAGGTTTTAGAGAGGCAAATAAACAAGGGAGTCATCCTTGAGTCTTATGAGAGTCATCAAGGAGAGAAGGAAATGGTTTCATCTCAGGATACATGAGTGCAAGTGGTCTTTAAAGTTAGTTATTCCCCTGGATATAAGAAGGAGGTGGGAATTTTCACCATTGTTGCTTTCTAGGAGCACAAGGCTCAGGTAAAATTCAATGTTGTCACCACTATGATAAAGTGAAAAAGAAAAATATTAATATAAAAGATTGTATAAAAGTAAAGAGCCAGAGGTGCCCTGAGGCAACCATTCCATTGGATTTCAAGAGATCAGCAGAAGAAAATTACTAAGTTATCAGCACTACTCATTGAGTTTATTGAAGCTAGGATATTAATGCTCTGGGGAATGATTTTGGTGTAAAGGCATACATAATCCAAACATTTTACTAGAGGCAAGACAGTGGTTTGTGTAGGGAGAAATCCAGTCCATGCATAGTCTGTTGTGGTGATGAGTCTTTTGAGGTTTACATCAAGTTATCAGGCTTCAGATTGCAGGGCTTCCTCAGAACCTGGGAGGAGTGGTCAGGTGAAGGCAATCTAGAGTACTGGTAGGGATCTGGGCAGTCAGGATTTAGTTCTCTGTTCTCTGAGGATGAATCAGATGAAAATGAGAAAAAAATTGGAAACATTTTTGTTTTACTTGGAGAAAATTTGGACAACTCTAGATGGATATTGAAGGAAACTGGATGAATTAAAAATTTAAGCAAG
The DNA here is from genome assembly GCF_037043125.1 of Eumetopias jubatus. NCBI lineage: Eukaryota > Metazoa > Chordata > Mammalia > Carnivora > Otariidae > Eumetopias > Eumetopias jubatus. Next base: position 157,480,129 of record NW_028274809.1, on the reverse strand, counting down.
ATGACAAGATCTAACCCAACTTATGGGTAGATACAAAAGCTAGGTTTTTTGTTTGTTCATTTGTCTCCACACAATGGGGGAGGAAGTCAATTAAATCTCTGTTAGAAAAGCCAGAATTTGTACATTCATGAGTTACCTGCACTTTATGAAGGCCTGCAAAATAGTTCAAAGACAATGAACAGGCTCAAAATCCAGAAGGGCGTATTATGGCTTTTCATTGATAAATCAAGATTTCTCTCTACAGTCATTCCCCACCCCTCCCACCTGATTAAAGATGATCTCAAAGAAAGATTATTCTTTATCACACACACAAAAGTCTTCAGACAAAATATATATTAATCCTGAGATCTAATTTACTATGAATATACCAAGCATATGTCTAGAAAATACCAAGAATGTATTAGGAATATCAGGTAAGATACTAAGTAAGTATGTAGTAGATACTGAACATCTGTATATTAATAAAATCCATAAATAAGTGATGTGAATCCCCAAACGAAAACCACTTACTGAGAGGGTGTTACATTAAAATTAAACAAGTTAGGACAAGTTAACATTTAAAAAAGTAAATGAAATTATGACTGATAGCACTATACTGTTGTATGATTTCAGTCAAAGTGGATCTAAACTCTCATATATAGAAACATATCATAAACTATGAGGGCATTGCTGACTTTCTAGGAATTTCCCAAACATCATACGGTTTCTTAACTATTTACACTAATAATGTTTCTCATGCAAATTTAACTCACAGAAGGGTGAGTTCCTCTTTTTATTTGAGAACTCTTTTCATGTGACACATTAATAGCACCATATCAAATAAACCTAATTATTTCTACTACCTCTCTTTTAACAAGTTAAAGGAACATACTGTAGTTTTCCAAGGCCTTCTGGGAAATATCAAAGACAATTTTAGGTTCAAAAGACAAAATTAGGAGTAAATTTTCAGAAGATAAAATATAAAAAGTTGTTAGGAGATTTGAACACTTGATTAAGATAGAATCTATAAGTAACTAAGAAACAATATGTGGCAGTCTGTTTGTACAAAGTAACAATAAAAGTTTTTAAAAATAAACAGGGGATGCCTGGGTGGCTCAGTCAGGTGGCTGCCTTCAGCTCAGGTCATGATCCAGGGGTCCTGGTCCTGCTCAGCAGGGAGCCTGCTTCTTCCTCTTCCTGCCACTCCCTGTGCTTGCACTCTCTCTCGCTCTCTCTATCTCTGGCAAATAAATAAATAAAATCTTTAAAAAAAAAAAGGGTAAACAGAAGAAGAACATGACTAATAGAACCTTCACTGTTCCCTAAGTGAGAAACTTTTGTTTTCTTATGTAAAGAAGGGCATAATATAACCAATATAAACATTGGAAGGTTGTTCTGGTAAGACATAATACCCATTATCTAGTCAGATTAGACAGAAAGTAAAGAATAATCTTTTACAAACTTTTATTAAAAGTAATAATGCAAGAAACTTTTTTTTAACAGAGAGAAAATAAAATTCTGGTTTTACATCAATATAATATTTGATTCTAAGGGTTTTTTGGAGAATTATTTATTTATTTATTACTTATTTATTTAAGTAGGTTCCTTGCCCAACATGGGGCTTGAACTCACAACCCTGAGATTAAGAGTTGCATGCTCCACCAACTGAGCCACCCAAGCTTCCCTATAGGAGGGGTTTAAAGGAGATTTGTAGTCTAATTGGTAACAGCCCATCTGGAGATAGGAGAATATTACACACTTCCAGAAACCTAAGTATATAGACTCACATAGAGAGATCACAGCTTCAGTTCTAAAATATCCACTGAAGGCCAAGCATACTCACAGAAATACAAAACTCAATGGTTTATATCAAAGAACTCTTCTTTTCCCATAAATTCAAATTGTTAATTTGAGCTCAAAATTGACAAATAGAAAGAAAATCAAACCAGATTCTCTGTTGCCTTTCACCCAACAGAGACAAGATCTTTATAAACCATCTATTTAAAGCCATCAAAAGGAATGAGATCTTGCCATTTGCAATGATGTGGATGGAACTGGAGGGTGTTATGCTGAGTGAAATAAGTCAATCAGAGAAAGACATGTATCACATGACCTCACTGATATGAGGAATTCTTAATCTCAGGAAAGAAACTGAGTTTTACTGGAGTGGTTGGGGGTGGGAGGGATGGGGTGGCTGGGTGATAGATATTGGGGAGGGTATGTGCTACGGTGAGCGCTGTGAATTGTGCAAGACTGTTGAATCACAGATCTGTACTTCTGAAACAAATAACGCAACATATTTTAAGAAAAAAGAAAAAGAAGAAGATAACAGGAGAGGAAGAAAAGGGGAGTATGTAAGAGGGGGAGACGAACCATGAGAGATGATGGACTCTGAAAAACAAACTGAGGGTTCTAGAGGGGAGGGGGGGTAGGGGGATGGGTTAGCCTGGTGATGGGTATTGAGGAGGGCACGTTCTGCATGGAGCACTGGGTGTTATGAACAAACAATGAATCATGGAACACTGCACCAAAAACTAATGATGTAATATATGGTGATTAACATAACAATAAAAAAATTTAAAAAAAAATTAAAGAGATCACCAAATGATCAGGCTATAAAACCAAAACAAGCTGGCACCAGATACAAAAATAAATTCTTGCCATGTCCTTTTTGTCTCTTGGAGTGCTCAAAAGTATCAAAATCAGCTCCTGATCAGGAGCTCACCATCCTGTTCTCTTGGAGTCAGGAGAGGAGTACAAGACCAAGAGGTCTTGTTGACTCAGTGCAGTAAATAGAAGTCTAGAAGTGAGATCCAATCCATCTAAATCATGGTGCCAAATTCTCAAAGACAAAATGCACCAGACAATTAGGGTGATGGTTTCATTCAAGCCGTTGCAATAAGGACAGGATTCATAAATGAGGAATGTCCCAAAGAAAAGGAAGGTGGCCTGGGATTTGTAGAGGCAAGTAAATAAGGAAATCATCTGAGAATTTTATGGGAGTCATTAGGAAAAATGAAGAGAATATTTATCTTGGAATATGCAAGGATAAAATGATCCTTTGTGGATAGCTGTTTCTCTTAAACATGAAAGGATGGTCGGGGAGAGTTTAGAAAACAAAAGTTTTGGCTGACTTCTTAACCTATCTCTGTTTCCTAGGACCATAAGGCTCAGGCAGTAATTATAACCCCACAGTTACTTTCCCAGATATTAACACAAGTAATTAAAATACATGCCTACAAAAATACCTGTGTACAAATACTTATAATTGCTTTATTTTTAATAGCCATCAACATGTGAAAGTATTTAATATATAACAATATTTATTTAATTGAAGAGTTATATATTACTCTCTGTATATATGCCATAAAACTATAGACAAAATATGTGTATTTTTATGAAAACTATATCTATATCTAATTTATCTAACTTATATTTATTTTAAAACATATTTGAGAAAATTAACATTTTATTTTACTTTAAAATAATTTAAATGCCTGGGGAGAAAAAGTTTGTTTTGAGCTTAAATACTGACAAAAAATAAATAATCCCCTTGTTGATTCTCCTACAAAAACCATCTTTCCTTTCATGCAATTTATTTTTCAGTAAACTTTGATACATATTATAGTGGAATGCAAGGGAGGCCATATGCAAAGTGGTAAAGATTAGAGCTTTAGAATGAGATTGCCTCCATTTAAATCCTATTTCCACTTCTAACTAGCTGTAACTAACTAGCTGTAAGACCTTGAGCAAATCTCTAAAATTTTCTGTAAGTGGCAATGATAGTAGTAGAATATATAATATATTACTAGGGTTAAATATGTGAAAAGTACTTACTTATGTACCTAGAATATACTGGTATATTTGTGTTATCTATCTTTCTTGTCTCTTCTTCTTCTTTTATAATTATTGAAATCGGTAAAAAGAAATAAAATACAATTCTATGGCTGCATTAAATATGTGGGTAATAAAAAGAAAAAAATATTACAAAGACTTTCTCCATAAGCATGTTGTAATCCTAGAAAAACTATTAGAAAACAAACATAATGAGGTACAGCCTAAGCTAATAGAGGCAAAAATAATTAATTCAACAGAAGTCATTTGATCCAACAAAATTACACTCGTAGGTATTTACCCAAGAGAAATGAAAACATATGTCCACAAAAACATTGGAAGTAAGCCAAATGTCCATCAACAGATTTTGTATAAACAAATCTTGGCATATGTATATAATCTATTACTAACCAGCAATAAAACAGGAACAAATTAATGATACTGTCATAACAAAATGATTAATCTCAAAAATATTATGCTGGTTGAATAAAGCCAGAAACGAAATATACGAATTGTATTATTTCACTTATGTGAAGTCCTTGGATAGGCAAAACAAAATATCATGTTACAAATGAGATCAGTGTAGACTGGGGATAGGAGTGAGGAAGGTTTGACTGCAAATGGGTATGAGAGAGTATTTTTCTTTGGTGGCTATATTTTATATTTTGTTTCAGGTATTGGTTATATAGCTCCATACATTTGTTAAAACTCACTGAACTAAACATGTAATATATTAATTTTCTTTTATGTAACATATACTTCAATAGAATTCATTAAAGCAGACACATACACATCAAGAGATAGAGCTTATAAAAATTAGATTAATGTTTCACTAGTGTATATAAGAGATGATAAAGTCAGGATTATGGATGATATGACCCATGTTTTACTGTCTAATGAATAGACAATAACTGCATTGATTTTGTCCCCTATGAGACATTGAAAGTACAAGATTAAAGAGCAATCTTTGAACAAGTTTCAATAGAAGCAGTAGATGTTATGGAAAATCAAGAAAATTGGTGTCAAAATGAAAAGAATATAAAATTTTATGAAAAGTGGGTGTTGCATCTTTTACATATTGCAGGGATGTCCACATTTATAGTATTGGGCTCTTATATGACTGGTTGCTGTGGAGAAGTTATTAATGTAATGATGGATCAAGAATCCAAATTGTTTTGGTTTGAAGTATGAATGAAAGGCTTGAACAAGAAGATAGTGAAGACATCTTGTGAAGAACAAAAAATAGTTCTGTAACTAGAGAGCTTTTTGTGCAACTAGAGAGTTGTAGACAACAGAGTATATTTACATGCTCAGTGGAGGGACTCAATAAAATGCATGAGGCTAGGGGTACAGGGAAATGCATGAATGGCTGAGCACTTGATCTGATGTTCAGGGATAATGTCTAGGTCAAAATAGGAAGAGTTAATACTGAATCATAGGAATGACAATTTATTAGATGTGATATAAAGGAATAAACAAAGTTGTGAAGCCAAAATCTTCTCATGGATCTTTATGTATGTAAGATATATATGGAGAAATTTTCCATCCGTTCTTTGTAAATTTATTTTTACTCCAATAATTTCTTAACTAAAAAGCTCAAAGATAAGGGGAACTATATTCCTTTTGTGTTCACTGAAGGTAATGATTTAATACCATAAACTCTTCATGTAGTTTATTAATCAAAAATGCATAATTTAATAAATTTCAATCATTTTTAATATTCTTTTTTTAAAGATTTTATTTATTTATTTGTCAGAGAGAGAGAGTGAGCACAGACAGGGGGAGCGGCAGGCAAAGGAAAAAGCAGGCTCCTTTGCCTGAGCAAGGAAACTGATACTGGACTGGATCCCAGGGTCCTGGGATCATTACCTGAGCCAAAGGCAGATGCTTAACTGACTGAGCCACCTAGGCATCCCAGTTTTTAATACTCCTAAAGTGATTGATTACACAGTTGTGGCCTCAAGAAACATTAACCTAGTAATGATCATAAATACAAAAATGCATACTGTGACAAATTGGGACTACTGCCAATAAATAAGGGGAGGTTTACACCAGTGGAGGAATTAGGAGTTTATTCCTTTTTTTTTTAAGATTTTATTTATTTATTTAAGAGAGAGAGCATGCGTGCGCATGAGTAGGGGGGAGGGATAGAGGGAGAGGGAGAAGCCGACTCCCCACTAAGCAGGGAGCCTGACACTGGGCTCCATCCCAGGACCCCAGGATCATGACCTGAGCCAGATACAGCTGCTTAACTGACTGAGCCACCCAGGCACTTCTGGAAGGTTATTCCTTAATAAGAATTAAAAGAGACTTTATGGAAATAAATTATGTTGTCAAAGATACGTAAGGTATGGAAAGGCAGAAGAAACGGGAGAGAGGGAAGGAGGGAAGGATCAACAGAGGTGCAGAGAGAGAGAGAGAATGAGAGAGAGAATGAATGTTTTCCAAGGTCAACAAAGTGGAAGCAGAAAACAGGCATATAAGAATAATAATAGAAAATCAGTGGGTGTTTTTTTTAAGACAAAACATGATATGAATTCTACTAGTGTTATGACTTTGAACAAATTACCTATCTACCCCTTTTGAAGTTCAAATTTCCTTCTAGAGGAACAGAATAGAAAACCCAGAAAGTGACCCACAACTATATGGTGAATTAATCTTCAACAAAGCAGGAAAGAATATCCAATGGAAAAAAGACAGTCTCTTCAAAAAATGGTGTTGGGAAAACTGGGTGGCAAAACGCAGAAGAATGAAACTGGACCACCTTCTTATACCATGCATAAAAATACATTCAAAATGGATGAAAGGCCTAAATGTGAGACAGAAAACCATCAAAATCCTAGAGGAGCACACAGGCAGCAACTTCTTTGATTTTGGCCATAGCAACTTCTTACTAGATACATATCTAGAAGCAGGGGAAACAAAAGCAAAAATGAACTACTGTGCTTGCATCAAGATAAAAAGCTTCTGCACAATAAAGAAAACAATCAACAAAACTAAAAGGCAACCTATGGAATGGGAGAAGATACTTGCAAATGACATATCTGAAAAAGGGTTAGTATCCAAAATCTATAAAGATCTTATCAAATTCAACACCCAAAAAACAAATAATCCAGTTAAGAAATGGGCAGAAGATATGAATAGACATTTTCCCCCAGAAGACATCCAGATGACTAACAGACATAGGAAAAGATGCTCAGCATCATTCATTATCAGGGAAATACAAATCAAAACTACAGTGAGATGCCACCTCAGACCTGTCAGAATGGCTAAAATTAATTACCCAGGAAACAACAGGTGTTGGTGAGGATGTGGAGAAAGGGGTACATTCTGACACTGGTGGTGGGAATGCAAACTGGTGCACCAGTCTGGAAAACAGTATGGAGTTCCCTTAAAAATTAAAAATAGAACTACCTATGACCCACCAATTGCACTATTAGGTATTTACCCAAGGGATATAAAAATACTGATTCAAAAGGGCACATGCATTCTGATAGCAGCATTATCAACAATAGCCAAATAAAGAGCCCAAATGTCCAACAACAGAAGAATGGATAAAGAAGAGGTGGTATATATATGCACAATGGGATATTACTCAGCCATCAAAAAGAATGAAATCTTGCCATATACAACGACATAGATGGAGATACAGAGTATAATGCTAAGCAAAATAAGTCAGTCAGGGAAAGACAAATACGATATGATTTCATTCATATGTGGAATTTAAGAAACAAAACAGGTGAACATAGGGAAAAGGAAGAAAAGGAGAGGGAAGCAAACCATAAAAGAGACTCTTAACTATAGGGAACAAATTGAGGGTTGCTGGAGGGGAGTTGGACTGTAGGATAGTATAATGGGTGATGGTATTAAGAAGGGCACTTGTTATGTTGAGCACTGAGTGTTATATGTAAGTGATGAATCACTAAATTCTACTCCTGAAACTAATATTACACTATATGTTAACTAACTAGAATTTAAATAAAAACATGTAACATTAAAAAATAATAAAACACACAAAAATAATAATAAAACACAACCTCATTCAAAAAATTAATTCAATGAAATGTTAAGGAAACCAACAACCTTGTTAAAAGAGAGACCAAACACCTTACATCAGAGAAATGCAAATTAAAAACAATGAGATACCACTACACACCTATTAGAATGGCCAAAATCTGGTATACCAATACTAAAACTGCTAAGGATATGGAATAACAGGAACCTCATTCATTGCTGGTGGGTAGCCACTTTGGGAGACAGTTTGGCAGTTTCTTACCAAACTAAACATGTTCTTACCAAATGATCCAGCAATTGTACTTCTTGGTATTTACCCAAAGGAGTTGAAAACATGTCTACATACACACACACACACACACACACACACACACAAAAAAAAAAACTGTGCATAGATGTTTATAGCAACTTTATTCATCCTTGCCAAAACTTGGAAGCAACCAAGATGTCCTTCAATAATGAATAGACAAACTGGTACATCTAAACAATGAAATGTTATTTAGTGCTAAAAAGAAATGAACTCTAAAGCCATGGAAAGGCATGGGGGAAACTTAAATGCATATTGTTAAGTGGAAGAAGACAATCCGGCTATATACTGTATGATTCCAACTATATTACATTCTAGAAAAGGCAAAACTATGAAGACAGTAAAAGTATGAGTGGTTGCCAGGGTTTGACAGGGTGATGGGTGGGGGAAGGGATGATTGGATAAAGCACAAAGGATTTTTAGAGCAGTGAGAGTATTCTGATACTATAATGGCAGATACATGTCATTATACATTTGTCAAAGCCTATAGATTGTACAACACTAAGAGTGAACCCTAATGTAAACTATGCCCTTTGGGTGCTAATGACGTATCAGTCTAAGCTCATCAAACAAAAATTGTGCCATTCTGGTGAAGGATGTGTATAATGGGGAGGCAATGCATTTGTGGGGGCAAGGGATATATGAGAAATCTCTGTACCTTATGCTCGATGTTGCTATGAACCTAAAACTCTTCTAAAAAATAAATTCTTGGGAGGGTATGTGCTGTGGTGAGCGCTATGAATTGTGTAAGACTGATGAATCACAGACCTGTACTCCTGAAAAATTTAATATATTATATGATCATAAAAAAGGCAAAAATAAATAAATAAAAATAAATTCTATTTTTGAAAAATTTTATACTTCAATAGTTAAATACATTATAGAGAACATTTCAGAACACTCAAATTTGGCTTGGTTTACTAAAGAAGTTTCTAAAAGTATTTCCCAATGTTTCAATGGCATACATTTGCAAAAGCAAAAGTTTTATTGATCCTAGACCCCTCACAAAGTTATTTTTGTGGAGGTAAATACATTTATTTAAAAAGAACTTTTATTTAGGGGCACCTGGGTGGCTCGGTCCTTAAGCATCTGCCTTCGGCTCAGGTCCCGGTCCCAGGGTCCTGGGGTCAAGCCCCACATCGGGCTCCCTGCTCCGCGGGAGGCCTGCTTCTCCCTCTCCCACTCCCCCTGCTTGTGTTCTCTCTCTTGCTGTGTCTCTCTCTGTCAAATAAATAAAATCTTAAAAAAAACCTTTTATTTACAGTTTTACTTGTGCTCAACAAAGAGTAAAATTATAGTTATTCCATGCAACTCTCTTCCCTATCATAAAGAGTTATATGGCATACTTATTCTCCAGGATAATTGTAAACAGCCAGTCAGGTTGTTGGTCTCTTTCTTTCTTCACATACATCTATCAGCCTGTTCCTAACGGCCAGGAACAATTACTTGTGATTGATTGTTGATTTAAGTTGATTTAAATACCTTCTATTTAAGTTGATTTAAACACCTTCTATTTAAGTCTTCATTAAGTTTTTATGCAAATAATATGGAATTGGAATAGTTGTATCAAAACAACTTAAGAATAAATTAACTATTACATTCAAATAGTACAAAATCTTTTAAGATTTTTATCTTTAGATATTTAATCTTCACTGTATTGAACATAATAATGATTGAATGACTTTTGAATCCCATAACTACATGTTAAAATGAGGGGAAAACTCTCAATATTATTTGCTTTATCACAGAATTCTTTTTATATATGTTAATATTCTGACGTTACATGTATTAATATTTGCTTTCTTAACTGTTTCACAATAAAGTATTTCCAAATATAATTAGAATCATTAAGACTCTACTTGTCGTTATGGCTGACATGCATTTAGGTTTATATGATTATAAACCTAAGGAAAATTTAGTAAAAATTTAATTAGCATTTATGACTGGAAACAGTATTCAATCATGCAAACATATGATGGAAGTTGATTATATTATATTTGGGAAAAGTACTTGGAAGAATTTAATTACTATATAACAGTTGCCTCAAGGAGATTAACTACCATTTTTGAGCTAGAGTAATAAACATGTCTGTCCTACATTTATTTTAATTGTTAGAATATCCAACTAATGAAAAAATAAATCTGTAGAAATGTTTTCACTAGTACCTTAACATTTTGAATGGTTTATCTAATGAATGAATTTAGTGGACTCACCCTAAGTGATAGTCTAGGAATTCTTCTTCTTTTTTTTTTTAGCTTACACTTCACTTTCTGATACCATAAGTTTCAGTTTGATATCACCGGTGAACAATATTTACTGTATAAATGACTGAGGCTTTTAGCCTATCAGAAATAACATTGGATTATCTTATGACTTTTATGGGCTTGCAGTTTTTCGCGTCATAGTTTATCTTGCTTTATATGTAGGTATGTTACCTAAAGAGGAATGAAAAATGATGTACTTTTGTTGTTGTCGTCATGTAAGGGTGTCATTATGTGTTTTACTTTAGTATGCCTTAGGATATTTTATATTCTTCTTTTATTCTAATACCTCTACAAATGCAGAGGATACATCTGATAGCAAACTTCATTTTTGTCAGAGATAGAAATAATATAAAAGGATTCTCCTTTTATAGAAAAAGGTGCTTACAGTTAAAGCACTTGAATATTACATTTAATATCCTGGAAATGTAAAAAAAAAATTTTAATATAAATGTTAATATTCAATGCAAGAAGAATTTACATTACATAAGAAAGAACAATAGAGCTAGATGTGTGCTCCATCAGATTCTCTGATGTTTCACCACACATCTCTCTTAAGTTCCCTAATAGTCATCCTTGTCGAAATTATGTTTACTACTTATACTGTCCTCACATTGCAGACATCTGAAATTTAGCTTTTCCAAAACTTATATTCCTCTTGACCGAGGCTCAATGCCAAGTACCTTCCTTATAATACTGGATCAAGAAGTCCAACTTTCTCCCATGTTCTAGACCCTGTCTGACTCATGACCAGAGTCTAAGAGCATTCTTATAATAAATACTTGTTGATGGACTGATTTGCATAGCAGCTTAATAGTAAAAACAGTGGTCCTTTATCATACCTTGTCATTTACCTTTTTAGGGTAAATAACATGATGAAAAATTATGCAAACTTATATGTGCACACACATATGTGTGTGAATAAGTAAATATAAATACATTTGGAGATTGTGTATTTATTATATGTAATTATATATAAACATATAAGTATATATTCATAATTCATATATGTATAGACTCAATGTTTATCTTATATTATGGAAATACACAGGATCTGTGTGACTTTTTTGGTTTGGTATTTTTGGTCTTGGTATTACTGATAAAGGGACATGCTAATTTACTTTAACATTATATTTAATTATTAACACTGGATATTTATTAATTGGTTACTTACACACCTAATAATTTTTATTGCTTAGATGGGGAAAAAACAGTATGTAAGCTATTTAGAAAGAAATGGCATTCATTAAAATAATATTTTATAGAGAAAATGCATTTATGGTTTTATTTTTATTAGGTCCCAAAATTTTTACCTTAAATGCTACATAGTTCTCAAAACCTGCCCTGTTATCTTCCTATAACAAAATCTAAAGAGGTTTTTAATAGTGCTTTTATTAAAAGAAAACACTGTTTTTGCTGAGATTGAATAAATCTGTTTGTTTAAAATGAGTGTTAATATAAGCACATTTTTCTGAACAGGTTCGAAATAGATTCAGAGATAGAAAGGAGGGTTGCATTAAAAAATTACCAGTTCCTCCTCATGCTGAGAAACAAACAGTACTTCATAGCTGTTGAGACTTTGAGACTAGACTCTGTTCTGTTCAAGTCAAGATTCCACTATAAAATTCCACATTTGGTTCGTCCAAATGTAGTTGACTTCTTTTGCCTGCCCTGTGGTGTTTTCCAACCCTGCCATCTGTGCTGGGATTATTTACATTAAATTAGAGCATTTAGCTTTATTCCCTGGCTGTAATCTTGCTCGAACTTCACTTTATATGTTGTCGCCATCAATAGATTTCTACTGAGATTTGCTTCCTCCAATATCACCTGTAAAAATGTTAGTTGTATGCTTTCCTCTATCACTGGGATTTTTTCCCCTTTTCTGCCCTGTCAGCTCTTCTTATAATTTGAGTGTTTTGTATTTTGTGTTTGCTTTTTCCCATAATGCCCCTTTTGTGTACAGATACTTCTTGTTTGTTAATACAAAAAACACTCTGTGGTTGCAGTTGTTCCTGAACAATGATTTCTATCACTAGATCTCTATTCACACAAGTAAAAAATATAGAGTTTTAGAGATAAAAAAAACAATTCACTCCACACTTTTAGCCCAGAAATAACTTTGTAAGATTTTTAAAGCTAGTTGTTCATTTCACAGAAAATTAAAGTAAGGAAAAAGAAGGAGGAAGCTGGTACAAAGGGAAAATCGATGGCCTCAAGAAAAATTAACTGACAAAAAGTGATATAAAAGGGTGGTATATTATAAAATATTTCCAAGTCATATCAAAATGTGGCCACTTGGTATTGGAAAAAATAGTTACGGGATATTCAAAAGGTTCAAAGAACACAATTGAATTAATGCATAGCAGTTGATGTTCTTAGTATACAAATTAAACTGTCATAATTTTTTTTTAAGTAGGTTCCATGCCTAGCATGGAACCCAATGCAGGGCCCAAACCCACAACCCTAAGATCAAGAGTCAGGCGCTCAACTAACTGAGCCACCCAGGTGTCCCTAAACTGTCATAATTTTTTAAGGTTTCCATTCACTCTTTCAGAATGCAGAATAGGATAAAACATATCAGAGTTAAAATTCTGGGGCGCCTGGGTGGCTCAGTCATTGGGTGTCTGCCTTCGGCTCAGATCGTGATCCCAGGGTCCTGGGATCGAGCCCCGCATCAGGCTCCCTGCTCCGCGGGAAGCCTGCTTCTCCCTCTCCCACTCCCCCTGCTTGTGTTCCCTCTCTCGCTGTTTCTCTCTCTGTCAAATAAATGGGATCTTAAAAAAAAAAAAATCTTTTTAAAATTTCATGCTCCGTGAAGTTTATCTTTGAGTTTGAAGAAAATCTTTTTATCAAAACTGACACATTCTCAAAGTACAAGTAATCTGTTTACTGGATATAGTTGGTAGTGTATTATCATTCACATGTTTACATTATCTGTATATGTCTATCATTTCTCTAAATATTATTCTCCATTCTTCAAAATCAGGGTTGTATTTTATTTATTTCTACACTTTCTAATGTGAGCTGCCCTTTGAAATGATACATGTTACCATACAAAATTTCTAGTTATTTTCTAAAACTAAAGCAATAAAACAGAAAAGGCTGGTGTATACATTTTGACAGTAGTTGAAAAGAGAGAGTGCACTGGAAGTGGGGAAGATGATTAAGTAAATTTCTTTTTACAGTTATTATCTTCAAAGGTTTGGAACCCAAGAGAATAAAATGTGCAAAATAGTTTGCATCATGCACTCATTTGTGAATTAAAGTAGTGTAGTGATAGGGTCATCTGGTTATCCTTGTGTTAATATTTGTGTCTGTAGTGATTCATTTTTTTCTCACTATTCAGAAAAATATGGGTGTCTTATATTAGTGATTTTCAGTGCTGCATACGTCATTCTACATAAAAGTATATATTGATCAAACACTTACATCAGCAACTTTTAATGTTCTTCATCTAGATTAACACTATGGAGAATTAGTCATTGAAAACTGAAAATACACAATGTTATTTCTGACTTCATGGCATTCATTATATTTCTTACAATTGATTTATCAGAGTGTATGCTTAAATTGTGCAGACCCAATGGTAAATTAAAGTAAGGATAATACCACTAGAAAAATATAATCTCTAGGAAATAATTTCATATAAATTATGTTTACTGAAATTTTGTCTCACTTAGAAGACAAACAAATGAATATATCTCTATTGTAAAGTTTGTATTTTTAGAAAATGGAAAACACTAAAGCAGTTCTTTTACAGAACAGGACATAGGCTGCTCCGGGTCACTTGGATATCTTTCAACTTTTATCTCTCTACTGATAGTACTATTTCAATGTCTGGATATTTCAGTGATATCAGAGTAACTGGTAAGAACAAAAACACCATTTTTTAAAAAATATTGCTTATTTAGGGAAAGTCTGCCCTTAATAAAAATGAACAAGCAATAGTGGGAGGAAACTGAAAACATTTTTGCTGCCCTTTTTTGAGGAATTACTGATAAAAAAAAAGCTTATCCTTTCCTTTATTAAATACACATGGTAAAAGATAGGCTTATTTTTGCTATCAGAAAATAGGCAATATGGAAATTTACTTGTGATATGGAATTATTCCTCCTTTTCCTCTTGCCTCTATTCCTTCCTTCTTCCCTCCTCCTCTTCTTCTCCCTCCTCCTCTTTGTCATTGTCTTTTTGTTCTTCTTGTTCTTGTTCTTGTTCTTTGCTTCCAAATATGGGTATACTCTTTAGTCTTTAATTCAATGTGTTCCTTCTATATGCCAAACACTATGCTAGCCATCAGAAAAACGATGGTCAAAGAAATATGGTCACCAAATATTATTCTTAATCAAGATAATTCCCACTGAAATATTTTAAAATTGATAAATGGTTTGGCTTATGTTATGAAACTATGGAATAGGAACTATAAGTAAATGAAAATAGATTTATGAATCTAATATTTTATTCAAGTGTGTAAAACAGCCAGCAGGACACTTTGAGAATAGCTTGAGTTTGGATAATATGAATTAAAACAAATAACTTTTGTGTTACAACTCCACCTAAACCATAAATGAATGTGTTAATTCCTCTTTCCTACTGCTTTTGAGATACCTAGTGAAGGCCATTATGACTGCTTATCTGCTCTCCTAAAAGAATGCCCTAATGTATTAAGGTGGTAGCCAACTATGATAGTGATTTCAGTCACTGAAGTGTCTTGGAAATACAGTCTGCCAGCAGCTAAGCTTTTATTCACAGCAAAGCCTGCCAAGAGAAATGACCTTGCTGCATATTTATAATTTTCAAAGGAAATTCAGAGAATTACTTCCATTTTTATCCAAAGAAATTGGACTAGCCAAACAAGATGAATGAAGTCTTGACTGAATGATTTTGGCAGTGAATAAATCAAAGTTTAGAAGTTGCTGTTAAGTGATTTTAGCTGCTAAAATGCCTCTAAGATTTTATACAAGAAGGGCAAGCTGCTATTCAGTCATCCTGTAGTACAACAAGCTATTAAATGTGAACATGCCTCTAGGGTTTGGTAGAAACAAAATCAATGAAACGATGAAATGATCAGAGTCTCATTGTATGCAGGTATCTTATGACATACCCAACTTGCCACATATACATACTATATATAATTAAATTTATATATGCTATATGTAAGAATATCTATGTATAAAATGAAAGGATTTGGAAAATTTTACACTAAATGCAACAGTAAATTCAGATGGTAGGCTTAATTGAATTCTGTAAAATATTCAGAAGGGAAATATCTTTTGATTATAATTCTTCCTTTTGGGGTGCCTCGCTGGCTCAGTCAGTAGAGTGTGCGATTTGATCTTGGGGTTGTGAGTTTGAGCCCCATGTTGGGTATTTAGATTCCTTAAAAATAAAATCCTTAAAACAATAAAAATAAAGAATAATAAAATTCTTTCTTTTTCCAATTTCCTAATATTTTTGAGATAAAAATAAAACACAAACAGCAACAACACCAGTAAAAACTGTAAAGAGTTACTCAGAATCCTAGATATTTTCTGGGGCTACATTTTTTTTTGCTTTGTAATGAAATAGTGCAATCTTAATATAATCAAATTGCTCTTCAGTCATTTAAACTGTTGAATATGCAAACAATGAATCACGGAACACTACCTCAAAAACTAATGATGTACTGTATGGTGACTAACATAACATAATAAAAAATGATAATTAAAAAATAATAAAAAATATCTTCAAGACCAAAAAAAAATAAACTGTTGAATTTTCTTATTGAAATGCAATCCATAAACTGACAAACATTTGTTGCTGTTCGTCTCTATAGAATTCTTAGATTTCCTCAGGAGACAGTCCACATTCACTTGTACTGGGAACTTCTCAGTAAGCAAACCTCAGGCTACCATTCTTTCAAATATTTAACTTTTGAGTAACTTTTTAATATTTATCGTGCTTGAATTACTCCCTCAGTTAATTATTTTTTCAGAGGATTCCCTTTGGTCTCATCCTTCAATGCTTTCAAAAATAAAACAAGCAACTTCTCGTGAGAAGTTACACCATGAGAAGAGCAGTAGCTATAGTTAGATCTGGATTGGTACCAATTGTCTTCTAATTTTACACTATAAACTTAAATACTTTGCTCTTTATTAATTTAGGGGATTTATACTTAACCATCTGAAGGACATTAGCAGAATCTATATTGTGTGGTATTAGCACTTATGATCGGTATTGGATCATTGTTTATAAATGAGAATCATAACTACTGTATTCATCATAATAACGAACATGTTTTAACTTAATGTTGTTGTAAGGATCAGTGGAGCTATAACAGATAGGTAAGTGTAATATATAAACTCAAACACAATTTAGCTTGGTTAAGAAAGACTGTTGCTGGTTACCTTTCTTTGCTTATTGTGTGTATCAAATAACTGATTTTTTAAAAGATTTTATTTATTTATTTGACACAGAGAGACGCAGTGAGAGAGGGAACACAAGCAGGGGGAGTGGGAGAGGGAGAAGCAGGCTCTCCGCTGAGCAGGGAGTGCGATGCGGGGCTCTATCCCAGGACCCCAGGATCATGACCTGAACCGAAGGCAGACGCTTAATGACTGAGCCACCCAGGCGCCCCTCAAATATTTGATTTTAATAAGTACTACCATCATCTATCCCTAGCTTGGTCTAGACATCTACATAGAGTTGTCTTTGAAGAATTTATTTGACTCATGAAATACAAATGACAAAAGATAAACTTTTTGAAAATAAATGGATGTATAAACTATGCTAAGAATTATAAGAAATCACTAACTCTACTTAGTTTGATCAAAAATGATATATACTAGGTTTGGATATAAGTCTGTACTTTTCCATAGTAAGTAAGCAGTGAGAAATCTGAACCAGTTAGACTAGGGGAGTATTGATCAAAAATTCTTCACATTTTATGTGAGAAACAAAGGCTAAATAAACATGTGGCATTCTTGGTAAAACATACGTTGTAAATCATAGTACTTTCAATAGCCTCCAAATTGCAGATGTGAATGTTGATCCCTAAGAAGTTATGGCATGTTGTGTATCCCTGCGACCTAGCCATTCTTAGGGGAAAGACATCAATAATTCACTCTGAAATATGAAATTGGATGTATATATAATAATAGGTTTACTTATACTTACATATGTATTTGGTAAAAGGGCAATATCATATTGAAGGAAAATCTTTCTAATTTTAGTTTGGTAAGAATGTTTTGCTTGTTTCTTTTATTCATAAATGAGCGTTGAATTCTGTTCAGTGATTTGTTTTACATCTACTAGAATTATTATACTATTTTTCTTCATTTCTGTGTAAAACAGATTACTCACAGAAAGAAATTGTCTTGCCAAAATTCAACATCCGTTCATGGTTTCTTTTATATTTATCTATCTTAGGGTTTGCTGACCTCTTGAATTTATAAGCTAATGTTCTTTCCCCAATACTTGTGATATGTTTGCCATTTTATTTATTTTTCTGCCTTGGTCTCCCTCTACTTTCCTTCAGAGAGTTCAGTTGTTACAGGGTTTGACACTATCCCACAGGTCATGGCAGCTCCATTCATTGTTCTTCATTTTTTTCCAGTGTTCTTTGTTTTAAATAATCTCTGTTAATACGTTTTCACATTAAGAATTTCTTCTATCATCTCCAATTTTCTCTTAAGCTCATACAGGAATTTTTCTTTTAAATTATGGAAGTTTTCTGTTCAACTTTGGCCTATTTTATTGTTTTTACTTCTCTGCTGGGTTCTCTTTCTCTTCACTCATTATTTTCTGCTTTAAACAAAATAAACATTATATTTTCTGCTTTAAACATACTAAGTTCAACATAGGTGCTTGATAGATCACTGATATACTTTAGGGAATGGCCACCCATCCCCTCAATACCCAAGCACTTTTATAGGATAATTCTGCTTGGTCCACAGGTGACTGACCACTCACAGAAATCATGAAATAAGAGATAAGCACTGCAAAAGAGCACCCATGATAGCCACCCCAGGAAAAGTCTGAGGCACCATGATATATACTCATTCTGAACTAATGCTGCTTTTTTCTGGGATCTGCTGGCAGATTTGCCCCTATTTGTTCCTGATAAGAATTAACTATTAGGGCTTTGGTGATTCCTTTTCTATGCCATCAGATTGTAATTCTCTACCCAGAGTCATGGGAACGTATTACTTTAAAGTCCCCTCTTTAGCCAGGGATCTTAGTGGATTCATGGGGCTAGGAGGGGACATTACAACTTTGCTTATTTAATTAAACATTGACTGTGAGTCTTAAATACCTAAGAAAAGGATTACTCATTTGGAAAATACAAAATGTGCTGTAAGTTTCATCTTTGGAGTAGAAAGTTAGTCATACATTTTTTACCACCTCTTGGTAGCTGGTGTCTCTCTATGCATCATTAAGCTGACTACTTGAACATTTGGAAAGGTATTTATTCACCCAAGTTGTTAGAAATAGAGTCTTCTTGAAACTACAAATATTCTAATTTACAAAATACAATCACCAAATAATCCAAGTAGGAATATTTATGGTCCCTACTGCTGAATTATACTTTACCTTTAATAAGTAAGTCCATAAAATCTTTATAAGCCATTAAAAGATAATGAATGTGGGCGCCTGGGTGGCTCAGTTGGTTAAGCAACTGCCTTCGGCTCAGGTCATGATCCCGGAGTCCCGGGATCGAGTCCCACATCGGGCTCCCCGCTCGGCGAGGAGCCTGCTTCTCCCTCTGGCCCTCACCCCTCTCGTGTACTCTCTCTCATTCTCGTGCTCTCAAATAAATAAATCTTAAAAAAAAAAAGATAATGAATGCAAGTACATTTTGCTATCACCATACTTTCTTACAGTACTATTTATGGCTTAGGAAAAGAGGATTGTTCACAGTAGCCTTATGACCTTTTGTATTTCTGCAGTATCTGTTGTAATGTCTCCCTTTTCATTTCTTCTTTCATTTATTTGAATCTTCTGGTTTTTTTTTAGTCTGCTAAAGTTTTGACGATTTTGTTAAAAAACAGCTTTTATTTTTGTTAATATTTTCTGTCACCTTTTTAGTCTCTATTTTTGCTCTGATCTTTGTTATTTCCTTCTGTTAATGTTGGGCTTAGTTTCCTCTTCTATTTCTAGTTTCTTGAGGTGTATAGTGAGGTTGTTTATTTGAGATTTTTTTCTAAATGTAGGCATGTGTCACTATAAACTTCCCTCAGAATTGCTTTTTCAACATCAAATAAGTTTCAGTATGATGTGTTTCCATTTTTGCTTGTTTCCAGGTATCTGTTTTTATTTTCTCTTTGACCCACTGGCTGTTCAGGAGTGTGCTGTATAATTTCCACATGTTCATGAATTTTCTAGTTTTCCTCTTGTTACCGATGTCTAGTTTCATTCCCTTATGTGAGAAAAGATACTGGATATGACTCCACTCTTTTTAAATTTGTTAAGACTTGTTTTGTGACCTAACATACAGTCTATCCTAGAGAATGTTCCATGTAGTGAATGAAGAACAGTTTTTATTCTTTTTAGGAAGCTATGTATCTTCTAAGAATGAAAGGATTTTATATACTGTAAAAATACATTGCACAAAGGGGACTGATCATATTTACACAGATATACAATAGTCCCCTTTTAATCTATGGGGAGTATGTTCCAAGACTCCCAGTGGATGCCTGAAATCAGGTATAGTATTAAACCCTATATACTATGTTTTTGTTTCTATATATATATATATATATATATATATATATATATATATACCTGTGATAAAGTTTAATTTATAAATTAAGTACAGTAAGAGATAACAATGATAACTAATGGTAAAATAGAACAATTATAACAATATTGTGTAATAAAAGTTATGTGAATGTGGTCTCTCTCTCTCTCTCAAAATATCTTTTTGTATGGTACTCACCCTTGTGATGATGTGAAATGATAAAATGCGTATGTGATGGGGTGACATGCAGTAAATGACACAGGCATTTTGATGTATCACTAGAATACTATTGACCTTCTGACTATATGTCAGAAGGAAAATCATCTGCAACTACACCATGGTTAACTGTGGGTAACTGGAACCCTAGAAAGTGAAACAACAGATAAGGGGGGAACACTGTATGTGTACAAACACATAAATATTTTATGATTGCATTTTAAGATACTATGATGACTTGGTGGGCAGCAGGTAATTTAGATTAGGTAGTTAGTGAAACCCTATCAAAAGAAGTCATACTTGAAATTAAGTTTTAAAAATGTAAAAAAGCAATCCTTAAGAAGAGTCTGGAGGAGATTTTTATGAGTATACAGTGAATAGTCACTGAGACTAGAAATGGTTTGTTGTGTTATAAGTTATTATGACTGGGGCACAAAATGGGAGGATGTTTTCAGGTGAGAATATAAATAAGCAGCAGCTGATAGCCATATATGTACTATATCATTATTTTGAGAATTGTATATTTGGGTGAAAATAATTAGAATTTCTTGGTTGTAGAAAATCTAGTCCTACTGTTTTGGTAAATTTAATATGTTTCTGCATATAAAACTAAATTTTTATGTATTTCAAAAAATTTGCATACTTATATGTCATGTATTTATGGAATGATGTCTAAATAAATGAAAATAATTGTTCCCCAAACTCAAAATATCTTTTGATTTAGTAGATGTTTTAATCACTTAAAAGAGGAACATAATATTGTTATTTTGAGGTATCCAAATATTTTTTCTCACTTTATCATTTTTACTTTTGTCAAAAATTAAAAGTGTCCAATTACCATGGAAATATTTGTATTTTTACTTTATATAGCCTTCAGTGGTTATTCTCAAATTACAGTATTGTCTCATGTTTTTAAGAAACAAATCATTATACCAAAATATTCTGGAGAACAACATTATTCATCAAAATATATGCTAGTATAAGAAGATATTTCAAACTTAGTTTTATCTATCTACTTCTCTTGACCTGCTGTATACTGAGTAAAAATTATGTAATTCTATTTCCTGTAAGACTAGACCTCATAGCACTCATTCTATACAAATATATAACTTTTAAAACTAGTATGCATTGTCAAAAAACAAGCTCTTTATTATTTGATTAAATTAAAATGAACAATATTTGTGTTTGTAAAGGGAGATGCAGCAGTAAAGAAAAATTCTAGATAACAATAAGATCAAAGATGTGGTCATGGATGAATAAGATGGAAATAGAAATCATGGCCCTGAGAGGACAACCATATGACAATTACCATCTCTCAGGATGATGGCAAGTCTTGGAGTGAATATAATGATTAAAATGCTAAAATCTTCAGTTTATCATGAAGAGCTATCAGGATCAAAAGGGATATATAGAAAATTATATATGCATGGTGAGCTATAACATTTTGATAAAGCTTTCCACTGAAGCCATCCAAAACTATTAGGTAAACAATGAAAACAAAGGTATGTCTTATTAAACAGAATTCCCTATAAAACTTACATTACTTCTGTAGTTATAGCAATTTTAACATTATGGGTAATAAATATAGCTTGAAGAAGTCTGAGTTTGGTAGTATACCAAAATGCCAAGCAGAATAATACTAGAATAATCAGAAGGAAAGCACCTTAATTATGAACCATAAATTATTTTCACAAATAATTTTCAAATGAAAGTGATCAACTCAGTTTAGAAATGAAACAAAATAATCAAATATAGACAGAAAGAATGTATTATGTGCAAAAAGTAACATAAAATGGATATCAGAAACAGACTAGCAAATACTTAAAGATCAGAATATCACACACTGATTATAAAACACATGTTCTTATTCTACTATGTTTATAAAAAGAAATAACAATTTAGAAAATGTCAGAAATAAACAGTATAAAACTCTATTGTATTTAACAAATAATCAAGTAGAGCTTATTGAATGCAAAATAGAATAATAAAACTTAGAGCATGTATTCAAAGGTGAGTTAGAAAAGGCAAAGGAGACCAACTGTAAGTTGGAAAACTGGTAGAAATAAGTAATCTGTAAAATATCTGAGAAGAAGAGCGAGGCAAAATTAAAGTGAAGTTGGAACATGGAAAATAAGCAGTCCCAATATTATATTTATCTAATCAGAATTTCAAAATGAAAGGAAAAATAAAATGGGATAAAAACTACAGTATATTTTAAGAAATAACAGCTGTTGACATTTTCTAGTTATTTATAATCAGCAGTCCACATATTGAAGATGTCATAGGAATGTCAAGTGAGAAATAAAAAGATACAGCTAAGAGAAATAAGTCAAAGACAAAAACCATATGATTTCACTTATATGTGGAATCTTAGAAACAAAACAAAAAAGCAGAATAAGACTCAAATACAGAGAACTAGTGATTGCCAGAAAGGGGGAGGAGGAGAGAAAAGTGAAATAAGTGAAGGAGATTAAGAACAAACTTCCAGTTATAAAATAAATAAGCCATGGAGATGAAAAGTAAACTATAGGGAAGATAATCATTAATATTGCAAGAATGTTGTATCATGACAGATGCTGACTACACTTACCATGATGAGCATTACGGTTGTGAGCATTAAGTTTTTTGTTTTTGTTTTTGTTTTGTTTTTAGAGAGAGAGGGCGAGATAGAGCATGAGCCTGGGGAAAAGGGGCAGAGAGAGAGGAGAAAGAGAATCCCAAACAGGCTCCATGTCCAGTATGGAGCCCAGTGCGGAGCTCAATCCCAGGACCCCAAGATCACGACCTGAGCCGAAATCAAGAGTTGGATGCTCAACTGACTGAGCCCTCCAGGTGCCCCTGAGCATTAAGTAATTTACAGAATTGTAGAATCACTATGTTGTACACCTGAAACTAATATAACATCGTATGTCAACTACCCTTCAATAATAAAAACACATACATACATACGTAAAAGATATAGTATAGTATGTAGTTAAGATACACCCAAGGATAAATGCAGAAATCAATGAAAAGAAAAGGTCTCAAGCACAGCATGAGAAAAAAAAAGGCAAATAATATAAAAAAAGTTTTCGGTAGACTGAATGTCACAATGAATCAACAAGGTAAGCAACAAGAATAAGATAAGCAACAATAAAGTAAGTGATATGTTGAAAGAAATTAACTGGCAACCTAAAGTTTTAAAGCAAATAAAAGGTGTTTCCAAAATGAAATGTAATAAAAACATTTTAAAACAAACCACAATGACTTTATGTCAACAAAGTCACAAAAAAAGTAATTTTAAGGAATACACTTCAGGAAGGAGAAAAGATTTCCTATATAGAGGTTTGAAATCCAAGAATCATTTTTGCCATGAAAGAGCTAGCATATGAAAGGAGGGAGCGGGTGCCTGGGTGGCTCAGTCAGTTAAGCGTCTGCCTTCAGCTCAGGCCAAGATCCCAGGGTCCTGGGATCGAGCCCCACGTTGGGCTCCCTGCTCAGTGAGGAGTCTGCTTCTCCCTCTCCCTCTCCTTCTGCCCCTCCACCCCACTTGTGTTCTCTTTCTCTCTCACTCTCAAATAAATAAGATCTTAAAAAAAAAAAAAGGAGGGAGCGAATGAAGTTCTGAATTCCAAGAATTGTCTAGGATGTGCATATGATATAATGTAAAACTAATGATACACTACATATGTTGTAATATTTATATTAATTATTTAAAGAGAATATTGAGAATGCATATGTTCCAAAAGAGGAAATAATAAAAATGATTTTAAATAAAAAATTAAGAAGAAAAATAAAATTGAATATAGAAACATTAAACATTTCAAAATAAAAAGGCAGATAAAATATATATATACCTAAATACACATACTACACCATATGTTAAATTCACTTATATTATATATAAACATTACATACAGTCACACACAGAGAATGCATTTTAAAGTGCCCTAGATGAAAAATTTTCAAGACTACTAAACCCAAAGCAATATAAATTAAAATAAATTCATACTTAGGCAAAACCTAGAATATCTTCTGAGAAAAAAGAGAAAAAGAGAAAATATTAGTATTATTCAGAAAAAAAAATGTATTTCCATCAATGAGTAGAAGTTAATCTGATACCTGACTTTTCAATATAAACAAATGAATTAGAAAAAAGTGTAATACCATCTTTGTGGGAAATAAATTCCCATTGGGATTCCAAATCCAACAAAAATATCTTAACAAAAATGAAGGTACAGGGGCGCCTGGGTGGCTCAGTCGTTCAGCATCTGCTTTCAGCTCAGGTCATGATCCCAGGGTCCTGGGATGGAGCCCGGCATAGGGCTCCCTGCTCTGCGGGAAGCCTGCTTCTCCCTCTCCCACTCCCCCTGCTTGTGTTCCCTCTCTCTCTGTGTTTCTCTCTGTCAAATAAATAAATAAAAACCTTAAAAAAAATGAAGGTACAATAATAATTTTAAAACAATCAAAACTAAGAATTCATCAGTAGAAGGCAGAGTCCCATTTTGTTCTCAAAAATATTTGATACTCTCTCAAATTATTAATATCCCTATGAGCTTCTATTTATGTGGGTTATAATATTTGTTGTTTCATAAATTAAAACTGAAAACTTAAAATATTTAATTTGTGAAAAAATAAATCTATTTTATGTTAATATGAATAGTATACTTTTATGAAATATAATGATATATGTCAAAATAAAAACAATTATTAAGAAGACTTGCATCATTATATATTTTGGTAAGTATGGTTAATGCCTAACCTCATGGATAAGAGCTGGAATCTCATATTTGCTTCTTTATTCAATCTGTTATATGTTGTTTTAGTTGAAGCAGATGAAATATATTCACATAGATAGTTAATGCTAATTATTATTTTACAATCACAAGGCCAAATATAACGGCTTCCTAGAGGTTGATTTCTAATGGATCATTTTACATGAATGTGACTTTATACATATGAAAAGTCAAAGGGTGACTTCAAAGTAAAAGAGTTTTTCTGTGATTTTTTTTTTTTTTTTTACTTTTTATCAGTAATGTGTACAGCAAATATTTTCTTCTGGCATTTTATTTGATTGCTGTATTTCCCCATACCATTCATCAATAGCATCACAGCTGTTAAAATTTGATTAATCTTTGATCATCTCTCCATAAAATATGAACAGGTGTGAACCTATGAATTGGAACTATTGGTGACTCACTCATGCTTTGTAAAAGGAGTAACCTATTCAAGAAATCATGTCTATGATTTTTGTTTGATGGCATTTAAATTCAGCAGTCCAAAATGTCCAAAGAAAACTTGTCCCCTTATAATCAATATATAAATAAAGCAAGAATGGAATATTTAGACCGGAAAGTTTTTTTTAGAAATACCTTTTTATAATAGTGTTCGGAATATAAAATGCCTCCTAATTAAAGTTATTGTAATATTATGAAAAGCAAAAATATATTTGTGAGAAATTTAATCTTGCCATGTTTTTCACTATTTTATTCTACTAATAAATATCATGTTTTCTCACTTAATCTCATGTCACAGTCTTCTTTCAATTATGAGAGATAATTAAAAGAAACATTCATAACATAATCTCTCCCTGTTTAGATGTGGCATTAATGAGCTTAAGAGACTAAATGTAAATGGGCAATTTAGATGAAATAGTTTGAAATTTATTGAATTACAACAAATTCAGAAAAAAAAGTCACCATTCATAAATTATTGTTTCTTTTCACCTTTGGAGTGGTTCTCTCTATAGAAACAATAATTTCACTTTCTATAATTCTAATTGGATATTTTCAAAAAGTGAGTGAGACATTTGGGGAAATTTGAAAATGGATTGCAAATATTACATACCTCTGGTGTGTCAACATTGGATTTTTCGGATGCCATTGTAGTTTTGGGTTTATGTGGGGGAAAATTATTTTTCTGAGGAAAAGAACATTGATCTATGCAAGGATGAGGTATCCCAGTAACTCTATGCCTGATATTTGGTATTTGGCAAAAAAAAAAAAAAAATGTGTAGCTACGTATTCTGTGTGTTTGTGCGTGCCTGTGCATGTGTGTGTGTATGTGTGAAGAAAGATAATAAGAAAGAGAAAAAAAGAGAAGGAAAGAACAAACAAATGCTAACAACTGTGAACAAGAGTAAAATGTTAAAAATTAGCAAATTATGTAGATGAAGAACATATAATATTAATTACATTATTCTTTCTACCTTTTGTTAGAGTTACAAAATTGAAAATAAAAAGAAAAACATTAATGGGTAAAGAGAAGGTTGAAAACATCCAACTTTAACAGCTTTAAGAAGTATATAGGCTGGGCGCCTGGGTGGCTCAGATGGTTAAGCGTCTGCCTTTGGCTCAGGTCATGATCCCAGGGTCCTGGGATCGAGTCCCACATCGGGCTCCCTGCTCCTTGGGAGCCTGCTTCTCCCTATGCTTCTCTCTCTCTCTCTCTCCTCCTCTGTCTCTCATGAATAAATAAATAAAATCTTTAAAAAAAAAAAGAAGTATATTGGCTGCATTTCTTTTAAGGCATGTCATATTTTAGATGGTTGAGGATATTTTCAACTCCATAATTAATTTTTAACACAGGCATTTATTTGGAACTTTTCTTATAATATCATTATAATCTAACATTTTCACCCACTGATAGATTAACTGTCTTAAACATTCTCTAAAATGTGCTCCATGAACCAGCAGTATCACATTGTTAGAAATGTCAATTCTCAGACCTACTGAATCAGAAATCCTGGGAACAAGGCCCTACAATCTGTGTTTTAACAGTCCTTTCATATGACTCTAATATATATTAAAGTTTGCATACTACTGTCTTAAATTATTGACTTAGATATTTGTATATTTATTCAATCATCCATTCATTCATATATTAATTTTTTCACTTAGCAAATATTGATGGAGACTTTGCTATTTTCAAAGTAAATGTTGAACAGAGATGAATAAGGCAATGATTGCCTTTAATGATTTCTCAGACAGAGGCGAATTCACCTAAATTATCCCAACAATTGCGTATGCTAAATGCCAAAAAGTTATATGTCAACACAGGAGATCCATTGTAGGATATTAAGGGTCAGGTTCTCAAAGTTCACGATTATTGAGTGGTTTCATGAAAAACGTATGAGAGATATGGACTATGGATTTTTCCAGCCATTGGTAGCTTTGTGAGTAGATACACATGTTAGGAAGGAATTTAGTTTAATAATATAAGAATTTTAGGCCAGTTAATATGACAAGTCAGGAGACCAGCAAAGGTTTTGGAAGTAGGCATCATGATAAATTGAAGCTAGATAAGAAGGAGGAAAGTAAGATGATATGAGGGAAGGGCTGGGTGGGAGACAGCGCAGAGTACTAGTTGAATCAACTGAGTTCCATGATTGCTGAAAACGGAGTATTGTTGGTGGTAAGCAGCCAAACTATGTAATTATGGCTAATATGTGCAACATCTTAACTTGAGATATTGCAGTTGCTTCAGGTCTAGGTAATAAAATACCTAGTATATAGAGCCATGCAAGTGAGTAATGGAAGTAGGGTGGAGATCAGTATTAAGAAAGAACAGTTTTAGTAACTCAGAAGCCAGGATGCCAGTTACGTAGAACATTGAAAGGATTACATTTTGGATAGTGACTGTGACCCAGAATTTGTATATGACCTCTGTGCCAAAAAATATAAAAGGCTGATAAAAGAAATAAAAGAATATTAAACAGAAAGATGTACACTTTGTTAGATACATATATCTTAGTAGTTAGATATATATACTTAAGTATTTCCTTTTGTTGCCGTTAACAAATGACATTCTTTCTTATATTTGATATCACATTGTTGATTGCTAGTACACACAAAAAATATTTTTGTACATTGACTTTGCATTCTGCAGCCTTGCTGATCCATTTTTATAGCTTATGTAGATTATATGGAATATTCTTTGTAGATAATAATGGCATGCGAATGCAAGCAGTTTTATTTATTTTTTTTCTAATATATATTTTAGTTGTTCACTCATTCATTCATTCATTCATTCATACATTTGTCTTTTCTCCTTGCATAGGCTCTCTAGTATATTGTTGAATATGAGTGGTGATTGTGGGCTTATTCTTGATGTTCAGTTGTTTTGCTGCTATTTACTGAGGTTTTTGTTTTTTGTTTTAATCAGGAATGGATGTTGAAGTTTGGCAAATAGCTTTGCTGCATTCTTTGAGATAATCTTATAGGTCCTCTTTTTAAATCTGGTTTTATGGAATTATAATTATTGATTTTCAAATGTTGACTCCACCATGCACTCATGATAAAAACCCACTTACTCATGATTTTCTATCATTTTCATTAAACTTCTTAAGATTTTACTGATAAATTATATTTTTAAATTATAAATTTATAAATTATAAATTATATTTTTCTGGTTTTAGCATTATAGAACTCTGGCTGCAAAAAAATATGAGTTGAAAAGTGTTTCCTCATCTATTTCTGGGAAATTTGCATAGAAATGTTATTTGTTCATCAAATGTTTATAATTTGCCAGTGAAGTTATCTGGGCCTAAAGTTTTCTTAGTTGAAGTTTTAAACTGTAAATTCATAACTTAATAAGTATAGTGTAAGTCATTTACATCTTTTTGAATAAACTTTGCTAGTTCATATCTTTAAAAAACTAGTAAGTACATCAAGGTTGTCGGATTTATCCTTTTAATGCCTAGATTCTGAGGCTATGTTAATTCTTCATTTTGTCACTGGTAATTTATCTTTTAATTTTAATTTAAACTTACCTTTTATTATCTTCAATTTATCTTTTAATTTTTAAAATTTATCTTTTAATCTTTGTTGGTCAGGCTAGAGATTATCAATTTTACTGATTTATTCAGTGAACCAGCTTTTGGTTCCATTGAGTTTCTCTATTGTTCTTGTTTTCAAGTTTATTACTTTCTGCTTTCAGATATAATTTTCCCTTCCTTCTCCTTGTTCTGAGTTAAATTTGCTCTTCCTTTTCGAGTTTCTTAAAGTAGAAGCATGTACAATACTTTGAGATATCTCTTCTAATGTAAGCATTTCATGCCATAAATTTTCTCATATGAAACATTTAGCAGAATTGCACAAATTTTGCTATTTTGGCCTTCAAATAATTTTCTTCTAATTTTAATTATGACTTTCTCCTTGATCCATGGGTTATTTAGAGGTGTGACCTTTAATTTCCAAATATTTGTAGATTTTCTAGGTACATTTCTATACTAATATCTTCAATTGCATTAAGGTAAGAGAATATGCTTTGTATAACTTTAATTTTTGAAATATGTTGAGTTATTTTATATGATCTTTTTTGGTGAAAATTCCATGTACATTGAGAAATTGTTTGGGAAGTATTTTGCAATTATCAGTGAGGTCCAGTGGTTGGTGGTATTGTGCAAGTCTACTTTAATCCTGGCTGAATTTCTGTCTACTTCTTTATGAGTTAATCACACAGAAGTGTTGGAGTCTATTAAGTACAACTGTGGATTTGTCTATTTCTCCTTTCCTGTTAGTTTTTGCTCCGTGTATTTTGAAGTTCTATATATATAAGGTGCATGTGCATTTACTATTGTTGTGTCTTCCTTTGTTATTGATCTGTTTTTCTTATTGTCCATCTTTTTTTTCTAATGTTGTTCCATTGTTTGTATATTAATAAGTCTATTTTGTGTTATATTACTATAGCCACTGCAGTTTTACTGTGAGGAAATTTTTCATGGAATATATATTGCATCCTTTTATTTTACCTATCATTTTCTTTATCTTAAAAGTGGATTCTAATAGCACATTGTTGGGTCTTTATTTTTTATCCAATTTGACAATGTCTTTTTTTTGCTATTTGTTTTTAATCTAAATGTTGACATTTAGATTTATGTGTTCTGTTTTTTATCTTTCCATGTATTTCCTTTGAGTTTGTCCTTTATTTCCCTTACCCTGCTTTCTTTTGTAATATTCTATTTTTGAATCTTTGTAATATTCTATTTTTATAACTACTGCCTTTTTTCTTTGTCTATATTTATATATGTATGTATCTGTCTATCATCCATTCATCTATCTGTCACCTATCTTCTATCTACCGTTTAGTGGTTCCTCTAGAGATATCAGTATACGTACTTAACCTTGTACAGCCTAGTTGGTGTTAATGTTTACAACTTCAAGTGAAATGTGGAAACATTTCAAACATATAGATCTAGATCCCTTTGCTTAATGTGTTATATTAACAATGTTTACAATTAAAGTTATAATTTTTACTTTAAATGGTCATATAGATTTTAAATAATTTGAGAGTAGAAAAACAGCTTTTTGTATTTACCCAGATATTTACTATTTATTTGCTTTTTCTATTCTTTCATCCCTTTGAGTGGTGATTCAAATGTCAGTATTACACTCAAAGACTTTGCTATGCTTCTTTGAAATTGTTACATTAATTTGTAATTCAGGTAATAGTTTGAGAGTGGGGCAGTATTTTATACCATAATATAACCCTCCAGGGTTTTGCTATGCTGGTTTGGGTCGGCCCTGTGGTTGTGCAACAGGTTGAGATAGCGACTTGTACAGTTTCACAGAGTAACTCACCTCCACTACTGAGTCTTCAAGTTTTGAATCCTCTCCACAATCCACTCTTTTCTGAGTATTTTCAAAATCCTTAGGTAGTTGCTTATTGCTTTTTGCCCAGTGTTTTTTAGTTGTTTTCAGCAAGAGAGATAGGTTGAAATGAGATACCCTTATTTTGGGGGTAATTAAATAACAATGACTTAGTATTTAAAGCTGTATTTTAAATTAAAAATAAAAAGTTATTTTTGCTAATCCTTCTAAATTATACTTGACAATCTTGCTTTATACTGGTGTTCAATTCCAAAAATTAGACTATCCTCAAATTCATTCAATTTTCCTTAAAACTATATATATCACGGATACTCTCATAGTCTGCCTTGCATTTATTTTGCTTTGAAAGTTACCAGTGATTTTCTTTTGGAAATATGTAATTTATTTAATTTATTTTATTTTTTTAAAGATTTTATTTATTTATTTATTTGAGAGAGAGAATGAGATAGAGAGAGAGAGAGCACGAGATCCAAGAGGGTCAGAGGGAGAAGCAGACTCCCTGCTGAGCAGGGAGCCCGATGCGGGACTCGATCCGGGGACTCCAGGATCATGACCTGAGCCGAAGGCAGTTGTTTTAAAGCTTCCTAAATTCTCAGGAACATTTGCTGTCATGGATGATCCTGTTTTCTTAAAACATTTTCCCACTTGTTCCAAAAGCTTTCCTTTCATGATTCTACTCCTGTTATGTAAATTGCCATCCATCATCCAAGACTAGATCTAAGCCTCTAAAATCAGAAAAATATGGATGAGATTTTGTGTCTTCTCTTAGAATGTATAGTTTATTGCCTGACACATGTTGAACCACAACAATGACAACAATGCATCAATATTTTATCTGTTTCTGTGTTAAATAGCTATATTGGCCGTAGCAATTCTCTGTATTCTGTACTTTGAGATATTTTTTTAAAGATTATTTTTTATTTGAGAGAAAGAGCAAGTGGGGGAGGGGCAGAGGATGAGAAAAATAAGCAGACTCTGCACTGAACACAGAGCCCGACGTGGGGCTTAATCTCAGGGCCCTGAGCCAAAATCAAGAGTCGGACGCTCTACCTCCTGAGCCACCCAGGCGCCCCATAGATGTTTTAATCCTTTGTTAGATATCCAATAGTTGGTCAATGTGTCCCTTAAGGGGTAGCAGTAAGCAATAAGTACAGTATATTATCACCACTGAGCAATGATTTTACATCCTCTTTTGTTATTGAATATATTTTGATGGGAGGTTGATTTAAAATGTCAAATGGATGCCACATATCAATCTTGTAGTCAATTAAGACTTCTTTGTTATAATTTGTCATAAAAGCACACCCCCATTCTGTACTGATTAGATTGACTTTTTAAACTGAATATGGTATTTAATATAATCCTTTTTCAATTTCTTCACATAAGGATGGCCGTATTTTTCCACAACATTTTATTCTCTGCATTTACGATCTTTATATTTTAATTTTCTTACTGTCTTTTTTTGAGGATTACATCATATACATATTTGATATGCATGCCTTTTAGAATGTTTTCATGAGCACAAGTCAGAACTACTTATAGTGTTACAATTAAGGTACAAACTCACCTCTTAGGTTACACTGGCCCATTAATCAACATTTTCTGGGTACAGTTATGTTCAGTTAATGATAAATCTCCTAAATATATTTTAGTGTGTTGTAGGGGAAAAAGATATAAATACAATTTTACTTTCAATTTCTTTGACATCTATTTAAAGATTTATTGAAAGGGTCTATCTTTATTTGCACATACAGTCTGGTAAAATTGCCTTTTTTGAAAATAAGAAAGCTTTCTGTAGGCCAGATGCATAAACTACTTGACAGATGTTGTATTCCTGCTTAGCTTCCCAATCACTTTCATAGATGGATTTACTGCTTTTTTGTGCAAGAAGCGCTGGGTTTCAGTAAAGATGCCAATAATTTCATATGCAGTGACCTTGGCATGAAGTAACTATTCCAAAATTGTGAAATAGCAGCTGTGTGAAACTTATTAGTTACCTTCTTTACACACAATGTGTTCACATTTTTTTTGTTTTTACCTTTTTCCTCATAAATATAATTCAGCAATTTGGTTACCTTGAAATTGTACATAAAGGAAAATATGTAAGCGCTCATCATAATGAAGGGTATTTAACTCATCAGGATTCTAACTGCAAGCATTTGCTTTGGAGAAATGTTTAAGCATTCACTGTATAATGGGCAGAATAATCATAGAAGGCCCATTATAGTGTGTTCCTTGCATCCTTTTATATTGCCTCAGGGAACAGACAGCAGGTCGTTAAAACGTTTTATTTAAGGCTCTAACAACTTTTGTATCAGGAAAATCACAAGCATTGGTGCATGCTCTTACAAAATATTCACATAATCATTGCTGAAAATCACCTCCTTAAAAAAAAGTTCTGTGATATCTTTATAAGTACACAGAAATTAAAGAGTGAGAAAAAAATCCTCCTGTTTTCTTCTTGGTTAATGATATATTTCCTTATTGTAGAATAGGATTCCATTTGTTTTTATTTTATTTGAGTTTTTGTATTATTATTTACTTACAAATGTTTCTATTGTTTTCTATACCATCTTTAACAGTTTTAAGTATAAAGTTTATGTGTCATGAAAAGGTTTTGAAAGTTTTCCTTCTTTTTCCATTTCCTGGGACAATTTGTGTCACTTTGGGAATATGTGGATATTAATAATTTAATAGAATTTCCCTATAAAGACATCAGGATTAGTGGGGTAATCCTTTAGTAATTTTCTCTCTTTTTCTGAGAAAATGTGGTTGTTTAAGCTTTTTTTTACTAAGAATTTTATTTTCCAAGATTTTACATTTTATTTGTTTTAAAATTTACTTCCACAGAGTTTTGCAAAGTTGTGTATTTTTTACTTTTTCTCTAACTTAATAGTTATTTTCTTCTTGTCACATTTTATTTTTTGAATTTCGGTTTATCAACTTTTTATGCAAAGGTTACTTAGCAGTTTTACATTTTATTGAATTTTTTCAATAATGAGCATTTTAACTTATTAGCTGTTTTAGCCTTGCTAAATTCTGCTTTTATGTATTATTTTCTTCCACAATTTATTTTGGTTTATTTTATATCTTTTTTTTCTAGATATTGTAGTCAGAGATTTAATTAACCTATTTTCATTTTTTATTTTATTGTTTAGTATTAGGGTATTAGGAATCATAGTGAAAGCCTGCTCTCTGCTTATTCCTTTTCTCAATAGCTTCTGTTCCACACACACTCCTCCCTCAAGGAAAGGGAAGTCAGGAGACACAATTTAATCTCCTTGTGAAATAAACTTCCAGTTAAATGGACTATTGATATGTTCTGTAAAGAAGAGAACTATCTGAAGTATAATTCTTAGCTGGATGAACTTGATTAATTTTATATTCTGTGTATGAAAATCCCATTATATGAAGTCGAGGGGAAGGGACATTTCCTGCTATTTGTTTCTACTGACTGTTCTTCTATTTGATTTGCATTTTCTACCTAGCTATCAGTTTCTGTCTCTGTCTCTATTTCATTTATTCTCTTTCCCTTTTTTTCTGAGTCCACAGTTTGCAAATTTTATCAGAAATTAAATTTTGATTTAAAGTGCAACTGTGCCATAAGTACATGTTTTGTTTTGTTTTTCTCCTACCAGGCATCCTCTGCTTTTTACCTACTCAGGCCTAATTTAAGGTAATTTCCAAGATTTGGGTTTCCTAGACAACATAAGTAGCATATGGAGACATCTCTCTCTAATGCCATCATTCAGTTCTTCAAATCAGAATTTCTGCATGACAGAGATGCTCAGGAGTTTATTTTTTATTAGTTATTAACTTTTTAGTATTTTATAATGACATTTTCAAATATACGGAAAAATGGAAAGGAATTTTCCATGATCACCTGCATTCTACCATTCTGCCACCAAGATTTGACATCTCTTTTATTCTATTCGTTTTATCATCTCTCTACATAATCCATCCATCCACCTTTTATTTTGATTAATTTCAAAATAAGTGCAGACATCATTACACTTCACCCATAGACATTTTAGCATGCTAAAGTTAGTATTCTATATTTTTACTGATCATTTTAGGTAAAGCTTCCATAAAATGAAATGCAGTAATCTTGGTATTTAATTTATTTTGAGAAATACATACACTTGTAACCCAAACTACTGTCAAAATGTAGGTAACTTTCATTACCTCAGAAAATTTCTTTGTATCTCTTCTTGTCAATTTCTGTCCTCACTCTTTAAGAAGCAATAGCTATTGTGACTTTTTCCAGCACCCGTGGTTAATTTTGCTTGCTCTGGACTTAATTGACTTGGAATTGTATATTATGCATTCTTGTATAGGACATTTCATTCAGTTTAATATTTTTGATGTTTATATGTGTGGTTGCATGATTTTGCATTGTTTTAAAAAGGAAAGGAAAATATAAAATTTTGGACACCTTAATGCAAGATCCCCAAGAGATTTCTGAGTAGCACAGCTAAAACTGAGTAAAGTGCTAATATGGAAGAATAAGTGATCATATTGGGGTGAAACTCTTTTTAAATAATTTCGACCTGTTTAATCAAGCAATTCACATATTTGTTAAAAAGTTTCTTTGTCTATAGTTATTTAGTGACACCTACATACATTTTATATACATCACCTTTGTTGATGCCTGAAGTGTTTTTCCAAATATCACCATTTGGAGTGCCTGGGTGGCTCAGTTAGGTGAACATCTGCCTTTGGCTCAGGTCATGATCCCAGGGTCCTAGGATCGAGCCCCGTGTCAGGCTCCCTGCTCAGTGGGGAGCCTGCTTCTCCCTCTCCCTCTGCCTGCCGCTCCCCCTGCTTGTGTTCTCTCTCTCTGTCAAATAAATAAGATCTTTTAAAAATATCGCCATTTGAGATTCTACAAATTACATTTGAAATGTTCAGTAATTCATCAGTTGTGTATAATACCCCGTGCTCATCACATCCCATGCCCTCCTTAGTGCCCATCACCCAGTTACCCCATCCCCCCACCCGCTTCCCCTCCAGCAACCCTCAGTTTGTTTCCTATATTTAAGAGTCTCTCGTGGTTTTTCTCTCTCTCTGATGACTTCCCATTCAGTTTTCCCTCCCTTCCCAATGATCTTTTGTTCTTACATACTGTTTCTTATATTCTACATATGAATGAAACCATATGAAATTGTCTTTCTCTGATTGACTTATTTCACTCAGCATAATCCAATTCCATCCACATCGATGTAAATGGTAAGTATTCATTCTTTCTGATGGCTGAGTAATATTCCATTGTATATATATACCACATCTTCTTTAATCATTCATGTAGATTTTTTCCTACATGCTTATTTATAATATTGCAGGGAGTTTTGGGAATGCACATGTATTTTTTCCTATAAATACTGGCTGAAACACATTGTAGTGAGATATACACTTCATAGGAAAATTGGATATTAAAAACCAAGAGAGATTCTTTCAAAGAAAATACTAATTGGGTAGATGTTCTGCAGAATATGCCTGGGTTAGGAACCCAAGTTTGCTTTATTTTCATTTCAAATCTTAGCAAAAGTAGTTTTCCTTTTCTTATTATTCTGCCACTGGATATGTTTCTTCCATAAACTTTCTCTGGGGTTTAGCCTGAGTCCCAGGATCCTGCATGAACCTAAGATTCCATGGTCTCCAGTATGTCTGTCTAAACCCAAACATCTTGTTTAATTATATAAGAGAGGCACAGCTTTAGCAGTAACTTTCTACTCTGGTTTTTACTATCTCTTACATTTTCATTGTTCTTGTCTATTGCATAATTCCTGTAGTTTTTTCATGTGAACTAAACTATGTATGTTGTGGGATTTCTTAAAACGTATTTTATCAATTGCTTTAAGCATGTTAAATCAAAGTTCAAGATATTTAGTAAGCCATACTGCAAGAAGTAGTTGAACTTGAAAACCATATTTTATTTTTTTATTTCTTTTTGAAAACCATATTTTAAAGATTATAGCAGGAGATTTTAACCTCTTTTCCTTAGTTGGTAATTTTCTGTTTTACTTGGTTTAGTTATTAGGTATTAGGTGAAAGAGAGCGTATATTAGAGTTGCATTCTGCCATATTTACTACCAGTTTTACTCATGGTCTTTTTTTATTTTTGTTGTTGTTGTTTACAATGATTATTATGCTACTTATTGTTTTATTACTTATTCACTTTTAAATTTTTTAACACTTTAATAATATATTATTTAAATTATTTTCTGAAATCTTACAGGGCATTGCTAATTTCTGATTGAGTCATTTCATAATTTGATTGTCCCAAATATCAGTAAATAGTAAAATACAAATTATTTTTTTCAAACTTGCTTTAACTTATGTGAATCACACATTTTTATGAATAGAGCAAGTACTTGTTCTCATGCAGCAGTGAAATTTTTAGTTAGATCAGGACTTACATGTTTTAGTCTACAAAAAGTCAAGTATCTAGCAAGCTCACAAATATTAGGCCAAATGTACTCAACCTTAGGAGAGAGTTCCATCTGCTCATTTGCTCATATTCTAGTGTCCCTGTTGTGTAGCACAGTGCCTGGTACATACTAAATGCCTGACATGTTAAATATTTGGTCAATGGACTGTTGTACTAGCATGATTTTGTGACTTTCTTATGTAACATTCGGTAATTCTGAGAAAGTAGTCAGTATGATTGCCCACAATTGAAGATTGGCAATGTAAGGAAATCAGATAAGGATTACATCTTATTATTAAAATGCCTGAAAACATTATTTACGATAATTCCTCCTGAACTAACAGATGGGGATTAACAACAAAATTAGCAAAAGAGTAGACAATATATAATGACAAATCATGTTCAAAAAGGACTACTTTGTGAAGAGTAAAAGTATGATTGCTTCATGGGATTTTCTTCTTCCATGACACACATTTCATTTATAGGTAAAGATGTCAAAGGCTTCTTTAGACTTCACTTAGGCAATTAAGTCCACTAGGCTTCATCATGTATAACATCTTAGAAAAAAATAGGTTCAATTTTTCAGTATTTTCTTTCAAAATAGTCTTTTCCGTAGGATTGTGAAATATCATAATCTTTTATTTTTCTTCTTTCTTTTAATCTTCTTTTGGTATCTTTTATTTATTTATTTATTTGACAGCGAGAGAGATAGCGAGAGAGGGAACACAAGCAAGGGGAGTGTGAGAGGGGAGGCAGGCTTCCCACTGAGCAGGGAGCCCGATGTGGGGCTCCATCCCAGGACCCTGGGATCATGACCGGAGCTGAAGGCAGATGCTTAACGACTGAGCCACCCAGGCGCCCCGATTCTTTTGGTATCTTTTAACATCATCCCTTCCTTTTCCCTGTCATGTGTTTCACTACCAGTTCTTGGTCTTTTTCTTAGCCATTTACCTTCCCCATGAGGACTTGATCCATACTTCATTTTCAGTTTCCATTTAGAAATACAGTTCAAAATTGTGATTGACATACAGTTCCATTTCTCTATTTGATATTTCCAGTAGTATGTCTCATACATGATTGAAACTCAATGTGTCAAGAAACCAAGTTCATCTTTAGTTCCCTTCTTGTTTCCTACTCCTAACACTTTTGGTATTAAAAATTTTACCCTACCCTTCCTCTTATAATTAAACAAGAAGCAAGCACCTCTACCAGTTGTGCAATCTGGAATCCTAGACATCCCAGACTCGCCAGACTTGCCTTTTCTCTCATTCCCATATTCCTGTCGAGTTCACATTCAACGTCTAAATACATTTCAAATTCTTCCTCTTGATGTCATCTTTAATCACTAATTCCTGACAAGTACACAATTTACTTATACTGACCATTATGTCATTTCTCAATTTGGGACACTTTTGGAACATGAAAAAGCTGTAAATATGTATGTAAATATGATGTAAATAATTACATAAAGATAACTGACATTAACAAGAACAAACCAAGAATTGTTCTCTCTACTTAAAGATCATACCTTATCAACACTTGTTCCTACTCCCAACAATTCTCTTCACTACAGTAAGTTAAATTTTAAAATGCAAACTTGTCAATAACACTTTTATATTGCTCTTAAGATTAACACTGCAATTCTTAGCATGGCATGTAAGACTTTGCATAATCTGGCTTTTGCCTTCATCTTCAAATGTATCAGTGCTTCTCTCCATCCTGCTCACTGTGCTCCAGTCATTGGACTTTTTATTGCATTTTCTCAAATGACTGTGCATCCTTGCAATTCAGGATTTTGCATGAGTGGTGATCTCTGAATGATACAATCCTCTCCTCACTCTTTGCCTAGATAATCTCTGCTCATTCAATGCTTAGCTGAAATATGACCTTCTTAGGTAACTCTTCCACTGAAACCCTACTTAAGCCATTTCTAAGAAATTCCCACAGTAGACTTGGCATCTCCTTTTTGACCCTTCTCACATATACCACCTATTTATATAGTTTTTTAACTCAAACACCCTACTATAATGTCAGCCCTGCATAAAATAAGAGCTCTGAATGCATCATTCATCAATTTATCCTTAGTGATTTAAAAAGTCCATTGTAGAAAAGTAGTTTTAAAAAAAAAAAACAGGCTCATAAAAGCCTGAAAGAAGCTACTGTCCCAATATTAGCGAGGATGCAGAGAAAGGGAAACCTCCTACACTGTTGGTGGGAATGCAAGCTGGGGCAGCCACTCTGGAAAACAGTATGGAGGTTCCTCAAAAAGTTAAAAATAGAGCTACTCTATGACCCAGCAATTGCACTACTGGGTATTTACCCCAAAGATACAAATGTAGTGATCCGAAGGGGCACCTGTACCCCAATGTTTATAGCAGCAATGTCCACAATAGCCAAATTATGGAAAGAACCTAGATGTCCATCAACAGATGAATGGATAAAGAAGATGTGGTGTATATATATACAATGGAATATTATGCAGCCATCAAAAATGAAATCTTGCCATTTGCAATGATGTGGATGGAACTAGACGGTATTATGCTAAGCAAAATAAGTCAATCAGAGAAAGACAAGTATCATATGATCTCACTGATATAAGGAATTTGAGAAACAAGACAGAGGATCATAGGGGAATGGAGGGAAAAATGAAACAAGATGAAACCAGAGAGGGAGACAAACCATAAGAAACTCTTAATCTCAGGAAACAAACTGAGGGTTGCTGGAGTGGAGGGGGGTGGGAGGGATGGGGTGGCTGGGTGATAGACACTGGGGAGGGTACGTGTTGTATGAGTGCTGTGTATTATGTAAGACTGATGAATGACAGACCTGTACCCCTGAAACAAATAATACATTATATGCTAATAAAAGTAAACAAATAAAAAAAGAAGCTACTGTCCTTTTAATGTTTTTCTTTACTTAAGTTCAGTGCTTGATTTAGAGTAGTGAGTAAGGATTCATCATGATAAAGATGGGGAAAGATAGGTCATTAGCATAGGAAAGAAAGTGGGTCATTTTTGTGTTTATGTAGGCAGTTTAGTATCACATTTCCATCACCTGGCATTTTAACAAAATTGCTATCTCAAAATGGACTTTTAATTGGCAAATCTGATAGATTATTTTGAATCCCCATCTTCTTTGTCTTCTATAGTACTGGCAACTATCTCTTTTCTAAATTTTTTTTTTCAAAATGCTTCTGTACCCTGTTTTATCTTCTATCCCTCTGATAACTCTATCTCTATAATTTTTTTTAAAGATTCTATTTATTTATTAGAGAGAGAGAATGAGAGATAGAGAGCACAAGAGGGAAGAGGGTCAGAGGGAGAAGCAGACTCCCCGCCGAGCAGGGAGCCCGATGTGGGACTTGATCCCGGGACTCCAGGATCATGACCTGAGCCGAAGGCAGTCGCTTAACCAACTGAGCCACCCAGGCACCCCTATCTCTATAATTTTTTTCCTCCTTTTCTGTGTTTAGACATTCATGGAGATTCATTCACTCATTTAGTAAATACTTACATGTTCACTTTTGCTTAGTTAGTCATTCATTCATCCATTCAAATTATATTTATTCTGTGTTTCCAATGTAAAATGCTTATCCATGAACAGAATCCAACACTGAACAAAGCAAATATAATCCCTGCTCCTCTGACAGTTATTAGAGGTACATAATGAGTAAGTTACACAAGTTTCCTGCTATTATAGGGCTTGCATTTTAGTTAGTGAGGAGGAGTGAGTAGGGAAAGAAGATAAATTAATAAAAATACAGATAACAATATTTTTGAAGAAATGTTAAGTTTTGTTAAGAATGTAAGACACATCATATGCTATCTTAAATAATATAGTTAGGGAAAGTCTCTCTTAATGGATGTAATTTAGGCTGAGACTTATCTGATGAAAATGTTGATCATGAAGATCATCATAGGACAAATGAACCTATCAGGTAGATGGAAATAGCAGGCACAGAAGCGCTTAGGAGAGAACAGAAGTGGGCTTGCTCAAGTACCAACAATACCAGTGGTGATGGAAATTAGTGAGGGAGGAAATATTAATGGAAGGACCACTTACTTTGTTTTGTTCTTACTCCTTCATAGATCACAGCCAATACTTGGACTTGGCAGTTGCAAATTGCATCTCATTCCTGGATTACAATAATTTTGGATTTCTTCTATTATAATGTTGTTATTATACAGGGATTGGAATATCATCTTAGGTAATTTCATTTGTTGCCTGCAAGTTTCTTATCACTAATGGCTCACTAATATTTTCCCTAAGTATGTATAATCCAAATGACACCTCCAGGTTCAATACTATGTACAAAAATAGGTTCATTTTCCATTTGAGCTTCTGGATTCTACCATTTAGCTCAATATTCATATTTTCTCCTGCTTTTGGCATAGGCCTGTATTGCTTAGATTTCATTTTGTTTAATTTTATTTATTTCTAAGATACAGTTAAGACAAGCCTATTACTGCATTTCATTCACTTTATTTCTCTCCATTACATGGAGATAAATTTGTCAAAAAGCTGTACGTTTTAAATACGCTAATTAATCCACCAGCCAATTCTAAATGTCTGCACCTTCTTAGCTTTTTACCAACCTACTAATAATTTGAATCTCTGTTCTTATAACAGCAATGCCTCCTATTCAACTCTAAGTAGGAAACACAGGTTTGGAATTGAGGAATAGTTGGATTAGAAGTAGAAATTTGAGAGTCATCTCATGGAGCTAATGACAGACACAAAGGAAGTGGATAATATTGCAAAGGGGGAGAATGGTATGTGTGTTATAAGGACCAAGACTGAATTTCTCTCCCCACCTTTAACCTTTGAAGGCTTCATCCTTGATAAATCCTTGCATAGAGTTCATGCCTATCATTTCTCCACCGTCATGGTTGTCAGTGTTTCACTCACTCTATCATCCCTGCTTCATGGGTGGGTTCTTAGACTTGGAAAATAAAACAAAGCATATCTTGATTACAATTGTAGTGATTGTGGTGGCTGCTACCTCAGCTGTTCTTCATGACCCTTATCACAGTCAGAACACATTGAGATTAGTTAGAGGCGGAGATTGTCAACCTCCTATCTCAGTTTTTCTTCCACATTGCTTCCTCTAACTTCATTTAACCATGATCTTAACCATTACCTCCATGATCTTCTACCAGAAATTAAAGCTGAGTATATTTTGAACTAAATTTAACCACCTTAAAAAAATTAATACAAATGACTCCTGAATTTTCGGAGTCCATGACTACACTATAATTGCATTAAGCAACTATACTAAAAAAATAATTCTCATCTCTCACTTACCTCCAGTTTCACCCAGCTGCACAGCCTTAAAATATCTAACCTGCACTGCATTTTATTTTTATTTTTTTAAGATTTTATTTAAATTCCAGTTAGTTAACATATAGTGTAATTTTAGCTTGAGTAGTAGAGTTTTGTGATTCACCACTTACATACAACATCCAGTGCCCATCACAACATAACCTACACTGCATTTTAAATTTATCCATTCCTTCCCATTCTCACTGCATTGTCTTGTTATTGGGCTGGATTTGCTAACTGTTCTTGACTATTCCTTCATCTCCATCTTCATTTATCACATTTTGAGATTCATTACCTCGAAACAGTTCCAAGTGTGTTTCTTTGATCTACTACACATATAATGAATAAACACCTTCAGTTATTTTAGTCAACATTTCTAATCTTAGAACAGTGATTTTCTACAACATAGTCTCATCCTACATTTTGCTCTCATCATTTATTACTTATATATACATGTAACTCTGAATAATTATTTATTTTTCAACATAAATGCATCATATTTTGGGTTTGTTTTCTAAAAGCATTTCCTTGTAAAGATTTCCCTATATAAATTATCTTCTTACTGAAGTGCCTGTCTAAACTATCATCTTCCCAAGGAACTTCTCTTATTTTTCAAGATGTTTTGTTTTTTCACTTT
This sequence comes from Eumetopias jubatus, assembly GCF_037043125.1. Lineage (NCBI taxonomy): Eukaryota > Metazoa > Chordata > Mammalia > Carnivora > Otariidae > Eumetopias > Eumetopias jubatus. The sequence continues at coordinate 157,436,825 of NW_028274809.1, read as the reverse complement.
GTTGTATGAACAGCTATGGTATATTTTACTTCTCCTAAATTTTCATAATCAAGACACATATTCTAGTATAATTTATGCTTATCTATGGATTTGTCTTATCATTCTACTAGATTTTTAAATTCTCCAACTTTAAAATAGTGTTTTTTTTTTTAAGATTTTGTTTATTTGTCTGAGAGAGAGAGAGAGCAGAAGCAGGGTGAGCGGCAGGCAGAGGCAGAAGCAGGCTCCCCGCTGAGCAGAGAGCCCAATGCAAGACTGGATCCCAGGACTCTGGGATTGTGACCTGAGTGGAAGACAGACATTTAACCTACTGAGTCACCCAGGTGTCCCAAGTGGTTTTGTTTTGTCTTGTTTTTTATCTGCAGTGGTTAGCATATTTGTATGCACCATGTTTTTGGTAAATAAATGCTAATATGAATTAAATACATGAATCAAGTTCTTTTACAACATATACTTTCATAAAAAATGATGGACTGTGTTATCCATTAAGAATATTTTTATTACCATGTAAATTCCTTAAGTAATCTTGAGCTTCAATCTGTCTTCTATAATGTTTATTTTTACAATGCATGTGGGTAAGCAAACTCAATTCAAATATGAGTACATGCCTGTAACTAAGTGCTTTATGAATCCACTTCTTCGTTACATTGTATGTCTTATCTTTATTAGCTTCTTGTCATATTTATAGACAATAAAAACTCTATAGCTACTGTGAAATGAGATGTATGCCTTCCTCAATGGTTTGGAAGTATTTCTAGTTTTTAAAATACATTTTACAGAAATGTAGCCATTTATGATATTTGAATTTTTAATGTTTCAGATAATTTCTTATTGAGTTTATCTTTCTAATGACTAAAAATAAAGGATAAATGATTCTTTAAACAATGAATTCATGAAAAATAAGTTCTTATTTGGTAATATGTACTTGATATGTAAAATTGTATTCAAGTTAGACTATGATAATTATTTAATAATTTCTTATTACATAATTACTTGTTATAATCACTGTTCAAACAATTTGATCTATTTATCGGCTATTGAAAATAAGTCATTTACAAATGTTAATTGCTTTATATTTGAAGGAACTATTATGGAATGTTTATATAACTAAAACATCTGCAGAGATTTTTAAATAATTGAATTACAAAGGACAATATTGTATAATTCCAGTTAAAAAAAAAAACAATTACAACCTTGAAATCCCTAAGGAAATAGTGGAGAGAGTACATCAATATATTATAATCCTTGGTGAAAATTTCCCCTCCCATGAAAGTATATATTAGAACAACATGTATAACTTCAAATTAATTGAAGATATAACTGAAGTTATAGATGTAAAATTCTCATGTGTAGTAAAATCTATTGTTCACAGATATCACAATGTACTTTAGGAGTTTTGGAAGGGACAATTAATTACATCAGAAGCCATTCGGTAACCTGCATATTAAGTGTCAAATAGGTCAAAGAGTCTTTGAAATATTTTCAGTCTGTTCTGTTGTTTTGTTTATTAGTTCCTGGACAAGTAAAAAACATGCAAAATAAAATAACCATAAAATATTGGAGCTACATTAACTATATTTAAAGCTAAGGAAAATGTGATGTCTAATTATTTTATGCCTCTATTTTGCCTGTTACTTAAAAACAATGAGATTTATAAATAGTGTAATTTTAGTTTTATGATAACCTAATGGATTAGGAAACTAGAAATCTTTATATTCCATTTTATAGAGGAAAACTCTGTTTTTCAATAAAATTGAACATAGACCTCAAATCTCTAGCATCCTCTACTTCTATTATTTTTCTGTAGCTACAGAGAAAAATGGGAGGTGTTTTGCACAATAAAGAATATACATCTTTTTAAAATAATGTACATCTTTAATAAAAGATACATTTTGCTATAATTTTCTGAGTGATTCCTTTGTGCCAGGCCATCTTCTAAGTGCTTTATTTTACCTAATCTTTAAAATATTCTAGTCAGTTGGATTTAGGTATTAACTACAGTTTATAGAAAATGAGAAACAAAAGGTAAATTACTGTGTTAAGATTTTGACCTTACTAAACTGCATAATTAGGATTCAGATCTGGCAGTCTGACACCAAACAGATTTAATCACATCATCACACTGCCTATTGTAAGTGAAATGGACTTATTTTTTTCTTGGACAAACAGGAAGAATTCTCTGATGAGGAGGAGCCATCTATGAAAAACAAAAACAAACAAACCTGATACAAATTTTCTAAGCAGATACATGCGAAGTATCTAAGGCAAAAATGATCAAGGTATTTGCTAGAAACAGGAAAAATAAAAATGTCTGTGGCTGGAACAGAAAGCAAGTGGTATGAATTCAAACAGACCTTGGCCAGTGTTTTGTATTATATTTTATGTGCATTTCATTCTTAAAAGGAAGGATATAAATTTCTCCTTAAAATGCTTGCTTGTTCTGTGTTTCAGTTACAACATCTATAACATAAGGATATAGTAGGAACCCTTTCATAAGGTTTCTTCCAAGGTCAGTTAAATTAATACTTTAATAGACTATGATACATATTGAATACTCAATAAATTTTAGCAACTCCTTATTCGCTAGTTTGGATAAGCCTCTGAGTAAATGCTTTTCCATTTTTAATTAGAAAAATAGGTATTTAGGGGCGCCTGGCTGGCTCAGTCAGTAGAGCATGTGACTCTTAATCAGGGTTGTGAGTTCAAACCCCAAGTTGTGCATGGAGCTTACTAAAAAAAATAAAAGAAAAATAGGTGTTATTTCCATAAAATGAAAAGGAAAATAAATGCTGGCAAGATAAAAACAAGAAGTATATAATCCAGGGCACCTGGGTGGCTCAGTCGTTAAGTGTCTGCCTTCGGCTCAGGTCATGATCCCAGGGTCCTGGGATCGAGCCCAGTATCGGGTTCCCTGCTCCGTGGGAAGCCTGCTTCTCCCTCTCCCACTCCCCCTGCTTGTGTTCCCTCTCTCGCTGTGCCTCTCTCTGTCAAATAAATAAATAAAATCTTAAAAAAAAGAAGTATATAATTTAAGTCAATGGCATATGAAAAGATATAAAAATGCATAAATTAGTAAATTTTAGAAAAACTAGAGAAAAATGAAATGAAAGCAAATGCTGAATTTGATTCCATAAAAAATATGTAAATATAACCAAAAAAGAATAAGGATAGAGTTAATCAGAATAAATATAAAGAAGAAAGAAGAAATCAAACATGAACACAACGCATATGTGAAGTGATTGAATCAAAGTGTATTAAATGCAATTTAAACTGCAATTTTAAATACAAATGCAGTTGTCAAAAATATATCATTCTGCTAGAAATGAATCTTTGCTTAAAAATTAAGTAAACCCAGAGTAAATAATTATATAAATATTGAAAAGAATATGAATTTGAATTTTAAAAATTAATGAATTTTATTATATTAAATAAAAACCCTTTAAAAAACAAAAATTTACAGAAAGCAAAGTCAAGAGCCATGTTGAACAGTTAGAAAAATATTTGCATTTCGTGTTATGGACAATAGTGGCACAAAAATATTTGTCTATCAGGGTACCTGGGTGGCTCAGTCGTTAAGTGTCTGCCTTCGGCTCAGGTCATGATCCCAGGGTCCTGGGATCGAGCCCCTGCATTGGGCTCCCTGCTCAGCGGGAAGCCTGCTTCTCCCTCTCTCACTCCCCCTGCTTGTGTTCCCTCTCTCGCTGTGTCCCTCTCTGTCAAGTAAATAAATAAAATCCTTAAAAAAAAATTTGTCTATCAAGTATTGAGTATAGAGTTTGATAGTTTTGTATTATATATGAAATATTTTAGTCCAGATTATATGCTTATTTCTACTTCAAGTTTTTTACTTCAGTATGAAAAAGTTTATAGTAATAACATTTTTTCATAGAAACAAAGTTCTTCAAATATTTTACAGACTATAGAGAAGAACTGTCATCAACTGGGTTGTCTTCTACAAATTTATTCTTTATATTTGAATAGTTGTGTTGAAAAGAAATGTATAAAATGCCCATTTGAAAGGAAATAAATATGCAAAGCCAAGAACCCTATTAAATGAGAATTCTCTTTTAGTTTATCTTATTAAATTCCAGTTGGGATTGTCTTTTAAGCTAAAATTTTGTGACAACAGATTACAGAGAGAGAAATAATTCTTTCAGTGGTATTCCTTTTTTTTTTTTTTTTTTTGGTGGGGAAGGGACAGAACCAAAGGGACAGAGAGAATCCTAAGCAAGCTCCTAGCCTGGCATGGAGCTTAAGGCAGGCCTGACCTCACAATCCTGAGACCATGACCTAAGCCTAATTCAGGAGTCAGACACGTACCTAACTGAGCCACCCAGGTGCCCCTTAGTTGAATTCCTTTTAACTACAACTATGATAAAAGCCAAGTATATATCTATTGCTATATTACACACATATATTATGAGCTTAATATATATTATATATATACTTAATATTTCCACGTATATTTTACCACAAGTATTACTTATTATTGTGCACTATTTACAAACAAAACAAAACAAAACGAAATTCTAAGCATTTTCTATTGGGCTATTACAACTGCTGTGTTTATTTACAAGGTGGTATATATGAGGGTGATAATATGAACTAGTATCTGAGTATTTTCAAACTAGTGTGAGCGCTATTTTGGATATTAAGTAAATTGTGAAGACAATTTGTGTAAGGCCATCAAATTAAGCAAATTAGAAATTTACTTAAACATGAGAAATTATCAAAATAGTGGCTTATTAAAGCTTAGCACTAGCTCTCAGTAGAGGAATTGTTCTAATGAAAGTTATCCTGAGAGTTTCTTTTTTAATTTGAGAAATTTGTAGCATTTATCCCTAAAATTCAAAAAATAGTCTTTTGAGTTCAAAGACATTATGAAAAAGTAAAATAAACATATTTTACTATATATTGTAAGAAAAAAGCATTACTTGATTTTGCTTTGTATATGAATACCACTTGAAACCACTTGGAAATAATTAGGAACACAAAGTAACTAAATAATGAATTAATTACAGATTAACATTTATATTTTGACCTGTGCCAGTTCTTTACACAAACATGATTTTTGTTTTTATTTAAAAATAAGTAAGAATCCGAGGAAAAAGTACGAGTAGAGAAGTACAGTTTTTTTTGTAGAGCAAATTTCTATGTCTTAAATAAGCAGGATTATTAAAATATTAAATTCACAACGTACTACTTAGCTGGAAGTACTGTTGTTTGTTTAAAAAAGAAAATTGAGGGGCACCTGGGTGGCTCAGTCAGTTAAGCTTCTGCCTTCGGCTCTGGTCATGATCCCAGAGTCTTGGGATTGAGCCCCATGTCCCCATGTCTAGTCCCCTGCTCAGCGGGGAGCCTGCTCCTCCCTCTCCTTCCCACTCCTCCTCTCTCTCGCTATCCGTCTCTCTCTCAAATAAATAAAATCTTTCAAAAAAAAAAAAGACAATTAACAGTTACTCTCATTTCCACCTTGCATGCATGATGCTGAGTGAGTAAACAATATAAGTTTGCTGGGTAAAATCTTAGAAGCTTGTTGCAAAGAAAATGTCCAGTGGAAAGTGTCATTTGAAGGGTGTGTGTGTGTGTGTGTGTGTTTGCATGCATGGGGGTAGCATAATGCAACAGGAGGGATAATTAGCAGTATGTTCCTGGGGGGAATTAGAAGGTCAAAATAAAAGGAATTTTAGAAAATTAGATATAAAGGTCAATTTAAAGTCATAAGGAATACAAAAATGGCAAGATCACATCTAAGATGGTTTGGTAAGAACCTGGTTGAGTAGTTTAGTACAAGATAAGAATCCAATTCTTGGATGTTGTCTGGCTATTGGAATTCCAAATCTTTGTACACATCAATGAATTGTCTGGTACATACAATACTTTTCCAGGATTGCTAACTCTTTGGTCTTCACCTTCTGAATTTATATTCCTGATTCTTTTATCTTGAAATTCCATATTATCAATTAAGATCAACTCTTTCGCTTAATAACTTGACTTCCTGCTATGCTCTTGGCTATATATTTTCCAATAATTTAACATTCCTTGCAATTATAATTTTCTGGCCTTGATATTAAGGATTCTAGTGACAACATTTATTCCTACATCCTTGCTAATAATAGAATCCTCCCTTCCTTACACCCTTCCTTCTTTCCTTTCTCCCTTTTTCCTTCTTTCCTTTCTTCTTTACCTCCATAAAAAATAATTTAATGTATACCATGTCAGGAAATGTTATAAGGTATAGCAATAAACACAACGGACAAAGTCCATGCATTCAGAGTGCTGGATGTAGGTGGAGAATAACAGGCAATAAAAGTAAACATTAATAACGTGTCAATTTGTAATAAATTCTAGAAATAAAACAAACGAGTGACATGAATAGAGTCTTTTAAAACAAGCTATTTGGATCATTTGTAGTTAGACCATACCGTCACTAAATAGCCCAAATGAGCCTCTTTATAATATTTTTTAAAGTTGATATAACCTTAAAAATCAACATTCCACTTTTCTTAAGTACAAAATTATCAGTTCAGAAACAATTACATTAATCAAACATATTCCTGACTAGTTAATTAAAGAAATGAAATTAATTTTAAATTGCCTTTCATTTAGTTAAAGAAATAATGCTGATTAAGATGATGGTTTTTAATCTTCAATCATATTTTTCTTACTCTCAAATTCATAGTTTTAATTCATTAGTAATACTTTTATATGTTGGAGAAAATTGTCTGTTTTTATATTTGAGGATAAGTTAATTTGTGATTAAGCCAATTATAACTTGAAAGGTTTGTTTTCTACATAGTTAGTGCTGATTTCAACTTTGATGAAAATAAATAGCAATGTGTAATAGTGTTAAAAATTATACATTTAATTCTACTTTCTCAAGTGCAACACAAAAACTAGATGATTCAATAACAAATATTCTTAAATGGAAAATTAAAATCAGTGTTTAATGTCTTTCATTATACAGTTGGAATCCTTACTGAGTGTGAAAATTTTCTCTTTTCTCTATCACAGACTTAACACATAGTAGACATTTAAAAAATAGTATTTTATTAATCAAATGATTAAAGAATGAAAATGAATTGCTCTAAAATAAGAAAGATAACTGAAAAAAGGATAAGAATGGATTACAAATGGCAATAATTATTTTATATTCTAAAAGCATTTTAGAAAAGAAATCTTACTGCTGTAGCCTATGATTCATTTCAGAATAGTTTGTTTTTCCCAAAAGTCAAAATATAAGTAGTTAACAGTTTTCTAGTCCGCACAGAAGGTAGAAGATTACAACTTTGAAGAAAGTGTATATAAAAATTAAGTATGCGTAGATTCTAAGAGTTTCCATTCCATAACACAAAAGCATTTTTTAAATCTTTACTTTGTCTGCTTTAAAGATTAGATGACAAGATTCAAGAAGTCAATCATTGGAAACCATTGCAGAGGATGAGTTAGAGTTTTTCTCTTTTCTATCTGGAAAATATGTAGATTAGTGTTCAAAAAACCAACAAATGAATTTGGGGGAACTGAAATGCAAAATTAATAGCTGTGTTATAGACATATAATATCTGTAATTGAGAACCATAATTACATACCCGTAATTATGGCAAAAGATATTTTACTCCAGCTACATCAAGTTTCATTTAGTTTTATTTTGTAGTATTTATCAGTTGGTATTTCAAATACATATGTGTATGTTTCACAGAGAACATGGTTATTACCTATAAACATGTACAATTTGGCACTAATATTTTTGGCATACATATATATATATATATATATATATGAATTTATATGTATAATACCAAATACCATTCAGCCATAAAAGAGAAGATCCTGCCATTTGTAACAACATGGAAGTACTTGGAAGGTATTATGCTAAATGAAATAAGCCAGACAGAGAAAGACAAGTGCTGTGCGATTTCACCTGTATGTGGAATCTAAAAAGCAGAATGAATGAGCAAGCAAACAAACAAAAATCAAAACCAGACTCATAGATACAGAGCACAAACTGATAGTTGCCAGAGGGGAAGGGACTTGTGGGGGGATGAAATGGGTGAAGAGGATCAAGGAGTACAAACTTAAAGTTATAAAATAAATAAGTCATGGGAATGTAAAGTACAGCATGAGGAATATAGACAATAATATTGTATTAACTTTGTATGGTGACAGATGATAGCAACTTATGGTGATCATTTCAATGTATATAAATGTCAAATCACAATGTTGTACACATGAAACTAATATATTGTATGTCAATTATACTTCAATAAAAAACTAGTGGGTATAAAATACTAATCAGACAGATAGCATATGTGACAGTAATTATGGTTTTAGGGCATGCCTACATAAGTATTAGAGTGTAGTTATTTCTTACAGCTGTTAGAGATTAATTGGTATCAATTTAGAATAATATAAGAAAATTATCTTAAAATGGAACTTTTTGTAGTCCAATCTAGTGTTCAAAATGGCTAGGTTAGTAATTTTTATTTAAAAGTTTTAACACTTACTAAGGAATCAGTTTTGGGAAAGTTATATGTTAAATTAATACAAACATCTACTATGTTAAATGAGTAGCCACCTTTGTCCTACTTAGCATTTCTCTAGCATCTTGAGAATATGCTATTTACCTTTTATAACTAGAGTATGGATAAGTATGCCCATTTGAATTGCAATGAAAACAAAACCTACAAAATAAATTAGAATGTCTGCTTTCAGACATAACATAGTTGCTATTGTCCCTTCCACAAAAAGTAGGATAATAAAAAGAAAAAATATAAATCCATGTTTGTAAAGATTTTGGAAAGCTGTGACATAAAAATAACTAGAAGAATTAAAATTCCATAGTAGTAAGACTCTTATGATAGATTGTTTTAGCAGTGACCTCTAATTTGGTCACTCCTACTTTTATCCAAAAGTTATGTCACTTTTAAGGGAAGTTACAAAACAATGAAATGTAATTTTAAAGTGCTGTTATTAATAACTGCTAACTTAAAAATCTATACTTAGGAATTCTTTAAAACACAAATTGAAATAAACATATTTTCAGATGAATAGAATTTGATTGTTAAATTTGTGCTAAAACAACTATTTAAAAAAGACTGTTGAATCATAGGCCTGTACCTCTGAAACAAATACATTATATGTTAAAAAAAAAAAAAGAAAAGGGCGCCTGGGTAGCTCAGTTGGTTAAGCGACTGCCTTCGGCTCAGGTCATGATCCTGGAGTCGCGGAATCAAGTCCCACATCGGGCTCCCTGCTCAGCAGGGAGTCTGCTTCTCCCTCTGACCCTCCCCCCTCTCATGCTCTCTCTCTCTCACTCTCTCTCTCTCAAATAAATAAATAAAATCTTAAAAAAAAAAGAAGAGAAGATAGCAGGAAGGGAAAAATGAAGGGGGGGAAATCGGAGGGGGAGAAGAACCATGAGAGACTATGGACTCTGAGAAACAAACTGAGGGTTCTAGAGGAGAGAGGGGTGGGGGGATGGGTTAGCCTGGTGATGGGTATTAAAGAGGGCATGTATTGAATGGAGCACTGGGTGTTACATTCAAACAATGAATCATGGAACACTACATCAAAAACTAATGATGTAATGAATGGTGATTAACATAACATGATAAAATAAAAATAAATAAATAAATACAAATACCCTTCAAGTACAAGGAAAATATTTATAGATGGAGATACAGAAAGTATCTGAAAGGAAATAAGCCATGGTCAGGTCAAAGAAGTAATGTATATGATTTAAATGAATGTTGACCTAATGCTACAATGGTAGTATTATTATTATCCTATTATGCTATTATTAATAATGATGATAATGATAATGTCTTCTGAAGCTTAAAATTTATGTAGAATTTAAATATATAACAGTGATATTTTTAAAAATAGGGAAGAGGAAAATGGAGCTAAAATATGTATGGTGTTTCAATGTTTGAGGATCAGAAAATAAGTAATACATTAAGAAATAAGAACAGTTGAATTTCAGTGACCTCAACATTCTTATCAAAATCCTAGGAAAGAGCTGGAAATTACATTAAAAAGCATTCATCAAGTATAAAGGGACATACAATAAAGAATCTTACAAGCCCAAGTATTGGAACTTTAAGAAAATTTTTAAATGACAAACACAGATTGATTAATGAAAAAACACGTTACTAATACCAGAAAATAAATGAGTCATCACTATAGATCTTACACACATTAAAGTGATAATAGGATATTATGTGTTTTTTTAATATTTTATCATTTATTATTTTTTTTATTTTTTGGCTTTCAACACTTTATTCCTAGCAAAAACCAAGAAATAGATTTTTTTCCCCATTCAATATGTGCCCTTTTTAATACCCATCACCAGGCTAAACCATCCCCCCAACCCCCTCCCCTCTAGAACCCTCAGTTTGTTTCTCAGACTCCATAGTCTTTCATGGTTCGTCTCCCCGTCCAATTTCCTCCCTTCATTTTACCCTTCTTACTATCTTCTTCTTTTTTTTAACATATAATGTATTATTTGTTTCAGAGGTACAAGTCTGTGATTCAACAGTCTTACACAATTCACAGCACTCACCATAGCACATACCCTCCCCAATGTCTATGTGTTTTTAATAAGTTTGAAAATTTAGATGAAATGGAAAAATTTCTTGGAAATGATGATTTATTACAACCAACACAAAAGAGATAGAAACTATTTGCATAGCCCTATAGTTTTTAAAATAACTGAATCCCTGATTAAGGACTTTTTCACTAAGATATTTCTAAACTCCGATGGCTTTTTTTGTATCAATTTTTTATTTACATTGTATTTAATTAACATAATGTGTAATATTCGTTTCCAGAAGAGAATTTAGTGATTCATCACTTACATATAACACCCAATGCTCGTCACAGATGCCCTACTTAATACCCATCTCCCATTCAGCAACCCTCAGTTGGTTCTCTATAGTTAAGCATCTCATAAGAATCTCTTAAGTCTCTTTTTTTTTCTACCTCCGATGTTCATCTGTTTTGTTCCTTAAATGTTACATATGAGTGAAATCATATGGTATTTGTCTTTCTCTTACTTATTTTGCTTGTCATAATACATTCTAGCTAAATTCACATTGTTGGGGTGCCTGGGTGGCTCAGTCGTTAAGCGTCTGCCTTCAGCTCAGGTCATGATTCCAGGGTCCTGAGATCGAGCCCCACATCGGGCTCTCTGCTCCGTGGGAAGCCTGCTTCTCCCTCTCCCACTCCCCCTGCTTGTGTTCTCTCTCTCACTGTCTCTCTCTGTGTCAAATAAATAAAATCTTTAAAAAATAATAATAAATAAATAAATTCACATTGTTGTAAATGGCAAGATTTCATTCTTTTTGATGGCTGTAAACTCAGATGGCTTTACTTGTTAATTCTAAATATTTAAGGAAGGAGTATTACTAATAGTACACCAACTTTTTCAGAAAAAAGTAAATGAAAGATCACTTCTCAACTCATCTTATGAGCCCAGAATAACTTCAAAATGAAAATTTTCTAAGAAAATTACAAGAAAGGTTAAATAATAGTTGAATTGATATTTGAAAAACAGTGCGCTCCATATTAGCAGACAAAGGGGGAAAATAAAAATTTATAATCATCTCAATTGATATAAAAATATAAAATTTTATACTCAATGACATTGAAAATTCTAACTAAATGAAATATAATAGAATTTCCTTAATCTAATAATTAGTATTTCAAAAAAAGTAAAAGCAATTTTTTACAACATACTTAGTGGCAAAATATTGAATGTTTTTCCTCTAGTTTTGGGAACAAAATTAAAAAATGTTTCTATGGCCACCTCTGTTGAACATTGTACTACATGTCTTTGCCAATGGAAAAATGTATATATTATAGAAAAATAAATTGTATAAAGATTGGTATAGGACGTATAAAAGTATCATCATAGATAACATGACTTTGGAAGATGAAAATCCAAAAGGATATAGAATTAGAATTAATAAATAAGTAAAGCAAGGCTAGTACAAATAAATATACACACATTAATTGTCTCTATATATCACCACCCATCATCAATTAAAAAACAAATGTCATTTACAATAATATTGTCAAACATCACAATTATACCAAGAAGTCTCACTATAGATATGAAAACTCACACACTGAATTACAAAATATTGCAGATATTAATCTAAACAATTAAAAGATTGTATCATATTTATGAATGAAAGATAGTATTGTTTAAATGTCAATCTCCAAACTTGACTAGAAATTTAGTGCAGTTTCAGTTAAAATGTAGGTATCACAAAATCTTCCCTTCTCTTTCTTTCCTCTTTTCCTCCTTTCTTTCTTCCTTCCTTCCTTCTTTCCTTCCTTCCTTCCTTCCTTCCTTCCTTCCTTCCTTCCTGCCTTCCTGCCTTCCTGCCTTCCTGCCTTCCTGCCTTCCTTCCTCTTTATTTGTGGAGATTGATAAGATGATTCTAGAATGTATGTAGAATTGCAAAGGATACCAAAGAGGCAAAATAATCCTGAAGAAAACAATCAAAGCTGTAGTATTTATACTATCAATATCAAGCCTTACTGTGAATAATAATAATAATAATAAAAGGAATATGATATTGGCGTAAGGATGGAAATATAGGTTAATGGAAATAATAGAAAATATGACCATCTAAATTACAACAACAAATGTGCTGCAGCAAAATAGTAACAAAAAAGATGTTCTTTTGAGTAACTGGTGCTTTATTGATAGGGTAATTATCTGGTAAAAATTAATGTTGGCCCTTACCTCATAACTCATATAAAATTTAATTTGTGAGAAAATATTGAGCTAACCCAAAGACTTGGATTTTCAAATTAGACCAATACAAATAAGAGATCTTACCCAGTAAAGATTTACTAATAATTTCAAAAAAAAAAAAGAAAGAAACAAGAGACACAGAGGTAGTATGGACATTGATATACAGGTCTGGATATTGAGGGCAATCCCCAAGGTCCTTTTTTCTTAGATAAGACATATTCTCTCTGGTTCGGGGTAAATGGTGTATCAAACTGCGGTCCTTAGATTATTGTCTCTTATTGGGGAGCATCTAGTTTATAAAATATCTCCATTTTATACCCAAAAATGTATGATATTTTAAAAATCTTGGCTCATAGGTCCATACCTTCTGTATTAATTTGCTAAAACCAGTCTATAATGAGGAATGCCTAATAACATTCCAAAGAAAGGGACCTTCCTCAATTAAATATCATAATATCATAATTTCATTTATGTGAGGGCTAGGGCTGTATATTGAATGTTTGTGTTTCCCCGAAATTCTTACGTTGAAACCTAATACCAAATGTGATGTTACTTGACAGTGAGGTCTTTGGGAAGTTATTAGGTCATGAGGGTGGAGCCCTCATGAAGGGGTTTGGTATGCTTATAAAAGAAAATCCGGGAAAGAAAACTTCTTAGCCCCTTCCACCCTGTGAGGACATACCGAGAGGATGCTTGTTAATGAACAAGGGAATGGGTTCTCACCAGACACTGAATCTGTTAGCACCTTAATCTGGGATTTGCCAACCTCCAGAACTGTGAGAGATAAATTTTTGCTGTTTAGGCCACCAGGTCTATGGTACATTTATTATAGCCACCCAAACAAAGACAATGAGTTAGCCTGTTCAGTGTGATTAGAGTAGATCACCTTGTTTCTTACATTTACTCTGGGATATTCACTTGGTAACCTTAAGAAAAAATAGATCACAGTCCAATTGCTTTAACTTCTTTTTTCCTCCAGCATAAACTCAAAGTAAAAGATAAAATAAGGCTTAGGTAGAACAATATTTTCTTAAATTTGGCGTAAGCAAATTTCTTTTAAGCAGGACATAAAGAAGTGGTAAGGACATAAAAACATAAATTAAAAGTTTATATATTGTACTTCATTAACATCACAAACTTTGCTTCTTTTAAAGATACCTTAAGAAAGTGAATAGGCAAGACACTGTCTAAAAAAGATATCTGCACTATATTTACCCTTCAGTTTATCTATCTATCATCTATCTATCATCTATCATCTATCTATCTATCTATCTATCTATCTATCTATCTATCTATCTATCTCTCTCTCTCTCTCTCTCTCTACCTACCTGTGTAGATTTTTTAAATTAATAAGAAGAAAGTATAACAAAAATGCTATATTGTCAGATATACAATGTTATATAATAAAGATGTCAACAGGGGGGCACCTGGGTGGCTCAGTCGTTGGGCGTCTGCCTTCAGCTCGGGTCATGGTCCTGGGGTCCTGGGATTGAGCCCCGCATCGGGCTCCCTGCTCAGCGGGAAGCCTGCTTCTCCCTCTCCCACTCCTCCTGCTTGTGTTCCCTCTCTCTCTGTGTCTCTCTGTCAAATAAATAAATAAAATCTTAAAAAAAAAGAAGATTTCAACAGGAACTTTCTGCATCAATTTTTATACTTAGTGGTAAATATTGAAAGCTTTCTCCTAAAATAGAAAGAAAACAATTGTGCCCAGTATCACCACTAAGATGAATTGTTTACCTGTGCAAAAAGTGTGAGAAAGGAAGCCAGAGAGAAAGATACAAATAAAGAAATAGAGGGATGCCTGGGTGGCTCAGCCCACTAAGCATCTGCCTTCAGCTCAGGTCATGATCTTGGGGTCCTAGGATTGAGAACCCCGATGTGGGACTCAATCCCCTGCTTAGCGGGGAGTCTGGTTCTCCCTTTTGGATTGGAAAGGATTGGAAAGAACAAACCTCACTGTCACTTCTGCTATATATATGGACAATGTAATATTATTCAGTCTTAAATAAGGAAGGCAGTCCTGCCATTTAGAAGCATTGATGGAGGTGCCTAGGTGACTCAGTTGGTTAAGTGTCTGACTTTGGCTTAGGACTGAGCCCCGTGTCCAGCTCCCCACTTAGTGGGGAGCCGGCTTGTCCCTCTTCCTCTGCCCCCCCTCTGCTCCCCTCTCTCTCTCTCAAATAAATAAATTTTAAAAATCTTAAAAAAAAAGGAAAAAAAAAAACTGCATTGATGAATCTGGAGGACCTTCTGCTAAGTGAAATAAGCCAGACACAGAAAGATAAATATTGTGTGATCTCATGTATGTGTCAAGTCTTAAAAAAAAAAAAAGTTGAACTACTAGTAACAGTGAAAAGGATGGTAATTACAATAGCTGGGATGGGGTGAAAAGAGGTTTTGATCAAAGAGTATAAACTTTCAGTTATAAATGAAGAAATTATAGTGACCTAATGTACATCATAGTGACTATGGTCAATAATGTGTTATATCCTTGAAATTTGTTAAGAAAGTAGATCTCAGTGTTCTCACCACACACACAAGGGTAACTATGTGAGGTGATGAATGGGTTAATTAGGTTGCATGTGGTAATCACTTCACAATATATATGTATGTCAAAGCATCATGTTGTATACCTTACATATATGTAATTTTTATTGGTCAGTCATACCCCAATAAAGCTGGGGAAAAAAAACCAAAGTAGTAATCTTAGTTCTATACAAATCAGCATCATTTTGGCAGCTGGAAATCCTGCTTTAATGCTTTAAAGCATTAGCTTTTAAGTCACAATCAGGACAAGAATATATCATCCCTATTACTTAACATTGTTTTAACATTGTTATGACATAACACACTTAGAAAGAAATTTGATTTATAAAAATTACAATATTATCATTATTTCTGTTATGATTTTTTAGCTAGAAACATGTTTATAAACAATAAATCAGTAAAACTTCTACATACAGATTAACAAAAAGATTTGTATCTCAAAGAGGCAGAAAAAGAAATTACAATTATAAGATTTCTAAGGTAAATGTACTAAGAAAAGGGAAGCCAGAAGCCTAGAATGAGGAGGAAGTATAAAGTTTAGTCAAGCTGAGGGGAAAGTGGATGCCTTTTGGTTACTAGTTTGGCAAGGAATAGTTTTTCTTTTTTCAGAGCATTAAGTGGTCTAAAGAAATGTGGGAGGGTTGAAGCAATGAGACTTTAGTTTGGACACATAGAATGACTTCAAACTATCCTGTATGATGGTTCTAGAACCACTTTTGCAACTGCCTCCACAATCCCAAAGCCCCTGCTGACTTCAAAACCACTCAGTAGCTATCATGATCCACATGTACAGTATGAATGCTTGGATCTAGCCTGTTGAAATCCTAAAAATTGGATCCTTTGATAATGTTACTGAGGGAAAAAGGCCTCTATGACTGGGTTTGCCAGAAAAAAAAATGTAGAAATAACAAAATGAACACTAACAACACCTCCACTTCACTAAACATTCCCAAATTTAAATAAAGGTACCTGACTCCCTAAACCAAAATCACAATTTAACTACAGTAAATACTACATAGGAAATACAGATTTTAGCTTACCTGACTCCATAATACATAAGTACACTAGAAATGTTGAATACAATTTAAAAGTAAATCAAATATACTCATTCCCTAAAGTGGCCATTCCTTAAATTTGATAGATGAGCAGAAATATCACTTACAATGCACTAGTTTAATACAACCTCATTATAGGACATCTGCTGACAGAGAAAAGAGTTAACTAAAATGGAGAATACAGGGGTGCCAGGGTGGCTCAATCGGTTAAGTGTCTGCCTTCGGCTCAGGTCATGATCCCAGAGTCCTGGGATGGAGTCCAGCATCAGCTTCTTGCTCAGCAGGGAGTCTGCTTCTCTCTCTCTCCCTCTGACCCTCCCCACTGCTCATTCTCTCTCTCTCAAATAAATAAATAAATAATCTTTAAAAAAATAATAAATTTGAAGAATACAATCTATGTTATACTCAAGTACATATCATATTTTAGACCTATTATACAAACATCAGAATTACTAGGGATCAGAATTAGTATGGCAGGGTGCCTGGGTGGCTCAGTTGGTTAAGCGATGGCCTTTGGCTCAGGTCATGATCCTGGAGTCCCAGGATCGAGTCCCACACCAGGCTCCCTGCTCAGCAGGGAATCTGCTTCTCCCTCTGACCCTCTTCCCTCTCGTGCTCTCTATCTCTTATTCTCTCTCTCTCAAATAAATAAATAAAATCTTAAAAAAAAAGAATTTGTATGGCAAATCAGAAACACTAAAGTGATTCACATTAAGTTACATTGGGTTTACTTTCAGTACAATACCTATGCAGAATACAGGTTAGAAAACATATTTGACTCGTAAACTACTAATTTGCAAACTCTTGTCAAGAGACAGAAGTACTATCCTGAAATACAACACTCTGGGTCCTTGTCCTTAAGCTGCTACTATCAGGTTGTACCATTTAGCCCCACTACAACTGTAATTTCATCTGTAAAATTAACAGGTTTGAGCAGGAAATCTCATACATTGTGTGTGAGAAAGTGAATGAAAGATATTTTATTTCATATATGCATCCATAAAAAGCAATCATGAAGAGATGTTAGTCCTAAAAGGAAATATTTATATATAGTAGAACAAAAGAATACAATGCTCAGTTATTTTTAGCCATTTTGCACTTCTTAAGGCTAATTTAGTTTGGTATTGAAGGAAATTAGTGTCAAACTCTAAGTCAGGCTTTAAAAGTTTAAATCCAACCTGACATCTGGACAGAATGTTAGTTTTAGCTGAAGGATATATCTTGTCTTATTTTCACTTTGAATATTCATTTGTTATATATTGCATTCAAAAGATATTTGGTGGAAAAAGGATATTTGTTATATTAATGTTATAAATAGGTGCCAAACTAGAGATTTGGGAAAATAACTTTTATAAATGGAATTGCAAAAATTCTCTTCCTTTATTTTTTAACACATGTTATTATGTATGTCCTATTGACCACAGATTCAAACATAACATAAAGTGATTTGACTAAGCCACCTCTTTATTCAAATACACCATAAATCATTAAGGTTTGTTAAATTAAAAAAAATCCAAGGATTCATTATTTAAATATTTTAGTTTATATCTCCAGATGTTTATGTAATAACTTAGAATTATGTTAAATACTGCTCTCCTAAGTATTCATTTCAAGATTTTCCATGACTGCCATGGAAATTCAGTGAATTGATTTCTGAATAATTTAGTTTGCCCCCTACATGACTTTGTTTTCACTATACACTTAACACCCCACAATAGGGAGATTTACTAAAAAACAACCTAAAATCTCATTGTCAATATCTAATATATTTTTAATATGTGAGAAAGTTTATGAACTTGAACTCTCATTAAGTTAGTCCTAAACCTGCATTCTGTGTTTTTCCTTCAGTGCTTACTATAATTTTAGAAAATTATTTATATAATCCTCTGCCAAATATTATCTCCATTACACTGATAGCTCCTGGAAAATAGAGCATATATATTATTGCTATTTTTCACCATAGCACCTAGTTATGATGAAAAGAATACTTCTGGCATTATCTTTTTTCAGTAAATATTTGTAGAAGGAATGCATAAGTGAAAGTAAGAAAAAGACAGGCACGGAGGGAAGGAAGGAAGGAAGGAAGAAGGAAGGAAGGAAAGAAGGAAAGAAGGAAAGAAGGAAAGAAAGAAAGAAAGAAAGAAAGAAAGAAAGAAAGAAAGAAAGAAAGAAAGGAAGGAAGGAAGGAAGGAAGGAAGGAAGGAAGGAAGGAAGGAAGGAAGGAAGGAAGGAAGAAAGAAAGAAAGAAAGGAAGGAAAGAAGAAAGAGAGAAAGAAAGAAAGAAAGAAAGAAAGAAAGAAAGAAAGAAAGAAAGAAAAAGAAAAAGAAAAGAAAGAAAGAAAGATTGAATTAATGATATCCTCTTTGTATTTAGAACTCAATTTGCAAATGTTTTTCCAAGTCTCATAGACAGATTTCCAAGCCTCATAGAAAGATTTCCAAGGAGGCAGATTCTGATAAGGTACAGGTATAGGACTTTATTTGGGGGACTTCAAGAGTCTTGTTTTGGATTTCAAATTAAGCAATAGCATTTATATGGGTAAGAGCTCACTCACTCACTAAAGCAGTTTGCCGACATGATTTATTTAGGTCATTGGATCCTTAATTCCAGGTACTTTAGTTAGTATTATATTGACTACCACAAATCTTCTCCCTGTTTGTTTTGTTTAGAATAGCATCCAGGGTCACAAAAAGAACCATTATGGGATGAACTTCTGTGCAATCCTATGGCCTACTGATGATTTCTCTCAGACTTAATTTGGATTCGGTTTGTTGATTAGATAACCATTGATCATGGTTACGTATTTCAGAGCTGCTGAGTGTAGGTTTAAACTCAATGCTGTAGCTGACTACATTAGTGAATGAAGAGAAATGGGGTCTTTACCGTACAGAGTTATCTTCTTGAACTTGAGGGGAGGAAAAAAAAATCAATGAAGTATGGCAAACAGTGGCTAAGCAGAAAGTGTAAACAGTCTGTGTAAGAAAACCCTGACTCTAGGAATCATGTTTCTCAGAACCAGAGGAAAACAGAAATGAGAAGTAAAAATTCCTCACATTCTCTTATGTTTAACAACAGATAGAGTTTGGGGATTCCAAAAGGAAACATCAGAAATTCAAGAAATAATGCCATCAGGCCTAACAAAAGACTTGTATCTTAGAAAAGTCAAATTTTTTCTTTGTAAAGAAAGAAGTGTTTAAATTCAGTAAATATTATTGGTTCATAATATGTTAGAGTTGGAACAGGTTAGTATTTTGAAGATTCATGTTACATTTGACTGATGGAAGAAGGAAAATAGGGAAGAAAATGCAATATGGCAGTAATTCCTGTCAAGCTGTCCTTTTGCGTGGAAAGAGAAGTGAGCTTTCATCACTATAGAGGAAGTAAAATTATTCACAATTTGAAAAAGTCCAAGTCCAAGAACTGAGGGGTTTGAGAAAAAAACAAATATTGGCGTACAGAGGGTAATGAAACATTTCTAAAAACACAAATTTTAGTTCAATAGTCTCTTTGAGGACATTTTCTAATTCTAAGAAATGGAGAAATATACAGGACCCATTCCTGAGATACAAGAGAGAAAATGATGGAGTCTTTGAGACTCTCCACTGAGAATTCTCATTCAGTTGAACATTGAAATACCACAAGCACAGGAGTCAAAAGAAAATAAAAAGGAAGAAAGGCCCATACAATTTTTCATGAATACAGAAGTTTCAAATATCACAGTCTGAGGGGCGATTCCATCTTACCCAGGCAAGGGGAAGACAATACCTGGATTAATCACTTGAGAGAAGAGTTCTATCAATTGAAATGCTCAGTCACATATTTTGGATTCTAAATAGTGCCACCTTCTTAATGACTATGAACCCAAAAATATTTTTATTGTTTCTGCATACATTTGTTTCTCTACTCCCTTCCCCCAGTGATTAAATTTCTTCTACAGTCTATTAGTGATAAGTATAGGCAATCACTTCTCAGATGGAGATGCATAGGTAGGAATCATTGTGGAACTTTTAAAAAACACAAAATATCAAGTTCAAGTATTGACCCTCAAACATATGTGTCCATCTGCTCAGGCTGCTATAACAAAATACATTAACTGGCTGGCTTATCAACCACAGAAATTTGTTTTTCACAGTTGCGGAGGCTGGAAGTTAAGATCAGGGTGCCAACATGATTGGGAATGGTGAGGACCCCTCTCACTCTCTAGGTTACAGATGGTCTCCTTTTGTTTCCTCACACATTCGAAAAAGGGTGGGACAATTCTCTGGGGTCCCTTTTAAAAAGGCACTAATCCCAGTTATGAAAACTACTCTCATGACCTAATTACCTCCCAAAGGTCCCACTTTCTAATACCATGACATTGGGGATTAGGATTTCAACATATGAATTGGCAGTGTGGGAGGGACACAAATGTTCAATTCATAAAATTTTGCCCACACAGAATAAACTGTGCTGAGCAGAGATGTGTGCATGTGTGTAATTGAATAGCCGCAGAAGTGATTTGTATGGGAACTTCTGCCTTTATACCAAATCTATATTTTCTTGTATATTGATTTTACACATTTCAATTTTGCATCCGAAATGCTGTTTTCTAAGGAAATTTGTGTCTCAATCATAAAAGGATATAGCTGTTTATATTTGTTTCTGGAGAACTGTTTGTATTTTCTAAATATCCTGGAAGTTGTAGTAGTGCTAAAATGCCCTTGTGTATCTTATTGACCAGCTGGAATGTCAGAAAAGTAGGGACACAGGACTGACTAGAGTTAGATTAACCAACTTTGCAGCTGCTAAGGGAAGAAATGAACCTGATTGCTATAGAGAAGGACTCGAGTGGCTACAGCTGGGAGAAACAATCTAGGTTCTTTTTAGGCACAGAAGTGTGGAATCATAGCTAGGACTAAGCTGAATAAAGAAATGATAGTGGAGACAATATTTTTGGAAACAAATTTGTTTAAAAGGGAGAAGAAATCTCATTTAGGAGACTTTAATTCCTCTGTAGGAATAAAAGATTTACTTAGAAATGGGTGTTGACATTTACTTTTGAACATTTTTTAATTGCTGACAAAACAGTATAGTAGAAGCTTTCATAATTTACTTCCACATAATAGACATGACAGATGAACCAATGCTTTATTTTCCTTTTCATAGTCATGGCACTTGGGCTGTCTGTATGCATGCGGGTTATGTGTGTGCTTACCAAGAATGAGTTGTATTAGTCCTGTGATTGTTTATGCTAATTTTGGCATGTGTTATTTTATTTACGATATTTAATTAAATAATATGCAAAATTATGATCCATGAGTACAGGGAAAATAGATTTATTTTATTCTATACACACCAAGATGAATACTTTAGAGAAACTCCCTAAAGGCAAATCATTAAAAAGAAATTGCTGTCAAATTGGTTTTGACAAAGAATTTTAAAGGATTCAGGGATGGAGGGAGGGTAAGGTATATAGAAGGATTTTTACATACAGACTGATATTTCTATTCTTTAAATAAATAAGAAACAAAATATATGTATTATGGAAGTAGTGTACAAGAAAGATCTTTACTTAGACACATTATCACTGATGAATTAATTTTCTTTTATCTAAATCAAAATATTTAAATGACATGTTCATTAGCCTGATTTCTAAGTTAATAAATTTGTTCAAATACTTGACCAGTATACCCATCAAATCAGAGAAGATTTTTTTTTTCTCTCTGGGTTTGCTCTGCCTGGCAATTCTCCATTCTTAAGGCTATATGATCATCTAGTATAGCTGAGTATGATTTGATATGAAAAATGGTATATGAAATACATTTTCACCAAATAAATGTCATCCTCAAGATAACTAGTTTCCTACCCTGAACCACTGATTTTCTGGAGGCATTTTAAAGAGGCATTTAGAGAGGTCTTTGATCAATATGATGTCATTCCTATCCCAGAACGATCAATAGAAGCCATGGCAAAGAGCAGTGAAGTAGCCTCACCACTGTGCTTGCAGAAATTCTCTAATCCTGTGCGCTAATTTTTCCCTCAAAGTGGAAGGTAATGCCCCTAACTGACGGACAGATTTGGCCAACACTATAAGGAATTGGAGAAAGGATTGAAATAATGGTTGGCCTCCAGGATAAGATATGTCTGTGTGGCATCCTACTGTCTCTCCAAAGAGAAGTGTGGATGTGACAGCTCATATTTCAAGACATTGATAGTATGCATCTTACAATAAAGTTTAAAGTGTAGTATGTATTAGGATGGCTCCTTCCATTCTCTCCTTCTAATTCAGTGAGTGGATGGGTACTAAAGAACACTTGCATATTGGAGGGTTTAGGCCAATTAAAGATTCTGTATTCTAACTGTAGTAGTCTGAGCACGGAGGTCACGTGGGGACGGTCCCATGATGTAATCTAGGCTTACCTCCTGCTCTCCTTAGCAACCACCAATTGGAGTTAAAGATTTTATTATTTTATGTGCAAAACTATCTAGTATATGGTACTATGAAGAATTTGAAAATATTATTTTTTTAATCAGGAAATATGTATAGCCCTTTATTTACAGAATTTTGTATAAAGTTATGTTTATGGAAGTAAGCTTATTTCCTGTCAGCATTTCTGAAAAAAAATATTGGGGACTGACATTTAATATCTTCCCTAATCCCGCTCTTTAATTTAAAAAATCATAATATAAAGTATAATAAATGTAATTATTTTTAAAAAATCGATCTTCACATAGATGCTTCTGAATCCTCTTCATAGTGTCTCCCTTTTCTATATTATATTATCATTTCCTATGGCATGCTCCCAAAAAGGTTAAGAAGTCCTGGCCTAAAGGGAACTTATATTCAGGTTTCTAATCCTGAGGGGAAGTTCTGATATGAAACAAGAAACCATAAAGATTACAGAAGGGAGGATTAGAACTTTTCTTTGGAGTAGTATTTCCTCTGCTCAGTCTGTATTATTGTTTTCTAGACTTCATTCACTTCTTCCATTTGTTGTTGGTGTGGGTGATAAGGGCATGCAAGTATCTTTCAATTGGGAAATATACCAACTCATATAATTATAAGACCAAATGAGGCCTAGAAAAATCTAAGACATGTATTTACCACTTGGACCAAATTTTATTGTTCATTTGAACAAACCAGTAGTTTTGTTTCAGCAGTTAGTGTGTTAAGAAATATAAATCACTCAAAAATGCACATAAACTAGTCACTCATCTTGTTTTACGTATCTAGTCAAGGCGTTAAAAATTTAGACTCGAGTTTAATTTACCTCATTTCTACATGGTAAAAGCATATAGAATTTTTTGAGGAAAATCCCTACTTTGATTATTGTTTTGTTTTGTTGTTATTGTTGTTGGTGTTTTCTTGGCTTGGAATACTCCCAAACTCTCTATCAAGGAATCAGGTGGTGAGTACATAGTCATTGAATTGCCTGGGAATGGAGTCAGGGCTCTGACCTCACTTTCTTAGACTCAGGTATAAGTTTATGAACACCCATTGTTTCAATTGTGTTTATAGCCCTAACCTTAGGCCTTTTCAGGGCAATTTTCTTCTTTTCTCCAATGATAATAAACTCAACACAGAGTGATCTTTAATTAGCAGTCTTGCCCTTAGGATTATTTAGTAACTTCAAAAAATTGAATTATGTTCTGGAGATCTGATCACTTTTAAAGAATAGCATAATCTTTACAAATTGCCTCATGGTTTTATTTTTCCTGATGTTTTTCTAAGACATTCAAGATTTTCAATAAAGACAGCTAAACCACATTTCCTTGGTACAAAACCACACACAGCATTTTGGACATTGCAGGCAATTTAAATTCTTCGGAGTTTCACTCATGTGCTGATGATCAGTCACCTGGACTATATGTCAGCATCTATCTTTTCCTGCTCTTTTGCTCACAGCAGGCTTTTTTTTTTTTTTTAAATGGAGCCATTGAGTCCTGGTTGCTATAGAGATTCCTCCACCATTCCAAAGGAAATAGGGTGACATGTATTTCAACCAATAAAGAATCCTCACACTTAACTGGGACAAATAAGTTTCTTCCAATATTGTGGAGCAGATTTACCAAGCTGCTTAGTTTTGGGCTTTTGGTTGTTTGTAGAGACTTCAGTGATGATTTTCTTTTATTTACATATGTATGGTTTAGAATGGCACCATGTTCTTGAAATCCTGACAGGAATCTGAAAGGTCTAGTATAAGGGTAATGCATAACACATGTCAGGCTGCAATCACAAGTGCCCTTTCTCTTCCATAGTTGACTGATCCTGCACCAAGTAGGTGCTCAACTTTCTTTCATTAGGAAGAGATTCTTATCAAGAGATTGCTAAGTCCCTCACACACACAGGCCCTTAGGGGATTCACCAAGAGAGTTCTCTAGGTGAGTTGGGATGTATTTGGTTTACAAGATAAACAAACCTGAGTCTCTGTCTGTAGAACCCCAGTGCACTGTCAATCCTCCTGTGAGACTGTTAGTTTTGTATGCTAATTTAGACTCTGCTTTATCTCATCCTACTCAAAATATAGAGACCTATTTAAGCAAATTACTTATACAGTATATTTATTTTGGAATATATAGGGTTGTAAAAAAATTTCAGTTGAAATTAGTCGTTATTGAAAACTATAAAGTAACCCTGTAAGAGATTCAAAGGAATTTGTTAGTCCTTTTGATAGTATGTTTAATTCCCATTAATTTTCATGGTGGTATGTGTACATCTAAAGAGAGCTAGCCACACATCTTTTTTTGACATCTTTTTTTTTTTATTATGTTATGTTAATCACCATACATTACTTCATTAGTTTCTGATGTAGTGTTCCATGATTCATTGTTTGCATATAACACCCAGTGCTCCATGCAGTATATGCCCTCTTTAATACCTATCACCACGCTAACCCATCCCCCCACCCCCCCGCCCTCTAGACTCTCCGTTTGTTTCTCAGAGTCCATAGTCTCTCATGGTTCATCTCCCCCTCCGATTCCCACTCCCTTCATTTTTCCTAGCCACACATTTTTGAAGGTGATTGCTATTAGGCTCAAAGACGTTTAAGCTCTTCTATATAGAAAGTAAAGCACTATTCTTAAAAAGCTGCACATCTCTTATGTACAAATTGTACTCATTTTATATTTGGGACAGCTGATGTCATTGGGAGTTGTATGACAGAAACGAGTGCATGAGCTTCAAACTATGTCCTTGTTGATATATTAATAGGCTGGTAGAATTGTCTTCCTCAGTACTCCGATTATTTGAATTATATATAGACTTCTAAGTCATCAGCATTTAAAATCCTCTTCTATTATAATGAATTGTTTCATTATTCACTTTCATTTTGTTTCAATACACTCCATATTCCCATTAGTTAAATATGCTTGAGAAGTTATCATTTGGGGATTCAAGAGTGAATGAATAATGTTTGAAGGGTAAGAAATCCGGACAAGAATATTATCCTATGTTTAAAATAATGTCTTATCACAATTTTACACATATAATGGAGAGGTGTCATGATTTTTGAACTCCCAATCCTCCTCCAAAGAAGAAAGAATTAGAAGTTCATTAAGAGACCTTTAGAAAATAGGTTACATAAAATTAGCATTAGTATTAGAGTGGGTAAGAACATTTACATTATATTAAAAAAATACTGCCTACCACAAAAAATAATATATTTCTTCTGACACATTTAAGATTCATATGCATACTTGATGTATTTATATACAGGATTAGTCTTATCCATGTACAAAGTAGAAAGCTGCAAATAAAGTATAATTTTTATAGACACAGGTAAATCTTTATGTATCCCACACACCCAAAAACATAGGGGAATGATTGAAGAAAGGAAATATGGGCAAAAAGAAAATGAGTAAAGCATATTCCCCCTAACACCACCACCAGTCATTTCCCTTCCTAAAGTCTTGACATTTATTTAACAGAAAAAAAATCACCAAATTTTAGTGCATAACTAAAATTAACAATCATAATTTATAACTATTCTCAATTAGTTGGTAGACCGTTGAAATTGATCACATTTTAAACTGAGAGCCAAGTTCTGATTATGGTATGTGAGGTCCCAGGTGAGGAAGAACATCATGATTCAGCTTCTTGCTGGGTCAGGGGAGCCTGATATCAATGGAGAAAAGAGAGATGTTCAATAGCTATAAATTCAAGACATGTTTGCTCAATTCACATAATATCTGATCATTCCTGATAATGAAGAGGTACTTGTATAATATTAATGTGTTTAATTTTGAGTTTTCTTATTAATTTTACTACTTTTGGTAGGAAATCTAGGTGTATATAAATTCAGAATATCAAAGCAGTGAAATCTATTAGAAAAATGTGTTTTTCCATTATATTTTGCATAAGATGTTGGAAAAGTGTATTTATTGCTGACTTATCAATTACTGTGTTAGAAAATGAATGGATTAATTCACTCTTCTCAAATATATATTTTAATTGCATTGTTTTCTTTTGGTTTAGCTTTGTTAGTTTTGCTGATATGTAAATTGTTAAATCCTGAGTAAATTTTGGAATCTACTGTATTATCTAGAAAACCTTTGTGTACACAAAATTAATTCTTAAATGAATAATAATATTGAAAACAATATTTATTTATGAATAGTAAAATATAGGGAGAACTAGCAAGGAACATCATTAATCATAGATATTTTTTCAGGTTTATAAAAAATTGTTACTACATGCTCTAAATCCAGAAGGTGGCACTCTTATACTGTATTATGCAAACTTCTTGGTATTTCTCTTTTTTCAGTATACACACACACACACACATTTAATGTATGTATTCACATTTACAAGTATAAACATATAAAATTGCATGCATTTATATAGTGAATACTTGTTCACATAGCAACATTATAATACAGCTTTTTATATTCATGAATTTAATATTTTGTCAGCTACATGGAGTTAACAATGTATTTCAGTAATTAATTTGGAACATTTTCTTAGATATAACAAGTAATAGTTTTGCTGTAAAGTTACCACACGAATGCACTATTATATAATTACTTTGTTACATTAATTATACAATACAGTATTAACACAAAATAATTTTGTTATAGGGAATTCATAATCAAAATTAAAAGAAAATCTCATCCACATACACCAATTGTTTTTATGGTTTCAGTTGAATTGCTCTTTGCAATAGAACACAAATATATAAGGTAAGATAGAAAGTTAATTGCAATGTTTAAATTCATTCTTTAATTTATTTAAATGTGAAGTTAGACATATGTAATAAAATTCAGTTCTAGAGCAAGGAAAATGCAATGTGAGTATGTTGCCTACATAAGACTTTAATAACTGGTTAACTGATCCCTAGTTAAAGAAACCTCACCAAGAAATGATAACATGAAACAATACATGAGAAATGGAGCCTGAAGGGGGAAAACATAAAATAACTACAGACAAACATGTAATTTGAAAAATAAAGACTAATGAAAAAAATACAAAATTTCAAAATAAAGTGTAAAAATATAAATGAAATATGAATTCATCCTACAGATGTGAAACCATTGTATTTGTGACAAAGCAAAATCTATTTTTTCTAAGTTATAGATCCTAGTTCATTCATTCATTTATCGATTTTCTGTGTCATTTTCTCTTCACATTTTCATGGAGACAACATGATACAGTGGAGAGAGCATGGGGCTTTAGCATTAAATCAAGCTTGATGCATGCTCTTGCCTACCTTGTACTAGTGAAGTGACATTGAGCAAGTGACTTAACCTATCTGAGAAACCTGAAGCCCCATGGAGAAATAAGGGCAATGTTACTTAGCTTATAGAGCTGTTGTGACAGATTCATAATAAAGGTTACTTTCTTTTATCTTTTAAAGTGCTGTTCTTGAGGTAGGATTTACAATGCTAGGTAGAAAATTCAGGAACAAAGTTCACATTCCTGCTTTTCTAAACCTGATTACAATAAAGGAGTCTTTCCTAAGTGCTTCATGACTTATTTTTCCAAAGAAAGGGTATAAATTCATATGCTTATAGTAAAATTCTATTTTTTGAAATATTTGATTTTTACACACACACACACACAAAAAAAAAAAACAGGAGAATTTTTCTTTCTTCCTGTGCAAAAATGGTTAGAATTGTGTCACTTTTTGTTTTACTAAGTTGCTAAAGAAATCTTGCATAATCTACATTTGTATTCCCAGGAAAGGTATTTCAAATTGTGTTGACAATATATTTTATGACCTGATTACTAGAAGTTTTATGGTTGTATTTGTGATTTGTTTTTGTAAGATATAAATGTATGCTCAAACTTCTATAATTGAGTAAAAGTGAAACATTTCAAGGCTCAGTTATATGTAATTTCCCCAAATTACACAGTGATATTATTGTTCTAAATGTTTTCTGCATAATTCCCAGTCAATGGGAACATTAAATTGATGAGAACAAAAACCTAATGAAAGAAAGAATGGAAGGAAATGCCAAAAAGAACTGTGAGCCTTAGCGATTGACAGTGGTAAAATAATCCTAAACTTCAGAAATTGCTCTGGTAAGGAAAAAAAAAGAGTTAAACATCACACCCTAGAAAGAAACATAGACATTTTAAATTATTTTTAAATAGATTAAATGTGTTACCTTCAAGTTAAATGCTAACTCTTAACTTTTAGCAATTATTTCAAGCAGAATTGCATGAGAATTTTATTATATATAAATATAATTTCATATATATGAATGATTAGGTAATTTTTGGCATATGTATATATTAACATAGAACATACTATTATGAAGGAATGCAAAATCAGGATTTTGAAAAATACTTGATGACATAGAAGAATACTTGTGATAATTTTTTAGCCATCATTTTAAAATAATTAAGCATCCCTATGGGCAAGGCCCTACTGAATTCTGGGTTTGGTACCTTGCACGTGGCTGACACCCAGAAATATGAAGAAGAAAGAGAACCCTCTCCTTAGGAAGTCTTCCCTTACCACAGGCAGAATATAAAAACACAATTCCATTCATATAATCAACATATTGGTGGGGTGAATTTGGGTGATTTTAATACTTTTATTTACAAACTTTTATTTATCAATATTCCAATGTCTGAACAATTGGCATATATTATTTGATGAGTAGAAGAAAGTAAATAAGCATAGGTATCCACACACACATTTGCACACACATACACACATACACACACACACAGAAAAGCAGCTAAAGCCATAGATTTCATCAAACTGCAGATACCAAGTGAGAAAAAGAAATAATCCTCCTCTGTCAACTGTAGCGTAGGCTATGCCATCAAAAACTGCAAAAATATCAGAGGTAGATATAAGCCCAACTACGAAATTGCTCTAATGACGCTAGTGTGATGTTAGCAAAAAAATAAATAAATAAAATAATACCAGTGATCCTGTTCTTCACACAGTCTTGCTGCTTTTTTTTTGAATCCTCTCTCTTCTTGTAACTTTCCTCTCTGAATCAGCACTGATATATTCTTTAATCTACTTTCATTTCCTTCTCCATTAACATTCCCATTATATCGGGATCTAGAAAATACTTTGATTCCAGTTTGAATGAATACAGACAATTTCACAGAACTTCTGTCAATAAATATTGTCACACATGGAACATTTATTTGGCAGAAGATTTCAGTAAAAAAACAATAGCACACAAATGAGCACAAAGCAGTGCTTATTTTATTTTATGTTGTTATGGTATATTCTTTTGTTATGTTCTACTCCGTGACATACTAGTGTCATGATGTCCATTTATTGTGAGTGCTGCTTATTAGGTTTATTCATTTATTTCTTCTTTAGACTTAATCTTTGAACTTTTTTTTCTGTTTTGAATTGTGCCTTCCGTATTATTACAGAATGACACACAAATGGACTTTAGACATTGTTTAACCTAATTTTAATGCAGTTTTCATACTCAAGTTTTAAAGCAATTGCTTAACAATTTTTAATGTGCTTTCAGTGTTAGAATGTCACACGCAGGCGCATCTGCATCAGGCGTTAAAAAAAGTCAGAGGAAGGGGTGCCTGGGGGGCCCAGTTGCTTAAACGTCTGCCTTTGGTTCGGGTCATGATTCCAGGGTCCTGGGATCGAGCCTCGCCTTGCGCTCCCTGCTCAGTGGGAGTCTGCTTCTCCCTCTCCTCCCCGCTCATTCTCTCTCTCGCTATCTCTGTCTCTCTCTCTCAAATAAATGAAATCTTTAAAAAAAAATGTCAGAGGGAAAAATAAAAAGTCAGAGGATCACAGGTTCAGAACCTTAGATCTGTATTTGAAAATTATTTAGCATTTTCTTTTTTTAAAGCACTTTATTGAAGTTATGATTGATATGGATAAGCTGTGCATATTTAATGTACACAACTCAGTAACTTTGAGCCCATGAAACTATCACCATCATACAACCCATAAATATATCCATTAAATCAAGTTTCTTCTCGTTCCCTCTATTTCTTTTTTTTTTTTGAGGTTAAAAACAATTAAAATCTATCCTCTTAGGAAAATTTAAATATGCAATACAGTATTCTTAAATAGGCACTATGCTGTATAGTAGATCTCTAGAACTTATTTCTCTTGCATAAGTGAAATTTTATACCCTTTAACCATTAACTCTCCATTCCCTGCCTTTCTGCAGCCCCTGGTAATCACCATTCTAGTCTATGCTTCTATGAGTTTGACTGTTTTACGTTCCACATATAAATGAGATCATACAGTTTTTGTCTTCTGTGTTTGACTTATTTCCCTTACCATAATGTCCTCTGGGTCCATCTAGGTTGTCACAAATGGCAGGATTCCCTTTATTTTTAAGACTAAATAATAATTTCAGGGTGCCTGGGTGGCTCAGTTGTTAAGCGTCTGCCTTCGACTGCGGCCATGGTCCCAGGGTCCTAGGATTGAGCCCCACATCGGGCTCCCTGCTCTGCGGGAAACCTGCTTCTCCCTCTCCCACTCCCCCTACTTGTGTTCCTGCTCTTGCTGTATCTCTCTCTCTCTCTGTCAAATAAATAAATAAATAAATAAATAAATAAATAAATAAATAAATACAATCTTTAAAAAAAGACTAAATAATAATTTCATTGTACGTATATACTATATTTTCTTTATCCATTCACCCATCAGTAGACATTTAGGTTGTTTTTGTGTCCTGCTATTGTGAATAATGCAGCAAGAAAATTGCTTAGTATTTTCATTCAGACATGATTTCTATTGCCTTTCAGATCTAGATGATGGTAAATAATAATATACTGTTGAAAGACTACTTGTGTAATGTTCTAAAATCCATATCCTCTCACTTAGGAGAAGAAATAAATAGGTCAAAATTTTTCAATTCGATGTTGCTACCAATTGTACTGGTACATTATCTGATCAATAAATAACTTCTTACCATTACTATTATCCGTTAGTATTAATCATATATTTTTTTTTATTTTTTTTTAAAGATTTTATTTATTTGAAAGAGAGACACAGCAAGAGCAGGAACACAAGCAGGGGGAGTGGGAGAGGGAGAAGCAGGCTTCCCGCTGAGCAGGGAGCCCGATGTGGGACTTGATCCCAGGACCCTGGGATCATGACCTGAGCCGAAGGCAGACACTTAATGACTGAGCCACCCAGGCACCCAGTATTAATCATATATTGAGCATTTGCTCTAGAAGAGGCTTTGCTGGTACTGGTAGGTGGATATTCATGATCCTAATGGAAATTCCCAGCTCATATTGAGTGAACACTTTGTATGCACAAAGCACTTTTTAATAATAATTATAATAATTAATTAATACTTAATCCTCAGAGTGTCTCTGTAAACTAAGTATTATTTGTATCTTTGTTTTAGAGAACAGAAAGTTTAGACCACACGATCTGTCGAAGGTCAAGAGAGTACCTGGCTAGGCCAGGATTAAAATAATTGATATTTACCAGGGGGACAAATTCTTAGGCCTTGCATTCTACAGGCAGTGAGAAATGATAGGAAACTGAGTCACTAAACTGAAGGACATTATAGATTTCTTGTCCTATTCATTTTACAAGTGAAGAAAATAGAGCATAATGAATTTGTGCCTTCTTTATAGTCACAAATTTAGAGGCAGCATTGGAATATTACTCTACTTTCATTACTTAATGTTTTATATTTGACATGATTTTCTAAAATAGCCTTGTGCCCTCCAAAAAAAATAGCTTTGTCCAATTTGTGAACAGTATCTCATCCCTTTCCTTCCTATCAGTACGTATCCACAACTTACCCATTATGTATCCTGAATGATTATTTTAAAAAACAAGCAAACTAACAAAAAATTATTCAAGGGACTTTTTCCAGAATCTCTAAGTCTGATATTTGTGAGACCTTGAATACATTTATTTCTGTGACACTGAGTTCATGTGTGTAAATAAAAAGTTGAACCGAATATGATGAACTGTATTATTTTATACCTTTTAAAATGCATAGCATCTACTGCTATTTTTCATTCTCCTAATTGTACTCTTGGGTATTATTGAACCATCAGTTACCATTGAAAATAATATTTTACATCTGTACAACTGAAGGACTCATTCAGATTAACACATTTATTCCTTATAAGTGATTTGCAGATGTACTATTTTTAAATTCCCTGTATGGTGGAGGAAGCAGAGATTCAAGAGGTTAATTTCAATACTACTCATCTAGTAAATGGTAAAATAGAAACTCAACCACAATTCTTCTGATTCAATGTCCATTAAATAGTCTGCTAAGTTCAGTAGTCTTTTGAATAAAGCACAGTTTTACAACCTATGATGTGACTAAATGAGAAATCAGAGGCATGAAACATGAACAAAAATTGAAAGGAGCAGAATCTGCAATAAATATGGGAAAGAAATTAAAAGTAAAATAACTACTGGTCGAAGGACTTGAAATTGCTTAGAAAAATGGAAGTTAGCATTTCTAAATCAATCCTGCAATATTTGGACATTTGACTTAAAAACATGAATGATTGACTTCAGAATTTGGAAAGTTTCCAGTGAAATTTAGTCATTACATTGTTCTAGTATTCTTCCATTCAAGGTTATTAATTCACCTTTTAACATAACTCCAATATTTTCTCTCATTTGTCACTTATTAGCTTTCATCCTAGGTTGGATTTTAATTGTATTCTTTCTTTGTCATTAGATGTTATGCTCTAGGTCATTCTGCCACTTCAAAAATCAGTGATGACGCAGCTGATGCACATAATAAAATTTAATGATGATTTCATGTGAAGTTATCCTTGTGTTGTTTGTTACTTCAGTTCAAAATATTTTATAGTTTCTTTCTTGTCATGCCTTATGTATTTAAGATATAGAGATCATTACATGTATCTGAAAGCAAAAATGTATAGAATATAACATTATTTTGGCTGTTATAATGTGATTCTGCTAAGACAGTTTATTGTGGTGAGAATATCCCTGCAGGAAAAAAAAAAAAAATATATATATATATATATATGTTGCATTGCTACTCGAAGTTATTGAGAAATTATTTTATTCTAAATAGTTGGTGATAAATAATTTAATCCAAAGACAATATACACTCTCATAAATTTTTTTAAAGATTTAATTATTTATTTGACAGAGAGAGACACAGCAAGAGAGGGAACACAAGCAGGGGGAGTGGGAGAGGGAGAAGCAGACTCCCCCCTAAACAGGGAGCCCGATGTGGGGCTCAGTCCCAGGACCCTGGGATCATGACCTGAGCCGAAGGTAGACGCTTAACGACTGAGCCACACAGGTGCCCCTCAAAATTTTTTTCTTATGAAAGCTTTGAATATCCAGTTATGAGTTAAGTCATTTTGCATGTGTGTACATAATATATATTAGCAAATATAATAGCACTTAGGGATTTATTCTTTAGAATTCTGATGCATTTCATGTATATATGTATGTATGGATGGATGGATGGATGGATGGATGGATGGATGGATGGATGGATATTTTCAGTATACTAAAGTGCATGCAAGTGTTGTAAAATATAATACAATGTAGCATAAGAGTTGAAGTGTGTTCTCCTGTGTCATTAACCACATGGATGATAGAAAATATATGGGAGTACCATGCTGTCTTGATGATCACAGCTTTGTATTATAGCTTGAAGTAAGGCATCGCGATGCCCCCAGCTTTGGTTTTCTTTTTCAACATTCCCTTGGCTACTGGGGGTCTTCTCTGGTTCTATACAAATTTTAGGATTTCACATAGGTCAGCATAATAGAATAGAGAGCCCAGAAATGGACCCTCAACCCTATGGTCAACTAATTTTTGACAAAGCAGGAAAGAATATCCAATGGAAAAAAGATAGTTTCTTCAATAAATGGTGCTGGGAAAAGTGGACAGCCACATGCAGAATAATGAAACTGGACCATTCTCTTATACCATAACCAAAGATAGACTCAAAATGGGTGAAAGACCTAAATGTGAGACAGGAATCCATCAAAATCCTAGAGGAGAACACAGGCAGCAACCTCTTCAACCTCAGCTGCAGCAATTTATTGCTAGACACTAAAGGCAAGGGAAACAAAGCAAAGATGCACTATTGGGACTTCATCAAGATAAAAAGCTTTTGCACAGCAAAGGAAATAGTTGACAAAACCAAAAGACAACTGACAGAATGGGAGAAGATATTTGCAAATGACATATCAGATAAAGGGCTGGTATCCAAGATCTACAAAGAACTTACCAAACTCAACACCCAAAGAACAAAAAATCCAGTCAAGAAATGGGCAGAAGATATGAACAAACAGAAATTTCTCCAAAGAATACACCCAAATGGCCAATATACACATGAAAAAATGCTCCACATCTCTGGTCATCAGGTAAATACAAATCAAAACCACCTTACACCAGATAGAATGGCTAAAATTAACAAGACAGGAAACAACAAATGTTGACGAGGATGTGGAGAGAAGGAAACCCTCCTACACTGTTGGTAGGAATGCAGGCTGGTGCAGCCACTCTGGAAAACAGTATGGAGTTTCCTCAAGAAGTTAAAAATAGAGCTACCCTATGACCCAGCAATTGCACTACTGGGTCTTTACCCCAAAGATCCAGATGTAGTGAAATGAAGAGGCACCTGCACCCCAGTGTTCATAGCAACAAATGTCCACAATATCCGAACTGTGGAAGGATCCCAGATGTCCTTCAACAGATGAATGAATACGTAGTTCATATATACAATGGAATATTACTTAGCCATCAGAAAGGATGAATACCGGGCGCCTGGGTGGCTCAGTTGGTTAAGCGACTGCCTTCGGCTCAGGTCATGATCCTGGAGTCCTGGGATCGAGTCCCGCATCAGGCTCCCTGCTCAGCGGGGAGTCTGCTTCTCCCTCCCACCCTCTTCCCTCTCGTGCTCTCTATCTCTCATTCTCTCTCTCTCAAATAAATAAATAAAATCTTTAATAAAAAAAAGAAAGGATGAATACCTACTATTTATATCAACGTGGATGAAACTTAAGGGTATTATGCTAAGTGAAATAAGTCAATCAGAGAAAGAAAATTATCATATGGTTTCACCCATATGTGGAATATAAGAAATAGCACAGCACAGAGAATCATAGGGGCAGGGAGGGAAAACTGAATGGGAAGAAATCAGAGAGGGAGACAAACTATGAGACTCTTGACTCTGGGAAACAAACTGAGGGTTGCTGGAGGAGAAGTGAGTTGGGGGATGGAGTAACTGGGTGATGTACATTAAGGAGGGCACGTGATATGTTGAGCACTGGGTGCTATATGCAACTGATGAATTATTGAACTTTACATCTGAAAATAATGATGTACTATATGTTGGCTAATTGATGCTAAATAAAAATAAACAAACAAATAAATAAATAATAAAAAGAACAAAAAAAAAAATATGGGAAAAAGACGGCACAGTGATACTATAATGCATTAGTGCAGGCTCTTGAACCAGAATGTCAGAATTCACTTTCAAACTTTTGTACTTGAATCAGTGAACTGGTTGAATTCTTAGTTTCCTTTTTTTTTTTTTTTTAATCTGCAAAATAAGGATTACTTTGCGGATTAGGAGGTATTTTATGGACCTAATGTAAACATCAATTTTTTTTCATATGTAAAGAGATTGCTTACAGTAGTTCCCAACAAAAAGTAATCACTCAATATGTAGGCTTATTATTATTATTATTATTAATTATTATTGTATAGCAACATTCTTACTATTAACCTGTTTTTCCTCACTGGAGTGCATGCATAAATGATGAGCCAAATTTGGCTATGATTCTTTTTTTATGATTTATTTATTTATTTTAGAGAGAGGGCACATAAGCAGTGGGGGGAGAGGCAGAGGGAGAGGGAGAGAAGCGGACTCCATGCTGAGCGTGGAGCTAAACTCAGGGTTCAATCTCAAGACCCTGAGATCATGATCTGAGCCTAAATCAAGAGTCCGACACTTAACCAACTGAGCCACCCAGGGGCCCCAGCTGTGATTCTTTTTTTTTTTTAAGATTTTATTTATTTATTTGAGAGAGAGCACGAGTGGGGAGAGGGAGAGGGGGAGAGGAGGAGAGGGGCAGAGAGGATGGATTTCCATCCCAGGACCCTGGGATCATGACCTGAGCCAAAGGCAGGTGCTTAACCGACTGAGCCTCCCAGGTGCTCCCCCCAGCTGCGATTCTTGAAGCATTTTTCCTGATTTTGTCTCTGCTTCCTACCTCTAGTTTACCTTGAGTTGTTCTCAGAATACATCTGGAGCAACTCTTTTGAGGTCGGTGACACAGTTTATATCTCTCATAATCTGTGATAGGCACCAAATGGAAGGAGGACCCCTAAGATCTAACAACATGCCATTTGTATATCCTTAAATAGCAAAGCCTTGGGAGGCACATGGTATATGGACTTGGGAGGCACATGGTATATGGACTTGGGAGGCACATGGTATATGAACTCGGGAGGCACATGGTATATGGACTTGGGAGGCACATGGTATATGGACTTGGGAGGCACATGGTATATGGACTTGGGAGGCACATGGTATATGGACTCGGGAGGCACATGGTATATGAACTCGGGAGGCACATGGTATATGGACTCGGGAGGCACATGGTATATGGACTTGGGAGGCACATGGTATATGAACTTGGGAGGCACATGGTATATGAATTGTAGTACAGTTTAGGCAGGTATGTATGCACAGACACCAAGGTGTATATGAAGAAATGGTCTTTAATTTACAACCTCTGTTTTCCTTTTTAGTGGTTCTTTTTCTGGATTAGTAAGGTCCGTTGGTTCTCTTAGAACGGGAGATGGACTTTCAGCAGGAGCCAATCTTGTCTTAAACCGAGATATTGATACTTATAATGTCATTGATGAGCATCGTAAGAGTTTTTGGTTTTGTTTTCTTTTTCCTTTTCTGTTCTTTTCCTCCCTCCCTTCCTTCCTTCCTTCCTTCCTTCCTTTCTTTCTTTCTTTTTTTCTTTCTTTCTTTTCTTTCTTTCTTTCTTTCTTTTTTTTTTCCTTTTGGCTCTGGGTCAGCTCTTCAAATGACCATGAATTTATACTGAGCGAGAAGTGCTGAAGAAAGCTTCATTACTGGTAGATAAAGTGCAATGCCATCATTCATTTTTTAATTTAGACTCTGCTTAAAGTGTTGGAGGTTGTAATCAATTACATTAACACATGATGCAATTTGACTCATTTGAGCAATTTCAATCAGGATTTCATCCTCATCATAGTGCTGAGACTGCTGTATTGAAAGTAAATAATGACCTTTTGATTGAAACAACGGATGTTGTCTTTCATGATTCTTTCAGACCTTTTGGCAGCATTTGATGCAGTTAATCGTGACATTTTATTGGCTGGTTTATAGATCTTGGTAGGATTTTCTTAAATAAAAGTAAAACCAATTCAAAGTGTTATCTCTTAGTGATCTATTTAAATGTCTGTTCTGTAAGGTCATTTGATCTCTACTATGGGGTATGACAGAGTGACTTTTTTTTTTCTGCTTTCCTGTTTATATTTTGTATAAATTCAGTTTCTTATAAACAATTGTTTGATAGCTTTGTGACTTTATAAGATGTCTTTGAACGGTTTTTAACATCTCAGGTTGAAAAATTAGAGAACTGTGTTTGTTCCCAAAAGACATTGTAATGTCAGCCCATTGTTATACTCCATTACTGGGGTATCGATGCACAGAATTCTAGCTTCTAACTCTGTTATTTATAGGGGGAGTAAGCTTATATAGAATATACACACACTTAGATAAATACAAACGGATTATGTCACTAAGCTAGGAAATATAAAATAGAGTAGCCTTCTCTAAATCAAACCATTTTCATCGGCATCCCAGAGATAAAAGTGACCCAACTAATAGTAAGGTAGTTCTTAACATTATCTAAGACTTCACTCAGGAGCCTAACTATATTGAGGTTAGAGTTGCAAACATGCAAAAAGTAGCTGGAAGCTACTCGATTATAGTTTAGCTAAGAGACACAGCTAAAATACTGACATTTTTGTATTTTATAACTTCCGTCATGAGAAGATGGAAATTTAAATGAATGTTGTAGTATCACAAGTTTTCAAATATAGAAAGTATGGTTTTGGAATAAAATGGTTAGCAGTAGGCCTCTAGATGATTCTCTCACTTCACTGGAGAAATCTGGTAAACAGTCTATGAGAAACCTTTTGCAAACATATTAAGGTATTTGCTGGTGGAAGAGCCCTTACCTGTGGAATGCCCTTGGCAGGGTGTACCCATTCAAACTGCTTAACATAAGCATACCTAAGGGACGCCTAGGTGGCTCAGTGGGTTAAGTGCCTGCTTTTGGCCCAGGTCATGATCCCAGGGTCCTTGTTCAACAGGGAGCCTGCTTCTTCCTCTGCCTGCCACTCCCCCTGCTTGTGCTCATGCTCTCTCTCTCTCTTTCACTGACAAATAAAATCTTTAAAAACACAAACATAAACATACCTAAAATGTATGGACTTATGAGTCTGGCTCCCTGGTAAAAGTCCTATATGCTATGTAAATATCAGAGTATAAAATGGAGATTTCTCATGACAGAAATGGCTCTCTCTTTTTTTTGGTATAATCAATATAGCTGCAAATATTATTTAGAGACTTCATATGCTACTCTGAACCAAAACACACTCTTATGTAGCAAAAGAAGACACACCTGCATGGCATTCCCAGACTTCTCTCTGCTAATCATATATCATGATTATTTCTATACTTGATATTTTTTCATAAAGCTCAGTCTCTGATTGTGTGTCTGATCTGACAGTCATCTAAAACTTCACTCATCAGTTGTTGCTGCTTTTAAAACTTACACTTGAAGGTACTACCTATCATTTACTCAATTATATAAGTAGAAGCCCGGAAGTAATCTAGAGCAGAGTTTCCCATTGTAGTGCGCCCTGAACTGGCTACAGATGTGCCTGGATATTGATCACTTCTGCCTTATTGTCAGATGATTGTCTCTTCTGAAGACTAAGCTTTTTATCCCAGTGTGTTATAAAATACAATTGTTTTGTGTTGCATGATGTTAAAAAGGCTTAGAATCCTTTTATACCCTACTTTCTGATACCATAGGAATCATTCAATTTGGTCAAATCAATATCTGAAATACTTCTCAAAACTAATTCCTAGTTCTTATCATTCCCCTCTTCCCAACTGTTTTGTTAAGAACTTTTTCATTTCTTTGTTTTTAAGATTTTATTTATTTATTTATCTGAGAGAGAGAGAGAAAGAGAAAGAGCACAGGGGAGAGTGGAAGGGAGAAGCAGACTCCCCACTGAGCAGGTAGCCCGGTGCGGGACTTGATCCCAGGACCCTGAGATCATGACCCTGAGCCAAAGGCAGACGCTTAACTGACAGAGCCACCCAGGCGCCCCAAGAACTTTTTCATTTCTACCCTGGATTCCAGCCAGAGTCCCTTAATTAGCCTTGATGAATCTAGTATACTTCCAAACCCAATCCGGTCTTCACAGTGCTGCCAAAGAGTTCTTTAATTCTAGCATTCCATTTCTTTTTTTAAAAAATCCCAACGATTGTTATTGAACTTGGTCGGATATAAAAACTATCATGTTATGGCACCTGGTTGTAGCTGCAGTCTGACCCCAGTACCCAAATATTCTATCACTATTTGGTACATAACTCTTCTCTTCAAGGAAGACTTCACTTATTTCCCCAAATTGGGAGAAGCACCATACATCAGTATATAATACCTATTACAATAATATTCATTTTGTAATATTTCTTTATATTTGCCCATGATCCAAATATATGGTGCTCTTCCCCAAAACTGTGAACCTGTATAAATAAATGATTGTATGAGCATTAAAATGGTCTTTTATTTATAAATTAGTAAATTCTGTCAATGTTTAAATATATAGACCATTTTTTAAAAGATTTTATTTATTTATTTGACAGAGAGAGACACAGTGAGAACAGGAACACAAGCAGGGGGAGTGGGAGAGAGAGAAGCAGGTCTCCTGCTGAGCAGGGAGCCTGATGTGGGACTCGATCCCAGGACCCTGGGATCATGACCTGAGCCAAAGGCAGATGCTTAACGACTGAGCCACCCAGGCGCCCTAGACCATTTGTTTTAGTATCAGTTTATTTTCTATTTTTTTAAAGATTTTATTTATTTATTTGAGACAGAAAGAATGAGAGATAGAGAGCACGAGAGGGAAGAGGGTCAGAGGGAGAAGCAGACTCCCCGCCGAGTAGGGAGCCTGATGTGGGACTTGATCCCGGGACTCCAGGATCATGACCTGAGCCGAAGGCAGTCGCCTAACCAACTGAGCCACCCAGGTGCCCATTTGGCCATGCCATCAGCTACATCATTTTTTTCTCCTACCAGCAATGCCAGCACATGCTCATATCTTCTAACATCTGTCAGCTTTCATTTTCTTTTTTGTTTGTTTTCGCTTTACAAACCGCTGTAGAAATTACTGGATTCTTAAGCAAACAAATGTAACTTGGAAAGTAAGGTTTTAGTGTGAATTTCAAACTTAGAAACAGATGAGGTTTTGCTAGAAAGGAGTAAAATCAATAGAGCTCATGTTAGAGAACTCATCTAGGAAGAGGGAGAACATAGGCATGGCATGGAAAAATGAATAGTGTTTGGGCAGAACTAAAGCATGAGGGCATTTTGGCTAGGAGGAAAAGAGTACAGAAACATACAGAAATAAGAATTAAAATGAGATTTATTTTAAAAAGTAAAATGACAGGCTTGGGGCGCCTGGGTGGCTCAGTTGGTTAAGCGTCTGCCTTCAGCTCAGGTCATGATCCCAGGGTCCTGGGATCGAGTCCCGCATTGGGCTCCCTGCTCCTTGGGAGCCTGCTTCTCCCTCTGCTTCTCTCCCTCTCTCTCTCCCTCTGTCTCTCATGAATAAATAAATAAAATATTAAAAAAAAAGAATTTAAAAAAAGTAAAATGACAGGCTTTAGGGCATTGTGCCTATCTAATAGAAATAAAGATCTTTTGTTTTCATATGCCAATTTCTGTAACAGAGGGTCTGTTTTGTTTTCTTACTATGCATAATTAATACATTATACCTATGCTCATTTATTAAAGTCCTTCATCTTCTAATGCCAATCCATGTGAGATTTAAATCTCTGTCTCATTTAATTTTAGTTCCATAAAATAGAATTATTTGTTTTTTCTCACATTTAAATGAACCTAAATATTGTAAAGTTTAGTCAATTTTTGTTGTTATTTAAAAATAGCAAATGCTCATTATAAGAAATTAGGGAAATGTAAACAATAAGAAAAAAAGAAATCACATATAATCTCTTCACCCTGAAGTGTTCACTGCTAGCAATTAATGTATTTCCTTTCAGCCTTCTTAAATAATTTTTTAAATCAATAGATAAAATGTTTCAGAGTACATTTGAGCTTCTAGGGAAACTCATTATTTAATTTTATAAACAGTCAATCTTAGGTGTAAAAATCCATTAAAAAAGGAGGTAATTCTATTGACATTTCTGTGATAAATAAGAAACTAGTGTAACTCATCTTCTTTGGAAATTGTGAAAAAGAGAAAGCTGGAAGTCTGCAAAAGATTTTTTCCATGTCTGTAAAAGATTTGACATTGTAAAGCTTTTAGTAATTAAAATTATCTTTATAAAACTGTACTAATATCTTAATGTTATATTTTACCTATATTCCATATAAGATATAGTTATATTCTAAAACCTTGAGGGAATTAGATCGTACAAGATATAAATAATTTCAAATAAAAGTCGAGCCAGAACTTATTTAGTGTCACTGAATTTTATTTTGAAATACTCAAATTTCGATTGAACTAGTATTTACATTGGAAACAGTTATTCAGGCTTAAAGGTGAGAATTTATCAGTAGCCTTTTGACATTTTAATAACTTAATTCTTAAATATCTAATATGTGAACCAAATCATTCTCTACAAACATCTAGAATCAGAATTTATTTGGCTCAGTCTTTTCACTTTTAAGTCTTCTGAATAACTCCTGGGTTTATGTTTCTTTTTATCATCTCATGCTACCTTGGGCAACTCATTTCAACTCTTTGAAATTTAGTATACTTACCTATAAAATGGAAACATTTGTTCAAATAATGCATCAATCAAATCAGTTCAAGAATATAAAGCTCCCCCACTAGGATAATGCACACTAAGGGTAGAAATGTATTAAATATATTTTTTCTTTTTTTTAAAGATTTTATTTTTATTTGAGAGAGAGAGAGAGAAAGAGCATGGGCAGAGAAGGAGAAGCAGATTCCCTGCTGAGCAGGGAACCCTATGTAGGACTCGATTCTAGGACCCTGAGATCATGACTTGAGCCGAAGGCTGATGTTTAACTGACTGAGCCACCCAGGTGCCCCTATAATTTTTTTCTAAAATATTCGTTACAGTCACACTTTATCAAACCCTTAAAGAAGGAACTAGAAAGTTTTAAAGCTGTTTTGGACATGGAGTCTCTAGGAACAGATATTAGAGGGGCTGGAGATAATTAAACTAAAGCAGCCGGTTCAAGTTCACAATGTCAGAAGAGTAACGTTCATATTGCCTGTTGTGGAGTCCGGAAGTTCACCAAATCTGAAGGAAACTTTGACATGGATCACATTCTGGGAAGGCTTTGAATCTAAGGAAATCACAGTAGATTTTGAGTAATTGACTATCTCACCACAGAAACAACCAGTAGTGTCCATGGCTGTTTTTTTTTTTTTATGGATGGACTACAACATCACATGAAGGGATGAAATAACTCAAGCAAAAGGATCCTGGGAGGCAGCAAGAGAGACTCTACTGAAGCTATATTCTTGAAGGTATTACTGCCTTTCACCGTTGTAGTTTTTTGAGTTTCCTTCTTCTTTTGTGACCATTGCTATCTTTTTCACTGAATTCCCATCTTCTGGTCACACCAAAATGGATACCTTTTTGTTTCCTCCTGTTTGACTAAATCTTCTATCTTTGTGTTGCCCCAAAGTGATATAAATCTATACTGTCTTCAAATGAACATTAAAATTTCTAAACCTAAATATCCTATTTTGTTTAATAATATATTTGAAAAATCAGTA
Source organism: Eumetopias jubatus (assembly GCF_037043125.1). Taxonomy (NCBI): domain Eukaryota; kingdom Metazoa; phylum Chordata; class Mammalia; order Carnivora; family Otariidae; genus Eumetopias; species Eumetopias jubatus. The sequence goes on along the minus strand of NW_028274809.1, from coordinate 157,392,986 downwards.
ATTCTAATTACTATAGCATAACTACTCAGAAATTGAAATATGTTAATCACTAACATATACATTTACATGTAGACATATCTGTTTACATATCTGTCTGTCAAGAGACATTTTTGAGATTAAGATATCCACTGTGTGTTTGTTTTTTCCTTTTCATATGGAACACTTTTTTTTTCCTTAGAAAATGAAGCTGTGTACAAAATTCCAACTTGATTGTGAAGTGACCAGATCGGGGGGAGAAATTGTTAAAATAATAATCAATAAAATAATAATTAAACAAACAATGGAACAAAGGAAAATTATCTCCAGAGATTCTATTTTTTTTTACAGGAAAACAAGTAATGTAGAGCATTAAAAGACTAATCAACAATTAAGAATAAGCTATCTTTTTGGTGTTACCTTTGTTCTAGTGAAATAAAATACTCTCTTAACTACCATGGGATGAGGAACATACAATTACTACAAAATAATCTTTTTCTCATTGTTTTTCTCCTTATAGAAACCCATCTTTTAACATTCCCTTTTTTCCTCAGTATCAATCTCTTTTTCAATTTCAATGTAACAGCTTCCTTGAACCACTCATTTGGCCCACCATATGCTGATTTTCATTGTCAGTTTGTTTTAATGCATTTTGTTTAATCCTACTTGTTTATAGATAGAAAGTATATCTTAAGTGTTTGGTAACTAAGAGATGCAGATGGTTTTGTTTTATAAACTAAATACCAAGGGAAAGGGTACAGTAATATATGGAAAAGGCATATTTAGTTAGTGCCAATTTTATGAGCCAGAAGGGATTTTATTTAGAAGGAAAATTATAGATTGTTTTAATAATGCAATTATTTCTTTTCACTTACATTTTGAAAAACATTATTATTACATAGAATCAAATATAATTTTACCAAAGGTATAGCTATATGTAATATTTATAATGTAGTTAACATAGTTATGATGTAATGTGTTGATTTTACAATGACTGATGTTATTTGATTATCCAAAATTGTTTATAAAGTGATTCTATAAGCAAGTTCAAATTTAACTTCCAAGCAAACAAGTGGCTGGCTCATAGGGTGAAACATCCTCCAATTAACACCTAGGACAGGTGAAATAATACCAATGACTATGACCAATAAGCTATCACAGAACCTCCTATTGGCAGAAGATACTGAAAAAAACAACTAATCCACACGTTGACCATGAGAAGTGTAATAGTGTTGTTTTTTAAAGGTTTTGTCACAAAAAACAACTTTATGTTTTCCTGTTTCTCTTTTTGACAGTATCTTAGCATCATATTTTTATGATTGATTAAGAGAGTTTGTGTTAAGGTATAAGTAGACCATGTAATTTAAATTCAATTTTCCAAAAGTCTTTACACAATGTTATATTATTTCCACTGTTTAGAATTAAACATTTAAATAATTTGGTTTTTATTTCAACATAACTCAATACTTTAGAAGAAATTTTAGAACACACTTTACAGAGATACAGGTAATACTTTCAAGAAGATATTGTCTTTAGTTCTTTGACAAAAATAGCTAGTTTAGATAGAACCATTTATAGTAAGACCAGAATCAAAGTTTTTATTAAAATATGCCCAGTTAGTTTAACTGTATTTTATAAGCCACAAAATACACCCTTTTGTGCCTTGTTTTACAGGTAGAGAACTTAAAATATGTGCCTTCTAATAGAGAGTCAGTACCATACAGAAAATTTGTCCATTTTATTACTGTATTTCATGCATGAAAAACTCAAAATATTAAAGAAATCCATCTTAGTACATAATACTTTTTTAAAAAACAAAAGCAGTAAACACACATAGAATAGTACTGGCTAAATTATTTGGAAGACTTAGTTTTAGGGTTAATTTATGATAGAGATTTCAATTTTCTTTTGAAAAATTATAATAATGATGGGATTCCAAAGTATGATTTATCCACAAAGATTGTCTCTCACTCAACTACATAGGTCAATAAAAGTTCATATTAATCTTACCTAGGGAAAATTATATATTATTTTTACCTCAGAAATATGTTAAGTAATGCTTTTGAATAAGCTAAGAGATAGTATACATATTAGGAAACAAGTATGCATCTTTATTATTCACATCTGTGGGGTTTTCTGCCACCACAGAATTCCCCAGAAGATGTCAATACAATGTAAGAAATTACATTCCAAATGGAAAACTAAACTAAATCAATGAAAGTCTGTAGGGATATCAAGGGTACAGTTGCAATATCAGTACCAAATTACATGATCCCAGTGAATATCTGCAGAGAAACTTTGTTAGGTCAAAAATAATTTTTTTTAAAGATTTTATTTATTTGACAGAGAGAGACAGCGAGAGAGGGAACACAAGCAGGGGGAGTGGGAGAGGGAGAAGCAGGCTTCCCGCTGAGCAGGGAGCCCGATGTGGGGCTTGATCCCAGGACCCTGGCATCATGACCTGAGCCGAAGGCAGACGCTTAACGACTGAGCCACCCAGGCGCCCCAGTCAAAAATAATTTTTAAAAGTTAGTTTATATTAAAAGATATATTGGCAACATTTAACATCACCATTTAACTGAAAAATACACTGTACCCACAGTGCTATTAAAACAATCCATAATTTTCCTTCTAAATATACCAATGACTTTAAAATTGTCAAAATAAGAGAATTGCTGGGAAAATTAAAAAAAGATGTTTGAAGATAATTTCTATTTCTGAAAGTGAACAATTTTAATTTTCTTTGAGCATATATACATATATATGTTTGCATTTTTTTTAAGAAGCCAAGCTTCATTTTACAAACAGAAAGAGACATGGTGGTTCAGTCTGGCAATTTATGCAGCCACATAGTGACCTCACAAGGACATTTCTAAAGGTCCTGGTCCCAGGGAGAGCTTTATATCTGTCCAATACTTGGTGTCCCCTGCTTTTCAAAATTCCTTTCTTTACCATACTAACCTATTTACTAAATCATAAATTAATTATGGCAGAAAGAATGCAACTCAGAATATTTTTTCTGTAAAGAAATCCATGCTATAAAGTTACTAGCCAATGACAAGGTTAGAACTAGAAGACAGCCTAAAATATAAGCAAGAGAAAGAAATATTAGAAAGATACATATTTCTCTTAGCTATGCGCTTTATGAAAAGTTCCAAATAGGCTTATAACTCTCTGAATAAAACCAAGACTATGGAGATATATATATATGTCTATCCCTCTCTGGAAGGCAGCCACTTGAAGTAAAGTTTCTCAAATAGATCTCTGGTGTATGCTACATTTGAGAAATGGGGGCATGCAATGTGTTATTTACTGCCCTTTGTAAATGGCTTAGTTTACATGTTGTGTTTGTATGTTTGTATATACAATAAAAATAATTTTTACCATAAAACAAAATTGTTAATAATTCATATCTTAGGTTTCTGGTTATGTGTGAGATAAAGATTACATTTCTGAGTTATAGATATTGTAGAACTGCCAAAATGTGCTCACATAGTATAAAGCATGTGATGAACATTCACAAATTTTTCTTGTACAACTTAATAGTAAATGTGATTAAGTACTGCTGAGACAAAAATCATCAACATAGGACATTTGATCAGTGCAAAATGTGTAAATATTTTGATTACTTATTAAGGATGTTGGCAAAATTATAAAATTACAAAGTATGAAGAATCTGACTTGGAAAAAGTCGAGTTTACACTAAAAAAATTTCTCCTCAAAATACACATTTTCCAATCTTCCATTTCTGTCACTGTTAATCAGGATCTTGGTTAATAGTTTAATTGTATGGACCTACTATGTTTGCTGTATGCTCAGAACTTCAACAAGAGCTGGCCCATACTGAACAACACCAATATTTATTGAATGTAGTATCGAATTGCTCTGTCATCATCAACCATTAGATACATTTGAGGACTTTATTATTAGATGTTTCTTACCCATTTATAATAAAAATACCAATGTAATATATTGATTTTAATGATCTTAACATATTTTATTCACTAATTGTGAACATTTTACACTTTGAATTTGAGAATAATTATTTGATAGAAATCTGGTGTTCCCTATAATATATGCTGATATGAGGTAAGGATGAACATTTAGACGCTGAATTTTACAGTGTAATATTCTTTCATCTTATGTCCCTTTAGATTCTGAGATGATCTGATCTTCCAGACTCATTTTGAGAAACACCTTTTTTGATATCAAATATATGTGATAATAAACACACTGAAGCAAGGTTTTTCAATACATTGCAAGATCAGATAATGCATGGTCAGTTGACACATCCCAATAAAAACTTGTTTAACTAGGCATCCATCCTCAGTGAACAATATGTTCATAAAAACAATGAAATATGTTTATAATAATAAAATACATATTCTCTCTCTTTTTTTAAGATTTTATTTATTTATTTGAGAGAGAGAGAGAAACAGCATGAGAGGGGAGAGGGTCAGAGGGAGAAGCAGGCTTCCCACTGAGCCGGGAGCCCGATGTGGGACTCGATCCCAGGACTCCGGGATCATGACCTGAGCTGAAGGCAGTCGCTTAACCAACTGAGCCACCCAGGCACCCAATAACTACATATTCTCACAGCAGTTCAATGTATTCATCGATATTTACTATTTCAAATATATCACAATTTGTTACCATCATATCCTTGTGTATAGAAATTCACCAAAATAAATAATTAAAAAAGAATTAAAACTGGCAAATATCAAATTAATGAAAAAAAAAAACTAATTAAATAGCAATACCCCTATAATAGTTTACTTATGGGAGAGTATATTTGTTATGATGTCCAATGTTTACCATATCTTTTTCCTTCATATAGTTCTTGGGCAGATTTTGATATCAAATATATATTTATTAATTTTCTAACATACCTGATCCCATAAAATAATTTCAGAAAATTTATATTGAAAGGGATAAAATACAACCAAAGATATTAAAGAGAAGACAATCAGTGTTTACTGGAATTTTATTTTTCATATGGCAATATATACATATTGTTTTATTTAATTATCAAAAGGGAAAATTAATGATGTACATATTCCATTTTATGGAAAATGAAAGGAATCATACATGGTTAAGAAACATGCTCAAAAATAAAACTTCATAGGCCCTTCACATTCAAATGCATAGTTCTATAATGTGAAATCTCATGGTCTTATCACTGTATCATAAATCATACAAAAAGAATGAAGATAATAGAATAAAGAATAAAGGTAAAAATCAAATAATGAAAAGGTAGGGAGAGAAAGAAATGCTGCTGAGAGACCCATTAATTATAAAATGCAAATTTTAGGTCTGAGTATCTGAGAATCTAAAACTAATATCTACCAGAATTGGGCACAATAGTTAACATTTTAGATAATCTCTAGGTTTAGTTAATATACATCTTCCTTTTGAACATTCATTTCCTCAATTAAGTTTTGTCTTTTGTGTTTTGTTTTTAGTTTCACGTTTTTATTTAAATTCCAGTTAGTTAACACGGAGTGTAATATTAGTTTCAGGTATACAAGATGATGATTCAACACTTCCATACATCACCTGGTGCTCATCACCAGTGCACTCCTTAATCCCCATGACCTGTTAAACCCATCCCCCCACCCACCACCCCTCTGAAACCATCAGTTTGTTCTCTATAGCTAAGAATCTGTTTCTTGGTTTGCCTCTCTCTCTTTTTTCCCTTTGCTCCTTTGTTTTGTTTCTTAAATTCCACATATGAGTGAAATCATATGGTATTTGTCTTACCCTGACTGACTTATTTTGCTTATCATAATATCCTCTGCTCCATCCATGTGGCTGCAAATGGTAGGATAAAAATGGCTGAATAGTACATATATGTATCATGTGTTCTTTATCCATTCATTAATCAGTGGACACCTGGGTTGCTTCCATATCTTGGCTATTCTAAATAATGCTGATAAAAATATCAGGGTGCGTGTAACCCTTTGAATTAGTGTTTTTTTTTTTTTTGTACTCTTTGAGTAAATACCTAGTGATGTGATTATTAGATCCCAGGGTACGTCTATGTTTAAATTTTTGAAGAACCTCCATACTGTTTCCCACAGTGGATGCAACAGTTTGCATTCTGACCAAAAGTGTAAGAGGGTTTCTCTTTCTCCACATCCTTGCCAACACCTGTTGATTTTTGTGTTGTTGAATTTAGCCATTCTGACAGATGTGAAGTGATATCTTGTTGTAGTTTTGATTTGCATTTCCCTGATGATAAGCCATGTTGAGCATCTTTTCATGTATCTGTTGGCAATCTGTATGTCTTCTTTGGAAAAATATCTGTTCATGTCTTGTGACTGTTTTTTAATCAGATTATATGTCTTCTGGGTGTTGAGTTTTTAAGTTCTTTATATACTTTGGATACTAAACTTTTATTGGATTTGTGATTTGCAAATAATCTTCTCCCAATCTATAGGTTGCCTTTCAGTTGTGTTGATTGTTTCCTTCCCTGTGCAGAAGCTTTTAATTTTGATGTAGTCCCAGTTATTTTTGTTTTTATTTCCCTTACCTCAGGAGACATATCTAGAGAAAAATTGCTAGGGCCGATGTTAAAGAAGTTACTGCCTGTGTTCTCTTCTACAATTTTTTATGGTTTCAGGTCTCACATTTAGGTCTTTAATCCATTTTGAATTTATTTTTTGTATGGTGTAGGAAAGTGGTGCAGTTCCATTCAGTTGCATGTGGCTGTCCAGATTTCCCAGCACCATTTGTTGAAGAGACTGTCTTTTTCTCATTGGATTTCTTTCCTGCTTTGTCAAAGATTAATTGATCAAATAGTTATGGCTCCATTTCTGGATTTCTGTTCTGTCCTATTGATTTATGTGTCTATTTTGTGCCAGTACCATACTGTTTTGATTACCACAGCTTTGTAATAGAGCTTAAGTCCAGAATTGTGATGCTTCCAGCTTTGCTATTCTTTTTTCAAGATTTCTTGGGCTATTTTGGGTCTTTTGTTTTTCCATACAAATTTTAGGATTGTTTGTGCTACCTGTGAAAAATGCTGGTGGTGTTTTGATAGAGATTGCATTGAATGTATAGATTGCTCTGGTTCCCATAGACATTTTAACAGTATTTATTTTTCCAATCCAGGAGCATGGAATGTTTTTACATTTCTTTGTGTCTTCCTCAGTTTCTTTCATAAATGTTCTGTAGTTTTTAGAGTACAGATCCTTTACCTCTTTGGTTAGGTTTATTCCTAGATGTCTTATGGTTTTTGGTGCAAATGCAAATGGGATTGATTTCTTAGTTTCTTTCTTCTCTGTCATTGTTAGGGTAAAGAAATGCAAGTGATTTCTGTGCATTGATTTTACATCCTGCCATGTTGCTGAATTGCTATATGAGTTCTAGAAATTTTGGGGTGGAGTCTTTGGGTTTTCCTCATAGAGTACCCTGTCCATCTGCAAATAGTAATATTTTAACTTTTTTCTTTTTTTGCAAATTTGAATGCATTTTATGTCTTTTTGTTGTCTGATTGCTGAGGCTAGGACTTCTATATTATGTTGAACAATAATGATGAGAGTGGACATCCTTGTCATATTCCTGACCTTAGGGGAAAAGCTCTGTTTTTCCCCATTGAGAATGATATTCGCTGTGGGTTTTTCATAGATGGCTTTTGTGATATTGAGGTGTGTTCCCTCTATCCCTACAATGTGGAGAGTTTTAATCAAGAAAGGATGCTGTACTTTGTCAAATGTTTTTTCCTGCATCCATTGAAAGGATCATATGGTTCTTGTCTGTTCTTTTATTAATATGCATCACGTTCATTAATTTGCAAATGTTAAACCACTCTTGCAGCTCAGGAATAAATCCCACATGATCGTGGTGAATAATCCTTTAATATACTGTTGGATCCTATTGGCTAGTATCTTGGTGAGAATATTGACATCCAAGTTAATCAGGGATATTGTCTGTAATTCTCCTTTTTGATGGGATCTTTGTCTGGTTTTGCAATCAAGGTAATGCTGGCCTCATAGAAAGAGTTTGGAAGTTTTCCTTCCATTTTCATTTTTTTGAAACAGCTTCAGAAGAATAGGTATTAGTTATTCTTTAAATGTTTTGTAGATTTCCCCTGGGAAGCGATCTGGCTCTGGACTCTTGTTTGTGGGGAGAGTTTTGATTACTGCTTCAATTTCCTTGCTGGTTATGGCTCTGTTCAGGTTTTCTATTTCTTCCTGTTTCAGTTTTGGTAGTTTATAAGTTTCCAGGAATGCATCCATTTCTTCCAGATTGCCTAATTTGTTGGCATATAGTTGCTCATAATATGTTCTTAAAATTGTATTTCCTTGGCATTGGTCATGATCTCTCCTCTTTCATTCATGCTTTTATTAATTTGGGTTCTTTTTTCTTTTGGTAAGTCTGGCTAGGAGTTTATTGATCTTAATAATTCTTTCAAAGAACCAGCTTCTACTTTCATTTATCTGTTCTACTGTTCTGGTTTCTATTTCATTGATTTCTGCTCTAATCTTTATTATTTCTCTTCTCCTCCTGGGTTTAAGCTTTATTTGCTGTTCTTTCTCCAACTCCTTTAGGTGTAGGTTTAGCTTGTGTATTTAACACTTTTCTAATTTTTTAGAAAGGCTTGTATTGGAATGTACTTCCCTCTTAGGACTGCCTTTGCTGTATCCCAAAGGTTTTGAACAGTTGTGTTTTCATTTTCATTTGTTTACATGAATTTTTTAATTCTTCCTTAATTTCCTGGTTGACCCATTCATTTTTTAGTAGGATACTCTTTAACCTCCAAGTGTTTGTGTTCTTTCCAAATTTCCTCTCGTGATTGAGTTCAAGTTTCAAAGAATTGTGATCTTAATATATGCATGGAATAATCCCAATCTTTTGGTACGAGTTGAGACCTGATTTGTGACCCAGTATGTGATTTATTCTGGAGAATGCTCCATGTGCACTCAAGAAGAATGTGTATTCTGTTGCTTTAGGATGGAATGTTATGTATATATCTGTGAAGTCCATCTGGTCCAGTGTGTCATTCAGAGCCTTTGTTTCCTTGTTGATCTTCTGCTTAGATGATCTGTCCATTGCTGTGAGGGGGTGTTGAAGTCCCCTACTATTATTGTATTATTATCAATGTGTTTCTTTAATTTGGTTATTAATTGGTTGATATAATTGGATGCTCCCAAGTTAGGAGCATAAATAGTTATAATTGTTAGATCTTCTTGTTGGATAGACCCTTTAAGTATAATATAGTATACCTCTTCATCCCTTACTAGAGCCTTTTTATTTTAAACCTTTTTTTAGGTTTAAAATCTAATTTGTCTGATATAAAGATTGCTACCCCAGCTTCCATTTGGTGTCCATTAGCATATAAATGGTTCTCCACTTCCTCACTTTCAATCTGGAGGTGTCTTTGGGTCTAAAATGAGTCTCTTGTAGACAGCATATGGATGGGTCTTGCTTTTTTATCCAATCTGATACCCTGTGTCTTTTGATTGGAGCATTTAGCCCATTTGCATTTAGAGTAACTATTGAAAGATATGAATTTAGTGTCATTGTATTACTTGTAAAGTCACTGTGTCTGTATATTGCCTCTATTTCTTTTTGGTCTATGTTATTTAATAATTCTTGTAGGGCTGGTTTAGTGGTCACAGATTATTTTAATTTCTGTTTGTCTTGGAGCTCTATCTCTCCTTCCATTCTGAATGACAGCCTTGCTTGATAAAGTATTCTTGGCTGCATGATTTTCCAATTCAGTACCCTGAATATATCATGCCAGCCCTTTCTGGCCTGCCAGGTCTCTGTGGATAGGTTTGCTGCCAGCCTAATGTTTCTACCCCTGTAGGTTAAGAACCTCCTGCCTCAAATTGCTTTCAGGGTTTTCTCTTTATTTCTGAAATTTGCAAGCTTCACTATTATATGTTTGGGTGTTGATCTATTTTTGTTGATTTTGAGAATGGTTCTCTCTAGCTCTTGGACTTGAATGCCTGTTTCCTTCCCTAGAAGAGGGACATTCTCAGCTATGATTTGCTCAAATATACCTTCTGTCCTTCTCTCTCTCTTTCTTCTTCCTCAGGGAACCTAGTAATTCTAATATTGTTTCACTTTATGGTATCACTTATTTCTCAAAGCCTCCCCTCATAGTCCATTTGTTGTTTTTCTCACTTTTTCTCAGCTTCCTTCCTTTCCATCAACTTGTCTTCTATGTCACTGACTCTCTCTTCTGCCTCATTTACCCAAGTTGTGAGAGTATCCAATTTAGACTGCATCTCCATTAAAGCATTTTTAATTTTGGCCTGATTAGATTTTATTTCTGCACTAAGAGATTCTCTAGTGTCTTTTTATGCTTTTTTCAAGCCCAGCTAGTAACTTTATGATCGTTACCCTGAATTCCAGCTCTGACATTTTACTTAGATCTGTGGCAGAGTATTACCTCTGGTTCTTTCTTTTGTTGTGAATTCTTCTTTCTAGGTAATTTGCTCAAAGAAGAATGGATTAATGAGAGAACAAAATCAAAAATATCAACCATGACCCAAGTGAAATACACACTAGACACACTACACAAATCTAAATAGGTCAGAAACCAAAAAGAGAAAAGAAAAAGAAAAGAAAAAAGGGGGTGCAGAAAGAGAATATAATTTCTCAAGTGGACAAAACAGGGTGATCCATTTGGTCCTGGGTATATTTTGGTCTGTTTGTTAGAAGACACTAAATCCCAAATTTGTAAAGAAAGCAGAACCTAAATATACACAAAAGTAAAATTGAATACAGTGAAAGGAAGTAAAAAAGGAAGAGTATATCTATAAAATGTAAATTTAAAAAATGAAAGGTAAAAAAAGACATAAAAACAAAAAGTTGATAAAATAAGAAACTAGTTTAAAAGGAAAAAATAAAGCAAAGGGAAATTTTAAACTGCAAAATAAACAAACCATGAGAAAAACCTCAAATTCTATATACTATTTTCTCCTCTTGCTGGAGTTTTACAATCCCATGTGTTTCATAAACTTGGTATTCCCCTGTTGTTCCAGCTGATCTTCTCGGGGAGAGGCCTGCTGCACTGATTCTCAGTGTCTTTACCTGCATGGAGTTGCACCACCCCTTGCCAGGGACCTGGGCTCAGTGTAAGCTGCTTCTGGTTGCTCTATGTGGCATGTTTTCCCTGAAGTCTTTCTGTGCCTCTTTAGAGGATGAAAATAAAAATGGCTGTTCACAGTCCCTTCTCTTCAGTAAACCCCCAGGGATAAGCCATCTTCCTTTTTAAATGTGCCAAACTCTACAGACTCTTGTGGTGCATTTCCACACTCCTGGGGAACACAGAGGGTTGCCATGTTTCTGCCCTTTGCAAGACCCCCACATGGTGAGTGGTCACCAGATCGTGGTTTATAGTGAACCAAGCTAAGGGCTCCATCCCAGGCTCGCTGACTGTAACTGGTTTCCCTGCTCCAATCCTTAGAAACTCTGCCAGGTAAGGCACCCCCTTTCTTTTCTGACCCCAGGGATATTGAAACTACTGACCGACCTAGGATTATGCCCTGCTTCACCACCTGAGCATCTTTCAGGCAGGGATGCCTCTCACTGGAGCAGATTTCCAAAGGTTCTGATTTTGCACTCCAGACTATATCACTTTCTGCTAGCAGGCTTATGTAGGCTAGCCTCCCCTCACCGTTTATGTTCTGATATATCCCCTCAGATTCACTTCTCTGTACCTCCTACCCTGCAAGAAGTGGTCAGTTTTCTATCTGTAGATTTCCAGCAAATCTTTTCCTTCATCTCAGGTTGAATTCATAGACGTTCAGAATGATCGAATAGTTACCTAGCTAAATACAAGGGTCCAGATGAAACGAGGTCCCCTCTTTTTCTGCCATCTTGCCTCCTGTCTACTCTGTCTTTTTTTGATGTCCATTTCCATGATAAATATTTCTGTATCCCCGCACTTTCAATCTGCATGTTTCTTTAGGTCTAAACTGTGTCTCTTGTAGGCGGCATTTAGGTGGGTCTTGTTTTTTAATCCATTCTGACCCCCTGTGTCTTTTGATTAGAACATTTAGTCCATTTACATTCACAGTAATTATAGGTAGATATGTATTTATTGCTACTTTATTACTTGTTTTGTGGTCGTTTCTGGAGATTTTCTCTGATCCTTTCTTGTCTTTCTTTCACATTTTGTTGATTTTCTTTTCTTTTTTTTTTTTTTTTTTATTTAAGAAGATGTTGCTTGAAACACATTTTATTCACAGGGTTTCATCTCAAGCACATGGATTTTCCCCCTGGCCTTTTATACCCAAGTTTCAAAACACTTATACTGTAAGGAAAGAAAGATAATACTTAAAGGATGGTTTAAGCACAGTGTAGTTTCAGGGAAGTAACCTCATGGGTTTTCCCATATGCTTCTACACATACACTTAAGAACACCTATGTCTTAATGCAAGAAAAGATATTTGGATTTCTTTTTCTTTGTTCTTTGAATGTTTCTTAGTGGTTTTTGATATGTGGTTACCAGTAGGTTTGTATATAACCTCCTCTGCAAATAGCAGTGGATAGTAAGACTGTTTAAGGATTGTTTAAGTTTGAACCCATTCTTTTCTTCTCTCCTCCCACAGTTTAGGTATTTGTTATTATATTTTATATCCTTTTTTTCATGAGTTCTTTTTGACTCAATTACTTGAGTGATTTTTTACAGAAATATTCGTTTTTACTACTTTTGTGTTTCTTGTCTTTAGACTGTCACTTTTGGTCTCTTCTTTCCACTCAAAGAGTCTCCTTTAATATTTCTTGCAGGGCTGGTTTAGTGGTCATGAACTCTTTTAGATTTTTTTTTTTTTTTTGGTATGGGAAACTCTTAATCTCTCCTTGTATTCTGAATGATAGCCTTGCTGGATGGAGTATTCCTGGCTGCAGATTTTTCCCATTCAGCACTTTGAATATATCATGCCACTCTCTTTTGGCTTGCCAAGTTTCTGTTGGAAAATTTCCTGCTAGTCTTATGGGTTTTCCCCTTAAGTTAAGAATTTCTTTGGTCTTGCTGCTTTTAAGATGCTTTTCTTTATCACTATATTTTGTAAATTTAATTACAATATGTCTTGGTGTGGGCCTGCTTTTGTTGATTTTGTTGGGAGTTCTCTGTGCCTTCTGCATCTGGATGTCTGTTTCCTTCCCCAGATTAGGAAAGTTTTCAGCTATTATTTCTTCAAATAAATATTTTGCCCCCTTTTCTCTCTCTTCTTCTTCTGGGACTCTTATAATACATATGCTATTATGTTTGATGGAGTCAGTGAGTTCCCTAAGTCTATTCTCATACTGGATAATTTTTCTTTCTCTTTTTTGTTCAGCTTTATTGCTTTCCATCACTTTGTTTTCTAGGTCATGCTGTTGTGTTCTGGTTTCTCTATCCTTTCAGGCCAGTGGTCTGCAGAGGTTCTCCTTGCCTGCTGTAGGCAGTGTTTGGTTCCTGACCTGAATGTGATGAGTTTTAACTAGGTGTGTTCTGGTTTGCTTGTGAAATGAGACCTGCACCATCTCCACTGGAACCAAGTCCCTGCAAAATCTCTGGTCAGGAGACATGGTGTGGGCAGGAATTTGTGCTGGTCTTCTGGGTGAGGGGCCACTGGGACTGAGGCAAGGGTGACTGAGAGCAGTTCTACCAGAGCGCAGGAGGCTGGGGCTTGGTGTAAGCAAGTTAGGCAGCCAGTGTCAGTGTTATGTAGTTTCCCACAGGTGGCTCTGTGTTTATGCTGAAGGACAGGGAAGGAGAATTGTGCTGTCCAGCTCCTTTGTTCCTGGAGAGGAGTCTCTGTGAGCACTGCTTCTTGAGGAAGGCTCTGAGAGGAGAAAATAATCTCCCCAGTGTGTGCCCCAGGTGCTCTTCAGATTACTGTCTCCATGCTATCTGCCCCTGAATTGCCTTCTCTCCAAGAACAATACAGTGCCCTCCAGGCTCTATCCCAGCCAAGACTGGGGCCTTTAAGACTCTAGGATTTAAGCCTCACTAGCCAATGGCAATGGGGAAATGTTCTCCCTGTGAGTTCCCTTGGGTGCTTCTCTCCCCCCCACCCCCACTTCTCCATGACCACAGTTCCCTCCCTTCAACAGCAACCACAATCCATTTCTCCCCTAAACCACCTAAACCATGTCTCCACACTTCCTACCTTCTTCAATGTGGCCTCCTGTCTCTCCTTAGTTGTGAAATTTGTTCTGTCAGTCTTCAGGTCGATTTCTGGGGTATTTAGAATCATTTGATGGTTATATTAATGGGATGAAGCTAGCCTAGGGTCCTTCTACTCGGATGTCATCTTTTCCCCTCCTCAACCACGCTTTTGATATAGCAGTTGAGTACATTATTAAGTTGAAATCTTTGGGAAAATATACACAAGAAGAATTTTATTGGTATTAGCCAAAAAAGATTTATATCTTCTGAATGCCAAGTATATAGATAATATATGTGAACTTTTATCAAAAAAGTGAGTTCATTTGAACTATATTCTGATTAAAGGAGAGTGCCAGAGATCCATATGCTTGAATATCAGCCATGTGAATCTGACCTTTTCTTTTTAAGCAGAGGCTAAAAAAGCTTAGGCCCCGAAGAAATGATGGGTTAACAACTATGCCATGAGACCTCATCCCGGAATCCCCTAGAGTTGGCACTGTGTTTTTGCTTTAGTATCTCTCCTTCTCTTTTTGATGTTAAAGGGATCAGAAATAATTTCAAAGAGCAACATTAAAGTGATACAAGACGTTCAGTCTAATAGTTTTGAAAAATGATTTCATGAGGAAAATCAAAATTTCTCTATTTGTAATAGAAACCATTTCAGAACTATTAAAATATTTCTTTAGAATCAGAATATGTATATTGAATATATATAATGAATATATATAAATATAGCAAATATATATTAACATAATGAATACATATATCAATACCAGTTACAGGTAAAATCTAATGACATAAAAATATCACTGCAACAAAGACATGTAAAACATAGAAAACTTTATAGAAATATATTGTTTCACAGTTCAGAATGAAAATTTCTTGTGTAACAGACAACTCAAAAATCACTTGTATTTTATTTTTTGGTTTTTGTATTTTAAAAACAGTAAAATTGGTCAAAAATGGCAAAAAGGTTATATACTTTTAGGTTGGTTGATATTTATGTTTTTTATACCTCCTTACAGATAGTATGTTTGTGATTCAGAAAGTATGACTTGCTTAAAATCATAAGGTATAAGTTGTCATTCATTGAATTCTGATTCTCAAATTCAACTTCCCTAAAATTTACTGCTGCTAATCATAACAAGAACCAACATTTGTAAGTTTGGGTGCTGTTTTCAATATATATATATAGATATATGTATCTATATATATATATTCTATATATATTTACATATATATAGAATATACATATATTTAAAATATTTATATTTAAAATTTATATAAATATTTGTACATTATATTTATATAAAATATAAACATGTTTATTTTTTAAATTATTAATTTAATTAATTATTAATTAATTATTAATAATTAATTTATTGATAAAATTATTTACATATTTATATATAAAATATAAATATATTTATATAAAATATAAATATTTATATAAATAATTTATATAAAATATAAATAAATATTAAAGGTTTCTAAGAATATCTGCCTCAAATTCTATTATGTACATTAAATATGTGAATATATATTTAATATATTAAATCTGTGAATACATATATTTAATATATTAAAACTGTGAATATATATCAAAGAAGTTCAAACTCTACTGAATATCATTTGAAATCTCATCTTTTAACTTGAGATCACATGTTCTCTCTGCTCTACTGGATCACTAGACTCCATTCTAGTTAATTCCAGCACAAGACAGTAAGTTGCTGGTTCCTTAAAGTTTCTTGTATTAAATTTGACTTTGAATAACATCAGGTAATTAAAAATTTTAAATTACACAAAACCGTGTAACCAAATGTCATTTTTAAATGATTCAAAAAAAAAGGGACCTTCTCTATATATTCAAAAACATAAATACTCAGCCCTTAATCATCCTTCATTGCCCTCCCTTGTTAGGGTTAATGTAGAGCACGAAATCAGCCATAATACCTGGCTTGCTAAAATGTAGCACGGAGGCCGCTGGGGGCAGGGAACTTTTCGGAGAAGGGTGTAGGCCTTTCGAATACCGAGCCTTGTGTGACCACTCTGCTGGAAGGAGTTGCCTTCCCTGAAGCTTTCTCAGCCCAAACAGTCGCCCTGTGATCCAAGACCTGTATGCATTGTCCCCTAGGCTATGTTTAGCAGAACTCGTAGAACACCCAGATTAGCATATTGTATCTTTCCCATAAACAGTAAGACCCCTTGTCACACATCACGTGCTTGAGACACAGTGATAAGGATTTGTGATTATCCTGGAGGGCTAATAAAAGCGGGAGCCAAGAAGAGCACAGGGTCTTCGTCTCTGAGCGTTGACCCCTTGCCTTCTCCTCTCTTTCACGGCAAGTTTGGAGTCATCTTTTCATCCGTAGGTACAGGGATGGCTGGCGAGTCCCGGCACTCCTGAACACATATTCCACAGACCAGTGTCATCTGTTTCTCCCTCTACTATTCCATTAAAAGTGTTCTTGTTTAGGTCACTAACAATCTCTTAATCACCAGATACAGCGATCTCCACTGTTTTTAGCTACATGACTTCTCTAAAAGCATTTTCAGTACTGTTCACAATCTACTTTTTTAAACTCTCTTTTTTTGCTTTTTCCTTCATTTTCTTTGACTTGAGGATTAATCTTTTTCAGATTCCTTATATGGTTCCTCTTACTCCATATCCCTGATTTGCCTTCTGAACCACCTAGTCAAAACTTTATTAGTTCGGGGCGCTTGGGTGGCTCAGTTGGTTAAGCGTCTGCCTTCGGCTCAGGTCATGATCTCAGGGTCCTGGGATCAAGCCCGGCATCGGGCTCCCTGCGAAACGGGAAGCCTGCTTCTCCCTCTCCCACTCCCCCTGCTTGTGTTCCCTCTCTCGCTGTCTCTCTCTGTCAAATAAATAAATAAAATCTTTAAAAAAAAAAAACAAACTTCATTAGTTCAGTGGATGTTTCTCTGGGGTTTTCTTTAGGAAACTCAAGCCTGTACAAAATCCAACTTAAAATCTACCTGTAGAGTAAGAGCTGCTTCTTGTTCTGCAACTGAATTAAAGGTAATACTGACCTCACAGAAACATCTTTTATACATTTCTGCTCTCTGCTGTCATTATTCACCACTTTCCTGCTCATTATCTCTGTTTTTTTCAAGTAACCACCTTTGCACTTGCCTTTCCCTCTGTCTGGAATGTTCTTCCGCAGGGATCTGCAGGAATCCTTCCCTCAAATTCAGGTCTTTACGAAGGCTTTCCATTTTAAATCCCTACTACTTTTTTCCCATCTTCTACCCTGCCTAAATTTCTTCAGAATTCTTATCATAATTTTTCGTACTATATTATTTGTTTAATGCTTGGCTGTCCTACTAGAAATTAAGCACATAAGACCAAGAATTTTGGTCACTTTTGTCTGTTGTTCTAGTTATAAAATATAGCACTATGCTTGGGACATGAAACTCACTGTTGAATAAATTGGTGAAAGAATACATGACCCTTTTCTTTTACCTACTTCCCACACAAGGAACTAAATATTATTTTATTATATTTTTTCTAACGTTTCCTAATTCAGACCTATGGCAGTCATGGTTTATTCTCAGGCAGTGTCCTGCTCTAAGTGCTTTCATTAACTCTTTGCTCTTTCTCCTCAGATCTAGCATCAGAGTTACACCAGTGCTATCTTTCTAAAACACGTATCTGATCCTTTTAATCTCATAAAATAAAAGCACTTGCCAGAGGATAAAGTTCAAATCTGTTATCATTTTACACTGTAAGTTCTTCATAGTCTTAGTCGAATACAGTCTCACCTCATTCTCTCTTGAGTTATGTCCACAGTATAACCATATAAAACATTCTTGTTACCTAATCATACTCATTTTTTTCATGAGTCTTTGAATTGTTGAGTTTCCCCTTACAGCGAAGTTAACTACTGCTCTCTTGACAAGCAAATTTCCTTTCTGGACCTCAAAAGATTATCTCTTATGAAATCTTCTATGACCCTCTCAGGCATAATTATACATTCTTCTCTGCTAAATTAGCAATTATACTGTCATTATTAGCATTATCATGATGTGCTTGTCTAATTTCCTGGCCATGCTATAATGTTAATGGGGGATATTCAGTTGCTTATAGCCAGAACAGGAAAGTTGGAACGTGCAAAGAGCTAAAATTACATACATTATTGAAGTACTGCACACCAGGAAAAATTGAAAGGTAAAGTATGGGAAACAAGTGTCTGAAAGACTGTCTGAAGTATTATAACTATGCAACTGAGGTCCAGATAAAC
Organism: Eumetopias jubatus; assembly: GCF_037043125.1. Classification (NCBI taxonomy): domain Eukaryota; kingdom Metazoa; phylum Chordata; class Mammalia; order Carnivora; family Otariidae; genus Eumetopias; species Eumetopias jubatus. The sequence goes on along the minus strand of NW_028274809.1, from coordinate 157,374,635 downwards.
ATCACAGGCAATGAAATGTCATGATTTCCAAATAGGTGCAGGAGATATCAGGAAGGCAATACCTGCATAGTTTAATTAATGTGTTAACTCAGCAATTTAAGGACTATTGAGCATTTAAGTTTTGCTAGGACCTATGCTAAATTCTGAGGCTACAAAAAAAAGTAAGAAACAGATTTTTTTTTTCAACGGGTAGGCCTTCACTGCAAGGTTCTATTCTGACTAGTAACAAGGGTGATATCACAAAAAACAACAAAAATGAGACCTTAGCTAGTTAAATACCTTCTAATTCACCTCTGGATTACTTCTAACAACTAACACAGTACGGGGAGTTATCAAGGAGTCTTATAATGACGAAAAGAATGAATGAAAATGTCAGGAAGAAGTACAAGCTTATTTCATTCCCCTCTAGGCTATGACTCCCTCTGTCTTTAGAACAATGTCTTATTTATCTTTATATTCTCAGGATTTAGAACAACTGATAGTGCATATGAAGTGCACAATAAATACTTACCTGGTGAAATTACTTCGTGAGAATTAGACCCTCAATTACTGAGTTTTGTTGAATTTTACTAGAGGGACACAATGATGGGCTATCAGTCACGACAATAAATGCTATAAACATTCACAAAGAGTATCCCAAGGTAAAAAATGGAAAAGATAGAAAATAAAATACCTAAACCATATATTCATTTTTCTTGGCCTTCTGGGGTGTATCCTAAGACTTAATTTTTTGATTACATAATTTCAATATGAGAAAGATCCAAGCTGGAGAAAAAATAGGGTGTGCAAATAAAATATAAATCAGAAAATAACATATGTAAGGAAATTAATATATTATAATTTAATCACAAGAGTTATTTTGAAATCTTTGTTTTAAAATTAAGAAGAAAAAACATGATAGTATTTATACAATTAAAAGTTGGTATACAATTCATGATAGAATAGAGTGATATTAATCAACATATTTTAATGTACTATGATTATGATGCCAAACTAAAAATGATACTCAGCAAAATTTGGACTTTGAGTAGAAATTCCATTATTTATGAAGAATATTTGGTCTTTAATATAAACAACAATATTACACCACAATTTTGTAATGTGATAAGTATCACTAAAACAGCAATTATATTACAGTATATAAATGTATCGAAGTAACACAAGCATACACTTTAAATTTAAACAAAGTATTATGTCAAATTTGTTCAATAAACATTCAAACAGAATCCTCTGTCTTTAGATGAATTTTCAAAGTTCAAATGTTAAATATTAGTGTTTATCAACTATATTTAAAAATAACTACTCTTACAGAGCTAAATTTGTACCTTTATTTTCTATTACATCAGGGTAGATTTTCCCTCTACTTGTGTGTCCCTACCTTCTCTTTCTCCATCTGATTTTTCTTTCTATGACTTCTGGATTGTGTATTGTATACTATGTGGAAGGTTATACACTCCATTCCTTTTGTGAGTAACTTAAACCTTTAATCATATGGTGAGACATATTCTGCTTTGGCTGCTTAGTGTTAATGCTTAACAATTCCATGCCAATATTCATATAAGCCACATTATATTCTAATTCTAGGGAATGATATTAATATATCTGGATTGCTCAGGTGATAAACTACACTGTAAAACATGGTAATGGGATATGTGTTTTGATCACGGCATATCAGCTAGGCCAGACTACAAAAGTCTGGATAGGAATGGAAAACTGGTTAGTGTAAGAGCGTGCCTGCTTCACTTAGGTTTCCTGCAGAACCAGTTCGGTTACAGCTATATGAAAGAGGCTTTATTCTAGATGATTCTGTCAGGACAAGGCAACTAAGTGAGAAAGTAGCTCTGTGCTGGTATACCATGAAATGCAGGAACAAGGTGGAAATATGAAGGAATCAGCTTTCAAGACCATCACCTTCTTCAGGAATAGCACCAAAAATGGCACACCTTGTTGGGAAAGGGTATCCTTAATGAATTCACAAAAGCCAACAAAAGGAAAAAGATTTATAATGTTTGTATCTACAACACAGAAACCACCAACATTATATTTCAACAGCAGGACTTCAGAAAGGTGTTTTAACCCCATTACTTCTTCTCCCACCTCACCCCTAGAACAACCACCAGAGAAGTAGCATAGTGATTAGAGGAGGAGGAGGAAAAAGTAGTGCGGGGTGGAGGGGGGAGATGAAGGAGAGGGAAGAGGAGAGTGAAATGAAAAGAGGAGGGAGGAAGAAGGGAAGAGACAGAGGAAGAGAAGGGGAAAGATAAGCGGAGAAATAGTGGGAAAATAGAGACCCTGTCCATTGCTCATCCATGGAATTTTCAGATCAGGTTGGAGAGAATGGAAAATCTGTACTTGTGTGAGACTTTAAAATGCACTGCAAAATCTCTGGAATGTATCATGTGAATATACATAGGCAACGTCTTATAAAGTTTCTTTAAGGCAGTAGAGACAAAGAATAAAGCCTTTTATAGTTGTACTTTTCCCAACCTAGTTTAACACATTCCACAAACATATGCAATGAAAGAAAACTTTACAATATGAACAGGAAATAGAAACTTGATCATAAGAAAGGCGTGTAGTATGTTTTGATTTTTTTTTTTAAAGATTTTATTTATTTATTTGAGAGAGAGAGAATGAGAGATACAGAGCACGAGAAGGAAGAGGGTCAGAGGGAGAAGCAGACTCCCCGCTGAGCGGGGAGCCCGATGCGGGACTCGATCCAGGGACTCCAGGATCATGACCTGAGCCGAAGGCAGTTGCTTAACCAACTGAGCCACCCAGGCGCCCATATGTTTTGATTTTTGATGACCGGCTATGTGGCCATGTGTTGTGTGGTAATGCTCGTGTATTTTCCTGGAGTCTTTGGAAAGTTTATTTAGTACATTCTGGTCATTTCTCTCATTGAAAATAGCATGCATATATTAAATAATTTTTTTCTTTTAAAAAAGCAATATTCCAAAAAATAATATCATGGCCTATAAGCAGGAAATACAGTTTTATAAATTTATATTCACCAAAGACGAGATTAACATTGGCAAGAGTAAGATGGATAAAGCAACAAAAGTACACAGGTATAAGTGTTTTGTTTTGTTTTCCCTTTTAATCAAGTATTGTTTATTATGCATCCCCGTTTCTAATCTCTGGAATTGAAGTGAACAAAACATTTAAGATGAATTCACCATGGCCCCAGAAAAGAGAAGAATATAAGAGGAGGCATGTTCTAATTAGTGATTTCGGTAAAGATAGCTAAAATGGATTCCAGGAACAAAGTAAGGGTTTTGATAGTGCCCTTAGCTCTCTGCTTCTTAATATTTATGCATAAGCTATAAGAAAAACTAAAACTTCAGAAATATAAAATTTTACAGACTCATTATAAAAACTTGGAAAATGTCAAATGAGAAAAATCCCTCATAATCCTATGAGTAGGTGATAGTTATTTTTTCAAAAGTGATGGTGTGATATAAATAAATGATTGAAAAATAAATAAGTGAGGGAGAGTAGACAGATCTCCCATACAAAAGAGTTCCAAATAATTTATGTAAATATTCTGCCTCAAGGAAAAGGAGCATAACCCCCTCATTGTTAAAGTATGGACTGTGCAGGATGTTTTCCTTCCAATGTGTACAGAAAGGAAAGAGAGGAAAAAAAGAGAATAACTTTGTAGCGGAGAAACTTGACAACTACTACCTCAGCCAAGTGATCAGTGATGTTATGATGATAATATGTATTCTTGATATGACGGGATGAAAACTGGTGCTTTATTCCTACAGTCTACCTCTCAAAATACCTATGACTTAAGTTTAATCACAACATAAATACTAGATGAATCCCAATTAAGACACAGTCTAAATATTTCTGAGCATTACTCAAAACTGTCAAAATTAAAAACATGGAAAGTCTAAGAAATGGTCACAGCTTAAAGGATCCTGAAGAGATAGGAGAACTAAGTGTAATGTGGTAGTTCAGATGGGATCTTGCAACAGAAAAAATAAATAAATAAAATAAAAATAAGGAAATCTGAGTGAACTATGGAGTTTATTTAATAATAAGGCATCAAGGGGCACCTGGGTGGCTCAGATGGTTAAGTGTCTGCCCTCAGCTCAGGTCATGATCTCCAGATCCTGGAATCGAGCCCCATGTTGGGCTCCTAGCTCAGCGGGGTATCTGCTTCTCCCTCTCCCTCTGACTCTCCCCCTGCTTGTGCTCTCTCTGTCTCTCTTTCTCTCAAATGAATAAAATCTTTAAAAAAATTAAAAAAATTTAAATAAGGCATCCATATTATTGCATTAACTGTGACAACATAACCATACAAATGTAAGTTGTTAATAATTGGATAAACTGGTCATGAAGTGTGTAGGACTTTCCTGTATTATCTTCACAGCTTTTCTGTAAACCTAAATCTATTTTAAAATTTGAAAGTGTATTTTATTATTATTTTTTTTTTTAGAGAGAGAGTGAGCAGGAGTGGGGGTGGGGTGCTGAGGGAGAGGAAGAGAGAGAATCTTAAGCAGGCTCCATGCCCAGCATGGAGCCCAACTAACGCAGAGCTCCATCTCACTAAGCTGAGATCATGACTGAGCCAAAATCAGGAGTTGGAGGCTTAACCAACTGAGCCACCCAGGCAACCCTAAAAGTGTATTTTACAAGTTCAAAATCGGGGCGCCTGGGTGGCTCAGTCCTTAAAGCATCTGACTTCAACTCAGGTCATGATCCCAGGGTCCTGGGATGGAGCCCCGCATTGGGCTCCCTGCTCAGTGGGAAGCCTGCCTCTCCCTCTCCCACTTCCCCTGCTTTATTCCCTCTCTTTCTCTCTGTCAAATAAATAAATAAAATCTTTAAAAGATAAAAGTTCAAAGTACATTGCTTCCTTAGAGTTCTATTTTACTTTGTATTTAGTATTTTCTGATTTTTTCTTAACCTCATATTCTGATAATGTTCAAATATCATTAAATCATAATGTTTCTCTAATCTGCATTTATTTTCATGTTATGTCTGTACCATATGTGATCTATTTACTGATTTCTATTGTTGATAATTTTGATTGTTTTTTAGTTTCCCTTTTTTAAAATAAATAATCCTGGGGCATTGGAGTGGTTAAACAACTGACTTGATTTCAGCTCATGTCATAATCACAGGGTCCTGAGATCAAGCCCCACATGGGGCTCTGTGCTCAATGGGGAGTCTACTTGAGATTCTCTAGCTCCCTCTCCCTCTGCCGCTCCCTCCATCTTGCACTTTCTCTCTCTCACTCTCTAAAATAAATAAATAAATCTTTAAAAATTGTAATAATAAAATATGATAATCCTACAATGAACATCACTATACATGGTTTGTTCTGACTTCTGGTTTTGTTCGTGTTTGGATTTTGATTTTAATTTCTCTCTCTTCTTTTTAAAATAATGGGTCTGAATTAGGTTTTTGATTTATTATAACTAATTTTTCTAAAATTTACATTTCAAGGGTATTGAATTACAATTTTAAAGACTGACACACCTGAAGTTTAAACCGGCTTAAGTTAAAAATAGCCATGATTACAGTGCCTGGGTGGTTTAGATGGTTAAGCATCTGCCTTCGGCTCAGGTCATGATCCGAGGGTCCTGGGATTGAGTCCCACATCAGGCTCCCTGCTAGGTGGGGAGTCTGCTTCTCCCTCTGCCTCTGCCTCTCTCTCTCTCTCTGATCTCATGAATAAATAAATAAAACATTTAAAAAAATAGCCATGATTAGATTTCCTTACATTACCCATATGATTCACATAAATTAGCATTATTTTTAAAATTTATTTTATTTTTTTAAATTTTTAATCAAAATGTTTCCAATTTATTTGAGAAATAATTGACATATGTCTCTATATTAGTTTAAGGAGTACAGAATGATAGTTCACATATATTGTGAAATGATTACCATGATAGGTTCAGTTAACATCCATTATCTCATATACATACAAGATAAAGAAGAAAAGAAAGAAGAAAAAAATTTTCTTCTTGTCATAAGAACTGTTAGGATTTACATTCTTAAAAACTTTCCTATGTATCAAATGGCAGTGTTAACTATAGTTATAATGTTATCATGTATAGATATATATGTTATAATGTATAGTTATAATGTATAGATATAATGCACATTATATCCCTAGTACTTATTTATCTTATAACTGGAAATTTTTATCTTTTGACCACCTTCCTCCAATTTACCCACTCCTCACCCTTTGCCTCTGGTAGCCACAAGTCTGATCTCTGTTCCATGATTTTGGTTTGTTTGTTTATTTAGATTCTACATATAACTAAGATCATAAAGGATTTCACGTTCTCTGTCTGACTTATTTCGTTAGGATAATGTCTTTAAGGTCCATCCACGTTGTCCCACATTGTAGGATTTCCTCATTTTTTTATGGATGAGTAATATTCCATCCTACGTATGTACCACGACTTCTTTATCCATTTACCCATCAATGGGCACAGGTTGTTTCTTTGTCTTGATTATTGTAAATCATGCTGAAATTAAGCATTCCTTAACACCAGAAATTTTTTTTTAAACCAGAAATTTTGAAAAGGGAAAAGAGTTCAGTTTATTGTCAGCATAGTAAAACCAGCCTACTTACCCTTATTTTGTCCTACCTTTCTCATATCCTTCAGGGTTAGATCCTTTCTCAGTCCAGAATATTCCACCACATGGTTATGACTAGGCACAGATACAGTGACACTGACTTCTCTAGGATTATGATTTAAATTTTCACATTTGAGAACCAAGCTGAGTCTCGGGATATCATCACCTATCTATGATAGTCATTTTATTCTGAGATCAGGACTTAGATCTTTCTGATGCTCCATTTCGTCCATCAGGAGCAGACCTGTGACTCATTTAATCATTACCCTCAGGAGTTTGACATTTGCCTTACCTTCTTCTAAAACCCTCTTCAAAATAAGTAGGGGAAATATTTACCTATGTGCTTTATCCCACTTAGGGTGAAAATGTTTAGTAATAACCCAGGTTAAAAAGAATCACAGATCTGTACTTCTGAAACAAATAACGCAACATATTTTAAGAAAAAAGAAAAAGAAGAAGATAACAGGAGAGGAAGAAAAGGGGAGTATGTCAGAGGGGGAGACGAATCATGAGAGATGATGGACTCTGAAAAACAAACTGAGGGTTCTAGAGGGGAGGGGGTAGGGGGATGGGTTAGCCTGGTGATGGGTATTGAGGAGGGCACGTTCTGCATGGAGCACTGGGTGTTATGAACAAACAATGAATCATGGAACACTGCACCAAAAACTAATGATGTAATATATGGTGATTAACATAACAATAAAAAATTTAAAAAAAGATATATATGTAAAATTTATAGCCAAGTTTTTCTGACCAGTAAAAATAATTTTAACTTTACACTGTACATTAACCATCTAAACTGAAATGTATTTACCATGAATTTAACTTCTTTTATTACCTAAGAAAATCATGACATACAGTCTTTGTAGGAAAGATCCATTTAATGACTGAAACCTGTTCTCATTTCTTCCTCCCTCCAGGTCAATATAATTAAAAGACCATTAAGAAAAAAAAAATATAGGGCGCCTGGGTGGCTCAGTCGTTAAGCGTCTGCCTTCGGCTCAGGTCATGATCCCAGGGTCCTGGGATCGAGTCCCACATTGGGCTCCCTGCTCGGCAGGAAGCCTGCTTCTCCCTCTCCCACACCCCCTGCTTGTGTTCCTGCTCTCGCTATCTCTCTCTCTGTCAAATAAATAAATAAAAATCTTTAATAAAAAAATATATTGCTCTAAAATAATATTTTTTATCTGAGCAGTCAAGGATCTTGGAGATGAGTATAGATAACAATACTGCTTCAAAAGCATAATCCTATAAAAGGATATTATCAGAAAAAAAATACCACCAAATTACTTGTCAAGTATCCATTACATGTTAAAATATTTTAACTGAATAAAACAGATGTAGGTGTCCAAACTTCAATTCTGAAGCTGACTTAGAATTTTCTAAAAGAAAATAAGTTTGTGGTTTTGTTTTTGGCTGGATAGTCAAAAAAGTTTTTTTAGCATTTCTGGATGTTTCTTTAAAAAAAAAAAGCTAAGAAAAGAAAAGAATAATGGTCTCCAAAATGTGATGGTCATTTTCTATTGCATCACTTGTCAGAGAACAGAATAAAATCATTTCAAACTATTCATTTCTATCAGAGAAAATGAAATGTCTCCAAAGAATAGCATCTTTAGAATGTTGACAGGTTTGAGAGCAAACAATAGGCAAAGTGAAATCAAAAAGCAGTGTAAAGTGAACACAGTAATTTATTCAGGTAATTAGAAAGAAAATTGCGTTCAACTGAGTACCATAATTGTTTTGAGGTCAGTAACTAAAATTTGTAATTAAACACACTTTATTTAGTAAATGAATAATCATGCCTTCACTCTTCTATCTGTTGGGCATCAAATTAATGTTGAGTAAAGTTAGAGCAAGTTAGAGCAAATTATCAAGCAAGATTTTTTTTTAATATGGTAGTCAAATTTATTTAAAATTCCTTGAAATTAGTGGAAGATTGAAATTCAGATTTTAAAACCTAACATTATTCATTCACCAAGTACATTGCCTTGACATATTTAATCTATTTGCTGTGGTAAAGAAAAGCAGTTTGTCTTATGTACACTAATTCTTTTCACAAATTTGGTAGGCTTCCTATGTCTTCTATTTCTTATGGATTTCTATAATAAAATGGCATAATTCCTGGCTTTGCCTGTACTCCATCACTTTGAAATCTGTAGAATTCTAAAAAATCCTGAACATTTTAGGAAATAGATTTAGCAAGATTATATTCCCTCTACTATATTTAAAGTATGTAGCATTATCCTATTCATGTTATAGCAAGCTATCTTTTATATATATACAAATATATATATATGTATATATATAGGCCAGTTAATATAGATGATTCATTACAGAATCCTGGAAAATGTGTAGCCTAATGTTTTTCAAACTGTTGGCTTCCATATTTAAGGGTCACTTTTAATGCACACTCTTTACACTCTTTTACTCTTAAATATATATTATATAACTAAATTATAAATATAGGTTTTTTTTTGGATAAAGGGGATATCCATCTTAGAAGACCAAATAAAATTAAGGTTATTTCTGATATATGGTATATGACTATTTTAGATGTCTGAAAAATTCTATAATTCTGTAAGATTAGTAACAGATCTCTCCTCTTATAGTCAAAGAAAAACGTGAGTCTGTATTCCAAAATTGGGACATGCAAAAGGCAACTCTTTACAAGTTAGATGTGCAACTGCAAAAATTATCTCAATTTGTTCATTCTTTCAATAGACACCTATTTTTTAAAGATTTTATTTAACTTATTTGAGTGAGAGAGAGCATACAAGTGGGGGAAAGGGCAGAAGGGGAGGGAGAAGCAGACCTCCCTGCTGATCAGGGAACCCAACTCGGGCCTCTATCCCAGGACCCTGAGATCATGACCTGAGCCGAAGGCAGATACTTAACAGACTGAGCCACCCAGGCACCCTCAATATATACCTGTTAAGTGACAATAGGTGTGTAGCATCGATCAACTTAGTCCTGCTTTTAAAGAGTATGAAGTCTCATGCAGAAAATTGATATGAAAGTTAGCAAACAGTCTGAATTAATCACTGCCAGGAATCCCGCTCTGGCATAGGCTTGGTACTTTATAGGCATTCAATACATATGAATGAATCAGTTAGTTACAAATTGGTTAGTTGATTAACAATTAATTAGTTAAATTAATTCAATTTATATTCTTTCACTTATTTGTTCTCCTATTATATGATCTTCCTCTTGGGTCATGAAGTTGATTCAAATACCAACAATATGCAGTATCTCTTTTCAAGCAATTAGAGCCCATCCGTATCCAGACATCTGTAATAAAATATAGTAAATATTATTGTCACTTATGGACAAAATTGCTACAGAAAAGAAAACTAACATAGCCTGAGGTGCAGAAAGATGATGGGAATGCAAACTGGTGCAGCCACTCTGGAAAACAGTATGGAGGTTCCTCAAAAAGTTAAAAATAGAACACATGATGTGATGAGCATTGGTGTTATAAGCAACTGACAAAACTAATGATGTACTATATGTTAGCTAACTGAATTAAAAAAAAAAAACTATGCTACAATTCAGCAATTGCACTACTAGATATTTACTCAAAGGATATAAAATACTGATTCGAAGAGGTCAAAAATACTTTCAAGAAGAAAGTCATTCTGACTTGACTTGACGCATTGATATAGAATGTAAGGGTAGGTAGAATGGACAGAAGAAGTTGAGAAAATCAGGAGAGAGCATGTGTGAATCATGTGAGTGTAGGACATGCAAAAGAAAATAACAAGAGAGAAAATTAGAAGCCAAAATCCTTTTTTTTACTCTTATCATGGAATATGAGGGAATTTTAACTTGTTATTAAATGCTTTCTAGTCAATGAAGAAAGTTAATTATGGTAATGATCAGTTATATTTATGTTTCACAAATATCATTTGGGTTACAATAGCAAAAAATATGTTCCAGGAAGACAAGTATGAATGCAGAGAGATCTAATGGTTCAAAGTAATCCATATGATGATGAGAGCTATTAGCAGTGGGAAAGGAAAAAAAATCTGGCTCTGTTAATTATTAAGGGTGTAGAATAAAAAGAGATTCAGTCAACAGTTATGGGTTATGTAAGTAATGGAACTGTCAGTGAAGTTTCTTGTATTCACAGCTAAGAAAATGGTGGTACTGTTCATTTAGACATGATGTGTATTAAGGTGGGAAGACTTGCAGAGGTTTAATAACAAGGTCCATTTTTGTCATATTCTGTGAGCAATATCTCTTGTGACATGCAGGTAGTTTATATGCTGAAAATGGTTTGATACACGAATTTAAAAGTCACCATCCAGAGATATAGCTTTAGGTATCTCTTCAGTTGAATAGTTGATGTTGTAAGTTGGGATGAGATTTCTTTGAAGAGCATTCAGAGTGGAAAATACTTATAGCATGTACAGAACACAGAAGAAAACATGAGAAGAATCTATAAGCATGGAAGGAGTGCCGGCAGAGTGTTTTGTTTGAGACCACAGAAGACATTTGCAAAAGCATCAGATTGAGCCACAATATCAAAAGCTGTAGTAATACATCCGGTGCAGTAAGCAAAACATAAGCAAAATTAGGTCACTGGTAAACTTTTTCCCAAAGTAGTTTCATGTACTTTGTGCATATTAAATCAGATGATTAGGGTAAGAAACAAACACAAACAAAAAGTGGAGAATGTGGACCTGAGCAAACATCCAACTAGCACATTTGAATGGAAATAGGAGTGTAGTTAAATGGTATTTGGGGTCAAAAATTAACTTTTATAATGCAAGAAATTTTTAAGTGTTTATATGTAGATAAGAACCAAAAGAGGAGGGAAAGATTAATGTGATTACTTGGGCACTGGATAATTGATGAAGTAAAGTCCTTGGTGAGAGTGAGATTGTGAGATACAGAACGGGAGTGATGTGTTAATCTCAGACAAGGAGAAGGGTATGTTTTCCATGGGAATTAGCTAAAAGGTCGAGTGTTTTACTTCCTGAAAGACTGTTTTTGTTTTGTTTGGTCTTGTTTTGTTTTTGGCTTAGTAGGCAAGGACATCTATTGGGATTGAAGGGGAAAAGCAAGATATATAGGAGGCTTATAGGAATATGGTAAAACTTAGAAATAAGTGAAGGTCCAACTGCCATATGGTCAGAGGCACTTGCATGTGAAATGGTGAAAAACATGTTTCTATTAGAAGAAATATGTGCATACATATGTTTTATTCATGATCTATGAAGTATTTTATTTCAATATTGCAAATTATTGTCTCTTGCTGTAGCTGTCATGTGTCTATTGGCTCTCAGGGTTCTCCAACTTCCTTAGTGCCTCGAGAATCCCAGTGTGGGGTGGGGATTGAATGCAGGAGGGAGAAGTCTCTGTGCTGGGCCTCAGAAGCACAGGCTGCTCCCTGCACCTTCTTGCAGCTGCCTGAGCGTGGTTTCAGGCAGAAAGAGGCTACAGCAGCAGGCCTGGCATCCCATCTCTCCCAGGGATGGAGCAGCCTCCTCACCACTGATGAATCCCTTTTGCTCTTGAGGTCTAACAACTTTGTACCTGATTCCTTGCACTAAATTCCTCTCCATATGAAAACTGTAGACTGATTTCTGCATTCCAGATTGACATTGACTGATAAAATTGTCAAGACACAAATTGGAATTTTATAAACCTTACTGGCCTGAAGGCAGTGTAAACCAAAGATAATTAATATCCATATTTGCTTAGTAATTGAACGATTACCAAAAATATATGTATCTAAATTCCAAGTTCCAAGTCAGTTGATCTGAACCAAATATAAATACGGAGCAAACACCTCACCTTATGAACTGTGCCATCAGAGCTGCAGAATTGCATTATAAAAAGATTTTTATAATGTTTAATAAGTCACATAAAATAATATCCCATCCATATTTAATGAAAGGTGAACTGCATTTTTGAATGTAGTATTTTCTCTTAAATTGTTGTTATTGCTAGTTCATCTGTTTATCACCCTGTATTAATACTTTTATAGTGACCCCACCTCTCTTCTTAAATAAGATATTTCTTAAGTTTAGCTAAATTAAAATTTTGTTTTCTTGAGGTTCAGATTAATGAGCACATTTTTTCTTTTTTAATTAACATAGTGATCACCTTACATATTTTACCTTTTTGGCTATGAGAGGGAGCATTTAAATTCTACTTTTTTAGGAAATTTCAATTATATAATGGTGTTATCAACGATAGTCTCCATGTTTTACATTAGATCATCAGAACTTATTGGGGCACCTGGGTGGCTCAGTCGATTAAGCATCTACCTTCGGCTCAGGTCATGAACCCAGGGTCCTGGGATCGAGCCCTGCATCAGGCTCCCTGCTCAGCGAGGAGTCTGTTTCTCCCTCTCCCTCTGCCCATTCCCCTGCTTGTGATCTCTCTCTCTCAAATAAATATTTTTTTAAAAAAATAACTTATTTATCTTATAATTGTAAGTTTGTGCCCTTTTACCAGCCTCTCCTTATTTATCCTACCCTTCAGCCCCTGGCAATCACTTTTCTACTCTGTTTCTATGAGTTTGACTTCTTGGCAGATTCCATGTATAAGTGATATGATACCATATATGCCTCTGTCTTTCATTTAGCATAACGCCCTCAAGGTCCATCTATATTATCACAAATGACAGGATTTCCTTCTTTTTTTTTAAGATTCCATTTATTTATTTGACAGAGAATGAGAGATAGAGAGCACGAGAGGGAGGAGGGTCAGAGGGAGAGGCAGACACCCCGCTGAGCAGGGAGCCTGATGTGAGACACGATCCCGGGACTCCAGGACCTGAGCCAAAGGCAGTCGCTCAACCAACTGAGCCACCCAGGCGCCCAGGATTTCCTTCTTTTTAAACACTAAATAATCTAGTCTGTGTGTGTGGGTGTGTGTGTATCTCAATTTTTTTTTTTCCATTTATCAGTTGGCGGACACTTGGATTGTTTCTGTACCTTGGCTTTTGTGCATAATACTGCTGTGAACATGGTGGTACAGATATCTCTTCAAGATAATGATTAAGTTTTCTGCGGATATATACCCAGAAATGGCATTATTGGATCGTATGTTAGCTCTATTTTTAATTTCCTGCGGAACCTCCAGGCTGTTTTCCATAGTTGCTGTACAATTTATATTTCCACCAACAGCGTACAAGGGTTCCCTTTGCTCCATATCCTCAACAATACTTCTCTTTCTTTTTTGAGAATAACCATCCTAATAGGTGTAAGGTGATATCTCATTGTAGTTTTGATTTGTATTTGCCTGATGATTAGTGATGTTGAGCACCTTTTCATGTACCTGCTGGCCATTTGGGTATATTCTTAAAAATCTCTTTTCAGATCCTTTGCCCATTTTTTTTAATTAGATTGTTCTTTTCTGTTCTGTTCTTTTTTTTCTTCTTTTGAGTTGTACAAACTTTGTATGTATGTTGGATATTAAGGATATGTAGTTTGCAGATATTGTCTCCTATTCCATAGGATGCCTTTTCATTTTGTTATTGTTTCCTTTGCTTGTGTAGAAACTTTTTAGTTTGATGTAGTCCCGTTTGTTTATTTTTGGTTTTGTTGCCATTGCTTTGGATGTCAGACCCCAAAAAATTATTACCAAGACCAATGTCAAGGTGCTTACCCACTATGTTTTCTTCTAGGTTACAGTGAGGTCTTAAATTTAAGTCTTTTCTCCATTTTTAGTTGATTTTTGTGTAGAGTGTGAAAGTTCAGTTTCATTCTTTTGCATGTAGCTCTTCAGTTTTCCTGGCACCATTCATTAAAGGAGTTATCATTTTCCCTATTTTATATTCTTGTCTCCTTCATCATAAATTAATTGACCATATATGTGTGGGTTTTTTTCTGAGCTCTGTATTCTGTGTCATTGATCCCTATCTCTTCTTATACCAGTATGATTCTGTTTTTATTACTTTAGCTTTGTAAAATAATTTGAAATCAGGGAGTGTGATATGTCCAGCTTTGTTCTTCTTTCTCAAAATTTCCTTGGCTATTTGGGGTATTTATATTTCCATAAATTTTAGGATCTTTTTCTTTAAACAGCTTACTGTCATATTAATAGATCAGCAATGAAATATGCAATATCTCAATATAATTATTTTTACTGTCTAAAGCGTCAGCACTGAGAATCTGATCACATGTATGATTTTCTGTATGAGCTTGGTAAATTCCTACAGAAAACTCTCTTCTGTTGTTTCGGAATATACTCTTCATCCCAGCCAGCTATCTTGTAAAAATATGACTATGTTTGTTATCTATTGCTGGTTTATAAATTATCCAAAACAAATCTTTATTATATCACATATTTTCTAAAGGTCAGAAATTTACAAGTGGCTTACCTAGGTGGTTCTGGCTTAGGGTCCCTCATGAAGTACCAGTTAAGTTGTCAGTGCAGGCTGTTGTTCTGAATTTGGTTGGGCTGAGAGTTCCTCTCCAAGCTCACTCACTTGGCAGCTGGTGAGAAGTTTCAGTTCCTTGACTCCCTGTGAGCCTCCTCTGTGAGGCTTCTCATGAAATGGCTTCCCTTATTGCAAGGGGTGCAAGATGGAGACAGAAAGAGAGTGTATTTTGAAGAAGCCATGTTTTTTTATAGTTACAGATTCTCCAAAGTGAAGAGGTACAGGGTTTTTGTTTGTTTGTTTGTTTGTTGTTTGTTTTTGTTTTTGAATAACTATCAGAGAAAAACCAAAGTAGAACCATAGTTAAAGAAGTGAAAACAGATTTTATTCAGGACACCTGCAGTAGGGAAAAAGAGACCTTGCTAAAGATCTGGGTTCAATTCCAAATATATAGCATGAGCAAGTAGGAATTTATAGCCAAGAAGCAGGATAGGAGTGGAAAATTGCTAAGTGGTTGGAAAATTGCTAGGAGGAAACATCACAGGTAAGGGGGTTGTGGCTAAACTGACCCAACAGCATTCTTGGTGAAAACAGGCCCGGGTGATTAGTGGAAGATGAGGTACTTGGTCAGATATCCAAAGTGATCAAGTTTTGAGGGTAGAGAGGCTCTTGCTAAAACGACTTAGTAGGGTTCTTGCTAAAACTGAATTTTACAAAGAAGTATATGGATTGGCCTAGAAGAAGTATTAGGAGCCTTACTAAAGTTTTAGAAGTACCAGGAGCCTCACTAAAGTTTTAAAGAATCTTTGTCACAACTTAATCTTAAAGTCACATACCATCACTTCTGCCATCTTATTGGTTACACAGACCTACCTGATACAGTGGAGAATTGTATTACAAAGACTATAAATACCAGGAGGTCGGGATCATTATGAGCCATCTTGGAAGATGACTAACACAGTGTTCCTTATTGAGCATCAAATCAGTGAGTGTACAGTAATTTGGAGGAATGGGAATTGATTAAATATATGCTTTTGGAAACAAATTTTAATTTGATATAAATTGCCCACCACCAGCATCATCTTTACTTAAGAAAAACAGTGCAGTAGCTACCTCTCCACCATTTGTCTACAGTTTCACACTCTGTGTTTTCACTTACCCACTGTGAACTGCAGTCAGGAAGCACATAATCCTCCTGATGTATGTAGCTTAACTTGGTCACAGTACCTATATCATTTACTTCATCTCATCACTAGAAGAAGGGTGAGTACAGCACAATAAGATATTTTAAGAGACACCACCTTCACATAACTTTCATTACAGAATATCATTATAATTGTTCTACTTTATTATTAGTTATTGTTCTTAACCTCTTACTCTGCTTAAACTTTATCATAAGTATGTATAAGAAAAAGCAAATGTGGGCGCCTGGGTGGCTCAATTGGTTAAGTGACTGCCTTCAGCTCAGGTCATGATCCTGGAGTCCTGGGATTGAGTCCCGCATCGGGCTCCCTGCTCAGCGGGGAGTCTGCTTCTTCCTCTGACCTTTCTCTCTCTCTCTCTCTCTCTCTCTCATTCTCTCTCTCAAATAAATAAATAAAAATCTTTAAAAAAACAAAAAATAAAAAACATAAAAATAAAATAAAAAAAAGAGAAAGCAAATGTATATATAGTGTTCAGTACTATCCATGATTCCAGGCATTAAGTGGGGTACTACTATGTGTATACATCAAAAATTCTTCTCAGAAGTGATAAACACTTTTAAAGTAAGAGAGAAATATTTCAAATTTTTAAATAAAAAAGATCATAAAATGACTCTTGTGACTTAGTTTTCAGATAAAAATCACTAGCAGTATGTAAGTTCAGTATTTTCTGTTGGTATTGTTATGTTGTATATTTAGATGCTCATTTAATTCAATACAATAAATAATATATTACCAAATAAATGAAATCTAATATAAGATTTTATATACATTTTATACATTTAAGTATATAAAACCAATGAACACAAAGAATATATCATGGTTTTTAATATAGGAGGATTTTCCTGTTTGTTTGGGGTTCCTTAAAAATGAGATTCAAATAAAGCTTGAACTGAAGGTCTTTCAGTAAGAATATGTCTAATATTTCTTCACTTTTGAATTTTGTTTAAAGTATTTAGATGTTTGAGTATATAGATATTCATTAACTGACAAAGAGTGTTTATGCTTGTTTGTTTCTACTTTACACCAGGCACTCTTCTAAGGACTGAGGATAGGGCAGTTGACTAAACATGTAAAGACTTTGCAGCCTATGTTCTACTTGGGAAATTGATGGTTAAATAAAAAATAGTATATAAAGACTAGAAAATAGTATCAGTTAGTTACGAAATCTATAAAGGAAAATAAAAGAGAGAATAGAGACCAAAATGGTATTTTATTTTAGATATTATGTCAGCGAAGTTTTTCTGAGAAGATTACATTAGGAAAGAACGAATTAAAAAGCAGGAGAAAAAAATTTACTTGAAGAATGTATCAGGCAGAGCGGATTTATTCCCTAATACATGTTCTTTTCTATGTCAAATAGAAAGAAGGACTAATGAGATTGTAGTTCTTTTCAAATTAGAACAGTAATGTTAAGGTATTTTGTAAAACTCAAAGCATTACACAATTGAAAAATAAAAGTTAATATTATGGATGATACATAGAATATTTCCTTCCCATTTTTGAGAAAAAAATCAGTGTTCATTCTTACGTGAGAGTAAAAGAGAAGGCAGTGTGCTATTGTTGATGAAGACTGGAGAGATTAAGTGAGTTAACAAATGTTGGAAGTGCTTTTTATGCTTTTTATATACAAAGGAGTGAAGATATATAATGTGTGTGTATAAATGCATATATTTTTTATTAGGAAACATAAAAAAGCATTAGAGAATTTAGATATGTAGGACTTTAGGGGTTATCTAATCCAATAATCTGAGTCACTGGTTCTCAAATCTTAGTGTGCATCAGAATGATCTGATGGTTAATTTTATTTAATTTATTTTTTCTCATTTAACTGATTTCTTCTTTCATTTTCATTTTTTAGAGATTTTTATTTATTTATTTGACAGAGAGAGAGAGAGAGAGAGTGAGAGAGGGAACACAAGCAGAGGGAGTGGGAGAGGGAGAGGCAGGCTTCCTGTTGAGCAGGGAGCCCGATGCGGGGCTCGATCCCAGGACCCTGGAATCATGACCTGAGCCCAAGGCAGATGCTTAACGACTGAGCCACCCAGGTGCCCCTTTCAATTTCATTTTTACTAAGAAGTTATATCCATATAGTATAAAAATCAAAATAATATTTTAATTGTATAATAAAATGTCCAGCTATCCACAACCTAAGGACTCCAACATTTTCCCCTAGGTCTGTAAGCAAGAACAACTATTTCTAGTTCCCTTGTATCTTTACTGATTATCTATATTCAAATTTAATAAAACATTTTTTAAAATTTTTACTCCCACTTTCATACACAAATATAGTATTTTATATACACTGTTGCACACTCTATTTTTTACTGTAATAATCCTGTACTCTTTCTATAATAGTTGACAGATTAATTTTCGTGTCTATTTTTTTGGCTTTTTAAAGATTTTATTTTATTTCCAGTTATTAATATCCAGCATAATATTAGTTTCAGATGTACAATATAGTGATTCAACACTTCCACACATCACCAGGTGCTCATCACAACAGGTGCACTCCTTAAACCCTATCGCCTACTTAACCCATCTACCCCACTAACCTCTTTTCTGGTAACCATCAGTTTGTTCTCTCTATATTTAAGAGTCAGTTTCTTGGTTTGCCTCTCTCTCTCTTATATTTTCCCCTTTTCTCATTTGTTTTGTTTCTTAACTGACTTATTTTGCTTAACATAATACTCTTTGTTCCATCCATGTGGTTGCAAATGGCAAGATTTAATTCTTTTTAATGGCTGTATAATATTCCATTATATCACATCTTCTTTATCCATTTGTCAATCATGGACACTTTGGCTGCTTTCTGACCTTGGCTATTGTAAATAATGTTGCTATGAACTGTGTATGTATCCCTTTGAATTAGTATTTTTGTATACTTTGGATAGATATGCAGCAATGCAATTGCTGGATCATAGTGTAGTCCTATTTTTAACTTTTTGAGGAACCTCCATACTGTTTTCCACAATTGCTGCACCAGTTTACATTCCCACCAACAATGCATGAGGAGTCCTTTTTCATCACATCCTCACCAACACCTGTAGTTTCTGTGTTGCTGATTTTAGCCATCTGACAGTGTGAGGTGATATCTCATTGTAGTTTTGATTTGATTTGATTTGATTTGATTTGATTTGATTGTAGTTGGTCATCTGGATATCTTCTTTGGAGAAATACCTGTTAATGTCTTCTGCCCATTTTTAATCATATTGTTTTTTTCAGTGTTGAGTTGTATTAGTTATTTATACATTTTTTTTTTAAAGATTTTATTTGAGAGAGAGAATGAGAGACAGAGAGCATGAGAGGGAGGAGGGTGAGAAGGAGAAGCAGACTCTCTGCTGAGCAGGGAGCCCGATGTGGGACTCGATCCCGGGACTCCAGGATCATGACCTGAGCCGAAGGCAGTCGCTTAACCAACTGAGCCACCCAGGCGCCCTATTTATACATTTTTGACACCAACCCTTTATGGCCATGTCATTTGCAAATATCTTCTCTCATTTCATAGGTTTCCTTTCAGTTTTGTTGATTGTTTCTTTTGCTGTGCAGAATCTGTTTATTTTGATGTAGCCCCAATAATTTATTTTTGTTTTTATTTTCCTTCCCTCAAGAAACATCTAAAAAATATTGCTAGGGCCAATGTTAAAGATATTACTGCCTTTGTTCTCTTCTAGGATTTTTTTATGGTTTCAGGTCTTGCATTTACATCTTTCATCCATTTTGAATTTATTTTTGTGTATGGTGTAGGAAAGTGGTGCAGTTCCATTTTGTTGCATGTGACTGTCCAGATTTCCCAGCACCATTTGTTGACGAGACTGCCTTTTTCCCATTGGATATTCTTTCCTGCTTTGTCAAAGATTAATTGACCATATTGTCATGGGTTCATTTCTTGATTTCTATTCTGTTCTATTGATCTATGTGTCCATTTTTGTGTCAGTACCATACTGCTTTAATTACTACAGCTTTGTAATATAACCTGAACGTTGGAATTGTGACGCTTCCAGTTTTGCTTTTCTTTTTCAAGGTTTCTTGGGCTATTTGGGGTCTTTTGTGGTTCCATACAAATGATAGGATTGTTTGTCCTAGCTCTATGAAAATTGCTGGTGGTATTTTGATAAGGATTTCATTAAATGTACAGATCACTTTGGGTAGCATAGACATTCTAACAGTATTTGTTCTTCCAACCCTTGGTCTTTCCATTTCTTGGTGTTATCTTCAAATTTCTTTCATCATTGTTTTATAGTTTTCAGAGTACAGGTCTTTCACTGCCTTGGTTAGGTTTATTCCTAGATATCTAATGTTTTTGGTGCAATTTTAAATGGGATTAATTCCTTAATTTCTCTTTCTGCTGTTTCATTATCGATGTATAGAAATGCAACAGATTTCTGTACATTGACATTTTATCCTGCAACTTTACTGAACTCATTTATCAGTTCTAGCAGTTTTTTGGTGGAGTCTTTTGGGTTATCATGTCATCTGCAAATAGTGAAAGTTTTACTTCTTCCTTGCCAATTTGGATGCCTTTTATTTCTTTTTGTTGTCTGATTGCTGTTTGATAGAACTTCCAGTACTGTGTTGAATAAAAGTTGTGAGAGTGGACATCCTCGTCTTGTTCATGACATTAAGTGGGGGAAAGCTGTCAGTTTCTCTCCATTTTAGATGATGTTAGTTGTGGGCTTTCATATATGGCTTTTGTTATTTTGAGGTACATTCCCTCTAAACCTACTTTGTTGAGGGTTTTTATCATGAATGGATGTTGTACTTTGTCAAATCCTTTTTCTGCATCTATTGAAATGATCATATAGTTCTTCTCTTTTCTCTTTGATGTGACATGTGACGTTGATTGATTTGTGAATATTGATCCACCCTCGCAACTGAGGAATAAATCCCACTTGATGGTGGTAAATATTTTTTTTAATGTATTGGATTTGGTTTGCTGGTATTTTATTGAGGATTTTTGCATCTATGTTCATCAGGGTTATTGGCCTATAGTTCTCTTTTTAGTGGTATTTATTTTCTTTCTTTTTATAGGAGCATGGCTTCTTTATAGTTTATTATTGTATCATATTTTATTTATATAGGATCCTACTAAGAACACCTTGTGTTCAGTTTTTTACTCTGACCACAATTCTGCTATCCAAAAAATTAATATTATTATTACTACTAATAAAACCCAACTTATTCAGGTATCATTCTATAATTTCAAAATGTATACATAAGAAAAATTCTCAAGGGTCAGATTGCATAGTCAATAGGTAAATGCATCTGGAATCTGCTATACATTGCCAAATCACTCTCAAGTGGTAGGAATTTGCACAATCAATACATAATAATACCTGTTTCCTCATAGACTCACAGAAGGTGTGAGCTTTGCCATAAGTGTTAGATTAAAAATATTACTTCTTATATTTTAATTTACATTTCTTTTATGAGTGGAGTTGAACATAACTTTATATATTCAAGGGACATTTTTATTTCCTTTCATGTGTACTAAATATTGATATACTTTGTAATTTTTCTATTGTTGTTTGGCCTTTCCTTATGATTCCTAAGAGATCTCATATACTTTTTATATTACCTACATATCTTTTGTTCCCATTCAATAGTTTATAATTTTATTTTACTCACTATATATTTATGATATAGCTTTTTTATGTTTACTAATCAAATTTATTCATCTGCCTCTTTTTTAATTCTTCTTAGATTTTTAGTTTGAAACATTTTCCCTCCCAAGTATAAATATAAAGTCACTTGTTATTTCCTCCAATACGTTTATGGTTTTTAAAAATAAATAAATATTTAAGTTTGGAGTTTACCCTTATATAAGGGGATGCTTTTCAAAAATACCAACTCCAAAACTCTGAAAAATACAAATTCTAAGATGTAGTGATTAGAATCTGGGGAATGGTTTTAGATTCTGCAGTTTATCAAACATCAGAGATTAGAGATGATTTAGGTGCAGGTGATCTATAGACCACACTTTGAGGGCATATGAATTATCAATTTTTTTATAATTTCCAATATGTCAGCATTTGAATCATTCCAATAACATGGGACACACTAACTCCCAAGTAGGTCAACAAAACAACAGAGTAAGACAGGACAACACACACAAACACAAACACATGCACACGTATATATACACATTACTTAATTGTGAAACAAACACAATTATTTTATCAATTGAATTTCTAGAACTCTATTAGACAGGCTTCATCAAAGAAGCAAAATTACTAAGTGTAATATAGAAAATTTGTTGTAAAGATTTAGCTTCACGCAACTGTGAGAGCTGGTTAAACAATTCACATTAGTGGAGGTAACAAAAAATTCTTTCTCTACCCTTCAAAGTCTTCCAGCTGGAATAAGAATTAAATTTACACAAAACAAATTAACAGAAGAAAAAAACGAAGTTTTATTACATGCTCAGAGAGACCCAATAATGAAATTGATACCTAAAGAAATGATCAAGGCCGTTTTTATACTTTTAGACAAAGAGATTATGAAAACCTTGAGGAAATGACAAGACAAAAAAAAAACTTTAGGAGCTTCAATTAGTAAGGAATTCTAAATGGAATTTGGGCTAAGGTGGTAAATTAGTAAAAACTAACAAGGTTTGTTTATACAGGCTTCTTGGCTCTAAATTTCCTATCTCTGATGATAAAGGTATCTCTTAACTCCTAATACGGGGAGGGTACCTTTCACATGGGAAATTTATTTTCTGCTTTCAAGGAGACAGAGAAGGGTCTCAGTGTTCTTGCACATGCTCTCTTAAGTAACTTTATTTAAAATTATAAATAAATAAATAATCAGTATGCTAAAGTGGAGCATTTGGGGGCAGCCTGCCCTTGGTCCCTAAATTAGACTCTGCCTGGTGCTAGCTCAGTAGTGTATCAGGACATGCATTTGAGGGAGGAGGAGGGAAGAGAATTTTCATGTGAAATGAAAAGTATGGAGGGGCATAAACAAATTGGAATCTGTAAGGGAAAGCTAGAACCACATTGCTCTCTGACCCTCTGTGAACCTTCAAAATAACAATCTGTAGGAGAAGTTGGTGTCCCCCCCGCCCCAACTCACACACATTTCTTTAACCCAGCCCAGGTGTTGGAGAAGCTGAAGGGGCTGTGGACCAAACAGCTGCCCCAAAGATGGAAGATGCTGGCCTGGGACTCAGAACCCTGGAGCCAGAGTTGCTGAACACTGGTGAGGCAACCGATGAGCAGCAACATGGCTGCCCTGTACTAGCAGCTAGTGCTCTGTGCCCAGCTTCTAAGCATGAAAAGGATATGGGTACTGCTTCTTAGATGCCTGGCTTATATAATGCAAATTGTGTGCAAAATATTTCCTGTGTCTGAAACTAACCTGTCACCATTTCCCTTTTAGGAAATGTAGTTCTAGCTTAGCTAAATTGACATACTACAGTCCACTATAGTCTAATCATTGCCAATTTGGCATCAATATATACCACTTAAACATGCTTAAATTCAAATTAAGGTAATAGCAAAATCATGTGCCTGCCTAACATAAAGCAGTCTTTCTTGTGCAGTTGAAAACACACTAATCGGAGGTGTACCCTCAAGAGTGGATGCATCACTTCTTTATCCATCTTTCTAGAAGTTCATTCTTCTTACTGACTAAAGTTGCTCCTTTAATATTCTCAGGAATGTCTTTCCTGAGATATACAATTAATTGCTATTAAGACATTATGTCAGGTGGTATGGGATTGAGAGAAGGGAGAAAGAATGCAAAATATATTTACAAATATATTCATATCAAAATAAGGAATAAATTACTTATAACCATTACAGTCCTGGATTCTGGAACCTAGTATGGCCATATCTGGTATTTATGACTACTTTCTTCTACTACCCATTTCATATTCTCTTTGGCATAAAAAAAGCTTCTCAGATGCTCATGATTCTTTGCCTGGTGGAGTGACTGAGACTTTGAATCTGCAAATCTTTCAAGTGCAAGTAACTTAAAGACTACTCTGAGAGTTCCTGATTCATGAATTTCCTCCACTGAATTCCTAGTAAATCAGGTTTGTAAGCCCAGGAAATGCATTACCTTCTGAGAGAGCCCAACAAATTAATCAAAACAACAAAAGAAAAGGAATATGCCATATTTAAATATCTATATATTTTCATCTCAAATGTCATTTTTGCATAATAGCTAAACTATGGCCTAATTTAGATAAAGTATGTTGTTCTTTTGTATGTCCTGTGGCATTTCTTTTATATTCCTACTGATTTGGGAGATAAACCCCCATGCAAGTAATCCCCATTACAGCATACGTAGGGGCAAAGCAAGATCTGTTAGGCCAAACTGACAGGTAGATATTACTTTGTATCTTGAAGTTTCATTTCTAAATACCAATCTCCTTTCAACAGTCAAATTTATGCCTCATAAAATTATAAATTCAATATCATGCTTGTTTTCAAATAGTTGAAATTGAATTTTGCATATAGCGCTCATTAAGTGAAGAAATAAATCTTATGTGCTAAGTGCTGAAGAAGTTACAGGAATGGGGGGGTGTGGGAGGGGTTGAGGGAGTCCACATAGGCATTTTTCTCCAACAAGCAGATGATACAACTCTATTATTCCCTACTTGTGCTACTAGTATTAAGAAGACTGCTTGCTCTCTATCAAAAATTTTTCCTTGCAGGTAATCTGTTTTTTCTCTTCTAATAGTCTTTAAGATTTTGTCTTTATCCTTGATGTTTCATAGTTATTATGATATGTTTGGCATAAATGTATTTTTATTTATTATACTTGGTATTTGGTCTGTGTTTTCTTGGCCTGAAAAGTTCTTGGGAAATCTGTGTAATGACTTCTTCAATTGTTTCTTTTTTTTTTTAAGATTTTATTTATTTATTTGATAGAGAGAGAGAGACAGTGAGAGAGGGAACACAAGCAGGGGGAGTGGGAGAGGGAGAAGCAGTCTCCCCGCAGAGCAGGGAGCCCAACGTGGGGCTTGATCCCAGGACCCTGGGATCATGACCTGAGCTGAAGGCAGACCCTCAATGACTGAGCCACCCAGGCGCCCCTGTTTCATATTATTTCTTATCTTTTCTTTCAAAATTATTAACTTATGTTGGGACATCTTAATGTACTCTAAATATCTATGGGCAGAAAAATTCTTTTCATCCTCTTATGTCCTTGGGGTTAATATCTTGAAACTGGAACATTTCCAGTGCCTTTTAACATGTAAGAACCAAGCCTGACTGTCACTGCCAGCCTCAAAATCCAAAGCACAGCCAAGTCTGGTGGCCTTGCTCTATGTGTTATTTCCAGGTTGTTTGTTTGTTTCTACTGTTATGTTTTCTTTATCACTGTTTTGTGTTGGGAACAGAGAGAATGCATCAGAGAGTGCTCTTACTCTGCCATCTGAACCAGAAGTCCATTAATGCAGCATTTGTTGGTTTCT
Source organism: Eumetopias jubatus (assembly GCF_037043125.1). Taxonomy (NCBI): domain Eukaryota; kingdom Metazoa; phylum Chordata; class Mammalia; order Carnivora; family Otariidae; genus Eumetopias; species Eumetopias jubatus. The sequence goes on along the minus strand of NW_028274809.1, from coordinate 157,349,068 downwards.
TCCCTTTAAAATACAGGATTCTTTTTAAGTTTTTCTCACCTCTTTTTTTTTTCATTTTTCCTTCTTTTAAAAGCCTCTTAATAAAGTATAAACTTTCAGGGGCGTATTTTAAACTTACATTTATATGTATATATCTCATTCTGATGCATTCCCTATATATTCATGCAGTACATCTCTCTATATATGATTGTTGGGAATAATATATATTATGTTTGATAGTTCAAGCATTATATTTGCTTACAGTAGAAATGAGAATAGAGAGTATTTGGGGAGGAAAAAAACACAAGTTTTAAGTGTTTAGGGTAATAAACATGCTATATGAAATGGAGCAGAGAGAATAACGTAAATCATAAATATTAAAAAGAACATAGCATCCCATGGTCAAATCCTAACCACATCCTCTCTAAGGAGTCAAACCCACAGTAAAAAATTAAAAAAAAAAAAATCAAAGAAAGAGCTGTTTTGAACAATTTACTGGCTAATGACAGAATTATATAAACATAAATTTTAAAAGAATCAGAAACAGAGGGAAGAAGTGGAGCAAACAGAAAAACCTGTGAAAAATTAATTCCCAGGACAAGGATGTTCAAACATGATAATGGTATTAGGCAGGCAAAGAGAAATATGTGTCATCCTGAACAAGAAAAGAAATATGCAAATGTATTCTTCATTCAAGAGTCTGCATGTTAACAAGCGCAGCCTAGCAACTAATCAGTCTCCAATAGCCCAATGAGTCCTCTCCTGCTGTAGTAGTAATGACCTACATAGCGATGTTTTACTGAGATATAAATATGTAAATGGAAAATTGGGGCAATTGTTTTAGGACAGTGGGCTTTTTAAAAGGTCTAAAAGCACTAAATAATGGCTAAGAAAGGGTTTGGGTTCTAATCTTTTTTGTTTGCCCTTAAGCTATCAGTGATCTCCCCTTTTTAGCCTTCTGCATTTCTTTTCCCCACATAAACAATAGAAAAAATAAGGCTGTAATATCTTTTCTAGGAAATTCATCTCTCTTCAGGGAGAAGTAAAAGCAAACAAACAAGAATATTTTAAGCCACAGATCATGCCAATCCAGATGGAAGATAAAAATTACCACCTTTTTCATATAAACTAGTAAAAAATTTACTCTGAATTTCCTTGGAAATAAATGAAGTGAAAACTAAATTACTAAAGTTGACAAATATGCACTGAGTACCTAGTTTGTGCCAGATATTTGGGATAAATGAGCAGGCAAAACAAACTTAGATGACTCTCTCCAGGGAGCTTGCATTTTGGTAGAAGACAACAATTTCCAATAAACAAAATGACTATATGTCAAGTACATAGTATGTTAGGGTATATTAAGGACTATGAAAAAATAAACAAGTAGACCAAGGAAGGCAGAATGGCAATGCTTTACTGAGAAGATGGCATTTGGCCAAATGTTTGAAAAAGATGAGGGAGTTGGGTTTGTTGATGTCTGGGTGATAAACATTCTAGGCAAAGACAACCAGTGATATAAAGGCCTGAATTCAATCTGAAATGTTCTCACCACAAAAATGAAATGGTAATTATGTGACATGATGGAGGTGTCAGTTAATGCTATGATAATCATTTTGCAGTTGATAAATATATCAAATCATCTTGTTGTACACCTTTGAACTTACACAATGTTAATATGTCTATTATATCTCAATAAAGCTGGAAAAAATAAAATTAATAACAAGGTGAAAAAGAAAATGTTCCTGGTGCGTCTGAGGAAGAGAAGAGGCCAGAGTGATGGAATGGAATGAGTGAGTAGTGGGGTGGGGAATTAGTGGGAGATGAACTCTAAAATACAACGAGGTTCGTATCATTTGGATAAGATTTCTCCATCTTCACACTATTGGACTGAATAACTCTCTGTTGTGGGGAGGCTCTCCTGTGCATTGTAAGATATTTAGCACTTTCCTGGACTCCATCCACTAGGTACCAGTAGAACCTCCTACAGATGGAGGATAATAATCAAATTTGTCTCCAGATATTGCCAAATGTCCCCTGGGGGGTAAAATGACCCTCACTTGAAAATCCATTGAGGTAAGGGCTTGTGGCCCATTATAAAAATATTATAAAGACTCTTTCTTTTATTCACAGTAAAACGGGGGCATTATTGGAGGTTTTTTGAGCCCAAGGTTAATGTTTTAAAAGATCATTTTGGCTACTGTCTTGAGAATAGATTGCAGGGCAGCAAAGGAAATTTGGGGATACCAGTTAGAAGGCTAGTGCAGTGGTCCAGGCAAGGGATGCTATGGAGTCCACCAAGTTCTAAGCAGTGGAATGGCAAGGCTGAGAGGAACCAACACGATTTCCTAACAGTTTGGATGTGGGATGTGGGAGAGATTGAGAAGTCAAGGCTGACACGAATGTTTTGGACCTGAACAATTGGAAGGGTGGAAATGCCATCAAATATCATGGGCAAATAATAAAATAACAAATATAATAATATTAAGGCATTTTAATATTTCAGTTATTTTTCTTCAATAAATTTAAGTCAGTGCTACTTAGGTCTTGGGCTAGTATCTGCTGTAATTTTAAGGTAGAACAAATAAGTAAGTCATGGATCCACAGTAAATATCACTCTTATTTATGCTCTTTTATTCACTTGAAACTTTCATCTCCATTATTCTGTGTAATGAAAGTAATATATGCCAATGACCTAAAAAAATGAAAGTAATCTCCCTTAACATAATTTTCTTCACATTAATTTCTCCATTTCAAGTCTTCATATTAAATAACTTGAATTAATAAAAGTAATAGTTTTTTTAAACCTAAAAGTAAACATTGAATAAATTGTACATAAGTAAAAAATCAGCCAAGCAAACTTGTTAATGGAACCGAAAATCCTCTATACAATCCCTGATAAATGCCCTTTAAGCAAACTTTCCCATTTGCTAGGCTTAGAAAAAAATACTTTCTGTGAAGCCCACATTATAGTTTTTCTCTTTTTTAGTAAAACATTCTCTCTCAAATACCAACTTTCCATTCTTGTCTGCCTTTCACGGACACACATGATAAAAAGGGCATTATGCTTAGAATCTTGTTTTTTCTCACTTTTTATTTATTCACTAATTTGGTGGTTTGTAAAATATTAATAAGCTAGAGGTAAAAAAAAGGAGTCTCTTGTCAAATTTATTTTGAGACACTGTATTTAAAGGCAAATATATGGTTTCTCAACCTCTGAGCTTGGCAAAGCCTCGTATATGCTGAAACATATCGGGAACTCCAAGTAAGGTATACAGATTATAACTTTTCTTGCACCAATCTGAATGTGGATATATTTTTACTTGTTAATTTACATGTAGCATCTTATGGGTCTTTGGAGAAAGACTGTGTTAATAACCCTAAAAATATACTGTAACTTACAACTTAGACAATTTAAATCATCATGTCTTCATAGTTTTTGTCCCTTTGAGAAAACAGTTGTTCTGTTTAAAATTTTTACTGTTTTGCTTCTGAGCACTCTACTTATGCTCTTTCTCATTCATTCATATTTTCCTAAATCAGTCTTTTGCATACTTGATCCTGAAATATAGGAATTTTGTAAAATTCTGTTTTCAGCACCTTTAAAAAATGCTGTACATTTTTTTCGTCTTCACCACTACCATCACCCTCTCTGTATGCATGGCTTCTAAGTCTACACTTTTGTTCTGACCTTCCGATCTTGTGACTTTAATGAAGTTTGGCTTGTCTGCTGTATTTCCACTTGCATAAAGAAAATGCAATGTCTCAAATTGTTTTTTTTTTCTCCCTCTTCTCCAAATCTGTCATTCTGCTGTCTCCATAAGCATCAAAATACTTTCAGTCTACCATACAAAAAAATGGCTGAAATTGTTTTAGTTTCCCTTTTCATTTACACATAATATTTTGACTCCAAGTTTTTCTGGGTTTAACTTTAGTCTTTTCAGACTTTAGTTTTGGTTCAATCTTATTGCTGCCCTAGTTCCTTTAATTAACCTTCACATGAACTGTTAACAGGCTTTTAGCTCGACTTTCTGTTTCAAGCTTTTTCTGAATAAATCCTTCTAGTGATGTCATGTTATATGTATCACCCACTGTTATGGGTGCAATTATGCCCATACTTTTCTCTAAATCTTTACTTGTTGAAAGTGATCTAATAATTTCATAATCACCAATTCTTATTATGAACTCTTTCTTATCTTTCTGTTCAAAATAGAGCACTCTAACCATCCAAAATACTTTGTATTTCTACTGATATACTCACCATTCCAGTCAGTGTAAAAAAATTTGTTGTTCATATTTCTGCCTGTCTTTTTAGATTGCAAGCAATATGGTCCTATGTAAAATACTTGGATTTTGGGGATAACACACGTTCTCAGTGTGACTTTGTAAATAACTTCTTTGAGACTTTGTTTCTTCATTATTTTTTAAAGATTTTATTTATTTATTTGACAGAGAGAGAGAGACAGCGAGAGAGGGAACACAAGCAGGGGGAGTGGGAGAGGGAGAAGCAGGCTTCCCACCGAGCAGGGAGCCCAATGCGGAGCTCGATCCCAGGACCCTGAGACCATGACCTGAGCTGAGGGCAGACACTTAACAACTGAGCCACCCAGGTGTCCCTGTTTCTTCATTATTAAAGTGGTAAAAATTGCCCCTTAATCTGAATAACATGACATACTAAGAATTAATAGAGTGCTTATAAACTCCACTGTATTAAACTCTAGGAATAATATCGTGTCTCCTTTATATACTCCTCAGAATCTTTACAAATACCAACCACATACTAGGAACTTAATAAATATTGTTGAACAAAAGAGTGCAGTTACATTTTTCCATTCTATTTCCATGAGAATGAAGACCAATATTTATTCCATATGACTGGTATTGCTCTTTTTAATACAATATCTTATGAAAAAGAGACAATAATTGTTATTGAGTCATAAATAAACTTTTTCACAATAAAAGTAACAAATTCAGTTGACATTTCTAATCATTTATTCCAAAATGACTTAGTTTTTTCCTATAAAATCATTTTTTTAAAGAATTCTGTTCATAGCTCTAAGGCCAGATAACAATCATTAGCATTTATTGACCTTTTGCAGTAGTAATTTAATCTTTTGGGGAACAAAGTTGATTAATCACAGCTTGACATATTGAAATTTGGCATGATTCTTTCCCAAAAGTGCTTATAGGGCAGCAAGTTCTAGGGCATTCAGTATAATAACTAAGGCACATATTACAAATAAAGTGTGTTCAGAAAAGTCTTCCAGAAATTTAAGGTCACCAAGTTTGGCAAAGTCTTTCAATCTGGGAATGGTCTTGCAAAAATCCAGTAAATTGAGCACATGCTTTAATCTCACTTCCATCCAGAAAATCCAGGAAGATTATGGTTAATAATTTAAAATAAGAAAAAAAGGTGAATGTATAATAATGATGAGAATGCAAAAGACTCTACTAGTGAGTGAGAGGTTTTTAAAATATGCTTCATATTGAGGATTATCTCATTTAACAAAATCTAGCATCATCTCCTAGCATGAAGAGGCTGGAACACTATAAACTGTATTTTTCATATCCTATTAGAGAATCTTATAAGATCTCATCAATTAGATATACTCATAGTAAAGTTAAATTTAGAACTGAGACAAACGGAGAGAAAGAGACAGCACTGGAGATTACAGATTGTGCCAGAAGTGGTAAATTTCTGGCACCTTCACAAATCAGCAGGAAACTTTCTGATTTTAGCAAAAAGCCATAGATCTATAACTGGTATTTATAGCATGAATATCTTAATTTGGTAAACTGATTCTTTTTTTCTTTCCTTTTTTTTTAAGATTTATTTATTTAAGAGAGAGAGCACACGTGCACGAGTGGAGGATGGGAGAGGAGAGGGACAGAGGGAGAGGGTAGAGACAATCTTCAAGCAGACTCCCGCTGCTGGGATTTCAGGACCCGGAAATCATGACCTGAGCCAAAATCAAGAGTCAGACGCTTAACCAATGGAACCACCCAGGCGCCCCTGGTAGGCTGATTCTGAATTCTTCAGTTTCTGAATATAACAGGGAGCAGCTTCTAGGGAAGCCCATTTCAGTACTGTGGCTTTAGAGGTAAGGTTGGTCTAGAACAGGTTTCTTCACACACTCAAATAATTCAGGAAGCTCTTTAACACTATAGGATCAATCCTCCATTCTTATGTGAACTGAAGTGGATTTTATTCTCACTTATATTCTGACCAGTAGACAATTACATCAGAGATTTCTTTAACAACACTCAACATTATGGAAATGTGGGTTTTAATAATTTAGATAGATAAGTTGGAAGAGATTCAAGCATGCGTTTGCTTTGTGTATAGGATATTGGCTATTCACATTATTGAACAAAGCAATCAAGTCATTATCTTTAGGAGTGAAAATGAAGTTTCTATGGAAGGCCAGGCTTTGAAAGATATGGCAGGTGTTATAATAAAACCTTATGGTGAGAATGAAGCTTATCCTACAGGTTGTTAAATTATTTTCAATGTGAAAGTTAGTTGGGAAAGAGCTGGACACCGTGATGTGCAATGAGGACACTTGGATAGAATTAAATAACACTGAATATTGCCACCCTCTCAGAGCCTCTGGGCCTGCCTCGTTGGTATAAGGTGCTTCTCTGCCTTTGTTTTTGAAGGCTTGTCCCTGCTTATTTTGAAATGGCCTCACTCAAGGCCAAGGCTTCCCCAGATAATCCAAGGGATACCAATTCTCCTTTCCTCCCAATTCTGTCATTTCTTACTGCCTCAAACTTCAAACTGCCACTTAGTGGGCAAGCAAGTATATGACCAGGAAAAAAAAAAACAAGTTTTACAGAAGAATAGCACAAGATTTTACTTATCTTCAGAAGCATGAAAAAAAGTATGGAAATTTCTGTGCTTCTTCAAAAGAAGCACCCTATTAGATTGAGCTGCCTTATAGAGATGAGAGTTTGAGAGAAATTAACAGAGATTATGCATTATCCTAGTTTATGCCTTTCCAAGTTACTGGATTGAACCAAGAATCATATTTGACCTATGATTTCTGAAATTGTGCTGCCTGCAATTCCTTGTTATATAATATAATGAAAGGAACTCCAAAACCTGAGGAGATATAAATTTTAGAATTCATTATATGTAACTTATTTTACTATATAATTATGTGTCCAGTGGACACTGTCCAGTAAGGAACTTTTTAAATCTCAATGACATTGAAGAATATATTTTATAAGTATCACTAAAAACATGACAGTGGTTGTTCTCTATAGGACAGGAATGAATATGGAAGATGCTTGAAATTAGCTAATTGATTTCCATGCAGATAATCGAATCCTAGAATGTCAGGGGCAAAGAAACATCACCTAACATCTATAGGAAATGTGGACACACTTACCATAATAGGCAACAAGTTTATAATTGGAATGGTTGGCAAACTGGGTTATTGGTGATGACTAATTGCTGTTCTTGGCACAGAAAGAAATGGCTAGCCATCTAAGACCATACTTTTTTACATAATCAAAATATAAATCTAAGTCAAATTAAAAGTAGAGCAGATATTGATCATCACAATAGAGAGTCATGAACTTTGATCCAATTCCCAGACCTGGTTAAGTTCAGAAAGGCACTCTCACTCACTTGAAGGATTGAAGAGCAAGCAGAGATTTACGATTTAAAGAAAGAACCTGTATTAATATTTTAATTATGTATTTAAATCTTTCTTTTAGCCTTCCATCCTGGAAGAAACCTGGTCATTTACCAGTGTAAGCAATCATTCAAGGAATAAACATTTCCAGTTTTTTGATTGATTTTCTGAGCTATTAGTGATTTCTTATGATCCAGAAGTGATCTACTAGTGAAAGTAGATTTTGGAACTGATTCCATCTCATCATGGGTTTACTGTATTCATCAACCCAACCAATGAATATTTTCCTGGATCCTGAATGTATTAAAATAGACATACTCAGCAGTTGATAGAAATACTACCTTGGTTCCCTGACCTTAAAAGTAAGAGTAATTATTATAAAGTGGGATAAGTGTAACCTCTGGAACCAAATTTTCTTAGCAAAATAGCACTAGATAACCACACTATATTACTGAGTGAGGTACATTAATAAGTTCTATTAAGCACTTGAAAAGTGTAGACAGCATATCCACATTTAACTCATCTGATTGGTCTGTATAAGAGACAGATGTGTCTTGAAAAATGACAGTGGAGAAAATGAATGCATCCCCTGGTATGAAACTGTCCATCTGCATCTGCTAAAGGCTTTTCCTCTATTCTCTAAGGGAAACAGCAGATACAATTTGATTCAATCTATCAGGATACAGCAATATACCTTCTTTTTCCTACTTCTGAGTTACATTAAGTCTCCTGTTATAGGTTCTAATTAACCCGCAGGGACGCTGATCTTTTCACTACCCCATAGCATGGCATATCGGTCTATGACATTTATAGTGCCAAGATCTGGTGGGAAGAGAGAAGCAGGTACCCTGAATGAGTTGGTAAGATACATGCATTCTGGAGGCTGAGAGATAAGCCTCATGAAAATTCAGGACTCTGCGTCCTGAGTGAAGTTTTCAGGAGTCACAGCATGTGTGAGGGAATGTGTCAGGGTATTCCTTCCAAAGGGAATACAAATTGTAGTTGCGTTCACCCACTGCCACTAAAACAGAAGCACAGTACTGTTTGGATTTTTTCAACTTTGGAAACAAAGTGTATCATAGATAGGTGTTTTGTTCTGACGCATCGTACTGAGTAAGTTGAAGGACTATTGGCTTTTATAAGAACCCAAAACAAGAAGACGCTCTCCAGGGTTCTTTCTTGTCCAGGGTTCATTCAACCAACACAATCACTAGTCCTCAGGACCTGATGGACAAAGTTAGAAAACAAGTGGTAAATAAACATCACAAGCAGCAGTTAGGCTGCAAGGCAAACACACAAAAGTTTATTTAACTCAAAATACAACTTACATACTCTGTATTGTTTTAGAAAATAAGCTGAAAATTTATTGTTGCAAGATTAGAAATATTAGAAATACAGAGAATATAAAATAGAGAAGAGATATCTAATGTGTATCAGTATAAACTTCATAGATTTAAAGTTGATAAATGTTGGTAATAATTGAGAAATGAAAATATTAGGTAAAGGGGGAATATATAGCAGATCTAGATCAAAAATGCTGTAGAGATTAGCCACAAAATTTTCAAATCCTTGCTTAGAGATTAATATATAATACTTATTTCTACTTATGGATTTATTTGGAATGCTTATTGACATTTGTATTTGTCAACAACTTTTTGAAGGTTTACTTGCTAGAGAAGATCTCTCCTGCTCACTTTGCCTTTGCTTAGCTCCGCCCAACTATCTGTGCAGGATATTCCCACCACTGTACTGGTGGGGGGAGGGGAAGGCTCTCCTTTGATTTCTCTGTTGTCCTTGAGGGACAATTCAGAGGTAGGTTTTTATATGTAGATAGTGATAAGCCATAAATTTTGTCACATGCTAGGCAACGATTATTACTTTCATCTGAAGACAAGGAAATGTAGTGATGCAGGTCTTGGGCAGAGGTGATACAATTTTTTTCACTCAGGCAAAGACTAGTAGTAGCTCTGTGGACATTGAGCCACCATAGCTCTTGTGCTCTGAATCAGGGTCTTCAAAATGAATTCTCTCTTGGCCAGATTGCTCAACATATCTTTCAAAGAAGGCACATTCCAGATCATTCTTTCATCTTTGAGTTTCATTATATTTCAATCACGCTCATTCTTGTCCTGCTTCATGTATCTTTTTCACTTTATTTATTCATAATAATCGGTGATGTCAAATATAGTTCAAAATGGGTAGATTGCCCTGTTTAGAAGTCAGATCATTAAGGAAAGATAATGCTGCCTTACACAAAGGTAAGAAAGTTTCATTCTTCCTAAAGAAAATTATCCAGGCATCAAACCCTGGAGACACAGTAAGGGAGCTATTTCCTTCTGTCTAGAGAATTCAGCTTTTTGGTGAGAAACACCTAAAATATTCCTTCTAACGTACCAAAGCATAGATAAACATATTTTCCTTCACACACACAAAAAATGTAAACATTGATACTCTGCTACAAATTTAGATGTTTTAGTTTTGCTTCAGAAAATCTGGATGGAATTTTCCTGATCTTAAGGAAAACATTTCTTTAGGTATCAAAATGATACAGATTTTTCTGATATAATGTAGGAATTTAAGAAAGGAGTTTTTGATAATTAAAAACTGTTGTTTATATAAATGATTCATTATTTACATGAACTGGAATCATTTTTTGACCCAGGACATAAATGTGCAGTACAGAATTTTGTTGGATTTTTTTTTTTATCAAGTACGTGTTAAGTGGGAAAGAGGAAAGGAGATTTTTTAAATCATTCTTCTGACAGTCACTGAGTGGTTTTGTCAATAGATAAAGGCCAAGTGGTTATAGTTTCCATGAGTCCACTATAAAACAATTTGAAACAACTCCAGTATATAACATGCAACACATTGTTGCAATAGATTATTGTAAGAAAACTGATTATAAATCACAAATAATAATTGTTAAGGCAAAATTGTGGGAAATAAAAGAGGATGGTAGTGTGGTAAAATTTATTTTATGAAATGGAAACATGTGGATTATATTTTATGAAATAGCAACACAAAAATTGAAATGATTTTTCTCTTTTTGATATAAGACAAGACAAAACTAAGTCAAAAGCAAAAACATAAAGGAATCATTATGCTTTAAATCAGCTAAACATCTCAGGTTATCAAAAAATATCTATGTCCATGCATATGTATGTGTCTGCACCTATATATTTATGCACATAAACATGTATGTTTCACACACAAACACGCATACATAGATATGCACACACATATGCAACCAATCAACTGTTGTTTTTAATATACTGACTGTTGCAGTTGCTTAGACATTAGAATTTTCCTAAGTCAATTGCTGTGCAATTTTCTTGGCATGGTTTCTAGGTATTGATATTTTGAGGTAGATTTTTTTTTTACATCATGAGAGGATTTATTGTATCTTTACTTAAATAGTTAGAGTTAACTTGTATAATTTTATTTCAGACAATGCAATAATCAAATTCTTTTGGGGTGAGGCGCTAATTAATCATTAACTTTGAGCAAGGCATGTATGAAATGCCCATGAAAGAATAACTAACAGGTGTTTAAGACATATAATTTGTGGAAATAATATGCAGATTGTTTGCCGATATATTTATTTTCTTTTTGTTGACTGTCACATCTCTTTATAAATATTTAACTGTAATCTTTTAAATCTGCTCCTTATATTTTTCTGAAGTTATGCCTCTTTCACATTTGTTTTCAACATTAAGTATCCCTTTTGCTCTTTATTTTTGTGTATTTAATGAAGTATATATATAATTTCTAATATAGGCATTTTTATCACTTCTAAATAACTTCTATTTGGTTGTAATCAGGGTGCTTCAATTTAGTGAGGGATCCATAAGGTATAATAAAACTGCCTAAAATATATTTTGCTTTATATATGAAAACTGTGGAAGAGAACTGAAGAACGAAGTGGACAAAGTAAAGTGTTCAGTTGATAGTAGCCAACTTGTTATTGGCTATCCTAGAATTAGCACAAAAAGCACAAGAATGATGTAATTATTGTAGCAGGTATGGTGTCTATGCATTGGCCTAACAGTATGGACTCCCATTTACCAAGATTGATGAAGCTTTATCAGTTTTGATGTTCAATCTATGAACAACAAGATCAAACATTGAGCCCCCAATCCTTGAAGAGAACATTTGGAAACTCAATGAAAAATTGACTACTTTGGACCTCTTTTGCCTTAGAGAGGGCAGCAATTCATTTTGACAGGAATGAAAACATTTTCCAAAATATAGGTTACTTTTCTACAGTTAGAGCCTCAGTTACCACCACTCTCCAAATAATTTCAGAATAATTCATTTGCATAAGATTTCACATAACATCTCAGACCATTGGGCACATCTTATACAAAGAAGATGCAAATGGGGTGCCTGGGTGACTCAGTTGGTTAAGCAGCCAACTCTGGATTTTGGCTCAGGTCATGATCTCAGGGTCCTCGGATCTAGCCCCATGTAGGCCTCCCCGCTCAGGGGGGAGTCTGTATGGGGATTCTCTCTCTCCCTCTTCCTCTGCAACTCCCCCTGCTCTTACTCTCCCTCTCAAATAAATAAATAAATCCTAAAAAAAAAAAAAAAAGAAAAGAAACGAAGATGCAGGAATGAATTCAAGACCATGGTATCTACTGACTATTTCAAAACAACAATATCCAGGATCTAGAGAAATGATAGAACAATTAAATAACCAGTCAAATGCACAGCTAAAGCACCACCTCAATGGTAATGTTACTTATAGGAGTGAGGTGTCAGAATACAACATACCAAAGACCCTTTACAGTGATGTGTCCCATTAGGAAGAATATTGGTTCAAAAATCCCTGGAAGCAAGAGTAATCCCACTTACCATCAATCTAGAGAGTACTCTTGGGATCAATATTGATAAAAGGAGTAGGAAGAACACAGGATTTGGCAGAAGGAGAAGTTTAAGCCATGTCACACATTCAATAATAGCTTTAGTGGCCCAATGGAAAGATCCTTTCAGAGTTTTCCCTTTTGGGGTGTGGAGAATCATAGGCTGCCAAGAGAAATGCTTGATCCTAGGTGAGGCAATTCAGTGACTCATTTGGAAATCTGTGCTTCATGTTCCTGCAGCTCTTAGTTTTATGGGTGGATGGACATAGCATGACATGTTTCCATCATGAAACATATAACAAAAGTCTGATTTAATCATAAGTACTGCTGTGACTTAAGCACTTTGAGGACTTTGTGCCAGTGTTCGAGCAGGCAAGAAGGGACCTGATCATCTTGTCTAGGAAAATTGAATCTGATTATGAAGAGGATGTAGAGAAGTAGTAGAAATGCGTTTGACATCAAGGCAGCCCATTTAGGTGCCTTTTGGTACTCCCTTGACTAATTTTGATGTTTAATGGATAAATCCAGCAACGCTGAGCAAAGATCACGTGACCCATGGCTCAGCTTTCTCAGGGAGAGAGTCTGGGTCATACCACCAGATATGCCTCTAAGACCATCAGAAATTCCGGCTGAGGGGCACCTGGATGGCTCTAGTTGTTGGGCATTTGATTCTTTTTTTTTCTTTTTATATAGAGAGAGCACAAGTAGGCGAGAGGCAGGCAGAGGGAAAGGGAGAAGCAGGTTCTCCCCAAGCAGGGAGCCTGATGTGGGGCTTGATCCCAGAACCCTGGGATCATGATCTGAGCCAAAGGCAGCCGCTTAACCGACCGAGCCACCCAGGCATCCCTGGGCATCTGATTCTTGATGTAAGCTCAGGTCTTGATCTCAAGGCTGTGAGTTCACGCCTCATGTTGGGCTCCACACTGGATGTAGAGAAGAAAAAGGAAGAGGGAAAGAAAGAAGGAAAGAAGGAAAGAAAGAAAGAAAGAAAGAAAGAAAGAAAGAAAGAAAGAAAGAAAGAAGGGAAGAAAGAAAGAAAGAAAGAAAGGAAGAGAGAAAGAAAGAAGGAAAGAAAGAAAGAAAGAAAGAAAGAAGGGAAGAAAGAAAGAAAGAAAGAAAGAAAGAAAGCAAGAAAGCAAGAAAGCAAGAAAGAAAGAAAGAAAGAAACAAGAGAGAAAGAAAGAAGAGAGAAGAAAGAAAGAAAGAAAGAAAGAAAAAGAAAGAAAGAAAAAGAAAGAAAGAAAGAAAGAAAGAAAGAAAGAAAGAAAGAAAGAAAGAGAAAGAAAAAGAAAGAAAGAGAAGGAAGGAAGGGAAGAAAGGGACAGAAAGCAAAGGAAAGAAAAAAGAAGTTAATTCTGGCTGGGCATAAGGACAATTTAAAATAAATAGTAAAGGGAAGAAACTATGTGTATCAGTTGTAGTCCCAAAATCAGCCTCAATGCCACGGTCTCTAGTTCATCATCTAACCTCTCAAGTTTCACTCAAGAAATGGTCCATCAGAATGTTGAAGGAACTATTATAGAAACCCATATGAAGAATAGATCTGAGCAATACAAGAGGTGGAAAATGGAGGGAGGTATGGTGTCATTATTCCAGCTCCTGAGAGTACAGCCAGAAAATTGCCCTTAGCGGTCAAGTTTCTTTTGGACTTCTTTTCTTTGTGAAAACTACAGCATGCCTCTTTCAATAACTAGTCAACACAGAGTATAAAGACGTGATTCCCTCACCCAAATTGGAACAACTCTGAAGGAGCTTCTTACTGAACTGCATTAGTACTGAGGATGTACCACAACTTTACCCAATCCTACTGCCTCATTCTTTCTTTCACAGATAAATGCATCCAGCAAACCTTTTGGGTACTAATTTCCATTTCATTGTCTGCTTCCTGAGAAACCAACTTAAAGCACTTAGAAGAAATTCATTATGTGTCCAATAATTTTCTAAATATTTAACATATATTAATTCATTTTATTAATAGAGAGATATATGAACATGATGCTTAGTAGTTACCAACTAGATAGAAGTGCATATACCAGATGATTAGGTCATTAATATGACTAAAATAATATTTTTTAAACTATCAGAAAAAAACATATCCTACAAAATATAAATATAGGCAATCTGTTTCCAAAGTGACTGTGAAGGTTCATTATCATATGCTCTTCAGCTATGATCATGTAATATAATAAAAGAGCTTTGTGACTATTTTTGCTAGGAATTTGGTTTTGTAGATACCAAAATGTGTACAAAATGTAAAATAATCTTAATTTCAGTACCTAAAATATTTGTTGTATGTGTAGAAGTTATTGATTGTAATAGGAGCTCTATTGCCATCATCTGATAAAAAATAAAGCAGAGTATCAAGTAATAGATTCTAAAGACTCACCAGCTTTTTTCATTATTTGCTCTTAATCATAGTTGCTAATGCTTACTCCTCCATTTCCATCAAGGGAAACATTGTTTTAAATAAATGAATACTTTTTAATGAAGTGTTAATTTATACAAACATGAAAGTGAAAATAAGCTATGACAGAAACTCATTAAGGATTCTTCTAGGGTGATAAAGAAACTAGAAACTAGTTTCTTATTTTAAAATTAAAATGCATTCAACTTAGAAAGATTTAGAAAAAAAAAAAAAAAAGAAACACTTTGTTTCAGTAACAAGATTCCCAGAATAAAGTGTTCCAATTTCTAATTTTCTTTTGTTATGACAGCAAGTAGAGAAAACTGCCATGGGTAATAAATGCATGAGCCTTAGATAAAGATCACTGCTTTCCCATTTAACCTTTTCTTTTCTCTCCAAGGTGATGTGAATTGGTTAGTTTTACTTGTAGGCAAAAATAGCTTTTATGTATGGAAAATATATACTATTTTTATTCTTTGGCCTGCAAAGTATTTAAGCTTTATTTTACATATTTTACATTTTTTAACTTCCAAAATGAACTACCCACACTTTTTAAAATTACTTTCAAATTAAGAAGTAATAGTACAGAGCTAGGTAGATAATTTAACAATGATTTGCATGACAGAATTTGTTAATCCACAACATCAAGATGTTCTCTTTTTTAATTGTTTAAATTTTTATTATAGAAAACTATTCTGAAAACATTCTTCTTCATAGTATGGAGAACCAAAAAGAAAAATAAAAAGTATATAAAGTCCTTTTGACTTAATTGAAGTACATGCGATTATATATAATCATGTATGAAAACTTCTTATTGTTCACTGCCCTACAAATGGATAGAAATTTACTTGAAGGTAAATAAAATTACCCTGGGAAGGAAATTTCTTTGGACAAGAGACACTAATGATCTTGTCATTCAACAATCATTTTGAAAGTGGAAACCTGCGAGAAGGTGTAGGGAATAGTAGGGGATGTTGTTCCAGGGTGTTTTCGGTATTCAACAAACTCTGAGACTAGTATCTTACACAGTAGGCAGTTTGAAAATAGCATACATTTACATCTTTCAATATCATTCCTTTTCATTTTGTATTATTTATTTCTATCTTATTTACTCATCAATGAATGGAATTAAAAGCATAATACTGGGGTGCCTGGGTGGCTCAGTCAGTTAAGCTTCTGACTCTTGATTTCAGCTCTGGTCAAGATCTCAGGGTCATGAGATCAAGCCCTGTATAGGGCTCCATGCTCAACAGGGAGTCTGCTTCCCCTCTCTCTTGCCCTCTGCCCCTCCCCCACTTGTGCAAATACACTCTCTCTCTAAAACAAACAAATAAATGAATGAATGAATGAGAAATGCACTTACCTTTTACTCTGTTAAAACTTCGTAAGCATTTCTGCTACTCAATAAAATACTTTAATTTGAAAAAAATATTACCACTTATTAATATAGCAACAAATTCATGTAAATACAGTTACATTTGTAAAACATTATTCTATTACAAACATATAAAATATGCAAATTCTATAAGCATATGCAAATGACAAATGTTTACCATTTATAAGCAAAAATTCTCTCAGCCAATAGTTTTATAAATTGGTAATTATTCAGAGATTGTAGGTATTGTTCCTATTAAGTAAAGATGATATTCATATAGAATTACTAATTAGGGAAACAATCAATTAATTGTTACTAGATATTCTTTAGCCCAGATATATATAATATGCCCTTATGAAGCTGAATGTGACATTATTATAAATAAGATAAATATTTGATCTTTTTTTTTAGTTTTTATTTACATTCCAGTTAGTTAACATACAGTGCAACATTAGTTTCAGGTGAACAATTTAATGATTCAACACTTCTATACAACACCCAGTGCTCATCACAAGTGCCCGCCTTAATCCCCATCCCCTATTTCACCCATCTCCCCTCCCACTTCCATCCTGGTAACCATCAGTTTGTTCTCTATAGTTAAGAGTCTGTTTCTTGTTTTTTTTTCTCTCTTTTTCCCCCCCACTATGATCATTTGTTTTGTTTCTTAAATTCCACATATGAGTGAAATCATATGGTATTTGTGATCAGTTTTAAGGCAATTTATCATATTTCTAAGTGCAAAGATTGTATATATTCAACACTTTCTAAACTATATCCTTGGTCAAATGAGATATTAAGTCGAAGACTCACCTTATGAAAACATCAAGTTTTCTATAATCCTATATAATGAAAAAGTAAACACAAACAGAAACAAAATTTTAGTATTGATCCTTAAATGATTATATGATTACTAATGGAAATGTTGGGTATATAAAAGTGATCAAAACAAAAAATTATAAGAAAGACCATGTGAGAAATTATTTAATATATATTTATTTTATCTTATGATTTATAAAGCATTACATCAGTATTCTAAACACTAAGAAGCTGAAGGAAAAAAGAATGAAATACGATTTCTTGTTTTTAGTAAACATACATGAGAAAATGCAAGTTATATAGTATTGAAATAATATGATGTGAAAATGTGAAATCTTACGCATGTATCTTACTAATAGTAAATGATCAATACATATTTGATTAATTGGATGGAATATGATAAAAAGCTCTGGGATTTTGGGAAACTATATATCCAAATAAGCTATTTTGGCTATATGGAACACGAGTCTTGAGTGTTTACCATTTGCTAGGAATTGTACAAGTTACTTTATTATTTCATAAAACAGCATATTGAGTAGATGAATAATGTTGGCGAAAGTTGGACTATTAAGAGATGGACACTGTAAGACAGGAAACAATATTAGTTGATATATGTGGTAACATACATCAGAATTAAATGGAATGCCAGAACTGAGGACTACAATTGGAAAGATTTGCTAGGGCTTATTGTGGAAGTATCTGGATATTAGAAGAGATAGATCTATAATAACAGCTGTTTTATTATGTAGTTACTTTGTGTTTTAGCAATTATTTATACAAAAACTGTACAGAGTAATCATTAGCATTTTCCCTGTATTATAAACAATGAAATCAAGAAAATTAAATGAATCAACTTGCTCTGGTCACACAGCTACCAAGTACTGTAAATAAAGTTTATGCCCAAGAAGTCTGACAATAGAGCTTCTATTCTGAATTCTACAGTACATGGCCATTACAGTAGATTAAATTATCTTGACTCTGTTTTGTTATTAATTTTAGACAGAATGTCTCTAGATGTTCTGCAAGAAAATTATCTTTTTTTAATATATTTTTTAAAGATTTTATTTATTTTTTCATGAGAGACAGGGAGAGAGAGAGAGAGGGAGAGAGAAGCAGAGGGAGAAGCAGGCTCCCAAGGAGCAGGGAGCCCGATGCGGGACTCGATCCCAGGAGCTGGGGATCGTGACCTGAGCCGAAGGCGGATGCTTAACCATCTGAGCCACCCAGGCACCCTACAAGAAAATTATCTTGATTATTGATTTTAAATACATGTTATCCATAATTTATAAAAACCTATTCTTAGTTCATGTTATAGTTAACAAATAAAATTGAAATTTTAAAAATAGTTAAAATTTATTCATATAATGATGTTTGTATTTTTCTATTAGTAATTAATTATATAATTATAATTTTCTCTATTAGAAAAGTTACACATCATAAAAAGAAATATATCTATATATTTATAATTTGTTTCATTAAAGTAGTATTTATTATATAAAAGATATTATTTAAATAATCAAAAATTTCACCAATTATATTTTATAGTATTCAGTTTTCTTTATATAAGTTAGTCAAATTAAACCATATTTTATTCATTTACACTCTCATTTTTCACTTATTTCTAGATTACAGATGTATTCTAGTTGTAAAAATGTCAGTTATTATAGATATACTAGACTGAAAGCAAAAAAGTTCACTTTGAGCTATATAACCCATTCTCCAAAGCCAAGAACTAATTCCCTTTCCCAGACATTTCTGCTACCAATTTGGTATGTGCCATTCTAGAAATGTTTGTGTTAATCTATGTGTATTAATGCATTAATTTGTATGCATATGAAGAGATTTCCTTTTTATGTAGATAAGGCGTACTATCTGGTTTTCAATTTGAAGTTCTTTGAACTTTATTGTAATTAGGTTGATATCAATATGTATAGATATAGAGAAATTTTGTAAAGAATGTATTGTATTTCATATTATACATTAAAATCTTATTAACAATTTATCAATAATCATTAACATTGCAACCATATGCATAATATATTTGCCTATGTAACACTGAAAAAACTAGAATTTTTTGCCAAATGTGTATGAAATTGAACTAATAGTTATTGTAATCAAAATTTCCCTTAAGGATTATTTTAAGAAAAGCACAGTAAACAAATAAGAAAGGCAAGTAATGGTTATAGAAAATATCACAATACATATAAGTGACTACAGAATAATATTAAGGATATATAAAGATCTCTTTGAATCAACTAAGAATACTATGACCCAGTTGTGAAAGATGCAAATTATATGAAAATGCAGTTCTGAAAAATATTAGTAAACACATGAAAAAACACTCATATTGCAAGAAATTGGAGAAATATAAAAATGTATATTTGTGTTTATGTGTATGTGTGTGTTTGTGTGTGTATCCTAACTTGCTCACTGTACTTTTCCCATTTACCACACAAGGGCTTGTTTTCTTTATTACTCCCTTTGTTTAATGACTGGTTAATCAGGTATAAAGTGTGCCTATAATCTTATAAATCGGAAGATGTAAAGAGATTCAAAAAGTGACACCAGTTGAAATACACCTGCATAAAAATTATATTTTTTGTTGATTCATCTTCTAGGTGTCCTTACAATTATGGTCTTGGACATAAAAACATTTCTTCCATTGCACGATCTACTCAGTGAGTGATAAAGTTAGAAAATAAACTGATTTTTATATTAACTTTGTAAATATTAACATGACATCTATTAGTTTTTCAACTGATTCTCTTGATATTTTCAGGAATATAATACCAGATAATGATTTTGAATCTTCCTTGCCAAATGTATTCCTTTAATTTCTCTTTTCACATTAGTTTCTAATATCATTGTTAAGTCTCTACAAAAATAGGCCTAGGGTGGTTTTATTCATCCACTGTTGTGCTTTAAAGCTTGTTTCTGGTTGTTAAATTGACAAATATTTATATCTCCCTAGTTTAAATACATATGTATTTATTTTATCAAATGCATTCTACCATCTATAAAGATTATATTTTTCTATTGACATGAATATGTTGAAATACAGAAATAGATTCACTATGATTGAACCATGAAATAAAGCCCTATTTGTTATGCTGCATAATCCTTTGAAAGTTCTTTTGTCTTCTAGTTTATAATATTTTATTTAAGATATTTACTTCAGTATTCACAAGTGAGATTGTTCTGTACTTTCAGGTTTTGGCATCAATATCATACTGACTCTGTTAAAGGGATTTCAAAGCTCCTCTTTTCTTGCTGGGCTCTGAAACAGTTTAAATAACATTTGGTGTTATCTATTCTTGAAGTTTTCAAAGAATTGGCTTTGGACCCTGATGCTCTTTGGGAAAAGTCTTTCTTTGACAACATTCCCAAATTGCCTCCAGAGTAATTGGTCTGTCTGGATTTTCCTTCTCTTTTACTGCTTGTCAATCCTAGTAATTAGAATAAATACAATAATTCACTAACTTGGGCATATTCTCTAATACCCCACTAATATAAAAGGCTTTTCTGAGAACAAGCATTAACTATCTAGAAAAGAGTATTAAAAAAAAATCCCACTCACAAACATAAAAACAGGTAACATCTAAAAATAAACTTAAGAACTGTGTAGGGTGCCTGGGTGGCTCAGTTGGTTAGGTGACTGCCTTCGGCTCAGGTCATGATCCTGGAGTCCCTGGATCGAGTCCCGCATCAGGCTACCTGCTCAGCAGGGAGTCTGCTTTGCTCTCTGACCCTCCCCCCTCTCATGTTCTCTCTCTCTCAAATAAATAAATAAAATCTTAAAAAAAAAGAAGAACTGTGTAGTACCTATAAATATTTTTAAAAAACTATAAAATATTACTAAGAAACAAAGGGAACATAAATGGGAAGAATACTGTTTATTTTCTGGATGGAATTACTCAAAGGTGTTAATTAGTCCAAAAATAATGTAATAGTTCAGTTCAATTCTAAAGGAAGTCAGAATATCACAAGATTATTTTATTTTTTTTAACGATTTTATTTATTTATTTTAGAGAGAGCGCATGAGCACAAGCAGGGGGAGGGGCAGAGGGAGAGAATCTCAAGCAGACACCATGCTGAGTGCAGAGCCCAAAGCAGGGCTCAATCCCAGGATTGAGATTATGACTTGAGCTGAAAACAAGGGTAGACACTTAACCAACTGAGCCACCCATCACCCCTCATATTATTTTCAAGTATATCAGAAAAAGAGTATGTACAAGGATAGCCAGTGGCAGTGTAGAAAAAAAAAAAAAAAGAGCAATGAGAAGGAACTTGCCCTATGAAATATCAAAACATATTCTATGGCAATATTAATTTAAATAGTGTTAGATTGAAAGAGGAATCATATCATAGGGCAGTAATAGAATGGTATTTATAAACAGGCAGATTTTAGGATTAAGATAGTATTTTTAACCAGTGGATACTGGATATTCTTCTCATTAAAGAATATTTAAAGTATAAATGTATTAAAAAGACAGATGTATAACACATCATTCAGAAATGAATAACAATGATATAAATTAAAGGGTGGAAATAAGCACAGAAATATCACATTTATTTTTATAAATTAATTAATACCTACTATAGAATAGCACCAACCAATAAAACTTCCACACTTGTCAATCATACAGAGATAATCAAATTAAACACAGCCACACCTGCTACAGAAGATACACAGCCAGTTAGTAACCATTCTGGTTCTCATGTCCTTCACTGGCTAAATACTAGCCCTAACTTGAATCATACATAGGCGGTATGTGGTTTACATTTTCTGGACTATGTTCAATTTTGTATCTGATGTATTTCTGCATAATAATGAGCTGAGGTTTTAAAATTATGTTCTAGATTCTGGAAAGATTTAAATAATAACATTATTCAACCTCATGTTTTAATAAAACTCACCTATAAACTCAACAATTCATTTTATAATTTACTCAGTGTTTCTACTTTTTTTTAAGATTTTATTTATTTATTTGACAGAGAGAGACACAGTGAGAGAGGGACACACGCAGGGGGAGTGGGAGAGGGAGAAGCAGGCTTCCCACTGAGCAGGAAGCTTGATGCGGGGCTCGATCCCAGGACCCTGGGATCATGACCCGAGCTGAAGGCAGATGCTTAACGACTGAGCCACCCAGGATCCCCTACTCAGTATTTCTTTAGTCCTTGTATGTGAATTTTCAATTTCATTCCCCAGTAAATATTTATTTTGTTTATTCACTAAATAGTTATGGACTTCTTCAGGTTAGAGTGTAGAAATTTACAGTTTTTCACTCCACCCTAACATTGTAAAAAATTAGATAATTTCCCAAATAATAGCTTCTCAGAAATATAAATCAAGTAACTTGCAGAGGAATAAATACTTATTAGGAGAAAATAGATTGGTAACACACATTACAGACTCATAGTGAAAAGAGGTGCAAACCACAGAGACAGAGGACATTTGCTTGAGTAAGGGCAAAATTTCTCAACTTTTAGTAGCAAGCAATGGCTCATGTGATAGAGAGATTAGAGTTCCAAGGAGTCTCAGACCTGGAATGAACCCACAGTTTTTGTCAATTCATTTCCCTGGGACCCTCACCAGGTACATATACCTGAAGGCTGGCGAAGTAAAGGAGTGTTGACAGGACAGTTATAGTTATTTGAAAAATGGAAAATTGTTAATAAGGGATATTTTATGCATCCTCAAGAAAGTGAGCAGGGTGAACTTTAAAATTGTTTACTTCTCCATCCTTAGCATTATCAGGTATATTTTCATACCATAGTAATATTTTCCTTAATTTTAGTATTACCTAAATATTTGAATATTTATTACAAGATGCTTAGCATTGATTATTGGCATTTTGTTAAGTACAAAAGTAGCATCTTTATATATAATGGTTGAAAAAAATATAAATTATCATTAGCTTAGAGTATAAATGACTATATAATTGGGAAAAATATATAATCTAGAATACATGCCAAGTAAAAATATAAATTATAGATACTAGGAATATTAACATTGCATAAACAAAAGTTATTAAAGTTTAAGGAAAAGTAATTGTGAAAACCTTAATGAATTAACCATATTAAGTTTATCACTTCATATGTACTTAAATTTTATAATAAGAGATTATTTTTTAGTTATATTTTAACATTCGTTGAACAACAAGAATTCTTGTGTCATGGAAGATAGTAACACTTTATATTATTATTTTATGCACTGAATTTAATTTAGGTATTTCTGATTGATTATGGTTTGATTACCAATGTAGAAGAATGTATACTTTTGCCCTGGTGACTAAAATTTTTAGACTGTATCCATTTGCACATTATTTCATATTCATACATCTATATTTCTTTCAGTGCTTTTCACTAAGACATTTCTTCTTTCTTACCAAGAATTTTTGTTCTTTATCTTCAGATGATACCAAAATGCTGGTGAAAGTGAGGGCAAGACTGCAGATTTTTCTTAACAATTTAATTATTTTAAATGTTATCACTTTACACATTAGTATTTATTTATATATACATATATGATGTCTAATTTTTGATATTTGGGCTCTCTGCTCAGCAGGAAGTCTGTTTCTCTCCTTCTGTGATTTCTCTCACTTTTTCTCTCAAATAAGTAAGTAAAACCTTTAAAAAATAAAAAAAGAAAAATTAACAAAAGAAAACTAAAAGGTAGGGGTGCCAGGGTGGCACAGTTGGTTAAGTGTCTGACTGTTGGTTTTGGTTCAGGTGGTGATCTTAGGGCCCTGATTTCAGGATCATGGGATTGAGCCCCACATTGGGCTCAGCATGGAGTCTGCTTGGGATTCTCTCTCCCCCCCGCCCCTCCCTGCCTCTAAAATAAGTAAATATATATAATATATATATATAATATAATATAACTAAAAGGTAAATCAAAGAGTAGAAGAAAATATATGCAATATATGTATCTGGTAAAAGCCTTATACTTAAAATATTTAAGGAAATCCTACAAATTAATAAGAAAAATTCAGATAATCCAATTTCAAAACATGGTAAGAGCTTCCAATATTAATTTCCCTAAAGTAGTCCAACATCATTAATTGGCAGGATTACTAGAATACAAATTTAAGCCACATTGTATTACCACTATGCCCCAGCAAAATAACTAGAATTCAAAAGACTGATAAAACCAACTGAATGAGTAGATATGGAGTATCTGATTTACTCATGTTTAGTAAGAGTATAAACAACAAAGAATGCAACAAATTTTTTTCTCAGTTTTTCTGGTAAATTTGAGCATATGCCTAATCAGACCCAGCAGTTCCACTCCAAAAATATACATGCAAGAAATGAGAACATAAGTTCACACACACACACACACACATTATTAAGGATTGTTCATAGCAGTTTTATTTATAATAACCAAAAACTGGAAATAGCCCAAGCATCCATCATCAGAATAAACAAATTGTAAATTAATTCTATTGTGCTATACAGAAATAAAAGTGATGCATGCAATTACATGGATTTGAGCAAAAGAAACCACACACAAGGAGGTTAATGTTTATATGATATTATTACACTTGTCTGAGGTTCTAGAATAAGCAAAACTAATTTGTGTTAATAGGATTCTAAGGAGTAGAGGTTATGTAGGCAGGTGGGAGAATTGAATGTCAGAAACAAGAGGGAACTCCTTGGGTGAATGGAACTCCCTCTTTGTTTCAATCTTGGTGGTGATCACCCAGGAATAGACATAGGTTAATATTCTCCAAGCTGCACACTTAAGAACTACACATTTAACTTTTTGTAAAATGCACTTAATGTATAGGATGAAGGAAGAAAGGAAGGGAGGGGAGGGAAGGGGAGGAGAGGGAATGGGAGGGGAGGGGAGGAGAGGGGAGGGGAGGGGAGGAGAACAGAAAGGAAGGGAAGGGAAGGGAAGGGAAGGGAAGGGAAGGATGAAGGGAGAGACGGAGTGAGGAAGCCTTGGACACCTGGGATTAATATTAGCTACCTGTATCTACAAGAGCAGAGAGGGTGTATGCTTCTAGAAAAGAGAGCATGGCTGATTTTCTAAGAGGAATTTAAGTATGGTTAAGCTCACTGTATCACTCCCATTTCTTCCCCACATACCTCAACCAATAGCTATTTACTCCCAAAGGAGTATAATAACTGTAAAGGAATCAACATAAACATTGTTATATTGGGCTATGTTATGCTGTATAAAGATGCTATAAATAAGGAAAGTGTCAGGAGAAAAGGATATTTAAGAATATCAGAAAAATGGGGCGCCTGGGTGGCTCAGTTGGTTAAGCGACTGCCTTCGGCTCAGGTCATGATCCTGGAGTCCCGGGATCGAATCCCGCATCGGGCTCCCTGCTCAGCAGGGAGTCTGCTTCTCCCTCTGACCCTCTTCCCTCTCGTGCTCTCTATCTCTCATTCTCTCTCTCTCAAATAAATAAATAAAATCTTTAAAAAAAAAAAGAATATCAGAAAAATACCCCCAGAAAACTGGAACGTTGCCAACAAATAATTCTGTGAGTTTCACAGAACCTGATGGCAAGACAATATCTTTAACAAAACATTTTGTCATGAAAATAGAGACACCAAACAAATAGAAGCCAGGGAAGAAATATGTAAATACAATTTTGTAGCGTTAATACTATTTTGAAGCCTCCCTAAGAAACAAAAATTTAACTGAAAGCCTTGCTAGGGAAATTGAAGTCAAGCTTAAAAGAAATAAAAATAAATAAATAATAATAAATGAAAATAAAATCAAATAAACTATTAAAAGAATACAGATATGAAAGGAACGTAAAGGAGGATTACCATATACATGAGACTTGTTCAATCTTCTGTTTATCATGTTTTGTATACCTCCATAATTTGCCTTCTGTATGTGATCATCCAAGACTTTTGAAAAGCACTAAGACTGCGCCGACTATCAGGACTCTATTAGAGGGCATGCCTGCCTAAGAGAAACAAAAGGAGTCAAGAGGGATGGGAGAGCAGTCAGACTGCAATGCAAGTCTGACCCCAAATGAAGGGAAAAGGACTGAAGTTTGGAAGAACATGTCCTTGACTGCCATGTAGTCAAAGAAAGGTTTGGCAGGGAAACAAGAGTCTTGGGATAAAAGACAACAGGCAGAGGAGTTCTACATCTCTGAGAGGTGGACCTACTTTAATCATGCCTCCAAACTCTGTAATTAGCTGGAAGTAGCATGTGGAAAGCAGGGTTGTTGCATAAACAGTGGAGGGATTGCAGAGAAAGCTACTGCTGGGGACTTTGGTCACTGGTGCTTGCTGTAGGTGGGAAGTCAGAGAGGTGCATTCTGCCGGCTATCAAATGAGGCCAGTGTATGTGGATTCATGTTTATTATTGAGCTCTACTTCGCCGTTCTCCGTCTTTCCAGGAATGATAACCATGTTTATCCTCTCAGAGTTTCAGCTGTTTCTGTAATAGCTGATTCATCACCACATGTGACTAGTCCAGGAAAGAGCACATAATGCAAGCCAATTAATGTGCCCTTTATGTTTCATGATATGAAACATAAAGGGCATAGTTTTATCTTAAAACTATTTTCATGTCAGTACCTCTATACTTATCATTTTTAAGAGCTGGGTAGTATTCTATTGGATAAATTTTCCAAAATATATTTACTTTTGAATTAATAGGCATTAAATTTGCTTCTAGTTGTTTGCTATTAACACACTGGTTTGAACACAAACACACACACATACTTTGAATCTATCTAAAGGTAAATCTAAACATTGCTGAATACAAGAGGATATGCCATTTTATTTTTAATATGTTCAAATTATTTTTTTAAAGATTTTATTTATTTATGTGACAGAGAGACAGAGAGAGAGCACAAGTAGGAAGAGCAGCAGGCAGAGGGAGAGGGAGAGGGAGAAGCAGGCTTCCTGCGGAGCCGGGAGCCCGATGCGGGGCTGGATCCCAGGACCCTGGGATCATGACCTGAGCTGAAGGCAGACGCTTAATGACTGAGCCACCCAGGCGCCCCTAATATGTTCAAATTTCAAACAATGGTGATGAAGACAGATTTTCTTATGTATAACAAGTCCAACTTATTTAATGTAACTAGTAATACTTTAAATTATCTTTGTTATTTGGCTAATAATTATAAAAAGTTAATCATTTTTTTACATTTTTATACCCTGAAGGAATTTGTTGAGTTTTAGTGTGCATATATATATATATATATATATAGACATATAATATATAATATATATATTTATTTACCTTGCATATATATATATATATCAGCCTTTTTGGTCATAAAATTGACTTTAATTGACGTCAGACACTTAACACATATGTAATAAAACACTTTTTGAAATGATTATGCTTAATGTGTCTATATAGTATTTTTCACAAAGTTGTACAAAATCAATAAAACCATTAAAATTGTTAAAATGCATAAGTGCCGTTTATTATATTTAATATAATTGATAATATGATTGATTTAGCAGCATATGTTAATAAAGAATTGTACAGAAACATCTAATTGTATCATTTAGACTTATACGCTGTAAACTAGTTTCTCCATGTCTACTTAGAGTGGAACTTCTAATGTTTTTAACAAAATATGGATGAAAGGGGCGCCTGGGTGGCTCAGTCTTTAAGTGGCTGCCTTCAGCTCGGGTCATGATCCCAGGGTCCTGGGATAGAGCCCCGCATGGGGCTCCCTGCTCCGCGGGAAGCCTGCTTCTCCCTCTCCCACTCCCCCTGCTTGTGTTCCCTCTCTTGCTGTCTCTCTCTTTGTCAAATAAATAAATATTTTTAAAAAATGTGGATGAAAATACTTTGATCTACACTTCATACATTTTTTTAATTTTCCAAAAAATCAAAGCCAAGCCTTAGGACTAATCGAAAAAGATACCTCATATACCTCATATCAAAATGTCATTTAAATGTCATATACTGCAGGTTATAGTTCAAAACCTTGTCTGCTTGGTGCATGAATTATAAAATCAGAATTTATAACCACAAGGGGTACACTTATTATTGTTTTCAAGATGAATATAAAATTTATAGTCACAAAAAGGTGGTACAAAATATAATATGGGGCTGTTTGTTGAAATTCTTTAGGAATCTAATACTGGAAACATAACATTTTTTTAAGATTTTATTTTTTATTTATCGAGAGAGAGAGTGAGAGACAGCGCACAAGAGGGGGTAGGGTCAGAGGGAGGAGCAGACTCCCTGCCGAACTGGGAGCCCGATGCGGGGCTCCACGATCACGACCTGAGCTGAAGGCAGTCGCTTAACGACTGAGCCACCCAGGCGCCCCAGGAGATTGCTTTAAATGCGATGGGTTGCATGAGAGACTATTCAGAATTATTTGCAATCTGTTTTGAATTGCTTGATTTTTACATTTTTGGGTGTTTTTGACTCATTGTATTCAAGATCTGGTAATGTTTTGTTAATGCAAAAGTAAAGCTGAGAAATTTTTTATCCTATCTTGAAAGAAAGGAGGAGGGAAGAAATAATTTTTATATTTTGAAAGAATCCTTTATCATCTATTATATGTATTTTTTTTTTTTTAGGTACTCAGAATCTGAAAACTCTTTTAACCGTAGACGTCATTGTAGAATTTGTCATTGTCCTTGCTCTATTTTATTTTTGTATAGTTTTATTTTAAAAACTATTCTATTTTCAACTCCCATTTATTTTCTTCACATGAATGATTATTGTAATGTTAATGTGGATACTTTTGTTAATATGTGTTCTTCTAAAAAACATTCTTAAAATTTTTATGTAATTTTTTGTGTTTGTTTCTATTTTTGTGTTTATATTTATGTCTTGTCCATCACTTCTAAGCAATACACCGTACTACATGATGTATTTGCACTTCCCACTGAAGGTTACCCCATTTTGTTGGTATCATATTTAGTTTGGGTTTAACAGATAAAATTATAAAGATCATAGTTATTTCTGAAGTCATATGTGGGAGTTGTTACATGTGGAAGTCCTAGTTATTTCTAAGTATCCTTCAGTTATTGCTGGTCATCCTCTTACAGAAATGTCTTCCCATTGTACAATCTCATCTGGCATCATGATATAAATAAGTGGGATGTATTGAGATGACTGTGACCTATGTCATTCAGGCCTGCATGATCTGAAATGTACAGAGCCAGAAAATCTAGACCGATTTATTTTTTTCTCCTAAGAGGAGTATATGGTTTCTATTCAAACTAGAAGTTCTCTTTTGTCAGAAATATATTTGGTAATGCAGTACATAAAATACAAATAAGGCTTTTTTTTTTTTTTTGGAATAGAAATCATGAGAAGTAGAACTCTCATGAATATGAATCTCAGGGTATCAGGTACAATTTAGCATTTATTACTGAAACAAAGTATCGTAAGTCATCAGCTCCATATTAAGTGCCATGTGAGGTTGCTATTGATACAGAAGATTGCCTGAAGATAAAAGGGTTCAGTGATAAAATGTCAACAAATATTTATTAATAAGTAAATGAATGCTATGAAAGAATAATCTGATTATATAAATATGTAGAAATATATAAGCAAATGTAATATAGGGGCATTTTAAAATTTCATATATATATTTAGAATATTTGTGAATTTTTAAATAAATTATTGGTGTCATGATAAAATACAAACATGATGGCAAGTATCTTAGTGGGAGTCAACGATATAACCTGAAAGAAAGTGTGATAGTTTTAGCTTTTTCAAATTTGTAATTATTTTGATTTCTATTATCATTAAAAATAATTTATTTTCTCATATGTATTTATTTATTTTTTTCTTAAAAGGACACCTAAACTTTGCGTACGCCTCAGGCATCATAAGATATGGATCTCCACCTGAAAATATATTTCTTTAAAATTACACTGTTGAATTACTTTAGTATATGATTTAAAAAATTGCTCATATATTAAATGGGCAACTATTAAGTTATTTTTTTCATTTGTGGTAGTCACGTGTAGTTGAATAAATCAGGATTGATCCTGCCTTTAAAAACAAAATGGGCCCTTGTTTTGTTTTGTTGTGTATATTCAGAAACAACTTATATAAGATAGAAATAATATTTTACTCAAAAGTTTGATACTATTTCCTATTAAACTATTTGAGTTGTGAACCTAAAAAGATGTAAACTGAGGCAAATTCAAATTACCAGAGACTGAGTTTATTTGGGAAAAGCAGAGGAATTGTAGTTTGGGGAAATGCATGATGTAGCTAGCTACAGGTCAGTCTCTTGAGGGTTTAGTACAGGCTATATTTATGGGCAAAGAATGCGAACAGGGGAGGTCTAGCCAGAGTCCAAGCAGTAAAGCCGTTGGCTTGAAGATGGGGAGAAATTCTTGGTGGATGTTCACTGATAGGGAGGTAAGTCTTGGTCTTCTATAATTGGCACTTAATGGAAATCAGTCTCTCAGTTCTTAAGTTCCATTCTTCTGCGGGCACATGGGTGAAATACTCTATTTGGTATCCTCTGGTTTCATTTGAGATTGAAATTCTTTCACAGAATATATTATTATTAAAAGGTTATGTACTACCAATTCATTTTTAATAGTTACTTCCAATGTCTTTAATTTTTACACTGATTTTATATATTTCTAAAAATTTAGCCATTTTTCCTAGGTTTTCAAAAAATATTAGTGAAGATGGTTCAAAACATATTAACGTGTATAATTGAGCATCTTATCTTTTATTTTTGTACTTTTAACATAGATAAATACATAGATATATAAAAACTTTAATGTGATAATATCTCTAGTGTTGTCAGAGTTCTAGCTTATTTTTAAATAACACCTATGTTATGTCTAAATTTTATTTGTTTTTATTGTTCTCAAGTTTATTGATTTTTGTCCTTTATATTTAATGTGAATTTTGCCCTTTATTTCCTGTGGATTACTCTATTGCTTTAATCCATTTTTTTAAATTAAATTCTGAACACTTCTGGTTTTTAGATTTTTTTTCTTAATAAATAAATCTAAAGTTAATTCATGTTTTGCCTTAGCTAGGTTATACAAGTTTTGCTATGCAGGCTATTATTAATCAACTCTAAGCTGTTCTTAATTTACTTTTTAACTTTACCATGCTCTCTTCTTTTAGTTCAAATATCACAATACTGTATAATTTAACTTTCATAAATATGGGGTATTTTCAGGTATTTTTTTGTTATTAATCTATTATCACAACTCATTATTCTGAGGTAACATACATAGTCTAGATAATAGATGTTATTTGAAATTTTTGAGCTACTTTCATAGCCTAATACGTACTCTATATGTTCTGTTTGTAAAAAAAAATCATCTGTATGATATAAGGACAAATGAAAATTAAAAATACAAGCTTAATTCTTAGGGTTCTTGGGTGGCTCAGTCAGTTAAACGTCTGCCTTTGGCTCAGGTCATGATCCTGGAGTCCCAGGATCCAGCCCAATAGCCGATCGGGCTCCTTGCTGAGCAGAGGAGTTGGCTTCCCCCTCTCCCTCTGCTCCTGCCTCTGCCCCTACCTCCGCTCCTGCTCGCTTTCAAATAAATAAATAAATAAAATCTTAAAAAAAAAAAAAGTTTAATTCTCCCTGTGGAAAATAAGAAATCTCTCTTCTCCCCTTTTTTTTAGAGGATTCACTTACAAAACAAGTAAGTTTAAGTACTTTCTCCACCCTTTGATGTATATATAAATCCTTTGAAAATTAAGTAGGCCTTCTGTCAGCTCTAAGACTAGAATGCCTTTCTCAAGGCTCTGGAGGCATCTCATTGAAATGTAAACATCAAGGAAGATGGCACCCAGATCTCCCTGTTTCTATGGGAGGGTTGGAGCCTTCAGTGGGCACCTAACTCCAAATTGCAAAACTACTTCCTGTCATCAACAACAGTGAAGTTTGTTTCTACTTTGAATAAAGCCAATTAGCTAACATAGGTGGTTGATCCAATTACCAAGGAAATTTCAGGTGTGAGAAATGGTGTTGTCAAATCCTCTTACTTGAGGACTAGTTATTGTTCATCTAGAAATATGTAATGGATTATATCTGCTTGGCTTATATAAAAGGGTGAGATTTCTTTCTGTTTTTGCAGTCTCTTGGAGGATTACCTGTGATACATATCACATTTTGTTTCAATGCTTATTTATAATAAAAACTGTTTTCTTTTTCTGATACTTTTGTGAAGAGGATTTCTGGTTTGAGAGAAGATTATGGTTTTAGTTATATTTCCCCATAGTGCTTAAGAAGAACATATTCTCTGTTGGGTGTTTATCTTCAGTTTATAATGTTACCTTTCTAGCTTTAAAAGTATATTGTTTAGTATTTTAATATTACTACTTATTAGTTTTTGTCAGTGAATCTATTAGTTTCTGAGTTGGGCAAATTAAAATATTCTGCTACAAATGTTGATACAATATTTCTCTAATTTTGGTAATTGATTCATTTATGTTTTTTATTTATTTTTAGTTACCTACAAATAATGATGGTTAGATATTCTTTCTCTAGTCTTTATTTTACCAGTATATGACTATTTTCTATATGTTTATTTTTGCTTTAAATTATGTTTTTATATATCAGATGTTAGTACTGATTCCCAACATTTTTTTCGTTCATAAATTTTTCATATATCTTTTTAAGTAATGTTATTTCTAGTATTAAGATCTATTTTTGATTTGTTATTATATTTTGCATATTGTATGATGCCATCTGTGATTGGGACTTGGGAGTTCAACCCATTTAAACTAATGTACCCCCTATTTTATTAGGAGTTGTATTTTCAGTTTTATTATTTTTTAAATCTACTACATTATATCATCTTGTCTTGTCTTTGATATTTTTTCTCCTTTCCTGCTTTCAGCTATGTTATCTTATGCATGTTTAGAAGATATACATATTTGTTTTAAAGTACAATCCTTAAATTAAGAACCCATGTCATTATTTTTAACTGATCTTCATAGCTTACTTGTAATCATGTATATATATTTATCATATGTTATATGTATATCATGTTATATGTGTATCAGACCAAACAGTGTTTTAGCAAACTCATATCTCTGTCCTCTTCTGCATTGTCCAGCCACTTTATCTTAACATCAATTAGATTTTATATGATGCATTTTTAGAGATATGCCTTCTTGTTTTTTGTTTTAGTGTAGGACTTTGTTTAGCACAATGTTCATATATCTCTGAAAATACTTATATTCCTTAAAATATAGTAGGAGATAAAATGCTAATTTCTAATTACTTTCTTTTAAGAGTAAAATTATTATACCTTTTCTTTACCTTTCTTTTTAAATTAAAAAAAATCTGCATCTAATTAGACTTTTTTTTATGTTCACTTCTTTTTCTCTGGAAGAATTAAAAAGTTCTTACTATAATTCATTTTTAAAAATTTTATTTTATCGTATCTAGAGCAGATATTTCATACATAAATAAGAACATTCTTTTTTTAAGATTTTATTTATTTATTTGTAAGAGACTGTGAGAGAGAACAAGCAGGGGGGAATGGCAGACAGAAGGAGAAGCAGACTCCCTGCTGAGCAAGGAGCCTGATGCGGGGATCATGACCTGAGCTGAAGGCAGATGCTTAACCGACTGAGCCACCCAGGCATCCCAAGAACATTCTTTTTAAGAACATTCTTATTTCACACATAAATAGGATCATTCTTTTTGCTTAATATCAAATTCCATGTTCCTCCATTAAAAAAAAAATGTAACTTTGAATATTCTGAATATTCTGAATAGTCTTTCCTTTTGTCTTACTCTTTCACTGATCTTACAAAATATAATTATTATCAATTTTTTATTCTGCCTTATGTAACTAGATCTTCCAACTCAGTAACTCATTCTTCATCTATATCTATGGTGTTATTTATCACATCTATTTCTTTCTCATTTTATGTTATTTTTTCACAAGTGGTATTTTCTCTATATTATTTCTTATCATTTCCTATTTCATAGCACATTGCTCATAATTACTCCAGTTTTCTTAAATATATTTAACATCTTTATTTTTAGTCTATCTGCTCCAACAATTTCGGTTTAGACAGCATATACTGTTGATTATTTGTGTATTTTAATTGGAAGGATTTTTTATTATTTTGGTCTTGGAGTGCATATTATAGTAAAGACATTAGCTATTTCTGTTGGTAAGGATCTCAGAGAAGAGCAGAAAGGCAGACCCTAGTCTGATTCACTTCAAGTGATTTTTCAGGTAAGTGAAAACATGAGTTAGTTCCTAGGCAAAGGTTCCAGGTACCACAGAATCTTGTTTACTGCTACATCAAAGCTGACTATTTAAGCTCACAGTTTAACTTTCATTTCTGTAAGAGAAGCTACATTTGAAAAAGACAATGCTCTTGGTAGTCATCTATCTGTCCTATTTTGAGAGGAGTGAAGTGTAAAGATAAACTCTTGGCTGGCACA
This sequence comes from Eumetopias jubatus, assembly GCF_037043125.1. Classification (NCBI taxonomy): domain Eukaryota; kingdom Metazoa; phylum Chordata; class Mammalia; order Carnivora; family Otariidae; genus Eumetopias; species Eumetopias jubatus. The sequence continues at coordinate 157,314,623 of NW_028274809.1, read as the reverse complement.
TATTTTCATCAGTTCTCCATACTAGCCAAAACTTCTGTGACCCTAATATCACCTATGAAATCTGAATGGTGTATGCCAACATGTGGGAGAGAGGCAAGGAAAGAGATGAAAATTTTTCTGGCAAAGATTTTATATTCTGTCCCTGGAAACTTATGCTCTGTTGATCTAGAGGTCTTAATTTCAAAGAGAAGAATGCTACTACCAGAAAATACAACAATGATTCTATTAAACTGAATTAAGACTGCCATCCATCTGCTTACTCATAGACCTTCTGAATTTATGGCAAACAAGGGAGTTACTGTATTGGCTGGGGTGAATGATCTTGATTATCAAGGGGAAATTGAGCTTCCACTACACAATAGAGGGAAGGAAGATTATGGATTATGTTATACCATAACCTGTAATTAAAGTCAGTGGAAAACTACAATCCAATTCAGGCAGGACAACTAATGAAGTTGGGGTGTCCACATGAGGTAAAGAACCGCATCTGAGGTTTGCTGGGGATGATGGAATATCGAGTAAGTAGTGGAGGAAGGTTGTTATAAACACCAACTATAACCATGTGACCATTGCAGAAATGAAGACTTTAATTATTATAAGTATTTTCCTCTTTTTTAATGAATGTGTTTGCATGTTGTGTGTATATGAATATATGCATATGTTAAGCAAATATTTTTGTTTTTTTTCTGTCTCTTATCCCCCTATCATCTAACATGACATATATTAATCAGAGTTAACTTTAAAGCATGATATTGTCACAGAGTATCAAGAAGAGTAAATAGTACCCAAGGATTTTGCTTCCTTTTCTAGGTAAAGGATTAGCATGTTGTTAGTTGTACAGAAGATTGTTGTATCACATTAGGCAGAAGTATGACTGTCAATTTTTATTTGAAATTTAAGTATGGTTTAAAGAAATGTGTATTAGTGCCAAGTTGACAAAGCAAGCATAAATTGTGATTAGTTTCACTTGTTAATGTAACTAATCTATAGTTCCCAGTAATTCAGTCAAATTCTAAGTATTGCTGTGAGGGTATGTCGTAAATACGGTTATTATCACAATCAACTGACTTTTTTTTTAGATTTTTATTTATTTATTTGACAGAGAGAGACACAGCGAGAGAGGGAACACAAGGAGGGGAGTGGGAGAGGGAGAAGCAGGCTTCCCGCCGAGCAGGGAGACTGATGCAGGGGCTCGATTCCAGGACCTGGAATCATGACCTGAGCCGAAGGCAGACGCCCAACAACTGAGCCACCCAGGCGCCCCTTAACAATCAACTGACTTTAAAAAAAGAAGATTTATCTTTGATAATCAGGGTGGGCCTCAAATCCCGTCAGGAAAAAGGCCTTAAGAACAAACCTGAGGAAATGTCTCTTCCTCTCTCTTTGTCACTCTGTCTCTGTTTCTGTCTCTGTCTCTCTCTCTCTTTGTTCTCAGTCTCTCCCCTACTGGTTCTGTTTTGCTTTTAGAACCCTGATAGATATAGAAGTTATAGGAGGTAGAGCAATAAATTAAAAATACCTTTATGACAAATCAGTCAAAATCCAGAATATAAAATATTCTACAAAAGAAATGATCTAACTTCTCCAAAATATTCTTTTTCATTTTTATTATTTCTTTTTTCGATTTCACTAATTTCTGCTTTAAAAAAAAAACAAATGTATATTTCTTTCCTTCTAGAGTCCTTGATCTCATTCAAATTTTATTTTTCGCTTTGCAATTTCAATGTTTAACTCATATCTTGTTCTTGCCTTTTTTAAAATATATGTATCAAAGGATGTACATTTTTTTCTCTGAGAATCTCACAAGATTTTTGTTTTTTATGGTGCTCTCCTCTTCTTTCAATTTGAATATTATATAATTTTAAGTATTATTTAACTTATATTATTTTCTATTGTTAGATATTGTCCAAATATATGTGTGTGTTTTGTTTCTTGGCTTTTCTTTTGCTTCTGGTTGTGGATTTTTATAATTGTTTTCCAATGATACTTCATTTTCTTCTAAGAAAGTAAAACTTTTCTGCTTTGGTGTTTATTCAAGTTTTTCTTCATCTGATCATTTTTAAAAACATGATTTAAAAAAATAATGTGTGTTGGAGTTATGAAATACCTTTCATAATTTTTCCTTGGGTTGTTCAAAAGAGGTAACTATTTTAGTAAGTTCTAACAGTATTTTAGTAAGTTCTAAAGCAGTGGGCTTTAGAATTCAACTATTACAGATACTGAAGTGGTAGAGCGAGGTTCTTGTCTCTCAGAGTGGAAGAATACAAAGGAGAGTGAGCAAAGCGATAGAAGATTAAGTGAAGATACAGAAGAAGCTCTCAAGAGTGAGAGGAGTCCCAACAGGGTTGCCACTGAGAGCCTTTGGGGATGGTCTTTTATAGAAAGCTAACCAGGGAACTTAAATCCTTTTAACATCTCTATTGATATCACATAGAGCAAGAACTAGTGATAACACCTTCAATGGCTTACTTCCTTTTTAGGGTCTGGTTATTCTTTGTTGGTCACAGGTGATTATCATAAAAAAGATGATAGGACAGGGGGGCCTGGTTTGTTCCCTTATCTCTGGTTTCCCCACACTTCCACATTTTTGGGATTTCTGTGAGCCTGATCACATAGCCCCCTATCTATCTCTCCCTACCTAGCCCTGCCTGTCCATTACTTAATACTATGTTTAACAGCTGTTTTATTTTAGACAAATTGCTAAATATCTCTGTTCAATACTTATGTCATCCTTAAAATGAGGATAAAAATATTTCCTTATCCAAAGAGAATTCAATTAGATAAAGAATGTAAAGGGATATTACAGTCATTACATAATAAAAACTCAAAATATGTTAGCTGTCATTATTATTAATTCTTAATCAATTTATTAAAGAGTTTTGATAAATATTTCCAAACATGACTGTAGCATTGTTAATCTAATTCAAATCAATTTTGTCTGGTGTATATTTTATTGTTTTTATATATTTGTTAGAATACTCCCTAAACTTTATATTGTCCAGTATCATTGCTACATCACCTTTTATTTTTGTTCTCTTTACCAGTTAAGTCTTTTTCTATTCCTTGAGTTTTAAACTCTGTTATATCATATTTCAGGGATGTATTTTGAAACATGCATAAACTTAAACTTTCTCTACCCATTTTTGTGAGATTGAATCTACTTTTTGTTTTGGATTATATTTACTGAATGCTTACATATATTGCTTCTATTTAACTTAATATTTTCTTTATAGAATGCATTACAAATATTCCAATATATTTTTCCTTATCTGCTTAACGTGCCTTTTCTTCACTCTTTTTATTCTTCTGCTAATTAAGTAATTATTCATAATGTTTTAATATTTCTAGGCTGCTTCTATTTCTTTTTTTTTTAAAGATTCTATTTTTATTTATTTGAGAGAGAGAGAACGAGAGATAGAGAGCACGAGAGGGAAGAGGGTCAGAGGGAGAAGCAGACTCCCCGCTGAGCAGGGAGCCCGATGCGGGACTCGATCCCGGGCCTCCAGGATCATGACCTGAGCCGAAGGCAGCCGCCCAACCAACTGAGCCACCCAGGCGCCCTATTTCTTATTATACATATTTCACATGTTATCAAATTCTAAGTTTATTAGTTACCTTCTGAATTTAACTACAAATTAAGAATGTTTTAACTTTAGTTTGGACCTTCTTCTCTTCTGTTCACATTTTAAAGTCTAAACTTTTAGTTAAATCTTATTTTCTACCCATTCAATTTTTTATGTTAATTACCCTTTTATTTGTCTACATAAATTTGCCAGTTTCTGTGCTCCTCCTTGCATCTTTCATGTATCCTCTTTCCTCTTTCTAGGTTTAATTTTCTCCTTCTTGGATTGCCTACTATAGTTAATCAAAAGCATCTTTAATAAGATCAGCAGGGTAATATATTCTAGATTGACCATTATTTCTGCCTATGCTTTGATTACCGTCATCTCTTGCTACTAACTGGAAATTTCTTATCAGTCTATTTCCTATTATTCCATGGAAAAATCTGCTTTATGACTTTTCTCTATGGATAGATATAATTTTATTTTTTTGTTCTTAATATTCAGCATTTTAACTATCCCTTTTTGGTCTTGTTTGTGATTATTTATCAGTCTGAATGTCTTTTCAATTCTAGAATATTCTCCATCATTACCTTTTAAAATAATAAATCTCTCATATTTCTCATTTCTTTCCTTCACAGGCATCCAGGTGCCTTAATGAATGCTTTTGTTTCCTGTCTCTATATCTAATTGACAGTGTTCTTCCATAATTATTCCCCTTGATTATTGGCTTATGGCTGTTTCTTCAAGAGCATGTTGCCTTTGCCATTAGTAATTTTTGAGTTTATAGGTCCTGGAATAGCTGCCTTTACTAGCTAATGAGTGCATTTTTTGTCCTTCTCTCATCAATGAAAGAATATTAATGAAGCTATAGAGGCCAGCTAAGATAATAGCTATTTCAACTCTTGTTCACTGATAGCTTTAAATTTCTTTTGCAATTCATTTCCTAAGGAATTCACTTTTCTTTCTTTTGGTCTTGAATATGGAATATATATAAGATATAAATTATATATACTTGTTCATTACTGAATTTATACTAAGGCATTTTGAAGGAGCTATGTGTGTATAGGTAAATTACAATAAATATTCAAAGTTTCTATGTTTTTGTAGACTAAATGTCAGTATTTCAGGTCAAAACAAGTATTCTCTTAATTGCTTTAATATGAGTCTTGAGACAAATTTTAGAGAGACTAAAATTAAGATATATATTACTTATAAATATAAAACCTATAGGGAATTTTCCTAATCATAAAAGCTGGCTATTAGTGTATGGGAAAAATGCTAAAAAGTCAAATATACATGTTTTTTATATTAAATCTAAATTGAAATTCTATAGTCTTATATCAAGATTTTAAGATTGGAATTTTTTCAATGACAATAGAACAGAAATTTCCAATGTCTTATTCTCCTAATCAATAAGTACTTGATTTATTTAATAACATGCAAGATATAAAATTTGATGAAGTGGTTGGAGTATAGCTGGAATTAATGATTAATGTATCATAAAAATAAATATCTATAGGAACACTGATACCCAACTATTCATGATCCTTCCATATTCTGTTGTACTTACTAACTGCCTAAATAATTTTTCATTGAAGGAAAGATGAATAAAGAAAATAACAACACAGAGGTCTGCCTGTGGGAAGGAGAGAAGGGGGGAGGAATGAGGTTAAAGAGACTGAAGAAATTCTTTGATTTACTACCCAAATTTAAGAGTTGTCTATGGAAATTTCAGAAACTTTACCAATTGAAATTTCTTATATTTCTCACTTCCTTTTAGAGGTTCCAAATGTAACTTTTCAAATGTCTGACTGCAGTTTTGGACCCATCATGTAGGCAGTAAAGGGAATTTTTTTTCCTAGTAATCACAGCTGCTAGCGGGAAAGGTGGCAGGCAGAACCAGCAGGGCAGTCAGCAGGAAAGCCATCTGTTTCACAGACAGCAATATGTAATTCTTCGGGATTGTTGATTAAACAAGTCGATCTAACTTCTTTTTTTCTTTTTGAGAAAGATCTTCTGAGATCATAAATTCAGTAAATAGGTCATTCATTATCCAGAAAAGGATCCCTTCATTTTAATTTCACATTTCCTCCCATGTTAAGTTACTCTCTGTGGTAGCCTCTAACATTATTAGATTTACAGACTGTGCTGTCTTATTGTCGTATGAACTATATAATCAATTATAGACAGTTCATGTCGTAGTTGCACTTATCTCACATAGAAAATTATGAGTTAGATTAAACTTGTTAGATGCTATTAAAACATATGTAATGATCATAACCTGGAGTTAGTTATCAATAATATACATTAATTATATTGGTTTCCTTTCTGATTACATCATCACTTCATCAAGAAAAAAAGTGGAAAAATAGTTAAATTTACTGTAGTCAGTTTGGGTGGAAAGTAGACTAAAACCCTAACTAAAATATTTGTGAAGATTTTCCTGAAAGTCTGTTCTTCATAACCAACAAAAATGACAGAATTTGGCCCCATAGCATCCACCCTATAAAAATGATTTAAACTTGATCATTTATAAAAACGGAGTAAAGAATGGCATGAGTAATTGAAACATAATTTCAAAACTGAACCTAGCCAAAGGATTCATTTTCCTCTCCCAAATATATTTTACAAGAGCAACAAGCAAGTAACTTGACTGGAATTTGATTAATTTTTCCCACTCATTTTGCTTCTCTTTATTTTGCCCAAAGCAGAGGTAATTAATTAAGATAAAATAATATGAGATCAGAAGCAATTAAATTGGTATAAATTTTCCTTAATTAAGTCTCCCAACTTGGCAGTTTATCACTTTGGCACTTTTTTCCAGATATAGCTGAACAAATTGTCAGATATCTTAAGGAAAATGGTATATCTAATATATTTGTGTATATATACTGTACCTTTTGATAGTACAGAATAACTTCATTTCTTATTAAAATTTTACTAAGTTAACTAATTATAAAAGAATACAAGCAAAAATAAAAACTGTTATTTTTCAAAAAGAAAACAAATGTGAATTCTGTTTTGCCTGGAGTGTTGAAGCCCCCAATGTTTGTGATTATTTGCATCCTCATCCAAACAGATGGCATGCTGAAATTCTCCAAGCGCTATCACCTCTTTGCCTTTCCCAGTTCTCTGTCAAGGCAAACAGTAACTCCTGTTGAAAAAAAAAAAAAAGCATAATGAAGAGTACAAAGTAAATGATAATCTTAACATGTTTGTGTCAGAAACATTCATTAGCAAATTAAACTATTAATATATATAACTATTTTACCAAAATAACAAATTTAACAAATTAAGCTATCAAACTATATAAACTAATGATATAAAAATAATAGGATAGCTAAACTTGGCTCCAGCTTGATAGCTTTTTGTCACTCATCTCATTTTGGAAAATATTGGTTGGAAATATTTTATTATAATAGCTTAAACTGAATTGGGCCTTGGATCATTGAGAATTGGATCAAGGCAGGTGAAGATCTACTACAATGTCAGTTTATATACACAAGACTCTCTTTTGTGCTTTCTCCTGCTTCCTCCTTCCCACTTCATTCCTTTCTCTGTCTCTGTCTCTGTGTGTGTGTGTTTGTGTGTATCTCTCTCTCTCTCTCTCTCTCTCACACACACACACACACACACACACACAATTGCTTAAAATTTTGGGAAATGTTATAGACCTCCTAGATTTTATGCTTAAACATTGATTTTACAATTAGAATGTAGGTTAAAGGTTATTGTTTTAAATATTGTGTTTTGTTTTTTTTTAAACCACCCTCCTCTTATCACATCACATCCTACCCCTGAGGTCTGTATCTCTGTATCATCATGTGGTTTTGTCTTTTTCATCATTCAATTTCAAATGAAACATGATCTCCCCAGAGTCCATTTGTCTAAGTTACCTCAGGAGAGTAGCCTAGTTCTGTCACCCCATACTCTCTGCTCCATTTTCCTTTTTACTTGGTTCATGGCATTTATTGTCATTTGAGATTGTCTTTCTTGCGTATTGGATTATTTACTTGTTTTCTTTCTACCCTTACCAGATTATAATTACATAAGAGAATGAACAATGTCTGTTTTGTTAATTGCTACATCAATAACATCTCCAACAATGCCAAACTCAAGGGAGTGTTCAGTAAATTCTGGCTGGAAAAAAAAAATGAAACGGTGAATGAATACTATTTCTCTAAAAACATCGATGAAAGTTATTAGTTATGTAGATTAAGTCATTTTTTCATGAATAACCCTTTTCTTTAAAAAAATAAAGATTTCTTTAATAAATGAATATATCCTATCTTATTCATAAGCATATATGAGCACAGCCTTTTCTCAACTAGGAGTCAGATGAATTTTTTAATCAATGTTAACGATATAATTTCAGTATTTCAGATGACCATTTACTATAATGGGGTGCTGACCCTCTTAAAAATCATTGTCCATTGGTGAACAGGAAACCAACATTACAATGAAACTGAAATAATCAAATTTATAAATGAAAAACTAAATTAAATATATAACCTCTATGGCTGAATAAGAATTGCTTTGTGCTCTTTTGGAACTTGGTAACGATTTTCTTTTTCATTAATTATAGGAAACTGTGATAATTTTTTTTTGCTTGCTTTAATATAATTAAGACAGATATATCTTTGCCTTCCAATTTGCTTGTTTAATACAAGTGTGGGAATTAGTAATACCGCAAGAACTGTATGTTAGGAGGAAAATATCCTTATGCATTATTACTCTGCCCTAAAAGTTCTTAGGCTCAGGATAAAACAAATGTCAAATAAAGTCTATAAAATAAATTAATGAAGCTGGAAATGAATATCAGCAAAAACATTTTCAGTTTTACAATTATACATGGGAAACTATATTTCATTATTTATATCTCAAAACTTCCACAGAAAAGTTCCTATTAGTAAACTTTAGTCTTCAAAGTGTTTTCTCATATGATATTTATATGTGGCAGATAACTTGTTTGCTTAATATGCACATACTGTGAATTTTTTGTAATACATTTCAACATACATTAAATTATTCAAAAAGTACTGTTGTGTAGTTTAGAGGGTCTAAATGATTTAATCTTTTAAAAAATCACAAAAATATTTCTGTGTGACACATATTTTTCCTTCAGTAGTCAGCATCTTAAATGTTAGGTCAAGAGATTATAAATAATGTTTTATATACTGCTTATGTACAGCATTGGTTTTTGCCATCAAAAAGGAATATACAGCAAAATTAGCTCTAATTAAAAACAAGATATTTGATTTTGCCTGAGTTTGTTTGAAATACTTGGATTTATCTTAGTCCTTGAAGTTATAATCTGGGACATTTTGGAGATTGAAAATTAAAACTGCTTGCCGGATGCCATTAATGCAAGCATAGCATGTCACCATCTCCTAATCTCCTTTTTTGAACTAGCAAATAGGAATCAGTTCACTAAAACCTATTTTCATAGATGTTAGGACTATTTTTTCTTAGAATCTTTAAAACCATTTGGGCATCTGATTCTAAGTGAAATGTGAATTATGTAATTTATCTAAGTGTATTTGTGAGATACCCATATGACAAGGCAAAAATTGAAAAAGAAACCAATTATTATTCTCACTCTACTACCACTACTATTATTCATAATCCCAATGTCAATAACAATCACACTTATTAACATCTTGGAATTGTTCTGCCTTCTTTAAACTTGAAAGCTAACTTTCATTTCTCTCTTTTATGATGAGAAAACCTGGTTCAAAGAAAGGAAGTATCAAGTCAAGGTCATAAACTTAAAAAAGCTGGAAATCCAGCCTAGTAATTTTAGTATAGCAAACTCCTCTCAGCCACCAGAACTAAACATTTTTATTAATATGAATATATTGATATGTTTCTCTGAATATATTTATTTATTTTTTTGCCTTTATCTACATATTTTTGCTTGAAAATTTGGGGGAACTTATAGGTTCCAACTCTTAGGATAGAAGCCTTCCAGGATCCCTTCACACCTAAGCATCAAGAGTCTGCAGACCCAGCTGCTCTGGGACTAAGCAAATGTTTGCTTATGCAGACTGCCTATCAATTAAGAGAGACCACACTGCAGTAAGCTACCCTGTCTTATTTTTTAGGATATGTTCAGGTCCCTTATTTTATATATAAGAACTTTGGGTATTTTTCTGGATGAGAGGAAGGGATCTAAGCTTAAAATGGTAACAAATACACCGTTCTGCATTTATTAGGTATATGGTCATAAATCACCACAGGAAGGCACAATATCTCTGTTAAAAATTGGCTGCAAATTTGTACTGACAAGCTTATTTATTCTGCTTCTCTTCATTATGTTTCTTCGGTTTTTCCAGTCTTCCCATCATTTATTGTAGATGATTATGTGATGCGGAAAGGGAGAGGAAATTGGGAAAAATATAAAATATTATTTTGGAGGATGAGGTTTTTATTAATGACTTAACCCATAAAAATGGATACAACAAAACAATATTCTTTAAGGTTTATTTATTGTATGGGGACAAAATATCAGATGGATTATAGTGTTCTTTTTAAGTTGTGTATCACCAATTTAAAAGGTAACAGAATATTGTCAAATTTCGTAGGTGTATAATTGATTGTCTTAAAGTATAAGTTGTTTTTTTTTTTAAGATTTTATTTATTCATTCAAGACACAGAGATACAGAGAGAGAGAGAGCACAAGCAGGGGGAGAGGCAGAGGGAGAAGCAGGCTCCCTGCTGAGCCAGGAGCAGGACGTGGGGCTTGATCCCAGGACCCCGGGATCACAACCTGAGCCAAAGACAGATGCTTAACCATCTGAGCCACCTAGGTGCCCCTAAAGTATAAGTTTTATCCAGATGAATTCATAAGAAAGAGAAACATGAAATTCTATTTTTCAGTGCAGTATTATCTAACATTACATGGATACAATGTATTAATTAGGATTGTGGTATCTGTTATAATAAATTAACATAGGCATTTCTGTGGCTTAATACAAAGAGTTTATTTCCAAAATTTGTAGTAGTCCACTGTTGGTTTTCCTACTCAAGGGCTGAGAGAGTGGTCTAGGAATTCAATAATGTGCCAGAGTTGCCCTGGGAAGGGTCATGTAACCACCAGAAGGTAAATGAGCATAAAAGAGAGATTGCGAGTGGCATCCCTGACGCAAGTGGAAGTGACATACTGCACTTCTTAGATGCCCTGAGCTGGGATGCCATCACAGGGCCAAAAGTAAACACTAGCTTGAAGAAGGACAGTTTTGAATCTAGATGGAAGAAATCCATACCTTGTGCTAGGCAGCAAAATTCTGTTCCTAAATCTCTCTATATACTTTGTTTTTATTTGTATATAGTGAATTGGAAAGAAAGCTATGATTCAACCTGTTTTTCTGCTAAAAATGAGATTAATCAATATAATATTGCCTTCTTTTGAGTGTAAGAGTACTAGAAAATATACATTTAATTTATTGTAAACATATCAGCACAAAATTATATTATTCTCTAAATTAGTTATATTTCTCAGTGATTGTTAGATTTACTTATATTGATTGTTTTATCTTGTTTTCATTTATTTTATGAGATGTGATTTGAGAAGAATTGCTTCTGAATCAATAATTTAAATTATACAACTTTTAACTAAATTTGGGTGTTATTTTGAATGCAGTTATTCCTAAAATCCTGCTTTAAACGTTATAAGTAATAAAGAGAAAAATAGAACCAAGAGCATTTTGAATAAAAGGTGACAAAGTCTAAGATGAATAAAAGATAAAGGGAGATTTGATATTCAAGGATCCCAGAGAAGAATTTGGTTAACAGGATAATGAGTAACGAAGCTTCCCGTTACTCTATTAAAACAGGTGAACGAACACTTTCTTGAAGCTGTAGCAGAAATAAGGGTTTGAATAATCTTCATGCATGAGCCAGTGCAGGAAAATAAAGAATTCAAGAGAAAAAATACTTTTTCTAAGCCCCTAAATGAATTTCCCAAGAGATTTCAACTTTTCTCAGGAGCAGAATTAGAATAGAAAATAAAAGACTGCAGATTGTTTTCTGGAAAGTGGACCAAGTTAAAATTTTATAAGATCAAGAAAAGTTCTTCCCCCATGGGGGTTATAAATGAGCTGGTGATCAGAACAGTGCCATTACCCACTTTTAAAAAAGTATTATTAACTGTGCCAAGCTGCTATATATCTAATTTTACTCCTGGGAAGTATTCATTTCTTAAGCTATTTGCATTAATGTACTCCTTAATTGATTTGAGCATATATGTAGACCATCAATTTTAAGTAAAACAAAAGTTAAACAAAAGATATATTATAATTTAAAATAAATAATAATAGTAAATTATTGAGCAAGGGACACCCATTACTACCTCCAAGGGAGGAGTCCTATTGTATAGACAGACGGTAGCAAAGAACATTATAGTGCTTGCCACAGGGGACAGCAGTCTCAGAATGTTAACACATTGAGTAGACTACAGGTATTGGGGTGGCCAAGACACAACTTACACAGACGCTGGATGGAACCAGGCTTTACTCACAGAGATAAAAGACAGAGTAAGATCAGGTTCAATAGTGAGTGTGGGTCCTGCATGACAAGGGTCTGCCTTGCAGCAGCCGCAGGGAGAAAGGTTTGCAGGAACCCTGTGCTGCAGGCAGAGGACCCTCTTCCTGCCCCCCTGGGAAGAGAGAGAGCGGTGGAGTTGGCCAGGTGCTAGATGAGGAGCACACTTAAGCAGATAAAGAAGCACACACTGAATACAGAATAGGGGAAGATATTGCCAAATAAGGTAATATGCTTAGTGCAGGCTCTGTGGGCTCCTTCTCTCCATGGAAGGAAATGTTCCAGGCCCAAAACACTCTTTTGCCACCAACACACTCTTTTGCAAGGGTCAACAGGTTGCACATGACTGCCTTTCCCGACAATCCACTCCTCTGCCCTGGCTGTACCCCTGAGAACAGCAGCCAAAACACGTCAAACTTGGCAAGGATGATACTTTTGGCAATAGCATTGATCCATAAGTTGGGGGGGAGTTTAAATTTAAAGTATTCTTTTACATTCATCCAGTTGGTTTATTTTCTTGCACTTTATCTATTAAATTAGGAAATATTAATTTAAGCTCTTAAATCTGGCAATACTTATTTGGTAGCTGGCTCAAATAATGCTCCGAATTACCGCCTCTCAAACACCCCTCCAAAGGCTTGCAGCCTACGTTTTCTCACATCTGGGGATTACACTTCTGGCCAAGTTCAAGTCAGGGATTGCTATTAGTGGAGATGTTACTCCTGGCAAATTGGATTTCAGTTCATCATCATAATCAACACCCAGGAACGTAGGGGTTTTTCAGGTTACTTGCAACACGATACAAAAGCAGGCATGTAGGCAGACTTCCCCCCAAAGACAAGAAGTTCCAGGGAGGTTTATAGAAACACCTTGAAAATTCAAAACAAAGCTTCTTAAAGGACTTGACAGGTTTGTCACCCCTGCCAAGTAGTAGTGGATCCCTGTGTTGGGGACTTGCGTGCCAGGAAAACTTGGTACTCTAGCAGAATTCTATATTTCAGGTTTTGAATGGCCTTTTTCATAGTTAATTTCTTGTATTATTTACTTAAAGAAATATGTACTTTTTGCATGTGTAAATTTCAGTGTCTGAAAGTAAACTGTGAAAAGAAGTTGGGTATGGCTAGATTATTTGGAGGTGATCTGTGGAAACAGAAGGAATGGGAATAAGGAGTGTGAGACAGTGAATATGGAAGAGCCATGGAAAGATTTTTGGCTTCTCAAGTTACTGCTGTAGGCTACTGGGACTCCACTCACCTCTGAGCCTAGAGCAGATTGTCTGAAGGGCAAGAGACTCCCTCATTTGTCTTCCCAGCCCTTGGGCATCAAACTCCCATTCCCCATTGCTTGAAGGTTGTTGCTGGAGGTGTTAATTGCCCCGCACATCAGAGACAAGCCCTAAGGAAGAACAGTAGAAAGATTAGAGTCATGAAGGATATCTGAGATTAGACTCTGTTTCTGTACACAAAATAGTACATCAAAGTTATTGTTGGTGTCAGAGATGAGCTGGGAGGAGATGGCGTGGGGAACAAAAACATGACTGCTCCACTCAATACCTTTCCATTAATTGCTGTCATCCTTTTGCAACTGTGTCTATACCATGCATACTGAGAAGAATGGAAGTCTGTTTTTAATCATTACTGCTGTTTTTACTTTTAAGACCAGTTATGTTTCAGCTCTTGCCAATAGCTTATACAATGAACTCTCCCATGTCATATCTAACGTCTATTGACGTCCAGAATACTATTTCCCATTCACTGATTAATTTAGCATCTACCTCATTGTCCTCTTCTCTGTCGCTTTCTATCACTATTATCGCTCTTATAATAGTTTTGTCTCTTCCCACAGATATCCCTTTTCATGGTATACACTTTGCTTCTCATTAAAAAACTACCAATTCCAATCTATCAATTTCAGAAATCCCTCACTCTGGGGGCACCATTGACATCACCATTTACACTGCTTTGATTCTGCCCATTTCTGTAGTTCTTTGAGATATTGATTCATCCATTCCATTAACTGCGTTGTCATTTCTTGCTCCATCATCCCTTCATATGCTTAATTTAAATTTCGTTTTGTTTTGTTTTGTTTCTACTTTTTGACATTCTTAACCCTCAAATTTTTTATGGTCTATTCTTATAATAGCTCTTTGATCTCACTTTTAAATATTCCTATATGCTATATCCGTTTCTTTTTTAATTATACTTACCTAGTGATAACAAAGCCAAGTTAAGCCCCATATATCCTCATCTGTCTGCCTGAACTGAAAGAATTAGATGTTGAAGCCATGGATAATGGAGTAGTACTTGGATGGGAGTCCTGATATTTCTTATTTTATAATCAGGATGCTGAACCTTAACATAAATTTTTCATTTTAATTTAGTTTTCCCATTTTTCCTTGTTGACCATTTTATCTTTCTCTTTTTTCTGAAAACTTCTAATGGACTCTCGTCCTCACATAATGCCAGCTGATGTCCTTACCTTTTAGGGAAAATATAGAATAAATTAAATGGATACTCACTCGGCTTCTGAGGACCAATGTATAAAATGCCCTATGTCTGTATTCCTGTTTTCTAGTTTCTTTCATACAGGTGTGTGATATATCCCTGCCCCCTTTTAAATGAAAATCAGTTGATTAGTGCCTGGATTCCAACTGTTTGCTTTATTTTTCTTGCATTATCAGTTCCTTTCTCCCACATGGATCATTTTCAGCAACATTCAACATGCTCTAGTATGTCCCATCTTGAAGGAAATAAAAAGAATTAAGTCTAATAGTTATCCCTGATCCTACACCAACTTCTAACTACTGTTCTTTCTGTGCCATTGTTGACAGAAAGATCCTTTGGAAAAGTTTTCTTAATTAATGAGTTCTTTATTTAACTTTTACTGATTTTAACATTAAACAAGTAGGCTTTTCTCCTCCAATGAAGCAGCTTTTTGCAAGGTCAACAAAAATTAGAATGCTATAGGTCCATTGACTGGAAGATTTATAATTAGTCAAATAACTGTGAAATAGGATTTAAAGATTAAATCTACATTTTTGATTCTTACTAGCAATACTGCTAGAATAAATGGTTATTTTAAGGAACAAAAATTATATAAAAAATAAAATTCAAATTTATATAAGTGTGTATTCATGAAATATGAAATCAAAGTACATTTTGATAAAAAACCATATTGCATCTTTCCACTGACTCATCATATAGTTATGGGAAATTCATATTATTAAAAATTCTGCTTTGATTATAAATAGGACACCAGAATGTAATTGATGAAAAATACAATTTTAATTATTAACTCAAACTTGAAATGATAGTCATTTTCTTATGTTTTGTTTTGTTTTGTTTTTTAGTAGCTATATATTCCCCAAATACTAAATAGACTCCTTGGTTATTTTGGAAATCTATCAAAAATTTATCAAAAAAGAACATATTTCCTTCCATATTTTCTAAAGTGAAATATTAATAGTGTATTTATATTATATAAGATTTTAATTTGAGTTATTATAATAGTTGGAAGAGCATTCAAGTTTTTCTCGTCCAGATAAATTTAGGTGAGATTAAATATTGCAAAGTGATTGGTTGTACTATATGCACATACAGTAAACTTTCTTAAAATAAGATAGAATACATTTTTCAAAAAGTGTTATGCAAGAAACTTAGAAACATGATATTAACACTATGATGCCATATATAATTTTCTTTAACCAGAGATTTAAATGTTAACCTTTTAAAAAGACATATGATAAAAGATTTCACAGAGATAAAATATTACTGCACAGAATTTCTTCATGTTCTTAAAAATTACTGGACATGCACAGTACACTAAGTTGACTAATGTATTCCTGTCTTGGAGCATCAAATATAAATTTACTTACTTGCTTCAAATATACATCATTATCAAATGGAATAGAAATCATAAAGATATAAAGAAAGTTATACACCTTTATAACCTGAACAAAAACTGCTCAACATTTCATTGTAGAAAATTGAGTGTGGGATGGTAAAGAGACATTCTTTAGAGCAGTTTGTAAAATCCTATATTTTAAAATTATTTTCACAGAATGCACTGATATTTTGAGTTTCATATATTGATAATAGTGACATACAACATTTTTATCCCTTTTGGTTTAGAGTGTTAGAATAACATGAATTTCAAATAATCTTTGACATAAGGATACGATTTTAAATGATCTAGCTGCCATCAGAATGAGAAAAGAAGCAAACATGTGAACATGCTGATAGCGACTTTTCTGCGTCTGATCCTTTATGGATGAGCCAGTTCTTTTCCAGACTGATTACTCTGTCATTCACTGGAGCCTATCTTGTCTGGGGCTGTCATGCTTGGTCTTTGACATTAACAATAAGATTAGGGCCAGCACTGACTGTCACAACAGCAGTCGGAGCCTGGAAAGATAGTAGGCAGCTTGCTCTGATACAATTACATTTAAAAGGAGACCAGCAAATCCGTACTTCCAATCATTCTCCAGCTATACCCAGGGAGAAAAGATTGCTGAATTTTTATACACTTTAACTTCAGAAGGTAAAAGACATAAACAATGTAGCCTGACAATTATTTGATTATTTATTGATACAGTTAATTCATCTTTGTTCTGGTGATGAAAATCTCTGTAGAAAATGTTACATTGTCTATAATAACTAAAGAATAATCTGAATGAGCTTCAATCTTCCCTTTGTGCTTGGCAATACGTAATTTTTGAGCATGAAAGGGTATGTTTCCTTTCTCATTCTCTTATTTATTTGACTAGTGTCTACATCAGATAAGTTACCATTTTTAGAAAATCAACAATATGAAAGGCCATCTGCTTTTAAGAAAATATATTTTTCTTCATATTTTATCTCAAAATCTATATAAAATTGGGGGCACTTTCACAATTTATACTAAAGTATAAATTTTTATACTTTATATACATATTCTTTACATTAATAAAACATACTTCCTTCTCAGTATGTATATTAACTTGAAAGAATTGTATTACTTAAGGTTGAGATTTTCTGATAAACAATAATGAATTATAGGAGACATGGCATGAAGGTAGTGAGAGATCTTTTAAGAAAAGTTGAGATCTTTGAAGAAACGGCATTACAGAAAAATAATATTAGCTCCCTATTCTTTAATAAATTACCACACACTTAAAGGTTTTAACCAGCACATTTATTATGTCTCAATATGTTTAGGTCAGAATTTCAGGCACAGCTTACCTGGGTCCTCTGCTCAAGGTCTCACAAGGCTTCATTAAAAAGTCAGCTGGGCTGTGTTCCTGTCTGGGGGCTTGACTGGCAAGAATCTGCTTCCAATATCATTTAAGTAGCTGGGAGAATTTGTCCTCTTGCAGCCATAGGGGGATTTCCCTGCTGGCTATAGGCCTGGAGTCACCTCCTAGTGGCCACCCAAGGTTCCTTGTCATATGGTATTCTCACAGGCCCTTTGAAAATATGGCAGCATACTCTTTCCAAGCCAGCAAGGGAGACTCACTCCAGTCTCCAAATATTGAGCCTTCCATAAAGGAACCTCATCAAAGGAGTGACATCCATATTCTATTCATTACAAGCAATTCACAGGTTCCACCCTAACTTGAGGGTATGACCCATTGAGAATCACCTTAAGTATATACTGAACAGTAATTATGAAGAAGTTTTGTTTCCTTGAAAGTGATTATAATTTTAACATAGTAAGAAAGATTAACAGAGATATGACAGTTCACTTGTACTCAGGATATGAATAAGATTTTAGAACAGAAGAATGTCTAGTTCAGGGAATTACAGAGCATGAAATTCAGCCATACTTTATAGCTGGAAGTTTGTGTGTTCAAGAAAAGAGTATCTTAAACATAAAGTATGAAATCTTTAAGGAGAAACTCCTTTATTCAATTTGCTCTTTCAGATTGACTCCACCCCCCCCCCTTCTCCACCATGTTCTATGCCTGAGAAAGCTAAACTTGATTAACTGTGTCAATGGATTCATTTGCTGTCTGGCTTCCACTTGCGTTTGTCAAGGGATACACATGAAATAGATCAAAGTGAAGAAAGTGAAATAGAAATAATAATTTACTCTTTTAAATCCCCAAACTCCTAATTGTCAGCTGCTTCACAATGACCTGTTTCACAATGAGCACTCCCTCTCTCTGCCTCTACAGGCCAAGGGTTAATTTCCTGTGGTTGTTAACTGTGCCCTAAGCCCTGATTAATTTCCCACCTCTTTATAAATTGTCCTGACAAGAAACAAGATCTTTGGATCAGACTGTCTATTACTCACAGAGCATCTTGGATTCAGTTCTCTATTCTCCAGTTTTCCATGGGGTGACATGATAAAAGCCAAACATTTTCATGTTCATGCAGTGGGGTGGCACCACAGGAGAGGAGCCTTGAAATTACAAAACTCAGTTTATATATGGTGGTTGGCATATCAGCCCAATCTCCCTCAGGAGAGAAACTTTTGCT
The DNA here is from genome assembly GCF_037043125.1 of Eumetopias jubatus. Classification (NCBI taxonomy): domain Eukaryota; kingdom Metazoa; phylum Chordata; class Mammalia; order Carnivora; family Otariidae; genus Eumetopias; species Eumetopias jubatus. The sequence goes on along the minus strand of NW_028274809.1, from coordinate 157,296,061 downwards.
CTGGAATAAAAACAGTCTTCTGAGAAGAGAGGTGTTGGTGGAGGGGTGAATTTCCCTAAAATGTAAACAAATGGTTCTGAGGGAGATATGTATATAAATATCTATAGAACACTACATAATTGTAGAAGCTGCTTTTAGGCAACCAACTTGAACAATGACAATCCAAGTAAGGTAGAAGGGCTGGGACTGACTCCTAACCCCATGGGCTGAATGCAAACAGGCCCATTAGGTGACCCACCATAAAATATCCATAAACCCTAGCTGACCAAAGGGTTACTAATTACACCCAGACGGGACCAAAAAAGGAAAATTCTGTATGTTGTTTCCAAACCTACTGACCTTCCCCCTTTAACTATAGCCCCCACTACCCTCTCATGGCAGACAGTCTCTCCCTCACTGTCCTGCCTACCACTCCCTTTGCAGTACATTCAATAAATTTCTGTCTCCTTTGTTCTGCCTTGGGTGAATTCTTTCACTACCTTTGCTGCCAGCCTCCACCAGACCAGGTCACCCCATATTTGGTGCCCCCCCATCGGATGGGGACCCCACATTTGGTGGCTCACACAGGGAGCCATTCTGCCTCCCCCCACAATAATATCCAATTTCCAAGGCATATTTGCTATTTAGTCATCCTTTAACAACATTTTTTAGTGCTCTTACAAAAGAGTAGTTCTGGAGATTTGTCTTCTGACCCTCCTTATTCAATTTCTAGCATTTACCCAATTTCTATTTCCTACTGGGACCTTGTCTGATACAGTTAATATGTGGTGGAACTGAGACTTTAACCATACAACCTAGCTCCAAAGACTGAGTTATTAATCACTATAGTATATGTCCTGAATCCATGAGTATTATTCTGTTGCCTGCAACAAAGGAAATATTCACTTAAATGTTTTCTATCTGCTACACTAGCAAGACTCTGTAATTGAATTTATATTTTCAATATCTTCCCAACAAAATAGTCTGGAAAATATCAGCATAATAAAAGATATAAGTAATTAGAAACAATAGTATAGTTCTTCCCTTAAAGTGATTATTCAGTGAACTCAGCATTCCTCTGTGATTCCAAAAAATTGCATGCAAACCAGGCACGAAGACATCTTCTTATTCTCTAATATACTGTGTTTGTCCCAGGTGATTTTTTTCTTCTGTTCACTGTCCCATGTCTTTACCTAAACTATGAGAGGAACAGAAAAATTCTTTTCCAAATAAAAATGCCATGAAAATTATCTGTTTACAAATATTAGATATGAAGGTATGAATTAATGGTAATAAAAAATAACATCACCCATTTCTCTGTCCTTTGGAAAATCTTTGCTAGATTATTTATCCCATTCTTCTTTTCAAGCACATGGAATGATATTTTTCACAGTCTCACTTGCCTTTACATTGGGGCCTTATAATTAGGTTCTGTCTAATGTAGTGTGGTTGTAATTGATGTGTGCCATCTCTAGACTCGGTCCATAAAAACACCTTGTTCTATCTTCATTGTTCTTCAGCAAGCTCTTTACTATGGCAGTGTCAAGAGTTGCATGAAGAGTGAGTCCCTAGGTCAACACTTGGAGGATATTTGCCAAACTGAGTTTCTCATGACATCGAATAATGATGTGAGTGAGGGAAAAAAAAATTATATTGTTAAGCCACTGAGATTTGGAAGTTACTTTTAAGTAGCTGAGACAAATTCTCCCAGCTACTTAAATGATATTGGAAGCAGATTCTTGCCAGTCAAGCCCCCAGACAGGAACACAGCCCAGCTGACCTCTTGAATGAAGCCTTGTGAGACCTTGAGCAGAGGACCCAGGTAAGCTGTGCCTGAACTCCTGACCTAAACATATTGAGAGATAATAAATGTGCTGGTTTAAACCTTTAAGTGTGTGGTAATTTATTAGAGAATAGGGAGCTAGTATTATTTTTTTAGCAACTTCCAAATAGCAAGCAAGAAATAAATTACTTTAAGCACCAAATTTCCCCCCTCACTCTCCATTTAATAAAACAAAAATGCATTGGTAAAATTGTAAGTTAGTTGTAGATACTGACAAATTAGATCAGGTATTCTTGCAGTTTCAAAAGACCTCTGAATCTACATCATCATGATCATCATCATTAACTACTTGGCCTCCCAAATAGTCAAATGCTTTACCTAAGAATATCATATGAGCTTTGAATCAATTGAAAGGACTGAAAAATCCAGAGGTATTTCTTGTATCATTCTAGACAAGTTTATTGGGATATATTTGAGATGAATCGCCCAAACTGAATCTAAATGATTCCACCTGAGCCACAGAGTTAACTAACCCTTTTCAAAATGGGCTACATTTAACTCTTCCTCTTCAATAGATTTCTTACTCTTGACATTCCTTCACAAGTGCTTTAATATGATTTTTCTTTTTTCATGATGTTAAAATCAAACCATCAGAAATATAATAAAAATGAAAATTCCTTTTTTCTTGTATAAGAAAAATAAAATTTATAGTTATATATGAACCACTAAGCACTCTAAAATTTTCCCTGAAGTAGTTAAATATCTGTAATTCTCAAATATGTTAAATGATAAAATTCCAATCAGCAGCTGTTATCCATGAATAAAAGTATTATGTACATTAAAGAACCTATGGTGGGTTTTGGTTTTTGTGTTTAGTTATTTGTTTTTGTTTTTTGTATACAAGAGAATGACCTCTGGAAAAAGTAATGTCCTAAGTACAGACAATTACAGCAATTAATGAACTATATGTTCCAACTATAGGAAAAAGAAGTAGATGTGGGAATTTTAGCAGATAGCAAAGCATCATCAAAATTGAAATATTGAATGTTTATTGATGGAGATAAAATATGTTGACTGGATTAATGAATGAGGATTATACATAAACTAGTGGGGGAAAAAAGTCACAGAAATTTAAATGGTTTTATAGGAAAACTATTCTACACCAAGATGTTTTATTAGACTATGGAAGGGTTTTCTGAGAAACATGCAACATCATTATTTAAATCCTGTGAAGATAGACAAGAAAAACCCTTCCAAATAATTCTTTAAATACAACCCTATCCAATTGCTATTGACAACAGTATTATTCTGAGTAATGCTCTGACAGAAGACTCTGAATACGCTTTTTCCCTTTCTTTAGAGCTATCATTGGCATTTTACCCACTTTGTAGACATAATTAATTACCCCTCCATAATAAATGAGGTTAAGTGTGTTTTGTTTTAAAGATTACTTTTAATCTCTTTCCCAATGACTGTGGAAAGTTTGGAGGAAAGTTCTTAGGCAACTAAAATGCTGAACATTGAATTAACTAATATGCTTGATAAAATCTTTTTGCAATTTATATACAATTTTAAATCATGTATCTCTTTGTCTAGAGATTGTAAAGCTCCATTTGTCACTATATACTTGGAATATTTTTAAATATCATCTCCTATTATTTCTGGTGAGGTAAAGAACCTCTGAGCAGACATCTGAGTGAGAGTATCTGCCAAGTAGATATCTGGGGTGAGAGCATTCCACAAGAAATAACAGAGATTTGAGGTTTCAAAGTAATATTGAGGTAGGTGCCTTTCCAGGATTGTTCCTAGCACCTGGAAAACAAACAAACAAAACAGAGCAGTTAGGACAAAGTGAGTGGGTGAGTCAGAAGATAAGGTAAGATCAGCTCATGTCTCAACTTCCAAATCATGGTAAGGATACTAGATTTTATTCTAAGATGGAAATGTTGGAAAGATTTGAGCAGAGATACACTTAAAAGATTACTCTGGTTTCTTTATGAAAAAGAGATTCTGTAGAAAGAATAGTTGGAAGGTGAGTGAATGACATCATCCAGAGGAGAGATGATGGTTCTTGGGACTAAGGGTTGTGGTGAAGGTGGGATGAGAAATGTTCAGAATCTTAATATATATCAAAAGAAGAGGCAATACAATTCCACAGTGGACTAAACATGGATGCGAGAGAAATTTAAAGAAGATAATAATTTTGTGGTTTGGGGCCTGAGGCCTGGATGAATGGAATTGAAATTAACTGAGATGGAGAAACTGAAGTAAGGGTAGGTGAGGGAAAGCAGGTATGGAATAAATAAAAAGTTGTCTCTGGACATGTTCATTTTATCAGACATATAAATGGAAATGTTTAGTTGGCAGTTTGATCCGGGATTTAGGAAAATGGTCATAGCTGGAGATAGGAATTTGTAGTCATCACCGTATAGATGCTTTTTTTAAAAAAGTGCTTCAGTAAAGATCATGTCAACTTGAAAGTGGATATAGATAGAATGGGGAAGAAGTCTGAGGACTAAGCCCTTATTTTGAGATGGGAATATGAAAAAGAATATCCAGTGGTTTACGAGTAAACTCTAAGAGAAGGCATTCTCTTCTGATTGCTTCTATTTCCTTAGTAAATTGAGAAATAAGCAAGCAGCTGGAAGGGTGTACCAGGGAAGGGGACTAGAGGTTTAGTGAAGTAAAAAATGTATGAAATATTGGAGCATAGCAGACTGCAGTGACTAAGGAAATGTAAAATGATTGGCAGTCAGCATTGAGACCCCACTTGAGGGTTGTCAAATAAGTTTAAAATCAGCATAGTTGTGTGTTTTTCACCAGACTTGTCCAAATACTTGGTAACAGATAAAAAAAAGGTAGGAATTTGAATTTTAAACTTTGTTGGTGTTTTGCCCAAATTGTTTGACAGAGGGCAAGGGATATAAGATACTTGCTTAAATATTTAAATAAGTAATTAGAATAGCGGTTAGTGAGCGAAGAACATGAGAGAGAGGGAGAAGGGTGGGATGGAGAGCAGCAGGGCTGGGGAAGGACAGAGATGGCAAAGACAATGGACTCGAAGCCCTGGTAGAATTCAAAATCTTTAAATTGGGATTCTGTAGCGAATGAGTTGGAAAGTTAGGATGTGGTATTTTGAACATCAGATGCTTGACACTGAAATTTTGAAGAGATTGCAGGTATGAAAATCTTCTAGTGTTTAACCATGTGAGTGGATCACTGAATGAATTGAAAGACAAGGCATTTAAAGGAGAAGACATCGTGGACATGAAAAATTAAGATATCAAATGGAAACATCCATAGAGAGTGGATATTTCAATAACAATGGCAGGATAAATGGTTGGGAAGGAAATGCGATCCACATCTTAAAATCTCCAATAAAGGCAGTGATAGAGACAATGGGGCCTGGGGGTAGGATAGTAGAAGTACCATGTACTTCAAAGTGAGTAGATGAAAAAGTTAGAAACCAGGAGAAATGAACACTGAAATGTCAGTAAGGAGTAAGGAGGACTGTTATTCCATCTGCAGACTTTACCATGTGGGAGGTATGGGAGAAAAGGAAAAACAACAGCAACAGAGACCACTTATGGAGGTTACACAGAACACACTAATGTTAAATGACAACCAGGTTTTTAGATTGAAAAACCCAGAAAGAAAAAAAGTGACAGAAAAATAAGAACCACATTAAGGATATAGGACATATTGCCATTCCAGATTTCAGAGGGATAATGGAAGGCTCAGTGTTAACTTTGTAGGATGTGACATTGGCCAAATTAAGAAGTATACAAGACAATATACAGATGAGAGCGGTTCACGTTTTGAATTTCTTACAGGGACTGAGATAAATAGAGATATAAGACATGATGGGGTTAATCTTGATGTTCTCTAGAAGGGACAGGAATAGTCAGTTAATATTAAGTCTTCTTCTTTGGAATTAATCTCTTAGGTTGTGTTTAGTGATGAGGCAGGACGTTATGGGGGAGAGTAAAGGGTATTCCTGGGATAACGTTAACAAACCAGGGGCCCATTCTTCAATCTTGAGGAGCATGATAGTAAGGTTAAGGTTGCTGTTCAAAATCAAAAAGGAAAAAAAATAGATGAATGAGATTTTGAAAAATATGCAAATAATTAATCTCTGATAACTGTTGATGTAACTAGGAGATGAGTAGTTATATGTCAAGATTTAATGTAAAACTGATTTATCTCACTTCACTTTATTATGTTGGTCTTGTAATATATTACCCCCAAATAGAAGACTACATATTTCTCTTTTTCCTTTTTATCATTTTTTTCTCTTCCTTTCTCTTCCTTCCCCTTAGCGTTTGAGTTCCTATTATGTGCCATGTCCATGGCAAAGCCAATGAATGGTATAAGAGAGAACACATTTTCTAGGGGCACCTGGGTGGCTCAGTTGGTTAAGCGACTGCCTTTGGCTCAGGTCATGATCCTGGAGTCCCGGGATCGAGTCCCACATCGGGCTCGCTGCTCAGTAGGGAGTCTGCTTCTCCCTCTTACCCTCTTCCCTCTCGTGCTCTCTATCTCTCATTCTTTCTCTCTCAAATAAATAAATAAAATCTTAAAAAAAGAGAGAGAACACGTTTTCTTTCTTTCTTTCTTTCTTTTTTTAGCTGGATGTCTTTACTTCTTACTCTTCTTTATCTATTTTGTCCATCCTTTGAAATTTTTCACATTTTTGAAGATATTATTCTCCTGGACATCAAACAGTTATATGAACCAATAGTGTAGTTCTTCATACCTTGTAATACACAGTAAATTGAAGTGCTGTGTTACTAATGGAAGGGGAGGAGGTGGCTTCTGTATTAACTTAGCCTAGGAAAACGAAGTAAAATTTTATCTGTCTGGGCAGTGGAAGATAGGTTGTATGTCAATAGGTTTTTATTTGGTGTTTAGAAGTGGTAAAGGTAAGTTGAAGCAAATGAGAAGTAGAAAAGTAATTTGTCTAAATTTGCTTTAGGCAAGCTCTTCTCTTTTGTAAAGGAACTTTCTCAGAGCTTTGTCTTTGGGAAATAGATTTGTAGAAAAATAGTCATATAGCATTTCTTCCCGTGATGATTTTACTTTCTCATGGATTAATATGTTTACATAAGTCTTTCTCAAACATGTTTCTACAGCTAATTCCTTAATATTAGCACAATTTTAATGAAGACATGGAATGGAGCATATAAAAGTAACTTTCCCCCTGGCCCCACATTCAGGAAATTGTGGATTGGTGCACTATTAGATGCAAAGCAAAAAAACTGGCCTGCCTATAAATTAATTTTTTAGCTTAAAGTTCATCAAGGATTAGTCTATCAGTCCTTTTCATTTTATTGATGAAGAAATAAGTAGCATTAATAAATAACATTTTCAATAACATTAAGTTTTCATGTAAGCATCATTTTTCAGGACAAAATTAGTATCAAAATTATAAAAGCTAACACATATTGGGGGGTCACTAAGTGCCATTCACTAAGCTCAATGTAATAGTTATCATTTAGAAGTTCAATGTGTATTCCATTATGTACTACACTGACAAACAAAATGCAGTCATGTATGTATGTTTTAATACAATAGAAATTTATTAAGTCATGCATTTATTTTTTTTTAAGATTTTATTTATTTATTTTAAGGAGAGAGAGAAATAGAGGGAGAGTGAGTGCATGAGCAGAGGAAGGGTCAGGGGGAGAAGGGGAGAGAGAATGCAAAGCAGAATCTGTGTTGAGTGTGGAGCCCGATGTGGGGCTCGATCCTAGAACCCTGAGATCATGACCTGAGCTGAAATCAAAAGTCAGATGCTTTACCAACTGAGCCACTCTGGTGCCTCTAAATATCATGAATTTAAAAAGAATGTTAAAATGCCAGAATAATAAGAAGGAGCAAATCGATAAGTTTTTCTCTTTTAATAATTTGCAGAAACCATATTAAATGTTTGATGAGTTTTGCAGATTTTGAAAAATCCACATAAAAGTCATCAAAATTATATCTTAAACACATTTTATATCAAAATCATATTCATCATTGTAATTAATATCAAGATAAGGATACTGTATGCTTCTTGTAAAATTCCATTTTCTATAATTACAAATTACTTTGGAGAGAAAATCAAACCAAATCTCCAATGTTATATTGCTTCCTGAAAAATTATTTTACCTTCCAAACACTGAAACCAAATTGGGTTCTTTAACCTATCTTTGTTAAATTCCTTTAATTCCAGTTACATCTAATTTGCATACATTATTTTTATCTTTTCTAAACAGTGGCCAAGTAACACTGTCCAGATCAGTGCAAGTGCCCTTTATTATATTACAGCTTGGTTTCTAATTTGTTCTCTTTGCTAAATCACATTTCTACAGAAAATATTAGCTATCAACTATTTTCTCAACTAACACGAAATTCTAAAGTCTATTAAGCTAAGACAAGGAGAACTGGAGGTCATTGCCCCTAACAGAGTTATAGTATTTTCTGTATAAAGTGCTAATAAACACTAAAAATCAAGTGGAAAATAGTCAGCAGAACATGGGGACAAATCAAATGTCGCTGAAAGCTCAGTATGAATTTTAAAAAAGCTATAATCATAGAAATGGATTCCTTTCAATACTGCATAAGCAGTGACACAGGAATTCACAGTTTTAAAATGGAATTTGGAAACAGGTCAGGAAATGGCACAGGAAAAGGGTAATCAAAGATGCAGATATAAAGGGAAAAAAGCCTGAGGAGATTTTGACTTGGTGAAAAATTTTAGATACCATTTTAATTTAATTTCTTTGTTTTTGGATACCTTAACAGTTTTTATTTTCTCTTGCTTCAATTTTGCAACTTTATCATTTTTTTAAGAAAGGTACCATTTCATATTGTTTTCCAAAGTTTTTTGATATATGATTGTTGAACATTTTCTTTTATGTTTCAAATATCTACTGCATTTCTAGTGGTTTTCCCTTTTATATTTTGTTACTTTTAAAAATATTTTCTTATTTCATGTGGCAAAAGTTGTTAATCATTTTCCAAGAATTAGATTTTCATTTTATTAAACCACTCTTTGTTTTTCTTTTCCATTCTTCAAAGATTTTGTCCTTACTTTTATCATTTTTCTTTCATCTTATTTGGCTTTACTCTATTATTCAATCTTCTTGAGTTTAATACTTAGCCCATTTTAAAAAATTGTTCATAATTTCTGATAAACATAACTAAAATTTTAAAGTGACACTGTGTTACATGGAATGTTTTTGTAGTGTTTTAATTGCACATTTTTTTAAGTTTTATTTGTTTTAGAGAGAGAGAGAGAGCATGAGTGGGAGGGGCAGAGGGAGGGAGTGAAAATCCCTAGCAGACTCTGGGCTGAGCGTGTCTCAACACCCTGAGATCATGGCCTGAGCCGAAACCAAGAGTCGGGCGCTTAACCAACTGTACCACCCTGGGCCCCTTAATTGCCCTTATATTTTAGTGATTTTGTAATTTCCTTATGTTGTCTTATTTAGCATAAGGGAATTTCATATTATACTTTGAATTTTAAGATTATGTTTTCAAAAATAATTAATGATTTCTAATTTAACCACATTTACTGTCAGAGACTATAAAGTTCTATGGATTTTCTGAGGCTTCCCTTAAGACCTAGTATGTTTGACTTTTTAAAACATTCCATTTAGGATGTAAATCTTATGTTTTTTTTGTTTTATAAATATATATCATTGCATGTTTGGTTGGTTACGTACATACAACATGGATACATCTTATAAAACATTGGGGAGTGAATCAATTATGAAATACAATAGTCTAGAAAAATAATTTGTATAAATATGAACACATATTTACAAACCTCCATTATATAGATATAGATTTATACTACAGGTATGTTCATAAGTAGGACATGATCCTACATGTCTGAGTTTCCATTGACACAGTACCACTTAAAAAGTAGACTGCTCTCTTTCTCTTTCTACACACACACACACACACACACACACACACACACACACACAAACAAACACACACACCCATAAATCTACATTATGGATATAAAAGGAAATTAGATTAGCAAATAGATTAAAAATACAATAAAAACGATTATAGGAACAGGGCATTGAATGAACTGTCACAATCTGTTAAGATTATTTTGCAAATAAGAGATTGAAAACTCAGAAATGTAAAACCAAATTCAAGTCTGCCTAAACAATAGGTATTCCAAGCAAGATTCCAATCTCTATACATTTTATTTTACGTCCTATTTTAAAGGATGCACTAATATTTTAACAACTTTGGTCTATATTCTGGTTATACATAGATGTGGTTGGTCCCATATATATTTCTATGTGTATCTGTGTAAATCTCTGCTCGGGATATTTTACGTACTATTCTATAGCAGATTCAGAAAAATATCTCAATAAATTATGTAATTCTATTTATCCTTCCCTTTTAACTATTATCTTTCAAAAGTGAAGTTTAAGGTTTTTTTAAAGGAGATAATGGTTTCTACACAAATCAGAGACCCTAAAAACTTTTTTAAAAAAGTTTTGCCATTGTTTAACCACTTCTTTCACTATAGGTATTTTATTTGCAGAAAGCTCACCACTTATGTAATTACTTTATACCTAATATTAGATTTTTATGCTACAATCTACTTTAGTAATTTGAAGTACTTAATTTTAATCCAAACAATTTTTTGTGTAAAAATCTGTACCATATTAATTAGACAAAGAATTACTGGTTGAAAAACAATTATGGAAAAGTTTGACAATATAATTACTCTGAAATACATTTTGCAATGTAAGAGTACATATATTAATATAGATAGCTAGTATTGACACATGTCCTTTAAAAGATAAATAATTTTTAGTAGTAAATTGGCAAATAGTTAAAAAACAAAAACATTTGCATTTTATTCTAGTAATTATGTCACCCAATATTTGTAAATTATGAAACACTTGTTTATATTCCAAAACTGCTTATAGTAGAAAATATTCAAACATTTTTTGAGATATATTTTTAGCATTATACATTTTATTATGGTACCAAAAAGAATTGTTCAGAAAAATCATAATTATCTTCTTGATTTAAATATTTGTAGATTATGCAAATTCATTCCAGTGAATTTTAAGTGCACTGTTAATAGAAATTGAAGTAGAAAAGATAAAGATATTTCATAAGACTCATTTGGGATTCCTTTCCATTTATAAGGTACAATTTCAACAGCTATTTAGAACTCAAACTCTTTAATTTATAATTTAATATTTTTAAATGCTAAAGGGTTAATTTATGCTGATTTGGTATTTTATGCAGAGAGTTGCTGTTTGGATCTTCTTTCAGTATATTACATGGCTTAATACATTATATTGCTTAATGTTAAAAATAATCGCATCTGACTTCCTGACATTATTGCCAATCTTTTTAAATGCAAACACCCTTAAGTTATGTGTTCTATTAAAGATTATAGACAATTTTCTGCCTAGAGAAATATCACTACCCACATTTGATGAATAAATTATCATTGAATTGATAGAAAGTGTTGTCACATTGCCATTTCCAGGTCAGTAGTGGATAAACATAAATGGTAACAGGTTTTATTTGCATGCATATAGGGCTAAAATATCAATGAATAACCAATATTTCTTTCTTTCAACAGATATACTATGTTGAATATGATGAGATGGATATGCGTATTTGTCAAAATATCTAAAAGAAGTACTAATATTTCAAGACAATCTCACCGTATGTTACCTACAAAGTGCCTGCTTTAATCATTCTGGTCAAAGAAACTTCCCCCCTTTTTTTTACTTCTGCTTGGTTCCATTTTCCATCTGAGCTGATAGGTATTTTTCTTGCTCATTTTCAAATAGCCAGATAATTTTTTAAGTTATCAACCTGTCATGAGACTTAATTTAATAGGATTTTTTGGAGGGAATATTTTCTTTTCATCCTAAGTAGCTACAAGCTTCTAAACACTGAAAGGAAAAAGGCTGGGAAGTGGATGAAGGCCACATTGATTGTAGGGTGAGAGATGTGTGAAGAGTTCATGACTGTAAATAGTGAGATCTGAAGATTTGAATAAAGAAAAAACAAATTAATAAAATTCACTGCCCTATTTCTTCCACATCAGTGATATCCCAAGGAGTTATATATGTTGGGGGGGTGGGGCAGGTTATAGTACAGGGTCTTGTCATATCTTCATTAGTCTTCTATTCTAGGATATGGACAATTGAAATTTTCATACCTTAAGTAAAATTTAATGCAAAAGCAACTTCTAGACAATTTCCCCTAATTATCTCCTTTCCCATTCACACTTTCAAAATACTTGCGAATTCTCTTCTGTAGAAATCTGCATCTGAAAGGCAGGCTTTAGGTTTCCAGGTGGTCAGTGTGAAGCCACACAATCTGCTACCTGACCTTTCAGTGTCCATATATTCTAATTACGTAAGCTTTATTGTTGCCATGTTATAGCATCAATGTCCATATATTCTAATTACATAAGCTTTATAGTTGCCATGTTATAGCATGCCTGCTGCTCAAATACTTTCCCTAGGTTTGCCTACATGCTCCTGAACTAATCTGCTATTTCCTAGGAGAGCATAAACTGGGACAAATAAATCAAGGGAGTACAGACTAACAAATCTACCAACAAAATATTGAATCCACATAAAATCCCAAAAGTTCTACACATGAAAGAATATGTTCTTCAGCACGCTTAGTTTCATGGCTTGTTTTGCGCGCGCGCGTGCGCGCTTGTGTGTGTGTGTGTGTGTGTATGGAGAATAACTGATTTTTTTCTTTGCTTCATATTTAAGATGGTTCTGTAAATTGCCTATGCAGCCAAAGTTTATTTCTTTTTTTTTAAAGATTTTTTTATTTATTTGAGAGAGAGAGAAAGAGAGAGAAAGCACATGAGAGGGGGGTAGGGTCAGAGGGAGAAGCAGACTCCCTGCCGAGCAGGGAGCCCGATGTGGGACTCGATCCAGGGACTCCAGGATCATGACCTAAGCCAAAGGCAGTCGCTTAACCAACTGAGCCACCCAGGCGCCCAACCAAAATTTATTTCTTTACTGGCAAAAGAAATCTATACCAGGAAGAAAGTGGCTTCTTCTGCATAGAACTAGTCTAGCAACATCCAGTTCTAGGTATTAAACCTGAGTGACCAGTGCATATACCATGCTCCATAATAAGAACCTCCTGGTTTCCGTTCATGCCAGTTAATGCTCTATTACTTTTGAATATTGAAAATGTTAGAATGCCATGTTCATTTCACAGGGAGGCTCCTTGGCATCTGTGTAAAGTTTCAAAATCTACTTATCAAGGGGTAAGGAGATAGTTGAACTTTGACAAGAAAATATATATAATGAAAGGGAATTCTCAAATGATTTCAAATTACATAATAGTATTGCTACTATTTAGTAAGTACTTTTATTTGCCAGATATTGTGCTGATGAATCTATATCAATTATAGCATTTAATCTGCATAGCAAAACATCAGGTAGAAACTATTTGTATTCATATTTTGCTGTGGCTCAGAGTGAAATGACTGGGCGGTATTTAACTTAAGTAAGAAGTAAAAAGATAATTTTTAAACAGGTCAGCTGCCTCTAGAGGTCATGTTCTAGGACAACTACACATCTGCACTATAAAAAGGAGTGATGAGCAACATTTAGATCGAAGTTTTTCTCATTAGAAAACATATATAAAAATCTGTTTCAGGGGCGCCTGGGTGGCTCAGTCGTTAAGCGTCTGCCTTCGGCTCAGGTCATGATCCCTGGGGCCTGTGATCAAGCCCGGCATTGGCATCGGGCTCCCTGCTCTGCGGGAAGCCTGCTTCTCCCCCTCCCACTCCCCCTCCTTATATTCCCTCTCTCACTGTGTCTCTCTCTGTCAAATAAATAAAATCTTAAAAAAAAAATCTGTTTCACTGACTATTCTACCACATCCATATGTTTTTTAAAGAAAACATGTTTGTACATGATTTAGAAGCAATTTTAAAAATTATGATTCATGTTGTTACAGGATTTCTGTCTCCTTAGTGCCCGTAGTTTTTGGTCATGCTGCTTTGAAGAATGAAGAGGTAGACCAGACCAAGAGTGATGGGCAACAAGGCAAAGTTTATTGAGCAATAGTACAAGGCTCCCAGAGAGGGAGGGTACCCGAGAGGGTTGCCATTTTGGCGTTCAAGTCTAGGGATTTTTTATAAGCTCTTTTGCAGGACTATTTTGAGCATCCTGAGTGTGGGCCCCCTTTGGATTGACTGCCAATGTGTGCCAATCAAGGCTTTGATCATGGACCTGTCTACCTATCAGGTTATTGTTCACACTTTGATGGTTTTATGGGTTGACATCTGGAGACCAACCGTCTCAACTTGTGGTAGTGACCAGTGTTTTATGGTTAATTGTTTTGTTTCAGGATGTTTTGCAGAAGTCACTTCTGCAGAGGCTGCTAGACAGGATACTACTGTAGTATTGTCTAAGCTGTAAAACAGGAGGCTAGTGGGGTTTTGTCTTTGTTGTCCCAGCTTCCTGTTTGCTTGTTCGGGACCCTGGTCCTGACTAACTCCTAACACTATTATTCAATACAATCAAAAGTTCTAACTGATATATTTTCTCTATTTCTCCGTCTTCTCTACCTTTGTATCACCGTTCAAACCAGTCAGGTTATTATAAACCAGTGGAAGAAAGCGGTCACACTCCAATTAGACCACCTTCTTTTATGCACATATGATGTGAATTATTGAACAAATTCTATTGAGCTGTCGAATAAATGCTTGGCTATCAAATGACACAATACCCATTGTTTCCCCAACTATCTATTTGTCCAAAACTCAACTTGTCTTCCCTGGGGATTGTGGAAATTATGAAGAATATTTTGTTTAATTGTAACAGTCATTTCAGGTCTTGCTTATAAAAAGAAGCTGTGCTTGAAAACTACTTCAGAATTATCAATACCTCTGTTTTAAAGCATATGCACACAGGTAGTGGTTTCATTTATCTCTTGCTGGTAACACACCACCCCAAAATGTGAAACTTAAAATAGCAATCATTTTATGATACTTCGAATCATTTTATGATACTTCTGATCTGTTCAGGTAGGCAATTTTACTGCATCATATTTTCTATGCCTTTTAATAAGGTGATTTAATGGTATTCAGTGAATGACTGTGCTGGGCTGAAGAATCTAAAGAGGCTTTGTTCCTATGTCTAGCACACAGGTGTGGATGACTAGAGGCTGGACTCTGCTTCTCCATTATCCGCGGAACAGGGTGTCTTAGCCTTGTTAAACTTCTTGGGTAGCAATTCATAGAAGTGTTCTATGAGAGAAGAATTTGAAAATCCCCCGGTTCCCTAAGGTCCAGACTGGTAACTGTAAAAACAATACTTCTGCCACATTGTACCAGTAAAAGCCGCCCCAGTGCCTGTCCAGATTCAAGGGGAGGTAAAAGACCCATCTTGATGCATATTACAGAAAATAATTTATAGTTATCTTAAATCCAACAAAGTAAATAATAAACCGAGTAACGTGTTTGAAGTAATACATTGTTTATATTCCATATTTTAATTGAATATATTTCTGTCTTGTTTTTAATCAAAAGAATCTGAGCATATGGACATGAATGTAATTATATGTCAAATTATATAGTTTTCTTAATTATACTAAAAAAATCTCATTATATAGAAGAGAAATAGATATTGTATTTGTCATCTAGTTTAATTTCATTGTTATATCATTTAAAAAATTATAGATTTTTTAAAAAATTGTTAATCTGATACATTGTTTCAAGAAAAAATATATTTATTCGCCCATCAGATTATTCAAACCTTCAAAATGTCATCTTATTTTTTAAAATTCCTATTAATAAATAAATAAAGTTCCTATACTATATGCATAATAATATCATATTTCACTGCAATGATAACATTTACCCTTGCATTATTTTGAAAATCCTCCTAAGATCTTTAGCAAAATCATTGTAATAGCTTTAAAAATACAGCTCTATCCTTCTTCCTCTAATTTGTAAAGGAAGGAAATTATTTGGTTATCAACCAAAAGCAATAGAAGCTTCTATAAATCACTTCAATTTATAGGCATCTTTTGACATTATAAAGCAAAAATATCTGCTGACAGCAGACCAGAACTCCTTTATTCTGAGTTGTAAAGTTAACATGCAGACCAATAAATGGAATTTTTAGTTACAATTCATTAATACGTTGTTAAGCAATTTTTTCTAAGAACTATCCATGTACAAGACAGTCAGCACCGGCTCCTGACAGCTGTCCCCTATATGGTTTCTGTAAACAGAAAATGAAGCAACATCTTAGTCATTCTCTCTGGAAAGACAGCTTTCAGAGCTTTATGCAAATAACATGACCCTCTAGCTGTGGCACATTCTTCAAAAAGACACCTACCTTCAAAAGTGACAGCAAATAATAATGTGACAAACGAGCATGCAGCCTGCACATGTGCCACATATTTCACCTAGAATCCTTGGATGTGATAAAATTAACGTGACCTCTATCGCCAAGGACATTATAATCAATGGAACAGAGCCATAGGAGAAGCAGAAATGGTGGGGGCTGTAGCCTCATGCAGTAGGCTTTAGTTAAAGCTTTCTAAAATCAATTTTCCTTTTTATTTTATTTTTTTAGCCAGATATACACTCACTTATAGAAATTCTATTGTCTTCATTACAAGAAGGAAGCATATTCACTGATCATCAAGAAGAAAAAGAGAGGTCACATATGAAATACTCAAATAATTAGATTGTAGGTAGGCAATATCAGACTTTAATGAATATTGAGATTGAGATTAAACAGCTTGGTTTATTATTCCTATAGCCTGCTCTACGTTTTGCTTTGTTTTACGATCAGTATTTTTTTTCTCTTTAAAAAGAAAAGACAGATGATGCACCTTTTCCTTTTTTATTGATGAGAGAATTAGGCAAAGAAGTATAATAAAATATTTCCAACTGACTTTGCAAAATAGGCAATCTATAAATGAACTGTTTTCAGTGTACCCCCATACACACATGCAGTGAGCACACTATGAAAGCTTTATTGTAACTTAATTGTAGCAATCAAATTTAAGAAAGAAACAATAGGACGCTATTTCAATTTGCCTTGACAGACTTCTGGCAAAAATTAAAAAGTCCTCAAAAATAATCTTTGTGGCATCAAGCTGGGTTCTAGGCCACCAACTGGTATAGACATCAAAATGCAGCAAAGGTAGAGTTAGACATTTGCTTATAATTATTTTGAAGCTACTGAAGAGAATCGTATCTTTATGTAATTTATATTCAGTCATAATTACTAAAGATATATGGAAAGAGAACTAACTTTATGATTACATTTCTATTAGTGGGATTGTGAAAGAAAATAAATTGAGTTCATCATAAAATAAAAGTTCATTCAAAATGCAAAAAAAATATTGTTCAATCCCAGATTCTAAATAGTGTTAACCACTCATTTCTTCTATTTGTTGAATATATATTAGTAATTAACAGAAAAAAGCTTGGGTTTTAACTATTATTCATACATGACATCACATGTTAGAAAAGGTTATCTATACACTCCAAGGAAACAAAAACAAGTTAGTAGATTAGGAATGAAATTCAAATATTACTTCTAAAAGGCCTTTGAAATTACACATTTGAAAAAAGGAAAGGTAATGCTTTCCTCTAATTTACAAGGAAGCCCATCTGTTAATGTATTTCTAATTACACATAAAAAGGAGAGGACACAATAAGGAAATTTGCTCACTTTATAAAATATTATAAAAGTATCTTTTTAAAAGTACGATATATTTCAAACATTCAGAAGAATACAAAATTATAGCTGTTTTCTCACTATTAAATTTGACAGATACCAAATCTGGTAGTTTTATTTACTGATCTCTTCATTTTTATCAAAATTATGCATGCTTGCAAAATTGTTAAAGACAAATGCTTCTTTCAGCATGTTTTCTGCAAGCACTTTTGATTATTTTAGCTGTTAAATTTGGTTTTGACCTTCAGGTCTCTAAATACTGTGTTTATATTGCCATTTCTTTACCTTTTGGTTTTAGGCCATTTCTTATTATTTGCAATTAGGGGATAAAGTTTTAGATATCCTTCTCACATCAACCCTGAACATATGCGTACAGCTCTGCCCTCTCGTGCCAATAAAATTGCATAATAAATTTTGTGGGATCGATATTTAGACTTTACATTATGATAGCTATATAGACATTATTCCCAAGTGATTCATTATATATTATTAACTATGACTCATTATGTAAATATTATTCTACAGCTTAATCTTATTTTAGCATATGTGTTTAGATTCAATAAGTTAATATAATTTTTTATTTTAATGCTTATTTAGCTTTCTGTGTACTCATTTTTAATGATGTAGCCATTTTAGCCATTTTAATCATAGTATTCCTTCTTGTTACAAATATTCTCATTTAATTGTATTCCTTTTGGGCTTTATTATTTTACATTTCCTCTAGCAAATACCAGTTTCCCATTCAGAAAAGACAAATTTTTTGACTTCTGAGTTAGTTTTATTTATCTTGATGTCTATTTCCTTTTATTCTATAAATAATATTGTTCTGTCTTTAATGTTTAAGTTTATGGATTGTATGTGTGAAATTAGCTTTTTAAAAATAAATTTCTAGAATAGTCAAATTTTTTACTCATGTGCTTTTGATGTTAGTGCATACATTAAAGAGCAGCTTATACCTTAAATCTTCTACATCTAAGATTTCCTTTCATCCTTATTTTTGAGGTAAGGTAGACGGAGATAATTCTGTTGTATTGATAATTTCATCGGCGAATTTTATTTTTTAATTAATTTATTTTTTTAAGTAGGCTCCACGCCCAATGTGGGGCTCAAGCTCAAGCTCCCAAGATCAAGAGTTGTATGTTCTACTGACTGAGCTAGCCGGGCACCCCATATTGACAAATTTTAAATCAAATTTATTGAGATGGAAACCACAAACTATAAAATTAATGCATGTAAAATGTACAATGCAATATTTTCAGTAAAAGCATGGATTTGTGCAACCAGTGCCATGATGTCCCTTTAGAACATTTTCATCTCTCCAAAGAAAAATTTTATTCCCTTAGCCATCCCTCTCATTCACCTTTTTCTCCAGCCCCCAGAAACCACTAATCAATCTACTGTTTGTCTCTACAGATTGACTTATTCTGGACATTTCATACAAATGATGCCACATAATAAATTTCTTTGGTGACTGACATTTTAAGTAGCTTAATGCTTTCAAGGTTCATCCACATTGAAACATGTATCAATATCAATTCCTTTATAATGCTGAATAATATTCTGTTTAATAGATACACTATATATAATGATCTATCCATCTGTTGATGGACATTTGGATTATTTCCACTTTTTGGCTATTATGGGTAACACTGCTATGACCTTTTCTGTACCAATTTTTGTATGAATGTTTATGGTTCTCTGGGTGTATACATAGCAGAATAATCGCTGGGTCATATGGTAATTGTGTTTAATATTGTGAGGAACTGCCACATTGTTCTCGAAAGTGGCTGCATCTGCGGTGCCTGGGTGGCTCAGTAACTTGAGCGACTGGCTCTTGATTTCTGCTCAGGTCATGATCTCATGGGTCATGGATGAAGCCAGCTTGGGGATCCATGCTCAGTGGGGAGTCTGTTTGAGGATTCTCTCCCTCTGCCCCTCCCCCCACTTACATACTCCCCTGCCCAGTGAATAAATCTTAAAAAAAAATTAGCTGCAGCATTTCACATTCCCATCTGCCATGCAGGAGGATTTCAATTTCTTTCCATTCTCATCAACACTTGTTATCATCAGTCTTTTTATTTTAGCCATTTAATGTGTATGAAGTGATATCTCAGTATACTAATGAATATGAACATATTTTCTTGGGCTTATTAGCCATTTGTATTTCTTCTTTAGAGAAATACCTCTTCAATCCTTTTCTTATTTTAAAATTGGGTTAGTTTTTTTATTATTTTATAAGTTGCTGGATTTTCTCTGCTAGTACTTTTTGAGGACTTTTGTCTATTTTTAAGATGGGTAGGTCATTAGTTTTCTATCTTTTTGGGTACCTGTGTTCTAGTTTTAGTGTCCAGCTCATTCTGGCCTCTTAGAATCACTTGGGAAGTATTTGCTCCTCTTCTATTTTTTTGGAAGAATTTTGGAGGATTGTTATTAATTCTGACCTAATTTTTTTGGTAGAATTTGCCAGTGAAGACATCTCAGACTGTGTTTTCTTTTTTTGTTTTGTTTCTTTTTTTGTTTGATTTGGTGGGAAGTTTTAAAATTACTAATTCAACATTTTCAGTTACAAAAGATTCACTCAGATTTTCTATTTCTTTATCAGTCAGTTTTGGTATAATGTTTCTTTCTAGGAATTTATCCATTTCACTTTAGATCTTAGATATCTAATTTGTTGGCATTCAGTTGTTTATAGGATTCTCTAATATACCTTTGTATTGCTTTATGGCAGGTATTGATGTCTCTTCTCGCATCCTGATATTAGTGAATGCTAACATCTCTGAGCTTTTGTTTGTTTGCTCTGTTTGGTTTTATGATTTTTTTCCCCCTTGGGTTGTTTGTTTGTTTTGGTTTTGATTTCTTTTCTTTAGTTAGTCTAGCTAAGGATTAATTATTTACATAACTCTTTACAAAGAACCAACTTTTGGTTGATTTTCTCTATGTTTTTTCTGTTTTCTATTACATCAACTTTTGCTCTAATATTTCTTCCAGCTTTCTCCTAGATTTGGTTTTAATTTGTTCCTATCTCCTAGGTCATTAGGGAAAAAAGGTAAATTGATTTGAAATCTTTTTTCTTTTGAGCTATAGGCTTTGACATCTATAAATTTCCCTCTAAGCACTGCTTTAACTATATCCCATAAGTTTTGGTGTGTTGTGTTTTCTTTCATATATCTCAAAGTATTTTATAATTCCTCATATGGATATCTCCTTGATCCATTGGTCATAGAGATGTGTATTGTTTGGTATTTACTTTGTGAATTTCCCATCTTTTATTTGGTTATTGATTTCTAATTCAGCTCTATTCTGTTTCAGAACATATTTTTATATGATGTCAATCCTTTAAAATTTATCCAGGCTTGTTTTATGGTCTAGTATATGATCTTTCATGGATTATTTTCTATGTGTGCTTGAGAAGAATGCATATTCTGCTATTGTTGACTTTAGTGTTCTGTAGATGTCTATTAGGTCTAGCTGTTTTATAATGTTCAAGGATTCTATTTCCTTGGTGATCTCCTATTAAATACTCCTATTAAAAATAGGAGTATGGAAGTCCCCCACTATTATTGTTGAGTTGTTTATTTCTACCTTAAATTATTTTCAGTTATTTCTTCGTGTTAATTCGGGATAATATTGTTATGAGCATGTATGATTATAATTACCATATCTTTAGAGTGAATTATACTATTTTATCATTATAAAACATCCTTCTTCATCTTTAGTAAATTTTTTTTTGTCTGAAAGTCAATTTTGTCTGATAGTAATGTAGTCATTTAGCTTGCTATTGGTTACAGTTTGCATAATACATATCTTCCCATCTTTTTACTTTCAACCCATTTATATCTTTGAATTTTAAGTATGTGTCTTATAGACAATAATGGTTGAATCATGTTTTTGTATCCATCCAACTATCTCTGCTTTTTAGAGCATTTAACCTATTTACATTTATTATAATTACTGATTTGATAAGATTTATGCCTACCATTTTGCTATTTGATTTCTATTTGCTATTTGTCTTATGTATTTGCTCACCTTTTTCTCTCTTATTGCCTTCTTTCATGTTCAAATAGATATTTTCAGTGTGCCTTTCTAATTCTATTGCTGTTTCTTCTTTTTTTTTAATAACATTTTTGAGATTTGTGTGTGTGAGAGAGGGCTGCTAAGGGTATTACATCATAATTTAAAAGAATAGAGATCAGATTAATATTAACTTAATTCAAAAGCATACAGGAAAAATGCTCTTTTGTAAACTATCTCTTCCACCCTAATTTGAGTTATTTTATCAAAATAATAATATCTTTATATGTCATTATCCCATCAACATGGTTTTATAATTATTAGTTTATAAAATGTTATAATATTAAGGAAAAAGAAAATAGTTATAAAAATACCTTTAGGGTGTCCTTTATTCTTACTTCTATAGTTAACTCTGTAAGTGTTCTTTATTTCATGGTGCTGATTTCAGCTGAATTATTCTTTCATCAGCCTAAACAATTTTCTTTAGTAGTTCTCGAAGAGTAGATCTGTCAATCACATGTTCTCTCTCTGTGTCTCTCTGTCTTTCTGTCTCTCTCTTTTTGTTTTGTTTAGCTTGAGGTCTCTTAATTTCTCCTTCATTTTCGAGGTCTCTTAATTTCTCCTTCATTTTCAAAGTATGCTGTCTGGATAAAGATTTCTTTGTTGATAGTCTTTTTCCTCCACCATTTTGAATCTGGTGTCCTTATTGCCTTCTGGCCTCCATGGTTTCTTCTATATGATGATATCTTTTTCTCTTATTGGCTTTCATATTTTGCTTGTGAAAGGCTTTAAGGTTGACCAAAGTGAAGATTGGGTCCTTCATAGATCTTTCCTGGGCATGCATACAGCCCTGCACCTGAGTGTAACTTTCCAGATTCCCCACGAAAATATTATAGCTTTTCAAAACTCTCTCTGAGAACATCTCATTTCCCAGGTCTTCCTTTTAAGTTTTGTCCATGCCCTTGATTATACCACCAGGTATCATAACCTCAGTCATCTGCAATGTTAAACAAACCAGTGATTGTTCCCAATAACTGCTGTAGGAATAAGCCATTTCTCAAATGAAGCTCTCTCTAGTCAAGACAAATAACAACAATGGCCCAAGGAATGGAGTTGCAAGGCAGGTCAAGAAATGGCTGTGCTCTGGAAATAGGAACTTTTAGTAACTCCATACATTATCTGTTTCCTTTGGTAGTTTCAAGGCTGCTGTTTTCACATCCACAGTATTTGCAAAGTGGTGGGTGGGCGCTGGGAGGAGACTGATTTATAACACTACAAACCTTGTTGTTCCTACTGAGATTTAGCAAGTGTTCTTGAATAAACAAGTTCTTAGATTTTTTTAAAAAGCTTTTGTTTAATTTTCAGAGTTATGAAAATGTTGATTTTGATCATTTTTGCCATGGCTTTCCTTGCCTTCATGGAGGAATGGGTTATGGAGGTCTTCATTCCACCATTTTAGCAGTCCCACCAATATTATTTTAAATCATGAATCTTACCCTATTAACAATCTCTTTCCCATCCCTTACACCATGAAATAAACAGGCATATTTTATTCTTTGATATCTAAACCACTATGCAGATTTTTTTCTAGTCTTCTTTTCCTTACATTCTATCTCCTGCAGACTTGGTTTTATGAAAGGGGTGCAGGTTTGATAATAACTATAAGGGACTAGTTTAATTTGGGTTCAGTGTATACATGTGCAGGTTTCTGTTTTTAACTAAACCTGGGGTAAAGGCAAGGCACTCCCCTGGACTCGTGGAAGGTGTTTATTTTGATCTTCTTTTGCACAGAGGCTCAGCTTTAAGGAGGAAGGAATCTTATATTAAACCTCTCACTGAATGCGGGTCAGATGCCATTACTGCTATGTTCAGATGGCTCTTAGATTTCAGATCATAGCCTATAGAACTTAAACTTTTTTTTTTTTTTTTTTTTAGAACTTAAACTTTTCTTGAAACCCATTGAACCACTTCTTTAAATTTTGGCACCCTTGTTGTAGCTTTCTTTGATCTCAGAAACACAAGGACATTATTATTGATATCTTTGTTTCTGTTTAGTATTTGAGCATAGGGCACTAGGGCAAATGTGTAACCTTACCCCGTAACCCTCCACGTTCCAGACTTCTCCTTTTGGTGGAAATATAATTTTTATTTTCCTGCCCAAATTCACTTCAGTAACTGCACATATTGAATGTATATTTAGCTATGTTTGCCTGTAGGAGAATTTATCAGTGACATGACTCCTGACAACCTCTTCAACTTTATTTCCTAGAAATCACCCTTTTTCATATGTACTTTTCAATAATGTTGTACGGGTTTAGCTATGCACTTGTCATTCCCTTTGAAATGTAAAAAAACATTTCTTTTTTTTTTCCAAATTTTCTTTATCCTTCTAAACTACTCTATTATGAAGGTTTTGGCAAGCTAGATATAATGGCTTTTTTTCCCCCAAAATAATATATTCTTATCTTTTATTGAGTATAGGAATTGTGCTTAGTTTGTATTTTTGTGTCCAGTACACATCCTCATTTCTAACTTATTTTACACACTGAAAATATATATTTGCTGAATAAACATATCAATGTATCATATAGTATATGATTCAGAAAACTGAATAATGATAACATAAAGGAAGTTAAAATAGCACAAATTATTGTTCACCTGTAGTTTTATATTAGTCACAGAATAAATCAATTAGCTTTATTGAAATTTATTGCTTTATTTTTGTTTGAACAAATTCAATTGTTTAAGTAGCTACTCATTTGAAATATATTCAGATTTGAAGTGATCAAAGTATTCTGTACAGAATGTGACTTAATTTAAGAAATCTGACTTTCTAGGATAAAATAAGTGACTGTGCATTACAAAATCAACTTTAACATTATTAGTAAATTGTTAGGAAAACAATGATCACTTGATTCAGAGAGGATAAATATTTTCACATGAAGTATGTCATTTATGAGAACAAATAACTTTCAGTTCAATTAAGAGCCAGGTAGATGTTTTGTGAAAGGATTAGATTTAGAATTATAGTTTACCTGGGCAGAAAAACATATATCTATTTTGTTTTATTATTTTTTCCACCATTTAAGTGTAACACATATACTATCAAACATTTTTATAACAAAATAAATATTCTGTAAAATATTTATTTCCAACATCATGCCTTATAATTGCTATTATTATGGTATACATTTATCCAGGTTGTAAAATGCAGTAAGTGTATCTACATGTATCTATGTCTTAATCAAATGGCACTACTACTAATATTGTAATTTTTCCATTATATGCACTAAAATTTGTTCAAAAGATTTCAGTTAATCTACAGCATTACTTTTGTTATTTTTTTAATTATTCTCATTTATGTATGTATCAAACTGTACTTAATTTATCCCTATAATTGGGTAATTGGGTTATAGCAATTATTTATCAGTATAAATCATGCTCTGATAAATGTTCATTTATGCATATGGTTCATATGTAATATTCATATCTGTGTATTGTAATTCTGTATATTTCCCCCAGAAATGTCAAATTTATTAGAACACTTAATACATGGACTGTATTTCATAATGTTGTGATATGTTTAACCTATTCATATTTATAACACATTTTCTTATTAATGTATTTATTT
Organism: Eumetopias jubatus; assembly: GCF_037043125.1. NCBI lineage: Eukaryota > Metazoa > Chordata > Mammalia > Carnivora > Otariidae > Eumetopias > Eumetopias jubatus. The sequence goes on along the minus strand of NW_028274809.1, from coordinate 157,270,929 downwards.
CCTTAGTGAATAATCTGTCTATAGATTTGTCAGTTTCATTGCATGTTTCAAAAAGAACTAGTCTATGTTTATCAAATCTACTATTTTATTTTCTTGTATATATCCTTGATTCTTATATTGTGAAATTTTCTTTTAAACAACTAATTCATAACTTTTTTTTGTGGGGCAGAGAAGAGTGACTATTGACATTCATGTGATTAAGTTATTCCACTGTGAACATTTAAGATATGTCAACTGGAATGACTTGCCATTGTATTTTGTCTTTTATTAAATAATATGGATTTACTGATCCCTGTGCCTATACAATTCAATTTTATTTGTAATTAAGGCCATGTTTTCACAGTAAACAGTAATTAGATGATTTTATACTTTGTTATTTAGACAATAAGTCATTTGAAAATTAGAATATATATCAGAAGTTAAAGTGGTTATTGTATTTAAAATATTGCATTTTGTATACTACCAAGTTAAAAAGTTAATTTAGAGCTCTATAAACTTTTGATGTAATTATTTTTATTTAGTGTCTATAGTTGTTTTCCATGTGTTTAAAATGCAGATTTAATTTAACAATGATGTCATTTCTACAGACATATGTAAATTAATTATATGCCTCTTTTAGGAATTAACACTGTATACAAATGTATCAAAGCAGTCTAATATATTTAAAGCAAGAAATTTATATTTAGTATGTCATTTCACAAAAAGACACATATAATATGAAAAGATCTATAGTTATAATTTTTCTAATTACTTTTTTTAAGTTGTTAAAGAACTTATATCTAATTACTTTTGGAATAACTAATACTCCTCCCTCGTTAAACACAAGCAATTACACACACAATGAAGGGAAGAAAGGAAAACTAAAGAAAGAAAATATTACTGTCCATTAGGAACACAATTTTCCACTCCAGAGATAATCATTCTAACAGGGGTCTAATATTTCCTTCTGAAATTTCCCAGAGATCATCTGTGAAGTTGTAAGGATGGCATTTGCATGGGTATGGAACTGGTAGTGTGCTAAATACTATAATCGCTCTTTCTCTCTTGCTTTACTTGACGGCTGTTTTTTTGAAATTGGTTATGATTCATCGACAGGCAGATATGATAGAGCTCTATTTTACTCATAGATCATTATAACACTAACTGGAAGCAATTTAATATACCTAATTTGTCTTATGTGTAACTTTTATGGGAGCAAGTTAATATACATAACTACTCTTATTGTACATTTTAAACTATTTTATTAGATAATGCTATGATAAATAATATTTTTAATATTTTTTAATATTTGCAAGTTTATAGGTAAAATACAATTTTAGACAGCACAAAACAATATTTTTTTTGGTAGATATGGCCACCTTTTTCTCCAAAGATTTTTAATACTTTTTATTGCTACCTGGAATTCATGATAAGACCTATTTTTTCATATGTTCACCAATCCTGTGTTCTTAACTCCTTTATACTTTTCTTCCCAAATAAGTAAAATCTAGGTTTTTCATAATTATATTTTTAAATTATGAATGAATTGGGAATCTTTTCAAGTGACTGGGAAAGTAAAAGCTTTTTTATTTACTTTTCCAAATATATATGTATGAAAAGTTATTTGTTTACCCATATTATAAACAATGCAAAATATTATATTGGCAATTAATTTCATCATTTGAAGATTTCTGAATAGATCTATTAGTTACACTGAATTCCCCAGGTAATTTTATCAAAAATTATAGATGCTTTATCCACAAATTTGACACCTCTTTTTAAGATCTATTCTTTAAAGTATGTTTGAATCACTTTTATAACTTTCAAGAGTTTACAGTAATTTATTTGTAACATTTAATATTAAATCCAGAATACTTAAGTGACTGACAGTGAGTTTTGTTTAATGATAATTTACAGTATAAAGTCATTTTTCTCAGTCATTGATTGCTTGTACTGAGCTTTTGGCACTCTATCTTGTTTTATTTTATATATATCATGTCAGTTCATCTGGGTTTTGGGGATGAATAACGTATTTGACCCTCAGTGGGGGACTTTTCACAACATTAATTTACTTGCATGATGCCACCCTATAGTGAGTGCTGCTAACCACCTATGTGTGACTACATAATTTGAAAAGTTAATGGCTCCCTTGGGAAGTTTCATTGCATATTTGCTCTTTTATTGCATGGTAGTCCACTTAGAATTCTTATTCTGCCTAGTATAGATTTTACTCAGTTAAAAATAATCTTTGTGACAGTTTAATCCTACTACAATTCATGACAAAATGAATATGACACATTTACTATAACTCAAATTCTCAGGAATTTTACTAATGGTCCATTTAATGTTCCACAGAGGTGAACATTTATACTGCAGGGAAAGTGGCAGCCACAATTAACAATGCAAGCTGTCAAAGTTGACAGTAGCAGCTTTATTTCAGGAAGGCATTTTAGCAGATTTCTCCCATTTATAAACTGGACACACAAATTCCACAAAAAATATAGCTACACACAACTAAGGATAAAATTGCCTATCATAATGTATATGGTAAGACTAATGTCATACCTGAAGTTTTAATGATACAGTTTGATAGAAGGGCTTGAAGTCGAGGTGGAAAGGGGTAAATGTGTAGTGCCGTCATTACTGTCAGCAAGAATTTTGATTAAAAATGCCATTTTGTTTTCTGTTGTTTTTTTTCCCCCACCAAATTAGCTATTTCTTCCTCATCATTTAGTGGTAAAAACATTTGTTTGCCTATAAATCTCAAGAAGTAATAAATCCAAGAACAGACTCTGGGGTATAAAATAATTGCCTCAGTGAGCTACTTCTTCATTCCACCTTTGATGTCAGAATTTAACATTTTTGAGGGTTTTTTTTGTTTGTTTGTTAAAACACATGTAGAAGGATGTGGAACAACTGGAACTCTATAATAAATTATGATGCAAATGTAGAATGACACAAAAAATTGGGAGGGAGTTGTGCTATTTCATTATACAGTTAACATATACCAACCCTATAACCCACCAATTTCATCATTATATTGTTACCCAAAAGAAGCAAATTTTATTATTATTATTATTATGTGTGTGTATACATACACACCAAGGCTTGTATAATAATCATAGTTACATTATTTTAATAGTCAAAATGTAGAAACAATCTAGATGTCTATCAATTTTGTTTAGAATGCTTGCACAAATTATGACATATTCTTAAAATAAAATACTCAATCATAAAAAGGAACACTGTCATGCACACAACAATGTGGATAAATCTGGAAAACATGACACTGAGTTATAAAAGACTTGCACTAAAGAACAGATAGTACATGATACTTAGAATTGGCAAAGTTAATCTGTGGTAAAGAAAAATATAATTGCTAGCTGTGGCTTCTGAGGTTTGAGGAATAGAGATTGATTAAAGAGGCATGAGGGACCTTTCAGGGGTGCTGATAATGTCCTATATCTTGATAAAGTTTGAGCTACAAAAGTGTATGCATTTGTCAATCTTCACTGAATAGGTGCTCTTAAGACTTGTACATTTCATTGTGTGTAAATTTTACATTAAAGAAAAAAAAAGGAGAAGAACCATAACCATGTATTGAATTCTTGGTATTGATATGCATGCTGAAGCATTTGGGCAGAAATGAACAGATATCTACAACTTACTTTGAAAATAAGTTGGACTGATGGATTGATAGAGGGTTAGATGAGATAGATAAATAGATGATAGACTGTGTAATAAAGTAATCAGCACAATTCTACTTGTAGAATTTATATGGAGAGTATAACGATGTTCACTGTAAAATTGTTTCAGCTATTTTATGATAGATTTTATTTTAATAATTTTTATTTTAATAATAAAATGTTTTTAATAATGAAAAGAAAATATACGGATTCCTTGTGCTACCAGGATGTCAGGATTACCTGTATTTTAAATTTGAAACCTAACAGTGTGATAACAAAATCATGAAACCTTTTTTAATCTTTATTTGTAAAATGAAGAATTTTTCTTGTGTTTCTAATTTTCCCTACATTCTTAGATCTTATTTGTAGATTTTCTAGATTTTTTTTTTAACTTTCTTTTAGCTCATTTTGAAATACTAATCGATGCTTTGTTTCTGTTTATGGGTGTGTTTTCCAGCATAGTTTCATTTTTGGAGATATTATTCTAGTTCTCATTCTTTATTTTATTGTTTATGCTGGAAAACATGTTCATTAGAAATGAGCTAAAAGAAAGTTAAAAGAAGTTATTTGTATTTGATCTTATAACAATCTTTTTCTATTACTAATTTTGATGTGATTTTAGTTTTTCTGGTTTTTTGGAAGAAAAAATGAGTTTCAAAACCCTTTAGAGAGTCATGGCATTAGAATTTCTTCTTTGGCTATTTTTATAAGATTTCAGAATTTGTGGTCCCTTCTTTTCTCACTTCCTAGCTCTCTTCATGTTCCCCACCCTCCCCATGGCTCTTTTTTCACCCCTTTTTGTAACTTCATGGATCATATTTGGTTCTATCCCCAGCAATTTGTTCATAGTGGAATATGGGATGTGTTCTGGAAATTAGCTGCTGCTGATTTGTTTTGACAGTTCAGAGTACCTAGACGTTTTCAGCACATTCAAATCTTACCACGAACCTTGGAGCTCATGTGTAATTGGAGGTAACCCACTATTAGCTATGTAAGTTTGCCTGCTGCCCTTTCCTGAGAGTCCGTATTGGCTAATCTGAGGTTCCTCTCTTCTCAGGTTTGTCTCGCACTCTTGCATCTTCTCTCCCCTCCACACAAATGCTGACACCATGCCAGTCTTGCTCCATTCTGGTTGGATCCACTTATTTTAATATCCATAAGGAGAACTTTTCATATACTTTTGCTGTAGATATTGTCCTTGAGTTTTTGATTTTGCTATTCATGTTGCTCTGACATCTTCCTTTTATTGAGGGATTCAAGAATATTTACCACTACACTGCAACAGCTTCCACCACCAGTTTTCTAGCATCGCATCACACTTGACTAAAAAAAAAGTACTTTTCACTTTCTTATCTAAAAATTAACCTTTCAATAATTTTATATTTGTGTTTAATTTTATTATTTTTTAAAGATTTTATTTATTTATTTGACAGAAATATAGAAAGCACAAGTAGGCAGAGAGGCAGGCAGAGGGAGAGGGAGAAGCAGGCTCTCTGTTGAGCAAGGAGACTGATGCAGGGCTCGATCCCAGGACCCTGGGATCTTGACCTGAGCCGAAGGCAGGTGCTTAACAACTGAGCCACCCAGGCACCCATAATTCTATTATTTTTAACATTATGTTAGTATAGACTGATATTAATATTTATGTACTTATATTTATTTAATTGATTTAAAATGTTTATTTATCTTGATATGGAATTTACTACTGTAACACATTTCTTTACTTGTAAAATTATACATAACCGAGCAATAAAATAATTAAAGGTATACTGCAGCTATAACACCACACATAGAATACAGAAGATATAATATCCCAGGATGTTTACTTACCATTTCTATAAATTTTATTATCTTAGCACCAAGTAAACAGAATATGGTTCCTGGAAAGATTGGTCACGTACCCTGATCAACAGGGAAAATAAAAAACAAAAATATTGCCAAGCTTCCTTTTAACTTTATGGCTTATAAATTATGCATAGATTAGTCTCAATTTGTGAGTGATATATTCAATTTCATTTTACCATGACTAATTAATATTTAGTTTTAGTGGTTGACATAAGTTTATTTATTCATTTATTTAACAAACATTTGCTGAGAACCAACTTTTTCTAAATTGTGTGTATGTATGTGTTTGTGCTTACTTTTTGTTTTGATTTTTGTACTGCCTATAAAATCTATCCCTTAATAAATTAGAAGCAGCATGTGCAATACTTCTTAGCAACTCATAAGAACTTAAGAACATGGAAAGTCCATATGTATTTAATGTTTATTAATATTAGGATTAATTTACAAAGTAAAATATAGGAGGTGTGTAGTGCAGTAGTGCATGATGCAATGTGTTCTTTGTCAAAAGCACAGCATTTTTTTCTAGTCACTGAAAAACAAAAACTTTGTAGGATGTTACTGCATCATATTATATTTTATTTTATATTATATTTTTAGACTCCACCAAAAAAGCTGTTAGAACTAATGAACAAATAAATTTAGCAAGTTGAGAATACAAAACCAATATACCAAGAAACCGGTTGTGTTTCTATATACTAGTAACAAACTACTACCTGAAAAAGAAAATAAGAAAATAATGCCATTAACAATTGCATCAAAAAGCATAAAATACCAGGAAAAAATTTAATCAAGGAGATGAAAGATTTGTACACCGAAAACCATTAAGACATTGATGAAAGAAATTAAAGAAGACACAAATAAATGGAAAGATATTAGGTGCTCATGGATTAGAAAAATTAATATTATTAAAATTTCTATACTACTCACTGTCATTTATAGATTCAGTGCAATCCCTATCAAAATTCCCATGGTTTTTTCACAGTAGTTTTTTTTTAAAGCTGCTTTGTTTTTCAAAATCTCAATTTCTTCATTAAAATGGGAACATAGATTCAAAAAATAATGTGAAATTAAAATAATGGTATCAGTTAGATCACACTTTAGTGTGATCTAACCTAGTGTGACAGCCCTCCAAGGAAACTCACTCTTATCCTACTTTAATAAAAAACACCATTTCCTAACTATAGGAAATATTCCCTTGTATTCTGTGCTGATTAGATCATTTGGTGAACATTACATTCAACATTAGATTCATTTATTCATGCATTCATTCATCTTTTACCTATTTATTGGGTTCAATCTGTGTCAAGTACCATTCTCTCTTCTAGGGATACATAATTGTGTGTGTGTGTGTGTGTGTGTGTGTGTGTGTGTGTGTGTGAATGCATATATTTTCATCTAGCCCATTGACAGTGTAATGAGTAGAGAGTAGATCAGGCTAAGGACTGTAGTAGCAAATATATAAAGGTACAAACAACAGAAAACAACATATGGCAAGAATTCGGATACCATGGCTTTTTAAAAATCATGAATTTAGTCAGGGAAGAAAAAGGATGGTTTTAAAAGTGGTTAAAACCATATCATAAAAGGTGAGTGTCAGTTCTAATTTACTCCCATCTTTAGATTTGAAAGCCAGAAATACAAGCCACAGCAATAGAGAATATAGGTCAAATGTCCTTTTAGTACTCTCCTCTAAAGTCCCAAGGCCAACTTATCCTCTTGGGTTAAAAAAAAAGAGCTGTTCTTACCAGCATGTTCACCTCTTGGAAAATAAAGAAAGCATCAATGTTTTATCTAGAAATCTAGAACTCAATCTATTAACAAATTCACCAGGATTTTTTTTAAAGATTTTATTTATTTATTTAAGAGATTATAGGAGCGGGGTGGGGGTTGGAGAGAGGCAGAGGGAGAGGGAGAAGCAAACTTCCCACTGAGCAGAGACCTGGACATGGGCTCGATCCCAGCACCCTGGGATCATGACCTGAGCTGAAGGCAGACGCTTAACTTACTGAGCCACCCAGAAGTCCCCAAATTCACTAGTATTTTGAATGCATCTGTCTGGGGTCAAAGAGTTGATTTAAAATTTTATATTGGGAACTTCAGAGCTACTTCACAGCTACTTTATACAGCCTAACAATTTCTGTTTCTTTTTTGTTTGTTTGTTTTTTAAGATTTTATTTATTTATTTGAGAGAGAGAGAGAGGGAGAGTACAGAGGGAAAGTGAGAGGGAGAAGCAGACAGGACCCTGAGATCATGACCTGAGCTGAAGGCAGGCACTTAATCAACTGAGCCACCCAGGCTCCCCACAATTACTGTTTCTAACAGTGGTTCATACTTCCAACTGTAAGAGAATCCCTTAAGCCATTCTTTAAAACTCAGTCCTTGAGTTCTAATTCATACATTTTGAAACAGAGGTAGATCTGAAGAATCTTTTAATAAGCACCCTCTTTTAATTTTTATGCATTCAAAATATTGAACCTAGCTTATGTTTTAAAGACTAAAATAAAACTCTCTCTTTCTACACACACCCACACACACACCTTTGATTTTATTAGACTTATTGAAAATAAAGCCAGTGTTGAATGATTCTGGAGAATTATCAAGACCATAGAGAAGATGTGCTAAACCCAGGATCCAGTTATGGTATCGAATGCTACTATACTTTCCATACTGGATCCTTACTCAATTTGTACATCTGCCTTCTAAATCTCCTGTATAGGAAGCTGGTAAGATGCTTTGAAAGTTGGTAAATTACTAGGTATGTAGGAGGAGCTCCCAGACCATGACAGCTATCCTTTCTCTATGACCATCTAAATTCCTTAATAAAGTCACTGTGTATTAGCAACCACTGAAACAATGACCTTGCAGGTAGATTTCTTGTCCCAGGATTGTCCTTCACTATCTTCCACACAAAATATTTGATTATTCACTAGCGGAAGCTTTTATCCACATCCATTCATTCATCTATACATCCATCTACTCCTATATTATATTTAATGCTTAATTAATGGCCAATGCCAATCCAATTTCAATGATAACACATTTTTTTCTTCCAGGCTTCTAGCATACATAAATACTCAAATTCAATATATTTCAATAAATATTATGTGCCTACTTATATAACCAGTTATAAAAAAGATCAAGATAAATAAAATTTTATGGAATGACTTTCCTTTTAGGAAGAGGATTACATTCATTGAATGATAATCGAATTTAATGCTATCCTTACCCTTAACTTTATGTTTCAAGTGCACTTCCTAATTCATGTATACACACATGTTTCCTTGGGCAAAGTGTATTCTTAATAATATAGCATATTTCTCTGAATGCTACTATATGAAAGAAGGTAAAAGGGAAATAAATTAAGTGTAGTCAAAATACTATATATTTTTTCTCCTAGGGGTCCAAAATGTAAATTAATAGTGTCAAAAATATTTTATTCGGCGCCTGGGTGGCTCAGTTGGTTAAGCGACTGCCTTCGGCTCCGGTCATGACCCCGGAGTGCCGGGATCAAGTCCCGCTTCGGGCTCCCTGCTTGGCAGGGAGTCTGCTTCTCCCTCTGACCCTCTTCGCTCTCGTGCTCTCTATCTCTCATTCTCTCTTTCTCTCAAATAAATAAATAAAATCTTTAAAAAATATATTTTATCAACATTCAAAATTTCTGATTTACCAAGTGATTACTATTTGGGGAGAAATTAATTAGCTTCCCTCACCCCTTCATCTTAACATTGCAATTTCACTGTGTGTCTGTGGTATTTATGCTGAGAGTGTTATGCTTTTGTAAAATCTTTGGGGGAAAACTTTGGAACATGAAAATGCAGAAATAATATATTTTACAAATTTTCCAACTTCATGAAGGTACACTTTACTTTTGTACTTTGATATAATTTAGTAATACTTGAACTTAGTAATACAAATATGGGCATATCCTTAGAAGATCCAATCAATTAAAATTAGTATACAAATAAACACATGTTTTATTTTGTAAATTTATAACCACTTATCAAAATTAGGTAAGAAAAGACCTCTCTTTCAGAATTCTAATTGATTTGAGCACAGGCATACAAAGAAAAAAGAAAGGCACAAAAGTTGTATGAGAAAGGACTGGAAACAAAACTAAACACAACATTGATATGACCATACTGTGTTGACAATACAAGTTGAACAACGTTTTTTAGCTCTTTACTTTTATTAGTGAACAGTCACAAAAATTGTGCTATAGAAGTATTCAGAAAAAAGTGTATATATTTAAGTATAATATATAGTACTTTATATTTAATATATATATATTTAAAAGTTAGAGGTGTAATTTCCTAATAAAAGAAACAATTTGACCTTCTAGAAAATAGCACCAAGAGTCATAGTATAGAACTTTAAAATATTTAATAGTTATTACAGAAAGAAAGAAAGAAAGCATAAGTGTATAAGAAATTAGAATAAAAATTAGCCTCAGGGAAAATATTTTATCTCTATTAATATTTAACATTTATATAAGAATGGTTCTAATTTGTTATAGAATAGTGAGGATGAATATAAAATTAATGCAAATATTATTTACAGGATAATTATTATTATTGTATTTTTCCTTAAACTTTACAAATATTGAATTATGGATATTTATATCTGCATATGAAAAATAATCTAGCATTTAAACAAATCTTTTTCTTTGTAATTCTGTGATTTTTCAAGGGCTTAATACATGTTTTCCTTGCCTTTCTTTTGTTTTTGTTATGTTTTCCCTTACAAAGTTGTACAAAAGTGATACACTAAACAAAAATTGAAAGGAATTTACTCAGCTAGAAGCAGTTATTGTGTGAGTCACCTTGTTAGACAGCTTTACAAAAAGTGAAATGAGTTAAAGTTTAACTTTTGTTTGAAGAGCTAACCAATTCAATCACATAATAAGTAAGAAAACGGAGCTTATCTTAAGAAATAAGACTTCAGTAAATAAAACACGAATTGGAAAAGAGAATTGTTACTCTGTGTTTACATGAGAGAATATTGGAAAGAGATTATCCCTAATCAGGAGGTTTAATTGAAAGCCAAATCCTCAAGTAAATATTTCAACAACAACAACAAAGAAAGAATAAAAATGATATTAAGAAACCCAAACAAAAATATAAACACAAGGCTTTAGATGCAGAGTACCTATGTTTGTTGCTGAATGTCAGAGCTATTATATTTAAAAATAACTAAATGTGAGGCAGAATGCATATGTGAGAAGATTTCAGAAGAGAGTTAGGAATTGAAGCTGAAGGCCAGAGAAAGAAAAGAAGGAAAAGCGGAGAGTGAAGGGAAAAAATGGAAAGGAACACCTCCAGATGTTCTTAGCTTTGCAGACATTTTCATCAGGATGCTATAACTTTGGAAGTAGAAAATGCAGAAATACTATATTTTACAAATTTTCAAAATCTCTTTTTTTCATGGATTCATCTCATACTAAACTTGTGCCTATCAGCCATCCAAGAAGAAGATGGGTGTATATGGGTGCAGATACATAGTACATATGTATGTGACATATAACACAGATAAAACCCTCTGCTTAGTTGCACATCATTCACTCTGATTATTGATGGATTACTGAAAGGAAGCAAATGCTACAAAAAAGAAACCCAAACAACTTGCCCCGTGTTTCTTTTTTTGAGGATTTGCAGTCTTTCTTGGTAGGTCCCTTACTTTACAAATTTAAACAAAATGCTCATCCTTTATAGACAGCCTTTAGAAATAATATGTTAAAAACCTTTATTTTATAAAACCAAACATATGTCCAAATATTTAAGATCAAACAACATGTCAAGTCTACACAGCTAGTTAGGAAGTTGAATTGAGGAGGGCTGAGTCCTCTCTCTAGGTTCAGGCCACTCTCCCAGAATGGAAAGAGCAAGAGGAAAGTGGACAGAGATGAGGTCAGTTATGCAGACAGTTTTTGGATCATTTAGGGCCAGGATGGAAAAGAAAGAGGTGTAAATTGTTTCTCTGCGTTTGGTGAAGGAATGAAAGGATTTTGAATAAGGGTGTATATTTATATTCATGTATTAAAAGTGTCTCCAGGTTCTTAGTGTGGAGGACTATGGTGTGGAAGTAAGGAGGCTAATTGAAGGCTATTTCAATAGTGCAGGCAAAAGATTATTGTGGTTAAAACTAGCAATCAAGTTCTTGAGGATTAACTAGACCAGTTATATTTATTTGGAGGAACAAGCTGAGAGTATAAGGAATAGATATCAAATATAAAGAAAGAGAAGAATCAAGTATAAATATTAAGGTTTGAACTAAAAAGTGACTGATGGTTCCATTTACTCAGTGAGGGTGAAATTATGGATTAGAAAGGAAATGAGAATGTATCAAGAGCTCATTTTGAGGTGTTTATCATTTTTGTTGTTGTTTAATGTTTTATTTCAACTTTTCTATGTTTGAAGATGTTCATAAGAAAGACATAGGGAAAAATCTGTTTTGAAAATATATTGAATATCATCAAAATGTCATAAATGTGTCCAAAATCTCAATTACATAAAGTATAGGATTAATGCAGTGTATCTGGTTTAAGCCTGCTGCAGAAGGTGGGCTTCAATAGCGTTGTGCTGGGTTCACTTTTAATGGGGACCGGTAATTGAAAATTGACATTCAGCAATAGATTAAGGCACATTTGGGGCATCTAAGTCAAGCTGTGGAGTAAAGGGGTGAATACATAAATCTGGAATGCTGGAGTGAAGGGGAGAAATCAAAGTCTAGCAAAAGAAATGCAAGAGTTACAGAGAATGAAATAGAGATACAGAGATAGTGATACAGATAGAAAGAGTGACATGGTGGCAAACAGGGATGGAGAGCTATGGCATTCCTTCAGTCAAGGCCTTGATAAATACATTGGTGATGAAAGCCTAGCATCAGTGGAAAGTGCTGTGGTGACTGTCTTCTCTAAGTCAGAAGTGAAGGTAAAAGACCCTGCCATTAAGATAGACTGCTTGATTTCAACAAGAATGGTGTGATCTTGGGGTGATAGGCCAAGTCATTGCTTTTAGATTCCAGAGGGAGTGTGGCCATAGTAATTATAATAGGCAGAAAACTAGAATAGTAATCAGAACAGCCTGATCTACAGAAATCTTTGATGAGAGCACATGCATAATCAAACACTTAGAATCAAATAGGTGGCAGTCCTGAAGTTCATATCTGATCTGTGTAATCATAAAAAAAGTGACACATCTGGTAAACTAACACTTGATTTGGCTTAGCACAATAGCGTCAGGAGGTTTTGCTCAGTTCTGAGACCCCACTTCACTGAGACCCTGGTACACTTGAGGGAGGACTCTCCAATAACAGCACAAGGCTATACGGGATTTTCCTTCTAGCCTTTGGAACAGGGAAAGTGGTAACTGTGTGCTTGGAAACAGAAACTATTCAGCCTGTTAGGAATTATTGAACACTGGCTCTGAACTAATCCCTGGGAATATAAAATGTAACTGTAATTTAACAGAGTGAGGGCTTGTGGAATTTACGTGGGAAGTGGCATTTTTAGTTGATCCTACCTCACGATAGGTATAGCGGGATAACAAGTTCATACTCATGTCATTTCCCAAAATCTTAAGTTGTAATTAAGATACACGTGGCTACCTATTGTATTGGTTCCCTGAATCAAAGTATAAGAATCATTAGGGGAGAAAGAGGAAATGGAAGTTTCTGTATTTCCCACATTTCCATCAGTTGTGTAAACCCAAACTAAACACACGTCTGTGGTGGAGACAAAGATACTAGAAAAGTGATGAATTTACTAAAGGTACAGGAGTAGTAGAATACAGTTGGATTTTCTCAGTGGTTCCCTTGGGAATGGGATATTCTGCTCCACATATGACTTGCTCTGGCAAACAAGATGCTTACAAATGGGATGCCGTCTAAGCCTGGAAAAGCAATTGTATAGTAGGGCTTGCTTTTTAGCCCATTTTGTTCTTCGAATTAACCATCAAATCATGTCCTGGTAGCCTGCAGGAGGACAAAGTGTGAGGGGCTGGTGGAGAGCTGAGTTATTCCATTTGAGGCCACCCTATACCATCTTACCCTTTGATCTCAAATGTGTAAATGAGATTAGCAGACGACAGTCAAGCCTGGACCAGGTCAGCAAAACCACCCAATGCAACTTGTCATTTCTCTTTCATGAGAAATAATAGGACTCTTTGTTTTAAGCCAATAAAATATTGCATATCTTGATATGTAGGATTATTGAATAAATGGCTAAATGTCACAGGTGGTTACTATCCCATCTCCTTTATTTCACTTACTAACCGAAAGCTCAAGAGAGAGTGATTTGTAATATGAAAGTGGATTATTTTTAAGTTTAAGCAGGGAGTAACTTCAATTTCAGCTATTCATCCAGATGTTGTCTTCTTACTTGAGGAAATTAAACACAAATCAAATTCCAAGCACTTGTTTTACAACTAGTTATAAAACAAGGTTATTTTTTTTTATTGCTATTGATCTGGAAATTCAATCTCCCTCTCTCTCCTCATCATTTCTCTCTCAAATACTCAGAAGTAGTTTGCTACCACATGGCAAGAGAATAGATCTCCGTCCTGCTTCTAAATTTAGAACACATTTTAATTTGCAGGGATATTGATCACTGTACTGTCCCAGAGAACATCACAACTGTCCACCAAATAATGAATTTATTTTGATAAGAAATCCAGAAAGCAGCATTTCATTCCATGAAATTCTATGATTCCATAAACAATAAATGGCTTCTTAGTCAGTGAATACTTTTGGAGGTCCAGTGACTGGGATACATTCAAATATTCCCTCAAAAGTAAAGATAAGTTGATATATCTTGGAACTCTTATTCAGAAAAAAAAATAGAACAATGCAAACAAAGTCACTTTTGATTTTAGAAACAATAATTCACATCTGGATGTATTGTGCTGACCATTTTCTGAGTTACTAAGATGCTTCCATTTTTACCCCAGAAGAGGTTTGTTAGATAGCTCCAAATGGTAAGTAAGGCAATTCTGCCACCCAACCTTCAGAAGCAATGGATTCTATGGTAATGAAAATGTTTGTGGCAAATCAGGTTACAACAAGGACCCTGTGGTGAGCCCAGCACAGAGAGTAAAAAGGGAGATTCTTAGGTTTTGACAGCAAAGACATAACAGAAAAACTACACTTTTGACAAACAACGTTCTTTACTATACAGTAGGTTCCGATAGAGACTAAATGCCTAACCCAGGACTCCAAGTGACCCCATGCCCATAATTATCCAATTCACTATCCATAGACCAAACCACTGTCCAAAAAAGTAAGTACTATATTCAGAACAATTTCTGAAGGCAGAACTAAGCTGCATGAACAGAGAGCTCACACTGCAACTGAAGGAATCCAGTGAGGTAACCTAATACATTTTAACAGTGATAACATTTGTTAACTAACAAACAAATGTAATTAACACTTGTTAATTACATAAACTAAGTGCTTCAAATCTTCCAAAGGAAGTTTTGGGGGGCACCAAAAGGTAGAAAACCTATCGGTATTGCGGGCTTCCTGCTCAGCAGTGAGTCTGCTTCTCCCTCGGACCCTCCCCCTTCTCATGCTCTCTCTCTCTATATCTCATTCTCTCTCTCAAATAAATAAATAAATAAAAATCTTAAAAAAAAAAAAAGAAAGAAAACCTATCGGTACTGGCTTACAAAGCTGAGTAGTTACCTAGGAGGGAAATCATAAATGCCAAATATGTCTTGAGACCATTTAGAGAAATTAGTACTGAAATATCTCCTCCAATAAACTTTCTTGATATATTTTAGGAGATACTGCAGTATACATGTATAAATATTATATACATAAAAATAGGTGAATGATATAAGTATGTTTTAAAGTCATTTTTCCTGGGAGCCTGGGTGGCTCAGTTGGTTAAGCGACTGCCTTCGGCTCAGGTTATGATCCTGGAGTCCACGTATCGAGTCCCGCATCCGGCTCCCTGCTCAGCAGGGAGTCTGCTTCTCCCTCTGACCCTCTTCCCTCTCGTGCTCGCCATCTCTCATTCTCTCTCTCAAATAAATAAATAAAAATCTTTAAAAAAACAAAGTCATTTTCCTTTAAAAATATATATTTGGTATGTTTGTGGTAGTTAACTTTAAACTGTAGCCCATAAATTAAAAAAAAAACAAAACACATGATGGTACCATGAAAAAAATTTAAAGAGAAGGAATAGACATCCACAGAGGGTGTATTTAGATTTACATGTAGTAACTGCTAAAGTTTTTTTTTTTTAAAGATTTTATTTATTTATTTGACAGAGAGACACAGCGAGAGAGGGAACACAAGCAGGGGGAGTGGTAGAGGGAGAAGCAGGCTTCCCGCTGAGCAGGGAGCCCGATGTCGGGCTTGATCCCAGGACCCTGGGATCATGATCTGAGCCGAAGGCAGACGATTAATGACTGAGCCACCCAGGCGCCCAGTAACTGCTGAAGTTTTAAAATACCCCTCCTAAACCTTTAAAGTTTGTCAAGAATCAACTATGTATGTATAAGTTCATTCCTGGAATCTACTCTCTTCCTTGATAATACCACACTGACTTGATTACGTACTTTGAACTTTTAAATGGCTGAAATGTTTTTAAGGATTTTCTTAAGAGATACAAATTGTTAAACATGTTAATAAAAACAATGTTAGGTTATTGAATTGAAGTATATCATGAAATATATAAGAAAAAATCCTCAGTAATGCCATTTTAACACATAATTAATTTTAAGATATTTCTCTACATAGCTAATTTTCCTAGAGATGAACATAGTTATTAAAATGACAATAATAATGATTTGTTTATCACTGATATTAGAATTTGATGACTCATTCTGTCTGAGGTTCTAGTGGCTATATTTCATGGTTCAGGCCCACAAATATACTAGAATGGTTTCACCATAGATTTGTTCATTCTAGGGTTTCAACTGACAGAGAAGCCCATATTCAGAAAAATCTCTTTTTTACAATATAATGGCAGAAAAATACAAAAGCATGCAATACAAGCAAATTTTAAGCTTTAGGTTTAAGCTTTAAGGTTTAACACAAATGTTCATTGGTCAAAGCAAGTTACATATTAACATGAGTGAGCCCAAAGACAAATTGTAGGAAGTATATTCTCCTATAGAAGTGAAGTAGAGGGAGTAAATATTTTTGAATAATATTCAAAGGATCATGATCTGTCTACTTGTTCAAGTCTCTCTGACATGCAAAATATAAGATCTCTAAAGGTTTTGCCAAAATCATAGCATCAAGTTTGAGGTCCAGGCTCTCGAAGTCTCTGAGAAATCTTTTTTTTAAAGATTATTTATTTATTTATTTATTTAGAGTGTGAGTGCTGGGGGGCAGAAGGAGAGGGGGAGAGAATCTCAGGCAGCTCTGCGCTGAGTGTGGAGCCGGGAGCGGGGGTCCCACAACCCTGAGATCATGATCTGAGCTTAAATTAAGTGTCGGACGCTTAACCCACTCAGCCACCCAGGTGCCCCAAAATCTCTGTGAAATCTTGATGCAGCTCCTTTTTATCTAAAGTCCTCTGAACCAAAAGCCAACTTATTACCTTCCCTCACACTAATCATTAATGCATGGAACCGATTGCCATTAGCCTCCCAAGGCAAATATAGGTCCTTGGTCCTTAACAATTCTGTATAGGTATTACCAGGTGTCCCTGTTCTGAGGGAAAGGGATATTTCTTCATTAGGTACAGGTTTTGTTACCACAGCTCTTTGCTCTGCCCTCTGGAAGTTCTTTCTCTTTGCATCATTGCATCTTTCTCTTTGCATCGTAACCAAATTTGGCTAAGGATAAAATAATTAAGAGAATTAAAGAATATACCCATTGGGAAGTCTAAGCTTTCTCAACCTGATCCCTGTCTTTGTAAGTTTGGGGACCAAAAGATTTCTTATAACTTAAATAATTTGTTTCTTGTGATCTGGCTGGCAGCACTTTTGACAATATTGTTTTCATATGTTTTAGTTTATAAGTCTTAAATTTCAGTCTATTCTATATGCCAAGAACCACACCATCAATTATTTTCAAGACATTATCTCTCTAGACTAAATTATAGTTCCTTTGAGCAAATAAGGTTTCTGTGAGACTACATTCTTCTTTTGGATCCTTTCATCCAGCTTAAAGGGTCTATTTGATACCAATCAATTCCTTTCAGAAATGGTAACTAAAGGTATTTGAGCAACATACCTAATTTGGGCTTTTGCTTATCATATACAATAACATTTTATTTGGTAAAAGTTTGTTTAATTTTCAAAACCTGTAAGGTTATGGGCTTCCTATCTTGGCTCAAAATTATGTTTGCAAACTGGCACTTTTGTGAGCTTCCTTCTATCTTTCAGTAAATTATGAAATATGGCTAGTAGCAACCAACTAAGTTTTTCAAAATTTTTGCCTCAAGATCTCCAGGTATTTCATTGAAAATACATTAGGAACAGTTTCTGTGTTTTAGAATATCATAAGCAAAATTTCGCCAAATATTTTGGCACTAAAGAAAATAAATATCCATTTTTCCTATCTCTGGTATCAGCTTTCTCACTTTAAGCACTTGTTTCAAAATCCACAGCTATGTATTCTAGGTTCTTTTTACAAACACCAATTCTGTTTCTGTTGCCAATTTTTATATCCACTTTTACTACATAAGAAAAGAGAAGTGCCAAAAAAAAAAATCTTCTAGCTTCTAGCAATAGATATATATTTTTCTCATGGCTCTGCTGTTTAGCTTAGGAGTATCTGCTCCAAAGTAGTCCTTCTGGCGCCAAGGCTGAAGGGCAAGAACTACTGAGTCACAGCTCTTCTAGAGATGGCAGATGTGCAAGATGACATGCCCAAGTACACAAACACATTAAAAGCACTCTTGATGTCACATCTGCTAACATCCCATTAGACAAAGGAGTAACAGGGATGAACCCAAATGCAACTGGTAGTGAATGCACTCCAGTCATTCCAGTCATAGATTTCAGGGAAAGGGAGTTACCATTTTTCAATATTAATGTCTAAGTCCATTCAGACTGTTATAGCAGAAAACCATAGACCAGAGGACTTAGAAACAACATAATTTTATTTCTCATGGTTCTGGAGACTAGGAAGCATAGATCAAGGCACCAACAGATTTGGTGTCTAGTGAGAGCTCACTTTCTAGTTCATAGACAGCCATCTTTTTGCTGTATTCTCACGTGACAGATGGGATGAGGGAGCTCTTCCAGGTATATTCTTTAAAGGCACAGAACTCTTTCATGAGGGCAGAACCCTCATGACCAAATCACCTACCAAAGGCTCCACCACCTAATACCATTAAATTGGGGGTTATGATTTCAATGTAAGAATTTTGATGGGACACAGACATTCTGTCTATAGCATAATGTAATTTAGCAAGTCCTACTAAAAGGAAGTTGGTTGAAATTATGTCTTCAACAGCAGATTTTCAAGAGAGAAAGACAAAATAAACACAAAGCAAGCATAGATATATACTAATAAATTGTTATCCATTTGAAGTATCATCCATTTGAAGTGCCATCCATTGAAGTTCATTCTTCTTAGCTGGAATTGTAAGAAATACAAGAGCGGGTAGGAATTATCCATCTCTATTGGCATGATATTCTCATAACAAATACTACTCATAAGCAAATCATTAAGGAGTTTCTGTTGGTTTATTGTTAATATTTTCTCTTTAGCTCCACTTGTAACAACATAAAGAATTTCATATTTGACTATAACATAATTAAGCTTTTTTTTTCTTTGAACTTTGGGTGGCTGTTTTATTTTATCTTATTTTTTATAATTTTTTATTGTTATGTTAATCACCATACATTACATCATTAGTTTTTGATGTAGTGTTCCATGATTCATTGTTTGCATAATTAAGCTTTTAAAAACATTATTTTTATGCACTCTTCTTGTCCAACAAAATAACAAGATAAAAGAAGAGAAAGATCTAGTGAACTGGTGGTTCAAAACAGAAGTAAGACAAAATGAACGCTTAGAATCATGATGAAGGAAAGCTTCAGATTACACCCCTGCAATCCACTCAATCAAATAATCCTGATGGGAGAAGGCAGACAGACATTAAAGGTGTACCTCTAAGGAAAAACAAAATAGTATCATAGAGTATTTAATGTGTTCATTCTGAGACAAGTTAATATTTCATTCAGCTATTTCAGACTCTCTAAAAAATGTTTTCTCTACATGTAGAAATCTTGAATAGTTATCTATTTATTCTTTAATTATAGGAATTTTACCAAGGGATATGTGAATATGATCCTTTTTTGTGTTAACCATGTTGTAATACACCCTTCCAATCTGGGAACTCAATTTTATCTATGGACCAGATGAGTAATTTTTAAATAGGATTTTTTTTTTTCCATTTCATTCTGTATTGTTTTCTTCTTTTAGAATGTCTATTATCCTCACTTCAAGATACTTAGATCTACCTAGCATCAAACTTGCTTTTCTCTCAATTATTATCAAGCAGGATTTTAGATCAGAAGTTTATAGTAAGACACCAAAATAAAATAGACATAATATTTGAAAGTTCTTTGCCAAATAACCATATGCTTATTTTCAAACAATTTTGACTATAAACAGTTTCTTTGATCTCAAACACCTTCCTATTCTCTGAGAATGCAAAAAAATTGAGAGAATAAGTGAGATCATTTTGTGAGGATGGTATTTTAGGAGAAATCTTTGCTGTGTTCCCTTCACCTTCCACCAAGGAAAACTGGCTCTAATCCCCTCACCTCAAACCTGAAAAACAAGGCTCCAGCAGGGACCTAAACATGCCAAATAGCTAACAAACACCAGCTGGGTTCACATTGGTCTACAGTCTGACTTCAGCCTGAGAAGCCATGAGGACGAGGATTTCTCTGGCAGCCTTGATCCCAGAGCCGGAAGTGTCATTACTGTGGGATTTGCTGACATTTTCATAGTTTATTGGTCAGGGGCTATGTATGCATTTCCACAAGTTGAGTTGTGGTCCCCATGAGAAAGAGAAATAAAATGGCCTACAGGGCTACACAGATGGGTATAAAAAACTAGGTAATGAGAAACTTGAAGTGAGTGAGCTGGGACTGAGGATGGAGGACAAACTGACCCCCTAGAATATAAGAATCTGCAACAGTGAAGGAAAATGCTTTGGACCAGCCTGGCAAAAAATGTCTGAACATCCTTAAAATTGTGTCCCAGGAGACAAAGAGTCATCTTTAAACAACCATGAGGCCCATAGAGAATGAAGTAAGTTTGTGATAATACTAATGAAAGTACAGACTGCCATACTCCTGGGCCTTGTCCTTCCAAAGAGATCAATGGAACAGTCAGCAAGAAGTAAGAGTAAGAAGAGAAACAGCCAGTAGGGATTATAGGAGCCAATAGTGCTTTTCACAGGCTGCAGGTGCCCAGCCCGAAGCTGACTGAGCTGGGAGAATGGTATAAACTTTTCACTGCTTCACTTCAGAATTTTGATTAATATCTACAATTGAATTGAGTTTCTGAAATTTATAGCAGTCTGCCACATAAGAGTAAGCAGACAACCTATAGGAATTCCCAGAATTCTGATCTAGATAAGACTTGCTTTATTTCTTTTTTAAATGTGGGCCAAGGAAACATTATTTCATTCAATAAACTTAGGGGATGGTGAGGCACCAATATAGTAAGATTTAAATGCATTGTGAGTCCAGCTTCTTCAAGGTATTTTTTCATCTTTGTTATAATTTATTCTGAGTTGTCTAATATTCCTTTCATTTTCTCAACTTGTTTATCTGTTTGTCTATTCATCTATCTAACTAAAATTACCATAGAATTCACACAATATTATAGAAGCATAGAAAATTAAGATTTGAAAAGACCTAAGGTCTTTTCAACCATTCATCTTCATTTTTTACGTGCTTTCTCCATTCTTATAAACTGGTACCTGCCCTAGCTTTAAACATTTATAATGAGAGAGCAGACTATTCTTAGAAGTAATTGAGCCAGAGGTAAGATTCTTAGTAACTTTCTTAGGGTTTCTTCCCAATATTCAGCTGAATTGATCTCTTCATATATTTTTCCATTTTACTTCTTTTATCAAATGCTATAGGTTTTTCCTCTGGAACATTTTATAAAGAAGTATTTAACATGAAAAAAATGAAATTAACTGAACTCAGCTATCATATCCTCATACCACATTTTTTGCAAATCTCTGAACCTTGAAATTTTCATAAATCGTGGTTTCCCACACCATAGGACATGCTTCTGACTGTAATCTATGTCCATCTTAAATTATGGCAAATATAAATGATCTAATACTCCAGAGAGAACTTTGGATAATTTATTCAAACATATATGTCTATTAATATGAACTAATTTCACTTTTTTTCTATCAATCAGCAGGACACAGAGCTCACATTGAGTTCATCAGCTCCTAGAACATTAGGTATTATTCAAATAAGCTATTAATTTGAGTTCATACCATGTTACACCATATAAATTAATGTAGTGTTTTTAAAGTTTCATTTTTAAGAAATGCTATTAATTCAGCTTGCTACATGTAGACCATCAATCTAATATCGTGAAGCAATTTTAAATCCCAATTATTTTATTTAACTCATTAGACATTCTGTAAATTTTTCTGTATCCAGAGTTTTGAAAACAATATCTCATATTTTATTTTGATTAATTTATAAATGACATGAGACTACCCATATAATGAAATACCTGAGACCTCATTTAACTTCCATCTTGATAGTTTTTATATAAATGATTATACTCTACTATTGTTCATATTTTGAACATTTTCACAAGGATATCAAAGGATAGTTTTATAGGTTTGCTAAAATAAATATATCATTTCCACAACTGACATCGACTTTGTTCTGTTTATTTCCAAATTCAATGGACATTTTTACTTATTATATTCCTTGACTTCACAACAGAATTGGATACTATTTGATTAGTTAATCTCTTTTGGTTGCAATAGATAAAAACCTAAATCATAGTAGTTTAGGACAACAGAGGAATTTATTGAATCTTTAATTTCTTTCTTTTTTTAAAATCATTCCTATACTTCTCATCTGAACCCCTGTTATTTGCTGGCTGGAGTATTAAAATAGCTTTCTAACTAGTTTCCCTTCTCCTACTTTATTCAGCGACCTCTGAGACCTTATAAAACAAAATCAGATCATTCTACTCTCCTAATGTAAATCTCCTCAATAGCCTTTGACTCACCTTAAGGTCAAACAGATTTCAAACATGTTAACCTTCTTGGACATATATCCTACACTCATTTCCCTACCTTCCTGAATTCCAGCCCACATACTATCTTTATGCTTCTTGAATACATTGAGATCCTCCCCAAATTTTGGTCTTGGATTAGTTGTTTCCTTTGGAATGATTTGCTTCCTGACGTTTCCTTAGTTGATTTTTATATGTTGTTCAGACCTTGACTCAAATATCTGTTTTCTAAATGTCCAACCTAAATTACTCTCACCATCAAGTCACCCTCAATCACCTCACTCTGCTTTATTTCTTTTTGACATGCATTATACTCTACCCTTACGTTATCTTGTTTATGTATTTATACACATTTATTTTGTGTACCCCCATATGAGAATTTAAACCAAATTAGAGAAGAGATCCTATTTTTTATAGAGATATTTTATGTATTTATTTGAGAGAGAAAGAGAATGAGAGAGAGAGAACAAGCCAGGGGGCGGGGCAGGAGAGGAAGAAGCAGGCTTTCCACTGAGCAGGGAGCCCAACAGGGGACTCGATCCCAGGACACTGGGATCATGACCTGAGCCAAAGGCAGACGCTTAACACACTGAGCCACCCAGGCGCCCCAAGAAGAGATCCTGTTTTATTCACAGCTGCATCCCCCACACTAAGAAAAAACAGTTGGGACTCATTTAATAAAGCACAAATGAATGTAAATACCCTGGAGAAAGGGGAGAGAGACTGTCCACTTTCCCTCAACCAGCTTATTCCATAATGCTAGAAACGAAGGTCCTAGCAACTCTAAGTAACGTATTTCTCCTGTTACCTATTGATATGAATAGATTTCTCCATACCAGCTGAATTTTAGAAAATTTCTGGAGAAAGGCTATGATTGGTCTCCCTTTGATCACATACCTCAATGTCTGGATGAATTATTAAAAATTACAAATTTAATATACCATGTTGAAGATTGCTGGTGCCACCTAATGCGGTTTTTTTTCCTCCCTCAGAGCACTTCAAACTAGATTTCCCAAGGCCCTGGCTTTGAGGTAGCTCTTGCATATGGAATATGTGTGGAAGTTATGTGTATCAGCTGAGGTTGATAAGAGGGAAGTGCTCATCTTGTTCTCTTTGCTCTGTAGACAGCCAGATAGAAGACAAAACTATTAGAGGACTCAGGGGTCATTGGGTGTAAAGGAGTCAGCTAATAGAAGGAAACTGGACACTAGAATAATTGCATGAAAGTGATGTACTGACCTCTAATCAACTCTATCGTCAGTTAAAAAGTACACTTTTGTTGTGATTATCTACCGAAACTCTAGTATTGTTTGTTACGTATGTTATTGTTTTCGCTTATGTGAACACTATGTATACTTCCATTCTCTAATTTTCTGATGAAAGTCTAAGGCTTTTTGCCCTTGCAGTCAGAAGCTGATAGCTCTGAATCAGAAAGATGATCCTCATGAGAACATGATCAGTGCTGGTACCTTGATTTCAGACTTCCAGGCTCCAGAACTAATATCCACATTTCAGTTTCTGTGCCTTTCAAGAGTTTTAATTCATCATGAATCATCCGTCATCAGAAGAAATTCAGCCGAGGTCTCACCAGGTTACTGATGGGTCTCTGGAAAATACAAGGAGAATCCTGGGTGTAACCATTGAGACTCAGGATGTAAGAGTCAAGACTAACACTGTGCTGGATGAATAAGGGGTGCAAATAAATGATATACAATAAGACCTGGACCAAATATGTAGAGACATGAGAGGCAAAGAAAATTTTAGCAGAACTCTACAAGTGCTGTGGCCTTTCTGTGTGCCCATGTAATAAGATAAAGAAGTTTGAAGCCAGTAAGCCTCATAAGGCAACATAGAGAGATGGCACAGACAACTCTTCTAGCAATGTAATATCTGAGCAGCCAGGCCATGTGGCAAATGGTGAGCCTCAGCAAGCAACCACAGAAGCCATCAATGGTGGATACATTAAATCTATAGCCAAGGGCGCCTGGGTGGCTCAGTCGGTTAAGCATCTGCTTTGGGTTCGGGTCATGATCCCAACCCCACATCGGGCTCCCTGCTCAGCGAGGAGTCTTCTTCACCCTTTTCTTCTGCCCCTCTCCCCTGCTCATGCTTTTTCACTCTCTCTCTCTCTCTCAAATAAAAAAACAAAATCGTAAAAATATATATATAGCCAGTGATACCGGAGAAGATGAAATGGAAGAGAACCTGACTTCTAGGAAATCTTAAAAAAAAAAAAAAAAAATGGCCCCGGACATGGGCAATGAGATTGAGGCCCAAAATCAACAAATAGACCAGATCCCAGAAAAGACCAATACCAGCAAGGATCATGTTAACATTACCAGTGTCAGAGCAAAGAAACTCATTGACAGTTTAAGTGACTGGTACATTTCTTATTTATCATTTATTCACTTTCTTTGCTAAACCCTTCAACTATTACCTTTTCAGAGTCTGAAATTTTGCTTCCATAATCTTCTAATCGGGAGATAATATGGAAGAAGGGCTAGGAGTGTGGGTTTTGTTGTTGGTTTTGTTTTGTTTTGTTTTGTTTTTGGTATGTTGTATATTTCTATGTATTCTTTGTTTGTTTTTTAATTTTATTTTATTAAAATTTGATTAATTAACATATAGTGTATTATTTGTTTCAGAAGTAGAATTCAGTGATTCATCAGTTACATATAACATCTAGTGCTCATTCCATCAACTGCCCTCCTTAATGACCATCACCCAATTACCCCATCCCACCACACCCTCCCCCTCCAGCAACCCTTGGTTTGTTTCCTATACTTAAGAGTCTCTTATGGTTTGTCACCCTCTCTGATTTCATCTTATTTTATTTTTCCCTTCCTTCCCCTATTATCCTGTTTTGTTTCTTAAAGTCCACATATCAGTGAGATCATATGATACTTGTCTTCCTCTGATTGACTTATTTTGCTTAGCGTAATACCCTCTAGTTCTATCCACGTCGTTGCAAATGGCAAGATTTCGGGTTTATTGATGGCTGCATAATATTCCATTGTATATATATATACAACACATCTTCGTTATCATTCATCTGTTGATAGACATCTGTGCTGTTTCCGCAATTTGGCTATTGTGGATATTACTGTTATCCACATTGGGGTGCAGGTGTCCTGCCTCTGTATGTTTTTATGTTCTCTCTCTCCCTGCAGAGTAGACTGCTGTTCTGCCCTTCTTCCAGTATTTTCTTTCTCAGTTTATACTCATGTGGGTTTTCATGCATCGTATATAGTGTTGTTTTTCATTATCTTCATTGATTTTATCAGGTTCTTTTGCTTTCAAGATCTGGAAGCACTACCAAAGACAGTCATGAAAAAGGAAGCTAGGATGGGGAGGGCAAGGCACAAGAATAGGCAAGAGATAAGAGGTTGGACCTCAGTAAAACCCACAGCCACAAAGTAAAAGTTGCAGACGCACAGTAAATATCTAATTGGGTTTAGTTTTTAATTTAAGTTACCGTTATTGCCAATTTATGCTAATGCTTAGTTTTGGAGATTTTATACACAATATTTTTATCATATATGATGACTTTGCAACCTCTGCTGTAAAAAACAGAATGAGTTTTCTTAAAGTGAGCTTAACTCTTGATAACTCATATATATATATATATATATATATATACATAGATTTTCTGATCTCATTTCATATTGTGCCATATGAGAATGCTTTGTATAAATGAATGGCTTTTATTTTCATATTATGGCATCCCGGTCCCATTATAGGCCTGTTAACCTTATAAATTTGTCATTGGTCTTCGAAGAAAAAATATATAAATATGTATGTATAACATGAGAATTTGTCTTTAAAGCGGGGTTTTTTTTTGGAAAATTTGACACAGTATAGCATGTCAATTCAGTTTTCCATCAATGCCTAGAATTATGTTTACATAGGAAAAAAGAAATTTATTTTGATCTCAGGTAGAAAAATAGATTGCTTTGAGTTTTATATAGGTTTAAACTTTTAAAAAGCTAGAATTTATTCAGTTTAAATAAAAGTAATTTGGAAAGTTTAATCAAAAAATCTAAGGCTTTGGGGCACCTGGGTGGCTGAGTTGGTTAAGCGACTGCCTTCGGCTCAGGTCATGATCCTGGAGTCCCGGGATCGAGTCCCGCATCGGGCTCCCTGCTCAGTGAGGAGCCTGCTTCTCCCTCTGACCCCCTCCATGTACTCTCTCTCTCTCATTCTCGCTCTCTCAAATAAATAAATAAATCTTTAAAAAAAATCTAAGGCTTTTTACTTGTGTATGGTGCATTGATTTGAGTTCCTAAGTAATTTTAAAATAAATTATCAAAATTTATTATTTTTATTGAAAGTAAATAAAACACATCCATATAGCACCATCTTCTTTTATAATTTCATATTATTTATACGAGATTAACAACTTAAGATATTTACAAATAAATCAACATGCATACCACTTCTAGGCTTAGGGGATTTTGTTTTGTTTTGATTTTTTGGTTTTCTTTTTATAACTTTCCATTTCTTTGATATTAATAACACTCAGTATATTTTTTGCTGTCAACTTGATATAGTCTTCCTAAATGACCCTACTTACTTTTGATAAAAGCCCCCTTCCTTTCAATAGTTATTGTCCATCATTTTACTGATTACAACTCAAAGTAGTCAATAGAAAATGATTAAAACTAGCACAAAGCTCTTTTAAGAATTATATTTTACTTTTGGTAAGAGCACAACTCAACTGATAGGTGGAACTCTGAGGACATGTTTTAGGACGGCCTACCAGCAGAAGGTTTTTATTATGTGTAAATATGTGTCATTATTTTTTCAAATGAGTTGGAGAGGGTACAAGCCAGATCACTGATCAAGGAAAGGTCAAGTTAGAGAGTTTATAATTTCCTAACCTACACCCCCACTTACCCAATACTACCACTCTGTTCACAAATCCATTTCTGTTCTATATAGTTCTTCTAAATGTACACTGTTATTTAGTATTGTTACCCTTAGCAAATTTCTAGAAACAAAACCAAGGAAATCTTTCTCAATTAGCTTTCTTCTACAAAATTCACACTCATCATTTCAGGATTGATTCAAAGATCTCATCAGATAAATATTAAACTATTCTGTTACAGTCCCCTGATACTGGAAAGGGTGTTGCTTCTTCTTTATCTTATTTAATAAAAGAGTGTGAAAGTGTGTAGGAAAACTGTAATTATTCTTTGTCTGTAGGTCTCTCATACTGCACAACAGCATAGGCCATGAGATACTTCAGAGAAGACACACTATTTTATTCACATAAAAGTATTTGGTTTTGGGGTGCCTGGGTGGCTCAGTCATTAAGGGATTGCCTGGGTGGCTCAGTCGTTAAGGGATTGCCTGGGTGGCTCAGTCGTTAAGTGTCTGCCTTTGGCTCAGGTCAGGATCCCGGGGTCCTGGGATGGAGGCCCACACCTATCTGGCCCCCTGCTCAGTGGGGAGCCTCCTTCTCCCTCTCCCACTCCCCCTGCTTGTGTTCCTGCTCTTGCTATCTTTCTCCCTCTGTCAAATAAATAAATAAAATCTAAAAAAAAATATATTCAGTTTTGAGTAAGTAATGGTAGCTATTCAGTAAAATGCTAGCATGTATTCACTGCTTACTAAGCTCCAGGAACTCTCCTAAATGTTTTACGTGGGTTATTTCATTACTCATCTAAAGAACACTACAAAGTTCATCCTATCAGTATTTCAGTTTTACAGATGGTATGTTGAAAGTGAAAGAATTTACAATTTTGTTCAAAGAATGTCTTGCAGGTAGTAAATGTATGAGCAGTCTGGGCAAATGATGGTGAACATTTGATATAATGTTTCCCCATTCTTCTGGTGTTTACAGACTACTGGGGTGATCATACATCAATCAAAGGGTGTTAACAA
Source organism: Eumetopias jubatus (assembly GCF_037043125.1). Lineage (NCBI taxonomy): Eukaryota > Metazoa > Chordata > Mammalia > Carnivora > Otariidae > Eumetopias > Eumetopias jubatus. The sequence continues at coordinate 157,242,336 of NW_028274809.1, read as the reverse complement.
TGAATGAATAATTACACATTGGTGTAAATGCACTGAATCAAAGAATGTATTACTTTTGATTATATTCTATGTTTTTATATTTGAATTCATCACAGAGATGACATTTATTTGTTGCTGTGAGCCAGACATTTATAATCTTGTCTTATATTACTTTGCAGATAACAAATACTGTCCATAATACATTCATTTGATTTAAGCGATGAATGCAAATTAGTTCCAAATTCTGGAAGTTATCCCAATGTGCTAGTTTCATTGAGAAATACTGTGTTCTTAGATTACATATCTGAAATATTTACAGTGTTACAAACATTCATTGTGTCTCTCTTCCTACCTTAGTCTTTGTACTTACAAAAGTATGTCATACATATTTCCAAATGTTTCATTAAAAAAATTACTTAAAATGAGATTTTCTTTCTGATATTCTTTTATGAAGAGTATACTCATTTTCTTAAGAGAAAAGTTCTTATAGACTTGTCATTGTAATATTATTAATGAGAGTTTTGCCCTTGCTCCTTAAACTTCACACTTTACCTACATTTGCTCTTTAAATAAACCACTGCGTGGGAAAACAGGTGAATATATATTTAGATATTATCAGTGTTTCTGATTATTGTGGTTGTTCCTTAATCCTATTGATCTTATTCCTGAGTCATACTTACTGGGTAGAAATCAATATTAATCTATTAAAACTGTCACCAGTGAAAATAGCAGACTGGTTTTCTGCTTGGAGTTAATTTTCTGAATGGATCTATATTTGTGGTGGATCTATTGTTTTTATCATTTTTACTGATATATGTAATAGTAATTATACAACCATGTAGGACAGTCTAAAAGTCACACATGCTATATGTCAAGAAAGAAATTCACAATCAGTGAGGTAAAGTATTTTTTAGAAAGAAACAGTTATCCCACAAAGGAAAAATATCATTTTATGAATAAAAGGATTATTTGAGAAAGGAGAGTTTTGTATTAGGGTTTCTTCAAATCTCATATTCTGCAATCGAAGCCACAAAGTAAAAGGTTGCCAAATAAAGACAAGCATACATAAATGGAACAGATTTGCCATCCAGAAATAAAGGCAGATATATTCAGGAACTTAATATATATTTACAAGTCTCTGAGTAAGAGATGCTTTAGTTTGTAAGTGAAATTGGCATGTATAACTTTCTATTGGAAGAAAAGCAAACACAAATCCACACTTCACATCATATGCCAAATTAATCCTTAATGAATTAAAGACATTCATTGAAAATAAAACAATATGTTAATAAAAATTTTGAAGATAATACTTAAATACTTGTAAAATCTTACAGTGGGGAAGATATTTCTAAGTAAAACCTTCTCTTATGCCTCCTCCCAAAATATTCAAAAGCAAACTGGAATCATAGCAGCTCCTAAATTATCCATGTCCTGAAACTCACTTTTAAAGAAATTTACTGCGTATTAGGGAAAATTCAGTTTATGGCTGTAAATGCTTAATCTGGTTTACTATACATATATATATGTGTGTGTGTGTGTGTGTGTGTATATATATATTTAAATATATTATACTGGTGATTTACTACACCAGTTACTATATATATATTATATATATATATATAGTGTACATATATATTATACTTATATCATATAAATAGTAGTAAATCACCAATAAACAAATTATTGGGAGACTTGTAAAAATTAGAAAATTATTAAGAGAAATAAAAATGCTTAGTCAAATTTTAAAGTGAGTTTAAGTAGTTGTATATAAAGCACTGAAGGAAAATATTATATATGTCATGACTCAAATCAGTGTTTTTGCTCTTTGAATAATCAACACTATATTAATCACTCCTACTCGTAATTCTCAAAAAAGGAGGGGAAAAAATTCTGCTAATTAATTATATCCCCAATAAGTTTTAGAATCTATAATGGAAAAGATGGAGATACTGAACTATGTGAAATTTTAAAGTTTACAAAATATATCATTAAAAGATAAACTGAAAATGCCAGACTAAAGAAGAAAAAAATATGTTATATGAAAAGGTTTTTTCCTAAGTAGAGTATTTATAAAACACTTTTGAAAAGAGATAGAAAAGATTGTATGCTGACAATATTCAGAAAATAAAGTTAAAATAGGCAAAAAAAAAAAGGCAAGTGTTCTACTAGGTACTAAGTCTAGGAATCTATTAGTAGACAGAAACATGAAAATTAAAGCAACAGTTAGATTATGTCCATAAAATCAAACCACAAAGTTGGTTGCAATACAGGATCATTTTTAAGTTTGGGATAACACTATGCACAATAAAGTATCTCAATTAGAGGTAATTATAAAATAATATTTGATATGGTTTTAATCAAAGCTACAATTCATATCCTCATGCAGAGAACTTTTCTTCTCTAAATTTCTTTTAGATTTTTTTCCTAAAATGTTGTTGTTTTGTTTGTTTGTTTGTTTGTTTTTATATAAAACAGGTAGAAGTTGCTATTATCACTAGGGAGCCAAGAGATTCAAATTGCTTCTATGTGACTTGCTCACTCATTGGTCAAATATTGACTATTATGAGTCTGATCAGCCATTCATATATTCTCTCATCATATGACTTTGTTAAATATTCAAAAAAATCTTTCAAATAGATAAACTAATAGCATGAATTCATTAGTATGTTCATGTGTGGCTCCTGTTGAAAGTGAAAATATGTTATATTATCTGCTATCAAAAGTTTTGCTTGAATATTTTATTCATAATCTAACTATAAATTCTAATAAATATGATACTTGGAGTTTGCTTTTCTTATAAGTGATGACAATAATCTCTACTTTATGTAGAAAAGTTAAAAAAAAACATTAACGATAATATAGCACTAAGAGCCAATCTAACCAAAGTAATTAAATGTTTTTAAAATTAAGCAAATAAATTCCTTGCTAAAAATCACTATATTTTCTGCTACAACTACAGCTGGAAATTTAAGTTATATTAATAATACTTTTATCAGATCAGATGTGGTTCCTAAGTAACAACTGATACATGTGTTTTCATTCCTCTAAAATTAAAGGAAAAACACTGAAAGAGACTTGTTTTCCTCCTTCACTGAAGGTATGTGAACATCATCAAAAAGTGTTATTCAGTCTTTAATTCATGATTTCCTTTAATTTTGTATCTTTTTACATGGTTGTTCTTAACATAGCCCTGATTCTTCCTGTTGCAGAATTCCTTTTTTATACCTCAGGAAGATGATCTAATTGCCCTTATTACACGACTGCTTTGTCATTATTAAAAAAAAAATTCTTACTGAAAATGTTTTTGGTCTGTGCCTTTGAAAGCATCATATATTTGCATTTCTTCCAGGTGTATAATGTCCTTTCTCTCTCTCTCTCTCTTTTTAGAAGATTTTACTTATTCATTTGAGAGAGAGCTTGCTCAAGTGCAGGAGCAGAAGGAGAGGCAGGGGAGAGGCAGAAGCAGCCTCCCCGCTGAGCAGGGAGCGGGACACGGGACTGGATCTCAGGACCAGGAGATCATGACCTGAGCAGAACACAGACATTTAACCATCTGAGCCACTTAGGCTCCCCTATAAATGTCCTTTCCACAACTCCCACCCACCAAAATACTGAAGAACAAAAGATATATATATATATATATATATATATATATATATATATATATGCTCACATAAGGAAATAGTTGTTATTTAGTCTAATCCTAACATGTGTATGGCAATATATTCTATATTGCCACTGAAAATGTTTTGAAGCAATATGATTTAAAACTTAGGTTTGCCTTAGTAAAGTAAAAAGCAAGAGTGTTTCTTTATAAAAATTAAGTGTTTCTTAGTGCTATTCATTTCATATCACCTTCCCATAGCTTGGTCCTGAAAAGGCAGAAACAAATTTATATACTAGTTTAGTATACTTTTGTTATGGATTATTTTTTAAAGAAGCACAGTGGGCATGAACAATGAATAGAATGCATAATGTATGGGAAGATGAACAGCGAATAATAAATTTTTAACTTAAACAAGAACCTATTTCTCTCGAGGCTCAATAGTTTGATCAACACACTGTGTTTTAAAATGCAGCTCATAACCTACCATACTGAAATAGGTAGGAGAATGTATTTCAGATAAAATGTGAATTAAGAAATCTTATCCTTTGGTTACATGTCTCAGGGAGTTGGACTTTTCCCTTTAATAAATATTTCAATCTAAAGAGAGACGCCTCAGTAAAATGAAAACAAATGACAGCGCTATCTCCAAAGAGACAGTGTATTATTTTAAAATGGATGAAATGGCCCATGCTCTGCCCTATGACAGCTAAATGCTCAGAATGAGACAGTCAAAAACACAGTTAACTCATTCCCACGGATATGAAATTGAGTCTCCATTTTTATTGTAATTTGAGGTGAAGAAAAGAGAAGAGAAAAGAGCACCAAACCTAAAGAATATTCTTACAAAGGTTTTATGTTAACAATAACTAGGTACATAGCACCATCTTAAATAATATCATCACAACTTAGAGCCAACCTCATTGATGAACACCCTAATATTCTTCGTTATAAGTATTCAGAAAGTGGAAAACAATCATTAAATAGTTATTAATGGATAATTGATTTTAACGGAACTATGAGTTGCCAGGTCTTGAGATTTGAGTTTAAAAATTTTATTAGACGATAAACTGGCAATGGAATGTGAAACAAAAATAATCACATGGATTCAAATACACTCCTGATATCACGCAATTTTGTTGTCTGATCCATATCAGGGATGCTAATGGCATGAAGTCAGATTTATTTTGTTCTAAGCAAAATTTAAAACTTCATAAAATCTCAGGACAAAATGCCCCTCAATTTTCACATTTGCCGCAATATAGTAGAAGAAACTTTGTGAGGGAATATATAAATATTTGTACATATTTGATGATAGGATTTTCCCTCGTTTTGTTTTGTTTTGTTTTTTCTCACTTCATCTTTTTGGGAAAAAGTATTTTTTACGTACTAAAATGCAGCCAAGGGCGCCTGGGTGGCTCAGTTGGTTAAACGACTGCCTTCGGCTCAGGTCATGATCCTGGAGTCCTGGAATCGAGTCCCACATCGGACTCCCCGCTCAGCGGGGAGTCTGCTTCTCCCTCTGACCCTCCCCCCTCTCATGCTCTCTCTCTCTCTCTAATAAATAAATAAAATCTTTAAAAAAATGCAGCCAAGTTAGGCTATAGAAGTGATTCCTATTAGCGAGATAAATTTTGTTTACCTTTCAAACAGCTTTTAGCTGTTTGTCTTTGAAAAATATGCAGCTTGAGTAGAACAAATTTCATCCTTGCCCCCAAGGAGTTTATAATCTGGTGGAGTTAACATAGAAGTGATGTCATGGTGACAAGCTTACAGCACATTGAGGTTGGTTCTGTCTTGGTAGAAGTACAAAAGGCTACGAAAGTTACTTAATATAGAAAATCAAGCCAGACTCCAGAATCACAGAGTGTTTCTGGACGAATATTAATGATTCAAACAAAGGGAAATGGAGAACTAAAATTGTCCAAGCACAAGGGACAAGAGAAAAGACCTGGCAAGGATAAAAAGGATTGTGCTTCAAGGGAGTGGAATCCAATTAGCCTGGGAGAGGTACACATCATCCAGCAAATGAACATTTATGGACCGTGAAAGGATTTGGATTTTCATTCTGAAGCTAAGGGAGATTTGTCAGCCAATCTATGGAGCTGCAGTGGGAACCAGAGATTTGAATGAGTCCGTGGAGATGAGGAGAGGATGCCCAAACCAGAGGCAGGGAGACATTTTACAAGATGGCATGGTGTAATCTTCTTGTTTAAAAAAAAAAAAAAATCACTTCTTTTCTTTATACCAGTCGTCTTCAAGTGTCACCTCAGATCCCTGGGTTTTCTGAGATAAGTTCATAGATGGGGTCCATAGATGAATGCTATTTTTGTAATAATGCTAAAACATTATGGTTCCTCTTCACTGTATTAACATTTGGACAATGCATTCTCAGGGGGAAAGTCCAGTTTCATTCAGGAATGTCATTGCTAAAGCAATAAAAATTTTAAAAATATATTGTCTATCCTTCAGTCAGGTCTTACTTATATTCTGTGTTACAAAATGGGAAGTTTGCATAAAGCACCTCAGTTGCGTACAGAAGTACCAGGTTATTTTGAGGGATATCACTTATACAATTGTGTGAGTTGTGAGCTGAACCAGCAGCTTTTGTTTTCATGGAACATTGTATTTACTTAACACAATGACTCAGACAGAGTGTGGTTTTGCAGGCTTATTTATTTCTAGACATTTTCTCAAAATGAACAAAAAATATAATAAGCCTGCAACTTCAAAGAAAACAATTAATAGTACTTGCTAATTTAGAATATAATGTGTTCAAAACAGTCTTTACTTCCCCATTCCCGGTTCTGCTCAGGATCAGAGAACTCAGGTAATTTAACCCCTGCTAGGTAATTTAATCCCTGCTAGGGATATCACTTATACAATTGTGTGAGTTGTGAGCTGAACCAGCAGCTTTTGTTTTCATGGAACTTTGTATTTACTTAACACAATGACTGAGACAGAGTGTGGTTTTGCAGGCTTATTTATTTCTAGACATTTTCTCAAAATGAACAAAAAACATAATAAGCCTGCAACTTCAAAGAAAACAATTAATAGTACTTGTTAATTTAGAATATAATGTGTTCAAAACAGTCTTTACTTCCCCATTCCCAGTTCTGCTCAGGATCAGAGAACTCAGGTAATTTTATGCTGCTGGCACATACTTGTTCTAATTTAATCTCCATTATTTTTCATTAAAATTCCCAATATTAGAAGAGATAATTGGCATACTATTGCTCTTATGTTTTCTGGAATTGTATGGGTGTCAGCATTCAGATATCAGATGTCAAAGTGATGAAATAAACTAAATAGCATTATTTTCCTTGAAAATACAAATATCTGGGTCCACATTAGAATATTCTGAATTAGTCATTGTGAGTATTTTTGTTTTGTTCTGTTTTTGTAAAACTTTAGGTGATTGTAATGTTCGGTCAAGATTGAAAAACACAGACCTAGACTGTGTTTTCCCTGAAAGTTAATTATGCTATGTAAGGTAGCAAAATAAAAACTTTGTCAAATGTGATTAAATCTGCAGGCATCTCAGATCCCTGTACACTACACATTTTTCCTTATTTTGTCATTGAAAGAATTTAATGTCCTTGCAAATATATGATGAGTGATAGTGATGAGCTAATTATTACTTCTATGATCCAAACTCCTTTGAAGGTAGCTAATTTCCCAATTTCCCAAATATGAATCCTACAGTACTTCCAAAGGAGGTCCAGATGTGATTAAAAATGTCCAGTTGGAAGCCCCCAGTCCCAATTATATAACTTATCGACTTTTGAATCTCTACTGCAAACTGTAAATTGCAGTCAAACATTCCACTTAGATTGACTGGAATATCTAAGAGTTATAATCGCCTTAGCAAAAGCAAATTTGTGGCTTAGCATAGAATCTTCATTCTCTTAGGCAAAGATGCTAACCAAATTATCTCTCTGCTGACAAAAAAGAAATATTTCAAGTTTTAATTAGCCATTTAACTTTTTGAAATACATAGATAATCAAATCTAACATTAAATGCTTATAGCTCTAATAGCATAGGATATACATAATGTACATTCATGAATTAGTTAATACTTAAATGTGTCAATAAGTAACAGTTTTGCATTATACAACATACAAAAACAGTCATTTACCAATAGTTTGTATATCAATTTGCAATTCTTCCACTGTTTATTTAGACCTAATTTCCATATTCTTCCTGATATGTAAACATGCTACCCTATTAATTTAACTTCAGGATTCCAGTTTACTAGACAACTTAATGCCCCTATTACACAATTGCTCTTGTTCTTTGTACTAAAACTGTAATTTCAAGAAATCTTGTAGTAAGTATGAATATAGATTTACTAATGAAGTAAAGCTATTAATATTTGAGTGCATTCGGCTCCTCAGAGTGTGCACTTAATGGAACATACACTCAACTAATATACTAGAAAAACTTTTGAGAATGAGATTAACTATCTGTGTGTGACTTAAGCTTTTACTAAGGAATATACATTTTATCAAATTAGCTGACCCTATTCTTTTAAAAATGGTATACAAATTTAAATTTCAAAACTAGGAATTTTTAGAAGGAGACACAGATTTTAATCATACTAAAGTAAAATGAGGCATTTCTGATGTTACATTTAATCTTATTTTGTAAAAGTGAACATTTGAGACTGTTGTTTACTGAGTATAGAGAATATGTGACAGAATTCTGTGGGTGTGTATCATCCTGGTGGTTAAATAGCAGGCATGAAAAACAACTATACAAATTGAGGACTGCACCGGTTTAATGTAAGAAAATACATTGAGAATCTCCCAAAAGAAAAATTTAACTTAATCACAGATGAAAGTTAAGCAAGTTCACAATTCTTGTTCAAGAATTATTTCTAATGATTTTTAATTATATTATCAATTTACCTTCTTGGGGCAAAACTATCACTGAGATTTTATATATCTACTTGCAAATCCACGACAGCATGATGTTCACCTTAACTCGTACACACATTTGTAAACTAGGATTCTTTTAAATTTTCTGTAATACTAAAATGTAAAATACAACTAAATAATACCTAAAACATTGTGTCTAAAAGATGAGAAAAGTGAATTTTTCAGAAGAAAAGAACTTTCCCAGTGCTGTGATGACTAAGCCAGCACAGGAATACATCTACTGCCAAAGTCCCTGGCTATTACCGGACACTGTAGCAAATCAACCAAAGGAAAATCTTTCAGAGTAATGATGACATCGTATTAATTACAGGATGAACTCTTAGTTCTACCATAGATTATAAGAATCTGTTGTGGTTTGGTTTTGCTTTTTCTGTATTTAGTATGAAGTGGTTAGATAAGGTTATCAAAATATTTTGTATAAAGAATTTCAGGGGCGCCTGGGTGGCTCAGTTAGGTAAGCATTTGCCTTTGGCTTGGGTCATGATCCGACCCAGGGTCCTGCGATCAAGGTGCCCATCAGGCTCCCTGTCAGTGGGGAGTCTGCTTCTCCTTCTCCCTCTGTCGCTCTCCTCCCCTCTCCTCCAGCTCTCTCTCACGTGTGTTGTTTCTCTCTCTTTCAAATAAATAAATAAAAGCTTAAAAAAAAAAGAACCAATTTCAGAATCCAAAAAATGCATTTTTGATAAATATGTTATTTCTTCTCCTTTCAAATGCTGGAATGATTCCTCAACGACCAGTTTACCTGGTAACTACATTGTCCATTTCAATACAGCTTAGTAAGTGTATAAATTGTATTATTAATGTTTTGTCTAAGGCATTGTATATTAGGTGTCAGGTGACCCATTGAGCAATTTAACTTAAAAAACCCATAAATCTGCCTTCAGCTCAGGTCACGAGCCCAGAGTCCTGGGATTGAGCCTGCTTAGTGGGGATTCTGCTTCTCCCTCTCCCTCTGCCACTCCCCCTGCTTGTGCTCTCTCTCTCTGTCAAATAAATAAATAAAGTCTTTAAAAAATAAAAAAAAATAAAGAAACCCATAATTTTGGTCAGTTACTGTTTTCTAATCTAATAGCTTCTTTTGAGTTATGGACAAGGAGATCCTATCTCATCACTCCTATTAAACAGCATGCTGGAAATCATGGTTAGTGCAACAAGACAAGTAAAAGAAATAAGAGGTATGCAGCTTGGAAAAGGGAGAAAATAGAACTGAGTTTATTCACAGATGTCATGATTTATTATATAGTTAGCTCACAATTTAGCAGAGACGTAAATGTGAAAAGCCAAACTATAAAATTTCTAGAAGGAAACAAGAGAAAACTCTACATGATCTTTGAGGTTTTAAAGACAACACCAAGAGCATGATACCTGAAAAAAAAAAAAAAGATAAATTGGACTATATTAGAATTAAAATTTTTGTTCTATGAAAGAGATAGTGAAGAAAATGGAAAAAAAATAGCATGCTGCCAACTGAAAGAAGATATAAGTAAAACACATAAAAGACATTGTGATGGTTAATTTCCTGTGTCAGTTTAACTGGCCACTGCATACCCAGATTAAACATTGTATCTGGGCGTGTCAGTGAGGGTGTTTCCAGACGAGATTAGCATTTCAACAGGTGGACTCAGTAAAGTAGATCACCTTCCCCAATGTGGCATTTTCCAACCTGATGAGGGCCTGGATAGAACAAATGGTGGTGGAAGGAAGAATTCATTCTTTTTTTTGTGCCTCACTGTTTAAGTGGGGACATCTCATTTTATCTTCCCTGCCCCTTGGAGTGAGATTTATACCCATTTGCTCCCCTGGTTCACAGACCTTTAGACACAGCTGAATTATACTACCGGCTTTCCAGGCTCTACAGTTTGCAGATGGCATATTGTGGTACGTCAAAGCCTCCATAATTGTGTAAGGCCAATTCCTCATAATAAATCTCCTTCATATCTATCTATCTATATATCTATTTATCTATCTATCTATCATCTATCTACCTGTCTCTTATAGTCTACTGCTCTGTTTCTCTGAGAACCCTAATACAGATATTGACTCAAAATATAAGTAATTCTCTTAAGAATTTAAAAATTTTAAAAAAACATTAAAATGGCAAAATATCTGGAAAGATATCTCACCAAAGAAGATATACAGATGGCAAAAAAGCATATGAAAAGATGCTTGATATCATTTGTCCAGGAATTGCCCATTAAAACAACAATTAGATACCATATAGACCAATGCAATTGATAAATTCCTAAAATCTGACAATATCAATTTCTGACAAGGATGTGAAGCAGCATGAACTTTCATTCATTGATAGTTGGAATGCAAAATGGTATATCCACTTTGGGAAACCATTTGGCAGTTTCTTAGAAGGCTAAATTTTGTTTTAACATTTAATCCAGAAATCATGCTTGTAGATATTTACCCAGCTGATTTGAAAATGTATGTCTACATAAAATCCTGCATGTGAAAGTTAATAGCAACTTAAATCATATTTGTCACTAATTGGAAACAACCAATCTACCCTTCAATAGGTGAATGATAAAAACAAAAACAAAAACATAACGGTACATATATATAGTGAAGTATTACTCAATAATTAAAAAAGGATTAAACTGTCAAGCCACATAAGGATATGGGTTAATCTTAAATGTATATTGCTATGTGAAAGAAGCCAATTTAAATAGGCTGCATACTGTATGAGTCCATTTCTATGACTTTTGGGAAGACAAAAAGTACTAAGACAGTAAGCACATCAGTGGTTGCTACGAGTTGGAAGATATATGTTGAATAGATGAATCAAAGAGGAATTTTATTGTTGGGAGAGTGAAATTACATGGTGCTGTAATAGGGTATACCTGGTCCTATCCAAATGTCAAAATCGATAGAACTTTAAAGCACAAAGAATTAATCTTTACATGTTTAAATTAAACAAACAAAAAAAACAAGGACGTCAGAGGATCCCAGGATGGAATGCAAAATGTGATTTAAAAAATATAACTGCCTTATGTATTTATGAAACAATCTCACTGAATGGGGTAGAAAAAAGGAGCCAAACTAATCAACTTTGGAATGGAGTGGCATATGAAAAGACTAAAACCAAAAGGAACCCTACACCAGGACTGCAGTCTGGTTGAGAAGGGTGTCTCCCATCTCTGTACAGGTAACTTGAAATACTGTAAGACACTCCGTGCTCTCTAGTCATGGCACATGTTTAAGAATAACTTTGCCCTGTGGGTTCTTTTGCAAGTTCTTCAGAGACTGACCCCACCAGCCCTTTCCAATTATGTGGGCCATGCCTCCACTTCTATTGCAGCTTATTTCTCAGGAACTCTCTTACTGCTGGGGTTCTTTGCTGTGATGCCAGGCTTCCCCCTTGGGCAGGCTCCCTTCTAAAATGAGGCCAGGCTGATACGCCTGCAGAATTCATACAGAGTCACTGGGATTCACTCACTTATTAACCATTCCCAGAAGGGAGAACTGTTATTTTGCAGATGCAGCCCTTTAACCTGCCATCCCACAGGTCACTTCATCTTTCCCAAGCAAAGGTCAGGAAATGGTCCTTCATGTCGCCAATTGCCGGAGCACATATCACATGCTCTGAGGTGTTCTGTTGAAACCCTTTTCACTGTAGTTGGGGTTAGAAATAGCATCCTTTCATCCTTATCTCCTGTTTTTATTCTGGAGAGAGCCACGCAGACCTGTTTCCTAATGAAATCCTCTTTGGAAATACCTCTCATTTATTTATTTATTTTTTTCCCACATTGTCTGTCTCAAGAGTTCTTAGCTTTTATTGTGTTTATGCTTCAGCTGAAGCTGAGGTAGTGAGAGTCCCATTTTAACATCATGTTACAGTGATCTGGGCTTCTGGAGTAGAACTGCTTATTTCCTTTTACTCAAATTCCCCATCCTAGAAAATAAAGACGCTTAAGGAAATGTAAAAAGGAACAAAAAAATGACTTCTTGTAAGATGATCATTTATCATTTTTTATTTGCTATTTTTATAATTTAAAACAGTACAGGTAAATCTTACTTTAATGTCCATTAAATTGGAGACTACAAACTTCCATTTATAACTGATATGCAAAGTTGTGAAAGGCTCCACATAATAAACATGTAAGCATAACTTACTGAATGTTTGTATGACCAATATGATACATTATAGGCAGTGCAATTCCAGAAGTAAAAGACATAATCCCATAAATTTTCTTAATGGTACTATACTAGATTGAATAGAGATCCCTGGAAGATGCGTCCACATCTTAACCCCTGGAACCTCTGAATGACCTTATTTGGAAAAAGCATCTTTTGCAAACATAATTATATTAAGGATCTTGAGATGAGATTAATCAGGATTATCTGAATGGGTCCTAAATCCAATGATAAGAGTCCTTTTAGGAGACAAACAGAGGTGAAAGAGAGGGAGAGGAAAGAAGGCCATGTTCCAGAGGGAGACAGAATTGGGGTGATGCAGCCACAAGGCCTGGTGACCAGCAGAAGCCAGAGGAGGTGGGGAAGCAATCGTTCCTAGAGCCTCCAGAGCAAAGGTAGCCCTGCCAAAGCTGATTTTGGACTTCTAGTCTGCACAAGTGTGAGAGAAGAAATCTCAGTTGTTTTAAGCCACCCAGTTTGTAGTAATTTGTTACGATAGCCTCAGGAAGTTAAAACAGTATGTTCTTGGGCGCCTGGGTGGCTCAGTTGGTTAAGCAACTGCCTTCGGCTCGGGTCATGATCCTGGACACCCGGGATCGAGTCCCACATCAGGCTCCCTGCTCGACAGGGAGTCCGCTTCTCCCTCTGACCCTCTTGCCTCTCGTGCTCTCTATCTCTCATTCTTTCTCTCTTAAATAAATAAATAAAATCTTAAAAAAAAAACAAAAAACGTATGTTCTTAGGGAACTCATTAGGTTAGCTTCAACTACCTTGAAAAATAACCATGTGTGGCACAAACACCATTAATTTTTACTTATGCTTAATTTGACCATCCAAGGAAGGTGATCAGGGTGGCAAAGAGCTCTTCCCACCAGAGTCAGGTCCTTTCTTCTTTTGTCGCCTTTTTTCTCCGACCTTGCCATACTCTGCATTCATTCAGGAGAGGAGGGAAAGAGAGGGTGAAGTCAAATACACTCTGTGAAAGGTACCACTCATCACTTCTGCTGCCGTTCTGTTAGAAGAGAACTTGGCCACAATGCTGCATCTAAATGCATGAGAATATTCGCTATCATGTGCATTGCTATAATCCTACACGTATGGTTGAGGGAAAGAGATGTTCTGGTGAAATGCTAGCAGGATCTGCCAAACTGCGTGGAACTCCGTTGAAATTAGAATTTTCGAAAATTAAAGTCAAATTAATTAGAATTTTCCAAAATTAAAGTCAAATTAATATTTTCAAATCATTAGTAACATCTATGAAATTTTAAGTATATATTCAAATATGCAGCTTTATTTGTCCTTTACATGATGTTCTGTCATTTTCAGAATGTGCACAGACACATTGTCTACATCATTCTTCTAAGGCAAAATAATTACAATAAAGTAATTTTGCTGGAAATGATTCACACATTCTACTTGGAGATTAAAAAAGCAGAAATCCAATCAGCAAATTTTCTAATTTAAAGATTTTAAAAGGGTTGAATAGTCATTTCTTGAATCAAATTGCTTCTTAAATCTAATCATTACTTACTGCATTTTAGGGGCATTAAACAATCACAATATGTAACTATGCTTTCATTAAAACATTCACAAGGCAAAAGTTATAGATGTACCTTAAATATCTTAAAATATGTCAGATGAAGATCAGGGAAACACCTAAAATATTGAGAAATCTCTTGTATTGTTAGTAACAACAAAATCTACTCCTTTCTAAAACAAAACAAAAAAAGAGTGAATTCTGTCAGACAAACGGTAAATATGAAACTTGCTTTTCACCCTAGTAGCTAATTAAATATCTTGACCTATGCATTTTGAAGATTGTGCTTAGTTTCTTCTGTATAAAATGATAAATATTACGTTTTAAGAACCTCTTAAATGCCTTACTTAGTTAAATAGCTAATTTACATCTTCCAGTGTCATCACACATTATTTCAATTAATTTTTAACCTTAAATAAGCTAATGATGGGGCGCCTGGGTGGCTCAGTCGGTTATGCATCTGCCTTCGGCTCAGGTCATGATCCCAGGGTCCTGGGATCCGGTCCCGCATCAGGCTCCCTGCTCCTTGGGAGCCTGCTTCTACCTCTGCCTCTCTCTCTCTCTCTCTGTCTCTCATGAATAAATAAATAAAATCTTTAATAAATAAATACATAAAGCTAATGAGTGTTAGAGTAGATAAAGCAACATAGAAAGCAATTCACAAAAGATGGTGTGATGGTTGATTTTGTGTATTGACATGGTTAGGCCCTACTATCTAATTATTTAAGCAAACACTAAATATTTCCGTGAAGATATTTTGTAGGTAGGACTAACATTTGAAGTCAGTTGAATAAGCAAAGATTACCCTCAAAAATGTAGGTGGGCCTTATTTAATAAGTTGAATGCCATGATAACAAAAACAAGTTTCCTAGAAAATAAATTTTGCTCAAGTTATAGCATCAACTCTTGCTGGAATTTCTAGCCTGCCCTACAGACTTCATACTTGTTAGTGCAATCACATGAGCCAATTCCTTACAATAAATCTTTTTTATTTTTATATAAAGATTTATATACAACAAATCCTTCTTTCTCCCTTTCTCTCTCTGCGTCCTTCTTCCCTCCCTCCCTCTTTCCCCTCACACCCCCCCCGTGGATATATATATACATATATACACACACACACACACACACACACACACACACACATATATATATATATATATTTCCCCCTATTTGTTCTGTTCTCTGCAGAATCCTGACTGAGACCATTTTATGAAAACACACAACCATTATTCTCTTCTGCTTTTGTTTCACTTATTGGATACGTAGAGCCTAAGTGGATGATAATGACTTATTTTAAGCTTGTTTACCTGCTAAATTTTATAGAATTTGTTCTAATATATCAAGTATCAGGGACTCAAGGAGGATATTTTACCTCCAATAAAGACAAGGTCTAGATGCTAGTATTAATAAAAAAGTACATTTTAACGTCAAATTCCTGGTGGAGGAAATAATACAGTCCTATTAAAGCCCTGTGAAATCTAGAGTTTGGCCAAAATGGGGCCAACCATCAGGACAGAGGCGTCTGAAATGACAAATAAATAATGTTTTCCTAAGATTGGATAATGTAGGAGTGAAAAAGAATGTGGGATAAGATGTGGAGTCAGAAGAGATGAGACATGGTGCCTACTTTATGTTTATGAATTTGGATGCCAGGAAACTCAAACTATACAGGTTCTGTTGATGCAACTTTAAACTGAGAAATAATGTTTTTATTATTTGCCATATAAATTATCTTAAGAATGAAGAAAGTACTAACTTATGTAAGAGGGTGTGGAGTTTAAAAATACTGATTTACAGAATTTTTTTGCAATTCTTGTTAAGTTCCTGAAGTTTAATAGAGATTACTGTACATCTCTTGCTTTTCACCAGTAGCAAGTTCTTTTTTCCATGAGTTAGCCGTGCAGACTGTACAGTCTAAAATAGAGAGAGTCTAGCAAGCTGGAAACCTGGCGAGATCTAGTTCTGCTTCCTGTAAGACTTAGCTAATATCTACACAGACCTCATAATACATTCCCTCTGATCTACTTTAAACAGTTTTATAGCTACATAACCATAAAAGATTAATGCAAGCAAACAGAGTTAAAATAGAGAAATGATGGTGATACTTTAACTAGTTACTGTCTGGGTAGGATAGGTCATTAGGACTATTGCTTATGAATATCTGTGCTTGTAATGGGGAAGGATATGTGGCTTACAATCTGTGAGAAATAGCAATTTTAGGTGATATTTACTTTGATTGGAGGTAGGATGATTTAAAATGTAATAGTATCCAAATGCTAACAATTATTGAAAACTAAAATGATGCTGCTACTATCAAGAGAGGCAGAAAAGCAGTACAAAAAGACACCAAAGCAGTCTTCCTCTTCTAACTGTGCAGACAATTGGATATTTCAAAATGTAATCTGCATAAGGATAGTCTAAGCTATGACGTTGTAACAGACATTCCCAAAACCTCTATGCCTTAAAACAACAAGAAATTATTTCTTTTCTAAATATTACATTTATTCTAGGACCCAAGCTAATGGGTACCACACCATGTACAATAAAGCTGGCCATGGTGACAAGAGAGAGACGAACTTTTACAGGACCCAACCTCTGTACCATTGACAAGAAGAGCCTAAGAAATAAAGCTTTGCTGTTTTATGCCACTGGGATTTTGAGGTTGATTTTGTTACAGAATAAACATTTCTCTCCTGACTGATATAGATATTAACACCTAAAGCAGGTGATCAATGGGAATGGCTCATCAGTTTACATGGAAGATATGCATATCAGAATCTGGAAAACAAATCTGCATAAACACTATGCAGTGGCAAAAACAAACAAACAAACAAACAAAAAACAGCTGTGCCTGACAATACACTAAAGGTGCCTTACAGATTACTCCTCTCATTACTCCAAAAAAAGAAAAAAGACAAAAGATTTTGAGCAACAAAATTCTATTAAAATTAATAATGTGGAAAAAGGTGTGTTAGTCTATATTAAAATCACTTAGCAATTACGCTAAACCTCTCCATTTATGAGAGAAATTCAGCCAATTTGGGGCAATATTTTCAGTACAAAAGATTAACAAAACTAAATCTCACAGTATTGCACACTGAAAAAATTGTGGAAAGAAAGTCTTATGATTGTTTGGTGGTAATGCAAATTGACAAAACCTGTCTGGAAAGTATGTTGTAGTTATAGATTTCAGTAGGTGCCCATTTTCATACCAAGACATAAACCTCTGGGGAACTCGTCTATATGTAAAATTGAGACACCTATGGAATTATTCAGAGAAGCAATGGTTATAATGCTACAAAAATAGAAATAATCCAAATGTCACAATAGGAAATGGACATATGGATTACGGTAAATTACACAAAAGGATACTATCTAGAGAGGGAAAAAAAAGTGCAAAGAAAAGAGAGAGAGACAAACCAAGAAATAGACTCTCAACTAAACTATAGAAAACAAACTAATGGTTACCAGCGGGGAGGTGGGGGGGGATGGGTGAAATAGGTGATGGGGATTAAGGAGGACACTTGTTAGGAGCACTGGGTGATGTATGGAAGTGTTGAATCACTAAATTCTACACCTGAAACTAATATAACACTGTATGTTAACTCTACCAGAATTTAAAGTTAAAAAAATAAAAGTGCAGCTATAAACATAAAGCAGGGATAAGACTCAAACATATAACATTGAGAAAAAAAGTTACAAAACTCTACATGTAGTAAAATATGCTTCTTAATAATGTATAAAATGCATATTCCTATTATTCAAAATTTTAATTTAACAAAATATTATTTGGGAATCCATACAAATTGAAGAAAGCTATAATACAAAATAGATAAAAGTGACTACTTGCCCAGTGCAAGCCAATTCATATAATTAGGGAAAGGCATATGAAAAAAATAAAAATGTATAAAACTTAATTTGTATATTTAAGAACTGACAGACAATGAAATGAGCTAAGAAAATCCAAATAACTGCAATGAAAAGAAGATTTTGCACCTTCCAAAATAGATGATGTGGGAATTAAGAGAAATTATTTTTTCTTCATTAGAAGATTTCGAGAAGTTGAAATGTGTACAGATTTCTATAGATATATGGGATTTAGAGAGAATGACAAAGTAACCAGGCATTTGCTTTGACCTCACATCTCTGATTTGTGAAATGATTGGATTATACCAAAGCACCTCCAGGCCCTATCCTGTTTAACATTCTAGAATTCAGGGGTTTTATAGGGGGATTCAGTGTCTTGTGTTGGGGGGTGGGGTTGATTGGGGCGTGAGGTACAACAGGATTTATGGTTTGCGAGTTTTTGTGCTGTACTTACAAGAAAACAAGGACTACAGCTATAAAACTGAAGGACAAGATTTTAAGGAACCTTTTAGTCACACTTCGTTTCACAAAACATAATTCACAGATTTTTCCATTTTCAAGAAAACACAGTGGTTTTGTTTTGTATTGCCTACCAAAACAAGAGAAAGAGTTTGTTCAGCTAATGTAAATAATTATTTGAATGCTAAACCTGTCAACTTCAATTTTTCCATTCCTCACCTCACATCTTAATTTCTTTCTAAATGAAATTATTCCCATTACTGGCATAACTTTCTCTCTCTCTCTCTCTCTTGCTCTCTGTCTCTCTCTGAATTGAATAGATATATATCTACTTACATAAAAATGTGTCTTTGTGCCTTATTAAGCTTCATCTTCCATAATTTACATCAAGCATCTACTCCAAATTATCTTTCTTGCAAAAAATTATTTTCAGTATTCTTCAGTATATATTTATAATTATATAGATTAATAAATTTCTACTTATGGATACCTTTCATTTTCAGTATAGTAATACTTATTTTTCCAAATGGTGATTTATGGGTACTTTATAATTAGAAATTATTTTGAGTCACCAAGTTGATTTTAAAATTAAATATATTCTACACACTAAATCTTTGAAGATCAGTAACATCTTTCTTGCATATTTTAGTTTTATGCCCTCAAGTTGAAAAGCTATAGTATTTCTCTAATCCAATTCTAAGCCTGGCAAAATTTACTATAATTTATACTTATTTACTTTACTCAGTTTCTTATTATTAAAGTTTGTACAGAATTCAGTGGTTTTTTCCCCCTATTGAATTGTTATGCTCCACATCTGATGACATAGTACATTCATTAAAATGAAAGAGTTTTAAAATTTGTTAATTTTTCCACGATTTGTATGTAAATTCTTAACGTAGTGGGTAAAATGTTTGTTGTTTGCTAAATTATTTCAAAACCAAAAAAATATTAAATGTAATATACTCTTTGACCTTAAAAATTTTAAATGCTATTTCATGGTATTTTTCCTAACAAAAAGGCATTATGTTTTTAATTACCCATTATTAAATATTACATCAATCCTCCCTTCTTCCTAAAGGATGACACATTTAATCATCAGGTAACTTCATAGATTAAGCTGCAATGATCTCATTTCCCTTTTTTTCTTGATGTGGCTTCCTAGCTAGAATCTTCCTTATCTTGCCTCCCCTAAGGCAATGTTAAAACAGATTCTGGCAGAAATTCAGTAATTTCTGAGATGCTTGATTCCCTCTTGCTGATTGTCACTGAAAACAATTGAACATCATTTCCTTGAATATGTTAGTGCTACAAACTAGCTCTTTACTTTTGACAACACTCAGTTCCAAATCAGTGACTTTTTCAATTATTCTTATTCCTTCAATTTTTAATTCTTTTCTGCTTGAGAGAATTGCTGTTGGTGTCTCAATTGGTGCTTAGCATTTCTTTAATGTAGGTGAGTTTATTTTGAAGAGTATTTTAGAGAAAACTCTCTCCTTGACTATGTATGGTTTCATTGCTGTGCTAAATTTTTATACTTGATTAAAAAAAATTATTCTTATTCTCTCTAAAAGAGAATGAATGACAAATACTGGCTATAGTAACTTAAAAATGTACAATGCACAGTCACATATTCAAATGTCTAAGAAATAGAAATCTGTTTAACTTTGTTTAACAAAGCATTTCACATATTACCAGCTACTCATATCCAACAAAATTGTTCAAAACACGAGGGAAATAGAGGTTTAAAACTGTTTTGGGGGCTGCCTGCATGGCTCAGTCAGTTGAGCATCCAGCTCTTTGGTTTCAGCTCAGGTCATGATCTCAAGGTGGTGAGATCCAGTCCTACAGCAGGCTCCACGTTCACCACAGTTCTGCTTAAGATTCTCTTCCTCTCCCTCTTCCCCTTCCCCCACCCCATGTGTGCTCTCTCTCTCGCTCAAATAAATAAATCAAATCTTTAAAAAAATAAAATAATAAAACTGTTTTGGGTAGGACGTCTCACTTCAGTTGAGGCGGAATTTATAATGTTCTAACTACTTCTAAGAACTATGGTTTCATCTGTTTTCGGTGGGCTATCATATTACACAAGAAGACATAGCTGTGAAGTTCTAATAACAGAAAACTGAAGAAGAATATGAAGAAGTAGGAAAGAAACCAGCAACCTCCTTTTAAGAAAGAAGGCCTTCAAGATGTCCATCGACAGATGAATGGATAAAGAAGATGTGGTATATATACACAATGGAATATTATGCAACCATCAAAAGGAATGAGATCTTGCCATTTGCAACGACGTGGATGGAACTGGAGGGTGTTATGCTGAGTGAAATAAGTCAGTCAGAGAAAGACATGTATCATATGACCTCACTGATATGAGGAGTTCTTAATCTCAGGAAACAAACCGAGGGTTGCTGGAGTGGTGGGGGGTGGGAGGGAGGGGGTGGCTGGGTGATAGACATTGGGGAGGGTATATGCTATGGTGAGTGCTGTGAATTGTGTAAGATGGTTGAATCACAGATCTGTACCTCTGAAACAAATAATGCAATATATGTTAAGAAAAAAAAAGAAGAAGATAGCAAGAGGGGATGAATGAAGGGGGGGAAATCGGAGGGGGAGACCAACCATGAGAGATGATGGACTCTGAAAAACAAACTGAGGGTTCTAGAGGGGACGGGGGGTGGGGGGATGGGTTAGCCTGGTGATGGGTATTAAAGAGGGCACGTTCTGCATGGAGCACTGGGTGTTACGCACAAACAATGAATCATGGAACACTACATCCAAAACTAATGATGTAATGTATGGTGATTAACATAACATAATAAAATAAAAAAAAGAAGAAAGAAGGCCTTACTAGAGAAACAATCATGTGCTATTAGTTTAGATGGGAAAAGTAGAGTAGGGAAGCAGAAGGATTTCTTATAGAAGACTACAGTTTTAATGTGAAACAGAATGTAACTACAAGTGAAAATATGTGCCTAGTTCTTCCTATGAAAGAAAATGTGTAGAGTATGTAATGCCAAAAAAAAAAAAAAGTATCACTGTGTGTAAGCCGTGTGTTTTAACATGGGGCCCCGGTTAGCTCAGTTGGTGGAGTGTGTGACTCTTCATCTCAGGGTTATGAGTTCTAGCCCTACATTGGGTGTAGAGATTACTTAAAATAAAATCTTAAAAATAAAGGAAAAGAAAAAAGAAATGAATAAGAAATAGTTCATGATGTGGGGATTTTCTATTAGAAAATACCAAATGTCAGAGCCATGACTAAAATAAATAAAGGCTAAGCACTCCCTAGATTTAAGTTGCATATCTCAAAATAGATAAAAATTTTCTGAGGAATTCTAGAGAAGGTTGCCAACATAGGTAGGTTACCATTTATTAAATAAGCCGGATGCCTAAAACCGTGCTTATTAAGAACAAAATGTCTGTTGTGTTTTCTTAGAGTTTAAAAAATACCACCACTGCAATATTTGAGCGATTTTATGTAATTTTTTAACCTACAAAATCAATTCAATGAGATTTAAAAAAAATATTTTCTTCATCAAATTTGTTGGACTTATGGGTGTTGGGGAATGAATAATAATAAAGCAGCTAATAACCCTACAAATTATTCCCTTCACAATTTTGATATTTAATTCAGTTAGTTTAATATCCTACTACACATGCAGATTGGCATCAAAGAAATAGTCATCACTGTCTCAAAAGGAAATTCCAGAAAATATCAACCCCTAATACTCTTTAATGTAGAGAGTATATTTTATAGAAAAGCACAGAAACTGACTCTGAAAAGTGATGCACGAAAGCCAAAATCAGAAAGCAAAGGAAGTTGATTTTGATTATTTTCACATATACATCAGAGAAACCCGGAGGTAAACATTTATGATCATAATTCTATGTCTAAAATCTGTTTCCTTAAGTGTAAAATAGCTTACTAATTAAGCAAAATATAAATATTCTACGTGTCAAAAATCATTGTGTTAGTTTTCCAGTGTTTTTTTTTTCTTTTTTAGTTAAATACAATATAAGGATGCATTTTAAAATTCAGTAAAAAAGAGTAAATGCTCAATAGATATTTAACGAATTGAATTCAAATCAGACACATCTTTGATGTTTCTCCCAGTTGTATATCAAGTTCTTTGGATTATGCATATTGGAGAAAAGATTTAGGAGTAAAAGACGTGAAATAAAATTCTTTATTTCACTTTATTTAAAATGAATCTGGCTCTCAAATGTGAATTTTTATTTTGATTCATTTAAATTTAAGGTGGCTCTAAGGTGTAGATTCTTATAGAAAAATATCAATAATTTTTTTAAAGATTTTATTTATTTATTTATTTGAGAGAGAGAGTGAGAGAGAGCATGAGAGGGGAGAGGGTCAGAGGGAGAAGCAGACTCCCTGCTGAGCAAGGAGCCCGATGCGGGACTCGATCCCGGGACTCCAGGGTCCTGACCTGAGCTGAAGGCAGTCGCTTAACCAACTAAGCCACCCAGGCGCCCGAAAAATATCAATAATTTTATAATAACCCAGAACAGTGTAAGGAATTGAAATACAGGAAATAAGCCTCAAAGGTTACTGCTGATTGAATAAAGAATTCTTTATGAAGGAAAGTTTGTAAATATTTTATTTCTCAAATTAAAAATGAAAGAAAGGCCACAAATATTTAGCTTAATAAACTTTAGCGTAATTGGTAAATGCAGCAAATCGTGTGCTCCTAAGTTATTAGGAATACCACTTCTCCTTTTGTCTACTTCTGTTTTTGCCTACATGCTTTTTTTGTTTTATAAATCTCGTAGATTCTGAATAAACTACCATGTTTAAACTTTTTACTTAACTGTCCATTTTAGGAATGATATTTAAAATGGAGAATAAATACCGAAAAAGACTGATCAGCAAACATCCATTATCAATTACATCAGTAAATATCATTGGCAATAAGGGGCACAACTAACCTTCCAGGGATGATTTTGGGGGCAAAACAATATACTTAATTGCTTTCCAGTCCTGCACTGATGAGGTTGTTTAAGACTTCCTTAATTTTTAATGTGATTTTAATTTTGAAGGAACAATGCCAAGGCTTAATTATACTTCTTCACCCTTATGGGCAGTTTTCATCCATGGATATAACAGTATCTACAAGTGCTATTCCTTTTTTATACACAGGAAGGAAATTAAGCCTAGAGAAGAGCTAAGTGACTAGCTAAAGGTCATAGAACTCATCAGTAGAATGGCTGTACAAGTAATAGAACCACAGATGTCTCTTCTAATCCTATCTACCAACTCAAGAAAATTTCCATTCGTTCACTGCCTAGTTTTCCTATAAAAATGTGAAGAGACACTGACAACTTCTTGACCAATGATGGGTTAGACAGAAAACTTACAAACTTGGAGATTTTGTCTTAATAATTTCACTTGTTATCGAGATCGTTCTTACAAAAAAGATATTATAAAATTAAGCTCTGATATATTTAGAATTCTATCAATTCAAAGTAGTATAATACCTGGACACTCAGTATTGATTCTTTTTAGACTGAATTGTACAGACATTGCCCTATCATATGTCCTTGAATCAGTATTGCAGAAATCCAATTGCCCTACCCTTAACCTTTTCACGAAGGCTGATTTTAGCTATTGTGTGTATGAGGCCTGTAAAATAGCAATGTCCCCGTGGGAATCATGATAATGGAAATTAAACAAACAGGTACTGAAGCAAGCTTAACAATTCAATGTCACAAGCAGGAAAATATATGCAGCTCTAAATTTTATCACAATTAGCTCCTGTCGGTTTGTTATACACTTCAACATTCAATGTGAAAATTGAAATTATCTATTTACCTTCAAAAATTTTTAATGATGTATTATTATCTACTTGCCATGAAAACTATATAATATTGATTGGAGTCTCTTGACAGAGAAAGCATGTAAGCTAATATGTCAGCAAAGCATCCCAAAAGCAACTGATGCTTTTTCTATTGATTTCTCAACCTTGGAAAAAGACCATGAGTTCCCAAACATGCTCTGAGAAATACTCCTTAGAGAGAGGACTATATCTGTGTGCATATTATTTCAAAATAATATTATAGTGCTTTTGAGCCCTAGATTGACATTAAGTTCATTTCAAACTTTGTATAGAGGAAGATGTTAGTCTTTCTCAGAAAAAACTTACATAGATTTGAGTTTACATATTGATACTTTAGAATACGATTAAGGCCTTATGTAAAACAGGGACTTCCTTGCTACTTTTTTCCATCCCAGTATGTAATCTATCTGTTACTTATTGTTTTTTCCCAAAGTTTAAAATTCTTCCTTATCATCTGCTATCTTTGACTTTTGTTCCATATATAATGGAGTTGCTTTTAAGAGTTTAAGTCCAGGAAAAAAAAAAATGGGAGAAAAAATCTGTATGACACTGAGCCAACATTGAGCAGGTCCCAGACAAAGGAGGATATTAACGAAGGTGAGGCCGTCTGGACTTTTGTCATCTATTTTGCTTTTCTTCTCAAAGCATTTGCTGAGAACTCAGGCAGTGGGATGCTGCTAAGAGTCAGAAAAGCTGACAGAGATTTAGGCTCCCTCACAGGACAGAGGAGACCAAAAAAAAAAAAAAAAAAGTGGGTTGGAAATGCGGAGAAGTGAGCTGAAACATCAGTTTGATCCCCGAGGCATTTGCACATTACTCTGGCTAAGCCAGGAGGGTAAAGTGCCAAGTTGAAAGTGGCTGAAAGAAAGCATAGCAGAGCTCTCAGTAATGTCATGATACTAAGGAGCCGAAAGTTGGAGTTCAGGAAGGAACAAGGAAGATCCTGGGAAACAATGACCCCTGGAGCTCAATGACACCTATGAGCACCGCTTTTCAAGATAGACTGAGGCTTGGGGGACTAAAGCCAGCCCTAGTCCCTGGACTGAAGGAACTTACTCTCCCCTAGACCCTCACACAGGATAATGTGCGTCTTCTCGGGAGGGAGATAACATCACTGTAGAGATGCTGTCAGTTCCTTAAGATCTCCCTGGACCTTTACTATACTATTCTTTACTATACTGTTTACCAGTGCCATTTCCAAATCCTAGAACCTCCATCTCCTTGCTGCGGGCTTTCTGTGGCTGCCAGAGCCCAGTGGTCCAGCATTAATATGGCTGGCCAGCAATGGTGGGGAGTTAATCACTCTCTACTCATCACAAGCAGACCTTACCTAATGACAGATGCTTTAGCTCCCTTGCCCCTTGCATGAGGCATCTCTGAAGTGCATGCTCTCAACTATATCTGAGACTTCCTCAGTGGGAATGGGCTTCCTTTTCCCATAGTAGTGATGAGTTTGATAATAGATATTTTATTGGCTCCTTTTCCTGTCCCTCCCTGACTTCCTCACTCCCCTACAGGCATTTCCTGGACCTCTCAAATAAACTGCTTGCATTCAAATTCTTGTCCTTGTTTGTGCTTTTGGAGGAACCCAAACTAATACAAGTAGTCAATACTTCTATACTTTATATACCTGGTTTTCAATAGACAACAATTAGTCACACTAAAAAAACAGAACAAAGAAGGGGAAAAGTTGAAACAGACCCTCAAATAACGATAGATGCTGATTTCAAAATACAGTCCTTAAAATAACTGGTCTTTAATCAATCTTCATAATTCCATAACATATATTCACGATCGAAGGAAACAGGAATATGTCACCCCAAAATATGCCTTTAAGCATACACATGGTTTTGAGTTAAAGGCACTTAAAAAAACAGTAGGTGTAAGAAGGGTATTCTCACCCTTCCCTTTTTCTTCTTGAAAGCAGAAAATAAAACCCCCATATGGAAAATGTCCTCCCAATAACAGGAGGAAAGAAATATTCCTGTCATCAAGAACAAGAACCTGAAACCAAAAAATTTCTGTACAAACAGACCTTGTTGAAATAATTATCTTACTTTAAATAATTTAGTTATTTTACCATTTTTTTCTTTGTTCAACTTAATATAAAAGCATTTGGGTTTTGCCACTTATTTCGGTCTTTATTCTTTATGAAGCCTTCAGTATCATGAAAAACCTGCATTAATTTTTATGCTTTGCTCCTGTTAATCTGTCTTGTGCCAATTTAAATCCTTAGGACCAGCCAAAAACCCTGAGAGGTTAAAAATAAAGTTTTGCCTCTCCTACACAAGGAAGAGTTTTAAGAGTTTTCAAACTATTACATATACATATAAAGGTTCCTGTTTCATATTGGCAAGTTCTCATGCCCAAACCCACCGGTTTTCTTAGTCTTGAGTTTGGCTACTGCTTAGTTTTCTTGTTGTCATATCTATATTTGCACTTTTATTCATCATTTCTAAAATTAGAATGGACAGTGCACGGTCTACCCACTTTTTCCTAGGATGAAAATTTGCTTTGGCTTTTATCCTCCTGCTTCTGTTCTCACTATAGGATCCTCTATTTTCCAGAGTTGTAAAGCAATCATGCCTGCAATTGAAGCCTGTCCAATTTATATTTAACGGATATTGTTTAATTTGTGAATTTCCTATTTTGAGAATTCTCAAAGTCCCTTCTCTCATCTTACTGTGCTGAGTACTTTGTAATCATTTGATAAATCTTTTATCGCATCACTTTACAATGATGGTTAGGAATCTATTTGCTGTATTTTGATTCTCACTATATTTTCCTCTCATAAAATAAATAAGCCTTTGATAAAACACACAGCGTCCAAAAGGGTAGATATGACAGGGTAAGAAGACAGGCTAGTTTAAACAATTTTAATGCTGAGTGATAGATATTACAGATTTTCTCATACCTTGTTTGCTTTGAATGCATGCAGTTTTTCCCCTCACACTATAATGCAAAGAGAAAATACTTCCAAGTATATATTTTTTCTGAATCTAACCTCTACTAGAGTCAAGTTTGAGCACAGTAATTTTGAGTTCATGCCTCCAACAGTTATTGAACATATAATTTTGTTAAGCTATTTCTACCAAATACTTGGTAGATTTTTTCAAATTTAAATTGCATTAACCAATAATTAAAAAAAAAAACGTAGTCTGTCAAAATCAAACCAATTTGACTTGTGGATAATGATTTATTTTGCAAAACAGGCTGTGTAAGGAAAACCTCATAATCCATTCTCCTTCCATTATATCTTATATTTCTTTCTATCTTGATTTAGAGTATATTAAAATGATTAAATACACAAGGTTTTATGAATTTGTTTTCAAGGAGTAAGAAAGAGAAGCACATTATATGAGCCTTATTTTGTCCACTACCAAGTCTCTTAATTTCTTTAGAAACAATGAACTGAACAAAGTCACTTAGTCACTTGGACTGAGAACAGATTGAATTAGCAAATAATTCAGTCATCCCAATTTTGCATTTGTTGCAGATCCTAAAAATTACCCACCCCTACATGGGTGGGGTCGAAAAATTACCACTACATTAAAACCTTGAGGAGAAGAAAGAAGAGTTTTCATAACTTGCTTTGGCATTGTCTAAAACATCCAATTTTGTATGTAGCTGGTTTTGTTTTGCTTTATTGTTTTTTTCCTTTGCCATGTGCCCTGTGACTACTTCAGACTGGTAACCTGATGGGATTTGGGAACCCATCTCTTTGACTGATTCCTTATCTTCTTCTTTACTTCATAGTACCTTGCCCTGTACACAGTGTGGACTCTAATAAATATTTGATGGAGAAAGATCTAGTAGCAAGAAAACAAGCTGGCAAGACGTAGAGAGTGAAATCTATGGAAGAATAATTAGGGAGGAACTCCTTGTTCATGTGCACCCTGGTAAAACACTGAGGAAAAGCTTCAAAGTGATTTGAAGTGAACTCTCCCAGATAATCAACAGTGACCTAGTTAAAACTGTAAAGACTGATATAAAATTGGCTCTGTAGAGGGCATTTTTCCATCTACTAAAATGTCGTGTGTAACCAATAAGAGCATGTGAAAAATTACGAAGTAAAACGAGTTTCTATTTTGCCCAACTCTTTCCCTCTGTGTATTTTTCTTTTTATCCATCAATGAGTTATCCTTTTCTCCCTATTAATATAAAAAGTATCCACTCACAGCTATCCCCATGTCTCTTACCCATGTTTAGAAAACATGCTCTGCGCAGACATATCCCTCTTTCTTTCCCGCATCATGATTGACCTCACATGTCTCATTCCATCAAGTCACAGTCAAGCGGGTCCATTTTTCTATCTCTAAGAAACTACTTTCCATATTTATTAGATGAGGGACTCTACTTACTACATACTCCTCATATTCCCTTCCATGTGCAGAGAGCTCATGATTACCTTCATTTTGTCCCCTCACTTAACCCCATCCTTGGGAATATAGAGTGAATAACCTGAAAAGTTGAGTTTTGAGAAGAAACGGAGTTATATGTACCCAAGATTCTTCCTCTTCTTCTTGGGAATAATGTTGCCACCTGAAGCTCCTATTTTCCTCCATTTCTCCATGCCAGAACTTTCTATCTGTATTTAAATCTGTTTAATTCAGGGCGTAAGGATTAGAATACTTGCCCACATATATGATCTGATCCTCCAACTTAGCCTGTATCAAAAAGGAAATGATATTTTGACCTCCATATGTTGCTATCCTTGTTTCTCAGTAGGTTAAGAATTGATGTGGCAAACAAGGCTGCTAATTATTTTGTGTCCTCTTAAATCAAATCTAGTTAGCAGTCCTTCCTGGTAGACAACAACCTTGTCTAACACTAAACATTGGAGCTTTTGTCTAAAGAAAAGGGACCTGGAAAGAAAACAGTTTTCCCTACTGACATGAAGATGTTGCCTGAGTCAAAGTTCATATTTTATTCACATACACTGATCATTTCTGAATTTTTTTCTGATGTTGTTATACAAACTGGAATGATTTTTACTTTAAAAACAGACAAATAGAAAATAAGTAAAGGAGATTATACAAAAACAAGAATCTAACGAAACTACTGGAAGAGGTACAGCTTGTCCCAATATCCTCTCCTAAGCAAATGGTCATGAGTCAATTCCAAATGGATTAAAAAAAAAAATTTGACCCCAACATTGGCTCTGTAGCAAAAAAATCTAGAACAACAAAGAGTCATCCTTATATTTACTTCAAATAACTATGGCTTCACCCTGGTGCCATGCTTTGGCAGGCATGTATGGCAACCCTCCTGCCACCCACATGTCCACAGAGTTAGGGGTTCAGTAAGGTCAATGGATGTTTAAAGTCAGAATCCATACTCAAGTTCCCCTTAAGGCCGACTTTGGACACACACGACTGACCTCAGAAATCCCTGGATGTGCTATATGCTTGCGTTGAGTCCTACAAGTTAGGAGCAGGTCTATAAGGGTCTTCCATAAAATAAACCAGAGGAAGAAGTGTAAGATTCCCTGAGGGATTTGCAATTCATAGAAAGAGAACATTTAATAGGATACCTGTGTCTTGTCTTGGACCAAATGAAAGCTTCTTTGGTATTCAGTTGGTCCGTTATTATTTATGATAAATCAATAAAACTGTATTTACAGATTAAGCCATGTTAGATTGCATGTATCTTCTCAGTAACCTTGAAATGATAATTAATATTAACAATGACAGCTTAGATAGTAAGAGAAGTTGATGTTTCTTCTCTTTTTCTGTCTCTAAATATCAATATTCTTCATTTCTCTTTTACTCAATTTTTTCTTTTTTTTCTATGCTTCCTACTTTGGCCTCAGCCAAAATATTTACTTCTATGAATATGACTCTTAACCATTCCCTCTAATATCAGTATTCATATTACATATTTCTCTTTTTAATGGCTTTATTGAGGTATAAATTGCCTATAATCAAATTGACCATTTTTAAGTATACAATACATTGATTTTTAGTAAATTTACCGATTTATGTAACCATTACAACAATCCACTTTTAGAATATCTCCAGCATCCCATAAAGATCCCTCATGGGCATTATCAGATATTCCCTGTTCTCATATCCAACCCCAAGAAAGCATTAATTTACCTTTTCTCTATAGATTTGTGTTTTTTTAATAGACTTTAGTATTTAAAACAGTTTTAGCTTTATAGAAAGTACAGAAAGTTCTCATATATCCCAAACACTTTTTCCCAAGTTATTCACACCTTTAGGTACTATGGTATATTTGTCACAATTAATGAACCAATACTGATACATTTTTATCAACTGTAAAGTTGAAATCAGTGTCAGTCCTCCAATTTTGTTCTTCTTCAGGATTGTGTTGACTGTTCTGTGCTTATTGCTTTCTATATAAACTTCAGAATCATTTTCCTTTTAAATCTACAAAATTGCTTGCTGGTATTCTCCTCAGGATTTCATTGAACCTATAGATCAACTTGGGAAAAGTAGACAGTTGAAGAATGTTGGGACTTCCTATCCACGAACACACAATATCTTTTTATTTATTTACATCTCGTTTGGCTTGTCTCATCAGGTAGTTATGGTTCTCTACATATGTTTTGAACATATTTTGCTAAGACCTAAATATTTCATATTTTGGTGCTGTTATAACTGGTATTATGTTTTTATTTTCAAATTCCAATTGCTTATTATTGGTGTATAGGAAAATAATTGACATTTGTATATTAACTTTGCATCTTGGGACCTTACTCTGTATTAGTTACAGAATTCTTATAAATTTTTTTGTGATTCTTGGGATTTTCTAGATGGACTATCATGTTATCTTTGAATAAAGAGATTTATTTCTTCCTCTCCTGTTTACATAGCTTTTGTTTTCCATTTTTAAAAATCTTATTGCACTAGATCAGTCTTACAGTATGTTTGCTGAATAAGAGTGAAAGGAAAGGACTAGACGAGAAGAAATCTTTATCAAGTTCCCAAACTTGGTGGGGGAGTATAGTTTCTCAAGATTAAATATGATGTTATACATTTTTTGTAGATGTTTGTTATTTCGAAGAAAGTTTATTTCTAGTGTGCTAAGAGTTTTTATCAATAATGGGTTTGGGGGGCACCTGGGTGGCTCAGTCAGTTGAGCTTCTGCCTTCGGTTCAGGTCATGATCCCAGAGTCCTGGAATCGAGCCCTAAGCCCTACAATGGACTCCCTTCTCATCAGGGAGCCTGCTTCTCCCTCTCCCTCTGCCTGCTGCTTCCCCTGCTTGTGCTTGCGTGCACTCTCTCTCTCTGTCAAATAAATAAATAAAATATTTTTAAAAATAAAATAAAATAATAGGTTTGGGAGTTTATCAGTTTTCATTTTGCATCATTAACATGATCATATGATTTTCATTCTTTAGCCTGTTAATATAATGGATTATATTGGTTGATTTTCAAATAAGGTACCAACCTTGAACACCCAGGCATTGCATATAATTCCTTTTTTTTATACATTGTTGGATTTGACTTACTACTATATGTTAAAGACTTTTGCACCTACATTCATCAATGATTAGTCTATTATTTTCTTATATAGCTTTATCTGTTGGGAATTTAGGTAATGGTGGTTGTGGATAGTTGGTATCTTTTCTTCCCCCTTAAATATTTGTTAGAATTCACTAGTGAAAAACTCTGGACCTGGCCCTTCATTATTTGAAAGGTTATTAATTATCGATTCAACTTATTCAATAGATAGGGGTGTATTCTGATCATCTCTTTTCCTCATGTAAATTTTGATAGTTTATGCGTTTCAGGAAAGTTGTTCATTTCATTTCAGTTATCAAATTTGTGGCCCAGAATTGTTCATAATATCCTTTTATTATACTTTTAATTGTTATGGCAAGATAGGGACTTTCCCTATTTCATTTCTGATATTGAGAACTTGCATATTCTCTTTTTTCTTAGTCAACCTGGCTGGGGCTTACTGATTTGAATGATCTTTTCAAAGAGCCCTTTTGGTTTCCTTGATTTTCGCAATGCTTTTGTGTTTTAAATTTCATTGATTTCTAGAATTTTTTTTTTTCTAGTGCACATTAAGCTTAAATTGCTTTTCTGTCTCTGGTTTGCTAAAGTTGCAACTTAAATTATTGATTTTAGACATTCTTTATTTCCAATATCTGCATTTAAGGCCATAAGTTTCCTTCTCACTATTGCTTTTACCACATCCCAGAAACTTAATAAATTCCATTTTCATTTTCACTTAGTTCCACTTGAGAAACGTATTTGACTCATGTGTTATTTAGAAATGTATTGTTATTCTCCAAATATTTTGGTATTTTTCCAGCTATCTTTCTGTTATTGATTTCTAGTTTAATTGCATTGTGGTCTGAGAACACATTCTGTATTATTTCTATTCTAGCAAGTTTATTACAGTGTGTTTATGGTTCAGAATGTGTTCTGTCTTGGTGATTGTTCCATGTAAGCATGAGAAGAATAGGCATTTTGCTGTTGTTGGATAGAGTATTTTTTAAAAATCAATTAGATCAAGTTGACAGTGCTGTTCTGGTCAGTTGTATTCAGCTGTATTAAGTTATTGCCAATAAGTGAGAAATGCTAAGATACATCAAAAGACCATATTGTGGAGGATGGAAAAACTGGAAAGGAGCGTAAAAATCTTCCATGAATATGCTGTGTGCTTGAATTTCTTTCCCTCTGTGGATTAAGATAAAGATTACTCTTTTTCATTTTAGGATTAATTTTAATTTCTTTATATGTTAAAATTTATATGTTATATATATTACATAAAATAAGATTTGTGTGTAATTTAATGAACTATTCATAGATTCCAAAGAAAATCCATTTTTAAGTTATCGTTTGGAATATAATATATCTGTTACATTCAGAAAAAATAATAAAATCTCAAAAAAAATCTTAGAAAACATGTGAGCCAAGGAAGTTTTTTCTTTTCAACTACAAATGTATATATATTTTTGCCACAAGCACTTTTGGATTTCTGATGACTTGTACTCATTCCCATTTACCAGTAAAATTTGAAGTGTTGTACATTCATATAGGAGAGTGAGAGAGAGAGAAAGGGAGGGAGGGTGTGTGTCTGTGTTTCTATAAGTGTGTGTGTGTAATTGCTATTAGAAACTAATACAGCTATTTATAGATGACAAGACCATCACTAACAGACACTTTTTAAGGGTGGAGAGTGAGAAGACAAGCATGGTCATATCTGTGCCAGCAAGAGAATTTGCATTAGGTCCCTGTGACTGCTTTCAAAAATTGCCACAGAATTGTTGGCTTTGAACAGCATAGATTTATTTTTTCATAGTTCTAGAGGCCAGAAGTCTAAAATGGGGTGTTGTCAGGGATGTACTTCCTCCAAAGGCTCTAAGGAAGAATTTACTTCTGGCCTCATCCAGCTTCTGGTGGCTGTTGGCATTCCTTGGCACCCTTGCTATTCCTTGAGCTTTTAGTGATATCACTGAAATCTCTTCCTGTCTTTACATGGCGTCCCCCTCTGTGGGTGTATATCTTCTCCTCTGAGTTTCTATCAAATCTAACTCTGCCTTACTCTTATAAGGATTTGTCACTGGATTCACGGCTTACCTGGGTAATCCAGAATAAGCTTCTCCTCTCAAAATCTTTAACTTAATCACATTTAAAAATACATATATCTAGGGGAACCTGGGTGGCTCAGTCAGTTGAGCATCTGCCTTTGGCTCAGGTCATGATCTTGGGGTCCTGAGATCAAGCCCCGCATCAGGCTCCCTGAGCGGAGAGTCTGCTTCTCCTTCTGCCCCTCCCCCTCACTCATGCTCTCTCTCTCTCAATGAAATAAATAAAATCCTTTTAAAAATACATATATTTATATATATATCTGTATGTATATAGATATATATGATGATATTGATATTCTTTTTTTTTACCATAAAAGGTAAGATTTATAGTTTCCAGGGATTAGAATATGGACATATCTTTTTGACACCACCATTAAGACCACCAAAGTCTGCCCTTTGGCACACAAGCATTTGTGTTTGTCCTACATACAAGAGTTATTTACCCCATTTTGTTATCTCTACAAGTCTTGTCCTATTATAACATCAACTCTAAGGCAAATATTTCATGTAAATGTTATCAGTCCAACAGCCACAAATCTCATTTTTAAAGTCCTCTGTATCAAATATGGATCAATACTATCTCTGGGTCAATACCCAGAAAGTGTCTCCAAGACCAGACTCTAGCCACGCTCCTCTGAGACTTCTCAAAGAGGCCTCAACCTTAAGTCTATGAAACTTGAAAAAACGTTAACAGTTTCTAAGAGCTCACGGCTGCATACTGAAGATAACTCTAGCCTCTCTTAACCTGTATATCTGAAAAAAGAAATAATAAGTCTTCTAAAAAATTTACTGTTTATTCTATATCTGAGGATAGGGACTCTCTCTTCTATTCTCTGTGGGTAAGTTGAATCCCAACTTTGATAATTTCCAGTCAGCAAACACAAATGGCCTAATCACATTTACACTGACTAAACTTTTGTAATTTTTTTTTTTACTTCCCTGACTTTGTTGAGCCCTCACTTGCCCCAGTCCCTACTCCCTTAATCTGCATTAACCTCTGCACAAATTAAAGTTCAGTTCAGTTTGTGCTGGACTCTTTTTTTCTATTGCAATAATTTCAACTGATCAAATCTCCCCTTAACACTTGAAGTAGCGTATGGTTTTATCTTTGACAATATGATCTATTCTAGGAAAAATTCCCTTCATTGGTGGACCTGTGAAACTAGAAAACAGGTTATCTGCTTTTGAAATACAATGGTGGCACAGACGGGCAAGAGCTAACCATTATGGACATTCCCTTTCTGAAAGAGAAAAAAATGGGAGGAATAAAGGAGACATGGGCCCCAAGCAAGTTTAAAATCAAGCAGCATTATTCAAATAGCTTTTAAGCCTTGAGAATAATTTGCTGTGGTTCAGTGTTCCATTCTATAGGTCTGTGATGTTGCCCTCTGGACACCTGGATGCACCAACCCATCTCTTCACCTATGACTCTACTCTTTGCGTTCAAGGATCCGCCCTCAGAGTTTTATTTTGTTTTGTTTTGTTTTCCTTTTTCTTGAAAGGAAGCACATGTTTGCTGTCGATAGTAGTGCTATCAGATGTTTCTACCTATAGAATTTTGGAATTCTGACATCGTTTTCTCAATTCATTCTTCTGTCTCTTTCCATCCAAGCTAGTAGTATTTCTAGTGATGTAAAATTCTCAAAAACCTAGTGGGGCTCCTGTGTATGTCATAGAAGTCAATATCATTAGATAGGAGGCTCCTCTTCAGATCTTTCCTGGATAATCCCATTTCTGTGTTTTGCTTCACAGAGGTGGTTAAGTGAGTGGATCCATGTGTCACATGCCTAATTTCTTTAGCAAATGGTTTCCAGCCATATCCTTGGGCTTTTCTCCAGAGCATGCATTTAGAACAAGGAATCTCCTAATATTACCATGTTTTGTTATCTGTATACATTGAGACTTTCTTTTTTTTTAAAGATTTTTTTTATTTATTTGAGGCAGAGAGAATGAGAGATAGAGAGCACGAGACGGAAGAGGGTCAGAGGGAGAAGCAGACTCCCTGCTGAGCGGGGAGCCCGATGCGGGACTCGATCCCCAGAGTCCAGGATCATGACCTGAGCCGAAGGCAGTCGCTTAACCGACTGAGCAAACCCAGGCGCCCTACATTAAGACTTTCTAAATCGTGAAGTCTGTATACATTATTATATGTGAAACTACCTCAAATTCCTTGGTATCCCTGGCTAAAAGAATTCACTTGTCAGAAGTAAAAAGTGAGAAATTATTTTTATTGGAAGAGTTTAAATGATTTATGAATTTTGATATCAGCATTTTGCATCTGATTATTTCAATTTTATATTCAGAATACAGATTTTAAATATAAGATCTATTATTCCTCTAAGTACATTTTTTTGCCTAACCCTTCCCAGGTGACAAGAGCATTATATTATTCAATGACATCACATAGATATTTTTAAAGGAGTATTCATTATTTTTCAAAGAAATGGGGTAAGTAACGAGTCACATAGATGTTTGCAAGGTCATATACATTTTGAATTTTAATTGTAGTACAAATAAAAATATGGAAGTAATCATAAGCAATAGGATGAAAAAAAATAATTCATTTAATACTCAAATCTTGGAGCTGCTAATAAGAGGGTCTGTAAAAAAACAAAACAAACAGGTAAAAATCAGAGTATATTTTAAGATCATAAAGGAATTTACTACAATCTTTTTACAGATGTAAGTCAATCCTTGATGCATGATGATTCTGTTGTTGAAACTGGATGTTTGCTCTTCAAGAATATAAAACTCTTCCCGAAGAGGAATTCCTTTATCTTGTGCAGAGGATTCACCATATTGAGTATCTATCCAGAAGAGATTGAAAACATCCCAGCTAATCCTCCAAGCAACTGTAAGGTATTTTCTTCTAAGAATTACACTAAAGGTTCATGTTTGGACTAGGAAAAAACACATTCTTGTCAGCAAAACTGAAGACTTAGCTCCTTAAAAGCAGATTTTTTACTTCACTCATAAGGGGTAAGTAACTTTTACTGTGTCTTTAACTCTGGCTTTACACATGTCAACTTACTGAATTCCCAGGAACTTTATCTTAATCCACTTTTAGAAATATGATACTATGTCACAGAGGCAGTATAATAGAAGCTCCAACTGAGGTCTGCAATGCAGCGCAATTCATGGTCTTTCTGAAACAGTTACCCATGTCCCCCTTACTTGACTAATATCTCTTAGCCAACCAGTGCATTAAAGCTACTGTTTGCAAAGCTTGGTTTTGGTGAACGTGCCCTCCTGTATGCTTCTCATCCAACATCTTCACTAAAGTGTTGTTTTTTAGCCTGTAATAAGCTTACACTCTAAAGCCAAGCCTTACTTAGACCAACTTGTATGGAGGAAATCTACCCTGTGTCTAGTTCAAACCTCTAAAATAAATCATCTCATAGTTTCTCATTAACAGGACATTTTCCTTTATCATATTAGTTGCATGGGGACAGTCAAATATAAAGTACATTAGGCATTAATTTATGCAGTAGCATTGTTATGGCTAAAGAAAAATCACCATCTACTGATTTTTGGTGAACAAGATATTTTGCTTATGTTCAATCAATATAAAATTAATTTATCATTTTGTCCTGAAGCTTGAATTCATTTCCAGTTTCTGAATGTATAGGCATACTTTATTTTTT
This sequence comes from Eumetopias jubatus, assembly GCF_037043125.1. Classification (NCBI taxonomy): domain Eukaryota; kingdom Metazoa; phylum Chordata; class Mammalia; order Carnivora; family Otariidae; genus Eumetopias; species Eumetopias jubatus. The sequence goes on along the minus strand of NW_028274809.1, from coordinate 157,204,738 downwards.
CTGGCTGAATAAGGATGTATACATTATTGTGAAATAAACATTTTCCCTGTGAACCTAAAGAAGTCAAGGATATCTCAAGAAAACTAATAAATAGTAAAGAATTGTGTTCAACCCCAGGTCACATTCCTCATGATTTCTAATTTCTTCAGCCTCAGAGAGCAAACATTTCTGCATCTGTGTATTCAGAATCCTGTTCAGTGAAGTGAATTAACCCAACCCATGAGCATGGTAAATATAATATGCCATGAGGTATATTTGACATGTTTTTTTTTCTTTTAGCATACAACCCAGTGATTTCAATCTTAATGCTATGTAAAATGCTAAGTCCCTACTTGATAGTACCTTGACCATCGATAGAGTCCAACTCCAAAGACATAGATTATGAGAAGCTTTAAAAAATAAATTTTAATTATATATATATTCACTTCCCTCAATAGTTATTTAGGTTTTGATATTATTTTGGTTTGTGGACTCCCCTGAGAATCAGAATCTATCTCTCTCTTGAAAGACGATTTATTTATACTTTTTTGTTATTTTTTTACAAAAATTCAGATAATAGTCAAATGTCTGGGAAATTTTCATGCATATGAGTTTTAGAAAGCACAATCTATAGCATGGTTAGAAGATACCAAAAATATATCATTACTGATTAAAGTAATTTCAAGCAGTTGTGTCCTGGCAAAATATGAAACTCTATCTCTTAAAAGTAAATAGCATATATATATATATATTTTTTAAAGATTTTATTTAGTTATTTGACAGAGAGAGAGCGAGAGAGACAGCAAGAGAGGGAACACAAGCAGGGGGAGTGGGAGAGGGAGAAGCAGGCTTCCCGCTGAGCAGGGAGCCCGATGCGGGGCTCGATCCCAGGACCCTGGGATCATGACCTCAGCCGAAGGCAGTCGACGCTTAACGACTGAGCCACCCAGGCGCCCCTAAATAGTATATTTTTAAGTACTGGATCCTTCTTTTTAATAATGGTACCTATGCAAAAGAAAGAGATTTCACTCAGAGCTGTGACAGTTTTATATTCTTATGAAAGCTCAGATGTTTAGATATTAATTCCCCTCAGTAGAAAAAAATTGCCATTAATAAAAGCCACTATTACAATACTGCAGATTATAGGAGATCAAAGAAGAAAAATAGATTAAGGAAATCCAGTGGAATTTGACTGTGAACAATTAGAAATCCCAAGTGCTTCCACTGAAATACACATATTTGATCTGTAATAACAGCTGGTGAATTACTCATTCAAATTTTAATTCCACAGAGGTTGTTCTACTTTTTAGTCTTCCATTTAATGGCACGTGTCTGTTCTAATCTATATATTTCTTATCAAATAAGTTCCCTGAATGTAATTTTTGGTAAAATAACCAAAAAGAAATTTGTTTAAATAAAATATAATTAGTACTAAAAATAATGGGAACGTGATCATCATAGAGTGACCTAATTTTAATACCAGATATTTTTCGTATAATTTAGAAGTCATTTTACAAACTCATGGAGGAAGAGTTTAAGTATTAGAAAAATAAAATTCCCCCCAGTGTCTCATCTAATGTTATGCCATTGGAAAATGACATGAACACATAACCTATTCATTTGAAACATGTTTATTGTCTTTTCCCCTTATCATTATCACTTTAACTTTTTAAAATGTATTCATATATTTTTTAAAGATTTTATTTATTTATTTGACAGAGAGAGAGCGAACACAAGCAGGGGGAGTGGCAGGCTTCCCGCTGAGCAGGGAGCCTGATGCGGGGCTCGATCCCAGCATCCTGGGATCATGACCTGAGCCGAAGGCAGACACTTAACGACTGAGCCACCCAGGTGCCCCATATTCATATTTTTAAATCATTTCATTTACTGGCCTAATAAAGTCTATGTAGCTTTTGCCTGCTGTTTTAAGCAGAACTTTTGAAAAATATGTTTAGAATAAATTATCCTTTAAGTATAGTTTCTCTTAAAATTTCGAACATATTTATAATAGATGCTTGTGAACCTTTGTGTGTAATAAGGGCAACTTCTAGGCCCACTCAGAGTTCATTTCAATTCACTGATTATGGGTCACATATTCTCTTTTACTCTAAACTCCTGGACTATTTCCCAGTTTGTGCATGCCCACTGGTGTTTCTGCTTGATGTTTACATTCTCCCTTTAATTATTAACCTGATTTCCAAGCACTCATTCCTGTATCTATGTAGTTAAGTGTTCAGTCAACAATTTGGGCAGTGAGTACTCCAACACCTCAAGCCTGTAAGACTTACACTGTCTGCTGATTTGTCCCTGGTAGACTGGGAAGCACATTCAAAGGTCAACCAATTAGCAAGTTTTCAAGGCCTTTACTTTCCACCAGGTCCTCTTCGATGTCTCCCAGGCATGTGTGCAGTTTCTCAGTAACTGGGTTTGTGTGGAGAACATATGGCTCTTTCGTTTCAAGGTCTCCTGGTTAAATTGCTGGCTTGTCTGCACTTACTCCAACCAAAACCACAACTTCAGACTATAAAAGGTTTGGGTTTTACTCATTTGTTTTTCACCAAGTTCATCACTATTAGAGGACAAAGCTATGGGGTTTTGCCTGGCCCAGATCCATTTTGTTCACTCTGGGGGCAAAGCTGATTATTTAGGGGACCAACCACATCCTTGTAAAACCATGTTATATCAACTATGGAGGAATAGAAGAGGCCTTTGGTGAGAAAGTCACAGACTAGTGCAATTCTTTCATGAAGATTTATTATTTTTCAAGTAATAAATATTTCTGAATTTGCTGTCTGCCTATGGTCTATTTCTAGAGCCTGAAAACAATAGTTTTGGTCAATATTTTTTTAAAGTTTTTTTTTACAGAAAGGATTTCATGAACCTCTTCATATCACCATAGTTGAAGTTCCTTGAATATGCTATTGAATATGACCTTGACTATGACTATTGCATTTGTAGTAGACCTATTTCCCTACTCCTCAGTGCCCTTTACGTCACATCACAGAGCCTGAGGACCATGGAGACAATGGAACATGACCCAGAGCTTGACAGCAAATTAGGTGGTTGGTCTGTGTGAATCTTTGACCTGAGGTGAGGATTCCTGAGACTTCTAGGTTGACTCTCATCTGTAAGTGCACAGGTGTAAACTGCAATCATCTTTTCTTTTGAAGATTTTATTTATTTATTTGAGAGAGAGAGAGAATGAGAGAGAGAGAAAGCACATGAGGGGGGGGAGGGTCAGAGGGAGAAGCAGACTCCCTGCCGAGCAGGAAGCCCGATGTGGGACTCGATCCCGGGACTCCAGGATCATGACCTGAGCCGAAGACAGTCACTTAACCAACTGAGCCACCCAGGCACCCTGCAATCACCTTTAAATGACATTGTAACGATTGCTAGGAAGGAAGGAAGGAAGGAAGGAAGGAAGGAAGGAAGGAAGGAAGGAAGGCAGGCAGGCAGGCAGGCAGGCAGGCAGGCAGGCAGGCAAGAAGGAAGGACGGAAAAAGTAAAGACTTTCCCTATGGTTTTATACTTCTTCCAATGTTGTATTTATTCATTGTTTCTGGTTTTGTAGAAGAACAATATTGTTTATTGACTTTAAATTATAATCTGCTGAATTCAAGCTTTGTAAATTAACAATTGCATGTATGCAAGGGCAAAATCTAGAGTCTGGAGTCTGAATACACTTTTCCTAGTGAGGAATTCTATACAGAATTTACATTGGTGTTTATAAGGAAGATCAGAAAATTCACTTTCTAACTGAAAGTGGCACAATCAATTTTCCATAACAAACCAATTTTAAGAATGTACACTTACAGATCTAATAGCCCATTATCATTACCTGTATAATTTTTGTTTCTTAATTAATATTAGCACATATATAGAGATAATTTTATCTTGATAATTACCTAGTTTTAAAATTTTAGTGCTTCTGAGGTCATCAAAATACAATTTTCCTCTAATTTTGTTCTATTTTATTTTATTGAGACAGCTAATTTTAACATAATGGTTACATTCCACAAAGCCTATGATTATGTAAAATAATGCAACTAATACTTTTGTATAATTAAGATCTGTCCAAGTAATCAATACTGAATTTTCTGATTTCCACATTTTCATTTGATGCTGTGTGCGTTACCATTTTTCCAGTATTTGTTATATGTCCTCAACAGTATGGTACAAACTAATTCACTATATAACTGTGCATTATTATCACATATAAATGAATAATTATTTTAAAATATTATATTATTTTAATAATATTTAGTTTGGCCAGTAATATATTTTAACACTGCAAGGAACCCAAGTTCTAATTTTTGGTCTGGTATGATCTTGCAATCTATTTTAAGAATAATTGACTAAGTTCTGGATCATTTTATTTATCTGGAATGAGTATTCTTTGTTAATGAGGATATAATACCTTTTTTTCAAACACTCAATTTAAGAGGAAAATGATTTTGTAAAACCATAGTTCTAATAGTGACAATCTCTGTAGTTATTTTATCCAAACAAGGTAGGTGTAGATCATTGATTTGTTTATATAGCAATTGGGACACATTCAAGTGAATTTGACCCATAGCTTTCCTCTTAGCTATCATGTTATTTTGGGCAAATAGACCAACTACATGGGGACACCTTTTTGAAAATATGGAAACTAGGAGTGCAGATCTGGCATTTGACTATACATAATGGACCTGGTACTATACATGTTATTATATCAATAACTCACAGTATGCAGAAAGCCCATCATTCATATTCACTTTGACTTGTTCTTTCTTTTTTTAAGATTTTATTTATTTTTTTGACAGAGAGAGACACAGCGACAGAGGGAACACAGGCAGGGGGAGTGGGAGAAGGAGAAGCAGGCTTCCCGCGGAGCAGGGAGCCTGAGCAGGGCTCGATCCCAGGACCCCGGGATCATGACCTCAACCAAAGGCAGACGCTTAATGACTGAGCCACCCAGGCGCCCCACTTTGACTTGTTCTATAGTAGTCAATCCTCTGTATTCTGGAACAGCAACACCTTTCTAATTTAAAATGAAAATCCTTTGTCAGACCATACTGGAGTATCCTAGAGAATCACAGTAGCAATCCATACTCTGTGCCCATAGTAGTGACCCATGTCAGAATTTTTTTTTATGTGAAATAATTGCTTTTGAGGCTGTGTCTAAGTTTGCTAGGGAGATAAGATTGTTTCTTTACATTTTATATTATATCTTAAAAGAAGAAAACATTGATTGTTAAGTGTAAGCAGTTAAATTCTTTTCTGATAAAAGGGAGGTAATGAGAAGAGAAGTAACAATACATAGTGGGAAGTGGTGGGCCCTGGGGGATGCTGAGGGGTGATTGCCAAAGACTAACTCAACTACTGAATGCTTTAGCCTATGCTTTCAATTTGCTTATCTGAAGCTGTTTTTCTTTTTTGTGAGATATTCTTAAGTTAGTATTGAAAAATTCAAGATTTTTTTCATTTTGAATATTTGAAAAGTACTTTGAATAGAGCACACTTTTGTACATTAAATGTGATCAAAGAAAAATCTCATTTAGCTAACTTGGTTGGTTAGCAGAGAGAGAGAGCAAGGCCTTTGATATCACCATCCCATTATTGAGGAGAGGGAAGGAGGAAATAAAGATCTCAAATCAGCAAAATTCTCAATCAATTAAAAAAATAAATAAAACTTTAGTTTGACTTAGCAGACTGAAAAAGAAAAATGAAACAATTTGCTAAAATTGAGATTGAGCAAGAGGACATCAGTGTTGACCTTACAACATTAAATGATAATAAGGATATATTATTTAAAATCTTTATGATAATAAATTTGGAATTTTAGGTAGAAAATGAACAACTTCCTTGAAAGTCACATATTGTCAAAATGGGCTTAAAAACAAAAAGAAAAGATCAATAAACATATCTAATTAAAATGAACTTGTAATTATAAACCTTGAAATGAAGAAAACACTGGACCCAGAAAATTTTAGTAGTGAACTACGTGAAGTCTTATGAAAAAAATACTTTCAATCCTATGCAAACAGCATCAGCATACAGAAAATCAAAAAATGCCTTCTTAATTATATAATGATGCCCAAATCTGAACTCAAAAAGAAAACTCAAAAACTAAAATAAAAACTCTGATAGCAGATCTAAAACATTAGGAGAAAGAAATCTATAGTGTTATATCCTTTTGGAATATAGACTCAAAAATGCTGAGCCAATTATTAGCAACAAATGACATCAAACAAAAAAGAAAATACAATCAACTGGGGTTTGGTAGTAATGTGAATTGGTTAACACTTACAAATCAACTGATATATTTTTCAGTGTTAATAAAATTTAAAATAAAGTAAGAAAGTATATCCTCTCAACACTGCAGAAAAAACATTTAACAAATTTCACCATAAGTAATTGAAATTCTTAGAAATTGAGGAAGAGAAGGAAATTTTCTCAATCATATAAAAACCATATATTAAAAATAAAAGAACAAGGTCATACTTCATGATTATAGAATGAGTTCCTCTAAAGGAAGAAAAAAAAAAAGAGACTATCTGCTCCTATCACTTCTAGTCAGCATTGCACTGTGAGTCTTAGCTAGTATAATAAGGCAAGAGAAAAGAAATAAAGAATTCAGGAAACAGAATAAAATTCTCTTAATTTTTAGATAACATGTTTGCATATATAAAAATTACTAAGACATCTAATGGAAAAACAATATAATACTTCCAAAATCTCGAGAGTAAAGATTACATAATATAGGCCAATATTTTTTTTAAAAAGCAGTTTTATTTAAAAATAATCAAGGACAATTTGGAATTTGAAGTTGGAAAATACCATTCTCAGTAGTATCATAAAGCAAATCATATCTGGGCATCAATTTGATAAAATACTTGCAAGAGTAATATGCCAACAGCTAAAAAATATACTGAAAAACAATTAAAGAAGATAGAAATAACTGGAGAGATATACCATGTTCTTGTGTTGGATTTTTAAGCTATCAATTATCCCCAAATTGATTGTTATATTTAATGCAAACCAAAAGATAGTCCAGCAAACTCCTTTTTTTTTAAGGAATTGACAATTTCTTTGAGTCTCAGAGAGCTAATTAGTACATTTTTATTTGATTTATAATAGCTACTATAAATCGGTTTGAAGGCATTTTTTGGGAAGTACAGAAAAAAGTTAATGTGGATCCTGGGAACTTAAAGGTTTGAATGTGATGGATATATGAAGAGCAGCTTCTAACAACATAGAATGAGAATTGCATAAAACCAGAAAATTAGATTTGAAGAGAGACGAAATCATAAAATGCCAAAAATGTGTATTAGTACAATTTTATAGAGGGCAATTCTAGATAGGTCAAATTACTTGAAGTGTACATACTCTTTAATATAATCATTATTCTAGAGTTTAATTTAAAGGTGTATCCAAATAAGTTTTTATTTTATATTTGCATAATAGAAGTATTTAAAATAGTGAAAAATTGAAACACCTTAATATGTAATATGGAGAGGATTCAGTAGTAATAGAATGCTGAAGATTTAAATTTTAAAATGGAATATATGCAAATATTTGTGTTTCAGTAATATCTCTTATATATTATTATAGAAGCTTCCTATGGGAAGGTATGCATATTATACATGAAAATATATTCTTGAATAAGAAATATTCTATAATATAATCTATAGAACAAAACACTGGTTATAAAAATTTTAAGGGATTTCAGAAAGGTTGTTAGTTTGCAGTTTTTTGTTTTCCTTTTGAGTAATCTGTACTTTATGAAGTTTCTACAAATACCATGCTACTTTTGATAAGGAAAATCTGTGTCGTAAGATGGCCTACTGAGCCAGCGAGAGTCCCAGTCCTTGCCCTGGGGCTCTTCAGGGTTCTTCTCCCTGCTCTGCTTCCCGCTTGCACCAATCCGGGCCCTTCTCCCTGCCCTGCTTCCCGCTTGCACCAATCCGGGCCCTTCTCCCTGCCCTGCTTCGCACACGCGCCAGAAGTGCCAAGTATGGGGAAGTAGAAGTGTATAAACTGCCCCTTTTGCCCTCGGGGCACAGACTTTTGGGGACCACTCTCCTCTGAGCCCACCAGGCGTTAAATAAACCTCCTATCCTCCAAGATCTCCGAGTGCTGCTTGGTTCTTATGTCCGGCAATCCAGTCCAGGTTCCCTAACACCTTTAGTAGTAAAAATAAATACAAGATAGTAGATCAATGAAGCTTAGTTTGGGCTTTCCCCCAAAATTTAATTATCATGCTTCTTCAACTTTAAAAGATTAATGAAAATTAATAAAGGAACAATTCACAAGATGCAATGTTCTATGTTGTTAAAAATGTAAAAAAAATTCTTTTATTTAAAAGTTATTGAAATATTGGTTGTGGTTCGTGTTTATCATATGCATTTTCAAAATTAAAAAAATATTTATTTTGAAAAAGTGAGGTTTTCTTGTCCCAGGACCCAGTATTGCTTTGCTACTTCTAAAATCTGGTGTGTGTTTTTTTCATGTAAAATCTTTATTTTATTTTAATTTATTTGAGAGAGAGAGAGAGAGAACATGAGTGGGTGAGGGGCAGAGGGACAAGCAGAATCCCCACTGAGCAGGGAGCCCAACATGGGGCTCAATCCTGGGACTCCTGGATCATGACCTAAGCCGAAGGAAGATGCTTAACTGATCTAGCCACCCAGGGGCCCCTGTGAAATCTTATAGATAATTAAATTGAACCTTGTATTTTTCTGAAGGAAAAACTTGAGTGTTTCAAATATTATTTGTGAGCCTTCCTTAGCAAGTATTTAGTATTTTATGATATGCATTTTGATTACCAACATTAGTCTTCTCTCATCTCTCTTATTTTTTTTTTTTTGTTTGTTTTGCTCACTCTTTCTTACTTAAGCATATTTTAACTGGCTATATTTCATGAATTTTAATATTAACCATTTAAAATACAGAATAATGCAACAATAGAACTTTGTATCAGGTACTCAGATTTGATTAGATTAAACCATTAGTTAATATTATGCAATTATCTCTCAGATAATTTTTTTAAAAGCAATAATACAAAGGTGCCTGGGTGGCTCAGTTGGTTAAGCATCTGACACTTTTTTTTTAAGATTTTATTTATTTATTTGACAGAGAGAGACACAATGAGAGAGGGAACACAAGCAGAGGAAGTGGGAGAGGGAGAAGCAGCTTTCCGGCTGAGCACGGAGCCCTATACTGGGCTTGATCTCAGGGCTATGAGTTCAAGCCCTGTGTCGGGTTCCCTGCTGGGCATAGAGCCTACTTAAAAAATAATAATAATAAATAAAATAAAAGCAATAACATAGTATGTAGAGTTGAAGCATCTTTGCTCTCTCTTGCCTCTGTTCTCGATACTGCTTTCTGAATATTTGTATGCATCTTTGCCATCTCTTATTTCATGATCCATGCATCATAAATACTTTGATAAATATGCCTTTGTAAACAATGTGTGTATATGCATATGTTTCAAACTGTACACACATCATGTATTTTTTTCTGCAAACTGATCACATCTGAGCAAAGTATTTTTGAGATGTAACCATGTCTATAAAAGGTTAATACAATTAACTCATTTTAACTGACATATAATAGTTGATAATATCATTGAGTCCTGACACAAATAAATAAAACGAAACTGAACATTTATTATTGTTAATTTCATATTGCTTGGGCTCCTGAATAAGAAATTGACATATTCATTGTCCTTTATATTCTCACATCAACTTGCTCAGTATTATTTAAAGTAATATGAGGCACCAAGTGCTATGCCAATGCTCTTCACATTTAAATGTGCATATTCTGTAAATGATGAAACCGGAAAGCACTCTGAGAGCCCCACCTTGCAATTATGACAGTCACTCAAGAATCATAATGAAAATTTTCATGCTTATCAATATGGTCATTTTCTGGGGCCCCTGGGTGGCTCAGGCGTTAAGCGTCTGCCTTCGGCTCAGGTCATGATCCCTGGGTCCTGGGATCGAGCCCCACATCGGGCTCCCTGCTCAGCGGGAAGCCTACTTCTCCCTCTCCCACTCCCTCTGCTTGTGTTCCTGCTCTCGCTCTCGCTCTCTCTCTCTCTGTCAAATAAATAAAATCTTTAAAAAAAAATATGGTCATTTTCTACACATGCCCTTTGTTTGCTTATTTGCTTTAGCTGCTTTTTGTTTGTTGGTTTGTTTTCTACAGGAGAATTCTACAGAAGTGTGATATATCAAGCAGTGTTAGATGTCCTAGTTATATTACTTTTCTCAAGCAGGTCAATTTAAAAAATACATTTTTAATAGGAAATCTATGTTAAAGAAAAAAAATTAAGATTTTATTTATTTATTTGACAGAGAGCTAGAGAGCACAGCAGGGGGAGCAGTAGAAGGAGAGGGAGAAGCAGGCTCCCCACAGAGCAGGCAGGAAGCCTGATGCGAGACAATCCCAGGGCCCTGGAATCATGACCTGAGCTGAAGGCAGACGCTTAACCATCTGAGCCACCCAGGCGCCCAGAAAAAAAAAAAATAAAAAAAAATAATATGGCGTTATCTTCCTTCATATTAGGCAGAGTGTTATAAAAAGTTTTCTTGCAAAAACTATGGCACAATTTCATGAACAATTGTTGAAATTGTAATAATTACCATGGGCTTGTAAATACTGTTATGTTTTAGTCATCTGATCTATTTTAGGTTTTTTAAAAATTCAATGTCATAATTAATCTTTAGGTATCTTTCCATGTCTCAATTTATGAACCTGAGCTGTCTCAGCATCTCCTCTGAGCAGAGTGGGTATCTAGTCCCTGAACACCTGGCACTTGATTTATGGTGCCATAAAAATTATGCATTTGTTTGAACCGACATTTTTTGGAATTTGTTTGAGTCTATTTGAATCAATGCTTTTTTTATTCTCAAAAAATCTAGAGTTTTGGAGTAGTATATGTTAAGTAAAGACTACTTTCTGAAACTCCAGTGGGAACTCATATTAAAACTGTCATTAAAAAGACTGCTCACTAGGATTACAAATTCCCCACTAGCTTTTCTCTAACTCTCCATGAAATATTTGTCTCTTGATAAATCATACTTTAATCTCAATTTTCATTATTTTTTTTGTTACTAGGGATTCATAAGACAGTTGAAATATTGAATAGGTCGGGAAAACTCAGTTTATATGACAAAGTACTGCCAGTAATAAGCTGCCATTCCTACTTGTAGTACTTTTATTTTATTTGTTTAAAGATTTTATTTATTTATTTGACAGAGAGAGAGAGATAGTGAGAGCAGGAATACAAGCAGGGGGAATGGGAGAGGGAGAAGCAGACCTCCCGCCGAGCAGGGAGCCTGATGTGGGGCTCAATCCCAGGACTCTAGGATCATGACCTGAGCTGAATGAAGGCAGGTGCTTAACCGACTGAGCCACCCACACGCCCTGATTTTTAAAAAATATGTAAATTGTAAGTTAGAAAAATTTCATAAAATGAAAATCTTAAGATGTCCAGTTTAACTTTAACTGGAATATTGGGGCCTATTTCAATAAAAAAGGGGCAAAATGGAAGATGTGCAAATAATGTATGATTGTACTTTCCAGGCAAGAACAGAAGACATCCTATGAGAAGAAGCCAAGGAGTTCACTTGAAGAAACAGGTGTTCTCTTGCAAATCATCATGGTTCCTAAAATTGATTAGTTGATACAAGACTGAAAAAAATTTCCCAACTATCTTGTAGTAAGTAGCTAAGAATTTCAAGAAGTACTTGGAGGAAGTAGCTATGAATTTCAAATAATTGAGACAAATAACTAATTTGAGAGAAGTAAAAACATCACCTTAGGCGTGGACAGGAGCACAGACTCCTGTGGGATGCACACAGAAAGAGACATAGAAAAAATAATCTGAAGTCTCCATCTGTAACTCAGAGAACAGGCAAGAGTTTGAGGTAAAGTTATGACATCCTGAGATTTTAATAAATATTAAAGACACAGTTTGGGAGTAGGCAGAATGAGAAATCAGCCCAAAATGAAATCTCTAGCAAAAGAAATATTTGTAGGGTAGGCAGAGGACAAGGAATGATAAGAGCAAAGAGAAAGAATAATTATAGAGACAAAGAATAATTATAGAGAGGTATAAGGATAATACAGGAACAAATGGTGTCACTCAAGTAAAAAGATGTGGGAAAAGTAGGGAAACCAAGACATGTTGAGTAAGTCAAAGTAAGAAATTGTTCTTTGCATATAGAACTGATTAGATCCTTGGTGACCTATGCAAGAATAGTCACTGGGTAACAAAAAAGTGAAGATTTCAAAGGACCTAGGAAAGAAAAGAAGTTCAGTGCTTGCAGAGAACAAGGGTTTTTTTGTTTGTTTGTTTGTTTTTTAAATGTTTTTATTTTAAGAGAAATGAGAGGCATAAAAGCAGTCACCAAATTATTATTATTATTTTTTATTTACTAAGAATGAGATTCATCAATGTTTAAAGGATACAGGATCAGAGTAATGTTATGGGAATGGAAGAGATTATCGGTCGTTTATAGATTAGAGGCATATTCCCTGAGACACTGGGGAGACATGATGGTTGAAAGTGCTGGCTGAAGATTTAGATGCCCAAGGTCGAATCCTGGTTCATCCCTCACTAGCTGTGTGAGTGAGGTAACTTACTAAACATAGGCCTCAATTTACCAATTGTTTTTTTTTTTTTCTGATGTGCTAATTTTTATATTGGAGACAAAAATAGCACCCACCTTCTACATTTGCTGTGAATATGAAAGTGATTATTAACGTAAGCTGTTGGAATCAAGGCCTGATAAAGAGGAAACATTCACTAAATGTAGACTTTAGTGGATGCGAAAAGTTGGAACAGCTGGCCTGAAAAACTGTAGAGTAAGTTGACCCCGAATAAGTGGAAGGATGGTAGTTTGACTATAAGAGCTTCACTAGCACTTCAAAAAAAATGAGTGTGTTGTCCTACTATTAATAATAAAATATTGATAGCAAATATTTATAGGGAGCTTCCTGTGTGCTTATCACCAATCAAAGGGTTTTACATATACTAACTCATTTAAAGTCAACAACAACAACAACAAAATAACATAAAATACAATCTACCACAATACTTTAAAGTTGGTGATAGTAATCTTTTATGCAAAGCAAGAAATTTATGTGCAGAATAGATACATAACATTCCTATGCTCACCCATAAAGCAGGTATCTTAGCCAGGATTCAGTCTTGGGTTGCAGGAATCCAGTCTGTGCCCTTAAACACATTATTTTTTTAAAGATTTATTTATTTAAATGACAGAGAGAGACACACAGCGAGAGAGTCAATACAACAGGGGGAGTGGAGAGGGAGAAGCAGGCTTCCCGCCGAGCAGAGAGCAGGATGCGACCTGAGCCAAAGGCAGACGCTTAACGGCTGAGCCACCCAGGGGCCCCTAAACACATTATTATGCTGCTTTATCCAGAGATTCCAAGACATATCCCTCATTACTCATATGCCTTAAATTCACTTTGGGAAGTGTTGACAAATATTGATAAGACCTAAGGAGCAAAACCCTGTGCCCGAAGTCATAAATAGGTGAGGAGGAACATACAGGGAAATCAGGTTGGAAAGCATCACAACAGTTAAGAAAATTATGAGAAAGGTAAAGCTGGTAGAAACGAAGTTATCATGAGAACAAACAATGAAAGGATATAGTATAACAGAAATCTTTTTTAGTGGAATTCTATTCAATTTTACCTAGTTCAGCGTCAGTCACCGAGAGTTTCATATTTTCACTTTTTTCCTCTCCGTATATAAAATGTTATCTCAGTTATCTTGATTTGAAAAATTAGTGACCTTTTTAGTACCTAATTATCATGAGCTGATTTAGTCCCTCAAAATAATATGACTTCTGTAGGAAATAAAATGCTTCCTCATAGGGTAGAAATCCACATTTTATAGTACATTCCTTTGATTAAAACAATTGTCTACTAGCCATTTGCTCTAAGACATGCGGCGTATAGGATGTTTTAATTTGAATTAAATAAACTATCTCTCCACATGAAATGTTGTAAAACTCACTTCTTTAGATAAAGTGGTCATTTAATAAGCATTTAATGAACGCTGACTCTTTGTAAAGTACTAGATTTTATATTTATCAGAAGCTATCTCCTCAGACCAAAGGATATTTTGCAAATGGCAATATTATTTTCCATAGTCTGACCACTGTGAAACTTATAGCAGTGATTTTTATCTAAGAGATAAGAATATGTAGCAAACCTTTCCTTCTCCTGAAATAAATATTTCAAGTTCCCCTCTCAAGCCCATTGAATATAGTAATTTAGGAATGTTTATAGTGTCAAAATATTTTCAAGTAAGCTATACACTCTCTTGTGTCCATTAAGAGCCACTGCCATGGAACATGTAACATACAAGATTCAGTGAACTTATTTGTAACCCAGATATCTTGCCTGACCTCCAGCCCAATTCAATAATAATACTGTAATATTTTTGTCCAACTCAGTGTATGGCAGAAATTCAACACTCGATGGATGTTAATGTTGAGTTAATAGAAGAATGAAGGAATGGAATTGTCTTAGTCTGTTCCGACTGCTCTCACGAAATACCACACACTGGGTGTCTTAACAGCAAAAATTGATTTTTCATAGTTCTGGAGATTGGTAAATCCAAGGTGGCCACATTTAGTATCTGGCGAGAGCCTGCTTCCTTGTTTACAGACGGCCATCTTTTTCTTCTATTCTCCCATGGCAAAGAACAGAGAGTTAGAGCAATCTTCCCGGTCTCATAAAGGCACAAATCCTATGCAGGCCTCCAATCTCATGACTGAATTACCTCCCAAAGGCCCTACCTACAAATAATATCACATTAAGAGTTGGGATTTCAAGATACGCATTTTGAGGGAACAGAAGCATTTAGTCTATAACAAAAACTATTCTTAATTTTGAGAACATTTTTTCAACATCTGAAGATAGTACTCCCCAACCCTATCTCCAACTTTTAAAGAAATATTTTCATTTTCTTTAGCCACATTTTTAAAACAAATGCACAGAACCCACTTGAATGTGTTAGATTTTATGGAGTTTCTTTGTAACTTGTGGTGTTTAGAGCTGATCTTGCTATATCCAGTGTTATCTGAGTAGGGTTGACAGCTAGGAATGATTCCCTACTTTAACATGGACACTGCAGTTGTATTAGTTCTCTCTAAGTCAAACTGCCTTTCTGACAGCCCTGTCATGCCATTGACTTATATTCCACTTGTAGTCAACTTAAATTCCAGGTCTTTTTCACTTAAACTGTGGAAATTCACAACTCACCTGTCCTGAACTTCTGCATTTGGTTTCTGAATTTAAGTACCGCAATAAATTAGGAAATGAATTATTCAGTATAGCCAGTGGCTAATATTGCTGTTCTTGTTTTCTACTCTAAAGGCATCCAGAGATACTTGTTGGTGAACTTTGAATATATTTCCTTCATATTTTTTTCTATTGCCACAATCATAAAAGATATGTAGGAAGTATGCTGAGCTACCAAATTCTTAACTTCTGCTTTTGCTTTAACAGGGACTGGAAATATGAACTCTGACCTTGTAAAGTGTTCAATTATATGGTGACTCTTCTGTTTTCTTTAAGAAATTCATGTGACGTAGATTGAAGCTTGTAATAGGTTCTGTATCTCTGAATGCCTTTCATATGAGGAAAACTCAACATTGTGAATTCTGAAACTGCTCTTCTTCCAACTTATATAAGATTTTTTACTTTCCAATTTTATTAAAGAGCTTTCTTTATTCCTAAAGTAATCCTTATTAGGACTTGGGTTATCAAAATAAATATTTTTATCTTTTTATAAAAATGCTTCAGTGCTAGATATCATACCAGTATAATAGTCTATATTAACTGAAAAGGAAAAATATGTGCATATAGATATATGTGTACATATATGTGTATATATTATGTATGTCAATTATTACGTATCTCACAGGTGTTGTAAACTTTAAAAATAGATATTTCAGGAATGTCCGAATATGTGAGAGTGATATCATTAGATTTCTGTTGTAACTTATTAGTTAAAGCCCTTTGAATGAAATTTAAAACAAAACAAAACAGGCCAGTGGATAAAAGTTACGATTCTTTCTCTAGCTCATTAATGATACAGGGAAAAAATATTAAAAGCTTAATTTCTTCCAAGGAATTATTTGTTTTAATGTAAAATGGGTAAGATATTTGTTAATATAGCTAGGGATTGTTTTTTTCATTGAGATTTTCATTTCTATTTAATGTCTTTACTACTTCTCTCTCTCTCTTTATGTATATACTTTATGTCTATAATTATATCTATGTTTATGTCTCTGAAGAGTAGAGTAAATTTTCAGCTGATTATGAAAGAATATATGTATCACACAGTTGCTAAGTGAGCATTTGACGTAAAGGTGATTGGCAAAAAGAAGGGAAAATCTACAGTTTCAATGATTCAGTGAGATGTACAAATGGGCTACATAATCTTGGGGCTCATCAATCAACCAGGATGATTGTGACTTATAAATTTCTGGAAATAAAGCTTCTTTATAATGAAATCATGTCTCTTATTTTGTTTATTTTATTTTGTTATGTCTCTACTAATTGTATAGGCTTCCTGATGACTTAGAGAGAAAAAGGAGGAAAGAATCAGAAGAAAGAATACATAACATTACTAAAATCGATGTTTTTTGTTGTTGTTTTTGCTATTTTCTTAGTCAAAAGCAAATTTTCAAGTATCTATATCTATTTGTATCCATATGTTAACTGCAATGAAAATACAAAAACAAAACCAAAGCAAAAATTGCACTGGACAAATGCAAATAGTCAAGGAAGACTTTTTCTGAGGCTACTAAAGTAGAGGAGAGAGGTCATAACTCTGTTTGAGCTCAACACCACTAAAATAAAAGGCTGGAGAGTTTTTAAGAGCAGGAGTTGGGGGACTGTAGGCCATCTGTGTTTCCTAATTGGCTTTACCAAAATGAAAAGTGAACTTTCTCATACCTTCATGTCAGGAGGCAGTTTTATAATTTGGAGTTATTCTCCCGGAGCCTAACCTGCCAAAGTTAGGCTCCTGGAGAAAGACATTCCTATTTTGTAAACTAGCAAGAAGCTTTGAAAAAGATTTATATTCAAAGGAGCAGAGAAAGGATTTACAACTATAGGTTTTTTAAAGCAAAGACTCTAAGAAAAGAATGTCAGGGGCGCAGAGTCAGGAAGAATCCTGTCTGAAGTTTAGTCAAGTTGCAGGGAATATTAAGCCAGTCTTGGTCAAGGAAGGTTCAAAATCTCTTTAGCTCCGTGACATTTTATCTAATCATTCCAACCCACAGTTCTTTCCCACTTCTGCTAATTCTTTGAACTAAATCACACACTGGCATTCCACATGCTAAATCAGCCTACAAGCATTTTTCATTGGGATACACTGTTTAAAATATTTTCATTTGAATACCTTTCAACAGGAACGGAGTCTTAATTTCACCATCATACCCACCACTATTTAATATTTTATAGCCACCCGATTTTCTAATTTCAATCATCTGCTAGGTCCCTAAAGTCATTTGAATTTAAAACCGCTGCAATTCAACTTTGGCTTTAATACATTTAGCATTGTTAGTTACTATATTAGACAGGATTCTCCAGAGAAACAGAACCAATAGTATGTATATACATAGAGAAAGAGATTTAGTTTAAGGAATTTGCTCACACAGTTGTGGGGGCTCCCAAGACCAAAATTTGCAGAGCTAGCTGGCAGGCTGGAAATCCAGAGAGAAGTTGATATTGTCGTCTTGAGTCCAAAGGCAATATAGAGGAGAATTTTTCTTTTTCTGGAGACCTGTCTTTTCTCTTAAAACTTTCAACTGATTGGATAAAACCACCTCCATTATGGAACATATTCTGTTTTACTGGGGGATCATTAATAAAGGCAATTGCCTAATATTATCCTCGACAATTACACGTGATATATATATATATATATATATAAATATAATTATACCTAGATTCTTGGACATCTAAGAATGGAGCTTATTAAAATAAGAGTTTTCAATACAATTATTTTAAAAGGGGACTCAGTAATTCAAATTGAGAAAAGATTTTAGTTGACTTTCAAAAGCAAAGTGTGTAAAATATTTCTAGCCTCCTCTTTAATGTCGTATTTTACTTTTTTCTTGTCTGTATATTTTTTCTTTAAAATATTTTAAACATCATGGTACTATATCTAATAGTGAAAATCCTGATAAATCCCAAAACATGTCTCCCCAAACAATGTTTTCCAGTTAGTACATAATTTTAGCAGATGATTTGCTCCAAGAAATGAGCAGCTAAGCCAATACATATCTATATTATAAATCATGCTGGAGTATATATGCTGTTCTATACTTTATTTTAGTAGCTGATTAGTATCCTTCTTGTTAAAAGATGAATATCTACCTAAACCTTTTGTTAGGCACATAAGGCTTTTTATAGAATTAAATTGCATTTAAACAAATTTTTATTATTGAAATTTTAGTCATTTACATATTTCTATACAAACAGTGCTGCAAATAACATCCTTATGCATGTATCTGCAGGTAATATCCTTTTACATATGCATTTTACAATTGTGCTAGTTATTTCATTATACATGCTTAGTATGGAAAAGAAAAAAGTCATCGCAAATAGAAGTACCTGGAGAGGCCATGTTTCCTACTTGAAGGTTTGAATTAACTTTGACATATTTATTGTCAAATGGTTTATTGTTTCTTACTTTGTTTCTGGTATTATAATTTTAAAACAGTTACATGAAATTCCACTAATTCTTGTTTTCCAATTTAGCAGTCTGTTAACATTTTCTGTTCATTTTATTCATAAATTCTTTTTTCAGAGTACCACCATAAAACCTCTTCACCTTCTGATTAAATAAATCTCCTTAGCTAATTCCTACACTATTACAATCCAAGCAGTTTAATATAAACCTTTTTGAAATCCTGTATATTTAAACATACTTTATCCCCCCTGATCTTTCAGAAAGGAGAATTGAGGTGGAAAAAAAAAAAAAAAAAATGTTAGTTCGATCTTGATCAACTTGAGTTAGAATTTACAACTTGTTTAAAATGGTTTTACATATTTGTAACATTGTCAATATATTTATGATTTTAAGAAATAGAAAATCCAGCGGTTACTAATTGCATATTCTAAAAAAAGAACTTCATTATCTGTTATAATTTTATACTTCATTAAAGCTTTTTTTGTGTGTATCTCATACTCTTTCTCTTCATCAAAGAGTATCTGAAGCTCATTAACTATCTTGAAAAGACAAATTACTTTCTCTCTTTGACTACAAGTTTCTCTCCTTTTTATCTGTAAGCATTTTCCTTTCAAGATTACATTTAATCTTTTTTACCTTTTAAATGATTTACTTCTTAACTTACACGAACAACTTTATAATTAAATGTTTTGACAGAAAAAAAATCTTATCTGTTTTGCTAAACAACATGGATATAGATTGGCCCACTGTATAAAAAGTCTTTATCACTAACAGTATGGAAATGGGAATCAAAGGGAGATTATGAATACCAAAACAATCTCTAAGCCTGATTAATAAGAATGCTTTTAAATTTAAAATTTTAATGGACCTGAGATTTTTATATTTATTTTATTATGGGTAAGTTACATAGTTGAACTCTTTTCCACTGGTAACTATGGAGAATATTGTCATGACTTAATCCTTTTAACATATGGAAAAGAGTTCTGCCATGTTGTCAGTAAATGTTAACATCTTTCTGTTTATAATTTTTTGTCCTATTGACTTTCAAGGCTGAATTTTGTCTGGATCTCAGTAGCATATGAACAACTAAATATACCCGATTCCACAGAGCAGTTCCAACAAATGGGATGGTTGCCAAGTTAGAACAATCCAACTTCCAACCAGATAACAAGTTCGGATACAGAACAGCCACTGAGGAGCAAGCCAATCTCTTTTGTACTTGAAAAAGGACAGAAGGTCGCAGATATAAATCATGGCAGTGGGAAACTATACATTGCATTTAACATCGTGGGGTTTTACTTTTACAAACTTGCTTTTAAAAAAAGATTTTATGTATTTATTTATTTGAGAGAGAGAGACAGAAATAGTGAGAGAGAGCAAGAGCAGGGAGGAGAGGGAGAAAGCTCCCCGCTGAGCAGGGAGCCAGTTTGGGGCTGGATCCCAGAACTCCAGGATCATGACCTGAGTGGAAGGCAGACACTTAACTGACTGAGCCACCCAAACTTGCTTTTATCCTTTTTCACATCAGTCTTTATCTTAGTGCTTGTCAAGAATGTTAATTAATTTAGATTTTACCAGGTGACATACGAATAATAAGTAGTTCAGATACCATCTCAGGAATATTCAAATGAAATTTTAAGATGTGTTTTCTAATGTTCAAAATTGTGTGCCTGCTTGGTGATGCATTATATAATTTAAGACATTAGCTCATTATTTTACACACACACACACACACACACACACACACAATACTACCAAGATATAATAAAGAAGAGTTGTTTTTTTCTTTCAGATAATGTACTCTTTATCAGTGTATATGATATTAAAACTATACTTGTTTTGATCTAATGTTAATCAATTTTTGGACTTTATATTTTAGTTCATTTTATAGAAATATTATAAAATTAATGCAAGGCAAGTTATGATATATCAACAAATTCAGAAAAAAAATTTTGACAGCATTTTGTTTTAGATCTACCCATCTATCGTGAAGTCAGTGCTTCAAAAATGAATTTTCTAAGAATCAATGAAAAATTCAGAGATGGTTAAAACAAGCTTTTCCCTGAATTTTAGATGTTAAGTTTAAGTAGGTGTTTGGGGATTAAAATAATAAAACAAGGGGAAATAAGACACACTTGAATAGGTCTTTAGTGGGGTATAACAAAGAAATCATGAGCAATAAATGTCTGAAATTTCCTAGCAACAACACCCTGATGACCTCAGAATAAGTTAAGCATGGGAAACAAAAGCCAGCATTCTATAGTTACAAGTGATCTCCACTTTTTCTTTTTATACTGGGTATTTTGGGTTTTGTAATTTGTAGTTTCTTTTCTCCTTAGACTGAATAACCTTAAATGACAAAAGTTTCTGTTCAAACTTTACATGTTTATTTAAATGAGGTGAACCTATCAAATGAAAATAGCTAATATTCCTTTGCACCATTTTCATTTATTTAAGTGATAATTTAAGGATTTGCATATAAACAGTGGGGTTAGGGACAACTGTCAGGTTTTCTGTCATCCAGAAAAAAGTTTTGTGTTTCCCTTCTATCACACGGACAATGCTGTTTAAGTAGTACTTGTATATGTGACAACACATTAACGCTCCATGGATCACAGTAGTAAGAATTACTAATTCAGGGGCACCTGGGCGGCTCAGTTGGTTAAGCGACTGCCTTCAGCTCAGGTCATGATCCTGGAGTCCCGGGATCGAGTCCCGCATCGGGCTCCCTGCTCAGCGGGGAGTCTGCTTCTCCCTCTAACCCTCCCCCCTCTCATGTACTCTCTCTCTCTCTCTCATTCTCACTCTCTCAAATAAATAAATAAAATCTTTAAAAAAAAATGAAGACACGAGGACAACTTAACGTGTCAGGAACTCTGTGTTTGTGTTTATGGATATCTGTGTTTTGGCTATATTATGAGCAACCATGAAATCAATATCAACCTAAAAGTTAGAAATGTAATAATATCTACCTCTACCTATTTTATCTACTTTTGATCCTTTCTTATTCATATACCCAGAGGTAACCCATATCTTGAATTTTGTTTTCCTTTTCCTTGCATTTTTAAAAAACAGTGTTATTACATATACGTTTATGTGTCTATAACTTTTATTTCAATTTTGTATATGTTCTTGAATAGTCATGTATGTATGTAAGGAGAGTCCTATTCCAGAACTTGCTTATTCCATTCTCCATCATAATTAGATTGGTACTAATTTACATGCACATTAATGTATGAAGCTATGGTCCATTCATAGTTATATGTAATATTCCATTTTACAAATAAATCACAGTTTTTTTTTTGTTTCCTAATTTTTGGCTGTTAAATACAGTGATGGAATTCTTTTTAGTCTCAATTATTCTGTGGCCCTAGGTTTAGCCCTTGGTAAACCAGCATATAGCTAGATTTTTAAAAATCCAAGGCGATCATCTCTTTCTCTGAGCGAGCATGTTTATTGTATTGTATGTATGTATGTATGTATGGTTACATATGTATGTGTGTATATATGTATTCCCCCTTGTTGCAAAGAATAAATGATTTCAACTTTGTTCAACTACAGATTTGTTCCTGGTGGTCTTTGGCTAAAAAGGCAAGGAAATTACCATAAATGAAGTTAAAATAAAGTAGCTTACTCTCTCAAAACACCTTATCTCTTCCTAAACACCTATTAATCACAAGTTTTTCTTACAATCAAAGAGATCGTCTAATAAAGAAAATACAGCTTTCGAGTTTTTTCTTATAACCTGCCGCAATATATTCTTGGTTTGGCCTCGATCATTTTAAAATATCTTTTTAATATATTCATCCTCTTTAGTATAATTGTTCTTTCCTGGACTGCAACACTGTCATGGATCCAAAATTTTCTTGGTTTTTGTAGGTTTCAAACCAGTTTATATCCAAATTCAAATGTCAATATTTGACATACTTCTGAAACCATTTTTTTTCAGTAAAAATGAATGCATTCTAGATTTGATGAAGATGAAATTTATATTTCAGAATATGGAATTTCATGAAGGCTCAAACTTGAGGCCCAGGACAGGAACAGAATGTATTGTATGTTTTAAAATCTATGTCTTCAGTTTGGGTTTGTGAGATTTCAGTTCTCCATGTTAGAATATATATCAGCTTGTGTTTAGGCAAGGTCAACTAATTTCCTCCCTCTCCCCATATGTAGTGCAAACTTTTGCTCAGGGTCTATATAATTCACTTCATTACATAAGGGGATTATAGGTTATAAACATCAGGGTAACAGACTAAAAACAAAATCTTTGTATGTTTCACATGTTACTTTTAAATACACCATTTATTCTGTTTCCAGTAACAAAAGCAGTACTAAATTACCTAGCCAAAAAAAAAAAAAATTAAAATGTTTTTAAGTAAATAAAACCATATACTATCATCTGACTGATGATAATAATAATAAGATCAATTACTGAACATTTACATTGTGATTTTTTCATGCTATGCTTTTAAATGTGCTTTTATACAATCCTCCCAGCTTCCTTGTGTTAATATTCACCCTGTTTGTTATGGAGAAAACTTAGACTTCAATAAATAATATGTTTAAAATCATATGTGAATAACCATTTTTTTAAAGATTTAGTCTAAAATAATATCAAGATTTAATTCCTGACCTTGTTGGAATCTTCTTGCATGTTCTTCTCGCCTTAAGTATGATATCTGACTACTTCATTCCACAGACCAGAAGTGTGTTTGTATGTGTGTGCACGTGCATGTGTGCACATGTGTGCATGTGTGCACGTGTGTGTGCGTGCATGTGTGTGTGGCAGAAAGGGGAGGTGTTGGTAGGCTGCTTTGCTTCTTGTTCCTACCCCATCTCTTGCTCTGCCCCCTCTGTCTCCTCTGATCTCAGGGCAGGGAATGGGTAACAAGGAACATTGGAAATATTGAACAAATGATGCAAATCTGTATTAGAAATGTTCTTATCTCTGTCTCATCTGTCAGTCTTATCTCTTTTGGTAAGGTAAAATAACTGTCATTAGCCGCATTAACATAAAGATCTTGTAGCTTTCTCAGATCTGTTGGAAAGTAATTCTCCACAGTGTTTCTGGACACATTGCATCACCTTCTGTTCTGGACCATCTTTTCAAGAATGTCTGCTTAGCAAACAGCTTCTAAGATACAGTGTCTCCCTCTAGGTCAAAGGGCAGATTTGTTTAATATCGAGGATAATAAAGGTAATGTCTCCCTTCAAGGCAACGTTTGGGCAAGTTTGCCAGCAGCACCATTTAAAATATTGGAGTTTCTTTTTTTTTAAAAGATTTTATTTATTTATTTGAGAGAGAGAGAATGAGAGACAGAGAGCACTAGAGGGAAGAGGGTCAGAGGGAGAAGCAGACCCCCCACTGAGCAGGGAACCCGATGCGGGACTCGATCCTGGGACTCCAGGATCATGACCTGAGCCGAAGGCAGTCGCTTAACCAACTGGGCCAGCCAGGCGCCCAAAATTCTTAATTTTTAAACAAAGCGCTCTGCAGCTGCTCCCGAGTACAGTACAAGAAAATACGGGGAAAGGGAGAAAAAAAAAGACATTCAAGGGTCCAACAGAACCTTGGAATAATTCGGTAGGAGACAGTGCTCAACTGGACTCCAGGGCAGAGGGGGCAACAAACTTCAATAAAGGAAAGGTTGAAACAAAACAAAACAAATTGAATGTGGAGTTTCTTAAACTTGGGTTTCCTCAGCTGTGACACAAAACCACCATTGTGTCCTCCATATACTTGATCCTACTTCTACCTTGCTCCCACAGGGAGGTAGGGGCAAGGGGCCCTAATGTGAACATTAACTTCTTTCTGTCCTATTGGTTGCTCCGATAAATAAATCTCTTTACTGCTGACCCATGAATCTCTTTTATCGTCCACATCTATGAAAACCATGGCAGGCTAAATTGTTGACTTGCAAGAAGAGTAAAATTTCAACTCTTTTACAATTTTTGACAAGGTCCTTCCCCAATGATACATTTCTGGAAAGAAACACTCTTGGGTAGGTTCTCTCAGGAAAATATAAGGCCTGTTACTCTCCCCTAGTCATTAGGCCCAAGGGAGAAGTCAGCCCAACAAAACTCTGGTATTTTAGGCCTTTCCATCACTGCTTCTCCTTTTACCCGGCATTAGGTATCCCACCTCAGATCCCTCTGGATAAATTTGGCACTGGGTTCTGTGACCCTGGATCTTCATGGGACTATGTCAAGTTTCTCCCAAGGACTCCTCTATGCTCTGTTTCTATTGTAGTGCTGGGACAGCAACCAGCTGTTGAGGGAGGTGTGGACATTTGCTTTTGCACTGAGACCTAATGTATTTAATAGATCTACTTAGAGTAACCGGTTAACTTGTTTGCTACAATTTCATGGAATAAGGAATTTGTAACAAACTAGAAATACACTGTTTCTGTCATTGGAAATATTTTGTTGTGGAAAATAAAATGTCAGCTGAATTAAACAGCATACATGATGATGTAGTTCCTTTATATTCTGGTACAAACTTCTCATCCCATTGTGGACCAGAGGATTAGTGCTGATGTTGCATTTTCTTTATGTACTGACCATAGTCTCAAAGCAGAGGATGGTAGGAGGTATGTGCAAGCTAAGACACATGCCAATAGGACTAACAGAGAGAAGATAAAAATTATTAGTGACCAATTCTCCTAAAAGTTGGTGGAAGAAAAGCCTAGAGATAAAAAAAAAAAAAGAAAGAAAGATTGGTTGAAGGAATTTTCAGTAAGTGGAGATCTCTGAAGTATATTTCCATTTCCCAGGGAGGAAAGAGGATGACCTTCGGCTTAGGTCATGATCCCAACATCAGGCTCCCTGTTCAGAGGAAAGCCTGCTTCTCCCTCTCCCACTCCCCCCGCTTGTGTTCCCTCTCTTGCTGTGTCTCTTTCTGTCAAATACATAAATAAAATCTTTAAAAATAAATAAATAAAATAAAAATACAACACAAATTAATTATCTGAATTTTTTTTAAAGATTTTCTTTAATTATTTGACAGAGAGAGAGGGGTCACAAGCTTGACCGACTGAGCCACCCAGGCACCCCAATTTTAAAAAAATACAAAGTAAAGTTCAACATTTTATCATTAGAGTTAACAGACATAAAATGACTCTGGCAAATTGTTTACAAAATTTTCTCAATGTTTGGCATCAATTTCTATGCTAACTCATGGATAGTCACAACCAGCGTAGGAAGTGAAATAAGTCTGTGGACTATAATTTGAGTACCACTGTGCCAAAGGATTTGCAGATAATATTATATGCAGGGCCCCATATTATCTCTTATTTTTTTTTCCAATTACCTTTAATTTTTTAATTCCAGTATAATTAACATAGAGTGTTACATTAATTTCAGGTGTACAATAGTGATTCAACAACCCTATACATTACTCGGTGTTCATCATGATAAATGTACTCTTTAATCACCTTCATCTATTTCACCAAACCTCCTACCTTACTCCCCTCTGGTAACCACCAGTATGATCTCTATATTTAAGAATCTGGGTTTATGTTTTGTTTGTATTTTTTTCTTTGTTCATTTGTTTCATTTCTTAAATTCCACATGAGTGAAATCATATGGAATTTGTCTTTCTCTGACTGATTTATTTTTTATTGTTATGTTAATCACCACACATTACATCATTAGCTCTTGATGTAGTGTTCTATGATTCATTGTTTGTGCATAACACCCAGTGCTCCATGCAGAATGTGCCCTCTTTAATACCCATCACAAGGCTAACCCATCCACCTAATCTTCTCCCCTCTAGAACCCTCAGTTTGTTTTTCAGAGTCCATCATCTCTCATGGTTCGTCTCCCCCTCGAACTTACTCCCCTTCATTCTTCCCCTCCTGCTATCTTTTTCTTTTTCTTTTTCCTTAACATATTTTGCATTATTTGTTTCAGAAGGACAGATCTGTGATTCAACAGTCTTGCACAATTCACAGCGCTCACCATAGCACATACCCTCCCCAATGTCCATCACCCAGCCACCCCATCCCTCCCACCCCCACCACTCCAGCAACACTCAGTTTGTTTCCTGAGATTAAGAATTCCTCCATATTGCTCCAATATACCTTCTGCCCGTCTCTCCCTTTCTTCTTCTTCTGGGATCCCAATTATTCTAATGTTGTTTCATCTTATCGTATTGCTTATCTCTCGAATTCTGCCCTCATGATCCTGTATTGTTTCTCTTTTTCTCACCCTATTTATTTTCCATCATTTGGTCTTCCATGTCGCTGATTCTCTCTTCTGCCTCATTTATCCTAGCAGTTAGTGCCCCCATTTTTTATTGCACCTCATTAATAGCCTTTTTGATTTCGACTTGGTTAGATTTTAGTTCTTTTATTTCTCCAGAAAGAGTTTCTCTAAAAACTTCCACGCTTTTTTCAAGCCCAGCTAGTATCTTTAAAGTCATGATTCTGAACTCTAGGTCCGACATCGTACTAATGTCCGTATTGAGTATGTCCCTGGCTGACAGTACTACCTCTTGTTCTTTTTGCTGAGGTGACTTTTTCATCTTGTCATTTTGTCCAGAGGAGAATAGATGAATGAGAGAACAGAATGCTAACAGGTTAACAATGTCCCCAGCAAATATACTCTATACAAATCAGAAAAGACCTGAAACCAAGGGAAAAGAAAGGGAAAGAAAGAAAAAAGAAAGAGAAAAGAAAGAAGAAAGAAAAACAAAAAGAAAAAGATAAAAACAAAAACAGAACAATACAAAAAAACCTGAATATGATCAAATATGATCAGGCTAGTGCATAGATCAGTGCCACACACTAGATTTTGGTAATATTTGGTCTGTTAGAAAAAACCTCCTAAAATTTTAAAGGAAGAAAGACATATATGTACAAAATAAGGGTTGATACAATGAAGGGATGGAAGATGACTGTAAAGATGAAAAGTATAAAAGATTTTATAAAAGGAATTGATATGATAAGAAGTTGTTTGAAAAAAGAAAGAAGAAGATTAAAAAAAAAAGGAGAGAATGTGATCAGGCAGGAGACTAGAACAAAGCCATACACTAGTGATTTAGGGTATATTTTTATCTATTTTGAAGAAACTGTATCTCAAAATTTTAAAAAGAGAACAACTTATATATATATATGCCGAAAATAAGGGTAACTACTATGAAGGGATAAAATATGACTCTAAAAATGAAAAATAAAAAATGTTTTTTTAAAAAAAGGGATTGATAAAATGTTGGTTGAAAAAGGGAAAAAGAAAATTTAAAAAAAAGTTTAAAAAAATTAACTTTGAAAAACTAATGAATCGTGATTAAAAAAAGCCATGAATTCTATGTGCATTATTCCACTAGCGCTGGAGTTCTCCCATTCTCCTTGTCTGATAAACTTGGTCTTGGCTTGCTGGCTCTTCCTGCTGATCTTCTGGGGGAGGGGCCTGTTGCCATGGTTCCCAAATGTCTTTGCTGGAGGCGGAATTGCTGGTCCGGGCTAAGCAAGCTGCTCGGGTTTGCTCTCAGGAGCTTTTGTTCCCTGCAAGCTCTCAGTACAGCTTTGGAGGACCAGGGTGAAAATTGTGACCTCCCAATCTCCACTCAGAGGAGCTGAAAACTTGGGGCCCGCTCCTCAGTGCGCCCCCAGAGAAAAGCAGTCACTCCCGTCTCCCTGGTCTCCGGCCGCACTCCGTGCTCACCCGGCCTGTGACCGAGCGTTTCTATGTCTGGCACCTGACCCCGTCGTAGTCTCCAAACCCAGCAGATCCCTGCGGGGCGCTCCTGCGCCGCTCCTCCCAGGGGAGGAAGGTGAGTCTCCCCGGATCTACCGCTTGTTGGGTCCCTGCTGGAGGAGCAGTGGCCCGACTGGGCCGCGGATCACAGTTTATGGCAACCCCGAGCTGAGAGCCCGCTCCTTGGCTCCGTCTCTGCAGCCGGCTTCCCTGCTCCAATACCGGGGAGCTCTGCTGCACTCAGTCACCCCCAGTCTTTCTGTGACCCCAAGGGTCCTGGGTCCACACTGTCCCGCGAGGCTTCTACCCCCCGCTTAGCCACTGGAGCGACGTCCCTCCGCCGAGCCGACTTCTAAAAGTTCCGATTTTGTGCTCCGCGGCTCTAGCACTTGCCAGAAGTGGCCGACGGAGGCCCCTCCCCCGCCGTCTATCCTCCCGAATGTCGCCTGGGATTCACTTCTCCGCACGTCCTACCTTCCAGAAAGTGGTCGCTTCTCTGTTCAGAGAGTTGTTGCTACTCTCCTCTTCGATCTCCTGTTGAGTTCGTAGGTGTTCAGAATGGTTTGATCCCTATTCAGCTGAATTCCTGAGACCAGACGAAATCCAGGTCTTATACTCCTCTGCCATCTTGCTCCGCCCCTCCCCCCACATTATCTCTTATTATGTAGAATATCCAAACGGCAAAGTTTGTGTCTAAGTCAGGTTAGCTCCTTTTTTTTTCTTTTATTTAGATCACACCACTACATTTTGGACCTTATTTAATATGTTATCTTCCCAAAAACAGTGGTATTTTTATAAAGGTTTTTAAAATATTTATTGGTATAATATTGTTACTTCATGTGATTTGTTACTGAAACATTATTAATTCCCTTATATGTGAACTGAAGTTTAATTTCTGTATCTATTGCTGCTAATTATTGTTATCTTTTCAAATATCTATGTTAAATCCTTTTCAGAAAAATAACTTCCTTTAAAAAACTCTATTAAGTTATAAATACAATGTTATATATCTGGAATCCAGAGCACATTTTATGTTTTTAATAGTTAATTTACAAAGATATATTCCAATTTAAAAAGTAGAGATTTGTGGCTGTTCTTCATGTTCTGTAATAAAATTTCCTTTTCCATTAGTCAAAATCTTTTGGGAATTTGCATGATCTCCAATGTTAACATAACTGGATCGTTATGTTGTCACTGATGATTGCCAGTCATTTGATTCTGTGTAAAAGACCCTAGATTTAAACACAGTAGTGTCAGAATTTTTAAAATATATCTCATCTTTATTTAATAGTATAATGAGTATTTAAAATCATGTTGCTCTTTTCTACTATTCTTTCCACACTACCATCAAGGGTTTTTTGGTTATTATTTTTTTGCTTCGATCTCAGGTTCTGCTGCTAAGGAACATTACATTTCATTTCTGTCACATTTCAAATAATGAGGATATATCAGTAGCAGTAAAGAAGCTATTCTAGATATGATTAAATCCTTGCAGTTCCCAGCTTTCTTTTATATTTGTAGCTACTATCTCTGCCCACTTAATTCTCCTATACCATCTAATTTCAAAATGTGATTGTCATTCTGAGGTATCTTTTAGTTTCTCATTCCTAAAGTACTAAAACATTTTCAATCATTAAACTGATATGCAAAAACGTGATCTCTTTGTAATCCATGAGGCATATGATTTAAGTAATAACTAATAGCGATAATTAAAATTTCTTTCTATTAGTGAGATATACTCTAAAAGACAAAAATCTCCTGGTTGTTGAAATAATGTTTCGTTCATGTTTTTGTGGCATGTCCCAATAACATGTCTTAAAATCTTACTGTTCAATCATTCGGAAAATATCTTTACCATTCAACAAATACAGACAGAATGTTAGCTACTTCTTAATACAAGGAAAGTGAAAATCCTATTAAATTAGGTTTAAAACTAAAAATTTATATTTAAAATTGAAAACTTGACTATAAATTGTAATCATTTATAATTATTTGTCCAGTTATTCATTTATTAGTTAAATCAACATGCAGGTTAAATTTTTGGAATACCTCTTGTCAGTCTGAAGGAATAACACGGGCATGCTAGCTAACTTCAGAGGCTATGTGATAAAACCGTAGGCGTGTCTGTTTGTCATTTTAAATCTAAACTTTCCAAAAGCCTTTTATTTATTTATTCAGTACCCTGTTGTATGAATCTGAGTTCAGTGCACTGCTCCATAATACAATAATGCAATATTGCAATAATGGAAGTAGGAAGGGGCCAGAAGTTTGCATTCTTCCTGCTAAGAATTAGAATCTGGCCATGGAAACTGAATTTTCTCAAGCAGATGCTTTAATAAGACTATGGATCTCAAGTGAATAAAATAAAAATAATGGCACTTTATTTTTTTCTTTTTAAATTTTTTATTGTTATGTTAATCACCATACATTACATCATTCGTTTTTGATGTAGTGTTCCATGATTCATTGTTTGTGCATAATACCCAGTGCTCCATGCAGAACATGCCCTCTTTAATACCCATTACCAGGCTAAACCATCCCCCCATCCCCCCCTAGAACCCTAGTTTGTTTTTCAGAGTCCATCATCTCTCATGGTTCGTCTCCCCCTCCTATTCCCCTGCTTCATTCTTCCCCTCCTGCTATCTTCTTTTTTTTTCTTAACATATTGCATTATTTGTTTCAGAGGTACAGATCTGTGATTCAACAGTATTGCACAATTCACAGTGCTCACCATAGCACATACCCTCCCCCATGTCTATCACCCAGCCACCCCCTCCCTCCCACCCCCTACCACTCCAGCAACCTTCAGTTTGTTTCCTGAGATTAAGAATTCCTCATATCAGTGAGGTCATATGATACATGTCTTTCTCTGATTGACTTATTTCACTCAGCATAACACCCTCCAGTTCCATCCACATCGTTGCAAATGGCAAGATCTCATTCCTTTTGATGGGTGCATAATATTCCATTGTGTATCTATAACACATCTTCTTTATCCATTCATCTGTCGATGGACATCTTGGCTCTTTCCACAGCAACTTCTTCCTAGAAACATCGCCAAAGGCAAGGGAAGCAAGGGCAAAAATGAACTATTGGGATTTCATCAAGATAAAAAGCTTTTGCACAGCAAAAGAAACAGTCCACAAAACCAAAAGACAACCGACAGAATGGGAGAAAATATTTGCAAATGACATATCAGATAAAGGGCTAGTATCCAAAATCTATAAAGAACTTATCAAACTCAACACCCAAAGAACAAATCATCCAATCAAGAAATGGGGAGAAGACATGAACAGACATTTTTTCCAAAGAAGACATCCAAATGGCCAACAGACACATGAAAAAGTGCTCAACATCGCTCGGCATCAGGGAAATCCAAATTAAAACCTCAATGAAATACCACTTCACCCCAGTCAGAATGGCTACAATTAACAAGTCAGGAAACGACAGATGTTGGTGGGGATGTGGAGAAAGGGAACCCTCCTACACTGCTGGTGGGAATGCAAGCTGATGCAGCCGCTCTGGAAAACAGTATGGAGGTTCCTCAAAAAGTTGAAAATGGAGCTACCATATGATCCAGCAACTGCACTACTGGGTATTTACCACAAAGATACAAATGTAGGGATCCGACGGGGTACGTGCACCCCAATGTTTATAGCAGCAATGTCCACAATAGTCAAACTGTGGAATAATGGCACTTTAAACAAAGAAGAAAAAACATCTCCTTCAGAGGTCTTGGGGTAGACAATACGTTAACGGATTGGTGGCTGTGTCCTAGTAAGTCCTCAGAAGTCTGCGTAACTTTCAATCTTTTGTTTATCATCTCACGAATTTATCCCTGGTCTCCCTGATCCACGTGGGAGTAATTAATTTACTTATTAAGTCTTCTACTAGGATGTGAACTCAGTAAGCGAAAAGAACTAATGTTTCCTTAGTGCTTAGTCTTTAGTGCTTAGGTCATTGGCACACAGTGGGCAATTAAATATTTATGGAATAAAGAAATGACTTCCATTTCTGTGTAGGTTTTCTTGGGTCGAAATAAGTTAAAGAATTTCCCATACTTAATTTGCTACCATCCAGGCTTTCAGAGTTCTGCTCTCTTTTACTCAATCGAAACTTAATCTACTTATGTAATTGCTTTAGACTAGATAGCTATCAGATTAGCTGATGTTTATTACAGCACCTAATTGCATCCTAAACTCCCAATAACTGTTAATTATCAATAATAGCAAAACATTCAACCAGAACTGGCCTCTAGCTCTTTGGAAATGTTATTCATGGAGACTTCAGTTCAAGGTTGAGTTTCTGAAGGGGATACAAGTACACGAAGTACAAGAGGATATTGCAATAATAATTTTTATCTTTTTATGTAACACCTGTGGTTTACGTACAGTATTGTTGCTTTCAGTATGTTGGATAACATTTAGCCTCTTCAAGAATACATTTCATTTTTCTTCTGAGTCATGGACATGGATTTTAGGGAGGAATGTCATTATTTTGAATGTTATTTTTTTTTTAAAGATTTTATTTATTTATTAATGAGAGACAGAGAGAGAGAGAGAGGCAGAGGGAGAAGCAGGCTCCCCAGGAGCAGGGAGCCCAATGCGGGACTCGATCCCAGGACCCTGGGATCATGACCTGAGCTGAAGGCAGACGCTCAACCATCTGAGCCACCCAGGCGCCCTATTTTGAATGTTATTTTTTAGAATTGAAGTTTTCCGGGCGCCAGGGTGGCTTAGTTGGTTAAGCGACTGCCTTCGGCTCAGGTCATGATCTTGGAGTCCCAGGATCGAGTCCCACATTGGGCTCCCTGCTCAGCAGGGAGTCTGCTTCTCCCTCTGACCCTCTCCCTTCTCATGCTCTCTCTCTATCTCATTCTCTCTCTCAAATAAATAAATAAAATCTTTAAAAAAAAAAAGAATACATTTCATTTTTCTTCTGAGTCATGGACATGGATTTTAGGGAGGAATGTCATTATTTTGAATGTTATTTTTTAGAATTGAAGTTTTCCTATCTTCTCATTATGCTGAATTTCAGTCTTATTTGTATTTGTCCTGGAATTCATGGCCAAGGGAGAGCAAATAAGATAAACAGAAAATGTTAAGTACAAAAATAATTAAAAAAAAAACCTATATAGAAGAAACAGCCCTACTAATGTTGTTGTTGGTTTTAAGTAAGAATAATGTCTATGTATAGTGATCCACTGTCTTTGTATCAAGCTTAAAACTGAACAATTTTGACAATGTCATCAAACTAGTATTGCCACAGAAAATGAAAACCATGCTTAAGATAGATAGTTACCATAAAGGAGAATTTCATAGGATGAAAAACTGAATGGGGGCTAAAATTGCGCAAAATAAGTTAATTTTAAAAATTATTTCTTGTGTCCTTGTTTTGGATGTTCCTCTGTTTAGAGCCTAACTACATCTTTCACATTCAACGTATATTAAAATTTGAAAAGATAAAACAAAATCTTCTCTGTGACTGGCTCAATATTTTTTTAAAATAATCATTACTTTGCCAAGTACTACATAATGTAGGAGATAGTAGTAATGTGAATATGAGAGCATCCCCTTTTACTACCTCTGTTCATTAGGCCACTACAATTTAATGAGAACATTACTGTGAACAAGATTATTTCTTTGTTTGTGTTTTATATAATTCACGATGCAGGCAATGCTTTATAATTTATCATAGATTATTTGAGCTTGTGAAAAGTTATATAAACCATATGTAGAATTTAAAATCATTATTTTTGCTGTTTTATCTCCTAAAGTGATTTTTTAAAAAAATATATTTTTAGTCAAGTTCATTACCAAGCTCTTCTGTAAGCCCAGGAAGTTTTAAATAACTGCTTATAACATAGAAACAGGGATATTCTAACTGCTTTGAGTGATTTTGAAATTTTAAAGCAAAGATGTTTTGCAAATAAGTCCCGTGTTGAGAAAAGTTGAACATGTTAGTTCCTTGAATATCATTTTGATTAACACATTGAACTAGTCATTGAGATCTCCTTTATATCACCAAGGAAACATTTTAGTACTTATAAAAATTGTCACTATTTTGACGGTAAGCCTAATGTGCTGTTCAATAAAGTTGGATTTTATTCAAGAGCGTAGAAAGTATTTCTTCATATCTATTTTAATCAGAGCAATATCACTAATACATCACCAAGACACATTTTGGTGTTTTTTTAGTAATCCTAACTATCTCTACTTCCAGGGAAATGTTTCAAAACTTTGCATTCTTTTCAAGTTTATTAGGCCAATCATATGTGCTCTCACAATCCTCATAGACTCCCTAGAACCACCACACACACACAGAAACACCACCACCACCAATACCACTATCACCACCAACAACAATATATACTCAGGAAATTTCCAACTGAGTGATCCAGAGGCTACACGCCCAACTTCCTGTATGCTAACATCCTGCAAGCCATACCCTTACAACACTGATACAGACTGAATGTTTGTGCTCCACCCCATTCATATGTTGAAACCTAATGCTCAGTGTGGTGCTAGGGGCCTTCAGGAGGTGATTAGGTCTTGAGGGAGGAGCCCTTGTTAATGGCATTAGTGCCCTTATAAAAAAGATGCTCAGAGAGCTACCCCCTCTCTTCTGCCTTGTGGGGACATAGTTGGAAGACAGCTGTCTTGAATCAGCAAGCAGCCTCGCCACAGAAAGAATCTGTCAGCACCTAGATCTTAGACTTGTCAGCCCCCAGAAATGTGAGAAATAAACTTCTGTTGGGTAAGCCACCCATTTATGGTAATTTGTTATAGCAGCCTGAACAGACAAAGGCACACACTTTTTTTTTTCCTTCATTTTCCCCCTAACAAATATACGGTGGAAGTTAATACTTCCACTAGCAGTCCATATCTCATTCTCTCACAATTTTTAAGGGATTTTTGGCATCATTTATTTGATCTCTCCCTTGAATCTTTACCTTCAATTTCTCTAATGAACCTTTCTCCTTAGGCATAAAATGAGTTTCTCACATTTTATAATAGTTCTCCCTTAATTCTAAATTTCTAAATTCATCTTCAGCCATTTTTCTACCTTTTTCCTTCATTTCACTGCCTTCAAAAATACTCTGTTCTCTATGCTGGATAATGTATTTAGTATTTTCCTTTATTTTGGTCCATATGTGAGCTATCTGTTCCGTTCACCATGGAACAAAGTCATCTCCATACTGTATTTTATTTTATTTTTTAAGATTTATTTATTTATTTATTTGACAGAAAGAGAGACAGTGAGACAGGGAACACAAGCAGGGGGAGTGGGAGAGGGAGAAGCAGGCTCCCTGCTCCACAGGGAGCCCAATCTGGGGCTCAATCCCAGGACCCTGGGATCAGGACCTGAGCCGAGGGCAGACGCTTAAGGACGGAGTCACCCAGGCGTCCGTCCCTACTGTATTTTAATGAGCAACCTGAGTCTTTAAGTTCCAAGCTTGATCACAGCTCATAGATCAAACCATCCAGAAACAATGTAGAATTAGATGACAATGACTGTGTGTGTGCGCACACACGTGTGCTTGTGTGTCTGCAGGGCTGCCAGCCATAGCTTATTAACAAGCTAACCACATAAATTGAAGTTCATTCTACTTCCTCCATGGCTCTCCATAAAGAAGATCCTAATCTGAGGCTACTGTAATAGTGCAGTCTTCCATTTCTCATGATAACTTAGTCTAAAACATTTCTTTATAAATTAAATAAATACTTTATATGAGGGCAGAAATTGAAAGTGAGATTGTCCATGTCACATTCATTCCATTTATTCACTGAGTGCCTATTCAATGACAATATATCATTCCATGTACTTTGCACACTCCAGTGATTAATAAGAACAAAATAAAACAAAAAAAAGTCCTACTCTTAAAGAGCAAATACTTTAAAAACCTATAATAATCTACAATAAAGAGTAGATTATAAAGTATTTCAGGAGGTTACAAATGCTAAGATGGAGAAAGAAGACCAAATAGAGCAGGATGAAAGTGATCAGTAGTGTTGGTTGTTCAGTAAGCCTTGCCTGGGTGACATCTGAGAAAACTTCTGTAGGAAGTTCAGGGGATTTCATGTCAGTATCTAGGAAAGACCCTTCCAGGCAAAGAGAATACCAGCACAAAGGCCCTGAGGTCTGATCATAACTATTTTGTCTGAGGAACAGAAAGATGATTAGTCTGGATCAAGTGGAATGAGGAACAATCATAGACGTTGAGGTCAAAGAGACATGAGAGCTTGTAGGGTGTAATTGGGAATTTGTCCTCTCCCTGGGCTCAGCAGTCACTTGAGAAATAAAGACGTATTATCACTCTAGTTTCCCTAAGAAAACTTCAGACTTCAGAATACAAAGAAGTCAGTTCATGATCATATTCATGCTTTTTGTATTTATTTGAATTTCTAGACAATACTTTTGGGCACTAAATTTAAGCCCTCTTATAGTTAAACTGAGAATGGTCAGTAACACTGCCTACAGTGTTTGAAACACTGCAGGCCACATGGTTCACACACATAGGGGACACACATGGTTGCTCTACGAGGCAACCATGATCTCTGGATATTATACCCTGGTCCCCATGTGCTGATACTTTGGTGATACCCATTGGCTCTTGGACCTGGCGCAGCGCAAGGTGGGCAGAGACTCCAGGCTCATTCTGCTCTTCTCCCAGTGGAGAGTACACAGAAAGAGCTGATATCCAAACAGAAACCCACAAAATATCACGTGTATTAATAAACAGAAAAGCACCAATATTCTACAACACATCTGGTCTATCTATATACGGTAAAAGATAAATCAAAGAACATGATCATGTGGTGTGGTCAGCTAACTTGACTCTTACCCAAGCATTGGTGAAAAATAGTTAAAATGGCACACTCCATACACATCTCATGTATATATATATATTTTTTTAAATAGTGGCTTAGTAATCATGGGTTTTTTACATGGAGAACAACAAAAAAAATCTCAGTTCTGAAAGAAAAGATGTCACGCAATTAATGAGAAATTATCTATGACAGGTTTAAGCTGACTGATACATAAAGTTGGCTCTTTAAATATTGGGCTCTCCTCTGTAGTTTCTGTGGGTAGTGTTCAGAAATATTAAACATTCTTTGGACACTGGCTCATTCGGTTAAATCTTTGACTCAGGTCATGATCCCAGGATCCTGGGATCAAGTCCCACATTGGGCTCCTTGCTCAGCAGGTAGCCTGCTTCTACCTCTGCCTGCCACTCCCCCTGCTTGTGCTCTCTCTCTCTCTCTCTGGCAAATAAATAAATAAAATCTTAAAAAAATATATTAAACATTCTTTATCAGCACAAAAAGAGTAGAAAGGTTGACAGAAATTTCCTTTCCCATGGGATTCAATAGAAAATTGGGATGAGGAACATCCCTATATATATATATATACACACACACACGTATGTATTTGCTTCTTATTGCAGTTAATTTATTCAGAAACTTATTTTTCTACTTGATAAAAGTACTGTGTTTAGGTACTGGTTATCTGACTGGATGAAAGTAGGTAAATGTGAAAATAT
Organism: Eumetopias jubatus; assembly: GCF_037043125.1. NCBI lineage: Eukaryota > Metazoa > Chordata > Mammalia > Carnivora > Otariidae > Eumetopias > Eumetopias jubatus. Next base: position 157,166,780 of record NW_028274809.1, on the reverse strand, counting down.
TGGCAAAATTCTGATAAAGAACTGTGTGCTTTGTGGGGTTATTTATAATAGAAGACTGCCAGATAAAAGAAGTATAGAAGAAGTAGCCATATTGGAATTTCCCACTACTGAAGTGAGGAGAGTGGCCTATTCTTGGTAAAGGACAGTTGTCTTTTGGGTTGGATGGACTGATTCCATCCTTGTAAAAGTTCCCCGGGAGGAGCCATCAATGCATCAGTCCCCAGTGTGGTCCAGGAGATCTCCGTAGCTGTGTCCTTACTGGGCCAGTGGCTCCTGCCTTGATGCTCCTGGCAGTGGGGGGAGCACTATTGAGACCTTTTCATGGGCTTGCCAAACCTCAGCAGGCCTGGAATTTGCTTGCTCTAGTTTGTAACATTTTCACTTCACTTGAGGGGATTCTTGAGCTGCCCCGATCCAGCAACTTTAGAGTTCTGGTTGGACAGAATGATTGTGATTTCTGATCAAAAGAGTACTTTACGGCGATGGGTCATGTGCTGAGTATCTTCCAAGGTCCAGTAGTTGCTCAATAATCACTTCTCAAAGGGTGTGTACTTTCAACTGACTCTGGGAGTTTACAAAAGTCAAATGAATGCCTCTGACCCGTGGCAGTGTTTTTGTGTCACAGGTTCTAATCAACAAACTAGGAGGTAGCTGAGACCTGATGAGTGGGGCTCTGAGACCCACTCAAAAGAGTGAAGAAACCTTAAAGACTGGTTAGGTTGGGTCCATGAGAGGGTGGTAATCTTGTTAAATTTAGTGAGAAAGGATAACGCCTTCTGGGGCACATTATTACAGAAATCCTCCTTTAGAGTGCATGGACAGTGGCCACATTGCCTAAGGAAGAAGAGGAAGGAGGGCATGAAAATGGCATCTGAGTACTCCTTCCTCAGCTGGGTACTATTTGGGCTCTAGAAGGTTTGAATCACTAATGAGGACTTCCCTGTTACTAAAACACATGTTTAGAATATAAGGCAATTTATAAAGAAGCATCTTTATCTGAGAAGACAATGGTACCCACTACCTGCAACATCCAGTTAATCCTAGAAATCCTTTTAATTTGTTTTGTAAAGGATCTAGGAGAAGTTTAGGTAGTCTTTAGTCTATCAGAAGAGAGGGTTTTTCTCTCCTGAGATAGAATGGGCTACATAAGTGCATTTTGGCAAAATGATCATTTACCTTTTGAAACTTTATGTGCCTTCGCTGTGAAGGCCGGAAGCAAGTAAAAGAAATCCTTTTTACAAACTTCTTTATGTTACAGACAAAGTGGGACATCTCCTACATATTGTATGAAAACTGAAACACAAGAGAAATTTAGATCATTTAGTCTTGATTGATGGCATGGGGTGAGCTGTGTTCTGGGGGGCAGGCTTCAGTAAATACTGGCGACACGAACACCCATGCATGTTGTTGTCTTTCTTGGGTGAAGGCTAAGAGGTACTGACTATTCTGGTCTAGAGCCACACTGGAAAGTGCAGTGCAAAGGAAAACTTACAGTGAAGCAAGTGGCTTCAGGTGTAGTTGATGACAAAATAGTATTTTGGTTAGGTATCCCCGGGCAGTGAAGGAAAACAATTCTGTTGATGGCCCTGAAGTCTTGAACAAATCAATATTATCGTCTATTTGGTTTTCTGACTGGCAGGACGGAAGTGTTGCAAAGACTAATGCGGGAGATATGAGAACACTTTTGAATATAAGCCTCCAAATCTAGTTTTATTCTTCCTTTGCTTTTGGCTTCAAAGGATACTGGAGAAGTTTGGTTAGTGGTTCTCTCTGTTAATAGGCTCTGCTCCAATTATTTTTCCAAAGTCAGTGGAATTTTTAAATAAAATAAAATAAAAAGATATTATAAAAGACAATGGCTTTTTGTTTTCAAAATTACATTTTCCAAAAAAGAAAGAAAGAGAGAGAAGAAGAAAGAAAGAAAGAGGGAGAGGAAGAAGAAAGAAAGAAAGAAAGAAAGAAAGAAAGAAAGAAAGAAAGAAAGAAAGAAAGAAAGAAAGAAAGAAAAGAGGAAAGGAGAGGAAAAGAGATAAAATCAGATAAAATCATTTAAGCTTGACAGGATCTGAACCAAAACAAAGAAATAAACTGACACCCATAGAAGATGTTTTAGGGGCATTTGTAGACTAGATATAAAATTATATTAGGAAATTTATGTTAATTTTGTTATGGATAATTATATTTTTATAATTATGATAATGTAGGAGACTTTACTTATTTTTTTAAAAAAACATGCTGAATTATTCAGGGAAGAATGTGAGGATATCCAAACTTTACTTTAAAAGGTTTAATATAAACAATATTCCAGAATGTGGATAAATCTTAGATCTAGATGGGGACATCATTCTATTTTTTTTTCTTTTCTTTTCATGTATAAGTTGTGTGTTTTATTTTATTCCATATTTTATTATTTTGTGTATTTATTTGATCAAAAGAGCTTTTCTTTGTTGTTTTATAGCTTAGCTGCTTTGCCTCACACCTCGCATATATTTCTGTAACACCTTTTTAATTTACTCTTCTTTTTAAAGTATTCTCTGCTATATACCTGAAAGTTAGGTTTTTGTCTGTAAAATACAAACTGAAAATTTTTTAAAAATAAAATTAAATAATTTAAAAGGAGAGATAATTTTCGGGGCACTGACTTGATTTTGGCTCAAGTCATGATCTCAGGTCATGAATAGATCGAGGCCGAGTCGGCTCTGCGCTAGGCATGGATTCTGCTTACGATTCTCTCTCCCTCTCCCTCTGCCCCTCCCCTGCCCTCCCTCCCGCTCTCTCTCTCTAAAAAAAAGGGGATAGTTTTCATCTCGTATATCCCTTGTCTATTTTACATTAATGCTGCTCTTTAGCAAACTACTCTGAAACTCAGTGACTAAAACAGTCCTTCGTGGGTGTTTGGGTTAGCTGGGCTGTTTTTCATGCCTCTGCAGCCAGCTGTGGGAGAGTCAGTTCTGCTGATCTTGATTGTGTTCTCTTACATGTTTGTAGGTCAGACTGCTGTTGGTGGGTCAACACAGTCTTTCATCCTCTACCAGGGTAGACTGGACTTGTTCACACTATAGTAGCAGGGTTCCCAAGGTATGTCTTCCTGTGCCCTAAGCCCATACTCCCTATTACTCTGTTTTCACCACATTCTATTGGCCAAATTAAATCACAAGAATCATCCAGATTCAAGAGGATGGGGAAATAGACTTTTATCTCGGATACAGGTGTGGCGTCACCTTACAAAGGGCATTTATGCAGAAAGGTTGCAAAGGACATAGATGCAAGGGGAGGTGAAGTATTGGGGCCATTTTTTTTAAAAAAATACTACTGTTGTAAAATTGTCATAAAATTTTATGTTTTCCGATTTATAAAATCTATCAAATTAAAAAAGCAGGATATCACAGAGAAGGAAATCAGCTAACTCATTCCAGCTCCCACATGCTGCAAAAATTTACAATTCTTACACGTTGTGCCTTTTCAACATTATCAGGACATACATATTTATAGTAGGTTCTAATTCCTTAATTTTCACATTTGTTTTGTTCTTAATTCACCTTCTAAATATAGTCAATTTTATCACCAAACTTTTACTATTTGTGGAATCTTATACTGACTCCAAATAATACTGTAGTCAATATTCATAAAGAAATAAAAACATGAATGGCATACTTGATATAAATGTCATTCTGCAATTAGTTCACCTTGTATCTCTCTTGTGTTTATTCTAATTTTAATTATCTGAGCTTGGGTTCCACACACCCTCTTCCCTGCTAGCCTTTGTTAGAGAAAAGTGTTCTTATCTTTGTTTTGATTTTTCTATTACAAACTTATTTTTTGCCTGTTTTTCTTCTCTATTCTTCTTTCCATCAATTTGATCACCTTTGCATTTTACTCTCAAGAATTCCTACACATTTCTTGTCATCTAAGGGCATATTTTAGGTTTCTTCATTTATATGTAAGTATGTATATAAATGAATGGACTTTTATACAGGAAAGGAGATACTTGGGTGTGCTCCCATCAATACCCGGACCCAAGTTTTAGAATCTTTGTAATGGTCCCTCCCTTTTGTTAAGCATAATCAAAGAAGGCAATCTTTAAAACCAGATGCAATAAAATATGTGTATCACTTAATATCTGCTTTGGTTCTCTTAAAATTCTGCCCCCATATTTTAAATTAAAAGAGGAAATGTACATATAAATTTGCATTTCTGGTTTAGAAATCCAGCAGTCTGTTGATAACATGCAGGGTGAATCAGCATCATGGGAAACTCACACAGGGAAATTTGGTTTCTCTGTGTTTCTTCTCTCTGATTGAGAAGGAACATCACCACTAACAAAATTTGCAGCTTTAAAAAATCAGCCTTTGTCCTGGATTCCTTTCCAGTTCTCTATGGGTTTTGTCCCCTGTTTATGACTCATCTTGAGAAATGCCTGACAGTGTAGAAGCTCATTAAACACATGTTAAATGAATAAGTGAGTGAATTAAAAAAAAAAAAAGGTGGCTCTGCATTTCTCCTTGCCAGCAAAATTGTCCTCTGTCAGTAAAAAGCTCTTTTTTTTTTTTTTTTTTTTAATCAGTGAGATGTTGACCCACTGGGGAGCTTTTTGTTTGATTAATTCTTACTCATTCTTGAGCCTCAGGGCTCAGCACCTTTCAACCTCCTCTGAACCACACAGGGTTGAAAGTGATTTCATCCAGCACTCCCTTTCCCCTCCACATTCCCACCTCCACCCTCTCTACCTATACCTTCTCAAAGATCTCCTTTAATTACTTCCCATGGCAACGGACTGCTTCTCTAGGTAGATTGATTGTTAGTGATTTTTCAGTGCCTTTTCCTTAATTTATTTTTTCCCTGTATCTTAAAGAAATGTATAAGATATGCTTGCATGTAGAAGATAATCTTCAGCTCTGTGACAGGTTTATAGGATTTCATTTATTTTGTCAAATACACACACATGGGTTTGCTTAAATAGGCAGTCTGTTATTTAGAATAGTATTTAAAAACCACAAATGAGTAGAATGTGCATCAGGTCACAGTGTAACAACTTTGGTATCTTATCTGGTAAGCAGTGTTCCATGTCTTCAATTTGCATGCCATGACAGTATTTGTTTTGCTTCTACTACTGAAGAAAAATAATTCTGAATTCATTCTTTTACTCTTCTTATAATTTTTCAGCATTTTTATTCCAAAGGTGGCATTTTTTTCTTTCTGTATTAAAGTCCCTTAGTTACAGGCTACAAATATCTAACATGCTCCAAGCAAATAACTAAGTCACTATCAATGGAGTAATTTTTTATAATAATTTTGGATAATGTTTTGCCAACTCCATCTCTCCATTTATGGCCTTTTATTTAAAGATTAATTACAAATGTTAAAATTTATTAATAATTTATGAAAGTGTCTATGTTTATAATGTGCTTATTTTGGACGTTTAGTTTGTAAATGTTCTCACAAAGCATTTATTTTACAAATCATATAATCTGTATGTTAATGTTAAAATATGATTAGATGTTTTTAGTTTTATAGTCCATGTTACACTTGGAATTTTTTAGAGATATCAACAAAAATAGCTAAGGATAGCTTGGTGAATAATTTTGTAAATATTATGTTATATTGGAAGTACATTTATTATGTATTTATATATAAATATATAAACATATATATATATATATATAAATCTACCATAAGTAATTTTTTACAGGAAATTCCATTATATAAAAGAATGTAGAAGAAGCTGATTTCTGACTGAGAGGGGCTGAACAGAGGAAGAGAAGTCTTGTTTACTTGGCTTCCCTTTTTCAATGGCTCCATGTACTACAGCTTGAAAACCACTGCTTTAAATGTGCTTTTACTATTATAATTTTAGATTGATAATGCTATAAGAGAAATGAGTTTTAAAGGCTCTCAGTCTTCTTGAGTTATCAAGGGAATTGTCACTGCGCTGGTTCATGGCAGATTCAAGGTTGGTTACCAGACGCAGTGACTCATTTACTCTGCTTTTCACTTACTTTGCTATAATAAGTACTATAATACTAAAATGAACTCATGCCCTGAAGAGCAGAGTCAAAACACATTTCACAGAAACATAGTAAAATAAGTATTCAATTTGAATAGCATAAAATAAAGACATTATTTTTTTAAGATTTTTTTCATTTTTCAAGCTTTTCTAATTAGAATATTTTAGTCATCTTCCTTCTCAGTAAATTAACTAGTATTTATAAGATCACAAATACCAACTAGTTATTTATAGATTTCTCTTACTGGAAATTTTTGAGAGGACTTTTGTTTAATCCAATAGAAAGAATCCCACACCAGTGTTCCTTTTACTATCATATGTTTACTCAGAAAACAAAATATATTGTTTATAATAAAATACAAACAAATTCTTATTTTGTGTTATCCCTCTTCTGTTGTAGCATTATCTAGGTAATTAAATAAAAAGTCGGTTTTTTTTTTGTCTCTTGTTAGTATGTTGACTGAGATTATTTTTTCTCTTTATAACAAATTTTGGTGCACAGCAGTTTTCTGCAGTAATGAAAAAACCAAAAGATAAATGAATAATGAGATTGTATTGAGTTATGTATTTTTCATTCTCCTCTAGTTTGATATGATTGCATTTTACTATGACAACTAGGTTTTAACTAATTTTCCTCCTATTTTTTCAATTCACTTGGATAATAGAGGCTATAAAAGTACCATTCACCTTTAATGTAAATAAAACTGATTCAAATGAAACAAGATATGCTCACAAAAATACTGAGAGGTTTAATTTAATATTGTGCACAATTTAATAAGAACCTTTGTCTTAAATTATTGAATAATAACGTCTTTTGTTAAATCTTCATTACTCTTTTGTAATCATTCCATTAGATCATTGCAATGGCCAACATAATTATCTTAGGTAATATTAGTCAAATTTTGCAAGAACAAATTCATATTTCTCTATAAAACAGTAAGACTTCCTTGAGGATACTACTATCCCAAGAAATGGCAATGAATCAAACACCGGCTAAAAAAAATGATAAAATATTCTTTTGCAAAAAATGTTCAAGTTATGACTATATTTATAAAAGTCAAAAAATAAAATTTGAATTAATACTAGTATAAAATTATAGTTAATGTGCTTCTCCAAAAGTAATATTGTAAAGGGGATTTTGACATATATAGGATAATGTTTTTGAAATGTTTTCATGATGTAAATTTTATTACAGGAAAAATATAAGTGACCACTTGTCATATATTTGAAATTTTGTTAAATAAATCAACTTCTGAGCTTTCTGAAATAAGGGTTTGATTTTAATACAAAAGAAACAGATTTTTCATCAATTACGTACATTATGAAAAAGTTTTAAAAGCAATATTATCAATATCTTCAGCATATTCTGGAATTAACTAATATGAACAACACAAGTTATGCATACTCACTAGACTGGCAACCCCTTTGCCACCAAAATAATTAACTTCTATTTAAAATGTTCATTGAGGGGAACCTGGGTTGCTCAGTCATTAAGCGTCTGCCTTCGGCTCAGGTCATGATCTCAGGGTCCTGGGATCGAGCCCTGCATGGGGCTCTCTGCTCCGCGGGAAGCCTGATTCTTCCTCTCCCACTCCCCCTGCTTGTGTTCCCTCTCTCGCTGTGTCTCTCTCTGTCAAATAAATAAAATCTTAAAAGATAAATAAATAAATAAATAAAATAAAATGTTCATTGACATTTTATTCATTTAAATATGGCAGTGACAATGATGAAGCTGGTACTATGCTCCAGCAATTCCTATCCTATGAGGTAGATAAGTTTATTTTACAAATTTTCAAATTTTCAATATATTTTTTTGATTTCCTTACTGATAGCCAATATTTATTTCTTTGTATGTTATTTATTATTTTTTATTAAATATAGTTGACACACAGTGTTACATTAGTTTCAGGTGTACAACATATTGATTTGCCAAGTTTATATACTATGCTATGTTCACAAGTATAACTACCATCTGTCCCCATAAATTGCTATTACTGTATCTTAGACTATATTCCTTAATGATGTGTCTTTTATTTCCATGACTTACTCATTCCATAACTGGAAGCCTGTATATCCCACCCCATAAGTAAACAATATTTAAACTAATGTTATACAAGATATAAGTATTTCCCTTAATGGAAGGGTATTCATTATGGCTACTCCAAACACCAAGGTAAATTTAAGGGTAAGTAATTTAAACCTTTCACGTCCTCTCTTCTTTCACTATTACTTTTAATCTTCTGCTAATATGTTGACATTTACAAATGTTTTAATATTCAGTCATAAACAATTTCTTAAGGAAGTGTTATGCCTCTCCAATCAACTGATTAACAAATAAATAATTAGAAGTTGCAATGAAATGACTGGTTTAAAAATAAATACATTTAGGGGTGCCTGGGTGGCTCAGTTGGCTAGGCATCCAACTCTTGATTTCAGTTCAGGTCATGATCTCAGGGTTGTGAGATCAAACCCCACGGCAGGCTCTGCACTGGGCATGGAGCCTGCTTAAGATTCTCTCTGTTCCTCTCCCTCTGCCCCTCCCCCTCTCTAAATGTAAATCAATTAAAAAAATACATTTATATATGGTAATATATTTCCTATGATTCTAAGAGATAATGAAGACCTCTGTAATGCTAAATGCTAGTTAACAATTTAATTTTTCTACAGTTTTTTCCATGTTAGTACTTAGTCACTGCATGTGTGTGTGTGTGTGTGTGTGTGTGTGTGTGTGTGTGTGTGTAGGCACATACAAAGACATACACCAAGGCAGTTGTTGGGCCAGTATTATTTTGTTTCAAATACTGATGACTTATATATTTTTCATAGTGCCAACTTTCTATAATGATGGTATTTTTAATTCATTCTATTTATTTTCCTTTGAGGGAAATATAAATTTGAGGGAAGGATAAATTTGACAGCATAGTTAATTCTCTTGTTAAAGTCATTGATTAAGCTGTCTGTCTAGCACTGATGTTAGTAAGATGGCAGAATAGGGGTTCCTCTGCTTGTATTCCCCTTCAGCAACAATAATTTGGCAGCCATCCACAGATAAAAGGGCCTTTGTGGGCGCTTTGGGATATGGGTAAAACATTGTGAAAACCCAGCAGAGTTGAAGACCTAGGAGCCCCATTTTGAGAAGGCAGACTTGCACACAGCTGGCTGACTCACCCAAAGTGATCCTGGCTGCAGACCCAGAAACTGCTCCATCCCCCTGTGGACAGGGCTAGAGTTCTGGCTGGCTTTGGTCTTGCTACTAGTATCAGACACCAATGGACTTAGAAGGAGTCACATCCTCCCATGTGTCAAGTTATAGGCCCACAGACCTCAGTCCCAGCAATGGACCCTGAAGTGACCCATGACTCAGCTCTAGTCCTTCTGGACCACACAGTTTGGGTGTCCTTGGAAGCAAGTCTTCCAAACTCAGTTCCACATTAGATCCTGAAATGACCCTGTAACTGGTTCCAACCCAGCTTAAAACCTTGTTTTGGGAGGTAATCTCATCAGCTCAAGGAACTGAGAGGAGAAAATATTTACCTGCTGAAAACAGTCTATAAAAACTGGAAGAGGTGTTTGCTCCTCCAAATGCACAAACACTAACACAAGGCTAAAAGGATCACAAAGAATCAGGTAAATACGACACCACCAAAGGAAGCTAATAAATCTCCAATATCTGACCCTAAAGAAATGGAGATCTATCAATTGCCTGACGAAGAATTCAAAGTAATTATCTTAAGCATGATGAATGCAACAAAATACAGATACATAACTCAATGAAATCAGGAAAACAATGCATGGACAAAACAAGAACTTTGATTAATAAATAAAAACCCTAAAAAAGAACCAAATAGAAATTCTGCAGAGGAAGCATAAATTACAGAACTGAAAAATTGAAGAGAAAATTTCCACAGCAGATGCAATCATGCAGAAAAAAAGAATCAGCATACTCGAACACAGGTCATTTGAAATTGGCTAGTTGGGGGCAGGGAGAACAAAAAGAGTGAGGAAAGCCTCCATGAATATGGGATACCATCAAGCAAATAAACATCTGAGTCACAAGAGTTCCAAAGGAGAAAAGAGAGAGAAAGGGGCAGAAAGTCTATTTAAACAAATAATAGCTGAAAACTCCTAAATTCAGGAGGCATGTGGACATCCAGATTTATAAAGCTCAAATTATCTCAAGCAAAATCGACCCAAAGAGGATTAACACAAAACACATTATAATCAAATTGTTAAAGTCAAAGACAAAGAGAATCTTGAGAGCAGAAAGAGAAAACAAAAACAACCCCCCGCCACACACACACACAAAGGAACTACCATAAGATTATCAGTGGATTTCTCAGCAGAAAACCTGCATTCCAGGAGGTACTGCAATGATATATTCAGAGTGCTGAGAGGGAAAAATCTGTCAACCAAGAATATTACCTGACAAAACAGTCCTTCAGAAATGAAAGAGATATAAAAGCATTCCCAAACAAACAAAAGGTAAGAGACTTTATCACTATTAGCCCTGCCTTAACAAGAAACGATTCAAGGGTGTTCTTAAAGTTAAAAGAGAATGATACTATGTGACATGAAAATATCTGAAAACAAATAAAACAAGATAAATAGATTAAAAAAATATTCTGAGTTCATTGATTAGAAAAATTAATACTGTGAGAATGTCCATACTATCCAAAGCCTTCTACAAATTTAATGCTATCCCTATAAAAAATTACAATGGCATTTTTCACAGAAATAGAAAAAACAGTCTTAAAATTAATATGGAGCCACAAAACGTTCTGCATAAGCTAAAGCAATCTTGAAGAAGAAGAACAAAACCTAAGGCATTCTACTTCCTAATTCTAAACTACATTACAAAGCTATAGTAATCAAAACAATATATGGTACTGGCAAAAAACAGACACAAAGACCAAAGCAACAGAATAAAGAACCCAGAAATAAATTGAAACATATGTGACCAACTAATCTATGCAAGGGTGCCAAGAATAATCAATGGAGAAAGGATAGTCTCTTTAATAAACGATGGGAAAATTGGATATTCACATGTAAAAGAATTAATTGGGTCCTTATCTTGCACTATATACAAAAGTCAACTCAAATGGATTAAATGCTTAAAAGTCAGACCTTAAATCACAAAACTCCTAGAGGAAAACACTGGAAAAATTGGACTAGAGGCTTTACAGTGATTTTTGGTATGATACCAAAGGCACGGGCAAAAAAAATAAAAGTAAGTGGGACTACATTAAACTCAAAAGCTTCTGTACAATAAAAGGCACCATAAACAAAATGAAAAGGGAACTTATGGAATAGGAGAAATATTTGCAAACTGCATATCCAATAAGGGGTTAATAATTAAAATATATAAGGAACTCACAAATCAATGGCAAACAACAACAAATAATATAATAATAATTCCATTAAAAACCAGTCATAAGACTGAATAGATATTTTCCCAAAGAAGACATACAGATGGCAAACAGACACATGAAAAGATGCTCAACATCACTAACCATCAGGGAAATACAAATCAAATCCACAAGATATCAACTCACACATGTTGTGATGTCTTTTATCAGAAAGACAAGAGATAACATGTATTGATGAGACTTTGGAGAAATTGGAACCCTTGTACACTTTTGTATTTTGTATTTATGTACATAAATAAGTATAGATATTATGGAAAATAGTATTGAGTTTTCTCAAAAAATTAAAAATTAGAACTATCATATGATTCGGTAATCTCACTACTCAGTATATTTGAAAACATACTATTGAGTATTTCTTTCAATGTAGTTATTGTCCATGATCAATAGTGTTAAATATAAATCTCATCCATTTTACTCTATATTCTTCATAATAATGATCCTAAGGTAACAACCATTTAGAGGAAATTTCATGAAATAATACAGTATATCATGATTGTATATTTTTAATAATATTCCTGATGACAAAGTTTATATTTCATGAATAATGAAATTGTACCATTATTGTCTTTCTCATTTGTTAATTGTGCATGCAAATCTTAAATAAAGCAGAGATTTATTTTTGTCTATTAGTATTAGAAAATAATCAGTGGTCGCTCTTATTTCATATGTACAACTAATTGCTCCACAACCATTCACTGGATCATTTTCTTCACTTATTTGTTCTGTTACTTGTATCATATATCAAGGTCCCTTATGTACATTTATATGTTTTGTCAAAGAAAAATTGCCCTGGACAAGTTAAACAGGTAAGGATGTCATTGTTCAAGGTTATTGTAATGGAGAAAAACTGAATTCAACTCTGCTGAAACAAAAGGCAAGAGAACTTTTCAGTGCTGGGATGAGCTAGTGGAAAAGTACTGGATGAAGTTGGGGGAGGGGGAAATTGGTAAATGGGTTAGATCATCTGTTTGTTAACTGGAGCTATGGAAGTTAGGTTCATACATTTTCACAGAGATTAGGAGAGAAGGGTGATGTTTCTTGGTGATTACACATCCAAGAAATGACTTTCAGATCCTTGAGACATTCCTGAATTATAAAACTGGCAAGGGGCTGGAAGATTTATTCCCCAAAGGAGCAGAGAAAGCATTTACAATTGCAAGTTTTCTAAAGTAAATTTTCTTAAGAAAAAGGGAGTCAGGGGCCTAGGTTAAGAACTTTGTCTAAAGATCAGTCAGACTAAAGGGAATGTTACAGCTGTCTCGGTCAATTTCTCTGTTCTACATTCTGTGCATTGATTGATTTAGTTTATTTTGATCACAGTAGTTTCGTAAAAGCCTTGAAATCTGAAAAGATGAGTTTCTATATTAAGTTAAATCATAATTCCGTTGAACATACAGGTTAACAAAATGCATATTTTATATTAGTTTTCTCATCACTGAAAATTATATATCTCTTTATTTAGGTTTCTTTTATACTATTTTATAAGATATTTTTACTTTTCTTCACAAAGTTCTTGAATATATTTTTACATATATAACAATGATTTTTTTGTTACTGTTTTTGTTTAAAATTGATATGTGTGGTGTTTTTAGAGCAATGCTATTTCTTTAAAACCAGTAAACTTATTGAACTCTTACTAGTTATAACATAACCAAAAACCTGTCTTTTTGTCTATAAACAAAATGTTTCTTCTCAAAAACCAATTTTATTTTGTTTCTCTATTGTTTCTACTAACTAGAAATTGTTTTGTATTTATTTTCAACTCTCAAGTGTCTTTTAGCTTTCTTGTTTTAAAACAATTTTAATGCTTCTTCTAAGAAGGGGAGTATGTGTGTGTGTGTGTGTGTGTGTGTGTGTGTGTGTGTGTAAAGTTGTTACTGCCAAAAGTGAAAGTATACTATAAATCATTATTATTTGAAACAGAACAATACTAGCTCAGCCATTCTTTATGTATGTCTATATACGTGCCTACACATACATGGATACACACAATACCATCAAAAAAGAATGGAAAAATTACATAAAAATGATGTAGTTTACAAATTGTTATTGTCATGTAATTCTTGAATCCTTTTTGAGATGTCAAAATGAAACATGGCATACTGTTTGAGGGTAAACACTTTTAATTCTCAGTCCACCAAACAGCAATTTCAGTGTAGGAATATTCAAATGAATTTGGACCATAATGTAAAAACAACCACCTCACCCAGAATTTTCAAGCACTAAGTACTTAGTACCTGATGGTATTATCATTGTCATTATAGTTAATGTAATTATTGCTTTTTTATTAGGCATTGACTTTCCACTTTTAAAATTAGTTTATATTGTGTTAATCCTACAAAGAAAAACCTAGAGAAGCAAAAATATCTCCTTTGCCTCGAGAGGACAAGTTGCATCTTTAAGAAAATCAAGACTTTTCTGAACAAAATTTACCAAAATTCAGCTGTGCTCCTGAAATGAACTCTCTTCACAAACTTGAACACTTAGGCTAAGAAGAAAAAGTTAAATGAATTATGTTGATCTCTCATTTATAAAATACCAAGTAATTATGGGGACACCAAAAGTCTAGATGGGACTTCCAACAGAAAGAAAGTAGGCTTCTTCACCACCATTGATTGCAAGATGAGGAATTTAAAAATTTTTATATAAAATCCCTAAAGTAATCAGTTGCCAAGATGATCAAAAAACAAACATTTAAATTCTCTCACTGTTGCCTAAATTACAGGGCTGCTCTGGACAACTAGATTGGTAATATTATTCACCTCAAGAACAGTAATTTGATTTTAAACATCGTTTACAGTCATGACAGAAAATTTTTCATAATGCCAATTAAATTTAGACCAATCTTATTTAGATCACATTCATGCAGTTGGAAATTTGGACATGGATTAGGAAATTTGAGTAATGTTGAAAAATGTTTTAAGATTGTTTTTTTGGGCACCTGATGGTTAAGCGTCTGCCTTCAGCTCAGGTCATGATCCCTAGGTCCTGGGATCGAGTCCCGCATCGGGCTCCCTGCTCCTTGGGAGCCTGTTTCTCCCTCTGCCTCTCTCTAGCTCGCTCTCTCTGTCTCTCATGAATAAATAAATAAAATCTTTAAAAAAAAGATTGCCTTTTCTTTATGCCTATTTTGCTTTACTACCCATAATTGTTTTACAAATGATTTTTTAAGTGATCCATGGACATGATTTTAGCATGTCATATTAAAATATACTTATCATCTTTTCCAAAATATATTCCATATATGTGTATGTATATGAATTTATTTTATTATTTTAGATTTTGCTCTCCAACTTATATTTAATGCTAATGGGGTGCTTGTTTCCTCTCCAACTTAAGAAAGTACTTATGTAGGCTTTATTCAATATGTATCTCATGATTTTAAATAGATGCATTTGAGAGCCAAGACAAAAAGTCTCAATTTCTAGATTATTAAAAGTTCTTAGATTTAGATGTTTGTCTTATTCTTAAGTGTTGAAAATATAGCTGAAGCACTTTGGATATAAATAAAGCACAAACAAAATCAATCATGTATAGAACTGAGTAAACAAAATATGACCTATTTGGGGGTAGTTATTTTATATATATAATATTCATATTTCACAAATACCTTTTAAAAAGTATAGTAGCATGACATACACTATGACTTATGAGGTGGGACAAAATACATATTTGTAGCAATTTCCCTTATTTCTTTATCTATAGAAAATATCTCAGTGACACATTTAACAGAGAAGACAGTTTAATGGGTGAATTCTACAACTCCTAAACAGTGTTTTTGTTTTGTTTTGTTTTGTTTTGTTTTATTCTCCACATTATAGAGGCATGACTTATGTGAAGACCATTGTAATTTCTCTTGTTAGAGCAGAATTTGTTTCGGTGCAGAATGACTAGCAACTCTCATGCAGTCTGTGAGCTATGGCAGCAATAATAGGGAAACATTCACATGGTCCATTTACAAGATGAGGTTGCATAAAGTCCATCTGATTACATATAAGTGGTTATTAGAATAGGTCCTCAAAGAGAGTCATAGGAGAGCTATAAATTCTCAGTCATCTATTTTCAAGTCATTTTATGAGAATTGTAGTTTCATGCATATTGGACACTTCATTGTCATTGGCTTCAGAGCAAGAATAAATGGCACATTCACAGGCCAAATACAGACTTCATGGTTCAAGTGTCTTTGCAGCCTGTACTATTAACAGAGAAATATTAAAAAGGGAAAAATATCTATTGATAACACTCACTATGACTCTGCAAAATAAGAATGTTAATTCACTACCTGTATCAGAAGCTATTATGAAGTTCTAAAGACAGACATGTTTTGTTGTAATTCTGTAATTTATCAGCATTCTGTAATTTATCAGCATGAAGCCTCAAAGCTGCATAAGAAAATTGCAAACATGTACATACAAAACCAATCAGAGTATTCACGTAGAGAGATAAATTTAAAAGAAAGTTGCTTTTGCCATGCGAAGACACGAAGGCCTAGGTTTCTTAGAGTGTGTTTGTTCATTCTTTCATTCTGTTTCAAGACCTCTCACCCCCATGGTGATCCAAAGGCAAAGTGAACTCACAGGGAATAAGTCATAGAACAGTGAGAATTCCTGTGGTTTGAGAGAGGCTTCCAGGTGGCCTGTGGAAGGCACTACTGACAATTATCTATGAATAGAAGCTGAAGAATCAACTGGAAACTTTCAAAATTCAGTTGTAAAAAGGACTCTTATGTTTCTATATATTTTAATTTCATTTGGGTATTAATTTTAATCAAAAGTTTCCATTAAATGTATAAAATTAGGTCATTGTGGTTTAAAAATGCATGAGCATATGAAGGTGAAGTTACTTCAACAACAACAAAAAGATGCATTTGAGAGCAAAGACAAAAAGAGAATAGTTAGCCACTTGTTCTATACCGTCTTTTTATTACTCATAAATATATTGAAAATCTTAATATTAGATGTCTATTAAAGGAGACAGCCTTATATTTGATATGTTTATGGCCTGAACAATTAACAGCAAAAGTACATTTATTGAACTAAAACTTCACATCTTTAATATAGAAAGGAAGAAGAAAGTTTTGTAATTTTTAAAATAGCTTGTAAATAGACTTCCAGAGCAGTCAGAATAAATAGAGTGAAGACATTCAATACCGGGGGTAAAATTCTTTTTAGGAAGTTCAGTGATATTTTAAAGACCAAACGAAGTTTGATGAGAAGATACCAAGAAGTTAAACTAAATTAAAATCCTCAAAGCCAATGTCTTAGAGAAAAATAAAAAAACAAATATTCTGCTGTTTATGCTGCTGCTGGGGAAAAAAATAAGAAATTTCAGTTAAAAATGAGCTAAACTCAAAAACATTTTTTTATCTGTGATAGTTTTTATAAATCTATTTTGTGTGAAATCTATTCACTAAAGGGTTCAATCTTCATATGATAAGCATGATATGCCAATTGTTACTGTGATTAATAAATTAATCAAAACAATGTCTAGGGGCGCCTGGGTGGCTCAATCATTAAGCAGCTGCCTTCAGCTCAAGTCATGATCCCAGGGTTCTGGGATCAAGCCCTTCATCGGGCTCCCTGTTCAGTGGGGAACCTGTTTCTCCCTCTCCCTCTGCCTGCTGCTCTGCCTGTTTGCACTTTCTCTGTCAAATAAATAAATAAAAATCTTAAAATAATGTCTAATACATTAATAAAACCACTCTGAAAATATATTTTTGTATGAGGAACATAATGTAAGATCAGCTTACCTAGTTGACTCCCTTGAAATTAATTCTATAATGGAGAAACCAAATAAGACACAAATCAAAGATGGTCTTGTTTTCAAAACTCCTGACTTAAAATGGGAGGTATTTGTTAACCTTACCTCTCCTTTTTAATATATTTAATATTAAGCAATATTTCGTTTTTATCAGTGCATTAATCAGCATAGCAGATTTTTTAAAATATTAATATGAATTTGTAAATAGATCATTTATGTACCTCTAGAAAACAGCATAGACTGAGGTGCAAGACAATATGTTATCTCTTTATCTTAATTGTTTTTAATTCATTTGTAATCATCCCAAACTAGAAGCATCCAAACTGTGTTTCAGTAAGTGAATGGATAAACAAATGGTATTACATCTATATAAAATAACATTATTCAGCAATAAAAAAGGACAATCAAATAACAAAAAGACATGGATGAGCCTAACGGGAGTATTAAAACATGAGTCAATCTAAGAAAAGACAACCTATGATTGCAATTATATGGCATTCCGCAAAAAAGGTACATTTTAAAGACAGTAAAAATGTCAGTGATATAAAATAAATAGGAGACCATGCTGTTATAAAGAAATGACCAAATAAAAACAGTTAATGGAGGAGAAGACAGATATTTCTTGTGTAGAATAATTCCTAATAATGTAGATACTCTTGCCCTGATTGAAGGGGTGAATAAACTTGCAGCCCTTCAGTGTATGCAGTGCATTGTGATTCCAAAGAGTATAGTATAGAAAGAGGAAAAACTAACTTTAGAGGGGAGAAAAATGACAAACACTAACTCAGCCTTGCAATCAAGGTCAACATCAATAGGATGGATGAAAATGGCACTTTACCTCTGTGGTCTTTCACCCCCAAACGCTATAACCCCACTCTAATCTGAGAAAAACAATATATAAATTCCCATAGAAGGGTGTACTTAAAAAATACCACTCCTCATAACTCTCAAGGTCATTAAAAATGCAGAAAGTCAAAGAAACATTACAACCAAGAAGAGCCTAAAGAAACATGATAACTAAATGTAATATTTTATCCTAAATATGATCTTGTAAGAGAAAAGGGACATTAGTTACAAATTAAGACAATTGAAATAAACTTTGGACTTTAATAAGGTATCGATATTGGTTCAGCTTTTGTGACAATATGCACTATTCTAACAAATGATCCTAATAACAGAAAAAACTAGGGACAAGATATATAGGAACTCTCTACTATGCTTTTAGTGTTTTTTTTTTTATTTTTAATAAATATAAAACTTCAAAAAATTAAAAAGAAAATTTTATTAAAAAACAAATCCAAGAGCGCCTGGGTGAATTAGTTGGTGAAGCATCTGCCTTCAGCTCAGGTCATGATCCCAAGGTCCTGAGATTGAGCCCTGGGTCAGGCTCCCTACTAAGCAGAGACAGCAGGGAGTCTGCTTCTCCCTCTCCCTTTGCCCCTCTCCCCCACTCATGTTCTCTCTCTCTCTCTCATAAATACATACATACATACATACATACATACATAAACAAACCAAAAAAAATATCTTCATGAAATGCTTTTCAGAGACTTGATCAAGTGGTCCACATATCTAATAAATATATGTAGGTTTATAAAGATGTGAATAAATTATAGTTAAATCCAAATATTTATTGAAAGGGATGCAGCAATTTTTTAGTTTTCAACACTGTTTCTATAACAAAATGTTGGCTCATTTTTTTATTGTCCTCACCCTCTGGTATATGTGTGCTCACATACATTCTTCTATTTGGGATCACAAAGCTACAGACATTTCTAAACTTATAAAGGTCTGAAATAAAAAGACATGTACATGGCACTTGGAGATGTCAGCAGAAACCTCATACTCTATGTTAGTAAATGTCAGATGCTGTTGAAATTCTTTTGCCACGAAATATAAATGAATAAACTTCAATAAGGACTAGGCAAAGAGTTGCCTTTGGGTTGAAGTTTGTGTGATTATGTATTGGGTTGTTTTCTTTGCTTACACATTTTCAGCCCCAAAGCAAAAAATGACAGTCCTTTTGTAGAAACTTGCTGTTCTTTCTTCAATAGAAAATCCCCGTCTGATAATTCTAAAGCTGTCTTATTCCTCTTCACTCATTGTCAGAGAATGGGGTTGAAAATGGAAAGGAAACACTATGTCCAATCTTGTTACTATTTAGAAATTGACAGTACTTTTTCATTCTGAAAGTAACCAATATTACTGTAGCTTTTGTTATCAGGTGATGGATATAAATTTATTGCTGGGATTGAATGATGAAAGTGATTTTTTTCTTAAAATTTACACTATGCAATATTTATTCTTAAAAATGAAGCAACCCATAAATCTTTGTGGATAAATTCCAATGCCCCCCCAGTGTTCTGATTTCCACTAGCTCTTTGATAAAACCCAAGCTGATTAGTGTCCCTATTAGAGCTAGCTGTAACAGTGAAAGATTTTGGTTATTATTACAGGGAAAATAGCAACAATAACAACAGTGTATCAGTCTTCTTTCAAGAAAAATTTAATAAAACTTATTTTACATCTTTATTATGTACTTATAAGTATCAAATTAGTGAGAATGTCAGTTGTAACAAAGATGGCAAGTGTAGCTTTGGCATATTTTGACTTTCTGGTCTACTTCTAAAGTATTTACATTGAATTTGCTCTTTCCAGTTCAACTTTATTCCATAATCCAAAATTTTACTCAATCTTTTCTTTTGAATTTATACCAAATATTTTATCTTCTTTATTTTATAGTATTCCTTACATAATCACTTCTGTGATGTACAGAAAAGTTAATAATCCAGAAATCAAGACAAAAATTTATTTTCTAATTCTGAAGATACATGAGAAAAGAGACAATGAGATTTGAATACAATTTAATATGTATATATATATATCTATATGTGAAATATGTAGTATATCACATAAATAGCTATATGTGATGAGTTAATGTTTCTGTAAACTACACTTATGCAAGAATGAAATGGGATATATGTAATAACTCAGAAGGTTACCTTGAGTTACACTATCTGTTGGTTCAAGTCAGAGGAAACGAGTCAATTTAAAATTAAGTTGTGGCCCACAAAGTGCAAAGGGAAATTTTCCCTTTATTTCACATTTATTTATGTGTTTTGTTTGTTTGTTTCAGGATGAACTTCTTTGTCTGTCTGAGAAAGTTCTAGTTTGATGCCTGATGTTCTGACAAAGTACCCCCTTTCACTCAGAAATGTCTCCTTTTAGAAGGTGTATTATATGGTATTACAACAGAAGGCATCTCATCCATCATCAGTACCATCTCTTTTTCTATCCTCTTGAAGGTGAAGACTCTCTCCTTTAATAAGTCTGTGTATGAAAAATAAGAAATAGGGTTTTCCCTCCACAGTAATCCACATTACTATTCACACCTAAAACTTTGGTGCAAGCGTATCTGGCTGGCTCAATAGGTGGAACGTGCAACTCTTGATCCCAGGGTCATGAGTTCAAGCCCCACATTGAGGGTAGAGTTTACTTAAAAAATAAAAATTAAAACAAAATGAGACTTTGGTGAAATTCTGATGATCGAGTCCCGCATCGGGCTCCCTGCTCAGCGGGGAGTCTGCTTTTCCCTCTGACCCTCTTCCTTCTTGTGCTATTTCTCATTCTCTGTCTCTCAAATAAATAAATAAAACCCCTATTAATATTAGAAATCATCCTCTAATTATAAATAGTGAAGATTTTCACTAAGGATAAGTCTGAAATTAAAAAAAACAATTATCTATTTATACTGAAGGAAAAAAATAGAGGATAGAATTTATTTCATTGAAGAAAATCAAAGTAGATGATTAA
Organism: Eumetopias jubatus; assembly: GCF_037043125.1. Taxonomy (NCBI): domain Eukaryota; kingdom Metazoa; phylum Chordata; class Mammalia; order Carnivora; family Otariidae; genus Eumetopias; species Eumetopias jubatus. The sequence continues at coordinate 157,145,777 of NW_028274809.1, read as the reverse complement.
ACTTTATTATGAAAAGTATTTTTTGTGAATTTCAATGAATATTCTTAGATTATTAAATATGTGAAAGTGTAAACTAGGTGTAGGTCACCTCAAAGACAAGCACAAGCACATTCATATTTTTAAACTATATTTAATTATTTATTTTTTTTATTTGGAAGTAATTTTTCTTAAAGTCCACTTTTTGAAATAGATTTTTAAATTTATTTTGAAAGAATTTCTGACTTATAGAAGATGAAATACAGTACAGTTTTCTGTACTCTTTACCCAGCTTCTTATGATGTTAACATCTTATATAACTAAAGTACATTTATTAAACAACAAACATTATAGAGATTTACCCACATTTTCCATTTTCTACTGTTTTTTTCCATTATAGATCAATCTAGGACATTGCACTGCATTTAATTCTCATGCCACCATAGTCTTCTTCAATCTGTGACAGTTCTTCATTCTTTTCTTGTTTTTGTGCCCTTGACATTTTTGAAAATTAGTGTTCAATATTTTGTAGATTGCCTCTTAATTTCAGTTTAGGTAATTTATCACGAGTAGATTGGGGTTATGGGTTTGTGGAAGAACAACACAGGTGACCTCATAGCATCATATCAGGGAGTATCTGCTATTCACATCTTAACCTTGGTGACATTAACCTTGATTACTTGATTAAGTGTCTGCCATAACAAAGTTAACTTTTTTCCATTGCCATACTCAATTTGTTGGAAGCAGGTCACTAGGTCCAGTTCACACTCAAGGGAAGGGAATTAACCTCCACCTCCTGAAGGGAGGGTTAGCCTATAATTTGTAGGCCTGTGATAAAACCACCACAGTAATTAGAATTATTTTTGGTGGGATACTTTGAGGCTATGCATGTATTCTGTTTCTTAAATCTTTACCTTCTGTTTCTTAAATCTTTACCTTCTATTTCACTAAATCACTGGATCTTGGCTATAGCAACTGTTATTGTGCTGTTCTGATGATGAGTTTTTCTTTCATTGCTTACACATTTATTATTTGGAATTTTTCAGAAAGAAAATGTTTCCCTTATCTAACATTTATTTAATAATTTATGTCAGGATGAACATAAGATATTTCTTTTATTCTTTTTGTCGTAATTCATACGGTCCTTGTTTAATTTTTTTACTCTAATTTTTCTAGCTTTAGCTTCTGGAAGTTCTTCCAGGTTGGCGCTTGTGTCTTTATCTTTTTTTTTTTTTAATCTTCCTTATTTTATGGCTCATGATGTATGTGCCCTTCCTCCTATAATCAAGCATTAATTCAAATAGTCATTGATCCTTTTACTTAGAAACAAAGAACTGGGTACAAAGATCGCTCATTTCTCTTGTGGTGTCATTGCTGATAGGCTGTCTCAGCAGACAGAACTAGAAAATATATGTATATTTTCCTATCTCTGTATGCACACATATTTATAATTACTTCTATACCTGTCTATCTCTCTCTCTCTCACACACACACACACGCACGTTCATACCATTATCTTCTACTCTGATCCAACAACAGAGGTTTCATTTATACCTTCAATTTTGACATCACCTGGAATTTTGCTCTCTCAGATTTTGCAAACTTGCCACTTTGTAAGTAAAATCTTCTATAGTTCTGTGGTTTTGCTTAGGTACTTCTCCTAAGATGATTCTGTTTTTTTTTTTTTTTTTTTTTTTCCACCAGATTTCTAGACATTTACCTCTCTGTTTTTCAGGAGCATAATTCTGTCATCTCCCCTTTCTCTGTTTCTTTTTTTCTCTTTTCAGAAAATAGTTCATAATTCAGCATGCTTAAGTTCCCTTTAACATAAATTTTATCAGCCTACACTCAGTCTTCCAATTAGTCTACCCAACTTCAGTCTTGCACCCAAAACAATTTCTACCCCATGATGACTAAATAAATATCTAAAATAGATCCTGCTCCTCTTCAATGCTTTTCTGATTCTTTTTTCCCAGATAAAATCCAATTATCTTAACATAATGCAAAACTCACCATGATACAGCCCACATGCTTCTTTAGACTCACAGCAGCCTGCCCAATCCAGGATTAATTTAAATACATTCCTCCGAAATACCAAGTTATTTCTTCTCTCCTCTCTTGTCCACATTTAAATGATTGAATTACACACCATTCTTAAAAATGCGCAAAATTGTAATGTAAGGTCAGTGATCTACCAAAATATTTTTTATATAATCACCACACAATCAAGAAAGAGAACCTTGCCAGCATCCTAGGACCACTGCCCTACCTTTTAATGATATTTTCCTTATCCACTGATTCCTTCTTCTGTTTCTTCCAACTTTTTGACTACTGGCATTATGGGTCATTTTAAATTTGCCTAAATTGAATCCTAACGTTTGAATTTTGCATGTGACTGCACTATGTTTTTCAACCATTTTGTTGCATGAAGTTAAAGTATGTTTATTTTTTGTATTTCTTTAAAAGAGTATACAAAAAATTATCTATCATATTGTTGATGGGCATTTGGATTTTCTCAAGTCTTGGCAACTAAAAAAATTATGGTATCTGCAGAAATGCATAATTAAAGATATATATATATATATATATATGTACACACACATCTGAGTTTGGAATTGCTGTATCATATACACAAATTTCATTTTTTGTTAGATAATGACACAATGTTTTTCAAATTCATTGTAACATTTTAGACTTCTACTGGAGATATATAGAGTTTCTTATTGAACCACATCTTCATCACACTTATAACACTTAATTATAACTATCTTCAGATTTTAGATACATAGTATCTGTGTGTAGTCATTAATATTTCATGGTGGTTTAATTTTGCATTTATCTGGTTACTATTTAGGCACTACATTTTAAGGTGTTTATTAACCATTTGAATATTCTCTGTTTGGAAATGCCTAATTATGTGTTTTGATTCACTAAAGATCTTTATACATTGTGATGTCAGCCCTTCATTGGTTAACATGCTGTGAATATCTGTTCCACTTGTTATTTAACATTAATTAGTATTTTATTTAATGAAATAGTTAAAAATAATTTTAAAAAATAGACTAATCTGATTAGTATTGATATCTGGTGAGCTGATGGCATGTTCATTAGGAAACCACAATCTTAATTGTTCCTTCAAGTGTTCATTTAAACTTTGAATTTGGGAAATTGGCTAAAAATGAAATAATTCACAATGAAATAAGCATTTAACTTAAGCCATTAAAAGAGCTTTTTCTTTTAGTAAATTTAGGTAAATATTTCCATTTTATATGAGAATGGCAGCATTGCATTTTGGATTGTGAGGAACATTTAGATATCCTAATTGAAATCTCTAGGTTACAAAAGCATATTTGTGACTTGTTCCTTATTACTTAAACTGGAAAAATATATTGGAAAGTGATGGTATGTGAATAAAAAATTCAGTGTTGAAAAATTATATTATAAACAACACTTTTAATTTTGTGTGTGTATGAAGAAAATAATGCAATGGGAAGACTACATATGATATGTTGTGTTTTTCTTGTTAGATGCCAAATTAATATCCTACTAGATTATTTAGAATTTGGGTTCATTATTTAACATGTTACATTTTACATATATAAGCTGAACAGGTAAGGTTAACTGAGCATAGCATTGATTTTCTATAAATTAGATGTTTTTCTTAAAAAATTAAAGTTTATTTCACAGAATGAGTTTGTCCATTTAGTTTCTATTACCACCAAATTGCCATAACTTTGATTACTTTTTCCTACTTTTATATGTTCTCACTAAATACAGTGACCTGCATTAATTGAAATGTGTTTTTTAGGAGGACGTGCACTTACTTGGCACCTTTTCCATGGAACTAAATTAAATCTGATGACACGGTCTCCCACTTCACTAAAGTGGTAATTCCCCTTAATAGGGACACTTGCTGATAATGAGGTGAGGCTCCAATGGGACTTAAGGGTACACAAGAAGCTCAAAGGTTGTGGATTCTTTTTTTTTTTTTTAACTTCCAGGACTTCTGTCACCAATTATCTACTCACCGCAGAATTTTCATCACTCTGTAGGAGACATTTAAAACTACTTCTTTAACAGAACTTATTTCAGAATTTTTGGTTACACCTGTTAGGATCTGTAAGAAAGTGCCACTTCTGTCTTCCTTCCCATTTATCACTTCAAGAGCTCTCCCACCTGTGTGACATAGACTAGTGATGTGGGAGCTAGTTTCTGCCTCCAGAAACAACGTAAAATATCCTGTTCTCTGGCAAAGATTGCATTTTCCATTCTCTCATATACTATATGTTCATCATTTTTAAATCTTTTTGATCACTTAATTGCCTATTGAGACTATCAGTCATTACTATGTTGCTTTATAATAGCTGGGGAACTTTTTTACTCCTATTTTAATGAGTCATTATTGACTTATTCAACATAGGAAAGAAAAATTCCTTTTTTCTTGGGAAAGCTATTTTTACTCTAATATAATCTATATTCAAATACATGATAAAGAGATCTCTGAAGAAGCTTATCCTTATAGGAACTTTTGTTTACAGGTGTGAAAAAATGTTAGTTTATATTTGTCAATAATAAAATTAATACCTACTAAAATGTATATCAGGAAATAATCTAACAGAAATTTCTGGAAGGTTTTATAATATAAATGGCAACATTTATTTTATAGGCATCAACTGAAAGGTGCATTTGCAGTATAATTCTGCAAATTATTGACTGAAAAATAAAATACATCTTGATATAAATTATAAAAGAAACATAAATATATAAGGTATAGAAAAAACAGAGAATGATGGTATAGAGAACCTGAAAGACTAAATAATTTCCACTATGACTCCTTAAGTGACTAGAGCCCCAAATATTCCTCCTCAGCTATCCTGCTGAACTCAAACTGCCTAAACACTAGTAGCTAAACCACAATCCCAATTTGCTGCCTCTGCAACTTGCTGCATGATTTATGTTAGTTAAATTCCCCAGTATTTTCTTAAGAATTTAATTGTTCAGAAAAAAAAATTGACCTCTAATTAACCTTCCCAAATGTGTTTTATAATATTCTAAGTCCCCCAGTCCTCTCAGGACACTCGTCTTAACTCGTCATCTCTATTCTCATGATGTGTTGTTTTTATGAATGCTGTAAATGCCAGACCTACCAGTTTGGAGTTGTTTCCTTCCTGTCACAGAGGAAGCTTCAGCACAGTGGCTAAGAGCTCAAGGTTCATAAGCAAAGGCCAGACTCAGGTATTAAAGAGTTGTTTCATTTTGGCCAAGTTATATTTTCCTTTCCCCTCCTGCAAAAATCAGATCACATTTTATTAATTGATTAACAGAAATATGTATTGTGTTCCTATTCTTTGCCACTAAGTCTGTTAGATGTTAGGTACGTAATATTCATTCAAGCAGATGTAAACCTTGACCACATGGGTGGTAAACAACACTGAGAAGAACATGAGAGTTTTCCGTGTGAATCCTACACAAAAAGTTCAGATGTGAGAACAAAAAGCCACATTTCTTTATTGACCTGAAATCATATTAAAACTGACTTTGAAGTCCTATCTTATAATGAGGGCAGGAAGTTGAAACTAATGTAGAACTTGGACCGTGCTCCTTTCTCTAGGGCTTCACAACAACACAATTCAACTGTGGTGATAGAAAGGGAGGTTAATTGCCATATCTTTATCCCATCTTGGATATCTTTGATGTGCTCACTATCAATGCTCAGTAATACCTTGAGGTTGTGATATGGTGCTGCTAATGTGCAACCTCACATGCACCAATCTTTTCTAGAACATTTCACACCACACCATGAGATCATCTGTCTGGAGTTGAAACCACTGCCCCAGGTCTCTGCAGGGTAGTGGTGTATGGGTATTACTCTCATGGGAACACCATTCTCTATCAGATCTAGAATAAATCACCACCGATTCTCCTATTCAATCTTTTCTCTCCTCAGAGGCACTCATCTGTCTCTGTTCTCTATTCACAAAATTCTTAAGGAACAGGTTTCCAGAGAACAAATGAGAGATCCTGTTTTCTACATCATTCACAAGAAGAAGCATATCTGAGTGAGAGAGGGGCAGAAACATCTGGCTGGTCTGCTTCAAAATAGAGAAAAAAATCATAGAAACAAAATAGTTAATATCTAACATAACATAGTTACCAAATATTAATAATAGCTTAATATGTAGTTAATATTTAATAATACTTTAAGCAATAAGGAATGTCTTTATAATAGAGAGTAACATGATGTTATGGGAAGAGCTGTGTATCATATGGAATGGTCACAGAAATAATCTCTGTAGAGATGACATTTATAGAAAAAGATGAAGTATATTTTTAATTTTATTTTTTTAATTTTTTAATGCTATGTAAAAGGCTGAGGGGAGAACAACTCAAAGCCTTAGAACCTCCATGGTGGAATTCTCTAAGTTGAGAAAGAATTGAAAATGACCCGTGTGATGAGTGTATATTGAACAAAAGGAAAGGATGGTTGAAAAGGCCGCTGTGAAGATAAATAGGGCTCAGGCCATATAAGATCCTATAGAATATGTAGAAATAATTTTGATTCTAAGGGCTGAGAGAAGATAATATGTTTAAGGAGACAAGTCATATTATTTTATTTTAATTTTAAAAAAGATCACTTAGGCAGCCACAGAGATGTTTGAAATAGAATAAGAGAGAAAGCTGGAAGATGTGTTAGGAAGTTCCTGCAAGTGTCCAGGCCAGAGATGAATGTGCTGGGGAGAAAAGAATGGAGATCATATTTGCAGTGCACCTTTTGGTTACAAATACAGTTACCACTTAAGAAACAATCAATATGGGGCGCCCCCTCCTGGTCGGGATGGGCTTTTATGTGAGGCAGCAGCGATGGTGCTCACACCTAAGGAGCAGATGAACTGTGCTGATTAGGGGGCCACTTCACAGGAGCTGCTAAAATGGGCATGAGGATCAAACTGCAAAGCAACAACCACCCCAACAACCTGCTGAAGGAACTCAGTAAGTGCCAGCTCTGGGAAACCATGTGTGATATCTCCATTGTGGTGGGGAGCGTCTCCTTCCTGGCCCACAAAGCTGTGAGGGCTTGTATGGCTAGATACTTTCAGAAACTTTTCCTGAATATTGGGCTTGATGCTACCAGGACCTCTGTGGTGGACTTTATTACCCCTGCCAACACTGAGAAGATTCTGAGCTTTGTCTACACATCAGAGCCCTTGACAGACCCGATCAATTTTGGGGTCATCTAAGAGGTAACTGAGTGTCTGGGTGTGGAGGATCTCTTCCAGGTCTGTCCCTCCACCTTCCCTGGCCTGGAGAACACTGCTGTGGCCATGCTCTGGACCAGCACCAGTGGTACCCAGAGTTGTAACTCAGCAGAACCCACTCATCCCCTTGAAGAACAATGCGATGGTGGGGAGCCCATTGGTCCTGATAGGAACTAGGTGTTACCTAGTGATGCTAGAGGAAGCTATAAAGAGGAAGAGAGAAATGTTACCAATGACACCAACCATAGCTTGTGTCTGCTGCAACAGCCACTGCCACCGAAGACAGAAGACCATGATGCCCCTGCTCCTTCCATGCCTTTTACTAGGATGATGACCCAGCTCCTGCCCTCCATACAAAGTTTAGAGCAGTGGAGACTTCAGTAAAAATAGTTTCTTTCCTCCTGACAGTGCAAATAGACATCACCAGGGGAACCAATTCCCGTGGGAGCAATAGAAACCACTCCAAAGATCCTGGCTTTGAGAAGATGGATGAGCTCCAGCTCATCATCAACCCGGCGGATGATGACTTGCAGTTAGAAGACCCCACTCAGGAGACAGGGATAGCTGAGGAGGTGAATGAGTTGAGAGATACCAGTGAAGACGAGCTGACTTTTGGAGAGAATGATAATTGCGCCATAAGGCCATGCCCTGCCAGGTGTTCAAGTAAGTTCTAGAACACAGCATTCACTGGATCTGACAGCATGCTCAGGACCCCATGGACCCGCTGACAGACAACCACAAGTTCTTTGAGACCCACTGCTAGCAGCGAAACTCCCAGATGACCCATGCTCTATTCCACATTGGTATTTTCCTCTTCTCTTGCGACACATGTGAAACTAAGTTCATTATGAAGTGGCAGCTAACCCTCCACCCTCGGGATGGAACATTTGAGAACAACACCACTGTCCACCCCAATGATCCCGTGACTGGGAATCTGGGTTTGTTTTCAGGTGCAGCCTCCACAGAGTTGAAATGCACTGTCTGTGGGAAGGCACAGACCAAAGATCTCCACATGGTCCAGAGCCACGTCCTTGACCATCTAAACTTGGAAGGTGCCAAGACTGTGGTATCTGTGACCAGCATCACTTCACCTCTGCAGCCACAGATGGCACATGGTCTTCACCTTGGCACTTCAGTCCTCTCTTGCCCCATCTGTGTGAATGGCTTTGTGGCCTGGCACCCCCTAGAGAAGCAAATGGCCGTGCACCACAGCCTAGAAGAACGGAAGTCCCATGCCACCTATGCGGCTGGAGCTTCAAATCAGAGGCTGCCTATCGCTATTGTGTCAGCAGCACGAATACAACGGTGGCCTTGAGGAAAGGCCCGGTTTGGGACTATCGCACCGAGCAGTCCAGAAATGGAAGCTTCCAGCGAAGGAGTCCCTGAGTGAGGACCTGGCTCTGCAGGGCTGGCCCGGGAACAGCAAGTACAGCTGTAAGGTCTGTGGCAAAAGGTTTAGCCATGCAGGCGAGTTCAACTACCTCTGGTGGATCCCCAGGTGAGAAGCTGTAGGTGTAAGGGGTGCCACAAGTACTTCCAAGGCCATGCAGCCATCCAGTGCTGCCTGGAGACACACTTGGGGGCAGTGAGGTACCGCTGCACAGTCTGCGGCCCCCACAGCTCCACGAGCAAGCACGTGCGCATGCACGGACCTGCTTGACTTCACCGTTAAGCAGACCTTTTTGTACTGTGTCCATTGCAAAGAGGCAGCAAAGAGCCTGGACTGCTGACTGGATCCCAGCAGAGCCAGGGGAGCTCCCAGGTGGCAGCCAGGATGTTGATTTTCTGACGGCTGTCCGTTCTCTCTTTAGCCGAAGTTTCAAATTTTGCCTTGCTAGGAATCCCGTTCTGTCTTGTGTTTAGGGGAGAAAAAAGAAGAAAGAGCACATGAGCTGTTACTGTTCTTGAGAAGCCGCAGTCCTATCATGTTTACTTCCTTACCTGTTCTCGCCCACCAAGAGCTGTGTCTTTTATTCTTTCGAGGCTGGTTTGGGGATCTTGTCAGGCAATTGGTGTCGACTAGATCGCCTTCCCCAACCTCTCCAGTTTTAGGTTACTGATAGGTTTTAGGCTGCTAAGAACCCAAGCAACAGCCTCACTGAATAGAGGAGGTGGTGAGAGGTTTTCACTGTGGGTATTATTGCCAGATTTCCACCTGGGACAGCAGCTATGAGGGAGATTTTGGGAATGTGGTCACTCAGAAAAGACGAGTCAGCAGGACAGCTCAACTCGGGTTCCAGGCCCAGCCCTTAGCTGGGAATAGGCAGATGGGCTGGAGGGGCCTGTTTGTTCCAAGACTCTAATCTGCTGATTGGACAGGAAAATCTTTTGGCAGCTAGATCCAAACTGGGGTCAACAAGCTTTGGGATGAATCCTTGTCAGTCAGAAGAGTCATTGTGCAGTGCCAACCGAAGTGGCAGCCTGGATGGGCAGAAAGGGAGGTTTCTCTTCTCTCCTCAATTCCAAAGAAACATGATTTTATGGAGTGACAGCACAGCATGTCAGGCCTTCCCTTTGGGGTAAAGTGGATGGAGAACCACCGTGATAGAGTCACTTGTCATCTGGCTACCTCCATTGACTTTGAGGGTCCTGGTGGAGAGGTGGGGATGTCTCTGACAGCCCAGCCTTGCCTTAATTTACATCCAGTCTCCCACCTAGAAGTGTGTTTGGGCTGTAGTACGGATGAGAAGACCCCGTGAGGTGGGAGAGTAGTGGACTGTGAGCCTTTCATGATTAAAGAATCCCAAGGAACTGGTGGTGTGTAGAGGCTATGTGCATTCTGTTTGTCCCAGTCAGATAGCCGGTTGTTTATTTTGTGCTAACTGGGCAGGAGCTTTGGCAGTTCACCTTTGACCTGCGGGAATTTATCCTGATCTGTCATTATGTCCCCACCAGGGAGCACTAATGGACAGCAGCTCGCTCAGGCCCTACCTAGGTGACTGGTGAAAGCATCTACCCAGTCTTTGGGGCTGGTCGTCTCGGTTCTTCATTGACTTTTGAGGGGGTCTTGCCCAAAGAAGACTTGAGGGTCAGGGCCCTCAGATCCCACATATTCACAGGGTGGCACCTCAATAACACCCTATCTCACCCTGCTTGGCTGAGCTCTGGGAGTCCCTGGCCTGGGGCTTGACACTGCCCTTGGTAGGACTCGGCAGGATCCCGGGGCTATTTCACAAGCAGGTGGTTTTAATGAAATCAAAAAGCCTTTTTGTGCATTAATATTTATTTTTGCTTTTTTCTTAGGATTCTATTTATTTATTTGAGAGAATGAGAGAGAGAGAGCATAAGAGGAGAGAGGGTCAGAGGGAGATGCCGGACTCAATCCTGGGACTCCAGGATCATGACCTGAGCCGAAGGCAGTCGCTTAACCAGGCGCCCCGATTTTTGCTTTTGTATACATATCGCCACGCATCTCTTTTGGATAAGTGACTTCAGGAAAATGAGTTTCTCCCCAGCAAGTATCCATATTCTGGGGGATAATTCTGACCAGAGATTTGGGAAGCAGGGGCTAGAACTGGGGGAGGAAGTATCAAGTCTTTAAACAAGCATATTCTTTAGTTTCCCTCCAGATAGTCTCTTGCAGAATAAACCCAGAGCACCTGTTAGATAATGCATATGAGTTCTAGAAAGTTGGGGCTTGTTGAATTCCTGACCTTTCATCACCCAGAGTAGACTGGGGACTGGGTTGAGGGAATCAAGTCACGTGAAGGACATTTTTGCATATTTTCTCATCCTTCCTAAACTAGGAAATCTATACTAAGACAAATAGGTGAACCAAATCTCTGTCCTTGTTGGAGCCGCTGCCTCTCCCCCTAGCCTGACATTGTTAAAACCTCCAAAGTTGAGGTGCACGAGTCTCTGGTGGGGTGAACGCTACTGGAAAGGATTTGTGTACGTGGCCACTTTCCACCATCTACATTCACCTTGTTACATGTTCCCTCAGGACAGTCTTGTCAGAAAGCAGTGCTGATACTTTTTATCCCTGATGGGCTTCTCCCTTTCTTCACCACTCTGACCATTAGAGATTCAAGAAAGAAAATGTGTAAAAGATGACAGTCCCATATCTGCTACCTTTTCAAGCCTGAGTGGTCCCTCCCAGACTGTTAGTGAGGACTGACTTTTGAGTAGTCAGATTGGAGAGAGGTGGTACCTCCCAGAACACAGCCAGGTAGCTGAGAATGGATCCATGTGCTGGAGAAACGTTTTCCTTAATAGAGGGCATCGTGGATGCTGGATTATCTCTATACCTAACCTGAAACTGAATTTTCCCTTTTTGCCAGTAAACCAGAAATCAAATCCTAGAAACTTTGCCCCTGAGACACTAAATAAAAACTGCACCCCTTTATCCTCCTGAGGCCAGCTGGTTGATCAGGGTGGTCCAGTTGGTTGTTGTCAGATAGGTAGCAGGGTCAGCAGCTCCTGAGGCTCATTGGCCAAACCCTGTTCCTCTGCATGTCCCCATATTCACACTTGACCTCTCCCTCTGTTTAGAGTCCTGTTTGCTGCCTCTGCATCAAGATCATCTTTCTCTGAATTGTTTTACTCGAAACACTATATTGTGGCAAAGGGATGTGAGGATAACTGGTGCAACACATTCAATTTGTTTTGTTTTGTTTTGTTTCAACCTTTCCTTTATTGAAGTTTGTTGCCCTCTCTGCCCTGGAGTCCGGTTGAGCACTGTCTCCTACCGAATTATTCCAAGGTTCTGTTGGACCCTTGAATGTCTTTTTTTTTTTCTCCCTTTCCCCGCATTTTCTTGTACTGTACTTGGGAGCAGCTGCAGAGCGCTTTGTTTAAAAATTAAGAATTTTGGGCGCCTGCGTGGCTCAGTTGGTTAAGCGACTGCCTTCGGCTCGGGTCATGATCCTGGAGTCCCGGGATCGAGTCCCACATCGGGCTCCCTGCTCAGCGGGGAGTCTGCTTCTCCCTCTGACCCTCTTCCCTCTCAGGCTCTCTATCTCTCATTCTCTCTCTCTCTCAAATAAATAAATAAAATCTTTAAAAATATTAAGAATTTTGAGAAGGCAACTGTAGAGCATGTGACCATTCCCAATCTGTTCCTTAAGGGAAAAAAAGTAACCTTTGCATGGCACACTGGGGAAAACAGCAGAGGTTGCTTATGGCCAGAAGAGGGGATCTGTGTCCTGCCTCCCCTGTGACTGATTGACAGCTCACTGAGGCCACCACACCACTGGAAATCTCTGCTGTATCCTAGAATTTGGTCCTACATTTTAGGACTCCATGGAGTCTCTATAGGTTATAGCTAGTTGGTAAAAAAGAAGGTGGGGGGGTTGGGCCCAGGTGACACCTAAGAACCAGGACATTGGTTAAAATTTCTTTTGACTTTCTTCTCTTCTCATCTATCAGTGCTCTTTTATCTCCAACAAGCCTTCTCCCCAGTCAGGTTTTGCTACTGATCAGTTTTCTTCCTCTTCTGGACTCCTGCTGGGCCCTATTCCTCAGACTCCTCAACTTTGGAAGTACATTTAAATCACTGTATAGGTGAACACTGATTTTCTTGGAATGGGAGCGGTTTGTGCAGAGAAGGCTGTGCCCATCTAGGGAATCCTTATGCCTACATCCTGCACTGATTACGTCAGGAAGTGGAGGGCACTAAGCATTTGTTTCATCGTGATCACTCACCATAAACTTAACATCAGAATGGAAATGAAACTGTCTTGATCCCGATGTTTCTTTAACACCCTTCCCCTGTCCTATCCACCCTCCCCTCTCATCTCTACTGGCGAGAAAGTCTCTTGTGAAAACCAAGAAGAGTTGTTAATGTCTAACTCCTTCCATTACATTAAAAAGCACTGACTTCCTAATATCTAAGTGTTTACTATCTATTGCTCTACGGTTTTGTATATTTTGTAAACTGCCCCCCCAATAACAATAATTTTGTAAACTGCCCCCCAATAATAGATGTCTAAAATTGCTGTAAAAAATAATCAATATAATTTCTACCAACATCGCAATGATTATTATTAGAGAATATTTTATTATCAGAATTAGAAGGTAATGAATCTTATGTAGAAAAGAAGGAATTATTATTAGGGCCAGGAGGTTATCTAAAATCCCTTGATTGTTTCTCTGGATTTTATGTTATTTGCCAACTTTTTACAATTTGTAAATTGTTTTTTTTCTACATATATATTCCACGTCATATTTAATTTCACTTAACACCGTAAAAACATTTATTAAAGAAATTTCCATAACTGTAAAATCTTCATGTCCTTTAAACACAAATCAGCAATCCTCTATGTCATTTGTGATTTGGAGTCTATATTATATGAAAGCAACAAAAGTAAAGAATTTTTGTTTCAATTGAAATTCTATTATTCTTAAGAAGATGGCTTGAAATAACCACACTATCAACTAATAACTTGAAATATGTTAGTAATGTTTTGAAAACATATGAGAATCAATTCAAGGATTATAATATTTATTTTGAAACGATTACTATGTAGCAAATATAAGCATATTTCTATGTTTATATTTGGTGTAAATGTATAACACAGTTTGGCATGTAATTAGCCATAAGGGATTCCTTATACTAAAAATCAAAGACTAAGAACCTGTGGAATAAATAAATAATGTTTTATGAGGAGTATATGAATGTTTACACTGTAACATAATGAGTTATTTCCCAGATTAGAGCATTAGCATCAAGGCAAAAATGGAGGTTATCATGATCTGTGGTCTATAACCTAAGAAACTGAAACACTTGTCTCATTTAGAGGTACTAAAAACAACTTTGTTTTTCAAATTTGGGTAAAAGGTTGGTACCAGTGGACTGATATAAGTCATGTATGAATATTGTAAAAACCAGACCAACCGCTACAACAGTATAAAAACTGATACTTTCAAAACACTATAAATAAAACAAGACTGAGTCCTAAAAAAATATTCAAGAAACTTTCAGAAAGGCAAGAAAAGAGAAACAAAGAAACAAGAAACCCAAGAAAAAAATTTAAACACATAATAAAATAGCAGACCTAAGTGTCACCAATCAATAATTACCTTAAATATAATTGATCTATGCATCCAATCAAAAGACAGAGCTTGGCAGAATGGTAAGAAAAAAATACCACCGTACTATATGCTGCTTTCACCAACTTAGTTAATTCTTAAATATTTTGTTCTTTTTGATGCTATTATAAATGGAAATGTTTTCTTAATTTTCTTCTTACATTGTTCATGGTTTGTGTATAAAAAATTAAACTGATTTTTCTGTGTTCACTCTGTATCCTCCTACTTTGCTGAATTTGCTTATTACTTCTAATAGTTATTTTGTGGAACTTTTAGGGTTTTCCACATACAAGTTCAAGACACTTGTAAACAGAGGTAATTTTGTTTCTTCCTTTCCCATCTGGGTGGAAAATGTAAGTTAAGTCTGTACCACATAAGATAGGCGGGACTTCCCTCAAATAATTTGAGATTTTATTTTGGTGACATTGGAGAAATCACAAAGATTTATCTTAAGAAATTGATTATAGGGTTGCCTTTGTTTTTAGATAATTTGATGTAATTCCTTAGACAATTTCAGATTAAGTGCAAGAGGTATGAGGAATATTTTCTAACTAGACTAATGTGTTATGCCAGGCAAGAAATTATAAGCAACCAAGTCAAGACAGCAGCATGAGAATAAAGAAAAGTTATTTCTTGGGAAAATTAAAGGTACATTTATATTAAAATTTTTATTATTTTATCTACAAATGATGTTAGTGATGCACCCATTGAGAAATGAGTAAGTCAATCCATACATATATAATGCTGTGGAGACCTACACGGAGAAAAAGATACTGAGGTAAAGTCTTCAAAAATAAAATAGACTGTGATTTCTATTATAGTGGTATATTTGAAAAAAAATGTTAATAACAATATTATAAAGTCAGAGTGACATAAAATCTCTCTTAGAAGAGTTAGAAAAGAAACAGACACCATTGTTCTCTGCTTTATTGCTTAGCGTATTAAGCCATAGGATGGGAGTACTACATGCTGTCAGCCTGTGGGTTACCTGTCACGAGACAAGAAGCCTTTGTGCTCTGATATTTCCTTTACTCACACAGCAATGTCTAGACACGTTGTATTGTATGTATGTTTTTAAATTCTGAATTCACTTACCATATCTCACATTATTGCATTAAAAAAAAGAAGAAGAAGAAAGAACCAGACCATGGAAAATGCTGGTACTTTTTCCTTGCTCATGTTTTGAAAGGTTTCTAAAAATTATAAAATGAATTCGGGAGAGTCTACAGAACACCACGGCTGGAAAAAGTTCTAGATGACCATCAGTGAAAAGCAATATCAACCTACTGAAAATGAATAGGATTTAATTCCATGGAGACAAGCCTGACAAATGTAGGGAAAGGGACTCAAGGAGAAATAAATATCAGGGAAGATGGACCTGTCTCACTAAGTCATGTTCAGACGGTTTGACAGCCTTGTATAAAAGTGAGTGGATCCTTCTTCATCTTTAATATTCAGACCTTGACCATCTTCAAAAACTCATGTGTATATTGGTGCAATTATGAACATAGTGAAAATTCAAGAGCGTCTTATTAACCACCTGATTTTAAACCAACACATTTAAGTTTGCCTAAGAAATAGAAAGAAATTTTAGTGAAGAGCGGCATTAATAGTAATCCTTGCTCTGATTTCACAAAAAAAACTGGCAAATATTTGGAGTTACTGATAAGTAGGAAGCATATTGTAAACACTCGAGACCACATCTGAAACATGAAATCCGTAAGACACTATTAAGCAGAATGTCTCATTCTTGATATCAATCTAATTTGTTTATCACTTCTTGAATGCTTAAATTTTAAAACCTTCGTTTTCATGTTACTGCAACAGAAGGAAAATATCAGCAGGTTAGTTCTATAATCAACCTAATAACCATAATTCAAAAACTTCGAAATTATGTGTAAAACTTGAGACAAAATGATTTAATTTGTACTAATTAATAACTTTTTCTCATTTTGTCAGTAGAGTGACTAATTGCAGTACCTTGGTTACACCACCGCTGATCTGTCTTGTGATCATTTCAAACCCTTTTATAAATTTTTAAAACCCACCATATTATTTAATTTCAAATTATCAGCTAACTAAAATGCTAGTTTTCTCTCCACGTTAGTTACTTAGGGCTAGCGTCACAAATTATCAAAAATTTGGCACTGAAAATAATAGCAGTTTTTTTCTCACAATCCGGAGGCTAGCGCTGCACTCTTCCAGGGACTTTAGAAGTAGTTCATTGACTCTCTCAGCTTCTGGAGTCAGCATTCCTTGTTTTGCGGCTGCATTTTTGCAGTCTCTGCCGTTGTCCCATGTTGCCTTCTTCCTTTTTCTGTCTCATTTCCCTGTCTTGCCCCTTTAAGGATACTTGTCACTGGATTTAGGGCCCACCTGGATAATCCTAGGGTAGGCTTCCTTCTCTCAAAATCCTTAATTCAATCCCATATTTTACCACAGAAAGCAATGTTCACAGATCCCAAGGGATATGAAGTCTGTCTTTTGGGGGATACAATTTAACTTTTTACATCCTGTCATTTCAATTACAAGTAAGGTTCGACCAAGTTATGTTCTGTCAAAACATCATTTTTAACTATAATTTGTGATTAAAAATAAGTTTGTCAAAAAGGAAGATAGTACAATTTAGTTGACAATAGAACAAAGATTTTATACAATCTGAGCACAGTGTTTTTAAACTTTTTCCTTTAACAGTTGTTAAAGAAATCATTTTCTATGATTTACCTCATGACCTAGCTGCATGTGTTTCAAAACATTTGAATTATTAATTTATGTTTTAAACAACGTAGCCCCAGAATGAGGCAGAAAGCAAAGTGCAGGCATAATTTTTTTTAAAATATTTTATTTATTTATTTGACAGAGAGAGACACAGCGAGAGAGGGAACACAAGCAGGGGGAGTGGGAAAGGGAGAAGCAGGCTTCCCACGGAGGTGGGAGCCCGATGTGGGGCTCGATCCCAGGACCCTGAGATCATGACCTAGCTGAAAACAAAAGCTTAATGACTGAGCCACCCAGGCACCTCGCAGGCATAATTTTTTTAAAACAACCAGGTACATTTGGTGATAGGCTAAACCTAACTTTTAACTTTTAAGGAATTTTCATTAAAAAGAATTATGAAACTATTGAGGATATTATTCAGAGAACTTTCATAGCTATTTTATTGAATTTAAATGAAGTTCCAGTTTTGAATGTTTTACAGTAACGTGCTTGATATGATTATAATTTCTTAGTTTTTAATCCATTTACACATTATCATTGTAAACAAAATTTTGTGAAAACACTATGATTAAAATATTTATTTTGTCAAATGTAATACTTCAGTTTTCTTGCTTTACAAGTAGAAAATTTCTTTCTGATTATATTATAGTTAGATGCTTCTTTTCTAAACATTATTAAATATATATGCCTATTTTTTCTCAATACACTTAATAATTTAAATAACTGGTCACCATTCAATTACTCATTAGATTTTATCTTTCAAAATTAAATAACAAATGAGTACACAAAACTAATGTTTTTCATCTCATTTGTTTACTTCATGTGTGATGAATTAATTTATATTAAAAGCATAGTTGTGACTTGTAGGTTATTAATAAATAGTTCTCACAAATTCTGTAAAAGTCTATGGTAACTGCATATAACCATTAAAATTTTCACACCTACATTTGAGTTTGGAACAATGGTTACTTTGAAAAATATAAAACCATTTCTTTGAGAAAAATGAGAAAATCTTCAAGTTTAAAGTTTGACTTGGAGTTGTTTTAAATTACATATATATTCATATGTAAATATATATATATTTTTAGATAACATTAGTTTCTTTTTCTATTTCTAAGAAGTCTACAGATATTAATGTTTAGAAGGGAGGAAGACTATGTCAAAAATGAGAATGCAACTTATTTTGGATTGATGCATTAGAAACATTGTATTGTAAATAGTTCATAATTTTGCACAGACATAGATAGTACCACTGTCTCTCACGGTTAATAATTGCAACCTGAGTAGGATGGAATGAAAATTGTTGAAAACCCCCAAACCAGTAAAAATTAATATCAGATTAGGGGCGCCTGGGTAGCTCAGTGGGTTAAGCATCTAACTCTTGATTTCAGCTCGGGTCATGATCTCAAGCTGCACGTGGGGCTCTGTGGAGAGTCTGCTTGAGATTCTCTCCTCTCCCTCTGCCCCTCCCCCCACTCCATGTGCTCTCTCTCTCTCAAATAAATAAATCTAAAAAAAAAACCTTAAAAAAGAAAAAAGTGCAAATGATATTTTTATATGTATAATACAAGATACACTTCCGTGTTCTTTGCCATTATTTTTGAAATACCCTTAAAGTCATCCCTCCATGTGCTTAATTAATTTTCTAGAGTAGGCTCGCAGAACTCAGGGAAACACTTACATTTACCAGTTTATTAAAGGATAGGATAAAGGATACAGATGAAAAGCCTGATGAAGAGAGAAATAAGGCAAGGGTTGGAAAGATGCTAAATGGGCCTTTTGGATCCCTTATGTTAGTACAATATTTCTATATGGGTGAAGTCTCATGAAGATGTACAAGGACTGTTTGAAATATAAAGATGCCACATTTTTTTGTTTCAAGTTTTTATTTAAATTCGATTTAGTTAACACATAGTGTAATATTAGTTTCAGGAGTAAAATTTAGTGATTCATCACTTACATATAACACCCAGGGCTCGTCACAAGTGCCCTCCTTAATCCCATCACCCATTTAACCCACCCCACTGCCCACCTCCCCTCCAGCAACCCTCAGTTTGTTGTCTATAGTTAAAAGTCTCTTTTATGGTTTGCCTCTCTCTCCACTCCCACTATGCTCATCTTCTTTGTTTCTTAAATTTCACATATGAGTGAAATCATATGGTTTTTGTCTTTCTCTGACTGACTTATTTCACTTAGCATAGTACTTTCTAGCTCCATCCACCTCATTGCAAATGGCAAGATTTCATTCTTACTTATGGCTGAGTAATATTCCATTTTGTGTGCATATATATATATATATATGCGCCATATCTTCTTTATTCATTCATCAGTCAATGGACATTTGGCTCTTTCCATAATTTGGCTATTGTTGATAATGACGCTCTAAACCTCAGGGAGCATGTGTCCCTTCAAATCAGCATTTTTGTGTTCTTTGGGTAAATACCTAGTAGTGCAATTGCTAGGTCAAAGGTAGTTCTGTTTTTAACTTTTTGAGGAACCTCCATACCGTTTTCCAGAGTGGCTGGGACAGTATAAGAGAGTTCCTCCAACAGTATAAGAGAGTTCCCTTTTCTCCACATTCTCACTGACACCTGTAGTTTCCTGGGTTGTTAATTTTAGTCATTCTGACAGGTGTGAGGTGATATCTCATTGCAGTTTAGATTTGTATTTCCCTGATGATGAATGATGTTGAGCATGTTTTCATGTGTCTATTAGCTATCTGGATATCTTTAGAAAAATGTTTGTTCATGTCTTCTGCCCATTTCTTAACTGGGTTATTTGGGTTTGGGGAGTTGAGGATGATAAGTTCTTCATAGATTTTGGCTAGTAACCCTTTATCAGATATGTCATTTGCAAATATCTTCATTCTGAAGATTGCCTTTTAGTTTTGTTGATTGTTTCCTTTGCTGTTCAAAAGCTTTTTATCTTGATTAAGTCCCAAGAGTTCATTTTCACTTTTGTTTCCCTTGCCTCAGGAGACATAGTAAGAAGTCGCTATCACCGAGGTCAGAGAGGTTGCTGCCTGTGTTCTCCTCTAGGATTTTGATGGATTCCTGTCTCATATTTGGGTCTTTTACCCATTTTGAATTTATGTTTGTGTATGGTGTAAGAAAGTGGTTCAGTTTCATTCTTTTGCTGTCCAATTTTCCCAACACCATTTGTTGAACAGACTGTCTTTTTTCCAATAGATATTCTTTCCTGCTTTGTTGAAGATTAGTTGACCATATGGTTATGGGTCCATTTCTGGGTTTTCTCTTCTGTTCCATTGATCTATGTGTTTGTTTTTTTGTGCCAGTACCATATTGTCTTGACCACTACAGCTTTGCAATATAACTTGAATCTGGAATTGTGATGCCTCCAGTTTTGTTTTATTTCTTTAGCTATTTAGGGTCTTTTGTGGTTCCATACAAATGTTAGCATTGTTTGTTCTAGCTCTGTGAAAAATGCCGGTCGTATTTTGACAAGGATTGCATTAAATGTGTAGATTGCAGGGTGCCTGGGTGGCTCAGTTGGTTAAGTGTCTGCCTTTGGCTCAGGTCACGTTCTCGGAGTCCTGAGATGGAGCCCTGAGTCAGGCTACCTGCTCAGCCGGGAGTCTGCTTCTCCTTCTGCCCCTCCCCCTGCTCATGTTTTCTCTCTAGCTCTCTTTCAATAAATAAATAATATTTTTTAAAAATGTGTAGATTGTTTTGGGTGGTATAAACATTTTAGCAATATTTGTTCTTTAAAATGCCTCATTTTAAACCACATAAAGATTGATAAACAGTGTTGATATGATAAACTTAAACATCAAATATTTACACAATTTGAATTCATCAACAAAAGCTGATATAGATATAGATGCTCAATTCTCAGTGAATTTGGATGGTTGGGCGGATGGATGAATGCATGGAAAGATGGATGATTTGTTGTTGGAGAAGGTACCATAAGGCACTTTCTTAGTATTTGAACAGGACCTTGTGAAAGTATAGAATAAAGTGATATTGTTTCTTCCTGTGTGCTCTCTCCTAGTTTTGACAAAATTATTCCCCTAGTTTCCCAAGATGACAGAACTTTGTATATAATCCTTATTTTTTCTCTATCTCTGTCTAATCCATTTCAATCACTTAATTAAATCAGTATAACATACCAATAAAACAAGGAGTAAAAGAAATATGAGGGAAATAAGTATATTCTAACATTAATTTATTTAACATGAGTGCATTTTATGTAGTAAGAATTTTGTAAAAATCTTAAGGTATTATTATTATTATTAATTCTAGTATTGGATGATGGAATTTGGTATACGCAAAGACTCCTGGAAATTTAGTCCTAATGAAAATTCACTACGGGTTACAGTATATATAATGACCGTGATAAGAACTTTGCTGAATATCTTGAATCTAAAACATCCGGGTTTACAAACACATATATTTTTAGTTGTTTAGTAGTTGTAAACTCTTATACAACTTATTATTATTGCAATTGCAATTTCTAGTTAGTAGCTTTTTATTATTATTATTGTTGTTGTTATATAGAAATTAACCATGAAATTAATTTTATTTTTGCTATATACCATGCCACTAGTCCATATTGTCCTAATATGGATCCCCTTAAATATGTCAGAAATATACACTGTACTCTCATTTCTGTCAATAACTATATTAAATTAAGAAAGTTATTTAACCTTTTGAGTAATCTCTTTCTGCAAAATTATGTGATTAGACTAGGTATAGGGAATCATTATAGATGTTTTCGGCTTTATTTATTTATTTATTTTTTAAAGATTTTATTTATTTATTTGAGAGAGATAATGAGATAGAGAGAGAGCATGAGAGGGGAGAGGGTCAGAGGGGGAAGCAGACTCCCTGCTGAGCGGGGACCCCGATGCGGGACTCGATCCTGGGACTCCAGGGTCATGACCTGAGTCGAAGGCAGTCGCTTAACCAACTGAGCCACCCAGGCGCCCAATGTTTTGGGCTTTAATATCGCTTACTAAAAACAGATATCAGAAAAATACTTACATACATCATGCTAATGAATTCCAGAAACAAGATTTTCAATAAATTACTTTTTAGAGTCCCTGTTATAGAATCTTAAATTGCTTTTATCCCTGCCCATTTTATAATCTTCTAGTTCTTTCACTTGTATATTCACATTTTAGCTGAAATGATCTTTTGCACCTATAGGTTCCAACAATGGTACTGTAAAACCATTAACTATTTTAAAATTCCACTTCAATTTTTATACTTCTTTCTTTGCCCATTTTTCAAAGATAGATTCTATATTCAAAACAATAGGAACAGTAGGTTTGTGAAAGACAAATACACATCAGTGAAAATCTGAAAAGAGCTGCAGAGCAAAGGAATGCTAAGAAGCACATGACCTTGCCTTGAATCGCAGGGTCTGCTTCAGGGGAAGAGATGGCATAACTCTTACCATCAGCACTCATTCCACTGAGAGTCACTTAATAACAGAAATGCTTATAAAGTTGAAGATACGGCAAAGGAATGCAGATGAAAATATGTTAAGCTTTGTGTGTGAGTGCATGTGCTTGTGTGTGTTTACTAGAGATCTGTGCATTTCAAAGTTTTGTTCTCCTGTTCTTACCATTTTCTCCTAGAGCTCAGAGATAAGTAATGGCACTACTTTAAATTGTGCTGAAAACATTAGCAGTTGCTCATGTCACCCACCACTCCCCTGGTCAGCAGGAACGTGTGATTGTACAATTTCAGCATCTTCGCTGTTAAATATTTTCTATAGTGGGAAAAAATAATATGTTAAATGAGGGAGTTGGGATACGTAGGTAGACAGCAGAAAGAAAAGGGAAGTTTCTGGTATTTTTAAAGTGGATACTTGTATATTTTTTGCTAGATAATAATACCTCCACTTTGCCCTATTACTAGTTTTACAGTGTTTGAGGTTATGCCTTTTTTTAGGCCCAAGAAACCTGTTCACTTACAGTTATAGAGCTATAATACAACTGGATAGCCCCATGTATGCCCCCCACATGTCCAATTTTTGAAAATCTAGAGTTGTTCATTATTTCAACTTAGTTATGTAATACATAATCATATTTTTTCCTTAGAGAGAGAATCGGATTCATCAAGTATCAAAAGAGAAAATGAAATAAAGGAAGCATATTCATGATATTAACTTTTAAACTCCATGCCAATGATTACTTTGGAAAATAATTCCTGAGTGCAGGAATGAGAAACCAGAGGAGTGGACTAATGAGAAAAGGAAAGGCAAGCCAAGAAGCATTGCCAAGGTGACCACTGCTAAGGATAACTGGTCAATATGCTCACTGACTCTTTTTTTTTAAGATTTATTTATTTATTTGAGAGAGAGAATGTGTGAGAGAGAGAGCATGAGAGGGAGAAAGCACGCACAAGGTTGGGGGAGGGGTAGAGGGAGAAACAGACTCCCTGCGGAGCAGGGATCCGGATGCTGGACTTGATCCCAGGACGCTGGGATAATGGCCTGAGCAGAGGGCAGAGGCTTAACCTACTGAGCCACCCAGGCACCCATAAGACTCCTTCTGATGAGCTAGAGAGTTCATTCTGTGGTTCTGTGCATAAAAGATTAAAGAAAAATGCTTATATTTTTCAGGAGAAATCTCAGCTTCAAGGCAGTTCTTAAGCCTCCCTTTAAATCTGTAAAGGTTTTTAAACCTCCAAATAAAATACATTCATTGGTCTTTCATCAAGTAGTAGAATGTTAAGAGTTTTGCCATTGGCTTTAAGACAAACCTCAGGAAGTGAAATAGGGCAACAGTGGTGGTAATGGTCACAATGGTTTATTCTAACCATGGATGAAGAGAGAAAGGATGTTTGACTTTGTGTCATCATAGTCTGCATTCCTGAAAGTCATATTCTAAATTCTTGGGAATTAAACTCCCCTCAGAGATGTTAAAAAAAATACTAGAATTACAAAATACCCTTAGAGGCACAAATCATGAACAAATCAGTAGTGGGGGAGGCCGGGCAGTGGGTCATGCCAGTGGTTTTCCATTAGGTAATGTGTACCTGCCACCAATACAAAACTGGACAGACACCACAAACTGAAAGTAAGGTCTGTCGAGATCACAGGGCATGCCGGAGGGGATGTATGATCAGAGAGCATCGAGGGAAACTCCATGGCTTCCCACTGACTGGAAACCTGAAAGGACACTGTCTGGATGTGGAGCTATTTTTGCACTCAGAAGAAAAAAAAACATCCCCTGCCTCAAATTCTCTGTTCTCTGATAAAAATGGGAAGCATTTAAGCACAAGCTGCCATCTTCAAAGGATCAAATTGGCCCTGTAGTACTAACTCTCACTCTTTCTAGGTATGCATGTATGATTGCCACCTGGTTTATCATAGACAACATCTTCCATGGCATCTGAGAACTTCCTAAAAAAAAGAAGTGAAAGGCATATGGCAAGATTTTGGTCAGGAGGCTGCCCAGTTGTACTTGAACAAAACTAATCAGAGTACGATTGTTACTGGTTGCTGACAGAACAGCTCAAGACAGAGCTGGGGCCAAAAAAATTTATCATGGCACACAAATTACGGCCCACAGAACTTCTTATCCTGGAGTGCTTCTCCATGTCAGTGTTAACTAAAGTAGAACTAACTACTGCGGGTTATTTTGGCAAAAAAAAAAAAAAAAAAAGTACAATGTTTATATCCATATTACTCAGGTGAAATCTACTACAACTAAAAATAAAATATAAAATCATCTTTATTTGTTTACATCATGACTCAACCATTTTAGAGGTTATAATTTGTTTTAAGGGAAAGAAGAACCATGTTAACTGAGGTATGCAAAAAGAAAAAAAAAATGTGGCAAGGGAAATTGGGGAAAAGCACTTCTGTTTTCAGATTGAACATACAGCCATCAAGAAAGCATCACAACCTAGGGGGTATGTTAGAAATAAAATTGGGCTCCCTGATTTTATTTGTGGTAATGAAGCAGATACTTCTGTGGGAAAAATTATAAAGACACAGAAGATTGTTTTCTGACCAAAAATTTGGTTTACTGATAGTCTAGATGTTCTAATATCAAAATCAAATTGTCTATGAAATGACTGAGCTTTAATATATTTGTTAGTTGAAGGAACTAGTTTGCTTTTCTGAAACATTCACACAATTTACAGACTTCTCAGGGCTGTTGTTTTTTTTTGTACAACAGTGCACACCCTTTAGCTGTTTATGGCTGAATTAACTATTAGGACTTGTATTAAAATCAAAAACAAAAACAAGAAAACAAAAAAGAGTAAACGTTAATTAACCTAACAAATGAACACAGAAGAAACGGGAGGCATCTACAGGTGGTAAAGCATTTCAACTGTGAGGGAAATTGGAAAGCGAAAGTGATAGCCAGCTGTTCAAAGCAGTGCAAATTGTACACAGCAAACCTGAACTTGAAACCCAAGCTAAAGCTTAATGAAATCATTTCAAAGCAGCAGATGCTTACAGGGGAAAAAAATGAGGGGACAATTTGTTGTAGAAAATTACATTGATATTATGATCTGTGATCCAGACATCAAATTGAAGATCTCTCATAGTTAATAGTCCAATATTAGAAACATAATTTGGTTGCACTGGCACAGAAAATGAAGATTCTGTATTAAAATGCCTAGTAGAACCATCTGGAGTGAGATCCTGTTAGTACGCCGTTCACCCTCAGGCAGATGCTTGACAAACTCTTTTGAGAATAACTAGACTAGGTGTATTAAAAAAAAATGAAATACTTAATCACCGACCTTTTTCAGAATAAACCGCTTTCCAGTGTATTTTGGAGAATATAAAGAGAAAATAAAGATTTTAAATCTGTTTAATAATAGATAAAGGCTATCAAAGAATCCACAGAAAATATAGAAGTAATTTTAGTGTTAGTAAACATATAGATGAACCATGGTAAATGACAAACACCCACCGTATCAAAGCCATCAGGAGCATGAACGTGCCCTATAGCAGGTGCTAGAATTATTTAAACTCCTATGAGGTATTCTGGGTTATGGCTATAACATTGAGTATGATGCAATTCAGCAAATTAAACACCATGTTTGGTCTTTTATTTATAATGTTTTCCTTCCTCCTTTTTCAAATTATTTTTATTCCTTTTTAATAAGACATTCCACTTTAATTAGCGCTTCACATATTTAAGTATCAATGGAAATGCCAAAAAAAAAAAGGTCACCACTAGTATCATCTCCAAAAGAGAAGCATATATTAGTGTATTCCCTTCTTAGGTTTTCCCATAATTTTAAGAGTTATGATGTGATTTAACTTGATTTTTGTACATCCTAAGAAGTTCTACATGAATGGGAGAAACTCTGAGAAAAATACATTTTTTTTATCTCATTTGTCTATTTTTTTAAGGGTTCCCGTATAAATACTGAATACCAGACAGCTTAGAGTTACTATTTTACCCCTTCCTAAAATAAGGAAAACGTTCAACTGTGTAAGTTCCTGATGGTTTAGTTCTAATATACATTATATCTCTGGATAAGATAAACTGCAGAATACAAAGTTACAATTTTGTTTATTTCACTCATATTAGTATTTCCAATGGGCTTCAGTTTCCTTTTTTTTGTATTTTGTGTCAGGTCAGAATTTTACTTTAGCATTTCTTGTATTGCATGTCCTTTGGTTAAAACAAACAAACAAACAAACAAACAAACAACTTTTAGCTTCCTTTCATCTCACATCTATATTTAGCTTTCATTCTTCCAGTATACTTTTGACAGTTTTAGAATGCTAGGTTAACTTTTTATCCCCCCAGCAATTTAAAACTATTTTCTTCCTTCTTCTGCTCTACCTATTTTCTGAATATTCAACCGAGTTCCATTATTTGCAGTTTGCCATTTTTCTCTGGCTTCTTTCTAATTGCTTTATTTTTGTTCTGTGGTTGTTAGGCTGTGATGTATGTAAGTAGTTTATTTGTTTGTTTTTATTACTCCAGTTTGATATTCTCTGAGCTTTTAAATTTCTAAGTTTATATAAATGTATGCTTTTTCCCAAACAGCCATTATATCCTCATTTTTGTTTTCTGAACCACACTCTTCTTTCAGTTGGGACTATAATTACACATATGTTTGACCTTTGATACCATCCCCCAGGTCCCTGAGACACTTTTTTTCACAATGATCTTTTTTTTTATCAATTTTCAAGCTTACCATCTGTTTCCTTTGTCATTTCCACTTTGCTCATAAGCCTGTTTAGTGAATATTTTATGTTATATGCTGCATTGTCACATTGAGAATTTCAGTTTAGTTTGTTTTGTGCCGAGAATTCTTCTTTTTTTTTAATCACCATTATATTTTCTCAACATCCTTGAGCATAGATGTATTAACTACTTTAAAACTCATTTCTGATAATTATAAATTCAGGGTTATTTCATGTTGATTCTCTGGTGATCTTTTCTCTTGCAAATGGGTCATGATTTTTTTTTCTTTCTTTGAAATTGTGAGTAGTATGATATATTGTAGAGATTATGAATTCTGCTGCATTCCTCTGAAGAATATTATTTTAAGGGGGCAATTAATCTGGCTGAGTCCATACTATAAATTCTCTCCAGCAACAGGTGCAGCTCAAATTTCAGTTCAATTTCTTTAAGTTCAGCTTGCCTGCATGAAATATGGATCATACACATGTAGTTCAGAAAACAGCTACGGAATGAGTAGAGATCATAACCAGAAATTAAGGCTAATATTTAAGCCATACATCATTATAGTCATTTAGGTTACTTCCTGTCAACTGCTCTCTTGAGTTTTAGGTCCCTGTACATGATTGTTCTAATATCATTTAATATAGAAGCAAACTTAGGAACAATATCAGGGAACCCTTTACAAAACGCAACAATTAATATATTATAAATTTGCTTTATTCCAGGAATTCAAGATGAATCTGTTTTAAGAAAACCCACTAATATAATTCACCACAATAATTTTTATTTATTTATTTATTTAATTAATTTTATTATGTTATGTTAGTCACCATATAATACGTCATTAGTTTTTGATGTGGTGATCCATGATCCATTGTTTTCGTATAACACCCAGTGCTCCATGCAGTACATGCACTCCTTAATACCCACCACTGGGCCAACCAATTCCCCCTCACCCCTCCCCTCTAGAACCCTGCTTGTTTCTTAGAGTCCATAGTCTCATGGTTCATCTCTCCCTCCAAATTCTGCTCCCCTTCATTTTTCCCTTCCTTCTCCTAATGTCTTCCATGCTATAATACCACAATAAATTTTTAATGGGGAATTTCTATGTGATCATATGAATAGTTGCAGCCTATATCCTACATCAGACAATACCCACTCAACAGGGAAAGGATAGATCTGTAGTGCCCTTCTGAGAAATCCTCCTTTTCCTAGAATGTTCTACTTCTATTTTTGTTGTTGGAAGTTGCATCTTATTGTCTTCCGACTATGCAAATATGTAATATGTACAGTTAATTGCAGCACAAAGAGTTCATTGGAACCAAATTTCTTCTAATGGGGATTTTTTAAAAAAAATATTTAAGGTATTTGACTTCATTCTAATGATCCTGCATTACAGTGTTAGCATCTTATTTGACATTTCACCTGCGATCCTTTATCAGTACCAGTTTAAGCCTCATATAAGAGAAACTTCAAAATAATTTTGGCATAAACACACAATGGCTTATTTTGTATTCTGAATGTAGGCAGCCAAGAGCTGGTATCATTCCAAATTCCATCTTTCTGGTCAATATCTTGACATTTGCCATCAATCATTAAAGTTGCTTCAGGAGATGGAGATAGCTACTGGAGTTTCCAGAATCACAGGCACATTACAGGATAGCAGGAAGGAGAAATTATGAAGAGCAAAAGGGACAGTGCCATGTATATCTTCCTTTCAAAAGAGTTCTATATGAAGTCCGTCCTGAAAATATCTGCTTACATTTCATTTGCCACACCTCGTCACATTGTCCTACTCCCCTGCCGGGAGGCTGGACAGTGGATTCTTTTACCTGGACCCATTGGTGCCTCATATAAAATCAGAGTTCTGTTACCAGGGAGGACTAAGATGCAGATGGAAATTCCTGCCAAAACTGTTTCTCTGCAGTTTCAGTCTCATTGTATTGAATGTGAAGTCATTATCTTCTTTCTAGGTAAAAGGGTTTATGCTTCTTTTTTAATATTCACTATACATTCTGAAAGTTATTTCCTCTATCAGCTACTCTCTCTCTATATATATACATGTTTCTAAAATACATTCCTATGTGTGTGAGTCTATCTATCTATCTATCTATCTATCTATCTATCTATCTATCTATCTATGTGTATTCCTAAAACACCATAAGTATATTTCACGTTAAAAATAATAAACCTCTATTGCCTTTAGTCCTGTAATATTAAATATAAATTATATAATGTAAATTCAAAGCTATTTACATTAGATTTTTATTCTTCTATCCAATTTACCTTTGGTTCCTACATGCAAGATCTACCTAAATTGAGGCAGCTTGATCATTTTACTGTGTATATCATAGAATTAGTAAATATTTGCCTATTCTTACTAGCTGCTCAAGTTCTCTCCAATATACTCATACTTTTAAGACCCTGCTTTAAAACCATCTGCTCTAGAACATCTTCCAATCTCCACTAGTCCTGACTGGTTTCTTTCACCTTTTAGTTTCTACAGAAATTAACAACTGGGGGTGCCCAGGTGGCTCAGTGTGTTAAGCAACCGACTCTTGCTTTCAGCTCAGGTTGGGATCTTAAGGTCATGGGATTGAGGCCCGAATCGGGCTCTGTGTTCAGCAGGGAGTCTGCTTGAGATTTTTTCTTTCCCCTCTTCCTCTGCACCTCTCTTTCTCAAATAAATAAATAAATCTTAAGAAAAGAATTTAACAACTGAATCATCCATTTACACTTAATGTATAATTCTCTATGTATATTGTAAATATAGATGTATTGTAAGCACTATTGATTGCAAGTTCTGTGGTTTATACTATTTTGCAACACAGAGTTCTACCACAACTCCCTGAACATAGTAGGTGCTCAAAGTTGTAGAAATAATTAAAATGAATTGTGAACATATTCATGGAAAATCCAAGAAGACTCAAAGATGAAAGGAGAAACCAAATCTCTAGTTCCATATTGCCATTCTAGAATTGTTTCCTTCATACTTTTATGAAGGAATTAATAAATTAAATTTCATACTTTAACGACCATAGCTCCTTTTATTTAATATATAAATCACATTTTCCTTGACAATATGTTAAACATGTTAATGATTCAGCGAAATGCTAGAATGTTAATTTGTCTAACAAAATATTGCATGCATTTAAGAATTTTTTGACCAGAGGACCAGAGGATCTGAAAACTCCTTTATATTTCAAGCAGTCCTATGTTATAGAAAATGACCTAAAAGAGAGTTAGGATGTAATGGATTACAGTGTTTTGCTTTCTTATCTCCTTGACATTTTTAAGATTAAATATTCAACTACTTAAGAAAACAGTAGAAGTAGAAAATAATTTTATTTAATGCTTTAATGCATTTTATTTTTAATTCTCATAGCTTAGGGATAAGACCATCTGTGCTATATTAGCTGGGCAAAAGATTTTTTAAAAAGCAAGAATTTCCTTAAGCTTGAATATACAGGTGCTATGACTCATGTAGTGGGAGTGCAGTTAACAAAGCATTACTTTAACTGCATAATCTAACTCTCACAGAGAAGCAAAGATTGTCTACTGCAAGAATTGGGTTTTATGTTTATGACTGATGAGACTGTTGTATCAAGTAAAAGAAAAGGCTTCACTGGTGGCATACATATGCTAGTTGCTGATAAGATGCCTTCTTGGTTGCATCTTTTTTTTTTTTTTTTGCCATCTGTCTTTAGTAGACTTATTTTCTTTTTCTTTCTTTCTTTCTCTTTTTTCTGACCACTTAGTATTTAATAACTATTTGTTGGTATCTTGATGCAAGAACATTTAAAGGAATGCAAAAACCAAATAATTTGGGAGGGGGAATCATTGTGTTTTAGAGTTATATACTCATTTTATATTTAATCATCATTATGAATTTCTACCAATAGATAAAAGTCACAAGGCTCTTGAAAATCCCTCAATTTTTAATGAATAAAACATATTGTAGTAAGATCAGATACATGTTTAATTTTACCTTTAGTTTTCCATTTCTAAATTATTGTTAACATTTTTCACTAGTTATTTTAATAAATATTTTAGGATTTAAAACAATCATCAAGGCTTTCAGAATATCTTCCACAATATCAATCTACGAAGATGTCTTCGTGTAACACAGATTAATTTTTTTTCTTCTTAACATAGATTAAATTTTGGGGTGCTTGGGTGGCTTAGTCAGTTAAGTGTCTGCCTTCAGCTCAGGTCATGATCTTGTGGTCCTGCGATCGAGCCCCACGTAGGGCTCCCTGGTCAGCGAGGAGACTGCTTCTTCTTCTCCCTCTGACCCTCCCCCTCTGCTCGCAGGTGCTCTCTCTCTCTCTCTCTCTCAGATGAATAAATAAAAAATCTTAAAAAAAACATAGATTAAGTTTTTACAACATAGCACAAATTTATTCTGAAGAATGAGACTAAGGTGGGTAACAGAAACTTGTTCCTAATTGTTCAGTTGAGATGATTACAAACTGTCGGAAATAAAATTAAAAAGAAGATTTAAATACATAACCCAAATATCCTATGAACAAACCTACATTT
The DNA here is from genome assembly GCF_037043125.1 of Eumetopias jubatus. Taxonomy (NCBI): domain Eukaryota; kingdom Metazoa; phylum Chordata; class Mammalia; order Carnivora; family Otariidae; genus Eumetopias; species Eumetopias jubatus. Next base: position 157,114,121 of record NW_028274809.1, on the reverse strand, counting down.
TCTCAGGGTATATGGAACATATGCAGATTAAAGTAATGTGTTCACTTGTATGAGAAAGTAAATAAACTACAGCTTCACACAACATGGTCTCTGTAGAATCCCGAGCACGCAATGTTAACACAACAGAAATATCTGGGATTTCCGCCTCCAAGAATTATCAAGGACCCTTTGTCCTCAGATTTATATTCAGCCTCTCATAGGACAACTGCTTATACATGTTGAATTAAGTATACAAATTAATTATCAGAGAAAGTCAGTAACTATTCTGTTTAGCGGTTACCATTAGTGTGCATTGAATTCAGAGATGGCCAAGACCATCGTACCCTCCAGGTGTTCATAGTCTTTGGGGAGATGTAGAATTATAGCAGCTGTTTTCTGTAAGCTATAGTAAGATGTAAAATGCGACGTCCTATAAGAACCCAGCAGAGGAAATGCTGCAGTGTCTGTAACAATTGGAAATATAAATCAAACCACGAGTTACAAATGCGAAGTATATTGCCTGAAGACATTGCAGGCACCCCGATGAGGCAGAGGTTACGCTGGGTGAAAATATTAGCAATCTTTTATCAAATTTATTGCATACTCAATTGCTTGTCTCCAGCAGGTTTTTGAATATGCAGTCATTGCTTTAAAACTTCAGTATTCTGTTTGGGTTTACAACAGTAAGCAGATTTATTGCACACTCAAATTAAGAAAATTCAAGTTGGGTTTAAGGTATAAGTAGGATGTGGGGAAATAAAAAGCTAATAACATTTTGAGTTCTACTCTCCAAGGCATGCAGAGTAGGCGGGGAGAACTTGAACAGGTTGGAGAGCTTTGCTTGGAGAGGTCTGCCCTGAGAGAAATGCAGCAGAAAGCTGGGTAGCAAGAGTCTACTATTTGAGTCTGTCTGCTTCTGCTTTCTGGAAAAAAGGCAGCAGTGTAAAAAGGTCATCTAAAAGTGTAGAAAAAAGAATATCTAGAAAAATCAGTAAAAACTATATTTCATCAAGGAAAAAGTTTTGCTGCCACCATTTATTGAAGAGACTGTCCTTTCTCCATTGTATATTCTTGGCTCCTCTGTCGTATATTAATTGACCAAACATGCGTGGATTTATTTCTGGCCCCTCTGTTCTCTTTTAGTTGGCATGTTTTTTTTTAAATTTCTGATTTGTGTGGAGGTAGTATGGGTAATATTTTAGAGTGTTAAAACTATTGTAGGATATTTAAAAAAAATTGACAATGAAGGCTAGTAAATCTATGCAACTAATGATGCCACCTGTGTATATGTCATGACTTGGAAATGTTTGACTGCTAGAAATGATGTCTAGAATAAAAAAATAAACAAAGTAGTGGTTTATTTCTCTCTTTGAAAGAGATTCAAGGTAGGCACAACATAACAATCTCCTGTTTGATACCACCACCCTTAAAAGTAGCTTCAATCTTCAATGTCACCTCGTGATTTAAAATGGTCAATCCCATTTAAGAAAAATTTTCTAAAAACTCAATGATCAAACTCTGCTTATATTTTCTTGGATAGAATTTAATGTCATGGTGACACCTATCTTAAGGGAAAATAAGGCAAGCATATTTTATTTTGGCTCATTGTTACCTTGCATAAAATCAAGGTATTTACTATAGGAAGGGAGGAGAATTGATATTAGGCAGGCAACTAATCATCTTTGACGGGACACTAATCTATAAAATGAAGGTGTTTGCATAATTTAAATATTCCTTGATTTTGATACTGAAAGGCAGTTTACTTTCTATTCATATACCTAATATATTTATGAAACAATTTTCTAAGATTTTTTTACCACACTAATCCTTTATTTTTCCCTCTGAATTTTTTTCTTCTTTTCTAGCATAAGTGAAATTGTATTGTTTTATTTTTTAATATTTTTTAGAAGATTTTATTTATTTATTTGAGAGAAAGATAGAGTGAGCACAAGCAGGGGGAGGGACCGAGGGACAAGCAGACTCCCCTTGAGCAGGGATCCTGATGGGGGCTCAATTCCAGGACCCCAAGATCATGACCTAAGCCAAAGTCAGATGCTCTATGGTCTGAGCCACCCAAGTGCCCCTGAAGTTGTTTGTTTTAGATGAATTCAGTAAAATGAGTTTTTTATTCAATTTCACTGATGCATTCTTGTAATACTATGCTAAATTCAGAAATACAACTAAATTGAAGTTTCAAAATTGTAAAATAATTTTTTTTAATTTTACCAAAAGTTTAAATATATTGACTTGAAAAAAGAAATAAGATACATTGACTTATAATTTCACTGATGCCAAAAAATAATAATAAATGATTTCACTAATGCCATGAACCAGTAAAAAAACAAAATGCCCAGAACATTATATGCCATAAAAGCTACATTATCATTGATGAGGTTCTTAAATGCAGCTTTTAGAAAATCAATTCTCCATTCTTAAGGAAACATAAAACTTTATTTTGTTTTATTATTTTTTTGAAACATAAAATTTTAAAATGTATTGGCCATGATGCATAAATGTAGAAGGCATGAACTTGATATTTGATTAGTATTGCTTAATAAGGAAAATTAGATGAAGGAAATGACTACGTTTTTTGCAAGGAAAAGTGTAGAGTCAGGTTTACCACTCTAGCTCTGAAAATACTGACAGTTTGGGGTTACAGTACAGTTGATGTTACACTAAATTTCAAATTCTACCATTACATTATTTTACCAATAACATAAGTTCTGTTTTAAATAATATGGTATCCTACTTGGTGTTTACACATAGATGCTTTGGCCTTCAATACATAGAGTCAGAACTTTTTTTTTTTTAAAGATTTTATTTATTTATTCATTTATTTATTTATTTATTTATTTGACAGCGAGAGAGGGAACATAAGCAGGGGGAGTGGGAGAAGCAGGCTTCCTGCCAAACAGGGATCCTGATGCAGGGCTCGATGCAGGGTTCGATCCCAGGACACTGGGATCATGACCTGAGCTATAGGCAGACGCTTAACGACTGAGACACCCAGGTGCCCCTAGAGTCAGCACTTTAAAAAAATGAGTTAAAATATCACTGTAGGGGCACCTGAGTGGCTCAGTCAGTTAAACATCTGCTTTCAGCTCAGGTCATGATCCCTGGGTCCTGGAATCCAGCCCCGTGTCGAGCTCCCTACTTAGCAAGGAAGTCTGCTTTTCCCTCTCCCACTGCCCCTGCTTGTGTTCTCTCACTCACTCATTGTCTCTCTCAAACAAATAAGTGAATCTTAAAAAAAAAAAAGAATCACTGTAGCCACATGCATGCTGTATCGTTTGTAATACTATAAAAGGCTTTTCTGCACATATTTAGCAAACTCCCATAAGGTTGTTAATATGCAACAGATTTAATTGCATTGCATCCAGTGCACTGATATTCCATATTTGTTATTCATATTAAATAAACTTGCTGTTAGTCTTTTAATTCACTGAGGTGATCAATTCATTTAAAAATTACAGATCAAAGGGCACCTGGATGGCTCAGTTGGTTAAGCAACTGCCTTCACCTTGGGTCATGATCCCAGGGTCCGGGGATAGAGTCTGCTTTCCCTCTCTCTCTGCTCTTTTTCTTTCTCTCTCAAATAAATAAAATCTTTTTAAAAAAATTACAGATCAATGATGACTGACTTCAGCCACTTAACTAGAACACAATTTTTTTTGGTGCCATTTGTTTGACCACCGTGCTGGGTACATCCATCCCCGTGAGTCCGGCTTGGCCTCCACTACGCAGAGGAGCTAGACAGCGTGGTGTCCTCTACTTCTGCCTCTTCAACGCCAGGAACATATCCACTGGTTTCTTCACTGAATTCAGAGCTAGTATAAAGTAAAGAAGAAATCATGAGGCTGTTTCAAGCGGCAGTGCTGGTGACCCACAGTCAGCTTCTGACTTCAGAACTACAAGTGGCAGAAAGCGTCATCTAGTGCCCGTTGGAGGCAGCAGCTTTCCTTCTCTGACTGGATCTCTGTTGTTGTTGTTGTTGTTGTTGTTGTTGTTTAGAGCAGTCGCAGAAGCGTAGGCTCAGACCTAGTCCTCTGGTGCTGACAACAGTTCCAAAACTACCCTTTTGTGCCCTTTCTCGTTTATTTGGCAGAATAAGCTTCTGATGAACACACCAAAGAACTTTTCTTACTTAAAACACTTGCATTTTTGGTAAGTCACAGAATATCACCTAAAACACACAAAAAAAAGGGGCACCTGGGTGGCTCAGCTGGTTAAGCATCTGACTCTTCAGTTTGGCTCAGGTCATGATCTTGGGGTTATGGGAGCCTCTTTTTGGGCTCCATGCTCAGTGGGGTGTCTGCTTGAGATTACCCCTGTCTCCCTCTGCCCATCCCTCTGCATGCACTCTCTCTCTCTTTCTCAAGTAAATAAATAAATCTTTTTAAAAATGGGGTTTAGGTTGGACACTGAGAACTCAGTACATACGCAAAACTGCAGTTTTTATTCTCTAGCAACTGTGTAGAATTAATCGTTCTCCTGCCTGTAGCTTCTTGTCTACCATATTTCCTCAGTCATTCTCCCAGAGGACAGACTTTCTCCTGGTACACGTAAATCACACACTTTTATAAAGCATTACAGTCATTTGGTGCTGATCTTGGGACCTGGTATTTGACAAGACATTAAGATTTACAGACAATCTTGGGCGCCTGGGTGGCTCAGTTGGTTAAGCAACTGCTTTCGGCTCAGGTCATGATCCTGGAGTCCTGGGATTGAGTCCCGCATCGGGCTCCCTGCTCAGCAGGGAGTCTGCTTCTCCCTCTGACCCTCTTCCCTCTTGTGCTCTCTATCTCTCATTCTCTCTCTCTCAAATAAATAAATAAAATCTTAAAAAAAAAAAAAGATTTACAGACAATCTTGACATTTGATGTTGTAGGAAATCCTCATTTTTTCCACATCTCTTTACATGAACTAGCTATAACGTTATTTCCTCTTTTTCTTGTAGGTCTACATCCCAAATTAGTTATGTAGTGACCTTATGGGAGAACAAAAATGTGGGCCACTTCAGTAAGTTCTCCTGGACCTAAATTAACTAGAGGCTTTCTTAAAAATACCTCATTCAGGAAGGTAAATTTCTATGACAGCGAAGGTTGTGGGTTAGGTTGCAGGAACAAAAGAAAGGAACACACACACAAAGATGAATTCTTTAGACTATAATAGAGTTTTGATCTTCAAAAATTGAGCTTATAAAGTGAGAGATGGAGATATAATGAGTGGGGTAGATGGAACAAAGCCTACCTGGGATATATTCCTAAAAGGCTTTTGGGTTAAATAGCTCACCATTCCAATCCTGGCTCAGTAAACAGCTCAAACTTGTACATGTCCTCTCTTAAAGTTGGTATGTTTTACTTACATGACCTGCAAAGGAGAAACAAAAGATCTGCCTGTCAGGGTTGCATGAGAACCAAGTGACTCTACAAGTATGAATTGTCTAGTAAATTGGACCTTCCCTTGAAGGATTAGGATAGGGTGTATTATTTTTTCAGTAAGTATTCATTATGTCTTCTTTTTTTTTTTTAAAGAGTTATTTATTTTAGAGAGAAAGAGAAAGAGCATGAGTGGGAGGGGCAGAGTGAGAGGGAGAGAGAAGATTCCCAGACTCCGTGCTGATCATGGAGCCTTATACGGGACTTGATCTCACGACCTTGAAATCACAACCTGACCCAAAACCAAGAGTCTGACGTTTAAATGACTGAGCCACGGGCGCCCCTTCACTATATCTTCTCTTGTTAATGAAAAGTCTACATTTTGTTGGACCACTGATACCCACTTTTGACCGTGAGTATTTTAGCAAATGGATGTGAGTATCAATGACAATTTTTTTAAAGATTTTATTTATTTATTTATTTGAGAGAGAGAATGAGAGAGAGAGAGAGAATGAGAGAGAGAGAGGGGGGAGGGTCAGAGGGAGAGGCAGACTCCCCGCTGAGCAGGGAGCCCAATGTGGGACTCGATCCCCGGACTCCAGGATCATGACCTGAGCCGAAGGCCATCGCTTAACCAACTGAGCCACCCAGGCGCCCTCGATGACAATTTTTGAATAGCAGCTTTAGATGTGTTTGAGAAGTTTGGATTACACTCTTACATGCCTGCCTTCCACCATGAGAAGAACATGCCCAAGTACTCACTCACTGCTTTTTCAATCTGGGTCCAAGAATGAGAGACAGGTAGAACAGACCTGAAGCAGACCTGTGATTGGCATTTAGCCCAGCTGAGCTCAGCAGAGCCACAGATAACCTGCAGAACCATACACATATATTTGCTGTCAGTTGGTAAGATTTTATTTTATTTTATTTTATTATTTTATTTTATTTATTTTATTATTATACAAAGTTGACTAATATAAGGGCCAGTAAACATTACATTTTTCTTATCCAAGTTTCAGAGATTTCCTGAAGACCAACCCCAGCAAGAGGAGTCTTCACCTACTTAAACTAAACCTTTAGAGTGCAGTTTTATTGTTTTATTATGGAACAGTGAATTGAACTTTGTCTCCTTAAAAGCTCTGGAACAAGTGACTTATAACAAGCTTAATAAAGAAAAGGTAGCATTTGCTGCAGCTTGACTACATAAAGTAAGGCCTGATGAAAATGAAATATTAATATGCAGATTATGTTAGATGTTGCTTCAGAGTTTCAGAAAAATGAACAGTAATCAAATGAGGGTGTCACACAATACACAGCAAGCAGAGAGCCAATTATGTAAATGAATGCCCAAGGTTAGCATGATACAATGCTTTTTAATTTGACTAATATTAAAATCAACTTGTTCTTAATGTAATAGATGGCTGTGACAACAGTTAAAGAGCACCAAATGTTTTTGTAATCCCCTGTCAAATTAGAAATGCTGTTGTGAGTGACCTGCTTTCCTCAGTACAATACTTGAAAGGCTCAAAATGTGTAATATTTCCTTGGTTTCAGAAACATTAGACTAAAATGATTCTGAGATGAAAGTCGTAAGGACCAGTGTACATCTTCCTCCTTCAACTGAAAATATATAACAGTGAACTCCTGCTGCCACAGTCCATTTCCAAAATAAGAGCTTCTCTCATTTAGCTGAATTCACTTGAACTTAACTGCTAAACTGAAGATACATTTTTAAATTATATAAATTTTATTTCTGACTCGACATGAAAAAATCTTCAGCAGGATCTGTGTTCATCTTTCATTTTCCTCCTTGCTAATCTTCTTACCCAGGTAGTGCACTTAAAAAAAAATAATAACTCACTATATAAAGAGACCATGGATTTAATTCTCTATATAAAGTGAATGCACATGTACACATATATTTGTAAATCTGAAAATGAAAACACATAGACATGCAAAAAAATACAGCTATACAGTTTTCAACATTAAAAGAAGGCATTATCTACACACCACTGGAACATTTAACATATTTTATTTTTTAAAGCCAAATTTAGTAATGATAATGTATCATTTGGGGAAGGTGATATCTTTATAGTGTTTAGTTGTATGTATACGAAATAGATTATTCCTATAGAATGACAAATGTAGAATTCTCATAAGCTATTGATTATCTTCTAAGAAGAAATGACAAAATCATTTTCACCTTGACAGTGTTCTGAAAGTGGCAGTGTGTTTTTGTGCTAGCCTGAAATTTTCACCAAAAGGAAAAAGAAAATTAAAAAAAAAAAAAAACCTAGGATGAAGAAAAGGGGAGGTTTAGGGAAGGAGGCAATAAACTCACCTCTGTATTTAGACATTTATCTCTAGTGATCAAGATCTGCAATTAGACAAAAGTAATGTGATTGTTGTTTTAAATTAAACACATTGATTGTGTATCTTTGACTCTGATGATGAGAACTGATAGTGGATATTTCAGACATCTGTTCTCAATTCTTAAGAAAAAATAAGTGAGCTATTAATTAATTATTCCTCAGTTTCTGTACTAGGGTTTCTGGACCTAATGATTATAATATCTGTGTATCCTATTTAAGAAAAGAAATATACAAGTCAAAATACAAAATTCCATACATGGCCTAGAAGTGGCTCATGCAATAAAGGGCTCTGGAGTTTACACTTCATGAGTTTCTAGAAACCCATTCTTGTATATAAATAATCATTGACAAAGTTTCTGTCCACATTATTAAATACTCTCCCTTCAAATAAAAAATAGTGTTTTGGAGTATTAATGTGTTGAGACCTACAAAATAAAGTTAAATATAAGAAAACCTTCACAAGAAATATATTGATTCACTATTTTAAAATACTATTATACTCCATTGAATTTTAGTCTTAAAAATGTTTTAGGTATAATTATTTGTGTCACTCAGAAGGTTAGGGGAAATAGGTCAATGTTGACATGATTTCACTATTTTTTTGAAGAACTTGCTTTTTTTTTTAAAGATTTTATTTATTTATGTATTTCAGAGAGAGAGAGCGTGTGTGCCTATGAGCTGGGGGAAGAACAGAGGGAGAAGGAGAGGGAGAATCCCAAGCAGACTCTGCACTGAGCATGGAGCCTGATGTGGGACTCGATCCTATGACCCTGAGATCATGACCTGAGCCAAAATCAAGAGTCAGATGCTCAACCGACTAAGCCACCCAGGCTCACCTCACCATTTTTTTTTAATCTCTGTTTGCATTTTAATATATATGAGATAAAAATATTTATTTTTTAAGAGCAAAATCTACTGAATATTTCAATTAATGATGCTCAAGGTATAGTAATGAGCACTCAAAGATGCACCCATATACATACTTCCTTTTGGAAAGATCACAAATTACCTTATGTAAATCAAGTACATAAGTTTTATTTTTAAAATCATTATCAAATAATATTTAAGCCTATTGGAGGACTTGAGATATTTAGAAGAAACAATGTTTCTCATTGTTATAATAGTTATATAAATGATAATGTATTTTTAAAAACAATGAGTAAATTTTTACTTTGGCTATTGCTATGTGAAATAACTAAACTTTAGAAATATAATGATTTGAATTGTACTTCTTTGATCACTTGTTCATTACCTAAATACAAAGTAATAGCTAGTCAATAAAATATCCAAATTACCTGTATTATTTTGTGCTGTGGTTTTAAATAGAATATTACTAAAAGCTATAGAGTTCTACTATCAAAGAAGGTAGCCATTAGCCACATGTGACTAAGTTTAAACGTCAATTAATAAAATTGAATTAAATAAAATATTCAGTTCCTGAGTTGTCCTAGCCATATTACATAGCCACGTGGTAACCATATTTGGTAGCATATAGAACGTTTATATCATTACAGAATTTACACTATGTAGTGCTATTACAGAGGCAGAACTGTCTCAGAAATCATCCCTAAATCAACTGACAGAGACTTCCACTAATGATTTCAAGATCTCCCAGACACTACCACCACATCGCTTTGTTTTTTTCAGCTTTGTCTTTATCTAATATATGCTCTTGGTTTTCATTTACTTTAAAAGTAGTTTTGCTCTTAGAAAAAAGTGTGGTGCTTAATAACCTTGTACAATAACAAAATCAAACATGTTTCAGAGGTAAAGTCTTCTTTTTTGCTAAAATATTTTATTACAACATATTTTAAATATATGGAAACATTGAAAGAATAGCACGGTAAAAGCCCATATAAACCCTGCCAATGCTTGAACTCTCCTTCCTCAGTAACTGAGGAAACCATAAACAGGAAATATTAAAGATATTAAATATTTGGATAATACTGGATCAAATCCAGTAATTGATATCTATCGAACACACCTAACAATTCAAGAATACACATTATTAATTTCAATTATTTCAAGTGCACAAAAAACATTTACCAAATTAAAACACAAATTCTGGGCCATAAAACACTCACAGTAAATTTCAGAAGGTTAAAAATATACTAAATACATTCTCTTATTATAATTACATTAAACTGTCAATGAAGAAAAAGCATACACCTAGAAAATTACCAAATATTTGAAAATTAAACATAATACTTCTAAATAGCCCATAAGTCAAAAAAGGACTTAAAAGAAAAAGTAATAAGATATTTCAAACTGAATTTTAATAAAACCACAACATATCAACATGTGTGGGATGAAGATAATGCAGTGCGCAGATGGAAATTTATAGCTTTAAATGCCTATCTTAGAAATAGGAACAGTATAACATCATTTGTCTAAGGCTTAAAATTATACACTAGGAGAAAAAAGCATTTTAAAGCCCCAGAAAGTTAAAAGAAGGGAATGATAAGAGAAAAACGCAATCATATAGAAAAGGACAACTATTTCATAAGTTAACAAAGCCAAAAGTTTGTTCTTCAAAAATATTAATAAAATTGACAAATTAACCCCAAGTAATACTAACTCAGGAAACACAGGAGAAAGAGAAATTAATACTAGAGTTCCTAACGACGTGAACTTTATGTGAAAAAAACGACAGACTACGTGGAAACAATTACAAAATAATTTGCCTTACCAAAACAGAAAGTGGGAGAAATGAAAATCTAAACAGCACTCTTTAAAATAAAAATATATATACATATAATTGTATTACAAAACTTTTCCACAAATAAATATTGAGACGCATGATTTCACTGGAAAATAAATCTATCAATCTTTTAAATAATTACACCACTGTAACATGCACACATACTTTCAGAAAATAGCTGAGGCAGGTGTTCTTAACGACTTATTACAAGAAAGCAGAGTTAGCCAAATATAAAAATCGGATACTGACATCACACACACACACACACACACACACACACACACGTCCTTCTTGAACATTGACCCAGAAAGTTGTAATAAATGTTGATTGAATAAAATCCAGGCATATATAAGAAGGGTGATATGTCCATGATCAACTGCAATTTATCTGAATAGGCAAGTAAGTAAATGTAATAAGCACATCAACATCTTGTCACCAGGAAAGCCAGGCCCAGATCTTTTGGGAACACACATCCATCGTTCATTCTCCAGGCCCCAAGCTGTTGAGAGCAACCTGGTTAACAGCAGTGCAAGCTTTGTCCTCATTCAGCTTTCCGAGACTACATCACAACTTTGGGTCAGGAAGAGGAGAGTGAGATGACTATTGTTGAACGCATTATTTCATTAGTGCCTTCAGAGCTCATTGCCTCCCTGCTGGTTCCATTCTGCATTGCTCTTACTTTATTCCCGAAAGCTTAGCAGGAGCCTGTTCCTCAGCTCTTCCAAAGGTTTGGAGCCGTTGAACTATCTGTACAAATGTCCTTCTTGGTTTAAACTCTGTAGAGTGATTTCTGTTTCCTCAACCAAACTCTATCTGATAGACCCATATTGCTATTCATGTGTGAAAGCCAGATACTTCATACATGCTTAAAAGCAATACAAGTAATTTAATATATACCTTGGCAGTTTTTGTTGGGACTATCGTTTTAATGATTTAATAATTACATTCTGCATATCTGCCATGTTATAATGCACATATCCCATAAGAACATGAAACTTGTGGAAATTTCTAGGAATGTTAGAATATTTTGTGAATATTTAATATTTTTCATTTCAGCATATCTAGATTTAAAATTTACAAGACATTCAGCACTATTGCCATTATACTCTTTTGGTGATCTTTGCATTCATAGACTGAAAGATCTTCAAGTTTGTTCAAGTTTCCTCAGCCTTAATCAAACACATGGATTTACCTGTTTAAAATCTGAAGGGAAAATGAAAATCAAGGTGTAGCATAATGAGAAAGGAAGTTCAGTGAATACAGAAATTTAAATAAGCACAATTTCTGTTTCTCATTTGAGCTTGATGATTTCTGTTTCTGTGCCATGGCATGCCCTATCCACATGACATAAGTGTCATTATCTTTTGGTTTTTGTGTTTTACATTCTTTCTGCTACCACTTAACTTTTCTGCCCCCTATCCCTTTGCTTCTGGGCTCTGCCTCATTTTTATTCATGAAACTTTATATCTGTATAGTCAACCCAAGACCTTAAATAGTCTAAAAGGAAATTTTCTGCTTTAAAACCAACGAAATTTAAATAATGATCTATATGTGGGCTTTTGATCTGACTTGGCCAGTCTTGGTCTACATTTATGATCCTAGCATATTTATTCAATGTGATTCATTATATTTTTTAGAGTGCTCTGAGTTTCAGTGAAATATTTGAGGGTGTCCCCACTTATAATATTTTGCATGATCTAGAACCCACTCACCTCCTCAAGCTCTACTTCTGCATGCATTTGCTCATATATATTGTTCAATTTATCCATACTGACCTATCTTTATTTTCTCCAGAACACCAAGATCATTTCTGCCAATGTATTTTCTTCTTCTTCTTCTTCTTCTTCTTCTTCTTCTTCTTCTTCTTCTTCTTCTTCTTCTTCTTCTTCTTCTTCTTCTTCTTCTTCTTCTTTTTTTGAGAGAGAGAAAGAGAAAGAGAGAAAGCATGCCAGCATGAGTCTGGTGAAAGCACAGTGGGAGAGGGAGAAGGAGAGAATCTCAAGGAGGCTCCACTCATGGTACCTGATGTGGGGCTCGATCCTCAGGACCCTGAGATCATGATCTGAGCTGAAATTAAGAGTCCAACGCTTAACCGACTGAGCTACCCAGGTGCCCCTCTGTCAATGTATTTCGAAGCATTCTGTATTCTGTGCCTGCATTATACATACTTCATACCTTGTCTTACTAATTAGGCTCATCCTTTAGGTCTTAGCTTATGTATGAATTCCATAGAAAGGCCTTTTTGAATAGTGAATCATAATTTGATCATTCTGTTTCTTTTTTTATGACTATCTGTGTATCTTTCCAATTAATAATTGCATATTTATTCTTCATTAATTTATTTTCTCTGTTACTTTGTGAACTTGAGATTGTTAAAAGAAATCATAACAATTTAATATACAACTGTTTATTACACTGTGCCCAGAATTGATCCTGGAACATATAGGTATTTGCTATTTAAATAACAAAAGGTAACCCTACTGCAAAAATGATCATCCAGATAATCTACTCCTCCAGATGGTTTCACCCACAAAAATTATGTTTAAAATAAATTCATAAAAGTGTGATTATATAAGCAAATTATTAAAAATGACTTCATAGGAACAGTGCAAATGGTGATAATTCCCTAAGAAATTGTAGTCTTCGGTTTTATATATTCTTAAGGTTTTGTGTGAGACAATAACTGGAGGGAAGACAGTGATGCAATCATATTTATGCTAACTTCCAAACATTCATATTTATGATTATTATTGCCTTGATTTTTATATAGTGGAAGTCATTACTCTATATTTGCCATCATACTGCAGGATATCTGTCTATGAAATTGTGAAACTTTAAAAAATAAACTGAATCATCCAAAGTAGTTTTACATTTTTTCATTAGTTAGGGTAATCATTTTCTGACATGGCAATTTCAGTGGTGTTCGTGTGTAATCTGATTGATAGAGGGTTTACATACGTAATTAATAAGAGAAATTGGTCATGACAAGTATAAATGACTCTATTGATTCCTAAAGTTGTTTTTGGTTCTCCAGGTCATTCCACTCCAGTGCCCATATACTATTGCCCTTGGTTTGGACTTTGGCCACCCTGTGGTCTTATCTATAAGGACCTGTTTTCTGCTGCGTTTATCAATTGAATACTAGTAATGCCATAGCTACTACGGGTTAAGTCTTCAAAGTTTGTCAGGAATTCCGTATGAAATTTCAAGGAAACACTTGAACATAATACTGTGACACAAAGTTGTGATTCAGATTTCATTATTTTTCAGTTACCTAACACATGGTGAGGTGATAACTCAAGGAGCTTCCATATGCTGGTACATTGGTTCTAGTTATTTCCTTATTGCATCAACATGCATATGAAGCTTAACTTTCTAGTTTAAACTACTTGAAAACACACAGAGGTGTATATATAGTGTACGCACATACAAACATGTAACTTAGTGTAGTGCAAGCATCACTAAATTTAAGGCAGGTTATCTGGACTTTAGTTCCGGTTTCACCACCTTCTAAATATGTGTCCTTGGGTTTGTCCCAGAATAAACTTTTGTATCAAAAATGAAAGTGTCACCACTACTAAAAATGATTATTGTGGACATCAAATAAGAGAATACTAGTGAAAACAATTGGGAGGTTATAGGATATTTATGCATCATTATATATATATATTTCCCATTCATAATTTAACAAATTATTAACAATATAACAATAAAATTAACAAATAGGTTAATGTGGATGCTACATAGATCATTTATCACCTAATGGTGCATATTATAAAATCAAAACAAAACTTTTAGAGTTGCTCACCGAGAAAATGTGTACTACCATGTGATAGCCTTTACATAGTTTTCAAAATTCATATTTTCCTTTTTAGCATATAATTATTTGAAATGCACAATATACTCTCAGATGTTTCTTATGTAAAGAAATTTCTGTAAGAATGCATATACTCTTCTCCACATTCAAATGGTGGCTACTGGGGGCTCGAGGACAGGCGAACGTGAAACAAGTGCTTACTGGGTGTAGGGATTTTGGGGGTGATAAAATGTTTTGGAACTAGGTATAGATGGTAGTTACACACCATTTTGAATGTATTAAATGCCATTGAATTGTTTGTGTTAAAATGGTTAGTTTATGAATGTGAAGCTTTACCTCAATTTTTAAAAACTGTGAAATAAGTCAATCAGAGAAAGACATGTATCATATGACCTCACTGATAGGAGGAATTCTTAATCTCAGGAAACAAACTGAGGGTTGCTGGAGTGGTGGGGGGTGGGAGGGATGGGGTGGCTGGGTGACAGACATTGGGGAGGGTGTGTGCTATGGTGAGTGCTGTGAATTGTGTAAGACTGTTGAATCACAGATCTGTACCTCTGAAAAAATACTACATTAGATGTTAAAAAAAAAAAAAAAGAAGAAGATAGTGGAAAGGGAAAAATGAAGAGCGGGGAATCGGAGTGGGAGATGAACCATGAGAGACGATGGATTCTGAGAAACAGAGGGTTCTAGAGGGGAGGGGGGTGGGAGGATGGGTTAGCCTGGTGATGGGTATTAAAGAGGGCATGTTCTGCGTGGAGCACTGGGTGTTATGCACAAACAATGAATCATGGAACACTGCATCAAAAACTAACGATGTACTGTATGGTGATTAACATAACATAATAAAATAGATTAAAATAAAAAATAAATTAAAGGCAAACAAAAGGAAAAACTGTGAGAAGAAATTAAGAATATCATTTATAAATATTTCTTAAATCTGAGGGAAACCTTCCTTCCACAATCACTGGGTAAAAATTCACATAGTTGTCTTCTCTATATTTTATAAGACAGTAACTTACCCATGTCTTGGTTGAACAATAAATTATTATAATACTACTGTTTCATACTAAGAAAAGTTTAGTATATTCAGAAGACTTGGAGGACTCCTAACTGATATAAATATTTAACTTGAAGCTGATATTTTATATCATCATAATTAAAATTCTATGGATCAAAATACCATCTCCAGTGTTAAGTGCAAACTTCCAATCTCCCTCCTTTTGTTAATCTGATTTTTTTATGTTGAATCTTAAAAAGAATTTGGATAATAAAAGTAACTAATAATCCTTCCTTTGTGTATGGCAGCAGTATGTTTTCCTTATTAATTCATATAGATTTTAACTTTGGCAGTGTTGACAATTATTTCTTATTTGGTTGGGTAATGACAATAATTGCAAATACTTAGCTGAATATCAGTAGCTTAGTTTTACAAGAGAGCTTCTTCCTGCCCCTTGATGATATGCCCCACAGGCCATTAGTGCATGATTGCTATTTTACAAAACATTCTGTTTTAAAATTCAACAGACTCCTTTGTTACAATTTTAGTATTTTAAAGGTCTGTGAGACACCACTAAAGATATGTTGCATAATGGATGTTTATATCTTTCAGTAAAATGTTTTACTTTTTAATTAGCCTACTATTAATAAAGTGGGGGACATTTACAATTTCAATGACCTGATTCTTTACCAAATTAATAGCTTCAGAAAATAAGAGAGATTATTAGAAAATGAAGGTGATTTAAGATATGTATCATCTAATTTTAATATGTAGACCTTTTCTTGTATCCTAATTCAAACAAACATGCATTTTTTAATAAAATGGGAGCTGTGATTACAAACAGGATATAGATGATACTAACAAATTATTTTAGTAATTGTGTGAATGATAGTAGCACAGTGTGTACATTAAAAGTTCTTGTTTTCAGACACTTAGTCTTAGCCAATTGAATATTATCATGCTGACATTTTCTTTAAAATACCCCAATAAGGGGCGCCTGGGTGGCTCAGTCGTTAAGCGTCTGCCTTCGGCTCAGGTCATGATCCCAGGGTCCTGGGATCGAGCCCCACATCGGGCTCCCTGCTCCGCGAGAAGGCTGCTTCTCCCTCTCCCACTCCCCCTGCTTGTGTTTCCTCTCTCACTGTTTCTCTCTCTGTCAAATAAATAAATAAAATCTTTTAAAAAATTAAAAAATAAAAAAATAAAGTAACCCAATTAAAAATAGTTAAGCTAATCAAATAAAGTAGCTAAATGAAATAGGTAAATGAATGAATGATACACTATCTAACTAACTAAATATTTAAGAGTGAATGTGTGGATGAATAAAATTGAAAAAAATGTCAAATTGTTGATAATTGCTAAAGTGGTTGATGTGTAGCTGGGATTTACTATATTTTTCTCTCTGGCAAGACTCCCAATAGAATTGAAAAAAATATCACACATTCCTTTTGTTCCTCCCTATCTTTTTTGTTAAATCCATATTACAATCCAAACAACCAAAAGCTACAAAACTAAAAGCATAATTCTTTTATTTTCTAAAACTCTTGTTTCATGTCCTGTTCTCAAAACTAGTTGAAATTTGGCTGACCCCTCTTGCTATGACTACGCTGCTGTTCCCCAAAGTGGAACTCTCCTTTGGAATCGTTCTCATATTACGTCATTCTGAATAAAAGCCAACACTTAAAAAGTGATTTTATCGATTTTTCTCACTTATTCTATTGTTGTTTGACAATAAAATCTATGATAAAAGAGCTAAAAAGACAAAATTATCTTTAAATTTATAATCAAATGGATTTGATATCTATTCAAATGATGGTGATTTTTTTCCACTTAAGTGATTAATATCTTCCATTACATTAAGAGGTATAAAGTTATTAAGCATATTAGCAACCCTGAAAAAAATTTTTACTTGTATACAAGTCCAGTATTTCTAAACTTCATGTTACATTTTATCAATACTCTCTGCATACTAGACACATATATTTTTAAAAAATCACATAGTAGGAAAATTTGTTTCAACATTTAATGAGCTCGGGGTAAAACCATGTTTGTGAAATTGAGGGTTTGATTAACTCTAAAAATGTCTATATTTATTTTATTTTTTATAAATATGTAAAAAGAATAAAGATGGTAAGCTCATACACACATAACATAGAGGTCACCCATTATAATGTACATTTCAAAGAATTCAGTTAATTTACACAGGATGCAATCTTCACTACAATCTAGCCTAAGAATATTTTCATCATGACAAAATATTCCCCCATATCAGTTTAACTAAATGACTGAAGTATTAGCTCTTACTTTTCTTTTTGAAATTATATGTCAAAAGATAATATCCTGGATGATTTTAATGCTTTGAAACTTGTTGAAACTTGTTTACGGTCAATTTGGTCAGATATCATACTGTGAATAATTTTAACATCATACAATTTGTTGAAACTTGCTTTATGGCCTAGCAAATGTAATCACTTTTGGTAAATGGTCTATGTTCACTTGAAATAAGTATTCTTGAAAACTCAGTTGTCGGTCATGTCACCACTCCTTTGACAGTAATGTATACATATTTTTTCTGGGTAGTTTGAAGGTAGTGCTTTTGATGTCTAGTTGTCTTACTATGAGACATCTTGATATGTTTGTAATTATTTGGTTTATGACTTACAGACCATTTTCATCCCATGGATTGATGACCATGCCACCCATTATGCCCTATTAGCCGCAGTAGTAGTAGATTCAGCTTTGCTATATAGTTCATAACAATAGCTTCACCTGACACCACATTTACTGAGCTTTAAGAAAAGATACAGGAGAGAAAAAAAAGTGGAGAATGTTCAGTAACAGCATTGCAATGATCTCCTGACTCCCACACATCTGATGTTCTAGTCATTCCATATTGGCTGTGGATGTTCACAAGACTAGAGGCTGAGTGTTCACAGACAATCTCGGTTCCAGAAAGCCATGCACCATGAGATTTCTTTGGCTTGATCACATAACCCACTTAGGGAAATGTGGCTCAGTTCCATTCCCCAGGCAAACTGCAACTTATCCTTCTCAGTTACTCAACACTAAATGAACAATCTCAACAAAGAATTACAGGTGCTTAGTCTGGCATATATTCTTTATTCAGATTCTCCTTTGTCTTCAATAAAATAGATACAGGGCAGCCCTTAGTGGTTCCATGAGTAAAGGTTATACAAGTATTCAAATATGGGCAAAAGTTGCATGAATCTGGAAGCTATAATAAAAATCTTATAACTTCTTTTAATCTGTTTCTTCCAAAACAAAACAAAACAAAACAAAACCCCAAAAACTTCTTAAGGGGAAAAAATTACAGAATTAGAATTCTCTTGTTAAACCCATTAAACATGACCATAGCCCTAATAAGCCTTCTGATAGTCCTTTACCAACTGGACTATTTTTCATATAACTTTACTTTACGTATTATTACTTGCAAATTTCTACAGATGTTGATAGAAGTATTTAACTGTATGTGTAGCTTTACCAAAGTTAAATTTATTTATTCCTTTTTCTGTTATTAGGCTCCATGTATATTATATCAGTTTGAATTTTAAGACAGCTATACAAAATGTGTGTTTTTCTGGAGATCATTTTCTATACTTTCATTTCTATTTAACTCTACATTTCAACCAAAAATTTTTTTTTTTTTTTTACCCTACAGAGTTGTTGAAGTATTAGTATAATGATTAACACACCACATCTTGGTTAAAAATAATGTCAGTGTTTTACTTCTTCTTGGAAAACAAACAAACAAAAATGCTCTTTCCCATGAACTGTACATCTCCTGAGAGTCCTTAGAGCTCACTACTCTGTAATCTCTAAGTTCCATCTTATCTGAGGGTATAACCGTAACTAACCTGCAAGACAAACAAACAAACAAACAAACATATTTTTCTTTGACACACATTTCCAAATATCACTAAGGAAGGTCACTCATTCTTACATGGAGTCAACAGAATGTTGATCATTAATCTGACTATTTTAACCAATTGTACTAGAAACTATAAGTTCCTTTTAAATTGGGGCACAGTGGTAGAGAAGGTGCAGCAGAAAATGGTACAATTGACAGTGGTGATTTTGTATTGTATCAGCAGACCATGGATTCCACCCAATTGACCTCCTGATCCCGAGATTCCAGCCATGTCCTTTAAGTACATCAGAGCACATTGTAATTAACACAGTAACAATATTTTCTTTGGTGAAGGTATATACCCTCTCCAGGATTTTCAGTGAGATTAATGCAATGCTAATTTTGAAATAGTTGTATTTAGCTTTGTCAGCTTTTTAGGTTGACTTCCAAACATGTCCAATTTCCTAGAAGTGAATGACAGGAGGGTCTCCGTCTAGGACTTAGCTTGTCATCATCATTGTGCCCAAACCTCTAGATAATTAATTTCCCTTTGGATCCACACAGTCAGTCTAGTTCCCAAGATTCCCAATGCCCTGTGAATTGGGGCCAGTGTCGATTAAATTATTACAAATGCTATGTCTATTGAACACTGTGGCATTGAAGCAATTTAAGTTAATGTATTTGCCTATTAGAATTGTGTCCCCCAGGAAATGTGTTGTCCTTCATACCTAGGAAATTGCCTGAACAGAATGTCATTCTGATTCACAACAACACATGCATCAGATGTCGTATGCCAGTCAGACTAAATCTAGTCAAGCTCAGAGGGAAGATTTATCTCTGGGCTGAATAGGAATCAATATTATAAAAATAATAAAAAAAAAATACAACCCAAATGAAAATTTCCACACTGCTGTATGCAAGTGAAATATCACAGGACACAGATTGATGTCTTTCCTTGAAATCATCAAAGTATACTTGTCAGGTAAATTTCATAGCTTGAATTTATTTAATTCTCCTCAGAGGATAACAAATCAGGGATGTCTTTGGAAATTGGCCATGGATTGACACCACAACTAGGAGAAACAAGTGTGAATATTCTTTTATTCTGATAGGAGTTCTTTGAAGAGAGTGATGGTATCCTTTCTCAGCATCATTTTCCATTTAGGGATTTATTACTTTCTGTGACAATTACCCCGCCTTTTCCATTTATTACCTATTATTATGTAGACTTGACATTTTGAATGGGAGTCTTTGACTGAGCCATCCATACTGGCTACCCACAGGGTAAGTTTCAGGAGTAGACTTACCAGAGTTTCCTTTTCGGTCTGGTTTCTAGAAGGATTTGTGTTGGAAAAATAAAACACTAATGCGATTGTCTTTACCACTGGGAGTTTGGGTGCACATAACATTAAGTCTAGTTTGGACTCTAAAGGGAAGTCACTCTTCAACCTACTCTTGTGTTATTCTGAGGAATTAAAATACTGTCCTGAGCAGAAGCCTCCCTCTGCCAAGATAGTAAGTGCAGTCTGATGTCTGGTGTAATTGTATCTGACAAGAGAACGGCAAGTTTTTATGATGTAGGAGAGACAGAGAATTTTATGATCCCCTGATTTCCCCAATATATGTCCCCATTCTCACCAACACATATGAAACCTTTCCAAAGAATTGCCCATTTACTATTCTTCATATTTAGATAAAGCACACATTTGGCCAGTCCAGGCAGCCAGTCCTTCATTCACTTATCATCCCCTTTTATAATTATAATGGCAGTGTAGCAAATTATTTCAAAGCTGTCCTCAAAACTGTGAACAAATCACCTCAGCAAAAAAAAAAAAAAAAAAAAAATCTATTGGGGCAACTGGGTGGCTCAGTTGATTAAGCGTCAGCCTTGGGCTCAGGTCATGATTCCAGGGTCCTGAGATTGAGCCCTGAATCAGGCTCCCTGCTCAGTGGGAAGTCTGCTTCTCCCTCTCTCTCTCTCTACCTCCCAACCCCACCCTGTGCTCTCTCACTCACTCATTCTCTCTCTCTCAAATAAGTAAATAAAATCTTAAAAAAAATCTATTATGTTCTTGGATATCACTGGAAAACTCCAAGCATAAAGGCATTTGAAGGTTCACTAATTTACAGGTCTGAAGGAAGATGCTGACTGGCAGTGAGAAGGACCTTATTTACTTACTATCTGGTTTAATCCATGTAGACTCTCCATGTTGAACCCATGTTGGGTTCCAAGAGCAACTACCTTTAGAGTGAGGAAGGTAGAAGCTAATCTTTTTATGACTTACTTTCAAAAGCCATATAGTTTGCCTTTAGCTTAGACTCTAAGGGTCTTAGCAGTCCATAAGACCAACCTCAGATTTAATGGGATGGAATATAGACCTTGCCTCCCAATGAAAGCAATGTTAGTAACAGCAAAAGTAGAACATATGAGATGGAGGAAAAGGCAAGAGAAGACCAAAGAATTGTGAAAATCAATGAAATCCTAAAAATGGGTAATTGGAATCCAAGAATATGAGGCGAGAGGATACAAAAAGCCAATATTTGAAATGGGAAAGGACATGCGTTTCCAAAATCCAATGGAAGATACAAAAAGAAAAGGCCTAGCTTGGTGGTCTTTCCTCTAACCTCAGGGATACCTGAAAATTTTATTCTTGATTAAATTCACCTTGCAACATTCACTCAAGGAACTATTAGGAATTTGATTATATTGGATCAATGATAACTGAAAATCCAGCCCAGGGCTATGTACTGAACTAAGCATCTGTACCACATTGTCAGCATTGTTTATCAAGTAATGAATAACTGGATACAATAAGATGCAGCTGCACTAGAAAATGGACATTATTATGTATCCCTTGAGAATTTTATAGCTAGCTAGTCACATAGCCTTAAGGGAATAACGTGACCAGCTAGGGTAATCACTGAAGGGAAACCATGGCTCTTTTGAGCTGACCTCTTCCTCAATTATGTTCATCTCTTATAATTACACACATCTTGAGTATAGAATATCTGGGTCTTTGGAAATAGAGACTACTAGTAATAGACTTTAGCTATGCTGTTTTTGGTTCCTTTATGCTCAGAAAAAGAGAATATCCTCTCTTGGCTTTTAGGTAAATAAACTTGATATGGAAAGAAGCCTATTTTTTCTCATGAATCTGGTTGTCAGTCCAAACCCATGACCATTGCTGCATAAAAGACAGAATGGACATTGCAGATTAGATTACAAAGGGTGGGAGAGAAGCATGGAAAGTACGAAGTGACTATGAAATATCATTTTCTGGTTGCCATCCATCCCTAAGTGTAGTACTTCCACTGATATAAGAGGCAAAGTAAACAAAATCAAATAAAGTAGTTGAAACATATTTGAAACTGTGGCAAGAAAAATAAAGCCCCCCTCAACATGCTGTCTTAATCTCCAAAATCTGCGTATATGCTACTTTGTACGGCAAAAGAATCCACAGATATAATTAAGTTAAGGACCTTGAGATTTTCCTGAATTATCTGAGTGGGCACAATGTAATCACAGGAGTGCTTACGAGAGGAAAGCAGGAGGTTCAGGGTCAGAGAAGGAAAGATGGTAGAAGCAGAAGTTGGTTGGAGTGAAGTGGCCAGGAGGCAAGAAATGCAGACAGCCTCCAGAAACTGAAAGGGCAGTAAATGGATTCTTCTCTAGAGCCCCTTGAAGGAATATAGCTCTGCTGACATCTTAATTTCAGCCCCATACAACCCATTTTTGTCATTCTGGCTTCTAAGAATACAAGATAAAAAAATTAAATTGTTTTTAAGCTGCTAAATTTGTGGCAACTTGTCACAACTGTAAAAAACAATTATAGGTACCAGTGACACATAAGATGGAATATACAGTGATGAGTAAAGAGGCAAGTCAAATGATATGTGCACGATCTAACAGAGGGTAGAAGCTAAGATACAGGTTGCCATCACCCCATGCAAGAACCTTGATTCAACTCTCCTTTTAAGAGCACAAGAGACCACACTGGAACCTGGGCTAACCTGCCACTATGCAAGTAAGGTCTTTAATGGTATTAACAAAGTTTGAATCATTCAAAAGAAGGAGGATGGTTGACATAAAAAAATAATAATAATAGAAATAAGAAAGAAGTAAACTGAGTGGCGGTGTAAGATTGGATCAATTTTGGGGTAATTAAAAAAGAGAAGACTGATGTGGTTGCTACAAAAAGCTAGTGGCACATTGTTGCCATCTGAGTGGAGGAAAACCAACCTCTGGCCAGGAACCACAGCAGCTGAAAGAACCTGTCAAATATGTACCCTTCATCTTTTTGGATGCACTTAATTCCAATAATGTTAATGGAGATTAAAACAGACAAACAAACAAACAAAAAAACACCAAGATATTAGACCAGGGTACTGAATAAACTCAATCCTTCTGTGTTAGTGCTGCTAGTGGTAGAAGATGAATGATTTGAGGAAGAATATCATTTCACCAAATCTCCAGCAGGGGTTCCAAGGCTGAATGCTATAGTTAAAGTTAAATAACCCGGGGTAGAAAACACAAATTTGGGAAGAAACAAATTTTGATGCACAATATACTGGAGAATTATACTACAATGAAACCAGGAAGGTAAATTCACACTATAGCAGCAGTGTTATGGTGAAACTATAGATTAACCTGTATGACTGAATGGTACAAGATGCATAATTGGAATGAAAGAGACTATAAATGGGAGCAAATATCATTGATGGCTTATAGTTGGATGTTGGGCAAGTCTGGACTTTGTCTTATTGTTATGCTAAATAGAAACTTTAGGAACTTTAGAAAGCAGAGATTTTATATTTGGTGAAAGGATGACAGAAATAGGCATACTAGACCCAAAATATCTCCACTTGCAAGAGTCCCCACTGGCCTCTAAGAAAACTAAATGGTTCCTGAAAAGTAAATGTTCACTCTGATGGCATGAATTACATACTTTCTCTAATAGCATCTGCTGTCAGGTGTGATGACAAGCTAAGTATAAAATTGACTGTTAGGCTGTCACAGAGTTGGCTAAGGTTTCCTTTTATGTTCTATCTCAATTTTGAAGAAAGCTAAGCACATATTCTTCTTCTTTTTTCCTTTCCTTTCCTCCCCCCACCCCTGCCTTTTTGTTGAGTTCATTCACTATTCTTTCCTTAGAGTGTCTGAATTTTCCAATGTACTGTTACATCCTGATGATATGAGAATATAGACTGAATTCATTACATTGATTATATCATAGCATTATCTTTTGCAGAAGAGATAGCCAAGAAATTTTGAAAATGGAATAGCATATATGACTGAATGTTATAGCGTATATACACTATATATTGGGATACATAAGTAATGGTAAATGAAACCATCTAAAGTTCAGGACCCAAATGATCCCGCCACATTATTAAAATAGCTTGAGCATGGCCCACAAAAGACATTCCACAAACAATATGATATACAGATGTACCGCTGCATTCTTCTAACAATAAAGTACTACAACACTATATAAAACTTGTCAGATTTTGGTGGACACATATATATCACGTGTCCTGTTAACATCTATACAAAAAGTTACCAGAAACGAATCTGAATTTGTCTAGGGCTCAGAACAAAAAGAGTTGTTTGAAAGAGTTGCAGTACCAGAGGTGCCATTAAGGAGATATGATGCTAATGCAGGAATGTGTCATCGATGATTGTAGGTGGCCATTATCTTATCTGTGAGCTGTTTGTAGCCTCCCTCTTGAAACCAATAGAACCGCAAAAGAATTTTCACTATCTTGTTTGCTGACTGGACCAAAACTTCCAAGTTTTTCCAAAAAAAAAAAAAAAAAGCAAGCTAGTTTACCAATGGAATCTTCCAAATCTCATTTCCACATTTCAGTTGGAAATCTATTGTCATTTTGCCTTCAGAAGTTAAAAAGTGAGACTTGAAAATAGGCAGAATTGGGGGAAGCATATATGGTTGTACAAGGACACCTAGAAAATTGTCCCCAGGGGTGATATTTGGGTATTTAAAATCAAATGACATGACCAAAGATCCTTTCTTATTGCCAAGCAAATGGCCCCTCTTTAATTGGATAAATTAAAGCAGTTCTCCAAGGGGAGCACAGTCATAGACATTTCTGTGGAGAATATGAGAGAATTACACTTGGCTATGTAGCTTCCTCCAACTCCAGAAAAGAAAAGAAAAGAAAAAGAGAAAAACAAAACAAACAAACAAACAAACAAACAAACAAACAAAACCTCAGTTGCTGATTCAGATGGGATTTAAAATTCAAAAGGAGATTGCCTTCTAATTCTTGGAGGTTGCTATTTGAATATATGAAATGATAAGCCATAGAGGTGCTTGGGCTGTATCAGGTCAATAGAACAATACATTCCTTAGTCACAAACTAAAGCTGCTAATGAAGTAAAATGCTGTTCAAAAATAATAAAGAAATGGGGTGCCTGGGTGTCTCAGGCACATAAGCATCAAACTCTTGATCTCAGCTCAGGTCTTGATCTCAGTGTTGTGAGTTCAGGCCTCCATGATAGGTGTAGAGCAAAGAAGAAGAAGAAGAAGAAGAAGAAGAAGAAGAAGAAGAAGAAGAAGAAGAAGAAGAAGAAGAAGAAGAAGAAGAAGAAGGAGAAGAAGAAGAAGGAGGAGGAGGAGGAGGAGGAGGAGGAGGAGGAGGAGGAGGAGGAGGAAGAGGAAGAGGAAGAAGAAGAAGAAGAAGAAGAAGAAGAAGAAGAAGAAGAAGAAGAAGAAGAAGAAGAAGAAGAAGAAGAAAGACAGGAAGAAAGAAAAAGAAAGAAAGAAAGAAAGAAAGAAAGAAAGAAAGAAAGAAAGAAAGAAAGAAAGAAAGAAAGAAAGAAGGAAAGAAAGGAAGAAAGAAAGGAAGAAAGAAAGGAAGAAAGAAATTATCTAAAGATAATTTTAGAAAAGAGTCTTGGAGGAAAAGTTTCAGGAAATAGTTGGCAGTAGCGCCAAGTGGCTTCAAATGGGTCCTGAGAAGACATAGCTCTACGTCAGGTACTGCTTATAGAAAAATAAGCACCTGACTTTTTCGCAACGGGTTTGCCACCAGAACACAGGTGTCGTGAAAACCACCAGTCAACCTAAACCAAAATGGGAAAGGAAAAGACTCACATCAACATCGTCGTCATTGGACACGTAGAATCAGGCAAGTCTACCACTACTGGTCATCTGATCTACAAATGTGGTGGGATCAACAAAAGAACTATCGAAAAATTTGAGAAGGAGGCTGCTGAGATGGGAAAGGGCTTGTTCAAGTATGCCTGGGTCTTGGATAAACTGAAAGCTGAACGTGAACCTGGTATCACCATTGATATCTCCCTGTGGAAATTCGAGACCAGCAAGTATTATGTGACCATCATTGATGCTCTAGGACACAGAGACTTTATCAAAAACATGATTACAGGCACATCTCAGGCTGACTGTGCTGTCCTGATTGTTGCTGCTGGTGTTGGTGAATTTGAAGCTGGTATCTCCAAGAATGGGCAGATCCATGAGCATGCCCTTCTGGCTTACACACTGGGTGTAAAACAACTAATTGTTGGTGTTAACAAGATGCATTCCACTGAGCCACCCTACAGCCAGAAGAGATACGAGGAAATCGTTAAGGAAGTCAGCACCTACGTTAAGAAAATTGGCTACAACCCCGACACAGTAGCATTTGTGCCAATTTCTGGTTGGAACGGTGACAACATGCTGGACCCAAGTGCTAACATGCCTTGGTTCAAGGGACGGAAAGTCACCCGTAAAGATGGGAATGCCAGTGGAACCACACTGCTTGAAGCTCTGGATTGCGTCCTGCCACCAACTCGTCCAACAGACAAGCCCTTGTGTCTGCCTCTCCAGGATGTCTACAAAATTGGTGGTATTGGTACTGTCCCTGTGGGCCGAGTTGAGACTGGTGCTCTTAAACCTGGGATGGTGGTCACCTTTGTTCCAGTCAATGTTACAACTGAAGTAAAGTCTGTTGAAATGCACCATGAAGCTTTGAGTGAGGCTCTTCCTGGGGACAATGTGGGCTTCAATGTCAAGAACGTATCTGTCAAAGATGTTCGTCATGGCAATGTGGCTAGTGACAGCAAAAATGACCCACCAATGGAAGCAGCTGGCTTCACGGCTCAGGTGATTATCCTGAACCATCCAGGCCAAATCAGTGCTGGATATGCACCTGTGCTGGATTGTCACACGGCTCACATTGCTTGCAAGTTTGCTGAGCTGAAGGAGAAAATAGATCGTCGATCTGGAAAAAAGCTGGAAGATGGTCCCAAGTTCTTGAAATCTGGTGATGCTGCCATTGTTGATATGGTTCCTGGCAAGCCTATGTGTGTTGAGAGCTTCTCTGACTATCCTCCTCTGGGCTGTTTTGCTGTTCATGACATGAGACAGACGGTTGCTCTGGGTGTCATCAAAGCAGTGGACAAGAAGGCAGCTGGAGCTGGCAAGGTCCCCGAGTCTGCCCAGAAAGCTCAGGCTAAATGAATATTATCCCCAATACCTGCCACCCCAGTCTTAATCAGTGGTGGAAGAACGGTCTCAGAACTGTTTGTGTCAATTGGCCATTTAAGTTTAATAGTGAAAGACTAGTTAATGATAACAATGCATCGTAAAACCTTCAGAAGGAAAGGAGAATGTTTTGTGGACCATGTATTTTTTTTGTGTGTGTGGCAGTTTTAAGTTATTAGTTTTTAAAGTCAGTACTTTTTAATGGAAACAACTTGACCAAAAATCTGTCACAGAATTTTGAGACCCATTAAAACAAAAGTTTAATGAGAAAATAAAAAAAGAAAGAAAAATAAGCACCTGAGAAAGAAGTAAGCATTTGGAACAAAGGATTATGCCTCAATGTGTTTCATTGGGTTGTATGTCTTTGTATCAATATAAATATTTCATTGAAGGCCATGTGGAAAAAATGCACAAAAAGGAAAATTTTGTACAGACGGATTAGATCCCTCATAACCACCAAGTATCAGTTAAATTGAGAGTAGGAATGAAGAAATAAACACCTGTTAACAAAAATGCAGCTGAAGAGTAACATTTATTTTGCAAAAATGATGTCTGTCCTATCTCTTCTATGCCTCTGCTTCCATTTGGATACTTTCAAGTGGCCTATCTCCCAGTTCCCCCCCCTTTTTTTTTGGCTCTATACAATCGGTTAAATTATTATTAAGGTTCTTAATTCGATTTGTCCTAGAACATCTAGATTTTTAAAAATCATTTGGTGAGATTCCAATTCACTGTTAAATCTTCCATGTATTTTTTTCTATTTTCTAATAATTTTCTGTATATTATGGAAACTACTAATTGTGATTAGTTTACTCTTTGTTAGGTAGCCTCAATACGTGGATCATCTGTGGGTATAATTCTATTTTTTTTCTTTGATTTCTAGTCAAGTGGCACATTTTGTGTTAGTGTTTATATGTGTGTATATTTGTGAGTCTAGTAAAGTGTGACAATACTAGACATTTTGAAAATAGAAAAATTTTATAAACTTCAGACAATGTTATCCTCCTTTGGAAATAATTAATCTTTCTTTTAGGATGGCTATTCTCATTAATTATGGACTGTCTTCAGTTGAGGCTCTATTACAATCCCTATAAATCTAGGTTTACTTTGGATTTGCCCTTGGGTTTCCAGAGTTTTCAACTATAATCCTCTTTTATTTTGTGGGCGCATTACTCTAATGGTTTTTGAGCTCTAATATTTGCCTAATAAAGCTTCCAAAAATGTTCTGTTTGTTTATCAGAGACCTTTTGCTGATGATTTTAGTCATAAATCTCAGGCAACTCCAGTATTCAGCAAATGTATTAAGATGGAAACCAGCTATGCCTTTGAAGTTCCACCAGAAATTCATCTAGCATCTTTGTTTAATCACAGTGCTACTCCCTGGGCTATCATTTGGATCTTCAACCTCCTGCTCTAATCAGAATTAGAGAATTCTCTTAGAGTAGAAGTAGCTATAGGAGGTAAGTGACTATACCAAGATTTCTCCTGCTCTGTGCCTTTGCCCCTCTAATTCTGATTGGCACAGTTAGCTCTTTGCTGCCTTCAAACAGATCATATCTATGTTTCGATAGCTTTTCTAGTTATTTTAGGTAGAAGCATGATAGGCTGTCAGAATTTTCTATTCTACAAAAAGAGGAAATATATCAAAGCACAGTTTATTAGACTTTTTTCATGTGAGGAGAATTAGAAGTCATTATTAGACTGCTTTGTTAGAGCTCAATGGCATATTTATGTGTAAGTTAAATATATAATAGCATATCAAATTGTAGAGGTTATAGATACACATCTTAAATTTAAAAAAAAATAGGAAAGAAAGGGGACTCAGAGATCTTATTTTCCCATCCATTCATTCTTGTAAAAAAAAAAAAAGTGTGTGTTTATTGACCTTACAAACTCCTATGTATTGATAGTACATGCTTTAATTTTTGACCAGCCAGGCTACCTGCCCCAGCCTTACATAGTTGTTAATGATGCCATTCATGATGCATAATGGAAGTATATAACTGCAGTGAGTTTTTGAGTGTGTGTTGTTTCCCTTCTTTTTTGTTGTATAATTAGCATACTATGCTATATTAATTTCAGGTGTACAAACATAATGAGTCAACAATTCTATAAGTTACTCAGTGCTCACTAAAATAGATGTAGTCACCATGAGTGTGTGTTTTTTGTTTTGTTTTGTTTTTGTCTTTAGGTTTTTTTTGTCTTTTTCTGATGAAATATGTCAAAACAAAGTGTTTATATTTGAACACTGAGTTGTTGCTATTTAGAGAATGGCAAAAAAAGTTTTATCTTATTTGGTTGTAAAATAACTATTTTCTAATAATAATATGTATTATATACATTACTTCAATCAAGAAACATTATTCACAGTCATATTTTACCTAAAAGTCTTATTAAATAAGAGTGAGTTTCTTTTCTTCTTAGTTCTAGCATTTGGTTCCTAATAAAAAATAATGTCACATCTTAATTTTTTTTCTTATACCATAGCATACATTGTCTCTAATGTATTTTATATTTAGCCTCTTATTGTGTAAATCATAAGCACAATATTGAAAAAATATTGTATTTGTTCTAGTGTAGCCAATACTGCATTTTTATTACTCTTATTATTGCTAATGTTATTGTTACTAACTTCTGACCACCAAGAAAGGAAGCTCAATCAAATGGTGAGTAATTAAAATGCCTTCCCAGCTTGACCCAATCTAATCAACCCCAGGACCAAATGTCCACATTTTCTTTGAAGTAAACCGTATTGAGTTAGAATTGAGCCACAGTACTGTGCTGTAATATTTTGGCCCCTGATTAAATTCACAGCATCTTCCTTGCCACAGGAAAAGTTTAGTCATATATTGACTGAAAGTGGGGCAAAAAAAGTCCCAGTGTGGGCTATTATCTGATCTATTATGATGGCAGGTCTTTTGTTAAAAGTTGATTTGTAGGCTAATTTGGAAATTGTTAGAATGTATTATTTCTGCATGTTATCCAAAAGCGGCCTCGGGCTATTGGAAATTATGGTAGCATAATTATTATCACAGGGAGCTATATTTTGTTTGCCTGAATTCTGTTTCTGGCTATTTTGTGGATATTCAAATTAGTGTCATTTCTGCTATCAAATAACACATGTGGATATTTTTGTGTCAATAAAAAGGCAAAACAATGATTATTAAATGACCAAGTTATTTGATCAATAGGCATTCATATTATTGGGACCACAGAAATCATAATATGATAATACACTTTGATTTTTCTGGTTTAAATAAATGCCCTTAATGACTTTCATAATTTCAATCACTATAGATATCTATCTGTTCCATTAGTAAGTGTAGGTGCAGGAAACTCCCAGTACACATTACTCTGTAGTATCCCAACCCCTTAGTACCTACTCATGGGTTTTTTGCTTGTTTTGGTAATAGCAGATACTGCAATAAACATATAAAAATGATGTATTTATAATATAGTTAGCGGATAGAAATTTTGAATAAAAGAAGTATCAGTTTAATGTCTTCCCACTTAACCTATTATTCCAAAGAAAAATTTCTAGACCCCAAAGATCATAACCAGTTATGAACAAGAGAACAATGTTTTATATTAATTACCTCTCAAGTACTATTTCTAAGATGTGTAGCATAGCCTCTGCATATGAAATCAATAAACTTAAAAGATTAATCTTCCTTTCTCATTGACTACCTTCATCTGCTTTTTGACTTCTATTTTTTTAGATTGGAGTAATTACTCCTGATTTTTATGAGGTTGTGCTAATTATATACAAAAGTTCATTATAATTATCATCAATTAATGATCTGTCCTGGCCCCTTCAAATCCACTACTGTTACACATTGTCAGGACTGACAGCCTTCCCTATACCAGATGAGTATAGAGAGAGGAGGGGTATGGGTTTTTTCATTCTGAAAGGTGTGGTTATTTTATATAAAGGTACAAAGAAAGAATGAAAAACAGATCGTTTTTATTGTGGAAGGTTTATTGTGTTATTGTGGAAGGTTTTTCTCCTACACTAAACTGAAACAAAGAAAACTAAAATGTGGTGATTTCTTTAACACATGGAATGTCCAAAATATAATTTAGTACCCCAATTGAGGTATAAAGAGTATTCATTTCACTGGATTAAACAGTAATCTACTGAACTGTCACAAGAAAGCCTCCTTGACTGAATTAAAAAGAAAGACATAAACACAAAAAATTGAGATTAGTTAAATTAAGTCGCTTCTAGTTACAAGGAAAAGAAAAACTGAAAAAGTAATGTGAGAAAGGGGATTTATTGCCTGGAACAAAACAATGAGAAGAAAGAGACTTTTTTTTTTTTATTACAATAACAACAGCCACTTGTGAATTCTTTAAGACCTACTGGCATGGTTAGTTACACCCTGAAGGACAGTCACAATAATCAACACTATTTGCACTCCTTGGGAAAGGTTCCAACAGCTCAAGTCCAAAAATTACTGGGATTGCGGGCATCGGAGGCCAAGAGAGATTCTGGGATCCAGGAGGCCACGACCAAGCAGGAAAAGGCTCAGTACCCGAGTGGCGTGAAGACGGCCAGGGTGCAGAGGGACTACTAGTGAAGAAGGCCACATTTGACATTGAGGTCCATAGGAGACCGGCATAGGCTGAGCTGCCTATCAGCAGCTTCAGGTGGCCAAGGCTAAGGAGATCAAGGAGTAGCAGGTACAAGAGTGGGTGGTGGAGCAGGCCCACCAGGTGGCAGTGCAGGAGCAGGAAATAACCCCAGAAAAAGGGCTGGAGGAAGCCCTCAGAAGACTAGCACTACAAGCTGGAGCCCTCGCCAAAGCAGAGAAGTCCCAGGTGATTATGCAGCCAGAGGTGGAAGATCAGTGTGCGAATATGCGAGAAATCCAAAGCCTTTGCTAGAGAAGCAGGAGACCCTGGGGGCGCCTGGGTGCCTGAGTTGGTTGTGTCCTACTCTCGATTCTGGGTTAGAGTCATGAGCTCAGGTTTGTAAGATCGAGCCTCCTATTGAGCCCGCTTTGGACTCTGTGCTGGGCATGGAGCCTGCTTAAGATTCTCTCTGCCCCCGCCCGCCTCTCTAAAATAAGTAAATAAATAAGAAGCAGGAGAGCTGGGTGGAGGCTGAACAGACAGCCAAGAAGGCAAAAGCATTCCAGTTGTACCAGGAAGCAGCTCAGCTGGACATGCAGCTAGAGGAGCTTCCCCAGGTGGCACAGGGGATCAGTAGTCCCTTGACCTTAGCCAATAAGATCACACTGGTGTCCAGTGGAAGCAGGGGCTGTAGGGATTGGCCAAAATGCCCCAGGAAGCAGCAGACATCCTAAGCTGCCTCCTTGAGAACATGCAGAGATGCACAGACCTAAAGCATCCCAGGTGAACCACAAGCTTCTGCCAACAGCCTGAACCCTCGACATTCCCTGATGCTTAGCTCCATGGTTCAAGTGGCCTGAATCATCCCCACGTTGCATAGACTTCAGTGGCCTACTGAGCATGTTCTTTGACGGTGGGGATCCACGCATCATGTCTCTTTGCCAAATAATCTGTACCTTGCCTTGGAAAGGAAGGGTGGTTCTCCTTCCACCCTTACATGGCAAAGGTGGCCAGTCCCCCTGGGGTCCCATGCCAGTCTTCTGATTATCCGATTCCACCCCCAACTTACTTAACTTCCTAATTAAATTCGACTGTCTGAGCCTGTTGTCTAGAATTCTTTCCTGACCATGACTGAGCGATGGCCTGGAGGTTCTCAACTTCACTTGTCAAATAAATTGCTGTTGATAAGTTTTTTAAAATTCTGGTAAATTATTTGTAACTAATGTAATCTCCATTGAGTAACATAAAAGGAAAACAAAACATTTGAGGCTATTCAACATGAGGCAAATACACTATTTTGGAGAGGAACCCTCCCCCCCTCCCTAATTTTGCAAGTCTTGGTGTGAGATAGGTCTATTTTTCCACTAAAGAATTGAATGAACATAAAAATCGTTATTCTCATATTGGTGTTAAGGTCACAGACAAATGAAGCTCCTAAATAAGAGTTTAAGTCTCGAGGAAATAACTCAAAAACAAAAGGTCAGTTTAAAATTCAACTACAGAGCCATTTCTGACAGCCGCAGAAATAGTGACCAGTGGTGGCAGCAATCTTCTATGTAACAGCAACTGCAAACCGTGAGAAAATGAGACTTTTTTTTTTTTTTTGTAGTGTTGATGGTGGGGTGTCCGTATGTTTGTGTTGCTTATCTAAATGTGGTTACCAGGTACAATAAAGGATGCATGGTTAAATTTGAATTTCAGGCGAACAATAAACACTATTTTAAATCAGTATACCCCACAAATATTGCATGGAACAGACACTACTTTTGTTGTTGTTGTTGTTGTTATTGAACAGATTTTCCACTTTAACTGGGCACCCTGTATTTTTTTTTTTTTTTTTGGCTCACTTTGTGATCTATCCAGAGGCCTTCTATTAAATACATTTTTATCTTGTGTTAGCAGATTCTTTGCTACCAAAAGCTTTGATTTTATTAGACCCCCTACCATGAAGGGGGAGCTTCAGCTAATAGGTACTAGTTTGTTCATTTTAATTAGAGATAGTGAGAAGATTAGAAAGGTATCTAATATATGCTGGGTTCAGAGGATGGCGACACTTGCTAAATAAGCATTGTGAAACACTTACTAAATTGGAACATTGTTTACTGTTGGAATCAAAGGATTTGGCCTTTAGGAACTGAGCAAGAAATCTGCAGTGTTGAAGTGCATTGGTTACTTTGAATCATGAGTATAAGGAAGTCTGCACATGTGCCAAGTATGGTACAAAGAGAACTTATTTGAATAAAAGAGAGGAGAACAATATGGCATTGCCGGGAAAAGCCCGTTTTCCCTGTGGTTAGATATTAAATTTGACTGCTAAGCAAATAACCTAGAACCTGGCAGGTTTAGAAAGTTGATTTCTCTATAACAAGGTAATGTTCATAGGAGCAGACAGATGAAGACCAGAGACTGAAAAGAATTATATGGAGCACAAGAGAATCATGAATATGAGAAGAATCAAATATCTTCTCTCTCTTTTCCTTTAAGTGATTCTACCTGACAATAGATGCAGTAAGTCAACTTGTGAGGATGCAGCCACACTGGAACCTAAAAACAAAGTACAGATTAAGCACACGATGTCGTTGTGATCTCTTCTGAGGCAGGTCTAGATAGAAGGTAAAGGACGTATTAGGAACACACAAGCTGCAAAAGTAGAGTATGGAACCAGATGGTTCAGAATTAAATCCTGGCTTCCCAATCTTCTGGTCGTGTGATACAAATTATCTTTACTAATGTTATTACGGAGTCACTTTCCTAAATGCTAAATTGTCAACAATAAAAAATGTTAATAACAGGGGCGCCTGGGTGGCTTAGTTGGTTAAGCGTATGCCTTGGGCTCAGGTCATCATCCCAGGGCCCTGGGATCGAGTCCTGTGTCAGGTTCCCTGCTCAGCGAGGAGCCTGCTTCTCCCTCTCCCTCTACCCCTCCCCCTGCTCGTGCTCTCTCTCTGTCAAATAAATAAAAATAAAATCTTTAGAAAAATGTTAACAATTTTGTGTGACCCATACTAGTCTAGGACAATTAAATGCATTTTTATATCAAAACTATTTCTATAAATTAAGAATCAGTTATTGTTATTTGCTTCAAATACATATGTCAAAAGATAATATTCTGCATAATGTCAGTGTTTTGAATTTTTTTGAAACCCGCTTTAAGGACAAACTCTTGTCAATTTTTATCAGGTAACATGATTCTGGTGAGGATGTGGAGCAACAGAAACTCTCATTCATTGCAGAAGGGAATGCAGAATGGTACAGCGACTTTGGAAGACAATTCGTGGTTTCTTATGAAACTAAACATACTATTTGATCCAGCCATTGTGTTCCTTTGTATTTACCTAAGAGCTAAAAAATTATGTCCACATAAAAGCCTGCACACAGATATTTACAGCAGCTTTACTCATAATTGCCAAAACTTTGGAAGCAACCAAGATGCCCCTCAGTAGGTAAATGGATAAATAAACCGTAGTACATCCAAGCAACAGAATATCACTTGGCTCTAAAAAAGAAATGAGCGGTCAAGCTATGAAAAGATATGGAGGAAACTTAAAATGCATATTATTAAGTGAAAGAGGCCAATCCAAAAATATGTATGATTTGGAATATATATCATTTTGGGAAAGGCAAAACTATAGTGACAGGTAAAAAGATCAACAGTTTCGGGGGGAGAGGAGATGAGATGAATACGTGGAGCACAATGGATTTTCAGGACAGTAAACTACTCTCTATGATACTACTATGATGGATACATGCCATTATACTTCCAACTAAATTCACAGAATGCACAATACTGAGTCACCTGGAATATAAACTGATTTGAAGTGTCAATGAAGATCCAACTGTTTTAAGAAACATACCACTATGGATGATAAAGGGGGAGGCGAGGCATGTGTGGAGGCACAATTCTCTGTATCTTCCTCTCAGTTTTGCTGTGAACATAAAACTGCTCTAAGAAAATAAAGGACTAAAACAAAACAAAACAAAACAAAACAAAAACAAAAACAAACAAAACACCCATACAAACACACAAAAACTCAACAAGGACACTGCAAGAAATTAAATTTACAGGCCAATAATCCCATATACAGGTGCCTGTTTGGCTCAGTCATTAAGCGCCTACCTTTGGCTCAGGTCATGATCCCAGGGTTCTGGGATTGAGCCCCGCATTGGGCTCCCTGCTCGGCGGGGAGCCTGCTTCTCCCTCTCCCACTCCCCCTGCTTGTGTTCTCTCTCTCGTCTCTATCTGTCAAATATATAAAAATAAAAATCTTTAAAAAATATCCCATATAATCACAAATTGAAATGCAAAGTTGGTTTAAATTTGAAAATCAATCAATATAAGTCATTAATTAATAAAAAGTTCCTTACAATTTTCTCAAGAGATACAGATCAACCGTCCTTGAAAATAAGAGCAGCATAATAAAAATAAAAGGGAACTGTGTTCATGTGATAAAGAATATATGCCAAAAAGTGTTATAGGTAATAATGAATTACTGATAGCTTCATCCTGACAGTGAAAACAGACAAGGATACTCACTATCACCATTAGTATTCAACATTGTAATATAAGTTCAAATGGGTAGAAACTCTGATGTTTAAAGACTGGGAAGAAAAAGTATAACTGCCATCTTTCCCATATGAATGTATAAAATTTAAAATAACTTACACCAAAATAGTGTATTTGACCAATGAAGGTAGCAAAGTTGCTAAATACAAGTTGTATATTAAAACAATCTATTGCATTTCTTTTTTTTTTAAAGATTTTATTTATTTATTTGAGAGAGAGAGAATGAGAGATAGAGAGCACAAGAGGGAAGAGGGTCAGAGGGAGAAGCAGACTCCCTGCCGAGCAGGGAGCCCGATGTGGGACTCGATCCCGGGACTCCAGGATCATGACCTGAGCCGAAGGCAGTCGCTTAACCAACTGAGCCACCCAGGCGCCCAATCTATTGCATTTCTATGGAGCACCTGGGTGACTCAGTTGGTTCAGTGTCCAGTTTCTGGTTTTGGCTCAGGTTACGATTTCACTGTATTAGATCAAGTCTGGTGTCGGGCTCTGTGCTCCACAGAGTCTACTTCAGATTCTCTCTCCCTCTCCCTCTGATACTACCCCCGCTCACGCTCTCTCTCTCTAAAATAAATAAATAAATAAAATCTTTAAAACAATATATTGTATTACTATGTATGACAGGCAGATTTATAGAAAATAAAATTAAAAATCATCAGTTCAGTAACATGAATAAATTTAATAGAATACATTTAAGGAATAGGTTTACTTAAAATACATAATTTATCTTCATAAAAATCTATGACACATTACTGAGAGAAACTTAAGAATATCTAAATAAAAAGGGATACTCCATATTATTTTATTGGAAAATTCAATATTATAAATATGTCAACCCATTGCAAAAGTGATGTAGAAATTCTATGTATCCTACTAAGATGGCTCTGAGTTTCTTTCCTATCTTTCTGTCTTTTCTTTCTTTTTTTTTTAATGGATCTATAAATTTGGAAACTATTATTTAAAAGAAAAAGGCCCAAAGTACTCAAGGTAATCTTAAGAAGAGAATTGAAGGACTATAATATATCAAGAGTTATTTTATATTTAAAATGATTAAAAACCGTCGAGTGTGGTTGGAATGAAATAAAATAGAAAAACCAGAATCAGATGTACGCATACTCGATCACTTGTTTTGAACAAAGTTGGTAGGTACTGTGGCTCAATTAGGTAAGGATAGTTTTTCAATCAGTTAGGCAGCATTGTGTGTCCTTATGGAAGAAAATGAAATATAACTCCTATTTGACATCATTCATGAAGATAAATTATATAGGAAATATAAAACAATAAATATACTAAGATTTAATTTTTTTTAAAGATCTTTGTTTTTATTTATTTGAGAGAGAGAGAATGAGAGATAGAGAGCACGAGAGGGAAGAGGATCAGAGGGAGAAGCAGACTCCCTGCTGAGCAGGGAGCCCGATGTGGGACTCGATCCCGGGACTCCAGGATCATGACCTGAGCCAAAGGCAGTCGCTTAACCAACTGAGCCACCCAGGCACCCCAATATACTAAGATTTAAAATAAAAATAATATATAAATCTCTGGTATAGGGAAAATTATAGGACATAAGAACACGAAAAAAAGTCATTTTTATAATAACAAAAATTTGTTTTTAAATAGGTACCATGGAGTAGAATATATTTTCAACATACGTTGTCAAATAAGGAGTCTAATCCAGAATATACGTTAAGAACTCCTTCAAACCATTAAAAAAAACCCAGACATCACAAGGTAACATCAGGTAAGAGAGTACAACAGACCCAGAAAGAATATACCAGAAATAACAAGAAGATATCAAATTGGCCAATGAATATATGAAAATATTTTCACACTGCTTAATAAACCAGAAAATAAAATTCAAATTATAACAAAATCACTTCTTGCATCCTACTCTAGATGAGATATGAGAGAGAGAGAGAGACCGAGAGACCATCTTGATAAAATGAAAAGAATGTGAACTCTTTTGTTTTAAGATTTTTATTTTTCTAAGTAATCTCTACACCCAATGTGGAGCTCAAATTTACAACCCTGACATAAGAGTCGTGTGTTCCACTGACTGAGCCAGCCAGTTGCCTTTGAGAATGTGGACTCAAGTATTGCTGGTAGGAGTGTATATTCCAAACACTCTTGAAGGCCATTTGAATTAACTAAATTAAACATAGGCAAAACCAGTGCTCCAGAATTTCAAATCTCATGCACATATTCTTCAAAAGTATTTGCACCTGTGCAGTGTGAGAAATGTACAGCATTTTTAATAATAATCCCCTTCAGACAATGAATATATCATCAATAGAATGCATAAAATTTTGCTGTATATGCATATAATAGAGTAGTACACATTATGTATCATGTGAAAACAATCTATAACCAAACTCCAGTTACACACAAAAACATGAAGCTGGGGCATCTGGGTGGCTCAGTCAGTTAAGCGTCTGCCTTTGGCTCAGATCATGATCCCAGGGTCCTGGGATGGAGCCCAAGTAGGGCTCCCGGCTCAGCGGGGAGTCTGATTCTTCATCTCCCTTTACCCCTCTCCCCTGCTTGTGCTCTCTCATTCTCTCGCTCTCTCTCTCAAATAAATAAAGTCTTTAAAAAAATGTAGGTGAAGCTGACAAAGAATGTTGTGCTAAAAAACAAGCTCGAAGAATATATGCAATATGATTCCACTTACTCAATATTAAGAGTGGGGGAAAATCAGAGAAAAGTATACAATAGGTTTCAATCTGTGACTATACCAAGGGCAAGATGATTATTTTCATAAATGCCCACTTTTCAATGTATGTTATATTTATATATATGTTAATGCAACTACATGCAACACAAAATATGTATAAATACAACTCTGTGTGTGTGTGTCTGTGTGTGCATGTGTGTGTGTGTGCATTGAATCCATCCTTCTAAATCTCATATATCCAATATGGCACTAATTTCCTTTTTTTGTTATCCGTGCTAGAATATAAGTAATCATATTCTGTTCTCAGTGATCACATTGAAAAATAATCACCAAATCTTGTCTTCTTGGATATAGCAAAATTATATTTCCCACCGCTCTCATCTTTCATGCTTCCGGTCCTCAAAGAATTTTTTTAAACCTAATTTTGTAAAAAGAGCCTCCTAGTTGATCTTAATACTTCCTTTTTTGGATAGTAATTGAACAGCAGTGTCTCTCATAGCAAAATCACAGGATCAGCATGAGAATTTGGTCCTGTTTGGCATATGAGTCTGGACAAACTAGTTATCTGATGTTATAACCTGCTCCGCTACCAACCTTTAGTGATGCATCACGACATGTTTTATTTTCCCATGCTACATTACCACCTCAAACCTGGAGGGGCTGCT
Organism: Eumetopias jubatus; assembly: GCF_037043125.1. Lineage (NCBI taxonomy): Eukaryota > Metazoa > Chordata > Mammalia > Carnivora > Otariidae > Eumetopias > Eumetopias jubatus. The sequence goes on along the minus strand of NW_028274809.1, from coordinate 157,074,027 downwards.
TACTTTCCTAAGCCAGGGATTCAGACAGAATGTTTATCTTGACGGGTGCTTGCACAAACTGTATCATGGAAGAGGCAGATGGGGGGATTAGGCCATGGCACTCAGAGGCTTCTAAACTGTGCTGTGGGTTACTTCCCTCACTCTCCAATGGCCGGGCCAGTAGCATGGCTACATCTAACTTTAAGGCGTGGAGGGAAGTTCAATCTTGTATACTTACAAGTGGGAGCCCCAATTTATTTGTAGGAGTCCTCATCATTACAGTATGGAGGCTTCTTAAATTTAGATTTGTGAATAATAGGTGTTAAGTTTGGAGTTCCCTAAAATGTATATACCATATTCTTTTTGAGTATGTTTTAAAGAGCAAGCACAAAAATATATTGTTAGAGAATGCTTTATCTCACATATATTTTTTGAAGGTGTCTTCTAAGGGCTAATAACCATGAGAAACAATTTGTCTTTTGTCTGTGTACAATTATATTTTATCTAGTAGTGTACCACTGGCATGGAGTCTTAAAATTTTATTTTGAATTTGTCTGCTTAGCTTATTATCATATTAAAGGAATAGAGATGTTGAGGATGCTGTGTTATAAAATTACTTGATGGAACCACTTGAATTGTTATAGTAATATATTCAGTAATTAAGACAGTAACCTCCAGAACCATTTGCAATAGTAAAATACTGCCTTATATGAAGCCTTCTTATCCTCTTTTCTCTCCTAGATAATTAAAAAGTCATTATGTTAAATTGCCCAACTTGAAAAAAGTCATTGCATGATTTTTCTACATTACCCTATTTCACGAATACAGTGTATATACATGTATGTTTGTATATTTTGTGTGTGTGTTGTATTATGTTAATGCAGAATAACTGACTAATATCTTTTTAAAATACTCTATGATACTTAAATCCCAGATTCCCCACTTGAATTACAAGTCCCCTTTAATATCCTGTATGGGAATCAGAGAGGAAAGGCACAAAAGAAAACACATGTATAGTTCCCTGGGGTCCATTGATTTTTTCCAGGGTTGGCTGTGTTGATAAAAAGCTTTTAGCTCTCTTTCCTCAGTCTCCTTATCCCTAGTCCCAGGTGTCAGATAGACTTTTATTTTCTTTCTTATTTTATATTTGCCTCAACTTCTTTTCTGTCTGTAGCCTCTTGCTTGTTTGCTTTGGATTCTGCTAGCCTAACATTATAATCCTTTCAGACTGGATGGGGATTGGGTCCAAAAAAAGGTTTTGAGACTGAGGCTTTTTTTTTTTTTAAATTTTTTTTTTACCTGTATGCCACCAGCTCAGAGGGAAAGTGTTATCTGAACCTATTCTCATTATTATATCCTGGTACCTAATTGTGGTGTAGCCTCCATCTCATTTTATTTGGGAAATCTATTTCAGTTTGCTCTTCTTTCACACTCATGAACTGCTAATCTGTATCATTATTGTCTTGGAAAGTGGGCTATAGCTTAATCATGATTCAGAACCATCAACATTAAACTACAAGAATTTTTCTTCATTGCACTTTAAGACTTGTAAATGAAAAACAATTCACCTACATTTGCAAGGTAAGAGCTAATAAAATACTCAAAAGAAAGTAAAAATACCTGTAATTTTATCACTCATAGAAACATAAGCAGAACAACGTTGTAAGAAAATATTAAATGACAGTTCATGAAAGTCATTTAATTTCTGATTTATATAAAGCTTTTTCAAAATTTGATTATGGTCAAAGATTTTATCATGAAAAGTTGCACTGACTATGAGTAGAAAATATATTTTTTAATATATTTAAACAATAAGAACCAAATAAAGCTTTAACCTCCATGTATATAGTAACTTTATAAAAGAAAAAAAATATGACTTGGCATGATGGCAACAATATAACTTGCCATCTAGCTTCAAGTGAACTATAGACAAGTGTCCTTCTATCAGAAAGCTTACAGTCTGGTGTGATAAAGGCATATATAATTACAAGTAATTTATTTTGAGAAACTTTATGAAAAAAACAACAACAGAATAATGTGTTTCAGAGTAATTCAAGTTACATGGGGCAGTCAGGTAACAATAGTCATCTAATACCCTCTGAGGAAATTACACTGAAAATCATTGTCATTTTTGAAAAATAGGAACGTGGGCCAATGTTATCTGCATAATAATAAAGAAGGAGAGGAGGGGAGGAAGCAGACAGGTAAGCAGGGTCTTGTTCTTTTACGACTTTATAGAAAGTAGTAATGAGTAATGAGTTCACTTACTCTTCTAAATGAAATGGAAAATTGCTCTAAAATTTAAGGAAAGGGATTACGTGAACTGAGTTGTAATTTTTAAGGCGATCTGGCTGGCGGATTAGGTTTGACTGTGATATGATCATAGTGAAAAAAGAAAGGCTACATAGGAGGCAATTTTAATAACCCTTGTGAGAGGTAATTAATACCGTAAAAATGACCACAGCCACCTTATTTCTAATTCTAATAAATTCCCCACAGTATACCCTTTCAAATGCCAGTGGTTGACAGTCTGCAATAAAAGCCCACTTGAAGAGAGACCAGCCGGCCAGGATCAAAACTGAGACCATTGTAGACCCTCTGGACTCACCTGAGAAATCAGGGACTGGACCCAGGGAGGGGTATCAGGGATCACAGGACCCAGGCCTGTGATTTTTCAGGACTAAGAGTAGTCAACTGCAAAGGCTTTACCTGGCAGGCCTCACAGAAGAAAGCTGTCCTCTTCACACCGGACCTAGTTCATAGACAATGCTTTGCAGAGTCTGAAAGAGTTGCTATCAAGAACCCAGCATTACATTTGATTCTTAGGAATGAAAACATTTAAGATCCATTAAGCTTGTAGGTTCTAATGCATGTTTGCATTCACCTAGGATTATCAACTTAATTATTTTCTAGGTCACTTCTGACCTAGTTATACACAGAGGTACTCTGAGGCTAAATAATTGCCCAAACCCAAAAGTAAAAAAAACCTGATGAACATTATTTTCCAAACATGCTTGTTTGCTAGAGGAGAAATCATGTAGAATTTGTATTTATTGAAGTATTTTACCCACACAATAAAATTCACCAATTGTAAATGTGATATTTGATGAGTTTTGACATATGTATATAACCATGCAATGACCACCAAGATATAGAATGGTTCCATCACTTCCAAAATACTGCCTGAGTTTTTTAATCAATCTCATCCCCCTCCCAGTTCCTTGAACACCATGGCTCCTTTTCTCTTCTTACGTCTATTTATTTATTTATTTTCAATTTATAAATGCAATCATTCAGCATGTAGTCTTTCGTGTCTGGCTTGAATGCACTTAGCTTAATATGTTTGAAATTCAGTCACGTTGCATGTTTAAGTATGTAGTTCTTTCCTATTTGTTTTTCAATAGTATGCAAATGTACTGACAGCCTATAATTTACCCATTCACCAGCTGATGGGTATTTGGGTTGCTTCCACATTTAGGTTATTATGGAACATACCCACACATGTTTTTGGGGAAGGTATGGAGGTATGTATGAATTTTTGCATTTCTTTTAGGTAAATATCCAGGAGCAGAATTATAAATGCATGTTTAGATTTGTAAGATAGGGCCAGACTGTTTTCCAAATGTTTTTACAGTTTTACCTTTTCACTAGCAAAGTATTACAGTTCCAGCCAAATAATTCCCTCACCAACAATTGGTATTGTGAATTGTTTCAGTTTAAGGATTCTAAAATGTGCACAGTAGTATCTCATTTTGTTTTTTTGTTTTTTGTTTTTACGGTTTTATTTATTTATTTGACAGAGAGAGAGAGAGACAGCGAGAAAGGGAACACAAGCAGGGGGAGTGGGAGAGGGAGAAGGCCTCCTGCCAAGCAGGGAGCCTGATGCAGGGCTTGATCCCAGGACCCTGGGATCATGACCTGAGCTGAAGGCAGACGCTTAATGACTGAGCCACCCAGGTGCCCCTCTCATTTCGGTTTTAATTGAATTCTCTTCATGATTAATGTTTGACATTAAAGGAAAGGGGAAAATTGGACTAATTTCCTCAGTAGACACAAGGGCCATTTGAAGGATGCATATTATTGATTAGATTCAAATTTGTTCATATTTTGGAAGCCAGAGAATGGAAGAAAACACTACTATTGTAGCTTTGGCGAAGAGAAAATTAAATGTTGATTGCATTTTTTCCATCATAAGTAATTTTGATTAAACTCATGCTAGCTACCAGCTAAGGATCAAGCACTCATGTTAAGTGAACTCCCACCTCAATATTTTTGTTATATTTTAAGTGTGTTTTAGGTAAATATTCAATATTTTGATGCTTTTAATTTCCATTGAAAACAACATTTATGCAATCTAGATAAACATCTTTAAATAAACTAGAAATGGTGAGAAGCAATATACTTGAAAAGTATATTTTGCTTCAAAATCATTTTCAGGTGTGGCTATTCCAATTACCTCCACCCCACCCCTGATTGTCATAAATAATATGGAGCATGGACTATAGTTTAGTGGGAAAATTACAGGTAGCATTGGTGTCATAAAAATTTGGTTTCAGATTTCCAACCCCTCCTCTTTCTCGTTAGCTGTGTGATCTTGAAAAGGCAAGGTAACTTCTCTGATTCTCAGCCTCTGGTGTGTGACGTACTGAATGAGCTTTGACTGGGTGGTCCTGAGACTTAAAAGTGAAAATGGGTAGACAGTTTCTCTAGACTATTTCTGCACAGTGAGGCATTATAAATACATAGACACGTGCACACATGTTCACACATTTACACACACACACACACACACACACAATTTAGCTTCATTTCTCTTCAGTTGCTCTCTCAAATGGATTATTTCTATCTGCTCCCCAGAAAAGAAAAGAAATAGGTTGATCAATAACAGCAACAACAAAACTAGATATATTCCTTGAGGCTTTTTACTGACCAATATCTTAAACATTTTGCATATCTTTGCTTATATTTAAGTTTCCTATGTTCATTAACAAACTTAATTAGGGAGATGATACATATACAAGTTAAATTATTCTTTAACTGAAATGTTATATTAAAAATATTCTGTATATCGTGAGTCACATTGCAGTATTTTTATTGGTTGCCAAAATTTTATACTTTCTTATAGCATCATATAAGGCAGCATTTTCTAATGTCAAATTGTACTATAGATGAGAGTGCAATGATCTTTTACAAAACCCAGTATAAAGATAAAAATGTATATGATTTCTGTTGATGTCTGATTGTCTAATTATCTCAGAAAATTATGATAAAAAGTTCTGCCTCAGCCTTATTTTAGTGTACACGATAGGGTAATTGGAAGAATTTCTTCATACTTTTATGGAGAAAGGGAAGCATATAAAATTTGATAACAGTTGCTAAGATGTCTATCTTTAAAACAAAAGAGAAAGAGACATTGACTTTCAAAATAAATGAACCACAGGGAAACTACCCCTTATAAACTGTTTATAAAAAAAAATACCCCCACAAAGCAGTTCTCAAACCATGTATCCATACTAAGTTATTATACTATCTGACATCTTCCTTAGTTCACTCAGTTCACCCTCTTCTCACTCAATGAACTTCTCTCTCTCTCTTTTTCCAGTGCTCATCATTTCTATAACACTATTTTTAAAACTTCCTTAAATTCTTTTTAGTTTCTGTGAACACTGGTATTTTATTACTATATTAAATCTCAATTCTAGCCTTATAGTAATCTTTCTTATCATATTAATTTGACTGGCACTTTTTCTCAAGTATTTTTTTTTTCTTGCTGTTGTTCAATAAAAGTGAAATGGTGAACAATGGGTAAGCGGTGGGAGTTTCTGCAGACTTAGGTGCCTTAAGAAGGACAACACTGATTTCTAGAACACAGAGAGATGCAAGGCAGAGAGTGATTTTCCACACACCTAAATACTTGTTACATTTGTGTTTTGAAATGTTGTTACCACAGGGAGAGTGGGAAACATATTAGTGCAACATCTTTATGTAATGTGAATACAAACTGGATCTGTAGAAGATGTAACAGCCTGCTAGTCAATCAGGGACACCCACCTGTACAGAGCACAGCTTTTCCGTACCCATAACATGTCTATTCTTTTTATTCCCCCTTCTTTGTGTAGGAATTGCTGTGAATACATTTCAAATTGAAGGCAACTCTTTGTGGTGCGGGATATAAAGAGGATTCCCTACTCATTTTACCTGCACATCTTGAAAATAAATTATTGTTTAGCATTTTATAATTTTCAAAGTGATTATGATTGATAGTAGCCTCAAAGATATTGAGTTATATCAGTTATATCATAATGAATCTGGACAGACAGTTCCTAGCTTTGACACTCACTAATAAATGGTAGGGTCTCTAAAAAGTTCAACATAAGAATGGTAGTATCTATTTCACAATATTGCTCATAATGAAAATAAATACTAACCTAAAAGTGCTCTATAAATTAAAAATGCAGTAAGTACGTGGAAGATTTTCTACGTAGATATAGATATATCACATTTTAGTGAATTTTCGTCATTATTCCTGAGCAGAGTTAAAATTTAAAATACCTTCCACATTTCCATTGTATGTTCCCTTATCAGAGCTTTGTGGTTTCATTTGAAATTTCTAGGACTTCCCGACACTACTCATCCTTCAAATGAAAATATATTTATATTTTAATGTACCTAATGGGTTTAGAAGAGATCATTCCTATATTTATAAGCATAAATACTTGCTTAAAGATGCTTTATATTTCTCATGTTCTTCTAATATCAAATACACTTTTGAAAAGATACTCGGAAATTGATTTTTGTTTAAGATAAGACAGTATAATTTCTTATTCAGGTGTTCTTGGAAGCATAAATATTTGAACCATATACATACAGGAAACTGTTCATGAGAAATGCTGATAGGTTCTTTTTTTTAACTTTAAATCAAATCAACTTTTTCAATTTTTTCCAACAAATTGTACTTGACATTGTCTGAATGTTCCCTGAACAGTTCACATAATAACAAAAGCATTCTGCACATTTTATCTCATTTATTTGCCAAAACAACCCTTTAAGCTAGATATTATTAGAATCATTTTCCAAGAAAGGAAATTGAGGTGTGAAACATTTCAAGCAATGTTACCAGACAAGTCATACATGATTAGATTGTCATTTGAATTGAAATCTTTGTGACATCAAACAGTGTGTTTTATGGACATATATATATTTTTTGTTAGTTGTATCAGAGGTTAATTAGAAACAAAACCACCAGGAGGTCAGGCAGGTGGGAAAAAAAGATGGAAGCGATGTGGGAAAAGAAATGGCAGACAAACCTGTGAACATGTGTGGGATCCATGAAGACAGACAGGAATCAGAATTTTCTTCCACTCTGAAATCTTCAACTTCGTTTATGGGATGATCTGCAGGAGGGGTTGGACATTGCACCATGGATTTGATACCCAATGTGGCTGAGACATCAAAGAAGCTGAAGGAGAAGATTCATCGGGAGCTGGACTTGCAGCAGATTTGCTTGCTCTCCTAAGAAGAAAAGGACAAGAAAGGAAAATAAAAAGGCATCCAGTAGATAATTGGCAACCTATGTCAGCTAAAAGAGTTATCTTGTGCCTTGGTCCAAGCTAGACGTGTAAAAAGAATCTGGCTGGAACACCTGGGTGGCTCAGTCGGTTAAGCGTCTGCCTTCGACCCGGGTCATGATTCCAGGGTCCTGGGATCGAGTCCCACATTGTGTTCCTTGCTCAGCAGGGAGCCTGCTTCTCCCTCTCTCTCCCTCTGCTTGTGCTCTCTCTGTCAAATAAATAAAATCTTTTAAAAAATAAAATAAGGAGCATCTGGGTGGCTCAGTCGTTAAGCGTCTGCCTTTGGCTCAGGTCATGATCCCAGGGTCCTGGGATCGAGTCCCCCCGTTGGGCTCCCTGCTCCGCAGAAGCCTGCTACTCCCTTTCCCACTCCCTCTGCTTGTATTCCCTCTCTTGCTGTGTCTCTTTCTGTCAAATAAGTAAAATCGTTAAAAAAATAAAAATAAAAAAATAAAACAAAAAGAATATGGCTATTTCCCTTCTACAAAAAGCATCCCTTGTAAGTGCATATATTTGGAAATAGAGAGCAAAGGGAATATTGGAAAAATATAGTTCCAGCTTAGCTATGTTGACACACTACAAACCTACCACAGTCCAAAACTTGTCAACTGGGTCTCCACATATACCACTTTTAACCATGTTTAACTTATAAGTAAAGACATAAAAAAATCGTGATTATATCCAATGTAATACAACTTTTCTTCATATAATCAAAAACATGCATGATTTGAAAGATGCTTCAAAAGTTTCCTCCCAGATCTCTGTAACTATCTTTGGGTTTTGCTTTTTCCTCTAGTTAAGTCCTATGCCCCTTTGATATACTTAAACTTAAATGTTGAGATTCAACATTAACCAGTAAGGACAATATTTATGTTACATGATAGGGAAATGGAAGAGGGTAAGAAAAAATGATCACTACATATATTTAATATAACCATTTGTAATTTAAAAAAAGGAATGTTCATAATTTTGGAACAAGGTGCATATTAGACATTTACACCAAACCCTTGCAAAAATATATGGGATTTTAGGTTTATTATTTAGGGTATTTGGGTTTGTCATATTTAACCCTAAGGTGAATAAAAATCTGAGAATGTATTTATTCATATGAATTGTTACATTCACAATTATTTTATTTTCATTTAAGTCTGCTTTTATACTTAAATTTATTTTGTTTGCTAACTTAAGGGTATAAAATTTATTTTATGTTTTACTCTAATCTTCTGGTAATAAGACCAGCTTCACTGTATTTTTTTTTAAGAAAATAATTCAGCTTTTCACAATTCCACCGTAGTAATCAAGTAAAGGATGATAACAATGATTTGGAAGAAATGATGACTTACAATTTCCTTTCTAGTTTCACTCAGAATAATTGTGTATACGTTGTTTGATTTGATAGTTGTGATTGATGGTAAAGTCCTAAAAGCATAGTTCAACATTTATAAATACATAAAGACTAATGAAACAATAAGGCCATTAAAATGTAAGCAACATTTATTTAACAAAACCCAGAAAAAAATCAAATCCAAGAGTCCTGTGAAATAAAGAGTATTGGACTAAGACACTGACAGAAGCAGATGTTCGGGATTTCACAATAAACATGAGTATTTTGTGGGCTTATAAAATAACATTCTCGGACACTAGGATACACTAGGTGATGATTAAACAGACAAATGATTAGATGATAGATAGATAGATAGATAGACGATTCATAGATGCTTAGACAAATATATAAAAACATATCCAATTGCTGAAATATCACAGGAAGACTATACCAAAGGTATTTGTTTAAAAATGCTGGGTGAGTGGTGGTGGAGGGAGGGATGGGGCGGCGGGTTGATAGACATTGGGGAGGGTATGTGCTATGGTGAGTGCTGTGAATTGTGCAAGACTATTGAATCACAGATCTGTACCTCTGAAACAAATAATACATCATACATTTAAAAAAAAGGAAGAAGTTAGCAGGAGGGGAAAAATGAAGGGGAGGAAATCAGAGGGGGCGATGAACTATGAGAAATGATGGACTCTGAAAAACAAACTGAGGGTTCTAGAGGGGAGGAGGGTAGGGGGATGGGTTAGCCTGGTGATGGGTATTAAAGAGGGCACGTTCTGCATGGAGCACTGGGTGTTATACACAAATAATGAATCATGGATCACCACATCAAAAACTAATGATGTAATGTATGGTGATGAACATAACATAATAACTAAAAAATAAATAAATAAATAAAATGCTGGGTGATTCTGCAACAAAGGTGCAAACAAACACCTTTAAAACCCCAATTCGCTTCACATCTTTAAAAACTGGCTATAATATTGAGTAATTCAGAAAAAAAGGAAGGTGGCAAAGTATTTCTTTTTGAAATTTAATTAATTTGCTTATTATTAACAAGGTAAATTGTTGTATATGTATAATTTGAAGAAATGCTGCCTTCAATTTCAAGACCTACAAATTCAACTAGTTCTGATGTGAATACAACATGAAGCATTTCATTGTCAAATATGTGGACTAAAGTTTAAGATTTGTGTGGAAATATGTTCTGATTGTTCCCCAAACATAAGATATTCTGATATACAAAGTCAGTAATTGAATGATTTACTTAATAATATAAAAATATGAAATTCACAAAATTGAATGCATTACATTTCAATGTTGTTCTCATTACAGAAGCTTGTATAAACACTACTGCATATTGAGATATTATTATTATTAAAGGGAAAATGTCTCTTGAGAATGTGAATGAACTCTGTATTTCTGTAAGACATCAGTTTGGTCTCAACTTAAAAAAATGGACAGTCATACTTGCTTATTTATTCAATATTTTCAGTATTTTAACAGCTGTAATAGTACCTACAAGGAGGAAGTGCAACATGTTTATCAATGTCAGATAAATTTAAAGGGCAAAAAAATATGAGCTTGGAGACACTAAGATTCTGCAAATCTTATGACATGTTCAATAAGTCACCAGTAATTATCCATGAGTTTGGGATGACCTTTATACAGCATTTCTGTAATCAGTTATAACCAAACTCGTTACAACTTTAATAAAATGTTTTATGTTGTATTTTTCAATAAAAGAAGATAAATGAATAGGATACTCTACATATAGATTTTTGTAACATTATTATTTAAACTTAGCAATAATTATATTGGGTACATTATTGGAACTGGCTACAGATAGACTGATAATACATATTTCCACATTTTGAGAATATAGCAGTACCTCTTTTGTTTTGAGGGAAAAGGTTTGGAATGACTTTCTTGAGATTGCTAAAACTAATTTAAATATTTAGTTCACATGTTATCTTTTATACTTCTCTGAAACTTTGTCTTATTATGATTATTATTAAAAGAGAAGACAGAGACAATTTAGTTGTATTGTATCCCTTGCAGATAGTGCTGACATGAATTCAACATACGTTAGGTAGGTTAATAAACATGCAGCAAGCTCATTTGTCACATTAGAAACATTTAAATATTTGTACACAAAGCAGTTATATAAGAGGACATATATAGGATTAATATAAGTAATCATTCTTTCATAATATTTTGTTGGCTTCAATAACAGAAAACAAACAATGTGAATATAACAGAAATGCAGCATTCTAACTATCTTATGCACACAATTTCAGTGATCAGGGACTAACGTACCATTTTTGTAATTTTGCCCATATTATATTTGTTCTAATTCTATTTACTGAAATATAATTTTATGTGTGTGGAATTAAATAATTTGTTTTACTTATATTTTATGTCATTTTTATGTAACCTTCTAAATCATTCTGTTGTTATTGAATTTTATAAAATTACTGGTATAGATTTGAATATAGTGGTGGTGATTGAAGGGGAGAGCTGGTTTCCACACAGATAATTTTGACACTAACTTAAGTTTATAGATGAAGATGGTCTTAAGTTGTGTCTGTGAGCTTTGAAAAAAATGAATAAATTAAACAAATCGTCCTAAAGTGTAACTGACTGGGACTGGTGATTAATAGATTATGAGAACAAAAAAAGTTAGTACATGTCCACAATGTCTCATGTTTTGGACAACAGCAACCGGTGATGTGCTGATAAATATTTAAAACCATCTCTCCGAAGAGGAGGGAAACAAGCTGAGTCAGGATCTTTGCTGATTTCCATGGTATAAATGCACAAACCATGGCTGATCTCTAGCCATTGAACACAGTATCACTAAATGTGGAGTTGGGAATACATGCACACCATTGGCTACATGAGCCAATGCTAACCAGCTGGAGCAGATCACTGATTGTTACTGTGTCATTTACAGAAATATGCAAACCTAGAAGATTAATGGACTTGTAGAAAACAACTATAAATTTTATTTTGGATCATTATATATGTGCAGTATCATTATATGATTCAAGATTCTAGCACTCAGAAGAGATTTCTGGTATACAGAGATAAATCTATATAGAAATTCTCTTTGAAGTCACTGCAATATTTAAGGTCATCAAGGAAGAGCTTGTAAAATGATGAGATGCAAAAGCAGAAAAAAGCAATTAAATAAAGGGAGATAAAGAAAGGGCCACAACTGACAATAAAAAGAAACATCTAGAAAGTTAATAAACAAATCAGTAGAGTGAATATTCACAAACTTCAAATGAACACAATATTTCAATCAGGAGGCAATGGATGGTCTATGGTGGCAAAGGATGAGAAAAGACTAATGACAGGTATAAGGTAGGAGTCAGTTGGCAATAAGCATTTCATCCTATGTGCTCTTGGTATAGAAATCAGATTATAATGTTTATAGGAATAAATAAAATATTACATAATGAAGATGGAAAGTGGGAGTGGTTACATCCTATTATTTGCCTGAAGTGGGAAAGCTTAGACAATTCTGTCTTGATGGTTATAAATATTTGATAAGGGAAGAATGTTGAGAGGGAAATGTTAAGATGGGGTAGTCAGTAACCATAGAGAAAAGCTTATGAGGGGTTTTAATCCTGAACTCAAGTGGAAGAATTTGTTTTAGACAGGAGTAGAATGCCTGAAATGAGGGAGAAGGAGGGTGAGGACAGATGCAAATAAACATGATAATGATGTTTAGCTTGACACTAGTCTTTAGTTTTGCAGGTAAAGAAAGTAAACTTTCCATATTTTCATTCCCTGTGCTTTCAGAGGCCAATTGGAAATCAGTCTAATATTGTCCATACTTTTGATTTTCAAGTTGAATGTAAATTTTAAAGCACAGACTCCTGTTATTTATTCTGTATTTAATACCCAGTAGAGGGCCTGGGGAAACAAAACAAAACAAAAGACTACTAAAAGAATAACTAAAGGTGATGAACATGGATGGAACTTCATAGATATTGAGCTTTTTGAAATTCACCAAGACAACAGATGACAAAACATCTAGCATGTAGACTCAGCATCTGTTCACTGTCTTGAAGCAGGTAAAGTGGTTGTAGTAGGGAGGAGGGGTCCACACATATCACATGCCTATGTGCAACACATTTTTGTCCCTTATTGAACCTGTTTTAACATATGAGACATTAGAGAATCATTCAGTGGTAAGAGACCTCTGTACCAAACCCAGAGAAAATAGGAACTGCTCTAAGTAATAAACGTGAATGGAGAAAATAGAGGCAACATGGCCACTGTCAAGAAAATGAGAAGGGTGTGATCACATTGAGAAATGAAGAAATGTGTGGCTCAGGTAGAGTAGACTGTCAGCAGGCATTTGTGAGGTCAGGGACCATTGGATTTTAAGAAGATGTGAAATTAAAGAATTTAAAGTCTGATAAATTTGGGAATCACAGCAGCATTAACAGAAGAGGGGCACCTGGGTGGCTCAGTCAGTTAAGCATCCGACTCTAGATCTGGCTCAGGTCATGATCTCAGGGTCTTGATCTCAGCGTGGAGCCTGCTTAAGATTCTCTCTCTCCCTCTCCCTCTGCACCCCTGCCCTGCTTGCACACACTCTCTCTCTCTCAAAAAAATTAAAACAAAGAAGAAAAAAATAGACTGCAATTGTACAAAGAGTATAATCTGGCCATTTAAAAAATTCTGCAAAAGAGTAAAACTCTGGGAAAACAGAAAAAAATGAAGAGAGGAGAGAGTACACACTGCATTTGCACATGCCCATTTAGGAAAAGAAAAATAGGGCGCCTGGGTGGCTCAGATGGTTAAGCGTCTGCCTTCAGCTCAGGTCATGATCCCAGGGTCCTGGGATCGAGTCCCACATCGGGTTCCCTGCTCCTTGGGAGCCTGCTTCTCCCTCTGCCTCTCTCTCTCTCTGTCTTTCATGAACAAATAAATAAATAAAATCTTTGGGAAAAAAAGGAAAAAAATATGTTTGAGACTTGTTCATGTGTTTTCACAAAAACAATCCCTGGGACTTTGGAATCTACACGTCTATCCATTTACTTATTTTTTATTTAAAAAATATTTACATTTAAAATATATTATTTCCCAATATTTAAAAGGTATTATAACTGGTGCTAGTTTCACTTTTCAGAGTTTTAGGAGTAGCAGGAAAGGGAAATATGATACCTGGCCACACTTCTTTGCAATCATTACCTGAGGGAATTAATGAAAAACTGCACAGATGGAGATGCTCTCAACCAACTGAGCCACCCAGGCGCCCCAATGCTCTTAATGGGAGACTGATCCAACACTCAATGGAATAGGATGTTATCAATATAGGGATGATTTAATCAACTTGATTGTCTCCTTGCACAAGAATCTAGCTACTGTCTCCAAACAAACCCCAATTAACTATGAAACTGCATTTTAGTGTTCCAAAATGTTTTGCTTACATTTGTAGATTTAAGTCTAACATGCTATTATTGATGAACAGACATTGGATTTAGATGGATGAAGGCAAGTCTTGTGTGTGTGTGTGTGTGTGTGTGTGTGTGTGTGAAGATACAATTAACAAGGAAGAAAATTAAACAGATGAATCCAACCAATAAACCACTATGTAGATTCTTATGACTTTGGAATGTGGGGGTGTATTATCAAGTTCCTAGAAGTAGGTGGAGATTAGTAAATAAATCTTAGAACATATTTTTAGAATTACTTTATTTTTGGCTAAAATCTGGCTTGAAATCATTTCGGCTACTGATTTCAATGCAATCAAACCTTAAAGCACATTATTTGTCCCTAAAGAAAATGTTATTTTGTTGTTATTTTTATATATGTAGACAATGTTGAGCTCAATTCCAACATGAAGCATGGGAAAGATTTATCATACAGAAGGACAAATTGGAACAAGATATAAGATATCCTAATGAAACTAATAGTATTGCAGAGTCCATGAAATTTAAGAACATAATATAACATGTAAATGAAAAGGTAAAAAAAATGCAAAAGGAAAAAGAATGATACGAATAATCATTAAAAATTTTAAATTAGGGCGCCTGGGTGGCTCAGTTGGTTAAGCGACTGCCTTCGGCTCAGGTCATGATCCTGGAGTCCCGGGATCGAGTCCCACATCGGGCTCCCTGCTCGGCAGGGAGTCTGCTTCTCCCACTGACCCTCTTCCCTCTCGTGCTCTCTATCTCTCATTCTCTCTCTCTCAAATAAATAAATAAAATCTTTAAAAAAATTCAAATTAAATAGCAGAAATGAAAACTTAAACTATAGACAGTAAATGGTAAAATTGCTGCAATGAAAAATTGTAAATTGAAATTACACTTCTAGAATGCAAAAATATAAATAAATAAAAAAGAAAAGAAATAAAAGAAAACATATGGGCTCGTTTGGAGAGTAGAGAAATATGATACAGTCTACCAGTAATTGGAGTTCCTGAAAAGAACACATTATAATTGGAGCATTCATGATAATAAAAACACAAGGAAAAAATGATTTAGGACACTGTGATTGTTAAAATTTTTCCTAAGATAACTTTACATACATATATCACATTTTTAAATCAAAATTACAATGTGATATATTTTAAACATGGTAGAAATACTCTAAATATTATCTAGAAAAAGAAATTCACCTAGAATTGTAATGATATGGAATCTCTGCCAATAACAACTTATAACAGTTCCTCACATACAATAATATAAATTAAATAATCAAATGGATATTAATTGAATGTTAAAATAAATATTTATTTAAAGATAAAATAATTTTAAAATTAATATCAGAGAGTAGTAATCATTTAAAGATAGAATATAACCAAGTTTTTGGGGCGCCTGGGTGGCTCAGTCGGTTAAGTGTCTGACTCTTGATTTGGGCTCAGGTCATGGTCTCAGGGTCCTGGGATTGAGCCCCTCCTTGGGTTCCGAACTCAGCATGGAGTCTGCTTTAGGATTCTGTGTCTCCCTCTGCCCCTCCACCCACTCTCTCTCTCTTTCTCAAATAAATAAATAAATCTTTAAAAGAAAGAATATAACTAGTTTCATAATAAAACATGGACCTTAAACAGTAGCATAGCATAGACACTAAGCAATACATTATTTTGTGAAAATAAGCAAACGTTTTTAAGAAATATTAATCTATTAACCTTTCATTACACATGAAAACATACTAAATTCTTTACAAATCTGTGTTTGCTTGAAGGTATATTTAAGTTTATTTTTCCTCTCTGTTTCTTGCCAGTTGAATTAATTTGTAAGTGAACTCTGTGTGCATGTGTGCATGCATTAGAAGCTGTTTGTGTTCAAGCATGATGGTGAAGCGGGATTATGTGATTTCATCCAGAAGCTTGCAGATCTCATACTGCTTTAATGTTCTTGGAATCCAAGAAGGCTCTGCAGTTATCTGGGCTGCTAGGTGACTTGCATGAAGTCTTATTTATGGTGCTGGAAGGACACACCATAAGTCTGAGAGCAGACTGCCATCTCTCTGTCAGATCCTGGGGTGAGAACCTGGTGAGATCTACCCACTGTGTTGAAAGGATTCTTGCTTTTCTACTGCTAGCTCATCATTGGTATGAGGGAGTCCACTACTGATATTAAACTCCTTAATCAGCTCTTTTATTTTTGGATTTTGTCAGCCAAGCAACACAGCCATGATTACCAATGGTCACAATCTCCCATCAGTTGTGTTAAAATGACAAAAATTTGATTATTTCAAATGTGTAAATTTAAGAAGGGGAACTAGGTTCAACAAGGTTAATAGATATTATTGAGGCAAAATCAATGGAACAACCAGAAAATATCTTTAATGTTAATGAGATATTCTGAGACATATTATATTTTAAAAGTCATCAAATGCATGGGATATTTTTGGTGAAAATAAAAGATAATGTCCAATTTATAAAGTTCAATATATAGTCACATGAACATTTATATCAATTTTATTCATAACTGTAAAAAATTAGAGACAAAATATCTTTGAATAAATAAGTGGATAAACAAACCAGGAAATTAATATCAAAATTGTAAAAAAGTATATTCTTCCTTAAAAAAGAATAAAACATTAAACAATATTAATGAAAATACCAATATAACAGAGCTAAAGTTGAACACAAAGTAAAAATAAACCATAATCTGAATTTTCAATATCACTAAAAAATGAAAGTATTAAGCACATGGGAATACTAGAAATCAATGCCATAAAGTGGATAAATAAGATAAATTAATAAAAATAAAATCAACACATGAATGTAATAGAAAAAAATAAAGCATTTTAACTAACCCAAATAAGCCAATATATGATAGTTCCTTATAATGTTCAATAAAGTTTATAAAATTTTATCTAAGCTAATAAGGAAACAAGGAGAAATCACAGATATGATTGATATTATTGACTACAAAGAAATAATACATACAGTTTACATAATGACTCTGAACAGTTTTGTACCTTTTTACACTACTTTTCTCAACTCTATTTATGTAAATAAAACACACATGAAAGAAAAATTTAGTAGAAATATTTAATTTATCAAAACTGATCCAGAAAGAGATAATCCAGACAAACTGACAAACGGGTCAGGGGTGGGAAAATGAAGAGAACTGAAAAAGAATTATTCTTCTCCAAAGACATGAGTCCGTGAAGGATAGAATTTACATTTCAAAGGGCAGAAAACGGGCGCCTGGGTGGCTCAGTTGGTTAAGCCACTGCCTTCGGCTCAGGTCATGATCCTGGAGTCCCGGGATCGAGTCCCACATTGGGCTCCCTGCTCGGTGGGGAGTCTGCTTCTCCCTCTGACCCTCTTCCCTCTCGTGCTCTCTATCTCTCATTCTCTCTCTCTCAAATAAATAAATAAAATCTTTAAAAAAAAAAAGGGCAGAAAACTTCATACTATTAAAAAAATTCCATATATTCAAACCAGAAGAAAAATTTCCAAATTTTTCATGAGTAAAGTTATATGAATACCCACTCCTGGGATATATAGAATTAAAAAAAAGCAAATAATAATCTCAATCAATATTGATTTAAAAATCATTTAAAAAAATTCATGATCCAGCATTACATTAACAGCATATGATAGGTAGAGTTACTCAACCCTAGAACTCCAAGAATGTAATTCTGGTTCATTATTATGATGTCTATTAATTTAAATGAGCCTTCTGATGGATAGATTTAAGAGAAAGAATTATACGAACAAATCATTTGATGCTAGAAAGAATTTCAAAATTTCAGCACACAATTTTGATAAAATGACTCAATAAAATAAAATTAATAATTACTTGTTAACAGAACAAAGTATACAAATCTGTGTTGATCCAATACCATTATCTAACCTAATAGGGACATAATGGAAGTAGTCCCACCAGAGTAAGAAAAGGTAACAATCAATATTCTTCTGGAGGAAATTATAGCTAAAATAATTAATTAATATCACTATTTACAGATGGCAGGTGATGTAAGTGTATGCCTGGGAAACAAAAATAATCAAATAAAAATTGCTAAAATCAATGAAAGAATTTTAAAAAATAGTAAGAAATAAAATTTATATATAAAACAATAGAATCCATTTAAATACAAAAATAACAGTTAAAAATGTAAGAGAAGACTTCTTTGAAAGTATCACTAACACTTATAAGATGTCTTATAATAACCTAAAGATGAAGGTAGACAAGTATATAAGTATTTTTTAAAAGACTTTTGAAAATCAAAACAAAACAAAAAACCCTTGAAGATGTAGAACTCAGAAAATGAGTTGAAATGTGATAACACCAAAAAAAAAAAAATAATGACTAGCAAAAGAGATGAACTGAGAGTTCACACAGATAAACAAAACAAATGATTCTTAAGTATATGAAAATATGTTCAATCCCACCAAGGAAAAGATAAATGCTAATTAAAAGCATATTGGCAACATTCCTAAGTTTTCCAACTAATAAATATTCAAAGTACTGACAACACTCCGTAGTGAAATAGGTGCTAGCATATATTGGTGATGGGATTGCAAAATGAAAAAAATATTTGGGGGAATAATTTGGAAGTTTAACCTTTGATCCAGCAATACCACTTCTGTAACTAAATTCTGCATAAATAGTACACTTTTAAACTAAAGGAAGTAGAAAGTTTGTAATTTGGAGCATTGTTTTGATAGCAAAATATTGGAAACAATATAAAAGTCCATCTACAGGTGGCTCATTAAAAAAAAATTGTATGCCCACAAAATGTATATGCAGCTATAGAAAATGCTGAGAAATTTTCATGTAGTACAGTCTATCAGTTTGGGATGATTTCATTAATATGTCTGTTAAGTGAAAAGTTTAAGATGCAGGAACTAAATCAGAAAGTTTGAGAAGTGATAATATATTCATATCTATTACTCTGAAGAAACAAACAAAAAATAAAGGCGATGCCAGATGTGTGGATACTTTGATGAGGATAATTTGGTAACATGCCTTTTTATAAAATTTTAATTTTTGAGCATAGTCAATACATCACATAGTCAAGAAAATAATTTTCATTAAAAAGCATTAAAGCCTAAATAAGTATTAAAAAATCAATAGATAAACTGAAAAATTTAGTGTACAGTGCTGAAAATTATGTCTTCCAGAAACTGTATCAAATGAAAGCACTATCTTTCAATACAAAATAATATAACAAATAAATTTAAAAAATGATTTTAGGAGTGCCTGGGTGGCTCAGTCAGTTGAGCTTCTGACTTTTGGTTTCAGCTCAGGTCATGATCTCATGAGTCATGGGATCAAGCCCCCACCTTGTCTGCTTGAAGATTCTCTCCTTCTGTCCTTCCCCCCACTCACATCCTCTCTCTCTCTGTTTCTCTAAAATAAATAATTGTCTTAAAAGAATGACATTAAAGGTGACTTTTCTTGGATATCTAATATATCAATAATAGCATAAAAATAATACTATAAATTATTCAGAAATATCCTTGTGTTTGAGTTGAGAGTAGCAAAAATGATCACAGTTATTAAAATTAGTTATTAAAATTTTATGTAGTGAAAATGATAGTTTAACTAAATATTTTTGATAATAATTACAAGTGGATATAAGCATCCAACAGGAGTTGAAAAATGCAGAATCATAATTTTAGCATTGATAAAGAATATAAATTAGTTATAGATATTAATGTATAGAAATAAATGAACCAATAAATAAATTAATTTCTACAAAAGAACACATACTGAAATGTTGCTTAGTCTAACAATTGAGAGCTCAATGACTCCTATATTAAAAACCAAAAGCAAACATTAATAATTTTAATGACATTTACTATTTCTGTTTGGCATATAATACCATAAAATAAAAACTAAAAAAAAAATATGCTAGCAATGTAAATGACAAAGAAGTATAAATATATAATGTACATGCATCAATTCAAAGAAGTTATTGAAATTGATTTGCTACACAAAACAGTAGATAAAAGGAAAGAAGAAATTCATCAAAGTGTTTGTGGTGGAGAATTCCCCTCCACCCCAGTAAGGCCTTCAGGATAATCACTTGCTATATATGAAAAAAGGAGAATAATATCTCAACCACCTATAAAATCTTGATTAAGCAGTGCAGTGGACTTAATGAGTCGCATCACATGGCCCAGGTCTACATGAATAAAGGGGAAGAAAATTGGAGAATTGTGATGGTGGATGGTGGTGGTGGGGTTTTTATTGACAGTAAAGTGTCCTACAATCTTACCAACTGGCATGCCAAAGATATGTCTTCCCCATTGCAAAGTGCCTGATATCCAGCAGTATTGATAATTAAAGAGTGGGACCCCCAGGGAGAGGGGATACTAATAGAAAGAGATTCTAGGAAAAAACTTCTTGTGGCAGAATTTGAGGTAGAGGAAAATGTTATTGATGACAGATAGCCAACATTAAATAATTATGCTACTTGAAAGCCCTACAGGTTCCTTAATAACAAATACATGAACCCCACCTGAGAACCAATACCTATAGTTGTCTGATATCCAGAGTGAACAGATGGCCAAGCTAAGTCAGAATATCAAGAATAACCAATCAATAGAGCTACCATATGATCCAGCAATTGCACTACTGGGTATTTACCACAAAGATACAAATGTAGGGATCCGAAGGGGTACATGCACCCCGATGTTTATAGCAGCAATGTCCATAATAGTCAAACTGTGGAAAGAGCCAAGATGTCTACCGACAGATGAATGGATAAGGAAGATGTGGTATATATATACAATGTAATATTATGCAGCCATCAAAAGGAATGAGATCTTGCCATTTGCAACGATGTGGATGGAACTAGAGGGTGTTATGCTGAGTGAAATAAGTCAATCAGAGAAAGACATGTATCATATGACTTCACTGATAGGAGGAGTTCTTAATCTCAGCAAACAAACTAAGGGTTGCTGGAGTGGGGGTGGGGTGGGAGGGATGGAGTGGCTGTGTGATAGACATTGGGGGGGTATGTAATATGGTGAGTGCTGTGAATTGTGTAAGACTGTTGAATCACAGATCTGTACCTCTGAAACAAAGAATGCAATATATGTTAAAAAAAAAAAGAAGAAGAAGAAGATAGCAGGAGGGGCAGAATGAAGGGGGGGAAATCGGAGGGGGAGATGAAACATGAGAGATGATGGACTCTGCAAAACAAACTGAGGGTTCTAGAGGGGAGGGGGTGGGGGGATGGGTTAGCCTGGTGATGGGTATTAAAGAGGGCATGTTCTGCATGGAGGACTGGGTGGTGATGGTGATTAACATAACAATAAAAAAATTAAAGGAAAAAAATAAATAAAAATAAAAAAAAAGAATGTCTACAGCCATGGAAAGTTTATGAAATCAATGTTTGCCCTGTTTTTTGTTTTTTTTTTTCTTTTCCAAGATTCTCAGGAGAATAGTAAAAGCTTGAAAAAGGAAAGAGGAGTCATTTCTGAATCAAAATATACCATTTATCTCCACATCAAAAGGGCCAGAGTAAGCAAGAGAAAGAGTAAAAATGGAAGTCAGACACCTTTCTCACTTCAAGTCCCTGGAGATAACATCTTTCCACTGTATGAAGAATAAGAAGAAAATATGTAATGCGATGATAAAAGGTGGGCTTTTAATTTAAAATATGTAAACTGAAAGTTGTATAATTTGCTGCAATTTTAAGGAAGTAAGAAGATTTTATACAGAATAAGTTTAACGTTGATTAGAGAAGAAGAAAATCATCTTATTTGCACTCTTTGATGAGGCTATACTTAGACTTTGGCCCTGTCTATTGATGAATATAACCAAAGACTCTCTTAAACTCTAAAGCCTCAGATTCACATCTCCTCCCACCTTATAATAAGGCACCAAATATAGTAGAAGAGTTAGCTGTCCTGAATTTGAATAGGGACTAAAACTTGTTTGCTTCCAAGATACTTATTATATCTATATGGCTGATAGCAATCCCCCAAAATAAAAACTGAATTATTTTTGGATTAAACACAACTGTATCAATAAATATGGAAAACAACTGACAGTTTTAAGAATCATGATTTACAAATTCTTTGTCTCTAAAATTGTAAGCAAGCAGAAATACGTTTTTCAGTCTGAATTTTACAAGAAAGCCTTTTTTTTTTTGTCAGATGAAGCATCTCAAGATTTTTTTCATCTGAAGACCTGGCATTCCGTTGTAATATGTTTTTAATCTATATAACTTCATACAATCTGTTCATATTCTCTAAACCCTCAACTAGTCCAGTTCTGAAACAAGGGCAATATATCTGAAGTTTCTAAAGTACTTTTATCTCTTTAACTCATTGCAATTTTTAGTAATATGAAGAAGAGGTCACTTATGGCATTTTGACAAATTTAAATCACTTTTTATAATTTTATTGTACTCTACTTATATTTCAGCTTTAAGATTTACAAAATAGGAGACACATCATGTATCTGCTTGGGTTTTTGCAAAGTACCAAATTATAGAATACTCACAAAAGAGCTTAGTCACAATTTCATCCTATCTGTGACCCAGAACATTACAGCTTGTGCAGCATAAAAGGGCAAGAAAGGATAAACATCCTTTGCAATTATATAACAATAAATGAAGCATAGCTGATCAAGCATTATGATGGGATATGTCTTGAGAGAATTTATTTAGTCTGTTAGTCATTTAGGAGAATTTGCACAGGGTAAATTCATTGGGCATATGGGCAGCATGTGTTCAAGGACTCCCTGCAGCATTGGGATGACACATTATTATAAAATATAGTATACCATCTCTGTTATTATGGTGATTCTTATGAGAAAATTAAATCTATGTTTTTTATATATACACAAATTTCCTGGGAATAAAAAAAAAAGGTGATGTGGAAAGTATCTAAAGATATTTTTTTAACTGTGAGAAGGAGTGAATTAGAATGAAATTTGATTGAGAATGACATACACTATATACAGATTTTTTTAATTTAATTTACCAGATGCCTCATGGTTTTTTTGTTTTGTTTTGTTTTGTTTTTGTTTTTTTGTGTCATTTATTTTCTTTATTTCAAACCTAAAGTTCTTATTGACAGTTGAAATTAGATGTTTTCTTTCTTATACTGGAAATTCAGAACAAATATTCAGGATTAAGTGTTAAAATATTTAACTCATTCTTTCAAGAATATTCACCGAGTAATATTGAGAAGCCTTGTGTGGGGTCCTGGTACACTTACATGTTTATTTTCTAAGATTAGGTTTTCCTTTCTTAATGCACAGATAGTTAACTACTACAATAAATCCACAACGATCCATTAAATAAATCGATATTTTGTCTTCAAAAGAAATGGTTCTGGAAGAATTACTGAAATTCCCGATGTACTTTTTTACTGACCAAGAACAGTGGAAGAAAGACTACACATGCTCATATCATCTTAGGGATATCTTATGTTTGAAAAAGTATAAACAGAGAAGCATGCCAATAAAAGGAGATTTGTGAAACCAGATGTATTTTCATTCTATGTCACATAATCACTTGTTGGGTAATAAAGAAAGATCAGGCAGTGATATTAAGTATTAGTATACAAATAATACTGTGAAGAAGCCAAATCATACCAACTGTCTAGATCCGGTTGTTACACAGCCATGATTAAATCAATTTTATACTCATTAAATTATGTTAAAAACAAAGATAATAAAAACTTGAAACTCATTACCTTCTAATTCTCCTAATACATTCTACTATTGTACCTTTTCTTGAGGTTATGTCAATTCTAGCTGTGTAGTGAAAATACCAAGTATCTGCTACTTTGCATTTCTTTCTTAACTCCTAATGGTGTTAAGTTGGTAGCTTGAAAAAGGCTCACGCAATAGTGTTTGCACTAAGAACATGGACAAGAGCTACAAATCAGGGTTCAATTCATTGTTCTGTTGATTTGTTAGATGCACAAAACTGATTGAAAATGTTGTGTACATCATGTCTGTAGCTATTTTATTATCATTAGGACATAAATTTGGAGTAATGTTCTACTATTGTAAAACTATCATTTGTTTCAGCAAATAAGGCACACACATCATTAACAAGCTTTCAAATTTCCAATATAAGTAACAATTGCTTTGTCCTAATCATTAATTTAAATAAAAATATCAATCAAATTTCATGTCAAAACTACTCTCATCAGTCAGTTACATCTGCGGACACAAATGTTTGGCAAAACATTTTAAAAGCCTTCTTGAGAACTGATTGTCTCTAAGAATTTAGAATAAAGAGAAATGTTGATGTTTGTATATGTGCACTACACTTCATATATATCAGTAGAATTTGTAATAAACTTATGTGTGCATGCATGCATACACACATTTTTCAGGGAGCTGTTAAAATGAGCCATTACCTACTGTATAAACAAAAATGAGGTAACTAAGACAAGTGACACTGTAAAAAAAGGGAAAATTAGGAAAAAAGAAAAAGAAATAGGATATAGAGATTTCTCAGGCAATTCTTACTCTATGATTAATGAAAGTGAAACATTCAGTTTCAAAAAAAGGCAAATGATTCAAGTAGACATTTCTCTAAAGAAGGTTTATGAATAACCAATAAGCACATGAAAAGATGTTTCATATCATTGGTCATTAGGCAAATGCAAATCAAAACCAGGAAATAATCACTTTACACATACTAGGATCGCTATAATTAAAAAGAAAAAATGGAAACTAACAAATGTTGTCAAGGAAATGAAAAAATCACAACCCTCATACATTACTTAGGGAATGTTAAGTGGTACAGGTTTCTCAAAAGGTTAAATGTGTGAATACCATATATACAGAAAATTCACTCTTATGTATATCCAGAAGTAAAAGCAATGACTCAAACAGATATTTGTACACCTATGTTCATTTGTTATAAAATTTAGATGAATTCTTACAACTTATTGTCTACTTGCATGGTTTCTACATCTCTTCCTCCTCTTCTCTGCCTCTGTAGGTCAATGCTCACATCCCATCTTTCCTTGAAATTCATCCATATTTTGGGCTAAATCAGGCCTCTGTGTATGTTCCACCATAGTACAAGTCACAAAGAGATGAGCTACTTCTCCATACCCCTGTCTCCAAACATTCCAATGAATACATGGTGGATAGCCATGTGAAGGAGTACAAACTCCACTGTGTTTGCAGCTCCCAAGGTCTCTGTACACACAGCTAGCCTATTCTCAGCTTTTAGCCACTTGTTAAAAAATGTAGACGAGGGGCACCTCGGTGGCTCAGTCAGTTGGGCGTCTGCCTTCAGCTCAGGTCATGATCCTATGGGATCATGAGATCGAGCCCCACATCAGACTTCTCCCTCTCCTCCCTGCTAGTGATCTCTCTCTCTCTCTCTCAAATAAGTAAATAAAATCTTTAAAAAGAGGTAGACGAGTTCTTATAACTTACTACATACTTGTATGGTATCCATGTCTCTTCCTCCTCTGCCACTGTGGGTCAGTGCTCACATCCCATGGGTAATGAACCCTTATATTCTTAGATATCAAGCTACTTGCTTGTGCAATAACCTCCATTCTCTGATGGATTCAAGAAAACTTGTGATTTTGTAATTGATCTAGCTTTTTCTTATTGTTAGAATGGTATTCATACTCTTTCCAGCTTTACCCATCACAGGAAGAATCTGAAATAGTATTTTTTAAAAACACCTGTAAACCTTTTATTTTTAGATAAATATACTGAGTTCTCTATGTGAAAAGAGTTGGAGAATGGGGACAAGTAATTTAGCATAACTCATTCATAAAAGGAAAAGCTCTAAGGGCGCCTGGGTGACTCAGTTGGTTAAGCATCTGCCTTTAGCTCAGGTCATGATTAAGGGTCTTGGGATGAAGCCCCTCATCGGGCTCCCTGCCCAGCAAGGAGTCTGCTACTCATGCTCTCTCTCACTCTTTCTCAAATAAATAAATAAATAAAATGAAAAAAAAAAAGAAAAAGAAAAAAGCTCTAGAGTTAAGCAAAACATGATTCTTGGGAACCAGTTTCAAACTCCTGGAGATAACACTTTTTTCACATATCCATATAAAAAATTACTCATCAAATTCCAATAAATGTTCTTGTAAACAATTTTCTACTTCTAGATTATCATTTCCAGTGATGTTTTAATTCATTTTTAAGTCAATGTCTGGCTTGCTGTTTTAAGTCAATGTCTGGTCACTAAAACAGAATGCCATACACTGGGTGGCTCAGAAGCAATAGAAATATATTTTTTATAGTTCTAGAGCATAGAAGCTTAAAATCAGGGTGCCAGAATGTTTGAGTTCCAGTGAGGATCCTTTTCCAGGTTGCAGACGGTAGACTTGTATCCTCACATGTTAGAGAGCAGAAAAAGGAAGCAAGGTCTTTCATGACTCTTATAATGGCACAAATACCCTATATGGGTTTTTATATAACTCAGGGGTTAAGTCATTGAGATTTTAAAAGGTATAAGAAAGGACTGGTGTAGCCTTATTAATAGGGAAACTGATAACAAACATTGCAGACCCTCCTTGGTAGATTAGTGTCACTGGTTTAGTGTTCTGAAGGGAGAGGACAAAGAAACAGATCTTTCTGGATGAAAGGGTGGAGATGTTTCTTATATAAGCAAACATTGGTAAACTGTCTCCTGTGATGATTTCCAAGGCAAATGAAATATACTGAGGCTGTATCTCTAAGAGAAATTGTTGGAAGGATTAGTGTGTTAATGTGTTTGGCTATTACCGGATACTTTAGGTAAAATATTATAATAAATAGCTCAAGAAAGAATATTGTTTTTTTTTTGTTTTTTTTTTTTTTTTTTTTAAGTGCAGAGAGGAATAGAGTTTAAAAATCAAAAGTATTTCAGGCTGAAAGTCTGTCAGGTTCCATACCCCAGAGAGGAAATTATAATAATAACTGCTATAGCAACAACATTAAAAAAAAAAAGGTTTGGAAAGTGAAAACTTTGTAAAATATTTCAGCTGGATAAGTAAAGCAGTCTTGTGTCAAACTTCAGATTAAGAATGTGGCCTTCCAGATGGTTTCAAAAAATGTCATTAAGTTGAGGAAAATAGCACAGTGGAAAAGAAACAAAGGAGAACAGAAAGACTGAAACTTATGCTCAGATAAAACCTTTGTGTTTGGTTGGCTGGTACACAGAACTGACAACAATTAGATAGCCAAAGAAATCAAAATCCTAGTCATTCTGTCCAAAATGTAGAGAATTAATAAAAACCTGAACACTCATGAACAGTCTTTAAGAGAAAGCAAACTCCATCTTTTTCAGGACAGGCTATAAAGAATAATATAGAGAGAAGAAGAAAGAATAGCTTTGAGTGTGAAGCCAAGGCACGTGAAGGAAAGTGTCCAAGAAGATTCCCCTCAGAAAGAACCTTCAAGAAACTTTCACCAGTTACCTCAACAACTATATTTTCCTAATTTAAAAATAGTTTTGTGCTAAAGCCTGTGGTGGGACTCCACTTCTTCCCCTGCAGGAATAAATGTTTTTTTCTTTTTCTTTTTTTGCTTATTTTGTCTTTAATTAGCGAAAATTACCATTGTTTTACCAATCATTGAAAATTAAGTCAAGTATTTCCATCTTATTTTCAACAATTATCAAATCTTCAAAGGATCCATCCTTGACCACCTTTCTAACATCATGTCCCCCACAACTCCACCTGCATAGGTGTGGAACCTCACCCTGCCTCTGTATGTCATTTTGTATATCCTCATTCTGATTCATTATTTTATGGCACCTTTTACAACATGGAATATATTAAGTATATTCATGAGTTTATTGTCTGAATCTTTCTCTACAAATTAAGCTTCTTGAGAGAAGGAACTATAGATCTCCTTTCTACCACTGTATACCCTAAGACTATGTAAGTGTATAAAACATAGTAAGGGCTGACTAAGCAAATAAACAGTAGATACTCAGATAAAATATGCATGTTTTTTCCATATGCATTTGTGAGATGACTGCCTTGGTATTAACTAAAGGAGTTGTATGTATTTTGTTTCCTGGGGCCAATTCACAATGGGGTTTCTGATTCTAATAGTAATAAATATCCATGAGTTAATATGGAATTACAGATCCAATAATTTGCACTAATATTTTTCCTAAATATATTCCTAGTGCAAAAATAAATATGCAGATTGTAAAGTATCCAAGGGAAATAATACCTTTATATATGTTTTATAATATTTCACCTTTTATTTCTAGGCTAGAATTCCTAATAACATATGTATCAGTTGAGGTTAAATTACCTATGTAATAATTCCACCTGCCTGATGTTTCACTTAGAAAGTTACATTATTTTTCTTTGATAATAAGTAATGAATGTTTATTGTGTAAAAATCAGAAAATGGCATGTAAATGTTATACATGCATAACTACTACTATTATTTTGCAACATTTTCCAACCAGTTTTATTACTTATGTTTTTGAAGATTGTATTTATTTATTTGAGAGAGAGAGTGAGTGAGAGAGCATGGGTTGGGGGGGGAGAGGCAGAGGGACGGAAGAACCAGGCTCCCGGCTGAGCAGGGAGCCCAGTGTGGGGTGGGAGCCTGGGAGTGGGTACTCGATCCCAGGCTACTGGGATTATGACATTAGTCAAAGGCAGATGCTTAACCAACTGAGCCACCCAAGTGCCCCCATTTTTATTACTTAATCTTATATTATGAGCATAGTTCTGTGATGTTATATATTCCCTGCTGAGCAAGGAGCCCGATGCGGGACTTGATCCCAGGACCCTAGGATCATGACCTGAGCTGAAGGCAGATGCTTAACCGACTGAGCCAATCAGGCATCCCGATGTTATATATTCTTTAAAACTATCATTTTTGAAAGCTCAGTATAATCTATCATATAATTTTACCATAATTAATAAAATTATACTTCCTTTACATTATAATTTTTTCTTTACATAAAATGCTATTTTGGCCATAAGGTTATATTATTATAGAATACATTCTCAAAAAATTCTATATTACATATATACATGTATCATATATATGTATGTATGCATCACATATCACATATGATTCATATATAAATCAAAGAGGTATCATAAACTTTGATATCACATATATTATAACATATCATTGCTTAATTATTTTACCACATTTATAGTTTACTGTATTTTTACTGTATACAATTCCTGAATAGCCTGGAAATGTCTCATTTTCTACTATCTAATACAGCAGGCTTCTTAAATTATTTCTAGCTTTTAAGGTGAAAACTTGAGTATCATTTTTTCCCTTTCATTTTCACTTCATTGCTAAGCAGTGAGTCTGTGTTTGTGTTCATATATGTTGGCCTTCTTGAAATTTTCTTTTGCAAATTTACATTTCACACTCTTTCATAATCATCCAAATATTTTGAAAAGAAAATGTGAGCTGAACTAAACATATACTGATAAGATCTTTGAAAATAAAGACTGACTATACAGAATTAATCAGGTATAGCCTAGAGATATCCAATCAACAAAAAATGAAATATTTTAAATGTGAATACTTTAATAAACTTTATTTATATATTTTGGTTAGTTTTTTCATTACAGCTTTGATGCTCAATCACTGGTCTAGCTTTTTTTTTTTTTTTTTTTTGGTATTTTAGGATGCTGATGGACCTGACAGTTAAGGACTATTGAGATGAGATGCATATGGAAGAGTGTATATACATTCATTAGAGACAGTAAGTGTAGAAGATAATTCGGGTTAATAAATCTCAAGGTTTTGACATGTAGACATCATGATTCAGAAAATGATAGATGTTTTACGGGGCACCTGGGTGGCTCAGTCATTAAGCGTCTGCCTTCGGCTCAGGTCATGATCCCAGGGTCCTAGGATTGAGCCCCACATTGGGCTCCTTGCTCAGCAGGGAGCATGCTTCTCCCTCTCCCACTCTGCCTGCTTGTGTTCTCTCTCTCACTGTGTATCTCTCTGTCAAATAAATAAATAAAATATTTAAAAAAAAGAAAACAATAGATGTTTTAACTATTAAAACTGAAATATTAGTTGAAGAATATACAGAATAAATAGTTCTAGAGAAATTATGATATTTTAAATCCAGATTACATTGCTCTCTCCTTTAGACTCCTGTCTGTTTTCCAAATTTTAGACATTCTGTCATGTCAGAAGATGATGTTCAATCCATGTGCAAATTTTTCTTTTTTTATTAATGAAATAGTTTACTAATTCATGGATTTTTTTCTTTTGTTAGTCCTAGAATTTAGAGTTCAAAGCTAAGCTTTGTTAAAGAACACATTTAAAAAAATATTCTTTCAAAATACTATTTCCTTTATGGATTTGATTAAGAAAAATTATGTTTAGGAGATCATTTGCTAATTCACATTTGCCAAAAATTTTATAATTACTTCATATAGAGAGGAAATATTAATTCAAATTTCGTATATTCAAGGCTGATCTCATTTACTAACTCTGTATGAGCCAGCTTAACTTCAACATACAGCTGGCAGATGAAATGAACAATATCAGTTATTTATGGGATTGAAAGTTTTCCAAGAAGTGCAAATACAACATAGCTTTCTGTAACTCCAGTTGAATCACAGGAAAGTTTATCTTAGATGAAATTATAGAGATTATAGAGGTAGATGTGCAAAGCGCAGATTATTTTTAAATTTTTTTATTTAAATTCAATTTAGTTAACATATACTGTATTATTAGTTTCAGAGTTAGAATTTAGTGATTCATCAGTTGCATGTAACACCCAATGCTCATTACTTCCAGTGCCTTCCTTAATGTCCACCACCCAATTACTCCATCCTCCCACCCACCTCCCCTCCAGCAACCCTCAGGTTTTTTACTATAGTTAAGAGTCTCCTACAGTTTGCCTCTCTCTCTGTTTTCATTTTATTTTATTTTTCCTTCCCTTCCCCTAAGTTCAACTGTTTTGTTTCTTAAATTCCACATATGAGTGAAATCATGGTATTTGTCTTTCTTTGACTGACTTATTTTGCTTAGCATGATACCCTCTAGTTCCATCCACATCATTGCAAATGGCAAGGTTTCATTCATTTTCATGGGCACATCTTCCTTATCCATTAATCTGTTGATGGACATCTGGACTCTTTCCATATTTTGGCTATTGTGGATGTCACTTCTATAAACATTGGGGTGCATGTGCCCCTTCAAATCACTATGTTTGTATCAAAGGGCAGATTATTAAGTCACTAATAATAAAAGTGTTTCCTAAAATAAATTTACTAATAAGCCATTGAAAGTTCTAAATAATACTAATTGTTTTTAGGAATTGCCTGATGAAGGCTAAAAGTAAAAAAGATAAAAGCCAGCCTGGTATTGTAGAGAAAGGGATAGACTAGAGATTCAGAAGTAGATCTTCAGGAAATAAAAAATAAAATGGGATTATGCTTAATTATGATAATTGATAGAATGGATTTTAAGCAGAAAAGTGAAAGACGATAATGCTCCCCACCCCAGTATTGTCAAGAAAACTTAAATCATAATGGCTGTCCATTGGTAACTGTCAAGTAAGTACAATAAACAAATGTCAAAATGCTAGAGAGTAAACAACAGTAGACAGTTTTGAATAGTAATCAAGTTGGAAGAATAAAATAACCAAACTTGAGTTTCTACTTTTCATAGCTTTTTCACCAGAAGGCCAAGTCCTAGCAGTATGGCATATGATAATTACAAATCTAGAGAGAATCTGCTCTTGTTCTGTATTCAAGTACCAAACAGGAGATTCTGGGTCACCCACAGTTGTTGGAGAGTGAGGAGGGAGCCCTAGAAAGCAGAGAGCCTGAGATGGGGATCTCCAATTTTCATGTATTATTCTACAAAAATTGATGATTTATACCTGAGTCACTCAAGTATAGGACAAACTCACCAGACTTGAATTGAAGCTCAAGAGACAGATGCTGTTTTTGTCCAAAGAAGTCAATTGTTTCTTTAAAAAATAAAATCAACTTGGTATTAACATTGGGGTGCATGTACCCCTTCGGATCCCTACATTTGTATCTTTGGGGTAAATACCCAGTAGTGCAATTGTTGGGTCATAGGGTAGCTCTATTTTCAACTTTTTGAGGAACCTCCATACTGTTTTCCAGAGTGGTTGCACCAGCTTGCATTCCACCAACAGTGAAGGAGGGTTCCCCTTTCTCCCGCATTCCCGCCAACATCTGTCGTCTCCTGACTTGTTAATTTTAGCCATTCTGACTGGTGTGAGGTGATATCTCATTGAGGTTTTGATTTGGATTTCCCTGATGCTAAGCGATGTTGAGCATTTTTTCATGTATCTTTTGGCCATTTGGATGTCTTCTTTGAAAAATATCTGTTCATGTCTTCTGTCCAATTCTTGATTGGATCATTTGTTCTTGGGTGTTGAGGTTAAGAAGTTCTTTATAGATTTTGGATACTAGCCCTTTGTCTGATGTTAATAGCAGCAATGTCCACAATAGCCAAACTGTGGAAAGAGCCAAGATGTCCATCGGCAGATGAATGGATAAAGATGTGGTGTGTGTATATATATATATATATATATATATATATATATATATATATATACACAATGGAATATTATGCAGCCATCAAAAGGAATGAGATCTTGCCATTTGCAACGATGTGGTTGGAACTGGTGGGTGTTACGCTCAGTGAAATAAGTCAATCAGAGAAAGACATGTATCATATGACCTCACTGATATGAGGAATTCTTAATCTCAGGAAACAAACTGAGGGTTGCTGGAGTGGTGGAGGGTGGGAGGGATGGGGTGGCTGAGTGATAGACATTGGGGAGGGTATGTGCTATGGTGAGCACTGTGAAATGTGCAAGACTGTTGAAGCACAGATCTGTACCTCTGAAACAAATAATGCAATATGTGTTAAAAAAAAAAGAAAAAATAGCAGGAGGGGAAGAATGGGGGGGGAATCAGAGGGGGAGATGAACCATGAGAGATGATGGACTCTGTAAAACAAACAGGGTTCTAGAGGGGAGGGGTGGGAGGATGGGTTAACCAGGTGATGGGTATTAAAGAGGGAACACTTTGCATGGAGCACTGGGTGTTATACACAAACAATGAATCATGGAACACTGCATCAAAAACTAATGATGTAATGTATGGTGATTAATATAACAAAAAAAATTTAAAAAATATCCAATTTGAAAAAAACATCAACTTGGGAAGCCTGAGTGGCTCAGTCAGTTAAGCATCCGACTTTTGATTTTGATTCAGGTCGTGATCTCAAGGTCGTGGGATTGAGCCTTGTGTCAGGTTCCATGCTCAGCAAGGAGTCTTCTTGGGGATTCTTTCTCTCCCTCTCCCTCTGCCCCTCCCCTTGCTCTCTCTCTCTCTCTTTCTCAAATAAATAAATAAATCTTAAAAAAAAAGAATTACTAAAAAATTAAATCAACTTTCTTCTAAAGAACATAAAAATTCCAGCATGTTTTATAACATTGATAATGCTCAAGATACAATGAAAATTATTTGGCACTGAAAGAAACAAGATTTTCTGTATTCCAAAGAAAAAAAGAGAGTCAATGAGGCAGACTCTGAGATGATCCTTATATTGAACTAGCACTCAAGAATTCTAAATTATTGTAACCATGCTGAATGACACAGAAGCAAAAATGTTCCTAATTGTTTAAAAAAACAGAAGTCTCATCAGAAAAAATAGAAAATACAAAAAAGGACCAACAGGAAATAATCGAACTGAAAAACAAAAGCATTTGACATTTAAGATACACTGAATTGGCTTAATCACAGAATAAAGATGATTGAGCAGAAAAGTCAGTAAACTGGAGGGTACAACAATAGATCAGGAGTCAATCTGAAGAAAAAAATTTACCTACAGTTTGCAATATACATTTACAACTAATCCAAATTTTCTTTCAAATCGCACTATACCACTTTATAAGCAGTGTGAGTAGTTTATGACAAAGTAATCTTAATTCCCCCCTTCCATCCTTTGTGTTAGCGGCGGGTCCCTCTCTGCCTCTGCACAGACCTCAGTTCTTGAGTTTGGCTTAGAAAGAATTCAGAGCCAAACTCTCAAGCAAGAATTTATTAGAAAGTTTAAAAAAGTGTAAGTACACTCTTAAGATAGGAGAGGGGACAGGCCCAGATGGGGTCCATTGTTTTTTCTTTTATGTTTGAAAAGGTTATAGGTCCTGACTCAGGTTACAGTCAATCATCTAAGGAACTCCTACCTGATAAGAGAGGAGGTTTTTGACCCTATGGTCCTTGTTAGAACTGTCATGGCAACCACCCATCACAAGGGGGGGTGGGGGTCCAAATCACAGTGTTGTTGTATTATAATGAAGCTCTAGATTACTGTGGGGCAGTGGTCATAGGGGAGAGTGCATACATGTCCCCGGGCATCTCTCCTGGCTGTTTGAAACGTGGTTTCCGTCCTTCTTAACAGTCAGAAACACCTGTTCTTAGTGTGCACTGTATCTAGTGAACTGCCAATTCTATCATTTGTATCTATCATTTGTATCATTGCTGTCATTCATTTTACTGATCTATAAGCTTACATAAGTGAATACACTTGCTATCATTATTCTGAACACATTGTTATCGGATAGATCAAGTAAGAGTAAGAAAAAGAAGTTTTTGTTTTATCTTCACTTATTCCTTCTTCGATGCACTTCCTTTCTTTAAGTAGATCTTAGTTTCTCACGTATCATTTTCCTTTTCCCTGAAGAACTTCTTTTAATATTTCTCTCAAGGTAGGTCCTACTGCCAATAAATTACCTCAATTATTGTTTTTTTGAGAAAGTATTTCTCTTTCACCTTTGAAGGATAATTTCTCATGAAGCAAACTTCTAGGTTGGTGGGTTTTTTTTTCTGTCAACACTTTGTTTCACTCCACTTTCTTCTTGCTTACGTGCTTGCATGTTTTTTGAGGAGAGGTAGGATGTAATGCTTATCTTTTTTCCTCTGTAGGTAAAGTGTATTTTTCCCCCCTTCTGGCTTCTTCCAGCATTTTTTCTTTATTTTTGGTCTTCTGTAATTTGAAAATGATGTGCCTAGGCGCAGGGTTTTTTGTTGTTGTTGTTGCTTGTTTGTATTTTTGCTGTCGTTTTTTGTTTTTGCATTTACCCTCCTTGGTATTCTCTGAGCTTCCTGGATCTGTGGTTTGGTCTGACATTAATTTGGGGAAATTCTCTACTTTTTTCAGTGTTTGTTCTCTTTGCTTTTCAGTTTTGGAGGTTTCTATCAATACACCCTCAAGCTCAGCAGTTCTTTCCTCAGCTGTATCAGTCTACTAATAGGACCATCAAAGATATTATTAGTTTTGGTTACAGTGTTTTTTTTTATCTCTAGCATTTTTAAAAATTTTTAGGATTTCCATGTCTTTGCTTATATCGCCCATCTGTTGTTGCATGCTGCTTTTTCCATTAGAGCCCTCAGTTTATTAATCATAGTTGTTTTAAATTCCTGGTTGGATAATTCCAATATCCTGGCCATATCTAGTTCTGATGCTTGCTCTATTTCTTCGTATTGTGTTTTCTGCCTTTTGGCCTGCATTTTAATTTTTTCTTGATAGGTAGACTCGAGATACTGAGCCTAAGGAAATAGGTCTGTAATAATGTGGTGCTGAGATGTGGGGAGGGGAGGTGTTTTATAAACCTATGATTAGGTCTCAGTCTTTTCAGTGAGTCTCTGAAAACTTTACAAATGTTTCTCAGTTGTTTTTTATCCCCTCTCCCCACTTAGGTGGGACAGGGTGGTTTAGAGTGGGATAGAGTTGGATACTTTTCTTCCCTGGGTTACTTAGGCTCTTTTACCCCAGCAAATAAGGCTCTTGTTAGCTAGTTTATCCTGAAGGCAGGAATGTACTCTAGTGCATTTAAAGGTAGTTCCTTACACCTTGAACCCCCTGAAGCATGAAGGGATCTCTCTTATATTTACTGTGAGAATCTGGGGGCCTCTAGATGTAAAACTCATTAAAGTATGGGGAATTCCTCTATGACTGTGGCTCCCTGGATTTTTACCTCTCAGACTCGTTCACACTGAACCTCCAGCAATTTGTCAATTTCCTTGATTCAGGTTATCCTACCCCAGCACTACTTCCCGTGGAGGTTCTGCTCATGAGTCTTTGCTGAAGTAAGCAGACTCCCTGCATTTGCCTGTCTTTCTTCCTAAGCCTGGGGGCAGGATTTGCTCTGAGTCCTCACCTCTCTTATCCAAGAAGAGTTTTTGATTTTTCAATCTGTTTAGCTTTTTTACTTTTTGTTAGGATGGGACTTCTACTCTCCTTACATGCAGAACCAGAAATTGTCCAGCTAATTTTTCAAAGACTTTATATGCTTTCTGTTATACTTAATTCTCTAGCCCAATGAATAACAGCTTAAATGCATATATTCAACCAAGCTTCTATGACGTGGTATTGTACTAATCATGTATTGTATTTGTTGTGTTATATTTATTCACCAAAATGTATCTTTAGCCAGTCTAAATTGGCTTTCTATGAAATCTGAGAATATGCTTCCACAGGATATTAACAAAGCAGAAAATTGTCCTTTGGCAGTGGTCCAAATCGTATCTAGCTCTGAGTTAATTGTCACAGCCTGAAAATTCTGTCTTATGAAACTGTATAAAGAAAAAAAAAAAAAAGAACGGACTACTGTTATGTTGAATAGGGGTGCTAAATTCATACAAAACACTATAGAGTCCAAACAAAGTCTTATTCCTAACATTATGATATCTTTCATATAAACTAGACTAAAATGTATTCAAGTATAGAGTTCTTGCCCAAAGGCAGTCATGAAAATGTCTTACTTACCACTTCTAGGGAAAACTTTCATAGCAGAGGATCTTTAAAACCAAAAGTCCCTCAGTCAGTAACTGATCTGAGACTGATCCTAAAATGGATGCCAAGTTTAAATTGAACATCAAAGAATCCATTGTGACAAAAGATCATGGCAAGAAATAAAAGATAAGGAATAACTTTTCTTTAAAGGACAAATTAAAAATAATTAACTCAAGGCCACATGTTGAATAAGTTACATAACTAAAAATGAATTCCAGACTTTTGTATTGGTTCTCCACTTTAAGCACTAAGCGGAATCTTTTTTTTTTTTAAATCTAATTTGTATTTTTGGAGTTTAGATTATTTCTGCTACTTGATAATCCTCAACAGTAAAAATAGATGCCTTACTTTTTTTTTCCTGTTAATACATTTTGAGTTTATTTGATGTTCTTTTTTTCCATTTCTTGTCCTAAATGTGTGGTTCTAAAATTTCCTGAATGATGGAAAATCACTTTTACTAATCTGTTTGAATATTTTCCTTTATTACTTCCTGGAGTTTCTTGAACATCATTTAAAAAAGTATTTACATTCATTTTAAAAACAATATCTAAATAACAGTCTAAGATTCTTGATGGTATTCCTTTGATATAATGAGTCAAGTTGAAATGATATAGATTAATTCACTAAAATGACAGGGACTGTGATTTACTAGATTTTGTAGATTAGTAAGCAAGCAAATCCATGCACAATAAAAAATTAAGGGTAGTGCAGCATATATTGATTTGTTCATTTATCTTGACAACTCTAGTTTAAATTATTTATAACATGCTTCACAATATGCTAATGAATAGCCTCTAGTATCCTACAAAATAGAATTTTGAAGTTTAGACAACTAAAATCCTGTGCTAATAAATCTTGTCTGAGAGTATGTTAAGATGCTAGGGCTTTGTGAGAAATTAGTTAAAAAAAAAGTAAAGGAAAGAAAGAAAAAGAACAGAAAACTGCTATATAGGTTGGCTTCCTTAAATAGAATTTATTTTCAAGTGTGATATGTCCCTCTGGCATATCTGATTTCTTTAACATTTCTGTGTCCCAGAAAAGTCTAGTAAGTTTTCTGAACTGCTATTTGATTTTCTTTGCTATATTCTTCTGACAACTTTGCATGATAGAGATATAAAATGTTATCTTAAA
This sequence comes from Eumetopias jubatus, assembly GCF_037043125.1. Lineage (NCBI taxonomy): Eukaryota > Metazoa > Chordata > Mammalia > Carnivora > Otariidae > Eumetopias > Eumetopias jubatus. The sequence continues at coordinate 157,035,799 of NW_028274809.1, read as the reverse complement.
AGTTATCAGAGGACTTGGAATTCAAAATTAAAGAATTGATATTATCTCTTTTAAATTCATTTTGTAAGAAGAGACATTTGGAAATGAAGTGTTATTTAAAATTATAATCTTATGATTTCCACATTATTTTAAGCAATTAGAATCATACCAGTGGTATGACCCTTCATTTACAGGTTTTGCAAGAAAATCTAAGATGTCAAGATGTATTCTCATTTTTTAGTTGTAAACACATATATACTCCAAAACAGAGAGAGTGCAATGCTTTGATGTCTCACTAAAGTGAAAATTTAATGAAATAATAAACAAACTGACTGATTTTTGAATTAGAGACAGAAGACATACAAACTGTTAATTATTTATTTCATTTTTTCTTTGTTTATGCCTATTAGAAGATGGATTTTTGGCATTTATTCCATGTTACACACTGAGAATGACAGGATTTCTTAATATTTAAGATATTGTATTTTACGTGCAAATACCCACTTATATTTTATTTGGCATTAAAATGTTCCTTACCCAAAGTCATTTTTCTCCTTCCTCAACACCCAGACATGTGCAAACGTACTCACTCTAAAACACACACACACAAATAGAAAAAAAACCACAAATATTTTAAGTATACAAAGTATTTTTTTCAATAACTATATCTGAAATTAATTCCATTTAAATATGAATTCAAGCATTAGTTTTGTTTGTTTGTTTCTGTAAACCATACAAAAAATACAATTAGAACATCTATCATGTTGAGGACTGAAGTAGATTGGGGAAGTGTTTTTGTTTTCTAGGGCTGCCATAACAGAGTACCACAGACTAGGTGACTTAAACAACAGGAATTCATTTCTCAAAATTCTGGAGGTTGGAAGTCCAAGGTCAAGATGTTGGCAGGGTTAGGATAGGACACATCAGTATATACTGGATTAGAGTCCACCTTAAAGAACTCATTTTAACTTAATCATCCCTTTAAAAACCTTATTTTGAATGCAAGTGCTGTTTCTTCTTTTCTGCTTAGCCTCAAATGGTTGGTTTCAAGATGGGCAAGTTCATGAAACCAGGGAAGTTGGTGCTGGTCCTGGCCTGACCCTAGAATCTAGATGCAAAGCAGTCATTGTGAAGAACATTGATGATGACACTTCAGACCATCCCTACGGCAATGCTCTGGCAGCTGGAATTGACTGCTATCCCCACAAAGTGATAGCTGCCATGGGCGAGAAGAAAATTGCCAAGAGGTCAAAGATAAGTCTTTTGTGAAAGTTTTTAACTACAATCACCTCATGCCCATAAGGCTACTTTGTGGATATCCCTTTGGACAAAAGTGTTGTCAACAAGGATGTCTTCACAGACACAACACTTAAATGTAAGTCCCGATGAGAGGCCAGGGTCAAGATGCAGGAAAGGTATAAGACTGACAAGAACAAATGGTTCTTCTAGAAGCTGTGGTTTTAGATCTGTTTTGTTTCAGTTGGTAAAAATACTCTACTCCCAAAATAAAAGACCTTATCTCCAAATATGATTACATTTTAAGGTATTGGAGGTTAGGACTTCAATATGTAAACTTCGGGAGGACACAATTCAACCCATAACACTAAATCTGGATAATCCTTAGTTAATCCTATGTAAGAATTTGTAAAATGAAAAGTATTGGAGAAATGCCTTTTTTTCTCCTCCAATTTAGGAGTTAAGTTTTAGTGAATGCCCAAGCTCACAGAGGGCAATTACTCCCTCATGTCCTTTGATATTTAACAACCTGGACACATTTAAGTTTCCTTCCTTCCTTCCTTCCATCCTTCCTTCCTTCCTTCCTTCCTTCCTTCTTTCCTTCCTTTCTCTCTACCTTTCCCTCCCTCCCTTGCTCTCTCTTTCTCTCTTTCTTTCATTTTTGTCTCTGTTTCTGTCTCTCTCTCTATTAAGTGTGGGCTTCCTGACAAACTTCAGTGAACCAGGTCTGTGTTAGATGCTAAAAATAAAAATGTGAAGTCATGAACTACATCCACAGCCTTCATGGAGCTTACACTCTAGGAGTTGTGATAGATAATGTGTAATTATACAAATGAAAGACATTATTAGAAGACTGCCAAATGCTAATAAGGAAGTATAGGTACTAGTTAAGTGCGAAAGTGGAAGTTCTCACTTAGTTGAGGTCCCAGGGTAATTATACTTGGAGAAGTTGTGATCTGAAGGATAAATACAAAGAAATGTCATTTCCAAAGTTTCTTAAATAGAATGTTTGGAGAACTGAATAAAGAATAGCTGGAGTTAAGTGTGGTAGATATGGGTCAATAAATCCATGGTTGAATAAACAGCATAAAATATAATTAGGAAGCATAACTTCCAGCATTCTTTACTTTGTGAAATAAGATATTTTATCAATATCATTGCTGCAGTCAAAGGGATTTTATAGGATTACATCTCCATGTCTATGATTTTAGCTGGACATGCAATTGAAAATTTTATCAAAATAATTGGAAGCAAAGGTTTCCAAATATAAAGTGCTATATATAAAGCATAATAGAAATGTGATGTTAATATTTAAATAAAACATGGTAAGAAAATAACACCTGTGATTAAATTTAGTCATTTTTCAGATGATACTTATAGTATTATATATGCATATTTTCTAACTTCTCAGTGTATTAAAATTTATAATATTAAAATATATTCTTTTTAGTACCTACTTAGACATAAGAGTAGATGTTATTGAGTATCATTCGAAGGCCCAAGGAAATGCTATATATGCAATTTCAACAATTTTAGAACTTCATTGCAAACTTATCTGAAGACTGTACCTGCTGCTTGTCAATGTTTATTCCGGAATCTCTTTCTAGCTATTGTGGAGGATTTGTCCAGCATTAAAACAGAGTAAAGATAAATAAACATTGCTTTGTAAGTTGATTCCAACCTAAATTAAAATGGAATACAATGGGGTGTGCATTATTAAATGACTTCTTTTAGTATAAAAACTGATAAGGAAGGAAATAAAGTAGCTGGTCTATGATCCATTTATTTGCACTTACATGATCAGGCTCTCACAGAGGAAAGGAAATACAAATGGTCCAATCTAATATCATCGTAAGCAAGATAACCAGACCTTAAGGTAAACAGTATTTGGTAGTGGAGAGTCTTTATCTTTGAAATGCTCTTAGTAGTATATTACTAGTTTATGATTGTTTTGTGTAAATATACCTGCAATCTATGGATTTCTGTTGCCTAACTCCACAGGAAATGTCAGGTAAGTAGTTAACTCTCTGTGTTAAAGAGATGGAGATGTTTCATAACATGAATGCTCCCTGCTGTGTAAGGTGATGTAGGACCTCATTCAAGTCCTCATTCACTTATTGTTCTTTACCAGGGAATGTGTGTCCAGTGCAGAAAGGAAGGGGCCATCTCTAATGTGCCAGACATCTCTGCTTTGCCTGTGTCTACTTACTGTTTGAAACTGAAATTATTACTAAAATCTAATTTGGGTAAGATTGCTGATTCCTGTAGGTATAATTTTGCAAACCAGTCTTTTACCTAGTTTTAGCTCAACACACACACACAAACACATATTGCAAATTCCATATCTATTTAGTTTAAATGGATATGAAATCTTCAATTTGCCTTTGGATCTGTTTCATATTTAATAAGAAATCCGACTGAAGTTTGATTTACGTATATAAAATGATGAGATTTTAAGTGCACAGTTTGGGAAAAGTTTTGACAAATGTGTACAAATTTAGAGCAAAATATAGAAAGTTCTGTTACCAAAGAAAGTCCCCTTCTTCGTTTTTTGAGTCAAAGATTATCCTTTCTTCAACCAATGGCAATTGCTGTTCTTACATTAATCACAACGTATCTCAGTTTTACCTCTTCTTACACAAAGAAATGCTAAGTTTTGTTTGACAGATAAATTACCAGATAATTATCTTGATTTTGTGGAGGCCTGGCTTTTGGTTTTGTAAAGGAGGTTTGTAGGTATCTGTCCCACAGAAAAACCTTTAGTCCAGAGCTTACTTTAAGATACGCCATTTTGCATTTAACTGAAATGCCAGATTTTTTTTTAAACAAACCACTCTCTCGATGAAGTTTTAGCTTCAAGGTTTTTGTTTGTTTTGTTTTTTCTTTTCCCCAACAGAGTTCGTAGCTAAAAATATTACTTCTAAGCTACTAATTTTTTCTGGATGCCTTGGCTTTTTGTAATTTTCATGAACAGTTAAAGAGTACAACATAGACTGGAAGAAAACTTTATGTAGATTTTGGCAATCCACTCTACAGTTCCCTTATTGACAAATTTTCCCTTTAATGCCTACTACCTCTGATAGCTTCAAACTTTGACCATTATTCTTGCATCTCAGTAAGATAGTTTTTATTTTCCTTTTTACTCCTTTATTTGGCCCTCTGACCTGGGAAGTATTCTTAAAGAAAAATAGCTAAATGTAACACATATCTAGTTTATTTATCTTCTTTCAAGGATAGTGTTACTGTAATTTCTACTTCTGTTGAGTTATTCTTAAATAATTGTTTTTTTATATTTTATAATCATTGTTTATAATCATTGTTTATAAAATCACTGTTTATAATCATTAGCTCAAGTTATAGCCAATACAATTTATTCTGCTATAACCAGAACCAGAACTCCAAATTATGTTTCTTAGAGGTCAAATAAAATGTTTATTTAAAATATAAAACAATATACATTTTTAGGATGTATCTGCCACACAGCTCTTTTAGATTTATAAACTTTAGAATAACATTATTTGGTTACTCATTCTCCTCTATGAATTTCCAAAAAATGTTAGCTATGTATCCTATGCCCAAAGACTTTACAGTTTGCTTACAATGTAAGATATGTACACACACCAGTGAGGAAGAACTCAATAACAACAACAGCAACATCAGCAATAATAATAACAATAATAGTAATAGTTGTAATAATAATAATAACAATAATAAATTTGTGACTACACTGAAACATGAGAATTATTCCATAAATTTTAGAAGTGACACTCTAACTTAAAGTGTCAAGATATAAAAAGTTATGTGAGAATCGTGGTTTAAGAAACAGAACTCTAGTGTTTCTATAAATATGAATTTCTGTTCAATTCAGTATGTTTATAGTATTTTTCAGCTTCTTATATTTGTCATTTCACTTTTGCCTTTACTTTCTCAGAGTTGGTTATATTATTGCAAGAACTAAGAATATCTATAGACAAGTATTTCATTTTCATAACAATAATAAGTGTAATTTTAATTTCCTTTACCTATTCCAGAAGCACATGTATATTTACAGGGACATTAAAATATCTAGTACTCGACAAGGTAAAATTGAGAATGTATGGCATACTACCCAAAATTACCAGGCTTGCAATAAAGAAGGAAAAAAAAAATGAAATGAAGCAGGAAAAATAAAAGTCAATGAATGGAAATCGAACCAGAAATGAAACAGGTAATAGAGTAAGTGAATAGAATAGAATAAGTGAAGAAGAACATTAAAAGAGTTATTATGTCAATGTTCTTTTTTTTAAGATTTTATTTATTTGAGAGAGAGAAAGAAAGAGTGTGTGTGCACAAGCAGTGAGGGGAGGACATAGGAAGAAGCAGACTCCTTGCTGAGCAGGGAGCCCTACATGGGGCTCAATCCCAGAACCCTGAGATCAGGACCTGAGCCGAAGGCAGATGCTCAACTGACTGAGCCACCCAGGCATCCCATGTCAATGTTCTTTATAGGCAAGAAGCTTGAGTAAAGCTTGAACAAGTTAAGCAGAGTAATGAAAAACATAAAGAACATCTGAATATATATTCTACAAAAGTAAAATACAAGGCCAGCAAGAAAAAAGCATTATTAGAAATTAATAAAAGATTAGATATTAAAAAAGTAGGGATTAGTGGGTGCCTGGGTGGCTCAGTCGTTGAGTGTCTGCCTCTGGCTCGGGTCATGATCCCAGGGCCCTGGGATCGAGCCCCACATCGGGCTCCCAGCTCAGTGGGAAGCCTGCTTCTCCCTCTCCCACTCCCCCTGCTTCTGTTTCCTCTCTTGCTGTCTCTCTCTCTCTGTCAAATAAATAAATAAAATCTTAAAAAAAAAGTAGGGATTAATAACTGAAAATATAGCAATAAAATATGTATAGGATATTTATACATAAATATTATATATAACATTTATATAAATACCATATATATAGTATTTATGGTATAGGGTATATATATATGGCATATGTTTTATGATATATATGAATATATATAATAATATGTATATATGATATTTCCTCTTATATGTAAGATGGTTATATGTTAATGTCTTAGGAACCATTCATAATTTTGAATATTTGCAAAATTTTTGCAGATATAATCATGGATATCTTTCAAGAATGTTGTTATACAAGGTTTTTGCAAGTTCTGTGCCTAGCCAAAGGTTCTGAATTGTGATATCTTACAAGTACATGCATCTTATAAGGCACAATGCTAAATTTTATAAATTAACATTAGTTTACTAAAATTTATAGCTCAGGCATTAAGTCTTCCAGAAAACAATGTCAGACTAATGCAACAAAAAGTTTCCCAGAGTTGGAGGAATCTTTCTGGTAAGAAATAATCAGCCCTAACAGAGACACCTTACCTCAGTTTTAATTTTAAATGGGGTATTTTGGATATTTATAGAGAATTATATTTAGTTCTCACTAAGATTAAATAGTGAAGATATTTTACTATTGACCATTTTTCTATAGACATTTAGGTTTGTCAGCAAGTACCAGTTGAACTACTTTTTTGGCTTTCTTACACTTACAATTAATATTTTTTTCAGCTTTCAATGTTTTATAAGAGATACCATAATAAAATAAATTCCCAATTATAAACTTAAAAAACAAAAACAACACAGATCCTCAGAGTATATTCTGGATCCATTAGAGTTTCTGGCAATTTTATATGATTGTTTACATCTATAGAGCACTCTGGTGAACAGTGAGTTTAAAATAATAGGTCCAATTATTACCAGATATACAATATCAGAGAAAAGTGAAATATTATTTGTTGTAATTTCATTTTAGGGTAAGATTTAGAGTATTGCATTTCAGAAATGTTGTAAGTAAATGTAACATAAAATGGGAATTTTGATTAATTAGATGGCAATAGTTTATAATCAACATCAGTAAATGTGTATCACACATTTGTATTATATGAATACCTTATTCCTGGTTTGATATCTACAATCATAAAATGTTGGATTTCTTAAGGAATTCAAGAAGATTTAGTGAAATGTTAAATAATAATTGTGTTCATTGTGAAATGTTCCTGCTGAATGTTTTCTTTTTTCTTAAAGATTTTATTTATTTATTTTTCTTTAAATTTTTGTTGTTATGTTAATCACCATACATTACATCATTAGTTTTTGATGTAGTGTTCCATGATTCATTGTTTGTGCATGACACCCAGTGCTACACGCAGAACGTGCCCTCTTTAATACCCATCACCAAGGTAACCCATCCCCCTACCCCCCTCCCCTCTAGAACCCTCAATTTGTTTTGCAGAGTCCATCGTCTCTCATGGTTTGTCTCCCCCTCCGATTTACCCTCCTTCATTCTTCCCCTTCTGCCATCTTCTTTTTTTTTTTCTTAACATATATTGCATTATTGGTTTCATAGGTACAGATCTGTGATTCAACAGTCTTGCACAATTTACAGCACTCACCATAGCACATACCCTCCCCAATGTCTATCACCCAGCCACCCCATCCCTCCCACCCTCCACCACTCAAGCAACCCTCAGTTTGTTTCCTGAGATTAAGAATTTCTCATATCAGTGAGGTCATATGATACATGTCTTTCTCTGATTGACTTATTTCACTGAGTATAACACCCTCCAGTTCCATCCACTTCATTGATAAAGGGCTAGTATCCAAAATCTATAAAGAACTTATCAAACTCAACACCCAAAGAACAAATAATCCAATCAAGAAATGGGCAGAAGACATGAACAGATTTTATTTATTTATTTGACAGAGAGAGACACAGTGAGAGAGGGAACATAAGCAGGGGAAGTGGAAGAGGGATAAGCAGGCTCCCAGCTGAGCAGGGAGCCCGATGGAAGGACTCAATCCCAGGACCCTGGGATTATGACCTGAGCCGGAGGCAGATGCTTAACTGACTGAGCCACCCAGGTGCCCCTCTTTTCTTATTTTCAATTTAAATGTGTGTGTGTGTGTGTGTTTCTTTCTCTTGTCCTTATTATTTGCCTCTTTCTGTTGGCTTTGGATTTATTTTGCTCTTGTTTTTTTCTAATTTCTTGACACAAGAGCTTGAATTATTGATCGAAATATTTTCCTCTTTTTTTTTAAGATTTTATTTATTTATTTGAGAGGGAGAGAATGAGAGATAGAGAGCACGAGAGGGAAGAGGGTCAGAGGCAGAAGCAGACTCCCCGCTGAGCAGGGAGCCCGATGTGGGACTCAATCCCGGGACTCCAGGATCATGACCTGAGCGAAAGGCAGTCGCTTAACCAACTGAGCCACCCAGGCGTCCCAATTTTCCTCTTTTCTAAGGTAAACAGTGTTGGTATATATTTTTATCTCAGCACTGCTTCAGCATGGCCCTACAAATTTTAATATGTTGTATTTTCATTTCATTTAATTCTGTATATTTTTGCCTTCAAAACATAACTTTTGTACACATTATTAAAATATTAAATACAAGGATAAAATAGCATATCCTTGGCTAAGTTTTTTCCATTCTAAACCTTACTTTTATGAAGATTTAATTTCTCTCATGTGCTCAAAAAATACCTTGTACAACTCTCAATGACAGTACTTATCCCATTTAAATATATTAAAATTACAAGTCTCCTTTACCTAAATCTTAGATCCATAAAGCAAACAGCATGCCCTTAATCTTTGAACTACTATAACTATGCAAATTTCCTCCTGTATGGTAGGATATTGACCAGTCTAATTCAACCAGGTTATTAGAATAGGATTCACTTTTGTTTGTATGACTTTGGAAAAGTTACTTAATTTTTCTGAATTGAGTTTCCTCATTTATATATCAATTATGTTAAAATTATAAATATTTTTAAAATTTTCAAGTTTTAATTTAAATTCTAGTTAGTTAACATACAGTGTAATAATAGCTTCAGGTGTACAATATAGTGATTCCACACTTCCATACATCACCTCGTGCTCTTTACAAGTGCCCTCCTTAACCCCCATCACTTATCTAACACCCCACCCACCCACCTCCCCTATGATAACCATCAGCTTGTTCCCTATAATTAAGAGTCTGTTTCTTTTTTAACTCTTGAATGCTCTGCCTTTGCCAAGATAATGTAAGAAACATGGTTATATCATGAAAAGCACAACAGCAGAGCTTATTTAAGAAGCTTACCTGAGAATAGTTAAAAATAAACTTGACACCACATGAATACTCATTTTTGTATGTGCTGCATGGTGTTGTATTGCGTGTAACTATTTTTTAGGTTATTTTCATTAAATTATACAGATTTTCCTCCACTTATGATGAGGCCACATCCCAATCAACCCCTTTGCAAACTGAAAATATCGTAAGTCAAATGCATTTAATACACCTGACTTAACTGAACATCATAGTTTAGCTTAAATGTGCTGAGAATACTTACTCTAGCCCACAGTTAGTTGGGCAGATTCATCTAACATAAACCCTATTTTATAATAAATGTTGAATATCTCATGTAATTTATTGAATACTCTACTGAAAGTGAAAAATAGAATAGTTGTATGGGTGCAAAACAGTTGTAAGTGCATTGGTTGTTTACCCTTGTGACAGCGTGGCTGACTGGGAGCGGCAACTGGCTGAGTACGGCTGCCCAGCATCACCCAGGAGCATCCTATCGCATATAGCTCGCCTAGGAAAAGATCACCATTCCAAATGCGGAGTTCTGTTTCTACTGAATGTGCATTGCCTTTGTGCCGTCGTGAAGTCAAAAAATCTTAAGTCGAACCATTGTAAGTCAGGGACTGTCTGTATAAGCAGAATTCTGTGACAAAACCATTTTGTGAATAATCGAGAGCCATAGTGTTTACCAGTAAGATATGGAAGGAGGAATTTCGCTCCATTACAGGACTGTAGGAATGAAAAAAAATGCAGTAAATTATTTAAAGAATATTTTATTTATCTTCTGTCTTTTGCTATCTATATGTAAGGTGGTAAATATTAACGAACATGAAATATCGTATGATTGTTTAAGGACATAATTTTCACTTTTATTTATTAACATAGGGACCGGAAATCTGGTCATTTTGGAGCATAGTAATTAGAAAATGAATGGGAAATTTCAAAATAAAAGATATAGGATATTTATGCTAAATTTCAGGATGGACAAACTGTAGAATGGGTCAGGTGTAAGAAAAAATTATATGATAAAAATCTGATTTGTTTAAAGTTCTAACAATATGGAAATTTTGAAAAATAGGAAAATACTGATTTTATATCATGTAACACTAATTTCAGTGTTTTAGGAAATGGTTTTCATGAGGCCACTAAGAGAAACATTGCTAAAATGAAATTTTGTTGTGTTTTTCTTTCTTTTTTTTTTTTTGTATTTCACAGAATTGAATCAATCATCAGATCATTTTTCTTCAAAGTTGTATTTTTAAAATGGGGAAACAGGGGGCACCCGGGTGGCTCAGTCAGTTGAGTGTCTGATCTTGATTTTGGCTCAGGTCATGATCTCAGGGTCCTGAGATTGAGGCCCACATTGGGCTCCACGCTCACTGAGGAGTCTGCTTGTCAACCTCACCCACTGCCCCTCCCCCTGCTCATGCTCTCTCTCTCTAAAAAAAAATAAATCTTTAAAAAATAAAAATAAATAAAGTGGGGAAAGAGAATACAATATAGTAGAAAGTGGAAATGAAAACAAAATACATGGAAAAATATGGAAAATTGCAGTTTTAGAAGGACACATAGATTAAATTAAAAGATTAAAAGTAACAAAGCATCGTGGAGTCAAAACAAGACTTCTATATTGTTGTGAGAACTATTCACATTTTTGTGCTGAATAAAAGTGTGTTTTGCTTGGTACTATTTTTTGTATGTGCCAATATTAATTATGTTATAAATAAAGTTGACCAGCAATAGCTGAATTCCTCTATTCATTCTTACTGTACACTACATATGGTACATTACTACATTATTGCTTTGCAAAAACTGACTGTTGAAAGTTCACTAAACTTTTAAGTCAGTTGACATCACACTGGTAGCTTAGCATCAGCAATGGTGATTGTCTTGATAACTGGCAAATGTTGCAAATTGTTTTGGTTCCTTCCCTAGGAGCCATTTATTTACTATTATTACTAGCTCGCAGATGATTATATGTAATTTAAAATAATTTTCCCTCACACACACACCCCCAATCTGCAATTGTGTATATGCATGTAGATATGCATGTACCTATGTGTATATACACACATCTACTATATGAACATATATACACATATATAAATTATATATATATTTCAAAACAAATTTCCATAAAATAGGGATGTTAATATCAATTTTCATATATATGTAAATAAGTTTAAGTTGAAAAATATGCTCAGGTGTGGGTCAATGTCTAACGTACTGTACAATTATTTGCTTTCAAATCTGCACATGTTTTACTCTGTAAAATACATAGATACCATAAAAATTCATGGGTTGCTTTTTACTAAAGGTATTCTGCTTTCATATTCCTATTTTAAATGTTAAAGGTATGATATATTCATTATTTCTCTTTTCAATAATGAGGAGTTACACTCTTTTCTATCTTTGTACAAATAGTCACTGAGATTTATGCAAAGATAAAGTCCTGTAAAAGAGTAAACTCCCAATTAGTTATTAAGAATTTATCTTAATTATTAAAAAACTTTAAATATTTTTCTAAAATAAATTTGGTATTCTTGGTTCCTAGAAATAGTAGCTAACACCATATAGTTTTTGAAAAGTGTATACATAAAATAGTGTGATCTTCTGTGACCAAGTAGTTGAATATATAGTAGTTTCATTCGATAATAGTCACGTGGCTAATATTTGAAACACTGTAATCACAAAATCTCTTTATCAATGATCAGAAACTAATTTATCAAAAATGAATACTTATTTTTCTGCTATTTAAATCGTAAATGAAACTTAAGTGTCTTTTTTTCCTCAGCAAGTATGTACCATATTTTCATTTTGTTCTTCTGAGTTAGAAGTTGCATCCAAAGATAAACTCAAAGATATTTTGATTATTCTTGATCCATTGCACTTAATAAAATAAACCCCAAATGAATATATGTTATGATTTTTTAAGTATTGTGTTCTTGCATCAACAAATTCTTTTAGCTAGAAAATAAAATATTTACATTTTTTCTAATGTTTAAATAAAAGTCCACGTACATAAGTTATAACACAACATGATGAAAAGAGAGGAAAAAAAATCCTGCCTGGTAGACCATCTGCTCATAAATTTTACTTCTGTGTGTTTGTGTTTATATTTTAATTTCCCATGGAAAGAAAAGTGGAATAAATATGTCTACTTTCTTGTCCATAAGTCAATTTTTGATATGTAAAAATGTATGGAACCAAATATATTTGGCAGAATTTCTGACCCGGGGAAAAGCACATTTCATTTCTCAAACTCCCAACAATTTTATAGATGTGAGTTCAATGTTCTCTAATATGTTTACCAACTGGTCCGAGATTCACAGGTGTTCAGTTCCATCTTTAAAATATTTCTCCCTTGCAATTCATTCCAATTTTCTTTGGCCCTAATGGTCTCAGTTTCGCAGATTTCAGAAATCCACTTTAAACTTCCAGCTTTTTTTTTTTAAACAATACGTTTCTTTCTTCTTTTTTTTTAAGATTTTATTTATTTATTTGACAGAGAGATAGAAAGCTAGAGAGGGAACACAAGCAGGGGGAGTAGGAGAGGGAGAAGCAGACTTCCCGCTGAGCAGGGAGCCCGATGCAGGGCTTGATCCCAGGACCCTGAGATCATGACCTGGGCCGAAGGTAGATGCTTAAGAACTGAGCCACCCAGGCGCCCCTAAACTTCCAGCTTTTAAATGATGTGCTTGCCAGCATTTAATAGCCAAGTCCATCACTTCCCTGACTTTTTAATTGATGCTTTTAGCAGGTAAGGATTCATTTTGCCCAGCTGATTTCCTGTTTAACACAACTATTAATTGCCACCGGATTCCAAAAGAGCAATAAATGTTACTCCCAAGTATCATAAGGAATTTTATTTTTCTGGAAAAAGAGTGAAAGAGGACTTTACAGGGTAGATTTTCCATTCAGAATGTCTCAGTACCTACTGTGCTGTAGTCAAGTTTTCTCTTAGAGGATGGAGTACAATAAGAAAATTAAAATTAAAAAAAAGAATGCTCAATATTTATAATCTCTATGTAACAAATAGGCTACTGTCCTATAAGGAATCTGTTTTTACTTAAAAATAAAACAAACTACTACTACAAATTTTATATAAAGACCCATTTTCATATGAATTCATTTGGCTTCTAAAGTTGATGAAACTCACCTCTGATCTAGTGCTTTGCCTCCCTGATCATGACAGTGGCAGTTACTAGTGCAGCCCAGGAAGGGCAAAGGACAAAATCCAGAAGCAGCCGCTGTGTTTGGGGGTTATTCACATCTAAAAAACAAACCTCGGGGCGCCCAGGTGGCTCAGTCGTTAAGCATCTGCCTTTGGCTCAGGTCATGTTCCCAGGGTCCTGGGATCAAGCCCCGCATCAGGCTCCCTGCTCAGCGGGGAGCCTGCCTCTCCCTCTCCCACTCCCCCTGCTTATGTTCCTGCTCTCCCTATCTCTCTCTCTCTGTCAAATAAATAAATAAAATCTTAAAAAAACAAACAAACAAAAACCTCATATATCCTACTGTACAATTAGAGGTTGTTAAATAGAATTTAGTAAGTTGATGACATGCAGACAGACGTTTAAGGAAGCATGGCATATACACTGAAACCTTTCCAAGTCACAGAAAACATTTTATTATTAGCAATCTTAGATTCACATGATTAAACAAGTATATTGGATAGATATTATATTATATTAGAGAAGAATAATCATACAACTGCCCTTGATTAATTATTTTAAAAATTACTAAAATAAATGTCTTGCGGATAAACTGATGCTTTAGGGAATTTTTATTAATCTTGTATTTCTGATTTCAGTTACAATAGACAAAAACCACAATTATATTAGCATCAACACATACTTGGTGCATGGAAAGATTTAATATTCTTAACTGTTACAAGTTATTTGTAGAAATCATTGTTTTCTGAATATAGTAAATTCATTTTCTCAAAAGTTAGAGCATAAGCATGGGACAGTAGTATTAGCAATGACTGTATAGAGAAAGAATGGTCGTTTGGCTAAATATCCCTGCAGAGCAGATATGTCAGCATTTATAGCTGAATCCAAATGTTCAACAGATGGCAAGCTGAATAAGGTACAGCTGGAGCTAAAATATATATTCTTAGAGGAAAAAGTATATGTTGAATAGAGGTGATAATGCAAAAGAGGAATATTAACAAGATATCTTGAAACAATAGTAAAATAAGGTCAGTTGAAGTCATATTATTAAAGTTTCATGCTGAGAAAAAATAATGGGACCCTGCTGGACTAATTTCAGCTTTAATTTATGACATGACCTTTGGGCCAAAGTATGACATTATAATAAATATATGTCTTTACTCTAAGCTAGATTTAGTTCTGTAGTAACAGTAATTTGTTTCATCACAAATCTGTATGAATATTTTACTTTAATGCATGCATTTTTATAAGCCCAAGCCATCAAGGCACACATTTCCATTCACTTATTCTGTGATCCTGCTTCATGCAAAATTAGATTCCTATTTTTTTTTGAAAACTGATTTGCTACACACTTTAAATACTGCAGCAACTTACAAATATTATCAGAGCTTATGTAAATTATTTGCTGAAGATTAGCACTCTGTTCCCATATTTGTGTTATGACTTTCATTCCTTAGATGGGATTCTTGAGAATGATTTTACATTCCCATTCTTCCAATGTTCATATATCAACCTTTTTTGTTGTTGACATTTTCCAGTTAATAAATTTGTCTCTACTTTTCCAAAAGAATAGACAACCTCTTTAATATCACCATTACTGTAGCAGGTCAAACTTGAAGCCCAATTATTATAGGCAGCATGATTATGAGTGAAGTGGTAAATTGTGTGAACTAGTCTCTGAATATTAACAATCTGTTAGGACTTCATTTCCTTACATTTATTCTGAATTGCCCATAAACATGTGCACACTAACACTAATTTTTAGAATTATGCCCTCAAGTTTAGCAAAAAAAGTAACTTAACAATTTATAGTTAATGGGCCATATTAAAAGAAAACAACAAGAAAATTGATTTATTCATTTATAGAATTCATTTTGCTTTGTATTCATTCATTCATTTGTAGTTTCACAGATATGTGTGTTGTGAAATTAAACGTCTATGGAGTTGCAAGGACTAAGGCAAAAGATTTTAACAACTGTGGTGTTAAGTTTCAGTTAAATAAATTATTGAAGTCACTCTTTTTATTATATTCAGCATTGTAAAAACTATTAATGGCTTTGTTTTAAGTTGATATCATAGTGGTTTAGAGCTCAGTTTCTGGTGGAGGAAAGATTCTCAGACATAACCTCCCTTTACTGCACAGACTTCTGGGAATTCAAAACGAAGGAGGTACCTCAGTTTCTTTCTGTGGGACATACCATCATTTCTATTGTATTCTGGCACGATGTGAAGGGGAACAGAGAACAGGAGCAGGTGAAAATCAGGAAACAGTTCTCAAGGTGGGATATCCGAGAGGAAGGCTACACCAGTCTCCTTCTGAAAAGAGCTCCTGTTGGGCTTTTGTTACCAAGGGGTATAATCTCAGAATTTCTCCTTACCTTCCAGATAATTGCTATGCAATTTGTCTTAAATTGTTATTACTATTTTGTAGTGTATTCTCTAATATAATCACCTGGCAATAGGAAGACCTTCTCATTTTGCTACCTCATTAAACATATGATAGTGTCAGCTTTCAATAACATGAGATATTTTTTTAAATTATTGATTTATTTGAGAGAGAGAGACAGAGAGAGCACAAGTGAGGGGAGGGTCCGAGGGAGAAGCAGACTCCTCACTGAGTGCAGAGCCTGACCCCAGGACCCTGAGATCAAGACCCGAGTAAAAGTCAGACACTTAACCAACTGAGCCACCCAGGCGCCCCTCAATAACGTGAAGTGTTTTATATTTAGCATTCTTTACTACAAAAAGTAAAATGCTAACTTCAACTTACATGATGTGACATTTCCATGTTTGTTGTTTCCCATTTTAAGTCCTATTATTCTGCTGACATCATAATTCAGTCCACTTTGATACCCACTTTCATTGTATTTTGAATTTTTCTCAATATTTCTCTTTTCTTTATTGGAAGCAGTCAAGGAAGTTACATTAAGTGACATTACAAAGATATGGTTCTGGCTGACTTATCAGCTTTTCTGCATCAAGGTGGTAACTTTTCTCCGTTTATTTGACAAGATGTAGGATACCAAGAAAGGAATAAAATTGTTTCAACTGAATTCTGAAATTGTGCCTCAGAGTTTCATCTATGTTTTAAATCTGGGGTAGGCAAACTTCCTCTGTAAAAGGCCAGGTAGTAAATATTTAGGACTTTGCAGGACGTGTCATCTGTCATAACCACTCAGCCCTGCCTTGAAATGAAAAACAGCCACAGATAAAAAAAAAACAAAAACAAAACAAAACATGAGTGTGACTCTGTCCCAATGCAAATTAATTAAAAAAAAAAAAAGTAGTGAGCAGGATTTGGTGCAGTGGTCCAGTTTGCCGACTCCTGCTTTAGATGCTAACACTTCCATTGACAACTTATTAGATAATTGGCCAAAATCCTGTTGCAAAATATGTTTTAAGTTTTTCCATTTCATTTTGTTTGGTTCCATGAATATAGCACAGTAATACTGGGGAGAACAAAATCACTCATCCATTTATTTATTTCTTCAAATATTTATAGAGAAGCTAAAGTGAACTAGGCATTGCTTTCCGTAGTAGGGATTCAACAATTAAAACATTATCTGTTCTCAAGTAGCATACATTCTAACTTGCTCATTCCAAATTGGTGAAAAATGAAGAGGGGCATTATCATAGACAACTAGTCAAAAGTTTGAGGTAAAAATAAATGTTAACTTTAATTATATTGTAATTTAGCAGAAAACAGTATAGTTTGTGTGCTGAAAATATATACTCTCAAGCCTGACCTCCTGTATTAAAATCTCAGTTCTGACATTCACTAGCTTGTAACCTTGGGCAAGTTACACAATGTCCTGTGCTTTCATTTTTTTTTTTTAATTTCTAAAGTACGAGATCAATAGTACCAACACACAGTATTGCTCTATGGATTAAATATGTTAATACATATAAATTATTTATCTCAGTTTCAGAAACTTTGTAAGCACTAAATAACATAGCTATGATACTCTTAGAAATCTATGACCATTCAATGCTTTATTTTTTCCAAGAATGGAATATATATAGTTATAAAATATTTTACTATGTAAATTAATTTAACTTTTGGTTTTAATAAATATACCTTGAAATATTGTTATTGAAGTCTGAATAGAAATAGGTACACTTATTTTGTTTTGTTTTTAAGATTTTATTTATTTATTCATGAGAGACAGAGAGAGAGAGAGAGAGAGAGAGAAGCAGAGGGAGAAGCAGGCTCCCAAGGAGCAGGGAGCCCAATGCGGGATTCGATCCCAGGACCCTGGGATCATGACCTGAGCCGAAGGCAGACGCTTAACCATCTGAGCCACCCAGGTGCCCTAGATACACTTATTTTGAATCAGACATCAAAATAATTCACAATAAGATATAGTTCATTTATAGTTTAAAAAATACAACAGAAATAAATCTATATACACAATTTGGGTATCTTTTACTAACTCTCACCAAACTTCAAGTACAGATTATGTTATTTTACATATTAAATGTCTAAAGATATTCTCATATGATAATATTGCACAGAATTTTAATTAGATTAAAATGTATGAGATTCTACTTAGATTAAAAACAAAGTGAGTGATGAGCCACCCATAAAATAGGTGTCAGAATCCCACACATATTATGCATACATGTGCACAAACCAAAGTACCTACAGATGGGCAATATAAACTTTCTTTTACTTCAAAGGTAGAAAACAGTGATGCTGCTTTAAGAGACAGATTATTTGAGCAAACCATTTTGCACTCTGTAAAATACTTTATTTCCTAATGTTAATCTTAAAACACTGAAAGTGTTTTATGATCTGAATAGTTGTGCCATATTTTCTTTTTATATTTTTTCATGATATCCTAGGTTGCATTTACATGAAGTTTTAAAACTCAAAATTGTTTTTTTTTTTTATTTATTTATTTCAGAGAGAGAGAGAGAATGAGAGAGATAGAAAGCACGAGAGGGAAGAGGGTCAGAGGGAGAAGCAGACTCCCCGCTGAGCAGGGAGCCCGATGTGGGACTCGATCCCGGGACTCCAGGATCATGACCTGAGCCGAAGGCAGTCGCTTAACCAACTGAGCCACCCAGGCGCCCCCAAGGAAGGATTTTTAAGTGGGTGTATTCAAAAATAGAAGAATTGCAATTCAGGACACACAAGCTATGGCAAACCATATGCAGGTACAGGAAGGACTTTAAGCAGTGGAATGCCACAAGCAGCTTTTCATTTTGAAGCTCAATCCGGGGGTAGTTTTCAGTGGCAGGACTAGAGATGGAAAAATCAGTCAAGAGGCTGTCCCGGTAATGCAAGCGGTCTGAACTGCGGCAGCGGATCTGTTCCATGGCTTTCCACGTCAGGGTCTTGGGCGGGGCACCCGGAGCTTCCATTTGCCTCCGAATTTTCTGGAACCGGGCGGCTTTTTTCTGTCGTTTCAGGGTGCTGGGGGAGAGAAGCCATGCGTGGGAGCAGACTGGGTGGCTGAAGAGCCTCGGGCTAAATCACAAAGAGCCCAGCCCTCTTCTCTTTGTTTGCAAGGGCAACCAGGCCATGTGTGTTGGCTCAGACCTGCTCCATACACCTCCCAAGAAATCTAATACCTAACACAGCCCGTAAGCATTGCGAACTTTCTAAACGGGTTATGAAATACGCCACTAGTGAAGAAAGCTGTGGTCCCAAAGGAGCCGCACGTCTGCCCCTGCGCCCCTGACAACGGAGAAGAAACAAGGGCTAAGGCGGATAGGGCGGCACGACGCCTGGCTCCAAGGGGGCGCGGCCTGTAGCGCAGGGGCGCTAAACCCTGCTTCAGGCTGAGGGGCCAGGGAAGGAGCCGGTACCTCTCCACCTCCTGCAGCTCCCGCTCCTCCGGCTCCCAGTCAGAATCGGGGTCCAGCTCGGGGCCGAGAGAGCCGGGGTCTGCCACCCCCCGGGTCGCGAACCCACAGCGAGCAACAGCAGCACGTACACGCACACCCAGCAAGAAGCTCAGAGTAACCGTCATGTCGACAACCAAACTCAAAATTGTTTTTAATTTAAGTGAATCAGCCAGGTAGAGGTCTGGATCAATTGGCAGATTTTTTTTTTCATCTCCTGGTAAAATGCAATTGCATGAGTCACAAATTTTAATTATTTGGTATTGAACATGCTTTAAACCTAAAGTCTGCAATATATAGCTGAAGGTAAGAGTTTGATTTTCCAATATCCCACTATTTCTTTATGTAGAATTTGGGCCTGATAGGGATTAATCTGGAACAAGAAATAGAAAAGGGAGATAAAGCTCTGAATTGTGTTAAGAGGGTAGATTGAAGGAAGCTTAGGCGAGACCTTGATAGTGGATGATTAAGCCATAGAAATACCTACATTTTGATAGTTGCTCCAAATGCTTTTCTCTTAAAAACAAACAACAATAACATGTGGATTTTCCCTAAAATATAAGATCCTGTATAGGTTGAACTGTGTCCCCCAAAACATATGTTGAGTCCTAACCCCTAGTACCTGTAAATATGATCTTATTTGGAAATAGGTTCTTTGCAGGTATAGTTAAGTTATAACAAGATCATACTGGGTTAGTATGGTCCCTAATCCAGTATGACTGGTGGCCTAATAAGAAGAGGAGAAGAGACACAGACAAAAAGAGAATGTCATGTAATGACAGAGACAGAGATTGGAGTCATGCTGCCATGAGTCAAATCATGCCAAGGACTTTTATCAACCATCAGAAAGGCATTAGACTGATTCTCCCTCTGAGCCTCCAGGAAAAAAAAAAAATCAACTCTACTTGATACCTCGATTTCAGATTTCTGTCTCCAGAATTATGAATAAATAAATATCTGTAGTTTTAAGCCATCCAGTTTGTGGTAGTTTGTGACAGCAGCCTTAGGAAACAAGTACAGATTTTGGTATTAATAGAAATGGGGTGCTGCTGTAACACACCGGAAACTGGGAAGGTGGCTTTGGAATTGGGTAATGGGTAAAGGCTGGAAAAATATTGAGGAACATGATAGAATAACTCTAGATTGCTCTGAAGCGATGGTCGGTAGATAGATGATGTTAAATGAAATTCTGGTGAGAGATCAGAACTAAGTGAAGAAAATGGCAAAGTTTCCATCTTCTTAGAAAGTACATATATTATCATGAATAGAATCTTAATAGAAATAGAATGTCAAAAATGCTTTTGGTGAGGTCTCAAATGAAAATAAGAACATGTTACTGGAAACTGGAAGAGGGTGATCCTTGTTATAAAGTTTTAATTTATTTATTTGAGAGAAAGAGTAAGAAAGAGTGAGCACAACCAGGTACAGGGGTAGAGGGAGAGGGAGAAATAGACTCCCCGCTGAGCAGGGAGCCCAATGCAGGGCTGGATCCCAGGACCCGGGGATCATGACCTGAGCCAAACGCAGAGGCTTAACCGACGGAGCCACCCAGGCGCCCCGATCCTTGTTAAAAAGTGGCACAAAACTTTGCCGAATTGTGTTCTGCTGTTGGGTGAAAAGCAAACCTTGCACGCAATGAATATGGATTCTTAGCTAAGGATATTTCTAAGCAGAGAGTTGAAGATGTTGCCCGTTATCCCTTACTGCTTATAATAATATGTGAGAGAAAATAGAAAAATTGAGGAAGGAACGATTAAAACAGAAGGAACCAGGACTTGATGATTTGGTAAATTCTCAGCCTATCCAAATTGAGGAGGGGGAGGACAAAAGTACTAAAGCTTGCTCTGGAGAGAACATCTGTGTGTGGATGGATAGATTAAGTATGTGATTCGAGGACCCAGTCAACAGTCTGGGCAGAAATATTGCTAGATTGAACTAAAAGGGGAAGAAAAAGGACAAAACAAAGGAAAGTTGTCAGGCTTCTGGGATTCTACAAGTTCAAAATGGTCCAATAGAAGGACTCAGCTTGTGAACATGTGCTGTCCTTCAAGAAAAGAAGAGAATGGCTTGGAGGGTGGTTCAGAGACCATCAGGGTTGCTACTATTGCCATAGGTCCAGAAGGCAAGCTCACCACGGAGCGCTGAGAAGCTGGGACTGCTGCTCACTCAGCCCAGAAGACAGAACACTGAGCCACAGAGTTTATTTTCAGAGGAAGAACCTCAGCTTCAGATCTAGTGGAATTTACCCTGCTGGATTTCAACTTGCTTTGGACCTGTATCCACCTTTTGCCTTTGAATTCCTCCCTTTTAAATTGGGAATGCCTTATGTATGCTTTTGGTGGAATGATTTGATTTAGATGATTTGGAAGATGAGATTTGGGACTTTTTGAGTTGATTATATGAGTCTTTGGACTTAGAGTGGATACTGTAATGGGTTAAAACTTTTGGGGAAACTGGGGTGGGGTAAATGTATTTTGCATGTAGTAAAGTCATGGATTTTGGAGAGCCAGAGGGTAGATGAATATGGATTTAATTGTTTCCCCCCCAAATACCTTGAAGTTATACACTCCAGTACATAAGAACGTGATCTTATTTGAAAATAGGGTCTTCTGAGGATGTAATCATGTTATGATGAGGTCATCCTGGGTTAGGGTGGAACCTAATCCGATATACTGGTGTCCTTATGAGAAAAAGAGTCCTCTATAAAGAGAGATTATACCATGTGACAACAAAGGAAGGATTGGAGTTACTGGCCACTAGCCAAAGAACACCAAGGATTGTCAGCAATTACCAGAGGCTAAGAAAGAGGTAATAGAACAGATTCTCCCTCTGAGACTCTAAGAAGACACCAACCCTGCCAACATCTTGATTTCACAATTTTGGACTCCAGAATAGTGAGACAATATATTTCTGCTGTTTTAAGCCACCCAGTCTGTGGTACTTTTCAAGGCACTTTTAGGAAATTAACACAAATGCACAGAACCTGTTGTTGGTGAATATAAACTCAAGGGGTGATTGCCCATCAAGAGCTCAATTACGATAAACATAAAATCACAATTAGCCCCTGAAATGGAGAATCCCTCAACAGAGCTTCAAGTTCTTTTATGTTAGACTCCAGATAACTAGCACACACTGACTGGTATAATGTAAGGAGGACAAAACTAAACACTTTCCATTTACTTTCAGCTTGTCTGTCTACTTTTTTTTTTTTAGCCAGATGGCTAAGTGATGGATGTGATCCATTTGTGGAGGACTGCTCCCTTTTATTCTATAGAAATTGACTAATTCTCCTGCAGAAATTGACAAAATATTTTACATTTACGTGTATAACATAGCAATCAATGAAAAAAATATGTTAGACTTTTAGATTTAATTTCTTGTGTGTAAAACTTCTGCAGAAGATTAGGATCCATAGGATTTCTCAACCCAAAACACATTCCTAAAAATGAGCAACAGTATTTTTCTCCTCTTTTCAAATGTAATGTTTTCATTTAGTATAGTGATTGTGCAGTCACATCTTGAGTTTTAAAACAAAGTGCATTCACTAACACCTAGCAAGCAATATGGGTTAAAAAAATAGTTAAATGTGAAAAAAAATGAAGTTGTTCTAATCCTAAAATAATAGCATCCCATGAATAGGATCTACTGAAGGGAAACCCCACAAATATGTTTCAGTTTATACTCCAACATATACAGAAATTTGCAAAGACTTTTGGTGAAATATAAACTAGGTAACTATGTATAAGAGCCTGAGTATATAATGGCTGACTCAAACCCTGGCTTGATCGTTTGCAAACATTATGCCAAAGTTCATAAGCACTCTGTCCCAAAGTTTTTCCATCTTAAAATGTGAAAATGATAGACTGATGTCATGGGATTGTTATGAACAGTAAATTAGTTATGTATGTAAAGCACTTAGGACAAGTACTGATACTTTAGTATAAAAATAATTCCAAAATTTATT
Organism: Eumetopias jubatus; assembly: GCF_037043125.1. NCBI lineage: Eukaryota > Metazoa > Chordata > Mammalia > Carnivora > Otariidae > Eumetopias > Eumetopias jubatus. Next base: position 157,012,478 of record NW_028274809.1, on the reverse strand, counting down.
AATCCCAAATATCTTTAACTTCCAATATTATTAAAATCACAATTTTAGCAAAGATATTAAATATTATGAAAAATTGTAAATAAAAACAACATATAAATTACCACTTAAATAATAATAAAATTATCAGCTGTGGTTTTCTTTCCCAAATATTTCAATTTATTTTTGATGCTGTTAATGATAGCAAAGTAAAGCTAAGTGTTTTTTTTTTTTTTTACATTCAAAAAGTGCAAAAGGTATTGTATTAAGGTGTAAAACGAAGTATTTGAACTTAATAACTTATAATCATATTATTAGCAATATAGTTAAATTCCATTCCTAGTCTTTATTACAAACTAAGAATAACAGATACTCTTTTTTTTTTTTCATTTTTACACTGGTCTACTTTTAAGGACAATCTAGTAACCTCTTAATGTTCTCCCTGTTATCCCATTTTCTATTCATACAGTATGAGCCCGAGTTCTCCAGAGAGACAAAACCCATAGGCAATAGAATATATATCTGCTCCTGTTCCCTATAAAATGGAATTTAGGAACAAAGGGCCAGTATTTTTCAAATTCCACATGATAATCTTTATTAAAATTGATTTGTCTTTTTTCCCCAAGAAGTCATTGCCTTTATGCAATAAGAGAAGATTATGAATGAAAGTTTAACAATATAAAGCAGCATACTGAGATGCATGTGTAAGGAGTACCAAGGAGTTCAGTGTGATGGAATTTATATTGTCCTTTGTTCTGATGGGAGAGGGGAGAGGAAAGGAGCCAAGAGATAAGACCTCCTATTAGTTAAGAAAAGTTAACAAATCCAGTGTCTAAACTTGTGGTTTAGCATAATATCTATTCTTTGTTCACCCCCTGGGTTTAATTCTGTCTCTGGGTTGGTCATAGATTTCTATTGTCAATGAAAATGTACAAATATTAGATAGGAGAACAAAGGTGCTAAATTTGGCAGTATAAGTGGGGATGGAAGAATAAACAATATTCACAAGTGTTGTGACTTTGTTATATTAACATTTGTTAAGTAGAGCCCTGAGATGTCCAATGGTGAGCCATTGTTCAACAAAAGACTTCAAGGCAGAGTGAAATAGAGAAGTTTGTAACTCACAGGTCCTGGAGGTGGTGTAAGACAAGCCTCCAGGAGCCCTGTAGAGAAATCAAAGCAGGATGCTGGCAGAGTGCTTTGGGGTTCCTGGGCTAAGGCTGGATTGGTCAATTCAAACCAAAAATAGTAGAGTTTTGCTAAGCTCTGCAGGGGTCTTACCTAAGAGGCACACAAACAGAGGGCCATGGGTGGCCGAGGAGAGTGCTGATCATGAGGGCTGTTGGAGTCCTGTTAGGAATTTACGTTTACCTGTGACCCTTACCTGGGGCATGTGCTACTGGCAGAAGGTGCCAGTGTCACTTCAAGTCCCCTTCAGGCTGCTTAGACACATAAAATGGATGTCGAGGCAGCAATATTATGGAGTAGTTTTGCTAAACTCTCAATGACGAGTTACTCAAAATATAGATTTAGCTGAGGTTTCTCAAGAGATGTAGAGGAAGATAGAGGAAAGGCTCAAAAAAAAAAAAAAAAAAAAAAAAACCGGAGTAAAGAAATAGGGATTCTATAAGAGGATGAGTTAAGTACATTCAGAAACAAGTTGATTGAATTGCATTCCATATGCCCAAGATGTTACAGAAGTGAATGCTGGTTGACAGAAAGATCAGGACAGAATGTCCATCAGTATAAGATTTGATAAAAATTGATTTGGATGTACTTGTGCCTCTGCTGAAATACCGTATACAGACAATTAAATGGATGTTAATGTGTCCTGTTTAATTAATTAGGAGCTCCTATAATTTAGGGACTATGATTTTTGCATCATAATTACCTGAGGGAATAAACACAGGGTCTAATTTTCAGTGAGGGAAGAATTAATAAGGAAATTGGATCGTATAACGTCATAGGGTACTCAAAAGTGGTGCAAAAAAGAAAGGGGTGTCTATGCCTTCAAGTACCATAATTTAGTTAATAAGGGTACAGTCTGCAATACAAAGGATCTGGCTTGACTACTATCCCTACCATTTACTTCCCATGAGAATTTATTAAAATTCCCAAGGCATAGTTTATCACCCAAAAAATGGATATTATGATAAAAGCTGCTTTCACCATTATCTCAAGGACTGAAGTATGTAAGACAAAGTATGAAGATGCTCAGTGGCAAAACATAAATGTTCAGCAAATGGATACTAAGGTTTTATACTGGTTTTCCTTTACACCTGGACTTTATGAGATTTTAAATAATTAACCTACATTTTATAACTTCTTATTTTATATGATATAATAAATTATTTTTATTTATCTTATTATATCTGTTTCAAAATTGTAATCCATCAACACTACAAGGAATAAGAAACTATGGCATATTCACTCAATGTTATACCATATGACAATTAGATAAGGGATTAAAACTACAAGTAAATGAGCACATTATGTTCAGTGAAAATAACTAGACACAAGGGGCACCTGGGTGGCTCAGTCATTAAGCGTCTGCCTTCGGCTCAGGTCATGATCCCAGGGTCTGGGGATTGAGCCCTGCATCAGGCTCCCTGCTCAGCGGGAAGCCTGCTTCTCCCTCTCCTTCTGCTCCCCCTGCTTGTGCGTGCTCTCTCTCTCTATCAAATAAATAAATAAAATCTTTAAAAAAAGACATAAATGAGTATATACTGAATAATCCCATTAATATAAACTATTTTAATATAACATGAAGGTCAAAACCAAAGCAAAATCAATCTATTCAATAGAAGTTAGGATAAAAGTTGCTATTGTGAGCATTAAAGGGCTTTCAGGGTTCGGCTATTTTTTTGTTTCTAGATCTGGATGCTATTCAGACAGGTCTGATCACTTTGTGAAAACTAACTGAACTGCATACTTAAGATTTGTACATATGGCCATAGGTATGTTATGCATTAAGAAAAAGTTGACATGAAACATGAACTTTATAAAATCATAGTATTGTTAAAAAAAAAAACCTGAGTAAAGAAATAGGGATTCTATAAGAGGATGAGTTAAGTACATTCAAAAACAAGTTGTTTGAATTGTATTCAATATGCCTAAGTATAAAAGAGCCCGCACATTTTAGAATGACCATGTCTTTAGCAGCATATTAACTTACATAATGGCATATTTGTCCATTTGTCCTTCTGATTTTTTTGTCAAAAGATTACTGAAAGTCAGAGATTCCCACTATTGAATGATGAGACAATGTGAGTGTCAAAATAAAAATGAGTCCATGCTCTGGTTTCTCTTCAGATCGCATAAATCTTTCACCTTTTACAAAATAAGAATGAGTCCAGCTGATTGAAACACATTCAAATATATAGATATATATTAATTCATATGATATTTAAATATATCTACTGAACATCATTACGTCTGCCATTATTGCATAAACTATTTGTGGTTAACTGAATAGTTTGAGGGAAAGTTCTTGATAATACATTCAAACGGAATGACAGACTTAGAAAATAACCATTTTAAAACTCTGAATAAAGTAATTTAAGCAACAATCAGTAATTGATAATAAAATCACTACTTGAAGCATTTATTAGGCCATTTGTAATAGATCAGGCTGTTAATAACTGAACATAATGATGAATTTTAACATCCTTAATAGTGGGTTTAAAATATATCTGTGCCTTTTGTTGTGGTTCCCAAAAACAGGCTTGCCAGAGTGATCCTAAATCTTTTAGAACTTCTATATTTCTCATTTTTTGAGATATAGTGAAAAAAGTGGGAACGACTAGCTACAACCAGAATGTGGAATTTTCTATAGGAAACATGTTTTTTTCAACAACAAACATTGCCTTAAAAAAAAGTTTTGTGTGTGTATGGTGGTGGGGATGATTATAAATTAGACTAAAAATGCATGACAAATGCTTGACAGTTTGAAGACATTTAGGGAAATTTTATTATGAACAGAGATGATGTTAGGGAATTGCTGTTACATTTATTAGCAGTTTTCATGACATTGCAGTCATGTAAAAAAGTAGTTTTTAAAATTTTGTAACATTACATACTGAAGTATTTATGGGTGAATGAAATGATAAGTTGGATTTGCTTTAAATTGCTAGAGCAAAGCAATGAAGAACTAAATAAACCCGTAGAAGCAAACCTACCTACCTACCAACATGCATACTAAATACTTAGCTGTATGGGTGAAATAAGGTTGGATTACAGGTATATTATGCACTTTCTACTTTTGTACTTTTGTGTTATTTGGTAAATTCAACAAATAACCGCATTTACCTTTGTTCAATCTTGAATAACCCAACACCTAGAAAAGTGACTGGCACATAACAGTCACTCAGTAAATATCTATGAATGGGTATTCATGTAATAAAGTACAGGCTTCCAGTTAGACAACACCGAGTTTGGTATTCAGCATCACCAGGTACTATCTAATCTTAAAAAAGTAGTTCCTCACTTAGGAGACTAGTTTTCTTTATGTATCAAAAGCAATAGCAATGCTTAACTTTAAGGGTTGTTAGGGAATTTAAATGAAATAATGCTTAGCAATGTACTTGGTATATAGGTTTGTTCATTCCTCCTTTCATATTCATTATCACTAGCAACATCATTATCTTCCAAATTTTACAGTATTATCATAAGGAGTAAACTATTTGTGTGTGTGACAATTAATAACCAATGAGTGAATATTATTTTCAATTTAGTTATAATTCACACTATGGCTTGCTAAGACATTTCTTGTGTGAATGATTCAGCAACTTGAAATTAAGTAATTCCTACCACACTTACTTCATGGAAACTATAACACAAACATAATACAAATATTTACCAGAATTATATTTATGTTTGGTATTTTTCCAAGTGGAGACAGTTTCTATAAGATTTAATTTTATTCATTAGATAAATTACTTTTAGGTACTCTGGTTGTATTTTAAGCCAATGTGCAAGAAAGACTATTGTTCTAAGTCTCCCAGAGAGAAAATTATAATTTTGGTTTATCTGAAGTATTTTTTTTAATTTTATTTATTTATTTGACACACACACACACACGCACACACACACACACACAGCACGAGACAAGCAGGGGATGCTGCAGGCAGAGGGAGAAGTGGGGCTCGATCCCAGGACCCCAGGATCATGACCCGAGCTGAAGGTAGATGCTTAACCGACTGAGCCACCCAGGCATCCCAATCTGAAGTATTTTTGAAAAATATAGAAGAAAGTAATAATAGGCTGAAAGATGGAAAGAATGTACATTGGGTCCAGGTTTAATATAACAATTTCTTCTAGAAATTTCAAAGAGACAAGAGGAAGGGAATTTGGTATTCTGAAGATGAAAATGATTGATCCATTTACTGTTAAAAATGAATTTAAGTCTAAATTGTTGGGGAACTTTCACAAAAAATATATATATATATTTTTAAAGATTTTATTTATTTATTTGACAGAGAGAGAGAGAGAGAGACAGAGTGAGCACAAGCAGGGGGGGTGGCAGGCAGAGGCAGAGGGAGAAGCAGGCTCCCCACAGAGAAGGGGGAGCCCAATGTGGGACTCGATCCCAGGACTCTGGGATCATGACCTGAGCCGAAGGCAGTTGCTTAACCAATTGAGCCACCCAGGCGCCCCATAAAATATACTTTTAATCAGTGTGAGGCACATGACCCACTATTTCTGTTAACAATAAAACACAAAGGATGTGAAATTCTATCATCATTGTGATAGTTTGAGTTTTTGCATACCACAATTAAAAAGATGTAATTTCACTATATTAGTTTGTTTGGGCTACTACAACAAAGTACCACAGATTTGCTGGATTAAACAACAGACATTTATTTCTTTACAGTTCTGGAGTCTAGAAGTCCAAGATGATAATGCCATCAAGGTTCATGTCTTGTGAGACCTTTCTCCATGGCTTTAAAGGGCTGTCTTCTCCCTTCCCCTCTCCCACAGTCCTAATCTCGCTTATAAGGACATCCATTTTACAGAACTGGGGCCACCTGAATTACCTCATTTAACTTTAACCATTATTTAAAGGCCCTATCTCCAAATACAGTTTACATTTTGAGGCACTGAAAGGACTTCAAAATAGGAATTGTAAAGGGACACAATGTAGCTCATGATAATCACTATTTTCTTGCCGCTATATCCTTCTTTCACCTTTAGATTTTTATGATTTATCTTTAATGTGAAAATGCTGATGTATGGTGATATTATCATTCATTATTTTGGGGAATTGTACCATAAAGAATAGTATCTGCGGGGCACCTGGGTGGCTCAGATGGTTAAGCATCTGCCTTCGGCTCAGATCATGATCCCAGGGTCCTGGGATCAAGCCCCAGATTGGGCTCCCTGCTCTGTGGGGAGCTTGCTTCTTCCTCTCTGTCGGCCTCTCTCCCTGCTCATGCTCTTCTCCCTCTCTGTATCTCTGTGTCTCAAATGAATAAATAAAATTTTAAAAATAAAAAGAACAGTATCTGCATTAATAAGCTCACTCTAGGCAAAGTAATCAGTTGTTATATTTGGTTATTAGTTTGAAAATATCAAAACCCCATGATCTCCATATTTGCATGATCTTTGTTGATAATTTCAGAGGGATTATTTATTAGTGAATATATATATATATATTTTTATTTATTTATTTGAGAGAGAGAATGAGAGAGAGTACAAGAGGGAAGAGGGTCAGAGGGAGAAGCAGACTCCCTGCTGAGCAGGGAGCCCGATGTGGGACTCGATCCCGGGACTCCAGGATCATGACCTGAGCCGAAGGCAGTCGCTTAACCAACTGAGCCACCCAGGCGCCCAGTGAATATATTTTGTGTTAAAAAATAATTTATTTCTGATTCAGTATTCTAATTTTTCTTGTTCTCTTTCCTGCATTTAATTAAAATAAAAGTGAATTAAATATATTTTCAAATAGTATGCATAATATAACCCTGCTTACTATTCCTAGCTACATGTATTCAATTGTTCATTGAAAATTTAAATCAGTGGTCAAATTTCTCGCTCTTTTAATGATGGTTTTGGTTTATTTTGAATTATCTTGTTTATTTTTGTATGACTTCTTTTGAAACATATGTCATAGAGACGATGGACTCTGAAAAACAAACTGAGGGTTCTAGAGGGGAGGGGGGAGGGGGATGGGTTAGCCTGGTGATGGGTATTAAAGAGGTCACGTTCTGTGTGGAGCACTGGGTGTTATGCACAAACAATGAATCATGGAACACTGCATCAAAAACTAATGATGTAATGTATGGTGATTAACATAACAATAAAACATTTAAAGGAAAAAAATGAAATCTGTAGGCCCATCATTTCTAAAATGAAAAAGAGACAGGAATTCTAATGATTCAATAATTCCTTTCATGAAAAAAATTGTAATTATTGTGCCTTGGACTCCCACTTAAAAAAAGCTTCATGTGACTTCCTTGAGAATAGTGTTGTATTTTTTTTTAGCATATTATACTTGCCAAGACTCCAGGAATTATCCTTTATAAACTACAGTATAATCTTTTATAAAACATTTCTAGCACCATTATAAATATACCCAAATTTTTCTAGAGTATAGGAGCCCACGAATATTGGTAGAATCACAGTACTGGTAGAAAAATAAATATCTTGATAACTTTACTGCTTCTCATACTGCACGGGCTCCACCTTTCTTAAAATTTCCTAAACAATTTTTAGTGTTCTCAGGAATTGCTCTTGTGTGCTTGTGAACTTATCTTCTTAGCTCATTTAAGGAGATCCTCAATTTTATTCTTTACCTAATGCGGTCTGTTGAGATGACTCATCTTAACCAACAATTCTGTGCTGAAATATCTAATCTTGCCAAAATATGCTAGTCACTCATTAGCTACTGGGATGTTGCCATAAAACCACCAAAGCATGATGCTCTTCGATGCTTTTTTCTGCTTCAGTTGTAGGCTGATTTACTTTATGCTCATAAAATGCATAATGTTCCTAATGCAGTGTCCTCTCTCCCAGAGCAGTTCTAAAAGGAAATATACCTTTCTTCCTCACTTGCTTCTACTGCACAGTTTAAAAATAAGTGTATATTATGTCCACAATGTTCTACTGAGATTAAATAAGCAACCCTTTGGTATCACTTGCTTTTCATTGTAATTCCTATTCTCTGAAGTCACATGAAATCATTAGCTGGGCGGGTTCTTCTAATAGGGAGTCCCCATACTGTATCAGTTACTCCAGGCTAGAAGCACTGGTCATATTACTATTGGATAAAATGTGTGTATTAACACTTTCTTCCTTCTTTTAAAAAGATTTATTTATTTATTTGAGACAGAGAGGGAACACATAAGGGGGGGGGCGCAGAGGGAGAGAGAGAATCTTAAGCAGGCTCCACGCCTAGCAAGGGAGCCTGTTGCGGAGCTTGTCTCAGGACTCTGAGATCGTGATCAGAGCCAAAATCAGGAGTTGGAAGCCCAACTGACTGAGCCACCCAGGCATCCCTCTTTCTTCTTTTTTAGTGAGTTCTCTCTCTGGTACCTCAGGTCATACCTTTTACAGAATCAATATTTTTTTAAATGTTGATAAACTGAATTAATTATTATCTCAATTATCTTCTCAGACTACTCATTTGTTTGCTTTATTATCTCCTTCTATCTTTAATTTTGGGGGCACCTTTATTATCTATTTTCATATGTGGCAGGTTAGAAATTTATCCTTTTATATAGTCTTCTGGATCAAAATCTTAATCACATCATTACGTAATCTATGTATCAGCAACTTATTTAAAGTGTCTATCGCTCAGAAATGGAAGATAAGGGGTGCCTGGGTGGCTGAGTCTTAAGCATCTGCCTTCGGCTCAGGTCATGATCCAAGGGTCCTTGGATCCAGCCTCACCTTAGGCTCCCTGCTCAGTAGAGAGCTTGCTTCTCCCTCTTTCTCTACCTGCCGCTCTGCCTACTTGTGCTCTTTCTCCATCTCTCTGTCAAATAAATAAAGTCTTAGAAAAAAAAGAAATGGAAGATAAACTAGTGCTGGATTCATTATAGTAAGTGTGATTATAACTTTGACAGTACTAGCAAATTTCTTAGGGCAATGATTAGTATAATAAATACTCGATAAATATTACATAGTATTAGTTTCTTATTTGATTAGCCAATTTGGATTCCCTTCTATGGATAATTTACCTTCTCCCTTAACTCAGCAATAACTATTACCATTACCCTTGGCTCTACTGTGCTTTTCAAAACAGAAGCTTAGACATATATGCGGGAAGTACTGAAAATTAAGCCATCCACAGGAGTTGAGTTTAAGTCTCCACTGCCACCAGAGTCGTATTTGATACAATTCTTTGGGTATACATTAAATCAGTTGAGGAAAGTGATAAGAAATCTCCCTTTCCAGATCCTTCATCCACCTTCTTCACATGTCTTTGCATCATGGGAATATCATAGCTTGGCAGTCTTTCCTGAGTCTCTGCTTTTATGCTTCATTCTTACCATTCTTATATGGTTTTTGCTTCCCAATGAAACTCTAAATTATTAGCTGAACATTCTTTGCCAGTGCGTTGTTCTTAAAATTAATGTTCAAGTCACAGAAGAGGGGAAAAAATATTTTTTTTTCAGTAGAAAGAAAAAATATGCAACAATGCCAGGGCAAAATAGTTTCTCAACTTGTATGTGAAAATTTTTTCTTTAGTAAAATGATGAGAATATAAGCTATAAAACTTCTAATTTCCAGTTCTTGGTATGTATACCATATGTTTACATTTTCTTTTCTCTATGATTCGATTTCCCTTACTCTATCTAGATGGCTTATTTATGTCAATACTAATGTATGACAAACTTTTGTATTATCACAATTAAGTTTTCACCCTTAGAGACTTTAGACAAAAACCAGGGAGCTTCCAACTCACAACAAATATCTTTGTCAAAGAACGTATCTACTTTTTTGAGGCTTATGCCCTACCCCTATTACCCAGAATCTCTCTCATCTGTATACCAAAGAGAAGCAAATTGGGTTGACATCCCTTTATTCATGATCTCATTTGACTAAATATCTAGAGTGCACTTTCCAATAATTTATTGTTGAAAATACATTAAATACAGCTAAAATCAAGAACAAGAAACAGCACATTTTGATCAGGATGTAGAGAAAAAGAACCCTCCTGCACTGTTGGTGGGTATGCAAAGTGGTGAGCCAGTGTGAAAACAGTATGGAGTTTCCTCAAAAAGTTAAAAATAGAACCACCCTAAGATCTGGTAATAACATGACTGGATATTTGCTTCAAAAATACAAAAACACAAATTCAAAGGAATACATGCACCACTATGTTAATTGCAGCATTATTTACAGTAGCCAAACTATGCAAGTAGCCCAAGTGCCCATTGACAGATGAATGGATAAAGATGTGGTATGTATGTATGTGTGTATATATATAAAGAATGAAATATAAATATAAATATATATATGAATGAAATCTTGCCATTTGCAATAACATGGATAGAACTAGATAAGTCAATCAGAGAAAGACAAATACCATATGATTTCACTCACATATGGAATTTAAGAAACAAACAAATGAGCAAGGGGAAAAAAGAGAGAGAGAGAGAGAGACAAACCAAGAAACAGACTCTTCACTATAGAGAACAAACCCCTCCCTCTAGAGGGGAAGTGGGTGGGGGCTGGGGGAAATAGGGAATGGGGATTAAAGAGTACACTTACCATGGTAAAAAACAGCAATGACAGCAAATGGCAATACTAAAAAAAAAAAAAAAGAAAAAAAAGAAAAAGAAAAGAAAAAAGAAAACATATTAAATATATTATCCATATGTTGAGTGTTATTTAACCCTTAATTTTAAAATAAAATTCCTTTCCAATTTAATTTTTTAAAATTTTTGAGTAACTTCAGATTTAAAGAGGCTGCAAAGATGGTATAGAGAGTTCCTGTACACTTAACACCCAGTTTCTCCTAATCCTTAACATCTTGCATACCATGGTACATTTAAAGCATTAAGAAATCAATACCAGTATATTACTATTAAGTAAGTTTCAGACTTAATTCAGATTTCACCAATTTTTCTGCTAATGTTCTCCCCCACCCTTGTTTTTCTCTTTCAGGATCCAATCCAAGTAAACATTGTACTCAGCCAACTTTTTCAAAGAACGCATTTTTCTTCATTTATCTTCCTTAGGGTCTTATAAACTTTATAAAAATGTAATAATCTGATTATATTAACTAACTTAACGCAAATGTATAGCAGGCATAAAGAGCATTCTTTTAACTCAGGGAAATGCGTCCCTGTCAGCAAAATAAATAACATGGAGGACAATCCTGCACTGTTAAAACAAAATGTTTAGTGATTCAGTTTCATAGAATCCTTTTTTAATATGCCTAGATAGTTGGAATGACTATGAACATTTTATAATACCGATTCCAAAAACATATGAAAATAATGCTCCTCAGTGGGAATAATATCCAGATCATGGTGTCTATGCTGGATTAATGCAAAATGTCAGGAGACATGTTATAAAATAGAAAAAAGCCTGCTGTCAAACTATGTCACTAAGACATAAATGGCCAAGTAATTTTTGCAAGCCTACTGAAATGATAGCTATTTCTTAGTAATAATAGTATTTAATTATATTATATTTTAATATTTAATTGCATGAACTTCATTGGAAAGAGGTACATCTAAATTCACATACCTTACTTTCATTCACGATACTGTTTATCTTAATTTATCATTGCTGTTTACTGCTATGCTTCAGTTATAAGAGAAGGTCAAACAGTCCTCCTCAGGGCATTTCAATCTCTGGCAACAATTTTTATTTGCTGATCATAAATGTACTTTAGATTTCTGCATTGTTATTCTATGTAATAATGTCAAGGACAAACATTCTGAAGCATGTCTAATAACATTGAGATCCATTTTCTTTCCACTACAATTCAGCACTCCATTAAATTTAAAGACAACTGAACAATTCTTTAGCTTGGTAGGGGGTATTAGATTTTCTGCAAAATATTTTGTTTTTGTTTTCTAATTGTCCTCATTCTTAGTTTGGAGAATATCTGTGCCTAGAATAACATGAAGTGTAAGAGAAGAGTCTAGTGAAAGAAAAAAATTCTATATTTTCTATGCTATCATTATTCTTAATCCTGCTGAAGCAATAAGGAAGCATAATGATTCTGAATGTAAATGATGCATGAATTAAATGAGAAAAATTGTAATAATTTAGAATAGGTAACCTGTTAAAAACAAGACAACAGACACAAAATGGAGTCATTTATGCTAAACCCCATGATGCCAAATTGAGACTTAATTACAGTTTTGGCTCTCCTCAAAATGGAATCTTACACTAGTCAGTCAGGAATTGCCTGATCATCATTATCAGTTAGGTAATCTGCCAGAAGGACCCTGCAATCTCCTAAAGGAAAATAACCTTGTAATAACCAACCCACTTTTCTTGCCTACTAAAACTTCCTTCTGCTATAAAAGTGTTTCATTTTGTATAGCTCCTCAGAGCTCCCTTCTATCTGCTAGATTGGTTCATGAATTGTTGAATAAAGCCAATAAGATCTTTAAGATTTACCTAGTTGATTTTGTATTTTTTACACAAAACTATATGCTATATTCTTGTTAAAAACATTTCCTTATGGTGTACACCATTTTTAAGAGGTCACTTAGAAAATGTACAATAAAGGGCTCCTGAGTGCCAAGACAGTTAAGCGTCCAACTCTTTTTTTTTTCTTCATGCTTCTTTACTAAGATCTACCCACCTAACAACCATGAGAACATTCATAAGTGAGGAAACATTTTTCATTTCCCTGCTACACATATTAAAACAAACCCAATTTATAGCCTTGTTTTAAACTTCTTTCCAAAAGCCTAGGAAAGAATATTTTCAAATACCTGGTCCTCCAAGTGGATGTTTAATCGTTTTAATGATTGCTTCTAAATCTGCTTTTATAAATGATGAGTGTGTGTGCATGATAAAAGGAAGCCGATCCTATGGCTCTGTATGTACGTTGGCCAGAGGAAACAATATTTTCCAGATATTTACAACAGGTACAGTCTACACTGAATTACTTTTTCATTTTGTGTGGGAGACACGTTAGCTTTTTCATCAGTGCTGTGCCAAGATTCAAAGAAAATGACTATAGGAAGAACCATTAGCCCTTAGTAGAAGAACAGCACCTCAATATTTTATATTTTGCCTCACGCCTCAAACAGGCAATTCTATAAAGGACATGCCTACCAAATAATTGGTTAGAGGGTGGGAATCTTTTTTTTATTTTTTTATTGTTATGTTAATCACCATGCATTACATCATTAGTTTTTGATGTAGTGTTCCATGATTCATTGTTTGTTCATAACACCCAGTGCTCCATGCAGAACGTGCCCTCTTTAATACCCATCACCAGGCTAACGCATCCCCCCACCCTCCTCCCCTCTAGAACCCTCAGTTTGTTTTTCAGAGTCCATCGTCTCTCATGGTTCGTCTCCCCCACCAACTTACTCCCCTTCATTCTTCCCCTCCTGCTATCTTCTTCTTTTTCTTTTTTCTTAACATATCTTGCATTATTTGTTTCAGAAGTACAGATTTGTGATTAAACAGTCTTGCACAATTCACAACGTTCACCATAGCACATACCCTCCCCAATGTCTATCACCCAGCCACCCCATCCCTCCCACCCCCACCACTCCAGCAACACTCAGTTTGTTTTCTAAGATTAAGAATTCCTCATATCAGTGAGGTCATATGATACATGTCTTTCTCTGATTGACTTATTTCACTCAGCATAACACCCTCCAGTTCCATCCACGTCGTTGCAAATGGCAAGATCTCATTCATTTTGATGGCTGTATAATATTCCATTGTGTATATATACCACATCTTCTTTATCCATTCATCTGTCGATGGACATCTTGGCTCTTTCCACAGTTTGGCTATTGTGGACATTGCTGCTATAAACATTGGGGTGCACGTACCCCTTCGGATCCCTACATTTGTATCTTTGGGGTAATTACCCAGTAGTGCAATTGCTGGATCGTATGGTAGCTCTATTTTCAACTGTTTGAGGAATCTCCATACTGTTTTCCAGAGTGGTTGCACCAGCTTGCATTCCCACCAACAGTGTAGGAGGGTTCCCCTTTCTCCATATCCCCCCAACATCTGTCGTTTCCTGACTTGTTAATTTTAGCCATTCTGACTGGTGTGAGGTAAGCGTCCAACTCTTAGCTTCAGCTCAGGTCATGATCTCAGAGTCATGAGATTGAGCCACACATCTGGATAAGCACTCAGCACAAAGTCTGCTTGTGCCTCTCCCACTACTCCTCCCCCAAATTGTGCTCTCTCTCTCTCAAAAAAAAAAAAAAAAAGTTAAAAAAAAGAAAATGTACAATAAATCCCTAAGAGCTGCTCATTTGTACTTAAGCCAAATACATTCACTACTGTGCTTTTTTGTAACAGATCAATAGACTATGTATCTCTCATGATAAAACCTGTGCTTTTACTTGCATCCACATAGCAGTCCTTCAAAAGTTTTTTTTTTAAGGTTTTATTTATTCATTTGAGGCACAGAGATACAGAGAGAGAGAGAGAGAGAGCATGAGTAGGGGGAGAAGCAGAGGGAAAGAAAGAAGCGGGCTCCCCGCCGAGCCAGGAGCCCGAGTTGGGGCTCAATCCCAGGACCCTGGGATCATGACCTGAGCCAAAGGCAGACGCTTAACCATCTGAGCCACCCAGGCCTCCCAAAAGGTATTTTCTGAACAAATAATTTAATTAAAGCTCCAATATGGAATCCTTTGGGGGAAATATTTCAACTTTTTGTGTGTGTTTTATTCTATTTTGAAATATTTTTTGAAACATACAGTGGATATTAACCATTTTCTCTCATTCATATCGAAAATACTTTCTTCCTTTCTAAAATTATCTTATTATTTTTTGCGGTATTTATTTTGCCGTATAAATTTGCTAAATTTTAACACATTCAAACATTTTAGTCTTATCTTATGGATTTACATTTCCCCATAGTCAACTTATAAAAATTAAAATTTTTTTTAAAGATTTATTTATTATTTATTTTGAGAGAGTGAGAATGAGAGAGAGAGAGTACATGAGAGTGGGGAGGGTCAGAGGGAGAAGCAGACTCCCTGCTGAGCAGGAAGCCCGATGCGGGACTCGATCCCGGGACTCCAGGATCATGACCTGAGCCGAAGGCAGTCGCTTAACCGACTGAGCCACCCAGGCGCCCAAAAATTAAAAATTTTTGATGCATTTTCAAGTATTATTGTTTTTTTTTATTTTTTTAAAGATTTTATTTATTTATTTGAGAGAGAGAGAGAGAATGAGAGATAGAAAGCACGAGAGGGAAGAGGGTCAGAGGGAGAAGCAGACTCCCTGCTGAGCAGGAAGCCCGATGTGGGACTCGATCCCAGGACTCCAGGATCATGACCTGAGCCGAAAGCAGTCGCTTAACCAACTGAGCCACCCAGGTGCCCCAAAATTAAAAATTTTTAATGCATTTTCAAGCATTATTGTTTAATGTGCAGTCTGAAGTAAGACTTTGGTGTCAGATTTCCCCCCACTTATACTTACTAGTCACACAATCTATTCCTCTGTGTCCTTATCTTCTCATACTTATATTTTTATTATTTGGATATTTGTGTATAATTTAAGATCTCTAAAGTTATGTTTATATTTTAAAAGACTTTCAATTCCCTTAACACATTTGTTTGAATTATTCATCATTCTACCAAAGATTTAAAAGTTCTCTTTTATCAAAACTGAAATTCCATCTATAAATTGGTTTATTTCTGCATTATATATTTTATTCCATTGATCTGTTTATAGATGTCATTTATGTATAGTTTTAATTACTTTAAGCTAGGAATCTTGATGTCTAGATGTTCAAGTCATTCAACATTCCAAATATCTCCTTCTGCTATCTCTGTCCCTCTCTCCTTCCATTACTAAAATTAGATTAGTTTATTAACAGTTATCTTCTAAATAAAATTTAAAAATAACTTACCAAAATATTGGAACTTCAACAAAATATGATGGAGTTTATAGGCTAATTTAAAAAGAAATGTCAACTCTACTATATTGATTCATTCAAAACCCAAGTATGTCACGTATTTATTGATTCATGTTTTCTTTTGCATATTCTAGTAAAAATGTCATTGCTTTCTTAATATATGGTCTGGTTCATTTAAAAATAAATTTATACTTTTAGTTGCTATTTTAATGGGATATATTAAGATGTTAAATGAATTTCAATAAACTGATCCTTAAAATAAAAGTAAACTTGATGTCTCCATTGACCATCACCCAAAATTCATGCCACCTTCATAGATATAAACACTATCCTCATTGCAGTACACACATGCTCTACACTTGGTATTTTTCAAAGTGTGTGTGATATTATAATGCCATTATCATCTACAACTTACTTTTTTACTCAGCTATCAGACTCATTTATCAGTCTTTGTATAATTTGGATGAGCTGCTCTTTATTTAACTAATTATTAAGAAAATTGATCCTGTTCTGAGTAAATATGCCTACATTTTCTCTTGGCAACTATTCTTCAAATCAAAGTTGGTGTGCTTTACATCTCATTTTCTCAGCTAGATCTAGATGTAAGCATATTACATCAGTCTAGCCATTCAGAGTGTCGTGCAGTGTTGATCACAAATATTCAGAACCAATGATGTGCAACAAAGTCTGCTTGAGCCTCTCAGGGCACAGGGAGAAGCGTTTGTCCTTTCCCTTCTGTAATTCAATCCGAGAGGAAGTAGGTAGGGGTTATTAGCAGTCCTTTGCCTACCAATCACTTGATATTTGACGACACATACCGTAGAAAGGAAAGACCTGAGACATGGATAAAGACAAAAGCTGTAGTATTTTTTAAATTTTATGCTTATGAGAAGAAAAGAACAACCTATTTGTTTACAACACTTTAACCAACCTGTATAAAAATATGAGGACACTGATGCAAGCATGACCAACATAAAGGACACTGTTTTTTGGTTTTTCATGTGCATTCTGAGGTGTCTATTATTTCAGGAATCTTAAAGGAGAAAATCAACAAGATGCTATTGTTAATAAAAGCAGATTTCTGGCCTTAGTCCTATTAGCAAGGAAGATCTAATGGGAAAAAGCAGAAACGACTGAATTTGGGATCCATGTTTTAGTAGATGGTTTTCTAATCTGTATTTTTTGCACCTAATTCTTTTCTTTAAGTCATATAATCACACACATTTGATAAATGAAATCACTTCTTGACTCTGTCTCTAAAGTAAATATAAAATTTCCCCAAATACCCAGATTTATTAAGGTAATGAGATGTATTGACATTTAAAAAGTATTATCAAGGGGCACCTGGGTGGCTCAGTCAGTTAGGCATCTGCCTTCAGCTCAGGTCATGATCTCAGGGTCCTGGAATCAAGTCCTGAGTTGGGCTCTCTGTTCAGCAAGGAACCTGCTTCTCCCTCTGACTCTCCTTCCCTCCCTCTCTCTCTCAAAACAAACAAATAAAAATGTATTGTCAAGGGTAAAACATAATCCTAGGTTTCTAATTCCTACTCTAGTATGATGAAAATACATATTGTATTTTATGAAACTTGATTTCATAAATTAAAGCTCAATCATTAAAACATTATTTTCATTATGGTTTTTGTTACCATTAGTCATAATTCAGGGAATGTCTTAGGTGATTTTGCTGGAATACAAGGCAAAGTAATGAAAGGCCGCCAGAGGTAATACATGCACTACTGAAAAAGTTTTTATTGTTTCTACTTTCATATTCAAGGCAAACAGTATATGTGTGTGTATGTGTGTGTGTGTGTGTGTGTGTGTGTGTGTGTGTGTGTGTGTGTGTATAAAGTTAACTGAAATGAAAATATGAAAACAATGTTAAAGGAAAAATTGCTCCGGACAAATTTAAATAGACAAAAAAAACTTTATTCAAGGTTTTTGCTTTCAAACAAAGGGTTGAAAAGCTGATGTAGGGAGGTTGTAGGACATTTCTGTTTGCCAGTTGCCTTTGCACAAAGAAAAGGCAAGCTTTGTCATATCTCTATGACAGGAGTTACTTTTAAAACTGGAGAAAGCCAGAAGTTAGGCTTCTGCCCTCCTACAAAAACTGGGAGAGAAAGACATCATCTTCCTTAATGATTACTCTTCAAAAGGGTGGTTCCCAGGACCCCATAAAAGACAGGTGTTCAGGGGTTGTAAACAGGCAACACCTGTTACTCTGGAAAAATTTCTCCTGTTTCTAAATATACCATAGTTTAGGGAGACTTGCAGGAGAACAGGCCTAACTTTTTTTATTAGAAGAGGTTTTATAAATTTATCAGCAAGTACACTAGGCAATTATTACCGTTAAGAGTTTTCACTAATCCTGTTTTGAATTGTAATTCTATTACTTCTCGTTATGCAAGCTTAGGGAAATTTATAGCACATACCTAGACCTTAGTTTCCTTTTTAGTAAAACTACCTAATTTTTAGGGTTCAGGCACGAATTTAAATAGACAATTTGAGCAGTGATTAGTTTACTATGTAGCATACAGTACATTTTCACTATTGATGTTTTTATTTCAAAGAACACTTATGATTCTTTCCAAAATTTGGGGGCTGATAAGAGTGAATAATCTATAATGTCTATGAAAAAAATCACATACCTCAAATTCTAACTATTTCTAACATCGGAAACAAAAGTGACTTCTCTATATGTATCTGGTGAAAATAACTGCACGTTCAGTTTTTCACAACTGAAAGTCCAAATAGTGCCAAGGATGAAACTCACCACAGACTGGTTAGCTTCTTCAAAAAGCTTGTTGCCAACAGGGTTTTTTCTCAGAACTTAAAAAGTCCATATATACAATAAAATAAATTTGTTGTTATAGCCTCTGATCTATGTTTTGGTGCCCACCTGGATAAATAAAAAGTCCCTGCTCACAATAAGCTCTCAGTCTACTGGTTTAATTCATAAACATAGGCACCTATTACAATGACCTGAAAAGTAACTCCCACATCAGAAATGATCAAATCAGAATCTTATAAGAAGGGACACTTGGGTGGCTCAGTTGGTTAAGTGTCTGCCTTCGGTTCAGGTCATAATCCCCGGGTCCTGGGATAGAGTCCCTCATCGGGCTCCCTGCTCTGTGGGGAGCCTGCTTCTCCCTCTGCCTGCCACTCCCCTTGCTTGTGCTCTCTCTCTCTCTCTGACAAATAAATAATAAAATCTTTTTAAAAAAATCTTATAAGGAAGTGTATGGCATCAGTATTTTGGTATTGTTTAAAAAGATCCTGAGGAAATTTTATTTATTGAGGCTGGGACTAGATGGATGATTTCAGAGACTACAGTTTTAAAAAAACAGGGGGTCTGCTGCATTTACACCAAAAAAATTTATTATTCAATATATAGGACTAGCTAAAGTGCATATTTACAAAACTGGGATTTCTCTTAAAATGTACCTAGTAAAAGAAAGAAACCATGTAAGTAATATTTAGCATTCAAAAGGAGTTGCCAGATTCATTTGAGATTTATAAGGAATGATACTTCAGAAAATTCTATTTCAGATTTAGACATGCTATATATTTTGAGAATTGGGATAGGAAGTAAATCTGCCTTGTCCTGCTCTTTGATAAAATGCCAAAAAATACATACAATGATTTCTTTACTAATTGAAGCTTAAATGATCTAATGAGTTGCCTATCCATGGACCATTTGAGAATTGTTCTTCACATTCTTTCATTTAAATTTTTACCCAAACTGTTTAGTTTGATAGATTTTTCCTTAGTTCTAACAATTGCTAGGATGTGTACTACTAGGATGTAGTAGTACATCATAGCTACTGATAACAGATCTGGAATCATAACTGAAGGAATGACTGTTCTATCATCAACAGAAAAAAGTATATAAGCACTTATTGATCATTTTAAATTGGCATCTCAAAGATGAGACATCAATGCCAATCATAAATTGTGAGCATTTTTGAAATTAATCATTCATTCTGCTTGTACTCCAGATATTTCTCAGAAATTAATATCTTAAGTAAGTTGATTTAGTAAAAATGTAATGAATACTTGATCCCTTATTCCCAAAACACCTATATTACTGAACATCTCAGAACTGAGACTTATAGAAGTAGTCAATAGATTACATAGTTTAATCTAAGTTAATTTTGTCCATTCTACAAATATATTTAAAGGATAATATTTTTGAAATTATATCTTTGATTTCAGTGAAGTTACTTAGCAAAGTCAGAGGCCATCATGCTGTAAGTTCTTTGTGTCTCTTTTTGAATAATAATATTGTATAACCAAATAAAGTCAGTGAAGTGTATACAATTATATTATCTAATGCTGTTTGTGATGCTTTAACACATGCTTCCTGGGAGCTAAAGAAAAATGTGTCCTCATTGTAGGAGTAATAAACACTGGCAATTATGCATAATTATGGAGATTAAGTTCCAATTAAGGCTCAATTTCAATAGTATCCCTAACCACAATTTTTTTCAAGTTTTTAGTGACATGAAAGAAGATCAAGATACTAATCCTCAAGATACTAATCTCTATTATGGTTAAAGATAAAATAAGTTTGATTAGGGAGTTCTGCATGTATTCCTGTATTCTAGCAGCATGGCTGGTTCAAGAGCATATCTACACTTGTATTAGTGTTTGCACAGTTAGTTCTAGTAGAATTTCAGAGCCCAGAAAGAGTTTTTATATCTCCAAACTACATTTACCACTTGAAAATATGCCGAAGAATCAGTTGTCCTTCTGGTTTACCTGCAAAAGTATGTCAGTTGCAATGTTGCCCAAAAGGCTTAAGAATATTTTCAGCTTAAACCTAATATTATCCTTTCAGAACACCAATGAACGTCTTTGTATTTTATATTGGTAATAAAAATAACATGATGACACAAAACAACATAAGAAAATGTATGGTACATCATTCCACTAAGGAGAAAGGAAAATAAAGTTATTTCCTTGTTTGCTTAAAAAAACAGCAGGAAACCTAAATATGTTTGCTATTTTCATGTAAATCATTGCTGGAAATATCAAAATAGTATAATGATTTACATATTGTGATCTAAATTATTTTGTAAGTATTGGCTGTCTATTATACTACACCTTATTTATATAAACACTATTACGGTCATTATAGACATTATATTTTAATAAATTAACTTTTGTATACTTATTATGTTTTAGGCACTGTGCTAAATTGCTCTGCATATCTCCCTATTAAGTAACTGCTACTATTATCATTTTTTACAAGTGAGGAAACCATGACATATAGAGTTTAAATAACTTGACCAATACAACACAGCTAGTGAGTGGTATAGCTGGGTTTTAAACCCATGTAATGGTCTTGCTTGCTTAACAAATTGCCTTATTCAGAGTGAGCAACCATATTGATTTAAATGTAAACATCTATTTAACTTTCTGTTACAATATTCTTTAAGCAGAAAGGGAATAGAAAGGGCTACACTATATGTTCCATAGACATGCCCAAACTTCACTCAATATTTAGAACTTGTCTAAGGAGAAAATAAATTAATTATAATGAATTGTCTACCTGGGGTTCTATGATCAGAACCACCTTTATAGCAAAAGGTATTTCTTGGTCTGCTTCTAACACCCTTTTCACTCCACTTTCTTACTTTTTTTTTAAGATTTTATTTATTTATTTGACAGAGAGAGAGAAAGAGCACACACAGGGGAAGTGGCAGACAGAGGGAGAGGGAGAAGTAGACTCCCCGCTGAGCAGGGAGCCAGATGTGGGAATCGATCCCAGGACCCTGGGATCATGACCTGAGATGAAGGCAGATGCTTAACCAACTGAGCCACCAGGTGCCCCTCTACTTTCTTATTGTTTCCTTACACAGATTACTCCCCTTTGCCTATCACATGTACATACACATATCAACATAACACATTATCAACAAAAACATGGTTCGAAGCACAGGATAAATGCAAAAGAAAATGAAAATATTTAAATAAGAGAGTTGGAAGGATTCACAATTCTCTTTTCATAGACCCAGGTTAAGAGAATTATCTTCTGCCATAGTCTGACATTTATTTAATAAAAAAAAGTAAGGTATATTGTTCCTTTTATTAAAACAATTATGTTTTCTCCTTAATGGAAACATACTGGAAAATAGCAAAGGAAATAAAAATTATATCTTCTTTATTTTTCCTGATGAATTTTTAAACTGTGAAGACATGTAAGTATATGCCACTCATAGCATATAGCAGTCAAGAAAATTGAACGTTTACACGGTAAAAAATTAATTAATTAACAAATGTTATAACATAGAAACTGACACTTCCTAAACAACATAAAGCCAATTATTCTACAATAGTAGGCATTTTGAAGTGCCTTTCAGGAATACATTAAGTCTAGGACATAGTAGGATACCAAACAGAATCAATTATCTAGTAGCAATTGAAGTTAACAGATATGTGGAACAGATAGGGTTCATGCTTAATGGTCATCATTTTGTTTCAGTGCATTTTCTAATAATGGAATGAAAATAAAAGAGGGGTGTGTTATGGACTCAATGCTTGTGTCCCCTTTCAATTCACATGTTGATGCCCAAACCCACAATATGAAGATATTCAGAGATGGGACCTTTAGAAGATAATTAAGGTTGGATTAGGTCATGAGGTGAGGCCCTCATGATGAAATTAGTGGTCTTATAAAAAGAGACTAGATGAAAGGCCATGTGAGAATGCAGCAAGGAGGTGGCCACCTACAATCCAGAGAACTCTCACCAGACACTGATCCTGCTCACACATTGATCTTGAACTTCTAAGACCTGTGAGACCTTCTAGAACTGCAAGAAAAAAATTTCCATTGTTTAAGCCAACCAGTCTTACATTATTTTGTTATGACAAATTGAGCAAACTAAGACAGGGTGGTACAGTAAAGTTCAAGATTTTATAAAAATGCATTAATTTGGCTCTCACATTGAACTGATAGTAAGGCAGGGTGTAAAATCTTATGTGGGAAAAACATTTCCTTGTGGGAATGTTTCAATGTCTTATAGCTTCCACTGTCATTGGCATGAAGATCCATGGCTTTCTGATTTTTTTTATTCTTTATGTGAATAAATATTTGTTATGATTATATTTTTCTTACCAGAAGCTCACAGAAATTTCTTTTATTTCATTCTTCTATGCCCAGTGGATGTTCCTTCTTGTAAATCTATTTTAAAAATTGTGTTATTACTCAGTGATGATTTCTTTGAATTTGGAAAATGTACATATTCTGTTGAACTTTACTTAATTATCTATTGGATGACTTATTTTCCTTTTGTTTGCTCTATTCTCTCACTATGGGATAACTCTTTTTAAAATATTGTTACTTCTGAACTGTTTTAATAACTTTATAGCTAATCTTAATAGGTATTAACAAAATTTTGATTTGATCATAATAAAGTAATATAGCATTTTACAGAGTATGTTTTATGAAATGTGAAGACTCAAACTCAAATGTGAGTTTTTAATGGGAATTATACAAAACAAAAGATTCAGAGTCCATGTTAGCTTGGGAAATGTGTCGCTGAACGAAATAATCACATCTCTAACTACAGATACTATCAGAATATTTAGGATACCATGTAATTTTTGTATGCTATAAAACATATACCTAAACAAACAAACAAAAACATATACCTATGAAAAATGTTTCCTTGAGAGGATATCTCACAAAACTAGTTCTTAATAGTAAAACATGGATCTAATGAGATCACCTTCACTTTTCTATATGCCTTCAGAAAGCTTTCAATATAAAACACCATCAATTTAAAATTAGCTTTAAATATACAAAAAAAGGATATACTTTAAAATAAGAATAACTTAATTATTCAACTCAAAGGAATGATATATTCTGCTTCAGAATAAAAAGAAAAAGGAAAACAACAAACCTGACTGAAATAGCACATGGAGAGACTAACAACTCATTTGTTTAATAAACATTTAGTGGAAAACCAATGGGCTAAGTTATCAGACTCTAGAGAGCAAATATAGTCCACCACCTGAAGGAGTTCATAGTATGCTATCAGGCAAATCCCCAGTGATCATCCTAGTTTATACATGGTGTTTGTGGCACAAATATTTTTCTGAGCTCATAGAGGCAGACACCAACTTAGACTCGCTAAGTGACTCCGATTAATAATAAGTTTGTTGAGGCGATAATATCTAAATTTTGAACTGTGATTTCGCCTTTGTGTGTGAATGAAGAAGAAGATGGGAATGGAGCATGTAGATCTTTTACTCAGAATGAGAACTCCTTATCACATTAAATTTGGTCTGGAGACTTAGCTAAAATTTACTGTTCTTTTTTCTAGTCTACTTTTATAGCAAATACCCTCATCACTACGGAGAAGAGTTTTTGTTTTTGTTATTTTGTTTGCTTGTTTTGCTTTTTTCCCCCTCAGATAAGCAGTACTCAACATCCTGAAGTAGAACAGAGTTAAATGCAGATGTTCAAGTACCTTACTGGTTCAAAAGCAAACTTACAGCAATTTATGTATGGTGCTATTGAAGCTATTTAGAGTTCATTGGCTAATTGCTTTCATTCTGTACTTGTGGTAATATATTCGTTAACTAAAGTTAAAGATTAACAGTTTATTTCCTATATATCAGGAAAAAATAATTAGTACTGTTTTGTTTTAAAAATAGAAAATTCTTCAAAAAGTCCAAATTAAAAGCCTTGTTATCTGTTCAAAGATATTGTAAAAATGATAATTTACAACACTCCCCATATTCACTTATAGAAGCCTCAGAATATATCTTTTTCAATATAGGTTTTCAACAAAAGGTACAATTCTGTCCTAACATCTGAAAATGTTTCACTTCAAAGATGTATCAGGTACAGTCTCTCTGCCTGACCATGTTGTTATACTCAGCAGCTGGTTCTGTCAAAGTATAGTGAATTATGAAATTTCCATTTTTTAGTTCCCTTTTCCTGTTCTTTCACTACAGATCAGGGAACATTGGTTTGGAAGTGCCAATCAATCACATCAAACACCTTTATTGAATAATTTATTTGTCTTTCCCAACCATGATTTGTTGTTGTTATTTAAATGTCTTCCCTGATAATCACTGTTATGAACTCTACAGATAAACTTTATTTGTAAGAATATGTGAAACATAATAGTTTTATACAAATTAAGAGAAATGATTTTTATGATGTGAAGTGTAGTATTTCTTGGAGGGAAAGGAATATTTGGAGGCATGCTATTGATTTATTGAGGTCATTAGAGTAATGAAATAACCATTGAAGAATCCATTATCTTTATATTTTATGCAGTTATGGGGGTACACAGATTAGCTTTATGACTTGGAAAATGTTTCATAATGCAGCATCAAGAAAATAGACTTATTTAAGACATTTTAATATGTCTTTGATATATCCCTTGCTGTTTAAACCAAGCAAAATTTTGAGTAAGTGAATTACATTTGTAAAGTAAAAAGACCAAATTAAATCTTCATTGGATTAAGATTACTTATTCAGGAAATTACATTTCTCAAGGCATGAGGCATAGCAGGGAGAAAGGTTTTATTTGTTGTAGACTTTCATTACTAGATCAGAATATCTAATGTTGAAAAATATATTCAGTAAATTCAAATTCATTTACATACTCTTTATTCTTAAATATTCCAAAGACAGTCATGTGTCTAGACTAAAGAAGATCTAGTAAAAGTCTCATATAATAATCCTTGAGTCTTTTGCTTTTTCATATTACTATTTACTCCTCATCTTGGGGCTTATTTGAAGCCAGAAGGGCAGAGCAGCATGGTTTCTCAGGCCTATAGTTCTTCTCATTCTGACAAATCAATATAAAATGTGAGCCTTAAACCTGATATTATCAACCACATTTTCTCAGTTTCACAGCAGGAAATAAAGTTATTTCAGAATCCAGGGCATCAAATGCGTAAGTGTTTATAGTAACATAATTTTGCCAGGCAAAATACTGAACTATTATTTTCTCATAATACTGTGGCTTAAAATAGTTGATTCGATGTTTTTGTAAGAATATGCTGTAAAGTATATATCAGCATGAATATATACTTTTTGTATACATACTAGTCAACAATATCTATTATTTGAATGTAGGTCAGTCTAGTGCAAACTGTAAAAGAAGTAAAAATATGTTTTCAATACTTTACCTTTAATGGTAATATTGTTTATTCTATTTTTATTCACATCTTTTTTTTTAAAGATTTTGTTTATTTATTTGAGAGAGAGAGAATGAGAGATAGAGAGCACAAGAGGGAAGAGGGTCAGTGGGAGAAGCAGACTCCCTGCTGAGCAGGGAGCCTGATGTGGGACTCGATCCCGGGACTCCAGGATTATGACCTGAGCCAAAGGCAGTCGCTTAACCAACTGAGCCACCCAGGCGCCCTTATTCACATCTTTTCTGACCCTTAGCATCCAGCGCTATTGTAGACTCTAGCCTATTTGGTATTATTAAAACTCAACTAAGAAATCATTTGTATGAATTTTTAATAAAATGACCTCATTTTTGGTACAATTTCATTAAATTAAGGAGATATTTGATACTGAGTGGTTTTCTTTTATCCATATCACACTACAGCGATCATTATTTATAATGTATGTTCTAATTTGTAAAGCTCAATGTATGATTGTTAAAGTTTAAGGACTAGGTATAATGGTTATGGCAATATTTTAAGCCAAATAATCATCTCTCTAAATCTCTGCTTCTTTGACATTCTGAAAGGAAGCAGGGTGAATAACATCTTGCTGCTCAAATATTATACTGGATTTCAATGTCTTTCCCAGACACATTGTACTGGTGTTTCTCATACTGTGTGAAGGCTTTGGAGTAGTCTGGAATCAACTATGCTTGTGAATCTCAAGATCTCTATGACTACAGTGAGCCAGAAATGAGAGTCATTAAAAGAATGAGACATAGTCAAAACAAGAGGGGAAAATACATTTTAAAAATGCTAAATATTTCTCCCAATTCATATTCTCCAGTTGGACTGGAACAGAATGAATCTAGATTTCAAGGTTTGAGAGAAGGCTTGTTTGTTTTGTGAGAGGGTTATTATCACATCATCTAGAGATAAATGCATAATTTTAAATACTATATCCTGTAGCAATTCCCATTTCCTTTTTCCAAAACAGTCTCTAGGAATTTTAAGATGGAAAAGTTTTAGAATTGTGCTGAATGCTATGAATATTTTAGTGTTAAAAGAATTTCAGTGTCTGTAACTTTAGATTATTGATCATTTATTATTTATTTGTATTTACATTGTGATAGCATATAAGATCTGTAATTTCCCCCCCAGCTATCCTGAGGAGTTGCTTCAGTTTATTAATTGGCTAATGTTCATGATATTTTCTTCTTTTAAGAGCAAAAACTTCTCCTTTTTAATTGTATGGCAAAAAACAGTACCAAATATATATAAAGGAAATAAATCAATTTGTGAAGATTCTAGGTACTTTATCAGGTAGTACAGGTCCAGATGTTTCAAACATCGTTTGTCATTTCTAAGGAGTGAATGAAAATATATTTAATGAAGAAGGAGGTTCAGTGAAGAGGAAGGAGAAACTTGAAATAGTATAATAGGCCCCAAATAAAGCACATGATTACTTCCTAGGTATTGAACCAAAGTTCAACATTCAACTAGCTCTCAAAGGTTTAGCTATTCAGAGGGATGTTTATGTTGTGTGTCAGATTTGAATACATTGGAATCACTTCTTAGGCAAACTAGATTTTAGCTCAGTAAGCACTGGAGTTGATCCAGGTAGCTGGCACAAGGCCCCGAATAAATACACATTGAAGAGTAGTACACGGAAACAGCAACGTTAAATTAAACTTGACATTCTTAACAAAATGATTCATTATTTGTATACTTTGGGGAAATCTGATTTGTTCCCATAGTTCTTTTCCTTTGGTATTCTCAGCAGCTGGTGTAAAATAAAGTCTGTTTCTGCCACCTTAATTTATTACTCATAATTAATACTTATGAAAATACAAATACTTATAAATCACCATAATTTACTAGTGAAATTATTTAGATCATAATTAGAAGCATAATTTGAAATCACATTATTATGTAGCTATTAGCCATTTGAAAAAAATCCATTAACTTATATTATATTACATTGTGGTTCCCTAGACCATACCCATCTTTACGTAATAATGATGTCAAAATAGCACTAAAATAAAAAAAAAAAAGCACTAAAATATTTATTAAATTCACCTCTAGGGGCAATGCTTGCACTTCAGCCTCTTAAATTATTTCTGAATAATGTTTGAGAACCCCCAGAGAGTTATTATTCATGGATTCACATAGTATTCCTTTTTGATGCTCGGTGGTAAATGTCAATTTCCTCATCTAGCATACTAGAGTGACAATAACTATAGATACCAACAACAAACAACCAGGTATGTGGATGATGATTAATTTCAAGATGTCTGCCTGGATCATTGAGACAAATACTTCCCTCAAGATGAGATGTTTTCTCCCTAGTCAGCTGTACTTCCCATTGCTCTTTTTTCTTAATTTAAATTGTTTGATAGTAATAAGAAAAAGGAAGTGCCTTTTTTCCCTACCAATGGAATTCTCCATTATTTCATACCTACTCTTTATAAGTACACACCATACATCCCTGTATCTACAATGTATATGTGACTGTATATCTCTACCTTAAGTTAATGTATCTATATCATTATTGAAATACATATATATATAAAATGTAAACCAACTTGCTGCTAGACTCATTTTTGATCATTATTTTATACAATCAACATGATTAAAAATCATATATCTTTAATTACCTAGGAATATTTAATTTTTATATATATGAAAAAATATATATGTATATAAAAGAAAAGAGTAAAATCCTAAAAGGGACAGAAAAATATGCATATATTATAATAAATAATTTGCTTTTATTCAAGAAAACATCCCTTCACATTACTTTTTAATGAGTCAGTGTATTTGAAAGAGGAGTTAGACTAAAATATGATGTACATTAATTCAGTTGTACAAGTATTCAGTCTTCATATGGAAACTGAAGAATGAAGATAATTAAAGAATATAAATGAGAAACCTATCAAAAGTCTCATAGCAGTATTTTATAGCATAAAATGAATTAAGTTGTTTCTATTTTAAGAGATCAATAGCAATATTTGAAAGAGGCAGTCTTACTTAGCTCACAAGATAATCAAATTGCATATTGGTACAAAGGAAGACATTATTAACAATCAATAAGATTTTTTTAAATATTTTATTTATTTATTTGACAGAGAGAGACACAGCAAGAGAGGGAACACAAGCAGGGGGAGTGGGAGAAGGAGAAGCAGGCTTCCCGCGGAGCAGGGAGCCCTATGTGGGGCTCGATTCCAGGACCCTGGGATCATGACCTGAGCCAAAGGCAGAGGCTTAATGACTGAGCCACCCAGGCACCCCTACAATCAATAAAATTTTAATGTTTATTTTTAAAAAGAAAGGAGTACAGTGAAAAGAAATTTTCATAATTTCACACTTGTCATAAAATAATATTAATTTGCTGTTGTATGGGAAATAAGTTTCAATCCCCTCATTTTGAAGATGACATAATTTGGTCCTAATGTATTAAATGATTTATCTAGGTTCAGATACTTAACTAGTAATAGATAATTGTTGGTGTTCTGAGCCATGCTTCAAATGTCTTGACTTTTACTCTTAGGACATTTTTATCTATTTTGTTTTACATTAAAATAAACTATGATTTCAATAACTTTTTCTGGCAGTATTAAATTAAAGATAGACAAAGTATAACTAAGCTCACAGCTGAGTGCACACTTTATACTGCAGTGCAACGAAAGGAAAATAATTTTACAAGGAGAATGTTTAATTCTAGACCAAATAGTCATAAGAAAAATTTGTCCATGACAAAGGCACAGTACCAAAATATAAAGGAGTGATGAACTATTAATAAATGAATAAATATAAGTGTCTGAGTTAAGCCATACACAACAGCCCACATAGTTTCTCAAAAAAATGAAAAATAAAAAAAAGTGATAAAGCCATCACTAGGAATTGATAGAACTTATGTGACTTTACATTTTCACTTAATATTAATTAAAATATGTTTTATAAAGTAGTGCAAATAAGTTTTAGAATTAAATGTCAAATTTTTGACAGTTGTTTTTTAAATGGGAACATCTGCTTGCATTCACTTGAGATCACCTTTTTGCAAGCTGCTGAAAAGAAATTGATTTAGAATTGAATTTTAGAGAAAACGTCCAAATAAAACAGTTGTGATACATTTAGGAAAGTCTTTTCAGTCAATAAATACTCCCTAAAGATATCAAGCACTTAGGCAAATCAAATGAACTCTTTTGTGACTTTAGGGAACCAAGAATTAGTTAATATTTTATTCAGTAGCTGACTTTGAGATTTTTAAAAACTCATTTTCATAATATATTTGATTTAGCAAACACATTTGTCTTCTAAGAAGACACTTTTTTCCTTTTTAGGAAAAAAGTGCAGCCAAAAAAAAAAGGAAATTAAGATATGATATGTAATATAAATCATTAGTCCACATTTCCCTAAGATTTTACAGTAAAAAATGAAAGTTCAAAGTGGGAAGAGGCTGTCAATGGTAAGCTAGCCTGGTTGGATAAGCTTAATTATATTTATATTTCTTTATATATTTCAGCAAATAAAGGATTATATTCTAATAAAAAGGATATATTTGAACAAAGTTTACTTTGTGTCTTATTTCATGTAATTTATCAATTCTGAGTTCAGTTTAAGATCAGAATGATGCACACATGTGAAGCAGAAAAGCTTACTAACATAGTCATCTTCATTCTAAAATGTCATGGCATTTTTGTACATGAGACAAAAAATAACAACAAAATAATAATCCCTCCTTTGGGGCGCCTGGGTGGCTCAGTCGTTAAGCGTCTGCCTTCGGCTCAGGTCATGATCCCAGGCTCCTGGGATCAAGTCCCACATCGGGCTCCCTGCTCAGCAGGAGGCCTGCTTCTCCCTCTCCCACTCCCCCTGCTTGTGTTCCTGCTCTTGCTATCTCTCTCTGTCAAATAAATAAAATCTTTAAAAAAAAAAATAATAATCCCTCCTTTGTGCAGTTTCTTTCACTGTAGGTTTACTTCCTGGTTTCAAGAACAACAGTAAACAGATTGCTCACTGCCTGTCATGAGCAATTATTTTATTATGCCTTAATAAATTTTATTTCTGTATGTACTAAAAAATGTGATATTATTATTTTCCAAATACTGTGTATAATTCAAGAGAAATTACAAGAGAAATTTGTTTTCTCTGATTTTTATTACCCAGTAGGAGCGGTCTAAAAATTCATTAGAATGAACTTTTTAATTATATTGTCCAAATCACCTAAAGGCTATCCTTTTTATCGTTTTGGTATCTGAATTTCTAAAATTGTGTGTTGCATTTTCTCATTATGGTCATAGCTTAGATTTGTCAATTTATGGTTAAAATTCTGAATTTTTTAGGCCATAGATTGTGAGAAAATATCATTGTACTGAGTTTGGGGATATTTGTATCTTTTGATAAAGTGTTCCTTTTATCTTTTTGTAATAATTTACTATTGATCTAAAATATTTTTGTCCATGAGTTCATTTTTTACTTATGTATATTTTTGTTTACATTTGTAAAAGTCTATGTACATACTCATATATGTATTTCCTTTTTTAACCCCTTTATTGAGATTGATATATAATAAGCTGTTATTACTTGATGCAGAGTTGTATTACTTAATGGGGAATTGGAAAATAAGTATACATCTATGAAATCATGACTACAATCTATGCCATAAACATAGCTATCATCTCCAAACAATCCTCCTGCCCTCTTTATCTATTACTATCATTATTATAATTTTGTGACAGGAACACTTAACATAAGATCTACTACCCTCCCAGTACTTTTTAAAATATGCAATACAATATTGTTAACTATAGGCTCCATGGTGTAGAATAGATCTCTAGGACTTACTCATCTTGCAAAACTGAAACTGATACCTTTGATTGATACCTTGTCACTCTCCCCTCCCCTGGACCCCTTACAACTATAACTCTACTCTCTGTTACTATGAGTTTGACTATCTCTGATTTCACATGTAACTGGTATCATGTAATATTTGTCCTTTTGTGTCTGGCTTATTTCACTTAGCATAATATCATTTATGGTCATCCATGTTGTTACAACTGGTGGGTTTCCCTTCCTGTTTAAGGGTAAGATTAAACTGCATGTATGTAAACTACAGACACTACATAAAATTAAAAAAAAATCTTCTGTGCAGCAAGGAAAAATCAAAAGAATAAAAAACAAACAGCTAATAAATTATTCCTTTCATGTATCATGCCTTTGGTGTTGCATCCAAAAAGTCATTGCCCTGCTTAAGGTCATCTAGGTATTCTCCTATACAACCTTCTACGATTTTATAATTTCACTTTTGACATTTAGGTCTGTGATCTATGTGGGGTTAACTTTTATAAAGGTGTAAGATCTGTGTCTAGATTATTTTTCTTTTTTGCAAGTAGGTGTACAATTGCTCCAGCACCATTTGTTGAAAAGACAATTTTTGTTCCATTACATTGCCTTTGCTTCTTAGCTGAAGGTTAATTATAGTTCTACAGGCCTATTTCTAGTATCTCTAGTCTGTTTCATTGATATATTTGTCTATTCTTTCATCAATATCATCCTGTCTTGATTATTGTTGCTATATACTAGGTCTTGAAGTTGGTCAGGTAATGTCAGTTCTCCAACTTTGTTCTTCTCCATCAATATCAGGTTGGCTATTCCGGGTCTTTTGCCAGCTATCTTTATGTTTTTGATTACTAGTTTAATGCCATTCTGGTCTGAGGGCAGGAATTTTATGATTTATATTCTTCTAATTGTTTAAGATGTGTTTTATGGCCCAGAATGTGGTCTTTCTTGGTGAATGTGAGAAAGAAATGTGTATTCTAATGTTGGTGAATGTAGTAATCTACAGTTATCTTTTATATTTACTTGATTGCTAATGTTGAGGAATTCAACTATATTCTTACTGATTTTTTATTGCGGGATCTGTCCATTTCTGAGTTGAAGTCTCCAGCTATGATAATAGATTCATCTATTCCTCTTTGTAGTTTTATTGGTTTTGCCTCACATAGTCTGACACTGTGTTGTTAGGAGCATGCACATTAAGGATTGTTATACTTTCTAGGAGAATTTACCTCCACATCATTATATAATGCTGGTGTTTATCGCTGGTAATGTTCCTTGCTTAGAAGTTTGTTCTGCCTGAAAATAATACAGCTACTCCTGTTTTCTTTGATTAGTGTTAGCATGGTATATTTTTCTCCATCCATTTACTTTTAATCTATATGTATCCTCATATCTAAAGTAGGTTAATTGTAGACAAAATATAGCCGGGTCTTGTTTTTTGATCCAC
Source organism: Eumetopias jubatus (assembly GCF_037043125.1). Classification (NCBI taxonomy): domain Eukaryota; kingdom Metazoa; phylum Chordata; class Mammalia; order Carnivora; family Otariidae; genus Eumetopias; species Eumetopias jubatus. The sequence continues at coordinate 156,979,044 of NW_028274809.1, read as the reverse complement.
TTTGACAATCTCTTTTAATTGGTACAGTTAGGCCATTGATATTCAAAGTGATTATCAGATGTAGTTAGATTATATCTACCATATTTGTTACTCTTTTCTATTGCCCTTGTTTTTTGTTCATATTTGTCTTCCACTCTTTTTATGCTTTTTGTGATTGAATCAAGCATATTTATATGACTCCCTTTTCTCTTCTTTCTTAGCATATCAGTTATACCTTTTTATCCCCTCAAATTTCTTTAGCGGTTGCACTAGAGTTTGCAATTACACATTTAGAGCTAATTCAATGACACTCCACCACTTCATGGGTAGTATGAGTACTTTATAATAACAAAATAATCCTAATTCTTCCCCCTTGTCCCTTGTATCACTGATGTCCATTGTATATTTGCTTATATATGTATATATATAATATAACATGTAATTATTATATATACATATACCATATATAATATATACAAGCATAAATGAATATAATACTTAAACATATATAAGTAAATATATTGTTGATATTATTATTTTGAACTATTGTCTGTAGATCAATAAAGAATAAGAAAAATTAAAGTTTTTATTTTACCTTAATTTAGTCCTTCTTTTCTCTTTCTTTTTTGTAGAACTGAGTTTCCAACCTAATTTTTTTCTCTCTAAAGATCTTTTAACACTTCTATCAGGCAGGCCTATTGGAACAAATTCCTTCAATTTTGATTTGTCTGAGAAAGTTTTCATTTCCTCTTCATTTTTGAAGGATGATTTCATAGGATACAAAATTCTAAGTTGGTGGGTTTTTTTGTTTTTGTTTTTGTTTTCCTTGTTTTGTTTTGTCTCAACACTTTATTTTATTTGACTATCTTCTTGTCTGCATGTTTTCTGAGAAGTCAGAAGTAACTTTTGTGTTTTTTCCATTATAAGTCAAGTGATTTGGCTTGGTTTTTGTTTTCTCTGACTTCTTTCTAGTTTTTTTTTTTTTTTTTTTTTATCTTCAACAGTCTGTAGTTTGAAAATGATGTGCTTATCTGTAGTTTTTTGCAGTTATTCTGCTTGGTGTTCTCTGAGCTTCCTGGACCTGTGGTTTGGTACTGGACATTAATTTGGGGAAATTCTCAGTCATTATTATTCCAAATACTTCTTCTATTTCTCTCTTTCTTCTCCTTCTGATATCCCCATTTCACAAATGTTATGCCTTTTGTAGTTGTCCCACTACTCATGGATATTCTATTCTGTTCTTTTTTCAATTTTGTTCTCTTTGCTTTTCAGTTTTAGACATTTCTACGAGATATTCTCTGGTTCAGAGACTCTGCTCAGTCTACCAATAATTTTATCAAAGGCATTCTCCATATCTATTTCTGTGTTTTTGATCTCTAACATCTGTTTTTTGGTTCTTTTGTAGGAATTTCATCTTTCTGCTTACTTTGCTCATCTGTTCTCACATGCTGTATATTTTATACATGAGATCATATGAATTATAGCTGTTTTAAATTCCTAATAATTCCAACATCCCTGACATATCTGGTTCTGATGCATGCTCTGTCTCTTTGAATTAATTAATTAGTTAATTAATTAATTGCTTTTTGTATGTATGCTTTATAATTTTTTTCTTGACTGCCAGATATGATGTGCTGGGTAAAAAGAATCACTGTAAACAGAGTTTCAGTAATGTGGTGCTAAGGTGTGGGGGGGAGGAGAAGCAATCTGTGGTCTTGTAATTAGCTCAAGGACTTTAGGTAAGCCCATGCTTCTGGGCTATTAACTTTACAAGTGTTTCACAGTATTTCTTTTTCTCCCCCTTCAGATGGGAGAGAACAGCTAGAGTAAGTCAGAGTTGGGTATTTCCCTCTGATAATACAGTAACAGGTTAAGATCTAGTTACCTAGTTTCTCCCAAGGGCAAGCCTTGTTAAGAATAGAGTACCCCAGAATATTCAAAAATGGTTTCTTTAACCCTCTTCCTGTTGAAAGCAAGAGGGAATTTTCCCCTGATATTTACTGTGAGAATCTATTGGAACTCCTTGAGGTAAATTTCACAAAATTGTTGATGAACTGCTATGATTGAGTCCTTGTGGAGTTTTTAACTCTCAGAACTGTCCACACTGAGCTTCCAAAATTCCTCAAATACAGCTCAGGTTTTCCTACCTCTGCAGGTTATTCTAAGATGGATCACTCATGAGTCTTTGCTCAACTAAGTATGACTCCAATCCTTGGTTTATCCTGTGACCTCACCTTTCTTATGGATCTTAGAAGAGTTGTTGATTTTATAGTTTGTTCAGCTTTTTACTTGTTAGGCTAAACTGGCAACATCCAAGCTCTTTATATGCTGAACTGGAAACCAGAAGTTTTTCCTTGCATTTTGCTCTATTCCTTTTAGACCTTTTACTACAATCTTGAAATGATTAGAGTGGACATCTTAGACTAGTTCCCAGTTTAGGGTAGAAGCATTTACTCTTCACCATTAAATATGATGTTATCTCTAGTTTTTTTCAGAGATGCTCTTCATGTGCCAGGTTTGGTATCAGTTATTATCAAGAATGGATGTTAAATTGTACCAGAAATGTTATGGCATATATTTAAAAATATCATATATTTTTCTTTATTTTGTGTTTCTTTTTTAGTCTGATAACATGGAAAATTACACTTACTTATTTTCAAATGTTAAATAAACTTTACAGTCCCATGATAACCCCCAAAAGAACATGTTATAGTGTTAAAACAAAAAAAAACAATAAAACTATAAATCTAAAAGCAAAAGACAACAAAACTATCTACAACTGAGCTCAAACATAAAGATAAAAATAAATGAAAATAAAGCCTGGGTGGCTCAGTCGTTGGGTGTCTGCCTTCGGCTCAGGCCATGATCCCAGGGTCCTGGGATCGAGCCCCACATCAAGCTCCCTGCTCGGCGGGAAGCCTGCTTCTCCCTCTCCCACTCCCCCTGCTTGTGTTCCCTCTCACTGTCTCGCTCTCTGTCAAATAAATAAAATGTTTTAAAAATTAAAAAATAAAAAATAAATATATCTATTTAAGAAATATATTAATAATAAAGCACAAATGTACTTTGATGGTTTCTAGAAAAGAACAACATAAAATGGAGTTATTCATAAAGATTAAATTATACATATGAAAAATATAAAGGCAAATAGAAATTAAAGTTTGAATCATGGTTTTAATATCACATAAGGTAATACTCTGGTTTCTCTTCAGATTGCATAATATCACATAAGGTAGATTTTGGACTAAAAATCATTACATGAGACAAAAAGAATACTTCATGGTGCAAGAGACTGATTACCAAAGTTACAACCATTGTTAACATATCTCTGCATCTATAACATAACAATTTCTATAAATCAGCTAACTCAGGAAAAGAGAAATATATAAACATAAACCTGTGATAGAAGAATTCTATCACATATATCTGAAACCTAGAGAAACACGCCTATTTTCAGGTGTTGAGGACAATATTTGGAATCCAGTTAAAATGTTAGAGTCATCTACAAGTGAACTGCTACACTAGTTGAGAATGCCTTCAATATAGAGTGTATGTAAAAGACAGTGAAGAAGAAAGTCCTCCCAAAGTATAAGACCTGAGATATATACATATATATCTGGTGTGCATTTTGTCTAAAGAGGAAATGGTCAATTATGTGGATCTATACCACTTGATATGAAGTGGCTAATAATTTGGCTAAATGATCAGGGAACAAGATCAGAGGATTGTACAAATATATGTGAGTGGGTCTGTTAGAAAAGGCACAGCATATAAAAGAGATTTTGTGTTCCGTTTGAATGTTCACTCAATACTGATGAGGTCCTTAATACTTGGGTGGTAAGGATGACTTATTTTATGAAAGTCACTAAGCCTCGGGACACCTGAGTGGCTCAGTCGTTAAACGTCTGCCTTCAGCTCGGGTCATGACCCCAGGGTCCTGGGATAGAGCCCCATGTTGGGCTCCCTGCTCAGCGGGGAGTCTGCTTCTCCATCTCCTTCTGCCCCTCCCCTTGCTTCTGTGCGCACTTTCTCTGTCTCTCTCTCTCATATAAATAAATAAAATCTTAAAAAAAAGAAAGCCACTCAGCCTCTGTCTTAGCTATCCTAGCTTATGCTCAATAAGCTCTTGAACAAAGTATGATGACAAGTATGGAGGTATTTGCCTAGGTTCAACTAGATGAATTTTTTCTCTCCAAGGCTGAACTGTTTCCAATATCCAAAAGCCAAGATCAACTGAAAGTCCAAAATGATGTCATTTACCAGGGAAGCAGTAGATGGCTTTCATTCCCCCTGAAAAAATACTTCAATTGGACATAAATGTGTATTCTTTGCCAAAATGCTCTGATGGCTATGCCGTCTGTTGATTTAGTGAAAGCTTTGTTTGTATAGTGACCATAGGAAGGAGGCATGGAACAGATTCTCCCTCACTACTCTCAGAAGGAATGAACCAGCCCTAGTGAACCTTCATCTTGGACTTCTGGCCTCCAGGACAGTGAGACAATAAATTTCTGTTGTACAAGCCACACAGTTTGTGGTGCTTTTTATAGGAATCCTAGGAAACTAGTACAATAAACAAAAGCATGATGTTGTATCATTTTTCTTTTAAGTTTAATTATGAGTAGAAAGGTATTTAGGAATGCTGAATAGTGGGTTATTGCCCATTGATATTAATCACAACTCCTGCCTTTATAAGCTTCTATTCATACTACAGCTGATGGAAAGTTCTCTGGCCTGAAAGTTTCCACTTTAAATTTTGCCTGTTAAGAGACACTGTGCAAAGATTTGGAAAGTGAAGGAGAAGCCAGGTTTACCCCCTGCAGCAGTGGTAACTAAGCACATTGGCTTTGGCAGATGATAGATGTAAGATTTTGCTGGTAGGTTGTGGGCATCCCTGTCAAGTCCCCCAGCTGGTTGCTGCAGGCAGCTCATCTTATCTGCAGAGGCTCCTGGTGATATCTGCATTTCCTGGTTTCTTACACAGGATTTATGGATTCTTTGACCTTCTCACTTCAACATTTCTGATATTATTTTAGGATTCTAATTCCCTATATTACATTCCTGGTAGTTTGAAATACTTGAAGCTGTCTGTTTTCCTAAACTAAATGCACATTCCCTCAAACTTAATAAAAAAAATTAGAAATAGAAATCCTCACATAATCCAAAAATAATGAAAAACTTTATAGAATATTACTATAAAAGCAAAATTGTATGACCTTTAGAATGAAAGACCTGTTTTATTTTCCAAAGACAAATGCTAATTGATGTTCTGCTTATTCTAGCTTCACATTGTACTATAAAATTTTGTGAAATGATACATATCATAATGCATTAATGTGAGTGTCTTGTCAACTACAGGTTGCTAATTCAGAGAACACCATGGATTAAGCTCACTGCCAGGTCTCTATGTCTTCAAAGTGATGCTGACTTATAAATTAGAAAAGTTAAAAGAGATAACTTAGTTGGTTAGAAAATATTTTACATGTTAGATTATTTCATGTGAAACAAACTGAGACTGCTGTCAAACTGATTTTATCTTCTAGAAAATTATGCTACATTTTCTATCACAATACAGGCATTTATTATAGAAGCAAAGTGAATCTAGTGCATAGTTGTCATAAGGTAATAACTACTCTTGGGAATTACAGATACTTAGTTAAGTTTAGTATCTTTTACTGCCTTAGGGATGTGGTTATATTATGACAAACAGCCCTCATCATTTCTTTTTCTAAATATATTATTAGTATAGTATTTTAATACTATTAAATTTTAAGTTTTAATTCCCACATTGGAGGATTCGAGCTGTTAAAACAGTTTAGAATGGCTCCTAAACGCTTTAGTCTTGCTATGCCTTACTGCTATGCCTTTCATAGACTGAGCAGTACAGGGACATTCTGTTAGCCTAAATTCTCAGTCCTCGCTGCTATGTTTTCCATGAACTACATGCTGATAAGGTTCAAATTTGTTTGGGGAGTTATGTTCAAGCTGAATCCCTAAATGGTACATATATTCAGGATTAGAAATAGCTGCTATTAAAAACTCATTTTCCAAATAATTCCAAATTGATAATGCTAGGACATACCTGAGTGAATGATGATGCTGCATTGTTCAGACCTCCATTAAGTCCATATTTTGTCAAAGCAAGTACTCAATTGTCTTCAGGACTTTGTATTAGGTAGGATAAGTCTATGGGTTTGCATATTTATAATTAAAGCTGATTTGTTTTAATCCCCGCCACAGAAAGTCCCATATCAGATGAGTATGTTTAGTGATGTTGTAAAAATAAAATAATTGGGCAGGTTCCTAGTTCCGGAACCTTGAAAGTCAAGCAACCGCAGTACACTCTTTCTCTCCCAGTGAATTCAGCTATAAAACCTAAACAGAGCACATGGGGGGAGTAGGTGAGGACTCCAAAAGGTAAACAGTAGCAGACATATTCAGAAGATCAGAGTTTCAAATGTCATTGAATAATTATTTTGCTCTGCTTTTTCTCACTCTGGTCTCAAGGCAATACAAACACTAGACTTGGACATTAGCACAGTCACAGAGAATGCCAGAAGAAGCTTCTGGTTCAGGCTTAATGTGCAGGAAAGGATTCTTCTGGCAAGGACTGTAGTGACAGTCAGGACTCCTTACAAGGGGAAAATCCTCTTCAATTCAAAAAACTATATTACCAGATATTAGGATAAGCCCCACTGATGTTTCTTTACCTCTGTCTTTCTGCACGTGTTTCAGAATGGAGATGCAGTCAAGAAATTGTACATTGGTGGGGAAAGGGGGTAAACTGAATCCCAGTTTTCTAGCCGAAGGACATAAAAGGGGATCTAGCTAGATGACAGGAAGGTGACAGACAGGGAGGACCCAGGGAAATTAAACTCTTGGTTCATCCTTAATGAAACATGTATGAATCTAATCCTAAAATAGCATGAAAATATTTTAAATACTAAGCGAAGAGATAAATTACTGTTCAGTTCCTAAAAGTGGCTACTGGCTGGTACACATATGGAGCAAGTCAGAATAGCACTGCAAACTCTTTGAAAATTGACATAACATTAAAACCAAAACCCACAGTAGCCTAAAAAGAATGTGTCAGCCAAATGCAGCCATGTTGACTGCCAGCTTAAGAAAAAAATGAACAAACAAAACACTTTCCACAGAAATTAAACAAGATTTAATGTGTCATATCACAAAATTAAAAAATGTCTGTGGTATAACCAAAACTTATCACCAAAAGAAAAACCAGGAAAATCTCTACAAATAGGGCGCCTGGGTGGCTCAGTTTGTTAAGCGACTGCCTTCGGCTCAGGTCATGATCCTGGAGTCCCAGGATCGAGTCCCGCATCGGGCTCCCTGCTCAGCGGGAGTCTGCTTCTCCCTCTGACCCTCCCCCCTCTCATGATCTCTCTCTCTCTACCTCATTCTCTCTCTCAAATAAATAAATAAATAAAATCTTAAAAAAAAAGAAAATCTCTACAAATATCAGAAAAGAGATGATCAAAAGATGCCAATGACAAGAAAATATTAATGGTGAAATTCTTTGAAAAATAAAAATATTAAATTAAAATAAATTGAATTAAATATAGCTATTTATAAAGTGTCCCAACAGTCACTGAGGAAGACCATTGAAATAAACAAGGTTAAAAAATGCTAACAAAGAAATATATGTATTGAGATGACAAGGCAAGAGTCAATGACATTGAAAGATATTAAAAATAATTTAAGTAGATGGGGTGCCTGGGTGGTTCAGTTGGTTAAGTGCCAGACTCTTGATTTTGGCTCAGGTCATGATCTCAGGGTCATGGGATCTAGTCCTGTATCAGGCTTGCACTCAGCATGGAGTCTGCTTGAGAGTCTCACTCCCCCCTCCCTTTGCCCCTAACACCCTCCCTGCTCACACCCACACTGGTGTGAGTTCTCTCTCTCCCCCTCTTAAAATTAATTAGTTAATTAAAAGATCTTAAAAAATAAGAATTATGTCAATATCACATCCTAGGGAGGATGCAGAGCATACAGAACACTACGCTTAGTCTACTGAAATGAAAAATTATACAGTTAATCTGGAAATAGTTTGGCAATTTCTTTTATAAAATTACACATACCATATGAATCAGCAAACCTACTTAACAAGATTTAACCAGAGTAGTGAAAAGTTATACTCACATAAAAACAAGTAAGCAAATGTTGATAGAAATTCTCTTTATAAAATAATAACCTGGAAACAACCCAAATGTACTTCAAATTGTGAATGGAATGGATAAACAAAATGCAGTACATCCATATAGTGGAATAATACTGAGTAATCAAAGGGAATATTTATGTTTAGGTACATAAAGTCGCTTGGCTCCAAACAGTAGGTTTTACTGATATGCACAACTTGTATGAATTTTAAAGACTAAGTGAAAGAAACCAGTCTCAAAAGTCACTTACTGTGTGATTCCAGCTCATGACTTTCTCACAAAGACAAAACCAAATGGCAGATAACGAATCAATGCCTGCAAGAGATTAACAGTGGCACAAGTGATTGATTACAGAGGGATAACAAGAGGGATACTTTGGAGGTGATGAGACTATTTTGTATCTTGATTATGGTGGTGTTTATATGAATATACATACATGTCTTAAATTCATAAAACTGTACGCAATAATGGAGTAAATTTTACTGCATATTATAAAGTAATGTGATATTAATTATATGTGATATCATTTTATTATGAGTAATCTAAAGACTCAATTTCCAAATTAATATTTCAGCTAGGATCTCTTTTCTGAATTTCACTCTTGAGTAGCCAATTATCTGACCTCTCTAAGGTCATGGGACTGGGGTGCTCCAACATTTATTCATATAAAACATATGAACTCTGAATTTTCAAACTACACTCCCCATTTATAAATTTCCTCCATTCTTCTTCAATTCTGAAAAGAACAATATCGCTACATAAAGTTACATTATAGAAACAGTAAATCCATCTTGGTATCTAGCTCTCATCTCACATTGAATCAAACACCAGATTTCTCTGGTTCCACCTTCATTTTATGCACACACGTGCACACACCAGAATACATGCGCGCACGCGCGCACACACACACACACACACACACACTTCTTTTCCATCCCCAGTATTTATTTTAGTCTTAATGACCTATAGCTCTTGCCTAGAGCCCTGTAACAGGTTTTTGTATCTTTTTGCTTAATCTCTCATTCTCTTTAAATCTATTTTTTAACCAACGGGCTAATGAATATTTTAGTAGTTTACTTGGACATTAGCTTGCTATAGTTTAAAGTCTTTCAATAAATTTGTACTTAGATTTATAATATAATACACATACACACACACACACACAAAGTAAGGGAGCTATGAACTCTTTTTCTTTTATTATTTTTTTATTATGTTATGTTAATCACCATACATTACATCATTAGTTTTTTAAATTTTTTATTGTTATGTTAATCACCATATATTACATCATTTGTTTTGGTGTAGTGTTCCATGATTCATTGTTTGTTCATAACACCCAGTGCTCCATGCAGAATGTGCCCTCTTTTATACCCATCACCAGGCTAACCCATCCCTCTAACCCCCTCCCCTCTAGAACCCTCAGTTTGTTTCTCAGAGTCCATAGTCTTTCATGGTTCTTCTCCCCCTCCGATTTCCCGCCCTTCATTCTTCCCTTCCTGCTATCTTCTTCTTTTTTAAACATATAATGTAGTATTTGTTTCAGAGGTACAGGTCTGTGATTCATCAGTCTTATGCAATTCACAGCACTCACCATAGCACATACCCTCCCCAATGTCTATCACCCAGCCACCCCATCCCTCCCACCCCCTACCACTCCAGCAACCCTCAGTTTGTTTCCTGAGATTAAGAATTACTCATATCAGTGAGGTCATATGATACATGTCTTTCTCTGATTGACTTATTTTGCTCAGCATAACGCCCCCCAGTTCCATCCACGTCGTTGCAAATGGCAATACTTCATTCTTTTTGATGGCTGCATAATATTCCATTGTATATATATATATATATATATATATATATATATATATACTTCTTTTTTAAAGATTTTATTTATTTATTTGAGAGAGTGAGAGCCAGGGCCAGAGGAGAGTGTAGGGCAGAGGGAGAAGCAGACTCCCCGCTGAGCAGGGAACCTGATACGGGGCTCAATCCCAGGACTCCAGGTTCATGCCTTGAGCTGAAGGCAGACGCTTAACTGACTGAGCCACCTAGGTGCCCCAGGAGCTATGAACTCTTATATGACCTTGTTCATGCCAGTTTCTCTGGTCTTGTTTGGTACAACTCTCTTGGTTACTACTAACTAGGCTCTTGAATTTCTTTCTTTTGTTTTCCTGCTTAAGAGGAGCTCTTGCTCTCTATTTGTTAATTTCAAAGCCCTCATCATGTTGGACCCTTTGTCTGTATCACATTCTATACGTCTACTATGTAACTGTTATTCATCACAATTTTGTCTACCAAAATAGCATCTTCTGGAAAAAGCCTTGACTCCTACCTCCCAGAGAATTAATTATGCTCTTTCATGCTTATCAGTTACTTCCTTCAGAGCATTATGTCATTGTAGAATTATATACAATCTTGTGGATTTTTAAAATATCTGAAATATTAGTGGCCAGTAAGTTCCAATAAGACAAGAATCACAAATTCTTGTTTTACCATAACTCTAGCCAAAGTATCTGAAATCCTCTGCATTTAATAGGTTTCTAATATTAAAGTTAATTAATAGATGCATTTTAAACTTTTGATTACTTTTGTAACAAATTATCAATATTGTGTTTCTTTGGGAAAGACAATAGTATAGCATATTTTGTCATTTATCTAATGTAATTTTGTTAAATATGAGTTGATATTATAAATAGATTAATACATATGTTTAAATATGCTAAGGACCTTGCCAATAATGGAACTCCTGAGTGTCCATGCATTTTCAATGAATAAATGCTTCTGTGCTGCAGTTTTCTTTAAATAAAATAATCTAATTTTTATGATATAAAAAGACTCATAAAAGTGAGCAATTAGGCTAAAATACCTCTGTGTTTAGTTCTATATATCCATGTTCTTTTTATTTTGTATATAGCATGTCATAATGACATATGGTATAAAAATGGTCAAAATGTTTTTTAAGTTCAAACTGGAGAATTAAGTTATCATGCCTCAGTCAAGAAGGGCAGTATATTAGTGAGGATATTATGTTTTAAGTAACATAAAACCTAACTCAACGTACATTAAACAAGTAGAGCATTTAATGGCACATGTTACTAGAACATTTAGAATTAAGACCTTCACCTGGAAAGGTAACAACTTTCCAGGCTTCTAGAATTGTGTTGAGTGGTTCAATGCTTTCACCTCCCAGGCTGTTTTTTTCTGCACTTCGCCATTGTTAACTTTAGCAAATAACTGGCCTTTATTTTTCTCAAGGTACTAAACCAATGCAGTGGCATTACCTCCTTGCTAATCCAAGAGAGGGGAAGATAGAGGGAAAGAGAAGAAGAGGGAGGGAGAGAGGTATAGGGAGAGAAAATGACTCTCTCCAATCAATAACAGTAATATTAATAACAATAATAATAATAATATACTTGGGATTCACTGTGATGGGTCCAAATTAAGACAGGTATCCTTACCTAATCCAAGCACATGTTTAAGGGAGAACCTTGGGTTAACTAGGTGACAAGGGTTATGGATTAATATTTAATACCACAGGCTAATGGGGGCCTCTCTTAGACCAGAGGGGGGGGTGAATTTCATTTCAACTGTGTGACTGCTATCCAATGTGGGTGTCACTTCAAAGAAAGAAAATCTAAGGGCTGTAGGAGGGAAGAAGTCAGTATATAAATGCTAAGAAGTCAGCCTGGGTAGATCAAGCTGCTTATAACAAATCACAAATAATCATTTAAATATTTGATAAATTAGCTAATGAAATACTACATGAAAAACCCTTAATTATATTTAATAAAAATGGTTTCAACATGCAGCCATCTATTTTTTTTTAAATAAAGCCTTCATTAGGATAGCAACTATTCAAATACATTTAGTTTCAAAACCTATGAGTTTTGACCCTCAAGATGATTGCTTATTACTTATAAAAGTTGGATTTTCTCTTAAAAATTGCATCAATATAAAAATCATATATTTGCTCTATGTTCAAAACTATTATGGATAAGAGTACAAGAAAGTAAACATATTATATTAGGTAAAAATGGCAATAATATTAATATCTTCATCTCCACAAACATATTTCCATTGTACCATTATTATGGTCTATCATGTACAGTTCTACTTCATGTAAAATGAATTACATCACAGACATTCTTGCCTCAATGAATCCTTAGAAAATGATAAAAAGCAAAAGATACCTTAAAATAAAAAGTGTAATTACACTTGCTCTAATTTTGCTAGAGTAGGCTTTTTATAAAAGGATCATTGCTTACACAAATAATCCTATCTACTAAATCTAATTAACTCTATAAGAAAGTTTTATTGTACTCTTTTATGTACAAGAAAGACTATCCCTAGCAATGATTTGCATGATGCATATAAACAAAGATGATGGTTCTAAGATTCTCTCCAAAACAATGAGAGATCTGTTCAATACACATTAAAATAGGACCTTTTGTAGAATTAATCATTCAACACTTTGTTCAGATGGCTGTTCTTTCGTTCATGCTAAAGACAGGAGTATGGCGTAGCAGTTGTTTGCCTTAAAAGTTTGTAGATGTTGGCCTCACATGCACTTCAGTTTTGTTGCTATAGCAATCGCTACAGGGAAAAAAAATAAAAGAAAATTAATCTGCTTTACAGTTTAGGTTCCTAGAGTGCACCCACTATGTGGTAAGTGCAATAATTAAATCTTGTTTACTGTTTCTTTTAAAACCTTTGATGTACCTGATGATATCATCACCGCCTGATTGATTTTTTTAGGTAAGGAAAACAACCAAAATTAATTGCCCTAATCTTCACTCAAGGACAACACATACATTTTGTGCTGAAACAAATTGTGTGTGCATGTGTGTGTGTTTTTTAGTTCATTTTTAAACAGCTGGAGATTTTGAATTTCCTTTTCATTTTATTTTCTGTATTATATGAAACACATTCTCAGGGATGGAAAAATTGTAATCCAGAGGTTGAGATTTTGAATGTGAAGCTTGAAATGGACAAAGGATTTGCTCTTAAATTAACACAATCTCCCTCCTGATACCAAATGACAGTAGGAAAAGAAAATTCTTTTCATCTCAAGAAGCTGTATTTAAAGGAAGATATAGTTTAAGGCAGACCGGATATATTAAATTCTAAGAGGAAATAATTCTAAAAATTGTTTTAAATTTTTTTTAATTTTTTAAATTTATGCAAGAGTTAATACATATATTAATGATCTATAAAGTATTATGCAGGACACTTCCAGAACAACAAAAAGAAAAATAACTTAAAAATGTATTATTAGTCTTTATATGACTTTGTCGCTATTGTCAGTTTAACATGGAGATGAACATTTTCACATATCACATCATAGGCATGAGTTTCTACTGATTAATCAAAGAAAAAAGTCTGTTTTTAAGAAAATAATCAACTTTCAGTAGCTAGCTTTGATGCATGCTAACATTTACTATAATTACCTAAAACCAACATGAGATGTTCTTTCAATCCTCCCATTAATTGTTTTACTCATTCTTAATTGCCAATTTCCTTTTATACCCTTGAACAATTATTCTTATTTTTGCCACTATTCTGTTAAATTTATATCCCTCTCATTTTATAAACAAAATGGAGAGTATTACTTATGCAATTTCCTAATATTTGCTATATTACAATTACACAATTTTTATACCATGCCCATTTTATGGGTCCTTTCCTCTAGTCACTGGAAGTTCCTGCTGCTTCAGGGCAATCTTTGCACCTATTATTCTTAACTCTCTCTCTCTCTCTCTTTTTTTTTTCCAGAAGGGTATAGATAAATGCAAATCTCTTCTATTACCCCCTCTCAATTTTAATCCTGTCTAACTACAATGTATATTCTTTGCTTTATCATACATATTTCTATTAAGATAATGTTTGCTTCTAAGTCCCTGAAGAAAACTGCATGCCCCAGATTTTTGTGTTTTCCTTAACAATACTAAGTATACTCCCCCTTAATACAGAGTAATTTCTGTTCATGCCTTAAGCATTATTTGAAAATCTCTGCAACCTTTTATGTACCTCTCCTCAGTTTGACTAGTTATCCAGGTTAATTTAAAGTTTACATAAAATGATTGCTTTTTTTTTCTTTCTCCTGAACTCATCCTTAACTAGAGGTAATTTTTATTTATTATTTTTATTTAACTCTTGCCTCTCCTTGTATAATCTCCATTCTATGCTCATTTATTATAAACCCTTCAGCTAAGGAGAAAGTTTTTAATATCTTGTATTGAAAAAGCCCTTCTCCACTAATATACAAAACGGAATCCGATCCCTGAGAGATCTGAAAAAAACTACAATAATCCATAGATTGGCTTCTGAGGCTAACTTCTATTTTTTTCTTATTAAGAAACTGATGATAACAATGAGAACTTATCTTTCAAACCAGCACACTTTTGGAGAGAGACAAATACTCTTAATAATAATGTGAAAGCAACAGATTAACATCAGGAAGTAAGATCATCCTATAATTCTGAGCCTATTTTAATTTTTCTGGGTCTAGATATTCTCTCAGACATTTTTCTTGGTCAATGAGATTTGTGCTGGGATTCCCAGTGCGAACTCACTGTACTTATTACAATTATTTTTTTCTTGCATGTTTTTAAAAATTTAACTTTTAAAATATTTTTAAGTCAGACGTAAAAACAAATTCCCAAAAGCAAAGACACATATATCATGGTGTTTACTACACAACCTCAATAAGCTTGTTTGGAATATATCATGGAGAAACTGTGCCCCATAGGGTTAATGGGGTTGAGACTAACAAAATTTAAAGCTTGTTTTTCAGAGAACTACTTCCCCCTAATCAGCTATTGTGTCTTTTCAGACCCCACTAACAAATGCATTAGCTGTCTCTGCAGAAGCTTGACTCAAGGTCAACTGATTCAGTTCCAGCCTATAAACTAACAAGGCCCTTCATTCCTTATCCAAGATAACAAGCCCAAGACCTTTTTTAGTTTATACCAGCCCTGGGGTGGGGGCATGCTCATAGGCCCTGATCCTTGTCCTAAAAGAACTTCCTGAGGTGAGGGGCTGAATTTTGCCTTGCTCTGATATTAAGTCTCTACCCCAAAGTGAACATGGGATATTTGTTACATATATGCTCAATGAGCATGCTCCATCTTTCCTTATGACTATTCCCCCACCCTTTTCATCAATATGTATATAATCTCAATCCCGATGATTATAAAAACTTGTTCTCTCCCCCTTTGGGGAGGTGGATTTGAGGCTTTTTCTTTCCTCTCCTGCTTTGGCTGCCTCTCGAATAAACCCTTTCCTAGCTGCGTAGCTGATGTCTCAGCGATTAGTTTTTGTTGTGCAGAGGCAGATGGGAGTCATTGCATATAACAGTTATTAAAATAACTAAATGAGGAGATCATTAGAGTGAAGTGTCTCTGATACCTTCAAAGCCTAAGTAAGCAAAGTGAAATCTTAACCAGAATAAATAACAAAAACTACTTTGAGGTTATGAAATCCAAACCCAAGAATAACCAATCACAACCAGCCAATTAGGCTTTCCCAAATAGGGCAGTCTCTTAAACTACAGTCAATCATATGATGGCCTTGATTTGCTTCTGCTTCTTTATAAAAGAGTTTCCCCTAGTTCCTTCAGTGGAGTGGTCCTAAATACTTTTGGTTTGGTGCCAACCTGTTTGAAATCCATGTTTGCTCAAATAAAGTCTTGAGAATGTGTCTCAGTTCATCTTTTAACACAACATGCCTCATATACAAGATCATACAAAATGGGATGTGATGGCTACTTATAATAGTCTGCAATACTCTAAATGGAAGTGAGAAAGAGTACCATTCCAGTGATTTTGCTTTAATTTATTGTTCTCTTTGGGGCACAAATGCCAATGATTTTTTTTTCCATTATTCAAGGGTTTTCAAGCTTTTAGATCCCCCCCAAAAAATTTCCAATATTTATGTATTGTTTTTATGAGTCTTCTGACTGCTTCATAAGTATAACTAGTTAGCTACACATTTGCAAACAACACACACACTCATATATAAGCATATAGAGATATTCTTATGTTTTTACTTATATATGTGTAAACTGATATAAAACAGATCCATATATTAACATCTCCGAATTTATATGACAATGATTCATTTTTTATGTGAGCAAATGTTGCTAAAATAATATTACAAAATAATTAAATTAAATATGCTTGTCCAGTTTCCTAACAAATAAGAGTTAGTTTTTCTTTGTCAAACATACTAATGCTATCATGACAAATCCAAAACTTATATAGAGACAAGCTGTCATGTTTTATTTTTTAATTGGAGAAGAAATAGGGCAATGATATAAAATGTAATAAATTTATCCTTTAATCTATATAGATGGTCTTTCATGATTTAAAACTTTATAAGATTAATGCAACAATATTATATTTTAATCTGTGAGAATTTATGAAAGTATACAGTGCAAATACTAAATGACTTTTTTCCAAATGTTTATGAGATTAATATTTGTTTATCCAATAAAACTACTTATAAGTGTTCAGATACTTTATTAAGTACGAACAATTTTTATATCTCAATTGTAAAACAAAGTAGTATGATGTTCTGTTTTAAGAAGAACCAATTGATATAAAAATAGAAGAAAATCACATTAATGTTGAAGAAGTATAGTTAATTACAAGTCGCATACTTAAATACATGGTAGATTAATGTCTACGCTTACTACATTAGTCATAAAATGTTATTTGGAAAAATATACTGGAGTCTAATAAATCTTAAATCAAATAATAAAAATATTGTCATCAGAAGAAATACTTGAACTCCAATGGTCAATCACATATTTATGTAATATCTGAAGTATGCTACCTATTGTATTTAAATTGAAATCAAAGTAAATTTGATAACAAATTCACTGTGTTTTAAAGAAACAATGGAAACAAATATCAGAATTGTGCCTACATGAGCTCAATCTGTGGATTGTGCAGATTGGATGTATCCATGCTGTGGTTAGAATAATATTAACTAATTCCCTTACAAAAATGTATTCATCAGCATCATGAAAGCACTTATTAATTCTCCACACACCTTACGTTAATTCTTAATTAGTAACTAAAAATGTCAAAGCCAAATGGGAAATGCAGTACAAATTAAAAATAAATGAATTATTAGCATTAGTCACCAAAAGAAAACCAGAATTTTTCCTTATTAAATGGTATAGGGTACTGCTAACATTCATCATGACTTTAATTATGTTTGGATTAGTAAATTTATGATAATTTTTCTAATGGTGGATTATAATTATGTATGAGTTGGTGATAAAAATAAGAAAGATGATTTGTTATATGAAAATAGATCAATCTGAGTATCTACATATCCATGTTAATTTTCTAATAAAAACCTTGGAGATTAAGTAAACTTTTGCATACAGAACACCATTTTGAAAAAGAAATAAATGCAAGAAGCATTTAAGGAAGGACTAAGTCTATGTATTTGAATTCAATGCTCCTAAACATTATAAATGTACACTATAGGATGTATTATATTTGCCCACCTGAATAAATGTAATAATTTAACTATTTTAAAGTATTTTATTAGCAGACACAGAGAGGTGAATTGGCTAAAAGCCAATCAGTGAATTATACTAGGCATGAAAAATGGGGAAAAAGCAAACAAGGCAAGAAAACTAACAGCAAAGGAATAAATCTTGAACATCTTAATATATCTGTAGTTTCTAAAAACAGTAAACATTAAATGTGCTAAATACAAGTGTATTAATGCCAGAGAAAAAGAAGTATATTGTATACACTTTCAATCTTGGGCTAGGAAGGCCTTTTGGTACCTGACATACAAAACAGAATTTTTGAAGACAAATACTAATAAAATGGAATGCAAACGAATATTGAAAATGTATGTGGGTAAAAAAATGTATTTAAAAAGACAATGATCAAAAAAAAGGCAATAATCATTCTGGGGGGAAATGTTGCAATGAATTGCTCACAAGAATTTACATCATTAACATATAGTTAAGTCATATAAAAACATTTGTATATTTGTTCATATATAATTTACTTCAATAAAAATATTATGTATCTACATATATCTACATATATGCACATATATCTGTCCACATAGAAAAAACAAAATCAGAAGTGCACATAATTAATAAAATAAATATAAAAGCCCAATAAACAATTAAAGATGATAGATTTTCATATATGCATTATTTATTAGATTTTATTTAAATGAGTACATCATGTTAATAGAAGAATCAAGCTCTAGAACATCATGGTAAATATTGATAACATTTACCAAATTCATTATTATATACGCATATGCAGCATCAGGTTTTGCAAGCCGTTCACATGGAGTGGCTATTTATTAAAATCTCATCTAATGAATTTGCAGTTTTCAGTGTACTACTTTGCACTACTTTGATTGAATTTACCGCTAAGTATTTTATTTTACTGATATTGTTGTAATGGCATTACTTTAAAATTTTTAATTTCATTTGTTCCTGGTATACAGAAATATGATTAATTTTTGTATGTCAATCTTGTATCCTGAGGCCTTGCTGGTACAAGGGACTTATTAGTTCTAGTAATGAGGCAATTTTACAATTTTAGATATCCAGGGTCATGTTGTTTGTGAATAAAAACAGCTTTATTTCTTTCTTTCTGAATGATTTTTAATTGGTTTCTTGACTTTTTTTTTTTTTTTTTTTTTCCTCTACTGCACTGGGTAGAACCTCCAATGCAGAGTTGATCAGAAGTGACAGGAGTGAACTCTTTGCCTCATTCCCAATTTCAGAGGAGAAAATCATTCTTTCACCATCTATAGTAATCCTAATTATAGGTTTTTCCATTCCACTTTATCAAAAAACGACAGTTCCCTTCTATTCTTTGTTGCAAATTTTTATTATGAAAAGATTTTAGATTTTGTGAAATGATTTTTGTGCTCCTGTTGAGATGGTCATGCATTTTGTCATTTGTATTATTAATACAATGTATTATATTAATTGATTTTTTAACATTAAAGGTGTCCTCATTCCTGAGATAACATCATTTGATCATTTATATACATGGTCATATATCTAAACAATGTGTATAACCTTTTTATATATTGCTAGATAACATTTGATATTTTCTTTTATATTTTTTATTTATATTAATGATGGAAATTGATCTTTAGCTTTATCTTTTATATTTCTTTATCTGGTATCAGGGTAATACTGGCTTCTTAGAACAAGTTGAGATGCATTCTCTCCTCGTCTATTTACTGAAATAGTATATGAAGGATTTGTATCATTCCTTTTTAAAATATTTGATAGAATTCTCCAATGAAACCTGGCTTTTTTTCTTTGTACAAAGGTTTTGTTTTTGTTTTAATGATGCAAACTCTGTTATAGGCCTATTCAGATTTTCTATTTTTTGCCAGTTTTTGTAATTTTTTTCTTTTGTGGAAATTTGGTGATTTCATGTAAGTTGTATAGTCTGTTGACATCAAGTTAATAAACTCTGTTCCTTTATAATCCTTTTTTATTTTTTTAAGATTATTAGTTACATCTCTACCTATATTTCTCACGTTGGTCATTTCTATGTTCTCTCTTTTTCTACATCATCAGACTACCTAATTTGCCAGTTTTTTTTTACTCTTACCAAAGATCAGATTTGTATTCACTGTTTTCTCTT
This sequence comes from Eumetopias jubatus, assembly GCF_037043125.1. NCBI lineage: Eukaryota > Metazoa > Chordata > Mammalia > Carnivora > Otariidae > Eumetopias > Eumetopias jubatus. Next base: position 156,959,234 of record NW_028274809.1, on the reverse strand, counting down.
TTTTATTTTCTGCTGTTTCATTGATTTCTGCTCTAATTTTTATTATTTTCTTGGCTGTGCTTATTTTGTGGTTACTCTTTTTTTGTAGATTCTAAAATTGGATACTTGGGCTAATGATTTTTATTTCTTTTCTAACACAGACTTTACAGTTATAAATGTCCTTAAAATATTGCTTTAACTACATCCCATAAATTTTGATATGTTGTGTTTTTATTTCATTCATCTCAAAATGCTTTCTAATTCCCTTTGTGACTTCTTCTTTGATACCTTGGTTATTTATGTTTTTTCTTAATTTACAAGTATTTGTAGATACACTTACAAATATAGCCCTTCAGTTGCTGATTTCTAATGCCATAAAGGTCAGACAACATACTGAGTTATTTTAATCTTTTAAAATTTATTGAGACTTGTTTTATGACCCAGTATTATGATTTATCATGGTCAGTATTCCCTGTGCCCTTCAGGAAAATGTTCACTGAGCTGTTGACATGTGCAGTGTTCTCTTCATATCAGATCAAGTTGGCTAATTGTGCTGCTCAGGTCTCCTACACTCTTGCTAACTTTCTGTCCTGTTCCATCCATTATTGAGACTGTAATATTGAACTCTCCAACTATCATTGCTAGATGGCCTATTTCTCCCTTCAGTTTTGCCAGTATTTGCTTCACGTGTTTTGTAGTTCTGTTGTTAGTTGACAACGTGTTTGGAATTGCTATAACTTTCTGATAAATTTGTCATTTTATCATTATAAAGTGTCATTCTTTGACTCTGATAGCTTTTCTCTTGAAATCTATTTTGTCTTATAATATTATAGCCACTGTCATTCCCCTATTGTTTGTTGAGTACTGTATCTTTTTCCATCCTAAAACCTTCAATCTGTTTATGTCTTTGAGTCTACATTGTGTCTCTTGCAAAACTCAGAGTTGTGTCTGTTTTTTTTTTTTATTTTTTTTTTTATTTAGTAGGGTTCCCTCTTCCTTGTGGGTAAGGTATTTATTCCACTCAAGGTTTTAATATGACATGCTGTGCCTCTGTTCTTCCTTTTTTTTAAGTTAAAAAAATAGCTATTAATCCTGTGCCGTGTCCCTATAATGGCTGTGTCAGTTTTCTCTTGACTTACTCAAGATTTTATTTTTGGTTTCAGTTTTCAAAAGTTTGGTTATGCACTATCTAGATGTGAATTACTTTCTATTTATTACACCCATTTTCTTAAGCTTCTTAGATCTGCAGATTAATGTTTTTCATCAAATTTGGGTAGCATTTGGTCATTATTTATTCAAATATTTTTTTTTATTTTTCCTATCTTTTTTTATTTTCTCATCTAGAGTATCCTGTTATTCACATGTGGACATACTTGATACTTTCTCTCAATTCTCTAATCTCTTTTCATTCATTGTTTTATTCTTCTGTTTTTCAGATAGGACAACTTATCTTGATCCATCAATAAGTTCACTGATTATTTCTTCTGCCATCTTTAAATATGATTTTAAATTTTTTCACTTATGGTCCTTTTTAAGTAAATAATTTTCATTGGCTCAGTAATTTTTTTCTTTGAGATTCTCATTTGATTTCTCATTGTCATTGTTTTCTTTAATTTTAACCAGTATATCCTTTATTTCCTTGTACATGTTTATAATAGTTGTTTTAAAGTCTTTTCTAAATGGAATATATGTCTAACCTGCTCCAAGACAAGTTCTGTTAGCTGCTAGTGGCTTTTACGTTGAGTATGTTACAAATCTCTTTTTTCTTTCCATGTCCAGTAATTTTTGTTGAAAAGTAGACATTTTAGGTAATATGTATTAAAACTCTGAATTTTGATCCCCAGCAGGGGTGGCTGTGGTTGCTGTTGTTATTTTGTTTAATTGTTTAGCAGTTTGTATGGACTAATTCCATGATGCCTGTTTACCCTGTGATAGATAGCTGTCCATTTCTTTTTAGTTTTAACTTTCTATTCATGTGTGTGTGTGTGTGTGTGTGTGTGTGTGTGTGTGTGTGTGTGTGTGTTTTAGGCCCCTTCCTTCCTAAGGGTAATTTCTATGTCAGCTTTTTGCTTTTCCCCAGTTTCTCTTATGCATCCTTTGCACGTGCATATGACCTCACACTGAAAGCATGTGTGGATTCCCAGGGCACTTTCTGTTCCCTTCAAAGTGTGCATGTAGACAGCCAGAATGTTTATGAGAGTCTCTCAAAATTACTGCAGCTTTTTCATGGACCTCATTTCCCTCCTAACTTGCTGGTTAGTCTGCCAGTCTATTGATTGCCCCGATCAGGATTGCAATCTCAGGTTTGCTGAGGTATCAGTCTTCGTATTTCATTCCACACAGAAATTTCAACTGTTTCTGACAAAGCCCAGAGGCATCTGTTGTTTGTTTGTACCCCCCACCCACTCCCTGCTCCAAATCAGGCAACTCCTTACTGTTGGGAGAGCTGCTGGTTTCCATTGCTTGCCCATATCTGCAAGAACTACTAAGCTGACAGAGCTGGGACAATGGGAGCAACCCTCTGTTCTTATTTTCACCATGTCATGCATGTATTTCACTGCTCTGGGTTGCAAATTCAACTGAAATCATTTCCTTGAGTGTGACACCAGTGTACTAACATCAGCGTGGGTGTATAGTAGATATTTTATAACTATTAAAGGGAAATAGTTCCAGTCATGATCATATGTATTAGAGTAACATTCTTGGTAAATTTAACACAAGAAAGATTCAAAATTAAAATTGACAATAAAAATGGCATTATTCATTTTTGAATAATTTGAAAAATACTTCCAGTAACTTCAAAAATTGTCCATACTCTAATATTTCACTCATTATAGCCATCTTTCTTTAAACAGTAACAATTCAAAGAAATTTAAATATAGCTTACTGCTAGACTTTATTCACATGAAAACCTTTATAAATATGCATCTCTCATCAGTGCCATAACTGATAGTTAAACCTCATCTTACTTACCTTGAAGATTTTAGATACTCTCTGAATCATTAAAGGAATTTTACATTATAACCAGTAAATGTTATTTTTTAGTGCTTTCTTTTACATATTTATTGAAAATGACAAGAGATTTTATGTTAACACCAAATTAATCATAATATCTGACTAACTAGAATATTTAAATTCTTAAACATGCTGGATACTATGGGTAATTTGATTTGACTATTAAACTAATTTCCTACAAAATTTAGAATTTTCTAACAAGTCAATTTGTGAGCCTAGGTTTTGGTCATTACAATTACAATTTTATACCATACCAAGTGAGTATCTGAATTATTTAGTAAAACACAAGAGGGTAAATCATCTTAGGTATCATATATGAGATTCTCTTCTTGACTAAGAATGAGTTAATAAGTTAGAGTTCAGTTTCATACAATATGCACCTTATAGAATCATGTGTAGAAAAAGACTTCCTCTCTACATTAGGACCTCATTTGATTATAGAATGAGCTCTAGGACATGAGTCAGTAAATGCCTGTATCCATCACTAGAATTGTTGCTACTATTTTTAATCCAACAGTAACAAAATTGACTTTAAGTGGGAAGAATCCTATTTTCCCAGTGCATTAGAGGTTTAACATAGGCAAATTTTGCATAGGGCTTGAGAATAACCAAACTGTTTAGCATAATAGACACAGAAGAATTTGTTCTACCCAGGAAGAAGGGTAAAACGTGGATGCTCAACCAGAGTGGAGATACTGGAGAGAATCCAGGGAAGAGTGGGTCTGGGCAGTGAATGAAAAAAAAGTAAAAGGTAGTTAAACTCTAAAATCAGATTCTATGGTCATCAAAATTATGGGAGACATTTATTTTGCTATATTTTATTTTGTTTGTTTTGGCTTGTTTGGGTGTTACTTGTGTTACTTTTGCTATGTGCTATGTGATCTTCTCAAATGCCAACCAAAGAATTACTGAGTCAGAATCTTCCTTTAATTGTCATTTAACATGGTTTCCAGGTTATATTTTAATTGTCATTTAACATGGTTTCCAGGTTATATTAAAGCAAATGGTATTTCCAAATAATTAGCATATATGAAGATAGTTCATGTTTTCTTGAAGTGCATTTTCCTACCTTCCTACTTTTGGAATCATTTGGTCCAAGCCTATCATCTGTCTTGGTCTCAAGTTGTCCTAATGTCAATTCCTGGTCAAGGCCTTGAATGAACATAGGTGTTTATTGGCAAATTGAGAGGGGGGTTTCAGTAATTGCTACTCCACTGCACACACATTACCAAATTATATCTGTGTATGAAATTGATTAATTTATAGGAACTTGGAAATAGAAATAAATTGTCTAGTTGTAGTGTGTTTTTCCTGGCTGTGCTTTCTCTCCCATTTCTTTATTTCTCAACAATGTCCTTGATCCTTGTTAACAGATCTGATTTAATTGAACTCCTAATGGATCATAGTTCTTTACTAAGATCTCCTGTGAACACCGTTGGAACATATCTACACTTGCTAAAGAGGATAGACATCTTTTATATTTAACAATTGATGAAGACTTTTCTTACCCAGAGAGATTTATTATCAGTTCTTCTCAAAAGTTTAACATCTGTTTCACAAAGATTTGGTAGGCTCAGCTGTATTTCATTTCAGGCAAGGTAGATCTGTCCAGTTTGAGCAGCGTTATTCAAGAGCCAATGAAGAAAGGATCTTAAATTTCACATGACAAACATATATATCTGATTCTGAGAGATTCTGAAACAAGCAAAAATATGTCAAAAATTTTTCTTTTTTTTTAAATTTTATTTATTTATTTGAGAGAGCGAGAATGAGAGAGAGAGAGAGCGCACATGAGAGGGGGGAGGGTCAGAGGGAGAAGCAGACTCCCCGCTGAGCAAGGAGCCCGATGCGGGACTCGATCCCGGGACTCCAGGATCATGACCTGAGCAAAAATGACCTCACACTTAAGATTATTTGATGAATTTAGATTTAAATTATATTATGATATACTTTTTGAGCAAAATTGGCTGTAAGATTACTGCTGATGTATTTCCACTTGCACAAAAAAGCTGAGTTGTAGATTGTGACATTAAATATATAACTGTGATCAGGTTATACAGGGAAATCCTCAGATTCCGCCATTTCTTTGTGATGCTGTTGGTTAGTACCTGTATTACTGTTCAGAAATTTCTATTTCTCCAACTTTCCACTAGGGAAAAACATCTACATTGCATGCTCTATACCATATCAAGAAAATTTAACACAATATCTAATGCAGGATTTTTTTTTTTTTTTTTTTTGGCAACACAGAAGTTTGCACACTATGATTCTAAAGGGATACGGACTAACTAGAAATGGTAACAAATTATCTAAAGGTCACCTTTATAAAACTCTTCTGCGATCCATCCAATATTACTAAGTTTTTGATGGTAACATTTTGGAATCTCTCTTTGCCAAACACAACTGTTGAATCACATGTAACACTAAACTTCAAGAACACCCGACTTAGAATCACTGAAATAAAGAATTCAATCAGGTTCATACCACCTCACTATCAAGGACAATAATACATATCCCTGACTCAACTTTAACATCATATGTACCTCAAGAAGATACTAAGCTTGGTGCTCTGAGTTAATATAAAGTACTCTAGCAGTACTTCATTAAGTACTAACTGTAATGAATTAGAATATCTTTCTATTATTGGTTCTTTAGAGCACAGGGGAGAAAAAAAGAACTGTGCAATAAAACTTCCCCCCATCTTCTGGATATAATGAACTTACTTTTAAATTAAAGTAATTAAATTACCAAGGTTATGTAGTGTCAATAAACATAATTTTATTTCCACAGAAAATGGACACAATACGTCTTTATCTAATGAAGGTATTTTTCAAGTATGGAACTTAAATTGTATTTTAGTCTAGCACAGTTTCTTTGTCCAGCGTAGTTAGAGAGAATGATAAATCTGAAGAAAAAAAGAAAAGCTATTTTAATTTTAATAAAGAAAGATGATATTGAATAGAAAGGGCATTTATAATTGATTTTTGAATCAATTTCACTTTGTGGATATTTAAAACTGAGTGAACAGGTGCTTTGGTATGGTTTCCATTATTACAGTGTACCAATTAAAATGATTTAAGTGATCAAATCCTTTGCACTATGTGGAGTTTTCTCACATAACTTCCTTGGGGGTTCTAAATGTGGCCTACTTCATAACTGAAATTGAATGAACCTCTGTTAGAAGCAATTTTTAAAAAAATACCATTATAGAATAAAATAATATAAATTAACAAATATAACACTACTTTTGTATTATAGAAAAATGCCTTTCTATGAAAACATAATTTTCTTACTATTCCTGGTAGTTAATCAAAATTGAACTATTAGAAAGAATGACTGAATTAAGGTTATATCAATGACTGTGTTCTTTTCTATCTTATGAAAGATAAATATACTCTAAGGGTCACTGTGACTGGAAGAATAAAGCTAGACTTTGGATATAACGCAATTCTTGATATAACACAATTCTTGAAGTTTTTCTTGCCTTATAAAACATCACAAAATCCTTCAAACTGTTCCTCTTAAAAACAAGATAAAAGGAAAAAGGAAATCTGAGAAAGCTATTGTAAAATTAAGTTGTGCTCACTAGGAGGGACAGTAATTTCCAGATAACAGAATTTTGCAATAAAACTATTAAGTAGTGGGGGCCATATGTTTGTATTAAAATTTTAGTCTAAATTTATGCCTTTAGAAAATATGCAAAGTAAGGACTACTCTTAAGCAAAAACAGATAGTATTGAAAGGAGGTGAGACAAATCCATGAATAATTTCCTGGGTTTCAGCACCACTCTCTCACTCTAATTGTTAGAACAAGTGGGCAGAAAATTAGTAAAGATATGAAAGACTTAAATAACTTGAAAATAACTATTAAACAAATTGACTTTCATTGATATTTAACATTATATTCCAAACAATAACAGAATATTTTCTTTTTTTTTTTAAGATCTTATTTGTTTGAGAGAGAGAGAGAAAGCACATGCAGGGAGAGGGTCAAAGGGAGAGGGAGAAGCAGACTCCCTGCAGAACAGGGAGCCTGAGGCGGGACTCAATCCCAGGATCCTGGGATCATGCCTTGAGCTGAAGGCAGACACTTAATTTACTGAGCCACCCAGGTGCCCCCATAATAGCAGAATACTTTCAAGGTCACATGTAATATTTACTATCATAGGCCATACGTGGGCCATAAAATACGTCTTAATAAATTTCAAAATACTCAAGTTCATAACAGAATTAAAAAAGATGAGAATAACAAAAAGGGAAACTGGAAATTCAAATATATGGAAAATACATAACACATACAAATAACCCATAATAATAATAATCAAAGGAAAATTTTAAAGTATCTTAACCAAATAAAAAATGGAAACAACATTAAAAACTATATGGGATAAAGCAAAAGCAATATTTAGAGAAAAATTTATATCTCTAGATTCCTGTATGAGAATTGAAGGTCACAAATGACATCAATTTCAAAGTTAATAAACTAAAAAAAAAAAAAAGAGAGAGAGAGAGAGAGATTGAGATATCCAAATGAACAGAAGGGAAATAATAAAGTATCTTCACTTTAAGTGAACAGTAGAAAGAAATTACAGATCTTAACAGAAATCAGTGAAATAGAAAAATGGAAAACAACAGAGAAAAATTGATGCAAACAAAAAGTGTTTCCTTGAGAAGATAAAAAAAATGAGAATTTTCTTGTCAGATTTATTAGGAATAAATAGAAAACAAAAATGATCAGGAATGGAAATTACATCACTACAGTTTCCACAGATGTTGAAAAAATAATGAGGGAATATCAGGGACACATCACATTTATGATAATACTTTTTATAACTTAAAGGAAAAAGATACAAACTACAGAACCATAGCTTAAACTAAAATTAAATATATAAATGGAACAGCTTTGTAGTTCTTTTTTTTTAAAGATTTTATTTATTTACTTGAGAGAGAGAGAGAGAGAGAATGAGAGATAGAGAGCACGAGAGGGAAGAGGGTCAGAGGGAGAAGCAGACTCCCTGCCGAGCAGGGAGCCCAATGTGGGACTCGATCCCGGGACTCCAGGATAATGACCTGAGCCGAAGCAGTCGCTTAACCAACTGAGCCACCCAGGTGCCTGACAGCTTTGTAGTTCTTAAAAAATAAATTTTTATTTCAAACAATTCTGTCCAAGTTCTATCAGGATATTGGGGAAAAGTGACTGTTTTACAGCTTTTCCTATGAAGTCAGAATAACACTTATAACAAAAGCAAAAAAACTATTTGCAAGAATAGAAAACCAGAGAATCTCTTGGATGGATGGAGATGTGAACATTTACAACAACAACAACAGCAGCAACAACAAACAAATAGAATCTGACAATAAATAAAATGGTAATTTTTCATGACAATTAGAGTTTTTCCCAGTAATGCAAGGTTGCTTTAATATTGGAAAATCAATATAGTTCACCATATTAACAACTTAAAAAGAAATACATGAAAAAATGTATCTTTCAAAATATAGAGTTAACAGTTGTTAAAAGTCAAGATCCACCAAAGAAATAAACTTTCAGCAAAGTTTGAATAAATGGGTATTTATTTACCTGGTAAAGGGCATCTATGAAACTCTACAGCTGATATTTAACTTAGTTCATAAAAAGGGAATGCTTTCCCTCAAAGACCAAGAACAAAACAAGTATATGCCCTCTCTTCATTTCTAATTAATATTGTACTGAAAGTTCTAGCCCACTCAATACTGCAAGAAAAAGAAATAATTGGCCTTTGGAGTAGAAATGAAGATGTTACAAACTCTTTTTCCTGAAGATGGTATGATCTTTTACAAAGAATGCCACAGAATCTACAGAGAAACCTCTTGAACTAATAAGTGAGTTTAATAAAATTGCATAGAAGACAAAATCAAAATACATAATTACTTGTATATCATATCAGATACCTGAGGATAATTTTTCGTCCTGAGAATTTCTGGTCTTGTCTTACAGAGGCTACTGAGATAATGGGCACCTGGCTTCATTTTCCCATTTTTAGTAAATCATTCTGTGATATAATGATTTTATCAGAAATATTTGGTCTTTATCCACAGTTCTTGAAAATGCTTCAGGGGCATCTGGGTGGCTCAGTTGGTTAAGTGTCTACCTTAGGCTCAGGTCATGATCCCAGAGTTCTGGGATCAAGTCCCACATAGGTCTCCTTGCTCAGTGGGGAGCCTGCTTCTCCCTCTGCCTGCTCTGCCTGCCACTCCCCCTGCTTGTGCTCTCTCTCTACAAATAATAAATAAAATCTTAAAAAAAACAAGAAAAAGAAAAAGAATATGCTTCAGAGCCATAAAGGTGAAATGGGTGTCTTATTATTAATCAAGGTGACTTTTGGAACTAACCCAAGGGTGGGGTCTGGTTGCCAGGAGGACCAACCATGTGATTAAAGTGTTGGGACTTTCAGTCCCACCCTGGACTTGGTGGGGGGGGGGGGGCTGGAAATTGAATTCAGCCAATTACCAATGACTTAGTCAATTATGACTATGCAATGAAAACTCTATTAAAAAAGAAAGAAAGGGCGCCTGGGTGGCTCAGTTGATTCAGTGACTGCCTTCGGCTCAGGTCATAATCCTGGAGTCCTGGGATCGAGTCCCGCATGGGGCTCCCTCCTCGGCAGGGAGTCTACTACTCCCTCTGACCCTCTTCTCTCACGTGCTATCTCTCATTCTCTCTCTCTCAAATAAATAAATAAAATCTTTAAAAAAAATAAAAAACAAGATAGAAAGATGACATTCAGAGACCTTCAGAGAACTTCCAGGTTGGAGAACACATGGAGACTGCCTGGAGAGAGTGGTAAGCCTAGAGAATGCATACCAGCTATGCTACCTTTCCCCATATCTCACCCTATGTATCTCTTCTTCTGGCTATTGATTAGTATCATCATATCCTTAGTAAACTGGTAAACTTAAGTATTTTCCTGAGTTCTGTGAGCCAGTCTAGCAAATTTAAAGAACCTAAGGGGGAGACTCTTGTAACCCCCAATTTATAGTTGGTCAGAAGCACAGCTGGGGCAACTGGGTGGCTCAGTCAGTTAACTGTCTGACTTGATTTTGACTCAGGTCATGATCTCATGGGTCCTGAGTTAGAGCTCACCTCAGGCTCTGTGCTCAGCGAGGAGTCTGCTTGAAGATTCTCTCCCTCTGCCCTCACTCCACACGCATGTGCTCTCTCTCTCCCTAAAATAAATGTACAAATCTAAAAAAAAAGAAGAAGAAGAAACACAGGCAACAGCCTAAGGCTGGTGACTGGAATCTGAAGTGGGGGTTTAGGGGCAGTCTTGTAGGACTGAACCATTAACCTGTGGAATCTGCTGCTGTGGAGAATGTCAGAATTAGGTTCAACTCTCAAACCCCTTGCTGGTGCCTGAGAATTGCTTGGCGTTTGGCGGGGGAGGAATCTGCCTCCCACACTGGAATTGGGTCTGAGAAACCTAGGAGACATATAATGCTTGATCTCACAGCTTTTCTTCCAAATGTGAGCATAATTGTATATGGTTATCAGGTTTAGACTTTAGATAAAATTCTGACATATAAAACTCTAAATAACACACTGTCATATAAGGCTCAAAAATGTCTATCAACTTTTCATATTAAATTCTAAAATGCTCCATTTAAACTATATCTAGGCTCATATTATTTACTCAAAAATATATAAAAGTCTAAGCTTGAGCGCGCCTGGGTGGCTCAGTTGGTTAAGCAACTGCCTTCGGCTCAGGTCATGATCCCGGAGTCCTGGGATCGAGTGCTGCTTCGGTCTGCCTGCTCAGCGAGAAGCCTGCTTCTCCCTCTGGCCCTCCCCCCTCTCATGTACTCTCTTTCTCATTCTCACTCTCTCAAATAAATAAATAAATCTTTAAAAAAAAGTCTAAGCTTGACATATTAAACATAAATTTATCCATGAGGTATTTTCATAATGATGCATGCATTACAACAAGGTGTCTTTTGTAGAAAATATAAACTTTTAGGGCATTTTTAGCATAATCTGATCTAAATTAGTATAAGGTATTAGACATATTTAAAATATAGAGTAGATAAAATAATGGAATTTTGTGATAAAAACCATATTAAATATAAACTATCACACTAGTTTTCAAACTGCACACCTTGAAAACATTTGAAGTTTACTAGCAGTACCATATGTGCCATTTTGGAAGACATGGGTACTTGATAAACACAAGGACCTACAACCATTTAACAAGAGCAATCCCACTTGTATTTATTTTATAAATCAAATTTCTCTAGAATTGTCTTTTAAAAATGGTTTCCATTGATAAAATACTGAAAATCCACTGATCTAATGCTACGACTCATAGAAGTGCTAAGAATCTGAGGAGTTTGGAACAGTTGTCTGGAGTGGTTGTCTCATGGCAAACACCTACCAGCCACTTGGTAGCTGACAAGGGAACAGACCCCAGGTTTCTGCTTCATGGTTCTAGGTTCTTTTTTTTTTTTTTTACTTAACATATAATGTATTATTTGTTTCAGTTGTACACGTCTGTGAGCATGATTCTAGGTTCTTTAAACTTCAGTTAAGTGACAAAATATCATTTTGTTAATATTTGAAATAATTACTAAGATTAGCAACATTAATAATTCTATTTTTTTAAAAGATCTTATTTATTTATTTGACAAAGATAGAGAGAGAGAACACAAGTAGGCAGAGCAGCAGGCAGAGTGAGAGAGAGAAGCAGTGTCCCCGCTGAGCAGGGAGCCCGATGTGGGACTCAATCCCAGGACCCTGGGATTATGACCTGAGCCAAAGGCAGCCGCTTAACCAACTGAGCCACCCAGGTGCCCCTAATAATTCTATTTTAAATATTCCTCATCTATTGGATTTTTGTTTCTTCTGGTCTTAGAAAAATAAACCAGACCATTGATGTAGAAATATAAATGACAATTACAACTCTAAGAAATAATTACAGTTCTATTTCTTTGCAGTATATTAAAGAGTAAGATCTTTCAAGTATTTAATTATCTTTGAGTCATAGTCAGTGAACCAGATTCTGTAATGATATTTCTTCTCCTCGATCATGAAGTTTTTTATTCAGTAGAGTAATAAAATAGCTTATTAAGAATATCTCCAGCTTGAGGGAAAGATAATAATGAAACTTGCTCCTTAGATACATTATGCACATACACCATTAGACTCTGGAAAATAAATTGCTTCTTTTAGGCTACCAGGTTATTACTTAATAATGCTCCTTAAACACTCAAGAGTTTATTCAACACATATTTATTGAATGCCTGCCATGTGGTAGACAGAGTGTAAATCACTGGATATACAAAACCAATCCATGCAAGCTCAATGCCTACCACCATCCTCAACCTTTCAGTTTGTGGGAATAGGAAAAATGAACATGTTAACACATAATTGCAATTCAATCTGTTAAGTGGTCTATAAAATAAATGCAATGGTTATCAGCATAGATGGGGTAAGAAGTGGGAATTTCTGGTCAGAAAAACATTCCTAAAGGAAACTGTTAAACTTAGAAATAAAGGAGTCTGCCTTGTTGGGCAGGATGTGTTGAGCCATTCTTCCTAAAACACAAGAAATAGGTAATATCCATCTTTATATCTTACATTTACACATGGCACAGAGAGGTTGAGTAACATGCCCAAGCTCCTAAATGGTAGTCTAGAGTCTGGAGGCTCAACCAGGACAATCTAATTGTGGAGTCCCATTTTTTTAATTTAATTTTTTTATTATGTCCAGTTAGCCACTGTATAATACATCATTAGTTTTTGATGTAGTGTTTATTGATTCATTAGTTGCATATAACACCCAGTGCTCATCATAACACGTGCCCTCCTTAATACCCATCACTCCTTAATACATATAACCCCTTTCCTCTCTGAAACCCTCAGATTGTTTCCTGGAGTCCATAGTCTCTCATGATTCATCTCCCTCCTTACTTTACTTTGTCCTACTACCTGGCAAAACACTATAAGAGAATAGTGATGGTGTTTTACAGTTTAACGTAGCTAGACACTCATTGAATTATCATAGATATGTATATGTGTATATAATATTATGATTTCACTGACATTAGCACTAATTACCATTCTTATTACAAATATTCATATTCTATCAAATACTTTTATCCCTTAGTTATTTTCAACTGATTACAAATAAGTGGATCAAAAGGTATTCATTGTTTCATTAGTCTTGTGTGTATTCCTGCTCAAAAACTTGCTTACCTATATTTAAATTTCCTTATAGGTGTTCATATTTCTGTTACTTCTTCAATAGGAGATTTAAAGTAAGTATGCAAGGATAGCTTATTCTTGATTTAACAGAAGGGAGTTTATAAACTAACAATCATGTAAACTAACTAGCCTTGTGTTCTTCACTTGACATGACTGCCAGAGCCTCTGTTTCCTGTGGTATTTTGACCTCTGCAAAGAACCTCTGAATCCTGAATTTCATATCTACACTGAGAGATTTCCTGTTCAATCTTTTGAAAACTTGAACTATAACTTATGGGATATGATTTTTAACTTTATCAATTATTACTATATTTGCCCTATCATAATAGTTGAGTATCAGCTATGATTTACTAGAAAATCTAATTTAAATTTGTTCTAGAATCTTTCAGCAGTAGTGCAAATTTGTATATATTTTTTGTAAATAGAAGGAGCACCAATGGACTTTTACTCTCTGCTTACTTTCCTGGAATTCAACAGTAAGTCTCCCTTTCTGACTCTCTGAACTCATTCTTACTTTCCCTACTCTCACAAATTGCTTTCTGTGAAGCACTCTTAATTTTTTTTTTGTTACAAGTTGAGACATCTTAGCTCAGGGCATACTGTAATATTGGCCATATACACAGGATGATAAGCCCATACTTATGGGCAAAATTGTGCCTCCACATCACCAAAATTCATATGTTGAAGTTCTGAGCCCCATTACCTCAGAACGTGACAGTATTAAGAGATAGGATCTTTAAACAGCTAATTTGTTTAAAATGAGGTCATTAGGGTAGGCCCTAATTCAGTATGACTATGTACTATAAACAGAGATTAAGTGACAGTTATATACAGAGGGAAGATCATGCAAAAATAGGAGAAAAATGACCACAAGAAACCAAACATGCCAACACCTTGAACTTGGACTTCTAGCCTCTGGAATTGTAAGAAAATAAATTTCAGTGTTTAAACCACCCAGTATTTGGTACTTACGGCAGAATGAGTACACCAATACATTAAGAGAAGGAGAATACCATGTTCTTTTCAGAGTGATAGCCACTGCTCTGTTCTCTATTAAAATTCCACATTATGAACAATAGCATACATGTTAGTCCTATAGCCAACAATCATGAATGTGATCAATATCCATGTCAAATTATAAGCCTGGCAGTTCATATTAATGGTTCTTACCAATTTCCTCAAAAAATGAACATATGAAAAGAGACCAAAGTGGAAATAAAGAAGAATGTGAAATTTTCTCATAATTTTCAAGTGTCAATTTCTTGACCTTATCTCCAACAATTAGTGGAGATAAGGTCATCTAAATCAAAGAAAACAATGCTTTTAAAATGCTAGTCCTTTTGCAATGCAGGAAGATAAAATAGTGGCTTAGGTATATTTTCTCCGATGTGACCACACTTGTTGAGTTTTATGATACCTAGAAAACAAACACAAACTCTTTATATGTAGCTCCTTATGTATGTTATGCCTGTGGTGTTCTTTGGCTATTTTTCACAAGTGTCTTGTAAATGTCATAGTCTAGGGAGGTATGCAGGCAGGAAAAGGGAAATGTAGAAAAGAAAATTAGGCCCACAGGGACACTGGTTCTGATATTTCAAATTGAGTCTACAACTTGAAAATTTTATAATTCTTTTGCCATATTGCACTAGGTGAGAAAAGTGGCTGTATACACTGAAGTAATGGAGGAAGAGCATAAAGATCTCAATACTTCAATTAAATGTGTGGTAAGTCTAATTCTTAGTTTGTTTTTTTTTTTCTTTCCCATGGAGATGCCATCCATTATCATGATAAATAACAAGTAAATAGTATTATATATCTTAAATCAGATCAGTAATCAAATATGTTATAAAGGGTTCAGGTATTTATGCTAGTCACATTGGTTTTAAAACAAAGAAGTAGAAATAAAACAGAGACAAAGACAGAAATAAAACAAAGACAGAAATAAAACAAAGACAGATGCAGTGCCACAAATTTAAGCAGAATATTCCATGTGTATAATAAAATATTAAACAATAATGGCTGCATTAATAGAACACTAATATAAACAGCTGAATTTTAGGACATTTTGTAAACATACTATTTCAAAAAAAAGGACATTTTGTAAATATGCTGCTTACATATTATTGTAAACATGCTTGTATATTTCAGAAAATGTATGGATTTCAATGATATCGCTAAGGGATATCTGGCTTTAGTAATTATTTGATGCTAGCATATTTGAAATTTCTAATACTATCTATATATTAAATTACTTATGTTTTTTAATGAAAACAGACTGGAAATACATAGTTTTATTATTTCATATAATGATCAGGCAAAATAATATTATTTTTCTTAAGTTTTTATTTAACTCCAGTTAGTTAACCTACAGTGTAATATTAGTTTCAGGTGTGCAATTTAGTGGTTCAACACTTTCATACAACCCCCGGTGCTCATCACAAGTGCCCTCCTTAATCCCCATCACCTATTTAACCCATCCCCCAACCCACCTCCCTTCTGGTAGTTTATTCTCTATAGTTAAAAGAGTCTGGTTCTTGGTTTGCCTCTGTCTTTTTTCCCCTATGTTTCCCCTATGTTTATCTGTTTTGTTTCTTAAATTCTACATATGAGTGAAATCATAAGGTATTTATCTTTCTCTGACTGACTTATTTCACTTAGCATAATACTCTAGAGCTCTATCCACGTTGTTGCAAATGGCAAGATTTCATTTTTTTGATGGCTGACTAATATTCCATCATATATATATATATATATATATATATATGTAAAATATATAAAGAAGAAGTATATACCTCTTCTTTATCCACTCATCAGTCCATAGACTTTTGGGCTCCTTCCATAATTTGGTGGCTGTAGATAATGCTGTTATAAACATCAGGGTGCATGTATCCCTTCGAATTAGTATTTTTGTATTCTTTGGGTAAACATCTAGTAGTGCAATTGTTGGATCATAGAACAGTTCTATTTTTAAGTTTTTGAGGAAATCCCACTGTTTTCCAGAGTGGCTGCACCATTTTGCGTTCCCATCAACAGTGTAAGAGGGTTCTGCTTTCTTCATATCCTCGCTAACATCATTTGTTTCCTGTGTTAATTTTAGACATTCTGACAGGTGTGAGGTGGTATCTGATTGTAGTATTGATTTGTATTTCCCTTATGATGAGTGATGTTGAGCATCTTTTCATGTGTCTGTTGGCATCTGGATGTCCTAATAAATACAACTTGGTTAAAAGAATCCAGAATTTATGTATGTAAACCAAATGTTAATATTACTGATTATAACTAATGTATCAGAAAAGACAAAATTAATAATAATAATAATATGTACTGTAAGTTTTAATTCACAAACAATTCACTAGGTACTTATGGAGATTAACTCAATTACTTCTCAGGACAAACACTGAGGTAAGTCATTATTACCATTAGCATCTTTTTAGATGAGGAAACTTAGACACAGATAGATGTCATAGCTTGCCCAATAACACAGAGAAAATAACTGAAATAGGAATAAAACATCACACTTTGCCTTTTTATCATTTATGTTATATTTCCCCTCTAGTATAATAATAGTAATATATATACACAAACATACATATATAAAGAACTATATGTGTATATCTACATACACATGTGTACATACACATATAGATACATACATATGCAACTTTATATACAGAAAAGTGTGTTATATGTGTTATATACAGATCATATGCAATTTTTGCTTCTTTGTAAATTAATGGGCATTTATATTCATGCCTATGAAATTATGGACATACAGGTATATTCATTTGCATATTAAGGTAATTGGACTGAAATGAAAATATGTAAGTGTATTAATAGGGACATATATGTGAATACACATGTATTTATGCATTTTAACTAATAAAAATCTCTCCAATTGATTTTCTACTTAAAAAAGGAAATATTTATACACACCTATTACTTTGCTATCACACATTAAATCATTATAGATAATCAGAAATATTTAATTACCAAAAATATCCCCAAATAATCTTTAATACAGTTTATAGTGAAAGTTTATAGATGTTTATAATAACAATTGGTCTAGATATGAGACTGTTTCTTATTTCTGTTCTTAACAATGGAATATAATTTATATAAAAGGGATTTTTTATTGCTAATACATTTAATATTAAGAGTACAAGCCAATCCTGATATTTGATATTTGTAAAACATATTTTTCTTGTTTTCATACAATTCCTTAGAGCATCTGTTACAGGCAGCAAATGTTTCATTAGTTTTTTTTTTTAATTCCACTATTTTTTCACAGTTTTTGTACTACAAAAATGATACCTGACAAAATTCCATTCCATCAATGGATTTCTCCTAAAAATGGACTCATGTCTTCTATAATCTCTTCTGATATCAACCTAAATTAGTGGAAGAGTGTCCCTTTGACTATATATCTTTGCAAATTTTCATCAGAAAAAATTAGAGTATATATTTAATGGGGAGACTTTGAATTATTTTATAAAATTTTATTATCTTGTTGGATATCAGAGGCATAAATCTTTGATTAAATATCAGATAAACAATTCCATAAAAAATTGATTAATATATAATATCTGTTAATTTAAGAAGTGTTTATCATAAATCTATGTACTATTTGCTAGTTTTTTTGCTAGTTTTTAATAGTATAATTATTTTCCATTTACCATAATAATAATTATTAAACAATACAGGCCCTGTGAAGTCACATTTTGTGGCAAAATGACAGTCTTTAACTCCTGTTGCTGTACTGTGGAGATGGTAAATAATGCCAGATACAAAAATAACCATAGCAAAAATAATAGCTGAGTATTATAGAGAATATTCTCCATGCAGACCTCTGAACAGAGGTCTCTTTTAAAAATAAATCTCTTTTAAAAATAGCATTCACTGCATTAAGCTAAGGACAGCAACAGAGTATAAATATCTTGGATAAGACTCACATCTTCCTGATTTTCAACATGCTTTCGTATTGTAGAATATCATAAAGGTTGCAATATTTAAATTAACAACATTGCCTCTAGGTTTTTCCTATATATCTTATTTGTACTTTCTTGAAGTGTTGATGTTCAAGATGCTCTGAAAAATTATGGATTGAATAGTTGTTCTTGGTCAGGTCAGCCTCCATTACTATGGTTAATATCTGAACAGTGTTATTCTTATACATTTAGCTCTCTCATCAGTATGTGTAACCTTCTGTTGTTTCACTCTATCTCTTTAGTTCTCTGATTACACGTCCCTGTCTGAGATGCATTTAGTTTCCACCTTACCTCTTGGTGGGCCCCCTCCCTTTCTTCATCACACTACTCTATCTAAATTCTTTGTAGCTTTATTTCAATTGTAATTAGCTTCATTAATTTGTTCACATACTTGATATAAATTCCATAAATGCAGGGACATTATTCCATCTTATTATATGTTGCTATGTCAGCCATCTATCTAAAACTTGAAAAGTATTAGTAGTTCAATTTGATATGTAATTGATTGAATTAATATGTGTGGTGGCTAAGCTAAAATTAATTAATATATTAAAAACTCCACACTTTGAGTCTAAACATTGTCCATTTTTGAGTTCAGATATGAATGGGCATGACAGGCACATGGTGCATCATCAAGAGTGTACTTGATAAAGTTTGAGGAGCGCTAATGCTTTCATTAATTTTGTAAATATTGAGCACAAATACATATCAAGCAAATGAATAAAGCAACTAAGGTTCTGTCTTCATGAAGTTTAGAACCCTGTTATTACAGGCAGAAAATAAGCTATACTTATAGCAAATAAGAAAATTATACTTTGCGGGCGCCTGGGTGGCTCAGTTGGTTCAGTGACTGCCTTCGGCTCAGGTCATGATCCCAGAGTCCTGGGATTGAGTCCCGCATCAGGCTCCCTGCTCAGCAGGGAGTCTGCTTCTCCCTCTGACCCTTCCCCTGTCTCATGCTCTCTCTTTCTCTCATTCTCTCTCTCAAATAAATAAATAAAATCTTTAAAAAAAAGGAAAAAAGTCTTTAAAAAAAAGAAAATTATAATTTGCAACAAAGTGATACTAGTAAAAATAAATCAAAAGAAAACAAAGAAAAGAGCATGGTAAGGGGTAACAGGAGTATAAGACGAAAGGTTGAGGAGGAGAATGTGACATAGATTTTGAGATAAAAATCCGCTCTTTTCACCGTGGGTTCAATCACATTCAACTAACGATAGTGAAATAAGTAATGTTACTTACTTATAATATTTTCTTGTTGGGAGAAGAAAGGAAGAAACTGACATGTTGAGTAAAAATTAGGTTCAAATATATTATTTAAAGTTGTAGAAGTACCTCATATCAGAAAGATATCTTTCAGTGTAGTTTAAGAAATACTGGTATCTCATATTAAAACATGAGAAATTATTTTTAAAGGAAAAAAACAAAATGAAAATAGGGAAGAAAGTAAAATGAATACTATTTTTGAAAAACTAAATCCTGTATTTTTAATGAGAGACAAGGGATTAATGTAAAATTGCTACATGTTATCACATCTATATGTAGAAAATAAATATTAATATAAATAAGTCTTCCCTCATACAGTACACATTTCTATTTTATGAAAAAGAACATGCCCAACAAGGCAACCGAATTACAAATCATGGCATGCAAACAAAAGAAAGCTTATAGACATACACTGATATTTATTCTAAACTATGCTTTATGAATACGTTTTATTTTTATTAATAACATTATAATGAGATGAGCTATAAGCCTACAGCTACGCTGTTGGTGCTTTTGAAAAAAATTTTTTTCATCTTCAAGAAGCATGAATGCTTTGCTGATAGACAATGATATGAAATTGTTCAAATTCCACAATTTTATTTTTTTGTTTTTATTTTTTTAAAGATTTATTTATTTGAGAGAGCGAGAATGAGAGAGAGAGAGAGTACATGAGAGGGGGGAGGGTCAGAGGGAGAAGCAGGCTCCTCGCCGAGCAGGGAGCCCGATGAGGGACTAGATCCCAGGACTCTGGGGTCATGACCTGAGCCAAAGGCAAATGCTTAACCAACTGAGCCATCCAGGCGCCCAAATTCCACAATTTTAATAAATGCTCTTTTAAGCATCAATAATCTTCCATTTTATTAAATTAATTCTGATATTTTCTCCAAAAGTAAATAAAGTAAGATTGTTAAGCAATCATCCTAAAAATTGGATTAATAGAAATAAAAGTAAAGAATTCTGCTGCTGATTCTATGGGGAGAACTTTTCAGAATGGTCTGGAGAGTTTGAACATATTAGGAATATATGTTCTTTTGTGTTTTATGATAAAGAAAAGTAAACCAAAATTTTGGTATGAAGAAAAAATAAATTTATATGTTTAAGAAAGTTGCTATACCTTAGAGATCTGAAAAATCAATCAGTGAACACAGTCACTTTGATCTGTTTCTACCTTCTCCATACTCTCAGCATGACAAGGTGAAATAGAAGGAACATTTTTTAATGGTAATTTTAACATTGTTTTTTCCGTGAAAATCCATTTTGGACATCTCAAAAAAAAAGTAGCAACAGAAATACTATACTAGACTACTGAACATTTGTAGTTAATATCATATTTAAAATAAAACTAACATAAATCAAATGTTCAAAAGAATTGACATTCCTCAACAAATAGCACACACGTATGAATTATTATGTACTTTTTACTATTCACTGGCAGATATGACTATTCTAGTCAATAATACCTTTTTACTGTGAGAAATGATTTGTTAATTTCCATTGATATATTTTTTCCAGGGTACCATTATAAATTCTGAAGATCAAGATCACTGCAACTTTTTATTTTTCTGATGGGTGTATTAATTAACTGTGATGATCATTTCACAATGCATGCAAATATTAAATCATCAGGTTGGACACTTTAAATGTGTATAATTTTATTTGTCAATTATGCTTTAATAAAGCTGGGGAAAAAAGGAAGAAATTTTTCTCTTGTGAGGAGAAGTTTATTATCACAAATTTGACCTGATTCTTTAATCTTTAAAACTATACTATAGTGTCAGGGGCTTTCCAACATGAGCCTTATTTTTCTATATTCCATAAGAGGAAATGAACAATAAAATACTATAATACCATGAAACTTAAAAAATTATTTTTGATCCTCTTTAAAAACTCAAAGTGATCATGGAAAAACAATCTTCCATGTTATGATCTATAATTCACTTCTAAATAATATATTCTAATATTCTCTTGTTGCCAAATTAAAAGGTATTGGTCAGTAATATTTGTGCATTTAAAAGATAAATTAAAAAGGAATTTTACTTTGATTTGTACATTCCTGAAATTGAGAATCCCTACCAGTACCACCCTCCTTCATTCTATCTTCATCCTCCATTTGGAGCATTACGAAATCTTCCTAACAGATGTACCCATGTCTTTCAATGCACCAGTCCATTTAATTTTACATGGAGCATAGTGCTTTTACAGAACTATGATCATGTCACTTCCTAGTTTTAACTGAGTTAATTAATTCCCTTTGCTCTTTCATTAAAACCCAAGACCCAACACATTCTATAACGTCATGAATGACTTAGCCCATTGCCTGTCTATCAAGCTTCACCTCCCCCACCTTTGCCTAATTCTTACTGCCCCCGTTGGCAGGAGTTATATTATTTACTTGTGTAAGTGGCACCATTTCCCTCACATTTTTGTATTCTGAGAAGATATCCCAATTACTCTTCAGAACCAAAGAAAAATCAGCATGCCTGCCTATTAGTAGATACATTTTCTCTCATCTTTGGAAAGAATATGCGAGCATCTGTGAGATGTATATTTTATAGACCACATAATGATAGCTATTTTTCATGGAACTTTCTAACCTAGCAAGGATATCATTGATTTAAAAGGAAACTATGTGAATAATTCCAATTTTCTCAGGGAAAAACTTTAGAATAGAAAATGAGTTAACATAAAAAATACAAAATATGCTAATCTCAGATTTTTAAAAAATATAAATTTTATATTTGCAGGTTGTATTTATTTTTCAAATATTGTTAGAATTTCCCCATAAGATGAATATGAAGGGAAGCCAAAATATGTTTGAGCTTATCTAGACTTTGTTAAATTTACTGAATACAGAAAAACAAGTTTATAAATTATGAATAATAAGTTTATAATCATCTAAAATTTAAGACATCTAAAACATCTAAATGATTTAATAATATTTTCAGATTGAAAATGTTATTTCTTCACATAAGAAAATCTATGGTCTAAATGTTTGTGTCCCCCCAAAATTGATATGTTGAAACTTAATCCTCAGTGTGATGGTATTTGGAAGTGGGGCCTTAGGAAAGTGATCTTTTCACAGCCTTGCTGGTTGTTAATATCATTTTTGGATATTGGCATTTCATCTGCACTTCCAATTTGGTTAATATCGCACTCATATTTAAATTGATTTATCACAGTGTTATTTTAAAATTCATTTGAGGGGGTGAGGGGTGGGCAAAATGGATGAAGTGGAGTGGCAGACACAGGCTTCCATTTATGGTATGACTAAGTCACAGGAACAAAAGGCACAGCATAGGGAATAAAGTCAGTGATACTGTAATAGCGGTGTATGGTGACAGGTGGTAGCTACACTTGTGATGAGCCTAGCATAATATACACATTTGTCAAATCACTGTGTTGTACACTGAAAACTATTGTAACGTTGTGTGTCAACTATACTCAAATAAATAAAATAAAATTTATGTAAATACCACAAAGGAACTTTGAGGAAATGTTTTCACATTTTTTGGCAGGAGTGGTCTGTCTTGTCATAGAGGAATATTTTATCACATTGTTTATTTATTTATTTATTTTTAAAGATTTTATTTATTTAGTTGACAGAGAGAGACAGAACCAGAGAAGGAACACAAGCAGGGGGAGTGAGAGAGGGAGAAGCAGGCTTCCCGCTGAGCAGGGAGCCCGATGTGGGGCTCGATTCCAGGACCCTGGGATCACAACCAGAGCCGAAGGCAGATGCTTAAGGACTGAGCCACCCAGGCGCCCCTATCACACTGTTTAAAATTACCAGTACAGGGTGATAACAAAAAGACTCACTCCTAGTCTTTATCATTATCATTATTTATTATTATTATTATTTTAAAGTCTTTCTATATAACACATAGAATTATTACTTACACTTGAGAGCAGATTGCTCCTGCCAGCCCAACAATATTACATCCTCCTTACAACTTATTCTGTTTTTTTGTAGTGGCTGGAATTCATTCAATATCAATTTAAATCTTGACAATTTTCAGAATTACTAAATTATGAAAATACACACTTCTGAACCTGTGAAATAGGGTGTGTATAATTAGAGACAAAATTAATGTTAAGATATATGCACATATATATGTGTGTGTATATACATGAGCTATATTAAATGCTCCCATATATGGCCAGTATAACAGGTTGTCAAATTTTGGATATTTGCATAATATAACTTGTATAGTTAAAATATGTTTAAAATTGGTGGATAGGGATGAATTTGTAAATAGTATATTGTCCATAATGTTGCAATTTTATAAAGCATTTATAATAACATAAAGCATTTAACAATGGGTACTAATGGGAATTAGTAAATTTTGCCATTGTGTGAGACCTATGGTGTGCATGAGTTAAACAAACATACCAGTCCTTTTGTTCATCATATACTGAATTCTTCCAATTGCATATGATTTTCAAAACCATCTAATTATTTTAGGGTAAGATATGTTTGGATTACAATATAAGACTTCTCTTCAACAAACCATCATCTGCTAGTTATAGCAGCCTAGAACCTATTAAATCATATTTATTTTAATTTTTATTATTTTATTATCTTAATTTTTGTTGCAATTAAAGCAACTCTAAAAAAACTATATATGAGCTTCCATAGCTCTCTTTTTATTTTTGCTATTTTAAAAATGAAAATATGCTTAAAGACATTTAATTTCCCCACCTCTGATATAACTTAAAATGGATGCATCATACTCAGAAGTGTTTTTTGTCTGTTTTTAAAATTTTCCTCCTGCAATGTTAAATTTAATTATGGCAGTTCTGCCAGAAACACAAGTGTAAAATCATGGCTTGAGGTACTTTTCAAATAAAAATCTTTGCTGTAATACCTTTTCAAAACTAACTCTGTGGGTTTTGAAGTTGGAACTTTACTAGAAGAGAAATTTTAAGTAGCTAAAGATGAAGCAAGACAGGTTTAAACACTATAGTGCCAGAGAAACTTTAGTTATCCTAACATTCTCTTTCTTTTATTGGCCTGAAGAAAGGGGGCAGAGGAAATTGCCTTTAAAAGTAGAGAGCAGCTGAGACTTATCAGGTATATCCTGTATTAAAATGATCTACTATACTGCCAAGAAGCTGGCAGCCTTGAATTGCTGTTCAGATTTGTTGTAGTTAATAATTCTGGGTGTTATAAGGTCATCTTTGAAACATATTAACTCTACTACACTATTAAATGTCTATAGATGAAATGCACGTTATTATGAATGAAGAATATGGGTCTATGAGCATTTAGAGAGTAATTTGGTTTCTTTCGCCATGATTTATGTGTATGCATAGAGATAACTTAATCCACAAGAGATGTGCAAGTAATTTATTTCCAACCATTGAAGTAAAACTGGACAATAATTTATATGACTTTTAATGAGATGCTGCAGCCAAGGCAAATATGACATTGAAAGATACAGAACTCTTGTCATTGTACTGTTTATCTTTGGCCTGGGGCACTTGGACATTTTTGTTGCAAAATCAAATTATTCCCTTTCCACACACACACACATACACACACACACACACACACTGAACACATATTGTCCTGGTTTTGTTTTAAATAGAAACTAATTAATATTCAGTGTTGGCTGTTTTTACTTAAATTGGATAGCTACCATATTTCAAGGAAAAAATATATTACAACATTATCAGGTACTGAAACAAATAAATATTGGTACACCACCTAATAAACAGATCTCACTTCACAAAAGGTACGATTTTTCCTTTCATTCTGAAGCTGTTGTAGAATTTTACTCACAACGTTGTAAAATATTTTTTCTTGTGAGTGTTATAGATATTTTCTTCTATATGAACGATTGTGGATACTCCATTTTATTTTATTATAGTTATTAGTATTTTGAAATATTATAATGAGCAAAAGAAAGCATGGATTTAGTATCTAATGAAATATTTTGGGGAAAAAACAATTCAGTCTCACACATAATTAGTTATACAAAAACAAATCCAAATAGATCTTTGTCTAAATGTCAGAGAATATTATATTTATTATACTATTTTTCTTTGTACTTAAGATAATTTACTGAAATTATAATATATATTCATAATCTAATCTGAAATTATACTAGAAACACTGTTTAGTTTTTTAACCATAGGTAGCATAACTCTTTATTTATCAGCAAACTTGTTTCCTAGAAACCTAGATTGGCCTTCCAATATTGGTTGTGATTTTTTTCCTTTGAATGATACAAGTTTATTTTTATCAATTAAATAATGCAATGTCAGAATTCTAGTGCTGATAAAAATGAGGTAAATCTACTGGAGTCTCATTTCCCTGCAGATTACAATTGAAAGCACTGGACAGACTACAAAGAACAACTATATCAGGACTGTGAAAAATAAATAAGTCCAGGCAGATTGAAAATAAAGTCAAAACTTGAAGAGTCCTGTACAGCAGTGGAGTTTTTTGGTTTTGTTGCCGTTTTCCTCCAGCTTTGACCCAATGATGGGCCCCGGTCATGGAATTGGTCAGCAAGCATGGATAGCAAAACATCCAGGAGTAACCATCTCTGTTTAGAGCAATGGAAAGATTGACTCTTGTCAGCAAGAACGAGGGAAGAGTTTCTTTTAGTGGTTTGATTGGTGTGTATTTGTTTAGTTTTTGTATGACAGCTCCAGTCAAGGATCTATACTCCTGGGATGTCAGTAATTGAGAAGTTGCCAAAAACACCAGGAGAAGTCTCACTACTAAGGACAAAGGAAAAGAGATGCTACTGGTCCAAAAAGAAGGGAGAAATCACCATTTCTCCCTTATTTTATCTCACTGCATTACCACAAGAGAACTACAGCCCAACAGTAAATCGTACACTAAAATATAGTCATAGCATAATACATTTACTACAGTATTTCAAGAATGGAGTATGCTAATACTAATAGCAAAAAAGCAATATAGAAAAAATACTAGTTTGTCCCTTTATAGATATTACAATAAAATATGTGAACTTGGATCCACTCCCATTCTCTTCAGCACATTCCTGTTATAATTCTCTGTGTAGTAATATTATTACTACATAAATATGACCAATTACTTAGCATCTCAGTTCCTTGAAATTTTTTTCTCCTGTGTTATTGTCTCTTACACTATCTCAGTTATTCATGCCCGTGTTTACATCTTAGATGTTAGCAATCTCTCATAATTTTCATTCTGGTTATTCCAATCTCTGAACACTGTATCCTATGACTCAAACTCACTTATCCTGGTATATCAACCACTAAAATCTAAAACACCATCAGAAACTTTCATATGACCTTAAGTCTCATGGCCTCTTTACTTCATTTTACTATTTTGAGTAAACCAAAATCCAGTCTTAGACTATTACACACCTAATGCTCTATGTAAATATGGCTGGAGTAAAATTCAAAGCCATAGTAATGAACGAAATTTTTAAAGACTTAATTTATTTATTTGACAGAGAGAGAAAGAACGAGTTTGAGCAGGGGGAGGGGCAGAGGGAGAGAAGCAGACTCTTTGCTGAGTGCTGAGCCAATACATGTGGGGTTTGATGTGGGGCTTAATCCCGTGACCCTCAGGTCATGACCTGAGCCAAAATCAAAAGTCAGACACTTAACCAACTGACCCACCCAGGTGCTCCTAATGAACAAATTTTAAATTCACAATAACTAACTAAAGTTGGGTCCTAATGTTTTACTGGAATTCCCCAGCCCCTTTACTTTCTTACTTCTCTTTATTATCCCAGTCTCTAGATATTTTTAAGGGATCATCTTCTTTCCTTAGATCTCTGCTGAGTTTTTACTACTAATGACTTTGCCACCTATTTTACATAGGCATGAAACCCTCAGGAGACATTTGTAAGCCCCATTCGTTACACATATCTATCTGCATCTGAGCCCACAATGACTTCTCTCCTGTTACTATATTTCTCCAAATTAACTCTATCTCTGGAAGAATATTTATCATCACGTGTACCTAAAAATTGCATCTCCTTTATGCAACTCCAAGAATTCATGTTGACAGTTCTCCAGTTTGTCTCCCCCAACATCGCATTATTCACTTTAATGGCACTTCTCACTATTATTTAATAAAAAGTTGTCAATTTTTAAGTTTTTTCCTAGTTTTCTTGAGGAATGAATGACAAGTAAAAATTGTATATAATAGGCTGTACAACATGATTTGTTAAGGTATAGAACATGGTTTATATACATATACATTGTGAAAATATTACCACAATCAGGATAATTAACACATAGTTATTTTGTGTGTGTATGGTAAGAATATTTAAGATCTACTCTCCTAGGAAATTTCAAGTATACAATGCAGTATTACTAACTATAATCACCATGCTGTACATTAGACCCCAGAACTTAATTTATCTTAAAACTGAATATTTGTACTTTTTTCCCAACATCTCCCCATTTCCCCCACTCCACAGTACCTGGGCAACCACTATTATATTCTCTGGTTATATGAGTTTGACTTTTTCAGATTCCATGTATAAGTGACATCATGCAGTGTTTTTCTTCCTGTGTTTGGCTCATTTCACTTAACATAATGTCCTTCAATTTCACCCATGTTGTCACAAATGGCAAAATTTCCTTCTTTTTCTTTTTTTAAGGCCAAATACTATTCCACTGTGTATATATCTTAAAATTAAAATCACAACAACAACCACAAACCACCCCATGATCAATCCTTGCCATTCTCTGCACTGGCTCAGCTCTCTGCAAACAACAATCCTTCTTATAGATGCTACCAAAACTGATGTCTTCTATTTTTCTCTTATTATTCTATTTTCAACCACTACAAATGAGGCTGGCCCCGTCACTGCATTGATACTGCTTAGTTAGGTCATCAGTGATATCACCACTCTTAAACCAATAGGCAAATCTCAGTTCTCACCATTCTTGATCCATCAGCTGTCTTTTAAGACAGCTGAATGTAAGTTTTGAGACCTCTCTGATAAATGATATGAAATAAATTTGTCATCTTATATTTATTCAACCAGTCTTCTTATCAGCTACAATACAGTCTCTTTATTTTGGTAAACATTAATAATATGATTCAACAAGGGAAAAAATCAATATTGCTTAAAATATCCTTGAGATAAATGTTAACAGAATTATGTATTGTGAATGCACATAATATCACTGAGTGTGTTGGTTCCTTGTTAATTTTGTACTCAAGGCACATTGTTGATTACTGAATTATTTGGGCAAGAGAAAAGGTGTTAAAGAATGGCTTTTAATAATTGGAAAAATATTCAATAGTTATCACTTGGATGTCCTTCACTATTAAGTCAATAAAAAGTAAACAAAAAAAAGTTTTTTTTACTACCCTGCTTATGTTCTTGTGTGTAATTAAAGTTCATGTTCTTGCAACCTTGAAAACACAAATGTAATATCACATACCTGAATAGTAGATATTCTGACAAAAAATTAACTATCTCAATTTAAATTCAGCATATTCTCTGAGATTATAGTGAGTATATTAGTGCACTACAGGTCTTCATAAAATAAGAATATTATTGGAAAGCATCAGTATAGTTTACTTATGGAGCTAATAATCTTTTCTATGGACACTAGATAATAGTTTTATCAGATTGCTTTATAATATCATATTTGTTGGTAAAATAAAAAGCCTTTGGAGTTCAGGATTATAAAATCATGGTTTTCAAATATTTATTTTACATTGAACATTGTAAAATATAAGATATCTTTATCCCTATCTATCTGTCTTCTGACACATGTATAGAACATGTGAAAAAATTATGTATACTTCTACAATGGAAATCTCTGAATGGATATTTCACAATATATATTTCCTGATTTTAATGCAAAAGAACTAATAACAAATCATTAATGATTTTAAAATAACCAAGCCACTGGAGAAAACAATACATAAGTCTCATTATCATGGATTGAATGATCTGTCATGTTGCATAAAAGAATTATTGGAATACATCACAAAATACATTCTGAAAGAAGGCATAGCCTTAATTTTAGTTTTTCCTTTTTTAATCTAAATGAATGATACTAAAAAATGTGCAGAACAATAAAGACAAAATATGAGGACAGTAAAGTTAATAAGAGAAAATACGTACATAGGATATTCCAAAAGGCATACATATATAGAACTTATATATAAATACTATTTATGGATAATGCAAATAACAATAGACAAAGCTGTGTAACATAATAAAATACAAGTTAATAGATATAAGATGATGAATATAATGATAAACAAATAAATCTAAAGATCTAGATATGTACAACATGCCTTGCCAGGAATAAGCTTTTTTTTTTTTAAAGATTTTATTTATTTATTTGACAGAGAGAGACACAGTGAGAGAGGGAACACAAGCAGAGGGGGTGGGAGAGGGAGAAGCAGGCTTTCTGCCGAGCAGAGAGCCCTATGCATGGTTGGATCCCAGGACACTGGGTTCACGACCTGAGCCGAAGGCAGACGCTTAACGACGGAGCCACCCAGGCGCCCCAGGAATAAGCTTTTGAAAACATAAACAGAAAACGAAGTAAGCAATCCATTTATTAAATTCCCCAACTCTATTAACAAAAAGAGAAATAAATATTCCATACTATAAGTATAATTAGGACTATCATTACACAGTCATAATAAACTAAAAATAATTAGGTATTATACAAAGCATAACATATTGAATTAATAGTTTTCAAAAATATTTTTGAAAAGATGTAGTATGCAGAAAACACACAGCATATTCCTGGATTTAGACATATGAGTGATACATTATTCTTGGGTGCTATCAGTTTAGAGAAAAATTTGTTGGCGCTGTTATTTGTTATTTCTGTCCTCTCATGTTCAGCTCCACTTTTAGAACCACTCTTTCTAAACATCTATGCCTGGAACTACATTGAAATTGCTCTAATCATTGTCACTGAAGCTTTGTAAGATCATCCAGTGGCCATCTTTTTGTTGCATCTCCTTTACTGCTCAGCATAATTATTAGTTTTTCATTAACTTAAAAATATTTCCCAAATACATGCTGTATGGAAATAATACTCTAGTATAGTGAAATAAAATGAAAAATAGGAAAAATAAGTTTCATTAAACATTATCCTAAAGAGAAAAAATATCTTAACAATAAATAATGTATGTAATACGATCTTAGAAAAACCACTGCAAGTCCTTTATATGTATAAACTCAGTTGAATATCTTTTTCTAAATAGTGAAAATTCTATCATGAACTGATATTAGCATTTCTGGACCTTTAATATTATAAACTACTAAATAACTAAAACATGTGTTGATTCAATAATTTGCTTAACAAATATATATCCAGTGTCTCATTGTTTAAGTCATTAAAAACAGGAAAAAATAGAAAACTAAAGAAAAAATATATTCCCCATATTCAAAGTCTTTAGTTTCATAAACTACTAGGCCAAATTTATATTAAAGCTCACATTAATCCTTATATTAATTCTTTTCTAGGAATTTGTTCATCACTTTATTATTAAATACATAATTGCAGGCATTAAATATCACATCAACAAGTTAAAATTTAATAATATATTCGTGAATCTTTATTAATATACTTTGTTGTTACTTTTAAAGAATGATGTACTCAGATTCATAAACTGACTTATTTAGGGCACATATTGCATGGAGCACTGGGTGTTATACTCAAACAATGAATCATGGAATACTACAACGAAAACTAATGTACTGTACAGTGACTAATATAATATAATAATATAATAAAATAAAATAGGGGCGCCTGGGTGGCTCAGTTGGTTAGGCGGCTGCCTTCGGCTCAGGTCATGATCCTGGAGTCCCGGAATCGAGTCCCACATCGGGCTCCCTGCTCAGCAGGGAGTCTGCTTCTCCCTCTGACCCTCTTCCCTCTCGTGCTCTCTATCTCTCATTCTCTCTCTTTCAAATAAATAAATAAAATCTTTAATAAATAAATAAATAAATAAAATAAAATAAAATAAAACCTAAATGGAATGCTACCTTCTTTCAGTTTTGTTGATACTGATTTATATAGCAGGGTACATACATTGATGTAAACTAACAAAAAAAGTTGAGTTTCCCTAATAAAAGCTTGAAATTCTGAAAACCACTCTAAAAAAAAAAAAGAAAAGAAAAAAGAAAAGAAAGAAAAGAAAAGAAAAAGAAAAAGAAACCCCTGCTTTTATAAAATTTTATACAGTTTCCATAGCCTCAAATATACGGATTTGAAGCTAAACATTGGACTTTTAGTTTATTTAATTTATAGAACTTGATTTCTTAGCACTTGAAGTTATGCCACTCCATCCATTATAATCAACCTGATACATAGTTTTATTTTTCTTTCCGAGATTACTTTCAACTGAAACTCATTTCTTATTTGATAGTGGATATAACCAACTCATTCTTTTAAAAATGTCCTGAGATATAGAATAATAGCCTCAGGTTCTTTGCTCTTTAACACTTTTTTCCTTTTTTGTTAAAATATCAACTTCTAAAAAGCTTCTCATTTTTTTAATTAAAGAGCAACAATTTTGGGGGCACCTGGGTGGCTCAGTCATTAAAGAGCAACAATTTTGTATGTACCATAATGTATGTATGTGTGTTAAAGATCTATAGGAATTTTTTAATCTCTTAACTCTCTTTTGCTTGTATGTCATTATGGAGAAAATTAAAATAATTAATATCCAAGTTTTAAGTCTTTCTAATACCAAACCTATGCTAAATATATTAAGAAAAGATAAAAAACTTGTTTAAATACCAAAAGCTCTTTGATATAGAGAAAGATAGATAAGTTAAAATCACATTTGAGATGCTAATTCACAGACAATATTTTTTTTAATAAAAAAAGATCTTTAAATAGTAAACATAAATTTCTGAATATATATCTTTCAGTTTCATTTCCTCATAAGTCCTGTACACTTTTATTAAGTGATTATTATACAGATGAAATCGTGCCTTAGTTTACTTCAACTTTCTTAATATTAGTGCATGTTTAAATTAAAATTAATAAAAGTTTTAATGATAATCTGATTTAAATAGTCAATGTAGAAAAATATTTCAACATAAATTGTGGATTATTTTATTCTTTGAAATAAATTATGTAGTTTGAAGTTTAGAAACAGAAAAACAGTGATTTATAGTTTAACCAGAAGAGCAATTACAGATTTCTAGACTTTAAAAATTAATGTGTAGGAACATAGAAGCTTTTCCACTAAGATCTGGAACAAGGCAAAAATGTCCCCTCTCACCACTCCTTTTCAACAAGGCAGTAGAAGTGCTAGCTAATGCAATAAGACAAGAAAACAAAAAGTATGATAATAGAAGAAATAAAATGGTCTTTGTTTAAAATGACATTATTTTCTCTGTAGAACATCCAAAAGAATCAACAACAAAAATTTCCTATAACTAATAAGCAATTATAGCAGAGTTGAAGGATATAAGGTTAACATACCAAATATACAGAAGTCAACCAACTTTCTTATACAAACTTATTCTAAAGTTAATGTGGAGAGGCAAAAGACTCAGAATAGTCAACACCAATTGAAGAAGAACAAAGTTGGGGGACTGACATTACCCAAATTTGAGACTAAATATAAAACTGCAGAGATAGTGTAGCATGAGTGCAGAAATAGTTGTGAAGGAATAGACCAGTAGATCAGTGGAAGAGAATAAGAAATACAGAAATAGACCCACATAAATATAGTCAACTGATAATTGATAAAGGAGCAAGGCTATACAACAGAGAGAAGGCAGTCTTTTCAACAAATGCTGCTGGACAAAGTAGACATTTACATGTAAAAACAAATAAATCTAGACAGAGACCTTACACTCTTCACAAAATTAAGTCAAAATGGAAAATAGACCTATATGTAAAATGTAAAATGATGAAAATCCTAGAAAATAGCATAGGAGAAAACTTAGATGACTCTAGGTGTGGTGATACAACACCAAAGGAATGATCCATGAAAGAAATAAATGAAAAGTTGGATTTGATTAAAGAACAAAACACAAACAAACAAACAAACAAACAAAACTCTGCAAAACACACTGTTGACAGAATGAAAAGTCAAGTTACAAAATGGGAGAAAAATGTTTGCAAAAGACACATCTGATAAAGGACTACTATTCAAAATTTACAAAGAATTCTTAAAATTCAGCAAGAGGAAAACAAATAACCCACTTAAAAATGGAACAAACCTTAACAGACATCTCACCAAAAAAAAAAAAAAAAAAAAACATAAATGGATGGTAAATAAGCACAAGAAGATGTTCCAATCATATGTTATTAAGGAAGTGTAAATTAAAATAATGAGATACACTGCACACCATTTAGAATAGTCAAAATTCAGAATACTGACAACACCAAATGCTGGTGAGGATGTAGAGTAACAAGAACTCTCATTCATTGCTGGTGGGAATATTTCATTTCAAGAACTCTCATTTCA
This sequence comes from Eumetopias jubatus, assembly GCF_037043125.1. Lineage (NCBI taxonomy): Eukaryota > Metazoa > Chordata > Mammalia > Carnivora > Otariidae > Eumetopias > Eumetopias jubatus. Next base: position 156,925,325 of record NW_028274809.1, on the reverse strand, counting down.
TTGCTGAGAAATGACTGGGAAACAGTCACTTTGCAAAAGAGTTTAAAATTTTCTTATAGAACTAAACATACTCTTACAATCTGATCAAGCAATCACACTCTTTGGTATTACCCGAAGCGTTGAAAACTTCTGTCCACACAAAAACCTGCACATGGATGTGTATGGCAGCTTAATTCATAATTGCCATGCTGTCTGCCTGTTCATGCCATGATTTCCATCATCCTCAGGTTTGGTAGAACTGTGTTCCTCAGCATGAGAAGCCTTCTGAATATGCTTATAATTTTTAGTAAAACCAACATAGAGCAGATAAAGCAAGTATCATAGATAGTTAGATATCAACATGACCTTCAGTCATGATCTGCCAGTTTTTGACTGTGAAGCACATTTTGTCATGGGTAAGATCCATATTATGGATGTTGCTCAGGCATTTTTTTTTTTTTTGGCCTAAAAATCCTCAAAAATTAGTTTGAATTTTCCAAATGAAATCTCATCATTCTGCAGATCAGTACATCTCATTTCAAAAAACCAAACCAAACAATCCTTTGGGCAATCAGATGTGATTGTTTTCTTGAGTACTTGTGACTATTGTTTTTCCAGTATTTCTTGTATTGAACATAGCTGATTCTTTCACATCATACCAATCTTGAAAAATAATGAATTTCTTTCTTCTTGGCTCCCTTTTTGCCCCTTTTTTTAAGGCACTTGTTCTTATGAACCTGGATATTACTTTTTAAGATTCACATAATAGTAAGTTCACTACAGGACTCTGAATAAAAGATCAGAAAACAATGCTTATTTTTTATGTCCCACTACAATTCAAAAAAGCAGCAATTTCTATTACTTGATAATTTCAAGACAACTGTGTTGAAAAATATGTACCATGTTCTTTTGTGATCGGTAGTTCTTTAACATAAGACATGACGTTTTTCATGGATTTAATTATTTATCATATTTATCCACTCATGAATAACTTTAAATTTTACTTTTTTCCTAGTATATCTAATTTTGTTTCTTCCCTTTATCTCAATTTTGGGCATTTAAATAATATCCTTTTCCTTTCCATGTTATTCTAATTAGTTCTTTATTTGTATTGTTTATTACACATCTCTGGCTATGGTGTACATTAATCATTTTTCTGTTCTCTAATTAATTTTACCTTTGTTTTATTGTTTTCTTTGATGATAATTAGAATATTTTGACTGAAAATAAACTATGCTTCAAAAATTTTTAGACTCTAAGGAAAATATACTATATCTCTTAAGAATTATAGATAATTAGTAACATTCAAACTGATTGATTCAGTGACTCAAAGATTTCATCAAGAAATCAAGTTTTTTCCATCCTACCATTATTCAGAATATTCTGTGGCCCTCTGAAAATAGCAGTCCCTATCCTCATCCTTGGCACACACTATTTCTATCTTTAGGAACTCCAGCATGTTTAATAACACATCCTCTATAATTTTCCTTTATAATATATTTCATACAGTTGGGGACACAGAAAATTCTGAATGTACTACTATACTACTCTGGAGCTTGACAGAACTTAAGCGTAATTTGAGAATAAGAAGAGTTTTATCACAACTCACCTAACAATACACTTACCCCCAATTGGTCTAGGTTGCTATACCATGATAACCAGGGAGAATTTGTTAAATTCTTGCTGATTACTTGGGCCTCACCTAAATCAAGGTGCACATTCTCTTTCCCTCAAGGTAATAGGCTGTAGGAGGGCTCCTTAGTGGCCTCTGACTCTCATACTAAGGCCAAATATTAACAGGAACTGGTGCCTACATATTCATATCTTACTGTCATTTTCTCTGAAAAGTAATGTAATTCTCCAAAATTTGAGGATATTATTTTGTAACTATGCTAAACACAATATTGTATTGTGCCTTTTTATAAACATGTTTAATCATTTCTGTTTTAAACTTGGATGGTGACTTTTGAAGCTAAAATATGCACCATATTTGTTTGCTGGTCTTTTCTGACAACACTACCCTGGGAAAAACTGCAGTCTCATATCTCACATCTATAATAACTTTGTCCAGAAGGAAGAGTGGAAAAAATAAAGAAGATAAAAAAGATAAAGAAAATATAATTCAACAGCATTCTTCTTTGTGTTAATATAAAATTAAATATCAAAGACCAATGTTTAAGGAGAAATGCTTTTAAAAGTAGATGATAGGGGCATCTGAGTGGCTTAGTTGGGTAAGCATCCGACTCTTGATTTTGACTCAGGTCATGATCTTAGGGTTATGAGATGGAGCCCCACGATGGGCTCCATGCTGGGCATGGAGTCTGCTTAAGATTCTCTCTATCCTCCCTCTAACCCTCCCCTCTCCCTCTCAAAAAAAAAAAATAGATGATATATCCAGAATTTTTCCTGAGAAAAATTCCCTAAGCTCAAAAAGAAAGTACAGCCCCCAAACTGTTTAGAAAGGGGAAAGATTTTGAAAAAGAAATGAGCATGGGCATAGAGATTAGTGATTCTGTCTGTACCTTGCTCTCACAGTTGAATCCTGTACCTGGATTTTGAGGTGGTAGTAGAATCAGGACCTACTTTTAGGGGTTATTTAACAAGAGAACTAGAAAATCAAAGAAATCTATTTTATGGTAGTATTGAAGGAGACCTAGATTTCTTAGGGTTTCAGAGCAGATATTGCTGGAAAATAAACACAAACACTGATTATAAAGGATACAGTAATTACAGCACCAATAAGACATTCACACTGTGATGAAGATAGAGAACAGAATCTAACTATATGAAAACCAGGCTTCAGCTAATGTTGAATTGGCAGCATAGGAAGCCTTTCCCACCATAGATAATGTCTGGATAGAGGTTATAAGACTTTGAATGATAGTATCTGGTGAATGTGCTCAAGAACTTTGAAGTCCAAAACTAACTGAACCTTTTGGATATATAGACATGGCCCCCTCCACCTTGCCAGAGGCCAGAAGCATCAACTTAATGCCTGAAAATTGTTCAGAATCTTGACTAAATCCATGTCTTAAACCAATACATTACAATCTCAGGACACCACTTCCTATTGTGGCAAAAAAAAAAAAAAAATCAATTAACACCAAACTTGCATGGCTTGGCTTGGAATGATTGTGCTTTAATATCCTAGCCCGTAATTTTCTAAAAAGTTCTTTTTTTCCAAAGTATCTCATAGTTGCCTTCTTGCAGAACCATAAATGAAGCAGTGACTATATTTATCTTGAAGAACTTAAACATTTTTGAGACTAATTATGACATTAAATAGGAAAATGTATCAGAATTCAGTTTTCAGGCTTAATCCTCGAAACATGTCATTTAATCCCAAGACTGAACTTGTCAGATGTAAACCAATAATTCTCAAATCAACTTTATTCTGAAGTCAGCTATTTCCATCCACAGACTCATCATTTCAAGGCATTTTCTTTGATCCCTGGAATGCTCATCTCCCCAACACACACTCACAACTTATCAGTGAGCTGCCTGCTCAGAGGACTTCTCTGACCTGCCTTCTCTAAAACAGCTATTACTTCAGCCTTTATTCCTTTGAATCACTTATCTAATTTTTCCTTTTAGCACTTATATCCTACTACTCTTTGTTCTTTTATTGTTTGTTCCCCTCACTTTACTATAACCTCCATGAAAACTATTTTGTATGTTTTCTGTATCTCCAAATCCAACATTCAATGACTAATCCACAAATATTTTTATTTTGTAAATCTCTGCTTGAGACTTCATTTTTTCCTCAAAATAGCAATGTTCTAAAAAAGATCCAAGACCTTTTATGTAAAATGAAAAAAAAATTTTTCTGGTGTTCTTCAATTCCATAAAAAGCAGTTCCTTCAAGTTGACAATGCCAGAAACTAGTGAATTTATCTCAAAATTTCCAACTTCCTAAATTTATACTCATCCACCAGCTTTTAGAAATTTTCTTCCTAAAAAACAAAAACAAAAAAGAAAAGAAAAACGAATTTTTCTTCCTAGTGTCCATCTGCTTGCCCACACTATAGCTAAACAACCTAGTAATTTATAATCCACACAGTAACTAAAAGCAATATTGGGATTTTACCCTCCTCAACTTAAAATCCTTCAGGTAGAGTACAAAATCATTACCATATGTGTTACATGATATGGCCACGGTTATCTAAACTCACTTTGTGAGGATCTTCTTTATCCTATGATTCATTCTTTTTAAAAAGTTTCTTTTGGTCTTTGATATTAATTTTCTCATCCAGTTCTCAACCTCCCCATATTTTATGTGTCTAGAAGGCTTACTCCCTCCTATCTCCAAATCTTTGCTCATTCATCCCAGTCATCCTCTGGTTTCAGCTTAAAAGACACTTCTTTGCACAGTTGCAAACATATGATTAATTGTATGTAATATTTTCTTTAGTGTCTGTTTTTCCCACCTTAATAAGACACAGAACATTTCTGACTAGTTCTCTAATCTTTCCTGAGTATTAATTACAGTGTATAGGAAATGCCCAGTAGTTTTTTATATTGTTACTAATCAAGAGAAAATGTGTGTTGGGAGCCCTGAATTATTCAACTATGGCAACTGCATTTATTAAAATAAAATTTATTGTTCTCTATAGTCGCCTCAATTTTGGAATTAAGATTTCTTAAATTTATCAGTCATTGTTTTCTAGAATAATGTACTTACAAAGTCATTTGTATTACTTAACATAAAAGTATACTCCAAGGTATAAAATATCTTGGAAAGTAAGTATATGATTTCTTGATATGGGTGATGGGCAATTGAGAGAGCATAAACTATATCTTCTATGCTGCCTGGGGAAAAAAATGGAACTTTAACTAGAAATATGAAGCTATGTGAGAAAAAGAAATGTTTACCAGCTGAACAGAGAAAATATCAATATTTTTGTATGTAATATAATATATCCTCAGAGAAAACTGCTTAATATATTTTGGCAGTAATATAAGTATATGAAAGAGTAAGTCTATAAACAAAATTCACACTTAGACATTTGCTCATGAGGATCCTAAAGGAGAGCAAGATTGAGAGATACTTGAAAAAAATTAACACAAAATGAAGTGTTAAATTTTTAGTCATTAAAATTAATATAATTTAGTGATTATGTGACAAACCAAAAATGTCAATAAATATTGATCATGGTCCTTTACCTGCATAAAGCACAGATATGACATACTGATTTTTTAATATGGAACTGAGACATAAACAGAGTGACACTGAAAGGTTATAGGGAAACACCTGTGACTTGTAAGGGATTAATTATTGCCATATTTCAGACAATATCAGAACTTCAGTTTAATGTAAAAAATGCTGATTCATGAATAATTTACAGTATTCACAGTGATACAATAGCAGTCTTTCCAGACCACTGTAAATCTAAAGTGAAAGATTTTAAGACCTAATGAGGATAACTTGAAAAGAATATTTATGGTGTGCTGTCATAATTCCATAACTCAGAAAAGAAATATGATCCTTTCAACAGGCATCTTTTTATTTCATCAAATCCCATTATATCTTAATCAGTTATGATTTTAGACCATCTGACATGTATTGTGATTAGATGTATATATGTTTTCTGTAAGTAAATTGTGAGCAACTTAAAGAATTGAAATGTATCACTCATTTTTTTATGTCACAGAGTACTTTTTATATGAAGGGGTTCAATATATTTTGTATATTTAAATATGGAAAGAAATAGTGTAGAATTGAGATTCTAAGGTGCACTTAAGTTTTATAAAAATTCTTTCTCTTTTTTCTTTTCTCTCTCTTTTTTTTTTGTTTTGAACAAACCCTTGTGTTGAGGATTTTCAATAGATTGGAGTGAGAGAGCTGTTCTGCTATGTACAATACCCAGAAGAAAATTCTGTGTTTAAAATAATGGCATTGAGATAGCATTATCTCCTTTTCTTTGAATCCAGAGAAACTGAGGCGAACATGAAATTCCAATTCCATCTTAATGGAAAATAGGGCAAGCTCTCATGCTAAACATAAGAGTAGGAAGAAAATTTCCAAGTCGATGAAAAAAAATGTATTACACAATATGAGATGATGCAGAGTGGATATCTTACACTTTAAAAATAATGAAATGTTGGGGCGCTGGGTGGCTCAGTTGTTAACCGTCTGCCTTCAGCTCAGGTCATGGTCCCAGGGTCCTGGGATCAAGCCCCACATCGGGGTCCTTGCTCCGCAGGAAGCCTGCTTCCCCCAATCCCACTCCCCCTGCTTGTGTTCCCTTTCTCACTATATCTTTGTCAAATGAATAAATAAAATCTTTAAAGAAAATAAAAAATAAAAATAAATAAAAATAATGAAATGTTGAGTGAGTAGGGAATTTTCCAAAGTAGGTGCACACCTTAAAAAACAAAATGAAGCATCCATTACTTGAACAGAGATAATGGATCTGACCCATGAAATAGCAAGGAGGAGCTCGTGGTAGAGAAAATTGGAGGATTTTCCATTTGACAGGGCAAAGGGATAACTGAATGGTAAATTCTCTTGCTGGTATTTGTTATTACCAACAAGTAAAGGCTAAGAACACACACACACACACACACACATCTGGATATACTTAGATATAGATGTAGATTAGATATAGATATGGCTACAGATATATATAGAGAGAGATACAGAGACAGAGAGAGATGGAGGGATGAAGACAAAGACAGAGAGACCCACAAACATACTTTCCTTCCTGGAAATCATCTGCATATTTTAAAGCATTCTCCTGGCTCCTCTTTGGAATATAAATAATGATTGGCAGTGAAAAGATATGGAAGTTAAAAAAGATGTAAAAGAAGGAAATTAACTAGAAGCAAATTGATTAAATAACTACTACCATCTTAAAAAATGACCATACTTTCGGTAAAAATGTGGCCAAAAGTTTTTCATGAAAGCAAAGGATCTAATAAGTGACTATTGCATTTTTGAATTTAGATGTTACCTACAATATACAATAGAAGAAAAAAACCACAGCATAAGTTGAAAAATCATCTAGCACTGTAAAGGAAAGAAAGGTATAAGAACAGTAAGGGAATATTGAAAAAAAGGGGAAGACAAAAACATCAAAGAATTCAGGCAGAAATATGTTAGACATGCAAAGAAATCTTGGAAAATGTGGGCAAAAAGGCACCTAGGTGGCTCAGTTGGTTAAGCGTCCTCCTTTGGCTCAGGACATGATCCCAGGGTCCCGGGATGGAGTGCTGCATTGGGTTCCCTGCTCACCGCAGAGTCTGCTTCTCCCTCCATCCTTCCCCCCTGCTCATGATCTTTCTCTCTCTCTCAAATAAATGAAAAAAAAATTTAAAAAAAGAATGTGGGTGAAAGTAAATGGAAACAAAGAATTATAACACCATGTATTCATCATGGACTGGCTTACACTTAGCTATGCAGAGTCTCGATTTGGGGATTTAAATGAGTTAAGCACTTAAATCATTTTAACAAACTAAAGAATTTAAATAAGTCAGAAAAATAAAAAAATAAAATTAAACAAACCACGAGGAAGGTGTTTATAAAAATTACACATACAGCCATATACACACAATGAATTGGGGGAAAAGAAAATCTGCAGATTTCATAAACAATCTTATAGAAGATATCTGAATAATAATTTAAGAGCAACAACAACTAGATAAACAATTGGTTGCATAATCAGGTTAAAAGAAAATAAAAATAAATCAAGAAATCAAAATGTGTTAATATCAAGATATGTAATAGAATATTTTTGCTCAGTTTTTTTAAAATAGTTGTAACAAGGGGAAAAATCAGGTCATGAATTTTACAATGAACACATAATCCATGTATACAAAATGCTAAATACAAAACAGAGAAAAATTTGACACATGTACATTCTCAGCTAATTTATTCAAATCATAAATTCCATAAATATTTATTTTTATATTTTATTATTTATTTTTCTAGTATAAAAATCTCATTTTTTGTTTTCTTGGACTTTTTACCTTAAAATTTATTTTGTTTTTGTTAGTCATTCTTGATTTTTGTGTGTGTATGTGGAATTGTATTCTAGTTTCTCTCTTTGAATTCTTTTAAATGACTTTAAAAAACTACAACTAGGTATAGTCTGAGGAGTATTTTGTACCAAAATTAACCACAGGGCACACTATTTTTATTAAGGTAAATCTAAGGTGACAAAATCATCATGCTGAAACAATTAGACTCCTTATTTATGATTACTCTTGAACATACCAAAATTAAAATTTTAAAGTAATGTGTTCAATTAGTTGTGTTAATTCACTTTCTGAATTACTTTCAGATTTATTACCAAATCTATGAATTAAGAAGGCCATGCTACAGAGTAGAAAGTTAATGGTTGTCCAGTTTAACTGACCTGGCTTTAAATCTTGGATCATTTACTCTCTTCAAAAAGTTGGAAACAACTTTTAAACTGGCTGTAGTCTCAATATTTTATCTTCCTCATTGGCTATTATGGTAATTAAATGACACAGTGCATGTGAATATTATGCTATAGTGAATAATATAAGATGGCTTTAAAATGTATAATTGATTTATTTTTATATTCAGTTTTGAAAAAGTATCCTTTTTTTCTATAATATTCTATTTTAAAGCTATATTGTATTATGGCTCAATACTCCCACAATAAGAAGCAATGGCATAACTCTTTAGCAACCAGTAAAGTTCAGTAACCTATTTAAGAGCTTAGAGTGAGATTTTAGGTTCACTTTGGACCCAGAAGATATTCTTGATATGGCTTATGATTAAATGTGCCTACTGACTAGTCCTCACCTCTGATGAAACAAGGAGAGAGCAGTAGTCCCAGGAGATTAGAGGGTAAAAGTTCTTTGTTCTTCTTGATAGTATTAGCAATCCCACAGGAAAGGTGAGGGTCTATCATCCTCTAAAAATGAGTTCACACAAAGGGCATTGGTGGGAAATGTGGTAAGGTTTATTACTGTAGAGTGACCACTCTTTAGAAAAATAGAAGATTTTTATACTAATGTATTTTAACTGAATCCTTTCAGAAATATTAAATTTAGGGCGCCTGGGTGGCTCAGTTGGTTAAGCGACTGCCTTCGGCTCAGGTCATGATCCTGGAGTCCCGGGATCGAGTCCCACATCGGGCTCCCTGCTCAGTGGGGAGGCTGCTTCTCCCTCTGACCCTCTCCCCTCTCATGCTCTCTCTCACTTTCTCTCTCTCTCAAATAAGTAAATAAAATCTTAAAAAAAAGAAATATTAAATTTATACAAAACCATCACTTCATTAAGATAAGGTAAACATCTGTTTATGAAGTTCTTGTTCCAAAGTATTACATTTAATTAAAATCAAATTATAAACAAAAGGAATGGGGCAATCCATAAGCTCCATTTTAAACTGCAATTCTCTGAAATAAGATTTTCAGTATAAATGTACATAGATGGTATAAAGGAGAAAAAATAAATGTTTACTGAGATTATAGTTTCACCCAAAGAAAGTCAATCTTAGCTGAGTAGTCCTCAATTAATTATAGTTTCATATACTGCAAACAACAATACTGTAAGTTTGATATTGTGATTTATAAGAAAAATATATTTTTGGTCATTCAGATGGTATCTATTTGGTCTTCCTATGCAATACCTGGCTCACAGCTCTAAAATCCCTTGGAATTTCCTAAGTGTGGAGAGTGATAAAGTATCTTTTATTATTCTTCTTTTTAAAGATTTATTTATTTATTTGAGAGAGAGAGGAGGGGCAGAGGGGCAGAGGGAGAGGGAGAAAGAGAATCCCAAGCAGAATCTGTGCTGAGTGTAGAACCTGATGCGGGGCTCAATCTCCTAACTGGTAGATCATGACCTAAGCTGAAACCAAGAATCAGAGGTTTAACCAATTGAGCCACCCTTTTATTATTCTAATGAGGTAACTCTGGGAAAGCCTAAGGGTGGTGACTGGCTGGCTGCCAGTGGAGCCAACCATGTGATTACGGGTTAGAATTTTCAGTTCCATTCTTCAGCCTCCAGGGAGAGGATAAGGGCTTGAGGTTGAGTTCAATCACCAATGGCCAACGACTTAATCAATAATCCCTTTGAGATAAAGCCTCCATAAAACCCCAAAAGGACAGGGTTCAAAGAAATTTCTATTTGGTGAACATATGGAGATTTGGGGAAAGTGGCATGCTGGAGAGAGTGTGGAAGTTCTGTGCCCCTTCCCATGTACCTTGACCTTTGCATGTCTTCTATGTGGCTATTCCTAGGTTATACCCTTTTATGATAAATCAATAATTTAATAAGTAAAGTGTTTCTCTGAGTTCTGTGAGCCACTGTAGGGAGTCATGGGAACCTCAAATTTATAGCCAGTAGGTTAGAAGTATGGGTGATAGCCTGGACTTGCAATTGACATCCTAAATTGGAATGGGTTGTTGTAACTTCCAGTTTGTAACCATTCTGTCAGAAGCATAGGTAGTGACTAGGGTTTGTGACTAGCTTTAAAGTGGGATGGCAGGGAGCCTTATGAGACAGCTCTTAACCTGAGGAATCTGATGAAAACTCTGGGTGGATAGTATCAGATTGAGCTGAACTGTAGGACAGTCAGCTGGTGTACCAGGATTACTTGTTGTTACTTGTAAGTAAATCCCCCCTTAAACAAATGCATATTGGGATTGGGTCCTAGAACCCAAAATAACAAGAAATTTTCTTTTTTATGGTATGATTAAATAGGACAATTCAGTATCTAAATATGTTTTTAATAAAAATCTTATAAAATAAATAAAAAGAAATCTTTCCTCTACAAAATATATGCCTGATAAAGTCATAGCAGAGAAGAAATCTGACTAGCAACTAGCTAGATAGTAATTTAATGTTTATTTTATCCCTCTTGGGAAGTTTATTCAATTTACACTATTTAAGCTTGTCCCAGGTGTTGAAATTCTACTTAAATCATTTGTTCTTTGACGTTACCTTCATTAACTTTATACAAAACAGTTAAATGCCCAATGTACATGAAAAATTACTGACAGCCATTCATGGTTTTGAAAGATTAATTCTAATACTTTGCCACACACTGCACAATGAGGAAGTAAAATGAGCTTCATGATTCCTAGACACCATCATGTATACATTAGAAATATTTATATATCGGGGCGCCTGGGTGGCTCAGTTGGTTAAGCGACTGCCTTCGGCTCAGGTCATGATCCTGGAGTCCCGGGATCGAGTCCCACATCGGGCTCCCTGCTCGGCAGGGAGTCTGCTCCTCCCTCTGACCCTCTTCCCTCTCGTGCTCTCTATCTCTCATTCTCTCTCTCTCAAATAAATAAATAAAATCTTTAAAAAAAAAAAAAAGAAATATTTATATATCTTCCAGGCAATTGAATAAACTTTTTCTAATTTAAATTCAATTAGCCAACATATAGTACATCATTAATTTCAGATGCAGAGTTCAATAATTTATCAGTTGTGTATAACCCCCAGTGCTCATCACATCATGTGCCCACATTAATGCCCATCACCCAATTACGTCTCCACTCTAGTAACCCTCAGTTTGTTTCCTACAGTTAAGGGTCTCTCATGGTTTGCCTCCCTCTCTGATGACTTCCCATTCAGTTTTCCCTCCCTTCCCCTATGATCCTTTGTGCTGTTTCTTATATTCCACATATGAATGAAACCAAATGATAATTGTCTTTCTCTCATTGATTTATTTCACTCAGCAGAATACCCTCCAGTTCCATCCATGTCGATGTAAATAAGTATTCATCCTTTCTGATGACTGAGTAATATTCCATTCCATGGAATACACACACACACACACACACACACACACACCACTCTTCTTTATCCATTCATCTGTTGATGGACATCTTGGGTCTTTCCATAGTTTGGCTATTGTGGACATTGCTGCTATAAACATTGGGGTGCATGTGCCCTTCTGGATCATTAGATTTGTATTTTGGGGGTAAATACCTAGTAGTGCGATTGCTGGGTCGTAGTATAGCTCTATTTTTAACTTCTTGAGGAAACTCCATACTGTTATCCATAGTGGCTATGCCAGCTTGCATTCCCAACAGTGTAAGAGGGTTCCCCTTTCTCCACATCCTCCCCAACATTTGTTTCTTCCTGTCTAGTAAATTTTAGCCATTCTGACTGCTGTGAGGTGGTATCTCATTGTGTTTTTGATTTGTATTTCCCTGCTGCCAAGTTATGTAGAGCATTTTTTCATGTCTGTTGGCCATTTCTATGACTTCTTTGGAGAAATGTCCGTTCATGTCTTCTGCCCATTTCTTGGCTGGATTGTTAGATTTTTGGGTGTTGAGTTAGGTAAGTTTTTATAGATCTTGGATACTTCACGTATCATTTTAAGAAAATGGCAGACAAGCCCGACATGGGGGGAATAGCCAGCTTCAATAAGGCCAAGCTGAAGAAAATGGAGACACAGGAGAAGAACACCCCGCCAACCAAAGAGACTACTGGGCAGAAGAAGCGGAGTGAAATTTCCTAAGAACCTAGAGGATTCCTAAGAACCACCCTGTCATCTTCGAGACACTCCAGTTGTGATGTGGACAAAGAAGAGCCACCTGCAAGATGGAAAATAGCAACAAACTGCACTGTGAGCCCGGGCACTCCCTGCCAATGCCACCAGCCTGCAGGTCTCTCAGCAACTCCCCCCCCCCCACAATAGGACTGCCAAATTCTCCAGTTTGCCCTGGGATATTATAGCAAATTATCTGTATGATTAATGAAAATAAAACACACATGATAGCAAAAACAAAACAAAACAAAATCGCATTTGGTAGTACAATTTTCCCAACGCCATTTGTTGAAGAGCCTTTTTTTCCATTAGATATTCTTTCCTGCTTTGTCAAAAATTAGTTGACCATAGGATTAAGGGTCCATTTCTGGTTCTCTATTCTGTTCCATTGATCTATGTGTCTGTTTTTTTGCCAGTACCATACTGTCTTGACAATTACAGCTTTGTAATAAAGCTTGAGGTCTGTCATTGTGATGCCACCAGCTTTGGTTTTCTTTACCAACATTTCCTCTGGCTATTCAGGGTCTTTTCTGGTTCCATACAAATTTTAGGATTATTAGTTCCAGCTCTGTGAAAAATGTTGATGGTATTTTGATAGGAATTGCATTGAATGTGTAGATTGCTCTGGGCAGCATAGACTTTTAACAATATTTATTCTTCCAACCCATGACCATGGAATGTTTTTCCATTTCTTTGTGTCTTCCTCAATTTCTTTCACAAGTGTTCTGTAATTCTTAGAGTATAGATCCTTTACCTCTTTGCTTAGGTTTATTCTTAGGTATCTTATGGTTTGGGGGGCAATAGTAAATGGGATTGATTCTTTAATTTCTCTTTCTTCTGTCTCATTGTTAGTGTACAGAAATGCAAATGATTTCTGTGCATTGATTTTATAACCTGCCATGTTGCTGAATTCCTGTATGAGTTCTAGCAATTTTGGGGTGGAATCTTTTGGGTTTTCCACATAAAGTATCATGTCATTTGCAAAGAGTGAGAGTTTGACTTCTTCTTTGCCAATTTGAATGCTTTTATTTCTTTTTGTTGTCTGATTGCTGAGGCTAGAACTTCTAATACTATGTTGAACAAGACTGGTAACAGTGGACATTGCTGTCATGTTCTTGACCTTAGGGGAAAAACTTGAGAATGATACTTGTTGGCTTTTCGTAGATGGCTTTTATGATATTGAGGTATGGACCCTTTAGCCCTACAATGTGGAGAGTTTTAAGCAAGAAAGTATGCTGTATTTTGTTAAATGCTTTTTCTGCATCTATTGAGAGGATCATATGGTTCTTGTCCTTTCTTTTATTACTGTGATTGTGATGTGATCACATTGATTAATTTGTGAATGTTGAACAACCCTTGCAGCACAGGAATAGATCCCACTTGGTCATGGTGAATAATCATTTTAATGTACACTTGGATCCTATTGGTTAGTATCTTGGTGATAATTTTGGCTTCCATGTTCATCAGGGATATTCATCTAAAATTCTCCTTTTTGGTGGGGTCCTTGTCTGGGTTTTGGGATCAAGGTAATTCTGGCCTCATAGGAAGGATTTGGAAGTTTTCCTTCCATTTCTATTTTTTGAAACAGCTTCAGAACAATAGGTATGATTTCCTCTTTAAATATTTGGTGGAATTCCCCTGGGAAGCCATCTAACCCTGGACTCCTGTTTTTTGGGAGATTTTTTATTACTCCTTCAATATCCTTGCTGGTTATGGGTCTGTCCAGGCTTTCTATTTCTTCCTATTTCAGTTTTGGTAGTTTATAAGTTTCCAGGAATGCATCCATTTCTTCCAGATAGCCTAATTTTTTGGCATATAGTTGCTCATAATATGTTCTTACAATTGTTTGTATTTTCAGGGTGTTGATCGTGATCTCTCCTCTTTCATTCAAGATTTTATTAATTTGGGTCCTTTCTCTTTCCTTTTTGATAAGTCTGGCTAGGGGTCTATCAATCTTACTAATTCTTTCAAAGAACGAGCTTCTAGTTTCGCTGATCTGTTCTGCTGTTCTTTTGGTTTCTATTTCATTGATTTCTGCTCTTATCTTTATTATTTCTCTTCTCCTGCTGTTTAGGCTTTATTTGCTGTTCTTTCTCCAGCTCCTTTAAGTGTAAAGTTAGCTTGTGTATTTGAGACTTTTCTAGTTTCTTGAGAAAGGTTTCTATTTCTATGTACTTCCCTCTTAGGACCACCTTTGCTGCATCCCAAGGGTTTTGAACAGTTGTGTTTTCATTTTAATTTGTTTCCATGATTTTTAAAAATTCTTCTTTAATTTCTGGCTGACCCATTCATTCTTTAGTAGGATGCTCTTTATCCTCCAAATATTTGAGTTCCTTCCAAATTTCCTCTTGTGATTGAGTTGAAGTTTCAAAACATTGTGTTCTGAAAATACACAGGGAATGATCCCAGTCTTTTGTTACCAGTTGAGACCTGATTTGTGACCCAGTATGTGATCTATTCTGGAGAATGTTCCATGTGCACACGAGAAGAATGTGTATTCTGTTGCTTTAGGATGGAATGTTCTGTATATATCTGTGAAGTCCATCTGGTCCAGTGTGTCATTCAAAGCCCTTGTTTCTTGTTGATCTTCTGCTTAGATGATCTGTCCATTGCTGTGAGTGGGGTGTTGAAGTCCCTTACTATTATTGTATTATTATAAATGTGTTTCTTTAATTTGATTATTAATTGGTTGATATAATTGGCTGCTCCAAAGTTAGGGGCATAAATATTTATAATTGCTAGATCATCTTGTTGGATAGACCGTTTAGTTATCATATAGAGTCCCTCCACATCCTTACTATAGTCTTTGGTTTAAAATCTAATTTGTCTGATATGAGGATTGCTACCCCAGTTTTCTTTTGAGGTCCATTAACACAATAAATGGTTCTCCCCCTCACTTCCAATCTGTCTTTGGTTTTAAATGAGTCTCTTTCAGACAGCATATGGATTGGTCTTGCTTTTTAATACAATCTAATACCCTGTGTCTTTTGATTAGAACATTTAGACCATTTACATTCAGAGTAAATGTTGAAAGATATGAATTTATTGCCATGTATTATCTATAAAGTCCCTGTTTATGTAGATAGTCTCTGTTTCTTTCTGGTTTATGTCATTTTTGGGCTCTCTCTTTGCTTACAGGGTCTCCTTTAATATTTCTTTCAGAACTGGTTTAGTGATCACAAATTCTTTTAGTTTCTGTTTGTCCTAAGAGCTCTTTATCTCTTCTTACTTTCTGAATGATGGCCTTGCTGGATAAAGTATTCTTGGCTGCATGTTTTTCTCATTTAGTACCCTGAATATATCATGCCAGCCCTTTCTGGCCTGACAAGTCTGTTGCCAGCCTAATGTTTCTACCCTTGAGGTTAAGGAGCTCTTGCCTTAAGATCCTTTCAGGATTTTCTCTTTATCTCTGAAATTTTCAAGCTTCACTATTATATGTTGGGGTGTTGATCTATTTTTATAGATTTTGAGGGGGGGGGTTCTTTGTGCATCCTGGGCTTGAATGCCTGTTTCCGTCCCCAGATTATGGAAGTTCTCAGCTAAAATTTGCTCAAATATACCTTCTGTCCCTCTCTTTCTTTTTCTTCTGGGACCCCAATAATTCTAATATTGTTTTGCTTTATCGTATCACTGATTTCTCTAAGCCTCCCCTCATGGTCCATTAGTTTTTCTCTTTTTCCTCAGCTTCCTTCCTTTCCATCAACTTGTCTTCTATGTCACTTACTCTCTCCTTTGCCTCATTTACCCTAGCTGTTAGAGCATTCAATTTAGATTGCATCTCAGTTAAAACATTTTTAGTTTTGGCCTGATTAGATTTTATTTCTGCACTAAGGGATTCTCTAGTGTCTTTTATGCTTTTTTCCAAGCCCAGCTAGTAATTTTATAATCATTTTCTGAATTCTACATCTGACATTTTACTTATATCCATATTGATTAGTTCTATGGCAGAGAATATTACCTCTGTTTCTTTTTTGTTGTTGTGAATTTCTCCTTCTAGTCATTTTGTCCAGGGAGGAATAGATGAATGAGAGAACAAAATCAAAAATATCAACCACGACTCCATCAAAATACACACTAGATAACTCTGAAGAGGTCAGAAACAACAACAACAACAACAATAACAACAACAACAACAACAGGATAAAAGAGAATATAATCTCACAGGTGGACAAAACAGTGTGATTCACGTGGTCCTGGGTATATTTTGGTCTGTTTGTTAGGAGACACTAAATCTGAAAATTGTAAAGAAAGAAAAACTTATATACATACAAAAATAAAATTGAATACAATGAAAGGGAGCCAAAAATGAACACTATAAAATATAAATGTAAAAATGAAAATTTAAGACAAGACTTAAAAACAAAGAGTTGAGGGATACCTCGGTGCCTCAGTCAGTTAAGCATCTGCCTTTGGCTCAGTTCATGATCCCAGCGTCCTGGGATTGAGCCCTGCATTGGGCTGCCTGGTCAGTGGGTGTCTGCTTCTCCCTCCCCCTGCTCTTGTGCTCTTGTTCTCTCTCTCTCTCCCTTTCAGATAAATAAATAAAGTCATTAAAAAACAAAACAAAACAAAAAACAAAGACTTGATAAAATAAGAAACTAGTTGACAAGGAATAAAAAGAAAAGAGAAAACAATTTTAAATGAAAGACTAAAGACTTAGAAAAAAACCCTCAAATTCTATACACTATTTTCCCCTAGTGTAGTTTTTCAGTTCTGTCTGATCCATAAACTTGGTATTCACCTGACGTTCCTGCTGGTCTTCTTGAGGAGGGGCCTGTTGCACTGATTCTCAGGTGCCTTTGCCTGGGCAGAGTTGCACCGCCCCTTGCCAGGGGGCCAGGCTCAGTGTAAGCTGCTTCAGGTTGCTCTATGTGGCTTTTGTTCCCTGAAGCCTTTTTATGCAGCTTATAAAAAGTGGTCACTTTCTATTTGTAGAATTGTAGCAATTTTTAGAGCTCAGGTTGAATTCACAGGCATTCAGAATGATTTGATAGGTATCTAGCTGAATTCAAGGGACCAGATAAAATGTGGGTCCCCTACTCTTCTGCCATCTTCCCTCCTTCCTCTTAATTGCATGATCTTTTAATCACCTTATAGAATCTAAAAATAAAAAGTCTGGTTTTACAATAAATTAGTATGCAAAATAGAGTCTATGTCATTATAAGTTTCCTCCACCAATACAAGTAGCAACTGAAACAATGAAAGTAATGGTCGAATAATATTTTTTTAATTTAAAATTTTTTTTTTTTTGTAATTGTGGTAAAATACTCACAGAATAAATTTTGTCATCTTAACCATTTTTAAGCGTGCAATTCAGTACCATTAAGTGCCTACATATTGTTGTGCAAACAACACCACCATCAATCTCCAGAACTTATTTCATCTTGCAGAAATAAGCTCTGTACCCATTAAACAATAGCTCCTTATCCTCTTCTCCTGGCCTGTGGCCACCACCAATCTACCCTCTGTCTCTTTGAATTTGACTACTCTAGGTACCTCATACAAGTGGAATCACACAGTATTTGTCCTTTCATTGATGGCTTATGTCCCTTAGCATAATGTCCTCATGGTTCATCCATGCTGTAGCCTGCGTTAGAATTTGCTTCCTTTTTAAAGTAATACTTTTAAAGTAACACTCCATTGTATGTATATACCATTTTGTTTATCCATTTATCCATCAATGAACCCTTCATTTGTTTCCACCTTTGGGCTATTTTGACTAATGCTGTTATGAACATGAGTGTGCAAACACTTGTTTAAGCCCCTGCTTTCAATTCTTTTGGGAGTATACCCACAGGTAAAATTGTTGAATCATATGTTAACTCTATTATTATTTTTTTTAGGAATTGCTTTACTGTTCTCCATAGCAGCTGCACCAGAAAGTATTTCTAAATTGGATTCATAGAATAAAATGGGTTCCGGAAAGTAAAAGGTGATTTCAAAATCTACTGAAAAAGATAAGTTAATGTCATGTGAAAGAAAGATGGCAAAACAGATGGAACCCAATGGAGAAATAAGTAAAATGACAAGATACATATGAAATATAAAAGAAATGATAGCAGTAGAAGGTAAGAGGTATAAAGCTGATAGAGATAAAAATCAATTGCATGTTCATTTATACACATTACTACTAACATATGTGTATTCTATAAGGTGGAGTTGCTTAGAAATATTGTGTGATTTTTATGTAATATAAAGTTATTTCCAACATTTTAAAAAGTTTATTAATAAAAATACTTTGCAAAATTTCACTCACATTTGTAGATCTTTTTTTTCATTTTTTCTGAATTCCCCATTATCACCTTCTCCAAACGGAACATTAGGTTTCTTTTTTGTATTCTTGACAAATGCCATACACACTGCAACTATTTCTGTCATTAATGCTGTGATTATAACATTATATACACATTATTATCACAACAACTATTGAGTTAAGTACTATTATCATTTCCATATTTCAGTTATTACCATTGAATTTTAGAGAATGTTGACAACCTATTCAGGAGTATGTAACTGGTACCTAAATGGAATTAAGAATAAAACTCTTTCCTACTCAAACTCCACTTTTCATCTCTATCTCTGCCTAAGAACAAATTTTAGCCAGTGTGGAAATATTTAAAATTTAAAAATTAAAAAAAAAACATATGTTGACTAAAAATGAAATGAATTTATCATATAAACATCAAACTATTAATTCATGCATTCAATTACATATTGAAGTTATTATATAAATTTGTTAAATTTAATCATATATAAAGAATGCTAAATTTCAATATCCTAAAAGACTTGCATAGTAAGAAAGTCACACTACTTTGTGTTAGAGAGTACTAACATTCTTTCCAAAGAAGCAAAGTAACATATACATAGGAGCAATACCACTTTTTGGTGTTGAAAATATAAAAAAATAGAATGACATCCTGGTAGTTACCATAAACAGCAAAATATATTCAATTACCCATACTAAAAGGGAGTTTTATAATCCTTTTTATGAAATACAGATCAATATGATTTCCAACCGAACAATTATGTATTAAGTTAGTTTTTACAGCATATACCATTATGGCAGGTGTATATGCAAGAATGCAGGTACAATGATCTCCCTCCAATCCTCTATTGTTGTGTATTTGCTCCTTTACTTACTTGTAGCCTCACTTCTACAGAGTAAGTTAAGGAACATTAGAGCTTGAGATTTGTGGGGTTCTAAAGCCAGGAAACGTTAGGTTTTCAATCAATAATCAATCCATTAGAGGTAAAAAAAAGTCTATATTTTTCCCTACACTTCTGATGCCTTCCTAATCATGAGAATTTGAATAACAACATAAAAGTACATTTTATTTGGAGGTTCATCAGGTTTTATAAGCACAGTTGTAATTATTTTATGAGTTTGACTATAAATCATACTGTGTATGAGTTCACTATTTGTACTTATTGAGCATTGTTATGACAACCTACCAGAAAGTTGATGAGAAAATAGTTATGTCTCTTTTAAGAAATACATTGGATTTCTTTATATTACAGGGGGTGTCTTACACATTATTTTTTTAATCACCTACCTCAAGAACAATGCTTAGTACAACGTTTGCTTAATGTTTACTAGGTAATTAAAAAATACAGAAGAGTTTAGTATATTTCTTTGTAGTTATTAATGCTTGCATGTTACATGTAGTAGTCACTGCTGAGCCTCTTAGGCATGCTAATTTTTCTTTATCATAACATTCTTTATTGATTAATAAAGGAAGGCCCTTTGGGTTCTGTTGGGGAACATAGGCAGATGGTTGGTTTTCTGGTTTTACATAACTAATTTATTCTAACATTCCTACCTATCCCTTAAGTCTCCTATCCCCTTCCTTAATTTCCTGCCAATGGCTTTCTGGCTTCTTCATCTCATTTGCTGTATCCATAAATGTGTCCATGCTTTAAGGATTAATCCCATCAGTGAAGTAAGACCATCCTCACATGTTTTTGAAAAGCCATTAATTCCTGATTAATGACAGAGTGATTCTATGGCCAATAATATCTTGAAATACATAAATTCTGAGACATACTTGAAAAAGATAACTTGGTGATAAAATATAAACAACACATTTGTGAGTAAATAAAAAAATAAAAATAAAACACAGGTGGTGAATGCTTAACCCACTTAAATGTATAATTATAATTTATCAACTATTAAAATAAAGGCTACCAAGGAGTATAAAAATGTTGCACACTTCTAAACACTGATATTGTGATAATATTGTATAAATGGTTTGATTTTAGAAGCAACAGATAGCTCAAAAGGAAAGGGAGTAGGAAGATGCAAGAAAATATAATCTCTTCTGTTTAAATATGACTTCTCTATACTTCACACCAGAAAATTAATTTAAAAAAACACTTAACAAGCTTTAAAACTTGTTACATGGTATAAAGTCATATTTTAGGAAATAATTCCTATAATGAAATATTTTTGTGAATTTCACAAATTCTTTTAATTCACATAAAGGTAGTGATGGTAGTAGAGTTAAACTCATTATTTCTTGGTTTGGTTCAAATTATTTGGTTCTGTTTTTGTTTTGGGCAGGACTACCTAAGGACATTCAGTCCAATCTGTCCTATCTGTCAACACCACCATCCAGGAGGTATTCGTTTGCCCTTCAGAATAAAGGATGATACTGGTGGGAAGAGCAGCATCAGGAGTCATCTCTTGCTAGCTCATGGTCGAAATGCCAGACTTGGCAGTCAGCTACAAGCAGCATATTGGGAAGACTGGGATAGCCATACTGGAGTGTTTCCTTTTTGGAGGAACACTCCATGGTCAATTATAAAAGGCAAGGATTTTTTTTGTTTGTTTTTCCCAACTTTATAGAAATGTTATTGAAGATAGACATTGGGGAGGGTATGTGCTATGGTGAGCACTGTGAATTGTGTAAGACTGATGAATCACAGACCTCTACCTCTGAAACAAAAATACATTATATGTTAAAAAAAAAAAGAAGATAGCAGGAAGGGAAGAATGAAGGGCGGGAAATCGGAGGGGGAGACGAACCATGAGAGACCATGGACTCTGATAAACAAACCGAGGGTTCTAGAGGGGAGGGAGGAGGGGGATGGGTTAGCCTGGTGATGGGTATTAAAGAGGGCACGTACTGCATGGATCACTGGGTGTTATATGCAAACAATGAATCATGAAACACTACATAAAAAACTAATGATGCAATGTATGGTGATTAACATAACATAATAACATAAAAAAAGAAATATAACATATGTAAGTTTAAGTTGTAAACATGATGATTTCATACATGTAAATTTTGCAAACTGATTACTACAATGAAGTAGTTAACACCTCCACCCCCTCCCAAAATTACTTTTTTTTTTAGTATGTGTGATGATAACATTTCAGATTTGCTCTCAATAACTTTCAGGTATAGTACACAGTATTGTTAATTATAATCACCATGCTATACATTAGATACCCAAACTTACTCATTTATAGCGAGAAGTTTGTAGCCCTTGACCAACAAAGATTGTTAAACTGCTTCCTCCCGCATACTTCCCTGGGCCTAAGGTGGTCTCCTCCCCCTGGGTGTCTGGTTGTTGTTCTCCCTCTATATCCACACAATATGGGCATACCTTTCCAGTAGCTATAATTTCACTTTTTTAAAATGAAATATTTTAGGGGCGCCTGGGTGGCTCAGTCGTTAAGTGTCTGCCTTCGGCTCAGGTCATGATCCCAGGGTCCTGGGATCGAGCCCCGCATCCGGCTCCTTGCTCAGCGGGAAACCTGCTTCTCCCTCTCCCACTCCCCCTGCTTGTGTTCCCTTTCTCGCTGTCTCTCTCTCTCTGTCAAATAAATAAAAATCTTTAAAAAAAAAAAATAAATAAATAAATAAATAAAATGAAATATTTTAGAATGATATTCATTCTCTGCTCAGCAATGTCAAGTGCAAAAAAAGACAAAATTGTTCTCACAATCAGAATTAAATGTGAATCCCCTCAGCCCTGTTTGGCTAGGCCCAGTGACTGTACCAACAAGGACAGTGTTAACAAACAAATAAACAAATAAATAAATAGCTAAACTACCAACCTTCAAGGCATAGCTGTCATTTAGCCAACACAGGTTTCACAGTAAATATGACAGGGAAATAAGGTGGGAGCATCACTGGGAAGGTTTTAAAGGATTTAAGGGATGGAGAAGATAAAATCCACAACTCAACAGATCATACATTTCTCATGAATGTTTACTTCCTCCTAATTCAATAGACCCATGCACAAATTTAAACTCACACGTACTAAAAGAAAGAGATATATCAATGCCCAAAATACAATGCTGATATCATTAAATTTGAGTTTGTATTCTTAAAGGCATCTTAGGGGAGGTTATTTTATCCATGGATCCAAATTAGAGCTAACCATGTTATGTTTCCATTACTAAGTGTCAAGGGCATCACCACAGCATTGCCTTTCCTGTGGTGTCAACAAGTGTTAAGAAGAACTGCTGTTATTGCTGGCCTGATACAAAAACTTTTTGTCTAGAGCTTTAGTAACTGAAACAGGCAATAAATGGAATGAGAGGAGACATTCCTCTACTGAACTTTGTTCATGGTGGATTGTTACTTGTGTGATTAATATACCTTGTTTCCTTTCACAACAGTTCTAAAGTTGAAACCAGCGTGTATCAGAGTTTATTTCTTATCCCCATGAGTTTGTTTGTAGACATTAGATTCTCAGTTTTATGTGGTAATCTTCTATCCCATCCCCATGATCAGGCCATAGTTTTATCACATGAGCTGGATGCTAGTGCAATTGTCAAAAGCAACTCCAGTTCTCAAGCACTGAACAGAAATCCTCAGGGCAAAAGCTGGTGTTGGTGCTCTCCTGTTTCCAATGATTCATGATTTCAATTTATTTTTGATATCTGTGACTTCCTTACTTTTATGCAAAATCACCACTGAATTTTAAACGATTCTTTAAAATACTGTATCAAACATTTTATTTGTGATGATCGGAGAGGTCATTTAGTGAACCTAGTCCACTGAACTGACAGAAATGGAAGACAGAAACTCATTTTTATCTTCTAAGTCACTTAAATACCTTTAATCACTTTTATCAATTTTGTTTGCATGAAATTGTAATCAGTACCATTCAGTAGCTCTATTCCATTAGATGCTTCTAGTTTAAGATGTGCTATTTTTCTCTGTGGCTTCTGGACTAGAATGATAGATGAGACATAGTAAGTCTTACAGAAATGCCTGAAATATTTTAGCACATGACTTCTACCTATTACATAAATAGAGCTATTTATTTTAACTTAACTTTTAACTAAGATATTTTAGATGGGTACTACAATTTAAACATATATAAAGTAACACCAGAATTTTCAGACTTATTTTTTAAACAAAATCATTCTAGTAATAAAAAAGCCATATAGAGCTAACACAGTGAGAATCTAGAAGAGATTCAAGATACGAACATCATCATATAAATCAAGGTTCTCAGTTAGAGGTGAATACCCACCACCACCCCTGAGACATTCAGTAATGTCTGGAGACAGTTTTGCTTGTCCCTTTGGTTTGGAGGTCCTAACGTCTTCTAATGGGTAAAGACAGAGGATGCTGCTAAATACCTTATGATGCACAAGACAATACTTTCTTCACACTTTCATGCACCCCAGAAAGAATTATTAAACCCAAAATGTCAATAATATCAACATTTAGAAAGCCTGGCATAGATTTATATGATTGTACAGACAATGTTAATGATACTGGGAAAAACAGAACAGATAGCCAGAAAAGACCTAAGCAACATGAGACAAACATAAGCCAAGAGGAGATGAAGATGGGAGAAAAAACTAGTGAAACAGGGAAGAAGCGATCTTAACAGCTCTAAGCAAAGACCTTAAGACACAGGCTGCAAAGAGATAGAAAAAAATAGAGGGAAATCATTTAATCAGCCCCAAAGGTATAGATATATAACACAAATGGTGGAAAATATGATCTGGAAGGATCAGAGGAGATTTTCTCTCTCACTCTGTCCCTCCCCACTGCATGCTCTGTCTCTCTCTCTCTCTCAAATAAGTAAATCTTAAAAAAAATATTCTTTCAAAATTGGCTTGAAGTCATATAACAGATTTAGTAAGAATATTTTGGTACGTTGCTTCTTTCTTATAAGCAGCAAATGGTTGGTAGAATTTATAATGATAAGAATAAACTCACCTATAGCTTATCTGTAACTCTAGTCCCCTCTATCTGAGACTAAAATGTATATTTAGAATTCTGTGCTTTGTAAACTGAAGGTTAAACTCCTGTTCAATAAAACATGTACTTTCCAAGCTATATTTATAAATCAATGACTTTAATTCAGTGTAATTCCAGTCTCAGTGATTTTGTAGAAATTAAATTGCTTTCTACTTTAAACTGCTTACTTCTTATATTTGGCATAAATGTCAAATCATGAAAATAGCCTCCTTCATACACAAGAAAGTATTATAAGGGGTCATCCTGATCTAGGGCCAAGAGGAAAAGTAAATTATCCCTGCCATTAATGTTGATGTTACAGTGGTAATTACCACATAACATCTAGTGAAATTATGCTGTGAGAGTAATTTCCTACTGAGTTGATTACCACCTGGATTCACTGTTTTCTAATTGGTTAAATAGTAGCAAGCAATAATTGAAGAATATAGAAAATAGCTTGTATTCATTTAAGGACACACAGATGACTCAGTCCCTAAGAAACAAAAACAGAAATGTACTACCATCCTGAAGTTTTACATCATGAAATATATATGAAATATATATATATGCCATATATATGAATATGAAAGTTATAATTTCAGAATGCACATATTAAACATGTACAAATAATCATTTTAGTAAATGAAATATTTCTAATGATGTTAGGGAAAGAAATAATATAATTTTGAAGGATATTTTTGGCTTGACTAGTTCATTATCTTATAGTACTACTTGAAAAATATTTGCTTTCTTTGTGGGAGTAGTTTTAATTTTAATTCCAGTTAGTTAATATACAGTGGAATATTAGTTTCAGGTATAGAATTTAGTGATTCAACACTTACATACAACACCCTGTGCTCATCACAACAAGTGCACTCCTTAACCCCCATCACCTTATTTAACCCATCCCCACACTCACTTCCCCAGTTTGTTCTGTATAGTTAAGAGTCTGTTTCTTGGTTTGCCTCTCTCTTCTTTTTTCCCCCTGCTAGTTTGTTGTATTTCTTAAATTCCACACATGAATGAAATCATATGGTATTTTTCTTTCTCTGACTTATTTCACAAAGTGAATACTCTCTAGCTCCACCCACATCACAGCAAATGGCAAGTTTTCATTCTTTTTTATGCCTAAGTAGTATTCCATTGTGTGTGTTTGTGTGTGTGTGTGTGTGTGTGTGTGTGTGTGTGTACACCACCTTTTTATCCATTCATCAGTTGATGGACATTTGTGTTCTTTCCATAGTTTGCCTATTATTGATAATGCTGTTATAAACATTGGAGTGCTGGGTGCCTGGGTGGCTCAGATGGTTAAGCATCTGCCTTCAGCTCAGGTCATGATCCCGGGGTCCTGGGACTGAGTCCCGCATCGGGCTCCCTGCTCCTTGGGAGCCTGCTTCTCCCTCTGCCCCTCTCTCTCTCTCTCTCTCTCTCTCTGTCTCTCATGAATAAATAAAAAAAAAATCTTTAAAAATAAAAAAATAATAAAAAAATATACATTGGAGTGCTTGTATCCCTTCAAATTAGTATTTTTGTATCCTTTGGGTAAATACTTATTAGTCCAGTTGCTGGGTTTTAGGGTAGTTCTGTTTTTAACTTTTTGAGGAACCTCTCTACTGTTTTCCAGAGTGGCTGCACCAGTTTGCATTACCACCAACTGTGCAAGAGGGTTCTCCTTTCTCCGCAGCCTCACCAACACCTGTTATTTCCTGTGTTGCTAATTTTAGCCATTCTGACAGGTGTGAGGTGATATCTCATTGTAGTTTTAATTTGTATTTCCCTGATGATAAATGATGTTGAGCATCTTTTCATGTCTGTTAAGCATCTGGATGTTTTCTTTGGAAAACTGTCTGTTCATGTCTTCTGCCCATTTCTTAACTGGATTATTTGTTTTTTGGGTGTTGAGTTTTATAAGCTCCTTATAGATTTTGGATAGTAACCCTTTATCAGATATGTCACTTGAAAATATCTTCTCGCATTCTGAAGGTTGTCTTTTAGTTTTGTTGATTGTTTCCTTCATTGTACAGAAGCTTTTTATTTTGATGAAATGCCAATAACTTATTTTTGCTTTTGTTTCCCTTGCTCAGGAGACATGTCTAGAAGGAAGTTGCTATGGCCTATGTCAAACTACTGCCTGTTTTCTCCTTTACAATTTTTATGGTTTCAGGTCCCATATTTAGGTCTTTAATTCATTTTTTAAAGATTTTATTTATTCATTTGAGACTAAGAGATACAGAGAGAGAGAGCATGAGCAGGGGGAGAGGCAGAAGGAGAGGGAGAAGCAGGCCCCCGCTGAACCAGGAGCCCGATGTGGGGCTCGATCCCAGGACCCTGGGATCAGGACCTGAGCCGAAGGCAGACGCTTAACGACTGAGCCACCCAGGTGCCCCTCTTTAATTCATTTTTAATTTATTTTCGCATATGGTGTAAGAAAGTGGTTCAGTTTAATTTTACGTAAGTCTTAATTCATTTTCTATTTTATTTAAAGACTATTTCAAAATTGTTTAAGAAATAAATGATGTAATATATGAAATGGAAAGATATTGCATTATGTTTATTATAATATTTTATAATGTTAAAGTACTGAAAAGAACATTGAAACTATTTGTCATCACAGACTTTCAAGAACTACTAATATCATATTAATTACCATGAACATATTGATCAGGATAGCCCATGCATGTGCTTTAAATCTATATCTACACAACACAATATAATTTAAATTGCTGATATAACCTTTCCATGCCACCCAATCATGTCTATATCAATCATCTGTCTACCTATCTATCTATCTATCTATCTATCTATCTATCTATCTATCTATTATCTATCTATCTATAGTGGAATTACATATATTAAGTGTGAATCTCACTTTATAAACACTCTATAAAGAACACTATATAGGAACACTTTTTGTAAATGATGTTAAGATACAAAATAAATAACTTTAATATAGGTTATTATGTTTTGTGAGAAGCATTTGGTATGAAATATAATGACTCAGAGGGAAAGAAATTATTCTAGCATGCTTTTAGTACTTTTTATGTATTATAAATTAAATTAGATAATCTGTATCTACTAGATCTATCATATAGATCCGAGGAAAGATAACTTTCATGCATTCAATATGTTTCTTAAATATGTAAATTATCTTAAATGATAATTCAATTCATATCTTTGTAGATAGTTCATAATGGCTTGATATG
The DNA here is from genome assembly GCF_037043125.1 of Eumetopias jubatus. Taxonomy (NCBI): domain Eukaryota; kingdom Metazoa; phylum Chordata; class Mammalia; order Carnivora; family Otariidae; genus Eumetopias; species Eumetopias jubatus. Next base: position 156,897,446 of record NW_028274809.1, on the reverse strand, counting down.
AAGTAAAAATAATTTATGCTTTAGTTTTGCATGATATAGTAGAATCTAGATAAATTTATCATGTATTTTTACATAATATTCATGTATTAAAATAAAATATATTAAATCCACATTGTTTTGAGTATTTAAAATTTCAAACTTTTGGTAAATAGTATTTTGTTTCACCTTTATAATAAGAAAACATATAGTGTCCAACAATATATTAAGTAAGTTAATAATATGGAAATATATATAAATAATTATAAAATTTTTATATTTTGCTATATGAAGGGTTGTGCAGGGTCAAATTTGGACACCTATGATATCAATAAAACTGTACCGACTTGAAAATAGGTAACAGACATGTGCTTGAATTTAGGTATATCAATTTCTAGCAGTGTGCCTTTGGGGAAGGAAATTAACCACTTTAATCCTTAATTCACCTTCTGTAAAGTGGGCCTTTGCTTAACCATTCTTTTTAGAATGAAAACATGCACATAGAACTTGGAACTTACTAAACTCTAAATAATTAGTAGCAAGTATAATAATAGAAAGAAAACAAAACAGAACAAAAACAAATAAACATCTCTGTTTTTATAAGTTAAAAAACATGTTTAGATATGGGCTCATAATTACAAGACTTTTGGGCACCTGGGTGGCTCAGTTGGTTAAGCATTTGTCTTCAGCTCAGGTCATGATCCCAGAGTCCTGGGATGGAGCCCCACGTTGGACTCCTTGCTAGTGGGGAGTCTGGTTCTCCCTCTGCCCCTCACCCTGCTCTCATGCTCTCTCTTACCCTCTCTCTCTCAAATATATAAATGAAATCTTTAAAAAAATAATTACAAGACTTTTAATTTATTTGAGTAGATCATGAGTATCCATGTTTGAATGTGCTGTTTGTGTTAACTTATATCATTTGTTAAGAAAAGTAATACTAACCCATGACTGGTTTTATAATTTTCTTTCACTTCATGCTAAGGAACGACATTAAAATTCTATTTAATTATAACTTTATTTTTTTTAAGGTTCTAAGTGCTAATGCTATGGAGTAGACAACATGGACTTTAGATCATATAATTTTAAATTGAATATGCATTTCTCTAGCAGCTTGCACACATTTTTAGCAACATTGGTCACATTTTAATTATAATAGTTCCTTGATAATAATATAGACTTGTTTCATAGTTCGAATTTTTTAAATGGAATGCACTTAATGATAAATGTGAAAAACTACTTTCTAATTTCCAGGCAGAGGAGTATGTTGAGATAGAATTATCACTGACTGCTCAAAGAATACTCAACCATACGTGGAAAATTCATCTTCTTATATTCTGGGTTTTTTGATATAGCATACAATGGAGTTTTAATTTAAGTTGAGTCCTAAATTTTGCTTGGTAGTTTAAAAAAAATGATCTTGGCAATGTTTTGTTAGAACAATTGATTGGTACATACAATAGAAGGCTGACTGTCAATCTAAGAAAATTTAATTGAGAATAGAATAAAGTGCAAAATATTTTAACATTCTGTGTGCATCATTTACATATTGTGGAAGAACATAATTTGGGCACCAAGGGAGCTTCAACATGTCAGAAATTCTGTTTGTTAAATGCCTGTGTTTAAATATAAGTTCTTTAAATAATTATTTAGGGAAGAGCAATAACAATATTTTAAATACATAAGAATTTAAGATCTATGACAGGCCTCAATATCTTATTGTCCATCTAAAGACTCTAAAGTGATTAAAACTGTGAACTGGATTATAAAAGGCATTTTATAATCCATGTGGATCCTATTTGACTTTGAAAATGTAGTGACATAGGAGGTTAAGAACTCTTCAAATCAAAATATAATTGTGATACTTAAAAAAGACAAAATACATAATCTTTTGGACAAGTGTATGATGTTTTTGATTAAAAACAACAAAATAAATGAGAAGCAAATAAGATGTATTTTATTTTTTCTATCATTAAATCAATTGTGAATTTTACAGTCAGTATTGCTAAGTAAAAGAAAAAATAGTATTTTTATTTTTATTTTTTATTTTTTTTAAAGATTTTATTTATTTATTTGAGAGAGAGAATGAGAGAGAGAGAGCACATCAGAGGGGATAGGGTCAGAGGGAGAAGCAGACTCCCTGCCGAGCAGGGAGCCCGATGCGGGACTCGATCCTGGGACTCCAGGATCATGACCTGAGCCGAAGGCAGTTGCTTAACCAACTGAGCCACCCAGGCGCCCAAAATAGTATTTTTAGTAGGTGTATTTCAGTCTATATTGAAAATTACATGAGATAGAGAACATATCAGATTTGATTATTAAAATTAACACTACTACAATACAGTGTCTGATTATATACATTTTTACTGTAGTTTTTACACTAGCATTAGAAAAAAAAAGAGTGTAATGTAGTCTACAAACTCCTTAAAACTGTTCACTACAACTTTTTGGCACAACCCTAAAATATATTAGAAATTCCAATTTAAGCAGTCATTCCAACCTGCACTTTCTTGGTTTGTCAGTACACATCTAACATTTATGTAAATTATTCTTAGTCCATTTAGTCATGGAGAAAGCACAATCATCACTCACTCCACCACTGGATATTTACATACATATTTTTATCTAGTTACGATCATAGATAATGTAGTTTTATAGTAAATTTTATGTAATAAGTATACCTTGAGCTTTTGCCCTCATCATTACAAATTTTTCGAAGTATGAACTCAGTAGTCTACTGCATAGCAGTGGCTTTGGGGGTTCTTACTGAGATATAATTAAAATATAACATACTAGTTTCAGATGTAGAACATAATTATTTCATATATATATATATATATATATATATATATATATATGTAGTGAGATGATCACCACAATGTCTAGGCAACATCCATAATTACATTTCTTTCTTGGGGTGAAAACTTTTAAGATCCACTCTTCTGGCAACTTTCAAATATACAATACAGTATTATTAACTACAGTCACCATGCTGTATGTATATTACATCCCCAGACTTATATATAACCTGAAGTTTGTACCTTTTGACCATCTTCACTCATTTTACTTACCCCCCAATATCTGATGCATATATTGACAATTAAGAATGAATATAGATTTGTTTTCCTAAGTGAAAAAAATTTTTAAGTATTTTCAGAAGTCAACACCATTTTAAGGGCACTTTCGATGCTGTAGGAAGAATACTTATGGAGGTGGGGTAACAGAAAAGCAGAGATACCTGGGAAGATGTGCCTTTAAGATTCCAGTAATATAACACAATTGAACTAAGGGGATGGAGATAAACATATGAAAAGATGTTGGATTATCCATATATTTTAGATGAATAATCAATACGAAATACTACTGTATCCAGTATAAGAGGAGAGTGAATGAAAGCAGTAATAAGAACGATTTTTGTATTTTTTAATTAAAAAGAATTTAAAATCTGTGTGTATGACCTGACCATTTTATGTGATGGAGATTGGTTAGTAATTTGGAGAATGCAAATTCAAGGAAGAAACAGAGTTCCTATTTGGATATGTCAATTTAGATACAATTTGCAAATGAAGATTTACATTTAGGAATTGATAAAGAAAATTTCATATTTGAAGATGAAATTTCAATTTTCCTAATTTAGGGAGAAGGTATAATAATAGAACAAAATGAGGGCACCTGGGTGGCTCGGTTGGTTAAGCGACTGCCTTCAGCTCAGGTCATGATCCTGGAGTCCCAGGATCGAGTCCCACATCGGGCTCCCTGCTTGGCAGGGAGTCTGCTTCTCCCTCTGACCCTCTTCCCTCTCGTGCTATTTCTCATTCTCTCTCTCTCAAATAAACAAATAAAATCTTTAAAAAAAAAGAAAAGTAATAGAACAAAATGCACGTTACACTTTGAAAAAAAATATGCAGTTCAAGTAGAAAAAGAGGTGCTTCAGAAGGATACTGAGAAGAGGTGTCTACCAAGGTGGGATTATTGGTGACTCAGAATTATTAGTGATTCAGAAGTTAGGAAATGAGAGTATTTTAACAAAGAAAAAGTAATACCTATTCTAAGTGAGACACAATAAAGAATATATGTAAATGTTACACACACACACACACACACACACACAAAGTTTTGGCTCTGAAGGTAAGAGGAGAGAGCGAGGGGGAAGGCAATGTGGACTTACATTGTCCACATTGTGGACTTTGTTTAAGTTTGCTAATTTTTAACATTAAGAGATATTAAACCATTTGAGGATGCTGATGATACTGATGCTGATGTTGATGATGACGATGATGATAAAAATGAGCTAAAAGAAATGGAAAACAGTATCCCATGTATATATAAAATAGATCTGATTAAATTCTGATGGAAAGACACTTGTTCTTTTTCCAAATTAGACTGTGGTTACCATTGTAGATTTAATCTAGGTAAAATGACACAGAGATTGGTAGTACTTCATTTCTGCATAAAACACTGAAAGATAGATAAAATACCTTTTTATTTAAGGTACTCAAGTTAAATATATATTTATTTAACTCAAAAATTTTATATATAAGAACTGAACATGCAGAACTAAAATCTATTCTAGGAAATTGGGTACTGAAGTTATTAAGTTCAAAGAAAATAGACTAAGAAACACAACACAACAAATCCTCCAATTAAAAAAAAAATAGATTTCAAAATATCTCATTCACAAACCATCATCTGCCCTGACATATGAAGACCAATTTAAAGACAGAGTTGCTGGAGGGGAGATGGGTGGGAGGATGGGTTACATGGGTGATGGGTATTAAGGAGGGAACTTGTTGAGATGAGCACTGGGTGTTGTATGTAAGTGATGAATCACTAAATTCTACACCTGACACTAACATTACAATGCATGTTAACTAACTGGAATTTAAATAAAAACAAACAAAAAAAGACAGGAATTGGTAGAATTGATTTAAAAAAATGCCCCAACAGTATAATGTCCATAATAAATTAATTTCATATATAGTGATATAAACAGATTGAAATTAAAAGAATGGTAATGTATACTGTGTAAAATATAATCAAAAGAAACAAGCATGTGGATATATTAATATCAGATAAAGTAAATTGCAGACCAAAAAAAAAAAAAAATCCCAGAGAAAGAATGGAAAATGAATTACAATAAATAGGTCAACATCCAAAAAGAGAAAACAAACTCAAATTGTGTGCACCAAACAAGATAATATGTGAAACAAAACTGATAGATCTTATAGGAGAAATCTACAATTTTATGTGCAGACTTCAGCATCCATCTCTCAGAAACTGCCAGAACAACTAGGTAAAAATTGGTAAGGTATATAATAACTCATTGAAACCATCAAACAATAGGAACTGACATTTATAGAACACTCCACCCAACAACAGCAGAATACACATTTTTTTAAGTGCCCAGGAACGTATATAAAAATAGATGCTCTCCTGATTCATAAAACAAACCTTGAAATTTCTAAGAAATGGAATCATACACAGTATGTTTATCTGCTTATAATGTAATCAAAGTGGAAATTAATAATAGAAAGGCAAAAGGAAAGGTCTCAGTTTAGTGAACATGAAGAAATAGCAATAAGATTATGTAAAAATAAAATATAGAAAGAAATAATACAAAATATAAAAGAACAACAATATCAAAAAAGAACAGAGTATCAGTGAGCTATGAGGCAACTCTAAGCTAAATGGCTTTTTTCCCCCCGAAATAGAATCTCTAACTCTATAGATCCAAAAAAATGCACTAACACCCAAGTACAAGAAGTATGGAGTAACTGGAATAACAGCTATAAATAGGTAATCTTAAAAACAGCCAGAGCTTTTTGCAACAGTGTATCATAAAATCCAAACCCTTGTGCAGTTGTATGACTGCTTTTCTAGGACAAACTGGTACCAGCCACAGCGCAGCAAGACCCTCCCCAGAGGATCAGCGTGGGTCCACACTATGCCAGCTCCTTAAAATTTGGAGTTTTGAAACCCAGCTGCTCACCTGAAATAAAACACAGGAGCTGGGTGGGTGCATCATGGCGAAGCAGATATGATGAAGGCTGAGATCTAACAGAAGCCTGGGACACAAGAGGGGAGATCGTTGGCTCTTCTGTGAGGGCCTCCTGAATAGTGGCAGGCATGAACTCCCCTTTCCAGGGAAGAGAGAGGGCCAACACCATTTTTCATCCCTCCCATCAATAGATGGACTTCTAGTAAGTGAAACGGCACCCACAGTGGAGGCTTAAATCACTTATACCAAGCTCTACCCATCTGGGCTTTATAGGTGCCTTTTTACTTTTTTAATTTTTTTAAAGATTTTATTTATTTATTTGAGAGGGAGTGAGCGAGAAAGAGAGCATGAGAGGGTGGAGAGGCAGAGAGAGAAAGAGAAGAGACTCCTCGCTGAGCAGGGAGCCCAATGTGGGGCTTGATCCCAGGACCCTGAGAACACGACCTGAGCTGAAGGCAGATGCTTAACCTACTGAGCCACCCAGGCGCCCCTATAGGTGCCTTTTTTAATAGGTCAAGTGTGATTAAAAGCCAGAAGAGCAGCAGGCCCTGCCCCCAGAATACCAGCACAAACTCCCTGCACGAACCAGGTCTACTGATCGTAGAATGCTCCAAAGCTTTAGCTGTAGTAGAAATAGGACCAGACACGGGCTTTCCTAACACACAAAAGACAGATACCTACACAAAATGCAAAGATGGAGGAATTAATCCCAAAAAGAAACAACAAGAGGGAGTCACAACCAGGGAGCTAATCAAAATAGATATAAGTAATATGCCTGAACCAGAAATTAAAACAACAATTGTATGGATACTAGCTGGGCTTGAGAAAAACATAGAAAAAAACAGAGAGACCCTTACCACAGAGATAAAAGACCTAAAAATCACTCAGGCCGAAATAAAAAAATGCTGTAACTGAGATGCAAAACTGACTGATGGAATGACCACAAGGATGGAAGAACCACAGGAACAAATAAGTGATATAGACAATACAATTAGGGAAAATAGTGAAGCTGAAAAGAAGAGGGAAAGAAAAATATTAGATCGCCAATATAGACTTAGGGAACTCAGTGACTTCATAAAGCATAATAACAGTCATATCATAAGAGTCCCAGAAGAAGAAGATAAAGGAGAAGAAGAAGAAGAAGAAGAAGAAGAAGAAGAAGAAGAAGAAGAAGAAGAAGAAGAAGAAGAAGAAGAAGAAGAAAAGGTTTATTTGAGGAAATTAGAGCTGAAAGCTTCCCTAATTTGCGGAAAGAACCAGATATCCAAATCCAGGAGGCACAGAAAACTCCCATCAAAACTGACAAAAGCTGGCCAACACCAAAATATAAAGTAGTAAATTTTGCAAAATACAGAGATAAGGAAGGACTCCTGAAAACAGCAAAGGAAAAGAAATCTCTAACCTACAAGGAAAGACAAAAGAGGTTAGCAGCAGATCTCTCCACAGAAACCAGGCAGGCCAGTCAAAAGTGCCAAGATATGTTCACATGATATGTGCTGAAGGGGAAAAATATGCAGCCAAGAATATTTTATCCAGGAAGGCTTCCACCCAGAATAGAAGGAGAGCTAGAGTTTCCAAGACAAAACAAAAACACACAAAACAAAAACCAAAACAAAACACTAAAGGAATTTGTGACCACTACACCAGCCCTGCAAGAAATATTAAAGAAGACTCTTTCAGTGGCAAAGCAAGACCAAATGCAGCAAAAACTACAGAGGAACAGAGAAAACATCCAGAAACAACTTTACAGGTAACACAAGGGAAGTAAATTCATATCTATCAATAATCACTCTGAATGTAAATGGACTAAATGCTCCAATCAAAAGACATAGGACATCGGAATGGATGAAAAAACAAGGCACACTATATATATAAAACAAGAGAATCATTTTAGACCTAAACACACCTGTAGTTTGAAAGTGAGGGAAGGGAGAACTATTTATCATGCTAATGAACATCAAAAGAAAGCCAGGGTAGCCATACTTATATCAGACAAACTAGATTTTAAACCAAAGACTGTAATAAGATATGAAGAAGGGCACTACATTATAATAAGGGGTCTATCCAACAAGAAGTTCTAACAATTGTGAATATTTATGCCCCCCAACTTGGAAGCACCCAAATATATAAAAACAATTAATAACAAACATAAAGGAACTCTTTAATAATAATACAATAACAGTAGGGGACATTAACAACCCACTTATAGCAATGGACAGATCAACTAAACAGAAAATCAGCAAGGAGACAATGGCTTTGAATGACACACTGGACCAGATAGACTTAACAAATATATTCAGAACATTTCATCCTAAAGCAGCGGAATACACATTCTTTTCAAGTACATGTGGAACATTCTTCAAAATAGATCACATACTGGGTCACAAATCAGGCCTCTGTCAGTACAAAAAGGTTAAGATCATACCATGCATATTTTCAGTCCACAAGACTATGAAACTTGAAGTCAACCACAAGAAAACATTTGGAAAGACTACAAATACATGGAGGTTAAAGAACATCCTACTAACGATTGCATGGCTCAACCAGGAAATTAAAGAAATAAAAAAAATACATGGAAACAAATGAGAATGAAAACATCAGTCCAGAACCTTTGGGATGCAGCAAACATGGTCAGAAGAGGGAAGTACATAGCAATACAGGCCTACCTCAAGAAGCAAGAAAAGTCTCAAATATATAAGCTAAACTTACACCTAAAGGAGCTAGAAAGGGAACAGCAAATAAAGCCTAAAGCCAGCAGAAGGAAAATAATAAAGATTTGAGCAGAAATAAATCATATAGTAACAAACAAAAGCAATAGAACAGATCAAAAGAACTAAGAGCTTGTGCTTTGAAAGAATTAATAAAATTCTTAAACCTCTAGCCAGACTTATCAAAAAGAGAAAGGACCCAAATAAATAAAATAATGAATGGGAGAGGAGAGATCACAACCCACACCACAGAAATACAAACAGTTATAAGAGAATATTATGAAAAATTATATGCCAACAAATTGGGAAATCTGGAAGAAATGGATAAATTTCTAGAAACATATAAACTACCAAAACCAAAACAGGAAGAAATAGAAAATTTGAATAGACCCATAACCAGCAAAGACATTGAATCAATAATCAAAAATCTCCCCACAAACGTAAGTCCAGGGCCTGATGGCTTCCCAGGGGAATCCTACCAGACATTTAAAGAAGAGTTAATACCTATTCTTCTCAAACAGTTCCAAAAGATAGAAATGGAGGGAAAACTCCCAAACTCATTCTATGGTGCTGGACATTACCTTGATTCCAAAACCAGACAAAAATCCCACCAAAAAGGAGAATTACAGACCAATATCCTTGATGAACATGGATGGAACAATTCTCAAAAAATACTAACAGATTGAATCCAACAGTACATTAAAAGAATCATTCGCCACAATCAAGTGGAACTTATTCCTTTGTTGAAAGGGTAGTTTAGTATTTGCAAATCAATCAGTGTGATACACCACATTAATAAAAGAAAGGATAAGAACCATATGATCATTTCAATAGTTGCAGAAAAAGCATTTGACAAAATACAGCACACATTCTTGATGAAAACCCTCAATAAAGTAAGGATAGAGAGAACATACCTCAACAAAATAAGGGCCATATATGAAAGACCTGCAGCTAATATTATCCTCAGTGGGGAAAAACTGAAAGTTTTCCTCTACAGTCAAGAACAGGACAAGGACACCCACTCTCACCACTGTTATTTAAGATAGTACTAGAAATCTCACCTCAGCAATTAGGCAACAAAAATAAATAAAAGGCATCCAAATCAGCAAGGAAGCCAAACTTTCACTTTTCACAGACAACATGATACTCTATGTAGAAAACCCAGAGATTCCAAAAAAAAATTGTTAGAACTGATACATGAATTCAGTAAAGATGCAGGATATAAAATCGACATAGAGAAATCTGTTGCATTTCTATACAGCAATAATGAAGTAGCAGAAAGAGAAATCAAGGAATTTATCCCATTTGCGATTGCACACAAAAAACACAAAACTATAAGATACCTAGGAATACACCTAACCAAAGAGATTAAAAGATCTGTACTTTGGGGGTGCCTGGGTGGCTCAGTCATTAAGTGTCTGCCTTTGGCACAGGTCGAGCCTCGCATTGGGCTCCCTGCTCAGCGGGAAGCCTGCTTCTCCCTCTCCCACTCCCCCTGCTTGTGTTCCCTCTCTTGCTGTCTCCCTCTCTGTCAAATAAATAAATAAAATCTTAAAAAAAAAAAAAATCTGTACTCTGAAAACTATACAACACTTAGAAAAGAAATTGAAGATGACACAAAGAAATGGAAAAAAAATTCGGGGCACCTAGGTGGCTCAGTCATTAAGCGTCTGCCTTCGGCTCAAGTCAGGATCCCAGGGTCCTGGGATTGAGCCCCGCATTGGGCTCCATGCTCAGTGGGAAGTCTGCTTCTCCCTCTCCCACTCCCCCTGCTTGTGTTCTCTCTCTCTCTCTCTCACTGTGTCTCTCTCTGTCAAATAAATAAATAAAATCTTAAAAAAAAAGAAATGGAAAAAATTTCCATACTCACAGACTGGAAGAACAAATATTGTTAACATGTCTATACCACCCAAAGCAATCTACACATGCAATGCAATCCTTATGAAAATATGACCGACATTTTTCACAGAGCTAGGACTAACAATTCTAACTTGTATGGAACCACAAAAGACCCTGAATAGCCAAAGCAATCTTGAAAAGGAAAAGCAAAGCTAGAGGCATCATGATTCCAGACTTCAAGTTATATTACAAAGCTGTAGTCCTCAAGACAGAATGGTGCTGGCACAGAAACAGACACAGAGATCAATGGAACAGAATAGAAAACCCATAAATGGACCCTCAACTCTATGGTCAACTAATGTTCAACAAAGCAGGAAAGAATATCCATTGAAAAAGAGAGTCTCTTCAACAAATGGTGTTGGGAAAACTGGACAGTAACATGCAGAACAATGAAACTGGACCACTTTCTCACACCATGCACAGATATAAATTCAAAATGGATGAAAGATAACAAATGCAAGACAGGAACCCATCAAAATCCTAGAGAAAAACACAAGCAGCAACCTCTTGACCTTCTTGATAAAGAAGTGGTGGTATAAATACAGAATGGCATATCACTCAGCTCTCAAAAAGAATGAAATCTTGCTATTTGCAATGACATGGATAGAGCTAGAGTGTAATATGTTAAGCAAAACAAGTCAGGAAAAGATAAATATCATATGATTTCACTCATATTTGCAATCTAAGGACCAAAATATATGAACATAAGGGTTATGGGAAAAAAAGAGAGGGAAGCAAACCCTAAGAGACTCTTAACTATAGAGAACATACTGAGGGTTGATGGAGAGGTGTGTGGGTGATGGGCTAAAAGAGTGATGCATATTAAAGGGGGCACTTGTTGTGTTGAGCACTGGGTGCTATATGTAAGCAATGAATCACTAAATTCTACTCCTGAAACTAATACAATATTATATGTTAACTAACTAGAATTTAAGTAAAAATTTGTAAAAATCATGGCAACATTTTGAAACTTAAAAACAAAAAAAAAATAAATAAAAGCAACCAGAGAATAAATTTTACTTGAAGATCAACAAAGATAAATATGACCAATAAGAACACAGATGACCTCATCACACTGCCTTTTTCTCCCTAACATCCTCCAGTACCTTTCATTAGCTCACCCCAGTCCTTAAAATCTCTCCCATCCTTTTGATGCAGTGCAGTTGATTTCAAACTCTCTCCCTTATTGAAACGTCTTTAATAAAGTCTTCCTTGCCTGTTTACTCCATACAAAGCAGATTTTCTCTGACATTACAAAAATATTTTTAAAGCAGAGAAATATCAAACAAAAAGTCATTTTGGACACTTGCTATAAATATATAAATATGATATTAATAAGGTCAATCTTGGTTAGTGGTTTTAATTTTTTTATTATGTTCAATTAGCCAACATATAGTACATCATTAATTTTTGATGTAGTGTTCAACGATTCTTTAGTTGCATATAACACCTAGTGCTCATCACATCACGTGCCATCCTTAATACCCATCACCCAGTTACCGCATTCCCCTACCCTCCTCCCTTCTGTAACCCTCAATTTGTTTCCCGGAGCAGAGAGTTTCTTTGGTTTGTCTCTCTCTCTGATTTCTTCCCATTCAGTCTTCCCTCCTTTCCTCTATAGTCCTCTGTGCTATTCCTTATATTTCACATATGAGTGAAATCATATGAAAATTGTCTTTCTCTGCTTGACTTATTTCACTTAGCATAATAACCTCCGGTCCCATCCATGTTGATGCAAATGGTAGGTATTCATCCTTTCTGATGGCTGACTAATATTCCATTGTATATATGGACCACATCTTCTCTATCCATTCATCTTTTGAAGTGGGTTTACTTTTTAATGACAGCTTTGAGATATAATTCACATTCTATAAAATTCATCCCTTTAAAGTACACAAATCAGTTTTTTAAGTATCTTCATAAAGTTATGCAAATATTTCAATTTGAAGATATTTTCATCACCCCAAAAGGAAACCCTGGATATTTCATACAAATGCATCATACCGTATGTGGTATTTTTGTGACTGGCTTCTTTCACTTAGCATAATATTTTCAAGGTCATGTGTGTAACATGTATCAATTCTTACAAACCTTGTTACCGAAAGATACTTTAATAAAAGATTTTTAAGAGTTCCAGTAGATCTCTATTAAATGCTCCTGCATATTACAGACACAAGTCAATCTCAGTCTATTCCTATAGTGGAATGGCACAAAAGGTTTAATTTGTATTTTAAATGGAACAGGAGAAACCAAAGCTTATCATCTAAGAGACTGAAGGAAATAGTTACTATGAAACTCTAGGCCCATGGCTAAATCAAGTTGGAAGAAAAAATAATTCAGTTTCTCTCTATATGCTTTCTGCCTATAAGTCCTTACTAACGATATGTTTAGTCAATTAGACCAAACTAGTATTCACTCTTGAATAAATCTAAGCAGGTAGGAAGAAATTACAGCTCTGGACATATCACCAATATCCAGTGATCCTCCCCCTTAGGTGGTTCCTTCACACTTGAAAATACTAGGATTTAAAATGAACAATGGTCTAAAAATTACAGGACACATTTTGAAAATTAATATTTAGTAGCAAGGATGTTTCTACTGTATTATAAACTTCAATGGATACTCTTCCATCTCATATTTTTTTAATTTTTTAATTTTAATTTTTATTTAGTTTCACAATTTTAAATTCCAGTTAGTTAACATACAGTGTGATATTAGTTTCAGATGCAGAATTTAGTGATTCAGCACTTCCATACATCACCTGGTACTTACCACAAGGGCACTCGTTAATCCCCATCACATATTTCACCCACCACCCCCTTCCCCTCCAGCAACCCTCAGGTTGTTCCCTATAGTTAAGAGTCTGTTTTATGGTTTGCCTCTCTCTTTTTTTGTCCCCTTATGTTCATCTGTTATGTCTCTTAAATTACACATATGAGTGAAATCATATAGTATTTGTCTTTCTCTGACTTATTTTGCTTAGCATAATATTCCCTAGCTCCATCTACATTGTGGCAAATGGCAAGATTTCATTCTTTTTTATGGCTGAGTAATATTCCATTATATATCCATCTCATCTTAATCAACATTTTAAGTAGAACTAGATGACATAGGATGTTGCATTCATCTTGAAGTAGTCTTCTGTGTGCAACAGTAATGATCTAATTACTGCACAGTGCTGTTAACAGAGTAATATGCTTCTTCTAGTAAATAGTAATGGTTCCTGTGACTCAGCTTAGTATTGTCAATGTATTAATTTCTACAAATTTCCCAAACCTATACCCCAATTATCCATAGTTTTCTCTTCTGTTGTACCTTGTGAGTGCACAGACATCTGGGTACCATATCATACCAGAAGATACAGCTCTGAGTCTATTTTTTAAAAAGTCCATGTCTCCCTCATTCTCACCCTAGTTTATTGCCAAAAACTGTCTTTCTGTTTTATTTATTTTTTCCTTTTAACAAAGTGACTACATCTTTAAAAATACCAGTGTTCCATCTGGATGTTACTTCTGGTTTCATCTATTGCCTAGGTAACAAAATAAAGTCCACTATTATTTGATGAGGGCCAACAGAGAAGCTAGTGTAACTGGTAACAAACACACATGCTCAACTACATTAAAGTAGCTTGTATTTCAGAGTAGCATATTCTCAAAAACAACTTTGTTTTAAATTTAACAATGCAGCTAATGGAGTAGATAACTCATTGAAGCAGCAGCTTGAAAACAGTAGCACTTGGCATCAAATCTTAGAGCAGCTTCTAACAACAAAGAGGACAAATAAATTTTGGAACAGCTGCTTCTATGATTTCTCATAACAAGGCTGAAATGAAAAACAACGCCCACCTCCTTGGAAAGCTCTTCTCCCTTGGCTTTGTAACACTGTATTTTCTTTTTTGTCCTTTTCATGATCTTGCTTCTTCTAGTCCCAAATATTTTTATATTTCCTAGTCTACTCAGAGATTGCACACCTGGTCTCATGTTCACTGTGCGGCAGCCAGACTAGTCACTCATCCCAAACTCCTCCACTGGAGCTTTTTTTTTTTTTTTTTTTTTTTAATATCTATCTAACACTCTGTAGTGTTTCTTGGATTCTGGGAACTCTTGTAGGTGCCTTACATTAGTCCATAATTCTCAGAGCAACTGCATGCAATATGTACTATTGTTATCTCTATTTTACAAATAGGAAAATTGAAGCACAGAATGGTTTAAATAACTTTTCCAAGGTCACCCATTCAGTATGTTCTGAAGTCAAGATTCAATTCAGGCTGTCTGGATGTAGAGTCTGTGGTTTAGACTATGCTACCTATCACTAGAAGAAGTGTCCTTCTTATTTCAAATCCTCAGATTCATTGTTGGAGACACTGCAATCTTGATATTCTCTATACTCGCATCTTGGGGAATATCCATCTTTATTCTATTTTATCAATGCACCCTCATGGCCCATGATAGATTTTCTCACCATTTGGACTGCTCCAAAGCTGACTATAAATTGAATATCCCATGTTTACAGCACATACTCCCATGTTCCATCATTCTCCTTACTTGTATTCATTACATTTTTACTTTATCTCACAGCAACTTGCTTTTTTTCCTGACTTCACTGACTTCTCACTCTAGTTTATATTATATGCTTATGTGGTCCATTACTTCATCTCATCTCTTGCCCATTGTAGTACATTTCCCACAATATTTTTCTATATCAACCATGTGAATAAATAGCATCCCAATTCCCTATCTTAACTCTATCTGTATCTGGATTGCTGAAAAGCAGTGGTGAAAAAAAAATCAAATTAATCATAGTAAAAATTCATGTTTACATTTATATACAGGATTATATTCATGACCTTGGCCTAAACATAACCAATTTCTTACTGGATGACTCAAAGATATCTAAAAAAAACCCACATTTTAATTTTAGGTCAGTTTGTTCTATGAAGTCATATGCAGAGATCTTATACAATTGGAAAGTCTAATGTGGTCAAAAACCCATCAGAAATAGAATAAATATAAATATAATTAATAAATCTAATTCCTTCTAATTGCTTATTGTGCTTGATGTGAAAACTTGAATCTTTGAGCCCTTTTATGAAAAGGCCTGTTAGGCCATGCATAAGTTAATACCCTTCCTCTCTTTATTTTCTCACCTTTTCCTCTTTCTCTTAATTACTATACTCTGTATGTTTTGGTCTCTCAGTTTATCAAGAACAACTCTTTCCTGCCTTAGAGCATGTGCTCCCTCTTTCTGAAGTATCCTTTCAAGCATGCTCAACTACAACAGCACCTTTCACTTCTCAGCTTAAATATCCCCATAGTAGAAAAGTCTCCTGTCACCATCCTATGGACATCGTCTTTATTCTTATCATTATAAATGCTTGTGTCATCACTTTGTTGCTTATTTATTTGTTTGCTTTCTGGTTTGTCTTTCTGGCAGAAAACTATATTACCAAAAGGAAAAAAATTAAAAGTAATTAATCTTCCATTTTAACCAGTAATGTTCAGCATTGTACCCGGCAGAATATACACTCTACAAAATTGGAGTAAACAAGAGTGAGACAAAATGACACTCAAGCAGCCCTTTAGCACTTTCTTAAAAGCCAAACCTATCACTTGTGCAAAACAGAGAGTTGAAAAATCAGTCACTTCCTGATTTTACAGGTATGATTACCTTTCTGTTCCAGGTTTGGGAATGTATCTACCAATTACATTCTGGAAATCTCACCCTATTTGCTCAATATTCTTTTTTGCTCAGTGAGTAAATATGGGCATAAAAGGACCCTACACCTTGTGCCACGAGTATTTTTGTGTGGTAGCACTTATTCTATTCGTACATGCTTGAATTCTTTCCTAAACAAGAGCTCCACGACATCATCATTGTAATCCCTGTACCCAGAACAGTAAGTCATTCACGAGATCACTCTGAAAGTCCTGTTGAATAAATGGCCTTACCTGGTTGTCTTTCAAGTTATATATAACATGCAGACCAATGCCGTCCCTCTAAAAAAAGACTCTTAAAAATCCAGAATGATTTTAGTAACATATTCATGACATATGTATAGACACATATACATGCCACAAAAATGCCAAAAAAATCATATACTACATGCTAAGGAATTTTGGTTATTTTCATTTTACTTGTCTCCAGATTCCCAGGTTTCTTGCCATAATTCCTATCCATATCATTCTTATTTCTAAATGATATCATTTTTATAATTTGATACTTTTTTATAATTTATAAAATTTATAATTTTATCATTTTTATAATTTGATACATTTTCCCCATTAGTAGATTGTCTTAGATGTTGTTATGCTCTATAATATGCTAACTTTACTTGGAGTTTTATTTATCCTTCAATGCTAGGTTTTATTGAAGGCCTTTTTAACATCTATTGATAGAAGCACATGATTCATTCCCTTAAATTTTAATATGATAGATTGTTTTGATAATTTTTAATGGTAAAACATCAGTAGTAAAAATTCTTGATTAGACTATATTTTTATCACTGGATTTTTAACAACGATTTTATTTTATTTAGAATTTTGCATCAATATTCATAGCAGACTTTGATTCTGAGTTTAAATTTTATTACACATATAAGGTTTTGGTCATGTACTGTTTTAAGAAATTTCACTAATTTCATCTATTTCTTAGTCTTGGAATAATTTAAATGGTTTTGGTATTATAAGTTCTTTCAAGGTTATATGGCTGTCCCTTGTGAGCCATCTGGTCCTGGTAAATTTTTACATGTACATCTCTAATGAGCTTTCAGTCTGTTTTAATTAGTATCTTCTAGTATCCATTTGATGTCAGTCAATTTATGTAATTCTTTTTTTTCTAGGAAATCATGAATTACCTATGATAAAGATTATGGTATTTGTGACTGAATACTTAGTCCATTTTTAACTTAATATACTACTAATGTGAATATATAAATAAATATACATATATAAATATATTTGAACATGTAATCCTTAAGATATTAATGACGTTTTTATTCATTTCTTCAACTTTAAAAGTGTGTTTTATATCTATTAAACATTTAATATTCTTAGAGATTCAATTAATTGCAATCATAAATGTGGTTTCATCTTTTCTTTTTTAAAAAAGACATCAATTTTTGTCATAAAAACAGATTATTACAAATTGAAACTCTCTTAATATACTTATTAATTCAATGTCAAGTTTAACTCATAATCCATATTGTTCTAATATTATTACTGTCACTACACTTTTTAAAATTTATTTGGCATCAATTTCCACAAATTTTTATGTAAAATTCTTTTTAAAAAAGATTTATTATTTATTCATTTGAGAGAGAGAGAAAGAAAGCAAGAGCACAAGCAGAAGGGAGGGTCAGAGGGAGAGGGCGAAGCAGACTCTTCATGAGCAGGAAGCCTGATGCAGGGCTCAATCCCACGACCCTGGGATCATGGCTGGAGCTGAAGGCAGATGCTTAACAGACTGAGCCACCCAGGCGCCCCTAAAACTTTTTAAGTGAATATTTTATGTGTATATTTTGTTAAATACATATAATTTTTGTATTTTTATTTTTGGACAATTTGGTAGCCTCTATGTTTTAACAACAGTTTTTAATATATGACTGATATGATTGATAATTTAAAAATTATACTATTTTTTCTAATGCTATATTTTTAATCTGTTTTAGTCATTGTTTCCATGGGTCATCATTTCACTTCTTGAAATAGCTATTCAGTTTTTTTCTCTTTGTTATTTTGGAAAGCTTTAATATAATTTCTCATTTCATTTATGATTACCTTTCTGTTCCAGTTATTCACAGTTGGACACTTTCTATCATCTTTTGGACACTCTCTATCATCTTTACAAACAAGATACCCACTGTTTTCCCCACTATGTCACACTGGTTTTCCCACCAAGACACTGTAACCCACCCCTTACACACCCTCTCAAATCTGACTTTATATAGAACAGACTATTTACGGGGAAAGAATGTTTCTACTCTTCCCATCTTCCATATTTGCTGTAGGATTTTAGACTTGAGAAGCAGTCTATTTCCCACAAAAGTCATGATTTTCTTTCACTGTCTTCTAGGTACTGGTTTTGCAAAAACAACTAAAAACAGATTGCAGTCTGATTGCATTATATTTGAGGTACCTTCACATTTTCTCTAGAATCTTGTATTTTTCTCATTTTCCTTTGAATTAGAGATTTCTGTCTGTTCTTTTGTGTGTATGTTTTTGATGAGTGTTCTAGAATTTCAGTGATACTTTTCACCTTCAGATTTGAAACTTTTTCAGTTGAGATAATTTTCTCCTAATTTTTATATAGTCATGTCCTCTCTTCTATTTCTTTTTAAAATTTCTGCTTTTGAAGCTCTTATTATTCTTCTTTGTAATGTAAACCTTGATAATTATTTTTTTTTCCTTCTGTAATTCAAGTGCTTGACTGGGGTTTTGATTGCTAAGCATCCATTTCAAAGAGACATCTACATCAAGCTACTACCTTTTTTTGTTTGTTTGTTTTCTGTATTCATAATAACTCTGTTCTTTATTACCTTTGAGTTCTCTCTTTTTAGTTTTCTTCCCAGGACAGTCTTGTTCAAATTTGGCCCCGAGAATTATGCTTACATGCAGGAGCTCTTGTTAAAGGATTGTTTAGGCAGCTGTTAAATATCCTTCATGTTTTTTTTTATTATATTCAGTTAGCCACTGTATAGTACATCATTAGTTTTTGATATAGTGTTCAATGATTAATTACGTATAACACACAGTGCTCATCATAGCACGTGCGCTCCTCAATACCCATCCCCGTTACCCCCTCCCCCGAACCCCCTCCTCTCTGAAACCCTCAGATTGTTTCCAGGTTCCATAGCCTCTCATAGTTTGTCTCCCTCTCTGATTTATCCCCCTTTGGATTTCCCTCTCTCTCTCAGACTACTGTCTTTAATAAACACATTGCCAGGCACAAGATGCGGTAAAGAGCCAGCCTTTCCACAGCTGAGGCACCTTTGCTTTAGAGATTTTGATAATTAACCATCTGGGCCACCATTTGTTCATTTTTTTTTTCCTTCTCCCTGTGCTTGAATTCCTACTCTTATCTTCTAAGTTCACCAATAAGGAGTGAGCCCATGAAAGTAGGCCTCTATCCTCAAAACCAATAAAAGCAGAACCCCAGGTACCTGGGGTCTCTTTCTTTACACTTAACCTTGCTATATAGCTCCAGGTATGTCATGCAATTTCTATGTCTTATAAATAATAAAAAAATAAAATAAATGTATTTATTTTAAATTCCATATTTAATTATTTGAACATCAGTTGATTCAACAACTATAAATATCATATTCATCTTTCAGAGACAGAAATTATGACTTGTCATTTGTTGAACTATGGAAATAAATAACTATTTTTATTGAGGTATATTTCTAAATATAAATAAATAATGCTATTTTATTATATATTTTTGAATATTTTCCCAGTGTTGAGAAAAATTTTAAAAGAGTCTCTAGCCTTTTGTCATTTTTTTAGGTTATTAGAAACTCTACATGTCACTTTTTTCCAATTTGTAAAATACTTATGTTTTCTGATATGCAAGATTCTATTTAATTATAAAAGTATGATTTTTTTCATACCTAGATGATTGTTAGAAATGATAATTAAATGTATGACCCTTCAAACCTTTTAAAACAGCTGAAATAGTGTCAGGCTCTAATATTTGGTAGGCATATATAATGTATCATACAAGAATCTCTACGGTAACTTCTGAAGAATTATTTTTAAACTGGATAATAAAATCCTTAAAACAATATGTAATAAATTTATTTTCTGTTCTGTGGAAAAATGAAAAATATGTTATAAAAAGGCACATAAAAATCAACATTTTTAAGTTTAAAAAGCATTAATTAAACAGTGATTATTTTACTTTTATTTACTCAGCTTATGATTCTAATGGCAGTTACCTTAGGAACATATTACTAGTAATAGTAGGTTATTAGGGAATTGAATACATGTTGCAGGTCTGCAATGTTGGTTTTTCAATAACTGTAACAAAACTAAAATAGTTAATCACATGTGTGCTATTATAATTTGTTCTCAATTATTTCTGATTTTTTATCAGCTTTATTGAGTATAACTTCGTGTAAGTTTAAGATGTACAACACGTTCACCTGATACACACATATAATGCAAAATGATTACCACCATTGTGTTAGCTAACACCTCCAACATGTTGTGTAATTATCATTTCTCTTTGTGGTGAGAACATTTAAGATCTGTTCTCTTAGCAACTTTCAAGTATATAATACAGTATTATTAACTATAATACTGTACATTAAATCCCCACAATTTATTCATCTTATTGTTGGAAGTTTGTTCCCATTTCCATAACCCCAGCCCCTGGTAACCACCACTATATTCTATTTCTATGAGTTCAGCTTTTTTGAATTCTGCATATAAGTGATACCATGCAGTATCGTCTTTTCCTGTCTGCATTATTTCACTTAGCTGAATGCCCTCAATGTCACTGCATGCTGTCTCTTGTGAATAATGTTGCAAATGAATATGGGAGTGCAGATGTCTCTTGGAGATACTGTTTATGTTTCCTTTGGATATATAAGGAGAAGTGGGATTGCTGGATCATATGATAGTTCTATTTTAAATTTTTAAGTACTTTCCATACTGCTTTCCATAGTGGCTGGACCAACTTACATTCCCACCAATAGTGCATGAGGATTCACATTTCTCCACATCTTCATCAACAGTTATTATCTCATTTTCATGATGATAGCCAATTTACAATGTGACATAATATCTAATTGTACTTTTGATTTGTGTTTCCCTGATGGTTAGTGATATTGAGCAACTTTTCTTGTACCTGTTGGTCATTTGTATATCTTTGGAAAAATGTCCCTTCAGATCCTTTGCCCATTTTTTATTTGGATTGTTTGAGGATTTTGTTTTGTTTGCTAATGAACTGTATGAGTTCTTCATATATATTTTGAATATTAGCCCCTTCTCAGATAATATGATTTGCAAATATTTTCTCCTATTCTGTAGGCTGCCTTTTCATTTTGTTGATAGTTTCTTTGCTGTGAAGAAACTTTTTAGTTTGATGCAGTCCAACTTAATTATTTTTGCATTTGTTGCTTGTGTTCTTGGCATCTTATCCAGAAAATTGCTGCAAGACCAACATTAAGGAGCTTCTTTGTTCCTTCTTTCACATTAGCTCCTTCCCTAGTTTGCTGCAAAAAGTTTTCTGGTTTCAAGTCTCACTTTTAAATCTTGAATCAATTTCAAGTTCATTTTTGTGAGTGGTGTAGGATGTAAGACAGGGGTTCAATTCATATTTATGCAGTGGTTATCCAGTTTTCTCATCAATATTTATGGAGGAGACTATACTTTCTCCATTGAGTATGCTTGGCTCCTCAGTCAAATATTCGTTAACTATATATGTGGGTGCTTATTTCTGGGCTTTCAGTTCTATTTTATTGGCCTATGTGTCTATTTTTATGTTAGCACCATACTTTTTTAATTACCATAGATTTGTGGCATAGTTTGAAATCAGGGCATGGGATGCCTCTTGCCTTCTTTTAATGTCCTCCAAGGGTCTTATCTGCTCCTCTCCCTGCCTTCTCCCACCCCTCAATCATACAGCTCACAATTCTGTACCCCACTTCAGGCTATCCAAACTTATTTTTTGGTTCCAGTGGTGTGCTGGAACTTCTCTTCCGGAAACCTGAACTTCCACAGAGGCTCTTTCTCATCTGTAGGTGATTGTCTGAGTCAATGTTTTCCTGGGGCTCCTCGACCATGACCAAGAGGGGCTGGAGCCAATCGATGGGCCACTTCAAGTTCCACAGCCAGAATCAAAGTGTGATTGCCTATTACCTGATGCATGAATGGTTGACACTCATTCCAGGGCCCTTTGGTGTATGATGTTGGATTCCACAGATCCTTCAATGGTACCTCTGTTTGTGGATGCATGATGAATTTCTGTTGTTGAGGAAAGGATGTTTATGCTGCCATGATGCTGATCTGACTCAGATTACCACTAGTTTTGATGTTCCTTCTATAGACTACCTTGGACTTTAACAACCAAAAGTTACAGAATCAAATGCAATTTTAATTTTTACAAAAGTAATTGTAGAAGCTCACAATTTTATAGCATATTATAGTACATTTTAATTGAATAATTTATAAGTACATGTATATGAAAACATTTTGCATAATATTTTAGAATGCCGAGCTGTCTTAGAAAATGATTATTTTGATTCATATTAATTGCACAAAGCATTATTAATTCCAAAGTCTACTTTGTTGGAATATATTTAAAATGTGTTTTGACACCCATCAAATAAATAATTGACTTATAATTCTTCTCTTCAAAATGTTCATAATCCCCAGCATAAAATATACCAAGTGATATATTTTCAAGTGGTCATTTTAAATTCTATATATTTATATCTTATTTATGGTATAACTTAGTGTATCAATTAGTAATTTATATTAAAACATGTGCTTTGGCTACTTTGATATTAAACTTTAGAGAACATGATGAATAACAAATACACACTTATTTCATAAATGTAAGCAACTGCCACAGGACTTAGTCTTTAATTTTTTGCTTTAACTACCTGAATTGAAATATCTTCCTATTTTATTTAAGATTTTATGTATTTATTTGACAGAGACAGAGACAGCGAGAACAAGAACACGAGCAGGTGGAGTGGGAGAGGGAGAAGCAGGCTTCCCGCTGAGCAGGGAGCCCGATGTGGGACTCGATTCCAGGACTCTGGGATCATGACCTGAGCCGAAAGAAGCCACTTAACAACTGAGCCACCCAGGCTCCCCGATATCTTCCTATTTTTAACTAACTAATCTGCCCTTAAAAATGTTTTCATATGTATTTGCTATCAGATAAAATTCAAGGGAGTTTTAACATTTTTGTTATAAATTTTGTTAGATATTGATTCAATAAGTCACTCTCATTAGAGTTACACTGATTTTTTCACTAAGATTATTTTACTAAAAAAACTCTATGTAACTTAATTTATTTAGAACAATGCAATTCCAATACAAGTTTATGTCTTATTTTAAATTCACATTTCATTACTTATTCCCCCCCCACTACCTCCCAATGTGTATATATCCATACACACACACACACACACACACACACACACACACACACACACACACACAAACTGGAGAAAGTGTGATGAAAATATTTAAAGAGAGTTTTTGAGATATTATTCCTCAGGATTTAACTGATATTTCAACGTGCTCACTAAGGAAATAAAGAAACCTTATTTGAAGCTACCATTTGGGCTAAGAGTGACTTTCATTAATAGCACTTTACAAAATTATAGAACTTTCAGAAAGAGCTAAAATATTGTCCCAAGCCAGTAATGGTCCACCTGATTGTGGATTAAAGTTTTTGTACAGTACTCAATAAAGTACAGTATGTTTTATGTCCTGTCTACTCCACTTATTCACTTGCAGTTTTACAAGGAGAATCGTAATTGGATAAAATTATCTGATGGTTTATGCAGGAGGATAAATGCCCAAGAATGTTTTGAAAATGTTCAAAAAGAATAGTGAGAAATGGATTATTTTAGAGTATGGCAGAAGACTTTATACAGCCTCATTGTTTAAAAAAGTAATGTTGTTTTATGAAATATAGACAAATAAACCAGTAGACAGAATAAAAAAATATCCAGCTGTAGGTCCTAGTGTGCATCAGATTTTAATTTAGAAGTCAAAGTTATTTCAGTTCAGATGAAAATCAAGAATGTATACCAAAAATTGTACTACAATGATGAGTAAAGCACATAGAAGAAAGTAAGCTAACACTTTCTTGTTATATCATAAATTAACTAAAATTTTACCCATATTAAAAAAAACAAATGTTAAAATCTAAAACAATGTTAATGCCACAAAAATTATTGGTTACTAGCAGATAATATAGTAAATTAGAATACATGGGTGGGAAAGAAATAAGATAGGAAACTAAGAAGCAATGTATAAACTTTAGGCTTATTTGACTGCATAAAGTCTACAGTTTTTATTATTTATTTATTTATTTATTTTTAAGATTTTATTTATTTATTTGACAGAGAGAGACACAGCGAGAGAGGGAACACAAGCAGGGGGAGTGGGAGAAGGAGAAGCAGGCTTCCCGTGGAGCAGGGAGCCCGATGCGGGGCTTGATCCAGGACCCTGGGATCATGACCTGAGCCGAAGGCAGTCACTTAACGAACTGAGCCACCCAGGCGCCCCAAGTCTACAGTTTTTGGAATAATACCCACACATCAAGACTAACTGGTATTCAGAAGATTAATAAGAGAATTAGTGTGTTTAGGGTTAATAAATTAAAATTATGACAAAAGTTTCAAAAGAAGAATTGAAGAAAAGTAGTTAAAAAAGTGTCAGTAAGGATGGGAAGAATAAAAATTCGGTGTCTTCAGCTAGTTAAGTAACAGAAATTTTGCAAACTCCCTCAATCAGCCGTAATGTCTTCCCCCATTATCTCACATTTCTCCAACTCTTACCTTCTGATTTTTTTGTTGACTTTATTTTTGTAGTCATTATTCAAGCATTTATGCATTCATGACTAATACAATTTTATGTTTATTTTTTACTCCATTTTATGCTTTTTATTTCATTAAGGAAAAATCAAACATGCACAAATACAGAGTAGAATAATGAATTCACACAACAGCTTTAACAGCTGTCAAAGCATAGCCAAAACCATAGCGAATCTTATTTCCTTTATATTCCCAATCAATGCCGACACTGAAGAATATTTTGAAGTAAAACCCAGATCTGCTCATTACATCTATACATACTTTATATTTATCTTTAAAGAAATAAAACCTCTTTAAAAATATCATAATCGTAAAAATGTCATCACAGCTAACATAATGAGTAATACCTTAATACTAGCAGTCGAGTTAGTTTTCAATTTTTCAACTCTTTCTCCACATATCCCTTTGCCCTTATATCCCTCAAATGTCTTTCACCTTTATGTGAGGAAACTTTCCTGTGGAAAAATATAAAGTGCTTTTATATTCATGCAGTTGGATTCCCAGAAGGAGATCAGAACAGGATTTGAATCAGGGAGAAGTCAGAAAAAAGTATGTGAAGTCATAATGATTGAAAATTCTCCAAATTCAATGAAAAATATAAACATACATTTCTAGAAATTAGACACACCATATAGCATAACCTATGAATATACATATAAAACTCTTGATTTTACAATAAACAAACCAAAATTTAAAAAATAAAGGTGAAATAAATGTATTTCATACATAACAGATCTGATATAATTCATCTGCAGCAGAACTGCACTATAAAAATGTTCTTTTAGCAGAAGGACAATAATACAAATGAAAACATGGATCTAACAAAAGAATTTAGATTGTAAGCAATCTTGCTATGGTCATTTCTTAGGTCCAGGAGTGCTTTTCCTAGCTTCTTTGGAATTTTCTACCTAGAAAATCAGGTCATTCATAAGAATAGCCTTATTTCTTTAGGCCTAATCTGCATACCTTCTTCCCTTTATTGTTTTATTTCACCAGCTAGGACTAATTAGTACAATGTGGAAAAAGTGTGCTAAGAAAGGATAAAACTGCCTCATTCTCAATTTAGTGGAAGAATGTTCCATTTCTCACTATTAGGTATGATGTTAGTTGTAGCTTTTTTGATAAGGTTCTCCTTACTTGTGGGATGTACTTAATGACTGCCTTCCAAAAAGTATAGTCTGGAAAGGGTGAAAAAATAATAATTTTATAATGCAGAAATCTGACACTAACTTAATGTGAGTAAGCATATCATCAATAGTGATAGTTGCTAGTTTGTACTCTTGATATGATGTGATTAAAATGGTGCTTTACTTCTATGGTATTCCTCTCCTAAATTCATAATTCCAGTGTAATCGAGAGAAAATTATAAAGGTTGGAATTGAGAGGCATTCTGCAAAATATCTGATCAGTACTCTTTAAAACTCTCAGGGTCCTCAAAAACAAAGGAGTGTCTGAGAAATTGTCATAATCTAGAAGAATCTAAAAATTCGTGACAACAAATTATAACATGGGTTCCTGGATGGAATTCTCATTAATAATAATGCATTGGTATTAACTCATTAATTGTAACAAATGTATAATACTAATATAACTTGTTGATGATAGGGGAACCTGGTGGTGAGGCACATGGGAACTCTCTGTATTATATTTGTGTTTGTTTTGTAAATATAAATTTTCTAAAAAATAAAGTTTGTTTAAAACTTTTCACAAATTATTTTTAGTCCCTAAATGAAATAAGCACCTTACTAATATAAAAACTCAGTTGTCATTTTTGACAAATAATGCCAAGTTTTAAAATTTTTGATTAAACAAGAAAGGATTTATAGAAAAAAATTATGATAATATTTCTTATAATCAACAAATGTATGTGTTTTTATTTTTGTTGTGTATGGTTTTGTTTGTTTATTTGTTGATTTATGCCTTCCCAATTTAATTTCAGCAGTTTTCAAAGAAGTGAATGTTTAAGATACATACACACACACATTATAAAATGTTGTATTTCTAAGATCTTTCATTGAAATATTGGGAATATTATCCTTAAAATGTTTTCATTTTCTGTTAAAACACAACATTATGTTTTTTCAATTTGTTGAGCTTTGTCATTCAACTTTAAGGATATATTCATTTTATCTAATCACTTAAGTAATATGTTTTTCTAGATACAGTTTTTTGTGAAACTAGAATGTAATATTCAACTATCCCCTGTTGTACATGCAAGTGGAGGAAGTTTTATAATAATAAAAGTGAAGCAGGCATGAATAGGTGATCAGTTGCCACTGGAGACATTCTTCCGAGACCCTAACCACACACTTGAGGACCGCTTGTGAAGATGTCACTACTCTGAAATAGTGTGACCTCCTGATATGTTTTTTTTTTTTAAGATTTTATTTATTTATTTGAGAGAGAGAGAATGAGAGAGGGAGAGAGCACGAGAGGGAAGAGGGTCAGAGGGAGAAGCAGACTCCCCGCTGAGCAGGGAGCCCGATGCGGGACTCGATCCCGGGACTCCAGGGTCATGACCTGAGCCGAAGGCAGTCGCTTAACCAACTGAGCCACCCGGGCGCCCCCTCCTGATATGTTTATAGAACTCTTAGTGCAAGGTGATAGCTCTTCACTCTAGAAATTCTGGGGATAATTTGAATTTACACATAGAATGAGCACAGTGTGAAGAATGGGTTAGTCCTAGTCTGGTTTAGAATCCAAGTCATGACTGAAGGTGGACAGAAACTATATTACAAACAATCCAGTTTTCTGCCCAAGATGGAAAGAAAGGTGGATAAAGGATCAAAGATGGAACAGAAATATTAGGACAGAATCCTTAATGGTGACTCTTTTGCATAAAATAATGTGATTATGGTGTTGAGTAGTTGATAGGGAGGAAGTGATGAGCTGCCAATTTCTCAACTACAGAAGCTATAGGGGTGAGGTCATGGGAGCATGTGGAATCCAAAAGGAACTAAGGAATACTGAATACAAAGAAATATTTCTAGAGTAATTTAATAAAAAAGACAGTTTGACCTACAGTGAAATAACTAAGAGATTTAGACATGTCCTGGGAAGTATTCCATTTGAGTATTAAAGCCCTTCTTTGTCATCTCACCATCTTTCCTGGAAGACATAAGCCCACTGGGTGCTCGGAAGAGGGCAAAAGATGACTCCCATGATTTTTAGAAATATTGAAATACAAGTATTGACAAGACCTCCCATGGGTCTTGATCGTAATCTGTGTTATAGGACATGCCTATATCTAGGGTGGGCACTTTCCAATTTAAGGATGCCAAGAAAGTTTCCTGGTCTCCTATAATCTTTTTCCCTTTGTACCCAGAGGCATCACTGACCATATATGCTGCAGTACGTGTGAATCAGAAAGGGAAAATCCCAGATATTCCTAGGCTTCCCAGACCCATTTATCTGAAAAGAGCTTTTAAGCTGTTCCTTTCATCTGAAAGGAGGCTTTAATCTGTTCCTTGTGCTTAATGGAAACCAATTGTCTCCTCAGGGTGGGGAAATGTTTCTCTCACCTAATATTTCAATTGATAGGAGTATTCTTCAAGGCAAAAATCACTTAAAGTGGGATAACCCTGGAAAACTCTATCGAAAAAATAAAAACAATAAACAAAAAAACATTGCAACCAATGAGACAAGCTTGGCTCCTGATGCTTTTGCTAACTCCATAATACACGTATATTCACCCAGTAGTAAAAGATATGTCCCTGCTAAATTCTTCACTTAAACTTTTTAAAAAAGATTTTATTTATTTATTTGACAGAGAGAAACAGAGAGAGAGAGAGAGGGAACACAAGCAGGGGGAGTGGGAGAAGGAGAAGCAGGCTTCCCGCGGAGCAGGGAGCCCGACGTGGGGCTCCATCCCAGAACCCTGGGATCACGACCAGAGCCAAAAGCAGACAATGACTGAGCCACCCAGGCGCCCCTCTTCATTTCAACTTAAAGGGGTTCTAACTTAAAGAGGTTCTTACCTACAAGAGTTGCTATCTGAAAAAAAAATAAGGTACCCTTCTTCTTGTTCAAAAGAAATTTCAACAGGGTGCTTTAACACTCCATCAAAATAATAATATAGCATTGTTGGTGTTTTGTTTTGGTTATTTCTATGTAATAAGCTGAATTCTGGCTATAGCATGCCATCCATAGATCAACTAAATTATATATTAATCATAGGCCATTGCCAATGGTGATCCAGTCAGTCTCGGTTAGTCTCGAGGTGACCCAAAATAGGATTGTTAAAAGCACTATCATATGGCTCATGCCTTATAAAAGAAAGTGCAATAACCAAATTACAAACTAGAGCTGATATTACATATATATACTCTGAAAACTGGACTATAACATAGAAAATAGCATCTGGAATATATTTGGGATTGCACATTCATGTCATTGATGATGCAAATGTCAATGGACAAAACCAATATGGTTACAAAAGTAACATGAAATTCTTGGATATCCAGAAAAAAAAATTACTGGACACATGGGGATCTAATGACACTTGTAGAGCTTTGCCTTTTGCCATATAGCTCAAGGTGAGTTGGGCATTGTACCAAATAAATCTAGACCAGCTTACAATTTATAGATATATTTTTTCAACCCTCTACCACTGTTATTATGGGATCTATAGAAGGGTTTCAGAATATGAAAGTGCTGTTTTTTTTAAAGCTTTTATTTATTTATTTGAGAAAGAGAGTGAGAGATAGAGAGCACGAGAAGGAAGAGGGTCAGAGGGAGAAGCAGACTCCCCGCTGAGCGGGGAGCCCGATGCGGGACTCGATCCCGGGACTCCAGGATCATGACCTGAGCTGAAGGCAGTCGCTTAACCAACTGAGCCACCCACGCACCCCTGAAAGTGCTGTTTTCTTAGCTGGATGAATATCAAGGCACTGAATGACAACCTCACTATATGCGCTGCATGTGATGTACACAGATTTGATATGATCTAAAAATTGGACTCTCTTCCAAGGTACTGTCAATCCCAACATAGGATTTTCTAAGTATACCATGACAATTACACCCAAAATGGGAAGTATCAGTAAGTACTGAAGTGGTTAATCCAAGGAGCCAAACTTTCCAACAAAAACTTTACAAGATGAATATAGACATAAGCTGCAAGGGCCTCGCTACCTGGTGAAGCTCATAGTTAACCAAGAATTTGAGAATGGAAAATAAAAAGGGAAGCCCATTTAATATAATAGAACTTGGAGTGTCTAAACACCAACAATATTCTCCTTTTTCCTTCTTTCCCACACTGATCCTGGCTAAAATGTGATGCTAGCAAGGTTGACTGGATGGACACAACTTTGGATTTTTCCTTTTTAATTTCACAATATCTGCTGTCCATATATACTGAAAGGATAAATCTGATTATATTAAGTCACCAGTGATTCTACGGTTCTTCCATATACCCCATGATAGATCTCTTCTTTTTTTTTAGGGGTCACCTTTAGTGAGAAAATGGTAAATCCCTTTTCAATTTTTCTAGGTTAAAGCTCATTCTTCTAGGAAAATGATCATCTGGCACCTCTGGGAAGTAGATGACAGATTTAACTAGTGAGATGGAGGGCACTTGTGACCTTGACATACAGTTTCAAGCAGACAACCTCAATAACCTCCTGTGATTGTCCCAGCAGTGGCAGAGAATACCATCATTCTGCCAGATTTGTCTTCATTAAGTGAATACAGTGGTGAAAAACTTCATTATCATCCCACTGCCAGAACTGACTTATGAACTAATATCAACCTGGCAGCAGCTCTGATCATTCCTGGCATAATCTGATGTGTTCAATCTAAAGCATCAGCTCTCCAGTGTTACTGAAGTTATGAATCGGGGATGGGTGCATGCACAGAAGATGGCAATAGTGGCATTGCTTCTGATGAACATGGAATTAAATGGTCTTAAAAGAATAATTAAGCTACACATAAAGTAAATGGTGAAGAACTGTTAATAAGAGCTTGTAACATTTCTTCTATGCATGCAGATCTGACCTGGATAGCAGACAGTTCCCTGTGACCTGTTGGAATTTATTTTCTGTTTGAATGGAAGGCATGTCTTTTTCTTCTTTCATGTCTGCACAATAGAAGCAACTCAGGGAACTGGCTGTAAGTAAATTGATCACTTGCACAGACTCCTTCTCTGGCCTTGGGACAAATCCTAAGAATTTCTCAGTTATAATTTTGTATTATTTGGTTATGAAAGCCTACTAAATTGTATAAGGGGTAGGTTCCATAAAACCAAGAAATGCTGCTAGTTATTAGAATAACTGAAGATCCAGCTAGCTTGACCCCTATCCCCACTTCTAGTTTCTGTTATGCAACCAAAACAATGTACTTAAGGGTATGGAGACAACTTTCTAAGTTGTCTATCAATTTCTAAGAATTTCCCTGGATTGGCCCATCTAACACAAAATATGGAATCTATAACCTGTCTACTTTTTTAGGAGAGATTGCCAATGAGAACGTCAAGGCTTTTATTTGAAACTACTCTGTTCAGAAAACATATCTTCCGTTGTTAGCAAACATTGCTTGAATCCCTCAGAGTCTACATAATACATGTCCCTCATGAGAAGCTCTAGTGTTCGGGTATTAGAAGAGACTGAAGTAAGAAAAGTAATCCTGAATAGCTCTTTTACCCTGAGCCCTCGTTATGTCCCTCAAGGAGTCTGATGCAACTTTATTAGTGCTTCAAAGTATCCAGTTGAAATTATAATGGGTATGCAATTCACCAGGAGACAGCAAACGAATGGTTGTTATTCCAAGGATAATCTCATTGCAAAGCTTAAAGTTTTGTGAATTCATCAGTGCCACTCCTCAAGTATCCTCATTATGTTGGTCAAGCAAAACTAATATGTTTAGGTCTAGTAGAAAAGGGACAGGACTCCCTTCACAGTCTTAGTAGTGTATCAAAATAGGGAAATTAGAAAAGGCTTTAAGGCCCTGGGTGATCTTAAAGTAGATCTTGTGAGGAGAGGCACTGTTTTTGTTTGTTTGTTTCAATAGTATTTTAGTATTTATCTTCAAGTAACACTTCAACACCTAATCATAAAATTTAATTATAAAAGTAGAGATATAATTCAAAATAATGTTCATTTTAAACTTATATCTTGTTCACATAGAGAACCATATGATCTACTATTTTGGAATTAACATTGAGAACATATTTAAGTTAAGCAGCCAATATTTCTACACTAACCTGAATTCTTATAAATACATCAAAGGGAAATAATTTATTCAAATATAATTTACTTTGCATGGTTATTCATACATATCAGGTGTGCAAAATGGTATAGTATGGAGTAGGAAAAACATATTAAGTTGCCATTTAAGAGACCAGAATAATTAAATATTCCTCTGTCCAAATTATCAACTTCTCTAAAACCACATTTATTCTTCATATTGATTCTTCATGAATGTCACATCTCTAAATCATATTTTAAACTCTTTGAGATCCAAGATGAATAACTTAAAATACATCCTAATTCCAAATCACAAAATTGAACAATGTCAAGGAGTGATTTAAAAATTCCTAACAGATTTAGAAAGACAATGATGGAGATCAATTGCAAATACAGAACCACCTACTTTTTTTAAATTTAAGTTTTTATTTAAATTCTAGTTAGTTAACATGATAGTGTAATATTGACTTCAGGAGTAGAATTTAGTGATACATCACTTTCATATAACACCCAGTGCTCAGCACAATGAGTGCCCTCCTTAACCGCCATCATCCATTTAGCCCACTCCCCACCCTCTTCCCCTCCAGCAACCCTCAGTTTGTTGTCTATAGTTAAGAGTCTCTTATGTTTGCCTTTCTCTCTTCCCCCACTCCCATGGTCATCTGTTTTGTTTCTTAAATTCCACATATGAGTGAAATCATATGGTGTTTGTCTTTCTTTGACTGACTTATTTTACTTAGCATAATACACTCTAGCTCTATTCACGTCTTTATAAATGGCAAGATTTCATTCTTTTTGATGGCTGGAAATATTCCATTTCATATGCACACACACACACATACACACACATACACACACACATATCCCACATCTTCTTTATCCATTCATCAGTCGATGGACATTTTGGCTCTTTCCATAATTTGGCTATTGTTGATAGTGCTCCTATAAACCTCAGGGTGCATGTATCCCTTTCAGTATTTTTGGTATCCTTTGGGTAAATACCTAGTAGTGAAATTGCTGGGTTGTAGGGTAGTTCTATTTTTAAGTGTTTGAGGAACCCCCATACTGTTTTCCAGAGTGGCTGCACCAATTTGCATTCCCACCAACAGTGTAAGAGTGTTCCCCTTGGATATTCCAGTTTTACCATGTAAAAGGAGGATAATATGATGTTCCCCTGTGTGTTAAATGGAATTTACCATCACACACTGACTTCACAACATGACAAGAAGTGATTCTCAGTGGTAAATCCTGCACTTATGAGGAAGACGGGTTCAATGGTGGCCATCAGAAATATTTCCATAACCAATATAAATCCAGCAGTTTTAAGGCATGGGAAATAATGTGCATTTTTGAAATCATTTATCATCACAACTGTCTTGACCACATAATACTCTTATTTCTTTCCTGAGAAAGAAGAAAATGGGTTCTAAGTCAGTAAAAGAATCAAAATTAAAAAAAAAAAAACAGACTTGGGGTGCCTGGGTGGCTCAGTTGTTAAGCATCTGCCTTCGGCTCAAGTCATGGTCCCAGGGTCCTGGGATTGAGCCCCACATCGGGCTCCCTGTTTGGCGGGAAGCTTGCTTCTCCCTCTCCCACTCCCTCTGCTTGTGTTCCCTCTCTCGCTGTGTCTCTCTCTGTCAAATAAATAAATCTTTAAAAAATAAATAAATAAAATTAAAAAAACAGACTTGTCTTATTAAAATGCCTATCTCAAACTTTCTCTCTCTTTCACTTATTAGTCAACATTTGTAGAGCACTTCTTAAGCAGTATTATAGATAATATTGGAGATATAAATTAAAAATACATGCTTCTTCCAAATCCTGATATTGATTCTTTTAGATCATTGCACTACTATTCACAATAGCCAAAATATGGAAATAACTCAAGTGTCCATCAATAGATGAATGGATAAAGAAAATGTGGTACATACATACAATGAAATATTATTCAACCTTAAGAAAAAAGAAGAAAGAAATCCTGACATTTCTGACAACATGGATGAATCTGGAGGATATTCTGCTAAGTTAAATAAGCCAGTCACAGGACAAATTTTTCATGATTTCAGTTATATGAGGTATCTAAAATAATCAAACTCACAGAAGCAGAGAATACAACAGTGATTCCAAGGAACTGGAGGGTGGGGGGAAATAGAGTTATTCAGTGGGTATAAAGTTCCAGTAATGCTAGATGAATAAGTTCTAGAGATCTGCTGTACAACTTAGTGCCTATAGTTAACAATACAGTATTGCACTCCTCAAAATTTGTTGTTTTTGTTTTTGTTTTTTCAAAATTTGTTAAAAAGGAAGATCTAGGTAGGCCTTTTTTATTAACACATACAAAAACTACAACAAAAAACAAAGATGCGTAGGTCAACTCTGGGAGATGTTGGATATGTCTATTACCTTGATTGTGATGATGTATCATGGGTATTTCCATGTTCCCATACTTATCAAAACTGTACACATTAATTATGTGCAGTTATTTATCAATTAGATGTCAATATATCTGTTACAATTAAGAGTACATGTTAAGTCTCTGCCATCCCAGAATAGTCCATAATAGTATACAACCATCTATAATGTAAATCATACAATGTTACCATTAAGTTTATATAAGTGCAATATAAGTGATCTAATATATTGAAAGTACATAAAATAAAGATAAAACCACGGGGTGAATTAATTAGAGAAATAATGGGAAAATAAGTAAACTATAGGTAGCTAAATGTTTGTAATAAGAATATCTTAGGGG
The DNA here is from genome assembly GCF_037043125.1 of Eumetopias jubatus. Lineage (NCBI taxonomy): Eukaryota > Metazoa > Chordata > Mammalia > Carnivora > Otariidae > Eumetopias > Eumetopias jubatus. The sequence continues at coordinate 156,862,378 of NW_028274809.1, read as the reverse complement.
CACCTGGGTGGCCCAGTTGGTTAAGTGTCTGTCTTCAGCTCGGGTCATGATCCTGGAGTCCTGGGATCAAACCCTGAGTTGGGCTTGGGTTCCCTGTGGGTGTGTGGAGTCTGCTTCTCCCTCTCTCTCTCTCTCTCTCCCTCCCCTTCCCCCCATGCTCCCTCTTTCTCTCTCTCATAAATAAATAAAAATTTAAAAAAAGAATATTTTAGGAAAATATTATATATGAGCAATAGCATAGTGGCAATTTGGGCCACAAGAGTTAGAGAATGAAAACAAACCAGTTTTACTGAATTAAGCGACAGCACTTGAAATTTTTGAGAAACTCCAATTCTAAAATAAATAGACAGTAGGTGGTAAGTTCTTGATCAAGTATAGAATTTTTTTACAGAAGCATCTATTTATCCTAAAATTAAGAAAATAAGAATCTTAAAGGCTGTGATGAGGACTGGGGAGAGTACACATAAAGATCTGGTACACCTCCCACAGTGGGTGTGGTCACAGAGTTTAGCAGCAGACATGATCTGATCGAGGTAGTATTCTTAAAAAGTGAATCTGGAGGTGATGACACAGGAGTGATATTTGAGGAACTGGTTTCAAATACCCTCTTTTTGTGACAAAATTGTAGCATTTTTAGCAAAATTATCAAATGAGAGAAAATAAATAGGAACAGAAGATTGGTTCCTTAGCAAAATACTATCCTCTTTTCATGCAAAAGCACCAAAAATATAGAACGGCAGTAGAGGAAATAGAGAACCAGTATGTTATCTCAGCAAATTGTCCATTAGTTACATTTTTCTACTAGTGTTTAATGTGGAACATCAGCAGATTTTTAAGTATCTTGGGATAACTGCCAAAGAATCAGCAAAACCAAAGTTAAAACAAAACAACAAAAAAGTACCAGTTTAAAACTAAGATGAAATGTTTACTACATTACAATGAGCAGTAAAAAAAAAGAAAACATTACATTTTGTTTATCACAACATCTTGCCTTCTAAGAATGATTTGTGAAGAGCAAACACCCACTACTGTGTCCATGCTAGAATCTCCATTGTCTGATCAGTCGGTTGATCATAAACTGAGGATACTGTGCTTTATAGCAGAGAAAACACTGCTAGTTTGGCTATTACTTTACTGCAAAGCAGCTGTGATCACAACCTCCTGAGCACTGAAAATACTTCCTCCCAGACTCACGTAAAACTTTCATATGGAAAACTTCCAAAAAAGCTAAATATGCATATTTCATAATTTACTGAGATATATTTGCATCACGCTGTTATATTCTGCAACTCAGCAAGAATAAATATCATATCCTGGGACTTTTCCACTCATAAAGTGTGTAACAACAGTCAAGTACAAGATGCAGCTTTTTTTTTATAATCAATATAGTTCATTTGAGCTTAACTGGCAACCCTGGGGAGAAAATAAAAAAGAAAAGCATAGCTAATCAAAGGCTTCCATAAATGTCATCTCCCCATCCCCCATGCAGTTCATATTTTTGTTTTAATTTGCATAGAATTTTCATAGTCTTAATGAATTTATAAATATTCCCGTAGTTTTATTTTTAACCTGAAGTCTTAAGACATTTATATTTGAAATATATCTCAAGGATATTAAGAATATTGAAGCAATATTACGATTTTGGGAACCTAATTTTGGAAATAACTACTACACATAGAGATTGATATATGGTAAATAAACAAAAAAACAAAAAACAAGCTTTATTGTAGTGAATGATAACCAAGTATATCTTTCTGAATTTTAAAACTGAGATGTTAGTGAAAAAGGCATTGTCATCAAAAGAATACTCTCTCTGTTGATAAATAATTGAGCCATGTGCTCTTTTTCAAGTACTTCTTTGGTTTTTAAAAAATGTTCCTAAGTAAATAATAACTCAAAATTATTCATAGATAGCTTAACACGATCTTCGTGTTTCCTCAATGGTACATTTATGGAAATGAGTAGGTCATATTTGTGTGTGAAAAAATTTGCGCCAAGGTGGATATGGAGGCAGTAAAGTCTCAGCATCAAGGTAATTGAGAATGTTGGTTGTTTCCTTTTCAGAAGACTGCACTTACAAAAATCTCTGTAAATTTAGCATGTATCTGAAGACATTAATAGGTTTAATGGGCCTGAAAATTTTAAGGTGCTTCAAAGATTTAAGTCATTGTTGTAGGCTTCAATACTGATGACCATTGTATGATAACTCAGGTCAGGACATAAACAGAATCTTTTCACATTGCCCTGCATTCTTAATATTTATCATACATAGGGATGATAAATAAAAACAGTCAGAAGCAATTATTGAATCATATAAATTTCATATCATCTCAAAAGCAGGGCATAAAAAATATCCAATATATAATGTGTAATCACCTGATGTTCTGTACCTGAATGTAGCCTCAGGCCTCCTGCCACTATTATAATAATCACAGTCCCTGAGCCTTTACACTGAGGATATAAGTAGAGTAGAGTCCTTAAGGTCTTTGAAAGGCTTGGAAACTGCCATTTTGACTCAGAAAAACTTCAATAGTCAACTTGGATCCTAGATAAACCAGTCAAATCTCCTTTTTTGTATCTTCATAAAAAAGTTGCAATCCTCCTATATATGCCTTTGATTCCAATCAAGCTTTACACCGTCTAGTATTCTGTCCTTTCATTTGGTGCTGTGTTTAACTCATAATCTGAATCCCCCCTTGCAATCTTCTCTGTTCACATAAAATTATAAAACTTGGGGGCTGGAGGAAATGAGTGAAGATAGTCAAAGGGTAACAAACCTCCAGTTATAAGATGAATAAGTTCTGGAGATGTAATGTGCAGTATAATGGCTATAATTAACTGTGCTGAACATGGAAAGTTGCTAAGAGAGATCTTAAAAATTCTCACCCCACATACCCTTATATGTCTCTGTACTTGTTGCCTATGACCATAGTTTTTCTCCTTTTTCTCCGACTGATAGACTTATTCTTCACAGATATGCATAAAGAACACTTAAAGCTTTTATCCCTACTTATCCGGAGATGTGCCTTGACATTAAAACAATTTTTCCTTTGTCCTTCTTTTCATACTCATTACAATGGATTGCACTTCCTCATCATGCACTTTTCCTGCCAGAGAGATTGAATACATGCCAAGGGCAAAGAGCATGACTTATTCTTCTTTGACTTTTTCTTAATGCCTATCACATTGCTGACATGTAATAGTGTTCCATAAATATCTATTGAATAATTAAACACAATGACTTATTTGACTACCTTGTTATTGTCTAACTATATAGCCATTTTGTAAAGCCTGGAATGGGAAATGAATGAGAAAAGACACATTCAAGATTTTTACTACCCTTTACTACCCTTTTAAAGGTACCAATCCTCTGAATCACAGACAGATATAAACACTATTCAAATCATGATCCATGACTCTAATGCTCTAGTATGTTAAATCATCTGACTGAACAGAAAGTGTTAATACAATTGCCAGAAGTTAAATTTAGCATTAAGCATTAGAAGAATCAGATTATGAATAATTTTGAAAATTCTCTCTCTATGATGAAGGTAAATTTACAGTTAGAATATGTTTTATAATATTTAAAAATTCTACTTATTTTTTGCTAAACATGTTAAAAACATAATTTGATAGGCTAGCAAAATTTTAACATACTATAATAATGTGAAATGTGAAATATAATAAACATACTGAATTATGCTGTAATGGTTTTATCAAAATATTGAAAGTTGAATATATATAAATAAATTAGATAACAACAAAGCTTGATTATAATGAAATACTGTGAAATTAAAAAAAACACTTAAAATAGGAGAAAGGTATACAATAAAAAGTTTTTGAAAAGGAAAACAAATTTTAATTCTTTCATTACGATTAAACATATTTAAGAATATTTACTATTTGTCATTTGGACTAAATACTGGTAATAGTTCATTAAAGTCAGAAATAGACTTTGCCCTTGTAAGGTAAAATCTTTATTAAGAAAATAACACTTTATCAAAAATCACTCAAGTATATTTCTATTGGTAATTGTAGATTTTGAATTGTGAAACCCCTCCTTTTATAAAATTTATCAACTGAGGTATAAATGATATACAATATTATATTAGTTTCAGGTGTACAACAGAGTATACATTGAAAAATGGTGACCATAATGTCTAGTTATCCTCTACCTTACAAAGTTATGATACTATAGATTATATTTCCCATGCTGTATGCTACATCCCCGTGACTTAATTTATTTCATAATCGGAAGTTTGTACTTCACCGATTTCACACCACCCCCCAATACTCCTCCCCTCTGGCAACCACCAATTTGTTCTCTGTATCGATGAGCATGGGTTTTATTTGGTTTTGTTTTATTCATTTGTTTTGTTTTTCAATTCTACATATAAGTGAAATCATGTAGTGTTTGTCTTTGTCTGATTTATTTCACTTAGCATAATAGCTTTAAAATCCATCCATGTTGTTGCAATTGGTAAGATTTCATTTCTTTATGTCTGAGTAGTATTTCATTATGGATATATACCACATATTCTTTATCCATTCACTTGCTGATGGACACTTAGGTTGTTTCCATATCTTGGCTATTATAAGTAATGTTGTAGTGAACATGGGAGCACATATATCTTTTTGAATAAGTATTTTATTCTTCTTCAGAGAGATACACAGTAATAGAATTGCTGGATCTTATGGTAGCTCTTCTAAGGCTGGTTTAGTAGTGATGAACTCCTTTAGCTTTTGCTTTTCTGAAAAACTATCTCTCCTCCAAATCTAAATAATAACCTTGCCAGGTAGAGTATTCGTTGAAAGTTGTTGTTGTTGTTGGTTTTGTTTTGTTTTCCTTTCAGCACTTTGAATAGGTCCTGCCACTCTCTCTGGCTTGCAAAATTTCTGCTGAGAAATCTGCTTGATAGCCTTAGGGGATTTTTCTTGTATTGCAACAATTTGTTTTCCTCTTGCTGCTTTTAAGATCCTCCTCTATCTTTAACTTTTGACATTTTAATTATAATGTATGTTCATGTGACTTTCTTTAGGTTCATTTTATTTGAAACTCTCTGGACTTCCTAGACGGGGATGCCTGCTTCCTGCCCTAGATTAGGGAAGTTTTCAGCCATTATTTCTTCAAATAAGTTTTCTGCCCCTTTCTCTTTCTCCTTCCGGAAACCCAATAATGCAAACGTTACTCTGCTTGATGTTCTCTCAGAGGTCCCTTAAGTTATCTTCACTTTTGTAAAATATTTTTTTCTTTTCTTTGTTCTGAGTTAGTCCATTGCTTTATCTTCCAGCTTTCTGCTCTGTAACCCTACTGTCATCCCATCTGCTGTTGAACACTTCTACTGTATTTTTCAGTTCAATTATTGTATTCTTCACCTCTGTGACTTCCTCTTTTTTCCAGAGTAACTATTTTGTTAATTTTTATTTAAATTCAATTTAGTTAACATATAGTTTGTTACTAATTTAAGAGGTAGAATTTAGTGATTCATCAGTTGCATATAACACCCAGTGCTCTTTACATCATGTGCCCTCCTCAGTGCCCATCACCCAGTTACCCCATCCCCCACCCACCTCCCCTCCAGCAACCCTCAGTTTATTTCCTATAGTTAAGAGTTTCTTATGGTTTGCCTCACTCTGTTTTCATCTTATTTTATTTTTCCTCTCTTTCCCTAGGGTCATCTGTTCTGTTTCTTAAATTCCACATATGAGCAAAATAATATGGGATTTGTCTTTCTCTGACTGACTTATTTCGCTCAGCATAATATCCTCTAATTCCATCCACATAATTGAAATGGCAAGATTTCATTCTTTTTGATGGCTGAGTAATATTCCATTGTATGTATATGTGTGTGTGGGGGGGTGGGTGGGTGTATACACACACACATCTTCTATATTAAACCGTAATACTCTTGTATCTTCCCTGTTTGTGTGTCACCTGTTGACTAGCGGTCTATTAATACAGTTCTCAAAGTCTTTGGTATGCTAATTAAGATCAGATATATGCACCTGTAGGTCAGGTTGAATTCTGGAGTTCAAAAACAATTTTAAGACATTACTTTCATGAGTTCTGTCATCTCCAAGACTTATATGTTCCCTGCAGCTCCCTTTTTTTTGGCCATCTAGACCAAAACCAAAGTTTATATGTACTTCACTCTTCCGTGTCATTTCATGTTGGTAACACATCCATGCTTTAGCACCAGATGGGCAAATAAAGAGAAAAAAATAGATAGCAATAAGGGTTATCTCCACTGTCATGGGGTCTCATCTCTGAGAGTTTCCTTCTCTCAAAGTTTTGGTTCCTGTTGGCCTCTTATACTGGTTGCTGCCACTGTGGGATAATTATTACAGAAATGGAATAGGAGAGAATGGAGAAAAGGGACAAAAGAAAAATAAATGTATTTCTGCACTATGAATAAGTATTTTCCTGTTTGTCTCCTAAAGCCAGAACTATAGGACTAGAATTTTCTGTGCCACTGAGCTCATTTTAGATTGTAGATTATATTACAGTCATACTGAGTATAGCCATTCCTTCTTTCCTGGAGGGGAAGAAATGGTAAATTCATGGCCAGTTTGGTCATACTTTGGACCTTGATGCTTATTGCTGCTTCACAATGCTATTTACTTTGCACAGTCCTCGTATGGTTGCTGCATGTATTCTGTCCCATTTGTACCATTGTTACTAAGTGAGAGAGGCAGTCAGAGTATGCTAAATCCATATTACCCAAAAACAGAACTGTAGGCTATTGTTTATTAGGCTAGAGTATCATTTGTAATGCAATTCTCTTAAAATCTTCAGAGGCTGCCAATCCTCTGAATCGCAGACAGATATAAACACTATTCAAATCATGGTCCATGACTCTAATCTCTGTTTTTTAAATTCACATTTTATTTAGCAAAATGCTTTAGTGCCTTGCCAAAAGCCACATGTTTCAGCTCTCATCTTAGATTTTGTCCTGAATCAATATACTTGATATAACTGAAGCTGTAAAGTAAATTTTATTCCCCACGAAACCCCATATTTACAATTAACCTAGGTATTTAATGGGAAGAAATTATTTCTTATTTCATGTAGGAAATAAAAGCCAGACCAGAATGCCTTTTGAAAGGCTTAGATGATCAAAATCCCCTCAAATCTCTATCCACAGCCATTGGTCAAGGTGACTTTATCTTAGGGTAAAAAAAATAAAATGATTTATGCAAGTCAGTAAGTCATATGATTAACTAACGATGCATTTTGAATTATTCTGGACTAAAAAAAGGCAATAAATTCCATGTTCATACTTTCTGGACTTCAAATACCCTAGCATGTAATTAAATACACCCATCCCTTGCAAGAACAAGAAGTATCCAATCTATTCCAACATCCTGGTAATATTTCTATAAATTCCTGTAAACTTCAGCATCAGTGAAAAATAATCTGAGGCCCAAAATGCTAAAGGTAAAATTTCAGCTTCTTCACTGTGGGTTAAACAGGATTTGTTATATTCAGCCAGGTATTACAGGATCACCATTGCACCCAAACTAACTTATAATCAACTAATACCACATCATTAGATACATGACATGAACAATTTCATTTTCAACTACAATTTAAGTAATGGAAGCCTCATTTATGCATGGCTAACACTAACTTGGGCAATCATAAGTCAGGGCTCTTTTATTCCAGTACCCTTGGAATTTTACCTGGATCAATTTCTTACCCATTCCATCACTCAGTACTTTTAGATTTGTTGGGATTCTATGACTATGCAAGTCATCTATCCATCTCTGTGCCAGTGGTGATGGGTCCTATGATTTCGAGGCTCACCAGCAACAAGTGTATTGGGGGAGAATCCCTGCACTGAAGGAATTAATTATAGGCAGACAAAACATTTTCTACTCCACATTTCTCTATTTAATCTGCTATTTTGTGCTGAAAGAACATCTGAAGAGTTCTCATGTACTCTCTGGTTTTATTGATGCTTTTTATTTTTTCCCCTATATGTAAGACTATATCCAAGTGCTCATCTATTTTTATTGTTACTAACCAATTTTGTGAATATTTTTAAGTTCTATATTGAATCATTTCTTTATCTCAGAGCTAGGCCTAGTATTCTTTCTATGGTTATACTTCCTAATAACTTTTTTTTTATATTTCTTGAAGTGGATTATCTGTATCACCAGCCTTTTGTCCATTTACTTTGATAAAATAATAAAATAATTCAGTTATTCATGAATCATCTGGAAAATAAAATTAATTATTAGTCTCTTACAAACCAGAATGTAGATAGTCAAAAGTGATGCATATACATGTTGCCATATGGTATATAAAATTTTGGTAATTTAGATATTCTAACATATGAGAAAGGGTCTTATCACTTTCTATTGGAATATCAAAGGAGTTAACATTCACAGAAAAGGAGGCATATGGAAGCTCCCTTTCTCTTCCTATGTGGTAAAGGGTAGGTGAAGTTTTAGTAAAAAAAAATCTATTTCAACTTTTTTTGATCGTATTCTCTTAATTATCTTTCCCAAATATCTCATATCTATATTGTGTTAAGAGTGATATTAATCTGATATATCCTTGTTTTATCACCCAACTGTGCCACTGAGACTGCTTATTACTCTGCAAGGCTGCTCATCTCAAGTATAAACACAGCATAAATTCTGCTGTGATCTCCTTCCTCAGTTGGCACCCTGAATCCTTGTGTTTCTTGACGATGTTAGATCAATCAAGATATTCTTGCTGATATTCCCATAGACCCTTCTCTTTTTTTAATCTTTTTTTTTAAGATTTTATTTATTTGAGAGAGAGAGAATGAGAGAGAGCACGAGAGGGAAGAGGGTCAGAGGGAGAAGCAGACTCCCCGCTGAGCAGGGAGCCCGATGTGGGACTCGATCCTGGGACTCCAGGGCCATGATCCGAGCCGAAGGCAGTCGCTTAATCGACTGAGCCACCCAGGCGCCCTCCCATAAACCCTTCTCACTTGGCTTTTAATGACAGAGATATTACTTCAGTTTGGCTGATGATTTTTCCATTTCCCAGGCCAGCCTTGTCTTCATATTCAAGGAACCAAGAGGTGGGTCTTCCATCCTCATGAATATCTGGGCCTAGTAGTAATTTGATTACATTAAAGAAATGTCTATGTCAGGGGGCGCCTGGGTGGCTCAAATGGTTAAGCATCTGCCTTCGGCTCAGGTCATGATCCCAGGGTCCTGGGATCGCGTCCCGCATCGGGCTCCCTGCTCCTTGGGAGCCTGCCTCTCCCTCTGCTTCTATCTCTCTCTCTCTCTCCCTCTGTCTCTCATGAATAAATAAATAAAATATTTTTAAAAAAAAAGAAAAAAAAGAAATGCCTATGTCAGGAGATTCAGGCATATTCTAATTAGGATGTGTGAACATACTTTTAAACTTTCATTCTCTAGAGAAAAACCATTTTTATTTCATCACATGTTTCCCTCAAGAGAACTTTTCATATCATCCTAGACTGCCTAAACTATTAATGAAAAGGTGACTGTAAAAAATGGTTTCTATTAGTTAACATAAGACATAAAAATGTCTTCATCAATTTTTCATTTTGTTCTGAAACTCCCACAAAACTTTAATTCTTAGACCTCTGTGACAAAACTACAAGTAACCATACTACATTAAAGATAGGAAATGAAACGGGCGCCTGGGTGGCTCAGTTGTTAAGTGTCTGCCTTTGGCTGAGGTCATGATCCCAGAGTCCTGGGATCAAGCCCCACATCAGGCCCTCTGCTCAGCGGGAAACCTGTTTCTCCCTCTCCCTGCTTGTGTTCCCTCTCTCACTGTGTCTCCCTCTGTCAAATAAATAAATAAAATCTTAAAAAAAAGGGGGGGATGAAAACCTGTCACCCACTCAGGAGACACTGATCCATTGCACAGTAGCTCAGAGGAAATGGTCACCCACTGAGGTGTACAGCTTATCCAGATGTTTTGCACTAGAATGCAGGCACGAAGTCCCTCCTGTAATCTTTAGCCCAGAGCAACAATAATTTAAAATCAGTTTGATAATATGAGCAAATCCTTCCAGGTTTTGTGCTGTGAGATGATACACAGGAGGATATAAGGGTACCTGGGTGGCTCAGTTAGTTAAGTATCCGGCTCTTGATTTTGGCTCAGACCATAATCACAGGGTCCTGAGATTGAGCCCTCTGTTTCAGGGTTCACACTCAGTGTAGAGCCTGCTTAAGATTCTTTCCCTCTTCCTCTCCTTCCCCTTAACCCCCCTAAATAAATAAATTAATAAATTAATTAATTAATTAAATTTATTTAAAAAAATAAAAAATGAAGGTTATGTTTGGTTTGATCTAACTTTAAACATAGAATATAGAATGCATAAAAAAATTCATTTTGCAAACTCTGAAAATCACCTTACAAACCTAGGCAGTCTTCACCAAGAAAGGAAATCTAGTTACAATAAAAGATGTATTTGAATGCAAACTAGGAATGATGAGAGTTGCATAAAGATTTCATTGAAAACAAAATGAACAATGATTTTAAATATCAAAGAAACTGAATAGGCTGACACCTAGAATTACAGCCACTGATTTGTGATCAAGTTGATTCCCACCAAGCAATTCTATGTCACATGTTCCAGAGTGAATGTATTCAAACATTTATGTAATTTATAACATTCATGGTTCACTTGAGCAAAGTTAGTACATATTATCTCAGAACAATTAATTAGCTACTTTCAAATAGTCAATAAAATACATAGCACTTGGGATACTAGAGAAAGAAAATACAGAGTTAAAAAAAGGTGCAAATATGAAATATTCAGAGTAATGAAGTGCCAAAAATGCTGTTAATGCTTCATTATATTTTTCTGATAATGCAAGTTATGCAAATTTTTAAGACTAAAATATATTCTTACTTGGTTTGCTTTAAGGATAATATTTGTATAAGTACAATATAAATAAAGCTCTTTTTCATTTGAGCAGAAATTTTGTACCCATTTTGTACCTCTATAACTAACATCGCACAGGATGTGTCACAAAATATATATAGCTCCAACTTCCCAGAGATGCTATGCTTACTTCCTTGCTTTAATGACTATTTCACTTTCAAATGGATTTATTAACAGAAATAAGCACACTTTAAGCAGATGGTTGTCAGAAATCTGCTTACTTCAATAAAATAATTGAGAGTTAATAAACATTTGCAGCTTGGTGTGGTATAAAGCATCGCTGCATTAAGTTACCATAAGGAATGAGGCACATAGAGCATTTTATAAAGATAACTCATGTTTATGTAGTTTTGATTTCAGTAATATTAAAAACATAAAGTGCATGTGCAAATGACTAACCCAAAACTATAAATAATATTTATTAAACGACACCTATAATCTTTAAAACTTACATAAACTTTGCTGAAACCCCTGTAAAAATAGGATCAGCTCATCCAAAATGGGAGAGATTGATGGTAGTTTTTACCTCAAAAAATAATAAGCCAAATGTCTGAATATTTATGATTGATTTCCCTTAAAACTTTTTCTCCATACCTTCTGTATCATAAAATAAATAACTTTGAGAATATCCAAAATATCTCAACTTCAATAAAAAGTGTCAGATAAAATGCAGTATAATCTTTCTATACCATATTAAAATTCTGTGTAGCTAGTAGCATGTCATTGCAGCATATGAAGGCAAGATATTATGATTAAAATAAAGCAAAGCTAGACAAACTTAACATTTAATGGGGAAAATGTTTAAAGTTAAAGGTTTTGTTTCAAGTGTTAAAGAAAATTAATGGATAAAGTAAGAAAAATCACATGAAGAAATGATTATTCCCTTCTTCTGAATGCATAATCTTTCTTTTCTAATTGGGAGATATACTGTCTACTCTCTGTGATTCTCTGACTTATTGTAGGTTTTATTTTCCTACCAATTTAGTCTATCGCACAGTGATTAATTAGATAGATGAATACATAGATGTATGTTAAGTATGTATGTATGTATCAATCTAAGTATAGATATGTGTATGTACATACACATCTATATTAACTTATTGTGCTTAGAATTATCAATTTCTTGGCATTATAATTTAATAATTTCAAATTATCCTATTAGACTTCAAGCTACTTAGATTTCAGTATTCAAACTTATTGATACCTAAAAACAAACAAACAAACAAAACCCTGGGATAAATGAATAAGTCAGGAATATACGGAGAAAAAATTTAAAAATACATATTTGAAACATAACTCATGAAATTTATTTTGCTATAAGGGAAGACTATAAAAATAAATTATTTTACACAAATTACACTCCAGAATTACTTTGTGTTTTATAATTTATAAGATATAAGAAATACAGTCTAAATCCTTACAAACAGTATCTGGTAACTAAATTTCCCTGTTAAAATGGAATTAGTAGTTTCTCATCTCTGTGTTTTAAATGGACAGGTCAAAGGAATACAGTCAATTTGACAGTCTGAAATTTCTGGTGGTAATTGAGTTCAATATTTATTCTAAAATAGCAGTAAAGGACCTAGCTTTGAGAAGGTAGGTTGAGTACCTTGTCAAAAATCAACCTGGTAAGTTTTAGCTGATATAGTTTAGCAATGTTAGAATTTTTTTTCAAGTTAAGAACTAGTAATTATAAATTCTGATTTTTTTCTACTTGCTCACCTACCCTCTTGTATCATGCATGGCGGACACCAGATATCAGAGGAACTGGACAGTCTGCTATAATAATCTTATCTGAGTAGAATGGGTAGAATGGTTTTCTACTTCTGCTGCCAGACACAAGTACAGTCCATTTTACCAGTTGAAACTGTGTAGTCAATGGAATGACCATCATTCAGCATTTGCCTAGAATGATAATCACAAGGTTAATGTGATTAAAATAATGACAAAGTACATTCCCTGAAAGATGGTTTAAAAAACCAAATAATAAAAATTCTATCTGGCTGCAAGAAATAAAATTTCTTCCTGTCTTTGTGTTAATTGGTGGAGTACTGTAATACAGGAGGGGCCCGCTCGTCTTCCACAGAAGTGTTCTTCTTAGCATCCTCCTGTTTTTTCAACTTCACCGACTGCCTTCGGCTCAGGTCATGATCCTGGAGTCCCGGGATGGAGTCCCATATCGGGCTCCCTGCTCAGCAGGGAGTCTGCTTCTCCCTCTGACCCTCTTCCCTCTCGTGCTCTCTATCTCTCATTCTCTCAAATAAATAAATAAAATCTTTAAAAAAAATGAAATTCAATGTAATAAACTTAAGTTATAGTTGTTTCAGAAAAGACATTCTTAGTCCAATTACTCCTCAAAGAACACTATATACGAATGTCACATGCATTATATTAAATCATTTTCCCAGTTAATTATTTTAGTTAAATATTTCATTTCTTAACAAGCTGGGCAACACAAAATAGTGAGAAGGTAATGTTTATGGAGGCAAAAAAGACAAGAAGTCCTGAGTCTCATCAAGTGCTAAAGTCAGATGTCAAACAGAAAATGGATTTGGCCAGCAGAAGACAGAGTTTATAGAAAGACTAAAAAGTTAACTAAAAGAGGTCAAAGTTGGCAAAGATATACTGATCATCCACTCCTTCTAAAAATGCTTGAGATTAAATGCTCTAGAAATGAATAATCAGTAATTGAGAGCAATTTCTAATTGGAAGAAAACAATATACTAAACTAAATGTATTAATTCTTTTTTCTTGTTTTTTCTTTTTCTTTTTTTTTGGCTTGATCTTCTCTAGTGCCATATTGGTGCAATACCCTACAAGTTATGACTGTTGGCTATAATTGAGTTTACTGTGTCAGTTTAACAATAGAAATCAAAATGTTTATTTTTCATTGAATGCATGTTCTCTTTTTATTAATAATATTATACATGCTTATGTTTTTATGAAATACAAGTTTTTAACTTGAAAATGAAGTCACATGTTTTAGTTATGAACAATCTAGTCTGTTTTTGAAGGAAAGGGACAGAAACAGTGTTATAATCCAATATTTATATGGACAGGTGTTTAATATATTCACCACAAATAACTGTAGTAGTTTTCCATTAAAAATATCTTTTCTGGTAAAATTTTAATAGCAGTAGTATGATCTAGCAATGTTATTTTCACAATATAACTGAAACCTGCAATTAGTCTACTTAAATTAAGAAATACAAATTTTGCTATTACTATCATCTTTCCTCTCCATTTATGGGTAGTAAAAGTAAATGAAACAAACTTATCCTACTGAAAAATTACTACTTCTGTCATTAGAAGCTTTACACTTTGCCTTCTGTAGATATACTTGGAAATTCAGCACAAGAAAACAAAACCATTACCAAAATGGTTGAACATTTTGAATACTTTGGGAAGCCAGTATATTATAAAATAAAAATATACATATTAAAATTCTGCCTGAGTATTAAAACAATTAAATAAAAATTTTAAAAATACATAATTGTTTAAATTTTTTAAATACGTAAAGGGATTATTTTGGTCATGATAATTGTTTATTCAATTAAATTTTAATATATATCAAATGGTTCCAACTTTCAGTCATTTTGTATTAGTGCCAAGTAGTTTACCTAAATTTCTTTCTTCCTTGTGTATATTGTTTGTATCTGTGTGTGTGTGTGTGTGTGTGTGTGTGTGTTGTTTTTATTTGACCAAATAGTTGTTTCATATTATACCTTTTTAAAAATTATATTTGTATACATCTGTTTTTAAATAATTTTATTGTTTACTCTAGTGGTTTGACCATATATCTTTAATTTATCACAATTTATGTAATAGTTGAATTAAAGTTTCTATTACTTCTGGGTCATCCTAGAATCTGTTTCAATGATATAGTAGTGGTGTAACAGTCACATTTTCTACTTCTTTACATTTCCAGTATTTTGTCAATTATATGTTAGACATTGTGGATGTTAATTATATTATCTTCTTTTAGGGGTGTTGAATATTGCTATGGCACGCAGTCCAACTGCTGGTGGATCCTCTCGATCTTCTCAGGTATGGTTTTATATTTTGTTCTACTGGTATATTTCAGTCTTGTTTTAGTCAGTTTTGTTCAGTTGGGTTCTAGTAATAGGTTGTGGCCTAAAGTCTAGGGTGTGGCTTTTACTTATTTGGCCTTTAGCTTGTCTCACCTGAATACCTGATATATTAAACAAGGTCTTTTCATTCTTCATTTGGGGAATTCCAATGTCCCCAGCACTACATGACCCCTAGTATCATACCTGTTAGCTATCAGCCTCACAGTGTCTTCTTTCTGCTAGTTTGAGCCTTGACTTGAATTTACAAAGCCCAGCTCTCAGTTAAAAACTATAAGGAACTTAGACACAGACTTCCCTCTCCACCCTTCCAGACTCCCTTTTTTTCTGATAATCTGTCCTGCAAATTCCACAGGTTGAGAATCAAGTGGGTTGGCACAAATGTGGTGGCCATCCCACTCTTGAGGGAGCCACAAACAAAGGGCTTTGACAGTTTTATGGACCCCAGGGTCAGGAAGAAACCTAAAGGGAGGGATAGGAATGGGAAAATACTGACTAATGAATCAGGGAAGGGGAAAGTGTCCTTAAGGTTTTTTCCTCTTTCTAATCCTGTCCCCAAAAGGAGGCCTCAGCAAATGCACATAAAGATGCCTAGAGAGGGTAGATTTTTCCCATGAGGCCCTCCAGGGAAAGCCTTGGTCATTGCCTATGGTCAGGCCTGAAGAATTACACACAGTTTTAACCAGGAATTGAGCCCCTCGATGTCATACAGGAATAAGTACCAACCAGAAAAAGTTCATTATATCCAAGCAAAACCACACACACATACACACACACACACACACACAAACAAATAAATAAGTAAATAAATAAGTAAACCAATAACAGTAGTATTGGACAAACCAAAGAAATAGAAAATCATCATTAGAACACCTCAGCAATAAATGCTGGAGGTAAGATTCACCAATAAATATTAAAATTAATGGGAAGGATATTTTATACACACACACACACACACACACACACACACACACAAAATGGAATACTACTCAGCCATAAAAGGAATAAAATCTTGCCATTTGTAACATGAATGGATCTAGAGGGTGTAATGCTAAGTGAAATAAAACAGTCAGAGAGAGACAAATACAATATGGTTTCACTCATATGTGGAATTTAAGAAACAAAACAAATAAAGAAAAAAAGAGACCAACCAAAAACACTCAACTATAGAGAATAAACTGATGGTTACCAGAGGGGAGGTATGTGAGGGGATGGGTAAAATCGGTGAAGGGGACTATGAGGCCACTTATCATGGTGATCACTGAGTAATATACAGAATTGTTGAATGACTATATTGTATACTTGAAATTAACATATGTTAATTATACTGGAATTAAAATTTAAAAATAATAATGGGTGTTTGGATACAGCAACAGGGTGGAGGACCTTAAGATCTACATGGCTTCTAGGGGATAAGAGACTCCTGGCCAACCAGCTCCAGTGATAGCATAAGAGAGAAGTCTTGCCTCAACTCAATCATTTACCACTCTTGAGACTCTACCGTCTTTACCTTCTACCCTAGAATCCTAAAGAAGGAGGGCAGCTTAAAAATCCTACCTTGTTGGTAACATCAATAAAGTATATTATACTCAGACAAAAAATATAAATAATGGGTGAAACTTTAAGAAGAAACAGCATATCTGCATAGTCTCTATGGTGTGTCCCAAATAATATTTATTAATCCAGTTTTTGTTTTCACATTTTAATGTACATTTTAACATTTTTCACCTATGTTCTTTTATATTCCTCTTTCCCAGTGTTGTAACTTAATTTGTCCCCCCTGAAGAGTGACCTAGACACTTCTAATAAATACAGTGGAAACAATTATAGATATGGATATTGCACAGAAATGGAAAAACAGTAATCTGTTAGACACAATCTTAATCATGATCAGTGTTAGCATCACTAGTAAAATTCATGTTGACATCATGTCCTCATTTGTATAATGAGAAGGGCACTTCACCTGTGTGAAATTTAAAAAAATCCATAATCCCTGTCTAATCATGAGAAAATATCAGGCAAACCCAAGAAGAGGGAATTCTACAGACTACTCAACCTACACCATTCAAAAGTGTGAGGGTCATGAAAACAATAAAAGACAAAGAAGCTGTCATAGACTGGAGGATACTAAGGTGACATGACAACTAAGTATGACATTATATTCTGGATTGGATACTGGCTTAGAAAAAAATTACACTGAAGGAAATTCTGGTGAAATCCAAATAAAGTCTGTAGTTTAATTAATCGTATTACACCAATGTTAACTTATTAGTTTGGTAATTGTAGCACACTTATGTAACATGCAGGAAGGCTGGTACATGATATGCAGTAATTTATTGCAGCTGTTGGCAACTTTTCATTAAATCTAAAGTTACTACAAAAAAAAGTTTAAAATAAAAACATATTGATTTGAAAGAGAGGATGTTCTCTGATTTCATAAAATCCTTTATATTCTTAAGTTAGTGGGGAGTCAAATTGGCACTGGTATATTTTTACTTCCATATCTTCTGAACATTATTCTTAATTTTTCTGGAAACTTGAACTTATTCAATTGGATTTGAGGTAAAATGTGCCAACCTCACCATTTGATTTTTCAACTGTTTCTACTTGCTCTGATACTCATATAGTGTGCTCCCTAATTATTTAAAGTTACATTCAAACAAAATTTTATATTGTTATCTTAGTTAACAAAGTTGTATTGAGGCTATTTTAGTGTCATTCTCTGGATTTACAAAATAATAGAAACATGCCCATGGCATTAAAAAATTATGAACATAAAGAATTATAAAATTTACAAGAGAATTATGGTTGGTCATGAAGGAGAAAGCACTGGTTCTATTTTGTGAACGGAAAGAAGTTTCAAGAAAATCTTCATAGAGATTCAATGCATAACTATAAAAAATACTGATTCATGGTTTAATAGATTTGTCATTTTTAAAGTGGTTAAATTTTTTGAAGGTAGATTAAAATTGTTTATTTTTGGCTAATTTTTGAAACTAAAATGAAACATACTCATATGTATAAACATATGCAATTACACTTGGATTGATAAATATATATGCAATATAAACTATTTCAGGCATGGATAGTAGGGATATGAATCATATTAATAAAATCTTATATTCTCACATTTTCATATACCGTCTTCTAGACTTGGGAACCTCAATTATAATAACTAAACCACATAATATCAACTTATTTCCATCATGTGCATTTATTCCAGAATGTGGAATATCAAAATCTTGTACTTCAACACCCAAATTATTATTTGCAGAATAGAACTAGATTTCAAATAACAAAATGCTAACACATAGAGAATATAATATAATATTTTACAATATTTGCATTTACCGTTTTAATTAAAACACAAAATGTAGATCGGGATTACTCAAATTAAACAATTCTGGAATATCTAATCATTTTCTTATTTTATTTATCTTATTTGATGATATGTGTTCATTTTTTTCCCACATCACTCTGTAGCAGAGATTCAGAGTGTCAATGAGAAATGTCTATGCCACAGAAGATAGATATCTAGGAAGATATCACAACTTACAATATTTATGAATCAAGGTAGTGAATAAGCTATTTTTTTAAAGTATATAATCAGTTTGGTATAGTGATTCTGATACCATAGCAATAAAATTTTGGTAGTTCATGATTCCAGACTGACTTTGAACAAACTGTTTATCATTATTTCATACTCATTATCTGAATTCCATCAGCTATCCTACTTGATTCAAAGGTTGTTTTAATATTGCACTCCTGAATTTGCTCCAATTTATAACTATATTTTACTGACCTGAATTTTTTCATAGTTCTATGAATAATTTTTGATGTATACCTTAAGTGAATTTTTATCAATATGATAACATGATCTTAGATATTCTTTGATTTTCATGTTATTTTAGTCATGTTTTTGGTGGGGCTTTTGTTGTATTTATGGTAATCTTTTCAATATCAAATTTATTTTTAACTTAAATATATATGTGACATTCTCTGTATAAAAACTATCTAGTAAGACTCATTAAATAAAAATAATAAAAATATTTTGTACAAAATTCTTAAATACCAGACAGACGTTTCAGCAAGAAAAATACAGGCTTTATCTTACCTGTTTTAGGTGTATATTGTGTTTGCTCTTTTAGGAGTGTGTCCTTTCAGGATTTTAAAATAATCAAATGTCTTTCTGGAAATATATTATCAAAATTCGTCAAGAAATATCATTTTTCTTTAAAGTAGGAAATGTGCACAATTTATATTAAGAATGTGTACTTCTTGAGTAATTACTGGAAGAAAACTGAAATATACTGATAACTAAAAATAATCTACGCTATTGCTTTAAATTAATCCATAAAATGGTACATTTTTATGATTCATTCTTACAGAAAATTTTATTTTCTGTTTTTTACAACATTTGAAAAAATCTTATTTCATAAGAATTTGCTTGAAATATGAAGATTTTAAAAGAGAATGCAGGGGCACCTGGGTGGCTCAGTTGGTTAAGTGACTGCCTTCGGCTCAGGTCATGATCCTGGAGTCCCGGGATCGAGTCCCACATCGGGCTCCCTGCTCAGCAGGGGGGTCTGCTTCTCCCTCTGACCCTCTTCCTTCTCGTGCTCTCTATCTCTCTCTCTCTCTCAGATAAATAAATAAAATCTTTAAAAAAAATAAAATAAAATAAAAGAGAATGCAGAAGTTAACTATGTATTTACATAATTAGCAACTGTTGTGTTGTATGTTATATTTCAATACATAATCCTGTAACTTATTTGAAAATATAACTAAACACATTTCAGTATTAAGAATAGACATACATTTTTGAATTTTTTATTTACTTTATTTATTTAAATAAATATTTATTTATTTATCTGATGCTTATTTGTAAATTATTGGCTTGCTATAAAAATCATTTATCTTAGATAAAACCTCACTTTATATTATAAAGGTGGATATATGACTTCTCTAACTAAGAATATAAACATGAAATTTTCTCAGGTAAGTTTCTCCATCTATTGAGGCATAATAATTCTCACTGCCTACCTCAAAAATATGAATTAAAGAACAATAGGAAAATGTAATTCTCTCAGTAACAGAAATTATTCCAAAAAGCGAAAAAACACAGATACTAATCAATGTAGCTAAAACTGATATTTTGGCAAATGTGCATTTTATAAGGGGTTGTTTTGAGCCTAATTATTATATTTATTCATAATATAATTTTAATATGATCTATATTTTCACAAATAAATAACATGGAAAAGAACATTTTGCTAGGTATTAGAAACACCAAGATTCTTAGCCTATTTCCACTGTTAGCAACTATACAAAAATGACTTTTAAAATATCTAAACATACCTCTTTATTTGTAAATATAAATACTTGCCTTAATAGTTGTTTCAATTAGAAGAGTAAAAATATATATTACCGTGAAGCACAACATAAAAGAACTTTTTTAAAAAATATTTTATTTATTTATTTGACAGAGAGAGAGATAGCGAGAGCAGGAACACAAGCAGGTGGAGTGGGAGAGAGAAGCAGGCGTCCCGTGGAGCAGGGAGCCCGATGCGGGGCTTGATCCCAGGTCCCTGGGATCATGACCTGAGCCGAAGGCAGACGCTTAATGAATGAGCCACCCAGGCACCCCAAGAACTTTCTTTTTTAAAGATTTTTATTTTTATTTATTTGAGAGAGAGAGAATGAGAGACAGAGAGCACGAGAGGGAAGAGGGTCAGAGGGAGAAGCAGACTCCCTGCCGAGCAGGGAGCCCGATGCAGGACTCGATCCCGGGACTCCAGGATCATGACCTGAGCCGAAAGCAGTCACCCAATCAACTGAGCCACACAGGCGCCCAAGAACTTTTATCCAGAAAAAAAAAAATATCACTTTTTTTCTTTAACATTTTTAATTATATGTTTTGAAAAGCAAAAGTTTTTAAGTGGAATTTTATATTATATTAAATTGTCATATTCTTTTCTGTTTGGGATCTTGCTTTTGGTATTGTATCCAAGAAATTGTTTCCCTAAGAAAAAGGCACAATAACTTTTTCCTAAGTTTTCCTCCACGAATTTTGGCTTTAACTGACAATAGGGTCTCCTTATTAGTTAACGAGTGTGCTTACGGTGGAAAGGATGAGGGAGGAGCTAAGATGGAAAAGTAGGAGGACCATAGGCTTGCCTCAGCCCTCCAACACAGCTAGATAAGTATCAAATCATTCTGAATACCCAAGAAATAAACTTGAGGACTGATAGAACAAACTGCACAACTAGAGGGAGAGAAGAGCCTACATCGTGGAAGGTAAGAGGTCGGAGATGTGGTCTGATGAAGAAATGGACCATGGGTGCTGTGGAGGGGAGGGATCCCTAGTCACAGAGACAGAAGAGAGAGGGAGAGGGAGAGAGAGAGAGAAGAGTGTACAAGGGATTGCACAAGGAAAACACCCAAAGCCATTGACTAGGAAAATAAGAGGGGCTGATTTTCATGAATTTTACAACCGGTGGAGGTCAAAGACTAGACTTTTAGAGGTCTCCTGCATGGTCAATGTGGAGCCCTGATGGTGCTGCAGTGCTCCTATAAGAAGGAGGGCAGAGGCCCAAGAACAGATGGCAGGATCTGAGGATCCCCTGGGATGCACCGGGAGAGATGGTTCCCCTTTCTTGGAGCACATCTGTGAGAAGTGACACTGCCTCTCCGGGGACAAAAGAGCTGGCAGGTGCCATTACCCTCCCCTGCCTCTCAGCATAGGTATGGAGACTCCAGCTGAAGGTGGCTAACCTGGACACCACCTTTTGGCTGCACTTTACTCCAAACTCCACATACTAACCATTTGGTGTGATTACCCTTCTGGGACAAACTGCATCAGTCCTAGCATGGTGAGACCCTCCCTCAGAGGACCAGCGTGAGTCTGTGCCCCTCCAGGTCCTTAAAGTTTGGAGTTTTAAAATTCTGCAGGCCTGCCTGGGATAGGACCCAGGTACACTGCACTGCAGGGCCCCTAGATGGGCCAAACACAGACAGGATGAAGGCAGGGATCTGAGGGACACCTGGGACACACGAGGGGAGATTGTTCACTCTTCTGGGAAGGCTTCCCAGATAGCAGTTGGTGCAAACACCCTTCTCCAGGGATGAGGGAGGGGCTGGTGCCATTTCTTTCTCCCAGCCACTCAGCATAAAATAACTTCAGTACACAGCACAGCACCAACGGTGGCAGCCTAAGTCTCTTACACCAAGTCCTCGCCCCCTGTGAGCTGAAGGTGCTGCTTTTCTTGGACAAGTATGCCTGAGAACCAGAGCAGAGGGCCCCTCACTCAGAAGACCAGGAAAAATTCCCCCCAGGCACCACGTTTACTGATGATAGAGTTCCGTAAAGCTTCAGCTCCAGTGGAAATAGCATAAGGACTCTTTTAACAAACAGACCAGAGTACACAGAGGTAAAAATCACCACAGTCTGGCCAAGGTCCAAACAATCACCACTGCAAGCAAAGAGAAACTCCGGAGAGGCCTGACCTGAGGGAAACACCAGCCAAAACACAGCAGCAGAGTGCACACAGCAGACAAGAGAGAGAGTTCCTGAAGCACCAGGCCCTGGACAAGATATGACCTTTTTTTCATAAAGCCATTACTCTCAGGAGCAGGAAACATAACAGGTTTTTGTAACACACAGAAGACAGTGACCTAGACAAAATACCAAGAAAAAGGAATTCATTCTAAAAGAAAGAACAAGAAAAGGTGATGGCAAGGGATTGAATCAAAACAGATATAAGTAATATGCCTGATTCAGAATTTAAAGCAACAATCATAAGGATACTAGCTGGGCTTGAGAAAAATATAGAGGACACCAGGGAGTCCCTTACCACAGAGATAAAAGACCTAAAACCTAGTCAGGCTGAAATAAAAAAAATGCTATAATTGAGATGTGACACCAACTGTATATAATGACGACAAGGATGGAAAAAGCAGAGGAATGAATAAGTGATACAGAAGATAAAATGATGGAAAATAATGAAGCTGAAAAGAAGAGGGAAAGAAAAATATTATACCATCAATGTAGACTTAGGGAACTCAGTGACTCCATAAAGTGTAATAACATTCATATCATAGGAGTCCCAAAAGAAAAAGAGAGGCAAAAACGGACAAGAGATTTATATGAGGAAATTAGAACTGAAAACTTCCCTAATCTGGGGAAGGAAACAGACATCCAAATTCAGGAGGCACAGAGAACGTCCATCAAAATCAACAAAAGCAGGCCAACACTAAGACACATAATAGTTAAATGCAAAATACAGAGACACAGAAAAAATCCTAACAGCAGCAAGATAAAAGAAGTCCCTAACTTACAAGGCAAGACAAATAAGATTAGCAGCAGATCTTTCCACGTAACTGGACAGGCCAGAAGGGAGTGCCTAGATGTACTCAACATGCTAAACTGGAAAAAAAAAAAATGCAGCCAAAAATGCACTGTCAAGCAAGGCTATCGTTCAAAATAGGAGAGATAAGGAGTCTCCCAGACAAAAAGAAACTAAAGGAGGTCATAACCACTAAACCAGCCCTGCAAAAAATATTAAAGGGGATTCTTCAAGTGGGAGAGAGAGAAAAAGTGACAAAGGCTAGAAGGAAAAAGAGAAAGTCTCTAGAAACAACAACTTAACAAGTAATGCAATGGCACTAAATTCTTAACTATCAATAATCACTCAATGTAAATGGACAAAATGCTCCAATGAAAAAACATAAGGTATCAGAATGGATAAAAAAACAAACAAACAAGAGACATTATATGCTACCTTACAAGAGACTCATTTTAGATCTAAAGGCACCTGTAGACTGAAAGTGAGAGATGGGGAACCATTTATCAACTAATGGAAGTAAAAAAAATAAAGCCAGAGTAGCCATACTTATATTAGACAAACGAGATTTTAAACAAAAGCCTGCAATAAAAGATGAAGAAGGGTACTATATCATAGTAAAGGAGTCTATCCACCAAGATGATCATACAATTGTGAATATTTATGCCTCCAACTTGGGAGCACCAAAATTAATAATTAAATTATTTACAAACATAAAGGAACTCATTGATAATACTATGATAATAGTAAAGGACTTCAACACCCCACTTACAGTCATGGACAAATCACCTAAGCAGAAGATCAACAAGGAAACAATGGCTTTGAATGACACACTGGATCTGATGGACTTAACAGATATATTCAGAACATTCCATCCTAAAGCAGCAGAATACACACCGTTTTCAAGTTCACATGGGACATTCTCCAGAAAACATCACATATGAGGACACAAATCAGGCCTCAAAAAAGTACAAAAAGACTGAGATCATACCATGCATATTTTCAGACCACAAGGCTATGAAACTTGAAGTCAACCACAAGAAAAAACTGGGAAAGATCACAAATACATGGAGGCTAAAGAACATCCTACTAAAGAATGAACATGTCAACCAGGAAATTAAGGAGAAATAACAACAACAAAAAAATACTTGGGAAAAAATGAAATGAGCACATGCAGGTCCAAAACTTTTGGGACGCAGCAAAGGCAGTGATAAGAGGGAAGGGATAGCGATACAGGCCTACCTCAACAAGCAAGAAAAATTTCAAAGTTGCAACCTAACCTTCTTACACCTAAAGGAGTTAGAAAAGGAACGGCAAATAAAGCCTAAAGCCAGCAGAAGAAGGAAAATAATAAAGGTTAGAGCAGAAATAAATGATACAGAAACAAAAAAACCCAGTAGAAGAGATCAGTGACACCAGGAGTTTTGAAAGAAGTAATAACATTGATAAACCCCTAACCAGACTTATTAAAAAGAAAAGAGAAAGGACCCAATCAATAAAATCATGAATGAAAGAGAAGAGATCATAGCCAACACCACAGAAACACAAACAATTATAAGAGAATATTATGAAAAATTATATACCACTAAATTGGGCAACCTGGAAGAAATAGATAAATTCCTAGAAACATACAAACTACCAAAACTGAAACAGGAAGAAATAGCAAATTTGAACAGACCCATAACCAGCCAAGACATTGAATCAGTAATCAAAAATCTCCCCACACACAAAAGTCCAGGGCTAGATGACTTCCCAGGGGAATTCTATCAGACATTTAAAGAGGAGTTAATACCTATTCTCCTCAAACTGTTCCAAGAAATAGAAATGGAAGGAAAACTTCCAAACTCATTTTACAAGGCCAACATTAACTTGATTTCAAAACCAGACAAAGACCTCACTAAAAAAGAGAATTATAGGTCAATATCCCTGATGAACATGGATGCAAAAATTCTCAACAAAATACTAGCAAATAAATCCAACAATACAATAAAAGAATCATTCACCATGATCAAGTGGGATTTCTTTCTGAGTTGAGAGTATGGTTTAATATTTGCAAATCAATCGACATGATACACCACATAACAAAAGAAAGGATAAGAATGATATGACCTTCTCAATAGTGCGGAAGGTATAGATTCCATTCTTGGAATCCATTCCATTCTCAACAAAGTAGGGATAGAAGGAACATATCTCCACATCATAAAGGCCTTCTATGAAAGAACCACAGCTAGTATCATCCTCAATGACAGTTGTTCCTCCATGGTCAGAAACAAGACAGAGATGTTCACTCTCATCACTGTTACTTAACATAGTATTGGAAGTCCTTGCCTCAGCAATCAGACAACAAAAAGAAATTAAAGGTATGCAAATCAACAAGGAAGAATTCAAACTTTCACTTTTCACTGACAACATGATACGCTATGTCAAAAACCCAAAGGACTCCACCAAAAATTTGCTAGAACTGATACACAAATTCAGTAAAGTTGCATGATACAAAATCAACATACAGAAATCTATTGCATTTCTATACACAAATAACTGATACACAAATTCAGTAAAGTTGCATGATACAAAATCAACATGCAGAAATCTATTACATTTCTATACACAAATAATGAGTTAGCAGAGAGAGAAATCAAGGAATTGATCCCATTTACAACTGCACCTAAAACCTAAGAATAAATCCATCCAAAAAGTTACAAGATCTGTACTCTGAAAGCTATAGAATGCCTTGAAAGAAATTGAAGATGACACAAAGAAATGGAAAAACATCCCATGCTCATGGATTGGAAGAAAAAATATTGTTACCATGTCTATACTACCTGAAGCAATCTACATATTTAATGTAATCCCTGTCAAAATACCACCAGCATTTTTCACAGAGCTAGGACAAACAATCCAAAGATTTGTATGAAACCACAAAAGACCTGGAATAACGAAAGCAATCTTGAAAAAGAAAAGCAAAGCTGGAAGCATCACATTTCCGGACTTCAAGTTATACTACAAAGCCACAGTGATCAAGACAGTATGGTAATGGCACAAAAACAAACACATAGATCAATGGAACAGCATGAACACCCAGAAATGGACCCACAACTATATGGTCAACTAATCTTCAACAATGCAGGAAAGAATATCCAATGGAAAAAAGTCTCTTCAATAAATGGCATTGGGAAAAGTGGACAGCAACACGCAAAAGAATGAAAGTAGACCACTTTCTTACACCATGCACAAACATAAATTCATAATGATTGAAAGTTCTAAATGTGAGATAGGAACCCATCAAATTCCTAGAGGAGAACACAGGCTGCAACCTTTTGTCTCTGGAGGCAAGAAAAACAAAAGTGAAAATCAAGGTAAAAAGGTTCTGCACAATGAAGAAAACAATCAACAAAACTAAAAGGCAGGGCGCCTGGGTGGTTCAGATGGTTAAGCGTCTGCCTTCGGCTCAGGTCATGATCCCAGAGTCCTGGGATGGAGTCCCGCATCAGGCTCCCTGCTCAGTGGGGAGCCTGCTTCTCCCTCTGCTTCTCTCTCTCTGTCTCTGTCTCTCATGAATAAATAAATAAAATCTTAAAAAAAAAACTAAAAGGCAACCTTTGGAATGGGAGAAGATATTTGCAAATGACATATATGATAAAGGGTATTATCCAAATTCTATAAAGAACTTATCAAACTCAACACCCAAAACCCAAATAATCCAGTTAAGAAACGGGCAGAAGGCATGAATAGACATTTTTCCAAAGAAGACATTCAAATAGCTAACGTACACATGAAAGTATGCTCAACATCATTCATCATCAGGAAATACAAATTGAAATTACAATGAGATATCACCTCACACCTGTCAGAATGGCTAAAATTAACACAGAAAACAGATGTTGGCAAGGATACAGAGAAAGGGGAACCGTCTTGCACTCTTGGTGGGAATGTAAACTGATGCAGCCACTCTGTAAAACAGTAAGAAGTTTCCTCAGAAAGTTAAAAATAGAACTTCCCTATGATCCAGTAATTGCACTACTAGGTATTTACCCAAACGATACAAAAACATTGATTGGAAGGGGCACATGCACCCTGATGTTTATATGTTTATAGCAGCATTATCAACAATAGCCAAATTATGGAAAGAGCTGAAATGTCCATTGACTGATGAATGAATAAAGAAGAAGTGGAATATATATACACAATGGAATATTACCCTGCCATCAAAAGAATGAAATCTTGTCATTTATAATTACAATTACATTGTTGAAACTATAGAGTATTTTGCTAAGTGAAGTAAGTCAGTCAGAGAAAGACAAATACCATATGATCTCACTCATATGTGGAATTTAAGAAAGAAATTGATGAACAAAGGGGGGAAAAAGACAGAGGCAAACCATAAAAGAGACTCTTAACGATAGAGAACAAACTTAGGGTTGCTGGAGGGCAGGTTGGAGGGGGGATGGGTTAAATAGGTGATGGGTATAAAGGAGGGCAATTGTGATGAGCACTCGGTGTGGTATGTAAGCAATAGATCAGTAAATTTTACTCCTGAAACTAATATTATACTATATGTTAACTAACTGGAATTTAAATAAAAACTTGAAATAAAAATAATTGTAATAAATAAATAAGCAAAATTGTACTGTCAACCAAATCCACATATTCTACCATTTCTATTAAATGTACTTGTTATCAGAGCCAAATATATTTACTTTGCTTTACTTTGAAAACAAAAAGATGAAAAGAAGGGAAAGCAGGCAAAATTGATCTAAAATTGATTCTTGACGGGGCTTTTAGCTATTGTTACTCTAATTTTACTGGTGAGGAAATCAGTAAGTTAAGAGGTCAATTTTCTGGGAGAATGGAGACAGATAATCTTCTTAACTCCATTCTTAGACTCATTGAAACAGAATGCATGCATCATTCTCCTTTTTTTATACTCCCACAGTGCCAGTGCCATGTTCAAGGTAAAACTGTGAAATGAATGGAGAGGTGCTGGAAGAGTACCCCACTGTTAACACAGTCACTGGAGGGAAAGCTTAGGACAGATTCTTGACTTGGCTCTGTAAGGGCAATTATAATAATACTATATCTTATTTCAAATAAAACAACAAAAAGTTGCTTAATGTTAAAATTTGAAAACTGATCCTTTAGTTACTCCTCATTTCCTCTTTGTAAACACGTCTGCACTTAGATATACATTCATAACCTTTAATTCCCCAAAGGATGACATTTCATATCCCAAACAGTGCTATCCTATATATTTTAGAGTAATGCTGATTGATATGTCCTTCTTGATATTTCCTTTAAACATAAATCAGGTTTAACAAATACCCAAATCCTTTTGCACTTGTCCCTGGTTTTAGAGCCACATTTTAAAAACTTAACCCCTAACGTACCCTGAGCATTCCATATTTCCAGTGTACTTTTACAAATTAAAACATAAAACTGACCCTGAGTTTCACATATAAAAAAACATATTTCGCTATCAGACTACAGTTCCTGGCTGGCAGATAATAAGTATGCCGAACTTCATTACAAGGTATTGCAAAGAACATCCTGCTTGTTAATTTAAGCAGTCCGATAAACTGGCCTGTCTCCTGCAAGGTGAAGCCCGCTTCAGAAACCTTAATGAACGTCTTTCTGAATAGTGGTTACAAGCTTAGCCGCTCACCATGGAAGACTGATTAAGTTAGGGAGGATATTACCTTTTTATCCAGTCTATCCTCTCACACACTTTGCCACTGAGATTGAACTAGCTAGTGTCTGTGGTGCAAAGATAGCATTTCTGAAAGCATATGTGTCCTGTAAATCCACAGACAGAATCATTTATCCTGGAAGCTCTTTATCAAAGTTCTAGCCGATGATTATGTAGTTGTCCCATACGGAAAAGTAAGTATTACAACATATGTTCGATGGAAAAAGTGGTGAAAATTATTCTTGGATAAAATTCTATATCAAAAGAAAACAATGATTGTTGTATTTCAATGCATTTGAGTGTAAAGTATGATTTCTCATTAGGTAAATCAAGATCTCATTATATTTAGGGAGAGAAATTCAATTGTCCCTACTAGATTTATTTACATTTCAAAGTTTTAGCACTTAGTAGTGTTTGATGGATACAATTTTAAACAATCTAATGCCAAGTAAAAGAAAATCACAAAAATAATAAAAGCCACATTATAAATTAAAATATATGCCCTATATATAGAACAATAGAGATTTAAGTATTATCTGAGCTGATCTCTTTTATAGGGTATGTTCATTATTATCAAACAACCTTTAATAACGTATTTATATTTGCCTACCATGGGTAAAACTGAACCAGGTTCATCTTTCTGGTAATTGTATAACCCCAAGGTAATTATAATAAAACAAGTAATAATTTTCCATAAATAAGCTTTTAAAATAGAACAGTGCTGGTACGGGAATAACTGAGGCCCTCATATTCTCCCTTCCAAGAAAGTATCCCTTTCATATCAAGGAAAACAATATCTAGCATCTCATGTCAATAATTACCTTATTTTTATGGTGTTTACATATATTAAAATAAGTAAAAAATATATGGCTTGGTTTTCAAGTTTTTCCATGTTCTTTTTCTCATTATAATGGAACTATACTGGTAATATTCAATGGACTTTGGGTACTTTCAGATTTTAATATTTACTTATACAACAAATAGTAAGTACTAATCATGTTCTAGGCCCCATTCATGGCTTAGAGAATATGTCAATTCAAAAAATAAATAGAAGTCCATGTCCTCGTGAGACTAGCATTCTATTGAGAGAACAATGATGATTTAAAAGACAAACTATTAAAAATATAGTGGACTAGATGGAAAGAAATCCTAAGAAAAAACTGCAAAAAAGAGAGACAGAGAGGTCTGTAATGCATTTTATTTTAGGTACAGTGAACAGTGAAGGTCTTACTTAGAGCAAAGGCCATGAAGTAGCAGCATGCTAGACCTGTTTGAGAATCTGTCAAGACCTGAGTATATTACCGATTGTTGCCTGTAAGGTTCTTTGCAAGCAGAGGCTGAAAGGGTAACTGAAGCAAAAGCATACATTAGTAATAAACACCCATGAAATGATAGGAGAAGTAGCACTGAGCAGAGGAAGACGACACACTGCAATTCAGGTCTGACTGAGCCTCCACCCACATGATGGGAACTCTGACTCTCCCGTCAGAATATCCCACATCTTTTTGAAATTTCCAAGTTTTTCTTTGCCACTAGTTGTGAGCTGACTCTGGAAGGGACAAGGAGGTACTCTGCAGTGACACTAAGGGCTAGAGGCTGCCTGACTGACTGCACTATCCTCATAGCCAGGCAGAGTCCTTCCTTGAAGGAGATGTGGCTAGTCCTCACGTGTCCCCCACCAATTTGGTACCACTGTAAACTACATGTTTGCTTGAGGATTTTTTTTCTCACATAAGCAATGAGCACTCTGATCCTCAGCATAGTTACATGACTTCCCTGTCTGGATTTCATCTAGAATTTTGCTAAGAACAGAAGCTTATAACTGGATCTTTATACTGCCCTGCATTTTACAATCTCTTGGTAAATCTTTGCTTAATTTAATAACATGGCAATTCTTCCGCTCACTGCCTTTTTCCCCCCAACCCTCTGTTACTATAAATCTATAGATGTTTCAGTAATATCTCCAATTTTAAGCTGAAGAGCCTTTTTAAATCCTTAGGAGTTCAATTATGTGAAGTCATTTTTTAGGACTTGGAATTTTAGCATTTGGTTTTACTTTCTCCTTATATGAATATGGGCAAATAACTATTGGAAGTTTTAGCATTCTTTAACATCTTGAAATGCTTATTTGGAATTCCTATTAGTGAGTTTGCCTATTTCTTTGTTTTCTTTTTGTTTCTAATATGCAGCCACTGCATTTTTTTTCTTACCCTCATAGTGTGCTTCCATATATCTATGTTTGTGATTTGACTTACAATATTATACCAGAATGAATATGGTGGTCATTTATACAATTGTTTGAGTAACACTTTGCATGTTATTCTTTTTTTTTATTTTAAGTACACATTCACACTTATCTTTAATATAAGCAATGATTGTTTTGATATTTATTGAAAAACCTTTGAAGATTACCTATAAAATAACACTACTCTGACATAAATGTAATAAATCAAGTGATTTTTCTTGATTAATAATATATTATAGGTCTCCTTAAGATTATGAGAGATTGGAAGAAACCATAGACCCTTAAAAATTCCCAAATTTTCCCCATCTTTTCCCAATAAAAAAGATTTCTCTATTTCTCAAAATCCAATTTAAACAAGACAAACTATTTCATGGTCTATCTTCAATGGTAACAGAGGAATAGTTAAATGAAGAAATGTGCTATACTTCAGTGGGACCAACTTTCCTTTAGATCCTATCAACTCTAGAATACATATTTTTGTTGTTGAAAAAGAAGTGAATACATTCTCTCAAATACATCTGATTCAACATATTATTTACACATAATTTTCTGACACTTATATCTATTTGATCTTCTTTAGTGTTTCCTATTTGGGTTATTATTAACATCTATTCAATCAATCTGAAAGTTACTTCTTTAATTTTACATATCCAATGAGACACAAAAAGTGGGAAAGTTATTAATTGTTTTCATAAGATGACATTAGCATTCGTGGTTTTGTGCTTCTGCAAGTGTTGATATCTTCTTGCACCAGGTAGCCCTTCCTAATATTTTCTGCTGGGGAAATCCTACTCATTCATATACATTAAACATTCACATTTACAACAATGTTTTCATCTTCTCCTCTGTTATATTCTTTGTGTTAAACATGTGTTAGCATTTATTAAATTGTTTCATGATGTTTGTCTACCCCACTAGATAATTTACCTTCTTGAGAACGAAAGATCCTGCCTTATTCAGGTTTGGATGCCCATGGTTTAATTCAGTGCTTGTACTACAGCAACAGTAAAGCAAGTATTTCTCATATAGCTGAATGTTGTCAATTGCTTTATGCACATCCTAGCCTCTCCATGTTACTAAGAATTTGAAATGTGTACAAAAATTATCTACCAATTTTACCAGTACTTTTTATGCTCAAGAACCAGATGTGGTCTTAAGAGATATAAATGTGTAGCTATAATAATAAATGAAACATGGAGGTGGTTGCAGGAAAAGAAAGACCTAAAATGAGATAAAGTGATGAACATAGTGGGGGAAAAGAGAGAGGCAAACCAAAAAACAGACTCTTAACGATAGAGAACAAACTGAGAGTTGCTGGAGGGTAAGTGGGTGGGGGATGGGCTAAATGGGTGATGGGTATAAAGGAGGGCATTTTTGATAAGCACCGGCTGTTATATATTAAGTGATGAATCACTAAATTCTACTCCTAAAACTAATACTACACTCTACATTAACTAACTGGAATTAAATAAAAATCTGAAGTTACCAAAAAAAATGAGATGAAGTGGAGCCGCACGACTTAAAAAATAAGAATGCATGTTTGAGGAAAAATATTTCCTGAAAGAAAAGTATAATGACTTGTTTAGAGTTTATCAATAAAAGTCATATTCTGTGAGATTAAATGATTGGTGAACTATTCACCTAAGAGTTATTTAATGTCATAACTCATCACTTTTTGAACATTATTCAGTATTATGTCATGCGGTATATGAACAACATCCGACACATAGCAAATGTCCTTAGCTCTTATAAAACATGAAAATAGAAGATAGCAACCTCCCACAAGAGAACCCCCAAAACTACTGGTCCTTACAAACATTGAATCATTCTGTGTCTCTGTGAGACAAGTTTAGCCCTTATATCTAAACCTAACACCACTAAAAGGAGCAACTCTGTTCTACCTTGTTTGGAAACTGCTTCCTCACATTTGTATTGTCATACATGTATTATCTGTTTTTTCTGATCAACATTAACATAATGACTGCCGCTTAATAGCACTCTTCTAACGTCAATATAGTTGAATAGAGCAAGACAGAAACAAAGTCCATATTCTCATGAAACCTATATTTAAGCTAAAAAAAGAGATAAAATATAAACAATTTTACACACGTATACACTACACTAAAGATTCAAATAGGGTGGGAGGGTAGTGTATGCGTGGAGGTCCTGAGTAAAAGGATGATATTTAGACATGAATATTTTGCTGTTAAAAGCCAACAAGAAAATGAGTCAGTAGATACAGCGAGTAGAGTTCTTCAGAAGTGTTCATTGTTTGATGATAAAGAACACTAAACATGTTAGGTAGAGAGGAAAGAAAAGAATTGAGATACAAATTCTAATTGGAAGAATGTTACTTGTACCCAAGTAAGTATTCTTTGAAAGCGGTTCATTATTCTTCACTAATCTAAAATTCATTACTCACACATCAGCTTAAATATTAGTTATTCAAATATTAAATGATTCCCTAGTTTAGGTCAGATTATTTATTTGTAATCATTAATATGTCACGTTATATTTTACAAATTCCTCATGAACAGGTAAAAGGACAAATGAATGAATATCAAGCCAACACATATACATTGATCACTAACTCTCTCTGTATGGTAATTGTCCTTCCTCCCTTATTGGGACATTTCCATCCTCTACTAACCTTTATTACCTTAGAATCTTAAAAATCATCTCAATATCCGGTAGTATTTTCATTAGCATTTTGTAAATAGTAAATACCCCTTAAAGTGAAAATTAACTCTTTTAATTTTATTTAAAATATTAGTTTGTTGCCTCAAAATTATTTTAGTATCATGGATTAAAGAAAATAGTCTCCAATGAGAACAACTTGAATTAATTGAAATGTTTTAAATGGAATTATACACAATCTTACAAAATCATAAACTAAAAGTTAAAAAATTTAAAATGTATGAGTGCCTAATTGTTAAATAAATGTTCAAACCATATTATTAGATAAACCATGAAAAGCAGAGTCATACAAACCCTAAATATTTTCGGTACAATATCAGTAATTATGTTCCAGTTTTTAAATGTTTATTTATAATGTTTCATCAATATAGAAAGAATAAAGCATAAGACTCCTAGTAAAATTACTATACAAATACTTTACAGAAATTTATATTAACCAGTCATTTGAAAAAATACAAAAGATACTAAACACCAAATATGAAACTAAGATTTATGGTAAATAAATACTGTATTCATAAAAAAATTGGTCTCAGCTTTCCAAGGTATTGGGTGATGATAACTTATAAGAACTACTTCAATGCTGAACAAAGACATAAACAGCCTTTCAAGTTATTTGATGAAAATCATGTAACAAAACTAATTTTCAGACAATTACATTTAGAAATGTATATATGAATAACAGATTTAAAATCTTTCCTATATCCTACAAAATTCCATAGATTAGTTCACTGTTGAATGTCCAATAATGTAATGTGACTTAGATATATCAACAGCTGAAATAATCACCATGCAATGCAGATT
The DNA here is from genome assembly GCF_037043125.1 of Eumetopias jubatus. Lineage (NCBI taxonomy): Eukaryota > Metazoa > Chordata > Mammalia > Carnivora > Otariidae > Eumetopias > Eumetopias jubatus. Next base: position 156,827,612 of record NW_028274809.1, on the reverse strand, counting down.
TTCAAATAATGCAATCATGTTCACACATTGCCATCAAACACACACACACACACGTGCACACACACACACAGACCTTCAATACATAAAAGCTCATAAACATTAATTTGCACTCCTCTCCAAGCCATCTGTAAAGTATTGATATATAATAGCCACTAAGCAGAAGAATGCTCATGCCACACGGTTCTTTACAGAATAGGAAAACTAAAGCATTGCTTGAATAATTTGGGGAAGATAATACAGTAGCAATCTCATCTCTAGCCTAGAGGTGCCAAGGTTTCCCCAAGGTCTTTGATGTTTCTCAAAATTAAGAATGGTGATGCTTCCAGGGTGAGAATGCATCATTTAGGTTGGTGGTTTGGGGCGGGAGTTTCTCTTCTTAAGAGAAATAGCCCTTGGGTGCCTGGGTGGCTCAGTTGGTTAAGCGACTGCCTTCGGCTCAGGCCATGATCCTGGAATCCCGGGATCGAGTCCTGGGTCGGGCTCCCTGCTCGGCAGGGAGTCTGCTTCTCCCTCTGACCCTCCCCCCTCTCATGCTTTTTCTCTCTCTCTCTCATTCTCTCTCTCAAATAAATAAATAAAATCTTTAAAAAAAAAAAAAAGAGAAATAGCCCTTTCTCATTTTGAATGTGTTCTTCTCTAAAAGGGTGAATAAAGATTCTTAACTCTATACACATGAGATAATCTGACTCAAATCCAGGTAATAACTTGGCATTATTAGATTGTTGTCATGTGGACATGAAAGACTGGGATCTCTCCAAGGTAATAAAAATATATTTTGGCCCAGTTTTTAATGAGAAAAACCAAGCTAAGAACAAATCAAAAGAGAAAAAGTTAAAAATCTCAGGGGTGGATAAGAACATATCATTTATAGCCAAACAATTTAAGTCTATTATTAATTCTGGACTTCATTCCTTAATAACCATAAGATTTTGCACAAATTTTATAATCTCTGTAACTCACTTTCATTACATGTAAATTGGGGTAAGTGTATTTATATGATATTTTTAGTGTGAGGATAAAATAAGATAGTGCAAATAAAGAATAGTGACTGGGATGGTAAATTCTCAAAAACTGACCCCGGATATTATTACTTATTATTATTCCTACCACCAGTAGTATTTGTCAGATTTATATTCTAATGAAGATAATTTCCATTTATGCTTATTAGTATAAAAACTTTAAGGTAGATATGCTCTTTATGGGTAACTTCAGCTATGATGTTCAATAAATATTTGATAGAGTGGTTTTATTCAATGAGCTTCTAGTATACAGTCTTCTTAATACATATTTAAGCATTAAATCTAGTTATTTTAAAATAACTATTAAAAATCCTAATGCCTCGGGATGTCTAGGTGGCTCAGTAGGTTAAGCGTCTGCCTTCAGCTCAGGTCATGATCCCAGGGTCCTGGGACTGAGACCCGCATCGGGCTCCTTGCTCAGTGGGGAGCCTGCTTCTCCCTCCCTCTGCCTGCTGATCCCCCTGCTTGTGCTTTCTCTCTCTCTGACAAATAAAATAAAATATTTCAAAAAAATCCTAATGCCTCTTAGTATAAAAATACTAATAAACAACTAATATATGAGAAATTATAAAAACAAACTTGAAATTTTTTCTGACTTTGAGGTACATAAGAAATTATAAATTAAAATACAGCATTTTCAATATTAAGCCAAAAATTAAAAAAATATTGTAACATATTTCTAATCAGTTTACCAATACTATGTCATTTGATTTAATAATCACAACAAGCTTGAGTTTGGCATTATTAGCCGCATTTTATAGATTATTATATACTCCGAGATTAATGGATGTCCCACCTGATTCCAATCCAGTAAGTGGTGGAACTAACATTTGAATGAAGGTGTCTGACTTTAAAACTTGGGCTCAAGGTAAAGTTACTAAATATTTTAAAAAGTTTATTGTGAAGTCTTAAGAAACACATCACTTACATAAAAAGAAACATGAATTTTCCAAAATGTGATATAGCTGTGACCTGATTAATTGCCTCTGTGGAAGACAATTATATCCTTTTAAAAGTAAACTGAAGAAGATATCCTAGGTGAATTTTACTGAGAATTGAAAGGTACCTTGCTCTTAAGAAAGGACTGAATAGTTTATCATACTGGTAAGAAATCAACAGCAGAACTAATTTAAAACCTCTCTGAACAATCAATGACAACTGACTTTAGTAAACACAGAGCTGAAATCTAACCAATCAGTGGTAGCTCCCCCACCACACACACACCTTTTTGAAAATTAGCTAGTTTGGCAGAAGATGCATGAATTAGTTTGTAAGGCTGATATCAACTCACTCCTGTCTCCTTGACTCTGTAACTAAAAGAACCTCAAAAGGAATGATTTCCAAAAATTCAACGGAAGACTAGAAGTTTGCTCTGCTTAATGAAACCATACCTGCCCAGGCTATCTCCCTTACATAAGTGAAGACTATAATTCAATTTTATTTTAGATATTAAGTAATGGTTTCATTCTCAGTACTACTAATACCCACATCATATGGATGACGATAGTTGAATCTGGGCTGACCTATGTGGGGGTGGGGATAAGGGGAAGGCAGGAGACAAAATAAAGATATCTCCAATACAGATCCTTTAGGCAAGGTAACAGGATGGGGAACTCAGTTTGGTACTTACACCTAAATCACAACACAGATGAGCACACCAGATGATGGACATGGACACCAGTAGAGTTTAATAAAGTCTTTGCTGCAAAACACACAAAGTGATGATACAACCTAGTGGTTAGGAGTCTTACTGCAGGGTCAAAGACGAATGAGAAGCCTGCTCTCCTGTTTACAAATGCTATCATCTTGCACAAATCATTTATGCTCTTGAGGATACCCCTTAGGCCTTATTATCTTGAAGTATAAAATGAGAATAATACTAACTTTTCAAGGGGATATTAATCATGGTTGAGTATATTAGAATCACTAGGCATTATTTTTCAAGGATGCTATTCCCCAGAAATTCTCATTTGATTGTCTAAGAGGCAGCACAGGCATTGGTATTCTCCCTGGGGAATTCTAATGCGCAAGCAGTGTTGAGACCACTGGATTAGAATTAAAGTGTTTATGCTTGGAGGGTACTAAGAATAATGTCTTTGTATAATAAATGTTTACTACATGATATTTTTGTTGCTACTGTAGCAGCATTAATAGTACCATTAGTTATCAGCATAGTGGAGGTTGTTATGGGGATGTTCGAAGTAGCTATGAAAATTCCTGCTGCCTGATTGTGTCAAGTCCTGCATCCCTCCTTAGCATGGGGGTGGATTGCTCCATCTGAAAATTTAAACTATAATAAATCCAAAAGTATATTCTCCACTATTCTGGAACAAAAATATCTGGAGACATACAGAATATCAGAGAGAATCCATTTTCCATCCCACACCAGACAAGTACAGATATCCTTCTAAAAATATAAACCAATAGATAAAATCACAAATGAAAAAAGATTATGGCTGAAATAATGTCTGTTGTAATAATGTAGTTTATAAAAAAGGTCCATAATGTCTATAATAATGTATAATACCCATAATTATAAAATGATACCTAATAATAATAAATCAATGTCTGCTAATAAACAGAGATATTGAAAAAATAGGAAAGGTCTAATTTTAGTTTTCAACAAGAGTACACCTATGAAATTAGACAAAAATTGTTCTAAGTACAGCAATCATCCAAGTAAATAAAGATGACTATTATTAAGTTAAAAATGGCCATGCAATTGGAGAAGAATTACATCATTAAGTATAATGTTACCATATTAAGTTTTTTGCTTTCATGATATTGTGTGCATTTTTGTGCTAAGAAGGAAAAATAAAGCTATTTCCCACTTAAAAAATTCTCAATATTCTCTTTCTAAAATTTTACTTTTACATTCAAAATTTTAAATAATCCTGAGCCATTTTCTATATGTGGTTTGAGACTAAGCCTTGACTTCACTTTACTATTCCCAAACATTATTTATCTCAGCATCATTTATTACCACGTTAGATTCATGTTACAAACCCTGTGCCACCATTTTAATATATTAAAGACTTTACCTATATTAAATCAAAATATATTCATTTGGGTTCTGTGCCACTGAACTGCTCAGTTGTTTCTAAACTACTACTTTAATATTTTTGGATTTCTGGGATTGCACTGGGATTCCAAGTTCTACTCTGAAACCATTAGTCTTTCAAGATATTCTACTTTGTTACATAATTATTCTACAATTACATTAATGTAATTTACACACACAACACCATACAGACACACACACATACTTATGCATATTTGCTTGCATGATTAAAGTTCCACTATTGATCATTTTTTAAAAAGATATTTTAAAGACAAATAGTAACCTCCATATAAATCTATATACAATATTAATCTTGGTTCAAAAAAGAAATAAAATGGATTATAACAAAAAAAATATCAAAATACTGGCTATAGCCAAGATAGATGCTTGTTTTTCTAGATTGGAAAGTAAGTTCTGGACTTGAGCACACCTGTACTATCATGAAATATGATCACATTCTTGAGATTTTCTAATTTTCCACTATACTTCTTGGTGATCCTCATACTTATAATTATAAAAAAGTTTAGAGATCCAGCCAACATATCAGAATTCCAAGCAGGAACCGATAAAAATAAACAAAGAACATAAGGATACACAGCAACAAAATCAGCCCTTTGTTATAAGTGCTTTACCAGAAATACCCCCCACCAGTATAGTAGAATTAGGTTGGCCAGATGTTTACAATAAGACCCTTCTTAGCTATAAGGGGAAATGGTCAATACTAGGTGATAGTTGGGCACCATACTGGTCCACAGGGACACAGAATTATCTAAGAGGGAATGAGGAAATCAGTCTCTGTCATAAACACCATGTATTTATTTCTGTGACTAGTAGAACATCCAGATCACCTGTAGTGTGGAAATGTTAGTGGGTAATCTCATATGCAGATAAAAACACATTTTAATATTTTTAACATGAAAGTGACAAATATTTATATTCATACTGCAAAAGAAAAAAGAATACACTGAAAAAGTTTTCAGAATAGTTTACTTAAAGAATATAAATGGCAGGATTTTTTTTTTTTGAAGTTAAGAACCAATTCAAATCTATACACATGAAGAAAGAAAAACTCAAAAATTATAGCAATGAAAGACAAGAATTTTGAAGTTTGTGAACACCACCTGACATTTTCAGAGTTCGGTATTTTTATTTTTAGGTAACTAAATTAAACATAAGTGATAAAAATAATAGATTTTAAGTTTACTATAAATAATGATTTTTCTATGTTTCTAGAAGTTTCTTATGTTTCCTTCTCTGTCAGGTAAAACTATCACTCTCATTAAGACTGGACACCTAAATTTATTAAGAGAATTTAAAGTGACAAATACCATTTATCAAGTGATTGTGGCTTTGTGAATATATTTGAAAGATATGAAGAGTAGTATCTTTTGATACTGTTGACGGCGGCTCATTTTGTACACATTTCAATTGAATGCTCACAAAAATCATGCCATAGTTTATTTGAAATGAAAAGATGAGACCATCTGGCAAGTACTGTGATTGTATTTATGAAATGGTAAGATTTTTAATCACTTAAACAGAACTGTTTTTGGCAATAATATACATAAATAGGGCTTAATAAAGTAAATCTATAAAATTTGTAAAAGCAGATAACCCAAAATGAAAATATCTGAAAATCATCTAAACAAATATATTTGAAGTAATGAACAAAAGCATGATCAGTTAATTTAAAAATACATACTTAAATTTGATTAATAGAGTCCAGAGAATTGAAAAGTTTCATTCTACCTTATCTACTTATCCTGTTTTTCTATTTTCTATCTATTCATCCTTTGATATGAGGAAGTTTCTCATGATTTATATATATAGAAAAGAAAAAAAAAGAAAATTTATGATGAAATCTCTCATTCCAGCAACAAATCCAAAAAAATTGTGAGTTTTTAAAAAAAGATTTCATTTATTTATTTGAGAGAGAGAGAGCACATGTTGAGGAAGAGAGAGAGAGCAGGAGCAGAGTGGAAGGGCAGAAGCAGACTCTCCGCTGGGCAGGGAGCCTGACATGGGGCTGGATCCCAGGACCCTGAGACCGCGACCTAAGCTGAAGGTAAACGCTTATTGACTGAGCCACCTGAGTGCCCCATGAATTTTTAACTAATTGAAAAAGACAGTCATTTAAGAGAAATTCTTTCTAAAACATTAACATTTATATTTAATTATCATCAAAAATTTAATCTATTTTTTTCATTTCCTTTAATATTGCTCTGTTTGAATGTTTGCTTCATAAACATGAATATCTGCCTATAAATTTTTTATTCATCCTTTCTTCAACACTGTATTTGACATTTTTACATTATACTATATAAACTTAATAAAACGAGCAATTTCAAAAATACCGTTATTTTGTTTAAGATCATATAATCTGTATTATGAAGGGAGAGAGAACAATCCTTTTGTAAACCCACATCTAGTTAGGCTTCACATGAATGGACCAGGTTATTCTCTTTATTAAAAAACAATCTCTTTTTTAAAAAAACACACCATATGATTTATGTATTTTGCTATTATGAAATTGAACCTTTTAGTGTTCCATGCTCTATAATATTTTATTGCTTTTTTATAAGAAAATTCAGTTTTTTATGTTTACATGTACATGGCATTCTTCCATATAAATTTCTTGCAAAGTATAACTTGTTTCAATTTTATTTCCTTATTAAAAGTGATTATAAATATTGTCTTCTTTAGATTTTGTCTTCTCTTACTGCACTATTAAAACCCCCAAGTTTTCAATGTATCTTATAAGAAATTATTATGGGAAAATCTATTATTTCACTGTGAATTTCACTGATGTTTAATTTCAGATAGTTTCTACTTATCCCCTTAAATAAACAATATTTTATTTTACATTCATTAATATTTTTTCATAAGAAGTTAATTTTAGGGATGCCTGTGTGGTTCAGTCGGTTAAGCATCTGCCTTGGGTTCAGGGCATGATCCCAGGGTCCTGGGATTGAGCCTTAAATCAGGCTCCCTGCTCAGCGGGGATTCTGCTTCTCCCTCTCCCTCTGCCATTTCCCCTGCTTGTGCTCTTTCTCTCTCTGTCAAATAAATTAAAGTCTTTTTTCAAAAAGTTAATTTTAGAAATATATAATATATTCTTACTAGATTTAATCTGTATTTTTCTCAGTTGACCTCACAGTGTGATAAATTTTGATAGTAGGCTTCTGAAGGTGGAGCAGTTCTTGTATACTGTGAAATTCAACATATATAACTCATTGCTATAATTTTCTAGACTAAAAATATATATATTTTTATATTAAATGAGTCATTTCGTTCTTTTTTAGGTTTTGGCATGAAGTTAATCTAGTTGTACAAGATAATTTGGCAAAATCCTTTTTTTTTTTCTATTCTCTAATAGCATTTTTACATAGGAGTAATTATATATTAATAATGCTTTGGGGCTCTGTGCCAGGTCTAAAAGGCTAATTCTGTGAGGTTTTTTTCTCTTTTATGACATTAAGTATTTTTTTATTGAGGTTTTCTGTGTCATCTTGGTTCCACTTCTGACAATTTATAAAATTACCTACAGTCAATAATTTTAAATGTATTGACATTAGTACCTGTAACGTTTCATCACTTTTATCTCTGCTTCAAGTTCCCCTTTATAATTCTTTGTGCTGCCTGTTTGTACTTTATTAACTTTGTCATTATTCATTTCAAAAAAATGAGATCTTGAATTATATAGCTAAACCACTTTTTTGTTTTATATCATCTAAATAACTAATATCTGCTCTGAATTTTACCTCCTCTGTTTTTATTTTTCATACCTTAATAGAAAATTTATTCATTTATTTTTATTGAATTCTTATAAATGACATTTACAAATTTGTATCCTTGCATCCAATTAAATTCAACATTTCCTAATGTCCATGAGGTTTTGTAAATCTTTTATTAAAGCACACTATACATAGGGAAAAGTACACAAATCATAAGCATACACCCTGATGAATATTCACAAAATGAACACATCTGATAGGCACCATTCTGATCAGAAAAATAGAACATTAAGAACACCTTAAAAGCCTCCTTGGGCTCCTCCCAGCTAATGTTCGTTCTCCAAAGTTAATCATTTTTATGATTTTGTTATCACAGAGTATTTTTGTTTATTTCTGGATTCTACACACAAAGAATATATGGTATGCCTTCTTTTGCTTGCCTTCATTTGCTCAGTATATTTGTGATATTTGTATTGTCACATGCAATAGCTATTCATTCATTTCACTGATATGATACAGTATTCTCTTGCATGAATGTACCACAATTTAGTTAACAATTTTATGATTGATTGATATCATTTCCAATTTTTGTTGTTCTCAGTTTGGTACTAATACTAAGAACATTATGCAAACATTCTTAACCATGTACTTGAGTGGACTTACAATTATATTTCTGTGAATTATATACCCTATAATAGAATTGAGGATTCATAAAATATCCCTATTTTCAATATGTAAATTCTGTCAAATTATTTTCCAATGTAGTTATATGCATTTACAATATCACCAGCAGTGAATAAAAATTCTAACAGCTCCACAATTGCTAACTCTTAATAATTTCTCTCTTTTAGGCTTTACTAAAGGCTAGTATATCTATGAAGGTATCCTATTGTGGTTTTAATTTGTGTTTGAGAAATAAGGTTCAGGGACACCTGGGTGGCTCAGTCAGTTAACCGTCAGGCTTTGGCTCAGGTCATGATCCCAGAGTCCTGGGACTGAGTCTCACATCAGGCTCCCTGTTCAGTGAGCCTCTTTCTCCTTCTGCCTGCCACTCCCCCTGATTGTGCTCTCTGTCTCACAAATAAATAAATAAAACCTTTAAAAAAAGAGAAATAAGGTTGAAAACTTCATTACTATATTGACCATTTAGACATTACATTTTTTAAAATTGCCTGGTCAAGTTTTTACCCATTTTTATTTTTTCATTTTTTAATTTAAATTCAATTACCCAAAATATGGTAGGTATATCATTAGTTTCAGATACAGTGTTCAATAATTTATTAGTTGTGTATAACACCCAGTGCTCATCACATCATGTGCCCTCAATGCCCATCACCCAGTTACCTCATCCCTCCAACCACCTCCCCTCCAGCAACCCTCAGTTTTTTTTTCCTGTAATTAAGAGCCTCTCATGGTTTTTTCCCTGACTTGAGATTTATCTATAAAGAATTTATCAACACCCAAAACCCAAATAATCCAGTTAAGAAATGGGCAGAAGACGTGAACAAACATTTCTCCAAAGAAGACATCCAGACAGCTAACAGACACATGAAAAATGCTAAACATCACTCATCATGAGAGAATGCAAATCAAAACCACATGAGATATCACCACACATGTGTCAGAATACCTAAAACAAAAAAGACAAGAAATAACAAGTACTGACTTATCAGAAAAAAGCTCTAGGGATGGTGGAGTAGTAGGAAAACCCTAGGTTCGCCTCACCCCTCAAACAGCCAGATAAATGCCAAATCATTCTCAATACCCAAGAAATCAATCTGAAGACTACTACAACAAACTGCACAAGCAGAGGGAGAAAAGAGGCCACACTATGAAAGGTAGGGGTTGTGGAAATGTGGTTTGCAGGAGAAATGGAACATGGGTGCAGGGGTGGTGGGGGGGAGTCCTGGCACAAAGGTAAGTAAGAGAGAGAGGCAAGAGAAAGAGAGAGAGAGAGTGAGAGACAAAGAGAGAGAGACAGATTGAGAGAAGGAGGGGTACACGGGATTCCAAGGAAAACACATCCCCATTGACTGGGAAAACAAGATGGGCTGATTTTCATGAGTTTTGACAAACAAGAGGGCTCAGATACTGGAATTACAGAGGTCCATGGTACCCAGTATGGAGCCCTGAGGGCACTACAGTATTCCTGTGGAGAAGGAGGGCAATAACCTGGAGTAGATTGTGTGATCTGAGAATGCCCTGAGATGCACTGGGAGAGACATTTCCCCCTTCCTGGAGCATATCTGGGAGAGGTGGCATTGCCTCTGCAGGAACAAAAGAACCACTGGGAGCTATTTCTCTCTGCCACCTATCAGGATAAACTAACTTCACTAAGCAGCACAGCACCAACTCTGGTCACCTAAATCACTTACACCAAGAAACCCACCCCCAGATACCACTCCCAATACCCCTATTGGTATTGATTTTGTTCTACAAGCCTGCCTGAGAACCAGAGCAGAAGGTCCCTCCCTAGGAAACCAGCACAAACACCGCACATGCACCACATCTACTGAACATAGAGTTCTGCAAAGCTTCAGCTCTAGTGGAAATAGCATCAGGTCTCCTTTAACAAAGAGACCAGAGCACACCCAGTTAAAAATCGCCACAGTCTGGCCAAGTCCAAACACTCTCCACTGCAAGCAAAGAGAAACTGCAGAAGCCTGACCTGAGGAAAAGACCAGCCAAAATACAGCAGCAGAGTGCACACAGCATACATGAGAGAGAGTTCCTGAAGCGCCCAGGCCTCAACAGGATATGACCTCTTCTTCATAAAGCCATTGCTCTCAGGAGTAGGAAACATAACAGGCTTTCCTAATAGGGAGATGAAGACCTAGACAAAACCCAAGATGGAGGAATTTATCCCAAAAGAAAGAACAAGACAAGTCATAGCGAGGGATTGAATCAAAACAGATATAAGTAATATGCCTGACTTAGAATTTAAAGCAACGACCCATAAAGATACTAGCTCGGCTTGAAACAAAAATAAATAAATAAATAAAAGGCACCAGGGAGTCCCTCACCACAGTGAAAAAAGACCTAAAAACTAGTCAGGCTGAAATAAAAAAAATGCTATAACCAAGATGTAAAATCAACTAGATATACTGACAACAAGGCTGGAAGAAGTAAAGGAACAAATAAGTGATATAGAAGATAAAATGATGAAAAATAATGAAACTAGAAAAGAAGAAGGCAAGAAAAAATATTGTATCATGAATGTAGACTCAGGGAACTCAGTGGCTCTATCAAGTGTAAGAACTTTTGAATCATAGGAGTCCCAGAAGAAGAAGAGAGGGAAAACGGGGCAGAAGGTTTACCTGAGGAAATTATACCTGAAAACTTCCCTAATCTGGGGAAGGAAACAGACATCCAAATCCAGAAGGCAGAGAGCACTCCCATCAAAATTAACAAAAGGAGGCCAACACCAAGAAATATCATAGTTAAATTTTTAAAATACAGAGATAAAGAAAAAATCCTAACACCAGCAAGATAAAAGAAGTCCCTAAATTACAAGGCAAGACAAATAAGGTTAGCAGCAGATTTGTCCACAGAAACATGGCAGGTAAGAATGGACTGGCATGATATATTCAATGTGCTGAAGGTAAAACTATGCAGCCAAGTACAGTCTTTCTAGAAAGGCTGTCATTCAGAATAGAAGAAGAGATAGAGTTTCCCAGAAAAACAGAAACTAAAGGAGGTGTGACCACTAAACCAGCCCTGCAAGAAATATTAAAGGGGGTTATTTAAGTGGGAGAAAAAGACCAAAAGTGACAAAGACTAGAAGGGAAAAGAGAAAATCTCCAGAGACAACAACTTAACAAGTAATGCAATTGCAATAAATATTTATCTATCAATAATCACTCTGGATGTAAGTGAACCAAATGCTCAATTCAAAAGATATAGGGTATCAGAATTGGAAAAAACAAAACAAAACAAAACAAAACAAAAAAACAAAAAACAGGACACGTCTATATGCTGCCTACAAAAGACTCATTTTAGACCTGAAGACACCTGTATATTGAAAATGAGAGATGGGGAAGCATTTATCAGCTAATGGGAGTCAAAAAGAGCCAGAATAGCCATACTTATATTAGTCAAACTAGGTTTTAAACCAAAGACTGTAATAAGAGATGAAGAAGAGCACTATATCATAGTAAAGGAGTCTATCCACCAAGATGATCATAACAATTGTAAATATTTCTGCCTCCAGCTTGGGAGCACCAAAATTAATAATTAATTAAATTAATAACAAACATAAGGGAACTCATTGATAATAATATGATAATAGTAAGGGATTTCAACCCTCCACTTACAGTCATGGACAGATCATCTAAGCAGAAGATAAACAAGGAAACAATGGCTTTGAATGACACACTGGACCCGATGGACTTAACAGATATATTCAGAACATTTCATCCTAAAGCAGCAGAATACACATTATTTTCAAGTTCACATGGGTCAATCTCCAGAAAACATCACATATGAGGACACAAATCAGGCCTCAAAAAGTACAAAAAGACTGAGAGCATACCATGCATATTCTCAGACCACAAGGCTATGAAACTTGAAGTTAAACACAAGAAAAAAATGGGAAAGATCACAAATACATGGAGGCTAAAAAACATCCTACTAAAGAATGAACATGTCAACCAGGAAATTAAGGAGAAATAACAACAACAAAAAAATACTTGGGAAAAAATGAAATGAGCACATGCAGGTCCAAAACTTTTGGGACGCAGCAAAGGCAGTGATAAGAGGGAAGGGATAGCGATACAGGCCTACCTCAACAAGCAAGAAAAATTTCAAAGTTGCAACCTAACCTTCTTACACCTAAAGGAGTTAGAAAAGGAACGGCAAATAAAGCTGAAAGCCAGCAGAAGAAGGAAAATAATAAAGGTTAGAGCAGAAATAAATGATACAGAAACAAAAAACCCCAGTAGAAGAGATCAGTGACACCAAGAGTTTTGAAAGAAGTAATAACATTGATAAACCCCTAATCAGACTTATTAAAAAGAAAAGAGAAAGGACCCAATCAATAAAATCATGAATGAAAGAGAAGAGATCATAGCCAACACCACAGAAACACAAACAATTATAAGAGAATATTATGAAAAATTATATACCACTAAATTGGGCAACCTGGAAGAAATAGATAAATTCCTAGAAACATACAAACTACCAAAACTGAAACAGGAAGAAATAGCAAATTTGAACAGACCCATAACCAGCCAAGACATTGAATCAGTAATCAAATATCTCCCCACACACAAAAGTCCAGGGCTAGATGACTTCCCAGGGGAATTCTATCAGACATTTAAAGAGGAGTTAATACCTATTCTCCTCAAACTGTTCCAAGAAATAGAAATGGAAGGAAAACTTCCAAACTCATTTTACAAGGCCAACATTAACTTGATTCCAAAACCAGACAAAGACCTCACTAAAAAAGAGAATTACAGGCCAATATCCCTGATGAACATGGATGCAAAAATTCTCAACAAAATTCTAGCAAATAAAATCCAATAATACAATAAACGAATCATTCACCATGATCAAGTGGGATTTATTTCTGAGTAGATAGTGTGGTTTAATATTTGCAAATTAATCAACATGATACAATACATAATAAAAGAAAGGATAAGAACCATATGACCCTCGAATAATGCAGAAAAATCATTTGACAAAGTATAGCATGCATTTTTAATCAAAACCCTCAACAAAGTAGGGATAGAGGGACATACCTCTACATCATAAAGGCCTTCTATGAAAGAATGACAGCCAATATCATCCTCAATGAGAGCTGTTCCTCAATGGTGAAGAGCAAGACAGGAATGTTCACTCTCACCACTGTTATTTAACATAGTATTGGAAGTCTCTGCCTCAGGAATCAGACAACAAAAAGAAATAAAAGATATGCAAATCAACAAGGAAGAAGTCAAATTTTCACTATTCACTGATGACTTGATACTCTGTAGAAAACCCAAAAGATTCCACCAAAAAATTGCTAGAACTGATACACAAATTCAGTAAAGTTGCATGATACAAAATCAACATACAGAAATCTGCTACATTTCTATACACAAATAATGAATTAGCAGAAAGAGAAATCAAGGAATTAATCCCATTTACAATTGCACCAAAAACCATAAGATTAACCTAGGAATAAACCTAACCAAAAAGTTATAAGATCTGTACTCTGAAAACTACAGAATAGTTATGAAAGAAATTGAAGATAACACAAAGAAATGGAAAAACATCCCATGCTCATGGATTGGAAGAAAATATATTGTTAACATGTCTACATTACTCAAAATATGTCTACACATTTAATGCAATCCCTTTTCAAAATACCAATAGCATTTTTCACAGAGCCAGAACAAAGAATCCAAAAATTTGCATGGAAGAACAGAAAACCCTGAATAGCCAAATCAATCTTAAAAAAGAAAAGCAAAGCTGGAGACATCAAATTTCTGAACTTCAAGATATATTACAAAGCTGTATTGATCAAGACAGTATGGTACTGGCATAAAAACAGACATACAGATCAATGGAACAGAACAGAACACCCAGAAGTAGATCTATAATTATATGGTCAACTAATCTTCAATAAATCAGGAAAGAATATCCAACAGAAAAAAGACAGTCTCTTCAACAAACGGTGTTGGGAAAACTAGACAGCAACATGCAGAACAATGAAACTGGATCACTTTCTTACATAATACACAAAAGTAAATTCAAAATAGATGACAGACTTAAATGTGAGACAGAACACCACCAAATTTCTAGAGAACACAGGCAGCAAACTCTTTGAACTCGGCTGAAAGCAACTTCTTACTAAACATGTTGCCAGAGGCAAGGAAAACAAAAGTGAAAACTATAGGGTTCATCAAGATAACAACAAGGGAAACAATCAACAAAATTAAAGGCAACCTTCAGAGTGGTAGAAGATATTTGCAAATGACATATGTGATAAAGGGTTACTATCCAAAATCTATAAATAACTTACCAATCTCAACACCCAAAAAACAAACAACCCAAATAAGAAATGGGCAGAAGACATGAATAGATATTTTTTCAAAGAAGGTATCCAGATGGTACCAGACACATGAAAAGATGCTCAACATCCCTATCATCAGGGAAATACAAATAAAAACCACAATGAGATATCACCTCACACCTGTCAGAATAGCTGAAATTAACACAGAAAACAGCAGATGTTGGGGAGGCTGTGGAGAATGGAGAACCCTCTTGCACTGTTGGTGAGAATGCAGTCTGTTGCAGCCACTCTGGAATGCAGGATGGAGGTTCCTCAAAAAGTTAAAAATGGAAATGCCCAATGGTCTAGCAATAGTACTACTAGGTTTTTACCAAAGGATATAAAAATACCGATTCAAAGGGATACGGGCACCCCGATGTTTATATCATGAATAGCCAAACTATAAAAAGAACTCAAATGTCCTTCAACTGATGAATGGATAAAGAGCAGGTGGTGTATAAATACAATGCAATATTACTCATCCATAAAAAAGAATGAAATCTGGCCATTTGCAATGACACGCATCAAGCTAGAGAGTATTATGCTAAGTGAAGTAAGTCAGTCAGAGAAAGACGAATACCCTATGATTGCATTAATATTTGGAATTTAAGAAACAAAACAGGTGAACATAGTGGAAGAAAAGAGAGAGATAGTCAAACCAAGAAATAGTCTCTTAACTGTAGAGAACAAACTGAGGGTTGCTGGAGGGGATGGGTTAAATGGGTGATGGGTATTAAAGAGGGCACTTGTGATGAGCACTTGGTGTTGTATGTAAGTGATGGATCACTAAATTCTACTCCTGAAGCTAATATTACATTATATGTTAACTAACTGGAATTTAAATATTTAAATAAAAATGTGAAACTAAAAAAAAAAAAAAGAAAAGAAAAAAGGAAACAAGTGCTATTGAGGAAGTGGAGAAAAAGGAACACTTGTGCACTCTTGGTGTGAATGCAAATTGGTATAGCCACTGTGGAAAACACTATGGAGGTTCCTCAAAAAAATAAAAATAGAAATGGAATATGATCTAATAATTCCACTATTGGTGGGCGCCTGGGTGGCTCAGTTGGTTAAGCGACTGCCTTCGGCTCAGGTCATGATCCTGGAGTCCCGGGATCGAGTCCCGCATCGGGCTCTCTGCTCAGCAGGGAGTCTGCTTCTCCCTCTGACCCTTCCCCCCCTCATGTGCTTTCTCTCTCTCTCATTCTCTCTCTCTCAAATAAATAAATAAAATCTTTAAAAAAAAATAATAATTCCACTATTGGGTACTTACTCAAAGAAAATGACAACACTAAGTTGAAAAGATATATGCACCTCTATGTTTATCACAGCATTATTTACAATAGCCAAGATATGAAAGCAAACTAAGTGCCTATCAATAGATGAATGCATAAAGAAGATGTAACACAGACACACACACACACACACACACGCACGAGTCAAATAAAAAGTCAGTCTTATAACATTATCTTTCAACACAGAGGTTAACATCTAAATATGTACTGATTGTTGTTAAGGCACATCTCATCATTAATGTCTTTACAATCAGTTTTCTCCACAGTGGTTTCTTTCTTTCTTTTTTTTTAAAGATTTTATTTATTTATTTGACAGAGAGAGACACAGTGAGAGAGGGAACACAGGCAGGGGGAGTGGGAGAGGGAGAAGCAGACTCCCTGCCGAGCAGGGAGCCTGATGTGGGGCTCGATCCCGGGGCCCTGGGATTATGACCTGAGCCGAAGGCAGACGCTTAAGGACTGAGCCACCCAGGCACCCTCCACAGTGGTTTCTATTAACATCTTATCAATACCAAAGAAGTAACACTTTAAAAAATTAAGCACATTGTAAATAATGTTAAAAAACGAGTGTTTAATCACCTAGATTGCACTCTATGTAAATACAGCAGAATAACTCAGGTCACAGTTATTGAAAGTCATGAGACATTGAGTGATTTAATATAGAAATTGATGTAGCTTTACATCTCTACAGAGTCTTTACATAGTCTACAGTTTCTTTTTAGGAAGCTTTATCAGTATAATTAGAGACAAAGAAAATACCATACAAATTATTTTCAATATGTGCACTGTTTTGCTAATATATAAATATACATTTTAAATTAAAACAATCCACTTAGTGACTTCCAAGTTTCTATAATATCATATATTAGTTACTGATAACAATTGTACTTTTGATTAAAAGAAAACCAGAATGTCAATAAATTTGAGTAAGCTACAACATATTCTTAAAATGAGGCAGTACACTGACTGGCATTAGCTTTATATGTAGGTGACTCACTGGGACAAATGTGTATTTAAAGATCCTCATTAAACATTATTTATAAATATTCATGTAAAACATTCTTATTTGCACATGCTGAGGAATATTAATAGATAGGCTAACTAATATGAAAGCAAAAAGACTATGATAAAATATCTACAATATTTAGGACAGTACATTACATATAGTAGTGGTTAAATACGTATTTCTTAATGAAATTATGGTTTTAAGCTATACCAACTCTTTTATGTGAATAAACTATTTTTAAAAATCAAATCTTTTTAAGAAACGTTTTATACTAAAGTTGTATTTCTATGTGGTTAACATATAATACTAAAATTTAAGGGTTTGAAATTTTGAGGCACACATTTTAAAGGATTTGTCTCAAATTTAATAGAATTATTTTGTTTATTTAGGTGATTAGTGTGATGCTACGACTGTTTTATCTTTGTAATTCTCATGTTTGTCAGAACATAGAATCAATTTGTAATAAGTGCTTTGAAGGCAATATTTTTTATTTATTTTATCTATGCATATCCTGGTTTGTTCCATAAATGATTCAATACATTTGGTTCTTTATTTTATCAGCATGTATATCAGATTTAATGTACTACAACTGCCCTATCATAACAGAAGACTTTAACATTAAAAGTGCCTATATATAATGTGGCGACTGATAATACAGCAAACGTCTCCTAGATGTGCCTAAGAATGATATTTTTTTCCAATAAATATACATCAAATTCATGAATATATTTTATAGCTAATACCTTCATACTAAGAAAGAATAAAAAGACCACATTTATATGAAAAAATATTAGTAAAAGCACTGGAGTTGTTGACCCATGCCACAACTAATTAGAATCAATTCATGCCAGGAGGAATGATTTGTTGCAAATAAGCTTCAAAGGCACTAGTTGAGACTTGTTTTTCCCCCTTAAATCTCTAATCTGGAGTAGTACTACAGTGATAAATGTATTTGAGTGATATTTTGTTATATTCATTTAATCTTTCCTTGGAAAAGTAGTTTTATTTTTTCAACTTTCTGACATTTCAAAGAACAAAAGTAATTAATATTTTAGTAAAAATATTTTCTATACTTTACTATTTTTCCCCAGAATATTGCATTCTTGAAATAATAAGTCCAACAAGTTAGTAAATTTAGTTGAGGTACATTTTTTTTGGAATAAATAAATATGCTGAATGAAAATAGGTATATAAGTCTTTGTATCTGTTTTTCTTAAATTATCACTTCCATTATCTCTATCTCTATCTCTCTCTACACATACATAAGAAATAATTTCATTTCTGAATCCAGTACGAATATCAATGCATTATGTATGACTTCTGTTAAAAAATGCAATAGAATTAATTTTGATCAATGTATTTTTATGTCTTTATATATTTGTCTTATTTGGAGGACACTAACACTTCACTTACGGGAAATGTGATATAACAGATAATTTTAGTGCCTTTAATGCCAGACTTTGTGTTGACTGAATATACAAGATAAGAACATATAGTTAGTCTTTTAGAAGCTTATGCTAAACAGGAACCCAAGGGACAATGGTTTAACCATAAATCAACCATTTTTTTTTACAAGGATGTATAGAGGGTGCTAAAGAAATTGAGCAAATGGGTTCATTTCTGAAAGTTAGAGAGATTTTTCTAGAGTATTAAACATTGCACTAAGATTTGAGGAATGGTAATAAATTCTGCATATGAGAAATCAGCGATGCAAAGGTATAATAGTCAAAGGAAGCAAGATCTATTCAGTCAGTTATTAAGAAAGTATTGAGCATGTTACCATACTACCAGAGGTGGGGATATTTTGGGATAGATGATAGATAGATAGATGATAGAGAGATGATAGATGATAGATAGATACATAGATAATAGATGATAGAGGTAAACAGAAGTATAGAACTGCACATGCATTGCCTGTGGGGAGAATCATTGTGAATATGTTAAGCATGCTTATTTATGTTGAGTACCAGTGCCCCTCCTTTCCCCTTACAACACACACATTGGTGGCCAATCACAGGTACAAAAAATGCATATGTCTCATATTATGAGCTTGTTTACATATCTGCAATTAAAAACTTTCCCTTTCTTAATATTATAAATTAATCAAATACATATATGCAAATGTACCAACAGATTTCCCAATAGGAGATAGCTAATTTCATATTCAGCTATACGATTCAAAGCAATGTCAGGAGCCATTACACACTACATTCCAAGAGCTCCAGCTGATACCATTTTTCTCAATTTCTGATGTACTTTTTCATGATATGTATCTTTCAGGCTAAAAAAAATATACAATGGTGAAGGAAAATGACATAATACTGGAAAAGTTCACTTAATTTTTTTTTAAAATTGACAAGCATTAAATAACGGACACTGAGCCAATCTGTGGTAATGTAGACTATAGGAGAAGTATAGAGGTGCTTCACTGGTAGTGGAGTACAATCTCTGGACTGCAAATCTGACTGACCCTGATTATGCTCGCAAGAGATTTCCCTGTTTATAGCTATCCGTGGTGACACCTGAGACTAGGGAGACACCTGAGACTATAGGAGAACTTTGTAAAGTCGCTATGCTTTACAACATTTCAGAAATTACTTTAGCAGTATAAAAATCACTAGCTCATTGAGATATTTCCAGCAACACGGTTGTCTTATTATATTTAGCTGTTCTTTCATTTCAGAAATGAGGACTTCACTAGTACCGATTTCAGAATCTTATTTATTAGGATCTTTTTTTTTCCTTTGACTAATGACCTGATCCTTGAAAATAATTTTCATTATTCTCAGCTGTGAGAACTTTACTACAGTTATACTATCTCTCATTTTATGTCCTTCTGTCTTACAGCTTTATAGATATCTAATTTTGGCCTCAGGTTATGTCCTATATGATTTTTCTTTATGATGAATAACATCAGGAAAGGATGCCAAACAGGGACCTGGATAGGCACAAAAATCTCCTCCATTTTTCTGTTTATTTTAGACTATGCCCATTACTTGTTTGTATAATCCCTTCAGCAAGGGACAGAAATTTTCCTTTTGCAAAGTGGGACACCACTTGGTTTCTTAAATTTCGTTAGTTTTGGATCAAGGTTATGTTAAGAAAAGTCTTCTCCTAACAAAATTATATCCTTTCTTTATACCAAGGGGCCAAGTTCAAAATATATATGCATTATTTATTATATATATATTATATATATTAGTATTATATCTTAAATGCTGTAAGAAGTAGTCAACATCTTTCTGTGTCTATAAACTTTTCTGTTGTAAGAATGTGGTCAAAATCCTAAGGTAATGGGCAATAATTCAAAGTGTGCTTTACTGTGACCTAACAGGATAGGCTTACTTGGACTGCTGTGGAGAGATCCTTCACTATTCCTATCCTACCTTGAGTCAGGCAGTATCATATTTTAGTTCTATTTTTCACAATGCTGCACTCCAGACACAAGCATCTCTATCAAGACTTTTCCCAAAAGTTGGAAATGCAAGTTAACCAAACAAAATGAAAAGTAGTGCTAATTTATAGTACATGTAATAATCCTGCCCTACACATTGGGAGAGGAACAATGTCACTGGCTTCTGAATGATTTGAATCAAAGTCTCAAGTACCATCTTTATTTTTCTTCTCTGCTTCTATCTGCCTTTGGCTTAATTTTTTCAAATCAGGTGGAAATAAATGTAACTGCTGGAATCTTCAAGTTTACATACAACATACCTTCTTTTTTTTTAAGATTTTATTTATTTGACAGAGAGAGACACAGCGAGAGAGGGAACACAAGCAGGGAGAGCAGGGGAGGGAGAAGCAGTCTTCCCGCCGAGCAGGGAGCCCAATGCGGGGCTTGAACCCAGGACCCTGGGACCATGACCTGAGCCGAAGGCAGACACTTAACGACTGAGCACCCAGGCGCCCCACAACATACCTTCTTTGGGACAAGAAGGAAATAAGGAGGAAGTTAAAAAGAAAATAATTTTGCATTTCTGATTCAGAAAATCTCAGGAAATATTTAAGGTTGTTAAAACTTTAGTCACTAACACATTCCTTATTTTAGTCACTAAGTCAGAATATTAAGAAGTTATGATTGGCCTAGTTTAGGTCAAGGGTCATGACCCCAGTTTGGGGTATTGAAAATGTTATGAGAAGGAAAGAATAGCAGTCACATCGCCACAAAACTTATAGTTGCCCTTTTTTTTTCAATTTTACTGAAGTACAACTGATAAAGTTGTAACATATATAAAGTGTAAAACATGGGGTTTCAGTATATGTATATATATGTGTGTCAACAGATTCCATAACTGAGTTATTCAATGCATCCATCAAATCACATATTTAACCTTTATTTTGTGATAACATTTTAGTTCTGTTCTCTTAGCAAACTTAAACTATATAATAAAGTGTTATCAGCTATAGTCACTATGCTATACATTACATCCTCAGACTTTATATATCTTATAACTAAAAGTTTGTACCCTTTTACCAACCTTCCCCATTTTCCCTTCCCATGTCCCAGTCCCTGGCAATCTGGCGATCACCATTCTACTCTCTTTTTCTTTGAGTATGACTTTTTTTTTTTTTAATTTCACAAATACAATGCAGTATTTGTCTTTTCCTCTCTGGTTTATTTCACTTAGCTTAATGTCCTCCAGATTCATCCATATTGTCACAATGGGAGGATTTTCTTCCTTTTTAAAGCTGAATAATATTGTTTTATAGATTTATCATCTATCTATCTATCATCTATCTTTTTTTATTTTATGTTATGTTAGTCACCATACATTACATCATTAGTTTTTGGTGTAGTGTTCCATGATTCATTGTTTGCAAATAACACCCAGTGCTCCATTCAGTACATGCCCTCCTTAATACCCATCACCAGGCTAACCCATCCCCCCACCTACGTCCCCTCTAAAACCCTCAGTTTGTTTCTCAGAGTCCATAGTCTCTCATGGTTCATCTCCCCTTCTGATTCCCCCCCTTCATTTTTCCCTTCTTACTAACTTCTTCTTCTTTTTTTTTTTAACATATAATGTATTATTTGTTTCAGAGGTGCAGGTCTGTGATTCATCAGTCTTACACAATTCACAGCGCTCACCATAGCACACACCTTCCCCAATGTCTGTCACCCAG
This sequence comes from Eumetopias jubatus, assembly GCF_037043125.1. NCBI lineage: Eukaryota > Metazoa > Chordata > Mammalia > Carnivora > Otariidae > Eumetopias > Eumetopias jubatus. The sequence continues at coordinate 156,805,340 of NW_028274809.1, read as the reverse complement.
CCACCCCATCCCTCCCACCCCCACCACTCCAGCAACCCTCAGTTTGTTTCCTGAGATTAAGAATTACTCATATCAGGTTGGAGCAAGATGGCGGAGGAGTAGGAGACCTGGATTTCATCTGGTCTCAGGAATTCAGCTGAATAGGGATCAAACCATTCGGAACACCTACGAACTCAACAGGAGATCGAAGAGGAGAGTAGCAACAACTCTCTGAACAGAGAAGCGACCACTTACTGGAAGGTAGGACGTGCAGAGAAGTGAATCCAAGGCGATATTCGGGAGGATAGATGGCAGGGGAGGGGGCCTCCATCGGCCGCTTCTGGCAAGTGATAGAGCCGCGGAGCACAAAATCGGAACTTTTAGAAGTCGGCTCCACGGAGGGACGTCGCTCCAGTGGCTAAGCGGGGGGTGGAACCCTCACGGGACACTGTGGACTCAGGACCCTTGGGGTCACAGAAAGACTGGGGGTGCCTGAGTGCGGCAGAGCTCCCAGGTACCGGAGCGGGGAAGCCGGCTGCAGAGACGGAGCTGAGGCACGGGCTCTCAGCTCAGGGTGGCCATAAACTGTGATCCACAGCCCAGTCAGGCCACTTCTCCAGCAGGGACTCAACAAGCGGCAGAGCCGGGGAGACTCCCCTTCCTCCCCCGGGAGGAGCAGCGCGGGAACGCACCGCAGGGATCTGCTGGGTTTGGAGACTCCACACGGGGTCGGGTGCCAGAGATAGAAACACTCAGTCACAGGCCGGGTGAGCACGGAGTGCGGCCGGAGACCAGGGAGACGGGAGTGACTGCTTTCCTCTGGGGGTGCACAGAGGAGCGGGGCCCCAAGTTCTCGGATCCTCCGGGTGGAGATTGGGAGGCCACAATTTTCACCCTGGTCCTCCAAAGCTGTACTGAGAGCTTGCAGGGAACAAAAGCTCCTGAGAGCAAACCCGAGCAGCTTCCCTAGCCGGGACCGACAAGGGCGGGGCAATTCAGCCTCCGGCAAAGACATTTGGGAACCACAGCAAAAGGCCCCTCCCCCAGAAGATCAGCACGAACAGCCAGCAAGCCAAGACCAAGTTTACCGATCAAGGAGAACGGGAGAACTCCAGCGCTAGGGGAATACTGCACATAGAATTCATGGCTTTTTTTTACTATGATTCATTAGTTCATCAAAGTTAATTTTTGTTAACTCTTTTTTTTTTTATTTTTCTTTTTCCCTTTTTCAACCAACATCTTATTAATCCCTTTAAAAAAAAACAAAACATTTTTTATTTTTCATTTTTAGAGTCATATTTTATCCCTTCATAGTAGTTACCCTTATTTCTGGCATATATATATAAGTTGTTCTCTCTTTCAAATTTTGAGATACAGTTTCTTCTAACAGATCAAAATATACCCTAAATCACTAGTGTATGGCTTTGTTCTACTCTCCTGCCTGATCACATTCTCTCCCTTTTTCCTTTTTTTTTCTTAAATCTTCTTTCTTTTTTCAAACAACTTCTTATCTTATCAAGTCCTTTTATAAAATCTTTTATAATTTTCATCTTTACAGTCATCTTCCATCCCTTCATTGTATCAACCCTTATTTTGTACATATATGTCTTTCTTCCTTCAAAATTTTAGGAGGCACTTTTTTCTAACAGACCAAAATACGCCCAAAATCTAGTGTGTGGCACTGATCTATGCACTAGCCTGATCATATTTGATCATATTCTGCTTTTTTTGTATTGTTCTGTTTTTGTTTTTATCTTTTTTCTTTATTTTCTCTTTCTTTTTTCTTTCTTTCCCTTTCTTTTCCCCTGGTTTCAGGTCTTTTCTGATTTCTATACAGTATATTTGCTGGGGACGTTGTAAACCTGTTAGCATTTGGTTCTCTCATTCATCTATTTTCCTCTGGACAAAATGACAAGACGAAAAAAAACACCTCAGCAAAAAGAACAAGCGGTAGAACCGTCAGCCAGGGACCTACTCAATACGGACATTAGTACGATGTCGGACCTAGAGTTAAGAATCATGACTTTAAAGATACTAGCTGGGCTTGAAAAAAGCGTGGAAGTTATTAGAGAAAACCTTTCTGGAGAAATAAAAGAACTAAAATCTAACCAAGTCGAAATCAAAAAGGCTATTGATGAGATGCAATCAAAAATGGGGGCACTAAATGCTAGGATAAATGAGGCAGAAGAGAGAATCAGCGATATAGAAGACCAATTGATGGAAAATAAAGAGGCTGAGAAAAAGAGAGAAACAACTACAGGATCACGAGGGCAGAATTCGAGAGATAAGTGATACGATAAGACGAAACAACATTAGAATAATTGGGATCTCAGAAGAAGAATAGAGAGAAGGGCAGAAGGTATATTGGAGCAAATAATAGCAGAGAACTTCCCTAATGTGAGGAAGGAAACAGGCATCAAAATCCGGGAGGCACAGAGAACACCTCTCAAAATCAATAATAATAGGTCAACACCCCGACATCCAATAGTAAAACTTACGAGTCTCAGAGACAAAGAGAAAAACCTGAAAGCAGCTTGGGAGAAGAGATATGTAACCTACAATGGTAGAAACATTAGATTGGCAACAGACCTATCCACAGAGACCTGGCAGGCCAGAAAGGACTGGCATGATATCTTCAGAGCACTAAACGAGAAAAATATGCAGCCAAGAATATTATATCCAGCTAGGCTGTCATTGAAAATAGAAGGAGAGATAAAAAGCTTCCAGAACAAACAAAAACTAAAGGAATTTGCAAACATGAAACCAGCCCTCCAAGAAATATTGAAAGGGGTCCTCTAAGCAAAGAGAGAGCCTAAAAGCAGCAAAGATCAGAAAGGAATACAGACAACATAGAGTTAACAGTCATCTTACAGGCAATACAATGGCACTAAATTCATACCTTTCAATAGTTACCCTGAATGTAAATGGGCTAAATACCCCAATCAAAAGACACAGGCTATCAGATTGGATTAAAAAAACAAGACCCATCAATATGCTGTCTGCAAGAGACTCATTTTAGACCTAAAGACACCCCCACATTGAAAGTGAGGGGGTGGAAAACCATTTACCATGCTAATGGACACCAAAAGAAAGCTGGGGTGGCAATCCTTATATCAGACAAACTAGATTTTAAAACAAAGACTGTAATAAGAGATGAGGAAGGACACTATATCCTACTTAAAGGGTCTATCCAACAAGAAGATCTAACAATTGTAAATATCTATGCCCCAAACATGGGAGCAGCCAGGTATATAAGGCAATTAATAACAAAAGCAAAGAAACACATTGACAACAATACAATAATAGTGGGGGACTTTAACACCCCCCTGACTGAAATGGACAGATCATCTAAGCAAAAGATCAACAAGGAAATAAAGACTTTAAATGACACACTGGACCAAACGGACTTCACAGACATATTCAGAACATTCCATCCCAAAGCAACGAAATACACATTCTTCTCTAGTGCCCATGGAACATTCTCCAGAATTGATCACATCCTAGGTCACAAATCAGGTCTCAACCAGTACCAAAAGATTGGGATCATTCCCTGCATATTTTCAGACCACAATGCTTTGAAACTAGAACTCAATCACAAGAGGAAAGTCGGAAAGAACTCAAATACATGGAGGCTAAAGAGCATCCTACTAAAGAATGAATGGGTCAACAAGGAAATTAAAGAAGAATTAAAAAAATTCATGGAAACCAATGAAAATGAAAACACAACAGTTCAAAATCTTTGGGATGCAGCAAAGGCAGTCCTGAGAGGAAAGTATATAGCAATACAAGCCTTTCTCAAGAAACAAGAAAGGTCTCAAATACACAACCTAACCCTACACCTAAAGGAGCTGGAGAAAGAACAACAAACAAAGCCTAAACCCAGCAGGAGAAGAGAAATAATAAAGATCAGAGCAGAAATCAATGAACTAGAAACCAAAAGAACAGTAGAACAGATCAACGAAACTAGGAGCTGGTTCTTTGAAAGAATTAACAAGATTTATAAACCCCTGGCCAGACTGATCAAAAAGAAAAGAGAAATGACCCAAATCAACAAAATCATGAATGAAAGAGGAGAGATCACAACCAACACCAAAGAAATAAAAACAATTATAAGAACATATTATGAGCAACTCTATGCCAGCAAACTAGATAACCTGGAAGAAATGGGTGCATTCCTAGAGATGTATCAACTACCAAAATTGAACCAGGAAGAAATAGAAAACCTGAACAGACCTATAACTACTAAGGAAATTGAAGCAGTCATCAAAAATCTCCCAAGAAACAAAAGCCCAGGGCCAGATGGCTTCCCAGGGGAATTCTATCAGACATTTAAAGAAGAATTAATACCTATTCTCCTGAAACTGTTCCAAAAAATAGAAATGGAAGGGAAACTTCCAAACTCATTTTATGAGGCCAGGATTACCTTGATCCCAAAACCAGACAAAGACCCCATCAAAAAGGAGAATTACAGACCAATATCCTTGATGAACATGGATGCAAAAATTCTCACCAAGATACTAGCCAATAGGATCCAACAGTACATTAAAAGGATTATTCACCACGACCAAGTGGGATTTATCCCTGGGCTGCAGGGCTGGTTCAACATCCGCAAATCAATCAACGTGATACAATACATTAACAAAAGAAAGAACAAGAATCATATGATCCTCTCAATAGATGCAGAAAAAGCATTTGACAAAGTACAGCATTCTTTCTTGATCAAAACTCTTCAGAGTATAGGGTTAGAGGGTACATACCTCAATATCATAAAAGCCTTCTATGAAAACTTACAGCGAATATCATTCTCAATGGGGAAAGGCTGAGAGCTTTTCCCCTAAGGTCAGGAACGTGGCAGGGATGTCCACTCTCACCACTGCTATTCAACATAGTATTAGAAGTCCTAGCCACAGCAATCAGAAAACAAAAAGAAATCAAAGGCATCCGAATCGGGAAAGAGGAAGTCAAACTCTCACTCTTTGCAGATGATATGATACTGTATGTGGAAAACCCAAAGACTCCACCCCAAAACTGCTAGAACTCATACAGGAATTCAGTAAAGTAGCAGGATATAAAATCAATGCACAGAAATCAGTGGCATTCCTATACACCAACAACAAGACAGAAGAGAGACAAATCAAGGAGTCGATCCCATTTACAATTGCACCCAAAATCATTAGATACCTAGGAATAAATTTAACCAAAGAGGCAAAGGATCTGTACTCAGAAAACTATAAAATACTCATGAAAAAAATCGAAGAAGACACAAAGAAATGGAAAAACGTTCCATGCTCATGGATTGGGAGAACCAACATTGTGAAGATGTCAATGCTACCTAGAGCAATCTACACATTCAATGCAATCCCCATCAAAATACCATCCACTTTTTTCAAAGAAATGGAACAAATAATCCTAAAATTTGTATGGAAACAGAAGAGACCCCGAATAGCCAGAGGAATATTGAAAAAGAAAAGCAAAGCTGGCGGCATCACAATTCCGGACTTCCAGCTCTATTACAAAGCTGTCATCATCAAGACAGTATGGTACTGGCACAAAAACAGACACATAGATCAATGAAGCCAAATCAAGAGCCCAGAAATGGACCCTCAACTCTATGGTCAACTTATCTTTGACAAAGCAGGAAAGAATGTCCAATGGAGAAAAGACAGTCTCTTCAACAAATGGTGTTGGGAAAATTGGACAGCCACATGCAGAAGAATGAAACTGGACCATTTCTTTACACCACACACAAAAATAGACTCCAAATGTTTGAAAGACTTAAACGTGAGGCAGGAGTCCATCAAAATCCTCAAGGAGAACACAGGTAGCAACCTCTTCGACCTCAGCCGCAGGAACATCTTCCCAGAAACATCACCAAAGGCACGGGAAGCCAGGGCAAAAATGAACTATTGGGATTTCATCAAGATAAAAAGCTTTTTCACAGCAAAAGAAACAGTCCACAAAATCAAAAGACAACCGACAGAATGGGAGAAAATATTTGCAAATGACAGATCAGATAAAGGGCTAGTATCCAAAATCTATAAAGAACTTATCAAACTCAACACCCAAAGAACAAATAATCCAATCAAGAAATGGGCAGAAGACATGAACAGACCTTTTTCCAAAGAAAACATCCAAATGGCCAACAGGCACATGAAAAAGTGCTCAACATCACTCGGCATCAGGGAAATCCAAATCAAAACCTCAATGAGATACCACCTCACACCCGTCAGAATGGCTAAAATTAACAAGTCAGGGAACGACAGATGTTGGTGGGGATGTGAAGAAAGGGGAACCCTCCTACACTGTTGGTGGGAATGCAAGCTGGTGCAACCACTCTGGAAAACAGTATGGAGGTTCCTCAAACAGTTGAAATTAGAGCTACCATTCAATCCAGCAATTGCACTACTGGGTATTTATCACAAAGGTACAAATGTAGGGACCCGAAGGGGTACGTGAACCCCAGTGTTTATAGCAGCAAAGTCCACAATAGCCAAGCTGTGGAAAGACCCAAGATGTCCATCGACAGATGAATGGCTAAAGAAGATGTGGTATATATACACAATGGAATATTATGCAGCCATCAAAAGGAATGAGATCTTGCCATTTGCAACGACGTGGATGGAACTGGAGGGTCTTATGCTTAGTGAAATAAGTCAATCAGAGAAAGACATGTATCATATGACCTCACTGATATGAGGAATTCTTAATCTCAGGAAACAAACTGAGTGTTACTGGAGTGGTTGGGGGTGAGAGGGATGGGGTGGCTGGGTGATAGACATTGGGGAGGGTATGTGCTACGGTGAGCGCTGTGAATTGTGCAAGACTGTTGAATCACAGATCTGTACTTTTGAAGCAAATAACGCAACATATTTTAAGAAAAAAGAAAAAGAAGATAACAGGATATGAAGAATGAAGGGGAGTAAGTCAGAGGGGGAGACGAACCATGAGAGATGATGGACTCTGAAAAACAAACTGAGGGTTCTAGAGGGGAGGAGGGTAGGGGGATGTGTTAGCCTGGTGATGGGTATTAAAGAGGGCACATTCTGCATGGAGCACTGGGTGTTATGAACAAACAATGAATCATGGAACACTACATCAAAAACTAATGATGTAATATATGGTGATTAACATAACAATAAAAATTTAAAAAAAGAATTACTCATATCAGTGAGATCATATGATACTGGTCTTTCTTTGATTGACTTATTTCGCTTAGCATAATACCCTCTAGTTCCATCCATGTGTTTGCAAATGGCAAGATTTCATTTTTTTGATGTCTGCATAATATTTCATTGTGTGTGTGTGTGTGTGTATATATATATACATATATATATATATGGTATATATATATACCACTTCTACTTTATCCATTCATCTGTCCATGGACATCTTCGCTCTTTCCAAAATTTGGCTATTATGCTAGAAACATTGGGGTGCACATACCCCTTCGGATCACTATGTTTGTATCTTTCGGGTAAATACCCATTACGCAATCGCTGGATTGTAGGGTAGCTCTATTTTCAACTTTTTGAGGAACCTCCATATTGTTTTCCAGAGTGGCTGCACCGGCTTGCATTCCCACCAACAGTGTAGAAGAGTTCCCCTTTCTCCGCATCGCCGCCAACATCTGTTGTTTCCTGACTTGTTAATTTTAGCCATTTTGACTTGTGTGAGGTGATATCTCATTGTGGTTTTGATTTGGATTTCCCTGATCCTGAGCGATGTTGAGCACTTTTTCATGTGTCTGTTGGCCATTTGGATGTCTTCTTTGGAAATATGTCTGTTCATGTCTTCTGCCCATTTCTTGATTGGATCATTTGTTCTTTGGGTGCTGAGTTTGATAAGTTCTTTATAGATTTTGATACTAGCCCTTTATCTGAAGTGTCATTTACAAATATCTTCTCATTCTGTTGGTTGTCTTTTGGTTTTTTGACTGTTTCCTTTGCTGTGTAAAAGCTTTTTATCTTAATGAAGTCCCAACAGTTCATTTTTGCCCTTGCTTCCCTTGCCATTGGCAATGTTTCTTGGAAGAAGTTGCTGCAGCTGAGGTTGAAGAGGTTGCTGCCTGTATTCTCCTCTAGGACTTTGATGGACTCTTGTCTCACATTTAGGTCTTTCATTCATTTTGAGTCTATTTTTGTGTGTGGTGTAAGGAAATGGTCCAGTTTCATTCTTCTGCATCTGGCTGTCCAATTTTCCCAACACCATTTGTTGAAGAGACTGTCTTTTTTCCACTGGACATTCTTTCCTGCTCTGTTGAAGATGAGTTGACCATAGAGTTGAGGGTCCATTTCTGGGCTCTCTATTCTGTTCCATTGATCTATGTGTGTGTTTTTGTCCCAGTACCATACTGTCTTGATGATGACAGCTTTGTAATAGAGCTTAAGGACTGGAATCGTGATGCCACCAGCTTTGCTTTTCTTTTTTCAACATTCCTCTGGCTATTTGGGGTCTTTTCTGGTTCCATACAAATTTTAGGATTATTTGTTCCGATTTCTTGAAAAAAGTGGATGGTATTTTCATAGGGATTGCATTAAATGTGTAGATTGCTCTAGGTAGCATTGACATTTTCACAATATTTGTTCTTCCAATCCATTAGCCTGGAGTGTTTTTCCATTTCTTTGTGTCTTCCTCAATTTCTTTCATGAGTATTTTATAGTTCTCTGAGTACAGATTCTTTGCCTCTTTGGTTAGATTTATTCCTAGGTATCTTATGGTTTTGGGTGCAATTGTAAATGGGATCGACTCCTTAATTTCTCTTTCTTCTGTCTTGTTAGTGTATAGGAATGCCACTGATTTCTGGCATTGATTTTATATCCTGCCACTTTACTGAATTCCTGTATGAGTGCCAGCAGTTTTGGGGTGGAGTCTTTTGGGTTTTCCACATTAAGTATCATATCATCTGCAAAGAGTGAGAGTTTGACTTCTTCTTTGCTGATTCGGATGCCTTTGATTTCTTTTTGTTGTCTGATTGCTGTGGCTAGGACTTCTAGTACTATGTTGAATAGCAGTGGTGATAGTGGATATCCCTGCCATGTTCCTGACCTTTGGGGAAAAGCTCTCAGCCTTTCCCCATTGAGAATGATATTAGCTGTGGGTTTTTTCATCGATGCTTTTACGGTATTGAGGTATGTACCATCTATCCCTACACTTTGAAGAGTTTTAATCAAGAAAGGATGCTGTACTTTGTCAAATACTTTTTCTGTATCTATTGAGAGGATCTTATGGTTCTTGTTCTTTCTTTTATTAACATATTGTACACATTGATTGATTTGTGGATGTTGAACCAACCTTGCAGCCCAGAAATAAATCTGACTTGGTTGTGGTAAATAATCCTTTTAATGTACTATTCGATTGTATTGACTATCATTTTGGTGAGAATTCTTGCATTCATATTCATCAGGGATATTGGTCTGTAATTCAGCCAATGAGTTAATTACTGTTATCAAAAAACTCCACATTAAGCAGACTGGTTTTTGTATAAATAAATGATCTCAAAACTTAAACTTAAATTGACTATCAGATGTATTCTATCAACTAAATCTAACCTCTATTTTTCCCATTTGGGCAAGATAACTTTATACCTACTTTCCTTAAACCTCTAAAATTTTAGAGAGTATTATTTAACACTTAAAAATTTATTAAAAAGTTAGTATTAACAGGCCATTCTCATTTTGTTTCTAATAAGCTTAAGAGCCCACTGCCTATACTTCTGTCTTGTCTGCCCTATTTCAAGGGAGGAAGTTATCTCTTTCCCTGACAAGGGAAAGAACATAGCCAGTAGTTGTACTCAGGAACTTACCCTCTCAGTCTCTGAAGGACTTCTGTTTTTTTTTATGATTTTATTTATTTACTTGACAGAGAAAGACACGGCAAGAGAGAGAACACAAGCAGGGGGAGTGGGAGAAGGGGAAGCAGGCTTCCCGCGGAGCAGGGAGCCCGATTCAGGGCTCGATCCCAGGACCCTGGGACCATGACCTGAGCCCAAGGCAGACGCTTAACAACTGAGCCACCCAGGTGCCCCTCAGTCTCTGAAGGACTTTGCTCTGTTAGTTTTTCTGTGCTCTGTATCATACATTTTCCTCTTCTATTGTATCATCCTCACTGGTATAGTGATAAAGGTAAACAAAACAAATTCTCTTAAAACTTAGTTCTACATCTCCGCATAGCTATAACTTTTTTTTTGTAGTTCATTCTGTAATAATTTGTTATACCTTTTATTTTTCTAAACGCCAACTCATCTTACAAAACAATATAACCTGGCTTTGTACCAACTAAACCACTAAAGCTCTTTTTATCAATGTCACCAACAATCTCCAGGTTTTAAAGTCAATGGGACTTCTCTGTCATCTTTTACTCATACTGTCAGTGTTACTTAATATGGTTCATCACACCATCTTTTATGAACCACCTTCATTTCTTGGCAACTCTGACAATACTCTCTTATGTGCGATTTGTTGTTTGCTTTCCATACATAAACAGTCCAGCCTTCTCAGGATACTTCAGTTGTGCCTCCTTCATTACCTAATCTGTAAAGGTCGGTACTCCTCAGGGCTCAGTACTTTAAGTTCATACTTTTTCTCTCTACACTTCCTACTGATGTAAATACCACCTGTGATCTGATGCCTCTTAAATATATACAAGTAAGTCACATAATATTCACATAAAATTAGAGAAAGCATTCACATGCACTAAAATAAAATAATAAAAAAGAAGAAAAAAAAGTTAACCTTTCCTCAGAAAATTATAAAGTAAAATTTCTCCTAATAGCAATTTCTATTTTAGTGCTTGGTGTTTGGCTTGAGAATGTAATATAACTGCCTGTACTATTATATTTTTAATCTATCAATGGCGAAAATTAGAAGTGATTTAATACTGATTATATTAAATTACTTATCTTGATATTAAAATATGTCATTTAGAATCTAAATTATCTTAGCCAGTTACAAAAACATAGTTAATTGTCATTCTGAATAAAATAAGTACAATTTTCATTTTGAAAAATTCCTAGAAATATATCTATTTCCCAAATTGAGTATCTATTCCTTTTCCATCATCTGAAATATTGGATTTATAACTAACCAAACTTCTAAACTAAAAGCACTGTCATAGTTAATTAGTGAGAAAATATTAAATGCATAGCCAGTTTGATTTTATTTTGTTATTTCTCTATACATGCAATAATACTAAATATTTCAACTAATAACTTCTGAAAGGAATAATGGAAATTCAATAAATTCTCATTTTCTTTGACTTGAAAATGTTTAGACTTTCTCACAAATGAAATCTTACATCATTTTTATTGCTAATTATCTTTAAATTAGTACCATCTAGGGGAAAATTATTTCATTTGAAATCCATACTGTTATCAAAACTGGTTGTGAAATGCTATAACACAGTTAATCGTGTGTACTCTGAATGTTTCTGTACTTTTAAATAGAGGCAAAGTGAAGAATGACAGAGCAGTTATAAAAGTCTATAATTTTAGTTTAGGCAGTTACAAACAGTAGCAAGCACTTACATCACTTACTATATACTGGGCATGACTCTCAGTGCTTTTGTGCCAGTTATCATGGAAACACTTCAGAAATTCTCCAATCTCTTCTTTACCTTGGGAACCTGAACTTATTGGACTGTACCCATGAGCTTACTTATATTTGGTTTCCAGTGGGTTTTAGGCAATGGGAAACTATGGCGCAATATAAAAAGGAGTGAAGAGAGTAAAGGGAGAATATTTATTTCAGGAGCTTTGTCCCAGTATGATCACTTTGGACTGGCTGGGTCCTCTAATTCACAGATCCTCTTAAGTCTGCTTGTCTATACAACTCTCTCTATAGAAGTTACTATAGTAACTGCACCTTCCCTGGTCCTTTCATATTTGGAGCGGCATCTCTGCTATCACTGGTCCTAAGGATCTATACTATCCTTTGTGAGTTTCTTTCATCCTTCTTATAGATTTGAATAGTTGTATAAACTTGAGTATATAAAATATCCCCCCCCCATTGGGGTAGGCATATGAAACTTAACACCTTAATCTCTACCAAAAATCACTGAGATGGGAAGATTTTTATCTCCATTTTGCAGATGAGAGAACTGAGGCAGAGCAGGTTTAGGTCACAGATCTGTTATGTGGTGGAACTGAGATTCAAATCAGTTAATCTAAAACTAAATAAATTTATTCAACAGACACACAGATGCAACACATAATGCAACACTTAAACATACAACTGAAATATTATAGTCATGTCAAGATTATAGGAACATTTTAATAACTTTCTATGATAAAAATAGCAGAGGAATAGACCATTTGCATTGATCATTCTAATCCTTCTAATAATATTATTTGGGAAATATGTTTAAGTGAGGACACAAACTCATGGAAATGACCAAATTTGGTCAAGGGCATATATTGATTAAGGTTTTCTAGGGAGGTTTAAATAAGCTGACAAACTCACAATAAAGAGTATGATTACATTAGTCCTTTGTTAACCACAGCAGATATTAGTGTAAAGAATGTGAATGTTGTGGGAAGAAAAGAATAGACTGTCTCACCAGAAGTGTTCAGAGCTGTGGAATTATGCTAGTAAGTGTCTCCAGCGTAGCAGAGGATCCTTCTGACTCTGAGCACATGGGACACTGGACTCCTGCTTATGGCAGTCTTTGAGAAGTTATTATCAAGACACAGGGATCCTTCTGGACTTCTAAATAATTAAAAAGATATGACTAATGAAAAAAAGAGCATAAATCCTCTTGGATACCATGCATAACTAAAAGTTGTTTTCTATATTGAAGAAAAGCAAAGTGCTGCAAAAAAATCTGATTTCTCATGACCAATAATTAATGAAATTGAACTCACAATGCCAATTAATCAGTCATCTGCTTACTTGTGGCTAGCAATCCTGACAAAAATCATTCTTTCTTGGGCACATTTGTCTCTCCTTGGTGACTGACCCTCCTACCATAACTCTGGGTTTCTCTGTAAGGGCACAATCCTTCCCCTGATGTCTCTGATTGCATTCCTTACTATGAGACTTATTGAGTGTTTCCTGAAAATGGCAGGAAAATGTAATACAGCTGACAATTTTAACCCCTGCACAAGACTTTGCATCATGTACAGTCCAACTTCTTGATGTCTCCACATGTCTATACATTTGTATTACACACACACAACAACCCCAGAGAACAAATTAATTGTTTTCTGGTCCCAAGATAAGACTGAATCCTTGATATTAACATTTCCTGTCATAGGAGTGAGTCATCATTTATCAAATGCCTTTTCCTTTTCTTGCTTTATATTCTCTCCTTAGGTATCATAAACCATGCCTAGAGAAAATATATTTCTAGTCTAAATGTTCAAAATCCCTTCAGTGAGTTTCATATTTGTACATACAATTCTATACCTGATTGCTTCACTCAAGGTCCCAAATTTATCTTGCATCAAACTTTTTAAATACAACAACATAGTCTCCTAATACTTAAAAATGTTGTCCTCAGAGCACCTGGGTGGCTCAGTCAGTTAAGTGTCTGACTCTTGGTTTTGGCTCATGTCGTGATTTCAGGATTGTGAAATCAAGCCCCATGTAGGGCTCCACACTCAGCGTGGAGTCTCTTTAAGATTCTCTCCCTCTTCCTGTGCCCCTGAGCCACCCCCCCCCCAGGTACTTTCTCTCTCTCCCTCTCTCTTTCTCTAAAAATAAAGAAATCTTTAAAAAAAATGTTGTCCTCTTCTAGGATAACAGTTAAGGAAAACTTTACCCAAGAAGCAGTGATTTTAGCTGGGTTATCAGCCACAAGTAGGCAGAGAAGTGATGAAATGAAGTGCTTGCTTTTATTTTTTTTTTAATGGTACCAGTATCTTGCCTATTATCAAAAGCAATAACAAAAGAATCATCCTTGATATCATAGCTTCCCATACTGAAGCTGTCCCCAAATTCAGACCTCCTTCTATATAACTTCTTTTGAAGCTGTCAACATATTCTTATTCCTTGACATTACTTACCTAAATTACCATCATCCCTCAGACCACTGCAATTGCCTATTAACTGGTTTTATTCCATCTTCTCGACATTCCCCCTAAATATAGTCACCTGCATATGCATCTAATCTTTAAAAACAATTGGTTCTGCCATCCCAGATCAAAATGAATCAAGAAAAGTCAATTGTTCTTAAGATGGAGACCAGATCCTGCACAACCTAACCTCCTTCTCCTTTACTTATGTAGCACTATATGTCCATACTCTCCAGGTACTCTAATTTCCTTCTCCATGTAAAAATTACTGGTGATAAAAGGAAGGAAATGAATTTGGTGATGTCCACTATGTTAAAACAAAAATAAAAACAACTATGATAAAGTTTTGCTTAGGTGGAGGCACACTTTTTTTTAAGATTTTATTTATTTATTTGTCAGAGAGAGAGAGCAAGCACAAGCAGGGGTAGTGGCAGGCAAAGACAGAAGCAGGCTCTCTGCTGAGCAAGGAGCCTGATGCAGGACTCATCCCAGGACCCTGGGATCATAACCTGAGCTACAAGCAGATGCTTAACCAACTGAGCCACCCAGGCATCACTGGATGGAGGCAATCTTGACATTATCTTGGGTATCTGACAAATATAACTTTCTTACCTTTACACTTTTATTTATTTATTTATTTATTTATTTATTTTTTATAGTTTTTAAAAAAAGTTTTTATTTAAATTCTAGTTGGTTAACATACAGTATATTATTAGTTTCAGGTGTACAATATAGTGATTCAACACTTCCATACAACATCTGGTGCTCCTCACAGCAAGTGTACACCTTAATCCCTATCACCTATTTCACCCATCCCTCACCCACTTCCCATCCAGTAACTCATCAGTTTATTCTCTATAGTTGAGTCTATTTCTTGGTTTGCCTTTCTCTTTCTTTTCCCCTTTGTTCATCTGTTTTGTTTCTTAAATTCCACATATGAGTGAAATCATATCGTATTTGTCTTTCTCTGACTGATTTATTTCACTTAGCATAATACTCTCCCGCTCCACCCATGTCATTGCAAATGGCAAGATTCCATTCTTTTTATAGCTGAGTAATATCCCATTGTGTGTATATATACCATATCTTCTTTAACCATTTATCAGTCATGGACACTTGGTCTGTTTCCATATTTTGGCTATTATAGATAACACTGCTATAACCATCGGGATGCATGTATCCCTTTGAATTATTATTTGTGTATACTTTGGGTAAATACCTAGAAGCGCAATTGCTGGTAGTTCTATTTTTAACTTTTTAAGGAAACTTCAAACTGTTTTCTAGAGTGGCTGCACCAGTTTGCATTCTCACCAACAGTGCAAGAAGTTTCCCCTTTCTCCGCATTCTCGCCAACACCTGTTGTTTCTTGTGTTGTTGCTTTTAGCCATTCTGACAGGTGTGGGGTGATATCTCATTGAAGTTTTTATTTGTATTTCCCTGATGATCAGTGATGTTTAGCATCTTTTCATCCTTTATGCTACTGACTAATCCCTTGATACACAAATGTTCATCTAATACATAAAATGAACAATGTGAATTTATGAAGGTGATACTAACAGAGAATGAACAAGAGGCAAAGAGAAAAGTGAAAGAAGGAGAGAAAGAAATGGAGAGAAAAGAAGAAAACACAACTCCAACAATGAAATGCCTGGAGAATAATTTGTATTTCAACAGACAGTCTCTCCATAGAACATTCTTTCATTGTGTATCTAATCACAGAGACTTTCAACAAAAATTCTGTTCTCACAGCTCCTGCCTTGTGGAATTCCAGGGTGAAGAAGTTACTTAAAACTCTCACTTGGTAAAGGCCTTGCAAGTATTCTCAGTTGCCAGTGTTCTTCGATGGACCTCCAGCTATTCCCACTGATCTGAATTACTCTCTTCCATAAATAACTATTCTTGTATCAAGTAAATAGGAAAGAGGCATTCCTTTTTTTATTATTATGTTATGTTAATCACCATACATTACATCATTAGTTTTTGATGTAGTGTTCCATGATTCATTGTTTGCGTATAACACCCAGTGCTCCATGTGGAAAGAGGCATTCCTAATAAGATAGTTGCACATAGATGATTAACTGAAAATCATGAAACTTTTCTATCTACTGAGCTATTGTCAGAAAAATAATATTCAGCTTATTCTTTAGGGAACTCTAAGTCTAAAGAATCTATTACTATTTGAAATATTTTGCAATGATATGAATGATATGCCTTTTTTGCATAAAGCAAACCACAACCAAGTTAGCAGTTATTATTTCTGAAATCCCAACAATTTTTGACTTTGTACTCTACTCCATGAAATTCATTTTTCCCTATATTCACATATTTACAGTAGGAGATAAACTATCATATGCCTTTTATCCTACTTTTAAACAAAGCTGTTATATAATATTTCAAAATAAAATGTAAACAATCTGATAATTTATAATACAAAGGCTCACTGAAGGGATTTGACATTTACTTAACATTATGCCCTTTAAGAAAGTTATAGTTACATAGTTTCCAGCATTGCATTTGTGATTAAAAAGGGATATGTGATTTTTTATGTAAAGACATCTATTCAAAACACAATATTAATTAGAGCATTGTCTTTTTTAAAATTTGAACTTTCCAAATAAATGATTTTATACTTGTGTTTACAGATATTTAGATTTCAGTCACTGTTAAATAACAATTGTTAAGAGCATGTGCTTCAAGTTCAGAGAAACCTGCTTCCAGTTTCAAATAAACCATTTGTTAACTGTGAGGCTTCTGTTAAATTACTTAACACTTCAACATTTCAGCTTCCTCACATTTAATAGTTGGGAGGATTAAGTGACATAAGGCATGCATGTAAAGTGCTTAGCCCACATTGCATAGCATATTACATATTCAATGATATTTGAAGGCACCGTTATTATTACTGTAAGTGTAAATTGCTGGCACATGATGAATATTGCTACAAATGCATTTTTTCTTCTACTAAAAGCAACAGAGGGTTCTTGGACAATTGAATCCCAACAGTTTTAAAGAAACTGAATTACAGAACCAATTTCAGTAATATATTCCAGATATATGTACATATAGCCTATAATATAGTAATATTTTCCAGATATACATATATATATATATATATATATATATATATATAGCCTGAAACTTTATTTCATGCTGTTGAACTATGATATGAAATCCCTTTCAGTATAAGAAACTAGCTTCACATTTCCTCTCTCTACCAAGTCAGTTTGAAATGAATCTTTGGTGAAACAAAATAAACACAAACTTTGAAGACATATGTGGAGAATATATATATTCTATAATTACAGCTTATATTGTTTTTCTTTCTCTTTTTAAAAATTGATGGATATTTGGAGATCCTGGCAAAGTAGCATTTGAAGAAAATTAAATCCAGAGAATGTTGAAGGTGTGAAAGCCTAAAATATTTACCCTAGTGTGAAAACCTTAAAGACTTTCTCTATCACCCATTTTTTTTTTCTTCAGAATATTTTCTGTAGCTGAGTAGTTATTTTAAGCATTCCTCTTTATTGGTTATGTCCTACAGTGAGTTACTGGGAAAACTGTTGTGCTTGATCAGGTTAGCTGACATTTTCTTCATTGAATTCTATCATTTTTTTCTAACGTACGGAAAAGATCTATTCCTTATCATTTATTGCTCTTAGGACACTAATAATACCCCATCAGTGATTTATGAGTTATAACTTCAAATATGTAGTCTAATTTCTACCAGGTACGACATCTGCATAAACAAAGCAGTCGAACTAGGAAAGTGTTATGACACTTTCCAAGCAAGCACTCACCAAAAAATTATTCAAATCTAACTTGAAAGTCAAATTCTTTCTTTTTCCCCACAGCCTCTCTCTTGCTCCCTCTCTCCAGCTATCTCTTTCTGTCTCTCAATCTGTATTTCTTTCTGTCTCTCTCTCTCTCTCTCTCACACACACACACATGCAAAAAAGCAGGACTGTCTTAAATATGTTGATGCAAATGATCGCATTCTGTAAAGTATTCAAAGCCTTCAATCTCATCCACTGTGGTTCTAATTATGTCCCTGAGACTGATAATAAAGTACTAGTATGACGCTAGATTTTCAGTTTACAAGTGTCAAAAAAATTTTCAAAGTCAAATGAACTATAAGGCAAATTCATGTTTAGATAAATAAAGAGAATGTTAACAGTCCATCATGCAGAAATGCAATTAATTGCGTTGCATGAGTAAAGAAGAAGGTCAAAGACAAGCTGTTTGCTTTAGTCAGCATTTTGAAAACGCTAAAAATTCCACACAACTTAAAATAACCCAGGCCTATTTCCTTATGATATTACTAAATTCACACTACCTATTGCACCATAATTTCTTATAATACACCGGCCAATATTGATAAGACTTTATCTGTTCATAAGAAAAATATATTTTCCAAAATCATTGGAATTACATAAGCTAGAAAATTGTAGAGCTTTTCTAAAAATATAGAATTATTGTTTTATCATTTCTTAAAAATTTCGATTTCTTTCCCTTAAATATTATTTTAAGCCTGATCACTTTGCCCTTAAATTCCTTTAAGTATATCATTCTGAAACTAATATATGTAGTATTCAATAAATAAGTGATATACATCGTTATCTGATTTTCTGGAAATGATTATCTGTTGTTGAACAATTCTACTTAATCTGTGAATAAATCTATTTATGTTTCACATCTCAAACAGAAAATTAGAAAATCAGTCCTTAATAAAAGCAAACATAGATGCATGTTTGACTTGGAATTGTACATTTTACGTATCTATACATTTGTTGATATATATTTCATATATATATCATAATACTTATATAATACTAATGTTTAATGTTATATTTACTGTACTTATTCACTTCCTCCAAGAAATTGAGATTTCCTGTGTATCACTTGCTAACCTATCTGGTTAACAATAACTTGAAGATAAGGGCTAAAACAGAAGGGATTAATGTGACATCCCGAGTTCATTTAAAGATATACACTATAATCTAGGCTAAAATTCTCACTGACCCATCATCTCCTTATACACATCAAGGAGCAGGCAAGAATATTTGGTACTTTAATGCTTATTTTTTGGATGCCCTCATCTTTATGATCAATAAACTTTAATATTTCTTGGAGACATGACTAAAACTTTACTTTTGGATATCCCAAATTGCCTAATTTATACATGGCAAGAAGAAGTTTAACTCCTATTAGAGATGTAAAGGATATCAGTAAAAGAGAAGTGAAGAACAAAGATTATTTTAAAAGATAAGCTATATAATGTCAAGATACACAAATAAAATCTGCATACAGACTAAGGAATATTGAATACTTCTAGGCAACTGTTAAGACTATGAATTCATTCTAAGTGCAATGTCTTTGGCTGAATGTCATATTTCTAACAATAGATGGGGAGCAGAAGAGACTTCTACAATGCTTCTGTGTTCTTGTATTATTTATTTATTCTTTTTCTTTTTAAATATTTAATACTGTGAAATATATCACATAAAAGAATGCTTAAATCACAGATATTGAAATCAATAGTTATGAAGCATATTTTTCTATACTAAGTCTCTATTTTTTCTTAAGAGATTATCATAAATAAAATTTTGCATAATTTATCATTACATAAGCATATTGATAAATAGACTGATGTATACTCATGTAAGCACTATGACTTTCTTGTAAGCACTATGACTTTCTTATTTTGTTATTTGAATACCCTTTTAAATAAGAAAGAATTTTTATATCCTAAAATAAAACCCAAACAATCATAAATCATTTTGACTTCCATGAATTTTAAAGAGAAAGAGACATATAAATTGCTATTGGGTAAGAACATATAATTTGAGAGCTTTTAATCAAGGACTTTTATAAATCATACAGAATAATATAGTACTTATAAATCTTAAAGGACAAAGTTTAGGTGACTAAATCTTACAAGATTATTTTTCAGTAATTTTAAAAATCATTTGAATCCATTAGACAATTATATAGAATTGTTTGCTTTTTCCTTTTTTATTAATAGTACATTTCTAAATCTAATCTTTTGTCTGAAAGGGTAAATCTCTGAGCCTTCTCGTAATGTTTATTTGATTTTTTTTATAATCTTGGTAGCACACCATACATTCAAGCTTTCATATTCTATAAGTTGCAGACTAAAACCAAATTATAGCCTTAAAGTAGCTGAAACATTAATAATGGCTGTGAGTTAAACTGAATTAAATTAATGTGAATTAAATGAAACTAAATTTACTTTTATAAGATACATACCATGAGTATGCATACTTTAGAAAACACAACTTTGAATAGTAGTAATCAAGGGAAATTGCATCAAAATATTATTCGAGTATCAATATAATATGCCTGCATTTTGAATACTGAAAAATCCACATTTTGGTACAAAAACTGTAAATGTATTTTCAAAACTTGTTTATTTGGGAAATACTATGTATTTAAAACATTGTATATAAAACATTATTTCATCAAGATGTGGCCTTCTTGGGGCGCCTGGGTGGCTCAGTTGGTTAAGCGACTGCCTTCGGCTCAGGTCATGATCCTGGAGTCCCGGGATCGAGTCCCACATCAGGCTCCCTGTTCAGCGGGGAGTCTGCTTCTCCCTCTGACCCTCTTCCCTCTCGTGCTCTCTATCTCTCAATCTCTCTCTCTCAAATAAATAAAAATAAAATCTTAAAAAAAAAAAAGATGTGGCCTTCTACCTAAAATCTCACTGAAATAGCCTAAAGAATATAAATATGGGGAAAAAAACCTACCAGAAGTTGGACACGATGGTTTTCATCGAACAATTCATAGTTTAATAGAAGAGTATGGACATTCAGCTTATAAGTAAGTTTTCTTGCTATCCTGAATTGAGTCATGTAAATTTTGGATGCTCAGGGCAGCAGGAGTAATGACTGACTTTGTGAAGGCTATCATACACTTGGAACGGTGTTTTCTCATAAATGATCACAAAAAGGGAATCCTTCCAATTATAGAAGGGGCAAGTAACATATGTATTTTGTCAAACCAATGGAAAACATACTTTTCACAACACTGGATTATAAAGGAGTGTAAAGTGAAGTGTCAAAAGTGAATTGTCAAGTATTTCCTTTTCTCTTCATCACCAACAATTCAAGATCTGACTTAAAACAGATAAAGCTGACAAGAAAGTAATATGAAGGACACAGGGGAATTTGTAGAGGGCCAAATTAAAACTTAGGAAGAGATTTAAGAAATTTAATAACCAGAATTCACAGGTGGAGCTTCTAAATAAAATTGTCTAAAATTCTTGAACTTCCTTGCAAATGACTACAATTCCCTTAAAATATACCTTACTTCAATCACCTACTTGGAACCATGACCTAACAAAATGAAGTTAAATAATATCATTATTTTACTAAGAAAAATTACATGTAATACATAAAATGTTGCTATACATATATACATTCATATACATGAATAATTGACTAGGGAAAGAGTGGAATAATAACCTACACAAATCTCTGACAAAACCCACCAATCTACCTACAATTCTAATTCAGGGAAGAGACTTACTGCACTAAAGAAGAAAACAAGACTTAGTTGATATTCTGGTGTGCCACCAAGATAGATCACCTTAATGACCAAAGAATTTATTTTCCAAAGTTCTGAGAAGTTTGACCGCTTATGGCTTGCAACTACATCTTTTTTCTGGGAGTTACTGTCTACCACAGGAGCTGCTTCCCCTAAGACCATGGCCAATATCCAGGGCCGGCTAATATCCAGGGCCACCCTATATCCAGTGCCTTACTGATGAGCAGCTATAATAGTAGCCCTATCCACTTTCTCCAATTCAGGATATTTTTTTAAACACTATCTTAGCTTAAAAGCACCATTTAGGGAAGCATCTACCTAAATTATTGGGAATGCGACTGCTGGATCATATGATGTTTCTATGTTTAACTTGGTAAGAAATTACCAAACTGCCTTCCAATGTGGCTGTCCCAATGTACATTCTTACATACAATAAACAAGAGTTCCTGCTGTTATACACCCTCACCAACATTCGATATTTTCAGTGCTTAGGGTTTTACTCATTCCTGTTGTTATACACCCTCACCAACATTCGATATTTTCAGTGCTTAGGGTTTTAGTCATTCTAATAGGTAAGTAGTGGGAGTTTCTTAATTTTCTTTTTAGCATTTCCTTAAGGAAAATTATGTTGACCAACTTTCTGTGTCCCTTTTCCATACTGATTCTTAAATTTTTTCTTCAATGAAGGGCCTGTTCAGACTTTTTGTTTTGTTTTTTGTTTGGGCTGATTTTTTAAAAGATCTATTTCTATACTTTGGTACTACTTATTTTTATTTCTTTGTGTTTTAGGGAAAAAAAGGAGAAGGGATTAGAAGAGTAAAGATAGAACAAAAAGTAAATACTATATTCTACTTTTAAAAATGTCTTAAATACCTCAAATAAATAAACACTTCCAAAATTCCCTAATACTTTATAGTAGAAGTTCTTAAAATGTATATCTAAAAAGATATAGTTATTATTTGTCAAATGTTATCTATCTTTAAAATGCCAAATAATATAAAATTGCCAAATTGCAGTAAGCAATAGATGGCAAAAGCAGACAAAATACTTCATTTTTTCTCTCATTTTTCATATTTGCCTAGTTTTTTCTTTCTTCTGAAAACATCCTGCTATTAGTATTCTCATTTTATTTTTTTCTGCATCTATCATGTATCTAAGGTAGAACAGCAATTATTCTTTCTCTCAGTACTAAGAAAACTGAATTTGTAAAAAAATTTGTTAGCATCCTAAATCAGGCCTTCTTCCATTTTCTACTATAATCCTAACTACCCCATTTTAGTATGTCCTACTACCCCAACTCCCTTCTTCAGTCTAGCTACCACTACATTTCAGACTATTGTGATAACAGCACATAACATGAAATCTATCCAGTATTGCTAATGATAAGCACAATATTATACAGAAATTCTAGAACTTTTATTCTTTAATGACTGAAATTTTATACTCACTGAACAGCAACTCCCATTTATCCTCCCCCCAGCTACTGGCAACCAACATTCAATTTTCTGCTTCAATGATTTTGAGTATCTTAGATTAACTCATATAAGTGGAATTATGCATATTCACACTTTTGTGACTGGCTTATTCACTTAGCAGAATGTCCTAAAAATTCACCCATGTTGTAGCATATAATAGGATTTTGTTATGGCTGAATCATATTCCATTATATGTATAGTCCACATTTTCTTTTTCTAATCATCTGTCAATAGAAATCTGAGTTGTTTCTACTTCTTGGCTATTGTGAATAATGGTGCAATGAACATGGGAAAGCAAATATCTCTTCAAGATCATGACTTCAGTTCTTTTGGATAAATACCCAGAAGTAGGGTTGATAGATCACATGATAGTTCTAATTCCAATTTTTTGAGGATACTCCAGACTATTTTCCACAGTGGTTATACCAGTTTACATTCCCACCAACAATGTACAGGGTTCTAATTTTTCCACATGGTTGCCAACACTTATTTTATTTTTTATTTGTTTGTTTAATAATGGCAATCTCATCAGGTAAAGGTGATATCTAGTGGTGCTTTTGATTTGCATTTCTCTGATGACTAGTGAAGCTGAACATCTTTTTATATACTTGTTAGCCATTTGTATGTGTTCTTTGGAGAAATGTCTTTATTCAAGCCATTTTACCATTTTTAATTAGGTCTTTTGTTTACTTTGCTATTGAATTATGTGAGTTCTCTATATAAACTGTGTATTAACTTTTTATCACAGATATGGTTTGAAATATTTTCTCCCATTTAATTCTGTTGATTTTTCCATTTTGCTTTTTATTCTGTTGATTTTTCCTTTGCCACACAGAAGCTCTCTGTTTGATATAGTCTGACTTATCTATTTATGCTTTTGTTGCCTGTGCTTCTGATGTCATACCCAAGAAATCAGTGCCAAGACCAATGTCATGAAGATTCTCCTCTTAATGTCTTTATTTTGACTTGATAACTCTGTATGGTATAAAATGAGTGTCCAGTTTCATTCTATTGCATGTGTTTGCAGTTTTCCCAGAATCATTGTTGAAGAGACTCTTTTCCCCACTGTATGCTCCCTATAGTGGCAATCTTGTCAAAAATCATTCGAAGACCACATATGTGTGAAATTATTTCTGAGTGCTCTATTTTGTCCCACTGGTCTACACATCTGTAATTGTTCAATACCATATTGTTTTAATTACTGAAGCTCTGTTGTATGTTTTAAAATCAGGAAGTGTGTGTCCTCTAGCTTTGTTCTTGTTTGTCAAGATTGTTTTGGCTATTTGGGGTCCTTTTTAGTTCCATATGAATTTTATGATTATTTTTTCCTTTTTGTGAAAAATGCCATTGAAATCATGATAATAATTACATTTGAATCTGTACACTGTTTTGGGTAATATAGACATTTTAACAATAGTAAGTCTTCCAATTCATGAATACAAGATACCTTTCCATTTATTTGTGTCTTTTAAAAATTCTTTTCAGCATATTTTGTAGCTTTCAGTGTGCATACCTTTTGCCTCCTTGGTTAAGTTTATTCCTAAATATTTTATTCTTTTTGATGCTATCATAAATGGGAATGCTTCCTTCCTTCCTTTTTCTTTCTTCTTTCTTTCTTTCTTTCTCTTTCTTTCTTTCTTTCTTTCTTTCTTTCTTTCTTTCTTTCTTTCTTTTTCTTTCTTTCTTTCTTTCTTTCTTTCTTTCTTTCTTTCTTTCTTTCTCTCTCTCTCTCTTCTTTCTTCCTTCTTTCTTTCTTCCTTTCTTTCTTTCTTTCTTTCTCTTTTTTTTTTTTGGAAACTTGTTCAACAGTTATGAGTTGGTCCCTTGGTTTTCAAACTCAAGTGTCTCACTGTCAAATGAAGGCAGCAGTGTTGCAGGAATAGTCATAATCTCAGAATTGTCAATTACTAAAATCTTACAAATCATTTCCAAAAAAGGTAAAAGTTCTTCCAATATTTTTGTTGTCATTATTGTTAAAAAGGAATCTTTTATCTCCCTCACACAGAATAATTTGGCTTGTCCTTCTTCCTGGCTACATCATGGTAGGGGTCTCTGAAGATACCGTGTCCAGGAGTTGCCAGTGACATTCCATCAGTGCATCCTACAGCTCTTTTCTTTGCTCCATGAACTCCTCGTTGGCTTCAATCACATCTATCTGTGGCATGGGGTCTTCCAATGTGTTATCCCTAACTTCTTCATATCTCTACATAGTGCTCTGGGTATAACCATGCAGGGGATGGCTGAAGCTGTAGCTGCCTGTGTTCTGGTCTCACTGGGCATAGTAGTTCTGGTACTACTGGTAATAGTGGTTGTAGCTGTAATTGTACATCTAACTTGACTATACTCCACTGACAGCGTTCAGCTTGCTTTGAGGATTGCCACATTCAGCTGCACTGGTTTAGGCCCCAGGCTGACTGCTCCTTGGCAGTCAGTCAGGGCTCACTTCTGTTCAGTTCATCTGTGATTTTCACAAAACCATAGTCATTAGACACACCTGTTTAGTCCAAAATCACCTTGCTTCCCTAATAGGAAGGGTAGACTTTGACGAAGAATTCATACAGCATGTCGTCATCCACATCGGGGGTCAGGTCCCCCACAAAGAGGAAATACTCAGGGCTGTTATCTGGTTGTTTCCCAGAAGTGGCATAATTCAGTTTAAAACGTTTTGCCTTGGCCAAAGCATCTTCTTTTCTCTAAGCCACAACTTTTTCTCCTGTATAAAATGAAGGGTTGCACAGATGACCACTAAGGGCACTGCCAGCTCCATGGTTCTATGAGCCCAGGTGTGTCAGGTTGGTGCAGCTATAACCTAAGTAAAAGTGTGGGTCCTGGAAGGGGTTTCCCATTAATTTTGTGCAAACACCTCTTGGCTATGGCCAAATCTCCAAATTCTACAAAACAGTAGCCAGCTGAGATTCTAGTGAGGTGGTTTTGGATAATTTTGACGCTCATCACAGTGTCCTCCATGGTGGCAGAGGCTCTGGAGATGAAATTCTCATTCATGCAGGGTTCCAGCTCATTCATGCACAGGATGGCCACCATGCTTGGAGCCTGAGTGGGATTTTGCAGGCTGAGAAGGCCTGCATGGGCTTCAGACTGTGAGGCAAGAAATGGGATTGTTTTCTTAATTTATTTTGTTAGATAATTCATTATGTAGAAGTATGCAAATTATTTCTGTATCATGATTTTTATATCATTTGACTTTCCTGAATAGATTTATTAGTTCAAACAGTTCCTTTTGTGGACGCTTTGTAGTTTTCTTTTTCTTTTTTTTTTTAAAGATTTTATTTATTTATTTGACAGAGAGAGAGAGAGAGACAGCGAGGGAGGGAACACAAGAAGGGGGAGCAGGAGAGGGAGAAGCAGGCTTCCCATGGAGCAGGGAGCCCGATGCAGGGCTCGATCCCAGGACCCTGAGATCATGACCTGAGCCAAAGGCAGACGCTTAATGACTGAGCCACCCAGGCACCCCTGTAGTTTTCTATATATTAGTTAATGACATCTGTGAACAGAGATCATTCTGTTCTTCCTTTCTGATTTGGATGCCTTTTATTTTCCTAGCCTAACTGCTCTGGCTAGGATTTCCAGTGCTACATGTTTTGTTTTATTTTAGTTTAGTTTTTTAAATTTCCATTTTATTTTTCACCATGACAAGTATACTCTTCAATCCCCATATGCCTTAGCTATTCTATCCTCCCACCCACCTACCCTCTGGTAACCATCAGTTTGTTCTCTATAGTTGAGAGTCTATTTCTTGGTTTGCCTTTCTTTTCTTTTCCTTTACTCTTCTGTTTTGTTTCGTAAATACTGCATACCAGTGAGAGAATATGGTGTTTGTCTTTCGCTGACTGACCTTATTTACCTAAGCATTATACTCTCTATTTCTATCCATGTTGCTGTAAATGCCAAGATTTCATTCATTTTATGGCTGAATTATATTCCTACACACACACACACACACACACACACACACACACACACACACATCCCACCATTTAGCGATTCATCAATAGATGGACACAGGCTGCTTTCATAGTTTGGCTATTGTAAATAATGCTGCAATCAACATAGGGGTGCATGTATCCCTTTAAAATAGTGTTTTTATATTTTTTGGGTAAATGCCCATTAGTGTCATTCCTGGTTCAAAGGGTAGTTCTATTTTTAATTTTTTGAGGTACTTCCATACTCTTTTCCACAATGGCTGTACCAATTTGCATTCCCACCAACAGTGCATGAGAGTCCCTTTTTCTCCACATTCTTGCCAACATTTATTGTTTATGTTTTTTATTTTAGCCATTCTGATAGGTGTGAGGTGATATCTCATTGAGGTTTTGATTTGCATTTCCCTGATGATGTGTGATGTTGAGTATCTTTTCATGTGTCTGTTGGTCACCTCGATATCTTCTTTGGAGAAATGTCTGTTTGTGCCTTCTGCCCAACTTTTAATTGGATTATTGGTTTTTTGGGTATTGAGTTGTATCAGTTCCTTGTATACCATGGATACTAACCCTTTATCAGATTTGTCATTCGCAAATAACTTTTCCCATTCCGTAGGTCGCCTTTTAGTTTTGTTGATTGTTTCCTTTGCTGTGCAGAATTTTTTTTTTATTTTCATGTAGTCCCAATAGCTTATTTTTGCTTTTGTTTCCCTTGCATTGGGGGACATATCTAGAAAAATGTTGCTATGGCCAATGTCAGAGAGATTACTGCCTATGCTCTCTTCTAGGATTTTTATGGTTTCAGGTCTCATATTTAAGTCTTTAATCCAGGTTGAGTTTTTTTTATGTATGGTAAAAGAAAGTGGTCCAGTGTCATTCTTTTGCATGCAGCTGCCAGTTTTCCCAGCACCATTTGTTGAAGAGAATTTTCCCCACTGCATATTCATTCTTCTTTTGTGAAAGATTAATTGACCATATAATTGTCAGTTTATTTCAAGATTTTCTCTTTTATTTTATTGATATATATGTCTATTTTTATGTCAGTACCATATTGTTTTAATTAATGTGTCTTTATAACTTGAAATCTGGAATTATGATACCTCCAGTTTTGCTTTCTTTTTCAACATTAGTTTTACTACTCAAGGTCTATTGTGGTTCCCTACAAATTTTAGGATTATTTGTTCTGGTTCTGTGATATCATTTTATATCATTTGACTTTACTGAATAGATTTATTTTGGTAGGAATTGCATTAAATCTGTAGATTGCTTTAGGTAATATAGATATTGTAACAATATCTGTTCTTCCAACCTATGAGTATGGAATGTCTTTCCATTTGTGTTGTCTCGAATTTCTGTCATCAGTGTTTTATAGTTTTCGGAGCACAGGTCTTTTACCTTTTTGGTTAAGCTTATTCCTAGATATTTTATTGTTTTGGTGCAATTGTAAATGGGATTGTTTTCTTAATTTCACTTTCTCTTCCTTATTAATAGTGTATAGGAATGCAACAGATTTCTGTATATTGATTTTTTATCCTTTGACTTTATTGAAATCATTTATTAGTTTTAGTAGCTTTTTTGGTGGAATCTTTAGTGTTTTCTATTAATAGTATCATGTCATCTGTAAATAGTGATAGTTTTACCAATTTGGATGTCTTTTATTTCTTTGGTTGTCTGATTGCTGTGGCTAGGACTTCCAGTACTATGTTGAATAAAAGTGGTGAGAGTGGACATCCTTGTCTTGTTCCTGACCTTAGGGGAAAAGCTCTCCATTTTTTACCATTGAGTATGATGGCTGTGGCTTTTTGATATATGGCCTTTATTATATTGAGATATGTTCCCTTTAGACCTACTTTGTGAGGAATTTTCATGAATGGATGTTGTACTTTGTCAAATGCTTCTTCTACATCTGTTGAAATGGTCATATGGTTTTTATCCTTTCTCTTCTTGATGTGATGTATCACAATGATTGTTGGGCGAATATTAAACCATGCTTACATCCTGGGAATAAAACCCATTTGGCTGCGGTGTATGATTTTATTAATATATTGTTGGATTCAGTTTGCTAATATTTTCTTGAGGACTTTTGAATTTATATTCATTAGAGACATTGGCCTGTAGTTCTCTTTTTTTGTAGTATCTTTAACCTGGTTTTGGTATCAGGGCAATACTGGTCACATAAAATGAATTTTCAAGTTTTCCTTCCTCTTATAATTTTTGGGATCATTTAAGAATAATTAATTCTTCTTTAATTATTTGGTAGAATTTGCCTATGAAGCCATCTGATACTGGACTTTTGTTCATTGGTAGTTTTTGATTACCAATTCAGGTTCATTGCTGGTGATTGGTCTTTTCAAATGTTCTATTTTTCCTTCTTTAGTTTTTGTAGTTATATTTTTATAGGAATTTATCCATTTCTTCTAAGCTGTCCAATTTGTTGGCATATAGGTTTTCATAATATTCCGTTAAAATTATTTGTATTTCCCCTGTGTGGTGTTGGTTGTTATTTCTTCTCCTTCATTAGTAATTTTGTTTATTTGGGTTCTCTCTTTCTCTTTTAATGAGTCTTGCTAGAGGTTTATCAATTTTGTTGATAGGGCACTTGGGTGACTCAGTAAGTTAAGCGTCTGCCTTCAGCTCAGGTCATGATCTCAGGGTCCTGGGATTGAATCCCGCATAGGGCTCCTTGCTTGGTGGGGAGCCTGCTTCTCCCTCTGCCTGCTGCTCTCCCTGCTCATTCTCTCTCTCTCTCTGACAAATAAAAAATCTTAAAAAAAACTTTTTGAATTTTTCAAAGAATCAGATCCTGATGTCATATGTCATCTATTCTGGAAACTGTTCTGTGTGCACTTGAAAAGAATGCGTATTCTGCTGTTTTAGGATGAAATGTTCTGAATATATCTGTTAAATCCATGTGGTCCAATGTGCCATTCTAAGCCATGATTTCCTTATTTTTCTGTTTGGATGATCTGTTCATTGATGTAAGTGGGGTGTTAAGGTCATCTACTATTATTGTATTATTATCAATAATTTCTTTTATGTTTGTTATTAACTTTTTATGTATTTGGGTGTTCCCATATTGGGTGCATACATATTTACAATTGTTATAACTCCTTATTGGATTTTCCCCTTTATTATTATATAGTGTCCTTCTTTGTCTCTTGTTACAGTCTTTGTTTTAAAGTCTATTTTGTCCAATATAACTATTGCTACCCCAGCTTTCTTTTGGCATACATTTGCATGATAAATGTTTCCCCATCACCTCACTTTTAATCTGCATGAGTCTTTTGGTCTGAAATGAGTCTCTTGCAGAATGTAAATGGGTCTTGTTTTTGTTTTTGTTTTTTATCCACTCTGTCACCCTATGTCTTTTGATTGGAGCATGTAGTCCATTTACATTCAAAGTAATTATGATAGATATGTATTTATTCCCATTTTATTATTTGTTTTGTGGTTTCTTCTATAGATTTTCTCTGATCCTTTCTTCTCTTGCTCTCTTTAATGGTTTGTTGGCTTTCTTCAGTGATATACTTGGATTCCTTTCTCTTTATGCTTTGCATATCTGTTACTGGTTTTTGATTTGTGGTTACCATTAGGTTTGTACATAATGTCTTCTGCATATAGGAGTCTATATTAAGTTGATGGTGGCTTAAGTTTAAACCCATTCTTTACTCCTCTCCCTCCCACATTTTAGATGTATAGTGTCATATTTTACATCCTTTTATTATATGAATCCCTTGATTCATTTTTACAGAAATATTTATTTTACTGCTTTTGTGTTTTTTTACTTTTTATACTCTTACTTATGGTCTTCCTTTCCACTAAGGTTCCCTCTAAAATTTCTTGTAGGTCTGGTTTGGTGATCATGAACTCTTTTAGTTTTTGTTTGTCTGAGAAACTATTTATCTCTCCTTCTATTCTGAATGATAGCCTTGCTGGGTGGAACATTATTGCCTGCAGATTTTTCCCTTTCAGCACTTTGAATATATCATGCCACATTTTTCTGGCCTGCAAAATTTCTGCTGAAAAATCTGCTGATAGCCTTATGGGACTTCCCTTGTATATAACTGTCTTCTTTTGCTGCTTTTAATTTTTTTCTTTATTATTGTTTTTTGCCATTTTAATTATTATGTGTTGCAGTGTGGACTTCCTTGGGTTGAATTTCCAGGGGCAGGGAGGTGGGAATCTCTGTGTCCCCTAGATATGTATCTCTGTTTCTTTTCTCAAATTGGGGAAGCTTTCACTATTATTTTTTTCAAATAAATTTTCTGGCCCTTCACCTTTCTCTTCTTCTTCTGAGATCCCTATAATGTGAATATTATTACCCATGACAGAGTCATTTAGTTCCCTAAGACTATTCTCAATTTGCTTAATTTTCTTTCTTCTCCTTTGGTCATTACTCTGTCTTTCACGTTGTTAATTTGTCCTTCTGCTTTATCTAGCCTGCTATTTATTCCATCAAGTGAATTTTTAATTTAATTTATTGTGTTATTGATCTCTGATTGGTTCTTTTCATCTCTGTGTTAGGGGTCTCACTGATGTCCTCCACTCTTTTCTCTAGTCCAGTATCTTTTTTATCATTTCTTTAAATTCTCTATTAAGCATATTACTTATGTCCATTTCACTTGGTCTCTTGCTGTGGTTTGGGCCTGTTCTTTCATTTGGAAGATGTTTCTGTCTCTTCATTTTGTCTGACTTTGTCTGTCTCTCTGTGTTATGAAAGTCAGCTACTTTTTTGGTCTTAACAGTAAGTCATATGAAGAAGAGGTCCTGTAATGCCCTGCAGTGTGCTGTCCCCTGTTGCCCAAGACCTGGCACTTCTGGGAGTGTCTCCCATGTGTGGTGTGGTGTAGTGTGTACTCTTCTTTAGAGTGTTGGCCTCTTTTTCCTTCAGTCCAGTTGTCTGCTGAGTTTCTTTGCATATTGTGGATAGCAAGGTGTTCAGTGGTCTGCTTGCAAAGAGAGACCTACACCTACCACTTTCAGAACTGTGGTCCCACAAAATGCGTGGATCAGGAGATGTGGTGTTGGCAGGGTTTGTGCTGGGCTTCTGGAGGAGGGGCCTGCAGTGCTAGGACTCAGGTACCTGTGACTAGGAAGGGTGGATTCACCAAAGCATAGGGGTGCTGGGCTTGGTGCAAGCAATTTAAGTAAGGAGTATGGGCCCCATTTTAGTTCCAAGTGGCTGCAGGGTGGGGGAAGGAAATGGCACTGGCTAGCTCCTTTGTTCCTGGAGGGGTTTCCCCTGATCCCCATTTCTCTATGCTATGCTCTGAGGTGAGCAAGTCACTCTCCTTCCCATCTGCCCCCAGTGTTTTTCAAACTGCTGGTTCTATGCTGTATCTACATGGGCTGTTTGTTGTCTGTCTCTTAAAGAGCAGGAACTTCACTTCCTAATGCTCTCAGGGCTCTCGCAGAGACCAACTCACTGATTTCTAAAAATCCCAGGCTCTAAAGCCTGCTGGTTTTAAGAACTCATAAAATCCAGCCACTCCCACCTTCCAAGGCAAATATTACAGAGATTCATCCTCCCCGTTCATGGACTCTCTGGTGTGAAAGTCTTTTTTCTGCCCTTCTCCACACCTCTGGTTCCTTCCCCACTGTGGATAGCCACTGTCTGTTTTCCTCACAGACAGCGTTTTTGCCCTTCTACCTTCTTCAATGTGGCCTCTTCCTTGCCTTTCATTGTGGAGTTTGTTCTGCCAATCTTCAAGTTATTTCCTGGGTTATTTATGCTGATATAGTTATTATCTAGTTGTATCCATGGGATGAGGGAACTTAGGGTCTTCCTACTCCACCATCTTCCTAGTTGACCTCTTCCAGTGCTATGTTTAATGAAAGTGGTAGAAGTGGGCATTCTCACCTCACTTCTGTTATCTGAGGAAAAGCTCTCAGTTTTTGTGGGCTTGTTATATGAAGCCTTTATAGGTTAAGATCATTTCCTTTTATTCTAGTTTGTTGAGTACTTTTATTATGAAAGAGTCTTGAATTTTGTCAAAGGCTTTGTTTGAATCTGTGAGGAGATCATGAGATTTTTATCTTTTGGATACTGATGTGGTATATCATATTAATTGATTTTGGTATGTTGAATCATTCTTGTATCCCAGGTATAAATCCCACTTAGTCAAGGTGCATGATCCTTTTAATGTGCTATTGAATTCCGTTTGCTAGCATTTTGCTAATAATTTTGCATGTATGTTTAGCAGGGACACTGCCTTGTAGTTTTCTTTTCTTATAATGTCTTTGGCTGGTTCTTAATCAGTGTTATTTCTGGCTTTATAAAATGAGAACAGAAAGAACAGAAATGTTCCCCTTTCTTAATTTTCTGGAAGCATTTGATGCTTCCACTGATGCTAATTCCTCTTTAAATGTTTGGTAGAATTCACTAGTGAAGCCATCTGCCCTTGGGCTCTTTGTTGGGGGATTTTGGATTACTGATTCAATCTCCTTACTAGTTCCAGAAACTTACTAGTTCTTTTTTATATTTTCTATCTCTTTGCTGAAATTCTCATTTCATTTATTCATTGGTTTCACAGGCTTGTTGAGTATCTTTGTGATGGTTATTTTGAATTCTTTTTTCAGATAACAAATATATATATATATATATTTAAAGATTTTACTTATTTATTTGACAGAAAGAGTCACAGCAAGAGAGGGAACACAAGCAGGGGGAATGGGAGAGGGAGAAGCAGGCTTCCCACAGAGCAAGGAGTCCGATGCGGGGCTCGATCCCAGGACCCTGGGATCATGACCTGAGCCGAAGGCAGACGCTTAATGACTGAGCCACCCAAGGCATCCCTATATCTATTTTTTAAAGATTGGTTTCTGGAAATTTATATTGTACCTTTGACAGGGCCATTTCACCCCCCCCTTTTTTTTTTCACATGCCTTATAACTTTTGTTGGTATCTATGTATTTGAAAAAATAGCCACTGCCTTGGTACAAGGAAAGACCTTCACTAGTAAGCTTACCTAGGGATTCTGGGGGGCCTCTCAAACTGTGGATATCTCTCCTCTGGACTTATGCATGTAGATTCTTGATTAGAAAGATTGGCTGGCTTCTTTCTTTCTTTCTTTCTTTCTTTCTTTCTTTCTTTCTTTCTTTCTTCTCTTTCTCTCTCTCTCTCTTTTTTTTTTTTCCAGGAGCCTGTAATCTCTTGCTCCCTCTAATGTTTGTCTAATGTACTATGGATACTCTGAAGCAGCAGCACACTACCCAGATCATTTTTGTTCTCAGTAGCTCCCAAGCATCTAGATTACACTGAATCCCCTCAATGCCAAAGTCAGGCTAGCCAAAAACTAGTACCTTAGGCAATCTCCTGAAAAGCTAGAACATTGGATATATGTTCCATTCTTCTCTTTCCCTCTGGGAGGAGAGGCCCTCAAGCTTTATCTGCTTATATGCTCAACTGCAGGTTTGCTGGAGGAGTAATATGCTGCTCAGCTTTTCTTTCCTTCTCAATGATCCCCAGGCATTTAGAGTATGCTAGGTCCCATCCACACTCTCCAACAGGTGAAACAGAAAACAGTCCCTCAGGCAGCTCCCCGAAACGTCAGAATATTGTATGGTCTAGCATTCTCTTTTCCACCCCAAAGTTAGACTGGGAGGTAGAAGTTTCTTCCTGATCACATGGCACTATGATGTGTGGGAGGGACTATGGTGAGAAGGTGCCATGAATTTTCTTACTAGCTCAATGAAACTGGTTTTGCACTTACCTGAATTATTGGAGCACCTTAATTAGTTTCTGAATTATTTTTTTCACAAAAAGAACTAGTCTGTGTTTTGTTTCCATGGGAGGAAAGAGGGTCTGAGACTTCCTATTTGCCATCTTGGTAATGTCCCAGATTAATATTTAAAAAAAAAAAATCATGTATTCATGTCTTTCTTGGTAGACTACATAAATCATTCTCTAATTCTTAATTATAAAGTTTAGTAAATTTTATAAATTAATTATATAAAATTTAATAATCTGATATAACATTTAAAATTTAATATTAATTTATATCAATTTATTAATAATCTGGCATTCCACTTTCCCCAAAGCTTCATATCATATAATTGTTCAGATATAATCCTCATACTGCCCTTCAAAAACAATAAATCAAACACAACCTAAGCAAACAGATTTTACTAAATGTTTCCTTTAACATGCTTATTTTAATCTCCACAGTTTTGCACTTTGTTCCTTCTTGTATAAATCTCCTTTCATACATTAGTCCAACATATTTTTCTATCCATTTGATCTCGTGTTATCTTTAGGATATTTTCATCAATGTACAAAACTACAGTACTCCCTCCTCAGCTAATCATTTTTAGGATACAATGTACCTAACAGTGGTTTTCAAGTTGTTTTACTCATTAATTCTAAATAACTTTTTGGAAAAATCTATATTCCTCCTTCACACAATTTCATGATGACAGCAAAATATAAAAACATAAAATAAAATTAGCATATATTTAAATTTTCTTATATTTTTAAATAAAATATATTACTGATGTTTTTAAAATGTGGTTACTGAATAGTTGAAGGTATTTTGTGTTATGTTAAATTATTAGTAAAAATAAAAATGCATGTGGAGTAGTGACCATAGAGTCAGCTACATAAACTTTTTTTTAGAATCCTCAGTATAATGTGAAAAACCCAACTGTGTTGCCATTATTAGTGGTTTTGTCATATTATCTTCTAAATTCAAAGTCTTTTAGTCTCAGTTATAACTGATCACCTGAAAGGCATTTTAAGTCATAGGATATAGTAGTCATATGGGTCTCTAACTACACAGACATCTCTTAGATAATAACTCCAGGCATAAACAGATCAAATTGATTCATAAGTTACATAGAGGACAATCTTATGACCCAAAATGTTAAATATTGAGAAAGTGCAGAGGGCACCCCGAAACTATATTTTATCAATAAAATTGTTGTAAAGATATAAAAACAGGGGAGTTTGATATGAAGCAATTTAAATGCAATATATTAGGGCATAATTTAACTGGATATATGTTTGGAAGACAAGATATATATAACAAGTGAAGATGAGGCTCCATATTTTTAGATGCACAACACATGGGACTTTGGTTACCTTGCCAATTAAAGCATGTGAAGCCTACACTGTTACCTAAATGATTAGGAACATCTTTTAGTATATAGCAAGAGACATGAAATGTAAAGGAATTATTCCTCTGTTTTAGAATAACAAATGTCAAAATAGGTCATATGTTTTCAAAATTACACAAAATATTGCTGTGATATAAGGTATATAAGCCAAGGTAAAATACAAATACATGTGGAGTAGTGACCATAGAACCAGATACAGAGTAGGTGCTCAATCATTTAAACTCTAACACTTTAGATCATAATAACTCTAATCAAATAGCTAATCTGGAAAAGCTGGCATAGGCTTATGTATCCCTGCCATCATTCACCTTCCTATAACCAAGTACGTCTATAAACCATGGAAACAATGCAAGAGGCAGCCAAAGGAGTATTCTGAAAAGTAGTAGGAGAAAGAAAGATTGGTCAGGAACCCAGGACTGGAGGAAAAATATTCAGGCAAGGCCTCTTATAACCTATCATTCAAAAGTTGAAGGGTCAATATCTCTTGAGTCCTAACCTTGCAACAGAAGTTGGCTAATTCCACCATAAGGTTGAATTAGATGTTCTTGCAAGCCCAGGGGTACCACCAAGAAACATCAGCTAAGAAGCCAAGCTGACAAAAAGCAGCCACAGTTCAAATTCAGCAATGTATGTAGATTTAACATAAAAGAATAAAAATGATATTCCATGAAAACATTAATTGCAAAGGGAAAACATGAGTGATTATATTAATACCAGATAAAGTAGGCTTTAGAGCAAAGAAAATTACTATAAGCAAAAAGGGACATTACACAATAACAAAAGGATCAATGTACCAGGAACACATAATAATCTGAAATAAGAAAA
Source organism: Eumetopias jubatus (assembly GCF_037043125.1). NCBI lineage: Eukaryota > Metazoa > Chordata > Mammalia > Carnivora > Otariidae > Eumetopias > Eumetopias jubatus. The sequence goes on along the minus strand of NW_028274809.1, from coordinate 156,768,435 downwards.
TAGCAAACAACAGAGCCTCAAAATATATGAAGCAAAACTGTCAAAGTTGAAAGAAGCAATACATAAATCCACAATTATAGTGCAGGCTTACAACTTCTACTCTCAGCAGCTGATATAATTCTGAGACAAAAAAATCAGCAAAAATATAGAAAATCTGAACAATATTATCAACCATGAACATGATTTAACTGACATATATAGAACACTCTACCCAAGAGTAGAATACATTTTCCAAAAGAATGTTAAAATACTCCATATCCTTAGAAATAATATAAACCTCAACAAATTTTAAAGAAATAGAATAGTACATTTTTATCCTTTATGGAACCAACTAGAAATCAACAAAAGAAAGACATCAGTAAAATCTCTAATATTTGGCAATTAAAAACAATACTTCTAAATAATCTATCAATCAAAGATGAAGTTTGAAAGGAAACAAAACATTCATAAAATTAAATAGTGGAAATGTAATATGTCAAAAATATATGTGATATGATTTAAAGCAACGCTGAGGAATATTTATATTAAATTCTTACATTAAAAAAGAGGAGAGTTCTCAAATCAATAATTAAACTTCCAACTTCAACAAACAATAAAAGGAAGAACAAAAAAACAGCAAAACAAGTAAAACGAAAGAAAAAGGATAAGATTTTAAAAATCAATGGAATCATAAACATAAAAATAATAAGGGAAAATCAATAAAACAAAATACTGATTTTGAAAAAAGTCAACCTCAGAAGTTAATAGTTTCTTTCTATAACATTTTGAAATGAAATTATAGAGATGGAGACCACAGTAGTTGTTCACAGGATTAAGGAAGAAGGAGGGAGGTGGATATGACTATAAGAGGGTATCTTATGAGATCCTTGTGATAGAGCTGTTGTGTATGTTTACTACAGTGATAGGTTCATGAATGTACACATGTGATAAAACTATGTAGAAATATATGCATACATACAAACACACACACAAAACAACTGAGTTGATGTAAAACCTGTGATATGTGAATAAGGTTGGTAGACAATATCAATATTAATTTCCAGAACCACAGTTATGTAAGATGTTACTATTGGAAGTAACTGGGTGAAAGTTACATAAAATATCTACTATTTTTTACAGCTTCATGTGAATTTACAATTATCTCAAAACAAAAAGTTTTTAAAAAGCACCATAAGCGAAACTAAAATACAAGTGAAAATGAATAAAACAACAAAATCAGCACAATATTTTCATCAAAATGAGCAAAAAATATTGGCACACAGTTTCCAGATTAAAAAAATCCTACAGATCAATAAAAACAAAATAAATCAATAGTGAAAATGGTAAAGTATATGATTAGATAATTCATGGAAGAGGAAATGGATAATAAATACATAAAAAAGTCAACCACACACTCATAAAATAATCACCAGTTTCAACTCTTTGCCACCATCAAAAGGGATAAAAAGAGAGCCTTAAATATGACAGAGGAAGCCCTATGACTGCTATATGACCAGTGCCTGGAACAATGACTGGCATATTGTACAGACTATATAGGTGTTCATTAAATAAATAAATTCTCTATCAGTAGTAATCAAAATTAAGTTGACACAGGCTAGCAAAAGTTTAAGTGACAATATCAACTGTTGGTGAGTATGTTACATAAGGGGTACACACTGTAAGAAAATACATATATTAGAGCAAATTTAAATCTGGTAATATTCATACATCTGGATTCAGCATTCCAATTTCTTGTTTTGATCCTAAATAAAAACTAGAACATATATACAAAGGGACAAAAAGAAGGAATTTTTATATGCTTTTGTTTGTAGAGAAACATAGTTAAAAGTGACTAGAATACCCACTAAAAGGGAAAGGTCAAATATAAACCTATTCAATAAATAAGAACTATTATAGCAATATCCATATATTTATATATTTATTTAACAATTACTTAAATGGTATCTAATATTTGTTAGAGACTGTTCTCATTGATTTATGATTATTAACTTATATGATATTGATAATCTTGTGAGGTAGGCACAGCTTTATCTTCACCTAAAGATGAGGAAACTTCAGCAAAAAAAACATTTATAAAATGTGTCCAGGGTCACAGAGCTAGTAAAAGGTGGAACTGAAATCCAAACCCAGGCAGTCAGGTCTTAATTGCTCTCAACCATTATGCATGTTCACACACACACAACACACACACACACACACACACACACACACACACACACAAACACACATTGTTGAATAACATTAGTAAGAGGAGGAATGGTGTTCACAAAATGTCAATTATAGATATTTTAGAGCATTATACAAAAATATTATAAAGAGAGACACATATTCCTGCATATTTTATTTACTTATATTAATTTTTATGTATTTATATTTATATTTATGTATGTATGTATATATGTATATATTTTTAGTGGTCATGATAGAACCAAACTCGCATTTGTAATTATCTCTAAAAAACTGAAGAGGGAGCTGAGATTTGGGGATAAAGCTGATCACAGCTAAAGTTAAGGAGGTTAATCATTTTAACTTAAGGAAAAGACGTCCATATAATGTCAGCCAATGACCTTGCTTACTACCTAACTGAGGCTGAGCGGGAGGAGCCAATTAAATTCTACAGACTCTTTCCATAATGTTGATCCACCTAACCAGAATATGTACTCACACACAGTTTTCCAGCCTATCTACCCTGGCTGAATTAACCATACTTTTATTAGAGCTACTATCACCAGGTATTCGCCAAACCACAATCCTTTCATCTGTAAAAGACTATAAGCTAGTGATTCTTCTATATTTATTACTTTATCATCATGTTTAAATATCTAGTGGTGGGGGTTGTTTTGCTTTATATACTTGATATTTCTCCTATTCTAAGCAAATTTTTAAAAATAATAAAAACTTTCCATGATTTTGTTTCTTCACCCAGCTGCTACTACCATGCATCTATTCCACTTTTTTTCCCCACAGAGATAAAAAAATTGTCTTAATAGAATTTTTAAAAATATATTTATATTTCTATTTCTTCAAGCCCTGCCAGTGAAAATATAAATGAGTATAAAAAATATAAAATAACCTTCGGAAAAATTGATTTATCTAATAAAGTTGAAAATTCTAAACCAGGAATTTACTCCAAGGTATATATTTTACAGCATATCTTCTACATGTTCACCTCTAAACATATAAAAGCAAACATACAAAACATGCACTGTATGTGAGAGAGAGAGAAAAAAGAGGTACAACCCAAATTTCTACCAATGTTCATTGATAATCAATGGATTGATAAATTAGAGTATAGTCATAATATAGTATAGTCATAATGTAGTACTTTATACAAGTAAAAACTTAATCATTGTTTCATGCAGTTACATAACTGAATCTTGGTAATACCATGTGTAAACAACAAAAGGTATTAAAAAACATGTATAGTGCATTCCATTTTCAAAATGCAAAATCATGTTAAAGTACATGCATTTAGGGATACAAACTTAGGTTATAAAACTGTCAAGAGTAGCATGGGAATTTCACAAAATTCTGGGCAGTAAATACTTTTGAGGGTAGAAAGACTGTAATAGTATCTAAAGGAGTATATAGGGACTTCAAAGATGTTGGTAATGTTGTTTTGCTTAAGCTGGAGTTTAAGTATGCCAGAATATCACTGTTGAATTTTATTGAATTGTTTCAAGAATATATAAAAGATTCACTGGGATTAGAAAGTTTTTATAAGCATAAAATTATAGTAAGAAATCATAATTAGCAATGCAGATATTTCTATGAAAATGTTTTAAGTTATTATATTTGTCAAACAAAATAAATACAAGGCAATACTATCTGGTAAGATATGATAGGGAAAACGTTATTTATAATTTTCTTTAAGTCAAATAGATACAAAGAAAAAAATAATGTAAAATTAGACAAATAGCATGAGTAAGGAAAAATAAATTCCTTCACAGTGAGGTTATCTTGATGGTATCCGATACAGACACGTAAAGACCTCAAGGTCATGCAAACACTAAGTACAGTGAGGAATCAAATGCAGGTCTGCCTGAGTCTAAAGTCCATGCTCTAAATAACAACACTACAGAATTTTATCTGGCTCAAGGGGAAAATCCATATATTTATCTCAAGAGTTTCTAAAATATTTTTAAATATTTAATCTTTTAATGAAAAAGCAATCTTGTATTTTAAGAAGACTAAAAATTTTCATATATCTAGTAAACAATACCTAAATTTTTCTGTGGTATTGATAAGCCTTGTTTAAAAATACTGAGAAGTTTAAGGGCAAATTGTGCTTACTGCTTAAATTATCCTTTTTATTATCTTGTATATTCAATATTTCCTTCCTATCATACCCTTTTCATTGATTATTAAACATGTTCAAGTTTCCTATTAAGGAAAAAATGTAGTCATTTGCTAGCACATTCCACTGCATTTAATGTCTGGCTCTTTCTTCCCCTTACAGTAACCCCCCTTTTTTTTCTTTTTCTTTTTTTTTTTTTTGAGAGAGAGCACATGAAAGGAGGGAGGGGCAGAAGGAGAGGGAGAGAGAGTATCTTTTTTTTTTTAGGATTTGTTTATTTATTTGACAGAGACACAGCAAGAGAGGGAACATAAGCAGGGGAGTGCGAGAGGGAGAAGCAGGCTTCCTATGGAGCAGGGAGCCTGATACAGGGCTGGATCCCAGGACTCTGGGATCATGACCTGAACTGAAGGCAGACGTTTAACGCCTGAGCCGCCCAGGCGCCCCGAGAGAGAGAGAGAGAGAGAGAGAGAGAGAGAGAGAAAGAGAGAGAATCTTAAACAGTTTCCATGCTCAGCATGGAGCCTGATGCAAGGTTTGGTCTGACAACCCCAAGATCATGACTTGAGCAGAAACCAAGAGTCAGACCTTAACTGACTGAGCCACCCAGGCGCCCCTACAGTAACACTTTTTAAGAGAATTTTCTACATTGACTGTCTCCATCTTCTCATCTCCATTAACTTCTTAACAAATCTACCCAATGACTAGTAACAACATTTGTCCAAATGAGCACTCACAAATGTGCCAATAAAGTTCACCTTCCTATACACACAGCAGATATTTTTCAACTATTTTACTTAACCTCTCAGTAGGATGAACACAACAGTATTCTTTTCCTCCTTGACACCATCACATTCTCTCATTTCAGGGACAAAATAATATTCTGTTTTTCTGTTGCTGTTTAAGCACCGCTTCCATTTCCCCTTTATTGAGTTCATCTTCTAAGCGCATTTAAAAGTTGGACTCATCCAAGACTTCTCTTTCCTCACTTTGAACATTTCCTTTGGGCATTCTGTCTATTGACTATAATTGGTGATTACTAAAAAAATGTACATCTTCATTCCAGGCTTCTCCTTTCCATTCCAGATTCCCATATCCACTTTTCTATTTACATCCTGTTATGGTTTTCAGATGATAAGTAAAAAAATAAAACTCTTGTATCCATTAAGTGATGAACCGATTAACAAAATAGATAAAAAAATTCAGGTAAATGGAAATCTAAGAGTCATCTTTATTGCTGACCAAACTAGGTTGTAAGAAATAGATTGGATATACAGGCAAATAACATTGAGTTTTGCAATGAATGAATCTATTTCTCTGGCAAGTATGTCTGAAATCTAGATCTTAAATTATACTCTCCTGTGGAAGAGTAAGTTAGGAGGTTTATAGGGCCAGGAGTGCTATTTTAACAGGGATTCCGTTACTTGGAAGCAAGAGAAATAAAAAAAAAATCATGTTTCCCTTTAAACATTTCCTAACTGTGTCTTTGTTGTTATTATTGTTACTGTTTTTTGTTTGTTTTGTTTTGTTTTGTTGACCATTTGGACCTCACTCTTAAGCCTATGCCATCCAATCATATAACTAACCATCACAAGTACTTCTTGATGTCTTGAGCATCCTTTATTCCTGGAGACAGAGTATTTTTGGCACAGGCATTTAAAACCTCATACTTTTTGGAGTTTATAAAGTTAATATATCCAAAGCCAAATGAGAGTTAATATAAAGAGATGCCCCTAGGGGCGCCTGGGTGGCTCAGTTGGTTAAGCGACTGCCTTTGGCTCAGGTCATGATCCTGGAGTCCGGGGATCGAGTCCCACATCAGGCTCCCTGCTCAGCAGGGAGTCTGCTTCTCCCTCTGACCCTCTTCCCTCTCGTGCTCTCTGTCTCTCATTCTCTCTCTCTCAAATAAATAAATAAAATCTTTAAAAAAAAAGAGAGATGCCCCTAGAGAACTTAATCCTTCCAGATCCTTCTTGGCTTTGCAATTATTGAAATTGGTGTGGAAACTTTTGCATTGTCTACCTAAGCCTGTAAACAAGAACTGAAATTAAAACCCCACACATTAGGGCTTTATGGTTCACATGGAACTTAACTCACTTTGCACTGCAATGTCTGTTTTGGTCTGCAGATCCTGCTGTAAACAAAGTAAACTATCAAGCACTGTTCTGTACACCTATTCTTATTCAAAACTGATTCTTGGTGTAGACTTTCTTGAAATGCTAGGCCAAAATGCATATAATCAGCTTAATACTGAAGTATAGCAGCTCTCATCATCTTTTGAGTTTACTAAGGCCCTCTCCTGGCAAAAACCATTTTGTCTTTATAGGTAGGGAGGGGTAGGAGGAAGAACTGCCTACCAGAAGTTGAAGTAGAGAAAAAAAGTCAAAATACCACATATTCCATAATGATTAGTGCCTAAACCAAATGAAGATCACATAAGAAATATCAAACTTTGTTTATTTTGCTGGCAATGTTCTTATGTTCTTATATTTCCTTTCTTCTCTTTAGTTTTTACTTGTTTTTTGATATGGTAAGATACATATATTAATAAAGTGCATAAAGTGAGCTGAGTGATAAAGTGTAAAAGAATGTTATCACAGTGTAAGCAGGTATATCTATTAAATTTTTAGACAAATGCAAGGTTTATTTGTTTCCTGTCCCAGTCAATATCTGCCTTCCTCAATGTAACCACTATTATATCACTTTTGATTTGTTTTACCTGTTCTAAAATTTCATACAAATGGAATCCTAGTGCATGTACTCTTGTAGAATTAGCTTCTTTTCTTGAAATTAGGTCTTTATGATTTTTATCATATATTGTATTTATCAGTAGTTTGCTTTCATTCTTCTATGTAGTATTTTATTTAACAAATAAGATGTTTATTCATTGTCTTGTTGATGGATAATTTTGCTGTAATGGTTTTGAGCAATTACAAATAAAATTCTAATTTCCATTTTTATGTATATCATTTTGTGGCCACATATGCTCATTTCTCTTCGGTAGGTACCTGTAATCAAAATGTTGGGGTCAGGGGCTGGGCCTATGTTTTACTTTCAAAGATACTGAGAGTTTTCCAAAGTGTCTGCCAATTTATACTTCCTTCAGCTTTGACTGACAGTTCCAGTTGCTTTCCATCTTTGTAACACTTTATATTGGCAGGCTTTTTAAGTTTAACGTTTTGATGTGTATGAAGTGATATCTCCTTATTTTAATTTGCATTTCCCTGAGGAATAATGGGATTAAGCACCTTTTCTTATACTTGTTAGACATAGGCATATCCTCTGCTATAAAGCGCCTTGTGTAGTTTTTGATCATTTGTAAAACTCAGATTGTCTTTTTCTTACATTTTGTGGGAATTATTTTTATATGCTGGATATAACAATATATCTTTTGTCAGTTATACATTTTGTGAATATCTTTCTATAATCTGTGGTTTGGCTTTTCACTCTCTTAATGTTGTCCTTTCATGTACAAAAGCTTTTAATTTTAATAAAGTTCAAATAATTATTTTTTAATTTTATTTATTTATTTGAGAGAGAGAGAGTGAGCACCAGGTGGGGAAAGGTAGAAGGATCACCGTACTCCCCACTGAGCAGGGAGCCTGATGTGGGGCTCAATCCCAGGACCCTGGGATCATGACCTGAGCCAAAGGCAGATGCTTAACTGACTGAGTCACCCAGACATCTTCAAATAATTATTTTATGATCAATACTTTAATGGTCTATTTCAGAAGTCTTTTCTTACCCAAATTTATAAAGATATTCTTCCAATCTTTTTCTTCCAATGTTTGTTTATATTTAACTTTCATTTGAACTCACTCCTCTCTAAGATGTGAAGTATAGGTCAGATTATTTTATTTTTCCATAGAAGTATGTAATTGTTCAAACAACATTTATTGAAAGGGGCAGCCATTTTTGAATGATTTGCAGTGGTATTTTTGTCAAATATTAAGTGACCATATGTATATCCATTTTTGTACTCTGTTTCATTATTTTATTTTTGCATTTCTTTTTGCCAATAAAACAATAATCTATATTGTTTTCTTAAAACAAGTCTTGATTTCTCATAGTCTAAGTCCTCCAAGCTTATTTTTCAAGATAGCACTGGCATTCTAGATCTTTCTCTTTCTATGTAAATTTTCGAATGTTTGTCATTTGACAGATACACATACAATTTTACTGGGATTGCATTGAATTTATAAGCTAATTTTAAGAAAACTGATATCTTAAAAATACTGAGTCTTCCAAAGCATAAATATGGTATTGTTCTCCATTCTTTCAGGTCTCCTGTCATTTTCCTCAGCAATATTTTGTAGTTTTCAGTGTAGTGGTTTTCCACATTCTTCATTAGGTTTATTCCTAGGTATTTAATTTTTGTCCTATTGTAAATGGCATTGTATTTCAATGTAAAATCCCAAATGCTGGATGCATGTATATAAAAATAGAATTGATAATTGTTTACTATCTGGCAGCCTTCATAAATTCACTTATTAATTTTAATTATGTTTGGAAATTGTTTTGGTTTTTCTATGTATACATTATGACATCAGCTAGTAATGACAGTCTTGATCATACTTTCATATTTTTATATCTGTAGTTCTTTCTTCTTGCCAAATAGGAGTATAATAGTGAATATATTAGTTTTGTCCTTAATTTCATGGGAAAGTATTCAATATTTCTCCTTTAAGATGTATCCTGAAGGTATTCTGAAAATAATGTTTCAGCATGAAAAAGTTTCTTTCTATTCTTAATTTGCTGAGAAGTTGTTGAATTTTGTCAAATAATTTTCTACATCTATTTAAATAATTATATGTATATTTTTTCTTTTTTTCCCCCTTCAAAATTCGACTAACATAGACAACTAAATTTTGGGTGTTCCTAATATTAAACCACCTTTGCATTTGTTGAATCTAGATAATAGGCATATGAGCATTCTTAATATACTTCTTTCAACTTTTCTGCATGTTTGAAATATTTCAAAATAAAAAGGGGAAAATCAAGTATGGAGTACATGGGCAAGTAGAGTTACTCATTTTTGATTAGTGTACAACACACACTGAAACATTAAACACATTTAAATGACTATATAAGAAAACCATGTAGTACATCACAGAGGGATTGGCCCTTGACAGCATGCTGAGAAAGCAGACTAGAATCCATCTTTTCTGTAGGCAGATATATACAAAAGAGGATATGCAATGTTTGGAAACATCCATACATTTTATTTTTCTCCCACACATAAATCAGCTTTAATCATACCTCCTCTTCTAAAGAGAAGTGAAAGAAGAGATGAATGGAATCCTGAGGTAATGTGTTTTTGAAATTCTTTCATATGGAAGCAAGATGAAAGAGAATACATGTGCTCCCATAATAATGTAATCTTACATGCTTCAACAGCATCTTAATATATCTTAAATACATAATCTCTCTAAACTTGGTCTTCAACTCTACCGTTGAGATTAGAAGTCAAGAAATCATCCTTGAAATATTTGTTTAATTTGAACCTATATCTAATTCAACATTAAATGTTGGTGCTAATTTTACCTGCCAAAGCATGTTTCAGCAATGCTATTTTGTAATTGCTCACAAGATTTTGTAATGAGTAAAGCTCTGTAAAAATACAAAATTCAATTTTAACAACACAAAGATGTCCAAATTTAGAATAGTGAGGTCCCTCCCACTATGAGTGTTCCAGAGGTAGTATTGAATTCCCTTTCATAGTAGATTTGAGTAAAAAAAAAAAAATGGTAATATTCTTAAGTAAAACTCCTATGTCTGGACCATTTTCAATTATCAGCAAACGGTAGTAATTTTTCATGATATTTTTCATTCCTTTACTTTTCTTCACATATACCACTTATAATTCACCTCTGAACAACCTATCAGTCTCCTATGAAGATAGCCTCTTGACTAGTCTACACTAGTCTGCTCTACTGTTCTCTCTGGTGCCCATTCTCTTTACTGTGGTTGAAGGATCTCTTGAAATGCAAGTCAAAGTACTTTGCTCTCCCAGCTTAAAGCCATCAAGGCATCACATTGCTCTTAATATAGAGACAGAATGCATTATAGTAAACTGAAGTTTTTAGCCCTTAACATATTCTGTAACTGGGCAGTAAGGAGGGCACATGATGTAATGAGCACTGGGTGTTATATATAACTGATGAATCACTGAACTCTACCTCTGAAACTAATAATACACTATATGTTAATTAATTGAATTTAAATAAAAAATTAAAATTAAACAAACAAACCCCACATTCTGTTACTAGTCTTATTTCCAGCTTACCCAGCAATGTACACTAATTCTGTACCTCTGCTCAGTCCCTCACCCTAACAGGCTCATTGCTCAGAGACAGGAGAGCGGGCAACATACAAATGGAAGGAGGAGATTGAGGAAGAAGAGGAAGGGCAAGGGAGAGGAGGAAAAGAAGAAACAAATGTAATCATGGGTGGTGAATACAATATTTGAGGTATGAAGAAAGGTCTATGTAAGAGCAAACCTAAACTCAAGAGAGACCTGCTCAAATCCGCCTGATATAAAATCAAATTTATGTGAAGAAATCTGATATATCAGGAAAAAATATGTCGGTGATACAATGAACGGTAGATATCCTTATAGCAGTGGCTCCAAGCAATTCTTGTTGGCATCATTATAACTACCCAGATTTTCCAATAAACTGAGCATTTAGCATCTTGCCTGAATCCTAAGTATGTCCATTTGCATTCCAAATTAGTTCTCTAATCCTTCAATCCTTTTTTATGGTAAAATGCATCACACACATACACACGCACACACACACAATCCCACTTTTATTCCAGAATTCATAGCAGGTTCTTTGTTGAAAAATCAAAAGAAAGACATTTAAGCATGTATCTTCCAAAGAATGTGCTCAAGATCTCTTTGAAATGTGCTAGGGAGGTAAAGACTTCCTATCCCAAATAGGGCACTGCTACCTTTTTCTGAATCCATCCTTTTTTTTTTTCTTTTTAATCTTTTTAATCTTGTCTTTTTTCAAAGACTAGAGGTTAATGACTCTTACTCCAAGGCTATTTTCTCAAAGAAGTATTGTATAAAGCCATAACTCTTTCATTTTTATGGTCATCTTTAAAATTATGAAAGAAAAAATAAATAGAGAAAAGGAAAAATGAAATGTAAAAAAAGAAAAGAAAATTTGATGGATGTTCCAAAACTTTCTTCATTTATTTTCACAGGATGCCAAATAGAGCACAGAAACACATTTGTAATTTTAGTTGTCTAAATGGCATTAGAAATTCTTGGTTGCATATAAAAGATAAACAAAGCTCAAATAGTGGCCTTGGTTCACATATGTAGGTTTAATTTCCTAAACTGAAAAATAAAGAATATAACCTATTCACCTTTTTATTCACCATCAAGTTGGAAAATATTCACCATATAATTTTTCTCATTATGTAAGAGACACTGTAGTGAGTTATTTTTCTTTGTGATCCTTAATTGAAATCCAGAGCTCTTTAACTTCTATATTTATATTCTTGGCCACTATTCATGGAAGTTTGGCCAATAGGCTTATGAAAGATGCCAATGTAAATATCAAAATATGTGCTGATAATTAATTTTAATTTTTATCCAGGTAACTATTAGTTTTTCCAGTCTTTTTTATGGAACAAATCATTCATATTCAAAGCTAAAACTTTAAAAAGAATATCTGAGGAAGAAATTCAGAAATCATCTAGGAAATGCAAGGAAAAAAATTCTGCCTCTAAGAAAAAGTAAATTTGAGGAGGATGAATTTTTACTCATATGGCTCAATTTCTCATAAATTTGCTCAACTTTCCATATAACTGAGCAAGTGTTACCTGAATTTTTAAAAAACATCTTTTGCAAAAATCGTATTTGTCTAAAATATATATGGGGAGAACAATGTATCAAACAGACACACATTTTCCCAGAGCCACTTACAGCAAGTAAAAATTCATTATGATAGATAAAAGAGCCCTATACTTTTGGAAATGCTGCATAACTTTCATAAATACACATATGAGGGGCGCCTGGGTGGCTCAGTTGGTTAAGCGACTGCCTTCGGCTCGGGTCATGATCCTGGAGTCCCGGGATCGAGTCCCACATCGGGCTCCCTGCTCAGCAGGGAGTCTGCTTCTCCCTCTGACCCTCTTCCCTCTCGTGCTCTCTCTCATTCTCTCTCTCTCAAATAAATAAATAAAATCTTAAAAATAAATAAATAAATAAATAAATAAATAAATAAATAAATACACATATGACTTCATCTTAAGGTGTTTATGCAATGATTCCTTGCTACATTCAGGATTAAATATGCACATTAGAAGAAAAATGAAAAAAATAGTATCCATTTTCTTAGATAACCTCTTGCCTTTAAAGTAAATCCAGCAATTAGTTTATTGTGTTAAATCTAATATACTGTGAATAAAGAATCATAGCAAATCTGAATTACAGACCTCTTTAAAAGACAGACCCTAGAACAATCTCAGGAATAATCTTGTAAATGGATATATTTTAAATCTGTATCATACACAGTCCCTAAACTAGTTTGCATGGAAATTTAAAAAGCAGTTTGCTGAGTTTCTACTCCTAGAATGTGCCAGAAAATCCTGGGTAAAAATCAGTAAGAGTGGAAAAGATACTATTTTCTCCCTTTTTTGGGAGGTTGAAGTAGACTTGATCAGTACACTTTCAGTTCTGACCTAATGCTTCGAATTTCAGGACGATTGTGCAGTACATTTGCATTGTGAAATGTTTAAAATGTTTTTAAAAAGTTGAAAAAAATGAACATACCATCAGGAAAACTTATAGAATAGTATCAACAGAGTATCAAATTATATAAAATTGTCTCCCACATTCCCTCAGGTCAAAGTTATACCGTATCCCTAACTGCCACTGACCTTCACCTAAACCTTCCAAACAGGGAAAATAAAAAAGTATGATTAAGTAAAAACATAAAAACAAAAGATCACTTACATGACAATGATAAAGAAACTACCACAATTATATTTTACACAAGCCTTTCTACCTGAATAATTCTCTTTGAAACATGAGCATAATGAATCGGGAAATTACAAATTGTGTGATATATTTATTTTTATAAAGATAATCAAATAGAATTAAAGTGGTTAGAAATTATTCTCTATAGACTGGGAAGACAACCTGATACACCTTCCTTCCTTTCCTATAGCAAGTTGTGCATTTGTTGAAAAAGAGATTTTCCTGACCCCATTTTCACTGGGCTACTTTCTCTACAAATAGCCAAGGTTTAGTTATTATTAGCAGTGCCCAATAGACCTACAGGTGAAAGGATTATTGGATATGGCATACATTTTGTTACAAAAAGGCATCAGAAAGAAAAATACAGCTGCAAGTTTATTATAAAAATGTGCTTTTGCTTAAAGGGAAATTGCAAAAAAAGTTTTCTTCTCTATTTTAATTGGGTAATCCCAGGCATATTTTATGTGCAGAATACTTCAAATGGTGAGGAAAACGAGTGTAATTTAGCAACTAATAGTTTTTAAAATAGCCTTTTAAGATATTTTTTTGTGGGTCTCTTGAAGTTCTACCAGCTGGTTTGCAATTACAGAAATACTATCGAATGTATCACTCTGGGACAGAGGAATTCCTCGAAACTTTAGTGGAGTAGGATCAAAGGCTGACAAGGGGCTCTACTTAGAAGATAAAGAAAGTACAATAGGGTTGTGAAAAGTTTTATTTGAGATCATTTCCTTATTTCTCGAAGACTGAATAAAACTTGTGAAACATCAGCAATCCACTTTCCTCTGACCTGAACTTCTATAAGCCAACTGCTGTAGTTTAATAGTTTGATTTGTTGGGGAAAAAAAAAGGAAGAAGAAGAAGAAGAAGAAAAGAGAAATAAGCTGGTTTTGTTGTATCACGTATGTAGTCATGTCAGGAGATGGAGTGCTTTGTTTATTCAAGTGTGATTTTAATTATAGAATACCTATATCACATACATCATATACGTATAATAATAATACAAATAGAATTTATATTAATAAAAGTATTAATGCAAATAAAACTTATATTAAGATAATATAAATTATTTCTATAGATAGAAATTGACTAAAATAAGATGTATATTATATAACCTTTAATCTAGTCAGTCAGAACATAAGATTTTATGACATTTTTTTACTGATAAATTAGAAAACATCTGGTGGACCTCCCCTGCCTTTCCTCTCTGACTTATTTTCCAAGCACCTACTGAAAGGTATCAACTCCATTCTAAAATGGATCCATCTATCTATTATATAGACTAAATTTCCTATTCCTGTTTTAATCATCACTACTTTCTTCAGTATCTTCAAGAAGGTTCTCTCTAAAGCACTTTTATAGATATTTACCTAAACATCTCCGGTAGTGGAAAACAAAAACAAAAACAAACAAACAAACAAAAAAACAAAGCATCTTTTCACGTCCAATGTGTCCTAATTATTGGTTTTACTCCTGTGCTTTCATGTTAGCAAACGACAGTTGAGAGAGCAAATTCTACAACTCCTGTCACTCTGTATTCAACACCCACTATTTCTGTACTCATTGATTTATACTCCAATCTTATCAATCTACTGAACTTCAGTTGTGAAGGTCATTAATGACCCTCGTATTACTAAATCTGATAAACATATATTTTTTTCTTATGGAAACTCAGAAGTATTTTTCATTGTTTAGTATTGCCTCCCTACCTCAGAGTTTTCTCTTCTATTGGCTTTCTCCTATTTCTCTGGCTATTTCTTCTCAGTATTTTTTGAGTGCCATAAGCTGCACTAAAGTGTTAAATGTTGATTTTCCCAGGGTTTTTTCCCTTATCTCATTTCTCTTCATTCTGCATCTACTCTTCTTGTCAGGGTGATCCATTCCATGAATCTACCTTCTATATGCTAATAACCACAAATATACATTTCAAACTCATCTCTATTTCTCAAGTTCAACAATCATATATCCTGGTTTTTGGCATTTGACTGCCATACAGCATCTCTGACCATAGCATAAAATAAATTCATTGTCTTTTTTCTCAGAAATGATTTTCTAGTATCCCTTGTTTTAGAGCTGGATACTACAATTCACCACCATTCATGGCACAGACATTCATACTGTTTTTATCTCACCTTACACCTATGTTATTGTCTCTTCCATCAAAGTCTTGTATTTAATCTCTGGCTATACACCTAATTCCTTGACTATTTGGCTTTCTAGCTGTCTTACTCCATTCCAACTGCTATAACAAAAATACATGGTACTAGGTTGCTGAACAATAAATGCAGTTCTGGAGGTGGGAGTCAAATACTAAAGCACTGTCAAATTCTGTGTCTGGTGAGGGAGGGCTTACTTCCTGATTCATAAACAACTGTCCTCTGACTGTGTGCTCACACAGTAGAAGGGTCAGCTCTTGAGGATCTCTTATAAGGCACTAATCGTATTCCTGAGGGCTCCACATTCATGACCTGATCATCTTCCAAAGTCCTCCCCTCCAAATATTATCACACTGGGGATTATGATTTCAACACATTAATTTTGGAGGGGTATACACATTCAGTCTATAGTATTAGCTCAGAGTGTCTTTTAATACTTTGATCTAGAAGTCATCATAGGAGATATTGGATGGCCATATTACACTGTAGCTTCACTGTTCTTATTTTGACTCTGAGGCAATTATCAGAAAAAAAAATTCAAAAATTAGTGTTAATAAATGTAAGCCTTTCAATCTGATTCTTTTCTTAACCCTCAAGTGATGTACAGAAACCTCTGATAACCTGTTTTATCTTATGGCTTGATGGGGAGAGAGGAACTAGGAGAGCAGATGATGGCCTGGTAAACTGTTTCTTTCTCAAAGAGTCTAAAGTAAAACTTTCTGTAGTACATGTCATCTACATAGAGCTTCTCTCAAATTTACCATTCAGAGAATATAACTGTAGAAATAATGACCTAATAACCTACTCACTAAAGGAGTTTGGCATCCACATCAATAATTTTCTTTATAAAAAAATCTTCTATTAATCAGGTACTTAAGGGAGAAAAAAAGAGCTGTAGAGTTTAAATGTCCAAAAAGAAGGATGATAAATCCCTCCTTTTTTAGAGGGAAAAAAAAGATAATTTAAGAAATGAGATATTTAACACTTTTTTGAATTAGTATTCTCAATTAGAATTGAAAATCTATTGCAGTTTGTAAAGAAAATATATTGAAGAATAGCACATTCAGTTCTTACGTATTCAACATTTTTACCCTCCCCCAAATAATTCTGATATAATGGTTAAAAAATAAAGTCAACTAAATACCCAAAGCATAATGTAATTGATAAAGTTTTAGAAAATATTTGAGAAAAGTTAGAATTTCCCTAATTTTCTAAAACTATAATTCCTTAAGAACTTAAGCATAACTTTTTTTTTTTTTTTAATCTGTGTGGTTAAGTGCCTACCTATCTCTTCTACCTCATGTCCCACCAGGGACATGCTCCTTGACATCCGTGCTCTAGCCAAACCAACCTTGTTTTATCCAGATCATGCAACAGATGCTGGAAAGTAGTGTAAGGACTTTTCTTTCAAGTTATCTCCTACTTATATTTCTGATTGCAGCTCATATTTCCCATCCTACAAAAATAAAACCCTGCTTTTATGAGTTTGGCTACCAAAACACTTAGCTTATCTCATATAAGTAGAATAATACTCTATGACTATCTAATTTCACTTAGCATTGTCCTCAAGGTTCATCTAAATTGTAGAATATGACAAGCTTTCCTTCTTTTTATGGCTGAATAATATGCCATTGTATGTATATAACTCATAGAAATTTAAAATATAGTGTTTTTCAGGGGCCCTGGGTGGGGAGAGAATTGGGAAATAGCTATTCAATAGGTAAAGAGTTTTACTCACACAAGATGACAAAATTCTAGAGATCTGCTACATAATTTTATACATATAGTTAATAATACCATTCTATACACTTAAAAATTTCTTGAGAAGAGATTTCATGTAATGTGTTCTTACAATAATAAAAATGTTTAAGAAAATGTACTTTGAATTTGGTCAGCAAAGATATAGGAAGCAACTTAAATTTTTTTTTAAAGATTTTATTTATTTATTTGAGAGAGAGAGAATGAGAAATAGAGAGCACGAGAGGGAAGAGGGTCAGAGGGAGAAGCAGACTCCCTGCTGAGCAGGGAGCCCGATGTGGGACTCGATCCTGGGACTCCAGGACCATGACCTGAGCCGAAGGCAGTCACCTAACCAACTGAGCCACCCAGGCGCCCAGCAACTTAAATATTTTTATAATTAAAAAAAGAGTATCCAAGCCTAGGGGGAGGAAAAAAGGCAGAAAGAAAACAGTAATCTTCTTTCATATGGTCCTAATATAAATTTTCATGGAACCACGAGAACTATTTTTCCTTCTTGCTACAGGTACCATTCTATGCTTGTTTGAGGATAATCATAGCTTAGAGTTTAAGGGCAAAGTCTCTGAAATTAAACTGGCTTAGTTCAAATCCTGGTTCTGCCACAAGCTATATAAACTTGATCAAGTCACTTCACTTCTTCTCTGTTTCCACATCTGTAACATGAGTGCATTAATAAGATCTATGTCATATAGTTGTCGTCAATTATGAAAGTAATATATATATAAAGTGATTATAGTCAGATCTAGCATACAGTAAGTGCTCAATAAATGCTAACTACTAGTTTTTAAAAAACAATTATTTTATATTATATATGAAATATATATATACAAACATATACATAATACATATTAATATAATATACTTTTATATTACATATAAAATATTTTATATATATATTTTAGAATATGTATATTCCATTACTTGATACTAAGAGATATGAGAACAAAGGTAAAGTTTACCTTGGCACACAATTTATGTTTGGATCTTTTGATTACTACTAAAAAAATGCATCAGTGTTGTCCTGAAAATTTTTAGAAGTTCATTGTGAGTTTAGAAAGTCAAGAGGATAGTGCAAAATGGTGACATAGAAGGCTAATGAACATCTCTTGTCCCACATATGAGCCAAACATCCAACTACACATGCAACAATTTCCTGTGAAAGAAATTAGAAACTGAATGATTCCTATACTTCAGGCAATGGAAAAAATATCAAAATCCAAATGGGTAAGAATGGTTAAGACACGCTCTTGCTATAAATACTACACTCCGCATAGTGTCATATAATTAGAAGCAAACCCCCAACTCTCAGTTTTTCTCTGAGGAGCAAAATAAAACATACATCCATCACCCCAAATTTTGAGTCTTCCATCTGAGGGACAAGCCCCTAAAACACTTAGCTCTGAAAGCCTGTGGAGCTTGCCTACATGAGACCCATAAGACTACAGCAAACGAGAAGCAGTTCCTAATGAGCATGGGAGACCTTGTTGTGACTGCCCCTCCCCAGGATTCAGTGCAGAGGGAGTAGGCAAAAACACACCCATCTTTCAATATTTCCCTGAAAGAGGTCTAACTGCATACTTTATAAGCAACTAGGGTCTGGCTGTGATCCCCCCTGGAGCCCAGGAAGCCAGTGGACACTTTCAATAATGGATAGATCATCCAGAACAGATACTTTCACTGGTGAAGTCTACTAAACATTTAAAGAAGAATTAATGCCAATCTTTTACAAACTCCTCCAAAAAGCAGAAAAGGAAGGAATACTTCCAACTCATTTTGTGAGGCTAGCATTACACTGAAACCAAAATCAGACAAGAACACTATAAAAAAAAAAGTAAAGAAAAAGAAAATTATAGGCCAATATCCCTAATAAATATAGATGCAAAAAATTCCCAACAAAATATTAGCAAACCGAGTCAACAGTACATTCAAAGGATCATACATCATGATCAAGTGAGATTTATTCCACAGATACAAGGATGTTTCAACATATGCAAACCAACACATGTGATACACCACATTAAAAAATGAGTAATAAAAATCATATGACCACCTCAGTAAGATGGTGAAAAAGCATTTGACAAAATTAACACCTTTTATGATAAAAACTCAGAACAAACTGTTTATAGAAGGTATGTACCCCAACATAATAAAAGTTATATGTGATAAACCACCACTCACATCACACTCAATGATGAAAACTTTTGAACAAAACAGTGCAAATCAAAACTAAAATGAGATTATCACCTCATACTTGTTAGGATGTCTATTATAAAAAAAAAAAGAGAACAAATGCTGGCAAGTATGTGAAGAAAAGGGGACGCAGGTGGAAATAAAAACTGGTACACCCACTATGGAACACAGTATGAAGATTCCTTAAAAAACTAACAATATACTACTATATGATCTAGCATTCCCACTTCTGGATATATACCAAAAGGAAATAAATCACTATCTTGAAGAGATAAAAGTACTCCCATATTTACTGCAGTATTCACAATAGCCAAGGTATAAAAACAACCTAAATGTCCATGGAAAGATGAATGGATAAAGATGATGTGGTATATATATGCAACGGAATGTTATTCCACTTTAAAACAACAACAACAACAACAACAACAACAACAACAAGGAAATCCTGCCATTTGCACCAACATGGATACAACTGGAAGGAATTATGGCAAGTGAAATAAGCCAGACAAAGAAAAATACTGCATGGTATCACTTCCATGTGGAATAAAGAAAAAAAAAGTCACACTAACAGAAACAGAATAAATGGTGGTTTTCAGGGAATGAGGGATGGGGGAAATAGGGAGAGGTTGGTAAAAGGGTACAAACTTTCAATTAAAAGAATAAGGTCTGAGGAACTAATGTATACCATGGTGACTATAATTGATAATACTGTATTACATGATTGTAATTTGGTAAGAGAATAAACCTTAAATGTTAAAAAAAAAGAAAAAATTAAAAGTCAAGTGAGAGAGTTTTCAGAGAAGATTGGGAGGAGGAAACAATTGGAACCAAGATTATGGTGAAGTTAGCTTTTATATTCATTTACCAGTACTTTGCTGTCCATTTCCCATACTGGATTTCTTTGGATGTTTATTCATTGTGCCTAAGACTCTAGAAACTGTCCACTACATAATATCTTGAAATTTTCAACGTAGCTTAATTATTCATTTTATTGAATATTTTTTTAAAAAGTTTGATTTTATTCTTGTCACTTAAAAGTTCAAAGAATGTTACCAATATTAGCAAATGAAGTTGCTGGGCTTTTTTCTTTTATCTCCTTCTGACTTTCACAATGAGAGCATTATTATCATTTGAAGGCTTACTCCTTTAGTGTCACATGAAGGCTACTGATTGCAAATTGGTCCACAAGCTTGAACATTTATACCTAACTGGAGAGAAAGAATGAGCTTCATTCTCTGAAGCCACCAGAGAACACATATCACATCCCACTGACCTGAAGTAGACTATGAATAAACTGACAAAATGCTGTGATTATGGAACTGAGGTTTTAAAAGCCAATCAAGGTCCATCCCTATTCTTTGGGTGAGGTAACCCTACTGAAATCATATGGCTCAGGAGAAAGGTAGACTAAAAGCTTAGGTGGCGACCAACAAATCTCATTATGCCTCAGGACCACAGCACAATTCTTAGCTTACAGAAGACAGTCTTTCTGGGTGTATTAAATAATGGCAAATATATAATATATAACAATAATAATTCCATATCATTATAAAGCACTTAGCATCTATGAACCTCAAATAAATAAGTGTATTTATTTCTCATAAACATTCCATTATTAAGCTATTCCTCTTCTAAATTTATAGACAAGAGAATTAAGTCACAAAGAATTTAGGTAATTTGCTTAGAAATTTACAACTCTTAAGAATCCCTTTTCATAAACAAACCTTTACTGCTTACATAGAGTAAAATTTGAAGGACAGTCTTTCAGTTTCAATTCCCTCTGCAGATATAACCTACTAAACAAAAATTAAGTGTTTCTAAAGAGGGAAATGGTTAAATAAAAATAATATAAACTTGCTATATTATATTTTGAAACCACTAAAATCTGTATGTACACACATGAGAATACTATGGGCTTTTCCTTTTCTCCTTGGACCAGGATTATCTTCTATCTCTGTATCTCTAAGTGAGAATAGGTCGACTTACACATCCTTAAATTTATTCTGTATTGGTCATGGTTCTCACATCTCATTAGTCATAGTTTCGTTAGCACTTAAATTAGCCCACTCAACCTGCACTATACAATTGCATTTTGCAATTGAATCTTCTGTTTTGTGAATGGATTCTTATGATGAGTTATATTAAATTTTGATCATTTTTGAGAATTTGGTAGAGAATAAAGTGCATAGGTCAGATCTCCTTTGCCACTTACACTGGTAGTTCATTTAAAAATAAAATATGCATAACATTTAGTAATTCATAGGACATGAATTGTTCGATGAATATGGAACTACTTCACTTAAACAGATGGACCTATCTCATCCCTGAAACTTACTTAATTTTGCAACAAGTTTTGTGTGATGTGATTCTTTGCTTTTTAGTTATTAATAATTATAAGCAGGAATAAACTTTAATTTGAATTTAGTTTTTAAAATTTGTATTGTGAATAAATGTAATTTCAGAATGATAAAACATATTTGTTTCTATTTATGCCATTAATGATTCTTTGCATTGTGTCTAAGTAAGAAGCATAGACCTTTGTAAATTTTTACTAGAAAGCTATCATAAGATTTATTATTCTAAATAAAATTTGCCTACCATTCAGTTCCTTCTTGGTAGTTCCATAAATATTGATTTAGATTTAAAAAGGCTTAAAATAATTGAGTTAGGCTTGATTCTGCATATTCTTTCAACGTACTCAATAGTTAAAACAGGTATATTTTTGTCATTCCAGGGATGAGTACATACACTTTTCTGTGCTATCTTTCTTTTTAGTTTTATCTAAAAATACAAGGCTCAATGTCTATCATATAGCAGTGAACTATTTTAATCTGATTTGGTTAGAGTTTATTTTAAGTTTAACTATCCTTCAAAACACACGTACATTGCAAAAGGAAGAATGATTAATGTACTGTGATTCACATATTTGAGAGACTACATACATTCAATAAATGCAAATATCAATATACATATCATAAATTTATTTAGCAAGCATTTCTATGTTTATGATGTCTAGGAAGTATTTTAAATGCTCTGAAAATACCAATTTATTTAGTCTTTATAACAAGTCCATGAGGTAGACAATGATTTTAGAAATGAAAATATAGACACCAAAGGATATTAAGTAACTACCACAGTAGTTCAGCAGGCACAGTGAAAGAGCCAGAAATCAAACCTGCATTCTTCCAGTTAGAGAATCCATGCCTTTAAAAAGCCACATTACCATATTGCATCTCAGCTGGGTTAAAATATTTGAGACAAATCATTTTAGATTCTTCGTTCCTAGTCTATTTTTTAATCTCCAGTCTCTCCATGTGCTAAATGAAGAAAATGAGTTGAGATTTTATTTAAGATTTTACCTATGTATATTGATCTACAATTTAAATTATTTTGGTTTTATTCTTATTGGTGCATGGTGGTTTCAATATCATGAAAGGATCTCTTTTTTTTTAAACTCTCTTATCTCTTTTTAACTCCTTTATCTCCTTTTAAATCCACTTTCTCTAGCTGCAACTGAGACCAGGTCCCACCTTGGGAAGGATCTAGGCACAGAAGCCTGATTCCATTCTTTTCAGAGTAAAATTATACTTGGGTGTTTATTTCCTTTTCTGTTCTCATTTTGGGTATAAACATTAATTGGACAAAATTACGATGAGAGCCAGTGAAAATAGGCCTATGAGTGCCAAAGGGATCCTCAGTTTACCTTCCCAGCTCTGCTTAAAATGCCAAGACGTTGCAGGTGGGGCTTAGCACCAAATCCTCCTTAATGACAAACTGTGAATTTGTGTCCTCTACAGAGCCTCCTGTCAATAATGTATGTCAATGGCAAACAACTGGTTCAAACTCCAGGTGTTTATGATCCCAGGTAATTCTCTTTTCATAACTTTCATCTAATTACGTATATCCTACTTGTTAATCATTAGACTTGGGATTTACACATATTAAACAACATCAAAAAAAAAAAATCTTAGTCACTTACGTGAGTAAATCACTAAGTAAAATCAATGAAACAAAGGTTAAATCCCTTTACAATAAATTATTTTACAAGCCAAATTTCTGTATGATGAAAAAAATTTTTCAGTTCTGGATATATATCCCATTTACTTAAAGAGTTTTTGATGAAACAGATCATAGTTCAATAAAGAAAATCTGGAATTTTCACTGTACTATAATACATTTAAGAAATAATGCAAAACATATTATTACAATAATTGTTGAATAAACACAAGAGATTTTAATGCAATATAATATTGGTTGTTAGGTCTATTCAAATGCCTGAAATATTTCAAAGCTGTTTTTACTTTTTAGGTAAAATTTAATGACAAGCAAAATAACCTCACTTGTGGAGGTTACTTCAGGCAGCCTACAGGGTGCAGCAACAATGGCAATGAATCAGGTCCTTGTGGCTTTGTAAAAACTGTTAATAGTATCAGAACAAAAAGGTGAAAAGATATAAATGGACCAATGAATGAGATTGGCTACCATGTCAATCTCTTCCTCAGAACCCTGGAATAACTGAGATGTGCTCGTTGTTACTTGTACTAATTTCTGTAGGCAAGAATTGCTGGGGTCTTAACATCATACACCCATGTATCTGCACTAGAGGGACAGGCATTAATAGGAATAAATCATTTTCTGTACTATTACTCCTCTCTATCTCTTTACTGGTCTTACCCCACCAGCTCACTCTTGTCTTTTATTACTTTCAATCTCATAGGCTCTGCTTGCTCAGATTTTCAGCTTTCTCCTAAATTTGGCTTGCTGTGATGACCTTATTGACCATATTACTCACATGTTTTTTCTCTATGCATCCTTTCTTCTCTAGTTTTGGTGTATAAATGCCTTATTGTCTAGTTATTTCACACTCCATAATCCTGTTAAGGAGAAGCTACTAGCTCAGTACACATTTCTGAGCCAGGCCTAACAACAGTGACCAAAATGAAGGCAAATGTGCTATAAAATATGGTCATCAAGGACTTTCCATGGTGAACTCTATATTAGGCAGCTTACTTAGGAGAGTTTGGGGACATAGTAGTTCACACAATTAATAAGTCTAGTTATACACATATATATACACACAGATGTCTTGTGTACATACATATTAAATATATATGCATTTGTATATATATATATACACATATATGAACTTCAATTCTTATGCAATTCTTACATAAATTCTTTCAGAATTCCTACACAAGTCCTTTCATGTTGGTACTATTATCTACAAAGTATGAAAAAACTCAAGACAATAAAATGACCCACCTAAGTTTAGACAGCTTGTAAACAGCAGAGCAAGTAATTGAATGAAAGTTTTCTTTGGTTTATACAGATCTTTTCCCAAAACAGACATTTTTCAAACACAGCATTCCAAATATGCTCCATTATATTTCATGGATCTTATTACCAGTATACTTAATCATCACATAGTTCTACAGGCTATTAAATGAAATATTATTTTTCCTATGTATATGTGTTGTGTTTGTATAACTGTAGAAATATTGAAAATGCAGTTGTATAAAGAATGAAAACAAATCACCCACAATAGTTAACTCATGTTTATTATAATAAAGAATTTATTGGTTTTCCTTGTTACATAGGCAGATATAGACATATGATATAATTAAGAAACAAAAGAACGTGTCTAGGCTACTCTTACTTAGAAAGTAACATGTACTAACAAGTACAGTCTCATGTGTTGCTACACTATTTCAAAAAAAATATACTAATGGATACACAAGCAAATTTTATTTTTAAAGAAGTACTTTCTATAATAAACAAAAACTTCCTATAATATTCCCAATTTTCTTGGCAATCTTCTCATTGTGTTCCCATAAATTAAAATTATGTGCACATCTAAAAATTGTTTTATTAAAAAAGTCATAAAAAGTGGAATTACTGGATCAAATTTCATAAACATTTTAGAGATTTTAATGTATATTATAAAATTCCCTTTCCTTAATTTGAACCTTATTTATAATCTCATCATTATGAAAAAATATCTAAGCAAGATATCTGTCAGCTTTAAAGAGCACCATTAGCTTTATTTTTTTTTAAAGATTTTTTTTTTATTCATTTATCCATGAGAGACAGAGAGAGAGAGAGAGAGAGAGGCAGAGGGAGAAGCAGGCTCCCAAGGAGCAGGGAGCCCGATGCGGGACTCGATCCCAGGACCCTGGGATCACGACCTGAGCCGAAGGCAGACACGTAACCATCTGAGCCACCCAGGAGCCCTAAAGAGCACCATTAGCTTTAAAAAGAAATAAAAAGCCATATCCTGAATTTTGGTAAGAATTCCTTAAACCATACTCTAACTTAGAAGTATTTGACACACTTATTATATCTTAGCTTTATAGCCCTGAGAAAAATCTATGTATTTGAGTTTTATTCTATTTTTTCAGTTACTGCTTTCTCCATATAAGTTGATTACTTGTAAAGTTTATTATTAATTTTCTGTAATTCCATGTACTTTAAGATGTTAAAGGTATCACTGACTTAGTACTGAAAAAAGAAATATAAAGAGAAAAACTAAACAATAAAAAATAAGTAAAAATAAAATTAAAAATAAAGTCATGATTGACATTCAAGGTGAAAATTTTTCTCCTTTCATGCCCAGACCAATAACATGGATGACTAATTTCATGAATCTTTAAAAAAATATCTTAACTTCCCCTATATTGGAAATTTCTGGGCAATTGTCTTATTATTTAAACTAGAAAAAAAGAAGTAACATAAGCTCAGGTATCTCCTTTTGTAAAAGTCTATAGTATTAGAATCAGTGTTGTGCTGAGAGTCAGCTCATGTCAGTCTATGGGAGCTTATTGTGACATTTTCATGAATATACTAAATGGTTGTTAAATAAAGCTGTTATTAAAAATTCAGCTAAATAAACTTATAATTAAACTGACAAAACAAAGATAATAAATATTCAAATTGCATCAATACCTAAGTATTTTACTACATTTTATCATTATTTCTGTTTTTGAGATATTTATATTCATATTATATACTCATACATTTATTTATATTATATAAATTACATATATATTAGACATGTCTTGAAAGAGGTCGCTGTGTTGGCAAGGATGTGGAGAAGGGGGAACCCTCTTACACTGTTGGTGGGAAGGCAAGCTGGTACAGCCCCTCTGGAAAACGGTATGGAAGTTCCTCAAGACATTAAAATTAGAGCTAACTTACCACCCAGCAATTGCACTACTAGGTATTTACCCAAAGATACAGACATAGTGAAAAGAAGGGGCACATGCACCCCAATGTTCATAGCAGCAATATACACAATAGCGAAATTATGGAAGGAACTGAGATGCCCTTCAACAGATGAATGGATAAAGAAGATGCAGTTCATATATACAATGGAATATTACTCAGCCATAAGAAAGGATGAATACCCACTATTTGCATCAACATGGATGGAAGTGGAGGGCATTATGCTAAGGGAAATAAGTCAAGCAGAAAGACAATTATCATATGGTTTCACTCATATGTGGAACATGAGGAATAGTGTTGAGGAACACAGAGAAGGGAGGGAAAACTGAATGGGAAAAAATCAGAGAGGGAGACAAACCATGAGAGACTTTGGACTCCGGAAACTAAACTGAGGGTTACAGATGGAAGGGTTGGTGAAGGATGGGGTAACTGGGTGATGGGTATTAAGGAGGGCACATGTGGTGATGAGCACTGGGTGTTATACACAACTAATGAATCGTTCAACACTACATCAAATGTAATGTAGTACAAATGATGCTGGCTAATATGCTGGCTAATTGAACATAATAATTGAAGATAATTGAACATAATAATAAAAAAGTTTAAAAAAGGATTTAAAGTTAACTGGAAGAATGCTTTATGTCCATCAGGATTCTGGTTCTAAATACTTGTTGTTTTCAAATAATAAATATCGTATCAATATCTTGAAATTATAAAACCAGGGCTTTAATGTGTTTTTGTGCTATTTTCCTCTCTCTTTTAGTTTTCCATGGTTCATGGAGTGAAGAAGTAGCAGTGTATAGCAGAAAGGAGATGTCTGATGTGAGATACCAGTGTGAAACCTCAGGAGATAGGCTGCACTATCTTTCAGAAAGGCCTTTGTATTCATTTAGTTATTGTGCAAAAGTATCTGTAATTTACTAAAGAAAACAAGAAAAAAATCTATAATCACTAATGTCCAAGGGGGGATATATAGTGAGGGTGCACCTAGTTAATGTTATGGTTGCCTAGGAAAATGGGGGGAAATGACTATGAGCTAAACTCAGATACTGCTGGAAAATTGAAATTACTTTCAAATATAGTAGAAACTTTTACTCCACTGTGTGCAAAATCACTAAAGGAAATATAAAATAATTAGTGTTAAATTTTGGAGAAAGCAAGAAATAAGTTGGCATTAGGTTTCTTGCTATAAGATTCCTAGTTGTTATAGAGTCAACAGTACCAATATTGACCAAATTATAAATCATTTAAACACTAAAATAATGCAGAGACATTTCAGCCAAACTGAAGAACATGAATTGTATATTTCTTGAGTGTTTCTTGTATTCCCATATATATATTTAGTGACCTAAAAGCATTATTTCCTTTTAAAATTCTCAGTAACCTAATTAAAATGCAATTGTTCTTTCATCTTCCAACATAATCTATCTTTATTTCATTGGAAGTTACCCTTTTAGTTTTAAAAATATAAATTTTAGGGCACCTGGGTGGCTCAGTTGGTTGAGTGACTGCCTTTGGCGCAGGTCATGATCCTGGAGTCACAGGATCGAATCCCGCATTGGGCTCCCTGCTCAGCAGGGAGTCTGCTTCTCCCTCTGACCTTCCCCCCTCTCATGTACTCTCCCTCTCTCATTCTCTGTCTGAAATAAATAAATAAAATCTTAAAAAAAATAAAAATATAAATTTTAACATATAACATACGGCCAGAATATATTTCATAACTTTAAGGTAACTTTCACTGTAAGAAATTGAAGAAAAGCATACCAAAATAGCTGCTGTTCCACTGAGAATTTAACCCAAAGCACAATGCCTTGGGGACATGGCTTACAAAGAAATAAAATTATTTGTGTCATATAAGTTTATAAGAAGTGATACCTCATACCTGTTATTCAGTGGAAAAAACATTGAATGTAAAATAAGACCCTGCTTCCAAGTCCTAAGTATGGCACTTACTATAATATGGCTGAGGACAATTAACTTAAACTCTATTTTACATCATGTACAATGAAATAAACTCTCTTAAGCTTTGTGCAAAGAATCTTATATGTGGCAGCACTTTGTAAAATTCTATGATTATTTTACTGATAATCATATATCACTCTAAGACCTCATTAAAGAAACCAAACATATCAAAAAAAAGAAAGAAAAAGAAAGAAAGAAAGAAAGAAAGAAAGAAAAAGAAAGAAAGAAAGAAAGAAAGAAAGAAAGAAAGAAAGAAAGAAAGGAAGAAAGAAAGAAAGAAAGAAAGAAACCAAACACATCCTACAACTAGAAATAAGAATTCTGTTATTTCCCACAAATGTATTTTCCAGGAAGATAAAAATTTACCCTTTTTAATTAATTATTAATAGTTCATAAATCAAGTATAAGGCTTTGAAAATTCTTGCTGTATAAAAAAATACTGGAATTCATTAGTATAAAATAAAACTCTATTAAAACAAAGACTTTGAATATTGAATGAACATTATGAAAATTTTAATAAAGAACTGCAACCATGCTGCTTAAAATTTTCCTAAAATTTGGTACAGAAGATCCTCTATAGTCCTCTACAGATTGAAAATTTTGACTGTGATTCATAATAGTGAAGATCCTTTTTATTTATTGAGGTAGGCATAATTCTAAGGATATACCAGCAAAGATGTCTATTCCCTCATTATTCATTCAAATATTAATCTAGGTACCATGGTAAAGGGATTCTGCAGATGTAATTGAGGTCTCAAATTAACTGAAATTAAGATAAAAAGATTATCTCAGTGGATCTGAGCCACTAAGGTGAATCCATTAGAAGAATAGTTTTCCCTGGTTAGGGGAAAAGGGAAGTGAGAGAATCAAAGCATGAGGAGAATTTAACATACTGTGGCTGGCTTGAAGATGGGGGCATGAGGACTGGCAACACATATGACAAAGAATTTGTATATCTTCTAGAAGCTGAGAGTAGCCCATGGATAACAGCAAACAAGAAAACAGAAACCTCTGTCCTACAACATCATAAAAGTGAATTCTGGTAACCATCTGAATGACCTTGGAAACATATTCTTTCCCAGAGATTCCATATATGATTCCCACCTAGCCAACACCTTGACTTCAGCCTTGTAAAACCTAAACAAAGACTCAGTGGAGCTTGCTAGGATTTCTGACCTATAGAATTATTAAATAATAAGTGGTATAATTTTAAGCTGCCAAGTTTGTTGTAATTCAATAAATTCATTCAACAATTTTTTGTGTGTGTGCCAGCAATATTTAAGGCACTATGTTGACTGATGTGAGCAAACAAGCATTAATCAAATATGAAGGTTGCTCTCTGAAGAATATATATATTAGCTAAGGACATAAAATACATGAATAAACAACTATATAATAAGAGAGAAAGGCATTCCAGAAAATATATGAAGAAAAATGCTATAGATGCAATATATTGTTTTGAAAGAAAAAAATGACAGTTGGTGTTTTAAGGTTATGGAAGAGCAATCATGGTTGGATATGAAGACATTTTTACAAAGACAGTCCAATAAAATACTAAATTAATTGAAAATATTTATTATTTTTACATTTTTAAACAGTAAATATCCTGAAGAATTGTGAGAAATACAATGCAAAACTGAAATTATGTATGCACTGAATGATTGTCTAAGAAATGTGGACGTTATGATTCACAAAAAAAAAAACAAATTTTGACAACTTTTATCATTGGAATGGCCTCACTAGAGGAGTATTCCTGGAAGAATAAAATTATTATAAAATGGGCTGGAAAGGGAAAACGTATGTCCCCAGGAAACCAGGTTAAGGATCTTATTTAAATATCATGGCAAGTGAAATCTGGCCTTAAATATATGTAATCAGAGAATAAATAGGAACAGATGACTTTGAGAGATATGCAAGGTTATAAAAAAAGCAAGGAAAAAAGGAAAGATAGAAAATATATATGTGTGTGTGGAAAGGGAAACAAAATATACTATTTTTGAAATCCTGAGTCTAGGTAGGCAGGAAGCAAAGAATAGCATCTTATTAATTCGAATGTAAGCAGATGGGGAGAAGTTTGTTTGCAGTATAAAGAATGGGTAGTTTAAAAGCAATGATTTCAACTTTCAATGGGTTGTTCAAAGAATGTGTGTCATACCTATAAAAGTGTAGTTTTAAAATTCTCAGATCCTAAAGGAGAACACAGGTAGCAACCTTTTCGACCTTAGCCGCAGCAACTTCTTCCTAGAAACATCGTCAAAGGCACGGGAAGCCAGGGCAAAAATGAACTATTGGGATTTCATCAAGATAAAAAGCTTTTGCACAGCAAAAGAAACAGTCCACAAAACCAAAAGACAACCGATGGAATGGGAGAAAATATTTGCAAATGACATATCAGATAAAGGGCTAGTATCCAAAATCTATAAAGAACTTATCAAACTCAACACCCAAAGAACAAATAATCCGATCAAGAAATGGGCAGAAGACATGAACAGACATTTCTCCAAAGAAGACATCCAAATGGCCAACAGGCACATGAAAAAGTGCTCAACATCGCTCGGCATCAGGGAAATCCAAATCAAAACCTCAATGAGATACCACCTCACACCTGTCAGAATGGCTAAAATTAACGACAGATGTTGGCGGGGATGCGGAGAAAGGGGAACCCTCCTACACTGTTGGTGGGAATGCAAGCTGGTGCAACCACTCTGGAAAACAGTATGGAGGTTCCTCAAACAGTTGAAATTAGAGCTACCGTTCAATCCAGCAATTGCACTACTGGGTATTTACCACAAAGATACAAATGTAGGGACCCGAAGGGGTACGTGTACCCCAATGTTTATAGCAGCAATGTCCACAATAGCCAAACTGTGGAAAGAGCCAAGATGCCCATCGACAGATGAATGGATAAAGAAGAGGTGGTATATATACACAATGGAATATTATGCAGCCATCAAAAGGAATGAGATCTTGCCATTTGCAACGACGTGGATGGAACTGGAGGGTGTTATGCTGAGCGAAATAAGTCAATCAGAGAAAGACATGTATCACATGACCTCACTGATATGAGGAATTCTTAATCTCAGGGAACAAACTGAGTGTTACTGGAGTGGTTGGGGGTGGGAGGGATGGGGTGGCTGGGTGATAGACATTGGGGAGGGTATGTGCTATGGTGAGCGCTGTGAATTGTGCAAGACTGTTGAATCACAGATCTGTACTTCTGAAACAAATAATGCAACATATGTTAAGAAAAAAGAAAAAGAAGAAGATAACAGGAGAGGAAGAAAAGGGGAGTATGTCAGAGGGGGAGACGAACCATGAGAGATGATGGACTCTGAAAAACAAACTGAGGGTTCTAGAGGGGAGGGGGGGAGGGGGATGGGTTAGCCTGGTGATGGGTATTGAGGAGGGCATGTTCTGCATGGAGCACTGGGTGTTATGAACAAACAATGAATCATGGAACACTGCATCAAAAACTAATGATGTAATATATGGTGATTAACATAACAATAAAAAATTAAAAATAAAATAAAATAAAAATTCTCAGAGTTGAAGTTCTTTGAACTTCTCTGGAGTAGGGCCTAAAATTTTAAGTTCTATAATGAACAAAATTCAGTAAAGGTTATCACACTGTCACAGAATTAGGGAGACAAAAAGTAGGGTTAAGATTCACAAACATGAAAGGGTCCTCTTAAATATCCAATAGTTTCAATTTGAGTCCTTGAAAAACTACTCTCCAGGAATGAATTCTAACTCAAAATAGACTGGGTCTTAGAAAGATGGAAACCCACCCTTATATATCAGATTATCTGATTGGATTAAAATTCCTAATTAAATTATTGGTCAAGAAGTTGGGCAGCCATGATAAGCTTTTTGCAATCTCACAGGGGTGGGGATATAAAAATTAGAGGTATGTTGACCAAGACACAGGGAAATTATAAACATTCAGTCTTTCTATCATAATCATTGAAATAAAACAAGTAAAGGGAATCCAGAATTAGAAAAATCCTCCAAAAATGAAAACCCAGTGTCAAAAGAATACAATTTCAGATTGGATTAGAGAAAAAAATATTACCGTAGTAAGTTTTGAAATATCTTTACAGTTTTACAGTAAGTTTTAAATATCTTTATAATTTTTTGTACACAGCATTCAGTATTCAATATATCAGGAGACAAAATCAAATGCATAAAATGCAAAAATTAAAAAGAAAAAATAGAGTAAGATCTACCAGGTATACAGACATTTGTGATATTAGAAAGGCCTTAAAATAAAAAGAAATAAAATAACTGTGATCTGCGAGTTCCAGAAATTATTCTCAGCAGAAATCTATAAATAATAATAGAAAGAAGGAGGAGGAGGAGAAAAAATAGAGAAAGAAATTATTGGATCAAAATTATAAAAGATGAACCTAAGGATCTAATAGATGACTTTAGCATAAAATTAAATACTCCCAAAGAGAGGATTAATAAACTGAGATACAGAATGATATACAATGTCCTGAGGGTAGGAGGAGGGAATGAGGAAAAATATAAAACAACACATTTTAAAACTCAAAAGAAACATTAGGATGTGTTGAAAGGTCTAACACAGGATTGGAACCTGGGGAGGAATATTCATATAAAATATGGTGAAAGTGCTACTTAAAGATATAATGGCTAATAATTTTACAATAATGGAGAAAGATATCACATTATGGAATACTGTTACAGCCCCCAGTAAATATTAAAAGCAGCAGAGGAAAAATAAATTGCCTTAAGAAAGGAACAGTAACAATTATGAAAGGCATCAAGCAATGGAATGATACCTTCATAAATAATGAAATAAAAAAGTCATCTATACTTTACACACAGGGAAGTTACTTTCTGAAATAAAAGCAAAAATGCAGAATTTTTAGACTAAAATTAACTGAGTAAATTTTTTTCAGGCAGACACAAGCTAAAGAACTGGAAAAGGAGATTTTCATATAAAGTGAAACGTAACGCATTTTGAAGCAAGGAAATGTACTAAGCAATGGAAATGCCTACATATAACAAGAAAATTATTTTTGAGGGGTTTTAAATATATAGAGTTAAAACACATGACAGGAGTTATACCTAAGGAATAAATACCTGGATGGGAAATAAATGGATTTACTGTGCTTTAAAGTTCTCTCATTATCCATGAAGTCATATAGGTACTAATTTATATTCAACTTTAGTTAGTCAATAATGTTTACTGTAATATTAGAGTAAATTAAAAAAAAATAAGGAAAATAGGGCACCTGGGTGGCTCAGTTGGTTAAGCGACTGCCTTCGGCTCAGGTCATGATCCTGGAGTCCCAGGATCCAGTCCCGCATCTGGCTCCCTGCTCAGCAGGGAGTCTGTTTCTCCCTCTGACCCTCCCCCCTCTCACGTGCTCTCTCTCATTCTCTCTCTCAAATAAATAAAATCTTTAAAAAAAATAAGGAAAATATATCTAACTCAAAATTATGGAAAAAGGAAGACAAAAATTTACATGTACCACTTCTCTCTTGATTTCTGTTTGATCTTAATTAAACCATTAATTAAATTTCTAACGCCAATTATCTTTTCCTTTTTCAATTTGGTTGTTTTAAAAACTCCACATATCATTTCTGAAAAACACTTGACCTTTTAAAATATTTTGACAGTATTCTATATGTCTTTAATGACTCAGTTATACTTTGAGTCAGATAATTTCAGCATCTCCAGTTTGTATTGGACTCCTCAATGTTATATTTCTGGATTTTATTTTTGTGATTGGCTGGATTGCCCCCCTTTTTTTCTTGTATTGTGAACTCAAAATTGTTTATCTTGGGGCGCCTGGGTGGCTCAGTTGGTTAAGCGACTGCCTTCGGCTCAGGTCATGATCCTGGAGTCCTGGGATTGAGCCCCGCATCGGGCTCCCTGCTCGGCAGGAAGCCTGCTTCTCCCTCTCCCACTCCCCCTGCTTGTGTTCCCTCTCTCTCTGTCTCTCTCTCTCTCTCTGTCAATTAAATAAATAAAATCTTTAAAAAAAAATGTTTATCTTGGTTAGTAGAAATAATTTGTTGCCTATATATAAAGTTCATTTGTCTAGAAGCATTTCAAAATCTTTCAACAAGTAGTTTGAATAGAAAACAAATTATAGTATGGTATATTTAAGCAAGAATTTAGTAGTGATTACATTAAATGTAAATTGACCTAATAATTTAAATAAAATATAAAAACATAATGAATAAAAATAAATAAGCAAATATGTACTATTAAACAAATACCCTTTAAATTATCATCCTAAAAAATAATAAATAACCTACACCTTTAGCACATTCCCTAATTCAGCCAAAATGTTACTAAAGGCCCATATCATGACAGATTTTTTTTTCCTCCTGATTAACAAATACCAAAGAGAGGAGTCTGGCTACTAACTAGCCTTCAAGGACTCTTCATGCATCTGCTTGGTTTCTTTTTATAAAGAATAAAATGTTTCTATACTGTTTAGGGCAACTCATGCCCTGCTCTCTGTGTATCTACTGTACTATTCAGGCCAATCAAAACACCCTAAATAATCAAGCTCAAAAGTGACCTATTATGTCAAGACATCAAGGTATCAATTATAATATTTCAAAAGTACTGCCATGGCCCAGTTTTGAAATTATGGTTAAAATCTTTAAATTCTCCTTCACAGACAGTTGACTAAATCTCCATTCTAAACACTTCCCTTATCAGGCTTCTACTCTTTGGGCCACTATGCACATTCACTGTCTCACTTCCCGTATTTTGAGACTGGGTACTAAAGAATTAAGGATAGACTTTCTACCATGGAGATCCTGAAATAGCAAATTAGTCAGTCATCAGAAAGCCTAATGAAATGTAGCTACCCCTACCCAACTTTCTATCTACCTATTTGTCTGTTATCTATCTATCGATCGATCTATAGATGCATCTACATACTGCCCCCTACAGCTCAAGCTTGATAATTACACTGTCCTTATGTACAAAAACTCCTGTGTGATCCTGAGAGGCAGCCTTGTATGGTTGGGAGCTGTATGCAACAAATAATTCAGTCTTTCATCTATTCAAGTGTCACTGTATTGTATTTCAACAAGAAATTAATCTTTAAATCTTATAAAACATACAACAGACATGACAGTGGTAGCTCTTATAAAGTACCCGAACTACAAATGAAACAGTATGGTATTATCTGAATGTGGCTTTATTTCCAAATTTAGAAAGTAAATCCTAAAACAAACACTAATTTTTAAAAAAGAAGTATAAATGTCAAGGAGGAAATAAAGTGGAATCAAATAAAATGCTTAATTAAAATCAGAGTACACATAAAAGTAGGTAGATAAAATAACACATGCAGTGAATAGAAAACAGTTACAGAGATCACAGATGTTACACAAAAATGACAGATTTTACTCCAACTATATTTATAATTCCTTAAATGTGAACGGTGTAAGTATGAGTTAAAAGACAGATAATATCATAATGGATTTAAAAAGAAAAGACCCACTTACATGCTATTTAGAAGAAACAACATTAAATATAAAGACTCAAATAGGTAAGAAATAAAGAGAGGGTGAAATATATACCATGCTATCCCCATTCAAAAGAAAACTGGAAAAGCTATATTAATTTTAGACAAAGTGAATTGAAAACAAGAAAGAATATCAGAGATAAAGAAGTACATTGCATAATGATAAAGAACTCAATTCTCCAAGAAAATATAACAATCTTAAATATACATGCATCTAACAATGAAGCATCAACATGTAAGGCAAAAACTGATAGAATTGAAAGGAGAAATAGACAAACTTATTATTGTTAAAAAAATCAACATAACTCTCCCAATAATTGATAGCTCAAGCAGGCAAAAAAATGTACAAGGATATAGATTATATGAACAGTTATTATCAATAAACTCAGTCTAGTTGGCATTGGTAAAATACTCTATTGAAGAACAATGGAATACAGGCTCTTCTCAATCACATTTGGAACATTTACCAAGATAGACCACATTATGGACCTTACAACACAACTTAAGAACATTTAAAATAATAGAAATTCACAAAGTGATAAATATTATATAATTCCACTTATTGAGATATTTAATGTCAAATTCATAGGAACAGAAAGTAAAATGGTGGTTACAGGAGTTGGAGGGAGAAGAAAATGGGGATTTGTTTAATAGGTATAGAGTTTCACTTTTGCAAAATGAAGAGTGATGAATGGTGGTGATGCTTTCACAACAAAATGAATGTATTTAATGCCACTAAACTGTATGTTTAAACATGGTTAAGATGGAAATTTTTATATGTGTGATTTAATACATTTTTTTAAAAAATGAGTAAGTGTTAATGATCTCACAGACATTAATAAGAAGTCAATACTACAAACAACTCTATGCCCATAAATGTGATATTGTAGGTGAAATGAACAAATTTCATAAACATATACCACATAAATTTACTTAAAAAGAAACAGCTAATCTGAATAGTTCTATCTCTGAAAAAGAAATCAAATTATTAACTCTACTCTTTCCAATACAGAAAAAATTATGCCCAAATGTTATTATTGGTGAATTTGACCAAATATACAAGGATGGCAGAATACCAATAATATCAATTCTACAAATTCTCTTTCTCGAAAATAGAAAATGAGGTAATAAGTTCCCAATTCTTTTTATGAAGTCAGTATTACTCTACAACCAAAATAAAGACCATTATAGGAAAAGAAAACTACAGAAACATATCTCTCATGAACACCAACATAAAATTCTTGACAAAATATTAGCAAATTAAATCCAGCAATATGTAAAAAAAAAAAAGTCTCAAATAAGTGGGGTTCATTCCAGGAATATAAGACTGGCTTAACATTCATAAACTAATTTATTCAGTCCATAAAATTGTCAGGTAAAATTAAAAGACCATATGATCATCTTGATAGAAAAAAATAGTTAACAGTTTAACATGTATTTATGCAAAAACTAGGAGTAGGGAATTTTTTCTCTGTCTGTTAAATGGTATGTACAATGGACCTACAGCTAATATCCTATGTAACGGTAAGAGACTCAGTGTCTTAGGTTCAATAGCCAGGCATGTGTATCCACTTTTACTATCCCTGTTCCACATAATATCAAATGTCTATTTTCTTCAATAATACAAGAAATAGAAAAAAAAAAGTTCATTGAATCCATAGCAGAGGAAAGATGAAAATAAGTACACCAAACTACATTATAATAAGAATTTTTAAAATAAATAATAAAAATGACATCTTAAAACCAGGCATTACATAGAGATAAACAACCATAGGCTGACAGCAAATCTGACAACTTAAAATCTTATACCTAGAGGAAAAAAAAAACCTGTAATTCAAGAATGAAGGCAAAATAAAAACTTTTTTTCAGTTGTGAAAAACCATTGTTAGCAAACTAGGACTGCAATAACATTAAAGGAAATATTTCAGGCAGTGAAAAAGGATACGGGATAAAAGGAAGGCAGAAACTTGGAAATATTAAATATGTGGGTAAATGTAAATATTTGTTCATGATTTTAATATTTGCAAGTGGTTATTAGATTGACTAAAAACAATAACATTCTATTGTAATGGTTATTATATATGCAGAAGTAAAATTAACAATAATAGCACAAATGAGGGGAAGAAATGAACATAAGTAGGTGCATGGTTTTATACTATATGTGAAATATTATATTATTTAACTTTTTACTAGGTTTTTAATTTTAATTCCAGTATAGTTAAGATACAGTGCTTTATTAGAAGCTAGATCATGATTATTTAATAATGCATATTGTAAATCTTAGAGAAAAAGCAAAAAAGCATAATCAGGAAATAAAGGAGAAAAAATCATACCAGATATAATATTTACTGTAAGAAAAATCAGTTATTTTGGATATATTGATGGATATATAAATAAAATATACAAATTTATAGATAGATCTTATTTATGCAAAACAAAATAAACAAAATAAAAAATACATGTACATTTAAAAGATCAGAATATCACACTGTTGAAAGTGTGAAAATAAAATAATATTTAGTTTTATTTTGTATAACTGTGTATTGCTTGAAACATATAAAACAATAATATTTATTATTATATGGATACAATAGAGGAAAATAATTGGTAATATGCTTTTTATCAGGATACCTGCAGTTAATAAAATATCATTTATACTAATTGCATTCCTAGAAATCTATTATGATATATACTATCATTACAATAATTTACATTATTGATGTTCTTACTATATAGAAAAGTGTGCACCTGAATTTCTTTATAGCTGCAAATGCTTTGGAAATGTTTAAGCATTAAGCAATATAAAGTAGTCCATTTAAAATTCAGATGAAGGGACTGCGGGTGTGGCTAAAGTTATAAAGTAGTGTAAGAGGAGGGGAGTTTGCAAAGTTATTTTAATAATGAAAGCACATTAGAAAGGTGCCAAATCTGTGATGCTGGAAGGAAAAGAATGGCAGGAGAAAGCAGAGGTGTTTAGAAAAGGAGATCACAGACTAAGCATTTGTGTTTTATAAATTAAAGAGAATTCCTGAAGCAATTGATTTCTTCAGTCTAAGATAGTTTAAAATTACATTTTTCAACATGCAACATCAGCTTAGTCACCCAGGGCTCAGTTACACATCCTGTAAATCCTCACCTTTTTTTTTTTTTGACTTTATGAAGGCAAAAAGAAATATGAAAAAGGACAGATATTTGGCTCTGTTATTTCTTTCAGCTTTTTCTTTATTTATAGTAGATACTAAATAATTTTCGTTCAATTTTCTTGACCTTTAAAAAACATCTCTCAGAAATGTTGAAGTGTACTTTTCTATTTTTGTATGTAATTCACTTCACAAATGTATATAAACACGAATGTGTGAAAGTTGAACCAAAACATGACATTGGTAAAGCAGGGGTTCAATTCACAGAGAACTTCAATATATTACTTCACCTTTCAAACATGATCTTCAACAAAATGTTTTTTTAAATATATTGTTCTTTAATTTGTTATTTTTCTTCAAAATTGAACACACTGTTGACCTATTTAGCACACCTAAGCATCTGATTGACCTCCAAATTTAGAATTCAATGCATCTAAAGATTTTGTTTCTATATGGATTTGTGAAATCTATACTTCCTATCACTAGAAGCAAGAATTGTATTATTCAATTTTAGATTTAGAAGTCATGAAATATAAAATTTAAAAAAGTACAATTAAGTTAAAAACAATTCAATAACATTGCTGTACAAAAAAACATGTAAAAGTTAAGGAAAGTAAGCTAATAGCCAGCAGGTAGTATTTACCCAAGAAATAGCAAAGCATTAATCGATCAACAATGGGTAAAGGGAATTTAACAGGTGAAGCCTAGATTTAAGATTTTGTAAAATTCCAGAATTTAAAGTTATATGAATGTCAAACTTACAAAATTTGAGGATCAGTTATAATATTCTTTCTATCCTTAAACATACCATTGATTATTTCTGAATAATCCTGGACATAGCTTATCAATAAGGAAATAAAGAGAAAACTAATCCATTACACAAATTCATATTGGCAAATGTTGGTAACCATGGAATCTCAAAAAATTACTTAAATCTTTGCCTCAGATATAATACTATTTACATTCATATGGCAAATTTTTGAAACTTCCCTTGTTTTTTAAAGTTATTTTAATTCAAGT
Organism: Eumetopias jubatus; assembly: GCF_037043125.1. Taxonomy (NCBI): domain Eukaryota; kingdom Metazoa; phylum Chordata; class Mammalia; order Carnivora; family Otariidae; genus Eumetopias; species Eumetopias jubatus. The sequence goes on along the minus strand of NW_028274809.1, from coordinate 156,728,179 downwards.
ATATTCATTATTATGAAAAACATTTAATTGTTTTTCTTTCATTTTTATTTTATAATCTAAATTCATCAAAGATATGTCACATAGTAAATATTTAGCATTTTAACTAATTGAATTAATAAATATAAGTGATGAAGAAAAATCTGTTCACCCTATACTTCATTTTGGATACTGAATTTGCCATTGTTGTTTTCAATAAAATCTTGATAACTTTTGGTATTGGTGCCATTGTTAATTTTTACAAGAAACATACTGCTTCAAAAAATACTCAACATCACTAATCAGGGAAATGCAAATAAAAGCCACAGTGAGATATCATTTTACACCTGTCAGAATGGCTAAAATAAAAAATGCAAGGAAAAAACAAGTGTTGGCAAGGATGTGGAGAAAAACAAACCCTCTGGCATTGTTGGTGGGAATGCAAACTGGTGCAGCTGCTGTGGAAAACAGTATGGAGGTTCCTCAAAAAGTTAAAAATAGAATTATTCTATGATCCAGTAATTCCACTACTGGGTATTTACCCAAAGAATATGAAACACCAATTCAAAGGGATACATGTACCCCTATGTTTACCGCAGCATTATTTACAGAAGTCAAACTATGGAAGCAGCCCAAGTGTCCATCAATAGACAAAAAAAGTGATATATATATATATATATATATAGATAGATATATATATATATATATATATATAATGGAATAATATTCAGCCATAAAAAGAATGAAATCTTGCCATTTGCAATAACAAGGATGGAGCTGGAGAGTGTAATACTAAGTGAAATAAGTCCATTGGAGAAAGACAAATACCATATGATTTCAGTCATATGTAGACCTTAAGAAACTAAACGAAGAAAGGGGAAAGAAAGAGAGATAAACCAAAAAAAAAAAAAAAAAAAAAAGACTCTTAACTATAGAGAACAAACAGATGGTTACCAGAGAGGAGGTAGGTGGGGAGATGGGTGAAACAGGTAAAGGCGATTAAGAGGACACTTACCATGATGAGCACTGAGTAATGCACTGAATTGTTGAATCATTATATATTACAACTTAAATTAATATAACACTGTATGTTAACTATAATACTGGAATTAAAATTTCTACAATTACTTTCATCAGTGTTTTATAGTCTTCAGAGTACAGTTCTTTCACTTTCTTAGCTAGGTTTACTCCTAGGTATTTTATTATTTTTGGTGCAATTGTAAATGGTATTGTTTTCTTAATTTCTCTTTCTACTATTTCATTATTAACATATAGAAATGCAATGGATTTCTGTATATTGATTTTCTATCCTGCGACCTTACTGAATTCATTGATCGGTTCTGGTAGTTTTTTGGAGGAATCTTTTTTTTTTTTTTCTCTTTTTTTACATAATCTCTTCACCCAACTTGGGGCTTGGACTCACAACCCGGAGATCAAGAATCCCATGCTCTACATACTGAGCCAGCTAGACACCCCTGGAAGATTCTTTAAGGTTTTCTATATATATTATCATGTCACCTGCAAATAGTGGAAGTTTTACTTCTTCCTTACACATTTGGATGCCTTTTCTTTTTCTTGTCTGATTGCTGTGGCTAGGACTTCCAGTACTATTTTGAATAAAAGTGGTGAGAGTGCACATCCTTGTCTTGTTCCTGATCTTAGGGGAAAAGCTCTTGGTTTTTCACTATTGAGTATGATATTAGCTGTGGATTTTTCATATATGGTCTTTATTATGTGGAGGTACATGCCCTCAAAACCTATCCTTTTATAATAAATGGATGTGTACTTTGTCAAATGCTTTTCCTACATCTATTGAAATGACCATATGGCTTTTATCTTTTCTCAATGTGATGTATCATGTTGACTGGTTTGAAAATTCAATACATGAATCACGCTTGCATCTCAGGAATAAATCCTACTCGATTGTGCTGAATGCCTTTTAATGTATGGTTGGATTTTGTTGAGGATCTATGTTCATCAGAGATAGTGACCTGTAGTTTTCTCTCTCTCTCTTACTATGGCTAAAGGTTTATCAGTTTTGTTGCTCTTTTCAAAGAACCAGCTCCTAGTTCCGTTTATCTATCCTACTGTTTTTGGTTTAGCTTTTTTTTTTTTAGTTTCTATTTTGTCAATTACCATTTTCATCTTTTTTAAATTTCCTTCCTTCTCCTGGTTTGAGGTTATGTTTGTTCTTCCTTTTCTAGTTCTTTTAGGTATAAGGTTATGTTGTTTCTTTGAGATTTTTCTTGCTTCTTGAGTTAGACCCATATTGCTATAAACTTCCTTCTTAGAAAAGCTTTTGCTGTATTCCAAAGATTTTGGACCATTTTGTTTTCACTTTCATTTGTCTCCATGTGTTTTTTTTTTAATTTTTTTTTTATTTCTTGGTTGACTAATTTGTTTTTCAGTAGCAAGTTATTTAACCTCCATGTATTTGTGGTTTTTCCAGATTTTTCCTGTGGTGGATTTCTAGTTTCATAGTGTTATGTCAGAAAAGATGCACAGTATGACTTCAGTCTCTGTGAATTTGTTGAGACTTGTTTTATGGATTAATATGTGATCTATTCTGAAAAATGTTCCACGTGCCTTTAAAAAGAATGTGTAATATGCTATTTTAGGATGGAATGTTCTGAATATATCTGTTAGATCCATCTGGTCCAATGTGTTATTCAAAGCCACTGATTCCTTATTGATTTTCTGTTTGGATGATTTATCCATTGGTGTAAGGGGGGTTAGTCACCTACTATTATTCTATTATTATTGATTACTTTATGTTTATTATTAGCTGCTTTTTGTATTTGTGTGCTCCCACGTTGGGTACATAAGTATTTACAACTGTAATATCTTCTTGTTGGTTGTTCCCTTTATGTTAATACAGTGCCTTTGTCTCTTGTTAGTCTTTGTTTTAAAGTCTATTTGTCTGATACACGTATTGCTATCCTGACATTTTTTTTTTTTGGTAGCAATCTACATTAAGTTGATGGTCACTTAAATTTGAATCCATTCTTTATTCCTCTCCTCCACCTACATTTTAGGTATATTGTGTCATACTTTACATCCTTTTTATTTTGTGAATCCCTTAAATTATTTTATAGATATACTTAATTTTACTGCTTTTGTGCTTCCTACTTTTCTTACACCTACTTATGGTTTTTCCTTTCTACTCAGAAAGTCTCCTTTAACATTCCTTGTAGGGCTGATTTAGTAGTCATGAATTCCTTTAACTCTTGTTTGTTTGAGAAACTCTGCCTCTCCTTCTATTCTGAATGATAGTCTGGCTGAATAGAATATTTTTGGTTATAGGTTTTTTTTTCTGTCAGCACTTTGAATATATCATTCCACTCTCTCTGGCCTAAAAATTTCTGCTGAAAAACCAGCTGATAGTTTTATTTGGTTTCCTTTGGGTATAAATGAGTTATTTTCTCTTGCTGCTCTCAAAATTCTCTTTATCACTACTTTTTGTCATTTTAATTACTGGTGTGAACCACCTTGGATTGATTTTGTTGGGGGCTCTCTGTGCCCCCATTTCTCTCTCTTCTCCTTCTGGAATCCCTATAATGCAAATGTTATTATGCTTGATGGTGTCACTGAGTTCCCTAAGTCTATTTTCATTTTTTTAATTCTTTTTTTTTTTATCTTCTGGTCAGCTTGATTTCTTTCCATTACTTTCTCCACCAGATCGCTGATCCATCCTTCTGTTTTCTCTATTCTACTATTTATTCTTTTTAGCATATTTTTAGTTTTAGTTATTGAGTTTTTCATCTCTGAATGGTTCTTTATTTTTATGTTTTTTATCTCTTTGTTGTGGGTAACACTTACATCTTTTCTCAAAGTCCAGTGAGTTTCTTCATGACCACTACTTTAAAATCTCTGTCAGGCATATTACTTATCTGTTTTGTTTAGTTCTTTTGCTGTGACTTTGTTCTATTCTTTCATTTGGGACATATTCCTCTGTCTCCTCGTTTTGTCTAAATTTTTGTGTTTGTTTCTATGTATTGATTTTTAAAGTTCCAGGTGTTAAGCCTCACTCATTGTTAAGCACTCACAAACTTAGGCCCTTTTGGTGTTCAAAGCCAAATGTTATGGGGATTTGTCTTCCCCGTGAAGTCTCCCCATGTCTACAGTGCTGGTGTGAGAAGCTGTTTCTCTTCCCTCTCTGCACTTGTGGCATCCCTCCATTCTGCAGACAGGCCTGTGGGTCCCTTTAGCTCTAGAACACAACCTACCTTCCTACCCTCTACAGTGTGGCCTCTTCTCTACATTTAGGTGTAGAGCGTCTGTTCTGCCAGGCTTTGGGTCATTTTCTGGGTTATTTACACTGATGTAGGTGTTATCTAGTTGTATCTGTGGGAGGAGGTGAGCTCAGGATCTTCCCCAGTGATGGTTGTTTGAACATACTAAGTTTTAGAGTGCATTTTAAACATCACATTATATAATTAATTCACTTCATTTCTATTTCTTTTCCACTTACTAAATGCAAAGCTTATTATCCTTATGAATCAGTTTCATCAATTGTAAAATGTAAAGAGTTTCATAAGAATGTTGTAGGAATAGGGGCATCTAGGTGACTCAGTCTAAGTGTCTGCCTTCAGCTCAGGTCATGATCCCGCATGGGGTTCCCTGCTCAGCAGGGAGCCTGCTTCTCCCTCTGCCCTTCCCCCCCTGCTCCTGCTCACTCTCTCTCAGGCTCTCTGTCCCTCTCAAATAAATAAATAAATAAATAAATAAATAGAATCTTCTTTAAAAAAATAATGTTCTAGGAATAAAATCAATTAATATGTATAAAATCTCTTAAAATATTAATGTGAATATAGTAATAATAAAATAAATGTTAACTCAAGTTTATTCTTTCAACAAAAATCATCACTTTCTTACTCAGTGTCAAGCACTGTGCATCATGATATTCCACATGAGTCAATATATATGCACTAGTTTTATAATCAGGGAAGATACTAAGATATTTAATACAGATATGCCATGTTCATGGACCTCATAATCTATATTTGCTCAATATGCTCGTATAATATTACTGTATGAAAACTCCTTGAACTTTTGTTGATCTCCTTTGACAGACCATGTGCTGCTGGAGGCAGGAAGTTGTCTTTTTCAAACTTTGCATATTTTGAAGATTTCACTGAGTTTTGCATTTAGTAAATGTATAATTAATATTTTTGAATGAATGTGTGAAAGACTGAAGGAATGGCAATCTTGAGGCTAAAAATAATGTCCAAAATCTATCAAGATCTATTGGTAGATTTTTCACAACAGTTGCTACCATTCTGTATCTAAAAGATCAAAAGTCTTATTTTGGAAATAGGTACATTATGGTACAGAAATATTAAAACAGGGGCGCCTGGGTGGCTCAGTCATTAAGTGTCTGCCTTCGCAAAGCCAGCTTGGCTTTTCCCTCTCCCACTCCCCCTGCTTGTGTTTCCCTCTCTTGCCATGTCTCTTTCTGTCAAATAAATAAATAAAATCTTAAAAAAAAAAGAAATGTTAAAGCAGAGTATTCACGGTCTCAAGACATGTAAGATAAGAAAAGAGTAGTTAGAACAAAGGTTTTCTATTTTTTTTTTTTTTATGTAGAAAAGCAATTTATTCCATTATAAGCACTTACACAGTTAGTCGTGGAGAATAACAGGCCTGCAGCTGAAACAGGTCACCCAAAATGGAGATGGTACCAAACTAGTGGTCAAAGACTAACTCCTAAAAAAAAAAAAAAAAAAAGTAACTCTTATCCAGGATTAATTTAATTTTAAAAACAAATACAAGCTATCAATTCACTCTTCTCAACTCAACTGGACAGTCTAACTATGGTATAACTGTCAGGTAAAAATATACATCTTTACAACTTGGTGGTCCCAAGTTTTTTAAAAAAACGTTTCACAGAAAGGAAAGAAATACGAAAACAGCTCAAGAAATACACTAACAAGCAAAAATATATGGGGAAAGAGGAACACATAGTTTTGACTTAACTGAAGAAACTGAGAGGAGACCGGTTTACATAGGAAAATGTGCATCCTGGAAAGTCAGGTGTGAAAATTTTAGAATAGGAATTTATATGACTTGAATCTCTCCCATTTCCTGAATAAAAACGACATCTTGTGGTATTTATACTTCATGGCTCAGACATCTACCTCACTTGGCTCTACTCCTTCTTTACTTTAGCCTTTACTTAAAGGAGTCTGAAAAACTTGGGGATATAGCCTAAGAAGAAAAATAACCACACATAATATTCCCCTTTCTGTGGCTACTTTAGACCTTTGTTACTAGAAAATTCCTAAAGAAAATTTAAATATAAGTCTGTGGCTTTACTGAATCAAGTCCCACAGTTAATATTTAGAGAACACCCTCTGTTTGGGCTAATAACATTGTTGATGGTACCTATCATAGAGGGATAGCCAAAGTCTGTGTCTCAAAACCAGTGTTAAATCAATCTCAGGGTTGAGAGGGAAATAAAAAAGGAGGAGTCTCAAATCACAAGAAGTGCAGATATATCCAGGACCCTTGTCCTTCTGGACCCACGCTTCCCTTAGGATGTTCATCATTATAAATATTCTCTGCCATTTGCCACACTTGCATGATATTGTCTTCTGATACAGAACAAATCACCCAAGGTTCATTGGGATTCCAGGAGAAATCAGATATCTTGGCAGTGTAACCACCATGAATAAACAACAATTCTGGTGGCCCATCTTCTGCATCTTCCAGGGATTGTTCCTCTCCAATTTTACTTAAATCCCAGACATTCAGTCTGCGATCAGTACCACTGGAAGCAAAAATAGTCTCATTGTGAGGCGACCACTGAACCTGGAATATTTCATCCTTATGTTATTCAAAGAAATGCAACTTAAGTTTCAGATTTCTCAGATCCCATAAGGCAACAGTCTTGTTGGCTGATCCTGTGGCCAGAATGAACCCACTATAAGGATTGAAAGATAGGCAGTTCACTTCAGCAGTGTGAGCATCAACTGAGTGGCTTGGTTTGGAAATATTGTTTGAACGAGTATCCCAGATCATAAATTTCTGATCATCAGCAACTGACCCAAACAGAGACTCATGGAGCAGATGCCAGGAAACATCTTCTACTACTGCTTTATGTCCTGTAAAGATGGTCTTTGCATCCACCACTTTTCTTTCCTTTGGAACAGCAGTGATGTCCCAGAGGCAGATGGTATGGTCGCCTGAAGCACTGAGTGCCCACTGAGATTTGGGTTCCAAGAAAGTCCATAGCCTTCCTTCTGATGTCCACACAGACACAAGTCTGGGTTGCACTCTCCAGGAGGGTCTGGTTTGGAAGGATGTTTTGTATAGTCAAAAACAAGAACATCACTGGATGGAGTCTTTGTTGCAATGATACAAGGGTTCTGGGGCATATAATACGCCAAGTTTACTTCTTGTTCATGGTTGATCTTGATTTCTATTTCAATTTTTCCACTAACTGAGGCAAAACCTCCAAATTCTCCTTTTTCACCATAGTAGTGTGAAGCATCAAACTGAGCATCATCGTTAGGGAGCTGCACACTGGCTATCACAAGGTGGTTTTTTTCATCTGACGTGTGTGTTCCCAGGACAAGTCGATGCATGCTGAAGTCTTTCCCTTCTTGTCTGGTTACATCTGGAAGCCACCGTGCAGTTAGGCTAGGCCACTCCAGAGCATGGGTCATCACCATATTGTAAAGAAAAGGGGTTTTCTTTTCCCATATTTTGTACTCTTCGTTGATCACATGTTCTTCTACTGCGTCATCAAAGGCTGCTTCCTTGTCGGCCATGGCGAGCAGGCAAGCCGGGGGGATGCCGGGGTCGAGCGTTGCAGCCGGGGTGAGAAGAAAGGTTTTCTTAATCTTAGAGTATTTATTACTGATTCTGTATCAAATCCTTTACCTTTTACTTTATTGTTTATCATTACTCCAAATATAGTTACACTTTCAAAATATGTTAAGTGGTCTTAGAATTGCATAGATATGTCTTCCATCTTTCAAATAAATTCTATCTGGCTTTTTGATAACTGTAGGTGTTTAGGAGTATATAGGTTTCAAAAGTTTCAAAGTGTTTAAAACATATGTGCCATATAATAGTGCCTGATTCATTTTATTTATAGTTTCTCTTTTACATTAAGATAAAAAATACAGATCTAAATCAATTTTTGAAAAATTAGCACAGGCCAATTCAATGACATCAATGTCTCAAGTTAAATATTGATTTTATGCAAAGGATAAGTTTCCTTTTAAAGACTAAATAATCTTGGTGTGGTTTCTGCTAATAAATTTTAATTTTATGGTATATATTTTAACAGTATCTTGCATCAATGAGAATATTCTCTCCATATAAATCTCTAGTCAAATGAGTTAAATAAATCATAGCCACAAGTTAATTGTTTAATTTGCTCTATTTACCAAAAAATCTGTATTTTCAAAAGATTATGAGGTGAAAGGGGAATTTTTCATATTTCATTCTGATCTTAGAATTTGAAAAATGTTGGCCAATGGCATTGAACTATAATGGTATTTAATTTGGTTTTCCAGATCGCGCTTTTTCCTTTTCAATACACATCCCAGTTGCCATTTCAATACAACATAAAATATATTCTAAAAGTTGTACAAATTCATTTAAAAGGACACAGAAATTGAGGTGATTTAAACCCTGTGTTATCCTGCAAGACTTATAATTTACCTCTTAGGGTTCAGTGTCACCTGTAAAAGGACATGGAAATGAATCAAGGGATCAAAAGTCTAGCTCTTTAAATTTAAAAACTGCCAGATACATTTTTCATTTTTTTGTGTCTTGTGGACAGTAGTAGCTTAAGTTTACTGAAATGAAAATTATAAAATTAAAGATGACTTAAATAGCCAAGTGCCAATCCACTACTACAATATATATCCTCATGCTTCAGAACTTCTTTCTTGCCCATACCACCTGCAGTGTGCCTATGCACACATCCCCACAATCTGATATACTATGAGTCCAAAAGACTAATCTTAATGAGCTCTTTACTATGATTCTGTGCTTCTCAGGATTTCTTGCCAGAGATTCTTTTCCCAGAAAAACAAACAAACAAAAACAAAATTCTAATAGGCTTCATTGAAGACAAGTTGAAAATATGTGTATGTTCTCATCCAGTTACTTCTTCTGGGGTATATTTCCAATAGAACATGGTATGTTTATACTATAAGATATGAAAAAAATCGCATCTGTTAAAGCCTAAAATAGCACACAACTCAAATGTCCATCATACATAAAAGAAAAAATTCTGATGTAATTATACAATAAAAATGAGTGAACTACAAATGCATGCAATCACACGCATAGGTATCACAAACATTTGGTAGGCTGAAAATATTCAGACACCAAAGTATACACCAGTATGATTCTACATATAATAAACAAAAAAATGCAAAGTTATACCATAGTGTGTCAAAAGATAAGAAAAACTAATAAACTATACTATTAAATCTTTTGCATATTTTTGTGCATGTTATATTTCACAAAAAATATTTAAAAGTTTTTTTTAAAAGAGGCAAGTACTAATGTAGTGATCCGAAGCGGTACATGCACCCCAATGTTTATAGCAGCAATGTCCACAATAGCCAAACTATGGAAAGAGCCAAGATGTCCATCGACAGATGAATGGATAAAGATGTGGTATACACACACACACACACACACACACACACACACACACACACACACAATGGAATATTATGCAGCCATCAAAAAAAATCTTGCCATTTTCAATGACATGGATGGAACTAGAGGGTATTATGCTAAGTGAAATAAGTCAATCAGAGAAAGACATGTATCATATGATCTCACTGATATGAGGAATTCTTAATCTCAGGAAACAAACTGAGGATTGCTGGAGTCATGGGGGTTGGAGGGATGGGGTGGCTGGGTGATAGACATTGGGGAGGGTATGTACTATGGTGAGCGCTGTGTATTGTGTAAGACTGATGAATCACAGACCTGTACCTCTGAAACAAATAATGCAATATATGTTAAGAAAAAAAAAAAGAAGATAGGAGGAGGGGAAGAATGAAGGGGCGGGGATTGGAGGGGGAGACGAACCATGACAGACGATGAACTCTGAAAAACAAACAGGTTTCTAGATGGGACAGGGGTGGGGGGATGGGTTAGCCTGGTGATGGGTATTAAAGAGGGCACACACTGCATGGAGCACTGGGTGTTATATGCAAACAATGAATCGTGGAACACTACCTCAAAAACTAATGATGTAATGTATGGTGATTAAGATAAAATAAAATTTAAAAAAAAGAGGGAGGTACTAAAAGCAGCTGCCAAGCTGTATTATTTGCATGAGTTTTGTTCACTTATGGCTATATTTTCTTGAAGATTACAATATTGCCAGGATATCTGGAATCAGTTAATTATATAAACCTCAAAGTACAATAAGGAAACAAATATATAATCAGGAGTCAATAGGTCATGAAGGTTTCATGGTTTACTTACTTGATGGTAGAATATTTTCAATGGCCATTCAAATTCTGAAATCCCGGTTTCCCTTCCTTAAGAGACATTTCCATGTATAAGGTAAATCTCCAATTGTAGGGGTGTCTCCCTCAGTATCAGGAAGAGTGGGATGACTCTTAGATTCCTGGAAACTGTTATCAGTGGAGAAGGGATGAACTTAAATCTGCACGACAACTTTAGCCTTTTTTACTATGCTTTTTATGGTGACCTCCCATAAATGATCCTCTACCTACATCTTCTCTTGTCTTTAGATGGAGATGGTATTTAAGGTGATAGCTTCAGCTATTTTGGTGAGATACTCAGGTTTTTTGGTCTCTCCCATGTATACAGGGATATATATATTATTAAACCTTGTTTCATTTTCTATTAATCAGTCTTTTTTTTTTTTTAATTTAAATACAATTAGCCAACATTCTCTATTAATCAGTCTTGTGTAAATCTGGTTTTTAGTCCGGGTGGAAAAACCTTGAAGGACAGAGGAAAACCTTTTTCCTCTCCCACACTACTAAAGCTGGATATATGAATATATCCTATGTCCCAGCAACTCCACTTTTAAGCACATACCCAGAAGATCTGTATATACATCTGTTAAAAGACAAACACAAGTATATTCATAGCAACACTATTCACAATAAGCCCCAGACTTGAAAGAACTCAAATATCTGGCATAGAATAAATAAAATTGTGTATGTTCATCTATTGGAATACTGTTATATAATAAAAAGGAAAGAATTACTTATATACAACAATATAAAAGAATCTCATAAAGTGAAAGGAGCCAAAAACAAAAGAATAATATAGATTCCACTTATTTAAAATTTGAAAGAAAGGTAAAGCTCATCTATAGTATTATAAGTAAAGATAGTTAGGCTGGGATGTAGTATCTTAAAGTGGGTATGAGAGGGCTTGTGTGGTCCTGGTAATGTATGTTACTTGGTCTGTAATGGTTATAAGAATGTGTTTACTTTGTGAAAATCCACTGAGTCACATTTATGACTTGTGTGCTTTTCTGTATGTATGTTATACTAGAATAAAACATTTAAATAAAAAAAGAAAAAAAGAAAGAAAAGGTCCCTTGCAAATGGGGCCCACTTTGGCATCTCTGTGCACGCATTCTCAGAATTGATCACTTCTACTCAAATTATACTTCCAGTTATTGCTTCTAGCTCCAAATCCAAGATCTAGAATATATAGTATAGTGACCCACACGCAAAAGAAAATTTATTTACCTGAAACAGACAACCTGGCAATTACAATAACATATCTTACTTGGAAAAGAGAAGGATAAAAACTAAAAAAGTGGAATTATCCATTCAAGATTTTTTAGTGTAGGTGTGTGTAATAAACATATGCTACACAAGTTCATATGATTTCCTGAGGGAAAGAAATAGCAAGGAAAACCTAACCTGATAGTAGATCATTTTTCCTTGATCAGCTACTTCATTTGGCAGCCTCTGGTTTGAAAATCTGGGAAGAGCTATTATATTCATTTTTTCCCCCATTAACAAATCTGCCCTGGGATTGAGAGAATTGTCTTTTTGGAGACTACACTTCTTTGGATACTCACTTCTTGAGTATGGTGAGAAGTCTGGGATATTTGGCTGACTTTAGCAGTTCAATAGTCAAAAGGGTATTGTTAGTCAACCTTGGGATTTCTTTGGCAATACTTAAAGAATTATCTTGCATAGGTGTCAAATCTGAAAGGATATAACAGTTAATATATTGCAGGCTACACCTGAAGTGGGATAAAGAAGGGATCGAAAACAAGATGCAGTCTAGTACAGAATGTTAGAGCTCAGATAATTTGGAAAGTCTACATGTAAAAGGCTGATCTCTACAGGGTGTCAGAGCATACTCAAAGTGAAGGTGTCCATAAGGTGGGATGGCAGTCCAGAACAGGCTGTCAGTTCAAGAGAGGTGAGGAGGGTGGGCAGACAGAAAAGGGGTAGTGATGACAATGAGAAATTGGTTACAATTAGGGGGTGTTATGGGCTGAACTGTATGCCCCCCAATTAATATGTTAAAGTCAGAACCCCCCAGTACCTCAAAATGCAGCAATAGGGTCTTTAGAGAGGTGATTCAGTTAAAATGAAGTCATTAGGGTAGACCCTAATCTAATATGACTAATGTCATAAGAAGAGGAAATTTGGACACAAACACACAAAGAGAGGAGACAATGTGAAGACTCAGGGAGAAGACAGCCATCTGTAAGCCAAGGAGAGAAGCCTGAAGCAGATCCTTCCCTCATGGCCCTTAGGAGAAACCAGCCCTGCCAAACACTTTGATCTCAAACTTTTAGGCTTCAGAACTGTGGGAAAATAAATTTCTGTTGTTTAAGCCACCCAGCCTGTGGTATTTTGTCATGACAGTCCTACCTATTAGGTGAATAAGTAAATACATTAAAGATAATTGGAACCAAGTTTCTCACTGTCAGGCAAGGGAGATAAAACTGTGGAAAGGAAAAACTAAATGAAACCTGATTAATTTTGGATTAGAATTGGAAGTAACAGTATGAATTCAAATAACATGTGTATAGCTCCTGTCCAGTATCAGAAGGCCTGCAAATTGCAATATCACACCTAGAGCCTAGAACTTAGTTATCAAAGACCATCCTCTTTAAAAAATAAAACAAAACCCAGAGCTCTTAGAGAAATGATTGATTCAAGTCAGTGTCAGGAAAAGAACAAAGTGAGTTTGAAATATCTTACTGTTTCAGTGATCTGAAAACAGAGTTGCTAAAAAAATATATTTAGTATATAAAAGTTGCAGTGGCTTACAAAAGGCCTTAAATATGTTGATTTATTACAAGTAATTTGGTCTTTTATTATAACTTGAAGCCCAGGAACCCCTTTAAAAAACTTGAAATATTAATCAAAGTAAAATTAAAATGAAGTCACCATTCCATACATAATATTTAATTAGGCAGAATTATATCTATGGGTGCTATCAGAAATCCTGAGGATTAATTGAAAATAAGATAGCAAACTTTATATGTGATTTCACTATATATACGATCAGTTTTATGCATCTGCAATAAAATTTCAGTCATAAAATAACACTATATTTAAAAATCTATTTTAATTTCATGCACATACCATCCTATTGCTTGCTTATACATAGAAGAGCTTAAAACTATACTTTCAGTGGTAAATAGCTAACTATAACTGCATCTGGTTCATCATTTTTCCTCAAAATCTTTCTCAATGGTCATATAAAACTGAAGTTATATTTTTAAATGTGCTAAAATAATTGAGTCCATAAGATATCAAATCTGGCATGTTATCCACTTCAAAACATGTTAATAATTTTAAAATAAAATAATTAAGCATATGCAAACTAATTATTAAAAAACACACAAAAGTTGATTATTTAACTAATATTGAGAACTTATATAAATTATTGTATTTTATTATTAAGGGGGGTCTTCATCACTCTGTATAGCATGCCGATAAAATTTCCCATCATTTTAGAAGGCTTCTAAATTAGCGATTTTTGTAAATTTTATAGTATTTTTAAAATTATTACCAAAGGAAACACTTTTCCAAATGGAAAGGAAGTCTACAGTTAAGCTAAAATGTAAAATGAGTGACTCTCAGGTAGAATTATTAAGAATTTACTAATGACAACTTCCTATTTTTTAAACTCTGTTCACTGCTCCTATCTGCTATTACACCTCTGGCATATTTTAAGATTAATTTCAGGTATTTTAAAATAAATACCTGGTCATTATACCTCATTATTATGGCAAGCTTGTCTGCCTTATATAGTGAACAGGCATTTCCCCTTAGTGATTCTTCTGCCCCAAACTGAAAGAACAACCTATAATATCAGGACTGTCACTAATATTAACTTTACAAAAAAAAAATGTTAAAAAAGCAATGTAAAAAAATTCTAGAAATGTATTTAGATACTAATTTACATTATTCTGTAAAAGACAAATGTGTTTTGGAATACTTAATGACTTCTGGTCTCAAGCAAGTTGCCAATCCTTTCCACAACTTCACTTCCATGAATGGCTGATGTTGTTACTGTTATTAAGAGCTTAAATTAGAGGTTTCTAGGCTTCTAGAAAAAAAACGAAAACAAATTCCCATCAAAAGCTTTATTTTGGAATTTGTTGGTTCACAGAGGAAAAGTAATTAGTTGATATTGGGAAAGTCCTCAAAAATATAAGCAAAAGATATATGATGAGAGAAGTTTTTGAAAGTTTCCAGTAATGAGGAAGAAAATAGGAATTTGTAGATCCCTTCAATAGAACCTTAAATGAATTGACTGCATAGTTCACCCACAGACCTCAAACACTTGAAAACACTTGAAACATAGGGTCTCAGTCCTGGCCATGACTCCCATGTTTTCAACTTGAAAGAAGAAAAGCAAAGCCCTCTGCCTTCAAAAGACCAAGTATGCTTATGCAGATGCCATTTCATCAAACCTAGTATACACTAAAGATGAGAATATTGTCTGCATTTTTCAGACTATGTAAGAGTTCTTGGGACATTCCACTTTTTTATGGAGAATGAGCTAAATCTTCCAATTATAATGAAGCTTAAGTTTCTGTCAGACATATTAATGCAGGGCCAGAATAGATTGTAAAATTTAGATGAATAAAGTGCTTTTAAAAAATTATAGGTATATCAACTCTGGATATGCTTTCTGGCTTCTCCATCCATTTTTTTCCTTAAAGTCTTTTTGCTCTCTTCCCTTGAAGATGGTAGCCTGGCCAGAAGCCAAAGAAGTGGTAGGGCCATAGAAGAGGCCACATAGAAGAGGCCACAAGAAATCAAAGGTGGAGCCAGAAATCAAGGAGGTGACTAGCATGGTTAGGACATATAAGGCTATTTAACAAATAAAGAAATATATTGGAGATAATGAGAATCAATTGTCTCACTGTTGGAGAAAGCCTTCATAAACATATTAAAAAGACGAAAACTAGGAAAAACAAACAATAATACAAACAAACAATAAATTCCTTCGATGTTAAATTGAAATTAGAGGTACTGGTGTGACCTCACAGGTAGTCAAGGTAGACTGATAGAATCAGGATGGCTAGATAGATAGACAGATAGATAGATAGATAGATAGATAGATAGATAGATGATAGATAGATGATAGACAGTTAGATAGATGATGATAGATAGATAGATAGATAGATAGATAGATAGATAGATAGATGATAGATAGATAGATAGATGATAGATAGATGATAGACAGATAGATAGATGATAGATAGATGATAGATAGATAGATAGATAGATAGATGATAGAGAGATAGATAGATAGATGATAGATAGATAGATGATAGAGAGATAGATGATAGATAGATAGATAGATGATAGAGAGATAGATGATGATAGATAGATAGATAGATAGATGATAGATAGATGATAGATAGATAGATGATAGATAGATGATAGATAGATGATAGATAGATAGATGATAGATAGATGATAGATAGATAGATAGATGATAGATAGATAGATGATAGATAGATAGATGATAGATAGATTAGATAGATAGATAGATAGATGATAGATAGATGATATGTGATAGATAGATGATAGATAGACGATAGATAGATAGATAGATGATAGATAGATAGATGATAGATAGATAGATGATAGATAGATAGATAGATAGATGATAGATACATAGATGATAGATAGATAGATAGATGATAGATAGATTAGATAGATAGATAGATGATAGTTAGATGATAGATAGATAGATAGATGATAGATAGATAGATAGATAGATAGATGATAGAGAGATAGATGATAGATAGATAGATAGATAGATGATAGATAGATGATAGATAGATAGATAGATAGATAGATAGATGATAGATAGATGATAGATAGATAGATAGATAGATAGATAGATAGATAGATAGATGATAGATAGATAGATAGATGATGATAGATAGATAGATAGATAGATGATAGATAGATAGATAGATGATAGATAGATAGATGATAGATAGATAGATATGGATAGTTAGGCCAACAGTTATATTTATGCAGTTATGTATATATCGTTATGTGTACATGTGTATCTCCAACTATAATTTACCATAAGCTTAATTTGAGCCTTCTCCCTCCCATTGCTATTTGTAATGTCTTTCTCTGAGAGTGAGAAACTTGGCTCTCATCTGCAATTCATTTACTTATTTGTTCAATCCTATATACATCTCAAGTAGTTTCAGAATGGCTGACTCATGTCTTTACGTAAAACACACTAACAATTCTTTTTGGCTTTCACATTACCATTGCCAGTCAAAAACGCAAACAATGAATCATGGGACACTACATGAAAAAAAAAACAAATAAAATAAAAAAGTAGGGCGCCTGGGTGGCTCAGTTGGTTAAGCGACTGCCTTCGGCTCAGGTCATTATCCTAGAGTCCCAGGATCGAGTCCCAGTCTGCTTCTCCCTCTGACCGTCTTCCCTTTCGTGCTCTCTCTCATTCTCTCTCTCTCAAATAAATAAATAAAATCTTTAAAAAAAATAAATAAATAAAAAAGTAAACAACAACAACAACAACAAAAAACCCCCACTATTCTCCAAAACTGCTTAGGTCAGCTTCTTTTCCAGCCATGTGTCTGATAAATTCCCCTTCACAATTTCTTTTCTTTTACATTTATATCCTTCATCCTGACTACTTCCTTTTAGGATAATCTTCCACTTCACCACTTTTCTCTTGATTTCTGTTTGGTCTTAATTAAACCATTAATTAAATTTCTAATGCAAATTGTCTTTTTTTTTTCCAATTTGTTTGTTCTAAAAACTCCACATATCATTTCTGAAAAACTCTTGACCTTTTAAAGTATTTTGACACCATTCTATATATCTTTAATTACATTAAAAATGAATAGCTATACTCTGAATCAGATTATTTTAGCATTTCAAGTTTCTATTGGATTCCTCACTTTTATATTTATGGGTTGTATTTTTGTGTTTGGCTGGATTGTCCCTCTTTTCTTTTCTTGTATAGTGAACTCAAAATTCTTTATCTTGATTAGTAGAAATAATTTGTTGTTCATATATAAAATTCATTCCTCTAGAAGCATTTCAAAATCTTCCAACATGAATGACACTATGGGCACTAACAACAAACACTTATTGAAATAAAACATCAGACTTGACATTCCTAGCATTATCTATATGTGGGTAGTTTGAATTCTGGTATTTTTTTCTCACTGAAGGATAACTTTAGAGCTAGGAATGCTCAGAGAGCTCTCTCTATTTTTTTTTTAATGGCCTCCATTCATCTCTAAGACCAAGACAAACAAGTATCTCACCAACTATAACTTCAAAGTTTGATGTCTTTGTCTTTTAGAAGTTCCTATTTTATTTGTCTCTGACTCAACTTGCCATTTTACATGTACTAGACTTTGTCATCTCTGCCAAATGTGGATTGTAAAAGCATAAGCTCTGAATTACCAGAGTTACCAGTGTAAATCAAAAGTCACATTTGTAACCTCTTTTAAAAATGTAATTTTGCAAGTTTTGATCTGTGTAAGATTCCCTGCATGTTTATTATTACTTTGGAAAAGAAAGGTGTTCTAGAAAATCTGTTTGTTCTATATTTGTAAATATTCTGAATTAGAAGGCTTCTCAAAGCATGTGTTGAGTTTCATTTCCCAAGTAACTATTTTTTTCCTTACTCAAGTGTTGTGGAGTAAAAACCCCAACTGCTATCAATTTGATTTTTTAAAATTTATTATTTAAATTATTTATATGGCCATGATAAATGAGAAGTCTTTAATCTTCTCAGGTCTTAAGATAATTAAGAGTTAATGTTTTATAAGGCAGTGAGTGAAAGGTACAAATGTCCAAGAAAAAACTTAGTCTGATATATTTCAATTTATAATATTAATAATAACCAGATATAATGCAAAATTTCTGAGGTGGACATGAGTCCATTCCTGAAATCTTTACAATTCTGAGCATAAGTAGAGATGATTTTTCTTCCTCTTCTCATCATTTTCTCATAAGAAGACAAAAAAAAATCTCCCTCATCAAACACTGAGAATCTGTTTTTGAGTAGTTTCTTCTCTTGTGAAGTAATTATCTTCAAATACTTAGAACTATAGCATTCAGTAGTAACATTGTAACATTGATGATATTCTTGTTTTCTTATTTGTGGGATCTATACGTGAACTTTCTCTATCTTCAACAGACACATTACAAGCCAGCAAGTACACAAAAATTAAAATAATGCAATGCAAGACAGAGAGAAAGGATACACTGGACAATGAGAAATGATAAACATGGATGGGATTAACATCAGATTATAAATGAAGAATAAAATGTGAGTGAATTTGAAAAACCACAGTAAGAAATTTCCCAAAAGAAACACACCAAAAAATAAAATAAAATAAGCCTAACAAATAAAGAACAAATCATCCATAATCTGTGGGAAATTTCAAGCAGTCTAATCTATATGTAATTGGAGTCCCCAAAGGAGAGGAGAGAAAAAAAAATATGTAAAGAAATAATGCCTAAAAACATTTCAAACTTGATGAAAACTATAAACTGATTGATACAAGGTCAATGAAACCTATATATAGAAATATGAAGAAAACACTATAATCAAGTTTCATATACATATACATATATTCAACATATATAAAATCAAGTTTTACCTAAAAATTAAAACAAAACTAAACTGTTATCTAATAAGCTAACCAAGAATATAATAGTAATATAACAGGCAATTCTCCCAAAAAGGCTGAAAAACAAATAATATTAATAGTCAAATTAAACATAAATGATGTAAATACCCCAGTTAAAAGGCGGGGATGATCACACTGGGAAAAAATTTCACTATATATTACATAAAGGAATCCTCTTTAAACATAAAGAAAAATATATTTTCAAAGAAAGGCTGGGAAAAGATATGACATACTAATATCAATCAAAAGAAATCTGAAGGAATTATATGTACATCAGACATAATAGATTCCATAGCAAAGATTATTACAAGGAATTAAAAAGTAATTTCATGGGCACGTGGGTGGCTCAGTTGGTTAAGCGACTGCCTTCGGCTCAGGTCATGATCCTGGAGTCCCAGGATCGAGTCCCACATCGGGCTACCTGCTCAGCGGGGAGTCTGCTTCTCCCTCTGACCCTCTTCCCTCTCGTGCTCTCTATCTCTCATTCTCTCTCTCTCAAATAAATAAATAAAATCTTTAAAAAAATAAAAATCTTAAAAAAAAGTAATTTCATAGTTATTTATTCCTTAAGAGGACATAGTGTGTGAAGTAAAAACTGATGCAAAGAAAAACAGATAATTCCACAGTTATAGCCAGATTCACTATCTCCTCTCCATAGTTAATATAATAATTAAAGATAAATTATAAAAGAATGTAGAAGATGACTATCCATCAACTTGACCTGATTAGTTTAACATTTATAGGAGATTCCACCCAAAATAGCAGAATGCACATTTTTTTTCAGGTACATACAGAACATTTACCAAATACCATGATATGGGCCATACAACAAGCTTTGATAATTTTTTTAACAAATATTAAAGTCACACAATGTGTTCTCTGATCACTATAGAACTATATTAGAGATAAGTAACAGAAGTATGGAAAATCCTTATTGTATGGAAAATAAATAGAATAAGTCTAATTAATTCATGGTTCAAATTTAAAAAGGAGAAAAATAAATTATTTTGAGCAATTATTAAACTGAATTAAAATAAAATACGATATATTATAATTCAGGAAAGCAGCTAAAGCAGTGTCTATTGGTATGCTTACAGCACTAAACAATTATAATATAAGAAAGTTCTTAAAACAATACCCTTTGATTGCACATTAAGAAAATCAAAAAGGAATAATAACCCAAAAGAAAGTAGTAAATATGAAATGATAAAAAAATAAGAACATAAAGCAATGAAATAGAAAACAGAGAAACAGAACAATATAGAAGATTTATAAAATAAAAATTTGGCTACTTGAGGAGTTAACGTAACAAATAAAACCCTAGCCAGAATTAAGGGGAAAAAAGTCAGAAATTACTATTATCAAGAATGGAAGAGAATGGTAGATCCTGATGTAGACCCACCACACATATATGTTCAGTTTATTTGGAAAAAGATTCCACGATAAAGCACTGGTGCTGGAACAAATGGATAGCAATATGAAAGATAATAATGGTAACTTTTTTTCCCTTGCATTCCACAGTATATAAGAATTAGCTTGGTATTTATTATATACCTAAATATAATAGCTGAAACTATAAATTTCTTGAAGATAGGTAAAATCTTAATGATCTTAAATTTGACAAAGATTTCTGAGATAAAAATAAGCAAGCACATCTAAAGCACAACCCATTAAAGAAAAAATTTGATAAATTAAACTTCATCAAAATGAAGAACTTCGGCTCTTTTTATAACACTGTTAAAGAAAGGAAGAACCAACCTACAGATTTAGAGAAAATAAAGGAATGCATCCATAAAGGGCACCCAAAACTAAATAATAAGAAAACAATCTTTTATTTTCTTAAATGGCACAGGAATTGAATGGACAATTCACCAAAGAAGATATATAGAGAGAAAATAATCAGATGCTCACCATCACTAAATATCATGTCCATTAGGGTTGCTATAAGAAAATACCAGAGACTGGTAGCTTATAAACAACAGAAATTTGTTTCACAAAGTTCTAGAAGGTGAAAATCCAAGATCAAGGTGCCAGCATTGTTGTGTGAGGGCCCTCCTCCTGATTCATAGCCAGTGCTGTCTTGCTGTGTTCTCACATGGTGGAAGGACCTAGGGAGCTCTGTGGGATCTTTTTTATTAGAGCACAAAACCCATTCATGAAGGTTCCATTCTCAAGACTTAAGCATGTCCCAAAGACCCTGACATCCAATACCATCACATTGAGTGTTAGGATTCAACATATGGATTTTGGAGGGAAGCAAACATTCAGACCATGGCACTAGTAAGTTTCTAACTATATCAATATGCAACATGATGTAAATTAAGATCATGGCATATTCTCTTGTTAATGAAAACCAAAAATGGTATACATATATGTGGATACAAATTTATACTATATGAATGGATAGTTAGATATACTAGGTATTTCTACAAAGTGAAAAAAGCAAATAAGCTAAAGATCTATAAAAGGCCAAATATAAAATGTTATGTGCATGGAATAGTTTTATGTCTTCTCTCAAAAAGCAATCCCTAGGCAAAAATAGTAAATTTATAAGGTTTTTAACACCAGAATATTGGCATTTACCTTGAATATCTGGTATAATGAAACAGCAGCCTGTGACATACTTAGGATACACAGTTAATGTGACTTAATGAGGTCACATTAACCTGACTGTGCATGTTACAATAGGTTATGCCCCCATTCCACCTGACTGCACAATTTTCTATCTTTTAACAATTCATCCTACCCAAGTGTCATGGACCTCTCCAATGGATGCTTATTTTCAGCTCACTAATCTTTCCTGGATCTTACTTTAGCCACCTAACACCCTGGTCCTGCAATGCTGTACTTAGATACAATTGGTCACTTTTTTGAATAAAAATCAAGATGGTTATTAAATAAAATCAAAGGAAGTATTTAACATTATGCCACAGGTAATATAAAAAATTAAGGAGTCCTGTACAGTGGAGAAATTTTTTCTTGTCATATTCTCATAATTTTTTATCTGCCCCCCCAAAGGATAGATTATGCAACTTTTGTCACTGTTGTTGACACCTCAGGAAGAACAGAAAGTATCAGCACAGAAACACTGATAGAGAATTAGAAAAATTATCTGGCGCAAAGGCAGGAATATTTTCATAGAGAATTGTTTAAAAGGTCAAATTACTTTATGTTCCCGAATCATATGTGTTTTACATATGTGTGCACCTGTGTATGGACACATGAACGTGTGCATGTCTGAACACATTAGAGAGAGTTTCATACATACAATCAAAGAAAACAGAACTAGTTGAGGAACTAAGACCTCTGCTATTTGGAGACAAAACCCCACAACAGCCAATACTGTAGACAACAACCCATTTTTACATAAAATAGAATAATTCATAGGAGAAAAACAATGCATAATATAATACCAATATTATATCCAAATTATACCTGCCTTACACAAAACTATGATTGCACTAATTCTTGCTCATACTTTGTTTATAAGTATATAATACCAATATTATATCCAAATATAACTGCCTTACACAAAACTATGATTGCACTAATTCTTGCTCAGACTTTGTTTATACTTATAAGTTCCCCACACACCACCACCATGTCTTTCTGCAGGAAGAATGTATTTCCCCAACTCATTAATTCTGAGCTAGCCACATAACTGGCTTTGGCCAATGGCATGCATATGGATGTGATGTATGACATGTCTAAGCTATAATTTTAGATGGCATTGCGTGGTTTGATAATGCACTGCTACCTGAATCCATCCTTGAGTGTTGGCTTTTTGCTATAATAATAGGATAAAAAGATGTGGAAATGAGTCAGGTCCAATCATTGTGGCCAAGAATTCCCTAGTCAAGTCCAGTAGAGCTGTGGCCAAACTCATAATAAATTCAAGAAATAAAAGTTTATTGTTTTAAGCCACTGAGATTTTTTTTTAACTACTGGAGCAAAAGCTAACTAATATGCCTTAAAAGAGATGCTGGAAGTAAAGAAGATGGTAGAGTACCATGCTTTTCTTTTTCTAAATAAGTTTTTATGTATGTAACTATTCTATTTACTATATCTTGCTATTTAGATTTATTATTTAGCACATTATAATTTATTCCAAAATTCTGATTAACAATGTAACATGTGTTGGTATGTTTCTTTGCTTGCTTTATTTGATTTTGCAACATGGCCCCAAATCTATATTGCAACAATTTAACCAATTAATAAGCAACAAGTTAACAAATCCCTTCAAGCATTGTTAAAGATATATGAACTCAAAGATATATGGACTCAACTAGTGATGTATAGTCCAGATTTTGATGTCACGGGTGTGTAGGCCAAGTTAGCCATCTCCTTTACTGTAAAATGAAGTTTTAATAAAGTCCTATTTTTAGCTGGACTTGAAATGTCCTACCCTATGCACCATTTAACATTAAATCACAATTTATAATGCACCTTTACTACTCATTTCCCTAAATCATCAGTTTTGTTTTTATATAGGAATGGCAGTTGAAAATTCTCTTCTAAATACAAGTGACATTTAGATCAAGAGAAAACAGTCTCACCCAGGGTGAAAAATGGTTAGTCCTTTAAAGTGTTGAATTTTTCTAACTCCTTGAATAATATTTGCCAGAGAAAATAAAAATTTCTAATATACCATGTTTGTTATTTACTAACTGCCTAAAGTATAGAAATTACACAGCAAAAAGTTAGTTGATTGTATAATCTGAAAAATGTTTTTCTAATATTTGTATTGCAACTGTGAATTTGAATTTTATATTTCAGGATTTTTATTTGAAACTGAAATGAAAAATGCAGTTTGTAATATTTGATGTGCAAGAGGAGTCTCAAAGCTGCTCATCTTTCTACACAAATAGTATTTGATTTAAGGTTCTATTATCACTAAGCTTATTAGCAATTTCCAAAATGGTCTAAATAAGTGACCCCTTCTCAAACTTAAAATAAATAAAGAAAAAGAAACTAACTGAGATAAAATATATTTTGAGAGTAGACATATTCCTATAAGAGGGCGTCAGTACATACTATCCTCTGCCACTAATCCCGTCAGACAAGTAGACTCTACAAAAAACTATGGTTTAAATGTTTATGAATCACGTTATAGGAGACATCAAAAGCCATTAGAATTATGAATATATTTTATTCATATTATCCTCCAAAGGAAACATCTGGGGTTTAAAAACATTGTAGTTATGTGATCCATGGTGCTCTTTTTTTTTCCCTTCTGATTCATATAACTCAAGGGCTTCATGTAGTTTCCTTAGCTATGAATTTAAATGCCTCCTCTATTTTTCTTCCAAATGTTTTGCTTTTCTGTGTTAACCTTTTTATCCATCTATATTTAGCTTGGTCCGTAAATAGTAAAAGTGCTGACTGAACTACCTCAAAAGGGAATGAAGAAAATAAAAGTGGACCTGAAAATCAAGAAAATCAAGGAAATAATTTTAACTCTTTGTGGTCATTCTTAAAACAGTATTTAATAGTGAAATAGAACAAATTCATAGATAGCCTGTCCTCTGAAATGATAGCATATGGGAATATTACTTGCAGAATTATGGATCCTTATCATTTGTCATAGCTTTAGAGAATACGTAGTCTAAATTCTTTCCCTTAATTTTATAGGAAAAAATAATCCATGCTCAGAGAGCTGAAGGTCACATAACTAGTTCCTTGGTAGACTGATAAATAACAACAAGATGTCCTGATTTCTATGAAAGCATATTTTCAGTTTAGAAATGTTCCTTGTATTTGATTCATGTATACTTAGGAAAAATTTGACTAGTCATTCAGAATAGCATTTTATATTATGAACTTATTTCATTTACTTGTTAATATATATAAGGGATACAGGATAAGTTTAAGTAATTTTTACAGTATTTTTATTTATCATTAGGGGGTGCCTGAGTGGCTCTGTTGGGTAAGTGTCTGCCTTTGGCTCAGGTCATGATTCTAACCCTGAATCAGGCTCCCAGTTCAGTGGAGAGTCTGCTTCTTCCACTCCCTTTGCCTCTCCCCTGGCTTCTGCTCTCTCCCTCTTTCTCAAATAAATGAATGAATGAATAAAATATTTAAAAAAATAAAAAAAATATCATTAGGATCTCCAGTTCCTGGTCAGACGTGTAAAAATCTTGAAAGTAATCATTTCCTTCCTCCCGGCAAGTAAAAGCCTGAACAAATGGAAAATCAACTCTCTTTAGATTCATCAGAGAATTGAAACCACAGTACAAGCCGCTACCCTGAAAAAATTGAAATATAAATTGCAAATATAAATATAAAGAATCACAGAAACTCTGGAAACTGGTAGGAACACTTAAATAGGGTAATTGAGTAAATGCTAGAAACTAAGTATTGCCTAGCTTAAAAGATTAAACCTCCTGGGGGCGCTCCCTTGGAAGGGATGTCTCCACACTTTTGTGAGTTTTATTACTAGAAGCCCCATCAAATTCTCAGGGTAAAAAGCAGAGAAAAATCCCCTCATACTTTCAGGAGGCAGGGTGGAGAAGTAACCATTTTGAAAAAAGCCTGGATTGCTTGTTCTCCTAACAAAGATCTTCCTTCAAGAAAAACTATTTTGCCAGAGTTTAATTTAATTGATGTGGGTTTTACCAGAGTCAAATCAACCCGTGGAAGGTAAATAGCTAAACACAGCCTGTATATGAATGCTTATAGCAGCTTTATTCTTACATGCCAAAAAATGGAGACAACCAAATGTCCTTCAATAGGTGGGTGAACAAATCATGATACATGCATACAAAGGAATATTATAATAAAAGGAAATCATCACGTCACAAAAAGACATGGAGGAAACTTAAATGCATATCAATAGATGAAGGAAAAAAGTCTGAAAAGCTGTATAACTGTATGTTTTGTCAATATAAAATTTGCACTGCTCAAAGATAAACAGGCAGGAAAGACTATGCTACTGTGGTAGAAAAGGGAGACTGAACTCAACTCCAACTGAAACAAGTCAGAAGGGTTTTTAAGCACAGGCGCTGTCTAGTGGAAACAGACTAGAGGAAGTCAGAGAGGAGGTAGATTAATGACATGTGTGCAAAACATTAGTTACTCCTGAGTAAATGTTATTCCTGGTCAAAAGTTTACCTCTATAATTAGGCCGTCCATGTTTGCCAATCGGTGCCCATGGAAGTTAGGCGCCTACCTTGGCACAGGACGATAGGGTTGCTATCTCCTTCCACGTTTACATTTCAAAGACGTGATTCCCAGATTGTTAATAAAGGGTTACAAAACTGGCTAGAGGCTGGGAAAAATGTACACACATTTCAAAGCAACAGATAAAGAATTAACAAGTTTTCTAAGGTAAGTGCTCTAAGAAAAGGAAGGGTTGGGGTTTACAGTCAGAAAAAAAAAACTGTCTAAAATTTAGTTATGCTGAGGGGAATATTAAGGAAGTGTTGGTCAATTCCAACTATATGACAATGTGGAAAAGGCAACACTATATATAGATCAGTAGTTATAGAGAAAGACCAATAGTTGCCAGGGCTGTGGGAAGCTATGTGAGGAAATCAGGGATAAACAGGTAGAGCACAGGGGATTTTTAGGGCAATGAATCTATTCTATATGATACCATAATGATGTATACAAGATGTCCCACAGAACTATACAACACAGGAAATGGACATTAATGTAAACTGGGGCATTTAGTTAGAAATAACATACCCTATATGGGCTCCCTGATTTTAACAAATACACCACACAAATGCAATATGTTAATAACAGAAGAAACTGTGGGTGGTGAGGGTACTGGTAAATAGAGAAGAAACTCTATGTTTTATTCAGTTTTTCTGTAAGTTTAAAACTTCTTTGAAAAGTAAAATCTATTTTTTAAATCATAACAATATTTTACATTACCCGATAATTTCATGTCACTACTTTTATCATTCATTTCCTCAAAACAGTATCAGATGTATCGTAAATGTTTGCTGCATATCATTTGGGATTAAATTATACTTAGATAAAATATAAAATACATTGCATAAAATATTAATAGCATAACTTTGAAAAAACTTTAAAAGTTTTATTCCCATAGTCCCTTTTATTATACTAGTAAAATTTACTTATTTCTTGTGCTCCATTTAAAAAGTTCCCTCTAAGGTTTACCTTATATGAATTAACTTTTTTTAATCAGAATTACCTATTGTCTCATCAGCTTTGAAAGAAACTATGTTATCTTCAGTGAGTTTCTGTCTACAAATTGTAGATTGATAAAATCTGAATTGTAAGTTTTCTCCTCTACTAAGCTATATATGAAATGTCTAAATTGACATTTCGTATATAGACAACTT
This sequence comes from Eumetopias jubatus, assembly GCF_037043125.1. Taxonomy (NCBI): domain Eukaryota; kingdom Metazoa; phylum Chordata; class Mammalia; order Carnivora; family Otariidae; genus Eumetopias; species Eumetopias jubatus. Next base: position 156,700,729 of record NW_028274809.1, on the reverse strand, counting down.
GTAAGCCTTCTCTACTAAGCTATATATGAAAATGTCAATTTAGAAAAATGCTTGCTTCCTATCGCACTCAAATATAGCTACTCATATTTTTAAATTATCAACATATTAGGGCATACTTTCCCCAAGATTAAAATAAAATTTAAAAATTTTAATACTGAGATAGGCATGAAATAGACTATTTGATAAATGATGTTTAATAATAGAGAGCAAAATTTATGTTTTCATGTCACTGCAGCCCCCACTGTTGGTGATGAAGACCAACCAGAAGACAACAGATGACATTCCACAGCCCATGGATTACAAAAACATGATGTATTATTAATGTATTGCAAGAGATTATCTACACTTGTTGAAATCAAACACACTTTTCTCCAGAAAGTAAGGGTGATAGGCTAAAAAATTCACAGTGGTAGCTTCTCTGAACTGGACTTGACACTTGGAATATTCATTTTGATTTGCCTCTCCCACCACACTGTCTACTAGAAAAATAAGTTTCTTAGCTCTTACAACTTTGTCTCAAGTGTAGGTGTATTTAGGAGCTGGCATGAAACAACACAAAATAACCCTTTCCTTTATCTTTTAGCTCAGTGTTGTCTTTTTCCAAATTATCATTATTTAGGGCTGAGATCAAATGAAATCATGCAGAAAATGCCAATTCTTTATGCTTAGTAAAATATCTTTTTATCTTAAGGTTCACACAATTTTACATATGATTTTTGGATTCTCACCACTCAGCTTTTCCCATTGGGAATAATACCCACTACATGGGATGGATTTAATGGAGTGCTACTCAAAGGTAGGTCTTTGCACTGGTGTTGATTTGCAAATTGTTTGTTACAAGTCCTTGACAAGATGTTTTAAAATTTCATATCATTGGAAAAATGTAGGCAAATTATGATTTATTTTTATAGCCTTCTGGTAGAGTAAAAGTTTTTCTGATAAGTATAAATTACATTGGGCTTCTATTTTGTGTATTTTTAGTTTTGTGTTCCTATTAGCTTACTTTTATTTTAATTTTACTAAAGTATCTACTCATCATCAGGAAACTGTAAATTAAAAACAACAGTAGCTTGCTATTTATAAGGCAGTTGTTCACTGGTTAATTTGCCTTTCAGTCTTGTAGAGTCTGAAGAACAGAGGGCCTGGAGTCAATTTCTAAAGTTCAGATCCCAGGTGTCTCTTTCCTTTCCATGAGACACTGGGTGGTTACTAACCTGTATCTCTCTCATGATATATGTGTGGCATTCAGCTCTGTGCCTGACATTCGCTAAGTAATTAACAAATGTCAGTGACATCTATTAATGTTATTTTCTGAATCAAAGAAAATTCCTCATCCCACTTTCTCCCAAGCGAATCCTCTCATTCAGTTCTGCATCCTGGTGTGAGAAAAACAAACAAACAAAAAACCCAAATAACCCAAGATTTGTCCACAATTAACTTCCAGAATTGTGAGGAGAAGCAAAATTATGTTTATAAATTGAGACATTAGCTCAGGAAAAATAAATTTGGAACTTACAACTCCAAGTAATAATAATAATACCTTAACCATGCAATAAACCATGCTTTAGATGATTAAACAGATACAGTTAACAGACTTTCACTTACAAATGTAGTAACTGTCTTTCTCAGTATATTCAAATAGAAACAGGGAAGCTTAAGATTTTATTTACTTACATCTATCCATGGCACCTCAGAGTGCCTGGTAGTTAGAAGTGTCTCAAAGGTTTAATAACTAGATACATAAACAACAAATTAAATAAATATGATAGGCTTGTAGTTATCTCTTCTTTTCTTCTCCTTTGGTAGTTCATCTAACAGCTGAAGAACAGCAAAAACCAAAATCAGAATTCCCTTACTCTGACAACTGTTTTTTATTCACACTTTTTTTGACTGTCATAGAATTTGTGTGAAACTATTGTGAAAGGAATCTATCTATTTAACCATCCCCCACCCCGCCCCAACCACACTTACAGACAAAACTCACAGGTGTCTTCACTTGGCCCAACTCTTTGTTTTTCTAGGTCACAGTACCTTCCGTTCTCAGAAAGTAGACCTCAACTACAAAACAAACATATTCTCTAGCCTGACCACAACCCACATCCCAGACAAGCCCTGGACAGAGCCACTGGAAAAACCTGCCACCTCTTCCACCACCTGGCCAAGAACTGACCTTCTTGGGTGCCTGGGTGGCTCAGTTGGTTAAGCGACTGCCTTCGGCTCGGGTCATGATCCTGGAGTCCCGGGATCGAGTCCCGCATTGGGCTCCCTGCTCGGCAGGGAGTCTGCTTCTCCCTCTGACCCTCTTCCCTCTCGTGCTCTCTGTCTCTCATTCTCTCTCTCTCAAATGAATAAATAAAATCTTAAAAAAAAAAAATCTCTGTCTTTAAAAAAAAAAAAAAAAGAACTGACCTTCTTCCCACACCCCCGACCATGGGCACAGCTGCAATCCTCTCATATCCCTCAGACTCCCTAACAAGGCCCAGCCTGACAGAACCTGGTGACTGACATCTCTGTTGATGTCAGGCCCCTCTCCTCCCTTGGAGAGTGAATAAACTCTGTCTTGCTTATTGCTCTATTCTTTCTGCAATTCTTTGCCACCCTTGTTACCATCCACCCTAACATATTGCAAGGCATCTTCTGGCAAATTAATTATACCAAATAATAACCAATTAAGCCTCTATGACTATAAAACAGTGTGCTTAAAGTTTGGTCTGCAAACAACCTAAATAATTACAACTGAGAAATAAACATGAATCTTCCAAGTCTTTAACATTTGAGAAGCACTGGTATGCAAAACTCTATTTTGGAAATGACCTAGTCATCTCCTTTTAGTTAAATGTTATGCCTCAGATTAACCACTGTTTTTTTTTTTCTCAAATAATGCATTTATAGCAATCATTCTATTTGTTGTTGTTGAGAATTGTGTTGTCCACAATTCTCAAAACAACCTGACAAAAGCTGTGGACTCACACTCAAAAATAAACAAATAAATGTATTCCTAAATATATTTATAAAATTACATTCATGTTTAATTTTGAGGGATTCATGGAGTCCCTGGAAGAAAATTGATCCCAAGTTTAACAATTTTTGTTTATAAGACTTTTTAAACACTCCTCTGTTCTGTTCCAACACAGAAAATTATTTTTTCTCTCTAAAGTATACTTTTCCATTGGTTTTAACTTACGTTTATTTTCTCATATATTCAAAGATGTACTTAAAAATATCAAACATTTTTTGTAAAATATGTTTTTATAGGAATTTAAGATGGAATCTTTGCTCTTTGCTCTCTTTTAATATTAACTTTTAATATTTTGATGACTGATACACTTGTATGTTTTGAATATTTTATTGGTCATACTTTTTTTCACTTTTTCTTCTTCTTTCCTTCTTCTATATTTAAAGGCTTTAGTTCCTTTTTTCTTTTTTTGATTTTTTTCCTCTACTGGTTTTAAAATTGACATTCTTTTCTTTCTTTTAGTTAATATCGTAAATGTTTACATCCATTCTAAACATGTATAAAAAATTCAATCATTTTATTCTTGTAACTTAAATATTTAAAAATCTGTAAAATTCTTTAACTAGTCTCTACCCTCTCATATTCTATGTTACTGTTGGAATTTTAAACCCTAATGATTAATCATTAATATATGGTTTTTACACAATATTTATACATGAAGGGTCATATAATTTATTTTCACTAATATCATGGGTTGGCCAGTTGCTACTTTGAGTTTTTATATCTGGAAATATGATTTCACCCTGATTCATTAATGCTATTTGGATAATAGTAATTTAGAAAGATTCTCTTGTGAACTTACAGTAATAATGTTGCTGAAGAGAAGTATTTCTTTCATGAGTAGTCTGTTTTGTTTTGCTTTGCTTTTCTGATAGCTGTTAAGACTATTTGTTGTGGGAACTGATCTGCATTTTTACTATTATGCAGATTTTTTTAAAGATTTTATTTAATTTTAGAGAGAGAGAGCAAAAGTGGGGGAGGGTCAGAGGGAGAGATAGAATCTCAAGCAGACTATTCTCTGACTGCAGAACCCAATGTGGGGCTTGATCTCACAACCATGAGATCATGACCTGAGCCAAAACCAATAGTCTGACACTTAGCTGACTGAGCAACCCAGGAGCCCCTTTACTATTATGCATTATCCTTATTATTATGCATTTGAATCCTTTAGAGAAAAGTAATAACTTTCTTTCAATCATAGGACCTTATTTACTATTATATTTTAAATATTTTTCTCCCTTTTCAATTCATCTTTAAAAAATAGCTACTGGACATTTGATCCTTTTTTTTTTTAATTTTCTGCTTCACTATATCTCTTTCATAATTTACACCTGTAGCACTTCTGCCTCTTATATGTGTATTTTCCTTTGATCTATCTTCTAAAACAAATTCTCTTTTCAGATATATTTGGTCTAAGTGCTAACAGGTCTGTGGCAATTTTCCATTTATATAATATTTTTAAAACTCCAATATGCCTATTTTCTCATACTGCCATGCACTTACCTTATGGTTTCTACTACTTCCTTTGTTTTATTTACATTTTAGACATTCTTATTTTGGAAATAATCTTATTTATTTCAATTTTTTATATTCTTATTTATTTCAATTTTTTATATTGTTTCTTGTGTTTGGTAAGGAAGCTTTTTTTTTAAAGGTTTTATTTATTTATTTGAGAGAGAGAGAATGAGAGAGAAGAGGGTCAGAGGGAGAAGCAGACTCCCCGCTGAGCAGGGGAGCCCGTTGTGGGACTCGATCCCTGACTCCAGGATCATGACCTGAGCCGAAGGCAGTAGCTTAACCAACTGAGCCACCCAGGTGCCCATGAGATACCTAGTCTTGATGCAATTTTAAGAATAATGTCTTGAGTTGGAATTACTAAGCCAAGAATTGAGTGAGATTTGGGGTCCAACATATATGTCCACTGAAGTCTGTTCTGTATTCATTTTTTTTTAAGATTTTATTTATTTATTTGACAGAGAGCACAAGCAGAGGAAGCAGCAGGCAGAGGGAGAGGGAGAAGCAGACTGCCCACTGAGCAAGGAGCCCAATGCAGGGGTTGATCCCAGGACCCCAGGATCATGACCTGAGCCAAAGGCAGATGTTTAACTGACTGAGCCACCCAGGCGCCCCCTTTATTCACTTTTTGAAGAGTATTCCCAGACTGCCCCTGAGCTTTGGATCAATAACAAGATTACTTACAGCTTCCTAAGGGTGGTGGGTGAAGAATTTATAATCCATTTCACAGATGTGACAGAGATTTGCAAATTTACTTTATACAATTAGCTCAGTTACAAGCTCAGTTTCAGCTTTCCCATTTGGCAAAAGTCTAGAATTATCTCCTGCCACCCATTGTAATTAAAAGATCAACGCCACAATCAATGTCTTATTGCCTTTGAATAGCTTGTGAGCTACTTAGGTTCAGTTTGTGCTCATCTGATGGGGTGTTCTTGTTTGTTTTTTCTTCTTCCAGATTACTTAAAATGTAGTATTAGAAAGTAACCAGCATTTTATGTGTTTTAATGAGAGAACCATTCCTTCTAATTCAGCTCACTGTGCCATAGTAATCAGAAGTCCTCATTAGCTCTAGTCTATATAATTACTCTACTTGACTGTAAAATTATTTTTCCCAACATATGTATAAATATGAGAAATTTGGCATTTTCAAAGAATTAATTTAAATATCAATTGATTGGCATATTAATATAGTTGCTATTGCCCCCAAAACTTTGGGTGTTAGAACTAATACTGCCTAAAAGTGCTTGCTTCGGCAGCACATGTAAATACTGCCTAAAAATATATGAAAATAATTTTTAAAGATTAATACACTAGAGGGACGTCTGGGTGGCTCAGTCAGTTAAGCATCCAACTCTTGATCTCACCTCAGGTCTTGATCTCAGGGTTGTTGAGTTCAAGCCCTACAATGGGCTCCACACAATACACTTGAAATGTAGTTTATTTATGATATTTGTATGAAAGTGATCCTTTTGTTCAAATATTTCATAACATATATTCTGTGTAGAATGTGTAATCAGGAAAACTAAAGTATTAAAGTGTCTCAAATAGTTCTTCTTTAAAATGTAAACCTGTTGCTTATCAGATTTTTACTCAATATTATACGGCTTTGTTTTATGTTTTAAATGGAAAGAAAATATTAAAGTGATATAAAAATTGATGTTCCTTTTACTTGTAATGCTTATAGTTACAGACTCATGCAATCTCAAAAGTGGAATATACAAATTCTTCCTAATTTTGAATCATAAATCTGCATATCATGGAAATAAGTTTCATGCATTTTAGGTAATATTGAAAGGATATTTGATTTTTGCCAGCCAAATTTTATTGTGGCATACATAAAAAGTGTATGTTTTCAAATATATACTAAACATGCTAGGTTTCAATCTGTATTAAAAGTTATTGAGAGCGGTGCCTGGGTGGCTCAGTCGTTAAGCATCTACCTTCAGCTCAGGTCATGATCCCAGGGTAATGGGTCCTGGGATCGAGCCCTACATCGGGCTCCCTACTCAGCCGGGAGCCTGCTTCTCCCAATCCTGCTTCCCCTCCTTGTGCTCTCTCTCTCTCTCTCTCTCTCTCCCCATCTCTATCAAATAAATAAATAAATAAATAAATAAATAAATAAATAAATTCTTAAAAAAAAAAGCCTTGACAATGATTTCAAGTTATAATCTAATTTGTGTTGTAGGTGTAATAACATTTATAGAAAGAAAACAAGAGGTTTAATTGTTTGATAAAGTTTTGTTAGTTGCTTCAGCTTGAAGTAGAGCAAGAGGAAACATGCCTGTTAATATCTTAAAGATATATGTACAACATAAATAACTTCACTAGTATAAATCACTAATTTTATGATTTCTTGCTGACATATAATTGAGTCAACTCTCAATTAGTTTTCAAATGGCATTCATTATTACATATAGAGTAGGATAATTATTAACCTCTATTTCCCTAGCATGTTGGTGTTTAATTTTGTTTCACTGAAAGTTAGAAATGAATAAGCAATAGGAAGGAGGTCTATTAACAATAGACTTCTGAGGTTGTGTCTAAACAGATGTGTAGAGATAACAAAGGATACATTTTATTCAAAACAGCCTGTTCTCCCAGTACCATGGCCATGGATCCTTCCATAGCCTTTCCACCTCATCCAATGAGATCACATGCAACTCTGTGTTCTGTGAGTAGATGTACTTTTCTGAGCAGCTGTGTTCCTATCCTCATCAGATTTTCTAAATGACCTAGAAATATAAAGAACATTTCTAAACCCACTTACCCCAGGGCGACTAGATCAATGTAATTATAATATTCTATGTGATTATGTAACCAAATTAACTTTAAGAGTATTTTACTTTTCAGGATTAGAGGAATACAGGATTATAGTTCTGATTTAGGTTTAGTATTGAGGAAAGGCAGAAATGAGATGTTTCTGGTTGAGAAGAACATTTGAAAAAATATGAATTTACATATTTGTAAAAAGTAGATGCTCTTAAATGTACATATTTCAATATTATGTTTCCTCTAAGGATCTCTGAAGTTTGTCATGAACTTTGTCATCCCATGACATCACCTTTTTTTTTTTTTTTAATGTAAGTGAATATAGAATGTCAGACAACACTGGGGAAGGGAGATGAGAACTGAGAGAACATCTAATCTAACCTTCTTAATTTACATTTCAGAATTGAAGATTAACTTAAATTCCCAGTGACAAAAAACTAGAGATAAAAAAAAGTCAAAATGAAAACAAAAATAGAAGTTGTTCTGCTTTCAGGTTTGTCTTTTCACCTCACTGCCTTACCCTGCGTAGAAAAATAATAGAAATCACCCCAGGAAAACATTCATAGGTTAACTGAACTGTTACTAATATTTGCCTTAGCATTACCATTGGTTCCCATAGCAAGGCATAAAACAGGGACCTATTTCCTAATATACCTCGAGTAGTGTTAAAACAAAACTGGCCTCAGGCAAAATCACAAACTAGGATCAGTCTGTGGAGGTTTTAATTTATTTTGCCAGGGGTGTTTTTCCATTGCTCATTAACTTCTCCTGACAATCACATTAGAGTCCTTGAATTGTTATTAAGGGTTTTACCCCTTGGGTAAAGTCTCCCAGTAATTTAAGACTCATAGTCATTTCACAACATGGAAACCACCAGAGACTACCGTAAAGTCATGGCCCAGAATTTTTCATATTTTATTGCCTTAACTGTGTCAATCTACAGTATACTTCTGGAGCAGTTAAATGGATTAGAAAGTCTTTGCATATACTGCTGAAAAATCTCTTAGATGGTGATTGGCAGTGGGAAGGAGACAGAATAAAAAATAATTAGGTAAAGCAGGAAAAATATATAAGAGACTTCAGGTATGGGTCATTGAATTTTTGTAGGAAAATGCTTGTACAGAACAAAAAACCTTTTTAAATGTGAGGCATTGTTTTTAAACCTTCATGTATGTTTAATAATGATGATGAGGAGGATGATATCATTTATGGAGTGCCTACTATGCCAGACACCCTTAGCTACTTTGAATCTATAACATAAATGCTGACAATATTTATTTAAACTTATCCTTTTTAATTTTTTTATTGTTATGTTAATCACCATATATTACATCATTTGTTTTTGATGTAGTGTTCCATGATTCATTGTTTGTTCATAACACCCAGTGCTCCATGCAGAATGTGCCCTCTTTAATACCCATCACCAGACTAACCCATCCCCCTACCCTCCTCCCCTCTAGAACCCTCAGTTTGTTTTTCAGAGTCCATCATCTCTCATGGTTTGTCTCCCCCCCTACTTACTCCCCTTCATTCTTCCTCTCCTGCTATCTTCTTCTTTTTCTTTTTTCTTAAAATATGTTGCATTATTTGTTTCAGAAGTACAGATCTGTGATTCAACAGTCTTGCACAATTCACAGTGCTCACTGTAGCACATACCCTCCCCAATGTCTATCACCCAGCCACCCCATTTTATGGGAACACAGAGACAAAAGCAGCAAATACTTTAAAAGTGACTACATCATTTTGCCTGGGGCATCAGAAAGAGGTTTCAGGAAAAGATGATGTTCTTAGGATTTCCTTTAAGGATGAATAATAAATACTTAAGTGAAAAGTTGAGGTAGTAAAAAGGGAGAAAAAGAAAGAAAACAATCTAGATGGAAAGAGCAAAATATACAAATGAACTGGTTTGCAAACAGAGAATATGCAAATTATTCAAAATGCCTGTACTGCAAAATGAGGAGGTAAGAAAGAGCTAGGGAGATTTTTATATATGCAGCTTTCTGGCAATTGCTGATAATGATTCTGGATTTATTATGAAAAAGCAGAACTGGAAGGAGCCAGGGAAACTCTCAAAATAAAGAGAAAACCTGAAGAATCAGCCCCGGAAAATGGGTAAGACCCAAGGAAGAGAGACAGTGGAGAATACAGTCACTCACACAATGGGTCTGGACATATTCAACAAGAAGCAAGACACCTGCTAGGAACTAGTTTAGAGAAAATCCATCACTACTTAGTCATTTCTAAAATATTAGTTCTATTTCTCCAGTATTTGACATTCAGACACAATATTTAAGTAAAACAATTGCATGTGGTTTTCTTTTTTATTTCTCATTTATTATTTTCTATCCCAACACTGGTATTTTCTCTACAAACCAATTTTCTGAAAATTAGTGTTCCACATTTTGGATGCAGCAAAAGCTGTTCTAAGAGGGAAGTTTATAGCAATATAGGCTTACCAGAAGAACCAAGAAAAATCTCAAATAAACAACCTAACTTTACACCTAAAGGAGCTAGAAAAGAACCAACAAAACCCAGAACCAGGAAAAAGAAGGAAATAATAAAGATTAGAGAAGAAATAAACAAAATAGAAACTTAAAACAAACAAACAAACTAGAAAAGATCAATGAAACCAGGAGCTGGTTCTTTGTAAAGATCAACAAAAATGATAAGCCAGACTCAAAATAACAATAACAACAAGAACAACGAGAGAGAGAGAGAAAGAACTCAAACAAAATCAGAAACGAAAGAGGAGAAAAACAAAGGACATCACAGAGATACAAAAAATTGTAAGACAACATTATGAAAAATTATATGCCAAAAAACTGGACAACCTAGAAGAAACAGACATATTCCTAGAAACATAACCTCCCAAAACTGAATCAGAAAGAAATAGAAAATTTGAACAGACCAATTACTGGCAATGAAATTGAGTCAGTAAAAAAGAAAAAAAAAAAATCCCAACGAACAAAAGGGCAGGATCAGACAGCTTCACAGGTGAATTCTATCAAACATTTAAAAAAAAAATTCTATCAAACATGTATGGACTTATTTGTCTTAAACTATTCCAAAAAATAGAAGAGGAAGGAAAGCTTCCAAACTCATTCTATGAGGCCAGCATTACCCTGATACCAAAACCAGATAAAGACACTACAAACTACACGTTGATATCTTTGATGAACTGAGATGCAAATATCCTCAACAAAATAGTAGCAAACCAAAACCACCAATACATCAAAAAAAATTATTCAGCAGGATCAAACAGGATTTATTCCTGAGATGCAAAGGTGGTTCAATATTCACAAATCAATGAACATGATACATCAACAAGAGAAAAGATAAAAGCCATATGATCATTTTGATAGATTAAGAAAAAGCATTTGACAAAGCACAACATTTATGATAAAGACCCTCAACAAAGTAGGTTTCAAGGGAACATATCTCAACATAATAAAGATCATATATGAAAAACTCACAACTAACATCATACTCAAGGTGAAAAACTGAGATCTTTTCCCCTAAGTTCAGGAACAACACAAGGATGTGCACTCTCATGACATTTATTCAACATAGTACTGGAAGTCCAAGCCACAGCCATCAGACAAGAAAAAGAAATAAAAGCATGTAAATTGATAAGGAAGAGTAAAACTTTCACTATTTGCTGATGACATGGGACTATATATAGAAATTCTAAAGAGCCCACCAAAAAACTTTTAGAACTAAAATAATGAATCCAGTAATGTTGCAGGATACAAAATCAACACACAAAAATTTGTTGTAATTCTAAACACTGATAATGCAGTAGCAGAAAGAGAAATTAAGAAAACAATCCCATTTACAACTGCACCAAAAATAATAAGATACTTATGAATAAACTTAACCAAAGAAGTGAAAGACCTGTACTCTGAAAACTATAAAACATTGAAGATGATCCAAACAAATGGAAAGATATTCCATGCACATAGATTGGGAGAACAAATATTATTAAGATGTTCATACTGCCTAAAGCAATCTACAGACTTAAAACAATCCCTATCAATATACCAACAGCATTTTTCACAGAACTAGAACAAATAATTCTAAATTTGTATGGAACTATAAAAGACCCCAACTAGCCAAAGCAATCTTGAAAAAGAAGCATAAAACTGGAGGGATCACAATCCTAGACTTCCAGATATACTACAAAGCTGTGGTAATCAAAACAGTATGGTACTGGCACAAAAATAGAAACATAGATCAAAAGAACAGAATAGAGAGCCCAGAAATAAAGCCATGATTATATGCTCAATTAATCTTCGACAAAGGAGGAAAGAATATGCAATGGTAAAAATACAGTCTCTTCAACAAAGGGTGTTGGGAAAACTGGATAGCTACATGCAAATGAATGAAACTGGACCATTTTCTTACATCATAAAGAAAAATAAACTCAAAATGAATTAAAGACTTAAATGTGAGACCTGAAACCATAAAAACCTAGAAGAGAGCAGAGACAGTAATTTCTCTGACATTAGTTATAGCAACACTTTTGTAGATATGTCTCTGGAGGTAAGGGAATCAAAAGCAAACATAAACTATTCAGAGTACATCAAAATAAAAAGCTTCCTCATAGCAAAGAAACAATCAACAAACTAAAAGACAACCTATTGAATGGGAGAAGTTATTTGCAAATGACATATCCAATAAAGGATTAGTATCCAAAATATATAAAGAACCCTTACAACTCAAAACCAAAAAACAAATAACTGAATTAAAAAATGGGCAGAAGACACAGACATTTCTCCAAAGAGGGCATCCAGACAGTGAACAGACAAATGAAAAGATGCTCAACATCACTCATCATCAGGGAAATGCAAATCAAAACTACAATGAGATATCAGCTCACACCTGTCAGAATGGTTAAAATCAAAAGCACAAGGAACAGTGTTGGCGAGAATGTGGAGAAAAAGGAACCCTTGTGCACTGTTGGAGAGAATGCAAACTGTTGCAGCTAGTGTGGAAAAGAGTATGGAGGTTCCTCAAAAAATTAAAAATAGAATTACCATATGATTCAATAATTCCGCTACTGGGTGTCTACCCAAAGAATATGAAAACACTAATTTGAAAAAAATATATGCACCCCTAAGTTTATTGCAGCATTATTTATAATAGCCAAATTATGGAAGCAACCCATGTCCATCGGCTGATGAATGGATAAAGAGCATATGGTATAGATATACAGTGGAATATTACTCAGCCATAAAAAATAATGAAATCTTGCCATTAGCAATAATATGGGATGGATCTAGAGGTTAATATGCTATGTGAAATAAGTTAGAGAAAAACCAATACCACATGATTTCACTCATATTTGCAACTTAAAAAACAAATGAGCAACAAAAAATGAATCCGAAAACCAGACTCTTATATATAGAGAACAAACTGGTGGTTGCCAGAGGGGAGGTAGGTAGGGGGATGGGTGAAAAAGGTGAAAGAGATTAAGAGTACACTCATCGTGATGAGCACTGGGAATGTATAGAATTGTGGAATCGCTATATTGTACACCTGAAACTAACGTAACACTCTATGTTAATTATAATGGAATTAAAAAATATCTAAAAAAAAAATTGTGCTTGGGGTGCCTGGGTGGCTCATTTGGTTAAGCGTCTGCTTTTGCCTTGGGTCATGATCTGAGGGTCCTGGGATGGAACTCTGCATCAGGATCCCTACTTAGCGGGGAGCATGCTTCTCCCTCTCCCTCTGCTGCTCCTCCTGCTTGTACTCTCTCCCTGTCAAATAAATTAAAATCTTTAAAAAAATTGTGCTCCACAAAAAAATCAATATGTTGATGTTCCTACTAATTTAATTGCATCTTTTTTTCTTCTGTTTAGTATAGTTTACAATCATGTACTTCATATTATTTTTAATAAACTGAAACTAGATATCAAGATTACCTTGTTATAATTTTAATGCCTTTGCACTCATTATTTATTGATCTGTAAATGGGAAACTCTTTTTAGTTAAAATTCTTTGAAAATTTTTCTTATCTTCAAAATTCTCATTATGACTCAATTCCTTTTCCAGAAGCTTAAACTAAATCTTGTTTGCTTTGTGCTTTTCTTTATCAGAAGTACTAAGGCCCAGACACAATTCACTTACCATTGAAAAGAATTGAATAATAGCAATAATAGGTTCTCTCAATGTGAGAGGAGACTCCAGCAATCTAAGCTGTCCCTCAATGTTTTAGCACTTGGATTTTGATATTTGAGAATTCCTGAGAGTATGTGTTTTAGGAAAATACAATTGTTAAATCTCAATGAATCCAATATCCCCCTAAATAATACTAAAAACATCCAAGTTATCTTCCAATTTCACAGAATAAAATGTTTAATGTATGAGCAATTAAAACATTGCTAAGGTCAGCAGAGTAAATAGATGATAAGATATTGATTTTCTGATATGAAGTTTAATATATGGAGGTGGCCATTTTCTAAAGTTAATAACCAAAACAAATAAGGCAATATTTCAAGGTAAGAAATTTGGCTTAGGTACACTTGGTAATTAATGTATTCAGTTATTCAAAAATATCTATGTGCCTGCTCTCAACTAGGCCTTTATCTTGAAAAAAGATACCCAGAAATGAATTCCTGCCTGGAAAGGATTAAAAACCTCTGGCATCAAACCATTTAACTGTTGGGTTGTTTATAACACACTTTAAAATATTTCTAAATAATATTCTCCTTTGTTCCCTCATCTTATATTATCCAATGCATTGTTTCTTAGAGCCTCTTTCTAGACAAAATCCAAAGTTTGCTTATGTGTGTCATGCCTTCCTTCTCATCACACATTCTATTATCTTTTTCACTCTTATCTCTCCATTAATCTGTTCTTCTTAAGGTCACTATTGGCCTTTTAATTGATAATATAATGGGCCTTTTCAGTCCTCATTTTACTCAATCCTTGCACCTATCCCCATGTTGATAATGAACTCCCACTCATGCTATATTCAATCATTTTCCTCAACTCTATTGTAGAGAGAAAGAGAGGAGAAAAAAACCTCAAAATTTAGTTACAAGACTTTGTAATTCTTATAATCTATAGTAAGAAGGAATGAGAACAGTATTAATAAACCAGATCCTGGGGACAACACACTGTGATTTCTTAATATATCAAAATTAGGGACAATCTAAGACCTACTCCAAGAATTGTTCTGTGATCAGAAGAAGAGGATGAGTTTCATTACCACTGAGGTAATGAAAATGAAACATACTGAAATTCAGCAGGAGAGGGAAGTAGACTGTAGGTTTTGTAAGGTATACTTTGAAAGGGTTATTCCAAAAACTTGTATTTTAAAGGAGTCCCAATATAGGTTACAGTGACTTCCAGTAAATTCAAATTGTTTTTATGGTTTTAACTTTTAGAATAGATAAATATAATTATGCTGAGTATGTAAAATCTTTTCCTCTTCAACTACAACTATACAGGTTTACTCCTTTACATTATCCTGTTTTCTTTCATCATCTTCACATTTTCTACGGCAAATTGGGGAACTTCATTCATATCTATATTATAAATACATATTAAATTCATTAACTTATATGGAACCCCAATGCAAACAACAAACATCAAGTCACATTATATCTTGTTGGGACTATTGTGATAACCTCCTTCCTGTTTTCCTTAAATCCGAGTTTATTCGTCAAGTAATCATTCTCTGGCCAGCAGTTCAAAAGTATCTCCTAAAAACATAATCTAGAACTTGTTATTCTCTTTACACAAGCTCTCTTTACCCACACTTAGAAAACATTCCAAGCCCTTATTATGGCCTAAAAGACTTTGCATAATTTGACCTGTGGCTTCCTTTCCCAATTAATATTATTTTATTCTACTTTTCTTTTAACTAGCATACTTAGCAATACTTAGTTCCTGAAAACCAACTTTGGGCCTTGGGAATTATGTCTTTCCTCTACGGGATTAGGGAAGAGTACCCTAATTTCCCATGTTTATTTGCTCAAGACATAACGTGTTCTTAAGTTTCTTCCTTAAAAAGTCAACACACTAGCATTTATTATTATGATAATAACGGGTAATAATGACCACCATGAATATGATGATCTTAATTTCTTATTAAAAATTCTCTACTATTTTGCAGTCATTAAGTTAAACATTTCAACTGTTTATATTTTAGCTGCTTTAATTTCCTTGACATTCTTTGGTGTTATTATTTTAAAAACATGTTAAATTATCATCATGATTAATAAAGAACTTCTGGCAGGAACAAAAATGCTGTAATACACATATGTCTTGGACTATGTGTATATATGCTATTGTGCTGACACTCCTACTTTCTGGATGACAGAACTATGATTCTGAAAAGAAAGACAATGGAATTTTAAGATAAGATTAAACAAAATATGATGAAAGATTACGGATGTATTTGTATACATTTAATACATAAAGTCTTTGTAATCAAATCTTTTTATCAACTGTTTTTGTTACAATCACTTTGTTCTTATCTAATTTCTTATCTTGATTCACTCTACATGAGTATAAATCAAAGCCAACCTAATATTAGGAGAACATATATTTTCATTTACAAATGTTTTAGTATTTATTTTAGGATATTTCAATCAAACTTAGAGAACTATCACAAGAATTCATATATATACTCTCTATCATACCACTTTTACATATATTCTCTATCACAGAAGTTTTTCTTTCTTTGTTTTTTAAAAAGTTTTTGGCAGCTTAATCTAAAGTCAATAGTGAATTGTGCAAGACTGTTGAATCACAGATCTGTACCTCTGAAACAAGTAATGCAATATATGTTAAGAAAAAAAAAAGAAGATAGCAGGAGGGGAAGAATGAAGGGGGGAAATCGGAAGGGGAGATGAACCATGATAGACGATGGACTCTGAAAAACAAACCTAGGGTTGTAGAGGGGAGGGGGGGATGGATTAGCCTGGTGATGGGTATTAAAGAGGGCAAGTTCTGCGTGGAGCGCTGGGTGTTATGCACAAACAATGAATCATGGAACACTACATCAAAAACTAATGATGTAATGTATGGTGACTAACATAACAATAAAATTTTTATTTTATTTTATTTATTTATTTCAGAGAGAGAGAGAATGAGAGATAGAAAGCACGAGAGGGAAGAGGGTCAGAGGGAGAAGCAGACTCCCTGCTGAGCAGGGAGCCCAATGTGGGACTCGATCCCGGGACTCCAGGATCATGACCTGAGCCGAAGGCAGTCGCTTAACCAACTGAGCCACCCAGGCGCCCAACAATAAAAATTTTAAAGAAAAAAAATAAAAATAAAGTCAATAATGACTTAAGCTTAAGTGTTAGCAATTGCTAAGCTGAAATTGAGTTTATATATTTAGACAGTTGAGGATATTTAGTTTATACAGAAAAAAAAATATAATAACTGCTCAGCCTTGCAACAGTAAGAGCAAGATACTTTTTATGCTGTCAAGAAAGATAAAAGAGAAAGCAACGTATTTTGAGAAGATCAACTTATTTTTTGCCCAAGTCTCCATTTCATATTATTTAAAAATATATGCAACACCTACATTACTCAGCCTCTAGGCGTTTAAAGGCAAGAAATGGATATGGCCTATGAGATGGAAGGAGTAAAAGGAAAGTGTCTATTTGTGTCTACAACACAAGAAAATGGATATTAATAAAATTGAAATGGTTGCCTTTAAATAAGTTTTTTATACGTTTTCTGACTCTGCATAGGTAGATTTCAAAAAGCTCAGCTTAGAGGTTAAGGAAGGATACTTCCGATTTTATCTAACTGAAAGAGAAGGTCATTTTAGGTTACTGAGGATGTGAAAAAACATAAGCAGAAATTGCTAGCTGTCAAAAGAAGCTTACTCTCTTAACTATAGGTTGGCAAACTTGACTTTTGTATCATTAATATCTTAATAATTTTATTAACATTTTATCATCAAGATGTTGAAATATAAATACTGAGGACATTGAGCCACAGAGGTCTTAAATGGCTTGCCCTGTTTAAGCAATGGGTAAGAAGAGTGTTATTTTACAACTGGGACTAGGATAGCTCTATGCTAATCTCCGGGTGTGCCTGGAGGGCTGGTACTGACCCCTGGCCAAAATAAGGATAGATGTGCTAACTCGGATTTGTAATGCACTATTAAAAGTTTGAAACAAGGGAGTTTCAATGGATGGTTTGCATATTACAAACCACTTACAGAGCTGGGCTTTATAGCTTCTTGGCCAATAAAGTATAAAATATGTCTTAGTAAACTCATGACTGAGCTCCCTGAAACAGAGATATGTTGCAGATATCTTGATGGTTCATAAACCAAAGATGGAATGTATACTCTGTGACTAAGAAAAAGGACTGGTTGGCGCGCCAGGGTGGCTCAGTGAGTTAAGCGGCCAGCTCTTGATTTCAGCTCAGGTCATGATCCTGGGATAGAACCCTGACTCGGACTCCATGCTCAGAGAGGAGTCTGCTCCAACATTCTCTCTCTACCTCTCCCTCTGCCCCTCCTCTTTCTTGCTCTCTCACTCTCTCTCTCTCTGGAAGAAATAAATAAATCTTAAAAAAAAAAAGAGAGATCCTGGCTTCTGTGCCTACAAATATTCAGGATCTTCATGACTGTTTATATTTTCTTCTCTTGTGCCTTACCATTTACATTTATTAAAGCTTTATATGAGCATAAACTTGTGATTCCCTGTGACTCCTTTCAAATGTCCAACACTGCATAATCAACGGAAGAAGTGAATCATGAGAAAACATAAAAATATAACATAGTACTTCTTATATGATATACAGATTTTTGTTCCAATTGTGCTTGGGAATATCAATTTAATTTAGAAATTTTTAAATTAGCCTATCTTAAAAATACATTGTAGATGTGGACTTTTAAGAATGATTAATTCATGATGATGAAATGTGATATTCTCTACAAATATAAAAAATGATAACATACCTAAACTAAGTAAATTGCTGAATTATATTCTGAAAAAAATGTATGAGCAATACATGTTAAAACATACATCTCTTAAAGTATAAGCTTAATTGAATAAATTCAAAAGGATTTTTTTCAGAAAACACTATTAATTTGGGTTCTACATATAAAATGGAAGAAAATGTGTTATATAAAAACTTCATAGCAAAAGATATTTCTGAGTATTTATCTATATATCAACTATTCATTTAGAAAATAATTATACTACTTCTAATGGATTGATAACTGAAGAATAGGAATTATTAGCTTTTTCAAAAGCAGTATTTTTTGACATAAATAGTAAGACATTTCCTTGAATAACTAAAAAGAATAATGGATACAGAGAACAGCTATTTGCCAACTAAATCTTGGTTATCATAAAATTAAATTGTCTAAATATTTGATTTAATTAGATTTGTACATCTGCAGAAGACTCACTACCTTTTACCTAGACATTTTATTATTTATTAATTTTTTTAAAGTTTCTTTCTTATGACATAAGACATTATAGTGATTCTTCAATGAATTTACAGAGAGAAATTAATATGTCAGATATATTAGTAGCAAAAATTAAATATTTATAATATCTCACATACTTCTGATGATGTAATAAAAATATCTATGGAATAATAAATATTTGAAAAATAAATGAATTCAAGAATGAATAAAAACTTCAGGAAAGGAATAGCTTTATTATTTGGCAGAGTATATAAGCCTTTAGTTTAGCAATCAGTTTTGAAAGCAGTTTTTAAATAATTCATGCTTTAAAAGTTTTGAAAGCAGTGCTGTAACAAAATTGAAAAGAATGCCAATCAAAACTGAGAATCAAGTCACTTATATATAAATACCTAAAGACATTTTTTTTCATGAAACCCTCAGAATCCTTTTTTAAAGCTCAATACTGCTTACCGCAAAGGGGACCAGAGTGCTCCAAACAGTGGCCTATGGAATACCCTCTTATTCTGAACATTCAATAACAGTTCAGTTCTTTATTCAACTCATTTTATTTGCTATTCCTACTGCTTGTGTGTCTTTTTCCTGTAATAACAACCATCAGTTCTCCACTTAATATAAAATTCTACTTTGAGGTCATGTCTAACTTAATGTAACTGAAAATAATTCTCGGTCTAGTGGAAATTTCAGCTCAGACAACAACTGCATCCTATGAAGAAGAATGCAATTCCCTCGGGCTGAAGGCCAGAGAAGTCTGAGGCTTAAATACAATAAAGATTGTTTTTTTTCTGCTCTTTGTATTGTTTCTTGCTAAAATAGCATGCTTGTCAGGGCTATCTAAATGTGTAGATCGATAGACAGGCAGAAAGACTTTCACTCGATATGTCACAGAGGTAGACGGCATCAGCTCTAGTCACAGTTCCCTACCTTGGCATATTTGGTTTCAGAAGTATCAAAGCTCACTTGCCTTTTATTGACATAACCAGGAACAAAGGAATTTGAGGTTTATTGGAAAAAGTAAAAGACTACAAGAAAGTACGTATGTATGTGAAAAGATTTTTGTCTGCTTTGTCCAGAATTATAGAATTAATTATCCCCTTTCATGAATTTGAAGTCTATATACAAAGAGAAGGAAAACTTCACATATCATTTATCACAAAATGAATGAGACATTAACAATGACACCTAGTGGTGCAAGAGCATTTCCACAAAAGCTTCATTAAAAATGTAGTCTAAATTAATCTGACACTATCTTGGTTTTAACATGCATGGCCTATTTTATCTTATGCTTCAATGGAGTCCCACATGTATTAAAATGTTTAGTGTAGCCGGGCGCCTGGGTGGCTTAGATGGTTAAGCGTCTGCCTTCAGCTCAGGTCATGATCCCAGTGTCTTGGGTTCAAGTCCCACATCGGGCTCCTGGCTCATCGGGGAGCCTGCTTCTCCCTCTCCCTCTGCCTCTCCCCCTGCTCATTCTCACTCTCTCTCTCTCTCTCTCTGTATCTCTGTGTCTCAAATGAATAAATAAAATTAAAAAAAAATGTTTAGCGTAGCCTGCATGTGCTTCTCAAAGTGTTATCTGTGGATTGCCGGCATCACAATAATCTAGGGTGCCTGGTTCAAATGCACAATTAACCCTTCATGATAAAGGCCAGAAATATCCATGTTTAAAAAGGTCTGCAGACAATGCAAATATGTACACTTCTCTGAGAACTATAAGAATAGGAAAATGACAGCACAAGAGCACTACAGGCAGAGCAATATGCTACATATAGAGAATGTAATGTACAGTTCTTACCATCATTCTGAAGTATCATATAGCTCATTTGTGTATGTGTGTATGTATTTCTGTCATTATTTATAACAAGGAAAATAAAGATGAAGTTATTGTCGTTTCAGTCCTTGAAGGGCTCATATTCATAAAAGAGAGGTAAAAGGATAAAAAGTTATAATATTTATGTAAAACAATAAGTAGGCAAAGGAAGTGGAGACAATATCTAGGTGTAACATGGGAAAGATTCCCTCTGAATGCTACATTTGAACTCATTTCTGATGACTGATCAGGAGTTTGTCAGATGATGACACATAAAAGAAAAAAAAAAAACAGAAGAAAGAGCTTAAATCTGTCAACAGGGATGGCACATCAAGTAAATAATAAATCTTTAAAATGAACAGACCGTGACGTGGTCTGCAAAAGACACAGTGAGAAAGAAGGATGAAGCTGCACACTGCAATACAGTTTGATCTTTCTGAACTATGTTCGGTTCCCTGAACCTGGTGATAAATTTTGTCAAAATGCAGAGATCCTTTTATTTATATAAATAGATAAAAACATATAGATAGAGAAGATGATAGATAATAGGTAGATTGATAGATAATAGATAGATAGATAGATAGATAGATAGATAGATAGATAGATAGATAGATGATGGATAGATAGATGATAGGTAGGGAGTTAGAATCTCCAATACATGGTTTTTACTCAATAAATTCACTTGGAAAATCACTCTTCTTTATATTGAGAGGTTACTAGATCTAAAGTTTACCACAAAAGTAATACTGGATTTCCAGAAATTACTTATTTTTACCCATTTGGCCAATATCTGTTTTGTTTTATTTTACACAGATTTATTGAGGTATAATATACAAAAACTGGACATATTAATATATGAGTTTGGAGATATGCATACACTAGTGAAATTATCACCACAACCAAGGTAAAAAATATATCAGTCACCTTCAAAAATTTCCTCTGGCCCCTCTCATTTTTTCTTTTTTGTATGGGAAGAACACTTACAGGAGATCTTTCTTCTTAACAAATTTTTATGTGCACAATACTAAACTATAATTATGTTAATTATATACACACTCTTCTTAGGAGATCTCTACAACTTATTCATCATGCATAACTAAAACTTTATACACATCGAACAACTCTGTGTTTCCTATTCCCCCCAGCTCCTGACAATCAACATTTTACTGACTATTTCTATGATTTTGATTTTTTTAGTTACCTTATTTAAGTGAAATCATGCAGTATTCATCCTTATTTGACAACTTAATTCACTTAGCATAAGGACTTCTAGGTTCATCCATGCTGCTACATATGATAGGATTTCCTTCTTTTTTAAGGCTGAATGATATTCCATTGTATATATATATTAAATTTTGTTTATCCATTCATCTACTGATGGACATTTAGTTGTTTGCATGTCTTGGGCTGCTGTGAATAATGCTGCTTATACACATGAGACTGCAAATATCTCTTCAAGATCATGATTTCAATTATTTTGTATATACCCAAATGTAGGATTGCTGGATAATATGGTTGCTGTCCTTTTAATTTTTTGAAGAACCTCCATACTTTTTCCATAGCAGATGCATCTTCTACATTCCCACCAACAGTGTACGAGTCCAATATCTCCACATCCCCGTCAACACTTATTTTCTTCCTATTCTTCCTCCTCCTCTTCTTCTTCTTCTTTTATAATAAGCCATCCTAACAGATGTGAGGTAATATGTCACTGTGGATTTGATTTACATTTCCCTGATGATTACTGATTTTGAAATCTTTTCATATACCTCTGGCCATTTATGCAGCTAGAGAAATGCCTGCTCAAGTCCTTTCCTTTATCCCTTTTCTAATTGGATCATTTGGTCTTTTTGTATTGAGTTACAGAAATTTATTATGTCTTTTGGATATTAACCCCTAATCCGATATATGGTTTGCAAATATTTTCTTCTATTCTGTAGGTTCCCTTTTTATTCTGTTGTTTTTCCCTTTCCTGTGCGGAAGCTTTTGAGTTTGATATTGTTCCACTTATCTATTTTTGCTCTTGTGGCCTGTGTTTTGGTGTCATACTAAATAAATCATTGCTGAGGCCAATGCCAAGATGCTCTTTTCCTATGTTTTCCTCCAGGAGTTTTAGTTTTAGGACATATGTTTAAGTCTTTAATCCATTTTAATCCATCCCAGGTTGACTTATGTGTGTGGTGTAAGATAAGGGTCTACTTTCATTCTTTCACATGTTGATATAGTTTTCCCAACACCATCTGCTGAAGAGATTATCCTTTTCCTTTTGTTTATTTTGACATCCTTGTCAATGATTACTGTCAGTGTTTTAAAACCCTCCAAAAAAATAAACATTTGGAAAAAAATCATAAAGGTATAGCCTTTGCTTATCAACAAATTTGATCAAAGGAAGCACAAAGTGTGTCAGGTACAGAAATGAAGCACCAGCAAATAAGACATGGTTAAAATACAAAGATGAAGCTGGAAAGCAAGCTAACAATCGCCTCATGAAGATTTCAAAATGTAGCGACTGCTTTATTTAGTTTTTACCTGAAAACAACAGAATGTCACGTAATACATTTGAGTGTCCAAAGTGGTATGTTCATGTTGACTGTATTAAATAAAGAATTGTGATGTTTATTGAACCAAAGTAAATGGAGTCCAAATTACAGTTGAGATTTCAGATATGGTGTGAGATTAGTATTAGGTTTTGGGAGGAAAAATGGACTGCTAAACTCTTTATTGTGGCATTTAGGTCCTCCACGGACTGACCTGAATATATGTCTTTCAAAGCTCCAATTACATTGGGTAAATTTCTGTTTCTCAACCATTCAAACTTTTATCATTCCCATTGTAGATCAAACAGCATCTCTTGAGATTTTTTCCTGTATGTCCTAACTAAAGAAGCCTTGCTCTCAGTCAAATTCTATCCAAAACCTTTCTAAAGCATTTATCATTCTATTGTCTTCTTTGAAGTATAACTGTATGTTTACAAATGGTGAAACCTAAATATATATAAAAATCTAAAAAAAAAAGATTTGGCATATATATATATATATATATATATATATATATATATATATATATATAATGGAATATTACTCAGCCATCAAAAATGAAAACTTGCCATTTGGAATGATGTGGATGGAACTAGAGGGTATTATACTAAGTGAAATAAGTTAAGCAGAGAAAGACAATTATCAAATGATTTCACTCATATGCAGAATTTAAGAAACAAAATAGAGGAGAACAGAGGAAGGGAATGAAAAATAAAACAAGACTTAATCAGAGAGGGAGACAAACCACAGAGACTCTTAACCATAGGAAACAAACTGAGGATTGATAGAGGAGAGAGGGGTGGGGGGGTTGGGGTAATATGCTGATGAGCTTAAAGGGGGGCACGTGATGTAATGAGCACTGCATGTTATATACAACTGATGAATCACTGAACTCTACCTCTGAAGCCAATAATACATGATATGCTAATTAATTGAATTTAAATTAGAAAAAGCAAACAAAAATAATACTTATCAATGTTTAACTATTAGAAGTTTCTAAATAGGTTTTATTGATATTATTGAATTCCTTCAAATTATCTAAAATCAAATATAATTCCATGAAAATAATTTGAAAATATAAGCATAAATGTAATTTACATATTAAAATAATGTAAAAAAATGGAAGTAAAAAGGAGTGATTAATATTATTTATAAACATCGATATTAAATCTGAACAAAATGCTAACAAGTGTATTTCAACGGGACATAAAGAAATTCACCATAAGCCAGTTCCTATAGCCTGATCCAGAGTCCCATCAAACTTAAATAAAATATATTCAATATTTGAAAAGATCGAAATAAAACAAATAACAGTAATGTATCAAAAGAAACAAACAATATAAGCTTCTTTCCAAATGCTGATAAGGCAATTGATAAAAATACACCATTTATTCTTCTTACACAAATAAATAGGCTTATGAAGAACAAAGTTTAAAATCCACAAGCATCTGTAAGAAAAGAATGAGAGAAAGAATACTGGATATGCGAAGAGGGAAAAAGTAAATCACATCTGAGTTCCAGGCTAGAGCATTAGTAGTAGGTGGGAAATAGGCAGAAAATTTTGAAGAGATTAGTGTCAAGAAAAGGCTTTGAAAAGCTTTTATTAATTCAACCATTATTTCAAGAAATGTATTGCCTAAAATCATTAATTTTAAAATAAATGGTTTGTTTTATTTTAAATTAAGTAGGTTATTGTAAACTAAGTGAGCTTGTAATAATAATAATAATAACATCCTTTAAACTAAAGCTGGCATTGAAGAGCTGCCAAGTACTCCTTATGAAAATAAGACAAAACTAATGTTTTATGTTAGTCATCCACTCAACTATACTTAAGGAGTACCTATTATGTATCTTATAATATTCTGAGCAGTGGTTATTTGCAGTACACAAAATAGTCTGAATTCTTAGGACAGAAAAATCAAGAGAATTGAAAGACAAAGTAAGTTCAGTACAATTCTAGAAGAATTTCTAACTGTTATAAGCAACTTATTAAAGGAATGCAAAGAAGTTTCAATAGATAGAAACTATTAATAAAATTCATCATACACAAGAGAAATCTAAAGTAAAAATTCTGGATTATTTCTTTAGATGCTAAAAAAGGAAATTTATGATGAGAACAAGTATTTGTGATAAAACATCTAGAAATTAAGTATGTACTTCCTTTTCATGATGATTAGATAGAAAGATAATAGATAGATGACGGAAGTGAAAAGTGATAAACACAAAAAGATATTGGCACCCAAAATTCAGCATTATATTTAACTTGATAAAATCAGGAACAAATCCAGAATGCCAATAACCTCATTATTCAGCAAGTATTAGTGGCACTTGTCAAAATAATTAGATAGGAGTAATAAACTATAGGTGTAAAATTTAGAAAAAATGGTGCTAAATCTCTCTCTCTTTTCATATGAGATGTTTGTATATCTGAAAATCCTGAAGGAGGCAATTCAAAACTAATTTCACAAATACCAAGTAATTCATTAAATAGAAACATATAAAACCAACACAAACAGTTGTATATTTATTTACATATATAATACATAATAAAGGTTATAATTATATAGATGTATATATAAACATATAAATGTTATCTAAGTATATATAATAAAATATAAAACAAGCTAGAGAGAGCTGATGTATATAGAATAAAGTAAAATAAACTATCTGGTCATAAGTCTATTATAATTTGTGCAAAATCTTTATGAAAAAAATTATAAACCCTCCTGAAATTTACAAAAAGAGACATAAACAAATGGAAAGAAAAGCTGTATTTTTGATAGTCTAGAACACAGCTTATGATACTTAATTTTTCTCTAATTTAATACATGTAACATGATGCTAATAAAAATGACATTTTTATCTCTAGATTTAGACAATCCAAATATAAAGTCTGTAGGAAAATACAAATAATGAGAATAACTAGGATAATTCTGAGAGATAAAAACATGAGAGAATTAGCATTACCAGTCAGTTATTAAAATATTTTGTAAAACCTTTATAATCAGAACAATATTGTGGTACAGAAATAGGTGGAAAGATCATGGTAAAAAAAAAGAAAAGAAAGAAATTCCAGAATACGGAGTAACTATGGAAAGGTAGCAACTCAAAGGTGGCATATTAAATAAGTGAAAAGATCGCCTTTTAAAAACTGGTATTTAGGGAATTTGATATCGATATATACCTTTTAAATGATAAAACCGGATGTGTTCTGCACATTCTAAACAATTAAAATTCTAATTGAAATATGAAAATTGCAAAAGTAAATACTGAAAACATTTAAGTTCATTTGTAGCTGGAGACTGAAGAAAAGTTTTCAAATTCTTACACAAAATCCAGATGTAATTAGAAAAAGAGCTTAATAAATTTCACTACAGGGGAAAAAAATAAAGAAAAACACAATAAGTTAAGTGAAAAACAAATTACAAACTGGTATCAACTTACATCACAATCTAATGGGTCAACTAAAAATGAAGAAGAATATTAGGAATGTAACAGAAAAACTGACAAAGGACAGAAACAGATAAATCCCAGATAACAAAATGTAGCAGTCATTAAAATATATTAAAAAAACATTAAAATGGCACTGAGATAATTTCTTAACACACCAGAATGACAAAAAAATTTTAAAAGCTGGATAACAGACTCTGTTAATGAATCTATAGACAGCATACTTTGCTTGTGGGAGGGCAAAATTGTACAACGAAGTGGAGAAGATTTTGGCAATATTTATCATAATTTTATAGTCATTTACCCTTTAAACCAACAATACTAGCCTTATGTCCTATCCTAAATACACAGACAAAATACGATTTATGGACAAGGCAAATCAATTTTTAATATACCAAAACCAGAAGACACCAAAATTTCCATCCGTATATAAATTGAATAAACTCTTTAACTATAGTGTGATATGTA
Source organism: Eumetopias jubatus (assembly GCF_037043125.1). NCBI lineage: Eukaryota > Metazoa > Chordata > Mammalia > Carnivora > Otariidae > Eumetopias > Eumetopias jubatus. The sequence continues at coordinate 156,673,751 of NW_028274809.1, read as the reverse complement.
CATTTACTTGCAAAAATTAATTATATTATCAAATAGTGATAGGGAATAATATCTAGAACATACTGTTGATAAAAAAAGAGAGGGTATAAGTTTCTTTGTTTACAAAAGAAGGAAGGAAATACATGCATACACATATACATAGACTATACCCATACATTTTTTGAAAATGTACTCATAATATGTGTAATTTAAAAAATATATTATATATACATATATAATTGATATATATGATCAAGCATATATATGTATATAAAATTTATTTATAAGATGGGAATATTGCATATATTATGCTTCTATTGAAAAAAATAAAGAAACAGTGGGAGGGGAAAAAGCAAATGCAAATAAAGCTGCTACTTACAGGGAAAAGGAGAGTACATATTAGAGAGGCTAGTGATGGAAATCAGATTTCTCTTATGTACTTTTTAATGTTGGTATTATGTAGGAGTTAACTATAATTGAAAGACAAATTTGGATCTATGAAGACAATATTCAATTCCCCCTAAGTGAAATAAATCTGAAACAGACTATCTTATTTTCGTATCAATATGTGGCATGACCATGCAGAAAAAAAGCATTTTTCAAGTGATGTTAAAACCAAGTATTCACTAAATGTCGCTAATGAGATTTATTCTAAAGACAAGAATAATCACAAAGGAATCTTAAAATTTAGGGGCGCCTGGGGGGCTCAGTCAGTTAAGTGTCTGCCTTTGACTCAGGTGATGATCTCAGGGTCCTGGGATGGAGCCAAGGAGCTCCCAGCTCAGGGAGTCTGCTTCTCTCTCTCCCTCTCCATTGGCTCATCCCCCACCTGCTTGTGCATTCTCGCTCTCTTTCTTTCTTCTAAATAAAATAAAATCTTAAAAAAAAATCTTAAACTTTATTCAATCATCTTAGTCGTACTATTGGTATTGTTATTTCAAAATTATTGTAGGTGTTTTTTTTAAGATGAAGCAAATGAGCAACTGCATCAATATATATAAGGAACCAAATGTATAATGTAAGTTAAAATAGACACAGATATAAAAAAAAATTACATTTAAGTGAAAACTGTGTAATAGTAAGGAAGAATTCACTTAGACATAAACAAATACATAGTATTTCTTAGTTTTGTCCACTAAAAAGGCCCAGAGAGTTTTATTCTTTTAAATAAAAGTGACTTAATTAATATAATTACCAAATGGAATGCAAGGGCATTATTTAAATTCTGTTTAGAACAAAACAAGAGTGTAGGGAGAATTTTTTAAACAATCAGAGAAACTAGAACGGGACTGGTTGTTAAGTGTTTTAAAGAACTACGGCATGGTGTTAACATTAAAAAATACACTTTGGGAGATGCTGCAAGAGGGTGGTGTGTGGAGATCCTGAACTTCCTCCAGCCGCAGACACATTGAATCTAAAGGTACATATAAAAAATTGTCTCTAAAAAAGACTGGGAGGCTAGTTGAACAGCTCCTTCATAACAAGTGGTGAAAGGGCTACATTGAGATAGGTAAGAGAGGCAAAGACCTGGTCTCATCGAAAACCCCACCTTGGCACAGCAACCTACAATTGGATAGGAGCTTACAAATCCAGAGCTTCTCCATGAGGAGTGAGGGGCTTGTGGCCCACATCAGCACCCCAACCCCTGGGACCTGCAACACATAGCTGAGCCCTTAAAACATCTGTATTTGAAAATGTACAGAATCATGTCCAGGAAACCCAAAGTGCAGCAGGGAACTGAGATACGCACGTCTCTTAAAGGGCTCATGTGCAGACTTACTCCAGGAATTAGCTCAAAGCAGCACTTTGAAAAGTGCTTAAACCATATGTGAAGATTTATTTTATAATCTTAAAGCATTTGCTGGAGAGACAGGAGCTTTTGGGGACTCTTTTCAGAGACAAAGTCACTGGCAGTTACCATTTATGTGCTCTCCCTCTACCTTGGTAGTGCTGGCCTTGTGCTCTCTTAAAACCCTGAGAAAACTGATGGGTGTGCTCTGGTCTTGTATGGTCTGCTGCCTCACGAAAGCCAGCAAGCACACACAGTCCACAAGGGGATGCTTGTGGATCACCTAGCTCTGGTGAAAGGGGTTCTGCATCCCTGGGTGCCACAGGACTGTAATAGTACCTCCTAGAAAGTAGCTAATATAGTCATCTGAAGCCCCAATTTTTTATGACTATTGCTCAGGGAATACCTCCAGATCACCTGGTCTAGAGGCCCTTGAGGTTTATAATTGTGATTCCACAGGTTCTATATATTTCCATACTTTAAAAGCTGTGACTGGAGCATCTGGTCTTCAATCACCCTGAAACTAGGTGCTGACTGAGATCACTGAAGGTCTTGGCATACCCTCAACAACTGGAACTATCAAGAATAAATTTGGCTGCTTAGACAATCACAAAAGTTCTAGTGACAACCAAGAGTAGGGCAAGGAAGAAAGACTATTTTTATCTCCTACACAAGGCTACTCCTTCAAGACAGGGAAAGGTGGCTGTTTTGCCTAGTACATAGAAACAAACACAGAGATTCATGCAAAATGAGGAAACAGAGGAAAATGTTCCAAATGAAAGAACAAGTTAAAACCTCAGGAAAAAAAAAAATGAAACAGAGATAAGTAATTCACCTGATGAAGAGTTCAAAATAATGGTCATAAGATGCTTACTGAACTTGAAAAAAAAAAGAATAGATGAACATAGTGAGAATTTCAACAAAGAGATAGAAAATGTAAGAAAGCACCAAAAAAGATGTCATACAGCTAAAGAATATAATGATTGAACCTAAAAAAGACACTACAGGGATTCAACAGCAGACCAGATAAAGCAGAAGAAAGGGTCAGTGATTTAGAAAACAGGGCAGGGGAACTCACCCAAACAGAACAGCAAGAAGAAAAAGAATTAAAAGAAGTGCAGGTAGCTAAAGGGACCTATATAAGACAACAGTAAGCAGAATAATATTTGCATTATAGGGGGTCCCCAAAGAAGAGAGAGAGAGAGAAAGGGGCAGAAAATGTAATCGAAGAAACAATGGCTGAAACTGTTCCTAACTTGGGCAAGGAAACACACATCCAGACCCAGGAAGCCTTACAATTCCTAAGAAGATGAATCCAAAATGATCCACACCAAGATACATTATAATTAAAATGTCAAAAGTTAAAGATAAAAAGAGAACTTAAAATGATCTGAACATCTTTGACAAATATAAGTAACAAGGTTTATTGCAACTCATTTTCCTTTGTTTAACATATATACAGAAAACTATAAAAATGCAGAGACTTTATGAAATGCTGAGGCAGGAACATCCATCTAACTCACATCAGCTGAATCAGTCCTAGGCTAACAGATATTGTCAAAAAATTGTCATCATCGGGCGCCTGGGTGGCTCAGTTGGTTAAGCGACTGCCTTCGGCTCAGGTCATGATCCCGGAGTCCCGGGATCGAGTCCCACATCGGGCTCCCTGCTCAGTAAGGGAGCCTGCTTCTCCCTCTGACCCTCCCCCCTCTCATGTACTCTCTCTCTCTCATTCTCTCTCTCTCAAATAAATAAATACATCTTTAAAAAAAAATTGTCATCATAACCAAGTCAATCTCGGGAAAATTGATGATGATATTCACCAGTATATTTTTATCATTTGTTGATTTTATCAGGAAAAGACCAGTATTTGGGCGCCTGTGTGGCTCAGTTGGTTAAGCAACTGACTTCGGCTCAGGTTATGATCCTGGAGTCCCTGGATCGAGTCCCACATCAGGCTCCCTGCTCAGCAGGGAGTCTGCTTCTCTCTCTGACCCTCTTCCCTCTCATGCTCTCTATCTCTCATTCTCTCTCTCTCAAATAAATAAATAAAATCTTTAAAAAAAAGAAAAGACCAGTATTCAGTTCACGCATCTTCTTTTCCCCCCCTTTATACTTTTCTAGATATCTAATCAGTCCCTTTTAATAACTCTCAGAGTTGGCTCTAAATATTCAAAATAAGTTTTTAGAAGTAGTAATACATGAATTTTGGTAACTATACTTATGAATTATATCCTTTTATAACTCAATTCATTTCAATAAATGTTCACTGAATTTCAGGCATTGATTTTGTGTCATTGGGGCTAAAACAATGAACTAGGCAAAGCTCCTCCTGATACAAAGCTTATGGTCTAAAGGAAAAAACTGGATGATATATGAATCAGCCATTGATAAGTACAATGAAGAAAAGTAAATAGGATAAGGAGGATACATAATGTGGGAGACACTATACTATATACGTAGTTGGGAGGGCCTCTCTTACAAGGTGACAATGATATATACAAGAAGAAACTGAAGGGGCAAACCAGGCCTTTATCAGGTGTAAAAGATTTTCAGGAAGAGGAAATAAGGTAAAATCTTAGAGATGGAAGCCACTCTGACAGGGCTTATGAATCAAAAGGAGGCCAATGTGACTTGAGCAGATAAAGTAAGGTGGGTAGTGGGCAGTGGGCAGTGGACATATTAGATGACTCTCCAGAGGTTGCATAATGCAGGACATAACAGATAACTGCTTCGTTTTTATCCTAAAGGTGATGACTTTTTATTCCAGAAGTGATGATAAAACTTCCACCTAAAAATAATCATTCCTTTGTGTAAAGCATAATTATTAAATCTCAGCTAGTTTCTTTATATTCCTACAATTCATAACAAATTTCTCTACTCCATATATTCTCCCATTCTCCTTGAAAACTCTTTCATAAACCCTCTTTTTCTTCAATCTCCAAATATTCCTTCATTATCATTATTCACACTAATAAAGTCACTCACCATTATATTTAAACATTGAAGTCTTCTTTTTTTTTTTTTAACATTGAAGTCTTCTGAGGAGAACTTAGACATACACCTACCACCACTCATTTACCTGCATTTGTGATTATATATTCTGCCTTCTTTTCTGTTTTTCTGTACTAATGGTCCAAACTAACAAAAGCCAGACTTTCCACCAGTATTATAATGACGCCTTCACTAAATTCTTCCCTCTTTTTTGGCATCATTATTTTCTCATTCGATTAGATAATTCTCATTGTCATATCAATATGAGGTAATTTTCCTCATTCATAAAAAATATATCAGCCTTTATTCCACTTCTTGAAGTCACCCTCTAAATCTCTGCTTTTCTTCACTCAGAAACTAAAAGAAAGGGTGGTATCACTGATTACCTTATTTTTATTTCCCTCCAATTTACTTTTGAACCCATTCCAACAGTTATTTATTTCATCCTACTAATAAATGATGGAGACTTGGTACATCAATGTAGGTAGTGAGTGTGCTGGATTCTTTATGAATTTAAAGGTAAAGATGATTGGGTGGGGATTTTAAGAATGTGAAGATCAAGAATACAGCTAAAACCCTAGCCATACTCAAGCCTTACATTTTCAGTATTTTTTATTCATTCATTCATTCATTCATTCATTTATTTTTAAAGATTTTATTTATTTATTTGAGAGAGAGAATGAGAAAGAGAGAGCACATGAGAGGGGGGAGGGTCAGAGGGAGAAGCCGACTCCCCTCTGAGCAGGGAGCCCTATGCGGGACTCAATCCTGGGACTCCAGGATCATGACCTGAGCCGAAGGCAGTCACTTAACCAACTGAGCCACCCAGGCACCCTACATTTTCAGTATTCACTAAGGACTTCCCAATCCCAGGATATGCATTTTTTTTGCCTGAAGGCTTTCTCTGAAGGGCAATCACAGATCGCTGAGAGCAGACTTAATCCAATATCTAACTGGAAATGACATACAAATTCCCCAATTGGCTCCTTTATAAGTTAAATAACTCTAAACAACATTTTCTATTCCATTTTCTGTGGTTTCCCTGAAAAGATAGTTCCAACTGTCCAAAGTTGGCTTTCAAACTCATGTTTTATTTGTTGCCTTCCCTTAGATGGTTTTACTTCCCTACTCTTTGCCAGTGACTGGTGTACATTCCAAATCGATTCTTGCATTCAAATCCTTGTCTCAAGGTCGGTTTCTGGGAAAACTCACATAAAGATGTGTTGTATTCTTAGGTTCAAATAACTAGAGAGAATAAGTTGAAAAGATTGTATCCATCAAAGTTACATTTATGAGCAAAATTAAACAAATAAATTAAAACAAATAAAATGTTACACAAAAATTCATTCATGTATTGGCAGCTGAAAAGCATACATTACACAAATTATTTCTACATTTTAAACATTATTGTTAACATCAAAGGGGATAAGTATTGCACCCTAAGGGAGTCTCCATGTGAGGTCCCTTGGGATATAGGATTACTTGAGTATCTGTGATAGTAGGACAGCAATATCTCCAATATTTTTAGGGTAGACATAGTCACTGTACTTGTTGCACATTGCTGCAGACAGACGGAGCTATATGAAGCAATGTGAGATTAAACAAAGTTGGAGAAAGCTGGAAAAAGTCTTGCCAAAAGTTTAAAATGGTGTGCTTATCATAAGTATAGACTGACAGTGTTGACAGCTCCAGATCTTGTATAGGAAATCTATTTATTTTAACCTCAGCTGTCATTGCCTACTCAGCCACTTCTCTGCTGCTATAAACTCTCACTTGCTGTTAGACATCCAGTCTGGCAAGTGAAAAAAATGAAATTTAGATTTTTCAATAAAATAATGAAAGTTCAAAGCGTTGCTCTGCAGCTTTGTTTCTGAAGAATTTTCTGCTGCCAGACTTGGATAGAGAACTGAGCTCATATTAAAACTGGTGGGGAAAACACTTTGGCAAAGTATTTTCACATGTGTCAGGACATGGACACGGACATACACACACACACACTAAATGATTTGTGTTACCAGTCATCACATTTTCTCATATCTAGAGAGATTAGGTACTAATGATTGGTCTTTTGCTATTTGGTGACTTCCATGTACCTCTATACCAACTTCATGTTAGTTTTAATATAAAGACATTTGTATCATAGTCTAAACAAAGGAGGATGAAGAATACAAAACAATAAATATTTACAGATTTCTTCTCATCAATTTCACTAAAATAAGGATATGAATAACCATATACTTGATACTTGAGATTGCATCTAATTAGAAAACAAGCAATTTCAATAAAAAGGTGAATGGGAACATTATAAGTTTATAACCTCTAAATAAGCAAAGGATCTTATTTTCCCAAAGCCATAATGTGTTCACATTTCAAAATGAAATTATGTGGTAAAAATAAGGAAACAATGAATAAAGGAAGTTATGAATATATTAATCTAGAAATATTTTAAAATTATGCTTTTTGAGTTAAATTGTCCCTTGAAAATCATCAATTTACAAATTAAGGAATGAAGAACATTCAGAGGGAGCCTGGGGACATGTTGTAGTAGAAACCATGTTAAAATAATTAAAATATTATCAATTAACCAATAAAAGTTTTACCTGGAAATTCAAAACCATATTAATTATAACTTGTTGGGAAAAGAGTGTTTATAATAAATACAAAACCTATTTACCGAAGTTTTCAAAGGTGGTATTTTAAAAATGTAGGAAAAATAACAAGAATCAAAATAATTTATTGTTCTCCTAGACATATCAAAATGACTACCACTTTTCCCTTCCTTCCTTCCCCCTTCCTTCCTTCCTTCCTTCCCTCCTTCCTTCCTTCCCTCCCTCCCTTCCTTCTTCCCCTCCTTCCTTCCTTCCTTCCTCCTTCCATCCCTCCCTCCCTCCTTCCCCTCCCTCCCTCCTGTTCCTCCCCTCCCTTTCTCCCTTTCCTCCTTCTTCCTTCCCTCCCTCCCCCTTTCTTTTCTTTTTCTCTTTGCTTTCTTATCTACAATAAGAAATCTACTAAAAAGTAGGTGATTTCAAGACTGAGCACCAATGATCTGTATTTGTTTTGAGTGTCTTTTCACTGACACTAATCAATACTATGTGATTTTCTTATAGTGAAATGTCAATACTAGCGCATTTACAAAACAGATAGAGAAGCTGGGCTGCTTCATAATGGGGGACTGAAACTCTTTCTGGGGAAATTCAATGGTTAGTGTTCTTTCCATTAACTTATAGCAAAACAGTTCAAAATTTGACTTTATGTCTCATGTGTTCCATGTGTAATAGTATTCAATTAGAAGATATCCAAAGACAAATTATAAAAATTTTCAGTAATTAAAATGCAGTATCCATGAATATATTCAAAATCAATACACCTTTCTTCTGTCTTCCCCAGTTTGGCCTCCATGCAACAAGATCCTTTTTCCTTCCACACAGTAGAATTGAATTGAATTGAAGAACTAAAGTAGAATTGATGTCTTGGTGAGGTGAAACATCACTAAATGACATTATATATATATATACTACCCTACCCACGGGTATTTTGTTTTCCCCCAGCACAGAAAGGTTTTACTGACATCAACAGCATAAGAGGTATTGTATCTCTTGTTCCTCAATTTCTTTCTTTTTTTTTTCAGAGAGAGAGAAATTGAGCACGAGTGGTGGTGGGGAGTGGCAGAGGGAAAGGGAGAGAGAGAATCTTAAGCAAGGTCCACATTCAGCCCAATTCAGGGCTTGATCTCAGGATCCTGAGATCATGACCTGAACCAAAATCAAGAGTTGGACTCTAACCAACTAAGCCATCCAGGTACCCCACTGTTCCTCACTTTCTAATTCATCAGTCATTCTCTGTCTCATTACCACTGCATTATGGTTTCTTTCTAGGTCACTGTAATTATTTCAAAATTATGTAAAAGTATTACAAGCACCCTCTCTCTCTTTCATAGTTATACCAATTCAAGTGTCTCTGTCCAACTGTCCAATTTGCATCTCATCTCTTCTTCTCTCACCCTTGTTTTCCTCTCATCCCTGAAAAGGTATTGGTTTGGATACATTCCATTGGCTATATAGAATACAACCATCCCAGCCAGCTGGATGGCATATGGAGCATAGTGAGTGAATGTTTTTCATTCTAGAGGGTTGCAATAGGAGCAATCAGTCTTTCTTAAGAATATCTGCATTTTCATTAGAGCCAAAGGCAATGGATACTATGAAGAGACTGGGGATACAGAAAGGTTAAAATTTCTACCATGGAAGCATACTTGTTGGGTTGGAAAAAAGAAACCCATTGAGCTATAAAATAAATACAGTGGTGGGAAATATAACAAAAGTATAATGGGTGAAGGTATAGGGAAAAAAATGAGTTCTACCTATGAGCATATGAAAAAAAAAACTGTATATCATGAATTTTTTGAAATACTTTTTTTGAATTTGACTGATTTGGCTTTAATAGGTCTGTTAGGCAATCATTTCATTTTGGATCAGCTCAGAGAAGTCTAGGCATTTATCAATAGGGCATTGCTTGTTAGCTGAATGGAAATATATGAGTCATTTCAATGCTTTCTTTCATTCATATTAGTATTTTTTTATTTTTTTATTTTTTAAAAAGATTTTTTAAATTTATTCAACAGAGAGAGACACAGCGAGAGAGGGGACACAAGCAGGGGCAGAGGGAGAGGCAGAACCTGACTCCCCACTGAGCAGGGAGCCTGATGTGGGGCTCAATCCCAGGACCCTGGGATCATGACCTGAGCCGCAGGCAGACGCTTAATGACTGAGCCACCCAGGCACCCTTTATTAGTATTTTTTAATACTGGATATCAAAAATAGATTCTTACTTAAAATACTATGTTATTACATATACACATAAATATTATTACATATATTTCAATTACATTTCAATTGCTCGCAAATAAAACATCAATACTATGAATAACTGACTTAAAATTTAAATATTAGCTTTCTCATCTTTTTTTAAAATTTATTTATTTATTTTAGAGAAACAGAAAGAGAGAGTTGGGGGGCAGATGGAGAGTATCTCGAGTAGACACCATACTAAGCAGGGAGTTCAAAGCGGGGCTCAGTCGCTTGACCCATGAGATCATGACCTGAGCTGAAACCAAGAGTCAGACGCCTAACCAACTGAGCCACCCAGGTGCCCCACCTTTCTCATCTTTTAAAGTAAAATGGTTATTTTAATTGATTTCTGAAACTAAAGTTCAGATCACTCAGGAATCTTACATATCTTCTCTTTATATTAGAAGAAAAAGAAAAGCAAAGGAGTTGACCTAGTCATTCAGAATTTTCTTTCTTTGAAACTGAGTATAGACATCCCCAGTATGTTAGCTCTATGGTCTTATCTGATGAGACTAAAATAGGGTATTTTGCACAGAAACATTAATATTCAGTATAATGAACAGTCTATAAGAAAAAATTAAACACCCACAAAGTTAATTTTGATCAAACCTGATGTAAAATATTCTACACTTTTGGAAAATCCTGTGTATTTACAGCATTATATTCCAAAAGTACTGTAACCTTGAATGACGAAAAACCCAAAATTTTACTTCAATATAAAATAGCATAACTATTCTTTCTATTAGCCTTTGTTTGTTTGTTTGTTTTTTCATTTTCCCAAACTAGAGAACAACACTATGAGATATATTATTAGGACACATATTAAGATATAAAAGAGTGAAATAGTAATACACTGTGGTTTTAAAAGCCCAAGAACTGTAGAAGTTTGGGCATGGAGGAGAGAGAAGAGCTGCATAGCTTCAGCACCCAAGGCTACTCCAAATAGAGCCAGGATAACTATCAACGAGGGTAACTTCCCATCTAGTAAAATGACTCAGCTATTCTCACTGCCTGGCTGCCCCTCTTAATTACTCTCTAATCTCATTCTGTCTTCTGCTTATCAACTGTTCATACATATTTCATTTTACACACATTTAATACAAATGGACAAGGAGCCATCTTAAGGCCAGTTCCAGCATTGTGTGACATTTAAAAGAAGCATCAATTCAACACTAAACTTTTGGAAAAGTACTTCAGTATTTTAATGTAGATTTCTGTCAGGAGATGAATAAGGCATTATATTAAAAAAAGAAACAGGGCACCTGGGTGGCTCAGTTGGTTAAGCAACTGCCTTTGGCTCAGGTCATGATCCTGGAGTTCTGGGATCGAGTCCCACATTGGGCTCCCTGCTCAGCAGAGAGTCGGCTTCTCCCTCTGACCCTCTTCCCTCTCGTGCTCTCTATCTCTCATTCTCTCTCTCTCAAATAAATAAATAAAATCTTAAAAAAAAGAAAAAGAAAAAAAGAAAAAAAGAAACATATCTCTCTTTATTGTTGTACTTTTTTAAATAACTTTATTCATTCACTTGCCTTTTCCTCTTTCCTCCTCTATATAACCACTTCCAGGAAAGTTTCTCCTTTTTCACCCCTTTTTATCTCTCACACTTTCTCATGTATTGATGTATGGTTTGTTCTATCACTAGCCTGCTTAGTGAAGGCTAAGTGGTTTCTCAGGAAACCATCCTTCCTCTTTAGGAGCTGGGGGAAGGGATGGATCACAGATATTTATAATGTGTTGTGTTTCTTTGTAATATTTCACTGTAAACATGCTGGCATACATCCAAAAAGTGGGCTGTAATGTTTACTTCTGGTACCTAGTGCCCCTTCCAACCCACAAAGCAATTATTTTTTTCCTTTATTTACAAAATGTTTATTGGTCTAAAGGATTTACTTTCATTTGAAATTGTAACTAAAATTAAATGGTAAAATAATATATAAAGTATAATCCTATGTTAAAAAATAATAAATGTAAATGTTTTTGTTTGTTTGGATTTTCCAGGTTTATTGAGATATAATTTATATATAACATTGTGTAAGTTTAAGGTGAACAATGTGATGATTTGATACACTTATGTATATCAAAATCCTTACCACAATAAGGTTGGCTAACACATCCTTTACCTTACATAATTACCATTTTGACATTGTTGTTGTTATAGAGAACATTAAAGCATCCTGGTCAAAAGGTACAAATTTCCAGTTCTATCAGTTCCAAGGATCTAATATACAGCGGGGTGACTCTAGTTAACAACATTTCTTCCTTTTCTAACTGAGCTAGTCCTACTTTTAATTTATTTTCTTTTTGCAATGCCTCTGAACACAGTGCAATTTGACTTGTTCTGACTGTCCTCCTTTTTTTTTTTTTCCAGGAAAACTTTGTTGTTGGAAAATCTGGAAAAGTCCTAGAGAAAACGAACTACTAAATGTTCAGTCTCCCTTGTCTGATTTCTAGTGTGTTCATATGGAGCATATGAAGCATACTGTCATGTGAAGCAGTGTTACAAATTTACTCACACAAAATTACATATATTAAGTATAGTTCTTTAATCTTGCATACAACAAATTTCTTTTTTTTAATTTTTTTATTGTTATGTTAATCACCATACATTACATCATTGGTTTTTGATGTAGTGTACCATGATTCATTGTTTGTGCATAACACCCAGTGCTCCACGCAGAATGTGCCCTCTTTAATACCCATCACCAGGCTAACCCAACCTCCTACCTTCCTCCCCTCTAGAACCCTCAGTTTGTTTTTCAGAGTCTATCGTCTCTCATGGTTCGTCTCCCCGTCTGACTTACTCCCCTTCGTTCTTCCCCTCCTCCTAACTTCTTCTCTTTCTTTTCTCTTAACATATGTTGCATTATTTGTTTCAGAAGTACAGGTCTGTGATTCAACAGTCTTACACAATTCACAGCACTCACCATAGCACATACCCTCCCCAATGTCTATCACCCAGCCACCCCATCCCTCCCACCCTCGCACCACCCCAGCAACCCTCAGTTTGTTTCCTGAGATTAAGAATTCCTCCTATCAGTGAGGTCATATGATACATGTCTTAATGGGAATTCAAACAGAGTACAGATTAAGAAATCTTTACATGACCTCTGATTCCCTAATCTCCCATACCTAATTAAGTCTCAATTCCATCACCTTATTTATTTATTTTTCTCAGATTTCCTATTCCCTTCCAGGTCCTTCTAGCTGGACTAGGAATCAAACTGACATGAGAATATGAGATAGATTAAGAGGAGAAAATAAAATTTAATCTCATGTGTACAGGGAATCCAGACACACATGGAAATTTTAAAGTGAGGCATATATATATATATATATGTCATCCTGAACTAAGGAGAAAGGATGGGTAGGGGTCTGGGACTTCAGAGGGGAAAAAAAGTAATTTACAGGACAATAAGAACAGCAGATGTTTGATAATTAGATGTTTGCCCTGCCATACAGATGGGTGACTCAGATAAAATTTATTTCTGCTAATCATCCTTATTCAGGGTAAGACCTTCAATTTAGGTTCTTCTATGGAGTTCTGGGAAGGGCAAAATTTCTTTTGAGCTTCAGCTCAAAATAACCTTTATGCCAAAGTGGCCTACCTTGGGGTGACCTGTCTTTGGCTCCCGCATATTATTAAAGTAAATATTAAAGAAACCAGAGACAACAAAATTGAGTGGGGGAATATCTATTTTATAGTTTATCCCCATTTCTTCTTAGAGCATTTGAGAAGTGGATATAATTTAATTCTAATCTCAATGCTCATTATTTCCTCCAACACTGAATTAAAATGAAGAGACATAAAATTGAATACCAACAGTGTGATTTGAATAAATAATGTCTGGACTGACATTCAGACACACACACACATATTTATATATATATATATATATTTAATTTAAGAGCAGTGTCCTTTTACTCCAAGCATAATTTTGACTTCAAATGTACCTTTTCAAGTATGCATTGTGGTTCATAGTGTTTTTAATTAGAAAAAAAAAATATATATATATATATCTGCAACATGAATTTTCAACTATAAAAAAGAAAAAAGAAATTCCTTAGAATATCTCTCTATTATACAGACCATATGTAAGCGAAAAGCTTGCTCATTACACTATAAAAAAGAGCTCTGAACAACTGTAAATAAATATATTTACTAGTATGAATATGTGATAGGAAATTATCTTAAATATTTCACACCATTAATATTATGTAATATCTAACACTGCTCTTAGGTTCATTTGCTTTCTTCCAGCAATAAGGTTTGTCATCAACTACGTGATTACAGTACTTTTATAAATTTCCCAGTAATATATTATATTCCTTGTTTTCATTGTGGCTCAGTCTACTTTAAATGAATTTCCTTCAATTTCCTGAAAAATTATACTCAAGTAGATTGAAAAATAAAAACATTAATTTCTACAATTTACCAAAATAACAATTGGCCTACTAGTTGGAACACTGTGCTTTCTTAGTAAATCATGTAAAATTATTGATGACTTTATCCATTATTTGATAATCAGTTTTTGTAACAGATAACACATTTAGAAATAGAAATAAAATGGATCATCATCGAATCCAATTATTAGTTATGCCTTCCTTGGCTTCTACATTTTCTCTTTCAGCAGCTCATGTAAAATCATCACCTCTTTCACCACTCATATATGCCAGTACACTGACATCTACAATCCCATGGACGTCTGTTCATTATTTATATTTTCAATACTAGACAGTTATAGCAATTATATTATTATGTACTTCATCATATCAAATGTTAGTCAATAACACAATTATAAATTTAATTTATTAAAGTATAAATTTTATTTATACTTTAAATAAGTATAAATTTATTTTTATAATAAATTTACAAAAGTATAAATTTACTAATGGAAAATCCATTAGCCTAGATGATAGATGCTTGACCTTGGCTTCATACTGTAATCTCCTAGAGAGTTCTGAAAAATATCACAGACCTAGACCCGCCAGAGATGTTTGGAGCTGTTCCTGAAATTAATTAACCAATACAATGCTTGTGAAAATTCTAGGGTCACAAATATTACTAAAAACATGAGAGGGTTTCTCAGAATATAATAATTAAGTACATATTTCAATTTTTTGAGATCTTTTTTCATCATACTTTCATCTAAATCTACCCAGCTACCTATCAACCACTTGATACCCTGGCAAAAAAAAAAAAAAATCATTATTCATTGAAAACTAATTTGTATAGTTGACCTTAAAAATCTGGTTTAAAAATATAGCCTATTGCTTACATAACTTTATTTTATATTGTATACTTTGCTTATCTTCTTTTAAAATATATAGGATTACCAGAGGATTTTAAGTAACAAAAGCAGAGGAAGAAGATGACAATGTGGAAAACATATTTATTCTAATCAATAATTAAAGAAAGACAAATTGAATCAAATTAGGAAATATTTGTAAAAGATAACACTTGGTATTTGAAAAGATATAGGACCAGTACAAGCTCATAAACGGATGGTGGGAGTATAAAGCTGGACAACTCTTTTATCAATAAACTTGTCAATAAATTATCTATCATTGTGTATATCTTTTCATTCAAAAAATCCCCAAATCATGAAATAAAAAAGAGAATAAAATAAAACAAATCTGGAAGGCAAACATGTTGGTAAAAATATTGTGTATGATATCTAAAAGTTTGAAAACAAATTAAATATCCAATGACAAAATAATAAACATTGGTGTATTTACTCAAGTGTTATATGGCTGTTACCAGTAATCTTAATAAGAAAGTGTTTATGTTTTAATTTTAGAGATAAAACTAAAGACAGAAAATTGTATGTATAACTGGATAACAAATATATAAAGGTTTATCAACAGTATATAGAAAGAAAATGAAGAAAATATTTAAAATTGCTTTACAAAATGTTGTCCCTAGGTATAATGCCAATAATTTTTGATTGTCCTTTCAGATGCTTTAGACTTAAGAGTTGTATAATGTTTATCTTTACCTCCCATAATAAAAATAGGAAAAAAATTATATTATCTCAAAGAAATAATAGTGAATGTAAAGTGGCATTTCCTTAACGATCTTAATTTTTGTATCTGCTGTTTCTATTGAAACTTTTGCAATGGCAGTGTTATACCTCAAAGATGACACAAAGTTTACAGGAACTATGATAAAGTCACAGGAAGAAGAAAGAATTGAACACTTCTTGAAATACATCCCATTAAAAATACGACTATATAGTTTATCAAACAATTTTGTGGTTTAGAGTGGCATGGGTACTGGCAATAAAGATTCTGGTACTAAGGTTTAAACTGGGATTCTCTCAGGCAAGGCTGAATGTTCACTTTACATGTGAGCCCAAATAATAGCAGAAACATCAAAAAACAAATTATTAAACATGCTGTTGGTTGTGTCTTTGATTTTTTTTCCTTTCTTCATTTTCAACCATACATTTCTGTTTAATTTAAAACTAACACTAATAAAAATATATTATTTTAGTATTATTAAAATAATAACATTATTTTAAATATATTATTCTAATGGATGAGGTAAAAATTATATCTCTCATAATTCATATCAAAGGATTTTTTTGTGTTTGGAGAATCCTGGTGGCTCTTCTTATATCATTTTGTCAATTTTCGTTGTTTCCCAGATCCCTGATCATACTTCTCACTAGTAAGTCACAACCTTATTTTTACATAATGTTACACCTTTTGAAATTTATAGTAGAAATTTCTGAAAATTTCTGTAAGAACAAGAAAGGACACTTTTATATTTCATCAATGATGTGAAATACTGAAATATCTGGAAACATTCTTAAAGATATATTATATCATAGTGAGGTGGACAGAAAAGCAGTATAATTCTGACCTTGTCTTTGGTTGTTAAAACTGGAAGTCTGATTTGCACAGCAACAGCATCAAGCAGGATGCCAACTTAACAAGCATTATTGCCACTGATTTTCTCAGGAATGAAAACACAATGAATGAAACAACCAACTTACATTGTTTTTCAATAAATTTTAGCTTTCTTGTAAAATGTGTTCTCTGGGCTCATTTTAGTCTCTTTAAATTATAATAGTTTGACAGCTGACTATTACTGCAGCAACTTTTAAAACTCTATGTGTTGCTATAAATTGCCTGAGTCAGATTCATTCCAAGGTGAGGAAGGGCATTCCGAATGCCCTGTTTTTCTCATCTAATCCAAACCTAAAATAAGCACTCATGCATTTTACTTGCTGCATTTCAGCTTTAAAAAAAAAAAAAATACCACTAATTTCTTCAAGAAAAGGAGTAAAAGCAAGAGAAAAACATGTTTCTATTAAAAAAACACAAATTTTTCAGGATTAACTAGCATTTTATATAACCTTGTGGAAAGTGTTCTGATTACCACTGACCTTCCTTTTCACATGGAGAATTGTGCTAGCCAGCTAGTAAATGAAGTTTTAAGGTAAAGTAACAGGTCAGTAAAGTCAAGCATTTAATCAGATAATAGAAGCCTATGTCATTAATAAGTGTGTCATTTGCTTCAATAAAGGAGGCATCACTTTAAGAAATCAAATCAGTCCTTTAATACTGTGTATAACTCCCACTGTCCCACCCACAAACTCTTCTTTGATTACCTGCTCCCTTTAATTGTTACTTCCTGTAAACTCTTATAGCATTATCGTCTGCATTCCTCATTTTGATTTTAAATAGAAAATTTTATCATATGGCCACATATACATTTTGCTTATTTTGCCTAGCCAGATTAAAAGTCTCATTAAATTCTTCTTATTGCCAAGTTTCAAGAAAACAGAGATTTCTAAGTTGCCTAATAGTCTTACTAGCACCAAATGGAGCTAAATAGTTATGATGAACAAAGAAACTCTGAATGGAGTATATAATAATATATTCCTGAAATAACTGTAAATTATACAACTATAATTATATACATAGTCATATTTTGTCAGACGATTATTAAAACTGATAGTTGTTCCAATACTGATGAGTGAATGAGTGAATGAGTGAATGAATGAATGAAATGAAAAACAATTGAATTATCACTTTTATCTTATTGGATATGACCAACAATATAAACAAAACACAATTCTGAAAGTTCTCAGATTCAAAATTCCTTTGGTCATCTTTCTAAATTACAGGATTTAGGACAGTGTCCCATATATAATGGGAACACAGTGCAATAAAAAAAAAAAACGCTGAATTAAGGCAAAAATATTTGGTTTTTGTTTCTGTTTAGTGGTCTGCTATTGGATGGGTCATGTTACCTCTCGCATTATTAAAATAAATTAAAATATATTCCTACTATTCTTGTAGCCATGAATCCTATATATTCTCTAATAGATTTCTTTCCATTTCTGCTTCATTCAAAGGGAATATTTGGATCAATCTTAATGGAACATGACATTAAAGTTAAGCTTGCATCTGCCCCAACATTGACAGGCTAACAATAACATGTTTGAAACTATGAATAGATTTATGTTTCCCCTAGTATCCTGTGACATATCGCTAATGCTGACCCAATTCATCTCCTTGTATTTCTGTTTTGAAAACTATTTTTGTTGTCTGACTCCATATTCATCTATTATTAGCCAGTTCTGTTATTGAAATTTACATTCAAGTCATGTTTAACATTGAGTCAGTTCCCACATATCAATTCTTTTATGGTTGTCAGACATTGATTTCCCATCCGATGATAGTGAACTCTTATAAACTTTACTCTGGGAGTGTGGTGTTTCTTTTTTTTTTTTAATTTTTAAGAGAAATACTCACTGGCTAAATCTAGTACCAGTAGTATTACACTATCCAATGTCTCCAAATGAACTCTCCCCAAATGATTATCTCAGTGTCTACCCGAAGAACTCCAAGAACTAGTCAGATTTTTGCTAAATTTATTATTTTCAGCAAAATAATGACACATATGCATACTTTATGTTAATGTATGGATGTACTTATGTTAATATTTATATATAAATATATGTTCATTCATACATTGATGTGTATGTAAACTTACACCAATGAGAATGATTTTTATGTATGGATTGCCAACTAAGGTTCATACCTTTATTATTGGATTTTAACTGTAAATGGAGAAGCCAAGGTCACATATGCAATGGTTGGCTAATGGAACTTTATGTATAAAGTATGATTTTTCCTACAATTTGTCTAATTCTGAGGAAGAAAGGATTAAAAATTCTGATTTTTGGTTTTAGTAAGACAACTCAAATGTAAGCATGTTCTGGTTTTGTTTTATTTTAACCAAAAGGAAGTATGCATTACCTTAACATTTTTCTTCTATTTTCTGTATCTTACAAATGTAATATGATAAAAACGTAAAGGGAATTATCTTGTTAAAAACAAGACAACAGGCCCAAAATGGACTCAATTATGCTAAGTCCCATGTCAGCAAACTGATTCTTATAGTTTCAGCTCTTCCAAAAATGGAATCTTAAACCAGTCAATCAAGAGTTACCTAAAGGCACTTGGTAGGTAATCTGCCTCATAGGCCCATCAGGAAAGTAGCCTGACAATAACCAACTTGCATTTTTGCCTACTATAACTTCTTTGTTCTCACTCTTTTCTCCTACTCCTTGTGTAAAAGTGTTTCATTTTTGTACGGCTCCTTGGAATGCCTTTCCATTTGTTAGATTGGAAGCTGTCCAATTCAAATCGATTTTTGCTCAAATAAACTTAAAATTTTTAATATGCCTCAGTTTGTCTTTTAACAATATCTAATTAAAATATTTGTTGATACAGAGTTTATAAACCACTTTCATATGCTTTAACTCATTTGATTTCAACCATAATTCTAAGTAGAGTGATAAAATATAATTATATTAAAATTGTAAGTGAGATAACTAAGAGGTTAAGTATGTATCATCAAAGAACCAGTTAATAAAGAATGTGGAATTAGGATGAGTGTTCCAGGTCCAGATTTATTGCTGTTTTAATTTAAAATGCTATAAAATTACTAGAATAACATATATAACTATACATACACATTAATTCAACATTCATTTAGAAAATATTGAGTGTCTCTTATATACCGGAGGATATTGTTGAAAGAACATGAGATATATCAGGAAATAAAAGGAGTCAGGTTTTCTGTCCTAAAGGAGTTTGTAATTTACTGGAGGAGATAAAAAATAAATAATAAATGACATCATAATGAACAAGTTAATTATATAGTATAATAGCTGGTGATGCATGCTACAGAAAAGATTTAAAAATATATGAAAGATAAGGATGATTAGGAGAATTCCTTATTGTTGAGGGTACAATTTTCAGGTCCTCTGATGATTTTTAATCAAAATATTTGTTTTTTAGGTGTTGAGTTGTACAAGTTCTTTATATATTATTGGATATTAACCACTTATCAGATATTACATTTGGAAATACCTTCTCCCATTCAGTAGGCTGCCTTTTTGTTCTGTCGATTGTTTCCTTTGCTGTGCAGAAGCTTTTTATTTTGATGTAGTCCTAATAGTTGATTTTTGCTTTTGTTTCCTCTGCCTCAGGAGATATATCCAAAAAAAGTTTTGCCACACCCAATGTCAAAGAAAATACTGCCTTAAGTTCTCTTCTGGGAGTTTTATGGTTTCAGGTCTCACATTTAGATCTTTAATCTATGTGGGGTTTATTTTTGTGTATGGTATAAGAAAGTGGTCCAGCTTCATTCTTTTGCATGTATCTCTCCAGTCTTCCCCAGCACCATTTATTAAAGAGACTGTTTTTTCCACATTGTATATACTTGTCTCCTTTGTCATAGATTAATTGACCATATAATTGTGGGTTTATTTCTGGGCTCTCTATTCTGTTCCATTTGGATCTATACTGTTAAAATGTCCATACTACCTAAAGCAATGTGCAGATTCAATGTAATTCCTATCAAAATGCCAACAGCATTTTTCATAGAAAGAACAATTAATACTAAAATTTGCATGGAACCACAAAAGACCCTTAATGGCCAAAGAAATCTCAAGAAAGAAGAACAAAGCTGGAGATATCACAACTTCAGATTTCAAGATATACTATAAAGCTGTAGTGACCAAAACAGTATGGTACTGCCACAAAAACAAACAAATAGATAGAAGTTACAATTTTAATTAGGGTTGTCAAAGTAGAACTCAGTGAAGAGGTGGTATTTGAGTAGAGACATGAAGGAAGTGAAATATTTAGTCATGTAGCTATCAAAGCTCTGTAACCATGGCTTGTCTGGTCTGTGTGAAGAACAACAAAGATGTTAATTGGGTTGTAGCAGGCTGAGTGTCATAAAATATGTAAAGTGAGGCAGGATATGTAGAGCTGTGTAGATTATTTTATAGATGTTGTCTTTTTCTGGGACACATGGGGAACATTATGAGTGAGGTTAAGGAACCATTATATGATAGTAAGTGGTTGAGATAAAGTGGCAAAAAAATTATTTTATCATTTGAAGAAAATAATTGAAAGATAATGCATAATCAGGTTTAAACCAATTATATGGCTAGTGAAATTTCATAAAATTGTGACATTAGCATTAGTATGAGTGAAAGTGGGAAAAGTCTTAAAATGGTGGTATGTATATAGGAGTAACCTGGATAATAAAGATGTCTGCAATCAAGGAGGGACTGTGAAAGTGTCTGATAAATACATAAATATTCGTTGAATAAATAGCACTAAGGGGCACGTGGGTGGCTCAGTCGTTAAGGTCTGCCTTCGGCTCAGGTCATGGTCCCAGGGTCCTGGGATCGAGCCCCACATCGGGATCCCTGCTCAGCGGGAGTCTGCTTCTCCCTCTCCCACTCCCTCTGCTTGTGTTCCTTCTCTGGGTGTGTCTCCCTCTGTCAAATAAATAAATAAAATCTTTAAAAATAAATAAATAAATAAATAGATAAAATAGCACTAAATATAAACTTCTAGTTTTTTAAGTGTGTGGGGGGCAGAGGAAGTTCTACAAACTGTAGGGAAGGAACTGACCCCATGTCTATACCCAATTTTATGAAAGCCATCCAGGAGGAAAAAAGTCACCTCTTAAGAAGGCTATAAGAAATCATCTTCCTAAAGTACTTTAGGGTAAACAAACTATAACACATAAATTCTTAATAGCAGAGGGGTAGTCTATTAATCCTACTGGCTATTATGTCTCAGTTTCACATTGTTAACAGGGGCTTTGATCCCTCCTGTCAATTGGATTCCTCAATTATGTAACACCACCATTTTCAACATGTGCCTACTAAGGTCATATTGGAAAAGAGAATGAGGATTACTGAGGGAGGCTGTACATTTATTTCAGCCCATATTCCACTGGTTAGAAGATTTTATCAGAGGTATTTTCCATACTTTGAATGCGGATTTATAATCCTCTAAAATTCTTTTCAATTTTGACAACCAATGATGCTGGATATTTTAAGAGAAGGCTAAGCATGTAAAGTTTGGATGAAGAAAGGGATTGGCATAAGATGAGATGAGATGATTAATATGATACTTAATGTGGAAAACCCAAAAGACTCCACCCCAAAACTGCTAGAACTCATACAGGAATTCAGTAAAGTGGCAGGATATAAAATCAATGCCAGAAATCAGTGGCATTCTTATACACCAACAACAAGACAGAAGAAAGAAATTAAGGAGTTGATCCTATTTACAATTGCACTCGAAACCATCAGATACTTAGGAATAAATCTAACCAAAGAGGCAAAGAATCTGTACTCAGAGAACCATAAAATACTCATGAAAGAAATTGAGGAAGATACTAAGAAATGGAAAAACATTCCCTGCTCATGGATTGGAAGAACAAATATTGTGAAAATGTCAATGCTACCTAGAGCAATCTACATATTTAACGCAATCCCTATCAAAATACCATCCACTTTTTTTCAAGGAATTGGAACAAATAATCCTAAAATTTGTATGGAACCAGAAAAGACCCCAAATAGCCAGAGGAATGTTGAAAAAGAAAAGCAAAGCTGGTGGCATCACAATTCCAGTCCTCAAGCTCTATTACAAAGCTGTCATCATCAAGACAGTATGGTTCTGGCACAAAAACACACACATAGATCAATGGAACAGAATAGAGAGCCCAGAAATGGACCCTCAACTCTATGGTCAACTCATCTTCAACAAAGCAGGAAGAATGTCCAATGGAAAAAAGATAGTCTCTTCAACAAATGGTGTTGGGAAAATTGGACAGTCATATGCAGAAGAATGAAACTGGACCATTTCCTTACACCACACACAAAAATAGAATCAAAATGGTTGAGAGACCTAAATGTGAGACAAGAGTCCATCAAAATCCTAAAGGAGAACACAGGCAGCAACCTCTTTGACCTCAGCCGCAGCAACTTCTTCCTAGAAACATTGCCAAAGGCAAGGGGAGCAAGGGCAAAATGAATGATTGGGACTTCATCAAAATAAAAAGCTTTTGCACAGCAAAAGAAACGGTCAACAAAACCAAAACACAACCGACAGAATGGGAGAAGATATTTGCAAGACATGAACAGACATTTTTTCCAAAGAAGACATCCAAATGGCCAACAGACACAAGAAAAAGTGCTCAAGATCAGGGAACTCCAAACCAAAACCCCAATGAGATACCACCTCACACCAGTCAGAATGGCTAAAATTAACAAGTCAGGAAACGACAGATGTTGGCAGGGATGTGGAGAAAGGGGAACCCTCCTACACCATTGATGGGAATGCAAGCTGGTGCAGCCACTCTGGAAAACAGTATGGAGGTTCCTCAAAAAGTTGAAAATAGAGCTACCATATGACCCAGCAATTGCACTAATGGGTGTTTACCCCAAAGATACAAATGTAGGGATCCAAAGGTGTATGTGCACCCCAATGTTTATGGCAGCAAAGTCCACAATAGCCAAACTATGGAAAAAGCCAAGATGTCCATTGACAGATGAATGGATAAAGATGTGGTGTGTATATAGATAGATAGATAGATAGATAGATAGATAGATAGATAGATAGATAATGGAATGTTATGCAGCCACCAAAAGGAATGAAATCTTGCTATTTGCAACTATGTGGATGAAACTGGAGGGTATTAGCTGAGTGAAATAAGTCAATCAGAGAAAGACAGGTATCATATGATCTCACTGCTAGGAGGAATTCTTAATCTCAGGAAAAAAACTGAGGGTTGCTGGAGTGGTGCACAGGTGGGAGGGATGGGGTGGCTGGGTGATAGACATTGGGGAGGATATGTGCTTTGGTGAGCGCTGTGAATTGTGTAAGACTGTTGAATCACAGACCTGTACTCTGAAACCAATAATACATTATATGTTAAAAAAAGAAAAAAGTTGGCCAGAAGGGAAAAATGAAGGGGGGGAAATTGGAGGGGGAGACGAACCATGAGAGACTATGGACTCTGAGAAACAAACTGAGGGTTTTAGAGGGGAGGGGAGTGGGGGGATGGATTAGCCTGGTGATGGGTATTAAAGAGGGCACCTACTGAATGGAGCACTGGGTGTTATAGGTAAGCAATGAGTCATGGAACACTACATCAAAAAATAATGATGTAATGTATGGTGATTAACATAACATAATAAAAAATAAAGAAACTAATGGAAAATCTTGATATAAAATTTTGCCTTAAACGGTTATGAAAAAAGTGTTTTTTTTTTCATAAAATCAATACAAGAAATAATGTTCTTTAAAATCCATCTTATTTTAGGGATGTGAGACTGGGCTGCATTTTTGCTGATGTTGAAAAGAAAATGGAATCTCAAGCATTATAAAAGACAGGATGAAGAAACTATTTCAGACTTTATAAATACTCCACATTATTCAGAATAAAACTGAAAATAGAATATATGTATATCCTGAATTATGCATGTATTAAAAAATCTTTTTTTCAAATTTTTTGTGAAGAAACTTTGATTTGCTGTTATAAGGGAACTTCCATGTTGTTTTAACTGTATGCATTTATTTTGGTCCAGGGACTTTGGTCTTTCCCAGAAATACTAAGAATAAAGTATGATCCTTCTCAAAACAAAACAAAACAAAAAATAAAGAAACAAAAACTTGGAAAAATTAAAAACTTGGAAAAAATTAAAAACTTGAAAAAAAAGATGAGATGGATGAGATGAGATGAGAAGGCAGGAGAAGGGTACTCAAAAGAAAGATGAAGCAAAAAATAATTTTTTACTACATATTGTATATGAAGAGGAAATCCTCAAATCATTTTTAGAATGTCAATGTAGAATATATTAAATAAACAAAATTTAAAAAATTTATTAACTGATGACTTGCTATGATTAAATATTTTACACTTATATGACATAGAATGACTAAAAAGTTTATCAAATATAATTATGCCATTTCATTATATATTTGAAATTTCACCTAGGTTTTTAAAAATGTAATTTAGTAAATGATATTTTCTAAAAGAAAACTTATTTTCAATATTTCAGTTAATAAAATACTATGTTCCTATTTAGATTGCCTTGATATTGAGAAATAATCTGAATGTAACAAATTAAAAATACTGATTTCTGATAGGGTTTTAATAGACACAATGGAACTAAATTATTAATGGTTGGTTTATTAGGTCTTGGAAACAACTGAAACAATTAATGTTAGGCCAGTTTTTAAAGTATTCTTGATTTCTGTTTTGAGCTAAGCTCTGAAATCGGGTGTTTAGAAGTATACTTAGTAAATTTACAACACTTGATCTTAGCTAAAAGGCCGAGAAGTGATATACTTAGTAAATTTACAGAAACATACTAAAGCGCTCTGCTGACATAAATGCAGCAAGCCCTTTCCAAAGCAAAAGGTTAACTATTTTTCCATCAGTGTACTTTCAATTCAATTATTTTACATTTTAGAAGGATGCAGGTGGTAAGATCTCTTCATCACCTCCAAAAATAAATCAAGAAGGTCAAGCTTGAAAAGTCCACAATTATATTGAATATACTGACATCCAAGAAGGACTAAGGGGATGAAATAATGAAGACTATAAAAATTATAGTGAAAAGGGAGAAAATTAATGGTAACCATGGCATGTTAACACAGATAATAGCAACTCTAAAAGATTACATTTCATATATAATAGCTAAAATTATGTGTGTGTGTGTTTGTGTGTGTGTGTGTGTATAACTCAAAAGAATGGTGCATCTTGACCAAACTTGGGGGAAATTTTCTATTTTCAAAAATCAATTTCAACTGTACAAATTGATCAGTAAACCCCATCAATCTATATTAAAAAAACCCTGGACTCCAGAAAAGCCAAACTTTTATCCCTTTATGTAACAAATGTGGGGATACATATTATAGGCAATTAAATGTGCTAAGGCCTATGAATATATAAAGAATAAAACTACAAGTTGCTTCAGTAAAGTAGCAAGATTTCAGATAATGGTAAGGCTTATAGTTTTACAGTTTTACCAGTCCAAACAACAAGTGTTTGTGTATGTGTGTGTGTGTACACAAATCTAGGCATATACATATATGCTTATCTTTATATATGTATGTAAATAAATATATAAATAAATATATAAATAAAATTTATTAACTGATCATTTGCTAAGATTAAGCATATATATATATGCAT
The DNA here is from genome assembly GCF_037043125.1 of Eumetopias jubatus. Lineage (NCBI taxonomy): Eukaryota > Metazoa > Chordata > Mammalia > Carnivora > Otariidae > Eumetopias > Eumetopias jubatus. The sequence goes on along the minus strand of NW_028274809.1, from coordinate 156,647,608 downwards.
GTGCACACAGATATGCATGTTCATATAAATATTCGTACAAACACACACACATACATGTGTATTTCTTGCAATATAGTGAGGCTCTGCTACTTATATAAAATCCTTGCTGCTAAAGGTACAGAATTAAAATTGAAGATAAATCAGGAGGGATGTAATAGAATATGAAATCTGTGAAGAAGTAAGATCTTTGAGGAGAGGGACCGTGCCTGATTTCCAACACTTCACACTGATGCTCACAAGACAGCTGTTGAATGAATATGTCTATTTATTTCTAATGGCATTTAAATAGATCGTTTAGGTTTCCTAGATAAATTATCATATCAGCAAATTATAACTTTTCTTCCTCTTTTTTTCAATATTTTTACCTCCTTTGTCCAATTGCATAATATCCATTTTTATGTGTACACCCATTTTAAATAGTACTTAAAAACATAAAATATAATAGTATATAACGTACTAATATGCACTTCAAGAGTATTGAAAGATAATAGGATTTAAAGTATGATCGACATTATTTTTATAATACTGAAATTCTGAGTATGCCAGATTAGAAGTTGCTGGAATGATTAAGGTGCATAAAGATTTTCCATGTTCAAAAAAAAAAAGTAGGATGTGGGGGGCATATTACAAAGAATGGCTAATTCTACATTAAAACTTAATTTGAATTCTCCTGACCAAAAAAACAACTTACTTTTAAATCTTTGCAAATATTCTCATTTCTCTACTTCCACATGGGATGCTCTTCCCTCAGTGTATTTCACATACCTTCCCTTACTAAAACGCAACTGAGTATTTCAAGGTTTACTTTGCCTCACTACATTCCCTGTGATATTTTTATCATAGATTTTATATTTCTCCATCCACGGAGGGGAATTTGTCACCCAGTACATGTTATATGCAATTAATTACCTTAAATTAAAACATTCAAATTTACTCTGTTTAAAATAGCTAAATTATCTTGTGTGCATTGGTAGGAGAATCCAGTTACATGGGTTTTTCCCTGTTTCTATAATTTGCTGATTGGACATACTTATATTAGTTAATAAACTAGTCTTGTTTTTCATGTGTAAAGTTACTGTTTTAGGAAGTGAAGGTTAAATGTATTCAAAATATAATAAAATTCTTATTTTATTATTTTATATAATAAAATTTTATTATTTTATATAATAAAATTCTTATTATCAGTGGTCACATAATTTATCACTTCAAGTAGGATATTTTAATATGAGTGTGGTGCTCTTAATAATTATTCTTTTTTATTTTTTTTATTTTTTATTGTTATGTTAATCACCATATATTACATCATTAGTTTTTGGTGCAGTGTTCCATGATTCATTGTTTGTTCATAACACCCAGTGCTCCATGCAGAACGTGCCCTCCTCAATACCCATCACCAGGCTAACCCATCCCCCTACCCCCCTCCCCTCTAGAACCCTCAGTTTGTTTTTCAGAGTCCATCATCTCTCATGGTTCGTCTCCCCCTCTGACATACTCCCCTTCTCTTCCTCTCCTGTTATCTTCTTCTTTTTCTTTTTTCTTAAAATATGTTGCGTTATTTGTTTCAGAAGTACAGAACTGTGATTCAACAGTCTTGCACAATTCACAGCGCTCACCGTAGCACATACCCTCCCCAATGTCTATCACCCAGCGACCCCATCCCTCCCACCCCCAACCACTCCAGTAACACTCAGTTTCTTTCCTGAGATTAAGAATTCCTCATATCAGTGAGGTCATGTGATACATGTCTTTCTCTGATTGACTTATTTCACTCAGCATAACACCCTCCAGTTCCATCCACGTCGTTGCAAATGGCAAGATCTCATTCCTTTTGATGGCTGCATAATATTCCATTGTGTATATATACCACCTCTTCTTTATCCATTCATCTGTCGATGGGCATCTTGGCTCTTTCCACAGTTTGGCTATGGTGGACATTGCCGCTATAAACATTGGGGTACACGTACCCCTTCGGGTCCCTACATTTGTATCTTTGTGGTAAATACCCAGTAGTGCAATTGTTGGATCGAACGGTAGCTCTAATTTCAACTGTTTGAGGAACCTCCATACTGTTTTCCAGAGTGGTTGCACCAGCTTGCATTCCCACCAACAGTGTAGGAGGGTTCCCCTTTCTCCACATCCCCGCCAACATCTGTCGTTCCCTGACTTGTTAATTTTAGCCATTCTGACGGGTGTGAGGTGGTATCTCATTGAGGTTTTGATTTGGATTTCCCTGCTGCCGAGTGATGTTGAGCACTTTTTCATGTGCCTGTTGGCCATTTGGATGTCTTCTTTGGAGAAATGTCTGTTCATGTCTTCTGCCCATTTCTTGATTGGATTATTTGTTCTTTGGGTGTTGAGTTTGATAAGTTCTTTATAGATTTTGGATACTAGCCCTTTATCTGATATGTCATTTGCAAATATTTTCTCCCTTTCTGTCGGTTGTCTTTTGGTTTTGTGGACTGTTTCTTTTGCTGTGAAAAAGCTTTTTATCTTGATGAAATCCCAATAGTTCATTTTTGCCCTGGCTTCCCGTGCCTTTGGCGATGTTTCTAGGAAAAAGTTGCTGCGGCTAAGGTCGAAAAGGTTGCTACCTGTGTTCTCCTTTAGGATTTTGATGGACTCCTGTCTCACGTTTAGGTCTTTCAACCATTTGGAGTCTATTTTTGTGTGTGGTGTAAGGAAATGGTCCAGTTTCATTCTTCTGCATGTGGCTGTCCAATTTTCCCAACACCATTTGTTGAAGAGACTGTCTCTTTTCCATTGGACATTCTTTCCTGCTTTGTCAAAGATAAGTTGACCATAGAGTTGAGGGTCCATTTCTGGGCTCTCGATTCTGTTCCATTGATCGATGTGTCTGTTTTTGTGCCAGTACCATACTGTCTTGATGATGACAGCTTTGTAATAGAGCTGGAAGTCCGGAATTGAGATGCCGCCAGCTTTGCTTTTCTTTTTCAGTATTCCTCTGGCTATTCTGGGTCTCTTCTGGTTCCATACAAATTTTAGGATTATTTGTTCCATTTCTTTGAAAAAAGTGGATGGTATTTTGATGGGGATTGCATTGAATGTGTAGATTGCTCTAGGTAGCATTGACATCTTCACAATGTTGATTCTCCCAATCCATGAGAATGGAACGTTTTTCCATTTCTTTGTGTCTTCTTCAATTTCTTTCATGAGTATTTTATAGTTTTCTGAGTACAGATCCTTTGCCTCTTTGGTTAGATTTATTCCTAGGTATCTAATGGTTTTGGGTGCAATTGTAAATGGGATTGACTCCTTGATTTGTCTCTCTTCTGTCTTGTTGTTGGTGTATAGGAATGCCACTGATTTCTGTGCATTGATTTTATATCCTGCTACTTTACTGAATTCCTGTATGAGTTCTAGCAGTTTTGGGGTGGAGTCTTTTGGGTTTTCCACATACAGTATCATATCATCTGCAAAGAGTGAGAGTTTGACTTCCTCTTTGCCGATTTGGATGCTTTTGATTTCTTTTTGTTGTCTAATTGCTGTGGCTAGGATTTCTAATACTATGTTGAATAGCAGTGGTGACAGTGGACATCCCTGCCGCGTTCCTGACCTTAGGGGAAAAGCTCTCAGCCTTTCCCCATTGAGAATGATATTCGCTGTAGGTTTTTCATAGATGGCTTTTATGATATTGAGGTATGTACCCTCTATCCCTATACTCTGAAGAGTTTTGATCAAGAAAGGATGCTGTACTTTGTCAAATGCTTTTTCTGCATCTATTGAGAGGATCATATGATTCTTGTTCTTTCTTTTGTTAATGTATTGTATCACGTTGATTGATTTGCGGATGTTGAACCAGCCTTGCAGCCCAGGGATAAATCCCACTTGGTCGTGGTGAATAATCCTTTTAATGTACTGTTGGATCCTATTGGCTAGTATTGTGGTGAGAATTTTTGCATCCATGTTCATCAAGGATATTGGTCTGTAATTCTCTTTTTTGATGGGGTCTTTGTCTGGTTTTGGGATCAAGGTAATGCTGGCCTCATAAAATGAGTTTGGAAGTTTCCCTTCCATTTCTATTTTTTGGAACAGTTTCAGGAGAATAGGTATTAATTCTTCTTTAAATGTCTGATAGAATTCCCCTGGGAAGCCATCTGGCCCTGGGCTTTTGTTTCTTGGGAGATTTTTGATGACTGTTTCAATTTCCTTAGTGGTTATAGGTCTGTTCAGGTTTTCTATTTCTTCCTGGTTCAATTTTGGTAGTTGATACATCGCTAGGAATGCACCCATTTCTTCCAGGTTATCCAATTTGCTGGCATAGAGTTGCTCATAATATGTTCTTATAATTGTTTGTATTTCTTTGGTGTTGGTTGTGATCTCTCCTCTTTCATTCATGATTTTGTTGATTTGGGTCATTTCTCTTTTCTTTTTGATCAGTCTGGCCAGGGGTTTATCAATCTTGTTAATTCTTTCAAAGAACCAGCTCCTAGTTTCGTTGATCTGTTCTACTGTTCTTTTGGTTTCTAGTTCATTGATTTCTGCTCTGATCTTTATGATTTCTCTTCTCCTGCTGGGTTTAGGCTTTATTTGCTGTTCTTTCTCCAGCTCCTTTAGGTGTAGGGTTAGGTTGTGTATTTGAGACCTTTCTTGTTTCTTGAGAAAGGCTTGTATTGCTATATACTTTCCTCTCAGGACTGCCTTTGCTGTATCCCAAAGATTTTGAACAGTTGTGTTTTCATTTTCATTGGTTTCCATGAATTTTTTTAATTTTTCTTTAATTTCTTGGTTGACCCATTCATTCTTTAGTAGGATGCTCTTTAGCCTCCATGTATTTGAGTTCTTTCCGACTTTCCTCTTGTGGTTGAGTTCTAGTTTCAATGCATTGTGGTCTGAAAATATGCAGGGAATGATCCCAATCTTTTGGTACTGGTTGAGACCTGATTTGTGACCTAGGATGTGATCAATTCTGGAGAATGTTCCATGGGCACTAGAGAAGAATGTGTATTCCTTTGCTTTGGGATGGAATGTTCTGAATATGTCTGTGAAGTCCATTTGGTCCAGTGTGTCATTTAAAGTCTTTATTTCCTTGTTGATCTTTTGCTTAGATGATCTGTCCATTTCAGTCAGAGGGGTGTTAAAGTCCCCCACTATTATTGTATTGTTGTCAATGTGTTTCTTTGCTTTTGTTATTAATTGCCTTATATAATTGGCTGCCCCCATGTTCGGGGCATAGATATTTACAATTGTTAGATCTTCTTGTTGGATAGACCCTTTAAGTAGGATATAGTGTCCTTCCTCATCTCTTATTACAGTCTTTGTTTTAAAATCTAGTTTGTCTGATATAAGGACTGCCACCCCAGCTTTCTTTTGGTGTCCATTAGCATGGTAAATGGTTTTCCACCCCCTCACTTTCAATCTGGGTGTGTCTTTGGGTCTAAAATGAGTCTCTTGCAGACAGCATATTGATGGGTCTTGTTTTTTAATCCAATCTGATAGCCTGTGTCTTTTGATTGGGGCATTTAGCCCATTTACATTCAGGGTAACTATTGAAAGGTATGAATTTAGTTCCATTGTATTACCTGTAAGGTGACTGTTAACTGTCTGTTGTCTGTGTTCGTTTCTGCTCTTTGCTGCTTTTAGGTTCTCTCTTTGCTTAGAGGACCCCTCTCAATATTTCTTGGAGGACTGGTTTCATGTTTGCAAATTCCTTTAGTTTTTGTTTGTTCTGGAAGCTTTTTATCTCTCCTTCTATTTTCAATGATAGCCTAGCTGGATATAGTATTCTTGGCTGCATATTTTTCTCGTTTAGTGCTCTGAAGATATCTTGCCAGTCCTTTCTGGCCTGCCAGGTCTCTGTGGATAGGTCTGTTGCCAATCTAATGTTTCTACCATTGTAGGTTACATATCTCTTCTCCCGAGCTGCTTTCAGGATTTTCTCTTTGTCTCTGAGACTCGTAAGTTTTACTATTAGATGTCGGGGTGTTGACCTATTATTATTGATTTTGAGAGGGGTTCTCTGTGCCTCCTGGATTTTAATGCCTGTTTCTTTCCTCACATTAGGGAAGTTCTCTGCTATAATTTGCTCCAATATACCTTCTGCCCCTCTCTCTCTCTCTTCTTCTTCTGGGATCCCAATTATTCTAATGTTGTTTCGTCTTATCATATCACTTATCTCTCGAATTCTGCCCTCGTGATCCTGTAGTTGTTTCTCTCTCTTTTTCTCAGCCTCTTTATTTTCCATCATTTGGTCTTCTATATCGCTGATTCTCTCTTCTGCCTCATTTATCCTAGCATTTAGTGCCCCCATTTTTGATTGCACCTCATCAATAGCCTTTTTGATTTCGATTTGGTTCGATTTTAGTTCTTTTATTTCTCCAGAAAGGGTTTCTCTAATAACTTCCATGCTTTTTTCAAGCCCAGCTAGTATCTTTAAAGTCATGATTCTGAACTCTATGTCCGACATCGTACTAATGTCCGTATTGAGTAGGTCCCTGGCTGACGGTACTACCTCTTGTTCTTTTTGCTGAGGTGATTTCTTTCGTCTCGTCATTTTGTCCAGAGGAGAATAGATGAATGAGAGAACAAAATGCTAACAGGTTTACAACGTCCCCAGCAAATATACTGTATACAAATCAGAAAAGACCTGAAACCAGGGGAAAAGAAAGGGAAAGAAAGAAAAAAGAAAGAGAAAAAGAAAAAAAAAAGATAAAAACAAAAACAAAACAATACAAAAAAGGCAGAATATGATCAAATATGATCAGGCTAGTGCATAGATCAGTGCCACACACTAGATTTTGGGTGCATTTTGGTCTGTTAGAAAAAAGTGCCTCCTAAAATTTTAAAGGAAGAAAGACACATATGTACAAAATAAGGGTTGATACAATGAAGGGATGGAAGATGACTGTAAAGATGAAAATTATAAAAGATTTTATAAAAGGACTTGGTAAGATAAGTTGTTTGAAAAAAAAAGAAAATTTAAGAAAAAAAAAAAAGGAAAAAGGGAGAGAATGTGATCAGGCAGGAGACTAGAACAAAGCCATACACTAGTGATTTAGCGTATATTTTGATCTGTTAGAAGAAACTGTACCTCAAAATTTTAAAAAGAGAACAACTTATATATATATGCCAAAAATAAGGGTAACTACTATGAAGGGATAAAATATGACTCTAAAAATGAAAAATAAAAAATGTTTTTTTTTTTTTAAAGGGATTTATAAGATGTTGGTTGAAAAAGGGAAAAAGAAAAATAAAAAAAAACAGTCAACAAAAATTAACTTTGATGAAATAATGAATCATGGTAAAAAAAAAAAAAAAAAAGCCATGAATCTATGTGCAGTATTCCCCTAGCGCTGGAGTTCTCCTATCGATCAACTTGGTCTTGGCTTGCTGGCTGTTTGTGTTGATCTTCTGGGGGAGGGGCCTGTTGCTGTGGTTTCCAAATGTCTTTGCCGGAGGCGGAATTGCCCCGCCCTTGTCGGTCCGGGCTAAGGAAGCTGCTCCGGTTTGCTCTCAGGAGCTTTTGTTCCCTGCAAGCTCTCGGTACAGCTTTGGAGGACCAGGGCAGAAATGGTGGCCTCCCAATCTCCACTCGGAGGAGCTGAGAACTCGGGGCCCCGCTCCTCAGTGCGCCCCCAGAGAAAAGCAGTCACTTCCGTGTCCCCGGTCTCCGGCCGCACTCCGTGCTCACCCGGCCTGTGATCAAGCGTTGCTATCTCTGGCACCCGACCCCGCGCGGAGTCTCCAAACCCAGCAGATCCCTGCACTGCGTTCCCGCACCGCTCCTCCCCGGGAAGGAAGGGGAGTCTCCCCGGATCTGCTGCTTGTTGGGTCCCTGCTGGGGGAGCCGTGCCCCGACTGGGCCGCAGATCACAATTTATGGCAACCCCGAGCTGAGAGCCCGCGACTCTGCTCCGTATCTGCAGCCGGCTTCCCTGCTCTGATACCTGGGAGCTCTGGCGCACTCAGGCACCCCGGTCTCTCTGTGACCCCAAGGGTCCTGAGACCACACTGTCCCGGGAGGATTCCACCCCCCGCTTAGCCACTGCAGCGACGTCCCTCCGCCGAGCCAACTTCTAAAAGGTCCGATTTTGTGCTCCGCGGCTCTATCACTTGCCAGAAGCGGCCGGCGGAGGCCCCTCCCCCGCCATCTATCCTCCCGAATATCACCTCGGATTCACTTCTCTGCACGCCCTACCTTCCAGTAAGTGGTCGCTTCTCTGTTCAGAGAGTTGTTGCTACTCTCCTGTTCGATCTCCTGTTGAGTTCGTAGGTGTTCAGAATGGTTTGATCCCTATTCAGCTGAATTCCTGAGACCAGACGAAATCTAGGTCTCCTACTCCTCCGCCATCTTGCTCCGCCTCTCTTAATAATTATTCTTGAATAACAGGTGTAAACTGGGACCATCCTGAGAAAATTAGGATGTATGAACAATTAAAATATATCAGATATGTAATTATATCAATGATAATGATGTTGATGTCATATTTTTTAATTTCAGCACGCCTTCATAAAACACTAAAAAATAAGAATTAAGTTTATTTTCATTGTCATGTAAGGAGGCATTGGTGTTAATCACACATAGATTTGTCTATTCCTTATATATATACATATATATACACACATATACACATATGTAATTATTGTTAATTATTTATAACTAATTATAAATAAGCAATAAATGTCTTTTATAGATTAATGTGAAGATTAAATGTGAATATACACATTCAATAACACATATAACATATATGTGTGTATATACTATACATTACATTTATACATTGTGTGTGTATATGTGTGTGTAGAGAGAAAGTGAACCTAGCAAAGTATCTCGTACAGACCATCTGTCTTTGCTTCATTTTCTTCTCTACTGAGTAAAGTTAAATATATTGCATATTTAAGCAATGCTTTTTCAGAATCAATGATGATTTACTGCAATTATGTGTGAACCCATCTGGGTTAGATTATTGTCTTTCATGGCACTTTGAGGTAAGTTTAATTTAATATGCTAAAAAAAATCAAAGAACTACCTGGGAACTGTAACCGTTGCTATGGTACGAAATTTCATATATTCCACAAAAGGATTAATTTAAGCATGAATATATACAGCAAACTCCACATAACATTCAGGATGTGCCTGATACTAACAATGAATCATTTTCAATGGAAATGTGGCAAATGTACTCAACTGATTCCTACTTGCATGCCACCTATTTGAAGATTCTTGAAAAGAAATAGCAAAGTAATAAATAAAAGTATTTAAATAGATATGCCAAGTGTCTTATTCTAATTCTCTAATTTAAATCCTGCCTTGTATTTTAATATCATGTCCATAATTATACCCTGTTTGTAAGAATGCTGTTTTACTGTCAATATTTTATTTCTTTGCTTACGTAGAAAATATGTTATAAGTCTTAACGAGATATTTTAACTTCTCATTTTTTTTCTTTACTTATTATATGTCCTTAATTAGTTTAAGAACTACTGTGGTATTTGATCATACTATTGTTTTCCTAGAGTCTTGTATTAATCTCGAAATCCTATTAAACCTATATTAATCAGAGGCTAATTCCTCTGATACAACATTTTATACTTAGAATTTCTAAATTTGCTCAGTTTTAAGGAAAAAATAAAATTCCAGTTCAAATAAGTGAACAATTTGAAGCTTTTCTAGTTGTTAATATAAATAAAATATCCCCAATGAAATTGAGCATCTCATATCACATACAAAGCTTAAGCTAAATTTTGAAGTAATATCTTGGCCACTAGCTAAATCAAATATACAGCCAAGGTATGGGGACAACTTTGCTCCATTAAAAAGTGAGTAAGAAAATTAATTACTTGCTCCAAAGTCATGAATGTGTCAAACTGGCCTACTGGAGCATTTATTTTCTTGCATGAAAAATAATTAGCATTTAGAGTTATCAATATCTGGCAAACCTTGATTTGAGTACTGTATATATATATACAATTTATATATATATATATATATATAAATTATAAATTTCCATGTAAACGTAAGACTCTTTGCTATAGACAAAATGTTTGTTGCCCCCTAAAATTCATATGCTAAGTCCTAACCCCCAGTGTGATGATATTAGGGGTTGGGGTTTGGGGAAATGATTAAGTCATAATGGTGGAGCTCTCATGAATGAATGGGATTAGTGCCCTTATAAAAGAGACTACAGAGAACTCCCCTGCCCCTTTGCCATGGGAGGACACAGTGGAAGGGCAGCCATCCATGAAGCAGACATCTAATCTGATGGTGCCTTGATCTTGGATTTCCTAGCTTCCAGAACTGTGAGAAATAAATTTCTGTTGTTTATAAGCCACCAGCTTATGGTATTCTGTTATAGCAGCCTGCATAAACTAAGACACTCTTGAAAAAACTTAAATTATAATTGTGGAGAGCTTAAAAACAATTCCTCGAATTTGTGATGTGTCAGTATACTGTGAATGGCTAAACACTGAGAGAACCCGTGAGTGGCTATGTTTAGAAACAGAGCCCAGTCTCCTGTTTCATATTGTGTTACATAAAGGCATGGGTGAATACAAGTGCAGAACTATGGCTTATTTTCCTGATTTCAAGCACACTAGCAGTGAGGATAGCAGTATTTGCACGATGCTCTAATATAAGTGATTTGTGTTAAGATCTAGGATAAATGCAAGCTTCAAACCTAATAAATTTGTCTATTTACTTTATGGAAGTTAACATACTGAATGTTCTTAGTATTTAGACATTGTCTTATATTGTAGAATAGCTTTATTTGTTTAAGTCACTGGCTTACCTGCTTTGTCAATATAAATAATTATTGACTTAAAATACTCTTCCCAGTTTAAAGTCTTACTGGAGACTTAGAGGGGGCTTTATTGATCAACAGTAGTGACAGTTGGCTACAAAGTGACACACCCTACCAGTCAGATAATTAATGTGTACTGAAGCAAACTGACAAAACTATGGACTGGAGAGTGTTAAGAAGAAAATTCAGATCTCTTGCCTGAAGAAACTTTAGTATAATTAAGCTAGGTTTGCAAATACCAAAAGATTTACTGCAAGCTTACTATAATCTCTCAGACTGATGAAATCCAATGCAAAGCTATTTTATTCTTCCAAGACATCCTAGACTGATGGTATTAAGCATAACCACAATACCTTAATGTCATGTTCTAGAACTTCATTGATCTTCATACTTGCAGTTATAGAATACAGATGGAAAACTTTTCTGTTCTCTTTTCTCTAGTCTTCTCTCTTCTTTTCTTTGAGAATCTAATGTCCATTTACCTGTTTCAGAAAAATTAAATGGAGGAAGTAATAAGAAATAAAAAGTAGGGTGCCTGGGTGGCTCAGTTGGTTAAGCGACTGCCTTCGGCTCAGGTCATGATCCTGGAGTCCCGGGATCGAGTCCCACATCGGGTTCCCTGCTCAGCGGGGAGTCTGCTTCTCCCTCTGACCCTCTTCCCTCTTGTGCTCTCTATCTCTCATTCTCTCTCTCTCTCAAATAAATAAATAAAATCTTTAAAAAAAAGAAATAAAAAGTAACATAATATTGATTAAAATAAAATATTTTTCTTACATTGTTTTAAAAGGTAAAAAAGAAACATTTTCCAATAAACGTGCAAATACAGGAAAATATGCACATACAGTTATATATACATATGCAATTATTTGTTCATATAATCTTATACATTATAATTTGCTACTTATCAGTATTTCCTCACATTTCTTCTTACTCAGTTTGAATTCTCTTAGCCTTCATTAATAACACTCTTGTGCATATCCCCTCAATTGCTTTATCCTTCTTTCATATTTGTAAACTGCAATCCTAGTTAAAGCCAGCTCTCAGCCTACTCCATGTCTGCATACATACATTTGAATGAAGCTGGAAAATGTGACCTTGTTGACTTGCTTTGCTTTAATTGCATGATCACTATCCTCCAGTGAGACTTAATGCTTCCAGGCAATCATATATACTTACTCAGTCTGAGTCACTTTCTTTCATTCCTCTTCTGTTGCGCTACACTTTCTGCTTGCTCCCTTTTCAGATTTTTAACAACTCCTGCACTCTCTTCACAGTTGATGACTTTCCTCTCTATTTAGCTTATAGAAGTAGTTTCTCTCAATCATGCTACTATTTAACCATAAAAGGGAAACCAAACCAAAACAAAAACCCTCTTAAAGCCATATCCTTTACATCAAAACAGACGGTGTTAAAATCATCAATGACATCCATACTGATAAATGCAATGACCAATATTTACTTTTCATCTCACTTAAAGTATTAGTAGCACTTAATACACACAATCTCTCATTCTCTGCCTTGGGAAGAACTTTTTTATTTAGCTGTCAGACAACATATCCTTGTGACTGCCCTGTTGATTCACTGCACATTCATTTGAATATTTTTCCTAATTTTTTTCATTTGTTCGAACTGTTAATGGTGGCAACTGAAGGATTAAATCAATGAACTTAAAAAAAAAGTATCTTCACTCCCCCTCATGATAAATTTTATGTGAAAATTTGATTGGGGCAAGAGGAACACAGATATTTGGTTAAACACTATCTTGTGTCTATAAGTATATATGTGGATGAAATTAACTTTTGAATCTAAAAAATAAGTAAAGCAGATTTCCTTTCTCCATGTGGTTGGACCTATCCAATCTATTGAAGTCTTTAATAGAGCAGAAAGACTAAGCAGGGGAGAATTTATTCTCTCTGTCTCTGAGCTGGGACATTACTAGTCTTAACCTGCCCTTGGATTCCAATCTGGACTCGAATGAACTTAAACCATTGGCTCTCCTATACCATTATCTACTGAGACATAATTTTTAAACATTGATTAAAAATATTAAGTGACAAATCAAAACTTATCTTGGCTTCCTTTAACAAGAGCACTGTTATACAAGCAGTCATATAAATAAATTGTTTTAGGAAGATATTACAGGGAATTGAAGTGGAGGGATTGGGTTAATTTCAACAGAAAAAGAGAGTCAGTCTAAGTTTGCTTGTTTGACCTGCTTACCACTGTGAACATCTGATGCTCAGTTTTGCTGGGGACCATTTGAGGGTGATTTATTTCCTTATGGTTGAATTTTAAGATTTCTTTGCATATTTTGGATCAAAGTCTTTTATCAGGTATATCTTTGCAAATGTTTTCTCCCAGACTGTGGTTTGCCTGCTAATTCTCTTGATATTGTCATTCACAGAGCAAAAGTTTTTAATTTGAATGAAGTCCAGTTTATCAATTTTTTCTTTGTGGCTGTGTCTTTGGTTTTGTTATCCAGTTTTTTTTTTTCATGTTATTGTTTAGCAATTTTATTTATTTATTTATTTATCTATCTATCTTTATGTAAATATATGTATAGCTATTATTTATATAGTTTAACATTTTACATATAAGTCTATGATCCATTTTTAGTTAATTTTTTTGAAAAGTAAAAGACTATATTTAGATTCATTTTTTGGCATGTGGGTGTTATTCCATCACCATTTGTCGAAGAGACTATCCTTGCTCTGTTATACTGCCTTTGCTCCTTTGCCAGAGATCAGTTGACTCTATTTATAAGGTTCTATTTCTGGGATCTCTGTTCTCTTCTACTAACCTATTTGCCTATTCTTTTGCCAATTCCATACTGTCTTGATTACAGTAGCACTATAGTAAGTCTTGGATTTGGGTAGCGTTAGTCCTTAAACTTTTTGTTCTCCTTCAACTGTTGGCTGTTCTGTGTCTTCTGCCCATCCATACGAATTTTATAATCAGTTTATCCATATCCATGAAATAACTTTCTGGACGTTTGACCGGAATTGCATTATATCTATACATCAAGTTGTGAAGAATTGACATCTTGACAATCTTGAATCTTCTATATATGAATATAAAATATCTCTACACTTACTCAGTTCTTTGATTTTTGTTCATCAGAATAAACGGTGTTTCCTTACTTTAAAAAAATGGACACTAATATAAAGGCAGCTGTACAGTTTTCTGGTCATTAAAGTTGTGTTTCTATGTTTCTGAGAACAATGGTGAAAGGATGAATTTCTCTGCTAATGTCAGATAAACAGCTTGGCCAAATTCTGAGAGTAATACAGCGGTGAGCCACCACATCTGTGTATGTTTCTACCCAGTCTATGAAGAGCAATTTCAATTCAGAGCAAGTCAATCAGGAATATTAGAAATTTCAGACCTACATCAAAATTCAGTTGTCTGATCTTCGTTGAAGTTACTCTTAGATCTAACAATTTATTGATAATCCATTTCCTATTTCAGTGTTATTATCATCTTTCATCATTCTAAAATGAATCTCCACCATAAATATTGAAAATGTGAGAATTTATTTCAAGGGCAGTTTGTTAGAAAGGTAACACTGTATGTGAAATTATTTTTTATGGTTTTAAAAGCCATGGATGTTGGAGAGTGCATTTAATTTATTTAAAAAATATTTTGTCCTTTAACATGTTACATAACCATATTCTGGCTCTTAAACAGAGAATAAGGAAAACCTTAAACTTATTGCCTAATTGCCACTGAAGGATACACAGTGTTACTGGATGTAGCAACAGACAGATTTTTTTGTTTGTCTTTGCCTTATAATATTGCCTAGCTTATGCGACTATTAAGTGCTAAAATTTGCTTAGCATCCAAAAGAACCTGAGGTGGTATAGAACATGGCTATGAGCAACAGTATGTAAGATATTCCGCCCAATGTGCAGAGAATTACTAGAAGAATAACTGCTTAGCGTCCCCCCCGCCACCTTTTTAACAAATCATCAGCCAAATGTTTCATATAAGCTAAAAAAAATAAGACATAGAGTAGGTAACTATGTTATTATTATCACTGTTGTTGATAGCATAAAGACCAAAAGAGCTGGCCCATCTTAAACCCAGGCAAAATAATTCAAAGCAATAGAAATAGTCAAGTCTGTTGGAATAGACCAATAATATGTCTTTCAAGACTACTTGGAGATGTTGAATTTCAAACAAAAATGATGCTTCAAATAATGATGTTTGTTAATACAGAATGACTATGCCATAAATATTTTCACCACATCAATCAACCAATTGATCAATCAACCAACGAACCTGATGGCTTTCAAGAACTTTTAAAATACAGCAAAATGTAATCCACCTAAGGAAAAGAAATAGACCTATAAGTGCAACTCTATAAAACAGAATTCTACTTCCTGCTTTATCCTGTTTGCCTCACAGTTTTAACCTCAAAAATTCTGTTATTCTCAGTTTATAATGAAACAATTCCTATCTCTATGTGTACAGCCATGGTCTAATTCTTTTGACAAAGGAAAGGGAAAGGAACTTTATAATTTTCAAATACAAGTTGGTTAACCATACCATGTTTCCATAAAATGAGATAACTGTCCAGAGAAGAACTAATCCAAATCCCCTGAAAACTAGAAGAGGCAGTCAGTTGATTGACTTAAAAAGCTATTTTTCATTCACTTATTCTTTCTTCACTAGCTTCCCTTAACAGAATTTACTATACTATTATTTCAGGAGGTATCAAACACACTACTATACTTTTTTTAATGTTTTATTTATTTATTCATGAGAGTCAGAGAGAGAGAGAAAGAGAGGCAGAGGGAGAAGCAGGCTCCCCGCCTAGCAGGGAGCCCGAGGCGGGACTCGATCCCAGGACCCTGGGATCATGACCTGAGCCGAAGGCAGACGCTTAACCATTTGAGCCACCCAGGCGCCCTCACTACTATACTTTTGACTAAATCACAATCTCAATGAACTATTCTGGTGTTAGTGTGTGTGTGTGTGTGTGTGTGTGTGTGTGTGTGTGTGTGTGTGTAATTGTTAGCAAGGCAAACATTTCTACCCAATCTATGAAGAGCAACTTTGATTCAGAGTAAGTCAATCTGGAATATTTGAAATTTCAGACCTCATCTTATATATCATTAAGTACATAATTTTTTCAAAAAGAAAAATTGTCAACATACCATTTGAAATCTGTAGCATTACTGTTATTTATTTTTGAAGAAAACAGCTACAGGAATCTAATCATAATAAATCCAGATAGATGCTCATTTTATAATAAAGAGATTTTTAGCTCCTTTAAAGAAAACAAAACAAAACAAAACATAACTAGTTCTTTGTTCTGGGTCACAGAAGTGAGGTGAAAAAAGGGAACATAATTGTTTGGAAAGTGTCACAATAAGACATGCATAATGTCCTGCCACTGTCACCTTAAGAAGCATACCTGTGCCAAATGTATCTAACCTACTAAGTGCAGAGAAAAAAATGTAACTTGAGTGCCAAAGCTAAATAAAGAAGTGCCATTTGTACAGGTCATTTGAGAGACCCAAAAATTGTATACTGCAGATTCAGGCATAAGTTTCCTGAGGAAACAACACCTAAATCTGAGAGCATAGCTGTTGCAGTATCCAGTTCATCTCAAGTAATGGATAACTAGTTGCTAAGTAAATGTTCTGGTTTTAAAATATATTTTTTAAAATGTGCGTGCATGTGTGTGTGTGTGTGTGTGTGTGTGTGTGTGTGTATACTTAACTTTCAAAGTATTTTGAAATGTTTTCTACCATATATTTCTATATGTTAACTTAGATACTAACAATCCCATTGAACCAAATATATTGAAATTTGATCGAAGTTTTGTTAAAATTTTTCTGCAATTTTTATTTAAATTTAAAAACTTAAGTGAAGATGAAAGGTATTATTAAACATATTTTTAGATTTACCATAGTTAAAATAACATAATAAACATTTATTCTCGGGCCGCCTGGGTGGCTCAGATGGTTGGGCATCTGCCTTCAGCTCAGGTCATGATCCCAGGGTCCTGAGATCGAGCCCCACATCAGGCTCCTGGCTCAGCGGGAAGCCTGCTTCTTCTTCTCCCTCTCCCCCTGCTCCTGCTCTCTCTCTCTCTCTCTCTGTATCTCTGTGTCTCAAATGAATAAATAAAATCTTTAAAAAAAAACATTTATTCTCAGGTGGAAGTTGCAGTTTTTAAAGTTACCTTTTAAAAAATTATAAATTACATATTCTTTTCTTTTAACCTTTTCTAACATATTTAGGATGCTGTTGATCAATATATTCAGAAAACATAATTCCATTTTAATATCAGCTTAAGATAAGCCAATTTAAGTAGATCACACCAAATATCAATTAATGCATTCCAATTACATATTAGTGACTAGAAATAATCATGCTGCCTTAGGTATGTTTAACTTTTAAAATTTGCTTCATTTTTTATTTCTACCAATATTTCATCTAAAATGTTATTTCACAATATAATTGATTATATGGCACCTTATGGAGCTTTATATTTTCCTTTTGATAAGGCATAAAATGAAAAAGGGTAGGTGTGGGGCAGCTAATTGTTATATGGGACTTGGAACAAGTGAATCATAAAATGAACACAGCTACCATTCATTACTCCAAAATTCTCCTTGAGTGTCATGCTGTTGCATTTAATTTTTTCACTTCCATTTATTTAATCATTTCACATCTGTAGAATATGATAAAAGAAATTCTTGTATAAAGAATTTTGGAACTAAAAACTAAAAGTGAAACAATCCACTAAGTTTACTAACTGATTCCTTGGACACTAGTTAAGAAAGAAATACTTTTACTGTTATCATCTTGTTTTATACCTAAATCTACAAAGCATTTAACATAAGTAATACACATTAATATGTCAACACACTGTCTGTGGTATTTAGACCTAGTTAGCATTTTTATTGAACTCCTGTGTTAACATTTTCAGAAATGGACTGTTATTAATTACCAATTTAAATCCATACTTTGATACCATGGGTCACTATTAAATGGGTCATTTCAGCAGTAATAGCTCTTACTAAGAGCAGTACTTCAATTTCAGCAGATTTCAGTGTTAATAATTAAAGTGTGCATGTACCACAACCTATTTGTCATGGTAACTAGACAGCATAAGACATTAACATGATTCTGCTCTTGATGAAAGACACCATTCCATCCCACTGCTATTTTCAAAAGCATTTCACTTCTCTTAATCTAGCCTAATTAAAGGAAACAGGTTATTTACCTGTCATGTAAAAATAATAATTTCATATCTTAACAGCAATCTGGGGAGGTATGATTGCTAAATTTGCTAGTGGACTCTAGGAAATGTTCCACATAATTTATTGTCGTTGTTTTGTTAGTTCTGCAAAACCTACTTCACTGGCATCGTTAAGAACTAAGAGCATTCCTTTGCACATATCCATCATCAAGAAATCTCAAATGTAAAATGTTGTGCAAATTTCTTTCTCTCCAGCTTTTATTTTCCTACATCCTACCTTGTATCCCAAAGAGATAACTAGAAAATTTAAGCAACAGGATATGAGATACCATCTCTGAGATTATAATTTTTGTCTTGATTAGTCTAGTGGTGAGATCTAGAAAAAAAATTAATCTCTCCGAGCCACAGTTTTTTCTTGAGTGTTAAAGTGTTCTGCTGACTTTGGAGTTCTACATCGGTATACATTGTTTTACTGCACTTTGCTTTATTGCAATTCACAGATATTGTGTTTCTTTACAAATTGAAGGTTTGTGGCAACCCTATGTCAAGCAAGTTTACTGGCGCCATTTTCCCAACAGCATTTGCTCATTTCATGTCTCTGTCTCACATTCTCGTAATTCTCACAACGTTTTCAAAAATGTTCAACAATATTATATTTGTTATGGTAATCCGTGATCAGTAATCTTTGATGTTACTATCATAATCGTTTCAGACTGCCATAAACCATGCCCACAGAAGATGGCAAACTGAACTGATAAATGTACATGTTCTGACTGCTCCAATGACTGGCCATTTCCTTGTCTCTTGCCTTCTCTTCCCCTATTCCCCAAGACACAACAGTTTTGCAATTAGGCCGATTAATAACTCTATAATGGCTTCTAGGTGTTCAAGTAAAAGAAAGAGTTGCATGTTTCTCACTTTAAATCAAAAGCTAAAATGATTAAGCTTAGTGAGAAAGGCATGTCAAAGTGGGGACAGGATAAAACCCAGGTCTCCTGCACCAAATAGCAAAGTTATGAACGCAAAGGAAAAGTTCTTGAAGGACATTAAATGTGCCACTCCAGTGAACACACAAAAGATAAGAATCAAAACAACCTAATTGCTGATATGGAGAAAGTTTCAGTGGTCTGGATAGAAGATCAAACCAGCAACAACATTCCCTTAAGCGAAAGCCTAATCCAGAGCAAGTCTATGAAGACTGAGAGAGGTGAGGAAGCTGTGGAAGAAAAGTTTGAAGTTAGCAGAGGTTGATTCAGGAGATTTAAAGAAAGAAGCCTCCCTCATAACATAGAAATGCAAGGTGAACCAGCAAGTGCTGATTTAGGAACTACAGCAAGTTATCCAGAAGATCTAGCCAAGATAATTAATGAAGGTGGAGACACTCAACAACAGATTTCCGATGTAGAAGAAACAGCCTTCTATCGGAAGAAGATGCCATCTAGAACTTTCACTGAGGGGAGAGGTTAATGCCTGGCTCAAAACTTCAAAAGACAGGCTGCTGACTAACTTGTTAAGGTCTAACGCATCTGGTGACTTTAAGTTGAAGCCAATGTTCATTTACCATTCTAAAATTCTGAGGGCCCTTAAGAATTATGCTAAATCTACTCTGCTTCTGCTTCATAAATTGAACAACGAAGCCTGGATGACAGCACTTCTGTTCACAACATGGCTTAATAAATAATTTAAGCCACTGTTGAAAACTAGTCCTCAGGGGGGAAGAAAGAGTCCTCTCAAAATATTACTGCTTATGGACAATGCACCTGGTCACCCACGGCTCTGATGGAGATATACAATGAGATTAATGTTTTCAAACCTGCTAACTCAACATCCATTCTGCAGCCCATGGATCAAGGAATAATTTTTACTTTCAAGTCTTATTACTTAAGAAATACATTTCATAAGGCTATTAACTGCCATAGATAGGGATTCCACTACTGGATCTAAGCAAAGTAAGTTGAAAACCTTCTGGAAAGGATTCATCATTCTAGATGCCTTTTAGAACATCTGTGGTTCATGGGAAGAGGTTAAAATATTGGTACTAATATAAGTGTGAAGAAGTTGATTTCAACTCTTATGGATAACTGTGGGGTGTTGAAGACTTCAATAAAGGAAGTAACAGCAGATGTGGTAGAAATAGCAAGAGAACTAGAATTAGAAGGGAAGCCTGAAGATGTGACTGAATCTCTGTATCTCATGACAAAACTTTAACAGCTGAAGATTTGCTTCTTAGGGATGAGCAGAGAAAATGGTTTCTTGTGATGGAATCTACTCCTGGTGAAGATACTGTTAAGATCGCTGTAATGACAACAAAGGATTTAGAATGTTACATAAACTTGGTTGATAAAGCAGTGGCAGGTTTTGAAAGTGCTGACTCCAGTTTTGAAAGAAGTTCTAATGTGGGTAAAATACTATCAAACAGCTTTGTACGCTACAGAGCAATTGTTCATGAAAGGAAGAATCAATGGATGAGTTAAACCTCATTTGTTGTCTTAATTTAAGAAACTGCCACAGCCACCTCAACCCTCAGAAAACACCACCTTGATCAATCAGCAGCCATCACATCCAGGCAAAACCCTATACCAGCAAAAAGATTATGATTCACCAAAAGGTCTGATGATGCTTAGCATTTTTTAGCAACAAATATTAATTAAGGTTTGTACACTGTTTTTTTTAAATGTAATGCTATAGCATACATAATAAACTACAGTATAGGGGCACCTGGGTGGCTCAGTTGGTTAAGCACCTGCCCTTGGCTTGGGTCATGATATCAGGGTTCTGGGATCGAGCCCCATCTTGGGCTTCCTCCTCAGTGGGGTGTCTGCTTCTCCCTCTGTTCCTCCCCCCACTCACACCCTCTCTCTTTCTCTCTCTCTCTCAAATAAATAAAATCTTTAGAAAAAAACTACTGTGATATAATGTGAACATAACTTTTATATGCACGGGGAAACCAAAAAATTCATTTGAATTGGTTTTATTGAGATATTTGCTTTATTGTCATGGTCAAAACCTAAACTCAATTATCTCCAAGGTATGTCTGTAATGTCATTTAATCTCTGATAAAAGCTAGAATAAAGCTAGAACAAAAATAGTCTCAATTCTAGAAAAAGTACCTTGACTTCACTTGATAAACATCATTGCATATTTTATTAATGAAATGTTTTTCTCAATCAGATGTATTACCTACCATTCTATTTAAAATGAAGTGAATATAAAATATTTCAAATCTTCTTTATCAAAAAAACAATTATTTAATATCTTATGGAAAGTATACAAAATCTGTGAAGAATGGTAGGTGGTTTAAAAATAAGAATGGCCCATCTCCTCAAGAAGTTCACACCCCAGCCTCTTTCAAAAGAAAAATGATTTTCTTTTAAGTTCATACATACATACATACACATGAATACACACAGTTTTCTATTTTAAAGTATTGCTGTGCTATAAAACGAAAAAGAAAATTATCAATATGTTCCCAGTTTCCAATATTTTATTAGAGTTATGAAGAAAATACTGTATTTTTCATGGACTTTTAAATATATTTGAATATCATTTTTATGGCACATCCATCAAGCCATCAGCTAGCCATAACTAAAATATCTTGAGGTCAGCCATCATGACATTTTAAATCAGATTTCGTAGAAAGCCTTATTGCTACTGGAAAGTAAATATACGACTGTGTAATTGTGCCTGTTACTACTAGGTGAGGGTAGTGGCATTGTTGTCTATCAGTCCTCACTATGCAGATTTATTTCTAAGATAACTATAATTTTCTCTGCGTATAGATTCTTCCCTCACTCATTCCTCTGCCTTGCTGGAAGCTGATGTTAACCCTAGCTCCACGGGTAGGCCTGATTATTCTAAGACAGGGTTTTTCAAACTTAGTACTACTGATAATGTGATCTGAACAATTCTTTGTTGTGGGGGGCTGTCAGGTACATAGTATAGGTTGTTTAGCAGTATTCCTGGCTTCTACTCACTGGATGCCAGTAGTGCTGCCATAATTGTGATAACCAAAACATGTCTCCAGATATTGTCCAATGTCCTCTCAAGGGCAAAATCAGCCCCAGGTGAGAACGTCTGGTCTAAGAACACTCTAAATATTCTTGCTAACAACTGGCTCAGAAATGTGCCATCAGATACCTGAGGCTTCTGGGAAGATTCTGGAAAAATTTCAGTAATTCTAAGAGGGCACTATGGGGAGAGGCCATTTCTCTTCTTTCTCTGAATACTGTAATGCCCAGATATAATGCCTGGAATGGCTGCAGACATCTTTCCATAAATCTGAGGTAAAGCCAAGGTTAAGGATAGTAAGTGAATATACAGAAAGATCCTGGAATCTGAAAGCCCTCAGGTAGTTAATGAATCCGCCATCATTCAAGCCCACCATCTGGACTTGTGGTAATGTGATGGAAGTTATTTCCTTAGTCTTTAGGCCAACATGAATCAGTGTTTTGTTATTCAGAGAAAACATTTTAAATGTTACAGCAAGGAAATATTATAAAATTTACATTGAGTTTTACAGATCTTTTCTTTGGCTTTTCCCTCCCTCTCGGATGGTTTAGAAGTTTCAAAAACTTACACTAAAACTATTTTTTTCACTTTATTTGGTTTTTCAGATTGAGCAAAATCGAAGAAATATTTTTGTTACCAAAATTAACCTGATTAATAGTAACTTCAGAATCCATGACTTAGATACAAGACTAATTTTTTTTATTTTTTTATTTTTATTTTTTTAATTTATTTATTTGAGAGGGAGAGAATGAGAGACAGAGAGCACGAGAGGGAAGAGGGTCAGAGGGAGAAGCAGACTCCCTGCTGAGCAGGGAGCCTGATGTGGGACTCGATCCTGGGACTCCAGGATCATGACCTGAGCCGAAGGCAGTCGCTTAACCAACTGAGCCACCCAGGCGCCCCAAGACTAATTTTTTTTAAAAACAGGTTTTCTGTTTATAAAGTCTGTGGAGCAGCATACACTGGATTCACTAAAAGCTAATTAGGCTGCAATGTAGCATTTAATTATGATGTAGCAGAGATTTTATTTTTTTTCCCCTTCACAGCTTTGATTTTCCCCCCATATGACAGCTGTTTTCAATCTGACTTCAACGTTTGTAATTTACTTTTCTGGATTAGTTCTAAAACATATTGTTGAAATTCAGATACATCACAAGCCACTCTACTGTGGCAACATGAATCATAGCTCTCCATGGTCTCTAAGCTTAAAAAACGAATTTTGAGGAAGATGAAATTCCCTTGTCTCTTGAGTAAATTGTGACCTTTAACTTAAAAGAAGTGCTGTCCTCCATATAATATGGTTTATCTTCTTTATTCTGAATGGATGAAGAATAGGAAAATTTTACTTTTCTTATGTCTATACAAGGCTATTAATTTTTGGTTTTAAATAAAATATTTCATTTCACTGCCTCAACAAATTACCCCTTTTAAAAGGGAGAGAGCTGATTCATCACCTACATGTTGCATGAATCTTACATGAAATCTCAGAAATGGGGAGATCAACATGCACAATTCTTTCTTCTTCATGCCCCACTTTCATCAAATATGTGAGCAAGCATAGGTACATTCACGAATACAATTATAAAAGGGATTTTATAAGTATTTTATAATTTATTTATTTGTAGGAGATTTTATAAGTATTCATTTCATTATTAACATATTGCTGAGAAGCTCTTATGAAGGATAACCATTTTTAAGAATTAGCATAGATTGCCAGATTTAAAATTGCTGCATATTAAATGTTACATCTTCTCTGACCCCAGATTATAACCTCGAGTGCCTAAACACCAACAAAATTTTTGATACATAGGACTTCCATGCATTGATAATTATATTTTTTGCTGTCTCTCCCCTCTTTGATAACTTCTTTCTTTCTGGTCATTGTTTATAATAATCCCTTTCTAAACACCATCACATCCTTTGTCATAACTGCTGGGTAAAATCACAATTTTAGTTCCATCAAATCTTAGGCTACTCTGACTCTATTATTGAGTTACATGTGAACAGAGAAAAAGAGCCAACCTGTCTGTTCTCTCTTTAACTGCATGACTGTGGACACCGAGTCCATAATTCACTTCTGTATTCCGTTCTTCTCTGCTTGAAAACTATCTCACACTCTCCTATTCTCTGTCTCCAAACCTCCATCACTTCCTCCTCTACTTGACTCTCAAGGGACAATTTTGTTCCTACTTCCCCAAGAAAATTAAATAGAAGATTCCAAGAGATGCCCACTATCATTTCTACCCATCGTCTGACATCATCAGCCCTCTACCGTCTTCAAAATTATTCATTTCACATTCTTGCACATCTAACTTCATGGCAAATCTATGCTTACAGTTATCAAGCCCAAACCCCTGAAGTTGTGAGAGTTTTGTTTTTTTTTTCCTCTCTCTCACACCTAACACTGCATTTGTCAGGATATGCTGTTGGCCCTATCTCCAAAACACATAAAGAATTTAACCCCTAATTAGCATCCCCTCTTTCAGCAGTTAATTATCTCACTGTTTTATTTAAATAACCCCTAGTATTCTCCACGCTTGTTCCAGGAATTGTATTTTCAATACAGTTGGTAGAGACATTCTTATATAAATTTTCCTTGGACTCAGGAATTACTCTTTCTAATAAATACTTCCTATATTCTTTATAATTTTTAATGATTTAAAATGTTTATTTTAGGGCGCCTGGGTGGCTCAGTCGTTGGGCGTCTGCCTTCGGTTCAGGTCACGATCCCAGGGTTCTGGGATTGAGTCCCGCATCGGGCTCCCTGCTTGGCAGGGGGCCTGCTTCTCCCTCTCCCACTCCCCCTGCTTGTGTTCCCTCTCTCACTGTGTCTATCTCTCTGTCAAATAAATAAATAAAATATTTAAAAAAAGACAAAAAAGAAAAAAGAAATAAAATGTTTATTTTATTTTCAAATAATTGTCTTACCCAGATCTTTCAGTGTTTGGTCAAGTGATTTTTTTTCTGTTTATTTCTCTAGCTCTTATTATACTACACACATTTCTAGGCAGCATTTTATTATATGTTTACAACATTGCATGTCTTTATTTTTTTGAAGATTTTATTTATTTATTTGCAGAGAGAGAGAGAAAACAAGCAGGGGGAGTGGCAGGCAGAGGGAGAGGGAGAAGCAGACTCCCCACTGAGCAGGGAGCCCACCACGGGGTTCTATCCCAGGGACTTGAGATCATGACCTGAGCTGAAGGCAGACTCTTAACTGACTGAGCCACCCAGGTGCCCCATCTTTAGCTATTTTTTTATCACTAATAGTAATAGTTTTGTTTTTAAACCTTTCTCCAATATCAAATTGTATTTCTATACAAATCAGAATATCAACTTAATATCAAATGCCATAAAATATGGCAAATATTTATTTTTTAACTACTAAATCTTTACTAAATAGCTAGTATTATGCTAGATCCTGGGGATATATTGGTTTACAATACAGTGTTTCTGATCTCAAGGGAAGTTTTATGACAAAGATAGTTTAATAGTTACAATAGAGTATATAATAAGTATTATGATGCATATATTTCAGTAGAAATAATGAATTAGAGTGTTAGGTATGATTATTAAAATAAACCTTTTGATTTCTACACTAAAGAATTAATAAAACTTATTTGGGCAAGTAGAGGAAGAAGAGGGAGGCAACAAACAAATGACTCTGTACTGGGAGATGATACAGTCTGTAAGGGAATGTCAGGGGATGAGATGTGAGAGGCAGGCTATTCTAGCTCATATCTGTTCTCTAGCAGCCATCCAAGAGTGAACAGGATAATGAAAACCCTTTTTTCAATGTTTCCTCTCAATTTCTTTATTGTTTTCACAGATAATAGCTTGTGTTTCTTCTCTATGAATATTTTTGGTTATCTATTACATGTTACATTCATTCATTATTTTAGATTACAGCTTTAACACAGTGGTTTTCTGCATTCACAATGAAACACATTGTCCTTCCCATAATCTTTACTGTTAATGCTCATAATTAGTCACTTTCTCCTTAATGGATTCACTAAAAACTAGCACTTTAATCACTGCAAAATAAGTGCCTACAAATAGCCCAAAGCAAAGGGGAAAAGTTGTAAGCTACAACAGTTTTAACTGATAAAAGGGGCACAAGGGAAATATACTCTTTATAAGTTACAAATAACTTGTATTTCTCATATCTCATGGTTTTTATTATCATCTAATGAAACATTAATGGCTAAACTATTAACATTTATATCATACCATAATTTTACTGTGTCATTATGTCATATTATACTAAACTATATATAAAACCCCTACTTAGCATCTGAGAAAGTGAAACTACCACTTACCCCCATAAAGTAAATCCCTAGAAGGGAAAATTGTATTATGTAATTTGCATTTTCTGTTCTGCATCTCCTAAGATGTGAGGTTCAGATACATGTAGCATGCCTTACCAAAAGGGCACCAAGCAAAGAAATAAGAGGCATAGTCATACAATGGTCACTAGAAAGTAACCAAAAAGCTTGGGTTCAGTCTCTGACTCTCTTATATGTATACTCTTTGGTAAGACCCTTAACATTTCTGAATGTTTTGTAACTGTAGAAATAGTAATGGTGATGATGATAATTCTTCAAAGTGTTTTCTACAATCTACATTTTACTTAGTGGCACGGATTATTTTTCTTCTCTGGGCATCTGGTCTCTTTCTACTTGCTTTTACTTCTTCCTCTGTACACTAAAACTAATTCAGTGAGGTTTGTCAGGTGATACAAATATATCAATTATTATTTTCCAGAAAAATTAAGATAAAATACTTTTTGTTCATATCCAAAAATATAACATCAATAATTATTTCTCTTATAAAGGAAAACAAAATATTTGCATATTTTCCTTTGACATGCACATGTTGACCTGTTGTAATTTATCTTTTATTATTCAGAATGCATCTCTATTAGTTATATCACTGTAATAACCCCTGAATTCTGATTAAGAAAAATATAAACTGTTAAGAATGATTTGGTTGGGCATGTAAATCTAGTTATATGAGAGGAAAGAGTTAACAAACATTAGTAAAAGCTGTACTTGTTATCCCATGACTTATTTATTTTATAACTGGAAATCTGTACCTGTAACTCCCCTTCTTCTCTTCTGCCCATTTCACCAACCTCCCCCCCACCCCACTTCTGGCAACCATCAGTTTATTATCTGTATTTATAATTCTGTCTCTGTTCGTTTTGTTTTTTTAGATTCACAAGCGAAATTATATGGTATTTGTCTTTCTCTAATTTATTTCACTTAACATTATACCCTCTAGTCAATAATATTATAATGTTTAATTATGACGGATGGTAAATACATTTGTCATAGTGAGCACTGAGTAATGTATAAACAGCTGAATCACTATCTTGTACACCTGAAACTAATCTAACATTGTAAGTCAACTGTACTTCAATAAAAAAAATTAGCAAATGCAATAAGTTATTGCATTTTTAAAAATTTGATTTGTTTTGAGAACAAGTTATTTTTGAAATGTTTAATGCTATTGGATTCCTAGATTTCTAAAGAAGATATCTGATGATGATAGGAAAGTAGCATTTATTCTTGACACAGTATGTATTTATTTTTGTTCACCGTGTTGCATATTTTCAGAACATTTTACCAATTTGAATACCAAAATTATTGGGTCATCCTGGGTATAATCTCCATGTTCTCATTTCCAGACTAATGTTGGTTTTTCTTTCTCAATTGTATCTACTGGATATATTCTGACTATGAATTATATTAAAAAACTTTGTGCCACCGAAGTGATAAAAATGGCACTGAGAAATGACATGCATTGTAAATTGGATCCTCTTAAGCATCAACCTTAAAATAGCTCTTTCATTTGCAACTTTAATTGATTAACATATGTTAAAACGAAAACACAGGAAAAAGAGTCAGAAAAATATTAGAAAATATAATTAATCATAAATTTGGGACAAATACAGAGCATAATTTTAGTTGCAAGACTTAAAACCAAGGCAGAAAATTTTTATTAGGATGTGATAAATTTGAGGACCCATACAAATGCATAATAAACTTTCTTTTTTTCTTTTATTTTGCAATTTACTGAAGTAAAATGTCTGCTAATGTTTGAAGGTATGTTTGATGAGTGTTCTGTTGTCATGTAAAGTATACTGAAAAAAAACCTTCAAAATTAAAAAAATATTTTCCTTTATATTGTATATTGTGACAGGCACTCAAAATTATTCCTTTCTGCCTAATATTTTATAGAGATTTAGTGACACGACACTTCATTTTTTTCCTTTTTCCTGCTCTTCCACCTTTATCCTTTTAGGAGTCTTGCATGACTCAAATGGCGATCAAGCTGAAAATCCAATTAGACTGATGATAGGCACCATTATAATCCCCAAATTGCCCTTCCTCTTAGATGACACTAAGTGTTCTCTGACTGAGTCAAGACAATCTGGCTTCAAAATCTTCTCAAGTGACATCACAGCATTCATGCAGTGAATGTTAAGTATATCTCATCACGTATTTTATTAGACAGACATAGAAACATCACATTGTAAATTAGTTTTTGGATGATAGTACTAAAATAATCTGATTAATGGTGTAGGAATAGTTATATCTATATCTATATCTTTTTATTATGTTCCTTATAGTTTTAATAAACCATCTATTCTATAAAAATTTAAAAATTGCACTTAAACACAATATAATCACACAGAAAGGGAAAAAAATAAATGACAGTAGACAGCATAGTTAGACATTACCTACCCACAAAGAATAAACACCCATTCCAAAAAAGTACATCTTAATTGAATTTTCAAATTTCCTTTACAACTGACTCGAAGGATTATGTGTCATAACAAAATCAGGAAAGTTAGGAGACAGAGTAAACCAAAAATCACTGACCAGATCCCCATAGGCTGATGCTGATGCAAGAATGTAAAGAAAGAATGGTTTCAAATACGATTTCAAACTGCGTTATGAAAATAGGCTGCACTGAATGAAATACTTTTGATCAAGTTTCTCCACCTCAACCCTGTTGAGATTTTTTTTTTTTTTTTTAATGTGATAAAAACACTTAACTTGAGATCTGGTCTCTTACAAAATTTTAAGTGTACATTACAGTATTATTAACTATAGGCTCAATGTTGTACAGCAGATCTCTAGAATTTACTCATCTTGCATAACCAAGATGAGGTTCAACAGCACCTCCCATTTTCCCCTCCCTCCAGTCCCTGGAAATCACATTTTACTCTTCTATGATTTGGCTAGTTTAGATACCTCACATAAGTGGAATCATGCAGTATTTGTCCTTTTGTGAATGGCTTATATCACTTAGCATAATGTCCTCCAGGCTCATCCATGCCATTGCAAATGGCAGCCTTTCCTTCTTTTTTTTTAAGGCTGAATAATATTCCATTGTACATATATATCAAATTTTCTTCATTCATTCCTCTGTTGATGATGAATAATAGTTGTTTACACATTTTGGCTATTGTGAATAATGCTCCTATGAACATGGGTGTGCAGATACTTCTTCAGGATCCTAATTTCAGTTCTTCTGCATATATGCCAAAAGAAGGATTGCTGAGTCATTCTATGTTTAATTTCTTGAGGAAAACCCCATACTGTATTCCATAGTGGCTGCACCATTTTACATTCCCACCAAAAGTGTACAAGCATTCTAATTTCTCCACATCTGCATCAACACTTGTTATCTTTTGTTTATTTTTATAACAGCCATACTAACAGGTGTGAAGTGATATGGTTTTGATTTGCATTTCCCTGAGGATTAGTGATATTTAGGATTTTTTCATATAGCATTTGTTTATTCATATATGTTATTTGGAGAAATTTTTATTCAAGTATTTTGCCCATTTTTATTCAGGTGATCTTCTTTGCTCTTGACTTGTATGAGTTCCTTATTTATTGTTCATGTTAACACCTTATCAGAGATATGATTTGCAAATATTTTATCTCATTCTGTATACTGCCCTTTCATTTTGTTGTTTCCTTTGTTGTGCGGAAGCTTTTTAGTTTGATGTGGTTCCACTTGTCTATTTTTGTCAGATTTTCTATTTATTCATGATTCAGCCTTGGTAAGTTGTATATTTCTAGGAATTTATCCATTTATTCTAGATTATCCAATTCCAGATAGCTTTGTATAGGTGTCTAGGCATTTGAAGAAAGAGCCATCTCTTAGTCTTTCTGGACTGGTTTCAACAGGGAAGACCTTCATGAATCAGTGAAGAGATTCTGACTAGAGATTCTGGGAAATTTCAAACAGCAAGCCACCCACTCTTTATCCTTTATTCTTAGCTACCCCCACCAAACAATGCCAGTTCCATCAGCACTCTGAATGGGGAGAAACAGTTCACTGAAAGGCCAGGGCTTTGAAGGTGTATTTCACTCTTCTCCATCCCTTACGTAAGAGAAACTTCAGTTATGTACCTTTTCCTGGTCTCAGTCAGATTTTTGCTGCACTACACCAAGCTGCTCTCCCTTTTCCTTTGTTCTTAGGTGTCCAAGTCACGAAACTATGCCAGTTCCTTCAGCACTTGCTATAGGGACTGGCATGATAAAGTGAAATTGCTCTCTTCACTCATTTCAATGCAGCTCTTCTCAGGCTTGTGCTCGTCTGGAGACTGAAACTTCTTGACTAGATTCTAGGCTTCTCATAAGGTAATTTGGTCTACAGATTTGTTAAATCTATACTTCTATGGGAAACTAAGGCTGGGGTTTCCTCTTCTGCCATTTTGCTGACATAATTCGCTATATATCTTATTTTTTCCTTTGATCCAGGCATATGCACTCATGTGAATTTTTGTGTATTTGTACACATGATATATTGTTAAAAGATAAACTGAGGCATATTAAAAATTTTAAGAATTTACTTAAGATTTATTTATTCTAACAGAACCCCACCAAACCAGAAGTGGTTAGGAGTATTCAACCCACAAGAGCTAGAGGAAAGACATATAGAGAAAATAACACAGCAAACAACAGAGATTGGTTATAGCTTAAAGCTTAATTGGCTCTTTGTGATTGGTTGTACTTAGGTATGTGTGTGTACATGCCTTGAAGCATTTATAGGCTTAAATTTTGTTTTGCTTACATAGGCAGATAGGGCACTTTGAGCTATCTCAGTCTAATGGCCTCCTTGTTTAATTAGCAATATAGAAAAATATATAAACTGCATACTCTTTAAAATCAAATGTACTTAAAAAAGATTTATGTTTGAAACAATGCATACATTTTCTGGTTCACTAAATATAATTCATTGATTAGTTGCCTTTCATCTGAATGAAACCAATGTGAATTACCAAACATCAGAGTCAACTGAATATTTATTTATATATTTTATCAGAGTTTTATAATAATAACTTTTCACATGACTGGGAATAATCAGATAAAATTCATTCTCTCCCTAACTAAATCATATTGCCTGTACCTAAAAGAGGACTTAAGTTGCTTTTGTTGTTTTGCACTATAGTTTAATTTCATTGTTTTAAAAATTTAGAAAACTGTAATTTAAAGGAGTATTACATCATAAAATGATCCCTGCTATTTATAATGAAGTTTTTACTAAGTGCATAATTAATCTTGTTTTTAATGTGAGTTCATAATCCAAAATGCATAACAATTAATAACTAATACATTCTGGGACATTTATCTCTTGTGTAGACTTTCAAAATATATTCACTTTTCTTCAGGGCAGATTAGAAATAATTTTCAACTAAATTGCTTTATAAGAATTAACTGATAATCAAATTTTTCTTACAGAAAACACTTCCTCTGGAATTATCCAACTTTAAAGGGCTCACTTCTCTTTACATTTATATGAATATACTTTTACTTTGGATCAGATTTAAGAAAACAATTCAGTAGTTTGGGGATATATGGATGATATAAAAAGACATGAAGTACAAATATGGCGCCTGCATTTTGTTGGATAATAAAAAAATATGCATTTTCTCTAAGTATAATTAAGTGCACCAACTTGGAATTTCTATTTCCTTACAGGTACACAGGTAATTTGATATACAGTATTATATTTTAGGTTTTTTTATTTGCTACCAACCTATCTTACAGCAATGTTGTTAGAGGAATGTTAGCATAAACTGATTCTATCTATCTATATATCTAAATTTGAAATATAAAACAGTATAGTGAATCAGAAATGAGAATAAGAAAATAATTTACCAAAACAATGTTTTAAATATTATAAATTTAAACATGTATCTACTGAAAATGAATTATACATTCAAGAATTTTGTTAAAAATAATATATAAAATATGCAATTCTGATGGATTTAATTTGCCAATAGAGGAAATAAAGTGTTTTTGTATGCCTGTATTTATTCATGCACCCATTCATTCAGGGAATATCAGCAGCCACACTGTGCCAGAAACTGCAAACTGATAATATCTAATGGGGAGGATATTAATAAAGTTCTAAGTGGATTTTTATTTTCTGGTTTTGTGAAAATCTATTTTACATTATTTTTTCTAGTCAGAATTTCATCCTACGTGATCATAATCCTCTGCCTTTTCTCTCTTAGTATTGGAGATCTGGACACTCTCTAAATATTTAAAAAGGAAAGAATACCAAGGGATTATGTAGTTCACTGGGCAAGTAATTGATATGTCTGCTCTCAACCTCATGCCTCTCTTAAAGTTATTTTCTGTTTGACAACCTTATCAACTGTATTTGTTTTAAGGCTAATGACTTTTTTAAACATATCAAGAATACTTAATGAGGCTCCTTTCTGGAAAATAAACCTTTAGGTTGTAAGGACAAAATACAGTACAGATTCTACATTTTCTGACCAATGATGAACTTTAGTAATTGTGCTACCCACTTCATTTTATTCTAGGTTCATTAAGCTCAGTGTGTTTTATTTAATACATCACTTTCCATAGCGCTTAGCAATTCATTTGTTCAATAAGGATGTGGGTGCCTAAGCTCTAGTTGAATGACTGACTAACCAACAGAGGCTAATTACTTCCTTTAGTTGAGGGCTAGAATTACAATGTATGCTGAATAATAGAATTCATTAACATTGTAAAAGAACTAGTAAAATATAAAAGGAAAAAAATATCATGTTTGAAAAATAATTAAGAATGCTTAACAGAGTGCTTAAAAATGTTTTTGAATAAAATTATACTCAGAGCACTTTTAATTACTGTTTATACATAAACTTTTTTCAATTTAATACATCTAAAAAATTTTTAAAAACTAGTTTTTGGAAACTTAATTTATCTATTCAATATGAATGCCTTCTATGTGGCAGGCACTCTTCTCAGAATTTCAGATATGTTAGTAAACAAAAGAACAAAATTCTTATTTCTTGGAGCTTATGTTTAGCTATAGTAGATAGATAATAAATAATAAATATGATAAGTAAATTAGATCTCATATTAGAAGTGATGCATACCATGGAGAAAGAATAGTTCTAGGCCAGGGAAGTTGGGAGACTTTGAAAAGAAGATTTCAATACAGTGAAATGGATAAATTCAACTAAGATAAATATACTTATAGGCACCCTAAACATCAATATGGCGTGCTTTTCCTGCTTTTCCATAATAGATTTTCCCCTCACTCTCTATGGATTTCTCCATTTACATCCTTTCATTTGGACCTACATACTTCAAGAAGTACAAAGTACAACCTTTTTCACCCTATAACCCCTCAAAACTTAGCTCAGCTTTATCTGATTTTTCACTAAATTTAAAGAATCATAAAAAATAATTTGTATCTTAACTCTAAGTGAATGTCTCTCATTTACCTCCTTTCTTCTCCGTTTTTTTTTTTTCCTAGTGCATTCTTTCCCCATCTCTCAGTATATTTACATTGTCTATTGAGTATTAAAACTCCACCTGTGGCAATATGGCACTTTTCTTAGACCCTCTCCCCTAGAAAAACCAGAACTTCCAAATACTAAAGACTAACATACAAATCATAGTCTTTATTTTTTTTTTAATCCTACCACTTATTCACTGCTTAACACATGAAACGATAATTTCACGATCTGTGTAGTAGAAATGCTGGTGTATATGGTGTGTGGGAATAAGAAAGCTTACTCCATATACCTTACATAGTATATATATATTGTATGTAAGTATTGTTTATAATAATTCTCAGTAATATTTAAGGTATTGTATTCATTAATGGTAAGTAATGAAACATTTTAACCCCAGATCCATGTTTCTAGCTATTGAAAATAAAAAAAAAAAAAATGGTCAATCTCTGAGACCTCACTAAGAGGACCATCTCTGTTTAATGACTGAAATGACTTAGAATCAACCTTGATGTATAAAGGGTTAGTGAGAGTTAGTACTCCACAGCTGCACCGCCATCTATCAGAGGAGGACAGAATGAAAATTAGACACTTGCATTCAGATTTTTTTTTTTTTAAGTGGTGGTGGTTTTGAGCTGGGGGTGGAGAAGTGTTTTGTTTTTTGTTTGTTTTTATTTTATTTTTATTTTTAAAATTTTTAAAAGATTTTATTTATTCATTTGATAGAGAGAGAGTAAAAGAGCCAGAGAGAGCACAAGCAGGGGGAGAGGCAGAGGGAGAGGGGAGAAGCCGACTCATCACTGAGCTGGGAGCCCAATGTGGGGCTCAATCACCTGGAGATCATGACTTGATCCCAAGGCAGACACTTAATCATTTGAGCCACCCAGGTGTTCCTGTTTCTTTGTTTTTAGCAAAACACAATAATATACTATTTTTAATGTGCCCTTAATTAAAAAACAGCTTTTCATTGTTTCGATGATAATTCATTAATGAATGAAAATTCTGGTCTCAAAATGTATCCTTAGATTTTCTTAAAATTAGAACTAAAAATATTCCAGGAAAAACTTTCAGATGTGTTTATCAAATGCATTTGGAATTTATCTACCCTAGTGTGTTCCTCAGTAACAATGGTGTGTAGTTGTCACCATCCCAACATTTTCTTTTTTACACAAGAATTTTACTCAGAAAAATTAAGACCATAGAATCACTTTAAACCAGAATTACATGATATTTTTAAAAAGATTTTATTTATTTATTTATTTATTTATTTGACAGAGGGAGCACAAGCAGGAGAAACAGCAGAGGGAGAGGAGAAGCAGGCTCTCCGCTGAGCAGAGAACATAACGCAGGGTTCGATCCCAGGACCCTGGGATCATGACCTGAGCCAAAGGCAGATGCTTAACCAACTGAGCCACCTAAGTGCCCCAAAATTGCATGATATTTCTATGAAAACCTATATAGGTAAATTGTTCTTTCAGCATCCACTAAATAACTCTGCAATTTATGATAGATATTTATGCTCAGAATATTTTTTGCTACTAAAAGCTAAAGAATTAGATATTTATATCACATAAGGAATGTACAATCATAAAAGTAGCAAAATAATCATCTTATATAGGTGAAGTTTTCTTTTTAAAAGCATAATGTATTTTGCTATCTGTCATCATATTTATAATTAGAAGCAGTGTGTGTACATTTGGGCCAGCATCATTTCATATACAATATATTTTTTAAAGATTTTATTTATTTATTTGACAGAGAGAGAGAGAGACAGAGCACAAGCAGGGGTAGTTGTAGGCAGAGGGAGAGGGAGAAGCAGGCTCCCCGCAGAGCAGGGGGAGCACATGGGATTCAATCCCAGGACCCCAGGACCATGACCTGAGCTGAAGGCATCACTTTAACCAACTGAGCCACCCAGGCACCCTCATATATGATATTTTAATATATAATATTATCCACTAAAGAAACCAGAGAATATTAGTCAGATATAACAAATTCCCAATATTCACAGCTATCAATGCAAATGTGGCATTAGTAAGTGTGACAGAAGCTAATGAAACAATCTATGAATACACAGAAATTATTATGGTGACAATTTAGAAGTCTTTGACTATGATTGTATATAAAGTAATCTTTAATTTTAGTGCATAGAACCATTAGACTATTATTGATCTCTTAAAAACTGGAAGCTTTAACATACTTATTCTAAAAAAAAATTCAAAATAAAAATTGGAAAGATTATTTTCCAAACACTGTATAATTTTGGGGGTGTAGAGAGCCACAGATGAACTCCCCTTGAAGGTATTGTATTTATATTATCCCGACATTGCCTGTGACCAGGTTCCATATGCAATCAAACCATTCTAATCCAGAAAAATAACATATCTATAGTTTCTAAAACATGTTCATCTTAATATTTTTCATTTGATAGCTTGAAAAGATCCCTCGAAAGAAGTGAAGGTTTTATTATATTTCCTCCTAGCACCCACATTTTTTTTTCTTGTAGTTGTTTACTTGTGATGAAATTGAGGCCCATGAATTTAAGTGAATTCCAACAGAATTAAATTTCTCTAATACTCATCAAATGTTAATTCTTCCATGTTATCTTTTAAGCAATAAGTACCAAACTTTGTTAAACAACCCTTAGATGATCCACAAAGGTTCTAGGAATTCTAAAAAATACAAGTCATTTTGCTTTCCTAAGAAAAGGACATTCATTTCATTGACTGCTAATATTGTACTTTCTGAAAGTCCCATTAATAGTATCCTAAAAATTAGTTAGGGCTATTAAATGCTAATATCCATAAATTTAAATACATGTCACTGAAATTTACTGTGTATCAAATTTGTTTTTTTTGCCATAAGGTCTGGTCACTACACAATGTTTAGCAATATTGCAGAGGTGCACTTGTCCATACACAAATGTATGCATGATCACAATAGAATTTCCTCAAATTTGCCCCAAATGTCCCCCAGTGGTACTGAGTTAGACATGGTGAATAACCTTGTCTTAAGTAGTAAAGAAATTTTTTTTTTTGAGATTTTATTCATTCATCCAACACAGAGAGAGAGAGAGAGAGAGAGAGAGAGAGAGACAGAGTGAGAGAGGGAACACAAGCAGGGGGATTGGGAGAGGGAGAAACAGGCTTCCCGCAGAGCAGGGAGCCCGATGTGGGGCTCGATCCCAGGACCCTGGGATCATGACCTGAGCCGAAGGCAGACGCTTAATGACTGAGCCACCCAGGCGCCCCAGTAGCAAAGAAATTTATTAGCAAGATATTGAATAACTCATAGAATCATCAGACAACATGGAGAATCAGACTTAGAAAAGGTAAAGCTAAGTTATCTCTCATTAAAGATAGCAGGAAAGTTTAAGAAAGACAGTTTAAGCAAAGTGTTGCCACTGAAATTATCACCTTCAAATACTTTTGGGTTTTTTTATGTCACTAGATTGCTAGTTTCATATCTAATAGCTTTTCTCTCATTCTTAGTAATGAACTCTAATTTTTTGCTGAAAACCTTTATACCTGGGATAAATTTAACATTTCCCAGCCTCTCTTACATTCATTGTAACCATGTAACTGTGTTTTAGCTAATTAGAAATCAGTGGAGGGGCTCCTGGGTGGTGCAGTGGGTTAAGCGTCTGACTCTTCGTTTCCGCTCAGGTCGTGATCTCAGGGTCGTGAGATGGAGCCCTGCATCTGTGCTCAGTGCAGAGTCACCTTGAGATTCGCTCTCTCTCTTCCTCTGTCCCTCCTACTCGAGCTCTCTCTCTCTTAAATAAATACATCTTAAAAAAAATAAAGAAAAAAAGAAAGAAAAAAAAAGAAAGAAATCTGTGGAAGAGCTATAAGGAAATTCTGAAAAACTCCTTAAAAAAATTGTTTCAGCTGCCTACTATGCGCTTTTTGTCCTTTTTCTGTCCTACTACATGGAATGCTAATGAGATGCATGGAGCAATCAATATCTAGTCCTTATCCTGAATCATCCTTGAGAATGGATGACACATGCTGAGGGGGGCAGAACAGAAAGAGAAGGAATCTGGTTCCCGGGGTTTATGGAATCATCATACCAGGCTCAGAGTCTTCTATCTCCAAACTTCTTTCATTTGAAATATAAATCTTTATGTGTTTAGCCTTTCCTTATTTTGGGTTTTCTGACATAAATTTCAAACTGTATCTGCTCAGGATTTGAAATTCTAGGAAAGAATGTTCAATTCTTGCAGCTTTTAAGTGTCTATCCTTCACCTTGCATATAATAAGGTTACTTCATTTATAGTCCCATTTAGACTGAATATAATAAGAACAGATAATATTCCAAGGAAAGCTGATGAAGCTGGGATTCTCTTAATATAATATAGGAATGGATGTTTCATAGGCCAAATAAGTAGATAGACAGATGATAGACAGACAGAGATAGAGAGATAATCTCCCTCAAGGGTCCAAATAAAAAGAATAGTGTTTAAGTAACATATGAGATCTGCAGAATCATTCCTGAATTTACATTGAACAAGTTGCTTCTTAAACCAGCTCTTAATGAACGTAAATGTCATTACCACAAAGTGCCTTAAGTAATAGTAACTTCAAGGAAGAGTGTGGTATATTATTGCCCAAAGAGGTAGATCTGAAAAATTGCTCTAATTCAGTGAAGACTTTAGAGGACTCATATTCTTCAGGAAATTTATAAAAATACATTTATCTAAACTGATAGTTCTAATTTATTGTCACTGCCCAACACCAGCAATGGAATCATCCTTTGTTGGCATAAAATCTTTAAAGGAAGCTATACAGAAAACCATTTCATGGTATTTAGTGAAAATATCTTCCAATTATGAGTGACTTATCAGGTATTACACTAGTGATTTCACATATTTTTTGACACTAATCCTATTTTAGGCAATTTCATGTATATTTTATAGATAAGGAAACAGACCAATGGTTATATGTATTTTTCCTATGTCACAGAATTGGTAGATGAAAGAACTAAAATTCACTAACTAAGCCATCCAGGCATCCCTGGAAGAACTAAAATTCAAAACTTAAGTCTATCTGATTACAAAAATTCAACTTCCTTCAT
The DNA here is from genome assembly GCF_037043125.1 of Eumetopias jubatus. NCBI lineage: Eukaryota > Metazoa > Chordata > Mammalia > Carnivora > Otariidae > Eumetopias > Eumetopias jubatus. Next base: position 156,608,769 of record NW_028274809.1, on the reverse strand, counting down.
TAAAATATCTCCCTAAGTTTCTTAAGAGGTGATGAGAAAAAATATTTGAAAATATGTAGGACTACAGTAGTTCTCAGGAACTGACATCTGTGAATGGAACAGAAGTCATATTTGTATGTAAAACAAGTCAGGTATCTTTCCTTCCACAATGTATTCTGCATCTGTGAGAGTAGACTCTCACATGTGTACACTGACTGGTGTGCTTGGAGCCTGGGATAGATGGAGTCCTGAGCTCACTATGTCTACACACAAGCACCCTCTCCCATTTGCCAACATATGGTGGACATATCTCATATTTCATACCTCATATGTCACGTTGTGGAAACATTTGGGAGAAAATGTTTTACACTAACTGGAATGTATTTCTTAGGCATCCTTGTTAGGGCTTCCAGATTTAGCAAATAAAAATACATGATTCTCACTTAAATTTTAATTTCAGATAAAGACCAAATAATTTTTCACTGAAGTATTGTATACCCCATGCAATATTTTGGAAGACATATTAATAGCAAAAAATTTGTTCTTACCGGGCATCCTATATTTTATCTGGTAATCCTGATTCTTATAGAATTTTCCTATGCCATTATGAAACTCATAATTGTTTTTATTTCAGTCACTAATGACCTCAGTTTTTAAAATGTTTCCTTGAACATAAGTGGAAAAACAAAGTGAGTCTCTATAATGAAAAGGGATAATGCCAAGTTGAAGCACAGTGTATGAAACACAACCATAAATGTCTTGGTCAGTAACCTTGTGAGTAAACTGAGGTCACATTGCAATATAATTTTTAAGTTTTAAATTCTCAGGGACACATTACTTAATTACTGGAAAATTGTCACTCTTTGTATGTTTCTAAGGTTTTTTTAGAAAATGACCCAGAATTTTAGCTTATGTTTCCTCAGAACAGTAACAAAGAGTTCCTGTGCTCTTCGACTCTTATCCTGACACTCTGCTTCTGCCTGTGCTATTGATCACCCTTATAATATCCTTTGTTGACTTTTTGGAAGATGAAAATATCTTTCATTTTCCATCCTGTGCCCAGCATGGGAGAGATCTTTCTGTCTTTGCTGAAGAGTGTGGTTTCACACCCATCTCAAGAACATTATAAAGCACTTTCAGTGTGTGCCACAGTCTGGATTACTTCATTTAAAATAGCATCCGCCATGGGAGATGTAAATCATGTCTCCTTTCAGGTGCATCCAGCTCACTTTAATTCATTTTCCATCTCTTGTTCAGTACAAAGTAAAAGAAAGAGCTTTCAAATCTTACTTTAAACATTCAGGGGGGCGCCTGGGTGGCTCAGTCCTTAAGTGTCTGCCTTCGGCTCAGGTCATGATCCCAGGGTCCTGGGTTCAAGCCCCACATCGGGCTCCCTGCTCGGGGGAAGCCTGCTTCTCCCTCTCTCACTCCCCCTGCTTGTGTTCCCTCTCTCGCTGTCTCTCTCTCTCTCTAATAAATAAATAAAATCTTTAAAAAAATAAACTAAAATAAACATTCAGGGTCTGTGCTTTTGGTTTGTGAAAATCAGTATGAATTATGGAAAAAAATACATACAGGAACAACATTGTTTTAATTCATATTTTAATATAAATGTTTAGAAATACAACTTAAGATGAAACTCTACCTATAATTATTATAGTCTTTTATAATTTTATGTAGAAAAATTAACTTAAGGCAAACTTTTCATTAATAATGATTTTTTTTAGTTTTATTTTTACATTAATAAAAGCCAACTAGCTCTCCCCGCCCCCCCTAGAACAAAGATAAAGACCACGTCAAAGGTAAATTCTGTTCCAACTTTTAGGGAGTTGAAAACCACAAATTATGTATGACACTTTTTTCCAGTTTCTTTTCTCATAAAGTCAGAAAAATCTGAAGTTCATTTTCACCCAAGGCTATTTTGCTATGCATATAATGTAGCTATATCATGTATGCAAGACATCTTGTTCTAATCTATTTATATTAGCTTTCCATTTTTAAAAATATCTATATTTCGAACTATTTTCATCAAGTCCTGTGTCATTTAATAATCCTTCATTTTTCTTAGCTATACAAACAGCCCTATGTTAATATGCAGCATTGTGCAAAAATAACATACTGCGTGAACTTATTTCATTAATATTTCTTTTTTTTTTTCCTTTCTGTAGTTAGGAAAAAGACTCTTGTGCTGCTCTCAAAAATTGGTTAAAATGTCTTAAATGTAAGAAAAGTATCATTTCCTAAGAAAATATATCCAATTCCAAAGCTCCCTTTATTAAAAGAATGGTTCAATGATTCTCATAAAATTTCAAAGCAGGGAGTAGGAATAAATCTTGTCAAAGCAATGTAGATCTTTAAAAAAGTGGTGTATATATAAAATATATATAATTATATACCATTACATAACCATATATATTAATATATTTATAATTATATACCATTGAAATTTTCAATATTGTAAACTGGAAAGTATTATGACTTTCATTCATGCCCCCCATAAGGGCAACATTCCTATGATTTACCACACATTTCTAGGCTTTGAGTATAACTGGCATATCCATCCCTCAATGAAAATAGCATCTTCTGAGGAAACTAAAAATTAAATAAAGAGTTCTAGGTGTTTTGGTGGAACAGAACAGACCACTATGAAAAGCCTACAAAATGGAGGCACATACAACCTAGAGAAACTTGATTTCACTAAGAAATATACATTAATGGTAAAATAATTTGGATTAGACAGGCAAGGATCGTTCCAGAAAGATGGAAAAATATTTATACTTGCAAAGCTTCTGGTGGTAGAAATGAGGTTTTTAGATCATTGTCATACTAGCATTAACAGCTAATTCAAATTATCAGTTACTTTTTTAACTCTCCCAGGATACTCTTAATCTTTTTTATGATTCAGACTAAAAGTGAAAATATGAAAAAAATATATGCTTATATATAGGAATATAATAGAAATTGATGCATTCCTACTTGACATGAACTTACTATACTATGTTGTTAGTGAAGAATTCATGTTTTGTGCATGTGACATGATATTTTCAATTGAACTATTTTCTTAGAATCCCTTTTGACTAATCTCTAAAGTGTTTATCTCAGTATAGCTTATTTGTTCATTTTATATAGATGACTTCTGTGATGTTCTGTCTCAACTATTCAGCTATAACAGTAGTATCAGTTGATTTTTTTTATTTTTTTTAAACATAAAAAGATACTTCTGGGAACACATTTATAAAATAATATCTTGAAACACATGAATTTTGTCTGTTTAATTTTATTTATTGCTTCTTTTTAATATTAAATACATAAGCTTACAATTATTCACATTTTCTGATACAAGAAGAGTTCCATTGCTATGACCATGCTTGCCATTTAGTGAAATTAATCTATTTGTCTTTTAATATGAGCCACTTTATTTTCTTTATCATAACTATGACTAGCCTGCTTGTTGTTTGGTATGTTTGTCAGACTTCTTCATGAACAATCTGATACTCTTTTGAACTGGAGAAAGGTGTTTCCCTTGTGCATCCAGTTTAATAAATCTAGCTGCAGTCCTTGTCCTGGCATGCAAGGTCCTATGCTCATCAAACTCAGCACTGAAGTCATTGTTGTAATTCCAGTGTTGATCATGGGAGAAAAAAGCAATACATTTTATCAAATAATCTGGGAGTTCAACTCTTGATGAAGGCTCTACAGAAGAAGCACAACCCTCCTTAACTCCTTCATTGGAATTCAGCTTGTTAATTATTTAGCTTGTTAATCCCCTCTCCTTTTTTAAAATCTTCCCCTTTTTCCTTAATAATCTCAAAATTATATCACTTTACTTGATCCTCTTCCTTATTTTTTAAAAGATTTTACTTATTTATTAGAGAGAGAGAGAGAGAGAATGAGCAGGGGGAGGGGCAGTGGGAGAAGCAGACTCCCCACTGAGCAAGGAGCCTGATGTGGGGCTTGATTTCGGGGTTCAATTCCAGGACCCTGGGATCATGACCTGGACTGAAGGCATATGCTTAAACGACTGAGCCACCCAGGTGCCCCCCTTTTCCTTAATTGTTTTAAAATGTCCTTTTGGAATTTATGTGAGATATTAAATGATTTTCTTATAAAGGCTTTGGACAGTTTAGCAGAAGTTAAGCTACGGATAAAGTTTTGGAGGAGTCCTAGAGTCATATCTTGCTGGTCCTTATAGATGATACCATTTTGATTGAAATTTTCAACAGGCAGGTTTTGGGTCCCCTCGTCCTGTAGAGAGCCAGGTGAATTGGAGTGACAATTTACACATGGAGGAAGATTTACAGTGGGCAGAGAGGCCGAGGTGGAGACGAACTGAGTAAGGATGGCAGCGGCTGCAGAGGCCAGTGACAGACTGCAGTAGATTTTTTGTTGGTGAGATTCCAATGAGCACGTAATAGGAGCTGTGCTTTGAAGTATCCATTAACTCTAAATTCAAGAGCCATTTCTAAGAATGAGAAGATGCAACATTTCTACTAGAACATACAGAAGCTTTTGACTGGCTGCTGCCTGCATCATCACTCTGCAGTGGATTTAGTTTTCTCGAGAGCAGGAACTCCCGATGACTGCCTATTGGATTGTATCTAGGCCAGTCTCTTTGAGTCTTTTTAAAAACATGATTCTTTAAAGTACATGTAACAAATGCCTGAGGATTCCAAATAGCTACTTGTTGCAGAATTGTTCTGAGGGAGTTCTTTGCAATGATGGCATCTGTTTGGAATGAAGCAAGCAGTTCAGGCTTCACGTAAGCCTTCAGTGCCAGTAAGTGCATCCCCCTGCCACTATCATGGCTGCTGAGCAACACTGCTGTCCACGTGTGTCTTTTGAGTTATATTTGCAAGGTTCATGGGTAACACACTGCATCTGGAACATGTCTTCAAATTTGCACCCTGCTACGATCTAAACATTTGTGTTTCCCCCAAATTCATAGTTGAAATACTGACGTCCCCTTTGATGGTATCAGGAGGTAGGTAGGGCCTTTGAGAAGTAATCAGGTCATGAGGGTGGAGCCCTCAGGAATGGGATTAGTGTTAAAATAAAAGAGATCCCACCAAACCCTCTTGACCCTTCAGCTGTGTGAGGACACTCAAAAACTTTGTGACCCAGAGGACAGCCCTATGTGACACCCTACCTGGCACGAGGATCATGGAATTCCAGACTCTAAAACTGTGAGAAATAAATTTCTGTTGTCTTAAGCCCCCAGACTGTGGCATTTTGTAATAGCACCCTGAGCAGACTAAAAGACACATTCTTCTCCTATGTTTCTCCTCAAAACTGAATCAAATGTCAGTTCCTTCAAATTATCATCTTTCTCCTTGAAATTAAACTCTGAATCTGCTCAATCTCCAGTGCTGATGAGCTTCACAAGCAGGACAGTGATATTGTCATACCTCAGTCATCCATGGTGCCGCTCCTACCATAGGCCCATTCTCTATCCTCTGATTCACCTAAATCTCCCCCCACCACCTACTCCAGTTTCCACTGTGTGCTTGGAATCCATTGCCACATCTACAACTAGTGTGCTGCTGGTTTGTTTAATTTGGATTAAAGAAAACAAACAAACCTAAAAAACGTCAAGGTAATTTCCTTCTGAAGTACACAGGCATTGAAAGAGGTATAAACATTTATAGATTACAATTTTTTTAAACAATTGTTTCTAGAAAGAATTTAAATCTTTCTTAAATCAATGGATGCTAGCATTTATGATTCAATTAGCGTGAGTATATTTATTTTATAGAAATATTTGTAGTTGGATTGGAAACTGGAGAATTGAGCACTCGGTAAGGCTTTTAAATCATTTAAGTCAATAACAGAAACTATAATTTTGAGCATAACAAAAACTGTTAGTGATAGATATCCCTTCTCTCATACAACTCACAAAAACCATTAAATAGAAATTCCCTTAAGCAAGTTCCTTTTTCTTTAAAAGGTTTGTATTATTGAGTTTTTTAAACTAATGGTAGCATAATGCACTATTTACTAATCATACATTTTACCACTGGTATTTATTAATTAATTAATTGAATTAATTAATTATGCATCAACTTAGCTTCCATATTTGGAAATATCCCATTCTTGGAGTATTTCAAAACTTAAATTCAAAAGACTTTCATTTTCACTGAAATGAGTAAACTTAAATTCCCTGAGAACATTTTCTCATTGTGCTAGCATTCAGCATTAGAACAAGTATTAAATGTCATTTTTTGGCAAAAACTGACACCTATTGTACAGTAGCCTTCATGGTATCCGCATATATTGCCTTCATGGATTAGTTCAAAACTTGAATTCAGTTATCTTTCATTTCTGTGCTTTTTTGGGGAAAACTGTTCCCTTAGATACTCTCAGATCAGAATTTTTTTTCAGTTGTAGTGATTGTATTAGTTTGGATAAATGCTAATCTGTTAGGCAAAGAGAGCCAAGATATAATGGTTTGTATACAATGTATATCTTTTTATTGAATAATGTAGTGCAGAAACCAGAAAAGTTTTTTATATAAAGGCCATATGGTCTCTGTTATTGCTACTCAATTCTGCCGTTGTAGCTTAAAAGTAGCAGTAGACAAATAAATGAAGGAGCATGGCTGTGTTCCAATAACATCTCATTTACAAAAATAGTCTGTAGACTATAGTTGCTTCATCTTTAACTTAGAAGAAAGCAGTCCATGGCTGTTAGGGAGGCTCTGTCATCCTCATCGCAAGGATTCTGTAGTTTCTCTAGACCTCACCATATCTCAGCAAATCACTCAAATATTTATCTATAGTCAGGAAGAGAGGAATAAAGTCTAGGAAAATAGTAAGAAGACTGTTGCATTCATTTGCTTATACCTGGCTCATATTTAGCCAGTGGTCCAAGAGAATGAGACTCTGGCTGAGCACTGATGAGCAGAGAAAAGATGAGGGATTCTATTCTAATGGGAAGAATTCAACTATGGATACTGGAAAGCTGTTAACAGTTTCCACCAAATTCCATGTCTCCTCCACTTTGAGCACATCATTCCTTTTGTAAGGGAGACAACACAAAGCATTTAGAGACACAACAGTCAGGCATTCACAGCAGCTGTAAGGTCAGGAATTTTGAATACTACTTGAAATGACATAAGTGCACCCTTAAAATTTGTGGAATTTGGGAAAAATGTGCAAAAGGATGACCACCTACAATATATCTAATTATTTAAAAGTTATATATAGTGTTATTAAGTAAAATATATTTTGTGGCTCTAAGCTGAAAAACTATACATTCTTAACCACAAAATTTTTAAAAATGCAAATCTATAGCCTCATGGAGTCCAACACGGGACTTGAACTCACCAGCCTGAGGTCAAGACCTGAGCTGAGATCAAGAATCGGACACTTAACCCACTGAGACATCCAGGTGCTCCGCCTTTGTAAAATTTTAAAAGTTAGCTAGCTAAATGTTTTAAAAACTACAAAGTGTAGGGGTATTACTGCATATGTTTGAGTGTTCTGCTAATTAGCCATCAATGTTGGATGAATAATCAAATACCATAAATTATGTTCTCTTGACACTATGCTTTGTTAGACAACTATTCTTAAATCATTATAGTTTGTAGTTTTTATTTTTATTAAATGTAATTTGGAAATAAAGTCCCTCTGCTGAGTTAGGAGCCAATGAAATTGTTAATAAAACTAGGAGAGCAATCTTTGAATCTGAAATCAAGCATGAATTTTCCATATATTTACATTTCCTCATCATTGTAGAAAACTTTCAGAAATATTCTGAGTTTATCACATAAATTACTATTAGTTATATCCTGGTCATCTTTATAATTCTTAAATAAGTATCCAGAGCCAAACAATATTTTTTATATTCCTTTTCTTTCACAATGTTCACTACTGGCATATTATTTTAAAAATGAGAATAGCAATGCGTTGCTTAATCTGTTTAACACTCTATTCAATTAAGCTATGCTGTAAACTACAGTGGCCCGACAAATAATCTTCATAGAATTTAATTTATAGTTTACTATAAAATGAAAAAAAATGAAATCCACTTGCACACATCATTTCCTTGTTCTAAGTTCCCTATATTATATTGAGCTGTCACTTTCATTGCATTTAGCATCCACTGTCTTTTAATTTACACAAGCCATTTTTTTAATTGTTAGAGTATTTTAAAGTAGGAAGTCTAGATCTATTTTATAAGGTTTTGTTAATAACAGTTATAATAATCAACAGTTCATGTTGAATAACTGAAGAGTATATTCAAAATTAATTTTTGTATCTGCCAGTGGCCACAATTTACTCTTTTTATAACAGTGTCTTGTTATTTTGGTTTCTTCTTGTATCTTATGTAAATTTTCAAATAGTCTAAATTAAATCTAATTCTTTTAACTGCATTTAGTTGGCATTCCCAAAATTTGTTCTTGAATGACTTTAATATCAAATGTGATACAACATCAGCAAGATGTTCAATTTGGGAGAGATCCAGAAAATATATTTATTCTTTGATTTAGCCCAAACCAATGTCAACTGCTATCAGCACATTTGGGACCATGTCTCCTCACACGAATACAAAGCTATGTCCTCTGTGTTTTTATTGTCCATGAAGTTTCAAAATAAAAACAAAACAGTATCACACTTCATAGGTATAATGCTATATGTGTGTGTGTGTGTGTGCACATTCAATTCAATTTTTATACATATAAATTGAAATAATATGAATTGTTTAATATTGGAAAATATACCATAGCTAACATGTAAACCTGTTGGAAATAATGCTTAATTTGCAAGCAATTCCAGGAACACGCAGTAGAATACACAAAGAAGCAAGAAACTGAAAACTAGGCACTACCCAGAAATTACGTTATACTCTTGAATTGTTACTGTCTGAAAGAATATAAAAGTAACCTTAATTTGGTTTCCTTTAACTTAAGTGCTTTCACTCTTTACCTCCTCCCTGCTCTCAGAATCAATGTCCTCTAGCGACAGTACCACCCACAAAAATCCAAAGCATTTTGGTGCAGGTGTGCTTTACTTAAGTGTAGCACCTTGAATTTTGTGGGTACTCGTGCATTCTTTGGTACTTTTCAGGTGTGTGTATTTTGAGATACATGGGGCTCCTGAGCCCCATGTTCCCAAGGCAATGCCCTTATGTGACTAGGTCTAAGGGTGGAATTGACTGACAGTGGAGTTATTCCTTGGTGGCTCATTTAGGGCTGCTCATGGGACAGCTTTATAATAACTCCTAGGTGAATCTTATCATTTATGGTTCTTGCATTTGCTCTCCCTTTGAGTCCCCTAATCTATTATCCTTCATGATCATATCTAAAGAGGATGTTAGGAAGTATGCATTTCTGGGGATTCACAGCTGTTTCATCCCACTCCTGCAGCTTACTTTAAGAATTAAACAATCCCAGGCTTCTGTTGCCCATGCTTGTGGTTTCTTTGGCAATGCAATATCCTCAAAATCCATTAAGCTCTGGACTTAATTGTTTTCAACCACTCATGTCAAAGTATTAATAGTCAAAAGACATTTTCTGGGCTTAATTCTAAATTGCAAAGTTTCCACTTTTATTTACTATCTCTTCAGCCTACAATATCAGCTTCTTTGTCACAAGTTGCTTAAATACTAATTAAAAGATGCACATTTTGGGATTTTGGTTATAGCAACACCAAACTACCGTAAGGGTATGGGCAATAAAAAGAATCCAATCTGCAATGGCTTTTAAATAATTCAAAGCTGATTTCTCTTGCCAGGTAAGTAGTCCAGGGCTGATAGGGTGTGCATTCCACTCCAGTGTATGACCCTGAAGGTTGTTTTACTTGTTGCTATCTCCCTGTCAGTAAGAATAGAAAAAGGAGTCCAAAGGGGGCATTACATTTTCAATTTAATTTGTAGATATATATAATTGCATTCTTAGCCTGGCTCATTTTTTGCTGCTGTTGTTCTAGTTATTTTGTTGGTATTATTGCTTGGAAATTTATTTATTTGGAAATTAAAGTGTGGAAAAAATGATAGATGTCTTATTTTAGAGCCAAGTAGTGAACATTAGTGGTCACTGTTTATGTTTTTTTGGAAAATAATCACCTTTAATTTGTCATATTTTGTTCTGCTTCCTCAAGTTAGGAAGTGAAAACACACTTGTCCAGCTTTCCTTGAGGATTCACATTCAGAAATGTAACCGACATTTGCCAGTCAGATGCACCTGTTCAAGGTGTATGTGTAGACTAGTCACAAGAAAGGTGTTTAAGAATTTCCCTCTGGGAAGTGTGGTGAAGTATGGGGAGAGGCATCTTTCTGTCTGAGATTGCAGCAGAATCAGCCTGTGCCTATGTCAGTGGTGCATAGTGAAAATCCTTGCTCCCTCACGCTGCTAGCCAGTATCTTGTAGCTGTTCATGTGTATTTGGTGAAATTGTGTCTTCAAAGTGTGGGGGGAATATAATTAAAAACAAAATTTTCTTTCAAGCCAGGAAACCTCTCTACAAAAGTAGTAGAGAAAGAAAACTATTTTATTATCGAATAAGCATTAAGCCAGAATTTGATGCACATCACAGGTAATCTGCTAAGAGAGTACAAAGATAAAAAGAAATCTCACCTTTTATATAGCCAAACAGATACAACTCATTACATACTTGTTCTTGAGATAAGCAATGACTGGTCCTCAAGAAAGAGGACTTGACAGCACCATTTGTCACACACAGTTCATCCTAGATACATCTGGAATTGAGGTTACCATCTGTGTTAGCTAATTGGCTTTATTCAGAGGAAAAACAAACTTCTCATATCTTTACCACAGGAGGTAGTTTTGCAACTCAGGGCAAGGATGCCCACTGAAATTAGGCTCCTACCCTCTCACAGAGACTGGGAGATAGGGGTGTTATCAATTAGATGGTCCCTGATTCCATAAGAAGGCATTCCTGGGTAATAAAACTCACAAAAGGCCTATCTGGTTTCAAAAGAATTCATACACATTTCAGAGAGAGCAGAAAGTACTTAATAATTACAGTTTCTAAGGTAAATGCCCTAAGAAAAAGGGAGGGGGAGAAGTTTCTTCCATTATATTCGATAAAGAGAATTAAGCCGTCTTTTAAATTTTATTTGTGCTAACGATATGTAGACTGTGGTCCTAATTCTCTGTCCTCCTGGAGTTTCTGTTGGATCAAATATCTGGACAGCACTTAGCCTAGTCAATTTGCCACATAATTTATCAGAAGTTTTCATATGTAGGGGCGCCTGGGTGGCTCATTCATTAAGCGTCTGCCTTCGGCTCAGGTCATGATCCCAGGGTCCTGGGATCGAGCCCCGCATCGGGCTCCCTGCTCGGCGGGAAGCCTGCTTCTCCCTCTCCCACCCCCCTGCTTGTTTTCCCTCTCTCGCTCTGTCGCTCTGTCAAATAAATAAATAAATAATCTTTTTTAAAAAAGTTTTCATTTGCATTTTTTTAAATTTTATTTTATTATGTTATGTTAGTCACCATACAATACATCATTAGTTTTTGATGTGGTGATCCACTATTCATTGTTTTTGCATAACACCCAGTGCTCCATGCAGTACGTGCCCTCTTAATACCCATCACCAGGCTAACCTATCCCCCCACTCCTCTCTAGAACCCTCAGTTTGTTTCTCAGAGTCCATAGTCTCTCATGGTTCGTCTCTCCCTCCGATTCCCCCCTCCCCCGCTCATTTTTCCCTTCCTTCTCCTAATGTCCTCCATGCTATCCCTTATGTTCCACAAATAAGTGAAACCATATGATAATTGACTTTCTCTGCTTGACTTATTTCACTTAGCATCATCTCCTCCAGCCCCATCCATGTTGATGTAAAAGTCGGGTATTCATCCTTTCTGATGGCTGAGTAATACTCCATTGTATATATGGACCACATCTTCTTTATCCATGCGTCTGTTGAAGGGCATCTCGGCTCTTTCCACAATTTGGCTATTGCGGACATTGCTGCTATGAACGTTGGGGTGCATATGGCCCTTCTTTTCATTACATCTGTGTCTTTGGGGTAAATACCCAGTAGTGCAATTGCTGGGTCACAGGGTAGCTCTATATTTAATTTTTTGAGGCACCTCCACACTGTTTTCCAAAGTGGCTGTACCAACTTGCATTCCCACCAAAAGTGTAAGAGGGTTCCCCTTTCTCCACAACCTCACCAACATTTGTTGTTTCTTGCCCTGTCAATTTTTGCCATTCTAACTGGTGTAAGGTGTTTCTCAATGCGGTTTTGATTTGAATTTCCCTGATGGCTGATGATGATGAACATTTTTTCATGTGTCTGTTAGCCATTGGTATGTAAAAAGCTTCTGCACAGCAAAGGAATGTTATATAGTATTTAATACTTAGTATTTAATACTCCCACAGAATGGGAGAAGATATTTGCAAATGACACTACAGATAAAGGGCTGGTATCCCAAGATCTATAAAGAACTTCTCAAACACAACACCCAAAAAACAAATAATCAAGTCCAAAAATGGGCAGAAGTTTTCATTTGTATTTCTTCTTTGACTCACAGATTCTCTACACGCATATAGATTATATGCTTTTAAATTTCTTGAGATTAGTTTTTTTGATACAGCACATGGTCAATATTGGTGTAATGGACAAAACTGTATCCCACATTTGTTGAATTTAGTCTTCCAAATTACTATTTGCATGGCATTATCTTTTTTCCATTCATTTCCTTTATACTCCTCTGTGCCATTTTTAAAAGACTGTCTTTGGTAGACAGCATGTAGTTGAGTCTTTTTCTATAAACATTCTGTCTTTTAACTGGAGAAGAGAATTCATTTTCATTTAATAAACTAAGTGATGATTAAATTTGTCTACCACCTTTTTTGTTTTCTATTTCTTCCTCTATTTTATTTTGTTCCCTTTTTTTCCTGTTCCTTCATTCTTTTCTATTATTTGAATTTTGCCTTTTAGAATTCCATTTTATATATTTGGTATACTTCTTTGCATTATTTTAGTGGCTTATCTAGCAGTTACAATATACAAGGTATATCATTTTCATAATTAATTTGGTTTGATTTATGCTTTTTCTCATAAACTTCAGATACCTTGTAATTATTCAAGTTCATGTATGCCCCCACCAACCATTCTTTTTGTTTATTTATTTGTTTTAGTTATATGTAAGATAATTACATACAAGAACAAAAACCCTAGAAGACAATGCTATATATATTTTTTGCTTTAGAGAGTCATATGTATTTCAAACAGATCATGATGTTACATAGTATTTAATACTTAGACATCTCATTCTCTTAAAATTAGGAATAAGATTAATAAAATTAATATATATGTTTATAACTATATATATAATGGTTGAAAAGAACACAAGTTTTCCTCATTCAAATATTTTCTACCATCAAACGAATTTACAAACAAATTGTTAGTATTAATAAGCAAGTTTTATGATGCTGAATCATGAAATCAATCTATAAGAATCATGCTCATTTCTATATATTCCCAAAAGAAACAGCAAATATAATTTTAAGACATATTTCATTTACAGAATCAACAAAAATATAAAATATTGAAGAATACATAGAAGACATAGAAGAGTACTGTGAATTAACCTTAAAGGTTTACTAAGAGGCCTTTAAAAATCTAATGAGGGGCGCCTAGGTGGCACAGTTGGTTAAGCAGCCCGGCTCTTGGTTTCAGCTCAGGTTATGATCTCAGGATCATGAGACAGCTCTGCATTTGCCTCCCTGCTCAGTGCAAGTCTGCTTGTCCCTCCCCATTTGCCCTTCTCCCCCTTCTCGTGCTCTCTTTCTCTCTGTAAAATAAATAAAATCTTAAAAAAATAAAAATCTAATGAAATAAAAGGATATATAAAATATTGCTTAAGAACACTTAATAGCATAGAGATATCAATTTTCTCAAATTCTTCAATCTAGAAAATGCAATTCCAACAAAATTCCAAGTTTTTTTTTTAATTTCAGTGAAATTTGGTAACTAATACTAAAATTTATCCAGAAATATAGATGGCCAAGAGGCAACAAGACATTTTTTATGAAGAATAGCACATTACAAGGATTTGCTACATGATAGAAAAAAAGTTATTTTCCAGTGTAAATAAAACAGTTTCCTATTTGCACAAGACTAGGCTACAGAGAAGAATATAAAGCTCCAACTGTACATGGAAACTTCATATATGACAATGGTGACATTACTATTAAAAAAGTAATATAAGATAAAAACCAAGAAAATTCCACTGGTGTTACTAATTAGATAGCATACTAGTGTTCTTTAGAAGTTACTTTAAAAGGAAGAAATATGTTGCAAGAAGTTGAGAGAAGAGGAAGAGGCAAATATAGATTTTATTTTTTAACCTAAATATTAGAGAGATAATATATGTCTATAATATGCCAAGTATTACTCCAAACACATGATTCTGTGTTTCCTCTTTGGATGACACTAAATGTAGTATATTTTATAATTCATTTTACAGATGCTAGAAATTAAAACTCTGAAATGTGGTCTGCCTGGTTCCTAGAGCTAGTATGTAGTAAACTGGCACTAGAATCTGACTGTATAACTCTACCTATTCTTGAGATCATTGCCATATAACTAATTATTTCTTACCTGGCAATTCTTCTCTACTCCCTGAGAAATAGGAACCTCCTCTATTATAGGGCTTTGTTTTGTTTTGTTTTGTTTTTGGTCACAGAAAGAAGATCTTTCCACCTAAAACCTAACAAATCCTAGCAAATTTACAAGATAATGTAGTCAAGGGATTTGGGACTACCTCTCTTAGCACAGTTTCACAAGGTAGGTTCTGAACTCTACTCTCTATTCACATCCCTTTCTTTCAGCCAAATACATCACATTAAACCAAGAGCAGCAGTGCTTGTACCTTTCAACGTCCAAGGAATTCAAACAGAAAGAAACTGCCTGTGGCAATGCACTTTTGTGAAAAATTTTTCCCCTAAATCTTTCAAAAATGTTAGCCACAAGAGATAAATAGTGTCCTTCAAATGTCTGTGCAGCATTAGAATTCTTATAGCCTAATGTGGCAATGTTGCTAAAGCTGTTATTACTAAAATTTTAGATTGGAAACAGCAATAAAAAGAGCAGTTCAACTAAAGAATGAAACAGAAAAAAAAAAAAAGCAGATGCTTATGTGAATGAAAACAAGGAAGAAAACACTGCTCACTGGTTGCTCATCAATGCTCACTGAAACAAACCATTACTCTGCATTTAATAACATAACAATTTGCAAACAACCAGTGCTCATTAACACAACAAATCCTTTAATGTGTCAAATATCCTGCTAATACAATATTTTACCTACCTACAAGGGAATTATAGCCTAGTGAGGGAGGGAGACTTGACTGAGCATAGAAGTAGCATATAACTAACAATGCCTTAAGAAGGCAAGTAACGTTTCCTAAAGCTGGTGCTAACAGATTTGAACCTTGCAGTGAGAACAGAAGAATGACAGGCAACTGTTAAACAAACAAAACATATGTGTCCCCCCCGCAAAACAAATACATATATATGCAAATGAGCTGGTCCTATTTAGGGAACAATAAGAAATTTAGTTCAACATAGTGTCAGATATGCTTAGAGAAAGAATGATGGAAAAGTTAGCTAATAATTAAGGCTAGCATTACATTTTGAATAAGCACAAAATAAGTCTTACATGGCACCACATGTCAGGCAGTGTCTTAAGTAGTTCACATATATTAATATACAGTTTTCACAGTAATCCTCTAAAATATATCAAAAATTACACAGGGCAAGTTAAACAAAGAAGACTTTATTCAAGACTTTTGCAATAGGGGAGAAAGACTGAGCTCAACTCAGCTGAAACTAAAGGCAGGAGAGTTTTGAAGCACTGGGATGACTGGAAAAGTACTGAAGAACGTCAATAAGGAGGTTGATCTCTATTGTTAAGTTATCTGTGTTTGCTAATTGACACTTGCTGAAGTTTAGCTCCCACTGTTCCATAGAGACTGGGGAGCACTATTTTCACCGATGATTACATTTCCAAAGAGATGGCCCCCAGGATCTTGAAAAAGATATTTCTAGGTTGTAAAACTGGCAAGAAGTTGGGAGATCTGCAGCTGAAAGGGACAAAGAAAAAGTTCACAATTTCAAGTTTTCTAAAGTAAATGCTCTAAAATAAAGGGAGATCAGGGGCCTATTGTCAGCAACAATCCTGTCTAAAGTTTGGTCAAGCTGAGGGTAATGTTAAGGCTGTTGTGGTCAGGTAAATGCTACTATTTTCCCACTTTATCGACGAAAAAAACTGAGGCATGAAGACGGTAAACCGACTGCCAATATTATATAGTTTTGCCTAATGATTTAGGATTAAAACCCAGACAGTCTGGATCTAGAATTCAAGATCATTTCTGAAACATCTCACTAATTGTCACATGCTATTTAGTGCATTATTAATCTTTATTCAATTAATCATTTTTGGAGCTATTAGGAAAGTAGTGAGATTTATGTTTTCGGAAGATATCTCTGGAATTTCTAAACTGGATGGAAAGGTACTGAAGTTCACGATACTGGCATTAAGACTTGTGGATCGTTTGTATCAATGTAGGTCAATTGTAGGGGATAAAAGCTAAACATTTGTATTAAGATACTGGAAACAGTGATCCATGATTTTGTGTTTAGCTTGGAAGTACAGATAGAAAGATGGGGCATATCTTTAAAAGAAAATTTCAAGATAAGTCATTTTTCAAGCACTATATTTGAAATTAACATGGAAGAATGAAAAAGAAAGGTAGGAATGAAGAAAAAGAGGAGAAAGAGGTAGTATTCTTAAAGGCTCCTAGGTCGACAGATACCATGCTAAAGCCTTTTTTTGGTTTACAGCCATTCTTCCTCTATCACTTATAATTGGCTCAGGAACTTTTGTGGGATGAATCTGTAGGAGATTTCCACTGAAACCATTCTAACTGCCTTCCTTTCTGTTAGAACAGGAAATGTGCTCCTCCAATATAAATCTAATCCCTCTGCCCATGATGTGAATTTCATTTTTTCTACCTTCTTCAGATCGTGACAGTCTAGATTTTTCCCTTTTTTCTCTTCCTTTTTAATGAACCCTAAAACCTGGATTTTTTTCTACTGGATTAGTAATATGTTCAAGGATGTTCATAAAAAGAAAACTATGCACAATTAAAAACAAACCAAAATACACAATCCTTACCCTGATCGTACATCCTCTACTGGCTATATCATTCCTTTCATCCCTTTCATAACTATATATCTAAAATGGTCAGTGACGTATCCCCATTTTCTCATATCCAACCCTCTCTTTAACCTGCTATCATCTGTCTTTTGCTCCTAAGACACTAGCAACTTCTATTCCCACCAGGACAATAAATGATATCTAAGTTCCAAAGCTAATGAAATTTGAAAGCTTCTGCTAACTTGAGCTCCTATCAAGATTCAACCATTTTGATCACTCCAAATACTTCTCCTGTTGTGACTTTTTATGACACAGTACTCCCCTTTTTATAGTTTCATTCACATGTTTAAATTCATCTTTTTCCATCCATGAAATGATGGAAATTTTTCAAGTTTCTACCCAAAGATTTTTTTCCTTTTTTTTTTCTCCATACTGTATTTCCTCCCTAGAAGAACCATTTAAGTTTAAGAGTTTCAAACAGCAGTCATCCACAAAAAATCAGAAATTTACATCTCCAAAAAAATTCTCCTTGGGCCTTCAGACTGATATATCCCACTCATAATTTGACATCTTCCACAACAGATCCCATTTCTTTTATATTATTTACAACTCATACCACAACATCTTCAGTTCTAACAGTTGTCATCTTTGACACTTTTTTTCTCCTGTACTCCACATCCAAAAGATCCTCATCCCCCACTATGTCACTTCCTATCAATTGTCTAATGGTAAAGGAGATGCTGGGCTGTGACTGCTGTTAGCTTCCACATTCTAGCTATAAAATGTATAATTTTATTTCTTTGAGATTCATGTTTTTCTCATAATCAATCAATCTAACAACTGGACCTTGTTTTCTATAAGAGGAAGGCTTAACCGTTTAGGTCAGATATTTATACAGTTTGTAGTCTGACCTATTCCAATATAAACACATCTCTTCTGGCCTGTTATATGTCTAGGATTTAAGCTTAGGTTATTTTCAACATTTTCCTTCAATGTTGGAAAATCTATGATAAGAGTGTAAGACCAGGTCCCAAGTTGAAACTCCAAACTCATGCACAAATCCAAAAAGAATGAAGCATAGTCTTCAAAATCCTGGATAATTAATTACCAACACCTCACTGAACTCTTTTGGAACTTGTGTCTACAGCATGGAGAGGTCAGTAAAACATTTTCTGGTAGAATGTCATGCAATTATTTTCCTTAAAAGCACAGTTATTTATTTTATTTTTATTTTCCCTGTCATACATTTTATTATAAAGATATACACTTAAGGTTGAAGTAATAAAACAGTATCTGTGAACATATGTCTTTCCATTCCTACCTAAAATTTCAGAATTAATGAGTACATTATAGTTTTCTTCCTATCACACTAAAGAATGTCAGATTAGCAAATAGTCTATCAAATAGATATGAGGGCTTATCTATTGTCTTCATTGCTTTAAGGATAAAATATTCATAAAAAAACACTTCAATTACAGTTTTCAGGATTACATAAAACAAAACAAGGTGATCATGGATAAGATTAAATAGGCCATATTTAAAAACAAAAACGACAACAAACCAGGGGTACCTGGGTGGCTCAGTCAGTTAAGCCTCCCAATCTTGATTTCAGCTCAGGTCATGATCTCAGGGTCATGGGATTGAGCCCCTTATTGGGCTCCACACTCAGTGGGGCATCTGCTTGAGTTCCTCTCCCTCTCCCTCTCTCATGTGTTAGTCTTTGTGTGAAATCTTTAATGTGCAATGACTTATTTAATCCTTATAAGCACTCTGCTTGGTAAGTATAATGTTTTATCCTTAGATTTCAGGAATGTAAAATAAGTTTCCCAAAGAAACCATTGCAACTGAGTACTGGATCTGGGACTCTTCTACAAGCTTACCCAGTATTTTATCATAGGGATACAAATAACTAACAAAAATAATCCAAGGTATTTGGGTATTTAGATGGTTTCCACTTTATAGGATATTAGAAATATTACTGTAAAACAGTGTTATATACAAATATTTCCCAGAATCAGATTTATTCCTCTTAAGACAAATTTCTAAAGCAGATTCACTTCAGGGTGCATTCACATGGCTAAACTATCTCTAAAAGTTTTATTTTCCCTTATATTTTAAAGCATGTAATATGGCAATTGTTATCATATTGTTTTAACATAATTTTATTTATTAATAGTGATGGTTTTCAAAAGGGTTTTATTTTTCCATTATGAAATGCCTCTATATGTCATAGACACTGTGCCAGCCTATATGCTAGGCATGATATTAACAATAGAAAGTCAGAATGGTAGGAGAGATGGGCATATGACAAATAGATGTAATAACAGGGAGCCATCATCACTACACCTGGTTCTGGAGAGGCAAGGGAGAATGTGATTATCAAAGCAGAGCGGGGAGGAGAGAGAACAAGAGAGAGAGAGAGAGACACTTATGTGGAGAGTATCATTTGACAAGAAACTTGGGCACATGCCCAACAACCTGCAATAAGAAATCAGTAGGAATAAATAATCCTGACTCTATTTCTTTCACTCTCTGGTCTATCTGGACCCTTAATAGAATAAACCCAGTCTGATGCCACAGATCAGCAAACACATTTTCTTGCTTTCTAGGGCAGTAGAAAGGTGGAATGTGACTATGGAGTAGCAAACAAAAATATACCACATAAATCTTCACAGTCACATTCTCAACCATAACCTGGAATTCATTAATCAGCATTTTCAGAAGGGAAAGATGGTTAACAGAAAAATAATCTAGGGCTTCAACATTCCTTGGGTCAAAACCAGATTGAGTTACAAATAACTAAATGTTTCCTTCAGTGTAAGCACTGCCCTCTGCTCTCATCTTTTAATAAGAAGTTTTGTACAATGTAAGGCAAATAAATATATGACAAGTATTAGATAATTCATCAAGGTAAAGAACAAGCAAAGATGACAGTATGTTAAATCTAATATAAATTTCATAAGAATTTAAAAATATATTTGCTCTAAAAGCAGGTAAAAATTTAGATAGGAAAAAATATTTAAAAATAAAAGGGTTTATACTCTTAGAAGAAAACAAAAAGAATCTTCATGGTCTTGTATTTGGCAATAGTTTCTTAGATATGACACCAAAGCACAAGCAACAACAACAAGAATTGACACATTGGGACATTAAAATGTAAAACTTTTGTGCAAAGGATACTAGCAAGAAGTTGAAAAGACAACCCATAGAATGGAAAATATTTCCAAATCATACATCTGATAAGGCTCTAGTACCCAGAATAAATAAGGAACTCTTACAACTCAACAACAAAAAGGAAAAACAACCCAATTAAAAAATGAACAAAAGACACAAATAGGCATTCTTTTCTTTAAAAAAGGTATACAGAAGACCAACAATTGCATGAATAATGGCCAACATCATTGGTCATTAGGGGAATATAAATCAAAACCATAATACCACTTCTTACTTAGTAGGATGACTACTACCCCAAAAAACAGAAAATAACAACTGTTGGGGGGTATAGAAAAACTGAAACCATTGCTGATGGGAATGTTAACTGGTGCAGCTGCTGTGAAAGAGTCTGGCAGTTTCTAAAAATGTAGCTATCATATAGCTATCATAAAAAATTCCATTCTTAGGTATATACCCAAAATATCTGAAAACAAGAATTCAAACAAAAACATGTACACAAATGTTTACAGCCATACTCACTGAGATAGCCAAAGGTGGAAACGACCCAAATGTCTATCAACTGATAAGCGAACAAGGAAAATGTAGTATATCTATAGATAGATATTATTTAGCCATTAAGAAACCATTAAGAAGTACTGGTACATGCCACAACATAGCTGAATCCTGGAAATGATATGCTAAGTAAAAGAAACCGGAAACAAAAGGTCACATATTGTATGATTCCACTTACATGAAATACCCAGAATAGGTTAAGTCATAAGAGGCAGGCAAAAGATAGGTTATTGATTACTGGAAGAGAGATGAATAGGTAGGGGCTGCTTAACTGGCATGAGAATTCCTTTTGGTGTTATGAAAGTATTTTTGTAGAGGTGATGATTTACACATTTTGATGTATCAAATGAATTGGACACATTAAAATGTTAATTTTATGTTATATGCATTTTACCTCAATAAAAATTTTAAAAATAAATGGTGTGATGGATAATCAAATTTTAAATTAGAATGAATATGGTCATCATATAATAATTCTAAAAGTGATAGCCACTGGTGTAAAATTATGTTAATTAAAATGACACTACAACAAACCATACATAGTTCAAATAAAGAGCATATCTGTTTATCTCATTTTAAACTTTATTTTTACCAAGATAAAATATCCTTAAAGAGTATTAAAAAGATCAAAATAGCATATATACCAAAAGTTCTCCTTAGCAGATTACTGTGGAAACAAAAAAGCAATGTATAGAGAAAATAAAGAAGGACATATTCTACTAATTTAAAAATGTTTTGTTCATAGTAC
Source organism: Eumetopias jubatus (assembly GCF_037043125.1). Classification (NCBI taxonomy): domain Eukaryota; kingdom Metazoa; phylum Chordata; class Mammalia; order Carnivora; family Otariidae; genus Eumetopias; species Eumetopias jubatus. The sequence continues at coordinate 156,587,186 of NW_028274809.1, read as the reverse complement.
CTAAATTTTCTGTTCACATACTTATTTTCATTACAGCCCTAAACAAAATTATTTTATTCCTTACTTACGAATATTACATAAAAATAAAGAATCAAAACCTTTCATAAAATTACTAGTGCTATGCTACCACTGTAGACCATTTTTCTGTTGTAAAATGTTGGGCTTTCAATTGTCATAATACGAATGTTAGCTCTCCCATTTGTTTGCCTGATATCTATGGGATATGCACTTCTCTGTAATTACAGTATAAAATACTAGACTTAATGGAAGTTCTCAATGAATTCAGTATGACACAATCTATCCTTTGACCAAAGCTTGTTTGAAATGTTTGATAGCTCACACAATTGATATGTTAAGTTCCAAAAGTCTTAAGCCTTATTTATACAGGAGCTTATGGAATTTATTTATCCAAAACCATCATATTTGGATCATATTATCTCTGAACCTACAGAATGAATTTACTGAATTATTTGATGATATGCCTTCATCCTTTTCAGAAGGCAGTTAGGAAGAAATTTTTTAAGTCTTTCAAAACTGTACTCAAATATTTTGCCTATTTTATGGTTCAAAATGCTTTATGTAAGTATTTCCAAAATAAATGGTTGATAAAATTTGTTGCTGACAAAAAATTGCCTGTTCCAGAGGAATGTATTTCCTTTAATTCTTCTACAGAATAACCTGAAACTCCTTTCTCTCCTACTTTACCTTGGCTTTCAGGGGAAACTCAAAACTGAAGTGGTAAACAAATACAACCATTACTATTTATTTTCCAATTTAAATTGTCATCTGATATTGAATTAAAATATTTATTTGTATTTTAACTGCTCATGTATATGGGTCTGTCTCAGATTTTGGACACAAGAAAAATAAATCAACAAAAGGAAAACAAAGAAGTAAAATAGTAAAATTTAAAATGAAAAGAACATATCAGCACATTACTACAAATAAAGAAATATTATTATATTACTGTGAAATTTATAATCATTAACCAACTGTTATTAAGGATTTTAAAATCAATTGTTTTTTGTAGATGTTATTTCTGCATTCATAAACTGATTTAGTGAATAAAACCATTATTTTATAGATAACAAAATTTTAACAGATTTATTTTTTCTTTCTTTCTTTCTTTTTTTTTTTTTTTTTTGAGACAGAGAGTGTGTGCAGAAGCGGAGATGAGGGGAAGAGGCAGGAGGAGACAGAGAGAGAGAATCTTAAGCAGGCTCCATGGCCAGCATGGAGCCTGAGGTGGGGCTTGATCTCCCGACCCTGAGATGACCTGAGCTGAAATCAAGAGTCGGCTGCTTAATCCACTGAGCCACCCAAGTGCCCCTATTTCAACAGGTTTATTGAGCAAAAATAATAATTACAGATTCACATGCAGTTATTAAAAATAACATAGAGAAACCCCATGTAAATTTTACCCAGTTTCCCCATGGTAACATCTTATAAAACTAAAGTACAGTATCACTACCAGGATGTTGACATTTTAAAATCCATTGACCTATTTAAAATTTCCCATTTTATTTGTCTTCATTTATGTGTGTGTGTATGTATTTAATTTTATCCAATTTTATCACATGTAGGTTCTCATATCCACAAACAGCGTAAAGACATAAAACAATGCCATATTCACAAGGATCCTTCTTCTTGCTCTTTAAAACCAACTTATGTCTCTCTCAAGCCTATATCTACTCTAACCCACAAAAAACACTTGTCTATTAATCTGTTCTCCACTTCTATAATTTTGTCATTTCAAAATGTTACATAAATAAAATCACATGGTAAGTTATCTTTTTTTGAATTGGCTTCTTTTCAGTCAGAATAATTCCCTGAATTATTAAGCTGGTCGTGTATCCATCAATCATATATTCCTCTTCATTGTTGTGGATGTATCAGAATTCATTTAACCATTCACCTATTGAAAATCATCTCTGTTATTTCCATTTAGGATAGTATGAATAAAGCTGCTCTGAGCATTCATGTACAGGTTTTTGTGTGAATATAAGTTTTCATTTGTCTGGGATAAATGCCCAGGAGTAAAACTGCTGGGTCACATGGTAATTTCATGTTAAGTTTTATAAGAAATTTTAAAACTGTTTTCCAAAGTGGCTTATGCATTTCTACCAGCAATGTATGAATGATCCAGTTTTTCTATGTCCTCTGCAGCATTTGCTGTCACCACTTTTTTCCCTTTAATTTTAGCCATTTGATAGTCTGTTGTGATATCTCATTGTGGTTTTAATCTACATTTCCCTATTAACTAATAATGTTGAATATATTTTATGTTGCCAGCTGTATAAACTCTCTGGTAAAATGTCTGCTCAAGCCATTTTCCCATTTTCCAATCTGTAGGTTTATGGAGTTTTCTGAATTTGAAGTTTTCAGCCATTATTTTTTTCAAATACTCTTTTATCCCCACCTTCTTTCACTCTTTTTTCTGGAACTCTGATGATACAAACACTGGATATTTTGTTGTTATTCCACATATCTTAGAGTCCCTTTTCATTTTTTTTTCACTCTCTTTTCTCTGTTTGTCAAACTGAATTAATTCTATTGATGTTTCCTTAAATTTACTGCATCTATTCTCTCTCATCTTCATTCCACTAGTGAGCCTATTCAACAACATATATTTTTAAAATTTTAGTTTTGCTCTTCTATAATTTCATTTGGTTCTTTTTTGTCACTTTTCTTTGTTGAAATTATCTATTTTTATCTGTCTCAAAAGTATTTGTGGTTTCTTGTGGAGACATTTTTCTGATCATTGCTTAAAAAATCCGTGTCTGATCCCTATATGCACTTCAGTTGTCTTTTCTTTCCTCCAACTTGTGGTTACATTTAAGATGATTTATTTATTTAATTAATTAATTGATTTTTTTTTTTTTAACCCAGGAGTTTCAGTTGTTTTCAGGAGCAGTGTCAGTCCACTGTATTTCAAGAAATAGAAGTCAACCTACATACTTTTCTAAACATTTATATCATACTATTAGCCTTCTCAAAAAGACCCTGAAGGTTTTTTTTTTCTCTCTTTTATCACTACTCTATCCCCCACAAACACCCATACAAATCTGGTTTTCTTCTTATATGAACAAAATTTTATTTTTTTTAAGGTTTTATTTATTTATTTGAGAGAGAGAATGAGAGCGAGCGAGCGAGCACAAGTAGGCAGACAGGCAGGCAGAGGGAGAGGAGAAGCAGACTCCCTGCTGAGCAGGGAGTGCAACGCGGGACTTGATACCAGGACACTGGGATCATGACCTGAGCCTAAGGCAGGCGCTTAACCGACTGAGTCACCCAGGCGCCCCCATGAACAACATTTTAATGTTACAAGTTTTCCTCAGTGTGAGCCTGATTCAATTCATCTTGAAAAGTCTTCTGGTGACTTCACTGATTACTATCTATGTGACCGTGTACAAGTCATTTAACCTCTTGCTGCTTCAGTTACTCCTTCCATTAAATAAGGGTAACAATAGTACCTACGTAAAGGGAGTCTTCTTTCTTTTTTTTAAGATTTTACTTATTTTAGAGAGAGAAAAAGAGAGACGGCCCAAGTGGGGCAAGGGGCAGAAGGAGAGGGAGAGAATCTCAGTCAGACACTGCACGGAGGGTGGAGCCTGATGCAGGGCTCGATCTCATGACCCTCAGATCATGACCTGAGCCCAAACCAAGAGTCTGTGCTTAACCTACTGAGCCCCCCGGGCGCCCACTAATGGGAGTTTTCAAAGGTTAAACAAGATGAGTAATTCCAGTATGTCAAACGTGTGCCAGACTCTGTTTCAGGCACTGGGTCTTCAGCAGTGAAGTAAACAGACAAAACAAATGACTGGCATTTTGGGGCTTTCAGTCTAGTTAGGAAAAGAATGAATACCCAAACACTGCTGGTGAACAAACAAATAAATGTCAAGGCTCAATGACACAAGAAAAGTAGTAAGTGGATTAGTGAGGCCTATGAGAATGCGGATTTCCTTAAATTTGGAGGGACTGAAGTATACACTGAATAAAAGGATTACCCTCACAAGCCCTTTGAGTTCCTTACCTTGCAAATGTCTTCCCCACTACTGCATTTTTATGTTTAATAATTATAAGTAAAGGATAGCCAATATTTATTGGTGCTTACTGTATGATAAGTACAGTACTCCAACCTCTGCATGTGCAATCTTATTTCATTTTTACACTATGAGATAGTCTTTACAGCAAATATCACTTCAGTGAAAATTTCCCCAATAATCCCAGACTGATTTAAAATTTCTTCTTTCCTCTGTTATAATATTAATCCAAGCTCATATAGGTTTTATATCATTTATATACATGAGCAATGATTAAAAAAATGATCTAGCCAAGTGTGATGATGATAACGTTGAGTGGATTCATGCCTTTTTATTCCTACCTGAACAATTCCCTATAGCTAATTCTACATACATTGTGATACATATCTGAAATATCTAAATGTTTTTATTCCACGAAATAAAATTGCATATAAGTATTTATGTTTATTTCTTAATTAAAATGCAAATTGACACTCAATGGTATTTCTAATATTAATAAATTTATAGTGAATTTTTTTATTGTAGAGAATAGATGGAACTCCGAAGTTTCACTTAAGTTTAGACTACATTTTAACCTTTAAATTGAAAACCTTTCTAAGACCTTATAAATTAGAATTGGTATTTTTCTAAGTAACACTGTCAACCACAAAACAAAGGGCAAAAACATTCAGCTAAACATTGCGCAAGGTCAGGAATATTTTAACTATGAAAAGAGAGTCCATTTAAATTGCACCCAACCCTAATTAAAAGGCTTTAAAATACTGTAACTTAAAATGAGAATTTGTACAATTCAGTATCAAAATTAGAAAGTAACAAAAGTGTCCTTAACATAAAGTCACAGAAAATATAACATAATTATCATAAATATAATACTAAACTTGAGCTAAACTTATTTTTTTCCAGTTTTATGGCTAATTAGGAAAAGTTTCTAAAGGTGAGAACAAAGTAATATTAACTTTTAATGATTATAGTTAAGAGAAAAATTCAATGTATTAAAAAAGTATGCAATAAAAATATAGTAGAAACATACAAAAGTTAAATTCTGCTATAACTTCATTATTCCTTTAAATATTAGATACATAAAAACAGTAAAATATTTGAAAACTTGTTATCTGTAAATATGAGGAATATGAATTTCCTGTCATCTGGAAAAAATATGAAAAAGTAAAAGAAGTAAAAAATTATTCATACTAAACATTTATTTTTTTATAGGTTATGTGCCAGTAACCATGTCCTGCAATAATAGTGTAGTAAAGATGAGTCTTGTGATTAATCTTTTTAAAGATTTATCTATTTAGAGAGAGAGAGCACACAGAGGGAGACACAGTCTCCCCGCTGAGCAGGGAGCCAGATGTGGGGCTCCATCCCAGGACTCTGGGATCATGACCCAAGCTGGAGGCAGAGGTTGAACTGACTAAGCTACCCAGCATCCCATCTTTTTTGATTATTAAGTGCATGATATATAAAGGAAAACTACTTTAAGCAAACAAATTAATCAGAATAGTGGTAAGTATATGATTTGAAAGAGATGCATATAACACCATGAAAGCTTATAATCAGGAAATACAACCTGATATTTGTGAGATAGGAAATGGATCCAGATATTTTCTGAATAAGTGATGTATGAGTTGAGTTGGAAGGATTGAAAAAAAAAAATTAACAATGGTAAGCACAGTTTATTTCAGCAATTATCAACACACTTTTTGAATCATTATGTTTTTCCTGAAAAAATCTTCACCACTGGACTATGATGCTCTTTAAATATATGAAGAGTTCAAATTGGTGTTTCCTGCCCCTTTTTCACAAGTGAAGCCACAGAACCATCACTTCAGGGAGCCCTATGCAAGGAGAATTGTGGTTGAGATAGGGGAGATATGGTAAAGAACAGAAAGAATGGAGAAGAGGGAAATCATTTTTCCCTCTCTAGTTTTAATAAATATTAAACTAGAAGATAAAAAAGGTCAGAAGGTCCTTATGTCCCTCCAAGAATAAATACAATGTTAAAGTGTTTTCTAGAGCTCTGATGCAAAGATTTTAAATTAGCAAGAAGATAAAAAGGTGATTGAACACGTAGGGAGGCATACTGTTCAATATAGGGGAAGATACAGATTAAATAAGTATTTTGCCTTATGGGTAGAAGTGTGTACCTTCATGCCCTACAGAAATTAGAAAAGACTGACCCCGAAAGACCAAATATTTTTCACATGATCTTATTACATGAAAGGAGACTCAGTTTCCTCACTAAATAAGAAGGACTGAAAGAGGACATGACACTGTAGTTACTATAGCTCTGCATGACCTTAGTTCCCACACCTATTTCTCACAGCCTTTCTTGCCCTTGACCTTAGTCCTGGCCACTGCCCCACTCCCTCACCTTTGTTAAACATAAATTACCCAATCAACAAACGTTAAACTGCAAAAATATTTCCTTCCTCTTTGGAGAACCGTTTTTGACCATCTATCCATGAAATAAGATGAACTTCGACTGACATCTCTATCTAAAGCCCTATAAATACTGTGTGTGTGTTTTCCCAAATTAGAACATTCCTTCGGAGTCATCTTATGTTGCAGTAATCTGAATAAAAGGCTTATGCTTAATAATGCTCTGGTTGATTTTCTTCCACAAAATATAGTTTTACTCAAGCTATATCACTAGGTCATGCAATTACTGCTCATACAACCTTATTTTGCAGCTGGAAAATCACACAAGTAAAAAGGAAGCCAACTCTGTTCTCTTTTTAACCATCTTCTTTTTTTGTTTTTTGTGTTTTGTTGGCTAGATACTAAGAAATAAGAACACATTGTGAAGAACATCCTCCCTGCCTTTTTTGTGGGGGCCACAAAGTTGTAAATAAAGTACCAATGTTAATTTTAATAGTCTTAAAGGGGGTATGCTCTTTTGACAATTGCATACTTTCTTCTAATGTAAGGGAATGGGGATAGCATACATTCATACACTGCCAATGACCAAATTCTGTGAAATCTTATTCAAAATATTAAAAGAAAGTAAAAATTTATATTTAACATTGCCATTTTAAGGTAGGACAATTAATTAAGATCAGAATATTTTCATGATCTGGAACTAGAATCCAAAAAAGTTAGCTGTCCGTTATACCATAGATATTTTTTAAAAGTTTTTTGAATTCAAGTATTAGATTAGGGAATGGGATGATATATACACTGTGGACTCTGAAAAACAAACTGAGGGTTCTAGAGGGGAGGAGGGTAGGGGGATGGGTTAGCCTGGTGATGGGTATTAAAGAGGGCACATTCTGCATGGAGCACTGGGTGTTATGAAAAAACAATGAATCATGGAACACTACATCAAATACACTGAATGTCTCTTAATCTCTTTCAACAATTACACACAAACTGAATCAATGGATATCACATTTCACAAACAAAAAAATGAAACCATTTGGTCATTTTCTTTCCTTTTTGTTTACTTTTGAGTTGATTTAAAAAAAGATCAGAATGTAAATCTCAATTCACCTTTAAAGGTCATATTTTCTGGGTTAGAATCAGAGATAAATGAAATAAAATCCTCAACTGATAAGTGAATTAATAGATTTAAATGATGCTATTTTATTTATGGCTATTATAGAAAAGTAGATAGCTTTTATAATTTAGTCAATATATTACTTAATGATCACATTTGCACAATTGTAAGATCTTTTAAAACTACCCAATTATTAATGTATTTATAGTAAAATTATAGGGAAACATTTTATCACCAAATAAATTTAATATACAACAATCTCGATCAAAATGTATCTCACAGTCTATTTGCAGAACAAAGCCTTTCCCATGTTTATAGTTGGATATACAGACCTAAGTTAGAACAATAAGTCAGATTCTTATTATTACATCATTTCAATAGAAAGCTCTTCTAAATAACATCCATAAATTTAATAAATGTTATTTTCACTAAAGAGTTATCAGCAAAAAGACTATTCAGAACTATGACTATTGTCTCCCAAGTAATGAATGAGTTGGCGTTAGTTGCATGACTCAGTTCTGTTTTCATTTCAGTTCACTCCTACATCTATCTGAATTGCAAATAATATGACAGGAGTTACACTGCCAAGTAAAATACTTCACTATTTTTCCCCCAATGGATTTTTTCCTCCAAATTACACTCTAGTTTGCTACAAGGTCAATAAAAATTTATAAAAAGCTCCAATATTAAATGTACAAAAATTTCCCCTTTTTAAGCAAAACAGAGCTTTGAAGGAGCATTATGTGGTGAGATATTTGATGGATGGTCAATAGTGTATAAGACTTATAAACCTTTTATTGTTAGAGAACTGAGGTGGACATTAGATGATTATCTCAGCACCATTTCTACCACTAGCCGACTGCATCGTGGTAAGTTCTTTAGTCACTCTTCCCCTTATTTTCTTAATATAAAAACAAACAAAAATAAAACCTTGAAGTAGCGCCAGCAAGAAGGTAGAGTAAACAGCCCTAGACCCTCCTTCTCCACACAAACACACCGATACAGCAGTAACTTACTGACAAAGGCCCTTTGTAAAAAGTCTGAAATTAATTGAAACATTCCTGCACCCTGGGATAATGTGAAAACAGACTCGCCAAAGCAAGGAGGCAGATATGGGACACCCTCTCACCAGACACTCTGCTCCCTGTGCAGTGCCACACCCAATCAGAAAGAGACTCATAAATCCTAGCTCCAGCAGGGAAGAGAAGAGGCCAATTCATATTCACTGCCTCAACTTTCTAATGCAGTTCCCAGAGAGACCATCTTCTGTCTTGCCAGTTTTCAAGCTCTGAAGAATTTAGCAAAGTCTAGTAACCCAGGGAAGAATACAGGTGATAGCTTTGGCTGGCAAACACCATCGATCCTATCCTCTGCATAGCACAGACCAAACAGATGAAGAATTCCAGCTCTCAGCACTGTGATGTCTTCATATTCAAAGTGGCAAAGACCATTACCATTATATTTACTTTTACGTACTGTGTTCTATATTGATAATATTCTATAGAAATTATATGGCATCCTAGAGAATTCTATAGAAAATATGAAAGAATCTTACTAAAATTAGTTTGGCAAGCTATACACCAAGGAAACTAGCATATATACACATACAGGAATGGCCAAGAAATGTGATCAAAAGATACAAACTTTCAGTCACAAGATAAATAAGTACTAGGGATGTAATGTACAAGCATGATGATTATAGTTAACAATGCTGTATGGTATATATATATATATATATATATATATATATATATATATACACACACACACATATATGTTTTTAAGAGAGTAAATCTTGAGTTTTCTTCACAAGATTTTTTTTTCTTTTTGCTTCCTCTTTTTATTGTAATTATATGAGATGTGGATGGTAACTAACTTATTGCGGTAATCATTTCATAATATATGTGAGGCAAATCAATATGCTATATACCTTAAATTGCTACAGTGATGTATCTCAACTATATCTCAATAAAATGGGGGGCAAGAGTTGCAGTTTAATTTACATTTTGTGAAGATATTTTCTTTTGAAAAATCAGCTTAATATTTCTGTATTTAAATGATGGGAGTCCTTATTAAGAACTATAGGCTTTGTTTGTGCTGAGGATTCAAATGTAGAATCAGTTACATTTGGGACATGGAGATGCCCATTGACTAGAGAGGAAGAACACAGTTCTAAAAGCACACATTTTATAGGTAATGTTGTGCATGCCATAAGAGAGATGCATACACCATGAAAGCCCAAATAAGATGGCATGAATTCTGCCCTGAGCAGAGCAAGCAGCTAGGAAAGTCCTTCCTAAGAAAGTGACATTTGAACTAATATGCCATACGTGTTAAAGGCTATGATTAAGATGAAATTATCAGACTGATTATTCTTACATTCCTACAGATATTTTAAAAAGCAGGGAAACAATCCTGTTTACTGCTCTAGGCCATTCTTTCAAAATTATTCTCATTAGCATGAAAATACCAAACATTTTATATTTCATGTAAAATATATTTAGAAATGGATACTGGCCTCCAATTTTTTGTACTGTCTGGCCCAGATGGACACTTGGAATTCTGAAGTTTTCAGATCTTAGAAAAGATAATATGAATATACAGTAACATACTATATGTGTACCACTAGTGAACTGTCATGTGTATGAGGTCTGGGGCAACACCTTGCACTTAAACATAGTGCTAAAATGTCTGTGTATTCACAACGAATAGGTATATAAAGACTCTGAATACATTCATATCTGTTCAGTTTATGTTTTGCTACCAATGCACATGCCACAAATTTAAGGAAAAAATGATTTCTGAGATGTTTACACTTTGAAATTGAATATAAGAGATTACAAATCTGTAAATGATTGAAAGTTTTAAAGTGAGTAAATTTTACTTCAGTGTCAAAGGAATAAAATAACGGCTTTGCTTCCATGAACAGAGTGAGACTGGCTGTGTGTAATATATATATCAGAGTTTTCTCTTGTGTAGGAGGCCATCACTGTTACTGCAGCATAGGTCTCATTTCTACTTGTACTTAAAGATAATGTACACTTGAGCCAAAAATGGTAACAGACACAAAATCCAGCTACTGCAGGGCAAGGTTCACTTAAACATATCTTTAGCTTAAATACTAAATAAACAAATAAATAAATATCCATGACTTCACAGTGACTCTTTTTTTTTTTTTTTCACGGTGACTTTTAGAAATGTGTTCACTGTGAGGCTGAGGACCAGGAGTCATGACTGGGAACTCACAGTCTGAAGACGTTAAAAATGCAACTGGCTGCATTAATGAACTCATCAGTAGGTCAGGATAACCAATTTAAGTTTCTGGATAAAGTTGAAAATAGTCATTAGGTAAAATCAATGTATGATTGATTTTAAAAAAGCAGAGACCCTTCTTTAAATTTACTATCTAAAATCTAAACTCATCTCAAAGCCAAAACAATGTATGAAATGTACAGGAGCATCAGTACTTCCTTAGTATTCAAAAGCTTTGAAATGTAGGAATTCCAATTTATATTTTAAAAACGAAGTGTTTAATTTTTAACCAGATCTTACCTTTACCGAGTCATATTTGTAAGTATGGTTAACACTGGTGTAGAGATGAAAGTTGTCATTTATTTATAGCAGATTTGGGAAATTGTACCCAAAGACCTGAAACCAACACCACAGAATCAGAGAAAGAAAGCTAGAATTAACAGAAAATCTTCTATTTAATGTCATTAGCAATGATTCCAGAGAAAAACCATAAAATATTAGGGGAAGGAAGTTATCTGATTACCTATGACAACATTAGGGAGACTTTTCCAATTAAAAGTATTTTCTAGAAGAAAACCCCAGGCGCTTTCTGAAATCAATATAGAGGAGTCAGACAATTATGAGTTTTAATCAAAGCTTCTCCACTTTCTAGTTGTGTAATTTTGATCAATTCATCTAATGTCTCTGACCTCAGTTTCCTCAGCTGATCTAACCAAGTAATCTTCTCACAATTTCCTTTCTGTAAATTAAGTAAATCTATAATTCTAGCATAGGATCTTTGCTAGAAGCAAATATAAATGTAAATAATTTAACGCAGGTCACAAAACATAGCAAGTTCTTCATGACTGATATTTACTATGTATTAATTTAACCATAATTAGTAAACACAATTACATTCATATGCCAAATTTGGGTATGTATTAAGGTTGACAGCTCTCATAATTTCACTAATATTCTCTCAGATCACTAGCTGACTTCTGTTCTAAATTTTCCCTGGGATGGAAGACATTACAGTGTACAATCAGAACTAACATAGAACACTTTGTGTTTCCCTGGAGGTGATATCCACCATTTATCTTTCCTGCCCCTCCTACAGTCAAACTTTTTTGCAATAGTAGTTTTTTAACTTTTTGATCATAATGCACAGTAAAAAATTTATTTTTACAGTAAGCACATCACAATACTCTCCCCCAACACAAAACTTTATGTAAATAAAATGAAATGTTCTTAAGAACATATGCACTCTCAAAACTATTATTCTAATTTATCTTAAGAAATACTTTGATTAATGTGTTGCTACTGAAAGTTTAAAATCCCACTAGCCTTAAGAAAAATAAGTTGACATTAAAACATTCAAACAAGAAATTGTTGCATTGGATTTTAGTAGTAATAAAGAGAAATTCATGCTTCTTTTGCATTATTTTCAAATTTGTTAGATATTATACTGTTCACCACAGTGCCTATCAATTTTATCTTTAAAATAAAAGCTGTAATATTCTCCATTTAATAGAACTTGTAAAAGAGCAATCACACTGGTGCTTGCTGAGTGCAGATCATATGTAATATTACATAAATGAACTGATTAAGAATGACATGGACCTAATTTCAGCATTGTTCTTTCCTACTTAACACTAGATTAGAGAAATAAAGAATAGAAAACCATATTTTCATATAATATTAAACTTTTCTTATATAAACAATAGTAATTATCTTTGTTAGCTTTCTGAGGGGTTATCTCTCCTGAAGTTATGAAATTATTAGTTGGGGAGTAAAACATGTCAGCTGTGATTCTCTTCTAAGATAGGATTGCTTTTCCTAGTCTCATGCCCAAACAGTATACCAACAGGCAGTGTATAGCTTCTGACATTTGTTGAAGATTTGCTATATATAAAATAGGACTGAAGCTTCAAATAGCAGAATGCCTAATGCCTCTTTTTCCTCAAAATACCTAGTAATTTTTCTGCAATGTATCACATTGAAAACTTAAAATAACCAGTTAGTTGTAAAAAATTAATATTATGGAAACAGATTTAGATTATATATTTTAAGACTATTTGAAAAAAGATATCAAAATACCAGTAAAGGCATTTTTGGTATTTTTGAAGCACAGCCTAATGATTTGCTCAAGGTCACAGCATTGACCATTGAAAGAATTAGGTTTGATATTGAGTATATCTGCCACTTTGTACTAGAACCCCCAAATCCCCCCTTATTATGAAAACCATCTCCTCTGGCACAGAAAATACAGTTTTAATGTGTAGGCTAAAGCTGAAAGAAATTGTACTTTTTCTGTCTTATTTCAAGCTTATCGATTCCTTGTTCTATTTTATAATTGTGTGTAGTTAGTACAAAGAATTTTTTAGTTTCAACACTTACGAAACATTTACATTAAGCAGAGGATGCCAAAAACATTGGCCATTTCTTCTGACAATTATTTGTCTCTAGTAAAATATGACCAGATATACTTTCATGTAAGTTAGCTTAATGCTGGCTGTCGCTATTTCCTATAGGATTTACATAAGGTACAGGCTTGTGGAGTTAACCTCAATAATCAAACTGGGTGAAGGTATTTTTATTTTATTTATCTCCATTTTAAAAAAATGAACCACAATAGGGCTCAATTATTTTTGTGTCTCTTCAGATCAAAAACATTAAGTGATCTAAACGTATGGGTTGAAACAGTCTGAGTCACTGAAAAGCAAAACTACTGCATAAGACACAGCAAAATTATGTGCCCCGATTGTAAAAAAAATGATAAGAATGTTTTTGATGCATGCATGCTTCATATACACAACATAAATATCAAATCACTTATCATCATTCTTAATTTAGAATTGCCTATTAATCCATGAGATTCAACTGTCTCTAAAGACCTAAAAATTTCAGTATTTGAATAAGTCTCTGCCTTAAATTGTCTACTTCAGCAATTTCATTATGTTAGGTGTCTCTGTATATGCATAATTCACAGATAAATACTTTAAGTAGGAAGCTATTTTGTCTTCAGTATTCAGAGGATTAAGTAAAGATGGTTAGGGCAATGGAGATCATCTAAAGAAAATATAAAAGACTTTTTTGTCTTTCACAGTGTCCTTTAAAAAAAAAAACTAAATTTCTAAAAATGCTAAACTCAGCATTTGAAAAGATGGATTCATTCTAGCCACAGAGAGGAGATGCAAGAACCAGTCAACTGTGTGAACTGAATAAAACCCTTGTCTAAAACTCCATGAACAGATTTTTTTCACCTGTTCTTACAGTGAAGCTTACTAGGGTACAGTGGGCATCTAGCCAGCAGCAGAGAGGCCGCAAGAAAAGAGAAATGCAAGAGGAAAACAAGTAATTCACTAAAACAAATTTACTGGAAACCTTTGGGCAGCTGCCAACCAGGATGAAAGCAAAGCAGGAAAACAAATTATATCAACATAACTTTACCAATGGAAAACAGGTATGAAAAAGGTAGTAAGCTTCTCCAAAAAGTTATTTTAAGTCCATATTTTGGAATAAAGACTGGCAGTCTCCAAAGTCAAACGCAGTTGTGATGTTTTAACATATCTGAGGATGTTATATCATAAATATATTTTCCCATAAATATTATATAATAGATGACAATTAGATCATCATGCCAAAAGCAAGTTCCATCAGCAACAGTGAATGCAGTGGCTATACCTGTCTGATGGTACAGTGGTCTCTGTGTAAAATGACATATCTAGGGGAAAAGTACATTCCCATTTCCATCTTGAGAGACTAGGATCCTCTTTCCTATTGCTAAAGAGTAGAGGGAGGATTTCTGCTAGTAGGGGAAATCTTCTATCAAGAGCGTCTTCAGGACATGAATCCTTTCCTACAAGGTGGGCTCTGAGAATAGAGAAGCAAATATTAGGCAATGTTAGTGGTTACCATGGGGTGACCCGAGGGCTTAATGTTCAAGAGTATGAACAAGATATTCATAAACAGCCTCAGATAGCTGTCATTTTTATCTTTTTAACTTTTGGAAGGTAGAATGCTATATGATTCTTTTTTCCAGCTGCGAGAATCAGTGGCCTGCTTTATTTTTCATTTTCATTACCTCTTTCCAAAAATTATGGTATGCTTTTGTTCAAATTACTGTAGAAAATTATATAGCATTCATTCCTTCCTTGGATCCTTCTCAGGTACACAGATATTTCTACATTCATTTATTGCTTATAAAAAGAGGTAAATAGGTAAATAGTAAATATATCCTCCTAGACACTCCTCTTTTTTAAATTAGGAGCTTTAAATAGGGTAACTTTGGAACATAGTATTGCATGAATGATTGTATTGTATTAACAAGAGAAAAGCATACAAATTTTACGATTTTTACATGTACACTGGAATCTTCAAAATGAAAGTAAATATCCAAAGAAGCCAGAAAGTTCCTTTTAAACAAAGAATAATATATTGTTGGCATTTGATAAGAAAGTGGTGCTTAGGCTAGTAGAAAAAAATTGTGGAACTGTGACTAGGAAATATGTAGGGGAAACTAACAGAAAATAAGGGTTATTCTATTAGATTTGTTTGTACTGGTCTGTTTTAGCATTGATTCTCAGTCTCTGGGGATAATGTTCTCTAAAATGTTCCAATTTCCATTGGAAATTTTATGATCTGCTTTTAGGTAGAAAGGAAAGAGTATAGAGCTCTTAATGGTGGGTGCTATTTTCCAAGTGCCTTCACCTCAAAATAATCAATATTAAATATTTATGTTCCCCCCAAATTCATATGTTGAAGTCCTAACCCCCGACATGATGGTGTTATACGGTGGGGCCTTTGGGAGGTAATTAGCTCATGACAGTGGAACCCTCATGAATGGTATTAGCGCCGTTATAAAAAGACACCCAAGAGAGCTTTCTAGACCTTCTGTCATGTGAGGATACAATAAGAATTTAGCAGTCTGCAACCTGGAACAGAACTCTCACTGGAACTGACCATTCTGGCACTCTGATTTCAGACATCTAACCTCCCTCCAGAACTGTTAAAATTTCTGTTTATAAGCCACCTAATATATATTCTGTTATAGTAGCTCTAACTGGCTAAGACAGAAATGTGTATCCAGAAGCAAGATGCTGCTTTAACAGATACCTAAAAATAATATGACTTCGGAATTGAGTAATTGGTAGAAATCAAAACTACAGGCCTCTTCTAGTAAGACAGTCTTATGTAACACAATGTAATCATAGGACTGATTTCCCATTTCCTTCATGTTTACCTTAATTTGCATTTATTATGTTTCTTATGTCTGAAGATTTTGTTTGTACCATATCTGAAAGCAAATTGATCTCGTATTTCAGTAATGACAATTATACATAGAGTGTACTGTTTGAAACTGGACCACAGTTCATTGATTTTGTCCTCATCTTCAGTAATTTTTCTCTCTATTGGAACAGTTTCTATTGCTATATCTTCATGTTTATTAATCTTTTCTTTTGTGGTAGCTAATCCACTGTTAATCCTAGCAAGTAGGTATTTCCTGTCAGAAACTGTATTTTCCCTCTTGGGAAGTTTGAGTATGTCTTTTATTTACCCCTTTTTTCTTTAACATGCTCATGAATTTTTCTACCTTTTTGAATACACAAAATATAGTTATAATAGCTTCTTTATTGTTTTTGTCTACTTACTCTCTGTGTCATTCCCGAGTCTGTTTCTACAGACTTACTTTTCTTATCATTTTCTTCTTTTCATCATTTTTGTGTGTGATAATTTTTTGTTTGCTGGGTATGGTGAATTTTGCCTTGCTGGTTGCTGAATACTTTCGTGTCCTCTTAAATATACCTGAGGTTTCTTTCAGGATATGGTTAAGTTACATGGAGTCAGTTTTATCTTCCCAAGGCTTGAATATCAAGAAAATCCTGTGCAGATCTTTGGACCTCTCTTATCTCCTTACAGTGATGCTTTCTTTTCTTCTATAAATTCTTCTGCAAATTCCAACCAAATTGGCCTTGACTTCTTAACTGTCTGTCCTCAACTGGGAAACATTCTGGGCTCTGCCTTGAGTTCCCATTCATGTACTATCATCTAGATACTCTCTCTAGGCAATAAACAGGCTTATCCTTAGGACTGCCTTTGCTGGAGATCACTGCCTTGTGCTGCATATTTACAAAATTTCATTTTGTCTTTTTGGGTTTGCTTGTTTAAATAGGTATGGCACATTCAGTAGTTCCTGCTACTCCATCATGGTTAGAAGTAGAATTCAACAGATTATGAATAATTACTGCTGTCTGAATCATTCCATACTGCAAATATAAAATGAAGACCTGGAATTGAGAGAGTTCACAGAAAACTGAGTCTGCAAATAAAGTTAATCACAGTGTCAGTGTAGGCCCAGAGAAGTACTGGAAACTGACAATCAAGGAAAAGATAAAACTAAAGAACAGAAATTTTTCCCAGTACTAAAATGTCATAACAAGGCTATTAGTCCTAATATGGTAGGACAACCATAGACCAGAACCAGAGATGAGGTTTACATATTCAGTAGGTCAGGAGACAAAATCAGATCAAAGATAATACTTACAAAGGAGAGCACTGCCGCACTCAATTCTTTCCAAAGTCCAGCCCAAATGACCAAAATACCTGTACATTTTATTATTTTTTAAGTTTTTATTTAAATTCTGGTTAGTTACATACAGTATAATATTAGTTTCAGGTGTACAATTTAGTGATTCAACACTTTCATAGAAGACCCAGCACTCATCACAAGTGCCCTCCTTAATCGCCATCACCCATTTAACCCATCCCCCCACCCACCTCCATTCTGGTAACCATCAATTTGTTCTCTATCGTTAAGAGTCTGTTTCTTGGTTTGCCTCTCTCTTTTTTCCTTACGATTATTTTGTTTTGTTTCTTAAATTCCACATGAGTGAAATCATACGGTATTTGTCTTTCTCTAACTGACTTACTTTGCTTAGCATAATACACTCTAGGTCCATCCATGTCATTGCAAATGGCAAGGTTTCATTCTTTTGATGCCTGGATAAAATTCCTGTGTGTGTGTGTATGTGTGTGTGTGTGTGTGTGTGTGTGTGTGTGTGTGTGTGACATCTTTCTCCATTCATCAGTCAATGGGCATTTGGGCTCTCCAAATTTAGCTATTGTTGATTTAATGCTGCTATAAACATCAGGATGCATGAATACTAAAACATTCGAATTAGTATTTTTATATCCTTTGGGTAAATATCTACTAGTGAAATTGCTGGATCGTAGGGTAGTTCTCTTTTTAACTTTTTGAGGAAATTCCATACTGTTTTCCAGAGTGGCTGTGCCAGTTTGCATTCCTACCAACAGTGCAAGAGTGCATTCCCCTTACTCCACATCCTTGGCAACATCTGTTGTTTCTTGTGTTGCTAGTTTTAGCCATCTGACAGGTGAGAGGTGATATCCCACTGTAGTTTTGATTTGCATTTCCCTGATGATGAGTGCCGTTGAGCATATTTCCATGTGGCCATTGGCCATTTGGATGTCTTCTTTGGAAAAATATCTATTCATGTCTTCTGCCCATATTTTACCTGGATTATTTAGTTTTATCTAGTTTTACCCTACCTTTATAGAAGTTCTTTATATATTTTGGATACAACTTTATCAGATACACTTGATCAGATATGTCATTTGCATGTACCTTCTCCCATTCTGAAGGTTGCCTTTTAGTTTTGTTGACTGTTTCCTTCACTGTGCAGAAGCTTTTTATTTTGATAAAGTCCCAATAATTTGTTTTTTCCTTTTGTATCTCTTGCCTCAGTAGACATATTTAGTAAGAAGTTGCTATGGCTGATGTCAAAGAGGTTATTGCTTGTGTTCTCCTCTAGGATTTCAATGGTTTCTTGTCTCATATTTAGGTCTTTATCTATTTTGAATTTATTTTTGTTTATGGTATAGGAAAGTGGTCCAATTTCATTCTTTTGTATGTTGCTGCCCAGTTTTCCAAACACCATTTGTTGGAAACACTATCTTTTTTCCACTGGATATTCTTTCCCGCTTTGGCAAAGTTTAATTGATCATATAGCTGTGGGTTTATTTCTGGGCTTTCTATTCTGTTCTATTGATGTATGTGTCTATTTTTGTACTAGTACCATACTGTTTTGATCACTACAGCTTTTAATATAACTTGAAGTCCGGAATTGTGATGCCTTCAGCTTTTCTTTTCTTTCTTGAGGTTATTTTGGCTATTCGGGGTCTTTTGTGGTTCCATACAAATTTTAGGAGAAAGAGCAGTACAAAATCAAGTACTAAGGCAAAATAACTAAGCAAGTTTATATGAAGTGTTTGTATAAAACTAGAAGGTTCGAAGCTTTTTTTAAGATTTATTTATTTGTGGAGGAGGGCGGAGGGAGAAGGAGAAAAAGCCTTAAGCAGACTCCTCACTGAGCACAAAGCCAACACGGGGCTTGATCTCAGGACCCTGAGATCATGATCTGAGCTGAAACCAAAAGTCAGTTCCTTAACCAACTGCACCACCCAGGTGCCCCAAAGATTCAGGGCTTTTATATGGCACTTATAGAGGCAAAAATAATTCCAGAGTAATAGCTGAGATAAAGTAAATAATAAGAAGACCTGGTTGAAGCAAGAGTCAGGGGGACAGTATCAAAAATCTATAACTGAAAGGTACAACCTGATCTATCATAAGGAAATTAGATTTGGTAATTATTATTTCCACATTCAGGTCTTGTTTTGTTTAGATCATTTAAAGAATGAATGATACAAAAATTAAGTGATACGTGTAGTAAATAATCAAAAAAGTATTCACTTTATTTTTGCTCTCTATTTATGTAGGACATAAAATGAGTTAACTGAAATCTTTCATCTGAAAAAGGAAAACAAATTTTACATTTTTAATAGATTATTTCCACAAAGTTAACTAAATAAATTTTAATAATTTCATTATTTATTAGGAAGGATAAATACACTTGTTATTTTAAATTTACTTTTACTAATGTGAAAGTACAGAATTAAAACTAATCCTGAAAATGATAGGAACATAATAGTTGAATATAAACAAATTTAATAAATTCTAACAAGAAAGCAAAAAATAGATTAAAAATACTCCTAGTTTTTCAGTAATAAGGGCACAGAAAGTAAGAAACATCTCAAGGAAAGAGAATGCTTTGAATGGGAGAAGGAAGAGAAATTGGGAACAGAAGATACATAACATTTTGTTTTTGTTATAAATAGAGGCCAATTTCATAGCAAAAAAAACTGCAAAGTATAAATTACTATTTTAAAACATTTAAGGTATTTTAAAAAGCAACAATATGTGCTGAATTTTTTTTTTGTATTCCAGGGTTTTGACAGGAAATAATTCCAAGTTTTGTTTTTTGTTTTAAAGATTTTATTTATTTATTTGACAGAGAAAGAGAGAGAGAGTTCACAAGCAGGGCAAGAGGCAGAGGAAGAGGGAGAAGCAGGCTCCCGGCTGAGCAGGGAGCCCAATGTGGGGCTCAATCTCAGGATCCTGGGATCATGACCTGAGCTGAAGGCAGCCGCTTAACCGACTGAGCCACCCAGGCACCCTAATTCCAAGATTTTGCTTTGGTAAGTCAGATATGGTAAAAAAAAAAAAAAAACCTGCAATGATAAATTTTATTTCTTTGGGGTAAGAAAAACATATTTTAGAACAAAAAATTACCTCCAAATTGTTTTCTTCAAAAATACAGCCAAATGTTATACTTTGAAAGATTAAGTTTGATTAGAAACGAATTTAATATTTTAAATATTGCTCTACAATATCACAATTTTGAAGTTATTTGTTCATCTGTTAAATCTATATTTCTAATTTTTATCATGGTCATCATAGCATATGCCCCTGGACTAAGAAGATACTATACTCCTTCTACAATTCTACTAGAATATACAATAGAGAAATGTAACTATTTTTTCTATAGAAAATGGAATGTCAAATCTTAATCATATTTATTTCATTACCCTTATATTTATTTAGTAAAAAAAACTGTACTTCTGATAAAATTTTACTACAAATTTATCTTGAAAAGCACTTCTTACCTAATCACTCCCTTTTAATAACTTTAGCACCTTGGTTTTTTTTCTGCAAAATATTTTACATTCAATACATTGAAATAACTGGCTGATGCCTTTTTCCCCACCAAAAAAAAAAAATATATATATATATATATATATATTAAGATATGATAGAATCCAAGGACTTTTTTTTCTTAAGTCAGACAATATAACAATTAAAAATTACTGACTTCTGCTAAAGGCTTAACTTTATAAATTTTATTATTGCATGGAATTAAATAATGATAGAAAGCACAGCATGCCCAGTGGTATACATTACAACAGCAGTTGCAGAGGGACACGGAGTATGTTAAAGTTGTTTTCTAGCCTCTAGAATTTGAAATGGATAATGCATTTGACCCTCTCAACACAGTGGACTCACTATCCCCAGAGAGCACTTTCACTGGCTTGTTAATCTCTGTCTAAGTAGTAACCTGTGCACCAGTATAATAAAGATCAATTTGGTTAAAGTATCTCTGGTCCTAGTTTAATGCATAAATACTTCTGGCAACAGAGATAAAACCAGAAAATACCCAGAGGTAGCTAAGCAACTGCAGAGTGAAGATAAAATTATTCAACTTAGTGGAATTGCTGAATTTAAGTCCAATATAGACATTTTATCAGTTTATCCTGGAATAAATTGAAAAATGTAGTACTTCAAATAATATATCGTAGAAGATGAAGTGTTTAACTTGCTGTTATGGGTGTAGCTGTCAGTAGACTTCTGTAATAATCACTGAAAAGGAAAGTAAGTGATGAATCTTTCAGAGATATGACTGAAATTCTTCAAAAATATCTTGAAAGAAAGTCACTGCTTACTGTAGATTTAGTGTTAACAAATATTTCCAGCTATCAAAATATTAACCATTGTGCACAGGTACAAACTTAGGCTTACTGAAATATCAATGCCAATTTTCATTTTAATTCCATATGGAACACCAAGCTTAATAATACAAAAATAATTATTATCAGAAAGTGAATTGCTTAATCTTAACTTTATGAAATTGCCTAATCATTGTGGGGTACATAGATTTTAAGAAATCAGATATTTGATCCATGCATTGGACTAAAATTCTTTCCTGCCAGTTATTAATATATTTTTTCCATCACTCGAATTTACTTAGGCATATAAACTCACATCCCAACACAGATGTGTTTCTACCAAACCTCCTTATAATAATGATTCAACTTTATAGGTTCATATTCCTTTTTAAAAAATGTATTATTTTTACACTAACATGTATATTAAGTACAGCTATACAAAATAGATATGGCAGTTCTTATCATCCCCATTTCACAGAGAAGAATACAAAGAGCAAGAAGAGGTAATTGAGATACTCAGGTTCCCAGAGCTACTTATAGATATGATAAAACCTAATAATCTCCTCATTGTGTCACACTTCCAGTTACGAATAACTAACTGGAAATGATTAATTATTCATATAACTGTGCTTTCCTGAGAGAAGCCTATTTCTAAGGAAAAGCCTATTTTTATCAAAGGGATGGTTTAAAATCCTAAAATCATGCTAGCTTATGCTGTTTAATGAATCATGGCCAACTTTTCATTTTGATTTAAAAAATGTCATTTGACAATTGAACAGGTTATAAATAAACTGTGGTTTATCCTCTCCTTTGGGTTGTATTATATATATAGCAACTGTCTGAAGTCGGTGAGCTCTGCAGAAATGTGCTTATATATTGTGGTGGATCTGGAATTGCTACAAAACTCAGAGGGCCCAACTTTCCTCCAGAAGTTAATGAAAGAGGTAGGGGCTCTGTCAATTCCACAGACATAGCAGATCCTCCCCCCTCTTTTTTTTTTTTTCCTGTTTCTGTGTGCCACACTTTGGTATGAATTTGCTTCCAATAGTGCATACCTATGGCTCAGGCTGGAGAACTAACATTGAGCCACTGGAGCACCTATCCCTTCACCTACAAATGTAGAGAGCTGGAAGTGCCGAGGTGTTTCCACCTCAGAGTATGAATGATGCTCCCTTGATTCTGTGCAGGACAACTCTTAAGCATAAAACTCCTTTGCTGAAATGACACTGAAATCAGACTTATCCTGACTTTTCACTCTGTCCTGGCCTCTTCCTCATCTCTGACAAACTTCCCCTACTCTTTTTCCAGATTTTCATAATGTGTCACTTGCACATGAGTCCCTATTTCAGGTTGGGGTACCCAGTCAAAGACAGTAGAAAATTCACAACCACTCCAGTATAGCAGTGGACCTAACCATTTGTCTCTAAACAAAACACATTCTCTCCTGGGTAGTGCCCAAGATATTGTCAACATTTATCTTTTTGCTTCTCCATTGTCCTATATGGCAAGGGGGTCCTAATTAGTATTTTTAAAGTTTTCTTCTGAAGAAGTGAATAGATTTCAGTGTTTATAGTCAAGTTTTATTGGCCTGACAGTCATTCTTACACAAATAAAATTTACTGGATTGCTTTCAACAAACATATTCCTTTCAAATTATTTGGATAAGACACAGTGGAGGGCGCCTGGGTGGCTCAGTCGTTAAGCGTCTGCCTTCGGCTCAGGTCGTGATCCCAGGGTCCTGGGATCGAGCCCCGCATTGGGCTCCCTGCTCAGCGGGAGGCCTGCTTCTCCCTCTCCCACTCCCCCTGCTTGTGTTCCTGCTCTCACTGTCTCTCTCTGTCAAATAAATAAATAAAATCTTAAAAAAAAAAAAAAGACACAGTGGAAACCAGGGGGCCTGGGTGGCTTAGTCAGTTAAGCGTCCAACTCTTGGTTTTGGCTTGGGTCGTGATCTCAGAATTGTGAGATAGAGCCCTGTGTCAGGCTCTGTGCTCAGCATGGAGTCCACTTAAGACTCTCTCCCCACCTTTCCGCTCCTCCTCCCCCCCCAAATAATTAAATCTTTATAAAAAAAAGACAGTGGAAACCTTTAAACTAAGGACAAAAATTAATAGCATGGATATAATTTCATATAAATAAAGAATTCTGATCAATACTTTGTTTGGAGATTTTTTTTTAAAGATTTTATTTATTTATTTGAGAGAGAGAGAGAATGAGAGAGAGAGAGCACGAGAGGGAAGAGGGTCAGAGGGAGAAGCAGACTCCCTGGCTGAGCAGGGAGCCCGATGTGGGACTCGATCCCGGAACTCCAGGATCATGACCTGAGCCGAAGGCAGTCGCTTAACCAACTGAGCCACCCAGGCGCCCTGGAGATTTTTTTTAATTACACTCAGGTTGCAATTGATGATATGAGATACTTTGCTAAATCATTTAAACTCTTAAAGAATTAAAAACGTTTCCCAGAATTTCTTGAAAGAGATCATCACTCTGTTGCAAATTAACTGGACTGAGGACTCTTCCTCATGCTTAGACTGTAATGATACTTTTTATATTTATTTATTGATTGATTGATTGATTCAAAGCATTTCTATTTTATTTATTTTTTTATTACGTTATGTTAATCACCATACATTACATCATTAGTTTTTGATGTAGTGTTCCATGATTCATTGTTTGCATATAACACCCAGTGCTCCATGCAGTATATGCCCTCTTTAATACCCATCACCAGGCTAACCCATCTCTCCAACCCCCTCCCCTCTAGAACCCTCAGTTTGTTTCTGAGTCCATAGTCTCTCATGGTTCATCTGCCCCTCTGATTTTCCTCCCTTCATTTTTCCCTTCCTGCTATCTTTTTCTTTCTTTTTTTTTTTTTAACATGTAATGTATTATTTGTTTCAGAGGTACAGGTCTGTGATTCAACAGCCTTACACAATTCACAGCGCTCACCATTGCACATACTCTCCCCAGTATCTATTACCCAGATGCTTTTTAATTAAAATAATTTATATTATCAGCCTAGTCATTTATAATAATTACATACTGTTATTCATATTTTTACAGAAGTAAATGAAATTCAAAAAAAATTTCTGGTTGTTAAAAGTTACATGGTCGGAACTCAATGAGATCTTAAATATATGGATTTATAAATTCAAAAAACTAACTTTCAAGAAGGGTTATTTAAGCAAAAACCCAAGTAATACAGATAAAACAATTTTGCTCCTAATATCCAGATAACTCTTACAAATGTAAGAGTCTATATTCTGTTCCAATAATATGGATTTTACATATGCAGCAGATATGTATATGGCAACCTCTAGTGTATATGCTATAGCATACTTTTAAATGCTTATAACTTAAATAAAACACAAATTCAAGCTTTCCATCTTTAAGGTTGTAAGAAATTAGTCTACATCATTACTAATAGCTTTCAAACTCTCCCCTCTCCCTAAAGGTTTTCAAGGCCCCAGGGTCATATTTAAAGACAAACTTTAGGAGGTCTGTAATGATTCATTTGTCCACTAGTGTTGCACATAAGAAGCTTATTGTCTTAGCCTTTAGGATATGAGCAGGTTAGGCAGCTCTGCCATTCACATACCACAGTAGGTATCCAGGGAGTTGCTGTTGAGACTTGGATAATAGTGACCAAGATACAACTTCTCGACTAGGCATCCATCCCCTTTGCTCTCTTGGTATATCACTCAATCAATGGTACCTAGTGAGTTTTTCCACTTTTTTTTGGGCATTCCAATTATACCAGTTTCTTAGGGCTGCCATAACAAAATACCACAAAACAGGTAGCTTAAAAAAAAAAAACAGAAATTTATTCTCTCACAGTTCTAGAGGCTAAAAATCTGAAACCAAGGTGTTGGTGAGGTTGGTTCTTTCTAAAGGCTCAGAATCTGTTCTATGCCTCTCTTAACTTCTGATGATGACCCAAATACCTGGTGTTCCTTGGCATGTTCATACATCACTTTATCTCTGTCTCCATCTTCACATGACATTCTCCCTGTATGTTTCTTCTCTTCTTATAAAGACACCAGTCACTGGTGTTAAATTGCACTGGTACTGGGTTAGGGCCCACTCCAATGACCCTGTCTTAACTTGAATACATCTGTAAAGACTCTATTTTGAAATAAGGTCACAGTCGCAGATACTAGAAGTTAGTACTTAAACATGTTTTTTTGGGAAACACAACTGAATCCATAACAACTTCAGCTTTAATTTCCATCTGATTAAACTTCTCCCCCTCTTCCTATTCTCAATGGCACTCCTTTCTACATTTCTTCTTCTCCTCAATGAACACTTGCATAATTGTTTGGAGAAATTCAGATCTCTCTCTCTCTCTCTCTCTCTCACTCTCTCTCACACACACACACACACACACACACACACAAAACAACATATGAAAGGAGTAACTAATTAGACTTGGATAATGAGGATAAAAAATAAATTCTGAAAACTCTAAAAGAGAGTTTTCTTAAGACTGATCATTAATATAGAGAAAAACATGTTTGCATAAAATAAAAATGGCAAATTGCCATTTACAAGCACTGACCCCAACTTCGAAGTCAGGAATAGAGCTTATTAGTCATTTAACTACATAAAACATAGAATTGGAGGGGGAGATGAACCATGAGAGACAATGGACTTTGAAAAACAAACTGAGGGTTCTAGAGGGGAGAGGGGTGGGAAGATGGGTTAGCCTGGTGATGGGTATTAAAGAGGGCACATTCTGCATGGAGCACTGGGTGTTATACGCAAACAATGAATCATGGAACACTACATCAAAAACTAATGATGTAATGTATGGTGATTAACATAACATAATAATAAAAAAATAAATAAATAAAACCCTCTAAATAAAAGACTGATGAACAACTGAAAGCTGATGAAATATGACAAACTACTTATGGGATAGTAAATATTTCATTGAACGCTGTCTATAAAACAGTATTCATCAAAGATCTTCACTTGAAAGGAAAGAAAAATGTTTTATTCATTTTCAGAATATTCCCTAAAATAATTTGTATTATATATGGAAGGCCTTCTGAGATATATCCAAGTATGTGTATATTAAGTAAATCATTCATGTGACAAATATTTATTGAACACCAACTACGTGCCAGGGACTACTGTAAATGTCATGGTTATAGAATGATTTTAAAAAAGACTAATTTTTCCAAAAAGCCTACATTCTAGCTGCGAATATTTAAGTAAAAATGGAAATTATGTGAAATGATGTGAGAGATAGGAATTAAAAAAAAAAAAAAGATTTATATAATGTTCCAGGGGTCAGGGAATTAGAAGTTTAAGGGAAAAGATGATATTTGCACCAAGATGTGAAGAGATATGAGGGAGTAAGCTTCATGGATATCTGGAGGAAGTTTAAGTATCTTGAAAACAAATGTACTAGAATATCTGAGGATCACTGAAGAAGCCTACATGGATTGGGCAGAGTGAGTCAGAGAGTAAAGGAGGTAAAATATGAGATAAAAGTGTCCTCTTGGGCACTGTAGGGAACATGCTTTATACTTTGTGTGAGTTGGGAAGCCAACAGAGGTATGAGCACAGAAGTGAAGATTTCATTTTACAGGACAGCAGGGTTACTCTAGCTACTCTGGTGAAAATAAACTTTATGAGAAGAAACAGAAAAAGTGTGATCTGTTAGGAGGCTATTGCAGTAATCTAGATAAGAGATTATGGTAGTTTAGACCAGGTGTAGCATTAGAGGTGGTAAGACGGTGGATGTCTCTAAATATAACTAAATATAAGGAAGAGACAAAGGAATTTGTGGAAAGATTAGATTTATGACAAGAGAAAAAGAGAAGTTAAGGAAAATTTTAAAGTTTTTGGCTTAAGCATCTTAAAGGATGTGGTTGACATTATATGGAATTAAAGGTTGAGAAAGGAATAGGCTTATGGGGGAAACATGTAGTACAGTTTTAAACATGTTAAGTTTGATATGCCAATTTTACTTCCACATGAATGTGTCAAGCAGTTGGAAGTAAATGTGTAGCTCAAGAGGTCTGCGATGTAGATATAAATATGCTAGTTGTCAGTGTGGACAGATAATTAAAGTCATGATGCTAAAAGAGATAGATATTCCAGAAATTGCATGTAGAAAGGAAAGAGAAGTGTTTCAAGACTGAGCCCTTTATCATAAGGGGTAGACTCTTAAGAGACTAAAAAATGAAGAACATTTTTCAAAGGATACTGAAAATAAACACGTGGTATGAAAGGACCAAAAACATAATGGTATTGACCTAGAAGCAAAGTGAAGAAAGACCTCAAAAGGGAAAGTGTGATCAGAAGTCGAATGTTGGTTATAAATAATGAAAGATGAGCGCTAAGAATTGACTATTGGATTAAGCAATTTTTAGGTCAAATTTTGATAGAAGCAGTTTCTGTGCAGTAATAACAATCAGAATGGGAGGACTGGAATTTGAGATAATAAATATAGACAGCATTTTCAAGGAGTTTTGTCACGAAGGATCGTGTATTAGATAAATGAGATTGATGGCAATACAAGTAAAGGGTCTACATTTTGCTTTACTTCAATCTTACAAGTTAGCTTGCTACAATTTCATGAATGCTAGTGGAAGACCCCAACACTCTGGGTCAGAAATGAAAGACAATCTATTAGTCACAGCATAGCAGTAGCTATAGTGTCATCATTTTTATCTGCCCTCTGAGCACTAATTCCCACATTCAGGGGCTTGAGTTACATAAGATGTCTGAGTTTAAGGAACCCGAGTCTTCTATAAAAGGCTATAGGAAAGTTTACCCTTTGCTCTGGTAGGAGACGCAATCTTTTTGCCCAAATCTGCTTCTCATATGAACATTCTTGTAAAAATAACACTCTGTACTTCAGTTTGCAAGATGGGTACAAACTGACAGACTCATAGGTTGTCTCCCAACAATTAGTAGAGGATTTACCTTAATAAAAAATTAACTGTATTTTTGTTATGTTGATAGAAATAATTCAATATGGAGGGAAAAATTTATGATACAGGGAAAAAAGTACATTTTTAGAGGGATATACTTGATGAGAGATACAAGCACATGACAATAATGTACAACTGAATGATTTGGCCCTCAGGTACCTCTATCAATAGATCATCCATGGTAATAGTAAGGAAGGCAGAGCACATATACGCACATATTCGTAGTGGGATACCTCTGAAATATTATAGGTTCATTTCCAGACTACGACAATGAAGCGAGTCATATGAAATTTTTGGTTTCGCAGTGTACATAAAAGTTATGTTTACACTGTGTAGTCTATTAAGTGTGCTATAGCTTTATGTCTGAAAAAAAATGTACCATACCTTAACTAAAAAATACTTGATTGCTAAAGAATGACAAGCATCATCTGAGCTTTCAGCAAATCACACTCAATTTGCTAATAGAGAGTTTTGTTTCATTGTTGATGGCTGCTGACTGATCAGGGTGATGGTTGTTGAAGGTGGTTGTGGAAATTTTTTAAAATACAACAACAATGAAGTTTGCTGCATCAATTCATTCTTTCTTGAATGATTTTTCTGTAGAATTCAAAGCTGATTGATGGCATTTTGCCCACAGTAGAATTTCTTTCAAAATTAAGGTCAATTCTTTCAAACCCTGCCACTGCTTTATCAACCAAGTTTATGTAACATTCCAAATCCTTCATTATCATTACAACAATCTTCACAGCATCTTCACCAGGAGTGGATTCCATCTCAACGGGCACACGTACCCCAATGTTTATGGCATCAATGTCCACAACAGCCAAAATATGTAAAGAACCCAGATGTTCATCATCAGGTGAATGGATAAAGAAGATGTGATATATATATATATCACATGTCCTAGATGGCATCTTCTTCTTCTTCTTTTTTTTTAAGATTTTTATTCATTTATTTGAGAGATAGAGCACAAAGGGAGAGTGAGAGGGAGAAGCAGATTCCCACTCAGCAGAGAGCCTGATGTGGGACTCAATCTCAGGACCCTGAGATCATGACCTGAGCCGAAGGCAGACACTTAACTGACTGAGCCACCCAGGTGCCCAGCATCTTCTTCTGATAGAAGGTTGTTTCTACTATATCAAAAATCTGTTGTTTAGTGTAGCCACCTTCATTAATGACCCTAGCTAGGTCTTTTGGGTAACTTGCTGCAAGTTCTACATCAGTGCTTGCTGTTTCACCTTGCACTTTTATGTTATGGAGACAGCTTCTTTCCTTAAAACTCATGAACCAATCTCTGGTAGTTTCAAACTTTTCCTCTGCAACTACCTCACCTCTCTGAGTCTTCATAGAATTGAAGAGGTTAGGGCTCTGGATTAAGCTTTGGCTTAAGAGAATGTTATGTCTGCTTTGATCTTTTATTCAAACCACTAAAACTATCTCCATATCAGCAATAAGACTGTTTTACTTTTTTATTAATTGTGTGTTCACTGGAGTAGCACTTTTAATTTCCTTCAAGAACTTTTCTTTTGCTTTCACAACTTGGTTAACTATTTCGCATAAGAGGCTTAGCTTTTGGCAACTCTCAGCTTTTGACTAAGTTTAAACATTTCTAGATTCTGATTTAAAGTGAGAGACATGTGATTCTTCCTTTCACTTAAATACTTAGAGGTCATTTAGGTTTATTAATTAGCATAATTTCAATATGGTGTTCAGGAAATAGGGAGGCTTAAGGAGAAGGAGAAAAATGGGGAATGGCAGGTTGGTGGAGCAGTCAGAATACACACAATATTTATCAATTAACTTTGCCATCTTACATGGGATATTTCATGATGCCCCATAACAAATACAATACTAACATCAAAGATCACTGATTAAAGGTCACCATAATAAATATAATAATAATGAAAAAGTTCAAAATATAAGAATTATCAAAATGTGACAGAGACATGAACAAATGTTTTTGGAAAAAATGATGCTGATAGACTTGCTTAACACAGGGTTGTCAAAAGCCTTTAATTTGTAAAAAATGCAATATCTGCAAAGGACAATAAAATAAAGTGAAGCACGATAAAATGAAGTATACCTGTATAAGTGGTATTGGGAGTTGGTGGAAGTTGTCTTCTGATTGCTCCTATTTTCCTAGTAAAATAGAAACTAAGATAAATAGCTGAGAATGAGGATTGGACATAATGCATAAGAAATTTTGGAGAGAGAATATATGAAAGGGTTATACAAGAAATCACTGAAAGAGATTGAAGAGAGGAAGAAAAGTTAGGCCAGTGTATTAATTCCTCAAAATATACTTTCAGGGACCCCTTTAGTTGGCTGGATCTCTTAAGTGGAAATCACTACTCCTCTTAAGACAGACTTTTCTTCATTTGGTTTCTATTAAACTTTCCCTGCCCTTGACCTTTCAGGCTTAGGCTTGGTAAAATGTTTGCTACCACTAGTCCTAGACTACAGCACTGTCCCTTATGGTTACCATCTACACTGTATACACCTTTGAATCAGTTCCTTTACTCGAAAGAAACAATGATTTAAAGTATCCTTATATGAGTGTGTGATCTCTTTTCTGTTGGAACCTGAATAACAAAACTACAGATATTATTCACTTGACATTTGTTCACTAAGTGAACTTAATAGAAACTCTTTAAAGTTGGGATGAGTCCTGTTACACTAGAGTTAGTGGACTAAGTGTCTAAATGAGGTTAATATGTCATGCTGTCTGATAACTAAGTCCATTCTCTCTGGTTTCCCTGGATAGTCTTAACATGTTCAGTATCCTCCAGAGACAACTGCTCCTTCAAACTCGTTACTGGACTTGCGTTAGTGCCAGCATGGCAGCAAAATTCCACTAAGAAGTTTGGTAGTTTTACCAACTGCCTTCCTGTCCTATCTAATCCATAATGACCTTCTTTGACTTTAACTAAAACATATTTATTTTCCTCATATTACCCAAGAACATATATTTTTTTCTTAAAACTTTCTTTCACCATGTAGAAAGACTTTATCCCGTTTAATTTTTGCCATCTATTCTTTTAAGTCCCCACTTTTGATCCTTCCTGATTTATCTTTAACTTCCAACCTCATCCTCTCTTCTTCTTTACCATCTTTTAAAATTCTTACTCGAGGACATGTGAGACTCAACAGTTAGAGTATCTTGGATTTGTAGTCTAGACCTGCATTTTGTTATGTTTATTAGTGCACATTATTAAACTTCTCTATTTCCTTCATTAATAATAACACTTTTCTCAAAGTGGTTTTATAAAGATTAAATATGACAATCTATATAAAGGGAACATTACCAAATAAGAATTCAATATATGTTAGCTGCTTTTTCTTTTCTATCTATCCTTCCTTTCATGGTTATCTATGCAGCTAAATTTCTAACATTAATACAATTTAATAATAGTGTTTGTAACATTCAGCATATTTTTACAAGTACCATAAATGTATCACTAAGACTTTAGTAAATTTGAAAAGGAGTCATGTTTGTAATTAAAATGCTATAGCTATATTTTGCTTCTATAACATAAATTCCATGTGTACTAGTGAGAGGAATAAGGGGATAGTCTTACAAGTAAGTAAGCATCTGAGAATGGTGGATATTTTACCTTGAAAATGAAATATAATGCTAGATAAAATGAAGAAAAATTCTTTTTGATGAGATGAGAAAAAAAACTGTCAAATGTATGATAAAAACCTGAGTTTAAATTTGAGAAAGACAACTTTGTTTTGACATGTATATGTATAAAAAATAAACCAACAAGAAAAAGTCTTTTTTGTCTACCAATGTTTAATGGGTCTTTTTTTTTTTTATGGTTCCTTTTTAATACTCTGCTGTGTGAGCTCATCCCACTGGACAAACACCAGCTGAGCTTTTTCTGAAATAACATAGCAATGTAAAGTCTGACTTAAAAAAAGCACTGGATTTCATTCTGTACATGGAAAAAACTTCCTAAAGTAGTGGAAAGAAAACAACAAGAGTTCTACCTTGGTCTTCATACTTCTAAATGAATAATTCCATTTATTACTACAACACAATAAGATGGGCTCAAGAATAAGACTGACTTACCTGGAGTATATATATAAATTTTAGTTGAGTGATGAAATGATAAAAATTAAGATGCTGGCATTGCTTTTCCTCAGCAATGGTTCCAAAGTATAAGCTTTTGGTATTTAAGACTCACTAAAAGAATGAAGTATTTATAATCTGCAAATAAAATAGATGATAATATCCTTCTGTTTGTGTTCATTCATATTTACCTGGGCTTAAGAAAATGTTTGTAAAACTCAGTTGAAAGTACTTAATTCAGATAACGTTACTGGTGTATTATTATTATTGTAGTTCTATTAAGAGACAAGATAAGAGATGTTATCACTAATCGGATAGATGTAGGAAAAATGCACATTAGGTCACAATGAGGGTGCTTTGTTTTGTTGTTTTTTTTTTTTTTTTTGGTAACTGCAATCTAGAGATAGTAACCCAAGAATACTCATAAAATAGATACAAATACACAGCAAACATAAAAAGAATTTTATAATTTAGTTTTATTCTCTATTCTCCTAAAAGAATAAATCTCTGTGTATATTTAAAATTAAGGATTTAATAATTTCTAGGAGGCTCATTTTTTTCTAAGATTTTTATTTATTTATTTGACAGAGAGAGAGACACAGCAAGAGAGGGAACACAAGCAGGGAGAGTGGGAGAGGGAGAAGCAGGCTTCCTGCAGAGCAGGGAGCCTGATGCAGGGCTTGATCCCAGGACCCTGGGATCATGACCTGAA
The DNA here is from genome assembly GCF_037043125.1 of Eumetopias jubatus. NCBI lineage: Eukaryota > Metazoa > Chordata > Mammalia > Carnivora > Otariidae > Eumetopias > Eumetopias jubatus. The sequence goes on along the minus strand of NW_028274809.1, from coordinate 156,553,819 downwards.
CCAAAGGCAGATGCTTAACAACTGAGCCACTCAGGCGCCCCATAGGATGCTCATTTTATTACACCACAGTGTAATGCCAAACCCATGATACTGATTTGCTATTTTCAATTAAAAATTATTTGTGAATTTATACAGTGTGAAAGGCATTACATTTTTCTTGTGTATGCTTTTTTCTCCAAGTAGACATTCTTTGATGTCTAAAATTTTCAAGGAAGGTAAACTGTCCATGTTTAAATAATAGCTAGTTAAGCATTAAATACTAAACTCTATACAAAATTTTAAAAATTTGTGACATTCTTTTGCTCCCATGTAGCTGTATGATGATATATTTGTCATTCAGCTGAGTTTTAGTTAATTCATTTATAAAATGAGGGAAATTGTTTAGATTATTTCTAAAGTAGATTACAATTAAAAAAGATCAAAGAACAGAAAAAGAGAAAGTTAAATTGTTTTGCAGAAAGGTACTTTATAGTTTGCAAAATTAAATACATTTTCATTTATTTATTTTTATTTATTTATTTTTTAATTTATTTATTGGGCTGCTTGTGTGGCTCAATCGTTAAGTGTCTGCCTTCGGCTCAGGTCATGATCCCAGGGTCCTGGGACTGAGCCCCACATCGGGCTCCCTGCTCCGCGGGAAGCCTGCTTCTCCCTCTCCCACTCCCCCTGCTTGTGTTCCCTCTCTCGCTGTGTCTCTCACTGTCAAATAAATAAATAAATAAAAATTTTTTAAAAAATTTATTTATTTATTTTAGAGACAGTGTGTGTTATCAGGATGAGAGAGGGAGAGACTCAAGCATACTCCCTGCTGAATGTGGAGCCAGACACAGGGGCTCGATCCCAGGACCTTGAGATCATGATCTGAGCCGAAATCAAGAGCTGGCTGCCTGACTGAGCCACACTGGTGCCCCTGAAATACATTTTTGAAGAGGAATTTTCTATTTTTTTTTTAATTTCGCTAAAAAGAAAAAGTCCAATTTCTGATTAAGGGCAGTAAATTGAAAACATCTACTGGGGCACCTGGGTGGCTCAGTCGGCTAGGAGTCTGATTCTTGGTTTTGGCCTAAGTTACGACCTCACGGGTCCTGAGATTAAACCTCAGGTGGGGCTCTATGCTCAAAGGGTAATCGGCTTGAAGTTTTCCTCCCTCTGCCCCTCCCCCTCCCCACAACTCACACACAGAATGCTCTCACTACAATAAATAAATAAATCTAAAAAAAAAAAAAAAAAAAAAACCAAAACCATCTACCTGGGACTGAAAGCAGGATAACTTATTGAAATTCTTTATAAGAAACACTAGGTTTCAGAATCTTTTTCCCTACTACCTTTCCTCTATAGCCAGAATACTGTCCTTGGCACTTGCCAGTAGGAAATATGAGAGTTATCTCTGGAGAGATAAACAGAGGACCTTTGGTATACTGAACCTCAAGTCACCACAAGGATTATGTGAAAGTATACAAAGTCAGGGTGAGGAGTCTGCCCTCACAGCTTTCTCCCCTTAGAGCTGGTGTTATTGTTGAGGGGCTTGAATAGTCAAACAGGGACCATACACAGAAGGATCTCACTCTTGTTTTAATGTTTTACTTCTGCTTTATTAAAATTCTTAATAATTTTTTTAAAAGGGGTCACTGAAATTGTGTAGCTGGTCTGTTTCCCCTGCTTGCCACCAGATCTTGGTAGCCCGAGTTACAATCTCTGCAAGAGACTGCAGAAAACCTCTCTGGGGAAAATTATTTTGCTGGAGAGAAAAAAATCTCATGATACTAAACCTGAGGGTTATCACTGAAATGGCCAGGACACTGCCCAATCAGCCTATAAACAGGCACACACATTAAGCAAGTCCCTCTACCACCCTATACACATAGCTTCAAACAATATGTTATGTCTCACTCTCACATATGAAGAAGGTGCCAATAATTACCCAACATTGAAGAAAAATCTAAAACATGGAAGAGAGTTGCCAAGACACACAAAACAAGGGGCGTCTGGGTGGCTCAGTTGTTAAGCGTCTGCCTTCGGCTCAGGTCATGATCCCAGGGTCCTGGGATCGAGCCCCGCATTGGCCTCCCTGCTCAGCGGGAAACCTGCTTCTCCCTCTCCCACTCCCGCTGCTTGTGTTCCCTCTCTCGCTGTGTGTCTCTCTCTGTCAAATAAATAAATAACATTTTAAAAAAAGACACACAAAACAAAACAAAACAAAAAGAAGGAACTCTTAGATAAAGGCAAAATGCAGGGAGCATATTTTTAAAAAATATAAAAAATATTCAAAAATATGACTATTTCATCTATGAACTAAATCATACATTGTTATTTTAAAATCATAATAAAAAGAAACATTCTGAGGGAAAAAAATAAAATCTTGGAAACATGATAGCAGACACTTAAAAATCACCATAGATATTAGAATGCATAACTGATTATATCTGCCCAATAACAGACTTTTAAAAAAGAGACAGATAAATAACCAAATAGATTAGATAAGAAATATTAATCAATACAAAGGGTACAAAATCCAAATAACAATGAAAAAAAAAGAAAGAAAGCGAAGAGAAAAAATGCCAAGAAAAATGTCTCAGAAGTGAAAGAGAAAATTTTCCAGATAAATTAACTCCAGTGAGCATATATAAAATTAAATACATGAAATTAAAAATATATAAAATTAAAAAATACTTCATTAGAAGATATCAGGTAAAATTTTAAAAGTTAATGATTAGTAAAATATCCTAAAGAAGCTGGTAGAGAAAAGAAAGTGTATCAAGAATCAGTCATAAAATTTCTTAAGAACAAAAATAGAAAATGAAAGAAAATGAGACAAAGGGTTGAATATTCTGAGGGAACGTGATTTTTGTACAAAGGGAAAATATCAAGCAAGGAAATAGCAAGGAAGGGATTGAATTGATCATAGTACACAGAACAAAAATATTAGTAAATGAAAAAATATGAACCATGAAAAATAAACTAAAGTGTGCCAAAACTGAAATAAAATCCTGATATACTATGTAGGTGAGCTATGAATTAAAATTGCAAATCACAATAATATGAAAACTAAATACTGATTGTGCTACATATTCTAACCTAATTATAATGGGAGTATAATAGGGAAAATGTGATTTGCGGTTGGATATGAGAACCTTTGATATTAACCTTTGAGTGTAGAAATGTCTACATTAGACATAAGCAATAGATAACAAATAATGTCTAAAACACAAAAAAAGAGAAAGATGAAAGACAGGAAGGAGGAAGGATTAAATGAATGAAGGAAGAAGAACCCGTTCTTTATAAATACGTAGGTAAGTAACTGAAAACATAGCAATATTGTGATTGATTCTGATGGGTGATGAGACAGGATTGGAGAAGACTGTCCTGATTTGTTTTTCTTTTGTTTTTGAATTAGTCTTTCAGAAATATGTTTTTGACCACATATAAATATAAATTTGAAAAAAGCACATGAAAAAATTCTATTACTATTTGGCTTATTTCTCATCTCCTGCCTGTTTGAATTGTACATAAAATTAAACATTTTAAGATGTACTTTTATATGATACTTTTATATTTACTTATACTTTTATATTTACATTTATATTTATCACTTAACACAGTATCAAAATTGTTATTCAGTGGTCTTGAATTTTCAAATACTTGTGAAACCACTACACATATACATATGGGTACATAAAAACCTAAATAATCTAAATCTAATCTTATGCAAAGAATTTACAAGATAGAAATATAAAACACTTGTTTAACTACTCTGAGTACTTAATTATAAGGTAAATGCTTGATTTTCTACATTTCATAGACCGAGATCGCTTAAAAGATCATAATTGAGGCAAGGCCACAGTTACCATATTAAACTCAAATAACAAGGAGGTTATGTTTAATAAATTGATATTTAAGTATCTCAAAGAATAAATACCTTAAATTCCCCTTAAGACATGCCAGTGTCCCACAATGGATTCAAAGTTAACAATACAGAGGAGAGAGGAAGATGGCTGCAGAGCAGGAGGACCTTAGGCTTGCCTCATACCATGAACACAACTACATAACTATCAAACCACCCTAAATACCACAGAAATCAACCTGAAGACTGACAGAGCAAACTCCACAGCTAAAGGGAGAGAAAAGGCCACATGGAAGAAGGTAGGAAGTACGGAGATGTAGTCTAAGGGAGAAATGTCTCACGGGTGCTATGGAGGGGAGGGAGCCATAGTCCTGAAGAGGGTGAAAGAGAGGAACACAAAGGCAAAAGAACAAGGAGAATGCTTTCCTAAAGCCATTGGTTTGGAAAACAGGAGGGTTTGAATTTTGTAAGTTCTTACAACTAGCAGAGCTTAAAGCCTGGAGTTTTAAAGGTCACTGGGCTTTGGTGGGTGGGATAGAGCCCCAAGGACACTGTGCTGCTCCTGGAGAGAAGGCAGGCAAAGAACCCAGGGTCAGACAGCACAGAAAGAGCAATCTGAAAAGCATCTGGGGCACACACAGTGGGGAGATAATTCACTCTTCTCAGAGTGCATCCCTGAGAGGCAGTGTTCACAAAAACACCTCTCTGGGAAAAAAGGAGTTGATCAGCATAATTCCCCTCCTCTGACCCACAGTAAAATACACACAGAGCCACCTCTGGGAAGCAGCACAGTGCCAGCATTGGTAGTCTACCTTGCATACATTAAGCCCCAACATCTTGCACTCTGGTGGGACTGCCCTTCTCAGTCATGCTTGCCTCAGTCTTAGTGCAGTGGGCCCTTACCCCAGAAGACCAGCATAAACCCCTCAGCACACCATGTCTCACAACCACAGAATTCTGCAGGCTTCAGTTCTGGTGGAGGTGGTGTCAGGTCTCATTTCACAAGTAGACCAGAGGCCAGCGAGTTAAAACTTGCCAAATTCAGGCTAAGGACCAAGTACTGTCCATAGAAGGCAAGGGGAGCCTCTGCAGATGACTGGCCTGAAGGACAGAGCAGTGAAAACACAAAAGCACAGTGCACGCAGCGCACATCGGAGATATTTCCCGAAGCACATATTCCCTGGGCACTACATGACCTCTTCTTCATAAGGCCATTACTTTCAGGATCAGGAGAAATAGTTGACTTTTCTAACACAGAAAAGAAGGCCGAGACTTACACAAAATATGAAAACAGGAATTTATTCCAAATGAAAGAACAAGACAAGGCCATGGACAGAGATCTAGTTAAACAGATATAAGTAACATGCCTGATGGAGAATTTAAAGCAACAATCATAAGGATACTCACTAGCCTTGAGAAAAGAATAGGCAACATAGAGATTAAAGAGTTAAAAAGATCAATCAGAGATGAAGATACAATAACAAGATTGGGAACAGGCTTGATGCAATTAACAGCATGCTAGAAGTAAAGGAACAAATTAATGACATAGTAGATATGGTAATGGAAAGTAATGAAATTGACCAAAAGAGAGAAAGCATTATGCAACATGAGAATAGACATAGGGAACTCAGTGACTCCATCCCAACTAATAACATTTGTATTATAGGAGACCCAGAAAAAGAAGAGAAAGGGGACAAAAATTTATTTGAAGAAATAACAGCAGAAAACTTCCCTTATCTGGGGAAGGAAATAGACATCCAGATCCAGGAAGCATGGAGAACTCTCATCAAAATCAATAAAAGCAGGCCAATAGCAAGACATATTGTAATTAAATTTGCAAAATATAATGATAAAGAGCAAATTCTGAAAGCAGCAAGGCAAAAGAGGTCCTTAACATACAAGGTAAAACCCATAATGCAAGCTGAAGTTTTCTCAACAGAAACTTGGCAAGCCAGAAGAGAGCAGCATGATATATTCAAAGTGCTGAATGGGAAAAATCTGCAACCAAGAATACTCTACTCATTAAAGCTATCATTCAGAATAGAAGGAGAGATAAGGAGTTTACCCAGCAAACAAAAACTAAAGGACTCCATGATCATGAAACCATCCCTGCAAGAATATTAAAGGGGACTCTTTGAGTGCAAAGGAGAGACCAAAATTGACAAAGACAAGAAACGATCAGAGAAAATCTCCAAAAACAATGACAGAACAAAGTACTTAAATGAAAATAAATACATATCTATCAATAATTACTTTGTAAATGGACTAAACACTCCAATGAACAGGGGGTGTCAGAATGGATAAAAAAATAAGACCCCTCTTGCTGCCTACAAGAGATTCATTTTAGAGGGCGCCTGGGTGGCTCAGTCGTTAAGCGTCTGCCTTCAGCTCAGGTCATGGTCCCGGGGTCCCGGGATCGGGCCCCGCATCGGGCTCCCTGCTCGGTGGGAAGCCTGCTTCTCCCTCTCCCACTCCTCCTGCTTGTGTTCCCTCTTTCACTGTCTGTCTCTCTGTCAAATAAATAAATAAAATCTTTAAAAAAAAGAGAGAGAGTTTCATTTTAGACCTAAGGGCACCTGCAGATTGAAAGTGATGGGATGGAGAAATATTTTTTTTTAAAGATTTTATTTATTTATTTGACAGAGAGAGACAGTGAGAGCAGGAACACAAGCAGGGGGAGTGGGAGAGGGAGAAGCAGGCTTCCCGCTGAGCAGGGAGCCCGATGCGGGGCTCGATCCCAGGACCCCGGGACCATGACCTGAGCCGAAGGCAGACGCTTAACGATTGAGCCACCCAGGCGCCCTGGATGGAGAAATATTTATCATGCAAATGGATGCCAAGAGAAAGCCAGAGTAGCAATACTTATATCAGACAAACTAGACTTTAAAACAAAGACTGTAACAAAAGTCAAAGAAGGACACTGTATAATCATAAAGTGGACAATCCAACAAGAAGATAAAACAATTGTAAATACTTATGCACCCAACATGGCAGCACCCAAATACATAAAACAATAAGAAACATAAGGATATAACTAATAATAATACAGTAATAGTAAGGGAATTTAAAATCCCACTTACAGGAATGGACAGATCACCTAAACAGAAAATCATCAAGGAACCAACGGCTTTGAATGACACACTGGACCAGATAGACTTAATAGAATACATTCAGAACATTTCATCCTAAAGCAGTGGAATACAAATTCTTTTTGAATGCACATGGGACATTCTCCAGAAAACATCACATACTAGGGCACACATCAGGCCTCAACAAAAAGACTGAGATCATGCCATGCATATTTTCCAATCACAATGCTATGAAACTTGAAGTCAACCGTATGAAAAAATTTGGAAACACCACAAATACATGGAGGCTACAGAACACCCTACTAAAGAATAAATGGGTCAGCCAGGAAATTAAAGAAGAAATTTAAAAAAAAATACATGGAAAGAATTGAAAATCAACACATGACAGTCCAAAACCTTTGGGATGCAGCAAAACTGTACAAAAGAGGGAATTATATGGCAATACAGGCACTTCAAGAAGCAAGTAAAATTTCAAATACACAAACTAACCTTACACCTAAAGGAGCTAGAAAAAGAACAACAAATGAAGCTTAAAGCCAGCAAAAGGAAGGAAATAATAAATATTAGAGCAGAAACATATGAAACTGAAACAAAGAACAGTAGAACAGACCAATGAAACCAGGAGCTGGTTCTTTGAAAGAAATGATAAAATTGATAAACTCCTAGCCAGACTTATCAAAAAGAAAAGAAAAAGGACCCAAATAAATAAAATCACAAATGGGAGAGGAGAGTCACAACCAATACCACAGAAATACAGTTATAAGAGAATATTATGAAAAATTATATGCCAACAAATTGGGCAATCTGGAAGAAATAAATTCCTAGAAACATACAAACTACCAAAACTAAAATAGGAAGAAAACTTGAACAGACTGATAATCAGTAAAGAAATTGATTGGTTAGTCAAAAATCCCCCAATAAACAAAAGTCCATGGCCAGATGGCTTCCCAAGGGAATCCTACCAAACATTTCAGGAAGAGTTAATGCCCATTCTCAAACTATTCCAAAAAACAGAAAGGGAATGAAAACTTCCAAGTTCATTCTATGAGGCCAGCATTACCCAGATACCAAAAGCAGATAAACACCACTAAAAAAGAGAACTATAAGCCAATGTCCCTGATGAACACAGATGTAAGAATTCTCAATAAAATACCAGCAAACCAAATCCAACAATACATTAAAAAAATAATTCACTACAATCAAGTGGGATTTATTCCTTGGTTGCAAGGGTGGTTCAATATTTGCAAATCAATCAACATGATACACCAAATTAATAAAAGAATGTATAAGAGTCAAATGATCCTTTCAATAGATGCAGGAAAAAACATTCAACAAAGTATAACATGCATTCATAATAAAAACCCTCAACATGAGGGAACATACCTCAACATAATAAAGCCCATACATGAAAATCCCACAGCTAAAACCATCCTAAATGGGAAAAACAGAGCTTTTCCTCTATGGTCAGGAACAAGACAAGGATGTCCACTCTCACCACTATTATTTAATATAGTACTGGAAGTCCTAGTCACAGAAATCAATAAGAGGGAGGAATAAAGGACATCCAAATTGGTGAGTTAGAAGTCAAACTCTCAATATTTGCAGATGACATGATACTATATATAAAAAAACCCTAAAGACTCCACCAAAAAACAACTAAACTGATAAATGAATTCACTAAAGTTGCAGGATACAAAATCAACATACAGAAATATGTTGCCTTTCTATACACTAATAATGAAGCAGCAGAAAGAGAAATTAAGGAATCAATCCCATTTACATTTGCACCAAAAAGAATAAGATACCTAGGAATAAACCTAACCAAAGAGGAGAAAGACCTGTACTCTAAAAACTATACACTGGTGAAAGACACTGAAGATGACACAAAGAAATGGAAAGACATTCCAAGCTCATGGATTGGAAGAATAAATATTGTTAAAATGTCAATATTACCCAAAGCAAGATTTAATGCATTACAGATTTAATGTAATCTCTATCAAAATACCAACAGCATTTTTCACAGAACTAGAACAAGCAATCCTAATATTTGTATGGAACATCAAAGATCCAAGATAGCCAAAATAACATTAAAAAAGCAAAGCAAAGCTGGAGAGATCACAATTCCAGACTTCAAGTTATATTAGAAAGCTGTAGTAATCAAAACAGTATGGTACTGGCACAAAAATAAACACATATAATCAACAGAACATTATAGAAATCCAGAAATGAACCCACAACTAAATGGTCAATTTATCACTGACAAAGTAGGAAAGAATATCCAATGGGGAAAAAAAGTCTCTTGAACAAATGGTATTGGGGAAACTGGGCAGAAACATGAAAAAGAATGAAACTGGACAACTTTCTTACATCATACACACAAATAAATTCAAAATGGATTAAAGACCTAAATGTGAGACAAGAAACCGTCAAAATCCTAGAGGAGAACACAGGCAGTAACCTCTTGGAGGTCGGCAGTAGCAACTTCTTACTAGATATGTTTTTTGAGGCAAGGGAACCAAAAGCAAAAATAAACTATTGGGACTTCATCAAAAAAAAAAAAAAAAAAAAAAAAAAAAAAACTTCTGTATGGTGAAGGAAACAGTCAACAAAAGGCAACCATTGTAACGGAAGATATTTGCAAATGACATATCTGATAAAGGGTTTGTATCCAAAATGTATAAAGAAGTCATAAAACTCAACACACACACACAAAAATAATCTAGTTAAAAAATGAGCAGAATGCGGGGCGCCTGGGTGGCTCAGTTGGTTAAGCGACTGCCTTTGGCTCAGGTCATGATCCCGGAGTCCCGGGATCGAGTCCCACATCGGGCTCCCTGCTCAGCAGGGAGTCTGCTCCCTCTGACCCTCTTCTCTCTCGTGCTCTCTCTCATTCTCTCTCTCAAATAAATAAATAAAATCTTTAAAAAAAAATGAGCAGAATGCATGAATTTTTCTAAGGAAGACATCCAGATAGCCAACAGACACATGGAAACATGCTCAACAGCACTCATCATCAGGGAAATACAAATCAAAACTACAAGGAGATATCACCTCACACCTGTCAGAATGGCTAAAATCAGCAACACAAGAAACAACAGGTATTGGAGAGGATATGGAGAAAGGGGAACCTTCTTACACTGTTGGTGGGAATGCAAACTGGTGCAGCCACTCTGGAAAATAGTATGGAGGTTCCTCAAAAAGTTAAAAAGAGAACTACCCTATGATTCAGCAATTGCACTACTAGATATTTACCTAAAGGATAAAAAATACTATTTCAAAGCAGTACATGCACCCCAATGTTTATAGCAGCATTATCTACAATAGCAAAATTATGGAAACAGGCTAAGTGTGCATCAATTGATGAACAGATAAAGAAGGGGTGGTATACACACACACACACACACACACACACACACACACACACACACACTAGAATATTACTCAGCCATAAAAAGAATGAAATCTTGTCATTTGGAATGACATGGATGTAGCTAGAGAATATCATGCTAAGTGAAATAAACCAGTCAGAGAAAGACAAATACCGCATGATTTCACTCATATGTGAAAGCTAAGAAACAAAACAAAAAAGCCTGGGGCGGGGAAAGTGAGAGAGAGAGGGGCAAACCAAGAAACAGACTCTTAACTATAGAGAAGAAACTGATGACTACCAGAATGGAGGTGGGTGGGAAGATGGGTTAAATAGGTGATGGGGATTAAGGAGTGTGCTTGTAATGAGCACCGGGTATTGTATGGAAGTGTTGAATCACTATATTTTACACCTGTAACTAATGTTAATATGTTAACTAACTGAAATTTAAATAAATACTTACAAAATGAAACAAAACAAAATTAACAACACAGAAATAAACCAACAGAATTATTTTGACTAAGCTAATTTGATTCAAGGAATGATCAGCTGGTTTACCATGTTGTTTATAGGTAGACTGTCAGTTACAAAATAAATTTAGGAAGCCTTACATTAAATATAGAAAAAAAGAAAATAAACAAGACTAGAAAGAAGAAGAAAGAAAGAAAGAAAGAAAGAAAGAAAGAAAGAAAGAAAGAAAGAAAGAAAGAAAGAAAGAAAGAAAGAAAGAAAGAAAAGAAAAGGAAAGAAAGAGAAGATAAGGGCAAAAGGTCAGGCACTGAGCAAACAGGGCACAGAAGTAACTTACAGTGTGAGCAAACTTTCACTGTCTAGCAGCCCAAAGTAAAGTAAGCCATCAGGAGAAACCTTCCACTGGTAGGCTTCTTAGAGTGATCTGCCATAGACATATTAGCATAGTGGTACAGTGAGCCTTCAAATCAATCATATTCTTGATAATAAGAGACATTTCTCTTTTTTCCTGCTTTAATAGCATCTCTGGGTGATGACTAAGTATGAATAATAAAGGTTGTTCCATAGAGGCATTTTGTAGTGGGGGTGGAACAGAGTAATGTGGTCTAGGTATATAGTTTCCAGTGAGCTAACTTAATACAAGAATGCATCTTAGAAAATTTTGAGGCAACAAGAGCAAACCTATTCCTCATGCTTTCAGGTATCAGCTGTATCAGCAGACTTTTGAGAGTACTTGAATGGCAGAAATCAAATTTGACATCATTAGCAAGTAACTGAATAGCTTATAGTCTGTGTTTCATATTAAAAGATCTATGTGGCCTAAAATCCATAAAGTTGATGGCAAGGCTAATGCTGTATTTAAAAAAAAAAAAAAGAAAGAGCAAAAAAAACAAAAAATCCTCCTGTTTTTTATTATTACACTAATAAAGACTGTAGTACCTCTGCATGTTATTTAGCTACAGACAAGTTGAGCAGGACTCATACTAATACTAATATAGCGTTTTATTTTGGTTTAACTACTTGTTCAATCAAACATGTGCTCTGTTGAGGTTGCACATCTTCCATCATGAACTGAAAATACAATTAATACTATTGGGAAACTATATGGAGTTAACAGAGCTTGTCAAGCATTTTAACAACCCGCCCCCTCCCACCCCATACTTCAACCTAATCAAGACAGGCAACCTATCAAGCTGCACTAGAAAAACCTTTTCTCAATTCTTCAGCTACAAATTTTCCTCATTCTCCTCTTTATCTATTTTGGATTTTACGTTAATCATTGTAAATACTCAAATCTGTGCTTTCCTTTCCCTCTTGCACTCTGCTGTCATAAATGCAACTTCTTGCGCTACGCGGACGTCCGTAATTCGGAAAGCAGACCTGTGGTTGTCAACACCGTCCGGTGATCTTACTACTTTTCTCTGCTGATTCTAGTTTTCCACCGTCTTCACTTGACTTAGCCCCTGTACTTGGTACTTGGTACCGTTTCCCCCCCTACAATTACTTCTCCACTTTTAGCTTACCATCTTGCTTTTATCTTCCCCTGTGTGTTCAATCTCATCTTTTGGAAAAAAATGAAGAAAATGTTCTCCGCATTTGTTCTGGATCCCTTTCTTCTCATCACGAAAGACTGCCCCTTCACATCCTTCCCTACTCCATTATTACCTGCCAGTTCTTCCCTGAAACTATCTGTCAAAAAACAAAAACAAAAACAAAAACAAAAACAAAAACAGAAAAAACAACTCTGCTAAAGCCGTTAACGTTTTTATCCAGGCAAATGCCAAGGAGTTTCTGAAACTCCAAGGTCACATGATACTTTTTTCTCACTATTTTTCAAAATGACATTTCTCTGATTGGATCTCTGGCCTTTGACTGACTTTAGTTCTGCTTCTCTAGCTGTAAGAATCTGTCTCAGACTGAATGGCCCCCTGTGGCCAGTTGGGTTTTGTTAGGTCTCTGGGTAGTTTATTTTCCCATAGAAAAATAATATTTTTGCCATGTATTCTTTCTACATTTGTCCTTCAGCAAAGAGCCCTCATCCTACAACTTTCTTAGGTCCAGAACATAATGTATCTTGCCCTCCTGGAGATGGTCTGCTTTTTTTTTACTAAAAAAAAAAAAAAAAAAGATCTTTTTTTCCTCCATGTTTGCCTCTAGGGCATGAAGCTCATTTTCATTGGTACAACCTGGATAAGCTGATACTCCTGTAATGACACTGATCCTTGGAATGACTTTCAAATTCAGTAAGGCTCTAGGATAAAACCTCATTTTCTTTGATATTGAGATAGAATTTCTAGATTGCTTAAATCTAAAGCAAATTTTCATGCAAGATCTCACCATAAAGCCTTTGCAGTCTCACTTACTTCTAAATTTCTTCAAAATTATGTATTTATATTCTTTAATATATAAAGTACTATATAGAATACAACTTCCACATAGTTCCTCATACATCTCTTTTCTCTAATTATAAAAGTTGTGCATGCTCATTGCATTAAAATACCATAGAAACATAAATTAAAAAATGAAAAATTTACCTTGTTTTTAATTCACTTGCTAAAAAAACTCATTAAAGTTTAATAATGCATCACATATTATATTCTAAAAAATATTTGTTTTAACTCATCTATTTTAAAATTAGAGACTCTTAATTACCATCATTTAACATAATTTAACAAGGTGCTGATTATCTTTTAGAAAGAGTTCAATGACTACTCCAGGGGTCCCTTAGTGGCTCAGTCAGTTAAATGTCTGACTCTTGATTTCAGCTCAGGTCATGATCTCAGGGTCGTGGGATGGAGCATGAAGTCTGCTAAAGATTCTCTCTCCCTCTCCCTCTGCCTCTCCCCCTGCTCACATGCTCTCTAAACAAACAAACAAACAAATAAATAAATAAAGTCTTTAAAAAATAAAGAATGAATGCTCCATTTGGTTTTGCAAGGTACAAATCATTTAGGGTGAGACAACATAATTTGTTTTGGCCTTTCCAGTCCAAACATGCTATTCTTCTTCAGAGGGACTACTCTCCAGGAATATATATTTCAGTACGGCATGTGCTATAGTTTTTAAATATCAGATCAGTTGGCCAAATAGTAATTTTTGAAGTATCAATATCATATCCCTTATACGTGGTCATTTGAATCACTGTCTTATTGTTAATTTTAAATTTTCAAATTAAATATTAGAGAAAAGCAAAGGACCAATAAGATAGATTCTTCAATACACTGATTTGGGCACTATCCAACAGACTCTAAAATTTCTAGTTTCCTAACCCATAATTTTTCTTTTGAAATTACTTGATTTCTCTGGAGACAGTTACTACTCTACTTTCTTTACCTAACTCAGTATCTCAAAACTACTGGCAGTATATTTTAAATGTTTTTAGTCAAACCTAAATGGCTCTACTGACATTGACACTTAGGGAAATCACAAGACTGTGTTTTAGAATTTATATGTGCAAATTCAATCAATACTAATTATGTTTTCAAAGTATATCCCCTTGAAATCTGCCTTTAAATACCAAGAACTTACTGAAAACTTCAAAAAAAAATTTTGCAGTTTTCAACTACCTTAATCTCCAAAAAAAGTGAAAAAAATAAACAAGCTTTTTGATGAATAACATCAAAACGAACTAAATTTATTAAAGATAATATTTAGGCACACTTAGTTTGCATGTGGCCTAAGCTTTTTGGATCCTAAAGTTAATTTTATAATAGAACAAACAACCTACTGCTGATATCAGTTTCTTAGTTGATACATTTACAATGGAATTAATAATATGGCACATTATGACAGAGGTAAGTACTCCTCAGTGCATAACTGTGTTCATTAAACCAAATGATAACCCCATAAAAACACTGTTTGGACCATATATGAGATCTTACAAAAACAAAATAGTTCTTTTCATACTGTAATTTGGAAAGAAAATATATTTATCCTTTGAAAACTTAAATGGCTGCAGAAAAGTATCAGAAAGATTAATTCAAGTGATAATCTACCCAAAGCTGCTGTCTTTTGTCTTTACTTTTATAGGAACATTTGATTCTTGGTATGAGGGAAATCAAACCAAGACTCAGGGAGCACAAAGAAGTTAATTCTAGGTCTGAAGACCTTGTAAACTAACATTTCAGTTATATGTCATTCCTCAAAAAGTAACATAATATCACTGGTCAAATAATAAAATCCATTTTTTAAAAGAAAGATATCCAAGATAAACAAGGATTAAATAGTCCACAAGAAAATTTTCCTTGTAGGTTAAAAAGAAAGCCATGGAAAAACAACTGCTAGTTGGAGCAAATGACAACTGAATTGAAATAAATAGGGATTGGTAAATGATGTTTCAAATAACTGCAAAACATGTTTAAAAGGTTTATAAAAACAATAGATGTGTCCCATCTGTCTCATCCCTCTTGTTAATAGGATTCTGAGGAAGAGATAAAAGTATGTTAAAAAAAAAAAAAAAAAGGAAGATAGTAGGAAGGGAAAAATGAAGTGGGGGAAATCAAAGGGGGAAGACGAACCAGGAGAGACTATGACTCTGAGAAACAAACAGAAGGTTCTAGAGGGGAGGGGGTGGGGGGATGGGTTAGCCTGGTGATGGGTATTAAAGAGGGCATGTACTGAATGGAGCACTGGGTGTTATACGCAAACAATGAATCATGGAACACTGCATCAAAAACTAATGATGTAATGTATAGTGATTAACATAACATAATAAAATTAAAAAATGTAAAATAAAAGTATGCTAAACATGCAATTTGTAACTGGAACTTTCCAATCTTTTAGAAATGTATATATTAGATGTTTCAAGAGATTTTAACACAATACTATTTCTTGAACTGTCCCCTCCAATTTTTTTAGTTAGAAAACATGCCCTATAGTCACACTATTACATAAAACTGTAATTTTTCCAAACTGTATTTTCTAATACAATATTTTCCAAAGTATTCCAAAGTGTATTTAATTCAGGATGGTAACATACGGTAACCTTAGAAACAGCCTTTCTTATGTCCCATCTTAGCTTTTGCAATTAGCAACTTTTATTGAGATTTTAAAATTCCACCTACAGCTATCCTATATTTTTTACTCTTCTATAGAAAAAATAACCACTACATAATTTCCTGAATCTCTGTATTAGCATAGTACCCATCTATATATCAACATTAGATTGGACATAAATATCTTTTTAAATACTGTTAAAATTATTAAAGAAGACTACTTTAGGTGATACAAATTTTATTTAACACTTCCTGAAGCGGATAGTCTCCATTCGGAGAATTCCAAAATGGGGCAAAAAACAAGAAGCTATTATAAGATAATGAAGAAAGAAGAAACAAATAGAAAATGTCTGATTGGCTGGGGACATAGTCAACTTTCCTTGTGGTGAGAAGAAACAAGAGTTAAATTCAGAGCCCAGTGTCAGCCTGGTGTTTGGGAACTGGTTGACTGGATATGCTGTGTTTCTGGTCAAGCACAGCATTTACAGGGACACAAAAGTTATCTAAGTTTTAGTTTACTGATGTCACAACCTGGGCAGGAGTAGCTCCATCTTGAGCCAGAAATGTATTTCAACAATAGATAGCTGGTAAGTAATGGTAGTATTTAAAATGTGGATTATAATAACTGTGACTTTGGGCAACATTTGGAAAATCTGGCACATACATGGTAAAAAAATAAGGGGGATTTTTATTTTATACATCTCCTTAAATAAAACTATGATATCAAACTATTAACTAATTATCCATGGGCAGTGGGTTCTATATATATGCTTAGTTAACAGAATAGATCAGACATTTTGATTGAATACAATATAGATAAATACAGAACTATTCTGATTTTTTTCTTCGATATTTTCCAAAATGAGCATATGTGCGTGTGCGTACGGGCACACACACACACACATACACACACAAACATTGCTGTTTGTTGGGGAAATATAATTAAAAAGAAAATCTTTTCCCAATTCAGAAAACATCTCCACAAAGGTAGTAAAGAAAGAAAACAGTTTTATTATTGAATAAGCATTAAACCACAGTGTGGTTTAGTCACAGGAAATACCCTAGAAGATTGCAAAGACAAAAAAAAAAACATCTTATCCCCTTTCATAGCCAAGCAGATACAGACCATTACATACATATTCTTAGGATAAACAATAATTAGCCCTCATGGAGCAGGACTTGACAGCACCATTTGCTGCACATAGTTTATCCTAGATTCACCTGGTAATTGGAGTGACTATTTGTGCTTTTATTCAGCATTTCCCATCTTGACATCCTAGCTTCTCCCATGAAATACGGTATAAGAAAGTTATAAATAAATTAAAATAAAAGAGGTTCTGCAGACTCTAACTAGTTTTTTGTTTGTTTGTTTATTTTAGCTTTTCATCATTTTATCTTAGTTTACAACTCAACCATGATAGGATGTTAGGGTTCTAACAAACTTTGACATCACAGGGTCTAAGTCTCTATCCACAAGGCTAAACACACCTATTGTGCTAAATTTTAATTATGTTATTTCCTCAGTATGCGCTTCCATCCTGCCTTTCAAACTCCATAAGTTCCTCTTTTACTATCTCTGATAAATATACAACTAACGCAGATGTTATGTAACTATTCCCTACAATATCCCATTGTATCTCTGGCAGGGCAGGTCTGTTACTCTGATTCTAAATCTCAAGAAAGTAAAATGGAATCCCAAGAATACTGATTGAGTCCAAGGTTAACTAGTCACATGGTTGATAACAAAGGTTGGTTGCAAGTCCAGTATTCTTCCCCATTATGTAATTTATTAACTTTAATGCATTACAATTAATAAATTAATCAAAACAATAGCTCAAAAATACAAAAAACTGGTGGCATTTACTTCTAGTGCTGAAATTTTATATGCAAGGGAACATAATGCCATAATGTAGACATACCCCTAAAATAGATATGGAACTATCTAGTATAACTTGGTTTTTAGACATATTATCAATTATCTCCTACCAGATATCTGGTAAGTTTTAAGGAATATTATACTTGCATTATATATTCTGGTTTTCTCTTCTTTTTAATAATTAAGACCAGCACCTGCAATTGTGTAGTGAAAATATTATAGACATTATTAATCATCATGCATCCCTCACTGAAGACTAAGGTCAAAATGCACGGTCCCCACTGTACAGAATTAATTGAAATGAAATGGGAACAATTTACTACAGACACATTACTGCTGAAGATTAAAATGCAGTAGAACAATATTGATCAATAATGTATAACTTCACAATATACAAAAGAAATATGAACATTTACATGGTAAATTTAGTCTTTAAACTCAGATATAAAAATATGCATATATTTTTAATAAGTTAGTCTCTGAAGAATCTGCCAGTGAGATAAAGTATGCCATTGCAGCTTCTTTTCTAAATTCCCTTCTCTACCAAGCCCCAAGCTAAGTCACTAAATAAAACAAAACAAAGGGGAGAGAGAGAGAGATTAACGTAGGGACTGGTATGACTCCACACCTTGACAAAGCAGTATAAATTGTATTCCCCAAATTATAATAGTTAACCAAATCCTTTGTCCCCTACTAAAGCTGACAAACAGGCTGGAATAACTTGTTAACGGATAAAATATGATAAAGCAAACTAAATGGGACACAACAAAAGGGGAATAAGATTGCCTAGGGATAAAAGTAGACAGTGGACAGTGTGGCTCGGATAATGAACTTCAGTAAATCACAAAACTGCTTTAAGTTAAATATACTGAGTTTACAAATTATGCACTTAGAAAAAAATGCATGAGTTTATTTGTAAAATGTTAAGTGTTTGGTTGTTTCTTTTATCTTGTTTTGCAGCACAGAGAAAGTACCAGAAAAGATCATTGGTTTGCAAAATGGGGATGCACAGTACCTAGAAGAACAAAGAGTGAGAAGGCAGTGGTCTTGGATGATGATTTATATCAGATATCATGCCCAGAATTCTGAGTTGAGAGGAACATAGAATGGTGAAAGGAACATGTGATTTGGTACAAGAAGATCCAGACTTGAGTCTTAACTGCAGCAGTTTCTATCATTCTGTACTCAAACAAGTCAGTAGGACATTTAAAATAAAATTATGGGTGAGAAAGTGTTGTTGTTATTTTTAATGCACAGTATAATATAGTTGGAGAATTTAATGGTTATATTTCTGCATAGGCTTTGGATTTAGAAACATGTATATACAAGGGGCTCCTGGGTGGCTCAGTTGGTTAAGCGACTGCCTTCTGCTCAGGTCATGATCCTGGAGTCCCGGGATCGAGTCCGGCATCCGGCTCCCTGCTCAGCGGGGAGTCTGCTTTTCCCTCTGTCCCTCCCCCCCCATGCGTGCTCCCTCCCTCTCTCTCTCTCTCATTCTTGCTCTCAAATAAATAAATAAATAAATAAAATCTTAAAAAAAAAAGAAATGTGTATATATGAATCCTAACGCTATCACTTGCTAGCTATAAAGTTTTGTTGAAGGAAATGAAATTATCTGGGCCTAAAATTCTTTATCTATAAGGATAAAAAAAAAAAAAAACCTCAAAATCAATTCAAGGATGAATGTTTATACAGAACTAATCTCAATGTGTGGTAATTATATATGTTCAATAAGTCTTGGTTATTTTTATATTCTAATACCCAGTGCTTAAGACATAGCAATATCCAGCAATAATTTATTGTAGCATTGTCTCTTCCAATTTTTAGATATTTTTTGAGCTATCTTACTATCTTTCTCATCAGTACCCCTTCTTACAATGAAATTATTTCTCTTCCTCTTCTTTTAATGTTTTGTTTCTTTATTTAATGTTCTTATTTCAGGGATTGAAGATAAAAATGTCTGAGAATTCCCAAAGGGATGTAATATGTAAACAGGAAGGCCTTTTTATGAAATGTGATTTAAAATACACTAAAACACTATTTTCTTTTTTTATTTTTATTTTTTAAAGATTTTATTTATTTACTTGACAGAGAGAAACACAGCGAGAGAGGTAACACAAGCAGGGGGAGTGGGAGAGGGAGAAGCAGGCTTCCCGCCGAGCAGGGAGCCCGATGCGGGGCTCAATCCCAGGACCCTGGGATCATAACCCGAGCCGAAGGCAGACGCTTAACAACTGAGCCACCCAGACGCCCCTAAAACACTATTTTAAAGTAGCTGATGTCAAACTTCTGATGACTAGCACAACTTTCTAGAGTAAAAAAAAATAGACTAACTAGACTTCCTCCTTCTTTAATTTAAAAGGGTAATTAATTAGTAAACTTGTTAATATATAGATTATTAAACTAATATAGACGTGAGGTAGTCTAATATGATGGTCACTTGCAGTGACAAATGGTCCCCACCCAAAATTTGGTTCAGATGTAGAGATTTCTAATGCCACACATACGCCAAGAACTGCAGGGAAATCAGCAACAATTTTAGTTTAGGAAGTAAAATAATGAAACAACATATCCACTAACAAACTGACCATGATAAGGCCTGGAATTCTACTGTCAGTATTGTTCCCCTTATGCCCAGTGCTTTAATAGCTATTTTTTAAATTATTTTCTTTATTTTATTAAATTTTTTATTTTAATTCCAGTATAGTTAACATACAGTGTTATATTAGTTTCAGGTATATAATATAGTTATTCAACAATTCTATACATTGGGGCACCTGGGTAGCTCAGTCAGTTAAGCATCTGACTCTTGATTTCAGCTCAGGTCATGATCTTAGGGTTGTGGGATCAAGCTCCACATTGGGGTCCTCACTCAGTGGGGAGTCGGCTTCTCTCTCTCTCTCTCTCCCTCCCTTTCCCACTCTGCCCTCCCCTGCTCCTGCTCTCACACTCTAAATAACTCTTAAAAAAAATTCCATACATTATCAGTGCTCATCATGCTAAGTGTGCTCTTTTAATCCTGATCACCTAATTCATCCATTCTCTCACCAATCACTCCTCTGCTAACCACCAGTTTGTTCTCTAGAGTTAACAGTCTGGTTCTTGGTTTCTCTCTCTCTCTCTCTTTTTTTTTCCTTTGTTCATTAGTTTTCTTTCTTCAGTTCCACGTGAGATAATATGGCATTTGTCTTTCTCTGACTACTTATTTCGCTTAGAATTATACTCTGTAGCTCCATCCACATTGTTCCAAGTGGCAAGATTTCATTCTTTTTTAGATCTAATATTCCACTGTGTATATATATATATATATACACCACCTCTTCTTTATCCATTCATCTATTAGTGCACATTTGGGCTGCTCCCATAATTTGGATATGCAAATAATGGTGCAATAAACTTAGGGGTGCATGAATCCCTGTGAATTAGTGTTTCTACATTTTGGGGGGTAAATACACAGTAGTGCAATTACTGGGTGGTATGGTGGTTCCCTTTTAAACTTTTTGAGGAATCTCCATAGTGTTTTCCAGAGTGGCTGCGAGTTTGCATTCCCAAAAACAGTGCACAAAGATTCCTATTTCTCTATATCCTGTCCAACACTTGTAGTTTCTTGTGTTGTTGATTTTAGCCATTCTGACAGGTGTGAGGTGATATCTCACTGTACTTTTGATTTGCATTTTCCTGATGATGAGTGATGTTGAGCACGTTTCCATGTGTTTGTTGGCCATCTGGGTATCTTTTTGGAGAAATGTCTGCTCATGTCTTCTGCCGACATTTTAATTAAGTTATTTGGTTTTTGGGTGTTGAGGTATAGATATATTTTGGACAGTAACAGTTTACCAGAGATATCGTTTTCAAAAATCTCTCCCATTCAGTAGGTTGCTTTTAGTTTTGTGACTGTTTCCTTTGCTGTGCAGAAGCTTTTTATTTTGATGGAGTCCCAACAGTTTATTTTTGCTTTTGTTTCCCTTGCCCCAGGAGACATATGTAGAAAAAAGGTGCTACGTCAGATGTTGGAAAAATTACTGCTTATGCGCTTTTCTAAGATTTTTATAATTTCAGGTCTCCATTTAGGTCCTTAATCCACTTTGAATGTACCTTTGTGTATGGTGTAAGCCACTGATCCAGTTTCATTCTTCTGCATGTTGCATTCTTTGCAGTTTCATTCTTTTCCATTTCTCCCAACACCATTTTTTGAAGAGGCTTTTTTTCCCATTGCATATTCTTTGCTCTTTTGTCAAAGATTAATTGACCATATATATAAATGTGGGTTTATTTCTGGGCTTTCTATTCTATTCTATTGATATATGTACCTATTCTTTTTTTTTTTTACCAGTACCATACTGTTCTGATTACTACAGCTTTTTAGTATAACTTGAAATCTGGAACATAATACATCTAGCTTTGCTTTTCTTCTTCAAGATTGCTATGGCTATTTGGGGTCTTCTGTGGTTCCATACAAATTTTAGTATTGTTTGTTCTGTGAAAAATGTTGTTGGTATTTTGATAGGGATTGCATTAAATCTGTAGATTGCTTGGGGTAGTATGGATATTTTAACAATATTTATTCTTCCAATCCATGAGCATGGAATATATTTCCACTTATTTGTATCATATTCAATATCTTTCATCAGCGTTTTGTAGTTTTCAGAGTATAGGTATTTCACCTCCTTGGTTAAGTTTATTTCTAGGGATTTTATTATCTTTGGTGCAATTGTAAATGGGATTGCTTTCTAAATTTCTCTTCCTGTTGCTTCATTATTAGTGTATAAAAATGCCACAGGTTTCTGTACATCGATTTTTGTATCTTGCAATCTTACTGAATTCATTGATAAGTTCTAGTATTTTTTTGGTGGTGTCTTTAGGGTTTTATATATATGGTATTATGTCATCTGCAAACAGCAAAAGTTTGACTTCTAACTTACCAATTTGGATGCCCTTTATTCCTTTCTCTTATTGATTTCTGTGGTTAGGACTTCCAGTACTATGTTAAGTAATAGTGGTGAGAGTGAGTGGACATCCCTGTCTTGTTCCTGACCATTGAGGAAAAGCTCTCATTTTTTTCCCACGTAGGGTGGTGTTAGCTGTGAGATTTTCATGTACGGTCTTTATTATGTTGAGGTATGTTCCCTCTAATCCTACTTTGCTGAGGGTTTTTATTCATGAGTGGATGTTACACTTTGTCAAATCTTTTTCTGCATTTATTGAAGTGATCATATGGTTTTTATCCATTCTTTTATTGAAGTGATGTATCATGTTGATTAACTTGTTATTAAACCACCCTTGCATCTCAGGGATAAATCCTTCATCATGGTGAATGATTTTTTAAAAATGTATTATTGGATTTAGTTTGCTAATATTTTCTTGAGGATTTTTGCATCTATGTTCATCAGAAATTGGCCTGTAGTTCTCTTTTTTCATAGTGCCTTTATCTGTTTTTGATATCAAGATAATGTTGGCTTAATAGAATAAATAAAGAAGTTTTCCTTCCTCTTCTATTTTTTTTGGAATAGTTTGAGAATAGGTATCAACTCTTCACTAAATGTTTGTTAGAATTTGCCTGGGAAGCCATCTAACCCTGGACTTTTGTTTGCTGGGAGCTTTTTTTTTTTTAAGATTTATTTATTTATTTTGGAGAGACAGAGCACGAGTGGGGAAGCAGAGGAAGAGGGAGAAAGAATCTCAAGCAGACTTCATGCTGAGCCCCACTGATGTGGGGCTCCATCTCATGATCCTAAGATCATGACCTGTGCAGAAATCAAGAGTCAGACATGTTAGCAACTATACCACCCAGGGACCCCATGCTGGGAGTTTTTTGATTACTGATTCATTTCATTTGCTGTTAATAGGTCTGTTCAAATTTTCTATTTCTTCCTGATTAAATTTTGGGCAGCTATATGTTTGTAAAAATTCATCCATTTCTTCTAGATATCCAATTTGTTGGCATATAGTTTTTCATAAATATATATAGTTTTTCATAATATAGTCTTACAGTCTATTATATATGTGGTGTCAGTTGTTATCTCTCCCTTTTCATTTCTGATTTTATTTATTTGAGTCCTCTCTCTCTTGTTTTCCAATGAGTCTGGATAAAGGTTTATCAATTTTGTTGATCTTTTCAAAGAACCAGGTGCTGGTTTCATTGCTATGTTCTATCCATTTTTTGTTGTTATTTTTTGTTTATTTTTGCTCTAATCTTTATTATTTTTTCCTTCTACTAGTCTTGGGTTTTGTCATTCTTTTCCTAGTTCCTTAGATGTAAGGTTAGATTGCTATTTGGGATTTTTCTTGCTTCTTTAGGTAGGCCTGTATTGGTATAAACTTCCCTCCTAGATCAGCTTTTGCTGTATCCCAAAGATGTTGCACCATTGTGTTTTCATTTTCATTTGTCTCCGTGTATTTTTTTATTTCATCTTTGATTTCTTGGTTGACCCATTGATTGTTTAATACCATGTTGTTTAGCCTTCATGTATTTGTGTACTTTCCAGGTTTTTTTTCTTATGGTTGATTTCTAGTGTCATAGCACTGTGGTCACAAAAGATGCATGGTATGATTTCAGTCTTTTTGTTGAGACTTGTTTTCTGGCCTAACATGCATTCTGTTCTAGAGAATGTTCCATGTGCACTTGAAAAGAGCATGTATTCTGATGTTTTAGGATGGAACTTTCTCAATATATCTGTTAGATTCATCTGGTCCACAGTGTCATTCAAAGCCACTGTTTCCTTGTTGATTGTCTTTTTGGATGATCTATCAATTGATGTAAGTGGGATGTTAAAGTCCCCTACTATTACTGTATTACTATCAATGATTTCCTTTATGCTTGTTATTAAATGCTTTATGTATTTGGGTGCTCCCATGTTGGCTGCATAAATATTTACAATTGTTATATCTTCTTGTCAGACTGTACCGTTTATGATTATATAGTGTCCTTCTTTGTCCCTTATTATGGCCTTTGTTTTAAAGCCCATTTTGTCCAATATAAGTATCAATACTCTGGCTTTTTTTCACTTCTACTTGCATGATAAATGTTTCTGCATACCTTCACTTTCAGTCTGCATGTGTCTTTAGGTCTGAAATGAATCTCTTGTAGGTAGCATATAGATTGGTCTTAATTTTTTTATCCATTTCATCACCTTATGTCCTTTAATTGGAGCATTTAGTCTGTTTACATTCAAAGTATTTATTGGTATATGTGTATTTATTGACATTTTGTTACTTGTTTTATAGTTGTTTTTGAGTTCTCTGTTCCTCTCTTCCCTTGCTCTCTTCTGTCATGATTAGTTAGCTTTCTTTAGCAAAGTACTTGGCTTACTTTTTATTTTTTCCATATCTAATATTTTATTTTATTTTTTTATTTCTGGTTACCATTTGGTTTATGTATAACATCTTTTGCGTATAGCAGTCTCTATTAACTGATGGTCACTTAATTTTGAATTCAGTCTTTACTTCTCTCTCCTTCACATTTCAGATATTTGGGTCATATTTTACATCCTTTCATTTTATACTTCTCTAGACTGATATTTATGGATATACTTGTTTTGTTGTTGTTGGGGGTGGTGGTTGTGGTTGTTTTTTTGGGGGGGTTAGTTTTGTTTGCCTTCTATTTTTCTTACTCTTACTTATGGTTTTTGTTTTCTACTCACAGAGTCCCCTTTAACATTTTTGCCCCTTAACAATTCTTTTAGGGCTTGTTTAGTAATCATTAATTGTTTTAACTTTTGTTTGTCTGGGAAACTATCTCTTCTTCTATTCTGAATGACAGCTTTGCTGGATAGAATATTCTTGACTGCAGATTTTTCTCTTTCAGCGTGTTGAATATATCATGCCACTCCTGGCCTGAAAAATCAGCTGATAGCTTTACGAGATTTCTTTTGTATATAACTATTTTCTCTTCTCTTGAAACCTTTAAAATTCTTTATCACCATTTTTTTTTTTTGCCACTTTAATTACTATGTTTCTTGGTGTGACCTCCTTGGGTTGAATTTATTGGGAGATCTTTGTGCCTCCTAGATCTGAATCTCTGTTTCCCTCCACAGGTTTGGAAAGTTTCCAGCTATTATCTCTTCCAATATACTCTCTGCCCCCCTTTCTCTCTCTTATCATTCTGGGAACCCTAAAATGCAAATGTTATTACACTTGATGGTGTCATTGAGTTCTTTATGTCTGTTCTCATTATGCAGTGTTGTATCTCACCTTTTCAGCTTGACTGCTTTCCATTACTCTGCTCTTACACATATCCTTATACATTTTTCTGCTTCCTGTAGCCTGCTATTTACACCATCTATAGTATTTTTAATTTTATTTATTGAGTTCTTCATTTCTGATATGTTGTTTTTTATCTCTTTGTCAAGGGTCTCACTGATGTCTTCCACCTTTTACTGAAGTTCAGTGAGTACCTTTATGACCATTACTTTATATTCTCTGTCAGGCATATCACTTAATCCTGTTCTGCGAAGACCTCCGGGGCAGTTCATTTTGTCCTGTTCTTTCATTTGGGACATATTCCTCTGCCTCTTCATTTTGTCTACCTCTTTATGTCTGTTTCTCCAGCAGGCTTGAAGTGGGCAAGTCCTTAGGAGAATTCAAGAGTAGGGCACACTGCTAGCAAGTTAGGTAGCAAACGTCTGTGTAGCCCTAACTCCTGAGATGGCTTTGTGTTTAAGCTAGAGGATGGGGGAGGAAAACAATGCCTGCCAGCTCTTTTGTTCCCAGAGAAGTCTCCCAACATGCTCCAAAATCCATACAAACAGATCTCCCTCCCATGTTCCCCAGGCATTGTGAAAACTGTTGTTTCTATGTTGCTCTGTGTGGGTTGTTGTCTCTTTAAGAATGGGGACCCGGATACACTCAACCTCCAGACTGGCCTACTGCTGAGTCAGTTGACTTTTTTTTTTTTTTTTTGTAAACATTTATTCTCTTGAACTGAAAATGGCTTGCATCAGCTTAAAGCTACAGGCTCCAAGTACTGCTGGTTATACAAACTCAGGGAATGTGGCCCCTCTGGTTTTCAAAGCCAGATGTTACAGGGATTTGTCATCCCATTTGGGCTCCTGGTGCTTTCCCTCTCCATAGCCACAGCTTCCTCCCTCCTGTGGGCAGCTCCTGACCATGGTTTCTGCCCTTTCTAAACTGTCAGATGCAGTACCTTCTCTACATTTAGTTATGGATTTTGTCCTGCCAGTCTTCTGATTACTCTCTAATTTATTTACTCAGATGTGAGTGATATCTAATTGTAAACGTGGGATGGGGTGAGCTTAGGGTCCTCCTACTCCACTATCTTCCCAAGCTCCTCTGCTTTAATAGCTATATAAAAAAATGTGAATAGCTCAGTTAAAATAGTATCAGTGGCTTTAATTTTGAAAAAATTGCAGAGTTTAAGGCGTGAGAGTTAAGAGATAGAAAAGGAAGAGCATCTTTGGGAGGAAAAGAGAAAAATAATTGGGAAGCTTAAAGAAACCAAAACAATTTGATAATTGAGCAAATACAGGATCAACAACTTAAATCAGACTTAGATGAATCAGAAACCTTAGCATCAATCTTTATGAAGCACTTTCAACAATAAAGATGATAAAGAAAGAAGCTCATATGAAGCAGAGATGGGGCAGGAACACTAAGACCTATCCAGTTTTTTTCTTCCTGCATTAGAACTGTTCCTTTGGCTTAGAAGAGATAAAAATCTCTAAATGATGTTTGTGAGAGCCCTCACATAGTCGGGTGCATTTTTAGTATTATTTATATCCTAGAATATTGAATAGCTTATGTGACGTTCTCCAGAAAACCAGTTCCATAGATTCTGCGTTCTGTTTACTGTAATTGACCTATACAGGAACATCTTGCCAAGGATATTTCATAGATAAATTCTTTCTCCAAGCAAGTATCCTCATTTGTCTACTTATGAAGGAGTCCTATTTATAAGGAGATAAAATTTAGCCACTTGTCATCTTTTCTTTTCCCTGGGGGCATCCTACTGGTGAAGGGAGTCAGTGGATCATAAAACAGGGAATTTAAATCCTTTTCCCTACTAATACATCACAATTTTGCCTTCTTTTGGTACTTGTGCTTAAGGTTGCAAGAACAAAGACAAAACAAGAGACAGTAACTTGAAAAACAAGACCTATATTAAATTTGGAGATTAAAAAATCATAAAAATGGAACTGAAGAAATCTGATCTGTTCTATCTATAAACTCAAAAGTATTCCTTCTTGGTTTTTCATTACTCTGTTTCCCTCTCCATGTCTTCGGTTCCTTCTACAACATCTAGAGAGAGGGTAAATAACTTGCCCAAGATAACCCATTAGTTATGTTATTTAATGGTTAAACAACACAAAACTCTAGGTTCTAAATTAGAAAAAAAATATGTATATATTGTCAGCTTTTTCTCTTCACTGAAATACTTCATATGTTATTATCTCAATCTTGCAAACCAAATTATAATAATTATTTAAAAAAATTCATCCAGAATCTAACATAGCCATCACCATGTTAGATTCTGAGGACACAATGTAGAGCAAACTATATGCCCTGCCCTCAAAGGTAGATGTTTATTGTATTTGTAAAAAATAGAGTTGTAAGCCAAAA
Source organism: Eumetopias jubatus (assembly GCF_037043125.1). NCBI lineage: Eukaryota > Metazoa > Chordata > Mammalia > Carnivora > Otariidae > Eumetopias > Eumetopias jubatus. The sequence continues at coordinate 156,525,606 of NW_028274809.1, read as the reverse complement.
ACATGGAGGCACATTCCAGGGGACTGTACCCCAAGTCTTTGTGGTCAGTGAAGGCTTCCTGAAACCTGAAGATAGTCAGAAAAAGGATGGGGAAAACAGTTCATGCATATAGAGTAACAAATACATAGACTTAAAAGTGAGATGGGAAGATCAATGTATTAGTATTTGTTCAATATAGATTGAAAAAATATGTGAAGAAAGAGAAAGTGTGAAGTGAGAATGGACAAGTAATAAGAAGTTAAATATTAAAAAGGCTTGAATAAAATGCCAAAGAGTTGGGAATTTATTCTGTAATCAACTTGTAGCCTTTGGGTTAAGCATCACAATGTCATGACCAAATTTATTTCTTAGGGCATAAAGTAAACCTCCTGTCATCAAATACATAAATGAGCCACTGGGTTAAATACAATTAAATAGAATTCTTTAATCCACAACTTCATTGTGTTATTAATGTGTTGACATTCATTACCAATGTCACAGAGGGAGATTTATTATGTAGTGTTTATTAAATTCACTTGACCATGGACTTCTCCATCCTCTTCCAAGATTACTATTGCCAAGAATTAGTGTTTCCCACTTTATGAGAGAACTGGTTGTTACTACAATATAGAAATAGATGCAACAGAAACAAAACTGGAATCAAGAAAATCAGAAAAGAGTCTGTTGCAGTAATCCAATCGAGAGATTTTAAAGGGATGCACTAAGATATTGGGGTTTGAAAGACAGTAAGGATGTGGAATTTAGAGGAACAGAATAATCTCCAAAGGGAACTGGCATAGGTTATTTGAAATACCTTTCCAGATAATTTGATAACCCCCCCAACACCCCCAAGAATCACTCTTCAAGGCCTGATACAACTTTATAGGTACCAGATTGTAATCATGACTCGTTATCTTGGCCAACCTTGAGATAAAAAGTAACATCCAATAAACTAGTCATGTCTAGACACATTGACATCTACATCTAGACAAAGGTCTTATTCTCATTCTGTCACCCGTCTCTGTTTTCCAGCTTCAGTTTCTTATCTGAGATGTGTAATTCTTCCCTTCATCCTTCAGGAGAAACTAATTTGGCTTTAACCTTGCAATCCCATCCAGTTTGCCATAATACAGTGCAGTAATCATAGAAATGGCAAAGCCAAATAACAAATAGTAACAAAGAAGGCATTAATTATGCACAGTGTGCTGTGGTGTTAAACAATTTAGTCATGCTGGCTCTACTGTCAAAAGAGATTTTTTTTTGGGGGGGTGGTGTTGTACATAATATTAAATAATTTCTTATACTTTTTATCATGGATTACAGCAAAGTACCCTGAGTTGGTAGGTTGCTGATCTAAAAGAAATATGACAAAAATTTAGTGAGTCAAAGAATCAACAGGGTGGATAAGTAAAAATGAACTGTAAAATTGTGACCCCCACTGAATTCACACTTTTGATTTTTCTTCTTGTCACATATGATATTGCTAAGATACAGAAAAATGAAGGAAGAAAAAAGATACATTTCATTCTGATAAATACTGAGAAACCTATTTTGAGGTTAATGCATTGTTACTATTTAAAGTTTAAAACATGGTGTGCTTTTAAAAAAGTAATTAAGATTCTAAAAGAGTAAAAACAAGTGCCTGAATTTCTAAAATGAGCACAAGAATAAATGCAATGGGGCATTTTGTGGCAAAACTGTAATAATAATTTCAATATTTAAAAAATATCTTTTCCCACTGTTGAACAAATAGGTCACATCTGAAAGACAGGGGAGAAAGCAGCTTCTAACCACATATTTATTTTGTTTTACAGATACCTTCATTTTAAAACTGTATTTCGTTGTAAAGTGCTCTTCAGAGTACTATTCCCTCAGAGAAATTATTCATAAATGGCACTAATGAGTGTCAAGCTGCATTTCAAGGCATTTTGAAAATTGTCCTATTAATTAATGGTGTAATTAAGCTTTTGTCAGTGACATATCATATTTCTGACAGGAATAGATGGCCTGTATAAGTCAGTGCCAGGCAGCCATCCAGGCAGCCACTGTGTATAATGGATGGTAGCAATTTAGCGCAGGTTTACAGTGATGGGACCACCTACGTGAGGGAGGCTGGCAACTTGCATACACAAACAGTGCTTTGCACTGTACTTCGGGAAATAACTGTAGCTAAGATTGATGTGGCCCCCTCCATAGGATGACACATTAGCCTTTTACCATTAAACCATAAATAGTGTTTCTCTGAGCTTTTGTGACAAAAATGTCAATTAGCTTCCAAATTTCATTTTCATTTAATTTTGTATTCTAATGCCATTTGCATACTAATGTGAACATGGTGCAGAACTGTTAGGTTATAATACCTCACCAAAGCTAATAAGATGTAATACACACTTATTGAGGGTAATAGTTATATATATTTGAATGCCCCCCCACCTCAACCCATCTATCTGTGTGAGAGGTATGCCACTATTTAATGTCTGTTGGCATTATGTGTCACATACAGTAAGATTTAAATTTGCGTACAGAAAAATTTTTTAAAAAACAACTATAATTGAAAGAGAAGAAAGATCTAAGTATACTGGCATCAGCACAATTCAATATAAATCATTTTATTCTGGTACTCCCTCTGCAACAGATCTCTATTAATTTTACTATTAATAATTTACATTCTGGATCCAGTTATCATGGTCAAAAAATTGAAAAAAATCAAATACAATGATGGAATTTCCTTGGTAGAAACATTTCACTTTAGTGAAGCTCACAGGCTTAGAATGACTTTTTTACAGAAATAACTATTTTTTCTCAATTTTTTATATTTTATGGTTCTTAATAAATTATTTTTTATTTTAAAAAATAAACTTTCATAAAAACTTACAAACATGTATTTTAATTTATATCATCTACATTTATGGCCCTTAGTTTTCCAAATATCTTCCAAGGTTTAAAGAGAATTGTAACATGGCTAATTGGCACTACTTCAGAAATCCATGTTACCATATTTAGACTCAGACATTTTAAAGCAGAAAAAAGGACATTAAAAATCACCCAGTTCAACCCACTTCATTTTACAGATGAAGAAACGGAAGCTTGAGAGATTATGTAAGTTGTGCAAAGTCATGCATCTAGTAAGTGGCACAGAGAACTAAGACCTGACAAGTTCCTAAGAAGAACACGTTTTTTTCCAGAGGTTGTTTTCAAAGTCAGTTTTTTTAAAGATAGCAGTTTAGCTTTAAATGGAAATACAAAGATTAAATAAGCAAGATGACCGAGACAAAGGGAAAGAGGAAAAGAAGAAAAAAGCAGCAAAAGAGGGGAGGGAGGGAAGAAGGAAAGAAGGAAAGGAATGAGGGAGGAGACAAAAAAAAAATGTATGATGTTGTAAGGAACGAAATATGATGAAGGAAATATGAAGAACGAAATAAGGAACGAAGTATGATGTTGAAATAACGAAATGTTATTTCAATCCTTTAAGATGCCTCATCAATTTGACAAAGTGTACTACTTGTCTTTTGAGACGTGGATTGATTACATAACATTACAAAGTAAATCCCTAACTTACAAATGAGGTGTGTTCCAGAATTTTATTCTGCAACTTATATTTTAAACAATTTTACTCATAGGAACAAGGTTATACCAGGTCTACACTCAATAGTTTACATAACCTATAGTGGACCTTAAACACTCGTAGTAAGAAATACCAAATAACCAGGAATAAGAATTACTTTGACACTTGGAATGCAGAGTTAAGAGGAAATTCTAGCAGGCTCAGATATGTGGGTTATAGGCAACCTAATAGTTTAACAATCCCTCAAAGAAATATTCTCTAACGATTTGTCCCAAATTTAGAGAAAAGATCGAGCACTCGTGAGAAAAGGCAGAGAGGAAGGGTTGCTGATGGTAGCTTTGGCCTCTTAAATTGGTATGATTCAGCTTTGTTCTGAAATTTGGATATCAGCAAGTCAATGCCCTTCTTTTAACCCAATCCATCTTCTCTAGAAGATAGTTTAGATTTTGTTACTTAAGCATTCTTTCTTTGAAGAGTCTTATCACCCAATATAGGTTAGTAAAATATGTCCTCCAATCACACAGCACTTTCACTAATAGAAGTTTCTAGCAATCGCTTTAGCATCCTTTAGAACAATATTCAGGTTGTAGTCTTTTGTGTTATATTATGATCCTTAATTCTTTTTCATATATGGATTCATTTACTTCTCAAAGTTAGCCCATGCGGTAGACATTGGTATTATTGTCATTTTACAGGTGAGGAAATTGAAGAACAAATGTTAAACAAGTTGACCAAAGTTACACAGCTAGGAGAAAGCAGAGATGAAATTAAACCATCTAGACCACCTAGTTCTAAGAGTCATAGAGAGACAGTACCATCAATTGCCTGTTGGAAGGGGGAAAAGGTTAATAAATGTAGTGTTAAATTAGAGTAGGGCTGATGATTTTTCTTTTTATTATTGTTACCCATTTTCTATCTTCACACTTCTATGGAATAAAAAAGATCGTCATGGTAGAAACAGCAATTTATCACAAGGGGCAGGTGGAAAAGGTTTTTCCTCTTTCCCCTTTTTGAGGTATGGGGGTCAAAAGTCAAAAGAAAATATGTTGGGAGAAAAAGAGGAACTCAACATCAGAGGGGTTTTTTCTCTCATCCTTTGATGATACCTTTGTGTTACAGATTGAATTATGTGCCCCTCCCCCCAAAAAGATATGTCAAAGTCCTAAACCCCAGTAACTCAGAATGTGACCTTATTTTAAAATAGGGTCTGTATAGAGGTAATCAAGCTAAAATAAAGTCATCAGGGTGGGGATGTGGACAGAGGCAAACATGCACATAGGCAGGATGTCATGTGAATATGAAAGCAGAGATTGGAGTGAAGCATTTATGGCCAAGAAACACCAAAGGTTGTAATAAACCACCAGAAACTAGAAGAGAGGTATAGACGGATTCTCCCTCACAGCCTTCAGATGAAACCAACCCTGACACCTCAGAATTCTAGTCTCCAGAACTGGAAGACAATTAATTTCTGTTGTTTAAGCTACTCAATTTACAGTGCTTTGTTACAGCAGCCCTGAGAAACTAATACACCGTGAGACCCCACCCTTGAGTTCCACAGATGGGGGAAACCCACACAGGACATGGAGAAAGGGCGAGAGGAGTGAAAATCCTATGTCCATATGTGGAAGATATGAGTATTTCATGTGGCCATTGAATTAAGGCAGTTTTATTATGCAAAAATTAAACAAAATAATTTTAAAAACAAAGCAAAAAAATCTGCTGTTCATCTAGAATCCTAAAATTCAGTCAGTTTTATCTGAATTCTATCACTTTTTACTCCAACTATATCTATTATTTTTTAGTAAAAGTCTTTTCCTGACATCCACATCCATAGTATTGGGTGTAAATCTTACTCTATATTTGGGAATGTGATAGCGATCACAGTACTTCAATTTTTAAAACAACTTAAATCAGACTTGAGGCCTGTCCAATCTGAATTTTAGAATATTCGTTATCAGTTTTATGATTAAGTAAAGTTTGGAGGATGGGGAGCATCTTTCTGGGAACTCACAAGAATGTGGGATATTTATTCAGAAACAGAAGACTGTTAGCCTTTAGTCACTGATACCTGTATTTTCCAAGCCTAAATAGTTCTTTGAAAGAGGAGGTTAAATGGTTTACCTGCCTCTCTTGAGCAAAACAAATTTTGCTGAATTTGAGCAACACATATATTATTTCCATCTGATGTCCTTTCAGCTCCCAGAGTACCACCAGAAGACAGATTTGCACCAGGATCTGGGATCAGCAGACTAGTGCCCCTTTTTTCTATCTTGAAGGTCCCTCTCTCCATCTAGTGGCTTCCAGCAAACCAGGCCTTACCCTTTGCATAAATCCCCTCACATAGCTAGCTTTGCTTTAGAAATCTCTCCTGAAGGAAACTGTCCTGGGAAGGGACTGGGGCCTTAAGAAGAAAGTAGGAAGTGAAAACATAAAAACAGTGAAATATCCTGTCACACCCCCTATTTCATTGTCTGCTAGATGTCTCCACTTCTAAGAGTAAAGAGCTACATAAAATCAACAGAACCTAAAAGAACTCCTCACACAGCACCAACTCCACTTACCAAGGCAATACCAATTTGTCTCCATATCACGTTGGGCACTGCAATACACCCAGTTCCCTAAAGCCGAGACCTACTTTTATCGTTGACTCTTGCTTTATCTAATTCCCACATCCCAGAAAAAAAAAAACAAATCCTCCCTCTGCTACCTCCTTCATAAATCTGTGTCAATTGCACCCATTGCCAGTACCTTAGGGAATCTTTACTCTTGATTGGGTCCTGCACCACATGAACCACTCAATACCTAAGCCTACCAACAATACTATTCAAGAGCTTATAACAACTCCTTAAATGGTCTCTGGGCTTCAAATGTTTCCTCTCCAATCCATTTTCCACATTTTGTTGTTTTAAAACACCAAATTTGACCAGAACATTACTTTGCCTAGGACTGCAGAATGGCTTTTATGATTTTCAGGGTTAAATCCAAAACTCCTTATAATGCCATGCAAGGTCCTTCATTATCTGGTTCCTGGTTACTTCCATACTTTTCTGTCTTACCACTATTTTTCTCCCTACCCTACTCACATACTCCATAACTCATGTCTCAGATTTACTGAACTTTTTTCTTTTTTTTTTTTTTTGTGAGAGAGAGAGCAAACATGCTCTTGGACCACGAGCAGAGGAAGGAGGGGCAGAGGGAGAGGGAGAGAGAATCTTAAGCAGGCTCCATGCCCAGGGCAGAGATCATGACCCTGAGATCATGACCTGAGCCAAAATAAGAGTCAGATGCTTAACTAACTGAGCCACCTAGGCACTCCTGAATTATCTTTATTATAAGCATTTTCTGGAATTTCTCTTGATTCTAAGCTTTTGAAATGCTATCCTCTCTGGAGTGTTCCTCACTAACCCACTTACATCTCTATCTCATTTTGTCTCACTTCATTAACAACATTTCACCCTTCAAAAATCAATAAAAACATCACTTCTTTTGGAAGTTTTCCTTGAACTCTTAACATTCTGGGTTAGAAGAACCTCGTATGTGCTCAGATCATTCTGTGTCTTCTCATTATTTCATCAAGCTGTGTTATGATTATCTGTTCACTTGTCCATCTTCCTCAGCTAGATTATGAACCCTTCCAGAAAATGATATCCTATTAATCACTGCATCCCTGGTGTCTTACAGAGTTTTGTCATTTAGCAAGTGCTAAGTGTTGAACAACTGATTGAATACCCCAGGGGCATATGTGAGTGTTACACAGGTAATTCAGGAACTGCCTATTAAACTTCCTTTATTACCATCTCTTTATAAGAAATCTTAACACTACTCTATCAAAATAGTTGAAATAGATAAACAAATAAATCATTTCTAAGAATTAAAAAAAAAGGAAAGGTGATACCATGTCTAGTATAAAGAGTTTATTGTTGGGGCGCCTGGGTGGCTCAGTCATTAAGTGTTTGCCTTCGGCTCAGGTCATGGTCCCAGAGTCCTGGGATCGAGCCCCACATCGGGCTCCCTGCTCAGTGGGAAGCCTGCTTCTCCCTCTCCCACTCCCCCTGCTTGTGTTCCCTCTCTCACTGTGTCTCTCTGTCAAACAAATAAATAAAATCTTTTAAAAAATAGTTTATCGTTATTAATCTTGCTTTTTTGTGTGGTTTAGAACCCAAAATAACTTTATTATACAAAAGTCTTGCAGGATGACTTTCTAGACATTCAGTAATGATCAGTTCTGCACTAAATGCATAAAAAGAGCTCGGTATCCATTTGGTGAATATCTAATATGTTTAAATTAAATTGGCAACTCATTATAGCGACTAAGACATAGAATTACTTTGTCATAAATTATAGGTAATCTGTATTTTCACATTAACTCTATTACCAGTAATAGAGTTTTAATGTGGTACTTACACTTTGATAAAAGAGAAATCGTGTTGGCACTAGAAATATGTGAGACGTGGATAGAGAAAAAATGGGGAAGTTAGAGGAGAAAAGGAATGAAAGATGTGGAGGAGAGTGAAGAATTAAAAAACCAGAATGACTAAAAATATAGCAATAAAGAAAGGGAGAAAGAAAAAAGATAAATGGCAAAAAAGTAAGAGGATGGGTTGCAGAAATTGTGGGGAAGGAAAGAATAGTAAGAAAAGATGAAATAGGAAAAGAGAACACAGCAATATGAAATGTATGTGGATCACTGTTATACTGAGAAAATGAAATGATGCAACCACAAATGCACATACTATCCACATAAGTTTAAATAGGAAGTTTAACATGACTAGCAAACAGAAATGGGAAGAAATAAGATTACATTTTTGAACAATTTGATAGTGATTATCAAGAAGCTTATTCTATACCCTGAAAGCATGCTAAAAATTATAGTTATATTGGTTGTGCAAAGGAGTAAGGAGACAGCAGTGGGTAATGCTGTCAAGTTTGTATTTATCAAAGTGAATTCCATGTACCTTCCTTCTTGGTGCTGGGTTCTCTAGTAACAATATATATCCAGGGTGAGGGGAAGGGAAGATGTGCAACATACTCATTAGCTCAGACATTACCAAAAAACATGTGCAGTGGTCCCATTTTATAGAAGCATTTTTCTCCTAAGAACGTAGTATTTTATTTCCCCAGTAGATTTTCTTTAAACCTATTTTATGTGTCTGCAGTAATGCCTTTGGAATTCACTATTTGAAATCATGTTAGAGAATAAAGGAAAGCTTCTGTGGTGGATTTTAGGAATTGGACATTTTGGAGGCTCATATTGAAAAGAATAAGGAAAAGGACTTTCCGACCCACTTCTTCTCTCTCATATTACTAATTTTAATTCTGTAGTATACAAAAATGGAAAACGCAAAGTACAAGCTTACAGAAGACAGAATAAATCACTATATCAAGAGAAAAAAGCTCTAGATAAACAACTGGAAAACAGCTCCAGATAAACTGATTGAGTGGCCTAATATATCACAAATTCAGAGACACTGCTGTTAAACTGGATTTCTATAAATATGGGTATTGTTTCAAGACCTTAACCTCAAACATTTGATAGAAGATGAAAACAGTCTACATTTTCAAATTTCCGTTCAAATTTTCAAAAATTCATAAACATATAAATGGGTCAAATTTGAGTTAGGAGTAAAATAACATTTGGAAAATTGTTCTTATTATCCTAAGAAGAATAAATATCAGTATGTCTACACAATATTAGTTGGGGATTAATTTAATATCATCAAAGTTTTGTGTAAGAAAATTAATACCAACAGATACATTGGGTCCAAATCTTTCCTTTGACATGAGGAGACACAGTTAAGATAAATGTCTTTTGCTGGTTGGATGGGAGTGGAGTAAATAGGGTTTCTGGGAGGAAGGGATGTGAGATTATATACCAGTATTTGGTCATTGTACACTGGTCTTTCTTCTATACTTTCATTTACAAAAGGATTTGTGAGAAGGAAAATGCCTGGAAATATACACAAATACTGTATATAATGATCTTCTCACTCCCAACTCCCTAAAGATAGCCTACCTTTTTGTGCTCCAAGGGAAGAATTAGGATAAAAGAGAACAACAATATTTTTAAAATTATCCTGTCCTCTTGAGGAAGCATGAACATTAGCACATCAGCCGACAATGTGCTTGGGAGACTTTTTGGTCATAAGTATTCACTTCAGGATTAATTCTCTGACCATTCACCTATTTGTCATAGCTTCCTTAATTAAGGCCTTTAATTGAGGAAATAAATATATCATGATATTGAACAGGTACGCTTTCCAAAGCCTTTCCTCTAACCTAACTAGATCTAACTTTTAAAATTATCATGCCATTAAAAGTAAGTTTCCACAGAAAATTAGAAAAGTAATCTTCCAGCATACTTACAGCTTCTTAGGAACAATACTTTATTCATACGCATAGTTACTTTAAACTTTTTTTTTTAAAGATTTATTTATTTATTTTGAGAGACAGAAAGAGCAAGTGAGAGAGTGAGCATAGCGGGTGCACAGAGGGAGAGAGAATCTTAAGTAAACTCCACACTGAGCGTGGAGCCCAGTGGGGTCTCGATCCCAAAACCCTGAGATCAGGACCTGAACGAAAACCAAGAGTTGGATGCTTGACCAACTCCACCACCCAGGTACCCCATACTTGCCGTCATTAATTAAAGACACACTTGTGCAATTCACTACTTTGGAAGTTCTGTGAATACTGGAAACATTTCTAGTTCATTTTTCATCCATTCATCTTTTTATTACGATGACTTACACAGTGCCTTTCAAATATTATATATAAAATAAATGCTTGCTGATTTAATGTGCTTAAATATAATGTAAACATAGCAAAACATCACCAGGTAAAATAGTCAATACTTAGTCTAAAATAAATTAGTAAATGATAGCCTAAAGATGATTTTTTAAAATCTGATATATTTTTTCATCCAAAAACTTTACTTAAGTCTTTGGGCAAATTGTTTCTAAGAATAATGATTAAAAAAATGAGGAATGTAAACAACTTTAGAGTACCACTTATTTTTCTAGAAATCAGATCTCAAGTCTTCACATGTCTCTGACATGGCTCTTTAGCCAGCAGTATTAATGGAGAAGAAACAATGATTTTAGTGATTAATACACACACATGCAACCTTTGAGCTGGGACAGGATGCTGCCTAGTGAAACTAAAGAATCAAAAACTTCACTCTGTAACAACAAGTGTTGGGAAGGGTGTAGAGAGAAAGGAACACTCCTGCACTACTGGTGGGAATGTAAATTGGTACAGCCACTGTGGAGAACAGTACAGAAGTTCCTCAAATAATCAGAAATAGAAACATTGTGTCCATCAACAGATGAACAGATTAAAAAAATGTGATATATATATATATATATATATATATATATAATGAATGAGATGGAATATTACACAGCCATATAAGGAATGAGATTGTGTCATTTGAGACAACATGGATGAACCTAGAAGGTATTATGTTAAGTGAAATAAGTCAGAGTAAGAAAGATAAATACCATATGATTCCACTCATAAATGGAATCTGATAAAGAAAGGAAGGAGGGAAGGAAGGAAGATAGGAAGGAAGGAAGGAAGGAAGGAAGGAAGGAAGGAAGGAAGGAAGGAAGGAAAAATAAACAAACAAAAAGCAGTATCATAACTATACAGAGAACAAACTGATGGTTGCCAGAGTGGAGGGGCATGGGGGGGGCGGTGGGCAAAATGGGTGAAAGGGAGTGGGAGATACAGGCCTCCAGTTATGGAATGAGTAAATCACTGGCATAAAAAGCTGAGCATAAGGAATATAGTCAATGATACTGTAAAGCAATGTAATGGGACAGATGGTAGTTATACATGTGGTGAGCAAGCATAATGTATAAACTTGTGGAATCACTAAGTGGTACACTCAAAACTAATGTAATATTGCATGTCAACTATACTCAAGAAATAAAATAAAATAAGAATACTAAAACACAATGAAAAAAACTGCACTTTGTGTTATTGGCTAACTGGCAATAATGCATGTTATTTAAGGTCCTTCAAGAAGCAGAGACTAATATGGGATTAATACCCAACCAATTTATTAGGGAAAATACCTGTAGGAGAAATTGACAGAGAGCTCAAGGAGACTGGGAGAGTTGTCAGACCATGATGTAGCTTTGATCCTTTGAAGAAAAGAGTGCAAAAGAGAATGTAGGATGAAAGAGTCTTAGACTGGAGTGTTGTTCTTAACAATTTTGACAAGGCCAAATGGGAATCCTTGAGGCAAAGTTACCCACTGGAGGCGTCCCACTTTCCTGGTAATGAGCCTTTCTTGGTATCGCTGCTAAGTTCAGTCAATGGTTGAGAGCCACTGTGAGAAATGTGGCCTCAGCACATTAGGTTATGTATTTCAGAAAGCAGTAACAGGAATGTCTGATTAATTATGATCCCCACAGTTGAAGATCTGAGAGCAACATTCACTTGGCTGCCACACAAGGTAATGACACAATGGCTGTGATTGACAGTGTTTTTCAAATTTAAGGGGTGCCCTCAAGATTAAGCTATATTAACTTCTTAGTAAATCTACCTCCTCTCAAAAGAAAAGCATTTTCCCCCAAACAGCAACAACTGCACACCTGTATACCTATTCTAAAAATGTATGTTACTTTTATACTAAAAACTGATTGTGACTATGGGGGGGAAATTCTCTTGACAACTATTATATCTTAGTTATACTTTTTCTTTTTACTGTCTAAGTCAAATTTCTAGATACTGTATCAGTCTTTAGTTACACTGTGGAAGTTCAATTATTAGGCCATACAATTGCTCAGCAAAATTAAGTATAAATTTTTGAATTCTAAGACAACATCATATAATCTGCCTACCTTCCTCTTAGAAAATAACTGATCTTAGAGAAAATTTATAATTTGACAGACACAATGATTTTTTTACTTTTTTTTTTTTAAAGATTTTACTTACTTATTTGACAGAGAGCGCACATGCACAAGCAGGGAGCCTGATGTGGGGCTCGATCCCAGGATCTGGGATCATGACCTGAGCCAAAGGCAGACACTTAACCAACTGAGCCACCCAGGCGCCCCTACACAATGATTTTAATTTGTGCTTCCATTTTCAAATTTACATTCATGAAAGATCCTGAATTTTCTTTGTCACTGCTATTTTCATTTTACTATAAAGTAATTCCTAACTGACAAATGTAATACATATATACATGCCTCCCATCAAAGTTAGACAAATGTCTGTTTCCTGTCCTGTTAAAGTTATATTCTAATCTCATAATTATTAGGAAAAGGTTAATTAGTTCATAGTCAAATAATCTATTCATCATGTAGTAATTCCTAACAAGGCATGTAGTAATTCCTAACAAGGTAATAAGAAATTTGATACAGTTGTTCATCACTGTTTTTCTTTAACTTAAAATGAAGCCAGAATATAGAAATGGATATTGAATATAGTATAAAATATATCATGTCCTGAAACATACGGCTCTAATAAAACATCTGCTCATAATGCTGTTTCCTTCTGTGTAGAAATAAATTGAAACAACCAATCATATAAAAAATACTGCCATTTTGAGGAGTAGACTAGCCCATTTTTTTTCCTTCTGCAAATTGGGAAAAGATTGGAATTGTTCTACATATTTCACAGGGTTCTGAGTTGCAAACATTTGCACTTCAGCAAATACCACATGTTAAAAATTAGACTAGCAAAAAAAACATTTATTCTATCAACACCTTGTTATATGTGTGAAAGACAATTAATTTGGCCTACAAAATGCTTCCTTTTTATACTTTGGAATCTTATGGATTAAACGATGTTAAAAAGCTATATTCTACATCACTAATAGATTTTGTGTAGCACTAAAGAACTTCTTTTGTCATGAAGGAATTCAATCTTTTAGCATACTTACAATTTTAAATTGAGCATTTTAATACATGCTTAAACTGGCAATTTCACTTATAAAAATATTTAGGGAATGTTACAATAGTGATAAATGTTCTTATAGGGTATAAACTATAGTGTTTTGTCACAATTACAATGAGAGAAATATAGTATTAGAATTAATTTTTGAGATCAAAACATAATGAATACCAAGATTCAAGTATAGCTATGCAAAGTCACCTGAAAGAAATATAATAGTTTTACAAACTCCCTGTGTTTAACCTAGCACAAAAAGTACATATTAGTTGAGTTAATTATGGACATATTAATACACATGAAAAAAACTGTAAATTGGGAGGGTTATTGACTGGACTTAGAAATGAGGGAAAATCAAACACCCAGGCAAGTGGTCTTTATATGTGACAAATGAGCATGCCAGTACAGTGTAGTATAGGAAGAAAATATTAGAATTCTAACATGTATTTATTACTGTATCATTTTAATCTAAATTTTAGAGTATATTTGTATATTTAAAATACATTAGTATAATATTACCTGAATTAATGTGCAAATATTGAAGTGAATACTTAAAAATGAATCTTAGCAGCAGAATGTAAGACTAAAAACATTTAGATGAAACTCACAGAGACAAAGCTATACCCAGCCCAACTGTATCCAAAAGCTTAAAGAACCTTAGTTAATAAAATAAGTGTGGTCATTGGGGAGGGTATTGCTATGGTGAGCGCTGTGAATTGTGTAAGACTGCTGAATCACAGACCTGTACCTCTGAAACAAATAATAAATTATATGTTAAAAAAAAGAAGATAGCAGGAAGGGAAAAATGAAGGGGGGGAAATTGGAGGGGGAGACGAACCAGGAGAGACTATGGACTTTGAGAAACAAACCGACGGTTCTAGAGGGGACGGGGGTGGGGGGATGGGTTAGCCTGGTGATGGGTATTAAAGAGGGCACGTACAGAATGGAACACTGGGTGTTATATGCAACCAATGAATCATGGAACACTACATCAAAAACTAATGATGTAATGTATGGTGATTAACATAAAATAATAAAATAATAAAAAAAATGATGAACGCTCCACGAAAGGAAAAAAAAGAATAAGTGTGGTCAGCTCCCCATAAGGAATGCCATGCGTATTATGAAATGGGTGACCTTAACCTGATATCATAGTAGTTCAAACTACAGCCACGGTTCTCTCTAAAATTCCAAACAGACATTCTGGTTTTATTTATCAATTCTGTGACTTTAGTAAATATGTATCAACCCAGAAAAAAATGCAACCTAAACCAGTGCCTCAGTATTTTTCACAATACATTTTGTCACAAAAACACCAAAGAGATGATTTTAGACCACATGCCAACTTGATAAAAATAGCCTGCTGATTTTGTCCCTTGAAGTTTTCACCTTAAATAACCATATAAATATATGAAAACATATAGGAGACTGATATACCAATGTCTTCTAATAATGTCTTTTTGTATCCATGTCCTTGTATAGTCCCTCCCACATTGACACTTTGCTTTGACCAGTAAGATGTTAGCATATTTGCTGGTCAAAACATGTATCAAGAAGTCTTAAAACCTACATACACATTGGGGCTATTCCTACTATGTTGCTGGCTGGAACTCTTCCACCAACATGTGAAGAAACCACTGCTAGCCTGCTGAGTTGCAGGGCCCAGTCAATAGCCAGAACCAATCCAGATATATTAGTGAGGTCATTTTAAGTCACTCATCCCTAGTCAAGCCACCAGAACATCAAAGCCACATAAGTTATCCCAAGAGTGACCAGTACAATAATGTCCAACTAAATCCAGCTCAAAATGCTGATCCACAAAATTATAAGCAACTAAAAAGGTTGTGTTTTTAAGCTTTGGGATGGTTATATATCCGTATATAACTAAAACAAGCTTCTAGAAGTTTACTGAAAAGAGAAATGTTATGTTAATTTCTAATCCTAGGGTCAAAAGCAAAGCTGAAGGAAGTCTCTGAGAGAGAACAATACTTTTCCGAGCCAGAGAATAATGTAAGAGGTGTGTGTGTGTGTGTGTGTGTGTGTGTGTGTGTGTGTATAAAACTATAATGAAAGGATCATGTACTGAGACAGTATACAACAGCTGCCGAGGTATGTCCCTGGGGAAACAGGATAGGGTAATTATCATTTAGTGGTCATACATTTGCTCACAAATGAAGACAGGACATTCCTCTAGACAGTAATGGGAAGCATACCAGTAAGTTTAAAAGGTCAGACGTATTGAAACAACGTGAGAAGTTTTACTTCTGATTATCAGAGGAAACTCCTATAAACCAGTCAGTATCCCGAGGGGAAACAGTACACCACACCAATGGTTTCTTGGTCAACAATGTGACTGAGAATGGACACTCAGACAACAGTTGAACCAACAGTAGAAACAGCCAGTCAGAGAAAAAGGTAATACAGTATTTCCAAATGCATGTAATTTCTTATAATCAAATAAGATTAGTCATATAAAGATGTTATTTAAAATGTAAGCATTATCTAAATATTTTTGTTTTGTTATATTATTATCACAGAATTCCTCTGTTCATGTGCTCTTAGATCTTTAGGAGCTGCTATAAATGAAGGGCTAACTATATAATCATTTGCAGCTGTGAGTAACTGACTATGATCAAATTCTTATAATTGTGATCTTTTAAATATTTGCACCTGCAAACATTTGGAACATAACATCATGATGTGTCCTCCAAAAAGGAAGGAAACAAATGAATTTGCATGCATGTGTTGCTATTTTTGAACACATACAATTATGTAATTTCTAAAACAAATATTTCAAGGTAACTAAGGCACATCATTTAAAGATACAAGTGAAAATCTCATTTTAAACTTAAAATATCCACAGATAAAATCTTTGTAGGAACAAATTAAAATGTATATCTATATGACTATAATAACATAAACATGTGAAAATTTGAGAGAATTTGATTAACTTCACTTTTTAAATTTTTAAGAAAATTTGAATTTCTAAAAATTAAAGCTAGAATACTGGCCACACATCAAAGAGAATATAGATGAAAAACAAGAAATTACAATTTTTATAGAGAATTTTCTAATTTTGAGCATGATATGTTTCTGATAATATGTTTAGAAATAGTTTATAGAATGGTATCTTCATGCTCAATGATTTGAAAAATGGATAGTGATAGAGTTCTAGTAATTTTTTCTGTCTTCTCTCTTTGTGTATGTTTTCCTTTTATAATATATTACATATTGTAGGTAAGATATATACATATAATATGTACATACACTTTTCATATACTTTTATTCCTGTCTTCTTCAGGACCAGGCAACCTAATATGGAAGGCAGAAAATGAAATATGATGCATGGTCTTCCAGGACTGCTATTAAAGGCCCCAGCATAACACCTTTCCTTAATACCAACAGGACCGTGAAACTGAGCCCGATACTTTCTTTTTCTAGACCACTCCACAAGTAAATCAAATCTAAGTAGCAGTGTGGAAAAATAATGTGGCAGAACTTACTTCCTTACTGACTTCCTATTTTAAAAATCACATATAAGTTAAAACAGACCACTTGGAAGGTTCATAGTACAATGGATTTAAGTCATGGGGCCATTTGAATTGATGCTTTATACATTTTGTATATTATTTAAAGCTCTTATAGGAATCAAAGACAACAGATTAACTTTTATTCAATATCTGTTCCTCATTCACTGTTACTGGGGAAGAAAAAGACAACCAGTCTTTACAGAACAAACTGTATGCTTCTCACTCACCAGGATGGTATATATATATTTTCTCATTTAATTCTAATAATAATCCTTGAAATGTGTAATTACTACTAAATTTACAAATGAGAAAAATGAGACTTAGGAAGACTATTTTGTTTTTTCCATTTTTACATAGTAGTTGTGTAACAGATACGGAATGTTAGTCTGAAACTTTAGCTGGGCTCTTATTCTACCCTAATCTTAATCTCTCCAGGATTTGGTTTCTCCTTTAGTAGACAAGGTTGTTTGGTTATTATTGTTGTACTAGATTACTCTATAGGGAAAAATACCATAAATAAAATTCAACAACTATGCGATTTTGAGTATACATGAACTAAAATTCAAAAGGTGTACCTTGTGCATATTTACATTATAATATAATTTTAAATCTTAATGCAAGTAGTTGAAATTTGTTCTCTAATTTCAGATAAACATTATTGGGTTGCAGTTACAAAGATGGTAATGGTGTTCCTTTACTTCTTTACTTTTCCAGTGAGATCCATTGTCATTTTCCAGTGAGATTCCACTGTAATTAAAGCAGCTGCTTCTTCTCCTCACTAGAAAATAGGCTTTATGCTTAGATTACTGTTGCATTTAAGCACACATAGCTGGTAAATGTAATAAGTACTTACAAAATTTTGTGTTTAGAGATTTGAATTTTAAAAAGGTTCACCACTTTTTTTTCTTGGGAGTCCAAGATGGCAGAGAAGTAGGAGACCTTAATTTTATCTGGTTCCAGGAATTCAGCTAGATAGCTACCAAATCATTCTGAAAACCTGTGAACTCAACCAGAGATCTAAGAAAAGAATAGCTGCAATTCCAGGAATAGAAAAGCAACCACTTTCTGCAAGATAGGAGGTGCAGAAAAGTGAACCCAAGGCGATATATGGGAAGACAGACCATGGGGGGAGGGAGCCTCCATCAGCCAGCTACTGGCAAGTGATAATAGCTGCAGAGCACAAAATCGGAACTTTTAGAAGTCTGCTCTGGTGAGGGACGATGCTCAGGAAATTCACTGGGACAGTGTGGTCACAGGATCTTCCGGGTCACAGGAAGACCAGGGGTGCCTGAGTGGGCAGAGCTCCCAGGCATCAGAGCAGGAAAGCCAGCTTCAAAGAGTGAGCCCAGGAGTCGGCTCTCAGCTCAGGGTTTCCATAAACTGTGAACCAAGGCACAGTCAGATGACTGCTCTCTGAGCACGGGCCCAACAAGTGGCAGAACTGGTGAGATCCCCCTTCCTCCCCCGGGAGGAGTGGCGTGGGAGTGCGCTGCAGGAGTCTGCAGGGTTTGGAGACTCAAAATGGGGTTGTGTTTCTGAGACAGAAACACTCGGTCACAGACCGGGTGAGCATGGTGTGCAGCCAGAGACCAAGGAGACAGGAGTGATTGACTGCTTTTCTTTGAGAGCTCACTGAAGAGTGGGGTCGGGAGCTTTTGGCTCTGGGGCCAGAGATTGGGAGGTCGTCATTTTCATTCTCATCCTCTAAAGCTGCATGGAAAGCCTTCAGGGAACAAAAGCCACATAGAGCAAACCAGAGCAGATTCCTAAACCTGGCCCCCTGGCAAGGGAAGTACAATTGTGCCTGGGGCAAATACACTTGAGAATCAATGCAACAGCCCCTCCCCCAGAAGATGAGCAGGAACAGCCAGCTAAGACCAAGTTTACTAAGCAATGAAAATTGCAAAACTCCAGCACTAGAGGAATACAGCACACAAAATTCATGACTTTTTTCCCATGATTTTTTAGTCTTTCAACTTCAAATTTAAAAATTTTTTTTCTTTCCTTTTTCAACCAATTTTTTATTTTATCAATTCCTTTTTTAAAATCTTTTTAAATTTTCATTTTTATATTTACATTCTATCCCTTCATTGTATTTAATCTTATTTTTGTATATATATGTTTTTCTTTCTTTACAATTTTGGGATGCAGTTTCTTCTAACAGACCAAAATACACCCAAAATCTAGTATATGGTTCTGTTTTATTTACCTGCCTGATCATATTCTCTTTTTTGTCTCTCTTCTTCCTTGTTTGTTTTGTTAAAGTCTTTTTTAATATTCATTTTTACAGTTACATTCTATCCATTCAATGTATTAATTTTATTTTTGTATATATAAGTTATTCTTTATTTACAATTCTGAGATGTAGTTTCTTCTAACAAACTGACCAAAATACACTCAAGAGATATTGCTCTGTTCTATTCACCTGTTTATATCCTTTCTTTTCTTTTTTTTTGTTGGTTTGTGGTTTTTTCTGTTTTTTCCTTGTCTTTTAATTTCCATTTTTACAGTTACATTCTATCCTTACATTGTATTTAATTTTATTTTTGTACATATATAAGTTTTTCTTTCTTTACAATTTTAGAATCTAGTTTTCAAAAAAAGAGACCAAAATACACACAGAATCCAAGCTCTATTTTGCCCACCTGTCCGATTATATTGTATCTTTTCTTTTTTCTTTTTCTTTCTTCTTTTTTTTTTCCCATGTTTTGGGTCTCTTCTGATTTTTTTAGTGTATATTTCTCTGGGGTCACTGTTGACATTTTAGTATTTTGTTCACTAATTCATCTGTTCTTCTCTGGACATAATGACAAGACAGAAAAACTCACTTCAAAAAAGAGAAGAGGCAGTACTGACTGCCAGGGATGCAGTCAGAATGGACATAAATAAGCTGTGAGAACTAGAGTTCGGAATAATGATTATAAAGATACTAGCTGGGCTTGAAAAAAGCAAAGAAGACACTAGAGAATCCCTTTCCAGAAAGATAAAAGAACTAAATTCTAACCAAGTTGAAATCAAAAAGGCTATTAATGAGATGCAATGAAAAATGGAGTCCCTAACTGCTAGGATAAATGAGGCAAAAGGGAGAAATAGTGATATAGAAGACCAAATGATGGAGAATAAAGAAGCTGAGAAAAAAAAGATAAACAACTACTGGATCAGGAGGGGAGAATTCAAGAGATAAGTGATACCATAAAGTGGAACAATATTAGAATAGTTGGGTTCCCATAAGAAGAGGAAAGACAGAGATGTTGGTGAGGATGTGGAGAAAGGGGAACCCCCCTACACTATTGGTGGGAATGCAAGCTGGTGCAGCCACTCTGGAAAACAGTATGGAGGTTCCTCAAAAGTTGAAAATAGAGCTATTCCATGACCCAGCAACTGCACTATTACACTAGGTATTTACCCCAAAGATACAAATGTAGTGATCCGAAGGGGCACGTGCACTCCAATGTTTATAGCAGCAATGTCTGCAATAGCTAAACTGTGGAAAGAGCCCAGATGTCCATCGACAGATGAATGGATAAAGAAGATGCAGTATACTGGAATGGAATATTATGTAGTCATCAAAAATGAAATATTACCATTTGGTATGGTACTAGAGGGTGCCATAGTGGATGGAACTAGAGGGTATTATGCTAAGTGAAATAAGTCATTCAGAAAAAGACAATTATCATATGATCTCACTGATATGTGGAATTTAAGAAACAAAACAGGAACATAGAGGAAGAGAGGAAACATAAGACAATGCCAGAGAGGGAGACAAACCATAAAAGACTCTTAATCATAGGAAACAAACTGAGGGTTGCTGGAGGGGAGAGGGGAGAGGGGGATGGGGTAACTGGGTGATGGACATTGAAGAGAGCATATGATGTAATAAGCACTAGGTATTATATAAGACTGATGAATCACTGACCTGTACCTCTGAAACCAATAATACATTATACATTAATTCAATTTAAGAAAAATGTTTAAACTTTTTAAAAAAGGTTCACTGCTAGGAAAGGTAAATTCTACAAGAGAAAATAATGTTAGATAGCTCAAATATTCTCTGATATGTGGGACATCAACTTATACAATATTACTAACCTTAATCAGTTTGGTATCACTGATGCTAAAACACATAGAATATGACTGGGCATGTTTAATCTTAATGACTCCATCTTAAAGTTGAGAATACTGAAATTCATTTAAATTAAATTATTGTGATCATTTAAAAAATCTCTAAAGAAATAGCTAAACTAGAGAAAACCATGCATTGGAGAAAACTGAAATGAAAACAACAAAAAGTAAACAAACAATATACAAAATGATCTTTTCCCTGAGAGTGGATTTTGGACTTCTTCAGACAACTGTTGGGTCAAATTCTGTTAATCAAAGAAAGGTCTTAAATTCAGGGTCTATATTTATAGTCTCTACTAAAAAACGAATGCCCTGGAAAAGGCTAGAATGATTCATATGCTATGGAATTAAATAAACTCATGTTTAGCTTAATTACAGATGAACTGATATAGTACTAATTACATATTGTGTGTTCGCATGGATGAATATACACAGTATATCTTCTGGTTCTGTCTGCTGAAAGGGTCCAGAAGCAATGATACTGCAATATCAATGAACAAACACAGTACCCAGATCTTGGTTTCCAATAGAATTCACCAATATAAGGAACCAGGGCTTCCTGTTGAATGGCTGATTTTAGGGTGGGCCACAGGATACACAAAATCAACACGAGGTGTTTGAAACAACAGAAATAAGGAATAGAAAGGAAGGGGGAGGGAGGGAGGGAGGGAGGGATGGAAAGGATAAGACGTGTCAAAAGGATAAAGAAACCAAATGAAAAGAACTTCCAATAGCCAAATCCTGGAACCATTGGAACCACAACGTAAACAATGTAGCAGTATCTAAAAGTCCTTACTGATAGAGACATACATATACAGATAGAAATAAAATTTAAATGCATACATATAGAGAAAGGAGAACTGCAAGTAATTCATGTACATTCTTCTGTCTCAAGGAAGTAGATCTTAGCTCTCCACTCCTTGAGTGTGGGTTGTACTTAATGCCTTGCTTCTAAAGAGCTATGGAAAGAGGAAGATATTAACTTTATGATGAAGAAAACTGGCAAACATAAACTTGGCCAGATGATCAAAGTTAATATCAGTAGTGATAAGTCATGTTGAAAGCACGTACCGTTGACATGTTGTGATAAGAATGGCACTTTACCTCCTTAATCTTGCTCTTCAAACCTTGTAACTCCAGAATAACTATGTGTATATAAGAAAAAAATCAGATGTATCAAAATGGAGTCATTCATTCTGCAAAATATATGACTAGTGATTTTCAAAACTCCCAAAGTCATAAAAAACAATGGCAGTCTGAGAATCTGTGATGGTACAGAACAGGTTAAGGAGATACAAGGATAGAATGTTAGGAGGTATCCTGATTGTGATCCTCGAACAAAATAGAAAAAGGATACAATGCAAAAACTAATGAAATTTGAATAAAGTATGCCATTTACTTAGAAACAACAACAGCAAAAAAAGGAGGGGGGGAATGACTTAAGCACATAGATACTTTAATGTTTCTCCTAACATGTTTTTGTAAGAAGATTGAAAACCACTTTTCAAAAAAGACCCCAAATCTGAAATATTGCTTTCCATCAGAAGCAAAGATAGATGAATATTTGTTATATATCCTGAGATAAAAGCTGAAAGGCAGACAACTGAAATTCTCCTTTTTGTTTACTACGTACAATCTTTTTTGCTGGATAAAACTAATAAATGTGGTTCAGACATTTAGTACTTGTGAAAGAAGCCAGCATATGACTAAAGACAATACATAAAGGAAGGCAGATTAGAGAGGATGCAGAGAAATGCAGTCTTACCATTGATCCTTTCATATTTGAAGACAAAAATCAATATGTCTTACTATGTTTATGTGTATATATATTTTTATTGTATATATAAATCAAATTATAAAAAATGCACCTGTTGTGGCCCCCATTTTTGCCAATGTTTAGTGATACGGAAATAAGAATACAAATAACGTGTAATATAAAACCTTTGTAGTAGACATAGTCCTAGGTGGCTTCCAATGATCCTCACCATCCATGGTCATAACCTTGTGAAGTCCCTTCCCACACTGAATCAGAGCCAACATATGTGACACATAGAAAATTATGTAAGTGGCAGTATGTAAATTCTGAGGCATTTAATAAAAGGCATTTTGGCTTTCACTTTGCCTCCTGGATCACTTGCTCTGGGAATCTAACCTCCATGCTGGTATACTTCAGGTTCCCTGGGGAAGGCCCTTCTTGGAGGACTTCTACCAATCGCCAGAGGTTTTGATTTTATGGACACTAAATACAAGTATTAGGGTGATATTATATAAATATCTTTGTGAGGAAGCCTCATTTTCCCATTTTTCACATTGTCTTCCAAAACAGAGGCAAACAGGGTTTTAGCCAGACAAATGATTATGACATTCTACAAAGTAAAACAGACTAAATGGAAGTACAAAGACCCACAGATACTGGCCTTTCAGGATTTCCCAGTGAAACAGCTAGGCTTCTATCTGATCAACATAAAGTAAAGCTCATCCATCAATAATAGTTTTGTCCAGATACACTGAATTTTTCTATTAGTTGCTTTGACTCTCACATTTAACTATGACAGGACACTCAAGAATACCAGAAATTTAAGGAAAATTCCTAGAGATTTAAAACCAGACAAAAAGGAACAATGGAATAAAGAAATTTGGGATAAATGAGAAAAATATAAGAATCAGTAGGATGTTTAAAAATTATCTTAAAATGATAGTGCATCCAGGAAAAAAAGGAAGATTTTTCTAGAAAAGAAGATTTTATTTTATTTTTTTATTTTTTTAAGATTATTTATTTATTTATTTGGGAGAAAGAATGAGAGAGAGAGTACATGAGAGGGGGGAAGGTCAGAGGGAGAAGCAGACTCCCCGCTGAGCAGGGAGTCCGATGCAGGACTCAATCCTGGGACTCCAGGATCATGACCTGAGCCGACGGCAGTCGCTTAACCAACTGAGCCACCTAGGCGCCCGAAAAGAAGATTTTAGATAAGAAAAGAGTCATTAGAATTAAGAATAAGGAGGTAAGTAAGTAAATAGTAAATGTGACATATAAACTTGAAATTATCAGCCAGAAAATAGAACAAAAAATGAGATTAAAAGCAGAAATGTTAAGAAAATTCTATCACTATGCTTGATTAAAATGATTCAGATTTCAGGAAAATGGAAGTAAAGTTACTATCCATATAATAATATGAAATTGATTCCCAGTCCTGAATAATGGAAGTTTCCAGACTAAAAGAACCTGCAGAGTCCAGCACAATAAATTAAGAATAGATCCCATAACAAGACAAATCATTGTGAAATTGCACAATAGCAGGAATAAGAAAGACAGTTAAAAGCTTCTGGAGACAAAGATTTAAAAAAAAAAAATAGGTCATCAGCAAAGAGAATATAAAGAATGCATTTTTTTGATGGCAGCTGTGGAAACCAGATTTATGAGGACCCTGTAGTCTTAAGGCTTCCAGCAGCCATTGTATCTCCTCACAGAAAGAACCTGTCAAAATGAACATAATTGAAGCAAACAAGCAAAACATACAAGAGGAAGATTGCCTTCCATGATACCATTGAATCCCAAATTCTGCAATGCCTTGAGGTCAGTTTCACTCTTTGGAGATGGGAGTTGCATGTGATAATTAGTTACCTTTTTTGTTTTAAGCTAATTTTAGTTTGATTTCTGTCAGCTGGAATTAAAAATCCCCTGACAAACACAAGTAGATTCATTCCTCCTCCACCTCCTCCTTCTCCTACACACACACACACACACACACACACACACACACACACACACACACACACACACACAGGTTTGTATGTATACACATATATAGAACATTTACCTCTATTATGAATTCAAAACTTAGAATGCTTATACTATACAATATAACCCAAATATCAGAGACAAGACTATCTTGGAAACCATCAAGTACATTGCTTCAGATTTATAGGTTGAGATGGAATCACAAATTTCATAGGTCTTTGTGAACAAGCATGGAGAAGGACATGGAGATTGGTAAGGTGAACATGAAAATAATATGTCAGGATAGATTCCCAGAAGTCAAGCCTAAGATGGGGATTTGTAAGAAAGTAAAGTAAATACTTTCAGAAAACAGCAAAACGTTGAAAAATCAGAACAGTGGGGAGCAAGCCAACCAAGGGTGTGATATTAGGCAGAATCCTCAAGATGGTGTAAATTATGCCTCAGAATTGTCCTAACCTGTGTGAAGAAACCTGGAGCTTTCTTGGCCCCACGTCTGCCAGTCCTTAGTTGGAGGCCACGAAAGGAGGATGCAAAATTCTAGGCACTTCTGGCTTTCTGGGCTTGTAGGGAAAGCAAGCTTCAGGAGCTGCAGGTGCAGGCTGTTGAAAGCAAAGGCACTCTGCAGCCACATGATCCACAAACACATGGGAATAAAAAGAATGAGGAACTGAGACCATGTGGGTGAGGCATTTATATTGGCCGATATACATGATAAATATAAAACAGCAAACTCCCTAGGTCATTTAGGTCAGACACAAATAAATTAGTATTCTAAATATGAAATAAAGAAAAGCAATAAATAACCTGAGTCATTTCGATCAGAGGATACAGAAACAGCAAAAAAGAAGTTTGAGAGAATCCGTACTTGCTCCATTTGTTTCTGCCAGTAATTTGGAGGGGAACTGGTTAACTGTTGACGCCTTGCTTCCCCATCTCTTAACATCAACTACAACAGGGTAGGGCTGACAAGTGGTCACTCCTCTTAATCTCTGCATTGACCATAATTCTTTTTCCACACTGATGCCTTCCAATCCTTTCCCATGAGCCTATCCTACAGGAATTCTCAAATTCATACGTTTGAAACTAAACTCCATCTCCTCACACAAAGAAACCTGCTCTCCCTAGGTCTCTGATCTTGGTGATTTGAACCATTAAACACTCAGGTATCCAAGTGGGAACTGGACAACTATCCTTGAATTTGTCCCAATTACCTCTCTGCCAAATCTGGTCTCCTTTTATCCAGTCTTCCTTCATTTCAGTGTTCCTCATAACTGCAAGAGATTTATTCTTTTTCTTCTTCTTTTTTTTAAATACACATTTGATCATATCACTCCTCTAATTAAAAATGTTCACTGGCTCCCAAAGATCCTAAACTTCTTATTCCATCTTCTGAGATCCTGTTACACTCTCACATCCCAATTTTTGACATGTTTAACTTACACTCTCATGTTATAGCATACAGAATGATTTTCAGTTTATTGATTTCATAAGACTCTGATTCCATCGATCCTTTGTAAATGCTATAGTTTCAGTTGCAAATAGCTTTTTCTTCTGCTCTCCTCCCTGTCCAGACTAAAAAACAGCAAACTCCCTAGGTCATTTAGGTCAGACACTCCCTAGGTCATTAGGTCAGACACATCCATATTATTTAAATAACCCTTTCTCTGGGAAATCTATCAATTAAGATTTGTTTAGTTGCTCCCCCCACCATGCCCTTCTTACCCTAATCACACTTTTATTTTATATTGTATTTGGCTCTGTACTTCTCAGTCTTTACAATCAAATTTTAAAACCCCTGAGAGCATAGGAAGTGGCTGATTCTTCACTGAGTTTCCAATACTCAACATAGTGCTTAACACAGATTAATCACTTAGTGACTCTTTGGAAGAATTGAAATGAATTAATATATACCTAAATAACTTTTTTTCTAGTTTTATTTATTTAAAATTATAAATGTAGTATTCTTCTTTAACCATTCTCTTTTTTTCCTTTTTCTTTGACTTTTGTCAGTGTTAGCTCCTGGGATAATCTAGTATCACCGAATACTCTTTTTTTTTTTTTAAGACTTTATTTATTTATCTGACAGAGAGAGACACAGTGAGAGAAGGAACACAAGCAGGGGGAGTGGGAGAGGGAGAAGCAGGCTCCCCACTGAGCAGAGAGCCCGATGTGGGGCTCGATCCCAGGACCCTGGGATCATGACCTGAGCCGAAGGCAGACGCTTAACAACTGAGCCACCCAGGCGCCCCTCACCGAATAGTCTTAAATTTAATTCTGCCACATCAGCTTCTGCCTAGAGTAAAATAAATTATAGGAAAGATCATTAGAGTTCTTAATAGATTTGAACACTTCTCTAGATAGTTCACAGCTTGACAGGCATTTGTCATAATCAACAGTAGACACTTTTGTACTATAATTACTTTAAAAACACATCAAATAATCTAATGTCCAATGATTGAAGAAATGCAAGTAACAACAGAGTACTCACATTGTTTTCAGTGTTTATAAAGCTGCAAAAGACTGTTGATGGATGAGCTTTTTTTCATGTGATTCTTCTATCTTTATACACACAAATTCTCTCAAAGTCAAGCAAAGATAAATATATATACAGGGTTATGAAAGAGGGATCTCTATTCTGTTCTTAGAGGAAAGCAATGGGCCATTAAGAAGCTATCCTGAAAATGTTCCTACAGACCTTTCCACTTCCCCAAGCACACCACACACACACACACACACACGCACACGCACACACACACACACCATCATAACATCATGCTGCCATGGAAGACAGAACAACCCTGCAGCTAATGATAACTAGTACTGGGTGGATTCACTTCCTTAGCAATTTCAACATGAAATACTGAAAAATGTTTACTTGTGTACAAACTCCGTTTTCATGGAGATATCAGAGACTCTACACATAAAACTATTGTGTCACTGAAGTTGGAAACTTTGCCTGATAACTCTATTTTGTTAAGCTTCCTGCAACAAAGTTGGGGCCTTAATCTCAATTAGAATAGCTTAGCAAAGATTCAACTTACCCTTCTGAAAAAAGAACAGAATCACATGTACATTCACACTTTCACACCAGAACCTCAGAAATTGAGTGTCAACAGAGGCCCTAATTTCAGTTTAAGGAATTGATTTACCTTATAATTTTAAATATTACCATAATCATTCAACATTTTTCCCCCACAAAGAGATCCTGCATGAGAACAGTTTCAGAGATCATAGGAAATTTAGAATCGTTCATACATTAACTATTCCCTCTTTTGAGGCACAAATGCCCAGAGCCCACCCCTGGTTCACGCATGGTTACACCTGGAATATATGACTTTCCTTCTTACTGTTTTCTTCTCTCGTTCAGAACTGTCTCTTTCTCATGTTTATGCTTTTCCCTCCTTTTTCCTTGCTGCCATGATTAGCTACAGATAAAGAAGACAATAATTGCACTGTCAGCACACTTACTGCTTCCCAGAGATCCAAGGAAAGTGCAGAGGTACTGCTCAATACTCTTTGCCTTCACCTACCTCCAAGAGATCACACACATGCAGAGACATGGTATCTTCTCCTTTTACTAGGGGAGGGTGGAGAGGGCAGATTAGAGAAGTATAGAGAAGTTTTGACATATACACTTCTATTAACAAAAACAGAGATTAAATTTTGGAGAAATAAAAACAGTCTGTTCCAGAATGGATTAGTTATTTGATAAATACCATAAACCATTATTTATTTACTCATCCTTGAGAATACAATACAAATAGTTCAGATGTATTTAATATGATTAAAATGTGAATACAATATGCAATTTTATTCTCATTTTTTCATGCCAAATTTAATTATGTTATGGAGTTTCCTTATTCTTTTCTATTATTCATTAGCAAAGGACCTTATTTATAACTGCCCTCATACTGTTTCCTGATGAAGATGAAAGTTTGCCTAGTGAATCCAAACTCAAGCACTGATCTTCCTGATATTCTAACTTATTCAGGAATTTGGTTTGTGTCAGAATTCAAAGTGCCAGAATGCATAAAATACACTAGCTAGAAATCTGTTTGGGGTATGCTCTAGGAGACTGAATGGAGAGTTCTGAAATCCATATATAGAAATGAAACGAAAAAACTGTCTCTAGAGCTCATATTTTATTTAATTGATAATATTTCAGCAGGAAGAGAAATGATGCTCTAAGTTACATTCTATCAATGAAAAAATAAATATTTTATTTTGACAGTGCTACATGACATATAAATATAGAAAATCACCTTTATCCTCATTATATTTAGGTCAAAGCTTCTGACTTTTTAAGAAGAGTTTGAAATACATTTAGTCAGAAAGCATGCAATTTCTGATACTAGTTAACATTTTACATTTTCTGTGTCCCACTTGTGCAAAATTAATTCTTATGATTATTAAATCACACACCTGAATTTCAAAACAAAACAGAACAGTAGAAAGATATAGCTATCAACCCAAATCTATTGAGGGTTGAGAAAAGTAAATGGCAATACTCCAAAGAGTAGATATCAGTAGCAATCATAAGCACAAGAAAACTGATATTTTATATTTGCATAAATGTTTTGAAAAAATTTCCAAATGTACTTCCTTTTGATTCCAAAATTAGTTGAATGAAAGGTAAGAAACCTGGATGATATTTTGTTTTTTGATTATTTTATAGGATAAGAATATGAGTTCTGGTATGACTAGTCAATTCACTGACAGTTACACAAATCACAATTAACTAAGTTTAGATCCTAATTCACAGCCAGTGACATCTTTTTACTACATCAGTTCTCCAGTATAAATATTTCCTGGTCTTAAGAATTCTTTAGGACACTTGTTAAAAACATAGATCCTGCACAGATCCTGAAACCCCGTCCCTTGAGATATTGATTCAGTAGGCTGGTAAAACAACTGAGGTGTCATCCCTTACTACCTTATAAAATTAACCTGAAATACAGAAGGCCTAACATTGTTTCTATTTATGTTCATATTAAGGTAAATAGTCTTATTAGGTTAATACAGTAAAAATACAGTAAAACATTTGCTGGGCACTAGGACTGTCAGAATACAAAATGAAACAATCCGAGCAGAAAGATGAGGAGGTGCTGAGGGACACGCTCCACAAAATCCAGATGCCGTCATACCCAGATCTAATTGAAATTCAATTTTCTTTCTTTCTTTTTTTAATATTTATTTTTTTTGGGGGGAGGGCAGAGGGAGAGGGAGAGAGAGTCTTAAGCAGACTCCACGCTGAGCGTAGAGCACTAAGTGGGGCTCAATCTCATGACCCTGAGATCACGACCTGAGAGAAACCAAGAGTCAGATGCTTAACCAACTGAGTCACCCAGGCACCCCCAAATTCAATTTTCAGAAAAGGATAAGACTAATCCAGAAAGGAAACAAATGGAAGCATATGTTTTTACTTTTTCAATACAAAATGAAACATAGGGACTTTTTTAAATAAAAATTGAAAGCAAAACCATATGTAAAATACAAAGTAATTTTAGAATACAATAAATAAAATATGCCAACACGAGTTACAAATATATTAAAAACTTTATACAAGGTACACTTAAATAATGCAAATCTCTGTCATTAGAAATAACAGTTATGAAATAACTAACAATTATGAAATAATTGTAATTGTGCATAACATTATGGTACAAGTAAAATTATATTTCGTACTATAAAGTGATTTTATTTAGGAATAGCATTGTTTCCCTTGGCTATTATATAATTGACACAAGGCCTAGCATGGGTTGCTTCATTTTTATCTGGTGCAAGTGGAAGATTTATCAAGGTTAAAAGAAGAATCTCAGACAGTATTGACCAGTGGTTCTTCCAAATGACAATTAGAGATTTGCCAATACTGTTAATCATTTGAGATGTTCTTTCTGATGCCTTTAAAATTACACAGCAAATAAAAAGTGAAATCTAAGAATAGCAAATACTATAAACCTAAGTAAAAATAAATTATCACTTATATTTCTATCAGGGTTTAAGATGACACTTTCTTAAATATGTTTGATGTGCTTTTTCCTTTCCAGCCAGAAGCACATAAAAATTGAAAGAATATTCCCTGGACTCTTTCAAGTTAAAGATCACCTTGCTAATAACAACAGATTGGGTGGTACTAAAAATTAGTAATAAAATAAAAATTTGTCCCTTAAATTACACAGGATTAGAATGCAACAAAATTATCACCAATACGTACTGTTACACTATAAGGAATACTATAGGCATAACTATGGAATAATCAAGTTCCATCTGCTTTATTTCCATATATCATTTACAGCATTCTATAAGGATAAGCTGCTCTGCAGGTAATAGGAAGCAGGAGGTCTAGGTTCTGAAACCAAATTTGATTTTTATTATTAGGTCATCTTCAATAAAAACATTAAACTCTCTATAACTCTGTCTCCTCCTCCGTAAAATAAAGGATGGGTATCGGGAGACTGCAGCATTGCAAAGAACTGTGTGTGTATGTGTGTATATATATATACATTATCTTACTTAAAATTTATAAAACCGTAAAATAGATTTATTGCAAAAATGGCCACAATTCTCCACTTCTCTCTTCCAATGGGACTCTCCGCTCATTCTTTACAGGATAACATCTGTACCCCACTCCTTGAATCTAGGTTAACCTGGTGATTTGCTTTTGCCAACAGAAATCACAGATGTAATAGTGTTCTAGATTCAAGTCCAGGACTTTGAGTACTTTCATTCACTCAGAAGAATTCTAAAGGAAAGAGGAAAGGAAATCTAATCCAGGTTGAAAAATCATGTAAAACAGAGATAAAGAATCCCAGCTGAGGGTGTCCTAGACCAGCAAGTGTCCAAATGACCTACCAACTGGTTACAGATATACTAGTGAATGCAGACACTATGAGCCAACCTCACTCTAGATCAGTAGCACCATCCAGATGACCAAAAAGACTCCTAAGTAATAACAAAAGATTACTGCATTAAGCCACTGAGTTTTTTTTTTTTTTTTAAGATTTTATTTATTTATTTGACAGAGAGAGACACAGCAAGAGAGGGAACACAAGCAGCGGGAGTGGGAGAGGGAGAAGCAGGCTTCCTACAGAGCAGGGAGCCCAATGTGGGGCTCGATCCCAGGACCCTGGGATCATGACCTGAGCCGAAGGCAGACGCTTAACGACTGAGCCACCCAGGTGCCCCTAAGCCACTGAGTGTTTAGGTAGTTTATTACCCAATAGTTTTTTTGAATTTTTTAAATTTTATTATGTTATGTTAATCATACATTACATCATTAGTTTTTGATGTAGTGTTCCATGATTCACTGTTTGCATATTAACACCCAGTGCTCCATTCAGTACGTGCCCTCTTTAATACCCATCACCAGGCTAACCCATCCCCCCACCCCCTCCCCTCTAGAACCCTCAGTTTGTTTCTCAGAGTCCACTGTCTCTCATGGTTCGTCTCCCCCTCCAATTCCCCCCTCTTCATTTTTCCCTTCCTACTATCTTCTTTGTTTTTTTTTTTTTTTAACGTATATGTATTATTTGTTTCAGAGGTACAGGTCTGTGATTCAACAGTCTTACACAATTCACAGCACTCACCATAGCATATACCCTCCCCAATGTCTATCACCCAGCCACCCCATGCCTCCCACCCCCCACCACTCCAGCAACCCTCAGTTTGTTTCCTGAGATTAAGAATTCCTCATATCAGTGAGATCATATGATACATGTCTTTCTCTGATTGACTTCTTTTGCTAATATTATTGTATCAATAGATACTGGATGTATCTAGAATGAATATATTACCACTTTCTCACATCTCACTTTTATCAATTAGAAAACTAGAACTAAGAAACATTTAACCTGTTCAAGATCAATAAGTGGAAAGTTGTAATCCCAACCCATATACAGTCCACTATAGAATAGGGTACCTACATTTTTTATAGGCTAACGTTCATGCCTACTGATCAAATTATGATAAGCTACAAATGTCCTTCAAAACTATGAAAGAAAACATTTAAATTATCACTATTTTTATTATCTGATTCCATACTCCATCAAAGATATACATAAAGAGCTTTTAAAAGCCTAGGAGCATTGTCCAGACGTGCTGTCAGTTCCAAAAGGTGTATATACATGCTCTCTTAGTTTCTTTCTCCTGAAAGTGAGTATCTATTTGTATATGGGCCTTAGGAAAGATATTAATAGCAGGAATGGGAAAAATATAGATATGGAATACATGGTTGGGTGGAAAATGAGTAGGAATTCATTTCTCTGTGTTCTAAATAAGTGAAAAGGATTTATAATGTCTTCAGTATCTACCTTTCCTCAAGAACTCATCATACAAATTGGTTGTATTGTGTGTGTGCATGCACATATGTGTTGGTATTAAATTTAAAATAATGAATATCTTGGGGCAAAAAATGCATTCTTCAGAAGACTTCTGTTATATATTCTTATAGCACTGAGTGTACATACTAGGATTTTATTACATTTAAGACAATCCCATACCAATTAGTAACTTAGCCATTAAAATTTCATGTATTATACTGTAATATATTTAAATATAGGACTCCAGACTTTGTTCTAACCATCCCTGAGAGTTTGCTTTGATTATTTTGTGATGGATTAAAGCTATCTCTGGAATTTAGCCAGATGAAAGGAAGTTTGAAAACCTGGATTAAAGAGATGCATTTATATACTCTGAGACTAGAAAGGCTAAAGGGAACTCTATTTTCTGATTGGAGGAGAAAAAGAACAAGGTGATAAGATAGTAGTAAAACAAACTAAAACAAATTTGACTATTACTTGTGCATTTAACAGATATTTATTAAGTATACATTTTGTGCTATATAAGGTGATCTCTATAGTATAAAGATTGCCACATAAGGAATTTAAAATATAGGGCACCTGGGTGGCTCAGTTGTTAAGCGTCTGCCTTTGGCTCAGGTCATGATCCCAGGGTCCTGGGATCAAGCCTGACATCGGGCTCCCTGCTCAGCTGGAAGCCTGTTTCTCCCTCTCCCACTCCCCCTGCTTGTGTTCCCTCTCTCGCTGTGTCTCTCTGTCAAATAAATAAATAAAATCTTTAAAAATAAATAAATAGATAGATAGATAAATAAATAAATAAATAAAATATAGGGAAGGGATGATACTAATAACTAGATAATTTAAGATATCCCTGAACCATTTTAAAATAATGCATACTTTTTATTTCCATTATTTAAATATTTCATTTTTTTAAAGATTTTATTTATTTATTTGAGAGAGAGAGAACGAGAGATAGAGAGCACGAGAGGGAAGAAGGTCAGAGGGAGAAGCAGACTCCCCGCTGAGCAGGGAGCCCGATGCGGGACTCGATCCTGGGACTCCAGGATCATGACCTGAGCCGAAGGCAGTTGCCCAACCAACTGAGCCACCCAGGGGCCCACCATTATTTAAATATTTCAGAGGAGAGTTTTGCTTTAACTATCATGATAATAAAACCAGATTAAAAGTTAGAAAACTTGGGATTTACTTCTCATTATCCTATGATTTGTTTTATTATCATAACCAGGTTAATAATATGACATATGCATACACTGTATAGCAAGATTGTTGTCAGAATAGAATGGGATGACATAAATAAGGAGTTATTAAATAATATGCCTTATTCAACATATCCTTATGTCTTCCAAATATATATTGTAAAATACTTAACTTTGCCCAGACTTGTCAAATAAACACAAATTTAAAAATATGTCTTCCTGGGGCGCCTGGGTGGCTCAGTTGGTCTTGATTTCGGCTCAGGTCATGGTCACAAGGTCATGGGATCAAGCCCCACCTCGGGCTCCAGGGTGAGCCTGGAGCCTGCTTAAGATTCTCTTTCTCTTTCCCTCTGCCCCTCCCCCTCCAACCTCCCTCACTCAAAAAAAAAAAGTCTTCCTTATTAAAATAGTTATTTAATTCTCAAATGACACTTTCTATTAAGAAATTTCCTAGTGGGGGGATGCCTGGGTGGCTCAGTCAGTTGGGGGTCTGCCTTCGGCTCAGGTCATGATCCCAGGGTCCTGGGATCGAGTCCCACATCTGGCTCCTTGCTCAGCAAGGAACCTGCTTCTCCCTCTGCCTGCCACTCCCACTGCTTGTGCTTTCTCTCTCTCTCTCTCTCTAATAAATAAATAAAATCTTCAAGAAAAAAAAAAATTCCTAGTGGGTTACATGTTATAGAGCTTTACTTGTTCCCAGTGTCTTACCAGAGATAAATTCCTCCTTCTATTCTTACATGGAAAAGTAATGGCAAAACTGAAATTTCCCCTTTCCTATAGAGTAAGTCAACAGATGGGAGGCATCCATGGCTTTCTAGAAACTTGATCCCTATAAATTGTAGAAGTAGGCAGAGTGTTTGTCCAATGCTAATGCATAGTGATTTTTTTTTTCTTAACATTTGGTGGGGTAAAAAATAACACCTCTAGTTATCATTTCTCTTCTCGCATTTGTGACAGCCCCATCATCAGTGACATGACATTAGTGTTCAGGGTGTCCATCATGGGAAAATGCATTATTCATTTACATTATGAATGAACTTTTAAAACAAAAATGTCATAGATGGTCTGCAGAAACTGAAGAAAATATATCTAATTATACAAAGAAGTACTGACTGATATACAATGCCATCTTTCACATTTTTCATACATGATTTATTAGTTACAGTAGTACTGCATGTGCATTTTTGTTTTAAGACAACTTTTTAATACAAGGGACAAGGCAGGCACACATGCATACACATCAATGAACGTTTATATACACCTGGTATTTATTATTAATACAATGTCTTCTGTAGGGATATTTTGGTAATGAAAATAGCATCTAAAGGATCTAAATCCTAATTTCTGACAACTTGCTTGAATATTGTCTTTCCAGTTTAATAGTGACAATTAAATTTTAGTGGCTAGCTTTCCAGTTGTGATAGGAGTATTCCTGAGATGTAATAGAATCCTGCTGATAAGTACACTCTATGCTATAAGGATACAAAACTCAAGTCTTATTGAATAAGTCATTTAATTATTAATCTTTTTCTTTCATTTTAATAAGAAATGTATTGTGAATTTCATCAGACATGCAAATCTTACAGACTCCATACATATATTTATCAGATAAATATGGATAAAATATATATAATGTACATATATTCAATGATAATAATAATAAAATTAACTTCTATGGGGCACCGGGGTGGCTCAGTTGGTTAAGTGTCTGCCTTCTGCTCAGGTTGTGATCCCAGAGTCTCAGAACTGAGTCCCACATCAGGCTCTCTGCTCAGAGGGGAGCCTGCTTCTCCCTCTGACCCTCCCCCTCTTGTGCTTTTTCTCTCTCTCTCTCAAATAAATAAAATCTTTTAAAAAAGCTAACTCCTATGTACCTACTATCATTTGAAGAATTAGAACCAAAATGGGAAGAGTTAGGGAAAAAATCGTTAAAGTTTGAATAAAAGTTCTTCAGATAGGTTTTAAGTTAAGGGAAAGAAAACAAGAGCTGGGGTTCCCCAAGTATTGGTGAGTTTGACTAAACTTAATATTGAGTTTTAATAAGTACCATTATTTTTTCCAACTTCATTAGCTTCCAAACTGGGTTATTTCTAACATTTTCTTAAATTTTTAAGGATTTCTTTGGGGATTAAAAAAAAAATCTTACTCAACTAAGTGATAGAAGTAATGGTCTTTGCTCTTTTTATCTCCCACCCCAGGCACATTTTAGGTGGGGAGCACTTACCACAAAGCACCAAGGATAATGGAAAATGTAAACAAACCAAATTAGTTCTGGAATCAAAGGGGCATAAAGTAAGGGTTAGATGTGGAGTTTACTCTTTCTGCCTGGTAGCCAGTGTCCTTTACCTTATTTCTTTATCATCCTTTTCCTAAAGTTTCATTCTAAAAATCATCTTATCCATAAAGCTAGCTTTACCCTCTTAGTAAGAAACTATTAGTTCCTGACATGAGGAATGAAGTCTAATTCATCACTGTGTTACTCCTTGCCTTATCCATTGTAATTGTTCATTTGATTCAGGGTCTTTATATAGGAGATCCTAGCAGCCTAGGTTTCTAGCTTTCTGAGCATAGAGTATTACTGCTTGTTTTGATGTGGAATCCATGTATATCTTTTTTGTTCTTTTATCTTATAAATGATAATTATATGCATATTTGTTTGCTATCCTTCCTACTATTCTGTGATTTTCATGAAAATAGCAACCATGTTGTTTTGATCACCATTGTATATCCCTCACTTAACACAGTATCTTGCTTATAAAAGGAGCTCAGTAAATACAGTATTGGTTAAATGGGTGAACTTAGGGTCAAGATGATATCTTGCAAGGACAGAGGGAGAAATACAATTCCTCAGAGATCAAATGCTTAACCTTAAAAAACTGCTGAGATATGTCTATGTATCCACTTTCTATCACCCCCAACTGCTTTTTCAATAGCTAAGTCATTTGGAAATCTTTTACTAAAGTTTTTGTTTGTTTGTTTTGAAGGCTGGAAAATAAAAGTAGCATGATAACAAGGAACCATGGACTCTTCCAAACCTTTATAAAAGCTAAGTCCAGAGAATTAAGTAACAGAGAGGGAAGAAAAAGAGAAAGAGAATGGATTTGAGTTAATAAGGATAGGAGTGTCATTCTACCTGTTCAGAAATAGCACTTGAGAGTTGCGTGTTAAACTCTCTAGTAGGTGCCAATACATCAGAGGTCTTATATAACTATGTGAACTCTCAACAAAACTAGACCTTAGAAACTGTCAGTTTCTGCAAAGTTGCCCATGCCTTTGGGTAAATGCTGGCATAGTAGCCTTTAGATTCGAGGGGCCCTGCAGCTTGAATCAAGAGGATACCAGCAGTCAGCCCTGATTTTCCACTTGTGAAATTTTTTTAGTACATCTGGCACACACTGAACAAACAAGAATCATGATGGCTTTCCAGGTCAGGCAGGGAAAGGCATATTGTCCAACATAAAGGGTACCATCAAAATAGGACCATTAGTAGCTGAGAAACACAAGTGCTAGATACTTACAGCTATTGCCCAAGCACAGTGAGTTCCATTTCAGTCCATTTTAAAGCTCTTTTATCTTACAACCCACACTGCTTCCCATGAGAAATTTTGTTTTAAAATATTTATTTTGAAAATTATCTCTATTAACATTTACTATGACAAATATATTCTTATGGTAAAGCTTGAATTTAAAACTGTGATCTTTCTTTGGACCTAGTTTATGTTATACCTATTTTATCAAACCTTTAATGGGAATTACAAAGATACAGTTTGTTTTGGATATATCAACCTCTCTTCATACATGTGTATAGGAGAGACCTTATATGAACTATGCAACCTGAAAAACCACTGTTAAAATAGAAACTCCACTACAAAAATCACTCCTACTCAGTTCAATTTTCTTGTCTTTAGATGATTTATTTGACTCTATAAAATCCTCATGTTTATTTTATTCAGTACAGTGATATTTTCTTTAGTTAACACTTCTCTGTTAAGTCATGAACAACTTTTGTATTGGATAGTCTTATTGTGCCCTTCAGAATCCCCTCTTCTAAGTCTGTGACCCTGAGGTTCTTACTCTACATGCTTTTTCATGAATCATCTGGGAAAATTTCCAAGAGTGTTGAAGCACAGCCAGGAAGCTGAGGAAATGTTGAAGAGCACTGGAGAAAAACTGCTGGGAGGGTCAGAATAATGTCAGAGAAGGTCAGGAAACATCAAACCCAGAAAGGCTCTAAACACATGCCTTGAGGTCAATATCATGTCACAGCCAAAGCTTCAAAAATGCCAAGGTTAGAAAACTACTTTGCATTACTTTTTCTATTCCTCTTCATTAGTCTGGCTTTCTTAACATCTACTATTAAGGAGACAAATAGTACAGTAATAGAAATATATTAGCAAGAATGTTTATGGTCAGATAACAACTACTTAATAATAAGCATATCAGCTATCAAATAGTGAGAATTCTCTGTGTTAAGCATTCTACTGATCACTTCACATATATAAGCTCATTTGATTTCCACAACAATCCCATGGTATTATTATTCTACTTTTTGATATAGAATCTGAGAATCAAAGAACTTGTGTTAATTTAGTAGGGTTACTCAACCAATGAATGAAATTCAGAAACAGCCTTCTAAGCCCACCAGCCTTCTAAGTTCCTTTAATTGTGTTATGGCAGTGACCTTTGCAACTGTCTAACACTGTGAATATATATGATTACTAAATTAACTGTAAGTATAATTTTATTTTTTTCCTCTTATAAGCCAAACTTTAGCACAAAAAGAAAATATTCACCTTATTCTGGTTTATTGAAAGGTTAATATACCTAATATATTTTATCCAATATACATCATTTGTAGAAGCCTTTATCTTCTCTTCATTGTTTCAATTAGCAAAAATCGCGCCTCGGATAAACCTCATTGGCTACGATACTGCCACTGTGCAAAGCTTATCTTCTCTTCATTGTAATCAATTTTATTTTTCAGGTTTACCAGAATAAAACAGCCCTATCTCTGGAAAAAAAAATGTTAAATTGTACTGTTTAAAATCATTTGAAAATTTGAAATTTTGTTAAAAAAAATATTTCAACCAGTATCATCAGTAACTAACAAACAGAACTCATGAGAGTCACATGGTGAAACAAGATAGCCCATTCAACTATAGATTCATGAATGGCATGGTTCATAGAAATTAACACAACAGAGCTATGTCTTTGAGCTATGAGATTTATGAATTTTTTAAAAAGCTCTATTCTGATCTTATCTGAACAGATCTATTTTTATTGCTGAAATAGCATGGAATCATATTTATTCTACTTGCACTTGATTACTGAAGCATAATTTTAAGTATCTTAAACCATTATATACTATGTTAAAATGATGAATGTATCATTTCTGTTTTTTTAAAGATTTCATTTATTTATTAGAGAGAGAGAATGAAAGAGAGATATAGCGCACAAGAGGGGGGAGCAGGAGAAGGAGAAGCAGACTCCCCGCTGAGCAGGGAGCCTGATGCGGGACTCGATCCCAGGACTCCAGGATCATGACCTGAGCCGAAGAGAATGCGTCATTTCTTAAAGTTTTATATGTTGAAGTACCACGCAAATGGCATAGATTTTCATAAATCAATTGTCCATCAATATGATTTAATTCCTCTGAATGATATTTGGTTTCAATTTAATTTAAAGATTCTCAACACATTCTACATTCCATGTACTATTGCATTTCTTAGGGAAAAGGACAAATAATTTATGGTACTTTCCTCTAAAAAGCTTTTATACTTATTGAAAGACAGGTGATAGGCAAATTTTTTTAATGTAAAAAATTACATGGTAATATAGAGTCTATAAGAAGTGCTACCACATGGGAGGGGCTAGGAACTTAATTTTAGGGATTTGGATCCTTTTCTAATAGCTGCCTTGCAGAATAAACTGATAACACGTTAACTATTGTTGTTTTTTATATTCTAAACACAACTGGCTACTGATAATGTTATTTGTGTCATGTTTTTCATCAGATCAGACTGATAAAATTATTTAATCCGTTCACTGCAGTAACAGACAATAGAACAGATTTTTGTACAGAGTGAGGGGAACTATATCCATTATATCCACCACTAGAACCTTATACTTATCATAGTGCTTAGATAAAGTCAGTGATCAGGAGATACTTTCTGAATGGATAAAAGAAAGAATGAATTGAAACTATCAAAATAGTAATCTCATCCCCAAATCTCACCCTCTTTGGAAAGAGCTTAGATAATGAAATACTCTTAATATGTAGAGTTTCCTCTTATTTCTTTTAATTGTTAAAAAAAAGATTAAATCTTTAATACTGGTATGGATAGAATTATTATACTAATATATCCAAAACTCAAGTGATAATAGAGAAAATCACTAAGCATATTTAAGCATAAGTGACAAATGATTTGAAACACTCTTAAATTCTACAGAACTACTGAAGATTTTACTTGCATGATATGCTTAAAAATATTCTAAATATCTCAGAGAACTAAAAACAAAACAAAACAACAGTGCACTCGGTACATATTTGAGCAAATTTTTTTACAATATCCAGAGCCAAAGATATAATTTAAGAAGGGCATGAGTCACTCCTGGGGGTAGAAGAAAATGAAGCACCCAGATTTTCTTCCCTGTTTTATTCTTAACATTTCAACCAATAGAATATTACAGATCATTGGTAATGGCTTTAAGTTGAATTATAAGACTCATTTTGCTCCAGGCACACTATGTTTTGTTTTATTCCTCCAAGTCTCTTGCTTTCCCTTACTTCTAAACCCTTGTATGTGGTTCTATGAGAAAACTCTCCCTTGATTCCTTCACTAATTGAAATACAGTTTTCCTCTAAATGTCAAGACAAAACCATAACCAACTAAGGAAAAATTCCCTGATCTGGATCAGCTCTCCATGATTTAAACACTTATAACACCATAAAATATTTATAGCATGTATCACAGTTTCTGAAATACATATTTATTTGTTTACTCACGTAATCAGAATCTCTCTTCTACAAGCTTTAAGTAATGTGTAAACAGAGATGATGCAGTAGGCAGAGTAATGGTCCATAAAAATGTCCATGTTCTAATCCCTGGAACCTGCTAGTATGTTACATGGCAAAGGGGAATTAAAATTGCAAATAGAATTATGCTTATAATCAGCTGACCTTAAAATAGGGAATGTGTTCTGGATTATCAAGGGGTGGAAGTCATGTAATAACAAATGTCCTGATAAGGAGGAGGTGGGAGAATCAGTGTCAAAATGATTCAGTGGGAGAAAGATTAAACCAAACATTGCTGGTTTGAAGATGCGAGGTGGCCATGAGCCAAGGAATATGGTGGAAAACATAAGAAAACGGGTTTTCCTCTAGTGCCTCAGAAAGGAACGCAGCTCAGCCAACAACTTGGCTTTAAACCAGTGACAACATGTTTCGCTTCTAAACTACAAAAGTATAAGATAATACATTTTGCTGGTTTTAGCCACTAAGTATGTTGTAATTTGTTACAGCAGTCATAGAAAGCAAATAGATATTCCCTGAACCTTGTGCATGCCCGGCACATGGTGTTTGATACTACTTGTTTAATAAAAACAAAGAGATAATGAGCTCGAGGGATGGGCTATATCTATTGCATGGTATTATGGTCCCGATATTTTCTTCTCATTCTATTTATAAGTCAATTTGAGTCACAAAACATTAAAGAAAAACCCACAAAATTCTACAATCCGTATTTTGTGGTTGGAAAATTATAGGTCACATTCTAAAGCCTGCATGTATGGCAGATGTATAATGAGAGTCTGCACCAGCCACCTTCACCAGACTTTGTATGAACTTTTGTTTTGGCTCCCTGAGTGTGGGCAGTGAGTTAATATGAAGGAGATATAGCTGGCCAAGTACTGGAACCTTTTTCAGAAGCCCAATGTGATACACTTTTTGCCTCAAATGAAATGACTCCTATTATCTTGGAGTGACTATATTGCAACTTCTTATTTCACTTGTGTTTTCTCATTTACTACAATCCTGTGGGCCACCTATTTCTAAATCCTATTTTCAATGTTATTAATTCAGGCTCAAAACATCTAGTAAGGGCTGGTCCTGGTAACAGTGTATGAAAGAAATATAGAGGTGGTGGGAGCACCCCACCTCAGTGGGGAGGAGTATTTTATCCCTAACATTTAAAAAAATAGCCTGTGTATGATGATAATAAAAAGCAGGCCAACTTTTTGTTGACTTGATTCTTTTTACCTTATCTACAGACAGTGCTCTCCCTCCCTCTCTCTCTCAATGGCACTATGATGTGGGATTTAAATCCAGGCTCACTGAATTCAACATCCAGTCTTCTTCAGTCATAATCATGTCTTCTTCCTGGAATTAGGCTGCTTGTGTTTAAATTCTTTTCACATTTGAACTTGCCCTTTCTCTGCCTCAGTCTCGTCACCTATAAAAGGAGGACAGCAACTGTATCTATCTCAAGGGTTGTTGTTGGATTTAATATATGAAAAAAAAATGCTTAGAATAGCATCTGTCTTAGAAAAGCATTCTGTATAAGTTAGCTCTTATGAGAGCTCCAAAATTGTCACTGGAAAATCTTCTCAGGGAGATTATAGTGTGAGGTTGGAAGAAATATTTTGCTAAACTATATGAGGTGATTGATGAAATAATCCTAGGAAGTATGAATAATAATAGTTTATCTAACATGACTTCTAAAAAATGAGTTGGATTAGCTAGGAGGTTTTAATTTACTGTCTAGTGTATTCACATTTTAGGACAAAGTTAACTCATTTGAGCCAAATATCTGCATTGAGCTCCATTTGTTGAGCTATGTGACCTGGATTCAAATCCCAACTCCACCACTACTATGTGTGTAACTTTAGGCAAGTTAATTCACCTTTTGATGCCTCTATTATGTCACTTGTAAGATAGGGATAATGATAATACTAACCTCATAGGATTATTTAGTGTTAATAAGTTCAGACTTGAAATGTACTTAAAATACTGTTATATAAGTGACCAATAGTTACTACATATTTTTTATAATATCCCAAGGTGATCTTTCAAGAAATCTTAATTTTTCGGGTTTTTTTTTTAAGTTTTTAAATTAAATTCCAGTTAGTTAACATACAGTGTAATATTAGTGCAATATAGTGATTCAACACTTCCATACATCACTCTGTGCTCATCACAAGTGCACTCCTTAATCCCCACCACCTATAAAAACGATGGTTAGAGATCATGAAGTAAGTGGCAATGCCTTAACTGTATGCATGTTGTCAGGCCCAAGGGTCTCTTCCATCCTTGTAAAGGGGAGTGCTAACCTTCTCTCCTTTCACACAACATGAAATCTTACTTGAACACTAGAGGCATCATTTTCTTTCACAGATTTCTAATGGTTCAAATACCTAAAACAAAAACAACAAACTAAATAGCATATGCTCTTCAGAGCCAAGGTCACCTACCACAAAGCAGACTCAAAATATACTTACTTTACATATTCACTAGCTAGCTAAACTACAAAAGAGAATTTTAAAGGTTTTGTTGTTGAAATTATAAAATTAAAACTATAGCAGTGGAATATTTGTGAAGCCTTTTGTTTCATTTTCTGCTAAATGAAAACAACTTTCAAAAAGTTAAGTGAATGTTTTTATTTGTTTCCTGTCACACATTCTAAATGGCTTTAAAA
The DNA here is from genome assembly GCF_037043125.1 of Eumetopias jubatus. Classification (NCBI taxonomy): domain Eukaryota; kingdom Metazoa; phylum Chordata; class Mammalia; order Carnivora; family Otariidae; genus Eumetopias; species Eumetopias jubatus. Next base: position 156,481,565 of record NW_028274809.1, on the reverse strand, counting down.
GTCAGTAGCTGTTACTAAAGAATAATGAGGTATATTATTCTTTCAGTGCACATGTAAATCTCCAATTAACACTAATGGGGTTTATGGCAATGAAATCAAAGGAAAACCTACCCTCAGTGTCTCAAAATAATCTTTACTTTTGATATCTAACTTTTTACCATCTAAGTGTAGTCAAGCAGAAATAAACAAATTAGTATTAAGCATCAATTTGACACTTCCATTCATGCTGACATCCTGAAATACTGTGTGTAAACAGTAATGTGTTTTAAAGCAGAGATGTGGCTTTAGATTTTAGTTAAGGATTTATATGTCCCTCCCTCCTCTGCCATTAACATTAAAATTATAAAAAGTAAGCATGTGCAGTCCTAGTATTACCTAAGAAATATAAAAAAGGTGAATTTTTTAAATAGGTGTGGCAAAACATTTTTAAGAACAGTATGTCAGAAAATTATCCTTTTCATGGGAATCTAGAATCCTAATATCTCTTTGAGACACAATCATATATCCCTTTTTAGTAAATATTTCTTTTTTAGATTTCTATAATTTTCGTCATAGTCCTATAGTGAAATCTTCATAGAAGACAACTTTTAAGTGGAAAAGTGAAATACCATGAAGTTACTACTGAATTGAAATAGCATCTTAAAGAATACATATTTTAAGGTACTGTGAAACCACCTGAAAAATATATGACAGCACAACTGAAATAATTATTTTTATTAGTCTAAGTGTAGAACAATCTACAGGGACTCTAGCCATAGACCTCTGGTAGAATTTGAATCTTTAAGATAATTCTACAGACATTAGACTACACAGTGAAAGTGTAAATCCCTGTGTAGAGAGAACAAATAAGCCCAGTTTAATAGAATTCAATCAAAAATAATAAAAGGTATGATAATATCCAGAAAGTACATGTTGACATAGCCAAAACCTATTAATTTGCTATGCCATTATTTGTGTCTGAATGCCTGAATAAACACATCTTCTAGAAAAACTATTTAAAGCAAATAGAGCAAGTAAATAGGTTACTAAAACATAGGAAAAATATATTTCTTGACTAATAAAATAGAATATTCCCCTCTAAAAATCTTGGCTAATAAAGTAAAATGGCCTTCAAACTGAGGTATTTGTCTAACGTCTACTCATCTAGAATGTAATCATGTCTAAACAAGGGTTATCATTCTTCTCTAGGTAAAGAGAAGTTGACATTTTAAGAAGCTAACTTATTAAAACAACAGGTAGATTTTATTTAACATGCCCATTCATTTACGAAAAATTTACTGACTTCTTAGAGATTAGGCCTGGAAGAGTGCACAAACCACAGCAGGCACTTGATAAATATTTTTTGAATGAATAAATTAACTAAATTTTCAGAAATCCTATTTGCAACATTAGAAATGTATTTAAGTCTTTCCTGAACCATGACTCTCAATGCCAGACATTAAGGTCAAGATATACTAGCCAGTTTTATAAAGTTCAAAGTGTGATTGGATATATTCAGATGCCTGGGTGGCTCAGCTGGTTTACTGTCCAACTCTTGATTTCAGCTCAGGTCATGATCTCAGGGTCCTGAGATGGAGCCCTGCATCAGGCTCCAGGCTAAATGAGGATCCTGTTTTAAGATTCTCTCCCTCCCTCTGTGCCTCCCTCTCTCTCTCTCATAATAATAATAATAATAATAACAATAATAATAATAAATGTGTGATTGGATATAGAGGAAAAGGCAAATAATTATGATTTAATATAATAAGTATGATGCATAATATGGGAAATGACATTTGAACAGATTAATGTCATTGCATAACAGTACATGCATACAGAAAGTCTACTGCTGAAAAAAATATTAAGATTTATTTTAAAACATATTTTACATGATTACTTTGTTAATTGATCCCTATATACTATAACCTATCAGATTATGTCAATGAATATTTTTTAGAAAGTCCAATAACACAAAGTATACTAGAAAATGGTTAATATTTTTGTATTCTTTTGGATTAATGAAAAGTAAAAAATGTGACCTACAGTGTTTCAAATGTTACACATAAAATTATATTTGTTCAACCTAATGATTACCTTATCATGAAATTAGCAATTTGCACTCATTTTGTTGATGATACTGTCAGTTTTATCATGTGGAATGTTGGTTACTCATAGTTTAGGGGAGTAAAAGAGTATTTCTGCTTTTTTGTGTGATCATATTCATGACAATTGGGATTTTATTTATATGTGACTGGGTAGATGAAATTGTTTTTTTTTGGGTTTCTCTTTTTTTAAATTTTTTATTATTATGTTAATCACCATATATTACATCATTAGTTTTGTATATAGTGTTCCATGATTCATTGTTTGTGCATAACACCCAGTACTCCATGCAGAACGTGCCCTTTTTAATACCCATCACCAGGCTAACACATCCCCCCATCCCCCTCCCCTCTAGAACCCTCAGTTTGTTTTTTAGAGTCCATAGTCTATCATGGTTCGTCTCCCACTCCGATTTCCCCCCTCCATTTTTCCCCTCCTGCTATCTTCTTCTTTTTTTTTCTTAATATATATTGTATTATTTGCTTCAGAGGTACAGATATGTGATTCAACAGTCTTGCACAATTCACAGCACTTGCCATAGCACATACCTTCCCAATGTCTACCACCCAGCCACCCCACCCCTCCCATCCCCCCACCACTCCAGCAACCCTCAGTTTCCTGAGAATAAGAATTCCTCATATCAGTGAGGTCATATGATACATGTCTTTCTCTGATTGACTTATTTCACGCAGCATAAAACCTTCCAGTTCCATCCACGTTGTTGCAAATAACAAGACCTCATTCCTTTTGATTGCTGTATAATATTCCATTGTGTATATATACCACCTCTTCTTTATCCATTCATCTGTCGATGGACATCTTGGCTCTTTCCACAGTTTGGCTATTGTGGACATTGCTGCTATAAACATTGGGGTGCACATAGCCCTTGGGACGCCTACATTTGTATCTTTGTGGTAAATACACAGTAGTGCAAATGCTGGAATGTATGGTAGCTCTATTTTCAACTGTTTGAGAAAGCTCCATACTGTTTTCCAGAGTGGTTGCACCAAATTGCATTCCCACCAACAGTGTAGGAGGGTTCCCCTTTCTCTGCATCCATGCCAACATCTGTCGTTTCCTGACTTGTTAATTTTAATCATTCTGACTGGTGTGAGGTGATCTCATTGAGGTTTTGATTTGGATTTCCCTGATGCCGAGCGATGTTGAGCACTTTTTCATGTGTCTCTTGGCCATTTGGATGTCTTCTTTGGAAAAAGGTCTGTTCATGTCTTCTGCCCATTTCTTGATTGGATTATTGTTCTTTGGGTGTTGAGTTTGATAAGTTCTTTATAGATTTTGGATACTAGCCCTTTATCTGATATGTCATTTGGAAATATTTTCTCCCATTCTGTTGGTTGTCTTTTGGTTTTGTGGACTGTTTCTTTTGCTGTGCAAAAGCTTTTTATCTTGATGAAATCCCAATAGTTCATTTTTGCCCTTGCTTCCCTTGCCTTTGGCGATGTTTCTAGGAAGAAGTTGCTGTGGCTGAAGTCGAAGAGGTTGCTGCCTGTCTTCTCCCCTTTAGGATTTTGATGGACTGCCGTCTCACGTTGAGGTCTTTCAACCATTTGGAGTCTATTTTTTTGTGTGGTGTAAGGAAAGGGTCCAGTTTCATTCTTCTGCATGTGGCTGTCCAATTTTCCCAACACCATTTGTTGAAGAGACTGTCTTTTTCCCATTGGACATTCTTTCCTGCTTTGTCGAAGATTAGTTGACCATAGAGTTGAGGGTCCAATTCTGGGCTCTCTATTCTGTTTTTGTGTCTGGAATTGTGATGCCGCCAGCTTTGCTTTTCTTTTTCAACATTCCTCTGGCTGTTCGGGGTCTCTTCTGGTTCCATACAAATTTGAGGATTATTTGTTCCATTTCTTTGAAAAAAGTGGATGGTATTTTCATGGGGATTGCATTGAATGTGTAGATTGCTCTAGGTAGCATTGACATCTTCACAAAGATTGTTCTTCCAATCCATGAGCATGGAAAGTTTTTCAATTTATTTGTGTCTTCTTCAATTTCTTTCATGAGTATTTTATAGTTTTCTGAGTACACATCCTTTGCCTCTTTGGTTAGATTTCTTCATAGCTATCTTATGGTTTTGGGTGCAATTGTAAATGGGATCGACTCCTTGATTTGTCTCTCTTCTGTCTTGTTGTTGGTGTATAGGAATGCCACTGATTTCTGCGCATTAATTTTATATCCTGCCAATTTACTGAATTCCTGTATGAGTTCTAGCAGTTTTGGGGTGGAGTCTTTTGGGTTTTCCACATAAAGTACCATATCATCTGCAAAGAGTGAGAGTTTCACTTCCTCCTTGCCGAATTTGGATGCCATTGATTTCTTTTTGTTGTCTCATTGCTGTGGCTAGGACTTCTAATACTATGTTGAATAGCAGTGGTGACAGTGGACATCCCTGCCACGTTCCTGACCTTAGGGGAAAAGCTCTCAGCTTTTCCCCATTGAGAATGATATTCGCTGTAGGTTTTTCATAGATGGCTTTTATGATATTGAGGTATGTACCCTCTATCCCTATACTCTGAAGAGTTTTGATCAAGAAAGGATGCTGTACTTTGTCAAAAAATGTTCTGCATCTATTGAGAGGATCATATGTTTCTTGTTCTTTCTTTTGTTAATATATTGTATCACGTTGACTGATTTGCGGATGTTGAACCAACCTTGCAGGCCAAGGATAAATCCCACTTGGTCATGGTGAATAATCCTTTTAATGTACTGTTGGATCCTACTGGCTAGTATTTTGGTGAGAATTTTTGCATCCATGTTCATCAAGGATATTGGTCTGTAATTCTCTTTTTTGATGGGGTCTTGGTCTGGTTTGGGGATCAAGGTAATGGTGGCCTCATAAAATGAGTTTGGAAGTTTTCCTTCCATTTCTATTTTTTGGAACAGTTTCAGGAGAATAGGTATTAATTCTTCTTTAAATGTCTGATAGAATTCCCCTGGGAAGCCCTCTGGCCCTGGGCTTTTGTTTGTTGGGAGATTTTGGATGACTGCTTCAATTTCCTTAGTGCTTATAGGTCTGTTCAGGTTTTCTATTTCTTCCTGGTTCAATTTTGGTAGTTGATACATCTCTAGGAATGCATCCATTTCTTCCAGGTTATCTAATTTGCTGGCATAGAGTTACTGATAATATGTTCTTAGAATTGTTTGTATGTTTTTGGTGTTCGTTGTGATCTCTCCTTTTTCATTCATGATTTTGTTGATTTGGATCATTTCTCTTTTCTTTTTTCTGGCCAGGGGTTTATCAATCTTGTTAATTCTTTCAAAGAACCAGCTTCTACGTTCATTGATCTGTTCTACTGTTCTTTTGGTTTCTATTTCATTGATTTCTGCTCTGATCTTTATTATTTCTCTTCTCCTGCTGGGTTTAGGCTTTATTTGCTGTTTTTTCTCCAGCTCCTTTAGGTGTAGGGTTAGGTTGTGTATTTGAGACCTTTCTCGTTTCCTGAGAAAGGCTTGTATTGCTATATACTTTCCTCTCAGGACTGCCTTTGCTGTACCCCAAAGATTTTGAACAGTTGTGTTTTCATTTTCATCGGTTTCCATGAATTTTTTTTTTAATTCTTCTTTAATTTCCTGGTTGACCCATTCATTCTGTAGTAGGATGCTCTTTAGCCTCCATGTATTTGAGTTCTTTCCGACTTTCCTCTTGTGATGGAGTTCTAGTTTCAAAGCATTGTGGTCTGAAAATATGCAGGGAATAATCCCAATCTTTTGGTACCGGTTGAGACCTGATTTGTGACCTAGGATGTGATCTATTCTGGAGAATGTTCCATGGCACTCGAGAAGAATGTGTATTCCGTTGCTTTGGGATGGGATGTTCTGAATATGTCTGTGAAGTCCATTTGGTCCAGTGTGTCATTTAATGTCTTTATTTCCTTGTTGATCTTTTGCTTAGATGACCTGTCCATTTCAGTCAGGGGGGTGTTAAAGTCCCCCACTATTATTGTATTGTTGTCAATGTGTTTCTTTGCTTTTGTTATTAATTGCCTTATATACCTGGCTGCTCCCATGTTAGCAGCATAGATATTTACAATTGTTAGATCTTCTTCTTGGATAGACCCTTTAAGTAGGATATAGTGTCCTTCCTCACCTCTTATTACAGTCTTTCTTTTAAAATCTAATTTGTCTGGTATAAGGGTTGCCACCCCAGCTTTCTTTTGGTGTCCATTAGCATGGTAAATGGTTTTCCACCCCCTCACTTTCAATGTGGGGGTGTCTTTGGGTCTAAAATGAGTCTCTTGCAGAGAGCATATTGATGGGTCTTGTTTTTTAATCCATTCTGATAGCCTGTGTCTTTTGATTGGGGCATTGAGCCCATTTACATTCAGTGTAACTATTGAAAGATATGAATTTAGTGCCATTGTATTGCCTGTAAGGTGACTGTTACTGTATATTGTCTGTGTTCCTTTCTGGTCTATGCTGCTTTTAGGCTCTCCCTTTGCTTAGAGTCCTCTAAGCAAATGGACCCCTTTTAATATTTCTTGTAGGGCTGGTTTTGTTTTTGCAAATTCCTTTACTTTTTGTTTGTCCTGGAAGATTTTTATCTCTCCTTCAATTTTCAATGACAGCCTAGCTGGATATAGTATTCTTGGCTGCATATTTTTCTCATTTAGTGCTCTGAAGATATCATGCCAGTCCTTTCTGGCCTGCCAGGTCTCTGTGGATAGGTCTGTTGCCAACCTAATGTTTCTATCATTATAGGTTACATATCTCTTCTCCTGAGCTGCTTTTAGGATTTTCTCTTTGTCTCTGAGACTTGTAAGTTTTACTATTAGATGTCGGGGTGTTGACCTATTATTATTGATTTTGAGAGGGGTTCTCTGTGCCTCCTGAATTTTGATGCCTGTTTCCTTCCCCACATTAGGGAAGTTCTCTGCTATAATTTGCTCCAATATACCTTATGCCCCTCTCTCTCTTTCTTCTTCTTCTGGGATCCCAATTATTCTAATGTTGTTTTGTCTTATCCTATCACTTATCTCTCGAATTCTGCCCTCCTGATCCAGTAGCTGTTTATCTCTCTTTTTCTCAGCCTCTTTATTTTCCATCATTTGGTCTTCTATATCGCTGAGTCTCTCTTCTGCCTCATTTTCCTAGCACTTAGTGCCCCCCTTTTTAATTGCACTTCATTAATAGCCATTTTGATTTCGATTTGGTTAGATTTTAGTTCTTTTATTTCTCCAAGAAGTATAACTTCCATGCTTTTGTCAAGCCCAGCTAGTATCTTTAAGATCATGATTCTGAACTTTAGGTCCGACATCGTACTAATGTCCCTATTGAGTAGGTCCCTGGCAGACGGTACTACCTCTTGTTCTTTTTGCCGAGGTGATTTTTTTGTCTTGTCATTTTGTCCAGAGGAGAACTGATGAATGAGAGAACAAAATGCTAACAGGTTAACAACGTCCCCAGCAAATATACTCTATACAAATCAGAAAAGACCTGAAACCAGGGAACAAGAAGGGGAGAGAAAGAAAAAAGAAAGAGGAAAAAAAAAAAAAAAGAAAAAAACAAACAAAAACAGAACAAAACAAAACAAAAAAACAGAATATGATCAAATATGATCAGGCTAGTGCATAGTTCAGTGCCACACACTAGATTCTGGGTGTATTTTGGTCTGTTAGAAGAAAGTGCCTCCTAAAATTTTAAAGAAAGAAAGACTTATATATGTACAAAATAAGGGTTGATAAAATGAAGGGATGGAAGATGACTGTAATGATGAAAATTATAAAAGATTTTATAGAAGGAATTGATAAGAAGTTGTTTGAAAAAGGAAAGAAGATGATTTAAAAAAAAAAGAAAAAAAAGGGAGAAAATGTGATCAGGCAGGAGACTAGAACAAAGCCATACCCTAGTGATTTAGGGTATATTTTGATCTGTTAGAAGAAACTGTATCTCAAAATTTTAAAGAGAGAACAACTTATATATATATGCCAAAAATAAGGATATCTACTATGAAGGGATAGAATATGACTCTAAAAATGGAAAAATATTTTTTTTTCCAAAAAGGGATTGATAAGATGTTGGTTGAAAATGGGAAAAAGAAAAATTCAAAAAAAAAAAAAAAAAGAAAAAAGAACAGTTAAAAAAATTAACTTTGAAAAACTAATGAATCATGGTAAAAAAGCCATGAATTCTATGTTCGGTATTCCCCTAGCGCTGGAGTTCTCCCGTTCTCCTTGATCAGTAAACTTGGTCTTGGCTTGCTGGCTGTTCATGCTGATCTTCTGGGGGAGGGGCCTGTTGCTGTGGTTCCCAAATGTCTTTGCTGGAGGCGGAATTGTCCCGCCCTTGCCGGTCCGGGCTAAGCAATCTGGTCGGGTTTGCTCTTGGGAGCTTTTGTTCCGAGCAAGCTTCCTTTCCAGCTTTGGAGGACAAGAGTGAAAATGGTGGCCTCCCAATCTCCTCCCGGAGAAGCCAAGAACTTGGGCCCCACTCCTTAGTGTGCCCCCAGAGAAAAGCAGTCAATCACTCCCATGTCCCCGGTCTCTGGCCACACTCTGTGCTCACCCGGCCTGTGACCGAGCTTCTCTATCTCTGGCACCCAATTCGGTGGGGAGTCTCCAAACCCAGCAGATCCCTGCGGTGCGCTTCCGTGCCGCTCCTCCCGGGGGAGGAAGGGGAGTCTCCCCGGATCTGCCTCCTGTTGGGTCCCTGCTGGAGGAACAGTGGCCTGACTGGGCCGCGGATCACAGTTTATGGCAACCCCAAGCTGAGAGCCCGCGCCCTGGCTCCGTCTCTGCAGCCGGCTTCCCTGCTCTGATACCTGGGAGCTCTGCCGCACTCAGGCGCCCCCGGTCTTTCTGTGACCCTGAGGGTCCTGAGACCACACTGTCCCGCGAGGGTTCCACCCCCCGCTTAGCCACTGGAGCGACGTCCCTCCGCGGAGCCGACTTATAAAAGTTCCGATTTTGTGCTCCGCGGCTCTACCACTTGCCAGAAGCGGCCGATGTAGGCCCCCTCCCCGCCGTCTATCCTCCCAAATATCGCCTCGGATTCACTTCTCCGAATGTCCTACCTTCCAGTAAGTGGTCACTTTTCTGTTCAGAGAGTTGTTGCTATTCTTGTCTTCGATCTCCTGTTGAGTTCGTAGGTGTTCAGAATGGTTTGATACCTATTCAGCTGAATTCCTGAGACCAGATGAAATCCAGGTCTCCTATTCCTCTGCCATCTTGCTCCATAGATGAAATTGTTATCATGTGATTTATAACCATATGGATTGTTAGCTTCTTTTCTTCTAACATGACCATACAACTAATCCTGACTGATAATCTGCTATCTATGCAATGGTTGTATCACTCCATGTAGTAGGTCATCAGGATCCACTGGACCCAATTTTAGTTTTTGAGTTTCTTTTTTAAAAATTTCTAACTCTTCGTAAGACGTGATCTTTTATGACATTTTATTCTTTTTTAGCTTTCCTCCAAAGAACAAGAAAATTTATTATTTTTAATTGAATAAAACTCATTCTATCCCATAATTAAAATATATATTCACGGCATCTTTTTATAAATCTAACATACACACTGTATCTTAGTTACATTATATAGTTTACGTATGGGTTTGAACTATGTAGTCCACTTGTACACAGACTTTTTTTTTAATAAATACAGTACAGTACTATAAATGCAGTGTTTCTTCCTCATGATTTTCTGACTAATGTTTTCTTTTCTTTAGCTTGCTCTATTTTACAAATACAGTATATAATAAATATAACATACAAAGCATCTGTTAATTAACTGTATTATCAGTAAAGCTTCTGGTCAACAATAGACTATTAGCAGCCAAGTTTTTGAGGAGTCAAAAGTTAAACACACATTTTTGACTGCACAAGGGGTCAGCACTACCAACCCCCCTGCTGTCCAAGAGCCAACTGTATTTCCCATACATTGAAATATTTTGTCATTTAATTTTCCTAAGAATTACTTCATCATTGCTCATTTATTATTCCCAACTATGCTAAAATAAATCTAAAACAAAAAGGAAATGGATCAGAAGAATGATGGAATCACCTAGAAAGATGATACAATAAGAAAATGATCATTTTTCAGCTTTTGTAACATATTGCCAAAATTATTGCTTCAACTTCCAAGAATGTATTATATTCTGCCTTTAGATTTCACTAGGTAAGTTGAAAATTCATAATGTCTCAATTTATCCTTTATGGGTGCCTGGGTGGGTCAGTCAGTTAAGCATCTGGCTTTTGATTTAGGCTCAGGTAATGATCTAAGGGTTCTGGGACTGAGCCTTTTGTTGGTCTCTCCGCTCAGCAGGGTTTAGTCTGCTTGTCTCCCTCTCCTTCTGCCCCTCTATGCTCGCACTCTCATGCTCTCTCTCTGTCTCAATCTGTAAGATAAATAAATCTTAAAAAAAAATGAATGTCTTAATTTATCCTTTTAATAGCAAAGAGAAGAAAACTGAAAGAAGACAGTTTACAATTATTATATGAATCAAAATAAATGCAAAATTATTCACAACAGAACAGTTGACATTAATCATAATAGGGAAACTGATCATATAATTCTGTAAATCATATAGTGAATAACTAAGGACAGAAAGAAAATGTGGTATTTACTTCCAGTTAGTGCCATTCAATGGGAAGAACTTCATCATGCCAAGGACCATTCCATTTTCCCAAAGGAATATGTGACAATATTAATTCACTTATATTTCTCCTGGTATTCTGAGGGCTAAATAAGAACTATATGATCACAGAAAGTCACAGATGAACTGCTCAATATTAGATATTTCAGATACACTATCTAAAAAATTTTAAAATGTTTTATGTGTTTTATAGGCATTCAGACTCATAAAGATCCATACAATCATGAAATCACAAAAACTCTCAGAAGTTTCTCAGAAGCTTCTCAATAGGCTTGGTATAAAAATGATTATGTACCTAAAAATATATACACATTTATTTGTTTATTTATTTACTTATTTATAGAGAGGGAGCAGGGCGGGGAGTGGCAGAGGGACAGGGAGAGAGAGAATCTTAACTATGCTCCACTTCCAGTGTGGAGGCCAACTCGAGGCCTGATCTCAGAACACTGAAATCATGACCTGAGCTGAAATCAAGTGTCAGGTGTTTAACTGACTGAGCCACCCAGGCACCCCACACCCTTCCTTTTATTTATTTATTTTTAAAGATTTTATTTATTTATTTGACCGAAAGAAAGAGCATACAAGCAGGGGGAGTAGGGGAGGGAGAAGCAGGCTCCCTGCTGAGCAAGGAGCCCGATGCGGGGCTCGATCCCCGGACCCTGGGATCATGAACTGAGCCGAAGGCAGACACTTAACTGACTGAGCCACACAGGTACCCCCACAACCTTCCTTTTAAATGGCAAATAAAATGAATTCCAATGTTATTATATGGTTTGTTCTTAAACAAATAATTTAATAAAATTTTTAAGTCTTCTGGCAAAATTAGATTTTTTTCCCTACTAATTTTCAACACAGTCTCATAAAAGGCACTCTTCATTGACAATGGATTTCAATTCTGACAAAAATCAATCAAAAAGAGGGATAAGATAAAGAAAAAAGATGTATTAAGATGCTGAACTGGGAGGAAATCTGTTCTAGCAGGGCTTTAGGAGTTATTATCCACTCTAGGCTTTTCCAAAGATATGGATGTATTGCTTTTTATGAGTCTTCAGGGAAAAAAGTAAAATTCAACATTGGCTTTTCAGAAAAAAAGATCTGTTAAGGCTATTGGTTAATAATTATAGAGATTGTGAAATTACCTAATAACAAACATATTTTTTCCAATCAAGATGCATATAATTTCTGTGCAGTGAAAATGATAACTCCAAAGGTTAGACTAAATACCCAGCTAGATATCAACCAGTTTTGTATTTAATCCAGAAACTCATCCAAAAATTCCTTTATTAAACTATATGTGAATACCTAGTATCTTTAATGGTATTTGAACAACTTTGAAAATCTTAGTGGATCTCCTATTAATTGACTTGAATAAAATTTTAATACATATTCATATTTTTAGGAGTTATGTTCTTAACTTTTGGGAAATTACACTTCAATAGTTTTAGAGTTTGTCCTGTTAATACACCCAAGGGGAGTAACCTGACAATCATTTAAACAGTGTGGCTTAAAAAGTATACCTCATGGGCTGCTAAAGCACTGACATATTTTCTTATCCCAGAGTGAATCCCAAGTGGCAGAACTTTAACTTTAGGAGTCTGTTTCTCTTTTATTTTTTTTTTATTCTCTAATGATTTTGTATTTTTGCTTTTCTTTCTGGTTCAATCACGTTCAAGAATTGGTTTTCCATATAAAGCCAACGTCTACTAAGCCATCAGGATGTCTGGCTTGCTGGAGCTAATCTCTCAGCTGTTAGGAAGACCACTTCTTGCAGACCAGAAACTTTAGCAAAATTGGGGCATCTCAAAATGAGACTAATTCACACATAAACAATACTATATTAAATTTTCTAGACAGTGATTAATTCTCTGGCTTGGTGGTTGCTCTAGATTTATAGTGCGAACTCAAGGAGGTCTATATCTTGCTGCATCTATGTAAACAATCAGGCTACACAGAATGAAACTTGCCCCTTTTTGCAATGAAGAATAACTTTTAGGGGCGCCTGGGTGACTTAGTTGGTTAAGCATCTGCCTTTGGCTCAGGTCATGATCTCTGGTCCTGGGATCAAGCCCCACATTGGGCTCCCTTCTCAGTGGGGAGTCTGCTTCCCCCTCTCCCGGGGACCCTCCCCCCATCTCCTGCCCTCACTTGCTTTCTCTCAAATGAATAAAAAAATCTTGAAAAAAAAGAATAACTTTTAGAGACCTCTATAATCATAATGGAGAGTAATATTAAGATAATTCATTTAAGTATCCAGATTTGGTGAAGTTCCTTATTACTTTCAGATTTTTGTGTGATTGATATACATATAATCATTCAGTGGGGGAAAAAAAAAAAACAACTAATGATTTGGTTTTCTTACATTGTAGAATGTTAAATAGTTTTGTATCAATCTAGCAATCTTATACTAACATTTTTTATTTTTTTTAAAGATTTTATTTATTTATCTGACAGAGAGAGACACAGCGAGAGAGGGAACACAAGCAGGGGGAGTGGGAGAGGGAGAAGCAGGCTTCCCGCCCAGCAGGGAGCCCGATGTGGGACTCGATCCCAGGATCCTGGGATCACGACCCAAGCCAAAGGCAGACACTTAACGACTGAGCCACCCAGGCACCCCTAACATTTTTTATTAATTGCCTATAAATACTTAGCACTTCAAATGCTCTCTGAACCAATTTTAATATCTGACTGGTTTCCTCACTAATTAGTTGAATAAACTCTTTGACACATACTTATATATTTATATGAGAATCATGTTTTTCAATTTTTGAACATTATACTTTAACATATAAAAAAAGTACATGAATATTTTTCCCTGTTCTCCCTACAGTAAGAATAATGAGACTATTAAGCTATCCCACTGGTTTTAAATACTGAAATTTTAAAAGTTGAACAATTATTTTCTTTGTAAAAGAGTCCAATTATGCTATTTTAACCACATTTTCATGTCATATTACTTTCAATAATTCACCAAGAGAAGATATCAGAATTTATCCTAAATCAGGTAAACGCAATTTGACTATCCGGTTGGAGGCAGCAGTAAAAGAAGGCATAGTTGAAAAACACCAGGTACTGAGCTTTTCTATATACCAGATACTCTTACCTGTATTACTTCTTGTATTCTCACAACCATGTAAGATCGCTTAGCTTACATCCATATATTCTGCTAGGTAACTGCCATACATTGCCTATCCTAATATTCATTACACACTACTGCAATTAATTTTAAGTCTATCTTTCCTGATAAATACATCATGAAGGGAAATTTATGTTTCTTTTTTTTTTAAGATTTTATTTATTTGACAGAGAGAGACACAGCGAGAGAGGGAACACAAGCAGGGGGAGTGGGAGAGGGAGAAGCAGGCTTCCCGCTGAGCTGGGAGCCGGATGCAGGGCTCCATCCCAGGACCCTGGGATCATGACCTGAGCCGAAGGGAGATAGATGCTTAATGACTGAGCCACCCAGGTGCCCCAAACTTTATGTTTCTTGTTCACGTGTGTATCCATCGACAAGGAATCGAATGTGAAATGTATTTTTATTCAATAAATATTAGTTGAATGAATAAATGGGTATATAAATAAATAAACATTACAATTTATAGCTCGATTAAATCTAAAACATGTTGTGTGTTTTTATCAATCCCAACTAGTATGAATAGATGTAGTTCCTGGTGGAGTTACAAAACATGAAATTATATTTTCCTTCATCCCACTGTTTTCTAAAGGATGCTTCCTTTCTTTATTTCATTTTGTTTTCAGCATGACCACCTATCCCCCAGTGCCCATGAAAAGTTTAGGCCATGGTTAGAATCAAAGCTTTAATATCCAAAGGCCCTGGATTCAAGCCCTGCTTCATCACCCTCCACCAATAGATCATTTGAACTCTCTAGACCTTAACTTTCTCTTCTCCAATTTGAGTATAAAATTAATGTGTTTTAACGTGCTATAGAGAAGAAAAAGTGAAATAACTTATATGTAAGTACTTAACATAGTGACTGATATATGAGTTATCACCAAATAATGCTCTTCTCCATTTTTAATTCCCTCTTGATAAGCCACAACAACCAAGGACCATAGGCTCTGCTAAGGAATACGACCTGGCTTACCACAATTTATTGCCAATTTTGGACAACTATTTAATCACTTTAAATCTCATGTTTTCTCTTAATTTTCTCATATTCAAAATGAGGGAAGTAGAGTAGTAATTCAGAAGCTGGTCCGTGAACCAGCAACATCAGCATTATATGGAAATTTATTAGAAAGTAATATTTCATTCCTACCTCTGAACTACTGAATCAAAAGTTGTATTTTTACAAGATCTCCAGTTGATTCATAGGCATATTAAATTTTAAATAGCTCAAACTAAATTACTCTAAGTCATCTTTCTGCTTTGTTATTTAAAAAATAATATCCATGTTATTAAATCAGTAACAGTTATACTTTTTTAGTTATATTAGTGACAGTTAATACTTTAAACTTTACAGTTATATACCATTCTAGTTACCAATTGCTAAATTACAATTTGCTACAAAGCTTGGTGGACTGAAACAACTATTTAATTCTGTTGACAAGGAATTCAGACAGGACATGGGAAGAATGCCTTGTATCTACTTCACAATGTTTGGGAACTTTGCTGGAAAGACTTAAACTGCTTGAGGTTACTTGAATGAGTCATCAGTGAGGTTCTTCACTCACAAGATTGGCACCTAGACTGGGGTGACTAGAAAGTTAGGTGTATCTGAACTGTTATTGAAATGTCTATGTGAGGCTTCCCAAGAAACTTGAGCTTCTCACAATATTCTAACCTCAGGATGGTGAGCCTTCTGACATGACACCTCAGAGCTTGAAGAGAAAATGTTCTTTTGAACCCAAGGGAGAAGCTAAATGATCAGTTTGGCCTTAGCTTTATTTCTAGTGTATTTAATTACTCCAAACATTGATAGACTTGCCTAGTTTCAAGGAAAGAGGATATGAAGCCATTTCCATAGAGAAGTGTCAAAAAATTAGCAGCCATGTTCTTAAACCTGTGCATTAATTATTTTGTATTTATGGAAATGCTTCTCAAAAATCTTCACCAAACTGACTCTCCAAGAAAAATGAACAGACAACTGTTGCAGTTCTGAAGGAAGTGACATCACCAAGATGGTAGAACAGGAAGTTTCAGCCCTTGTTCTCACACAGAAACACTACTTAACAATGAGATAAGGACTAAAATACTTTTATCAGAGGTCCAGAATCCAGTTAAGAAGTTGCAGTAACTCTGATGGACATAAAACCAAGAAAAACTGCACTGAAACAGACAAGAAGAACAATTTCACTTTACCCACATGAGCCCCTCCCTCTAGGTGGAAAAGGTCAGTATGGAGAGAAAGCACCTTGAGCTCTAATTTCCTCCTTAGGGTGGAGAGAGGGAATGATGGGATAAATGGCCACAGTCCCCTGCCTTTCAGTGGGCTTCCTAAGGGGATGGCTTCTATCTCATCTAAGATAGAACACTGAAAGAATCAGCATTGTCTGGGTGCTCGACAGCTAGGAATAAAGGAAAAGAGGTGACTTTTTTTTTTTGACAGCCAAATTTATACATTTATTATGAACAAAACTTTAAGAGGAATACATTCAAATTACCCACATGAATTGACTTTTGCAGCAATCTTGAAAAAGAACAAAGCTTGAGGTATCCCTAATTTTACAGAGCTATAGTAATTAAAACAGAATGGTGCTGGCATAAAAAACAAAAACAAAACAACAACCACAAAAACAGACATATAGAGCAATGGAACAGAATGTAACCAGAAATAAACCTGCCCATGTAAGGATTACCTGGTCTTTAACAAGGGTGCCAAGAATATACAATGGGGAAAGATAATCTCTTCAATAAATGGTGTTGGGAAAATGGATAGCAACATGCAAAAGAATGAAACTGAACAGCTATCTTACACCATACACAAAAATAAATTCAAAATAGATTAAAGTGAGATCCAGAACTGTAAAACACCTAGAAGAAAATGTAGTGGAAAAGCTTCATTACATTGTTGTGGCAATGATTTCTTGGATATGACACCAAAATATAAGCAACAAACAAAATTAGACAAATGGGATTGCAACTGAAAAGCCTCTGCACCGCAAAGGAAACAATCAATGGAGTGAAAAGGCTACCTAGGAAATGGGAGAGATTTCTTGTAAACCATATATTTGAGAAGAGATTAGTACCCAACATATAAAAGGGACTCACAATTCAATAGCAAAATCATCATCATCCAATTCAAAATAAGCTGAGGACTTGAATAGACATTTCTCCAAAGAAAACCAAATGGTCAATATGTATATGAAAAGATGAAAAGATGCTGAATATCACTACTCATCAGGGAACGTGAATCAAAGCCACAATGAAACATTATTTCACACCTGCTGGGTGGCTATTATAAAAGTGTTATGTATCCATGAAAGTGTTGGTAAGAATGTGGAGAAATTAGAACCCTTGAATAGTGGTGGTGGAAATGTAAAATGGTATAGACACTATGGAAAACAGTACAGAGGCTTTTTTAAAAATAAAAAAACAGAATTATTATATGATACATCAATCCCATTTCTGGATACATATACCAAAGAACTGAAATCAGAATTGCAAAAAGGTACCTGCACTTCCATTTTCACTAGAGTATTATTCACAACAGTTAAGACATGGAAACAACTTAAATGTCCATCAATGGATGAATGGATAAATAAAATCTGGTGCATACTATTATTCAGCCTAAATAAAAGAATACTATGTGATTTTTGACAACATGGGTAAACCTGGAGAACATTATGCTGATAAAATAAATAAGCCAGTCACAAAAAGATAAATACTGCATGATTCATGATTCCACTTATATAAGGGATCTAACATAGTTAATTTCATAAGGCAGAAAGTAAAATGACTATCTGAGGCTAATGGGAGGGGAAACAGGGGCTGCTATTTAATGAATATGAAGTTTCAGTTAAATAAGTTCTAGAGATCTACTACAACATTATGTAATATAATTAACTATACTGTACTGTGCACTTAAATTTTGTTAAAAGGGTAGATCTCATGTTAAGTGTTCTTACCACTGTAAAAAAGTAAAATGAAATAAATTAGCCAAGGTGGAGGAAATAATGGGAATTCTGAGAATATAATGTTACTCTAAAAGAAAACATTATCAAATTGTCTTGTTCTATTGTTAAATTATATAAAATGTTTTATCTCAATGCATTTTGTTTCCGTTAATACTTTAGCAGTTGTTCGGTTAATTATGAATTTCAAGTAAGTGAGAAATGATTTTTTAGTATAAGTATGTCCCAAATATTGCAAAGAACATACTTCTATTTAAAAAAAAATCATAGGGGCGCCTGGGTGGCTCAGATGGTTAAGTGTCTGCCTTCAGCTCAGGTCATGATCCCAGGTCCTGGGATCGAGCCCCATGTCCGGCTCCTGGCTCAGCAGGGAGCCTGCTTCTCCCTCTGCCTTTCCCCCTGCTTGTGCTCTCTCTCTCTGTATCTCTGTGTCTCGACTGAATAAATAAAATCTTAAAAAATAAATAAATAAATAAATAAAAATAGAAAAATCATTATTTACCTGAAATTTAAATTTAGCTGAGTCCTATTTATATTTTATTTACTAAATCTGGCAACCCTAAGTTTAATTTAGATGTATACCCTCTCCAGTCTTTTATTAATATTGATGTTTTAGGAAGATGTGTCATACTCACCACATTCTTCTCTTACCCTATGATCCAATATGGAGTATATACTAGAGTACATACATCTCAATATTAGGTGTACAGTTGGTCACAAGACAAAGTAATAAACAATGGTTTCGAACAAATGGGAAGCTAGTAAGGACTACACTTTCAGACAAGCAGTCTTTTTAGATTTCTCCGAATTCTGTTTATCTGTAACCCTACATGAAAATATTCTAAGACTTACATTTATAAAATTTTAGAATCCAGTCTTCAAAGATATTACTAATAATCAACCAGATATATAATCAGAATTTATAGTGAGTTTCACTCTATTAATAAACCCTGTGGAGAACCATAGGATTCTTATGTCCAGAATAGCATGATTATATTCTTCCACCGGTGAGTCTTATACCTTCAACTAAATCCTATGACTGTAACTAGGAATTTAATAAACTTAATAAATGCTGGTTAAAAATTAGAATTTATTTACAGACAAAAAAGAAAAGGCAATTTCCAACATAACCCTATGTAACAGCCAGAGAAGTAATTTTAATATGAATTTTCCCAGTCTGTGTTTGACTTCTTTAAATCAGGTTTCCAACAAATTTAATTTTTTTTATTAGTTTACTTCCAAACCTGTAACTAAATATTATAAATATACAATGTTAAGCTGTTGAGGAACTATAGCTGAAAAGTTAGTGTATACATCCATCCATAGCAATGACAAATATGCCTCAGTGTTTCCTTTCAGGAGAATCTGAGACACCTTAAACCCTTCCCCTTACTAAATAGAAGTGCCTAACACCTTCCATGTCTGATTTTGTGCATTAAAAGCAGGTTACTCAACTGAACAAATCCACAGCTATGTTAATTTCTCTGAGAAAAAAAAAAAAAGTCTGTTGAAGAAGATAAACCTTTTCCTTTTTCAGATCAAAGGAAAATATACCTTTTTATTTTTGAAAGCTGGTATGAGAGAAAGAATTATAACCACATATTGTAAACTGCATATTAAATCAGAGTTTTGAGAGGAAAACAAACCTTCTTCACTGCTTGCATTAACATTTCTACTGTTTGTATTTGAATATTTTTGCTGATGGGTTAGAAAATAGTGTGAGTTATATATAGCTGAATATCAAAGGAACAAAAATGATGGAACAAAACAAGAATTTCCGGAAAAGCTGTCAGAAAATACTGGCACTCATTATCATAGGAGCAAACATTTTAGTATAGACATAACATGTTATTAGCCTTCTTTTCCTTTTAACATAGCTCTCTATTTTTTTCAAGGTGACTTAGAATCGTGATGTGATTAATTATCCCAAATTCTCATGGTGCCAATACATGTACATGTTATTTGTTAGCAGTGATATGTTGGTAGAAATTACCCTTCAATTTCCTATTTACCTCTGAAGTAGAATTTTTTTGGATTTTCAAATTTAAAAGCATATTCTCTCAATCAGAAACTAATAATAAGTGCTTACAGGAAAGTAAGCATATAAACCAAGATGCCTATTATTAGGTTTTAACAACACATCTTTTTTTGAATTACTAATTTGATAGAAATGTATTAAACATTGTGCTAGATAAAAAACAAAATATTAAAGAAGTTATTTTAAGTGTTTTGCTAATAATGCTTACAAAGGATTCAGAAAAAAATCATTACAAGGAGAGATAAATAATACATGTATACAGTTAAGTAAATAAAATGAGGTTTTCCATTTAATAAATCATTTATTGGCAATGTATTGTAATTTGTGCTTTTTTTTCTTTTTTTGTACAGATAAATATAGTACTTTCTGAAGGAAACTGGAAAGAGTTGATGGCATGGAAAAGATAAAAAAAAAACTTGGTGCATACTGTAGCACAATGCTAATTATAAATAAAAGGTAATAAATGAGTTTATTGCCCAGTGAATTTGGGGGCACAGAGTAGATGCTCAATATGTATTTGTGGAAAGAAGGAAACCACGGAGGGAGGAAGAAAAGGTTATGGTCCATGGCTGTAAGAGTTGTGGTAGTTTGTCTCCAATATGCTACTGTTCATTTCTACCCTCTCAGTAGAGACATGCCTTTCCTTCATTAAATGCCATTTATTTCTCCACCCTCTGGATCTGGCCTGGCATGTGACTGCTCTGGAAAAACCAAATATGGTGGAAATGACCCTCACCAATTCCAGGCCTAGCCATTGAGAGGACTGGTATCTTCCTCCTGGCTGCCTTGTAATACTTTCCCTTAGAAGCCAGCCACCATATAAGAAATGTGACTATACTGAGACCATTAAGCTTTCAGCAGCCCGAATGGAGATTAAAGTACTATGTTAAGAGGTGAAGGAGTACCAAGGCACCCATAACCTAAGTGAAAAATTTTATATTGGATATCCAATGCAGTAGAGGCTTCAGATGTCTGCAGCTCCATGTGCTATCAGATTGCAATTGCATGTGAGATACTAAGCTAACACTACTCCCTAAGCATAGTCAATCTAAAAGCCAAAGGGAAATAATAATTATTATTTTAAGCCACTAAGTTTTCATGGAATTTATCACTCAGTAACAAATATTTAAAATAAGAGCCCTGTTCATGTTCAAATATACCATGAAACTTTAATAAACTCTGTTCAAACTGACTCATGTGTACATGTCTTTACTTTGAGGAATGCATGAAGATTAAAAAGTGGCTAAAAACTGAAATTACAGCTGGGACGCCTGGGTGGCTCAGTCGGTGGAGTGTCCAACTCTTGATTTCATCTCAGGTCACGATCTCAGGGTTATGAGATGGAGCGCTGCTTCAGGCTCTGTGCTCAGCAGGGAGTCTGCTTGAGATTCTCTCTCTTTCCCCCGCTCCCTCTGCCCCTCCCCACCTCCCCCTCTAAAATAAATAAATCTTAAAAAAAAAAAAAAACTGAAATTACAGGGACTAGCCAATAAGGCTAATGAATTTCCCCTAGCCTCATTATCCAAGAAGGGAAGCCTCTTTTGGAAAGATATCGGCTATTATTTCAAGATGGAACTTCATAGAAATAAAAGTAAAAAAGGTTGGGCAAGGAAGCAGTGCAAAGAGACTTAACCCTGCAAAAAAAGTTGTGGGATGGGGGCAATGGTACAAGGTTGAAGATGGGTAAGACAGCCCACCCTGAGAAAAATATATACAATATTACATACAGGTTGCTCTCGTCACTCCTAAGCATAACCTGTTTATTTTAGAACTCTCTAAATTATAGTCGTAAATAATGTTCAGGATGGACTAAATCTTAGTCTTTCTAAATCTATTTTAGTCAGGTAACATTCTCAGGTACTTAGTAAGATAATCTCTAAACACCCTTCAAGATAGATAGCAGCTCTATTTATTCTTTCAGAGTTTCTCAAATCTGCACTATTCCTTGAAAAAAATTACTGATTGCTTTCATATTTTCCACCATTCACATGTCTTTTACTATCAGCCCTTGTAATTATTCCCTGTACAGTAGAAGGGACTAATTCCTTGTGGCCCATGGGTAACACAAAAATAATACAAAATAATGCACACCACAATAATAGCTAAACTTTATTCAATAAATATTACATTAAAACTATGTTGAAAGATTCCAATTCTCATAACTCTATGAGGTAAGTGTAAGTAGTATTATTTGTACTTATCTCAATAAGTGTTATAATAGTACTAAATTTACAGATGAACTAGAAAAAAATTAGTCACTTGTCCAGAGATACAGATATTGACCATGTTAGGATTTGAACCTAAGCAGTCTAACTCTGGAGTGTACCTCTTATTTTGTAGACTGCACTAAGGTATAGCAATTATTAGAAGGTCAGAGCATTGCTAAAGTCACAAAGTCCTCAGGGAACCTAGTGGCTACCCCTGCGGGATTTTGAAACCTCCCATCAATAAGCTCTTTGCCACTTAAGTATACCTAAGGGTATGCAATTCTGCAAACACATATGTGAACTTTATCAAGTTTACAAAACAAAAAATATAGGAAGTAGAAGCAAGCAAAAAGTGGGAAGAGGGAAATTATTACTTTATATAGACAAGTTTAATGTGCGCATTTCAGAGGTCAAATTATGTTAAACATCACATTCAATTAAATTTAAGATGTACTTCACACAATTCAACTTAACATTTGTATAAATATGGTTCGTTTTATTTAAATTTTTAAATTAACACTGATGTGTTCTTTTTTTTAAGATTTTATTTATGAGAGAGAGAGAAAGAGAGAGAGAGAGCATGCGTGTATATGGGGGGGGGGCAGAAGGAAAGGGAGAAGCAGGCTCCCAGCTGAGCAGGGAGCTGGATGCAGATGCAGGGCTCTATGTGCCGCTCTCCATCCCAGGACCCTGGGATCATGACCGAGCCAAAGGCAGACACTTAACTAACTGAGCCACCAAGGTGCCCCTAACATTTTTTTTTAACATATAATAAGGTGTTATAAATTTGGTGGCATATCTTAGTTTTGATGTCACAGCTTAAATTTAATGGAATATTTGAAGTATAGAACTACAGTCTGGGCTGGCTTTGTGGACAAACAATATGTGCAGTTTACATAAGATCCCGTGGGTAAAAGGGACCCATTCTTGCTTGAACACTCGTGTCACTGTCTTAAAATTCTTAATAAGTTTCAAAAAGAGCCACATATTTTCATTTCACACTAAGCATCACAACTTAAGCAGACAATTTGACCACAGCAATATTTGGCATAATTATTGATGTGTGATTTAGTAACTCAGAATTTGGACTCAAATTTTGTGATTTCTGGTATATTCTACTCGTGTCTTTATCATCACTTTGCACTAACTGCTTTCTGGATTCAGTGGCCTGGAAGTTATCATATACTAGAAGGAAGGTGTTTATCACATTCCAGAATCCTCACAAATCACAAGGCATCTTTGGATGAAATTGACACTCGTTAAACAGATGGAACTACTAATTTGAAAGTGAGGAACATACGGTATTTCTCACTGTCCCTCATTATAAGAGACATACCTCATTTTAAACCTAAGTGTAACTCCATCCCACACAGACCTGATGTTATCTGACATTTATTATGATAAACTATTTACATCAGAAATGCTACATTATGAAAATAAGGCTACAGAATATCTTATTTATGCTTAGACATTAATCATACATCTTTAAACCTCCTACATCACACTTTCCATGTGTTCTTCATTCCGTTTCTTTACCCCCATATTTTTCCTGACCTTTAGTCTTGGACATCTGAGAAATTTAAAGTAATATGTTAAGTCTATGTTTGTGATAACATTTTGCCAAATATACATGATAACCTATAACAGAAGGAATATCATGCATTGTGAAAAGAAGCTATATTTTTAAAGTAGTGACTATAAAACCAGCAGTCATAACCTCTGGTGAAACTCACTTAATGACCTCTTAAAATATTGTATTTCTTAGGTTTTTTAACGGTTTATTCTGGAACAGGTATTTACATTCTTGGAAAACAGTGTGTTTTTTATGCTAAAATACTGACAATAATAAGCTGTGAATCCTTGATAAATTGAATAGATTGATTGATCGATCGACTACCTACTTACCTACCTACCTTAAAGATATTTTTGTTTCTGTTTCTTGAAGAAAACCTGAGAACAGCTTTGAAGTGGGTTGTCAGAAAAGGACTTGTGTCTTCTGCATCTTTTCAGACATCCCACTATTATTAAGATATTTAATGACTGAAGTAAACATCATACTAACAGTTGTAAAGAAAACAAGGAGGAAGATGGAAGTTAACTCCACATGCGTCCTGAAAACAAAATTTTCAATCATTGTATTTACCCATATGTCCATCCTTACACCATTAACACACACTGTCTTGATGATGCAATATAACAGAAATCTTAAAATAAGACCATTCAAGTCATTCAACTTGAATGTCATTCAAACTCTTTTTTGGCTCTCCCAAGACCTCATGCATGTCCATATATTTTAGAATTTGCTTGTCCGTTTTAGAAAGGAAACCTAATGGAGTTGTGAATGTGACTGTCCAAGAACTATATAGTTCTATTCAGGGGGAATTAACATAAGAATATCGAGTCTTTCAATACATGACTGTATCTTTTCATTTACTTAGGTCTTCTAAGTTTTCTATTTTCCAATGTACATATCTTTTACTCAGTTCATTACATTTATGCCTAACCATTTCGTTTCTTTTTTTTTTTGGCATTGTAAACTTTTGTTTGAATATTTTCCTGTCCCAAATGTTCACTGCTTCTATTTAATAATAAAGTTAATTCTGCTGTATCAATCTTGTATCTTGCAACCTTGTTATTCACATTCAGGTTTTCTGTAGATTCTATAGAATCAATTTATACATGGTCATGTTATCTATGAATAAAGACTCCTCCTGATTTCTTATGTCAGTGATTTCTATACCTCTTAATTGGCTTATTACATTGCTCTGAATGAATGTCGAAAGAAATGGTAAGTGTAGATATTTTTACCTTTTTCTTGAAATTAGATTTAGACTTGTGCCATCAAGTTTAATGTTTACTGTATGTTCTTTTTGTAATCCTCTTTTTCATGGTTAAGATGCTATCTGTAGTTAAATGAGGATGAGGATGTATTTTGAGCTTTATCAAATGATTTTACTCTATTTTTGAGATCATGATGTTTTTCTTCTTTATTCTATCAATGAGGTGAAGTATATATATCAATTTTCCAATATTGAACTGACCTTGCACTCAAGAGGTAAACCAAACTCAATGGAAAGTAGTATTTATGTATTGAATCTAACTTGCTAATCATACATAAAGGATTTTTGGGTATTTATCAAGGATATCAGTCTGTAGTTTTTGTGGCTTACAATATCTTTGTCTAGATTTATTACCAGGGTAATTCTGCCCTCAAAAAGTGAGTAGTGTTCACTCCTCAAGTATTTTCCAAAAAATAATTATGTAAGATTTGTATTATTTCTGCCTTAAATGCCCAGTAGAAATCACTAGTGATACCAACAAAGCCAGGAGTTTTCTGGATGAGGGCACTTAATTATGAATTAATTTTTTTCTTGTAAATATAAGGCTATTCACATTTCTGTTTATTTTTGTGTCTGTTTTTGTGATTCAGGTTTTTCAAAGATGTTTTTTTCCAAAATTATTGAATTGGCCTAAAATTATTCATAACAACCCCAAATCATCCTTTAATGTAAAATCTTTAGTAATGTCTCTTTTATTAGTTCTAACATTAATAAACTGCATCTTTTCTCTATATTTCATAATCATTATTCCTAGAAGTTTATGATAAGAAATTAGCTGTAATCATACTGAATAGTACCATTTATATGTGACTAGTCATCTCTATCTTTCTGCATTCAAGATTCTGTCCTTTGTCTTTCAAAGTTTGATCATATTGTACCTTGCTTTGTATGTCCTTGTATTTATTCTATTTGGAGTTCTCTGACCTTCTTGGGTGTTTATGACATTTATGTCTTTCATTAAATTGGGAGAGTTTCAGCCATTATTTCCTCAAATATTCTTTCTGCCCCTTTTCTCTTTTCCTATGGAACTCCAATAATACACATGCTGGTCCACTTTTGATGTCCTATAGGTCGCTTAGACCCTGTTCACTTTTCTTGATCTTTTTTTTCTTTCTGGAGTTTATTCCTAGCCCGGTACAAAGGGTGTAGTAGTCACTCCAGGAGAAGGAAAGCATGCTTAAAGAAGTAGTGGAAGATGTGAAAGTGTTTCATAAATAAAAAATACCAATAAAGAAACAGAAATTTTAGAGAACCAAAGCTGAACACACTCCAAGGAACAGGGATGTCAGTGACCACGCATTATAAGGAATACAGTTTCTGCACCCCCGCCCCACCCCACAAAAATTGTAAAAAGTCACTGGACAACCCCCAGTGTGATAATATTATGAGGTAGGGATATTCGGAGGTAATTAGATCATGAGGGTATAACCCTTGTTAATGGGATTAGTGTCCTTATAAAAGAGACCCCAGAGAGCTTTCTCATTCTTTCCACCATGTGAGAACACAGAAAGAAGGCAGGTGTCTATGAGCCAGGCACCAGGTACTTACCAAACACCAAGTTTGTCATTGCCTAGATCTTGGACTTTGCAACCTCCACAATTATAAGAAATAAATTCTTGCTGTTTATAAGCTACATAGGCTATGGTGTTTTGTCATCGTGGCCTGAACAGACTAAGATAGGAAATTGATACCAAGAAGTGGGGTGCTGCTCCGAAAATCCAAATTTCTAAAAATGTGAAAGCAGCATCAGAACTAGGTAACAGATGGAAGCCAGACGAGTGTTGAAGTATATACTATAAAAAACATTAAAGGTGATTCTGGTGAGATCCCAGAAAGAAATGAGGAAGACTAGAGAAAGCCTCAATCTTCTCAACAAATGCTTAAGTAATCTTGAACATTATGTTGGTAGGAATATGGATGGTAAAGGCCATTCTGATGAAGTCTCAGGTGGAAATGGGGGAAAGGTTATTGGACAATGGAGGAAAAGTGACTCTTAATATAAAGTGTCAAAGAATTTGGGGCATCTGGGTGGCTAGTCGATTACGCATCCAACTTGATTTTGGCTCAGGTCACAATCCCAGGGTATGAGATTGAGCCCTGCATGGGGCTCCATGCTGAGTATGGAGTCTGCTTGAGATTCTCTCTCTCCTCCCTCTGCCCCGCCTCACTCACACTCACGCTCTCTCTTTGAAAAAAAAAAAAGTGTCAAAGAACTTGTTTGAATTGTGTTTGTGCTCTAATATTTTGCATATAACTTGTGAACTATGGAATCAGCTGCAGCAATTGTTGAAGGTGTGGCAGGGTTTCTCCTGACTGCTAACTATAAAGTAGTCATCCCTTGAACAATGGAGGGGGATGGTGTTGGTGGTTAGTGGAGCTGACCTCCTGTGTAGTCAAAAATCCATGTATAACTTTTGACTCCCCTCAAATTTAATAGCCTACTGTTGACTAGAAGCCTTACCAATAACAGTCGAGTAACATATATTTTCTATGTTACATGCGATGAAGTATAGTTGGAAGAAAGGCAGGTAGGGGCAAGGGGCCCCCACCCTAACTGGAAACCACACTTAAAAGGGTTTTACACCCACCCTGGAAGAAGCCCTCCACCGTGATAGGTAGATGACAAAAACCTGATTGGATAACAGGTGTATGGAGGGGTAATCAGATTAAAACACCTCACCCATAAGCCCAAAAAAACCCCTAGACTTAGAAACTCCAGTGGCAACCCTCTTGCGTGCACTCTGTCTTCAGGTGCTTTGTACTCCATCATTCAATAAACTTTACTATTGCTCAATATACCTTGCTTGGCTGCCCACCATTCTGGTCTACTTCATTTTTTTTTTTAAGATTTTATTTATTTATTTGAGAGAGAGAGAGAATGAGAGATACAGAGCACGAGAAGGAAGAGGGTCAGAGGGAGAAGCAGACTCCCTGCTGAGCGGGGAGCCCGATGCGGGACTTGATCCCGGGACTCGATCCCGGGACTCCAGGATCATGACCTGAGCCGAAGGCAGTTGCTTAACCAACTGAGCCACCCAGGCGCCCTCTACTTCATTTTTCGAAGCAGCATAACCAAGAACCATGGGCACCGAAGGAGAAGAAACCCTTTAACATATGTATTATATACCGTATTCTTACAATAAAGTAAGCTAAAAAAAAAGGATTGTTACTAAGAAAATCATAGGGAAGAGAAAATACATTTATAATAGTGTACTGTATTTATCTAAAAATATCCACGTATAAGTGAACTCATGCAGTTCAAATTCATGTTTTCTAAAGGTCAACAGTATAAGAGCAAATAAATGATTTAAAAAAAAGAATTGTTAATTGAAATGGAAGCATAATTGAAAGGTTTGGTAAGTTTCCAGTTTATCCATATATGAAAAGAATGAGAAAGTCTGTTTAGAAGAAAACACTAAATGTGTGTCCAGGGACCATTTGATAAAGAGACTAGTAAATGGAGTAGCCAGGCTTCCATAGAAGCCAGGATCAATTCTCCAAGACAACAGAATAATGACAAGGAAAGCAACTGAGAGATTAGTAGGGCTTCCCCTCCTATCACAGGCCCAAAGTGCAGGAACCCTAGGGGCATGGCTGCCTCCACTTACATTTTAAAAGACCACACCAATTCCTCTCAGAGCTGTGGGGGCAGGGCCCAAGTGGAGAACTGCCGTGGGGGCAGAACCATCCAGAGCCTTTGTGGCTCTATCCAGCCAGGCAAAGCTTCAAAGGAGGGACCATCACTCCAGTGGGTACCGAAGGTGGAACGCTAGCTACAGCAGGTCTGGAAGACAGGACCTCTGCCCAGTGGACCTACAGGATCGACAACTGAGACAAAGAGGATTATTCTCAAGTCCTAAAATCTCATGGAGTTTGCCTTGTAGTTTAGACTGACATGGGATCTTTTACCCCTTTCTTCTTTCCTATTTCTTCCTTTTGGAACCAGAATGTCTATCCTGCCCCTGGGGTACCATAATATTTGAGAGTCACATAACTTGTTAGATTTTCCAGGTTCACCACTAGAGAGCAGTTTGTCTCAGGATGAATCATATTTTGAGTCTCACTCATCTGATTTAGATGATATTTAGAAGAGACCTTAGACTTCGGCTTTTAAAGTTGATGCTGGAACCAGTTATGTCTTTTGGGGCTATTAGGATGAACTGACTATATTTTATATGCAAGAAAGACATGAATTTTGGGAGGCCAGGGGTGGAATGCTATGGTTTGAATGTTCCCGTTCTCCCATTCAAATGTTGAAATCCTAAATCCCCAATATAATGATATGAGAAGGTGGGGCCTTTGTGAGGTGCTTAGATCATGAAGGTGGAACCTTCATAAATGGGGTTATGCCTTATAAAAGGCCCCTTCCACCATGTGAGGTTGTATGAAAAGACACCTCTCTATGAACTAGTAGGCAGGTTCCCACCAGACACTGATTCTACCAGCACCTTTATCTTGGACTTTCTAGCCTCCAGAACTGTTAAAAGTAAATGTTATTTATAAGCCATCCAGTCCATAGCATTTTATTAGAGCAGCATTAATAGAATAAGACTCCCACCATTTATTTTTGAAAATCTGTAGCTTTTTAAAGTGTATTTTTGTAGACACTGACTTGCAGACCATCTCTTTCATTAATTTTATCAACAACTATCTTAAATATATTATATTTCTGGGTTTTGCAACATGCTTGGTTAGTTTATCACAATTTTCCTTCAATTGATATGTTACCACTTTATATACAGTATAAGAATATTAAAGCACTGCACTGTTGTACCCTCAGACTTAGTGGCTATGAAGCGAGAGAGTGAGGTTCTTATCTCACAAAGTCGAAGAATGAATCTCATGGACAAAGGAGATTGAGTAAAGCGGTAAGAGTTTTGTTAAGCAAGGATACAGAGAAAGCTCTCTGGAGCGAGAGAGGTCCCAACAGGATTGCTAATGTGGGCCTCCACTGACAGTCTTTTATTTAGAACTGACCAGTGAGCTTGTGGCCTTACCGTCCTTGTGATGTCTTGGTTTGAGTAAGGACTAGTGATAACATCTTTAATGGCTTACTTCTTCTTTGGGGTCTGGTCATAATATGGCTGCTATTAAAAGACCCCACCTTTGACACCCAGGGCAGGGTGGTCTGCTTTGTTCCGTTAACTCTGGCTTTGTTACGCCTCAGCATTTCTGGGATTTCTGTGAGCCTGATCACTTAGCCCCCTACCTATCTCTCCCTACCTAGCCCTGCCTCAGTGATACCCTTCAGATGTATATCAGTGGGTCATACACTTGGGGGATGATTGCCAACATGTACCTTGGGAAGGGGAGCAGAGATAAAGGAAGTTTCCAAAGGAATTTTTATATGTTAAAATAGACTTACAGGATCCTGGGGGTCAGGCTAAGATTGCCTTTTGCCCTTAGCAAAGTGTCAACATCCAGGCAGTTGAGTCCCTAGGGGAATGTCACTCTGCCTGTTTCAAGGACTTGTCAGTGGGTTGTAAGTAGTAAGGAAATTTAATAATTTTATTCAGCCTTTGTTTCCCACATCAGTTACAGTATTATTGTCATACTTTTCACTTCTGCATGAATTATAAACCACATACTACATTTTATTTTACTTTAACAGTCATTTCAATTAAGTAATTATAAAGAAAAGTGTATTTTCGTATCTGTCACATATTAATGAAGGATAGTTGAAAGAAAGGCAGGTAGGGACAAGGGGCCCCCATCCTAAGAGGAAACCACCCTCAAAAGGATTTTACACCACCCTGGAAGGCTACCCTTTCTCACGTGCCAAAAACCTGATTGGGTGACAGGTACAAGAAGGCTTAATCAGATTAAAACAGCCTGCCAACAAGCCCATAAAAACCCCTAGAATTGGAAACTCCAGTGGCAATCCTCTAGGGTCCCCTCCCTTTTTGGGAGCTTTGTACTAATGCTCAATAAACTTTGCTTTGCTGCCCACCACTCTGTCTGGTCTACCTCTTCATTCTTCTAAGCGGCATGGCCAAGAACCGCGGGCACTAAAGGAAAAAAAATCCTGTAAAAATATTTATGATTCCAATGCTCTTCAGTTGATTGTATATTCTATTTCCATCTGGTACTTCTTTTCTTCAATACTGAAGACTTTTCTTCAACATTTCTTCCCGTGTGGGTCTCCTAACAATAACATTCTTATCTATTTTATTTTCTATTTGATCCTCAGTTACCTTCATCTTCTCCCATTTTTGAAGAATTTTTTTTCTGATTATAAGATTCTAGCTTGAAAGTTAATATTTTACTCTTAAAAATGTAGAGATATCATTTCATTGTCATTTCCTGCCATGACTTTTTTTCTGTATATAATGCTTTTCCCCAAACTCAGGATCTTTTTAATATTTTCTCTTTATCTCTGATTTCCAGAAATTTAATTATGATGTGCCTTGGTATACTTCTTGTTATTATTTTACTTTCCTTTTTTTTCCTTTCTCTTCTTTGTTTCTTTCTGCCTCCCTTTATGCCTGTCCTTCTGTCTTTCTTAAATCTTGTCTGGGTTTATTCTAAATCTGTAGGTGTTTACCTCAAAGTTGAAAATTTTTGGCCATTTATTTTTTCAAATATTATTTTTTTCCTTCCCTGCTCTTTCTGTCCTTTTGGTTCTCCAATTACATACTAAAATATTACTCAGTTTGAAATTGTTCAAGAGGTCAATAAGTCTTGGCACTTTTCAATTGTGCTTCAGTTTCAATAATTTTTAATTATGTTGTTCTCATATCTACCTCATCTGCTATTAATCCTACTCAAATTTTCATATCATCTATAGGTATTTCAACTCAAGAAGTTGGCTTTTTATATTCTCAATGTCTCATCTCATTATGTTCATCTTTTTTTTCTTTGTATCCTTCAACAAGCCTGTTTTAATGTCATTGTTGATTCAGGAGAGTCACGAACTTGGAAATGGGGTCCTTAGCTTCAATATGGTTTGCTTTGTCACTAACATATCCTAGAAGGTCACAGGCCTTCATAAAACAATGGTAACTTGGTTAGTGTGTCAACAGACACCTAGTGAAAACCACAGTGAACCAGAGTATATTTAGGGTGTGTGTGTACGTGTGTGTGTGTGTGTGTATTTTCCTGTTCTGCCTAATGCCGTAAGGATTACAAACCCTGACAAAGTGAAAGGGCCCAGTAATGATCAAGTCTACATCTCTTCGCACTTAAATAATTTTTCCTAAGTAGTTCCTGCAATCCTTTCTATGTTGCCTGATTCCAGTCTGGTTTCTTAAATACTTTTTCTTCTTTCAGAGTTGGCTCCCACCTCCCATCTTCATATCTACGATTAATGCCACATTCATACATTTTGGCCATTGTCTTACTATATGTGATCAGCATGTGCAGCACTTATATTCTGAAGGATCTTAAATGAGAGCCCTTCTACCAAGGATAATTTATTCTATCTTCTTATTGAAAACATCACAATTCCATAGGTAATTTCTTACTGTGTTCTTCATAAATATTGTATCAGACTATGGCCATTTCAGTCAGAGGGTTTGAAAACTGCCTCCTTCAAGATGAAAACCAACAACTTTGGATATTCAAGGCTGTGTTAAATAACTTTATGAGAAGATATTTAAATATCTCAATAAAATAGGTACTTCCTAGCAATTACAAATTATCATAATTTTTCTCAAGAATATCTAGAACACTCAAATAGACAAATAACCAGAAAAGATTATTATTTGGTCAAAAAGCTAATACTAAAAAACACCGGGAACACTGTATGAAAGTAAACTGAAATTTTCCAGTAACCAACACCAACAGGAAAATTTTTTTAAAAGAAAGATTAAAAAAAAAAAAAGAAAATGAAAGTTATCAAGAGTTCACTTAACAATCATTCCTAGCATCTACTGTATTTATACTCTAATTTAGCCTTTGCTAAACATTATACATGAATTAATCTATATAATACTCAGAGGACTCTTTGAGATTGTTATTACTATCAGGTGAGAAAACCATGGCATAGGGAAATGACTATCAGCTCAAAATCACAAGTTAGTAAGTGGAGTAGTAAAGTTCAAACCCAGGCAGTTTGACTCAGAGATCTTGTTCTCAATCACATTGTTACACTGAGTTTTCTATAAGTATGGACAAAGACGTAAAAATTCTGAATGAAATGGGAAAACTACTAAAAATATTTAAAGATCAGTCAATATTGATTATAATAAGTATTTGACAAAATCCAACAAACTTTTCTGTAATAAACAAACAAAAAACACACAAAATGCACTAAACTATTAGAGAACTCATTAGATGTAGAAATAAGCAGAGCAAAAATTGTTCAAAACAAATTCACTGACAGGGTGCCTGGGTGGCTCAGTCGGTTAAGCGTCTGGCTGCCTGTGGCTCAGGTCATGATCCCAGGGTCCTGGGATCGAGTCCCAAATCAGGCTCCTGCTCAGTGGAGGGCCTGCTTCCCTCCCTACCTCTGCCTGCCGCTCTGCCTACTTGTACTCTCTCTCTGCCAAATAAATAAATAAAATCTTAAAAAAAAAACAAATTCACTGACAAATATTGTAATTTAATTTTAATTCTCCTGAAATTATTCACTAATTCAACACATTTTCAGTAAAAATTCCAAGAAAACTTATTTTTTTCTAATGCTTTACTCAACTTGTTATTGGCTAAAAAGATAAAAGTATAGATTGGGGAAAAATTTCATCCTAAAGCTACATTCTATATCTATATATAGTAAGATAGATTAATTTATAGTATATAACATTGGTTGTGAATTTCACAAGTAACCAACGTAAAAGCCTATGGTAAGAAAATATTTCAGTAAAATACAATACTTTTAGTTTATGATAAAAGGGAAGATTAGGTAATAAAGTTATATTAACTTACTAAAATTGCTTAATATTTCTAAACACATTTACTAAATGTATTAGATAATATCTTAGTCTGTTTGGGCTGCAATAACAAAATACCATAGACTGGGTGTCCTATAAACAACAGAAACTTATTTCTCAAGTTCTGGAGGCAAGATCAAGATACCAACAGAATCATTGTCTGGTAAGACTTGCTTCCCCCTTGTTCCTAAATAATAATCTCACTGTGTACTCACGTGGCCTAAGGGGAAAGAAAGTTTTCTGGAATCTCTTGTTATAAGAGTACTAATCTACCTGTGGGGGCTCTGCCCTTATGATCTAATCACATTCAAATTATTCTACCTCCTAATACCATCACATGGGGTTAAAAATTTCAACATTTAAATTTTGGGGAGACACAAACATTCAGCCCATAATAGATAAAATACATGACTAAAAGATATATCAATATGAGAAAGACTTTTCTTGTCAATATTCAAAACCCAGCTTTCATCTAGAGAAAGATCAAGAAATTTACAATTCAACAACATGGATGGACTCTGAGGGTATTTTGCTAAATGAGATAAGTCAGACAGAGAAGACATACTGTATGATATCACTTATACCTGGAAACTAAAAAAGCTTAACCCATAAAAATAGAGTAGAATGGTGGTTAGCATGAACTGAGACTGTGGTAATTGGGGAGATATTGTTTAAGGTTTTACACATATTATCTCTTCTTCACCCATTCATCTATCTATGGACACGGGTTGCTTCCATATTTTGGCTGTTGTAAATAAAGCTGCATTAAACATAGAGGGGCATATATATTCTTGAATTAGTGTTTTTGTATTATTTGGGTAAATACCCAAGTAGTGGAATTACTGGGTCACATGGTAATTCTATTTTTAATTTTTTCAGAAACCTCCATTCTGTTTTCCACAGTGGCTGCATTAGTTTCCACTCCCACCAACAGTGCACAAGGGTTCCTTTTTCTCCACATCCTTGTCAACACTTGTTTCTTGTGTTTTTGATTTTAGCCATTCTGACAAGTATGAGGTGATAGTTCACTCTGGTTTTGATTTGCATTTCCTTGATGATTAATGATGTTGAACAGATATCTTTTCATGTCTCTCTTGACCATCTGTATGTCTTCTTGGACAAATACCTATTCATATCTTCTGCTCATTTTTAATTGGATTATTTGGGGTTTTATGGTGTAGAGTTGTATAAGTTCTTTATAAATGTTGGATACTAACCCATTATTGGATACGTCATCTGTCAAGTATCTTTTCCCATTCAGTAGGTTATCTTTTTGGTTTGTTGATTGTTTCCTTTGCTGTGCAGAAGTGTTTGATTTTGACATAGCCCCAGTAGCTTATTTTTGCTTTTGTTTCCCTTGCCTCAGGAGACATATCTAGAAAAATGCTGCTCTAGCCGATGTTACAGAAATAACTGCCTGTCCTCTCTTCTGGGATATTTATGGTTTCAGGTCTCACATTTAGGTCCTTAATCCATTTTGAGTTTATTTTTGTGTATGGTATAAGAAAGTGGCCCAGTTTCATTCTTTTGGATGTAGTTGTCCAGTTTTCCCAATAATATTTGTTGAAGAGACTTTTTCCCATTGCATATTTTTGCCTCCTCTCTCATAGATTGACCATATATTGTGGGTTTATTTCTGGTATGTCAATTTTGTTCCACTGATCTATGTGTATATGCCAGTATCACACTGTTTTGATTACCACAGCTTTCTAGCATATCTTGAAATCTGGGACTGTGATACTTCCAGTTTTGTTCTTTTTCAACATCGCTTTGGTTATTCAGGGTCATTTGTGGTTCTACACAAATTTTTGGATTATTTGTTCTACTTCTATGAAAAATGCTGTTGGTATTTTGATAGAGATTGCATTAAATCTGTAGGTTGCTTTGGGTACTATATGGAAATTTTAAAAATACTTGTTCTTCTAATCCATGAGCATGGGATATCTTTCCATTTGTTTGTGTCATCTTCAATTTCTTTCATCAGTGTTTTTTAGTTTTCAGAGTATAGGTCTTTCACCTCCTCGGTTAACATTATTCCTAGGTATTTTTTGCTTTTGGTGCAATTGTGAATGGGACTGTTTTCTTAATTTCTCTTTCTGCTGCTTCATTATTAGTGTATAAGAATGCAATAGACGGGGTGCCTGGGTGGCTCAGTCAGTTAAGTGTCTGCCTTCGGCTTGGGTCATGATCTGGGTTCCCGGCATTCATTGAGCCCTGCATCAGGCTCTCAGCTCAGTGGAGAGTCTGCCCGCCCCCCCACACTCGTGCTCTCTCTCTCTCTCTCAAATAAAATCTTAAAAAAAAAATAAAAAGGTAACAGACTTGTGGTGACTTCTGTATATATTGGTTTTACGAATTCATTTATCAGTTCTAGTTCTTTGGTAGCATCTTTAGAATTTTCTATATATAGTATCATGTCTTTGGCAAATAGTGAAAATTTTACTTCTTCTGTACCAATTTGAATATCTCTTATTTATTTTTCTTGTCTGATTGCTGTGGCTAAGAATTTCAGTATTACATTTTTAAAAAGTGGTTAAAGAGGACATCCTTATCTTGCTTCTGATTTTAGGGGAAATTTTTTCAGTTTTTCACCACTGAGTCTGATGTTACCTGTGGGGTTTTCATATATGGCCTTTATTATGTTGAGGCATG
Source organism: Eumetopias jubatus (assembly GCF_037043125.1). Taxonomy (NCBI): domain Eukaryota; kingdom Metazoa; phylum Chordata; class Mammalia; order Carnivora; family Otariidae; genus Eumetopias; species Eumetopias jubatus. The sequence continues at coordinate 156,445,171 of NW_028274809.1, read as the reverse complement.
TTCACTCTAAACCTACATTTGTTGAGGGTTTTTATGGTGAATGGATTTTGTACTTTGTTAAATGCTTTTTCAGCATCTATTGTAATGATCATATGATTTTTATTCTTTTTATTGTTGATATGATGTGTCATGTTGATTAATTTGTGAATATTAAACTACTCTTGGGTCTCTGGATAAATCCCACTTGATTGTGGTGAATGTTTTTTTTTTTTTAATGTACTGTTGGATTCAGTTTGTTAATATTTTTTTGAGAATATTTGAATCTATGTTCATTAGAGATATTGGCCTATAATCTTTTTTGTTGTATTTTTATCTGGTTTGGGTATCAAGGTAATGCAGCCTCCTAGAATAAATTTAGAATCTTTCTTTCCTCTTATTTTTTGGAATAGTTTGAGAAGAATAGGCAATTAATGCCTGGTAAATTTAAATGCCTGGTAAAATTCACCTGTGAGGCTGTCTGGTCCTAGACTGTTGTTTGTTGGGAATTTTTTTGATTATTGATTCAATTTCATTGCTGGTAATCAGTTTGTTCAAATTTTCTATTTCCTCCTTATTTGGTTTTGGGAAGTTATGTGTTTCTCAGAATGTATCCATTTCTTCTAAGTTGTTCAATTTCTTGTTATGTAATTTTTCATAATAGTCTCACAATCCTTTGTATTTCTGAGTTCTGTTATTTCTCCTCTTTCATTTGATTCATTTGATTTTATTTATTTGGCTCCTCTCTCTCTTTTTACTTTTTTTTTAAATGAGTTTGGCTAAAGGTTTATCAATTTTGTTAATCTTTTCAAAAAAATAGCTCCTTTTTTCATTGATCTGTCCTATTGTGGCTTTTTTGTTCCATTTTGTTTTGTTTTTAGTTTCTCTTTCATTTATTTCTCTTTAACCTTTATTATTTCCTTCCTTCTGCTGTTTCTGGGTCATGTTTGTTCTTTTTCTAGCTCCTTTAGGTATAAGGTTAGATTGTTTATTTGAGATTTTTCTTGCTTCTTGATGTAGGCCTGTATTACTATAATCTTCCCTCTTACAACAGCTTTTGGTACATTCCAAAGGTTTTGGACCATTGTTTTTTGTTTTCATTTATCTCCATATTTTTTTTGTATTTCCTCTTTGATTTCTTGGTAGACCCATTCATTGTTTAGCAACATGTTATTTAACCTCCATGTATTTGAGTTCTTTCCAGATGTTTTCTTGTGGTTGATACCTAGTTTCATAGCATTACAGTCAGAAAAGCTGTATGGTATGACTTAAATCTTTTAAAATTTGTTAAGGCCTGATCTGTGACCTAATATCTGATCTATTCTGGAGAATGTCCATATGCACTTGAAAGAATGTGTATTCTGCTGTTTTAGGATGGAATGTTCTGAATATATCTGTTAGATCCATTTGATCCAATGGGTTATCCAAAGACACTGTTTCTTTACTGATTTTCAGTTTGGATGATTTAGCTAAACATTGACAGAAGTGGGGTGTTAAAGTCCCCTACTCTTATTGTATTACTATCAATTACTTCCTTTTTAGCTGCTTTTGTATTTGGGTGCTCCCATGTAAGGTGCATAAATATTTACAACTGTTATACCTTCTTGTTAGGTTGTTCTTGTTATGATTATGTAGTGTCCTGCTTTGTCTCTTGTTACAGTCTTTGTTTTAAAATCCTTCTGTTCCATAAATGTATTGCTATCCCAGCTTTCTTTTCACTCTCACTTGCATAATAAATACTTCCATCCCTTCACTTTCAATCTGCATGTGCTTTTAGGTCTGAAATGCGTCTCTTGTAGATAGCATATAGCTGGGTCTCACTTTTTTATTCACTAAGTCACCCTATGTCTTTTGATTGGGATGCTTAGTGCATTTACATTCAAAGTAATGTGATATAATTATTCATAGATATATTCTTATGGCCATTTTTTTTACATTTTTTTTATGATTGTTTTTGTAGTTCTCTGCTCCTTTTTCTCTTGCTCTCTTCTTTCATGGTTTGCTGGCTTTCTTTACCGATATACTTGGATTCTCCCCCCCCCCCCAATGTTTGTCTACCTATTATTAGGTTTTTTGTTTTGTTTTGTTTTTTTAATTTCTGGTTACCATTAGGTTTATATACATCTTGTGCATATAACAGTCTATTTTCAGTTGATGGTCATTTAAGTTTGAACCCATTCTAAAAGCACTAAAATTTACTCCTCTCCCCACTACGTTTTAGGTATATGGTGTCATGCATTTTATCCCTTTATTTTGTGAATCCTTTGAGTGATTATTATGGGTATACTTAATTTTACTGCTTTTGTGCTTTTGACTTTCTTACTGCTAGTTATCATCTTTCCAATACACTCAAAAAGTCCCCTTTAAGATTTCTTGAGGACTGAATTAGTGGTCATGAATTCCTTTAACTTGTTTGTCTGGGAAACTCTTTATCTCTCCTTCTATTCTGAATAGTAGCCTTGCTGGATAGATTATTCTTGGTTGCAGGTTCCACTCCCTGTCCCCTGCCCCAGCATTCTGAATACATCATACCACTCCCTGAAAAGTTCCTGCTGAAAAATCAGCTGATATCTTCATGGGGTTTCTCTTGTATGAAACTGTTTTCTTTTCTCTTGTTGCTTTTAAAATTCTCTCTTTATCAGTACTTTTTTGCCATTTTAATTACTATGTGTCTTGGTGTGGACCTCCGTGTTGATTTTGTTGGGGACTCTATGTGCCTCCTGGATCTGGATCTGTTTACTTCCCCAGATTTGGGAAGTTTTGGCTATTATTTCTTCCAATAAATTTTATGCCCCTTTTCTCTTTCTCTTCCTTCTGGGATTCCTATAATGTGAATGTTGTTATGGTTGGTGGTGTCACTGAGTTCTCTTAATCTAGTTTCATTCCTTATTAATCTTTTTTTCTATTGCATTCACCCTGCTATTGCGGCTGATCTGTTTGCCTTTAATCCAGTTGTCTGTAATGGCGTTCTTTGCCTGTTGTGGACATGGTTTGGTCCCCGTGTTCTTAATGGGCTAGCCTGGGGCCATCTTGGGATTTAGGTTGGTCAGATCAAGCATTTGCCACAGCTCTGGTCTCAAAGAATGACAGCACACTCTCCCTGTGTTGTCCTCTGGGAGGCTTTTGTTGGTAGGCAAGACTGTAGTCAGATTAGATGTCTGCCCCAGCCCATTGGTGGGGCTCCAGCCTAATTGGAGTGGTAGTTACCTTCCCCTCTACTTGGGGCAGGAGGTCAACACCTGTCCGGGCTGCTTCCACAACGCCATGCTTGTGGTGCTGCTTTGGATGTACTCCTGTGAAGGCTGGGTAGGAGCGAGAGAATCCACAGAAGACCACAGAAAAGCAGGGGTATGGGGCATGTGGTGTTAGCAAGGTTAGCTCAGGTCTGTGGGAGAAGACCATGCACTGATTTAGATAGCTGCTGAGGCTGGGATGGAGGGAGTTAACACACAGAAGAGCATGGAAGCAGTGATCACTGTTAGCAAGCTAGGTGGAGACTGTTCATGCTGTGCTTGTTCCTGCAGGTGTCCATGAATCTAGGCTGGGGGATGGGGGAGGGAAATGGCACCTGCTCCTGCCGGTTCTTTTGTTCTTGTAAAAGTCTTCCAAAGATCTCTGTCCCTCCAGCACAGCCTTTGAGATTAGTAAACAAATCTCCCTCCCGTATACCCCAGGCATTTTTCAAGCTGCTCTCTTATGCTGTATCTCCATCGGCCTACTTGTTGTGCTGTCTCTTTACGGGCAGAGACTTAGTTTCTCTTTTGCCTTTAGGCTCTCCTAGAGCTGACCCACTGGTTTTTATAGTTTCATGTGTTAAGCTCCATTGATTGTAAGAACTCAAGAAGTCAAGCCCCTCTGGTTTTCAAAGCCAAATATTATAGGGATTCATCTTCTCAGTGTGGGTCCCCCATGCCTGGGGTGCCTGGTGGAGTCTGCTCTTCTCTGTTCTCCATGCTTACAGTGGTCCTCACTCCCCAGACAGTCACATGAGTTCAGCTTGGTTCCTGACCTTGTGTCTGCCCTTCCTACCACTTTTGACATGACCTCTTCTCTACGTTTAGCTGTGGAGAACTATTTTGCCAGTCTTCAGGTTGTTTCTGGATTACACTGGGTTTACAGTGATGTGGGTATTATCTAGTTGTATCTCTGGGATGAGGCGAGATCAGGATCTTCCTATTCTGCCATCTTCCCAGAAGCAAGCTTGCTTGCTTTTAATCATTATTGACTGGATAGAAGTGTTGCTAATTCTACCATAAGTGTTAATTATATTACAAGATATGAATGTATCAAATTAACATATTGTTAAACTTACACAATGTTATATGTCAATTATATCTCAACAGGAAGAAGAAAAGAAAGAAAGAAAGGGGGGAGGGAGGGAGGGAAGGAAAGGAGGAAGGAAGGGTTAGCATAAGGAGAAGAAATTATAATTATGTGCTCTTAAAACAATAATGCCATTAATTCAAAAAAAAAACATGAAACATAAAACTACTGACCCATAAAAGGCAAATGACAACAAATTATCCATAATACTGACAGAATCCTTTACCTAAAATAAACCATAAAAAAACATTTTAGCAAAATGCTTAATAATCAAATCCCAAAGAAAAAAAGACAGAGATGGCCAATATATAGTGAATGAAAACTAGAGATGTACAAAGGAAAACAAAATTGAGTTATATGTTGCCTATCAGATTAGCAATAGTTTAAAGGACAACATTTTATATGTCATGTTGTGACAGAATTTCTGGGAAATAGGTCTTCTCAGACATCTATTGCTGGGCTGAAAATAATGAAGTATGTTCAAAACCTTTAGGTGAATAATCATTCTTGTAGGAATCTAGCAAAAACAAACCAATACAACAACAATATTAAAATCTTAAAAAAAAAAAAATATATATATATATATATATATATATATATATATATATATATATATATATATATATGCCTCTGCCTAAACTCATAATAATGATCCAAAGAGCATTTATTTTTTTAGTAATAGAAAAAAAAAAGGCAGGACATACAACAACACAATTATAATGTCAGATTAATAACGTGGTCTTTAAAATACTATGAATTCAAACATGGACCCCTACTTAGTCATTAATAAAATAAAGGTAGACACATGCATATTGACTATGTTATCAATTATACCGTATTTATCATGCTTTAAATTATGCACCCTCACACACAGACTTTCTTACAAGGCTGCTTTTTCTTTCTTTGCCAATACAATTTGAATAGAAAAAAAAGGTGAAACTTCTTCCCTCCCTACTTTACTTATCTCCTTTTCACTATATGGCTAGTTCTCTTTGATCTAACATTTTTCTACCTTGAATCCTTTTATACTGCTCTAGCTTATATAACCCAGCTCTCTATTTGATTTCTTTCAGGTAGTTATCCTTTGCCTTTCCCTCCTTTCTCTCTCTCTTTTTTTAAACCTTGTTTTCCTTTTCTATCTTTAAGAGCAGCCTATGTGTTTTTCTCCATTTCACTTTTCTAACATTTGTAGGCTTCCTCAGCTTGAAAATGACCTCAAGTTTACCTATTTTATTTTCCTTTTACTTTCGTGTTTTTCAAATTCTGAATTTTTTGTTCATTTTAATTTTTTTGAAAACATATTTTTTAATAGCACAGATTTGAAGTAGGGAGAATAATAATAGCAAACATCTTACAGCATTTTCTATGTGCCAGGCACTTCAAGGTATTTTATATACCATTTTAGCTCAGCAACAGTATGAGGTAATTTCTATTATTAGATCCATTCTTAGGAGGTGAAAATTCCAGCACATAAATGTTATGTTACTTCCCTAATGTCACAGTGCAAGAAACTGATTCAGTTAGATTCAAATTGTGTAATGTAACTCCACAGTTTGTGCCCTAATCATTGTTACACTGTTTTTTTTTTTTACAAAGACCTAAACTAGGAAAGGAATATTCATTTTTCCTATTTCTCAATATTAATTGAAACTAAATGAAATAACCACACCCCAAAACATTTTACTGAAAGAAGCTGGATATTTAAAGAGTCTCTTACAATAAAGAGCCCATTATTTGCCATATATAAGAAAGATTTTATGCTATATTTATAGGATAAATTATTTTTTGAAAGTTTCAGTAAGAATATGTAATACTGCAGTTTAACAAAGAATAAGTTTTTTCTAATTAAACTCAATTTTCTATCTTAAACACTTTTTAAATGTTTTTTTGAAAAGTCATATTTAAAAATATTTATTAAACCAGATAGATATTCTTTGCTAAGTGAGGGAAAAAGAGATTCATAAGGAACTGAACTGACCAATCAAGTAGGCAAGATTCAAGGGCAAAGTTAATGAAAACCATCTATCAATAATTTAGATGGATAGACAAAAATACAAAACAGACCATTTCATTAATTTGTTATAAGAAAATTATTCAACATTGTAATCAAATGTAAATAATAAATTATTGAGCTGAGGACTTCAAAAATAATAAGATACACTACCAGGTTTAGAGCTATAAACATGATATACTTCACTGGGGAAACTGATTCTCCTTTATGAGCATGTTTCCTTCCAGGTGGATTTATGCATTGTCTTAGCTTCTTAAATTAGTGGATTATGCATAGTCTTAGATATTACCATTTGAGGTGCCCTCAGATAATAACCTATATATTTCTATTTCAGTCAGTTCCTTTGGCTTCTCACTTCCATCCATGGCAATGTTCACTTGGTTACCTTTATTCTGTGCAGCATTAAATACTAAGGTAGTATGTATTTTATGTTAGACCTGATGATAGGTGATGGATATTAGAGATGAATAAGGTATGAGACATGAAACAGAATCCTCAAAGGCCCTTATTTATGGCTCTCCAAATTCCACAAGAATACTGAATTTATTTTATTTATTTATTTATTTATTTATTTATTTATTTATTTATACTTGTTTTTAAAGATTTCATTTATTTATTTGACAGAGAGAGACAAAGCGAGAGAAGGAACACCAGCAGGGTGAGTGGGAGAGGGAGAAGCAGGCTTCCCGCTGAGCGGGGAGCCCGATGTGGGGCTCGATCCCAGGACCCTGGGATCATGACCTGAGATGAAGGCAGACACTTAACCTACTGAGCCACCCAGGCACCCTAGAATACTGAATTTAAAATAAAGAGGGCGCCTGGGTGGCACAGTTGGTTAAGCGACTGCCTTCAGCTCAGGTCATGATCCTGGAGTCCCAGGATGGAGTCCCACATCGGGCTCCTTGCTCAGCAGGGAGTCTGCTTCTCCCTCTGACCCTCTTGCCTCTCGTGCTCTGTCTCTCATTCTCTCTCTCTCAAATAAATAAATAAAATCTTTAAAAAAAAGAAAAGAAAAGAAAAGAAAAGAAAGAAAGCCACTCCTATTATCTGTGTTCCTAAAATCTATACATGTATGGGAAAGAATGGTAAAAGCCTAGATAATTATTAGGAGGTAATTATTAGGAATTATGAGCCAAGATAATTATTAGGAAGAAACATGTATGAGATTTAAATTAGTGAAGGGAGTATTATTTAAGTTTGACATGACAGAAAAATAGACTCACTAAATGATACATGAGAGTGAACATGAGGGATATTTTTGAAGAGAATTTAAAATGAAGAAAATATTGGGAAAGTGGTACTTGAAAGAAAGGGGTATTAAGAAAGATTAGGACCATATTCTTAGTAGCACAGCTTTTAAATATCTTTTTGCATAATTGCCTTTTCGTATCTCAGTAAGTGCAAGAGTAGCACTTTATTATTTTTACCTAACTTAATCTTGGGTTTTTAGAAGCTTTCTCCTAGTAATCCAATTGCCTCCTCATTAGATTTACTGCATTCGTGTTTCATTGTTTGGAACATAGTAAAGTTAGTTGCGGCCTCAATAGCTTCTGCCCACATTTGTAACCTCTTTGAGTGATTCCCCTTTTTCACTGGCAATTGGTGGACATATTCCTTTGGACCTGCTTGGGAGAGTTCATGTATTTTCAAAAATTACTTACCCAGGCGATATCAATCTAAATGTATATTATCTTTTACTGTTCATGGAAAGTGTAAATATTTTTAAAAATAGCTAAACTACTAACAACATTATTGACCAGGAATTTTCATTCAGGAAAATAGTTGGTTTATCTGGCCTTCAAAATCTCATCCCCTGAGTAAGTTATTATGAATCATGTCACAAAATGTCCTTGTCTCTAATATCTTTAATAAATTTTAATTCATATAATAAATTTAATATAAGTAACAATCCATTCTATTTAAGCCATGTATTTGTCAGTGTCATTTCAGTTATCTATTTGACAATATTGACTGATTTAATTAATTGACTAATTAAATGTCCAATCTTGCTGCACAATGTATTTGAAGCAGCATATAGCCTATATTATGGTGATAAAATTCCATTATTGAAAAAGTCTTATAGATCATCTTGCTTCATGTCTCACTTATAATAATAAGAAAGCATTGGCCCAGAGATATTAAACTATTTTTTTCAGGCTTAATTAGGAGTAGAATGTGAACTGGAACCTTGTTTGTCTAACTTACACTTTGGTGTCCTTTAAAGATTCTGAATATATAAAAAAAGTTTAATATTTTAAATTTGACACTTCATATATTTTTGTGAAAAGAAAGACTTTAATAAGTATTTCCTGAAAATGAATATGTTGATGACACCTAGTAATTTTTTATGTAATCTGAGGTGACAGAATCATAAAAATATTTTTAACTCATTGTCTGGTCTTGCTATACTTGTGTCCTTGAAAGGTGTCTTATGTTTATTTTAATATATAAAAGGTATGGATCTCTGGCCTTAAAATTAGGTGTGTAAGATATTTAACTTTTTACTTTCATATTTCTGAACTTATTTTTCACCTCGGTGTTTATTTCAATTATTGTAGGAAGTTGACATTACTCAATTTAGAATAAATGTCCACCAATTAACTTAATTCAGGGTTTCCCCTAGTCTTTAGAGTTGCTATTAAGTTCTGGGGAGGATTACACATAGCTAAGGGGCTGGGGAGAAAACCCAGAGTTCTTTATAATCCACTGTTCATGATGGCATGTCTGACAGCATTTGCTGTTACAATTCATTTCCGCTGGTTTTTTTTGTGGCATCTAGCCATCCTGGAATCCATGGCCTTAATGGCAATTGCTAGTGTGCAGCACATGTAGTCCTAAGTTTGTGAGGACTTCCAAAATCTGTTTCAGGCCTCTCTTGCAAATGATACCACATATCCATTTTTATATGACTTTATCACTAGATTGTTCCAGGGAAACATAGGGGATTTACTTGTTTGCTTTATTGAGTTTGTTTGTTTTTTTTTTTAAAGATTTCATTTATTTGAGAGAGAGAGAGAGAGAGTACAAACAGGGGAGGCAGCAGAGGAAGAGGGAGAAGCAGCCTCCCCGCTAAGCAGGGAGCCTGACACGGGGCTCTCGATCCCAGGGTCCTGGGATCATGACCCAAGCCGATGGCAGACGCTTAACTGACTGAGCCACCTAGGCACCCCTGGTTTATTGAGTCTTACGAGCCACAAAAAACACAACTTCTTTAAGATATTTTTTCTTTCCATTCTTTTCATTATACCTCCTAGCCACAATCTACCAGTTATCCTGGAAATTACTAGAATAAAGAGCCTAGCCTCAAGGATTTCCAGTAAGGTTTAGCTCACTCACATCTCTGGCTCTCCTTCTCTGTCCTGGCCTATGGATACCTCAAACCTCAAAAGGCAAATCTGTGATGCCCAAAATACTTTTATGCTAAGTTATTGACCCTGAAAATTAATTGCAAAACCAAAATGTTTTGAGTATCCTCATGTTTTATAGCTCTATTAAAGTATTATTTACATAGTGTAAAATTACCAGTTGTAAGTACACAATTCAATGACATTTAGTAAATTTTTGGATTTGTACAATAAATACCACAATCCCAAATTAGAACATTTCTGTCACTCTAGTAGATCTGGGTATGGGTTGCAGTACTCTCAAAGTTCAGGCAGTTTTCAAGTCTTCCCTAGTTTTTAATTTCTTCGTGGTTTGCTACATCTCCACTAATATTTATTCACCTTCTCAGAAAGCCAGGGATGTATGAAGAGCATCTCATAGTGCTGTATGGATTTTTCATTTCTGAGATCTCACTGTTAAATTTCCCTAGCAGAATTACAACCTAAAGCTAGTTGAGTCACCTGTCATCCATGTTCATCAGTTACTGAGATTGCTATTGTTACTAATTAGGCTGGTGTTTTTTCATCTCCAATCCAAATCAAGCAAACTCTATCCAGCAGCAAGGCTGATGGTTTTTCTAGCTTATCCCATCAAACTCCTGGGGTAGGGGAGAATTTAGGCAAGAATGCCTGCCACAGGCTCTCACTGTTCAATTAGTTTAGTAGATTTTCAATAATAATATGTCTCAATTCTTATAAAATTTTGATCAATTTCCAGGGCCCTGAGATTGTTGTAAATGACTCTTTTCTCCAATTTTAGAGTTGGTTTTGGGGGAGAGGTTTTGTTGAGCTCCTCACTTTGCCAGACTGGAAGTCCCAACTATGAAAATCTCTTTTGAAATCTGAAATCTAAAGGCAGACCATTTCTTCTAATTATTACCTTATCCATAGTTGAGGACATCCTAAGTATTGACTGAATCAGGCAGAAACACTGAGGTTGGGGGCAGAATTCTACAATTTAAAGAAATAGAGATTTTTTAAAAAACCTATTGTGAAGGTAACACTGAAATAACTGATGCTTCCTCTCAGCTATAGAGATCCTTTTTCCTTAGATTCTGTTCTATAAGAAGTTTTAAATTCAGCACCAGTGCATCCTGGTAGCCAGGTCCTGACCTGAAATGGTTGTCTTTCCCACTAGATAATGATTTGGACCTTTCCATAAAATACCACCACATACTTGCCCCTGTCAGTGCATCCAATACACAGAAACTCTTAGTAAATAGAAATCAAGAAAAAAGTTATTTTTGATTTGGTAGAAAATATTAGATGGAGGCAAAGGTGACTCTGATTTAATTTATTTTAAGTGAAATTGGTTAAAAATCTTTAAAAAATAATTTGCCTTACTGTGTCATTTCTGCATATAATGCTTTTATAAAATATACCTGAAAAGTATAAAAATACATTTTAATGAAAATGAAAATTAAAGGAAAAGCAGTAATATGTGTAATACAAGTGAACTCATGAATTAAACATCATTCAACTTTATTCTTCATTTTCATAGTTCAATGAATCTGAACTTTCAGAAAGAATTTCAGAGAAATATTTTTGATGGAAATATTCATAATAAAATGAGCTTTTCTTAATAGTCCATCAGGATATAAATGAAAATGGTGACAGTTTTGTAGCTTTCATGAAGACATTTAATTTTTATATTGTTACTAAATTACATTTTATATTGTTACTAAATATTTTTAAGAACTAAAACTGGTGATTCATTGTCCTATTTTGACTCTAAGCCACCTAATCTCTTAAAATTGTCTGATCCCACAGTACATTGAAACAATATCTTTCAAAGTCTAAATAGGAAATGATGCAGGTTTAGAAAATCCTGCTGCTAGGCAAGAAAGCTGTAGTTCTTTACAAAATTTCTCAGAGTACCGGGGCAAAGTCACACAGCATCAATGGGTTGACAGAAATCTTTATCTCATTCTTTTTGCTAGTTTTAGATTAAGAAGTTCTATCAAAAGGCCCATGCTGTTTTAAATTATAGCTCATAGTAAGAAAAAAAACACACCTTGATTTCTCTTTTGCTTTACCATTTATATAAGAAAATTCAATTGTCTCTTATATACTTGGTTGCAGAGAACACAGTAAATTTCTGAATATTTTGCTAGCCTGGTTCATTAAATTGTTTTCCTCACATTTTGACTTTTTAAGTATTTACATAGGTAGCACTGCATATGAGGAATAAAGGAAATTTCCCCTTAGATTTTATGTATTAGAAAAACTGTTTAATGCACATATTTAATTCAAATAACAATTTAGGTCCATTCAAAACCATTAGATGTTTTGCTCTGACATTTAGTTAAATAAAATAAATGAATATCTTTCAAGTGAAAAGTACCTTTCTTTGCCTTTTAAAAGTATCTAAACAAAATTCACAGAAACTGAATTTTCTAAAATACACAGAAATGGCTTCATTGTTTTATGTCTAATAAGTATCAGAAGTGCCTTGACATTTGTGTTACAACACTAATAACCTTCTTTAAAGTATCAATATGCTTTGGTCTTAAAAGGCCATACATGCTTATCTGTCACTGTACAGAATTGTTCAATATATATATTATACACACACACACACACACACACACACACACACACACAGATTGCAAAGTAAATGGTCCATTAACTTTGCATTGTTTCCACTAGTAATGGAGTTCCACATGCACGGGATTGTTAGGCTTTATTTCTGTTAGATGGGAGAGTATTTAAATCTTGGGAGATATTGTGTAGTACAGCAGTTTCAGTCATGGGGACACATCTAAAAATCACAGATGAACAGGAAACTGGTTTCAACTGGCCAATGGTGAGAAAATAAAGTCTCTCAGTGATTTTAATGTGGAGCCAGTTTGGAAACCACCAGTCTTGATTTTAGGATTATTACAACATAATCCTAATACCATAAATACTCAATATAGGATGTTATTTAGGGAAAATTAGCCCTTTTCTTCCTATCAACTACAAACTTTTCATCCTACAAACTTGCTTTTGTATAATGCATGGATCTTAAAGGTACCAAAAATCATAACCTTTTTTATCACTTCAATTTTACTCAAAAGGCCACAACAGTCCTAAAGAGGTCAGTCTTCCTCTTTCCCTTTCTTACATTTAACCCTGCTGCCATCAAATCATTCCAAAGGAAGAAAAACTAGTAAAAAGAAAATTTCACTCTTCTCATTAAAAGATCCAGATTTTAGCCAAAAGAAATGTATAGGCATCCATGGAGACAATGATTACATTTTATTTTACATATCCTACACCAAGGGAAAAATTGCATGAGTAGTTCATTAATCATTCCTGCAGTGAAAATGGGTTAGCAGCATCCAATGGGTTTGGGTTAAAAGTAGTATGTGAAAATATAACAATGATGGGAATTAGTAAAATGGAAATAACTGCCAGTTATTAAAATGCAAATAAGCTAAGTTTTCATAAAATTATATACTATAAATAATGATCGGTAACTAATATCTAAAATTTGTTTATGCATATAGAAGGCATTTAATAAATATTCATGAAATGAATGAATATGAACTTAAATGTCAAACAGTTAACAGACTATCAGTTCAGCAGTCAACAGAAATAGCAAATTGAAGCATCTATTTATTTGGAATATAGGAGCTACATTCTTATTCTAATACCCTTTAGTGGGGAAAACACAAGGAAAATACTGCAATCCCCAGCTCCTCCAAACCAGCTCAGCCAGACTCTGAGGAGTATTGTGACGCTTAAGCAAAATCCAGCAATGTGAATGAAAGCATTTTTATAAATTGAAAAGTACTATGCAACTTTAAGTTATTATTAATTTGCAAAAATATTAGTACTCTGGTAACAGTGAATTTCAGAGATATTTGTACTATCCTATACTATCAACAGAAGCTCCACCAATGAGGTAAGTTTACCTCTTGGAACTTTCTTAAATTTAAAATTAAATTTTAATGTTCATATTCCTTTTTTAAATTTATTTAAATTTATTTTTAATTTAAATTCAATTAGCCAACATGTAGTACATCATTGGCTTTAGCTGTAGTGTTCAATGATTCATCATTTGCATATAACACCCAGTGCTCATCACATCATGTGCCCTCCTTAATGCCCATCACCCAATTACCCCATCCCCCCATGCACCTCCCCTTCAGCAACCCTCAGTTTGTTTCCCAGAGTTAAGAGTGTCTCACGGTTTGTCTCCCTCTCTGATTTCTTCCCATTTAGTTTTCCCTCCCTTCCTTTATGATCCTCTATGCTATTTCTTATATTCCACATATGAGTGAAATTATATGAAAATTGTCTTTCTCTGATTGACTTATTTCACTTAGCATAATCCCCTCCAGTTACATCCACATCTATGTAAATGATAGGTATTCATCCTTTCTTATGGCTGAATAATATTCCATTGTATATATAAACCATATCTTCTTTATCCATTCTTCTGTTGAAGGACATCTCAGCTCCTTCCATAATTTGGCTATTGTGGACATTGCTGCTATGAACATTGGGGTGCAGGTGCCCCTTCGGATCACTACATTTGTATCTTTGGGGTAAATACCCAAGAGTACAATTACTGGGTCCAAGGGTAGCTCTATTTTTAACTTCTTGAGGAACCTCCATACTGTTTTCCAGAGTGGCTGTACCGTTTTGCATTCCCACCAACAGTATAAGAGGGTTCCCCTTTCTCCACATCCTTGTCAACATTTGTTGTTTCCTATCTTGTTAATTTTAGCCATTCTAACTGGTGTAACAAATGGCCAACAGACACATGAAAAAATTATCAATATCACTTGTCATCAGGGAAATACAAATCAAAACTACAATGAGAGACCACTTTACACCAGTCAGAATGGCTAATGTTCATTTTTCTTATATGTAATTCACATATTCCATTATTTTTAACTTTGAAATGTATTTTTAAATTATGAGACAATAAAGTATTATATTGAATTGATCTTATTATACAAATAATAATCACATTTAAATCATGAATGGAATTCCAAGATTTGTGAGAAACAACTAGTAACAACTGAGCATATAATCTGCCATTTTTATCAAATTTATGATGATAATCTAAAACCTATTAAATGATAAACATTATTATGTTACATGACGCTTAGTCATTTTTCATAAATGACTGCTTTTGTATTATTTTAAATAGTGATACTTTTCTAATTTTTTTCTTGTTGATTTTCAGTTCTCACCTTTTGATTTTTCTATATCTGTAACAATCAGAAAGGCTATTGGTATTTCCTGCCAATATCTTCTGATAACAAATCATCATCACTTATTGTCCACAAATGAATATAATAAAGCAAAAACAAACACATACATGCTTTAGATAAATCTGTGGCCTGTCTGCTGATACATGAATATACAAATAATAAGTAATGATATAAAGCATCAAAAAAGTATATAAGGCCTTATTTTCTACATACAGTATAATTAAACTCGTAAAAATGACAAAAAAAGAAACAGGAAAAATTTTTCAACCACAGGGAATTAACCCATAGTTAAAAACAATTAGAAACTTATTTTGAACATTAATAAAAACACAAAATCAAAACTTGGACAAATGCAGCTAAATCTCAGGGAAATGTATAGCCTTAGACACACACTGGGGTGGGGATGATTGAAAAGTAATGATTTAATTTGTATCTCAAGAAGTTAGCAACAGAGGATGGTCTTAAACTCATAAAAAAAAGGGGCACCTGGGTGGCTCAGTCGTTAAGCGTCTGCCTTCAGCTCAGGTCATGATCCCAGGGTCCTGGGATCGAGCCCCACATCGGGCTCCCTGCTCAATGTAGAGCCTGCTTCTCCCTCTCCTTCTGCCCCTTCCCCCTGCTCATGCGCTCAACTCTCTCTCTCTTCCTCTATCTTAAATAAATAAATAAAATCTTAAAAAATAAACTCAGAGAAACAAAGGAAGAAAATCATCAAAACAAGAGCAGAAACCATCCCATGTCTATATGGCTTCACTGGTAAAATCTTCTGAGTATCTAAGAAAGAATAACATCAATCTTACACAAAGTCATCCAAAAACTACTAACAGAAGAAACACTCTACAAATACTTTTGAGTCCATCACAGCCTTGATAAAAAATTGACAAGAATGTCACAGGAAAAGAAAATTACAGATTCTTTCATCAACTGCATATAAATATCCTAAACAAAATATAAGCTCATTGATTCTGGTGATATATAAAATAATAAAATGCTTTGACCAAGGGGGATTTGTTATAGAAATGCAAGACTAAGAGTAGTTTAATATTCAAATGTTAATAAACAATAGGGATCTTCATATTTACAGGAAAAATGTGATGAGTTTAACTAGATGAAAAAAAACTAACAAAACCTCACACCTATCTGGGATATATGGCAAATCCTTAACAAATGAGAAATAGAAGCTAACTCACAAAATCATATGAAAAACAAGTACAGAAACCTCATAACAAACATCATACTTAATGGTGAAATACTGAGCACTTTTCCTTAAGATGATAAATGAGAAAAGGATGTCTCTTCTATTAAACACTGTACTGGAGGTCCAACGCAGTATAATAAGGGAAGAATATTCTTTTAAAATCACAGAATTGCAATAAAAGAAATAAAACAGTGTGTACAAAGAAAATCCAAAAGCAAATCTATAAATACACCTGTTGGGATATTACAACGTGAATACATCCAATTCTTTGAATGGTCAGAGCTTTCAGAGCAAAAATTACTGGCTTTAAAGGACAACTGAATGGCAAATAAGCCTTGGAAATTAGAAATAGTGAATGAACCCAGAGAGATTTGCAGGTTTATCTCCCTGGAGCCATTTATTTACTTTCCAAGTGTGATTGGATAAAGGACATCCCCCTCCTCATCCTGGAGAGATTCCAAAAACTCTATCTACTTCATAGAGATTCTGTATATTCTTTGAAGATAAATGGCCATGTTCCCTTGAAGGTTCAATCTCTCTCGATCTCTGTCTCCCTCTCCCTCTGTGACTCCTTCTCCCATGTCCCCCTCTCCTTTTTTCTTGAGGAGAGGAGGTGTGGCTATACAAACTGCCCTATATAAGCTCCAAGATTCATAATGCTGGAGTTCCTCTCCCATATAGCAGACCCACCCATACATGCAGAGTTTATCTAATTCTTGCCAGGTCACCTTTGGGGGAAAATGTGGTATAAAAAATTGTCACTAAAATATTCTGTAAATAATTACTTACTTCTGATCCAGAAACCACATATTTATTGCCAGAAATAAAGAAAGAAAAAAGGAAAGGAAAGGAAAGGAAAGGAAAGGAAAGGAAAGGAAAGGAAACGAAAAGGAAACGAAAAGGAAAGGGCAAGGAAGGAGAAAGGGAGAAAGGGAGAAAGGGACGGGAAGGGAAGGGAAGAGAAAGGGAGAGGGAGAAAGGAAAGGAAAGGAAGAAAGATGGAAGGGAGGGAGAGAGGGAAAGAAAGGGGGCAGGGAGGGAGGGAGAAGGAGGGAGGAAGGAAAGAAGGATTTTATTTGAGTAAGTGAATTTAACAAGATTGTTGAATATATCATCAATATCCAAAAAACAATCGCATTCCCACATATCAATAATAAATGAGTGGAAAGTGAAAGCTAAGAAAATATAGCATCAAAATTATTGAATGCTTAGAAATACATTTAACAAAAGATATGCAAGATGTCTATACTGAAGACAATAAAACAATTTTAAGAAAAATACTGTAAGATCCAAATGAATGAAACAGCATGCTCATGTTCTAAAAGACTTAATATAGTAGTTATCCAAACTCTTTCCAAATTAATGTATGGATTCACTGCAATCCTAGTCAAAATTCAAGTTTTGGTCAAATTTGACAAATGGATTCTTAAATTTACATGAAAATTCAGAGAGCCAAACAGTCTAGGCAACCCTGAAGAACTAGAACAAAACCAGAGCAACTTTACTACAACATATTAATATATATTATAGGAAATATAAATAATATATACAATATATTAAATATTTAAATTAAAAATAAATATTGTAAGAATGCAATGTAGAACTGCAAGGGTCTGAAAAATAAATATAAAATGGACCTACAGTATATGGTACAAGTGAACAATGCAGGTTCTGGGAAACAATGCCCAGGCTTTGAATTTAGATTCTGTCATTTACTAATTTTGTGACATTGGGCAAATTATTAACCCCTCCAAGACTTAAATTCATTTCACATAAAATGATGCTAAAAATAATAGTTCTTTCTTAGGATGGATTAAATAAACTCAATCATGTAAAGTGTTTTGAGCAGTGTCTGGAACATATTTAGCACCCAATAAACATTAGATATCAATACTCAAGAGGAAATAAGCTACATGGGAAATAAAGGGAGTGGAGGAGGCTAATGTGATTCAAACACTGATCACCGGAGAGAGTGCTACAAGATAATGCAGTGGAGAGGGCTGACAAATGACAATGACTGGTCCTGCAGACCATGATGAATATTTAGGCATTCAAGATAATTGTAATTGGCAACAGAAACAATGGTATGCATATATTAGATAGTTCTCTGGGGGCACCTGAGTGGCTCAGTTGGTTAAGTGTCAGACCCTTCATTTCGGCTCAGGTCATGATCTCAAGGTCGTGAGATGGAACCCCAAGTCGGACTCCGTGCTCAGCAGGGAGGCTGTTTAGGATTCTCTCTCTCTGCCCCTCCCCACTGGCACTCTTGCACACTCTCTCTCTCTCTCTCTAAAAATGAATAAATAAATCCTAAAAAGAAAAAAAATAGTTATCTTGTTTCTGTGTGGAAACAAAATGTGGTTGTGAACTGGAGAGAAGGATATCAGTTATAGAGTTGTTGTGTAAGGCAATATGAAAGAGACTGGTTTAGTGTTTTTCTGTTGAAATGGTGAGAACTGCCTGATACAGGCTATAGTTTGGAAACAGAGCTAATAGGATTTGCTGATAGACCGGATATGCTTGATGAGAAAAAGATCAAGATAGATCCGAGGTTTTTGGTCTTAACAACACGTGGAATGGTGGTATTGTTCAGCAAAATGGGAAGAAAGATCTCCTCCTCAGCAGGAGATTAGGCAGGAGTGGGAATTTAATGTTTTAGATATACTTAATATGAATTGTGTATTTTGTACACAGGTGGGCATTTTGAACAGATAGTTGGACACTGAAGTCTATATATAGATAAGGAAAAGATGAGGTATAAAGATTTGTGTGTGTGATGACTAGTATTTAAAATAAGGGGGCGCCTGGGTGGCTCAGTGGGCTAAGCGTCTGCCTTCAGCTCAGGTCCTGATCCTAGGGTGCTGGGATCGAGCCCTGCATTGGGCTCCCTGTTTGGCAGGGAGCCTGCTTCTCCCTCTCCCTCAGCCTGGCATTCCCCTGCTTGTGCTCTTTCTCTCTCTCTGTGTCAAATAAATAAAATCTTTAAAAAATAAAATAAAATAATAATGGCAATGATGATTATAAATGTTTAGTTATTTATATCTTCTTCTTGCCAGTCTCTGTGCCAGAAGTTTTTTTATGTATTATCTCGTTTATCTCTCAGACATGACTCTAAGGGATTGGTTGTATTTAGTATTCCCTTTAAATAAGAAAATTAAACCTAGAGCTAGGGTAATTTGCACATGATCACAAATAAGAAGTAATAGAACTATGATCTGAACAAATGACAGTCTTACTAAAAGCTTTCTTTTCCAATTATGTTACATTTTTTAAGATCAAGTTACTTCCTTAAGTCAGAGAATAAAAATGTAGCTAACAGCATATAATTGTCACTATATTGTCTCTCCTACATTTAACTTATGCCTCATCTTATGAAAATTATAAATCTTTATTTGAATTATTTTATATTAAGAGAACAATAGTTACTCCTCATATATATTTATATTCTAATATTAAACTTGTATTTTATAACTTGTAATGCAGTAACCATGCTCTGTTCTTGAAGAAGAAAGTTGAAATGGAACTACATTTTTTATTAGAGTCTAGTGTAAAGAGTGGCAAAGCACCATCATCGGGGGAAAAAATCATTTTTTACACTTACTAAAAGTTTTTTTTTTTTTTTTACATTATAAAACACTTAAGATTTTAGCCAATTGTATATTGAATATGAATTCTCTCTTGTGAATCCATAGCTTCCCATTTTAAACAATCTTCCATCTACTTGGCAGATTCTCTTTTGTGGTCTCTTTGACACACATCTCTCTTTTTTTAAAGATTTATTTATTTTAGAGAGAGAGGGGGAGAGAAATGCACAAGCAGGAGGAGAGGCAGAGAGAGAGACAGAGAGAGGAGGGGCAGAAAGAATCTTCAAGCAGACTCCTCATTGAGTGCGGAACCTGATGCAGGGCTCAATCCCAGGACCCCGAGATCATGACCTGATCCAAAACCAAGAGTCAGCCACTCAACTGACTAAGCCACCCAGGCACCCCAACACACATTCTCACTTTAGCTAAATCTCTCCCGAATCTGATTTTTTTTTTCCTCTGCATAACCAAACTTCTCCACTCTACTTAATAGCTGAATTTATACTTTCCACCAAAAATACTGACCAACCCTGACAAGCTGCTAAGTGTTTGGGGAGAAATAAACTTCACACAACACAGCTATGAAGCCAAAGACATTTTTCTCTATCTTGCTCCTTTACCTCCATCCTCTTTCCCCTACTTCCTGTTTATGTTTTCCCTTTCCCTAATTGTTCAGTAAAAAAGAGTTTATCCGTGTCCTGGAAGTGATAGCATGCTGCCAGGGCAAGGTATGGTGAATAATCAGCACCTGCGCAGGGTTTCCTCTTACGGAAAGATCCCACTGCTCCCAGTGGGAGATAAACGGACATGGTGCTGCCGACCTGGAGGAATGACTGTAACCTGGCTACAAGGCTGCAGTTCTAGATCCTAAATCCTTTAGATTAATGCTGCTGTAAGGAGAACTAGCCAGGATACAAAGTCCTGTAAACATGATGCTTTTCTTTTGAAATCTGAAGGACCCCTGAGGCTCCCAGATTTGGAAGCCCTCATCTAAGTGGCAGTACTGCTTTTTTTAGGGTATTTTCGTGTATATTTTGATGGGTCTGATATAGCCACTTCTTGGCAGTTCTTATACGTACTAAGCTGAATAAATGAAACACTTCCTATAGTACAAAGTGCTTAAATACAAAATACTGTGCAATTATCTTTCCATTCTGAGATATATTTTTTATTAATTAAAGATTTCATGGAATGTGTGAATATTTCTTTGAGAATAAGGGACACACTTTCAAACAGCAAGATAAACAATATGATGCCAAAAATGGTTTCCATTTATCATATTGCAAAGCAATTGCCTTTATTTCAGTTTATCTAGGAAAAAGCCCGAGTTTTAGAATTTCATCATGCAATTCACTTGTGTAAGGCTTTTATAGGCAATGCATGGGTTATTAGGTTATTTTTCAGACAGATACTGTGCTATAGTTTGTTAAATGCAGAAAAAGAATATTTAAAAATCACCACCCATTTGTGCCCTGGTTTGGAGTATGAAAAAGCAGCGCAGTATTAGGAAAATATTGTAAACTTATAGCTAGACATACCTGAGTTGAAATTTTATCTCTATCATTTACTAACTAGTTCTAGGTGAATCCCTTAACAGCTCAGTTTTCTTAATTCTAAATTATAAGAACACATATATTTAAAAATTTGGGGATAATAATGGTAATTGTTATATACTGAATGCTTGTCCACCTCAAAATTCATATGTTGAAACCTTCCCTACTGTGATGGTATTTGGAGATGGGGCCTTTGGAAATGATTAAGTCATGAAGACAAGGTCCTCAGGAAGGAGATTAGAGTCCTTAAAATTAAAGCTCCAAGGAGCTCACTTACCCTTCCAATATGTGAAGAACCAGGAAACAAGCTTTCACCAAACACCAAATCTGTTGGTGCCTTGATCTTAAACTTCCCAGCTTCCAGAACTGTGAAAAATGAATGTTTGTTTTTTTATAAGCCACCCAGGCTGTGGTGGTTTGTTACAACAGCTTAAACAGACTAAGGCAGAAATTGGTACCAAAAGAGAGGTGCTACTCAGACAAATACCTAAAAATGTGGAAACAGCTTTGGAACTGGGTAACAGATAGAGCCTGGGAGAATCTGGAGGTGCATGCTAGAAAATGTCTACACTGTCAAGAATACTATTAGGAGAGATTCTGCTAAGGGGCACCTGGCTGACTCGTTGGTGGGGTGTGCAACTCTTGATTTCGAGGTTGTGGTTTCAAGCTCCACACTGGGTGTAGGGATTACTTAAAAATAAAATCTTAACAAGAAAAAAGATTATAAGAGTAATGCTGGTGAGAGCTTAGATAAAAAAGAAAGAGCTACAGAGAAAGTTTCAATTGTTTTAGAGACTACCTAAGTAATCCTGAATATAATATTGGTAGGAATATGGATGGTAAAGGTCATTCTGATTAAGTCAAAGTGAATATGAGGAATATGTTTTTGGACAATGGAGGAAAAGGTCATCCTTGTTATAAAGTAACAAAGAACTTGGATGAAATCTCATGTTCTAGTGTTTCGTGGAAGGCAGAATTTGAAATCAATGAAACTGGATATTTAGCTGAAGCAATTTCTAAGCAAAGTTTTGAAAGTGTAGCCTGCTTCTTCCTGATTGCTTACAGTAAAATTTGAAAAAAGAAATGACTTAAGGTAGAACTGTTAACCAAAAAGGAAGCAGAATGTAACAATATTGAAAATTCTTATCCTATCCATATTGTAAAATATGAGGGTGTGACCAAACATCCATTTGGTAAAATTAGTCAACCATCTCCATTAAAGCCAGCAAAATTGTTCAAGTCAATTTTTTTTGTAATTTAATACCAATTTATTAACATGGTCTTTTTTTCTTTTTTTTAACTTTTCAAGTTTTTATTTAAATTCTAGTTAGTTAACATACAATGCAATATTGGTTTCAAGAGAACAATTCAATGGTTTATCACTTACATAAAACACCTAGTGCTCATCATAACAAATGGCCTCCTTAACTACCCATCACCCATTTGGCCCATCCCCCACCTACCTCCCCTCCAGCAACCCTAAGTTTGATATCTATAGTTAACAGTGTCTTTTATGGTTTGCCTCCCTTTCTTCCCCCCACCATATTCATCTGTTTTGTTTCCTAAATTCCACATATAACTGAAATCATATGGTATCTACTTTCTCTGACTGACTGATTTCCCTTAGCATAATACA
This sequence comes from Eumetopias jubatus, assembly GCF_037043125.1. Classification (NCBI taxonomy): domain Eukaryota; kingdom Metazoa; phylum Chordata; class Mammalia; order Carnivora; family Otariidae; genus Eumetopias; species Eumetopias jubatus. Next base: position 156,422,297 of record NW_028274809.1, on the reverse strand, counting down.
CTCTAGTTCCATCCACATCATTGTAAATGGCACAATTTCATTCTTTTTGGTGGCTGAGCAATATTCCATTGTGTGTGTGTATATGTATGTGTGCATATATATATATATACACACACCATGTATACACATATATATGCCACATATACACATGTATACATATAACACACACATATATACATGTATATATACCATACACACACACACACACACACATGCACACACACAATGGAATATTGCTCAGCCATCAAAAGGAATGAAATTGTGCCATTTGCAATGATGTGTATGGAACAAGAATGTATTATGCTAAGGGAAATCAGTAAGTCAGAGAAAGACAGATACCATGTGATTTCAGTCATATGTGGAATTCAAGAGACAAAACAGATGAATATGGGGGGAGGAGAAAGGGAGGCAAACCATAAAAGACACTGTTAAGTATAGAGAACAGAGTGTTGATAGAGGGAGGTGAGTGGGAGGATGGGCTAAATGGATGATAGATATTAATGAAAACACGTGTTATGATGAGCACTAGGTATTTTATGTAAGTGATGAACCACTGAATTCTTTTGAAACCAATATTGCACTTTATGTTAACTAAGTAGAATATAAATAAAAATTTGGGAAAAAAATAAATAGAAAGCTGAAGTATCCAATGTTAGGGTTTTATTCTATACCAAAAAGGTATAAGCTAATTTACAGCCCTTCAAACTGCATAAAATATTAAGCAGTACCTAGAGATACTAAAAATGTAAGCAGATTTTAGCTTTAAACCTCCACATTTCTGATTCTCCCAGAATTCCCAAATGGAAGGCATTCTTGACTTATAGGGTATTTTTGTGGCCTTTCCTTTCTCTTGTTTACAGATCCTTAATTTATTCATCCTATGATACAAATTGGAAAAGCCTCCATAGATATTTTCTTTGCTTTTCAACAGATAAACAATGAAAGGGTCAAAGAGTGATTTTTAAAGCATTATTCATTATATGCTTCTGATTATCAGTCTGTATGGAGAGGGAGGTGGGTAGGGTTATTTTTAAGATTTTATTTATTTATTCAGTTTAGAGAGAGACAGAGCATGGGTGGGGAGGGATAGAGGAGGAGGAGAAGGGAGGAGGAAAGCATCTCAAGCAGACTCCATGCTGATAGTGGAGCCCAAAGTAGGGATCAATCCAGGACCCTGAGATCAAAACTAAGAGTCAGATGTTTAACTGACTGAGCCACCTAGGCACCCTGGGAGGTGGATATGTTTAAAGATATTAGTGTAACTTTTTCTTGCACTCCTGCAATTTGCTATTTGAATTTAAAATTAAGTAACCTGAATTCTCTTTCATTTTGCATGAACTGCTTCCCAGGATACTCTATTCCCATAAAGATGAGAATTGCAATAAAAGTAAAATGAGGAAATAATATAAATATATAATACATAATAAAATATAATAATAAATAATAAATATGTAAATCAAGGAAAATACAAAACACAGCAAAAGAAAAAATAAACACCTGTCTATGAAACATCTCATAATGGAGGAAACTTTATTCTCTCAAATTATTATGTTTATTGCTTTACTTCTTTACATCTTCTATGTTTACATACTTCTCAGTTTCAATTAAATTCATTTTCTTATGTTTATTAGTCAACATGAAGTATATTCACTATTGAAATCATCATAATGCCAAACCAAATATTTTTTTTTAAGATTTTATTTATTTATTTGACAGAGACAAGGCAAGAGAAGGAACATAAGCAGGGGGAGTGGGAGAGGGAGAAGCAGGCTTCCACGGAGCAGAGAGCCCAATGCGGGGCTCGATCCCAGGACCCTGGGATCATGACCTGAGCTGAAGGCAGACGCTTAATGACTGAGCTACCCAGGCGCCTCCCAAACCAAATATTTCTAAAAAATTTCCTTTAGAAGTGACTAGAATAGGAGCAATTTGCTCCATATGTCCAAAATGAGGTTTTTCTCAAACACCAGCCATCTGGGACTGACGTAATTCTCTGCTCAACCACTTTACCTTCAAATATTATTTGAAATAGTTAGGATTTTTTTCTTCCTGTCTCAACTATTCATTACATCATCATAGACAACATACTAAACCATTTATAGATGGTTTATTACATAAAGGCCTTTGCTTGACAGTATTTTAGAAACTGAGTATGTGTACTAATCTAATTTCAAGAACTTGGATTTTGAAGGAAGAGCAAGAGAAAAAAAGAGCCAATATCAAATATTTAATCCGACCCTATTTAGCCTTTTGGATAAATTAAGATAATTTACCAAATAAGTTCAACTTACTATTTATCATCATCAATATCACTGTCATCATCATTATCACTGTATTTCCCTTTCTCTATGTAGTTCTTAAGGAATGATAATTTTTAATAAATACTCTTTCACTTAACTTTACAATAACAGGGTAAAAATGATTATCTTACAAAGCAACTAAAGCCCAAGAAAGTTCTTTAAAAAAACAGCTGTGCAAGATATAACTAGGAAGTAAAAATGTTGTTTCAAGGCCATGATTTCTAATTTTAATGCAGAGAATATCTGTCACTCTAGGTGTTAGCTTTTTTTTAGTGTTATTTTTTTTTAAGTAGACTCCACACCCAGCGTGGAGCCCAACAAGGGGCTTGAATTCACAACTGTGAGATGGAGACCTGAGCTGAGATCAAGAGACACCTAACCCTAACCGACTGAGCCACCCCCAGGTATTGGCTTTTTAATACTAGTATTTATTATTATCCTAGAAATGTGCATAAAGCTTCTTGGGGGGAGCAGATTATTATTTTCACACAACAAATAATAACTGTGATTCTTCTGTGCCCCAATTTTTACTACTGCTGTGGTACAATGAAAACTAGATGCCACCATACACATACAGGGTATGTACTGTGAGGGACCAAGAAAAAAAAAAAAATCTGAACTTTAGATAGGAAAGAGACCACAAAAAGTTATATCTGTATATTTACATAGGAAAGTTCCCTTACCCCTTCAGGCAGTCTGTTTTGTTTTTTTTTTTTAATATAAGGGGGAGGATCCTGGATCCTCACTCTTTGGAATGCAAATGTACTTCTTCAGGGAAGTTATAATATCAGTGTTTCTAACTTCATAAGCCAGGGAATGGTTCCTGTTCCTAGGTCACATCCCCCTTTGAGATATACATTCATATTTTTGAAGAAGTAAATATCTTTATTTTTCTTATTAGCTAATGAGTTATAAATTAACTTCTATGCCTTAACTTCTAGCATAGGTCTGAAGTTTCACTAAGACTTGCTCAAAAAGTCCTAACTGTTCATAAACATATTTCCTAAGCCACCTCACACTAGGGGTGTTTTTGTATTTTTAGGGCAAAAGTATACCATATATTAAAAAGAGTAGCAATTTCACAGGGCTAAGTCTCTTATACCTTGCAAAAGAAAATATCTTTTTTTTTTAAATAGAACCAACTGAATTTACTATTTTTAATTGATATTAAATTACTGACTTGTAATTAATATAATTACACATAAATTAAAGATAAGACAAGATTGGGGGGAAAAAGAAAAGGAAAGATACACATGGGATATGTCAACAAGTTTCCAAACATTCTCTTCTCTCCATGGTATCTTTTTTTCTCTTTGAGACCAAAGCTACAGAAGAGGATAATGTCATGCCAAGACGTTGAGACGCTGATAAATAACTTAAGAAAAAGTAGTCCTTGTGATTTGAACTGTAAGAATTTAATCAGATTGTCCTTTCTGAAAAATAACCTCTAAGGTTGAAAAGTCATCTAGCATTATTTCTTGATGATAATAATCTGATCTCTTGCTACTGGGATTAGTTCTTACATTCATTAGACTTCCTATGTGAGCATAAACTCAAATCACATGCTTTCACTTAATGTGACATCAAGTGTTGAGGTAAGCATCTTCTAAGTGTAAAACTTTTAGTCTCTGTGCATAAAAAAAAGCAGCAATAATAAAAGAGTAACTGCTAAAATTTTAAACAATCACAATAGAAATCATTCAAAAGTAATGTTGAAAGCATTTCAAACTGTGTATTTTGTAAAATTTCTGTATCCTCATATATAATCTGGTGAATACATTTTGTTATAATACTTCATTGTTATTTTTAAAAATAATTTCTGGGTTTCCATAAAAATCTCTTGATTTCAAAGTGAACAGTTCCAGAACATCTGTTGTTCTTATGTCATAAAGAATAATGTTCAGAGGGACATGTTTAAAATAAGTTTTCATAGAATTAATTTAAAAAATACTGCAGAAAAATTTTTTATTTTACTAAAACTGCAACTCTACTAAGAAATTGTTCATTATATTTTTCTTTAATTCATCCTTTACATAATGATTGATATGTCATTCATCTGCTAGGCAGTTTCACCTCTATGGGGGTGGGGAGCCCTATAGCTTTATAGTGATTCAGGATTTCCTTTATAGAGTATAGTTCTTATCTAAACGGTTAGTATCTCATCTCCAGAATACTACCTGTTTCTTTTTTTTTTTTTTCTTAAAGAAAGGCAGACTGTCCCACACAGCACTTTATTTGGATGTGTCTGGAGTCTTGGAAGCTCGACAACCCCATGTTCTCTTACAAATGGATCTTGAAAATTTGTCTGGAGGTTCTAGCAGGGCAGCACAGCTACTCGTATACCCTTGACAGAAGAAGAGTCTTCCTTCATCAGGGAAGGTCGTCCTCTTTGAGGAACATGCAGCTTGGAGGGGGACGCACATGGAGTGGTGGGGGAGGAAGGGGACACCCACCTAGGCAGTCAGATCAACCAAATCAACTCTAGCGATCAATGGGATGACAGATGTGGCAGCTAGATTGCCCTCACATCCCAAAATACAACCTATTTTATTTTTTTATTTTTTTTAAGATTTTATTTATTTATTTGACAGAGAGAGACACAGTGAGAGAGGAAACACAAGCAGGGGGAGTGGGAGAGGGAGAAGCAGCCTTCTCGCGGAGCAGGGAGCCCGATGCGGGGCTCCATCCCAGGACCCTGGGACCACGACCTGAGCCGAAGGCAGACGCTTAACGACTGAGCCACCCAGGCGACCAATACAACCTATTTTATAATGTCTCATTTAGTAAATACTCAAAACAGTTTCACTTAATCTAATTCATTTTCTTCTTTTTTTTAAAAACTTATTAATTTATTTGAGAGAGAGAGAGAGAGCAAGCAGTGGGGAGGGACAGAAGGAGAGCGAGAGTCTTAAGGAGACTTGGTGCTTAGCGTGGGGCTCGATCTCATAACCCTGACTGAGATCACTACCTGAGCTGAAACCAAGAGTCTGATGCTTATCAACTGAACCACCCAGGTGCCCCTAATCTAATTCCTTTTCAAATTAAGTAGGAAAGTCATAATTTATTCATGTTAATTGAAAATGAGGTATTGTCTTATCAGTAGCAAAATGAATTATTCACTAAATTCAAAGACTAGCTCTGCCTCTGATGTCCTGGGGCAAGTAGATTGCCCTAAGTATAGATATATATGTGATGACTCTTTTGACCATGTAGCTTGAAAATTTAGAAGCAGGAGCGCTTAAATGTCTCTTTCATTTAAATTCTAAGATCACATTGTTTATAAAGTATCCCACCTAAATGTACAGCTGTTCCAATTTCTAAAGGGAAAATTATGTAAACTGAAAAAGCATATAACATTGCTGAGAACAATGAACTATTCCAAAGCAACCAATATTTGCCCTCTGTTTAAAAATATTTTAGGGGTGGGCGCCTGGGTGGCTCAGTTGGTTAAGCGACTGCCTTCGGCTCAGGTCATGATCCTGGAGTCCCGGGATTGAGTCCCACATCGGGCTCCCTGCTCAGCAGGGAGTCTGCTTCTCCCTCTGACCCTCCCCTGTCTCATGCTCTCTCTTTCTATCTTATTCTCTCTCTCAAATAAATAAAATCTTAAAAAAAAAATAACTCCTATCTCCCTCTTCTCCCCTTCTCACTGCCTTTAAAATATATATATATATATATATATATATATATATTTTAGGGGTGCCTGGGTGGCTCAGATGGTTGAGCGTCTGCCTTCAGCTTGGGTCATGAACTCCAGGTCCTGGGACCTGGGATCGAGCCCCTTGTCGGGCTCCCTGCTCAGCAGGGAGTCTGCTTCTCCCTCTCTCTCTACCTCTCCCCCTGCTCTCTCTGTCTCTCTCTCTCAAATGAATAAATAAAAATCTTCAAAAAAATTTTTTTTAATATTTTAGTAAGTCCATATTTGGTCAGTGGAGATTTGCAATGAAACAGGGTGGATTAATTTCTTTCCTTTCACACGTGCTAATTGCTAAACCTGTGCCGAACCTGTGAGAAGTTGATTGAAGTGTCTATATTTTTAATGGGAGAAATCAGAAGGCCAAGAGGTATCAGGAAAAGATACTCATGCTGGCAGTTGCTAGGAATCTAATTAGGAGTCAAAGTCACACAGAAGAGCAAGGTTTGGCCCCAGGACACAAAATGGCAAGGAGGAAAAATTTGATGTCATAGTAGGTAAGACTGGGGAATCCTCTGAACTAACTGATAAATAGAAACAGGTTATATAACAATTCAGCTTAAAATATTGGGAGGAAATATTTTAAATGTAAGAGAAGGAATATTTTAATGTGAGATATAATTATAAAAGGATGATGCAATAAAAAACATTTTCATAGCAGAACTCACAAACTGGTTGCTTGCCATGTGAATTTTGTTTTGCACATAAGCATGTTCAGCTTGACCTTCACAGTGTTAAGAAAAGAAAAAGAAAGAAAAGGAAAGGAAAGGAAAGGAAAGAAGATAGTTGCCAGCCTTTAAAAGCTTGAGATTCCACATGGAAAGAAAAAAAAATTACACTATTCAATGGATCTCTATTTCACTCAGAAACAAACTACATTCCTTACAACTCCATATAGGAATTTACAAGAATTGCACACAACATAACCTTACCTCTCTAACCTCACTGCCCATTTCTTTCACTTTGCTGTAGTTACTTCAGTTTCCTTGCCCTGCTTTCTTCTTTTTTTTTTAACACATCATCTTTTATTTTTTTTTTTAATTTTTATTTTTCTAAAGATTTTATTTATTTATTTGACAGAGAGACACAGCGAGAGCAGGAACACAAGCAGGGGGAGTGGGAGAGGGAGAAGCAGGCTTCCCGCGGAGCAGGGAGCCCGATGTGGGGCTCGATCCCAGGACCCTGGGATCATGACCTGAGCCGAAGGCAGACGCTTAACGACTCAGCCACCCAGGTGCCCCAACACATCATCTTTTACACTAATATCTTCTTCTACCTACCCCAAATTCAGGCACTCTTTCTTCATCCCCTTCAAATCATAATCACACTGACTACTCTATTTAAAATTGCAATCCTACCTATTCTCAATCTCCTTTACTGTGCCTTATTCTTTCCCCATAGCAGTTATCATATTTTAAAATATTATATAATTCACTCATTTAGTATGCACATTGTTTGTACTTTCCCCAGTAGACTGTGAGCTCTATGAAGGCATGGGTTTTTGTCTGCTTTATTACTTTATCCCTAAGTGCCTAAGACAATTATGCCATCACTCTCACCCCCAGTTAGATCGCTGTATATTCCTAAAGTTTTGGAAGATCCTATTAACACCAGACCTATATTACCTCATAACAACAACTGTCTGAATCCCAGGAGCACATGTATCTTTTATATGAAGGGTTCGTTCTCATTTTTACTAAAGTCTCCAATACTCCCTTTTGTCCCCCTGACAATGAAGCTTGGAGTCATCATTTACCACCAACCTTGCATTAATCTCTTTTTTTTTCCTTTTTCAAACACTGAAGAGGAATTTGAAGTATATTTTGTATCAACATACGAAAATATTAATAAGGAAAAATAGAAGACAAATTAGGGAAGTGAAAAGTATTTCTCTTTATTTAGCTTTAATATGCTCTTGTATCACCATTATGAAACATTGGGTAGTTCACTTATTACATTATTTGCTGACCTTGTGGGAATTTGAATTCGAGTTCTCTGAATATAAGATATATGAATGGAGTATTATAAATTTCATTTGGCATGGTAGATTGAACCAAATACTAATTTTTAAAAACCTTAAATTTTATATTAAAAAGTTTACAATTAATGTTGGCTGAGCCCCAGTTAGAAAGTTGACACAAGTTGGTTTTAATAATTTCTATTCCAATTTCTTTTTTATCAAAGCTTCTATTTTTAGCATTTGTTTTTAATGAAAGACATTCTTTTTAAACTGCAGGGGAGGGAAAATTTGTTCCATACTTTGACATTTTCAGAGATGAAAAAATTCCATTTCTTCATGTGTAAGTCAAGTCCAAAGTACAATTCTGAGACCAATCCTGCCCCAGAAATCCCTTCCACTTCCTTGTTTTGCCAACAGATGTTCTGGCATTTCCTTAACCAAATGTTGGATTTCTAAACTGTTTGATCATGACTGAAATTAAAATGAAAGAAAAACTAGAAATTATATATACCAAACAAGTGATAATTGTTTTGTATCTATAAAACATTCAGAAAGAATAGCACCACTATATTTATAAACAACATATCTGCTACTGAATTTTAGACTTAACGTATTTTCTTTAAGATATAACTAACCTAACATTAACTTGAATTGTTTTGATTTAATAAATCACCATGGAATGGCGAAGAGGGCCAGAATATACAGGTAGAAATTAGAAAATATTTGGAATTGGGTTGCAGTTATAAGTGCTGCCTTCAAATTAAACAATGAAGTCAACCTTGTGGGAATATGTTTTTAGTCAAGAGATAGGGGATTCAAAACCCAACAATTTAAGGTGAAAGTCTTATGTCCAGTGATGTATTTAGATACCCCTAGGATATGGAGAATGTTAGAATCCTCTTATAGGTCCATAGTACAAAATATTACACTGGTTAGTATTATTAAATCATTGAATTTTAGAAGAGGGAGCATCCTTTGTAGTATTTACTTAAGTAACTACACATTCAAAAATTTAGCTAAGTAGATAAGTGAAACACCAAGGGCCTTGTATCAGTATGACTGAATTTCTAGAAAAATTGATAGGGATACAAGAGAGAAAAGAGATACTTTGCACTCATAGGAAATAAAGAAAATTCACTTTTAATATTTCCTTTGTCATATTTTCCCCTTCTGTATCTCCCATTTGTTTCCTAACCACTTCATTAGAAAGATAGGATTATTTTTATAATCTAATTCATCAAAAATACCAACTAATATTTGACAAGGGAGCCAAGAATACTTAATGCATAAAAGACAGTTTCTTCAATAAATGGTATTGGGAAAACTGGGTAGCCACATGAAAAGAATGAAACTGGACCCCTATCTCATACCACTTACAAAAATTAACTCAAAATAGATTAAAGACTTAAGTGTAAGAGCTGAAACTGTAAAACTAGAATAAAACACAGGGAAAAAACTCTTTGACATTGGACTTGGTAATGATTATTTTCAATGTGACACCAACAGCACAAGCAACAAAATAAAAAATAAAGAAATGGGACCACATCAAACCGAAAGGTTCTGTGAAGCAAAAGAAAAAATCAACAAAATTAAAAGGCAACCTATATAGTGAGAGAAGATATTTGCAAACGATATATTTGATAAGGAGTTAATATCCAAAATATGTAAGGAACTCATAGAACTCAATAGCAAAAACCCACGAATAATTGGATTAAAAATAAGCAGAAAACCTAGAAAGCAGAGATACAAATGATTATCAGATACATAAAAAATGCTCAACATCAGTGATCATCAAGGAACTGCAAATACAAACCAAAGTGACATACCACTTCATACTTGTTAGAATGGCTATTATTAAGACAAAAGATATCAAAAGTTGGCAAGGATAAGGAGAAAAGGGAGCCCCTGTGCACTGTTAGTGGGAATAGAAATTTGTTTAGTCACTATGAAAAACAGTATGGAAATTCATAAAAAATGTATAGAGCTACCATATAATCCAGCAATTCCCCTGGGTATATAGCTGAAGGCAACAGAATCGCTCTCAAAATATCTGCACCCCATCTTCACTGCAGTATTTTCACAACAGCTAAGACATGGAAACAACCTAAATGCCCAACAACAAATCAATGGAGAAAAAAACTGCAGTTTATATAAACAATGAAATATAATTCAGTCATTAAAAATTAGAAAATTCTGGGGCGCCTGGGTGGCTCAGTTAAGCAACCGACTCCTGATTTAAGCTCAGGTCGTGATCTCAGGGTTGTGGGATTGAGCTGCATTTTGGGCTTTGCACTCAGAGTGGAGTCTGCCTGTCCCTCCCTCTGCAGCTTCCCCCGCTTGTGTGCTCTTCCTCTCAAATCAATCAATCGATCAATCAATCAATAAAATCTTTTTAAAAAGGGGGGGAGGGGATTAGAGGGTGAGATGAACCATGAGAGACTATGGACTCTGAGAAACAAACTGAGGGTTCTAGAGGGGAGGGGGTGGGGGGATCGGTTAGCCGGGTGATGGGTATTAAGGAGGGCACGTACTGCATGGAGCACTGGGTGTTAGTGAAAACAATGGATCGTGGATCACCACACCAAAAACTAATGATGTATTGTATGGTGACTAACATAACATAATAAAATTAAAAAAAAAAATCAATAGCTTGGTTACTTGATTTTACAAAGGTGATGCATTCTATACCTAAAATACTAGCTTTAATAGGGCTCGAACATGCCTCGAAGATTATTTCTTTAGAATCTAATTTTCTTTTACACACACTACAATTCACAAAACTTTCCCCCGTATCCATTCCCAGGACCTAGGTCAGGATACTATTTTTGGTAAAGATATTTGAAAGACAGAGCGAAAAGTAGGTACCATGATATTAAAGTAACAATATATGGTTAAAGGGTACAAACTTTCAGCTATACGATGAATAAGGTTTAAGAATCTAATGTATAATATGATTAAAGTGGATAACATTGTATTCTATAATGATATTTATAAAGAGTGTAGAACTTAAATGTTCTAACAAAGAAGAAAAATATGTGAGGTGATGAGAGTTAGTTAACTAGATGGGGGAGCAATATATATATATATATATATATGTGGATAAAAGGAAAAAAAAATTAAAAAGGTAGAAAACCCTGCCATATGTGGGAACACAGACAGACCTTGAGGGCATTATGCTAAGTGAAATAAATCAGATAAAGACAAATACTGTATAATCTCATATGTGGAATAAAAGATGAACTCATAGAAACAGACAGCAGAATGACGGTTGCTATGGTCTAGGGATGGGAGAAATGGAGAGGTATTGGTCAATGGGTACAAACTTCAAGTTGTAAGATGAGTTAGTTCTGAGTATCTAATGTACAGCATGGTGACTAAGTAAATAATACTGTATTACGTACTTGAAAATTGTTAGGAGAGTACATCTTAAATGTTCTCACCCCCTCCCCCCCAAAAAAGGTAATTATGTGAGATGATAGATGCATTAACTTACTTTATTGTGGTAATCACTTTAAAGTATTTCTGTGTATCAAATCACTACATTGTATACCTTCAACTTACAGAATGTTATATGTCATTTATATCTCAATAGAGTTGGGAAAAAATATACCATGATACTGTGTCACCATTATGAGTGGGAACTAGGAAATGTGTAAGGTACAAAAAAAAAAAAAAGATATTTCCAGATTTCTAGCCAAATAATTTGAGTAGACAAAATCACCCAATTACTTATAAATTACATTTGTTACAAGGAAGCAAATGCAAGCCCATTTAAAATTCTCTAGGAGCTATTTATCCATGGTTAAGATATTAAAATCTATTAATGACCAACTTGTCCAGTCCCTTCATTTCACAAACAGGAAAACATGTACAGGGAAGCAAACAGAATTTTCTAAGACACAGCTAGAGCCAGGTTCAATGTTATCAATATGATACATAGCTACAGTCTATTTAGGATAAATGTTATACTGTTTCCAGAGTACATAATGTTTGATTTTTAAAACCAATGTTTTGAAAATTTCTTTCTTATTGAAGCAAACATAAAACAAAAAGATTAACTCAAGTTTATTTTAGACCTACTGGGTTATTTGACTAAAGCAAACAAATAGCAAGGTGATTGTTTGAATTTCACAACCTTGTTATTTTCTCCCAAGACCAAATTTTCCTCATGTTTAATAAGGAAGTTCTGTCACTGTATGCATCCATCCCCAGGATGGGAACACTCACTTCCAGCGTTTCCTGGTTAATGATCAGAACAAAAGGGGTGGGAGATTATATAAATCTATTTTGAAAATTCAGGATTCCACCTGTTCATTCTGGAGCACGATGCTTCCTTCCCTTCCTTAACCACAAACCCTGCCCAAAGGAAAGCCCAAAGCATCCAAATATAATTCTTGATTTAGCCATCTAGATGATTTTGTTTGACTGAAAGAGTCCTGGATCACAACGCTTGCCAAATCGTTCTATAATGGGGCAAAGTAAGATCATATTAGAACTGTAAATTTTTTTTAAATTCCCCTATCCTTGAACTGACTACAGCAGATGAAAGGTCTTCATGTGAGTAGGGAATTGCTGAAGAAAAGGGTGAGGTGAGCGCATGGGTGGCTCAGTTGGTTAAGCGACTGCCTTTGGCTCAGGTCATGATCCTGGAGTTCCGGGATCGAGTCCTGCATCGGGCTCCCTGCTCAGCAGTGAGTCTGCTCCCTCTGACCCTCCCCTCTCTCATGCTCTATCTCATTCTCTCTCTCAAATAAATAAATAAAATCTTAAAAAAAAAGAAAAGGGTGAGGTTATACCTACTGGAATGAGACACACTGACTTTTATGGCAAAGGAGAGAGACACACTTGGGGGCGGGGAGGGTGTTTAGACCCAGAGAAGTCTGAGGAATGGAAGAACACTAAGGATCTATCTCTTTAAAGTTCACGACAAAACCTTCCTTAAAGAAGGAAAGCATTCTGGAGCAAGTCTCCCAAACCTTGCAGAACATTTAAATTCAAACCTAGCCATCCCCTGACAGATTTCACTGACCACGATTTGATCACCATTAATCTTTTTTTGGAGGGGGAGCAGCAGAGGGAGAGAGAGAAGCAGACTCCCCAGGACCCTGAGATCATGACCTGAGCCCAAGGCAGACGCTTAACCCACTGAGCCACCCAGGCGCCCCTATCACCCTTCATCTTATTCTTACTGAAACATCAGAAACAGCAAGGGAGGATTCCCAGCCCATGTACTTACCACTCAAACATATGTCAACACCTCCAGATGTTATCTCCACACTATTTTCACGGTCATAACAGAGCAGAGCACATCTGCAAGGTAGATGGACTCCACTGGGCTAGAGGCAGGGGCAAACAGGCCAGGCTGGACCGCCGAAGGTTGTAGGTTCGCAGCCAGGGCCTGTCTTGTTTGTTCCCCAGTGTAGCTTTAACGGTCTCCCCCGTGCGCGCAGCTTTGGGCCACGGCGGGTTGCCCACACCTAGGCGAGCCCTCAGGACATGGCGCGCCAGCAACGTGACTCCGACGGGGGAAGGCCCGACAGAAGGCGTGAGCCAAAGGCCTTACTGACACGTGGAGTCAAAGAAGAGGCATTTGGCGCAGCCTCCAAACGGCGCGAGAGCGTTTCTCGTCCCAGAACTGCCTATGGGCTCCCGTAGATCTCTCAAGATCAAGCTTCTTCTGGGGAGTGTGGCTGTAGCTGCAGTTCCTAGAGCCTGATTCAGCCTTTCTCTGAGCCTTCGCCGAGGCTCAGTGTGCGTTCTAGGCCCTCTGCTCTCACGACCAGCACTTAAAAATCAATTTGAAGTGAACGCTTTGAAATGAACTATCCTTCCAGAAATCACATCGGAGGCCCTGTCAACTTGTGCCCTCAACTGATAGAGGTCACGCTGGAGAGACCTTAAAGTGGTCCTCAGGTAACCGGAAAGATCTTTCCAAAATGAGGCTATCTTTGGCTACTTAGGCAATCTTCCTGGAAAGAAAAATGAACACATTATTCATGTGCATCTTATTGGGAGTTATTCTTATAATGGAAGTCACCCAATTAAAAATGTTTGATGGAATTTGTCCCTGACTTTAGATGAAATTTTCGGCAAAAAGAGCACCAGAAGGCATTCAGGTCAGCTTCAACCTCTTGTACAGGATTGTTATGAATGGTGGACTTGCCCTAAACTTAACCTTTTAAGCCATGATGGAGTCCACGCTATTGCTAAAACAACCTTCTCAATGTGGATTAGCACTTTGGGAAAGGTGGAAATTTAATGAGAAAGTCACGTGGCTTTTTAAGGTAGACTTTGGTGCTTTATGGGATTTGTTCAGTTTATTTTGTTTAGGACATTAAGGGAATGGTGAGGCCTCATCCTGCAACTTGGAGACCTGTGGACAGTAGCCTTAATTAAAAGTTGTTTGACACAATTGACAGATATGGTCACAGTGTCTGTAGGACAGTTTAATCAGAATCATTGATCAAGTGGCATGCTTATGAGACAATACTATGTGTGTCTCTGTTTCATGTTTAGTTATTTCTTGTAAGCAAGACACTAATTTGCCTTCTTAATTTTTTTCCAGTCCATCTTTTTTATTTTATTTATTTATTTTTTTAAAAGATTTTATTTTATTTGATAGAAAGAGCATGAGAGGGGGGAGGGTCAGAGGGAGAAGCAGACTCCCTGCTGAGCAGGGAGCCCCATGGGGAACTCAATCCGGGGACTCCAGGATCATGACCCGAGCCGAAGGCAGCTCAAACCAGCTGAGCCATCCAGGCACCCTCCAGTCCATCTTTTTAAAGATGTTTGCATAGTGCACAACCTTGGAAGATACAGTGTCTCCCTTCAGAGGAAAAGACAAGTGCGCTTACCCTCCAGTATGATGAAGATGACAAGCTCCTTCAGAGAAGAGGGTAAGCATGCTTAATATCCACTAAGACAGCAAGTTTTCCTAAGCTCAATATTCCTTTCCTGTAACACAGCCCATTTTATTTGCTGGCATCCCTCTATGCCTATCTCCATTGACCCTGCAGGAGTTGGGGGCAAGATGAACTTATGTAAATATGTTAATGCTCATGTTGCTTTCTGTGTCATGAGTAATAAAGTCCTTGGTCTCAGACCAGGAGTCTCACGTCTTCAGCCAGCGTCCATGAAAATGTGGTAGACTAACACATTAGTTTGTAAGTAGGGTAAAATCTGAGACTTTTCACAACTCTTGGCACCCTGGGGTCATTTATAGGCTACCTATTTATCTTGAAAAGTAACATGATTAAATTGTCCCTTTACTGAATATTCAAATACATTTCATGCTGAGAGTCTCTTACAACTACGTGTGTGTATAAATATATAAAGATCGGTAGGATTATCAGACTATGAGTAATAAAGTTTGAAAGAATGTTCAGTTGAGAGAATGCTTTCAAAATCCAAGGCCCATCAATTAGCAGTAACAAAAAGTATGTTTCACCCTTAAATGGTGACACGATATTTAGCTACCTCATTAAGACCAAATGTTAATAATAATCTCTAATCTTTCCCCAGGCAACTTCATTTAATATTAGAAGCTTTCTCTAGTTAAAACAACTTGGTGAAATTCCCAAGAAAGGGATAAACTTGGTATTTATACATTTCTATTAAAATGAAGGTCAGGTTTTCAGCCAGTCAAAGACTCATTAGGAGCAGGCTGCTAGCCCCTGGAAACCTTCACTGCCTCAGATCCATTATGGAGCTGATTAGTAGCAGGAACTCTATGTAGTAAGTCTCATTACCCCCATCTGCACTACCTCCTCCTCCTTCACCTCCCCACAATCCGCATGTTTTGTTTCATAGAAATTGTCATTTTTCTTGGTTGTCTGCCAATTTGCTACTGTAATGAAAATGTTCCAAATTAAATGCCATTACCAGGACAGGATGCCCATATAGTGACAATAGACTCTGTCTAGTAGTTGTACATCAGAGCTCATAACAAAGGTTTGTATTTCTAGGATTTCAGTGATTAAATCATCTTAGATATAGCAAAGGTGAAAGATAATTTTAGCCCTTTAGATGTCCTGGAAGGGAAAAGAGTGGGGGTGGGGAGGGAAGTGTTTTGTTGACAAGCTTTCATTTGCCCTAATATTTCCTGGAAGAACATGAAACACCAACATACACAATAGTCCTCCTGTATTTTTAGGATTAAAGATGAAAGATGACTTTCATATATGTTTCTGTAGTGTCCTGTCCATCATCTAATCCAAAGAAAACACTTTATTGTACTGTAATAATTTATTTACTTATTCTTTGCTCTACTTGACAGTAATTGTCTTGGAAGCAGACAATATGTCTTTTTGCATTTTTATATCAATTTCAAGAGTTTGGCTTATAACATCTGGAAAACTGAGAAACGGTTTTTAGATGAATGAAGTTTTGATTTTAGAGAGCTATAACTTGTTTTGTTCTGTGATTCCATTGACATTGTACAGCTTCTGTCCATGAGGCTAGATCAGATAGAGAGGGATACTATAAGACGAAATGAAGGAAGACTCTCAGGAGCCACATTGAACTGGAAGCACTGTAACCCAGAAGATTTGCTATGGATACACAAAGCCATAATCAAAGAGAAAGACTGAGAACAACAACAAGAAAAGACAAAATCAACCAACCAACTAATAAAAATAACAAAAAATCCATAGACTTTTCTGCTCCATCCACAAGTTTGAAACCAAGAGCTATAGGAATCAAAATTTAAACTGAAGGACTGAAGCAATATATTCAATCATATTTGAGATAGGAGAGAATGAAAATGATACAAAGTAGTTAATACTTGTTGAGTACTCAAGATTTCAATGTCCATAAATGCAGAAACATCCTTGCCTTTTAGGGAAGTCTTCAGGAGAGACTCTCTTAGAATATACATAATTAGCCTGGCTGTGCCTACCACTGAGCTAAGCCAAAGAATAGTAATCATGGATTCTCCCAGCACATTCAGTGGATGAGATCTATCTTTCCTTTATTCTTTACAAAGAAAATGAGGTTTGAGGGGAACTTTGAGAATATAAAATGACTCCAAGTAAAGAAAATATCAGTTAAAAGAAAGAGTTGTTTTTAGTAATTAAACATAGTTTATTTAAAACAGACATTAAATTATAAACAACACTAGGAACAAAAAAATTCTTCTGGAATTTCAGCTATACACATTAAACCTTTTCACTCTTAATACCAGCATCTCATTTTCTTTCTTATTTTCCATCTTTTTGTTTCTCTATAATTCAGTGCACCTATTGACCTAATTTTCAGTTTACTAGTTCTCCCTTCTGTCTGCTGTTACACACATCCATTGGGATTTTTATTTCAATCAAAGTATTTCTCAGTTCTAGAATGTGCATTTAGTTGTGTAGCATAGATTCCAGTTTACTGAAGAAAATCTCAAACTAGTCATTTATTTCCTTGAAGATAGTCAACAGTCATTTTAAAATCAATTAATCTAGGTAATATTTGGGGACCTAAGATCAGACTGTCTCTCTCCAATGCAGATGTATGTTTGCTTTCTGGCAGGCATCTTAGAACCCTTGCAATACAGAATCAGTCTAATGTACAAATTAAATTACAAATTTAAAAGATTTAACCCTCAGCCTCAGTTTCTGAAAAGCTGATTCATTTCTGGTTCACTGTCACCTTCAGAGTATAACTTTTCATGGGTTAAAATTGTAATCTTATGGATATGCCTGTGGGGTGAGGTGGGGAGAGGAAACAGCAAGAGAGTCCTAGAGGAGTGGAAGTTACTAGGCCTTTCTTTGGCAATTCCTCCTAACCTTTGTTAATATTGAAAACTGTACTCAGCATCTCTGTTTTTCAGTTACCTCTTTGAAAATTTGCTGATGTGTATAGTGTAAAAATGCCACGCAAATCAGAACTCATCCCTCTGGGTTTCTGTCTTTTTCTGGATCCTGTCTAGTATTTCTTCATTGGCCTGTAACGCTTTCCAGAGTTGTCAGTGGGATTTTTAATTATTGGACTGTTCTTTAAGTTTTCCCCAGAATTACATAATTTGTTATAAACAGAAGTCCTGAATTACATTTTAGGAGCTAAATCATTAGAGAACAAATTGAAGAATTGTAAAGCTTATTTACAATTATAATGGCATTATCTTTGGGATATCGTAAATGTTTAGATAAAACTGGACCAAAAACTGTATGAAAGTATACTAATTTTCTCTTGTGTCATAAATTTTTTAAACATCAAAAGATTTCACGGAGCCCATAGGAAAGGTAGCTTGGAGCAAGATGAATGGATAAGGCTCCCTTGATTCAATAAGAATAGCCCTTCTTTTACATGTTCATACACATAAAAGTTCCTTTGAAGAAAGCATTCTTCTGCTTAAAAATATGAAAATCAGTGATGTTTGCAGAGGTGTTAAAAATTTCTAAGCTGCATAATGATAGGAAAATGTTTGTCTATTTCATCAGTGTTATTTTAATATCTACCGTAGTACCTGGGATGTTACAGGTCCTCAAACAGTATTTACTGAGTAAATAAATTACTCACGAAATTTGAAACACATATTGTGGTATCCACAAAAATAATTGTTGAAATAATTTATGATATTTAATTATTTAATGTTTAATTTTTTACTTAAATTATAAAACTCATTTTATAGATTTTATTGATATATAACATCAAAAAATTCAGCTCCTTAAAATGTACAATTCAAAGATTTTTAGTGTATCACCATATGGTTTTTATGTTTTTCTAAACTTTAATTTCAGTATAGTTAACATAGGGTGTTATATTAGCTTCAAGTGTACATTATAGTGATTGAACACTTCCATCCAACACCCAGTGTTCATCAGGACAAGTGAACTCCTTAATCCCCATTGCCTATTTAACCCATACCCTCACCCAACTCCCCTCTGTTAACCATCAGAGTGCTCTCTATAGTTAGGTCTTGTTTTTTTATGGCTTTTAGCCATCACCATATGGTTTTATGGTTTTTAAGCATCACCATAATCTAATTTTAGAACATTTAATCATGCCAAAAACAGACCTTGTACCTCTTCACAGTCACTCCTTGTTCCCTCCATCTGTACCCACTTAACTTCCTCAACCCTAGCCAACCACGAACCTCTTTTTTGGTACCTAGATTTGCTTATTTGTGTGTTTGATACAAATAGAATCATATAATATGTGGTCTTGTGATTGGCTTCTTTCATATTGCAGGATGTATTACTTCATTCCTTTTTTTATTGCTAAATATTTTCCCGTTAGGTGGCTATGCTACATTTTGCTTATTTATCAGTTGATAGACATTTGAGAAATCACATTAAAACTACAATTAGATACTTTTTCAGACCCTTCAGAATAGCTATTTAAAAAAAAAACAAGTTTTGGTGAAGATGTGGAGAAATGAGAACTCTCATATGTTGCTAGTGGGGATATGAAATCGTGTAAGCACTTTGGGAAACAGCTTGGCAATTTCTCAAAATATTAAGTGTAGAGTTAACATATTATTTAACAAATTTAATCCTAGGTATCTACTCAATAGAAATAAAAATGTCAATGCAAACCATGTGCGCAAATGTTCACTACAGCATTATTTATAAGAGGCAAAAGAATTGAAACAAATTATTTTGGTCTTTTAATCTGCATAATTGATTTTTTCATACTTTTTTCAGATCTGTATTTTTTTAGCTGGTATGGTTACTATGATTTTTTTTTCAAAGTTTCCTACCCTAAAGTGATATTTGACTGCTAATTAACCTAATGTGGCATGTGGCAGTGTTGGCTTTTTTTTTTTTTTAACTTCCTAATCTAAATCAGCTAGTACACATCACCTTCATTCATTTTTTGGCCAATGACAAGTTTTTGCTGAGTATCTACTATGCATTAAGAACTGTAGCAGTTACATAAGATTCAAAATAAATCTAAGAATCCATTAGGTCATCTACGAGAATAATAGGTATATGGGAATCACTTAATGAAATTTATTGAATTCATAAATGAATACATAAGCAGTGCATGTATCAAAGAGCTAAAAGATTTACAAAGGCAACTATAAGTATTGCACAAAGGAATACACAGGGTGCAATATAGCAACAGGCATTTTAATCATCCTCTCTTTTCTAAGACTCATGGTATCAGTGAATAGACTATTTCATAGTTTGAGATTCTTTTCCAGTTTCACTATGATTCATAACTAACTTTTTTCTTATTTTTCACGTTTTACTTCTTAGCTTACTGTCTTACATAAATGCTCATATGGTAAAATCAAATTTGAAGGGTGATAATCAAGTATTTAATCATAACAGAAGTATTTGTGCCTATTACTGCTGCTATTTTTATTAAATTGACCACATTTCTTTTTTAGAACACTATCAATGGGTTATTTTCCCTGTTATTTATCCTTTTTGATCTTCTTTTTATTTCAATGTAAACAATAGGACTGAATTTTTTCCACATATATGACATATATTTTACAATATGATATTTCAAAACTGCTGTTGGTTGAGAGCTTAATTCAAAATGCAGTTCATGGGCGCCTGGGTGGCTCAGTTGGTTAAGCGACTGCCTCCGGCTCAGGTCATGATCCTGGAGTCCTGGGATCGAGTCCCACATCGGGCTCCCTGCTCGGCGGGGAGTCTGCTTCTCCCTCTGACCCCCTTCCCCCTCGTGCTTTCTGTCTCTCATTCTCTCTCTCTCTGAAATAAATAAATAAAATCTTAAAAAAAAAAAAATGCAGTTCATTTACAAGGGCCACATTGGTGGGATGAACTGCGTATTTTAACTTAGATTTTTAAAAATCATGATTAAAGAAAAGGCATATATTCACAAATTAAGTTCTCATTTAAATATTTAACCTATAATGTATTGCATAGAAGATAATCTGCTTATTAAAAATAATTTTGCTGACATTGTAAAATTTTGAATTATAAACCTAATAACAATAATTAATAGTGTTGCCATTGTTCCAAGCATTGTACTATATACTATTATACATTAGTGGATCATATCATTTCATCCTAACAACCCTATGTGGTGTTACTAGTTTTATTCTACCAATGAAGAAATCAAGGCTTAAAGGAATTATATAATTTTTCAAGGTCCAACAATTAGTGAGCGGCAGAGCCGAAGGCTGATGGTTTGAGTTGCATAATTATGTTGGAATAGATTTGATTTTTTTGTTGAAGTAGTTACAGTATAGATGCTTTTCCTATGTATGTATTTCCTTGATTATGCTATTATCAACATCAAATAAATTAATTTTATTTGAGTGCCTGAAGGCAGGGCCTACAACTTTTCACTTGTTTTTAGTCTCAAATTCCAGCACAATGTGGACATATTTTTCTGCTCATAACTATTTGATGAATACCTTTTGATACAAACCTTTTAATATATTTTTAATATGGGAATTTGCAAGCAATCTTAAATATCTCCTTTGAAAAAGGGCCCATAATTACTTAGAAAATAAGGAAAGACCATGAGGGCTTGTTTCCCATTATTTGTTCTTATAAATTCACATATTGTTTAATGGATTCTTGATAATTAATTTTACTTAAGACAAAAGGGTAAAATGAGGAAGTGGCTTATGAGAAAACTGTTCTTATCACTGTAATCCACTGCTTCCCAGATATCACATTTTATTACTTCAGATCTTCTAAAGGCTAGATTTATTTTCCAGATTCATAAAAAATTAAGTTGCTTTGGATAGGATCCTTCAGTGCAGGTACTAAAGGTTTTAATTAGCATGGAAATTACTTTAGAAATTAAATTGTAACAATGAAACAAAGGTCTTTAAAATTAACTGGAAGCAAGTGTTTATTGCTTTTAGAGACCTTTACATCACAGCAAATGCATAGTAACTAATTGACTATCTTAAAACTGTAATTACTGTTTTCTGCTGAAATCATCTTCATTAAAATAATCTTCAAAGGGAGGAAAAATAACCATGGTATCCAGTATTTTCCTTTCTAGTATATTTTTATACTACAAGATAATAGAAGCAATCAAACTTTGCTCTTCTCCTTTTTCTTTCTTCATCTGATCTCTAGAGTAAATTTGGTATTTAACATTTCCTTGCATGTCTTTATGCTATTTCTACATCAGATTTTTTTTTTCAAGAAATTGTAATGGGGCACCTGGGTGGCTCAATGGGTTAGGCATCTGACTCTTGATTTTGATCAGGTCATGATCTCAGGATTGAGCCCCTTGTCCAGCTCTGTGCTCAGTGGGGAGTCTGCTGGAGATTCTTGCTGTCCCTCTGCCCTCCCCCCAGCTCGTGCTCTGTCTCTCTCTAAAACAGATAAATAAATCTTTAAAAAAAAAATGTGGTGTTCAGAATACTTATCATTTCCAAGTGTAATTTTCCATTCAACCTCATGTTTTTGGAATTTATCTATTCTGACAAGCTTTGTATATCACTTAAATTCTGTATATGATTTACTGTAAAATGTATATTTTATTAATCCATTTTCCCATTGTACTAAATTATTTACAACTTTTGTTTCAACAAACAGTGTTCTTATGATCACATTTATATATGTTGGTTTGGGCAGGTGAGTGAGAATTTCTCTAGGGTCTTTATTTAAGTAGGTATAGTGGTTCATCTTTGTTCAGTATTATCAACCTCCAGGTTCCTACCCAAATAATTTGTACAAATTCTGAATTCCACTAGTATCATCTAAGCATATCTCAAATACTTAGATTTATTTTATATTTCTAAGATTGCTAAAGATTTGAAGTATGTGAAATGATTTCTCAAGGTTTTGATTTGCATTTTCTTAATTTAATGAAGCTAAGCATCTTTTCATATAAAACTGTCTCTTGGGTGAATCATTTGTTCATTTCCTTTATTCATTAATATCTGTGTTTGCTTTTTTTCTTTTTTCTTTTTTTTTTTTTGCTTGTATTAATATGTGGCAAAATAGTTTGTTCCATTCCAAGGCTTATAATTTTACTTTCCTTATGGTGACACTTTTGTAAAGAAATTTTAAAATTATTATGTTTAAGTTAATCCATTCTCAGCTCAATAAATTGTGTTTTTCTCTATATTTTTATTGGGGACATAAGGTAGTCTTCTATATTTCTTGTCAGTTTCAAATAATTGGTCGTTATATTTAAGTCTATTTCCATTTGTATAGGGCATATATCTAATTTTTTTTTCTGTAAAAAGACTTGATTACACCACTATCATATTTAAATAATCCAGTCTTTCTCCACGGATTTGAAAGCACTCTCTTTGGTACGTTATTGGTTCATGGTTTGTAATAGATTTTATTGGAAAATATTTGGGACAGTCATGTTGTTTTAGTCTTCCCACAGAACTCTTCTGCCTCAATTTCATAAGAGGAAAAAAATCTTTAATATTTTCTTAAATTTTCTTAAATCTTCTTAAAAGTTCTCCCTCAAAGTCATTTTCTTTTCTTATTTTACTCACCAGGACATCTTTAATAATGTGCAAAACAGCAGTGATAGAAGCCATGTATACCTTTTAATTATTTTGATGTGAAACTTATAAAGTGTCATCATTAAGTATTATAACTAATCTACTTTAAAAAAAACTTATTGTAGTAAGAACATTTCACATAAGACCTACCCCATTAGTAGTTTTTTAAGTACGTTATAGCTGACAATAGCTACAGTGTTGTTCAGCAGATCTCTAGGGTTTATTTGTCTTGCTTAAACTGAAACTATGTCCGTTGGTAATCCCCCATTTCCCCCTTGACCTCATTTGGTGCAAACCACCATTCCACTCTTTTTTTTTTTTGACTATTTGAATAATTTTATATCAGTGAAATCATGCAGTATTTGTTGTTCTGTGGACTCGTTTATTTTAATGTCCTCAATGATGTCATGTATTCCAGAATTTCTTTTTTGGGGGCTGAATAATGTTCTATTATATGTATAAATGTATGTGTGTGTGTGTATATATATATATATGTGTGTGTGTGTGTGTGGGTGTGTGTGTGTGTGTACCACATTTTCTTTATCCATTCATCTGTTGATGAGCATTTAGGTTGTTTCCACATCTTGGCTATTGTGAATAGTGCATCAATGAACATAGGTGTGCAAATATATCTTTGAGATCTAGATTTCAACTCTTTTGGACAAATAATCAGAAATGGGATTGCTGGAGTAAATGATAGTTCAATTTTTAATTTTTTAAGGACTCCCCATACTGTTTTTCATAGTGGCTGCACCATTTTACATTCCCACCAATTGCATTTGAGGGTTCCAGTTTCTCCACATTCTAACCAATACTTGGGGTCTGTTGTTGTCGTTGTTGTTATTGTTAGCCATCCTGATAAATTTAAGGTGATATCTCATTGTGGTTTTGATTTGCAAACCTAATTAGTGAAATTAATGAAATTGAGCATTTTTTGGTATATCTTTTGGCCATTTGTATGCCTTCTTGGAAAAATATCTATTTTTTAGCTCTTTTTTTAAATCAGCTTATTCAATTTTTTCTGCTACATGAGTTGTAGGAGTTCCTTATATTTTGGAGATTAACCTCTTACTAGATGTTTCTGATAATCTGGCAGGTTAAGCAATTCTCTCTCATTCTTAGTATCCTGAGAGATTTTTTTTCCCCCTAGAATTTAAGCCCCAAGGTAGCAGGGATATTTTCTTTTATTTTACCATATCTAGTGCCTAAAATTGTGACTTCCTGAACTAAAGTTGACCTATACTATATAGATGTTGATTTATTAATTAAATATCCTTTAAATTGCATTTAGTGTTTTTCCCATCTATTAAAATAATCATATTTTTTTCTTTCATCTGTTAAAGTGGTCTTTTAAGGAATTTCCTTTTTCAATTATTGAATCATCTTCAATATGAATTACTAAAATATATTGTGTATGTGTTAGTATTTTATTTAGTTTTTTTTTTTTGCATTGCATTTGATTAGATCGGTTTGTTTCATTTCCTTATAGTGTCCATATTGGGTTTTGGTTATAAAAATTTATAGTAGCCCAAAAGAAAAAGTTGAATAGGTTTTCATCTTTCCCATTTAAAAAAGAATTTGTATAAGATTAGAATTATCTCTTCTCTAGGTTTAGCAGGGACTATTATTAATGGTCTCCTAATATGCAGTCTCTCCCTTTTCCTCAGCAATATAATTTTACCTGGGTATATGACCACTCAGGGTAAAGACAGCATTTCCTAATCTCTCCTGCAGCTTGGTCTGGCCATGTGCCTGAAGTCTGGCTGTGGGATATAAGCAGAAGTAGCCTTTTCTGGCATATTTCCTTTAACATTGACCAAAGACTTTACTCCCTTTCCCTTTCTTTCATTATACTTCTTTGAATGTGGTTGTGATGGCTACAACTGCGTCTTAATATGTGAAGAAGATTGCCATATCCTTATAGATGGATTAGTAGGAAGCTTTAGAGCATTATGGGTCCTTAATGACTGAATATTGCCATAGCAAGCCTGAACTGCTTACAGTTGGAATTTTATGTCAGCCTTTATCTTGCTTAAGGTTCTGGACTTAGGGAGTTGGTTCCATGCCACCAAGTATAATAACCCAACTAACCTGGAAATGAGCGACAAACCTCATGACAAAACCTGAAACAGATATGCACATACATACATACACATAAAAAACTGGTGTTGTCTTAGTAGTTACATGTTAGGTATCAAACACTCAGTGTGGAAGGCTAGAAAGTCAATGATTCATATTAAGCTAAAGTAAAAGATTTGGTAAATTTGACTCATGCTATCGGAAGCAAATTTGAAGCCAACAAGTTTTTTAAAATGGGAAATAATAAAAGAAAATATTCAGAATATTGGTATATGTGGTTTGTTTCTCTGTAGTTTTAGCAAAGCTCCCCAAAAGAGACAAATTTACGTGAGAAATAACTAGTGTGCAAAGCAAGCAACCATGAAAGGGAATACATCTCTTCTTACAATGACAATGTCTGCCTGAGTTCTGAAAACTAAGATAATTGAGAACACTATAATTTACAGTCTTAAAGTGTTTGAAAATCCAACAGCGTATGATTCTCTCAATTGTTATAAGAAAATCTTTGTAGCAGCAGCATTAACAGGATATTAAAAATATGTAGTGCCATACAAAAGGTTAAGAGATGGCTGGCAGATTCAGGAGTAAGAATATAGGCTTCCAGGAAAGCCAATAGTTCCATTTAGACTCTAAGTAGACTCCATTAAATTGAGTAAGATAGGCAGAGTTTAGATGCTTAAAACCAATGTCTAGTTGATGTCATTCCCCATGATTAATAGGCAAGAAGCAAATAAACTCAAAACCAGTTTGCTGTTGAGAAGTCTATACTACTAAAGAAAGTACACATCCATTCTGCAAAACCCTTTGTGCCTCCTAAAAACTTCTGGGCCCTCAAATTATACTAGCTTATGTAGGATTCACAGACTTTATGATCCCCAAAAGGCCTTGTGTATATAACCAAAGAGGATGATCCACAGAGCTATTAGATGGACTAATGTTGAAAATCAGTCTAGCCATTTTGCTCCCAATTATGCCTTGACAGAAAGTCAACTAGCCCTCTGCTACAGAATAAGGAACTATAATAATTAAGAGGTGTTTGTAACAGAGAAGTGCCAAGATGTGAAACTCAAAGCACCATCTTGACCAGAAATCATCCTCAATTCTGTTGTTGTTAACCAGAGGCTTCTCCATTTTTCTGTACTCTATCATCTGGAAAAAAAAAAAAAAAAGTCTTTCTATAATTCAGCATTTAACTGAGGCTTATATTTGTAGCAAGGATGAGCCATAGCTTAGGCATTTTAATCAAAACGTGATCTAAACTATATGAAAAGTTTTAAGACATTTGTGGCTTAGAGGATGTTCAGGAAGAATAAGATCATTCATTCATTCATATATAAATGGTAGTTGAATTTTAAATGGCAAAATATGGATATTATTTATCCATCAGTATATACAAATATGATCATCATTAACATGTTAGAGAAAGGTGACTTAAAAGGAATATTGTTGAAAAACAAATTATACCTTGAAGAAGATAATACAAGAAAAGCAGAGGGTTGAATAAAAATACATATAAATATTAAAGTAGCCAGAAAGATTTATGTCATTGTAGAGTTTTATAAGAAACTGTTGCAAGAAGGAGATGTTGTTTATTTATATGTTCAGCATGACACATAGCACAGAACACATGCTAGACAGAGTTAAAACTTTGAACAAAAATGCAGAGTTATGAGTTTTTAAAGATCCAGTCTTGGTATATTTCCTTCATAATGAAAATATATCTTAGTTACATATGAAGTTAAGAGGTTTTTTTTAAAATGTCTCCAAGTATAAGAGTAGTAAAAAGGCATGCAAGTCTGGAAGGCTGTTGAGTTCTTAATGAGTTATGGGAGAAAATAATCATCATAATTTAAGCCTTCGTGAAAATAGGACCTTGTTAACTTTTTCCATGTCTACATTTACTCATTTATTCTGACAAGAAATATATCTCTTGATCAGAAGAGACTTACTTACTCACAGATCATCTTTGCATTACTGGTTTCCCTTGACGCAATTCTCCGCTGGGTGATAGGATGTAGGCCAGATGTACTTGAACTGATAGTGAAGCCTGCACCACAGAAGAAGATTAAATTATAAGACTTGGAGGTTAAATGAACAGCTGTCAGATCTGCTATTCTTTTACCATAGAGAAACAAAAAGACTTTATTCTCTAAGGTAAACACATCTCTAGGGAGGGATGGGGAGGTTCTTTATCCTAGAATATAAACAAATGACTCTGAGAGAGATTTGTTGCGTGTGGGTCTCTTATGTTAGTATATAAGCAAATGTCATGTCTGACATTCAGTAATAAAGCCTGGACCTTGCAGAAATTTGAAAAATATTATGGCCAACAGAACTCATTTATTTACAGTTTCATGAAGCCTGATAAATTCTGTTTAAATACAAATGAACATTTAACTGTGAAAAGAGAAATGAAATTCATTTGAACCAGGAATAAATGAAGATAGGATTAATAATGTTAGAGATAGAGACATTATTGAAACATAAGTACGAGACTCTTAACTATAGGAAACAAAATGAGGGTTGCTGGAGGGGAAGTGGGTTGGGGCGATGGGGAGGACCTTAAGGAGGGCACATGATGTAATGAGCACCGGGTGTTATATGCAACTGATGATTAACTGCACTCTACATCTGAAACTAAAGATATGCTATATGTTAACTAATTGAGTTTAAATAAAATAAGATAAAAAAAGAAACCTAAATACAGTAGAAGAAGAGAAAACTCTTTAGCATGTTCACATGTAAAGTACTCTCTAGGATGTCTTAGTTAAGGTCAAATAGTGAGTGAGAAAGAATTCCTCTTACTTAGGAATTGAGGGACAGTTGTATTACTTTGTTACATTGGAAAACAAAGTCCGCTGATAATGAGTAGAGGAATTGTTGAGTATTGTTTTGTTATTCCTGAAACTAACTGAGTCTAGTTAAAACTGAAAAAGATGTTTATTTGCAGTTATCTAACAGAGCAAGTCAGACTATTATTTCTATGTGTTTGAATTAATTTTATTGTCAGGTAGATTGAATTCAGTTTAATTAAATTAGCAAAGTAAAAAGAATATATCCATCCTCTGAGAAGTATATGCTAATCTATTTCCTTACACTATAAACATCTTGAGTGATAAGATAATCTACTTATATGATCAGTACAAGTTCACTGAAGGAAACAGAAATTACTCTAGGTATTTAGAGTAAGAAGAGATTTTGTAGATTATTGGATACTAACAAAATTTTTCAAATATCTGTAAGAGCAGCCAAAACTGAGTCTCTAGGATGCGTCCTGGAAAATGAGAACAACAGACTGTCTTAAGAATTTACTACCTGTGAGAGTGTGACACGGGTCAGGAGGTCAAGAACATGTACCTTTAGCTGCAATTTCAAAGCTAGAATCAAAAATCTTTTCTTCTGTTGCTATTGTAATTGCCTCTAAGTATCCAATAGAAAAACTTCTCCATCAATTTGCTTACAGAAGAAAAGAAGCTGAAAAAGTGCAGAAGATAGTTTGTTTCATTTTTTATTCCAAATCTCATGAGAGTTCATCTAAGAGGTACACATTGATTTTCATCTAGAATGCTAGTTATAGAGAGTCTAGCGTTCAGTTTTTAATAGCTTTTGTCCTATGTGAAGACACTTTAGAAAATTATTGAATAAGAGATCTGCAAAATGTAATTACCCACTAGAATGTAAATGCCATAAGGACAGAAATGCCTCTGTTGCTCATTCCGTATCTTCATCCTTAAGAACAGTAATTTATAGTAGACAATAAGTATTTGTTGAATTAGTGCTTATTTTCTTGAATAACCAATGTCTAGTAAATTATACGGTACACACTAAATATTTTGTATTGTTACTTTTTTTAAAAAACATTTTATTTGTCAGAGAGAGAAAGAGCGAGAGAATGTGAGTGAGCATAAGCAGGGGGAGCAGTAGGGAGAGGGAGAAACAGGCTCCTTGCTTGGCAAGGACTCTATCCCAGGGACCCTGGGATCATGACCGCAGCCGAAAGCAGAGGCTTAACCGACTGAGCCACCCAGGCATCCCTAGTATTGTTACTTTTTACCAAATTTTTACTTTCTCATAATACATAGCAAATACACACACACACAACACATACATAAAATTTTAAAACTAAATTGAGAATATCATTCTCTTATCAATGTTAATGTATTATTTGATCATTTCATATCCATGATGCCTCAAAACCAGTTTCTCATATCCTTTATGTTCCTAGTCCCTTTATCAAATTCTTTCCCTCCCATTGATACAATGTCCCTCAAACCTTTAATATGACCTTTCCACTGCTAAATTCTCTTTTAAGTGTTCATCCCCCCTTCTAAATTCTTCAGATATCTCATAACCTACTACTCCTTATACCTAGCATTTTAAACACCCCCCCTTGTGATACATTGTTGCTTTATACCACCTCATTATCTCAGCTCTCCAGTAAGGCTCCTATATGCAGCCTATCACTGAATCTTGACATTTCATTAAAGTGATACTGATCAGCTAACCTATGCTCTAGAAACAGGTACCGTGTGGTTGTAGCCTCCTATTGTCCCATCATTAGGAGTTGACACTGCATTAAGGGAAGACTTCATAATCCAAAGTCTACTTTTCTGTTAAATATGATTTGCAATATATGGTGTAGTGTGGCTTCTTTCATCTTATATCTTCAGTGTGTTAATTTTAGACTAAAAGTTCTTTGCTATTATGGAGTGGTTCTTCAGATACCCAAGTGCTCCAGAAAGTTCAAAAGAAGCAACAAAGCCATATTTCCATTTTCTGATCCCAGGAAGCCATCTATAAGCTATTAAATTAAATTTTGAAATGTAAATTCTCTACCAGGAATTTTATTAGGGATTGTGCCTTTGGGAGAATAAGTGTATAATAGAAAAAAGGAAGCAGATCTGGGTAGATGAAGTTGGGCTGCAATATAGTCTAGGTAAAGAACTCACACAATCCTGTGGAGAATTCTGATAACAAAATAATCTTGCTGCTTTGTTCTGCTTTACAGAGAGGGGCAAATATATATCCATTTTACAGCCTTAATTTGCTTTGATACAGTTTTCTGTAACCCGATACTGCATCTTTGTTAATTGTGCACCCTGTTGAGTTGCTTTTCCGACTTTTCCTTTTTTGTTTTTCCAGCTTTCATATTTAAGACTATGTAATGGATACTGTTACATGCCACTTAAATCTCTCTTCAGAACTGAAAGACTTAATTCCCCAGTTGCTGAGACTGTCAGCAGGCAGCTCTCAGTTTTAAGTCCTTTTTATAAATTGCTTTTGGGGTGCTTGGTTGGCTCAGTGGGTTAAGCAGCTGCCTTCAGCTCAGGTCATCATCCCGTGGTCCTGGGATTGAGCCCCACCCCCCACCCCGGGGGAGTCTGCTTCTCCCTCTCCCTCTGCCCCTCCTCCCACTAGTGCTCTCTCTCTCACTCATTCTATCAAATAAATAAAATCTTAATAAATAAATAAATTGCTTTTAATTAGAAAGGGTTGTCTCACCCTCCTTTCCTGGATGTGCTATCTCTAATGACTGTTTAGTGAGAGAATCTGAAGACTTAACTTCTTTGTTCCAATGTAGGACACCTCTGAAGAGCCATCCAGTTTCAGAGCTCCCTGTGGAGTCATCTGAGATCATTGTGAAACTAAATCACAACACTGCTTCTCTTTTTTTCCCCAACCTCCCCTTCCCATCTTCGACAGATGTTTATCCCAAAATAAATATCTTCCTAATAAATGTCCTGCATAATAATCTCTGTCTCTGAGTTTGTTTTCCAGGAAATTCAACCTACAAAAGATAAAATGTTTTCAGATTTGAGAAGCTCCTATAATTTGGCATATAGTGCCAAATAGAAGTAGTTAGTAAATAATTATGTGAAACAGGATTATAGCACTAAAAATAGAATTTCAAAACAAAACACTGTGATGAAATACTAAACAAGATCATGTAGACTAAAATCACCATAGAAATTCAGAGAAGGAGAAAATTATTGAAGACTGTCATATTCAGAGAGATTTTTATGGAAGAGAAATATTGAGCCCAGCCTTGATAAGTGGACAGGATTTTGATAGATGAAAGGAATGAAGAGCATTCCAGGCAAGGTGTACATTGCTGAAATGAACAGTGAGGCTGGTGAATTTCTGTTATTCATTATCCATCAATCTGAGAGTGACTTGGTGGTACTTGGAAAGGTGGCAATCAAATAGCTCTTATTCAGTTGTTTTAAAGTATACTTTTATGATTTTTTTCCCTGAAAAGCCCTTAAATTGATTGTGTCTCTTATCACAGTTTCTATGAAATCTTTAGATTTAATGAGCTTATTACTGGTTTAAGTAAGCTGCCACTGGAGAGCTGTCAACCTAAAATAATCTCACATGTTCTCATTTGGAGAACTCTCCCAGGAAATGGATGATCAAGGAAATGATTACCCTTAAAATAAAAGTGTTTAGTGAAATTCTAAAGAGAGTGTGTCCATACTCAGACTAGACTATGTCTTGAGCATAGCTAAATATATTCAGATTGACATTAAAACATGGGTAACATGCAGAATCGGTTTTGACATACTCTTTATATATCAAGATCCAGTATCTTAGATAGTCTACCTTTCCAAATGAAAATTAGTGAAGCTCTGTCCTATCTCCAGGTACAGAAAAGGGGATCTAATGGAGCAACTCAATATTTGACAGTTTTATTTTTACTTATTCTTCTTCCACTGGTCATTTCAAGATTTATAAAACAATACTCACTATTGTTAGCCTCTATTTTAGGACAACTATAAAAAAACAGAGAAACTTTTAATCAGTAATAGTGGCTTACTATGTTTGACATTCTTGAAAAGGACTTAGAAAAACAGGCTGCTGTGACATAGATAAGACTTTTTTATATTATGCTTTAAGATCCAATTCTTTTTAAAGATTTTATTTATTTGAGAGAGAGAGAGCATGAGAGGGGGGAGGGTCAGAGGGAGCAGACTCCCCGCCGAGCAGGAAGCCTGGGACTCCAGGATCATGACCTGAGCCGAAGGCAGTCGCTTAACCAACTGAACCACCCAGGCGCCCAAGATCCAATTCTTTTACTCAGTGTCTCTCTTGAACAAATAGCTAAAGCACAGCAGCCACAATATGGTTAAGCCATGGTCCAGAATAAGTCATTACCACCTCATCTATTGCTAGTCAAATATATTCAAAGAATAAGACAATCTTATCCAGAGACTACAAGGCAAAGAATGGCAGCCATTTCCACGACATTCCTCTTTGTCAACTCAATTGAAATAGGCTTTTGCCTTTTGTATCTGGTGTGTGAGTGAGTTAGGTTAATATTAGATAGTTTTATTCCATATTATCCAATTTATCTATCTAACTTGGAGACTCTTTCAGAAACCCGGTATACCTTTGTCAAAACGCATAAATCTAATCCTCAGCTACTTTATATAGAAATTTTAATTCAACTGAAATCAATGCAATACAATAAACAGTAATAAGTATTCACAGTGTGAATACTATTTGCACACCATTCTCTAGATACCATGGAGGGCAAAAAAGTAAAAATAAACGGAACTTACATTAATTAGAGAGACATTCTAAAATTCACTTACACAATTCCATTATCTAGGCTTTCTGAAATAGAAAAAAAATAACCACTAAGTATGCATTGGTCTACTTCTATGATAGCACATTGAAAATTGCTTTGAATTCATAATTATTTAAGATAAAAAACATCTTTTTTTTAAGTAACCCTTAATAATGTGGGAGAAATGCATGTGGTAATAGAAACAACACTTAGTACAAACTCCAGTAGGCTATATTATTTACTATTTACATCAACACTGTGAGTTAAGTACTCTTATTTCTATTTCACAGGTGAAAAAACTCTAAGAATACATGTTAAACAACTTTCTCAAGATGGTAGAGCTGGTAAGTATCAGAGCTGGGATTCAAACCTAGTTGCCCCAGCTCCTGATTCCATGCTGTTAACCTCTCCTCTGTGTTGTCCTTTTAATGCCTCTGTATCAACACAACATAAATAAAGCTGCAATATTAAGAAGGAAAGCTATAACTATTTTGTTAAATATGATTCTTTGGTATTGCACAAAATGCATTTATTTTTTTTTATAAATTTTATAGTTATGTTAATCACCATATATTACATCATCAGGTTTTGATGTAGTGTTCCATGATTCATTGTTTGTGCGTAACACCCAGTGCTCCACGCAGAACGTGCCCTCTTTAATACCCACCACCAGGCTAACCCATCCCCCCACTCCCCTCCCCTCTAGAACCCTCAGTTTGTTTTTCAGAGTCTATCGTCTCTCATGGTTCGTCTCCCCCTCCGACTTACTCCCCTTCATTCTTCCCCTATCTTCTTCTTTTTTTTTTCTTAACATATATTGCATTATTTGTTTAGAAGTACAGATCCGTGATTCATCAGTCTTGCACAATTCACAGTGCTCACCATAACACATACCCTCCCCAATGTCTATCACCCAGCCACCCAATCCCTCCCACCCCCCAACACTCCAGCATCCCTCAGTTTGTTTCCTGAGATTAAGAATTCCTCATATCAGTGAGGTCATATGATACATGTCTTGCTCTGATTGACTTATTTCACTCAGCATAACACCCTCCAGTTCCATCCACGTTGTTGCAAATGGCAAGATCTCATTCCTTTTGAGGGCTGCATAATATTCCATTGTGTATATATACCACTTCTTCTTTATCCATTCATCTGTCGATGGACATCTTGGCTCTTTCCACAGTTTGGCTATTGTGGACCTTGCTGCTATAAACATTGGGGTGCACGTACCCCTTCGGATCCCTACATTTGTATCTTTGTGGTAAATACCCAGTAGTGCAATTGCTGGATCGTATGGTAGCTCTATTTTCAACTGTTTGAGGAACCTGCATACGGTTTTCAGGAGTGGTTGCACCAGCTTGCATTCCCACCAAGAGTGTAGGAGGGTTCCCCTTTCTCCACATCCCCGCTAACATCTGTCGTTTCCTGACTTGTTAATTTTAGCCATTCTGACTAGTGTGAGGTGGTATCTCATTGAGGTTTTGATTTCGATTTCCCTGATGCCGAGCAATGTTGAGCACTTTTTCATGTGTCTCTTGGCCATTTGGATGCCTTCTTTGGAAAAAGGTCTGTTCATGTCTTCTGCCCATTTCCTGATTGGATTATTTGTTCTTTGGGTGTTGAGTTTGATAAGTTCTTTATAGATTTTGGATACTAGCCCTTTATCTGATCTGTCATTTGCAAATATTTTCTCCCATTCTGTCGGTTGTCTTTTGGTTTTGTGGACTGTTTCTTTTGCTGTGCAAAAGCTTTTTATCTTGATGAAATCCCAATAGTTCATTTTTGCCCTGGCTTCCCTTGCCTTTGGCGATGTTTCTAGGAAGAAGTTGCTGTGGCTGAGGTCGAAGAGGTTCCTGACTGTGTTCTCCTTTTGGATTTTGATGGACTCCTGTCTCACGTTTAGGTCTTTCAACCATTTGGAGTCTATTTTTGTGTGTGGTGTAAGGAAATGGTCCAGTTTTATTCTTCTGCATCTGGCTGTCCAATTTTCCCCACCATTTGTTGAAGAGACTGTCTTCTTTCCATTGGACATTCTTTCCTGCTTTGTTGAAGATGAGTTGACCATAGAGTTGAGGGTCCATTTCTGGGCTCTTGATTCTGTTCCATTGATCTATGTGTCTGTTTTTGTGCCAGTACCATACTGTCTTGATGATGACAGCTTTGTAATAGAGCTGGAAGTCTGGAATTGTGATGCCGCCAGCTTTGCTTTCCTTTTCAATATTCCTCTGGCTATTCGGGGTTTCTTCTGGTTCCATACAAATTTTAGGATTATTTGTTCCATTTCTTTGAAAAAGGTGGATGGTATTTTCATGGGGATTGCATTGAATGTGTAGATTGCTCTAGGTAGCACTGACATCTTCACAATGTTTGTTCTTCCAATCCATGAGCGTGGAACGCTTTTCCATTTCTTTGTGTCTTCTTCAGTTTCTTTCATGAGTATTTTATAGTTTTCTGAGTACAGATCCTTCGCCTCTTTGATTAAATTTATTCCTAGGTATCTTATGGTTTTGGGTGCAATTGTAAATGGGATCGACTCCTTGATTTGTCTCTCTTCTGTCTTGTTCTTGGTGTATAGGAATGCCACTGATTTCTGTGCATTGATTTTATATCCTGCTACTTTACTGAATTCCTGTATGAGTTTTAGCAGTTTTGGGGTGGAGTCTTTTGGGTTTTCCACATACAGTATCATATCATCTGCAAAGAGTGAGAGTTTGACTTCCTCTTTGCCGATTTGGATGCCTTTGATTTCCTTTTGTTGTCTGATTGCTGTGGCTAGGACTTCTAATACTATGTTGAATAGCAGTGGTGAGAGTGGACATCCCTGCCGCGTTCCTGACCTTAGGGGAAAAGCTCTCAGCTTTTCCCCGTTGAGAATGATATTTGCTGTAGGTTTTTCATAGATGGCTTTTTTGATATTGAGGTATGTAACCTCTATCCCTCTACTCTGAAGAGTTTTGATCAAGAAAGGATGCTGTACTTTGTCAAAAGCTTTTTCTGCATCTATTGAGAGGATCATATGATTCTTGTTCTTTCTTTTGTTAATATATCGTATCACGTTGATTGATTTGTGGATGTTGAACCAGCTTTGCAGCCCAGGGATAAATCCCACTTGGTCATGGTGAATAATCCTTTTAATGTACTGTTGGATCCTACTGGCTAGTATTTTGGTGAGAATTTTTGCATCCATGTTCATCAAGGATATTGATCTGTAATTCTTCTTTTTGATGGGGTCTTTGTCTGGTTTGGGGATCAAAGTAATGGTGGCCTTGTAAAATGAGTTTAGAAATTTTCCTTCCATTTCTATTTTTTGGAACAGTTTCAGGAGAAAAGGTATTAATTCTTCTTTAAATGTTTGATAGAATTCCCCTGGGAAGCCATCTGCCCCTGGGCTTTTGTTTGTTGGGAGATTTTGGATGACTGCTTCAATTTCCTTAGTGCTTATAGGTCTGTTCAGGTTTTCTATTTCTTCCTGGTTCAAATTTGGTAGTTGATACATCTCTAGGAATGCATCCATTTCTTCCAGGTTATCTAATTTGCTGGCATAGAGTTGCTCACAATATGTTCTTAGAATTGTTTGTATGTCTTTGGTGTTGGTTGTGATCTCTCCTCTTTCATTCATGATTTTGTTGATTTGGGTCATTTCTCTTTTCTTTTTATAAGTCTGTCCAGGGGTTTATCAATCTTGTTAATTCTTTCAAAGAACCAGCTCCTAGTTTTGTTGATCTGTTCTACTGTTCTTTTGGTTTCTATTTCATTGATTTCTGCTCTGATCTTTATTATTTTTCTTCTCCTGCTGGGTTTAGGCTTTATTTGCTGTTTTTTCTCCAGCTCCTTTAGGTGTAGGGTTAGGTTGTGTATTTGAGACCTTTCTTGTTTCTTGAGAAAGGCTTGTATTGCTATATAGTTTCCTCTCAGGACTGCCTTTGCTGCATCCCAAAGATTTTGAACAGTTGTGTTTTCATTTTCATTGGTTTCCATGAATTTTTTTAATTCTTCTTTAATTTCCTGGTTGACCCATTCATTCTTTAGTAGGATTCTCTTTAGCCTCCATGTTTTTGAGTTCTTTCCGACTTTCCTCTTGTGATGGAGTTCTAGTTTCAAAGCATTGTGGTCTGAAAATATGCAGGGAATGATCTCAATCTTTTGGTATCGGTTGAGACCTGATTTATGACCTAGGATATGATCAATTCTGAAGAATGTTCCATGGGCACTAGAGAAGAATGTGTATTCTGTTGCTTTGGGATGGAATGTTCTGAATATGTCTGTGAAGTCCATTTGGTCCAGTGTTTCATTTAAAGTCTTTATTTCCTTGTTGATCTTTTGCTTAGATGATCTGTCCATTTCAGTCAGAGGGGTGTTAAAATCCCCCACTATTATTGTATTGTTGTCAATGTGTTTCTTTGCTTTTGTTATCAATTGCCTTATATAATTGGCTGCTCCCACGTTAGGGGCGTAGATATTTACAATTGTTAGATCTTCTTGTTGGATAGACCCTTTAAGTAGGATATAGTGTCCTTCCTCATCTCTTATTACAGTCTTTGTTTTAAAATCTAATTTGTCTGATATAAGGATTGCCACCCCAGCTTTCTTTTGGTGTCCATTAGCATGGTAAATGGTTTTCCACCCCCTCACTTTCAATGTGGGGGTGTCTTTGGGTCTAAAATGTGTCTCTTGCAGACAGCATATTGATGGTCTTGTTTTTTAATCCATTCTGATAGCCTGTGTCTTTTGATTGGGGCATTGAGCCCATTTACATTCAGGGTAACTATTGAAAGGTATGAATTTAGTGCCATTGTATTGCCTGTAAGGTGACTGTTACTGTATATTGTCTGTGTTCCTTTCTGATTTATGCTGCTTTTAGGCTCTCTTTTTGCTTAGAGGACCTCTTTAAATATTTCTTGTAGGGCTGGTTTTGTGTTTGCAAATTCCTTTAGTTTTTGTTTGTCCTGGAAGCTTTTTATCTCTCCTTCTATTTTCAATGATAGCCTAGCTGGATATAGTATTCTTGGCTGCATATTTTTCTCATTTAGTGCTCTGAAGATATCATGCCAGTCCTTTCTGGCCTGCCAGGTAGGTCTCTATGGATAGGTCTGTTGCCAATCTAATGTTTCTACCATTGTAGGTTACATATCTCTTCTCCCGAGCTGCTTTAGGGATTTTCTCTTTGTCTCTGAGACTCGTAAGTTTTACTATTAGATGTCGGGGTATTGACCTATTTTTATTGATTTTGAGAGGGGTTCTCTGTGCCTCCTGGATTTTGATGCCTGTTTCCTTCCCCACATTAGGGAAGTTCTCTGCTATAATTTGCTCCAATATACCTTCTGCCCCTCTCTCTCTTTCTTCTTCTTCCGGGATCCCAATTATTCTAATGTTGTTTCGTCTTATCATATCGCTTATCTCTCGAATTCTGCCCTCGTGATCCTGTAGTTGTTTCTCTCTCTTTTTCTCAGCCTCTTTATTTTCCATCATTTGGTCTTCTATATCGCTGATTCTTTCTTCTGCCTCATTTATCCTAGCAGTTAGTGCCCCCATTTTTTTTTTTTTTTTAAGATTTTATTTATTTATTTGAGAGAAAGAATGAGACAGAGAGAGAGCACGAGAGGGAAGAGGGTCAGAGGGAGAAGCAGACTCCTCGCTGAGCAGGGAGCCCGATGCGGGACTCGATCCCGGGGCTCCAGGATCATGACCTGAGCCGAAGGCAGTCGCTTAACCAACTGAGCCACCCAGGCGCCCCTAGTGCCCCCATTTTGATTGCACCTCATTAATAGCCTTTTTGATTTCGACTTGGTTAGATTTTAGTTCTTTTATTTCTACAGAAAGGGTTTCTCTCATAACTTCCACACTTTTTTCAAGCCCAGCTAGTATCTTTAAAGTCATGATTCTGAACTCTAGGTCTGACATCGTACTAATGTCAGTATTGAGTAGGTCCCTGGCAGACTGTACTACCTCTTGTTCTTTTCGCTGAGGTGATTTTTTTCGTCTTGTCATTTTGTCCAGAGGAGAACAGATGAATGAGAGAACAGAATGCTAACAGGTTAACAATGTCTCCAGAAAATATACTCTATACAAATCAGAAAAGACCTGAAACCAGAGGACAAGAAAGGGAAAGAAAGAAGAGAAAAAAAAAAAAAAAAAAAGGAAAAGGAAAAAGATAAAAACAAACAAAAACAGAACAAAACAAAACAAAAAAACAGAATATGATCAAATATGATCAGGCTAGTGCATAGATCAGTGCCACACACTAGCTTTTGGGCATATTTTGGTCTGTTAGAAGAAAGTGTCTGCTAAAATTTTAAAGGAAGAAAGACTTATATATGTACAAAATAAGGGTTGATACAATGAAGGGATGGCAGATGACTGTAAAGATGAAAATTATAAAAGATTTTAAAAAAGGAAATGATAAGAAGTTGTTTTTAAAAAGAAAGAAGAGGTTTTAAAAAGAAAAAGAAAAAAGAAAAAATAAGGTAGAGAATGTGATCAGGCAGAAGAATAGAACAAAGCCATACACTAGTGATTTAGGGTATATTTTGATCTGTTAGAAGAAACTGTATCTCAAAATTTTAAATAGAGAACAACTTATATGTATATGCCATAAATAAGGGTAACTACTATGAAGGGATAAAAATATGACTGTAAAAATGAAAAATAAAAGATGTTTTTTTAAAAAAGGGATTGATAATATGTTGGTTGAAAAAGGGAAAAAGAAAAATTAAAAAAACAGTTAAAAAATTAACTTTGAAAAACTAATGAATTAAGGTAAAAAAGCCATGAATTCTATGTGCAGTATTCCCCTAGCGCTGAAGTTCTCCCATTCTCCTTGATTGGTAAATTTGGCCTTCGCTTGCTGGCTGTTCGTGGGGATCTTCTGGGGGAGGGGCCTGTTGCCGTGGTTCCCAAATGTCTTTGCCCCGCCCTTGTCAGTCCTGGCTAAGCAAGGTGCTCCCATTTGCTCTCAGGAGCTTTTGTTCCCTGCAAGCTCTTGGTACAGCTTTGGAGGACCAGGGTGAAAATGGTGGCCTCCCAATCTCCTCCCGGAGGAGCTGAGAACTCGGGGCCCCTCTCCTCAGTGCGCCCCCAGAGAAAAGCAGTCACTCCTGTCTCCCCGGTCTCCAGCCGCAGTCCGTGCTCACCTGGCCAGTGACGGAGCGTTTCTATGTCTGGCACCCAACCCCGAGTGGAGTCTCCAAACCCAGCAGATCCCTGCAGTGCGCTTCTGTGCCACTCCTCCCCGGGGGAGGAAGGGGAGTCTCCCCGGATCTGCCGCTTGTTGGGTCCCTGCTGGAGGAGCAGTGGCCCGACTGGGCCACGGATCACAGTTTATGGCAACCCCGAGCTGAGAGCCCGCACCTCCACTCCGTCTCTGCAGCCGCTTCCCTGCTCCTATACCTGGGAGCTCTGCTGCACTCAGGCACCCCCGGTCTTTCTGTGACCCCGAGGGTTCTGAGACCACACTGTCCGGCGAGGGTTCCACCCCCCGCTTAGCCACTGGAGCGACGTCCCTCAGCGGAGCTGACTTCTAAAAGTTCCGATTTTGTGCTCCCGCAACTCTAGCACTTGCCAGAAGTGGCCGACGGAGGCCCCCTCCCCCGCCGTCTATCCTCCCGAATATCGCCTCGGATTCACTTCTCTGCATGTCCTACCTTCCAGAAAATGGTCGCTTTTCTGTTCAGAGTGTTGTTACTCTTCTTATCTTTTATCTCCTGTTGAGTTCGTAGGTGTTCAGAATGGTTTGATCCCTATTCAGCTGAATTCCTGAGACCAGATGAAATCCAGGTCTCCTACTCCTCCTCCATCTTGCTCCGCACCCCCGCACAAAATATATTTAAATTAATTGATCAGCTAAATGTAGGTACTTCAAATTATTTTTACAGAACAATTATTTAGTAGTCTGTATATATTATAAATTATCTGGTAAGAGAATCAAGAGTCTATAAAATAATAATTTTTTAAGTGAGCTGATCTGTCTCAAGGGATTAAGTGATTTACCATAACCTATAAGCTATAGTTCTGGTTAGAAGAAGCATTGACAGTTACTAGGTCTCATATGTCCTAATCCAATGATTTTTTGTTTTCTGTAGTGTTCCTATAATATATCAAACAATAGAAATTCAGAATCCTATTCACACATACGTACATAGGCATTTAATAATTTTGTGGTGATGAAGAAATGATAAACTTAATGTTTCATGTGTTCTCTAATTTGTTTCTTGGAAGTCTGTCTCACTGTTGGAATTTTAAAGAAATTCTGAATACAAGTTACTGTGACTGATGGCTTATTTTCCACTTGAATGGGTTATATTGATAATGCTCAAGAAATGGGGCATTACTATGGAAATATGAGGAGAACAATTTTGATTATCTTGGCATAGTGGCCATTAATCTTTTATATTAACATAAATCAAGTAACTGTGTAGTTGGATATTATGTAGCTTATTAATACAGGAATACAGTGATTTCCAAACTATAAGAAAATTCCCAGAAAGTAATATTAGATCATTATCACGTACATATATTTTCAGAATAAAAACTTTCCTACAGTGTCCTAATATCAGCTTCACCTGGAGAAACATAAAGCATGTCTGAGTTTTCAAAATGAATTTAGATAGGTGTCCCTTTCAAAATTAGCTTATACAGACCCCCTCTGTAAAATATTATATATTATTTGACAAACTTAAAGTTCTCTTACTCCTAATTAAAATTCCAAATATGAGTTGATTTTTTGAAACTATGTGTATTTTTTTGATAAATCCATTTTTTATCTACAGTCAATCCATATATTCTGATTTATTATGTAATACAACACAATGCCACTTTTATTAGAATTAAACTTTTTTTTCAATTTTCAAAGGCAAGAATTATGGCCTATCCTTAATTCTTTTAAATATCTTTCCTCGTCTTGCATATAAGCTTTTTTCATCTTATGTTTCTAGTCATGCTCTAGAAAATGTCATCTGTCACATTCCCACGTTGTCTGAAATAGCTAAGGGCTATTGTATTTATTCTTACAGTTTAACTGAGAAAGAAATGTTAGCCTACCTTCTAATTTAATAATAAAAATTCTTTCTTAAGCAACTCAGAGAGATCCATATGCATATTTGAGTTTGGTAGATGAGCATTATTTTGAAATTGCAGGTCATAAAACACTTTGGGTTAGTTTCATTTCTGACGATTGATAAAAAGGGATGGTAGAAAACAAGTACTGTGGGATTTTTTAAAGATGGTAACTGATGTCTCAAATTAAACTTCATGTCAAAACATCCTTCAAGAAGATGATAGATGACACATAATCAGCAAGTTACTGCTCAGCAATCTCTGTTTCACAGCAAAGTTCAGTTCTCTTGGTGCCTTTCTTAAAAAAGTTGGTCTTGGGTATATGAATAACATTTACAAATATCCCTAAACTAGATTGAATATAATTTCCTTCTTTTCTCTTAAATATTGTATATTCTTACAAGATCATTTCTGTTTCATAGAACAACAGAATAATTGTAAAAAATATATATTTTGAAATGTGTAACACTTTTACAACCTAAATTTTTTTAACATTTCTAACATCTATACATTTGTACATGTACAGTACATTCAAGATTATTATATAGTAGCATCTGTCATTAGCAATAAGTATATATATATATTTTTTAAGATTTTGTTTATATATTTGACAGAAAGAGAGAGAGCACAATCAGGGGGAGCGGCAGGCAGAGGGAGAGGGAGAAGTAGGTTCCCTGATGAGCGGGAAGCCTGATACCAAGCTCCATCTCAGGACCCTGGGATCATGACCTGGGCCGAAGGCAGATGCTTACCCTACTGGGCCACCCAGGCGCCCCTGTATTTTTTCTTTTTGAGAGTTTTTTTTTTTTTTTTACTCTCAAGATGC
Source organism: Eumetopias jubatus (assembly GCF_037043125.1). Lineage (NCBI taxonomy): Eukaryota > Metazoa > Chordata > Mammalia > Carnivora > Otariidae > Eumetopias > Eumetopias jubatus. Next base: position 156,379,417 of record NW_028274809.1, on the reverse strand, counting down.
TAGTCTTCTAAAATGAAATTTAAATTTTTTCTTAAATTTTCCTAAATATACTGACTTTACCATTTGTAAAATAGTGAAACGTCACTTTCTCAAAATTACTATTGCTGAAAATTGTTCTCCAAATGATTTCTAAACAAAGAAATACATTTTCTTAAATATAATGAGTATATTTTTTAGTTTTATTAGTTGTAGATCATAAAATCTTGCCAACTTTAACATTTATATTTTCTAAATAGTTTTTTCTTCCAAGTTTTGGTATATGAGTTGTTCAGCTTGCTGTACTTTCAAGATATTATTCCTTATCATTCTGAGTTCTTAAGAATCCCTTATATTTCATATGCATTTGTCACTGTGAGGTTATGAGTCTATGAAGAGCCTAGGAAGGCTCGTTGGACTTAAGTGTTCTAAAGCAGCTTGTGTGTGTGTGTGTGTGTGTGTGTGTGTGTTTTAGTTCAAACTTCTGTTCATCTTTTTTGTTTTAACCTCTCTATCTCAAAAGCAACTTACAATCATTGTTTCCAAAAATAAAAATTTACCTTGCATCTTTAGCTACAACTGTTTTTTCTCTTTCATAAATAAACCACTGTGGCAAACATTTCTAGCCTTCACCAACAATCCATGTATCCATCTATATTTCCCAGACTCCTTGCTTTGGGGCTGATCCCATAAGACTAAGTTTTGGCACATTTGATTTGTATAGGCATAATTAATGTCACTCCCAGGTATGGCTCTTAAAAATCATTCCATGCAATCATCTTATCTGTACTTCCCCTGCTAGAGAGATCTTGAAAGCCAACTTATTCCAGAAGACATAGCTGGAAGAAAAATTATTTGTTATTTAATTAGGAGTGAGGTTGTAGGGAGTAATTAAATCAATATCAAGGACTGGAAAGATCATGGTACATGTTGTGTAGTGGCAACACATGGTAAAAGGGGCAAATGCATTCACTTGTGAGGCAAGACACATGCTGATTTTAGCTTTAGAGGAAATGTTTCAAAGACATGTTAGTAGTGTTTTTCTTATTAGTGGCTACACTTGGCAAGGTTTATGAGATAGAAATGAACCAGTCGGCAAACAAAAATGCAAAAAAATAACGACATAAAATCAAATTTTTGCAAATTTGGGAAACTTGACTGCATTTTGGTAGATTTTTTAAAATATATTCAATGATAAAGGCCCAATAAAATGTTTCAGTTAGAAGAAGTGACAGAAGTCAAAGAAGATAGTAAGGTACAACCTTCCCATGTAAGACTCTTGGACTCAGGGTAGCCACAACAAGATGGGTGAGAAGCATGAGGATGTGAAAGAAAGGAAGCAGAAGGATTTGAGAACCATATCAAGAAGAAAAACTTTGAGAACAATTACTTGTGCAAGGAACTGACTAGAAGTGAATAAATTAAAAGCCCATTAAAGAATTATATTACCAAAGAAACAATGAGCGAGATTAAAAGTTACCTTAAAGGCTTTGAGCTATGAATGAGTTTTCAGGCCACCAAAACCATGAGACAGAGATCAGCTTCAAAGTCAGATTAGCCAAGGAAAGCATGTTTTTTGGCATCATTTCACATGAGCCCAAGTAGGATAATGACCAAGGGAAAATTTCTGAGAGAGTTGAGCCAAGGCCAACAGGAAAAACCTGATATGTTTCTGTGAGAGAGAAGAATCAGGATCGGCTGAAGAAAATTTCTCACTGCAAGTCTGTTTTTTTTTTTTTTTTTGGTTTTGGTTTTAGATCACAATTTCCAGTGAAAAATTACGGTTTAAATAATTTTTAACCTTTCATTTGGTTTTATTGAATCAATATTCTATGTATCCCCACAACTCTATGAAAACTATAAAGGAGTAGCCATTAATTATTTTATGAAGAAAACACAAAATATTATTTCTCATCTTGGGCAACTTTCAGGAAAAATACACTAAACCTTGAGTATATGCCTCACCACAATCACATTTTTGACAAATGGAGTCCTATTTTTTTTAATGTATAAGCTAAGTTGTTATGTATATGAATATGAATTGAATACCTGTTTCTAATGAAAACAGGGATGAAAAAATGAACTAAAAGTTATTAAAAAGATTTTTGTCACAAGCCCAACCAGTTTTTTTTCCCCCCCCCAACCAGTTTTGAGGTAGCATTCTATATTGGTGTAGTGAGAATGACACTATAACTTCTGGGAAGTGCAAGTAGATATAGAAAGGAGTTCTCATTCAGGCTCACCCTGATTTTATTCTGCTTCCCATGAAATGAGCTGTGCATACCAGTCTTTGTAGCACCCAGTATGATGACATGACTCAGAAGACATCCCTTGATACCCCAGGTTCATGTTAAAATTGGAAGTAAATCTGCCAGAACTGTATGGTAGACACCTGTTTTCTTACAGATACAATGCATTTTCACTATTACTGCACATGTGGTTAGGCATTTTTGAAGGCGTTGAGAATGCAGTTAATGGTGAAAAATTGGCATAACTTGATTCTTAAAAAAAGACCATCAAAAGTTGGCTTTCTTAATACAAATGTATATCATGTGGGAGGCAATGAGATCTAAAGATATTCTAAATAAATCCTGTCACAATTTCCTCTGTGGCTAGGGAGTAGGAATGGAAAGTAGATTCAGCACTGTAGAGCCATCTAGAGGCCAGTAGAAGAAGCAGAAGACACAATGTCCTTTGTCACAGAAGTTACAGGTTTTGAGTTAACCTTATGAATCACATGACTTTTCAGGGAACGAATAGATATGCTTGAATGTTCCTTTGCATCCTAATCAGGATCCATTTATAATACACTGCTCAGATGCACATCTGTAGCACACTGAAAATAGTCACAGAGGAAGAGGTCATCTGAAACACTCTCTGGTATCACCTAACAGTTTACTGAATATTCTGGAGACAAAATTCATAGGTATAGAATAATAATGTGTAGTAATTTGTGGGTAGAGAATACTTTTTGAAAAACTATTTCTTCACATAAATAAATATTTGTGTGTTTCTCTTCAGATAATTCCTATATTCAGGGATTAAGTTGGTTTCAAAGTTGGTAGAAGTGAAGAAATTGCCCTAACTTGCCTATTTTGCTTTAAAATTAGTTATTAAATCCAATAGTGATGAAACTGCATCATTAAGCAACAACCTGATTCATTGATTGATTTAACCAGGCATCATTCCAGGTGCTACAGAAACATAAATGAATAATATAGACAGAATTCTTACCTTAAGTAGATGATGAAGTCAGACAAAACCAACATGTAAGTTACATTAGTATTATGGAGAAAAATACAGCCATGCATGAGCACAAATATGCTCTGCAGTGGGTTGGGGCATGTGCCGTTTTATTTAGAGTGGTCGAGGAAGCATTTGTGTTTAAGATAGTATGTGAGCAGAGACACAGAGGATGTGAACGAGAGAGGCTGATGGATTATATATTTGGGGGAAGAGAGTTCTAGACAGAAGGAATAGTAAATATAAAGGCTCTGAGGGATAAATATGTTTACAGAGGTCAAAGAACAGTAAGGTTAATACAAGTGGAGCAGAATGAATAAGGCAGGGTTGAGGGTGTTAGGTATGTGCCAGAAGGAAATAAAGTTGAAAAAAAATTGCAAATTTAAGGAGTATATAGCTCCTTATAGGCTATGGTGAAAGCTTTGCTCATGATGGAGAACTACAGAAGCTATTTGAACATACAGCCAATACTATGTGATTTAGGTTTTAAAAGAATTTCTCTGGCTACTTTGTTTGAGAATACACTAGAGAAGAGTGGGGACAAGAACCTGGAAAACAGTTATGAAGCTATTAAATAATGTGGGCGAAGGATGGCAGTGGCTTGGATCAGGATTGTAACAGGGCAAATGGTGGTAAGACATCAGATTCTTTTTTTTTTTAAAGATTTTATTTATTTATTCATGAGAGACAGAGAGAGAGACAGAGAGAGAGGCAGATGGAGAAGCAGGCTCCCAAGGAGCAGGGAGCCTGATGTGGGACTCGATCCCAGGACTCTGGGATCATGACCTGAGCCGAAGGCAGACGCTTAACCATCTGAGCCACCCAGGTGCCCAAGACATCAGATTCTTGATGTGTTTTGACACATAGTCATTATTTTCTTGGTAATATAAATATATGCTATTTTAAAAATATTTTTAGAATTATATTCCTTTATTTATAAACTAAAATGCATCTCTCCATATTCTGTCTAAAATTAAGGTTCAGAAAATTTAGGGAGGTTATGTCTTCTGTGGAAGGAAAAGCATATAACATAGGAGCATAATCACTTCTCCAGGACCAGTGGTTCATTCAAGAAAAAAATATACAAGTAGATGGAGGTAATATGTTTGTGACCAGATGTCTTCACTTTGAAGTGTTGATGAATATATTTGCATTTCTCTATCTCAGTATATAGGAAGCTATTCCATTAAAACTATCTCATAATAGTTCACAACTGTTGGTCATTCATTTCTGGGTCATGTGTATATTATAACTTCTAAGTAGTATAATTATTTGATTCCACAGTTTTTCAGAAACACATTCCCAGTCAATCTAATTTAACATGAATTGTATCTGAGAGATTCATTAATTCATCATACTTCCCAAACCTCACAAGGCTGTGGTACCATGAATTGCATAATCTAGGTTCCCTTCTATCTGTGTGTTCAGAATGTTGGAGATCAGTGATTGTGGGGCAGTCTTGGACTCAGAACACACTGATACATTAGAAATCACAAGAGATTCATAGATCCTTTGCTTTTTTTTTACCCTCTGAACCAGGGAGTTGCCATATATAAGGGAATGTTTCTGATTCTTAAAAATTCCTAGAAAAATCTCAAGAGATGGACAGGACTCAGGACATTATAGTAGGCAGAACAAGTAGTGATGTAGGCATTTATTTAGAAAGGGCCTATACCACTGGTTAATCATACTAATTCTGTGTTGCAGAGAAACAAAGCTTCAAGTAATACTCAAATCAAATGATCAGCTTGGCTACAGCAAGAATAAAGTTTGGTCTTCAGCTAAATGGTATCGGATTTAATATTAGAAGCTAGTCTTCTCACATGCTAATCAAATATATATAGCTATATCAGCACAGTCTCTGAAATTAGTTTCATTGGACAATATTGCTATAGCAAGATAAGGACTCAGACTTATATCTAAGATATTAGCATTACCTCTACCAAATGCATGAATTATGAGGTTAGGACAATTATTTATTATGTGTATGAAGAGACGAGCATTTCAAGAGAATTATCAAAAGTTTTCTTCACCAAGATTAAGTGGTAGCTGTTGATTTGTTTTAGTCATATTCTGAACTGGTAGGAAGAAGGTGCTGCCTCTTACTAGATTGATTCATGGCCCCATGATGTAATTGTGGTACTTGTGATTATACATCTCATATAATGTAGGAGTTTCTAAAACTTTGTCATATTTCAGCCATGACTGTTTCATACTGATCTAAGGGAACTTCAGTTCTTTAGTCCTTTGTATGGCGTAACCCATTTCTTTTCCTGGCCTGTCAGCTGACTTAATAAAAAATGTAATTGAGTCAGTCTCAGGGAAGTATATGAAGTATTGCCTTATCTCTAATAGTTTTTACCGTATCATGTATAATAAGGAATTCCAAGAGTTTACCTAGATTATTAATAGAGGGATGAAAATAATAAATGATAAAAAAATCAGAACTAAGACACTGCATAAGTTTTCAGGGGTGAAGATAAAATATAACTTCCACTGAAGACCCACTGAACAGATTCAAACAGGTGTATGGTTGCATGTCAGTGACATCCAATAGAAAAACAAAATGTCACTGGAGGTAGTTTCAGGCAATTATATAAATATAAGCAGACATGATCTGTTCATAGATACTGAGAGTGCAAAATAAAACTTTAGTCACAAGGAATATCAGGGTATAAAGTAGAGCTCCAGAGTCGGAGAAACAGGGATACTAAACAAGTTACAAGGAAGAAACTCGGATATGGAATAAAAAAGACAGTGATGCAAATATTAGAACCAAATTATAAGGCAAGGGCTCAGCTACAGAAAAACTTTCTCACCCTTTCATTAACTCATTCAACCAATTTAACTATTATTAAGAAACTGCTAGTAATAACTTTAGGTACAGGGTATACAAAGATAAACAAGACATACTTCTCTCAAGAAACAATAATCATTTGGAGACAGACAAAAATGTAGTGGAGTGTGGTATGTATTATAACTGAAGTCTTCTCAAAGTATATGATGACCCAAAGAGAGAATGTTGAGTTTGTTAACAAGAGACACAGAGAGAGCTTCAGAGATGTGTTAAATCTTTAGTCTTAACATGAGTTGCAAGGCTTCCCTTAAAAATGGCTGTAGTTGAGTAATTTGGGAAGAACGCTTAAAGAGTGAAAACAATATGTTTAAAGACCTAAAAGTATGAAAATTTTTGGTACATTCTGGGAATGGCATAACTGGTTATGACTAAAGAAAACTATTTGAGGGATAAAGTGGCAGGGGAGGAGCCTGGGGAGATAGGGCCATGACCAGATTGAGAAGCACCTGTTAACACAGAAATAAAGCTACAGTCTCCATCGTGACATGGAAGATCCTGAAAGTTACCACAGTAGTGGTCACAAGGGACTAATGTCACATTTTAGAAAATCAGTTTAGAGGCAGGAAAGATTAGTCTGGTAGAAAGAATGGAGATAGTAAGACAAGTTAAGAAAATACTGAAAAATTCAAGGACAGAGATCATGAGGAACTGAAGAAATGTGTTGGCTGACTCAATGAAGATAAATGAGTGTATTAGAAATGTCTTTGAACACTTTGAACATTGATTATAAGACTTCATTGACTAAAATGGTTGAGAGAAAAGAATTAGTGACCACACCTAGATTTCTGAGTTTTATGATTTGTGGTTGGTACCATCATTTACTGTTTTAGCACTTTGCACTGAGGTGGAAGAAGAGATTTCAGAGAGAAATAATGACTCACTTAAGAATTTCTATTGTTATAGCTGCACCTGTGGAATGCACTGGACATATCAGCCTAAAGTATGTTTGATATCACTGTGATATGTCCATGAAAAATGTGAGCCTGGAAATGAAGAGTTAAGATTTGTAAGACATGTATCACATGACCTCACTGATATGAGGAATTCTTAATCTCAGGAAACAAACTGAGTGTTACTGGAGTGGTTGGGGGTGGGAGGGATGGGGTGGCTGGGTGATAGACATTGGGGAGGGTATGTGCTACAGTGAGCGCTGTGAATTGTGCAAGACTGTTGAATCACAGTTCTGTACTTCTGAAACAAATAACGCAACATATTTTAAGAAAAAAGAAAAAGAAGAAGATAACAGGAGAGGAAGAAAAGGGGAGTATGTCAGAGGGGGAGACGAGCCATGAGAGATGATGGACTCTGAAAAACAAACTGAGGGTTCTAGAGGGGAGGGGGGTAGGGGGATGGGTTAGCCTGGTGATGGGTATTGAGGAGGGCACGTTCTGCATGGAGCACTGGGTGTTATGAACAAACAATGAATCATGGAACACTGCACCAAAAACTAATGATGTAATATATGGTGATTAACATAACAATAAAAAATTAAAAAAAAAAGATTTGTAAGGCTAGAGCAAGCAATAAAAATAAAGGTCATCATGTAGTTTCAATTCTTTGCAATCAGAATTGAGAAGAATTTGTGTATATAGACTGGAAAACACAACTACTTGTCTGTCAATGTTCTGATCTTTATCATAAATCCTTTTATTAGGGTCTGATTTTTTACTTTTAGGAAGAGTTAAAACATAATGATTAGCCTACGATTCATCTTGTTTGCTTCTCAACATGATTTTTAGTTCTACCAAGAACTGATTTACTCTGAAAGGACAGTAGTAAGCAGAAATTGGCATGCTTATTTGCTCTCCAGGAAGTGAAGCCCAGACTATGAAGGATAGATTTCTAGAAATGACTTTTTAAAAAAGTCATAGACAATCTTTACAGAAAATCAGCTAATAACCATGACTTTAGTCTCTAATACACAAACTTTTTGCCGTCTTCTCTTTTTGGCTCTGCTTTACTAATAGCATATATATGTTCAATCATGTGAAGTAATTAGAATATTCAAGATCATGGGGTTACAAAGCTTTCCAGGCACATGTGAGCAATTTATGTGAGACTAAAAACCAATACTGATTATATTTTGTTATTCTGTAAATTTTTCAAACCACAGATAATAATAGCCAATAGTTCTGGATTGTAAATACCAGTGATAGCAGGAAGAGCAACTACCACTCCCTAAATGTGGAGATTCTTGCCAAAGATTACTACCACCATTGTATAATGAATACAAACACAGATATTTATAAATGCTAATTTTGGATGATCTGGAAATTGGCAGAAAACAAAACAAAGTTGATTGGAAAAACTATGAGTTGAAATAGTAGGAAAACGTTTGAATAAGAAATACTTGCCAAAAAAAAAATCTAAGAAAGTAAAACTGAAACAACTAAAAGGTTATTCAAGTGTGAAATTAAGGAGAACTTTTGAGGGGGGCTCTATTTTAACAAAAACAGCAATTCTCTTTTATGGAAAGTAGATGGGAGAGAATGTTCAGTTCATGCTATCACAGACCTTCTGGAAAGAGAAGTTTCAGTGAAAACATGAGTTCTTTGCTGAGAAGCCAGGAATAGCAAAACAAAATAAATAAATAAATAAATACACAAATATTGTATCTTGTTAGTGGTAAAGGGTCTTACAGAGAACCTTTGTTATTTTTGAAACATAAGCAGGGGAAAACTAAGTCAATAAATCAAGCTTCTCATTTGCACATTGTAAAGCAATCTCAACTGACTATCCTTCATCAAAAGTTTGTCTTACATTTGAAATTATCCAGAAGAAATGCCTGCACACCAAATAACTAAAGTATCACTTCTAGTGAGTACCATTTTGTTTCTGCTTATTTTGCACCTGTTGCAATATCAGAAGTTCTTCAAATTGAGCTTGATTTGTCTATTTAATTCCTGCTCTCAGATTAAGTCTTTACCTTTGGTCATTCCTCATTTGAATCACTTTAATTTTTTAAAATCGTCCTTCCTCTAGAGACCTTAATCGATGTCTGAACAATTTAAGCTTCTGTGTTTCTGTCACCTACCCTCATTCTGCATTTGATCTAATCTTGGGAAATCTCCAGTTTTACTGACTTTACCACAAACAGAAATTTCCTATATATGGCATGTGTTATAGCAACTGGTGGCACTTCATTTTGGCACAGGTAGGGTGCTTATCTAGAAATTGCAAGTCACATCACTGTTAGCTGCTTTTATACTGTCTCTTAACTGTTCTGAAGCCATGGATGAAAAACTTTTTAAAAAAGTAAAGAAGATGTTCTAATAATAATTAGACTATTATATACTATTACTAAAAATTCAAGGACAGAGATCAAGAGGAACTGAAAAAATGTGTTGACTGATTCAATGAAGAGAAATGAGTGTATTAGAAATGTCTTTGAACAATTTGAACATCGATTATAAGACTTCATTGACTATCATGGTTGAGAGAAAAGAATCAGTGACCGCACCTAGATTTCTGAGGTTTATGATTTGCGGGTGGTACCATCATTCACTGTTTTAGCACTTCGCGCTGAGGTGGAAAAAGAGTTTTCAGAGAGAAATAATGACTCACTAAAGAATTTCTATTGTTATAGCTGCACCTGTGGAATGCACTGGACATATCAGCCTAAAGTTTGTAGCTTTATTTCTGTATAACTGGTGCTTCTCAATCTGGTCATGGCCCTATCTCCCCAGGCTCATCCCCTGCCACTTTATCCCTCAAATAGGTTTCTTTAGTCATAACAAGTTATGCCATTCCCAGAATGTACCAAGAATTTTCATACTTTTAGGCCTTTAAACATACTATTTTCACTCTTTAAGCATTCTTCCCAAATTACTCAACTACAGCCATTTTAAGGGAAGCCTTGCAACTCATGTTAAGACTAAAGATTTAAAACATCTCTGAAGCTCTCTCTGTGTCTCTTGTTAACAAACTCAACATTCTGTCTTTGGGTCATCATATACTTTGAGAAGACTTCAGTTATAATACATACCACACTCCACTACATTTTTGTCTGTCTCCAAATGATTATTGTTTCTTGAGAGAAGTATGTCTTGTTTATCTTTGTATACCCTGTACCTAAAGTTATTACTAGCAGTTTCTTAATTAATAATAGTTAAATTGGTTGAATGAGTTAATGAAAGGGTGAGAAAGTTTTTCTGTAGCTGAGCCCTTGCCTTATAATTTGGTTCTAATAGTTGCATCACTGTCTTTTTTACTCCATATCCAAGTTTCTTCCTTGTAACTTGTTTTTTTTTTTTTTTAAGATTTTATTTATTTATTTGACAGAGAGAGACACAGAGAAAGAGGAAACACAAGCAGGGGGAGTGGGAGAGGGAGAAGCAGGCTTCCCATAGAGCAGGCGCCTCTTCCTTATAACTTGTTTAATATCCCTGTTTCTCCAACTCTGGAGCTCTACTTTATACCCTGATATTCCTTGTGACTAAAGTTGTATATTGCACTCTTAGTATCTATAAACAGGTCATATCTGCTTATATTTATATAATTGCCTAAAACTACCTCCAGGGACATTTTGTTTTTCTATTGGATGTCACTGACATGCAACCATACACCTGTTTGAATCTGTTCAGTGGGCCTTCAGTGGAAGTTACATTTTATCTTCACCCCTAAAAACTTATCCAGTGTCTCAGTTCTGATTTTTTTTATCATTTTATTTTCATCCCTCTATAAATCCAAGAGGTACATATTACCTACTGGGTTGTGAGAAGGATATGCAAGTAAACAATTTGGAGTATATCTCCATATACTTGCAGAAATAAAAATCCAAATACCATACAACCAGGTTGTTGAGAAGTTGTAAAGTATGGAATTATTTTGAAAGAAATGTGTCTTCCATGACAAGATGAGAGTTCTTAAATAGTAGGGAATTTATTTTATTTAAATCATTTTAGAATTACTTAAAAGGATCATGTTTTTTCAATGTTAGTTCATACACATATATTTTAATTTATGTCTTCAGTTTATATTGGAAGATGAACAACAAACAATATTATTTTCATAAAATATCACATTTCATGCCTCAAATTATAGGGGATATAGAAAGATTAAACTGATAGTTTAAAACATTGTACTAGAGAAAATTAGGTAGCTGAGAATTGTTATTTTATTTTATTTTATTTTATTTTATTTTATTTTATTTTATTTTTTGTCTCTGAGAAACAAACTGAGGGTTCTACAGGGGAGGGGGTGGGGGGATGGGTTAGCCTGCTGATGGGTATTAAAGAGGGCATGTACTGCATGGAGCACTGGGTGTTATATGCAACCAATGAATCATGGAACACTACATCAAAAACTAATGATATAATATATGGTGATTAATATAGCATAATAAAATTAAAAAAAGAATTGTTATTTTTATTCATGACATAGTTGATATGTTTACACCAGCTTGTGAAAATTAGTGTTGGCTGAAGAGATACCTTCTTTTCTTGTTCAAATAGACAATGCTAGATATACATAGAAATGGCATTATCTTTAAAATAAAGTAATTAGAACATCTTATTTACACAGTTTACCAGGGGACCCTGAATTTTTTATTATAGAATTTATAAAGTTCTGCTCATGAAATTTTGCTTCAACTATAAGAGTCACAGTATTTAAGAGAAAAAGAGAATTCTTTTTTGAGATGTAAGGGAAAAATAAAAGTAGAAACTTCTAAAACTTAACTCTATTGGATTATTATTATTTGTGCAGTACTATTACATTTTAATTTTCTTTCATCTTTATTAATTAAACTTAAGGGACCAGTACAGTTTTATAATAGAATCATACATTTGGAAGGAGTTTTAGTGATCATGATCCTTTAGATACCAAGAAGTTTATTTGCCTTAATTTATAAAGGTTATAAGCCAGAATACTCCATGTGAGAGTTTGGAACAACAACAAAAAAATGTACCCTCTTTGTGAAGGCTGAGATGCTAAATTCTCATAGACATCCACAGCTTATGAAGGAAGATAAATAGGAAATCTCTGAAAGACACATGTTCTAATAATGGCTGGCTCAATTTTGCCAGGGTGGAGGGATCACAGCTTCGTTCTCCAGGATACTTACCTTTCCTGCCAGAGACACGTACCCAAATGTACCGTAGAGATTTCTGAAAAATCAACATAAATCACCATGCTTCCGTTCTTCACTAAAACAATTAGATTAAACATGAGTTATATATTACAAGATCAAATCAATATAAGTCTGTGGTGATGGTGGTTGAGGGTATTCCTCTGGTTTAAGGATCTTATAAGAACTCTGCTAGCCACTCTCTATTCTAAAGGTTTTCGAGCCCTGGACAAGTCCACAGTTAGCTAAGTATCCTTGATTCATTTTGTTCGGATTTTGGCTCATTAGATAATCCTGAGCCTTTGGTTCCCATTTTGTTGCTGTCAAGTCTTCTTTTCACACTCAAATCCAAAAGCTCACTCTCTCTGCGCAGTATCCCTCCTTGCTTAGTTGTGAGTTGGGAAATTTGCCACTTGTGAACACCAGAGATAGTGTTAGTTACAAAGATGTATCTGACATGGTTGCTTGAGGCCACTGAGTGTTCAAAAACAGAGCTAGAAATAATAAAAGAGAAGAGAGATTGGAATGGGGTAAAGGTAGTTATGCAATAGTTGTAATTTGTCATAGATACCAAAAGGACATTAGGAATTGAAGCAGGAGGTGAGTGCCAAGCCAGCCCAGGGAAGCACCTCATTAGTCTACAGATAGAAGATATCATAGCCAGGAAAAATGGGCTTGCCTCTTCAAACCATGTTTAGTGGTTTCTATTGGGATTTCTTCTTAAGAAGAGAAGTGTCTCTTTGTCCATGCACTGGAATGGCAAAGAACGGTATTCAGAAAAATAGGCAGATGACAGGCAAATGATCAGATGAATCATCTCCTATTCTTGGAGGCTTGTACCTCTTTCACAAATATGAGTTAATGCATATGTATACTTTGGTTAAATAGTACCATCCTCATCATGATGGGTATGTGGAAAATATCTGTGAAGGCATAGAAGTAGCAGTAGCTAAACCTGCATGAAATAGAATCTTGTAGAGGAGTTTACACTTAATTCTGAAAGATGTTTTGTTTTGCTTTATATTGTTTCTAAGCAGGCAGAGATATCTCAGTATTATTCCAGGAAGTAAAAACAATGTGTTCAGGTATTATGTGGAAAAGCGTTGTATGAACAGGGAACAACGGAAGTGTATTATGGAATGTATAGAATTGACTAGTTAAAGTTGAGATTTGAAGGACTATGTTCTAGTTCATAAAATAATTGCTCAGCTGTACTATGGAGTTTAAATTGTATCTTGTAGGTGGCTAGAGCCAATGAAGGCATTTTAGTAAAAGAGGTAGTATAAATGGACTAGAAATGGAGAAGATACAGGCAATAAGGCAAGAGAGGAAGCTATTTCAATGGTCTCAAAGAAAAGTGATAAAAGTACACTAAGAGTCAGTTATAGAGAAGAACTTAAATTTTACCCATGTTTAAAGAACCTACTTCTCCTTAGTTTTGGTTTCCTCATATGTACAATATGTGTTTTGAACTCTGTGATTCTGAATATTTTTCTAGTAAATCAAATTGATTTCCCCTCCAATCTATTGAACAGATAAAAAGTTGTATTTTGGCTGAGATGATAGAGTGAAAATCCAAAAATCAGTCTCCTTTTCCCAGAGCAGTCCTTGTGGCATCTCTGAAAGAACCTAATTCTCAGTTATAAAACACTGGATTAGATAATAGCTAAAATCCTTCCAGCTCTATTGTGTTTTTATTCCCTGAGGATATGATTACTGCAGTGATTGATTTCTATTTTTACACAAGGTGAATATTCTCAGAAATAATGTCATTCAGTAACTGTGAAGTGTGGTAACTTACATAAGTGGGTGGAAAAAACAATATAGTTACTTCCTTTTTAAGTTTCTGGTTACACTTTTTTGTAATATGTCAGTGAAAATACTTCAAATTAAAATTACAACTGAGTTGTTTTACTGATTGTACAATTTAAGTTTGTAGAGTATAAGCCAGTTCAGTCAAGTAAGGATTAAGTGACCACTACTTGTTCTGATAGGCAAAATTGTGTGTGAAAGAGGAAAGAAAACTATTACAAAGCCATTCTTTCAAGTAATTACTATGTATTAAGACCTATTGTTTACTAAAGTCTCTCCTTATTTAGTTCAAACAAAGCTATATCATTATCAAAGACAAGGCTCCCTGTTCTATTCTCTGAGGAAGATGGCAAATGGTTTCAAGTGATAAGATAATAACTATAGGGACATAAGGATGCAGTACACAGTCCAATTTCTTCCACTTGAAATTGTTTAATTTGATGTTTTCAATCCTGTTAATTTTGGTATTTCTTGAGGCTTTAAAGTGCAAACTTTATATAAGCTTTTTAAAGGATTTTTAAAAAAATATTTTATAGTAAATATTAAGTTAAATTATTAAAATATATTTTAAAACATTTTTAATATACCTTTTTAAAGTATCAAAAAGATGTTCAGGATACATAAAGGAGAAATGAATCATGATAACTTCATATTATAAATTTAACCTTAGTTCCTATTTTGGAAAATATAATTTTTTACACATACTATAAGCAAAATGATGTAAACAAGAATAAAAAACTATGAAGTTTGATGTGAGTAATCATTTTGTTGAACAAGTAGAATCCAAAGAAAATAATCAGAAAACAACCTAATACTTTTCTACGATTCTCCATTTATCTTACTCTACAGGACTAATTCTTCCCTGTATTTCTTTTTCTTCTTTTTAAAGATTTTATTTATTTATTTGAGAGAGAGAGAGAATGAGAGATAGAAAGCACGAGAGGGAAAAGGGTCAGAGGGAGAAGCAGACTCCCTGCTGAGAAGGAAGCCCGACATGGGACTCGATCCCGGGACTCCAGGATCATGACCTGAGCAGAAGGCAGTCGCTTAACCGGTGCCCTCTTCCCTGTATTTCTAAAGTAAAACTGGAACGGATCCTTTATTCTTCTGATCATTTTCACATAATAAAATGTTTTGTTTTGGTTTGTTTTGTTTAGGCACTTCTAGTCATAAGGACAACTTCAGTTCAGTAATTAACATGCATCTTTATCCTGGCTTGTTGTTTTCAACTCTTTTGTTGATGTCTAGTTATCTGAGGGTGTACACCTCTAGGTTTTCTCTATTGAAGTCTTCTTATCGCCTTAGCAAACTGTATCAATGAGTTCTATCACAACCCATGCTAGCTCCCTCTTGTTCATAGTTATTATCTGGTACATGGGGTATATGTTCCAAGCATCCTTTGCTCTGGCAAAGTATGGAATATGGGACCAACCCTAACCCAGCCACCTCTCCCCTCTTCCATAGCCAGCTTATTTATAAAACACTCATATTCTTTAGATATATTAGCTCAGAGGAAGACCTAGTTCCAGGTTCCAGGGGACATGGCTCTGTGCATCCTGGTTCCCTGTTAAAGGGGAGAGTTCTTGCCCCAACTGTCATTACAAAACCGTATATTTCAGGGTTTGTCTCTACTTCATTAGAACCACTTTTACCAAGGGGGTGCCCCTCCCTAAATGACCTGCATAAGTCCTAAGCATAAAGATGCAGCCATTTTGAGCCACTGCAGGACAGCTCTGACATTCCATATTGTTACAGAGCTCCTGATGTGATTGACTGGTTCTGCAGCACCTGCGTTGTAGGATGACTTCTACCCAATTCTGTTTCATTTCCCTTTCTTTTCTATAAGAGTTATCTCTAATAAATATCCCATATACTAAACTTTATCAGAGCATGTACTGCCAGAGAACCAAACCTGAGACATTCTGTGTGATAGTTTTACATTCATTTTGGATTTTAGTATCTGGTCTTGAGGATCTAGTGAAAACTGATACTAAAACGTTTATTATCATTGTGTGTAGGTGCACATATATGTTATATATATATATATATATATATATATATATATATATATATATATACACACACACACACACACACACACACTCAAATGTCCAAATATTCTGTACACTCATTTTATGGACAGAACATAATTAAACTTATCCCACCAGGTTCCAAATTTATTTGACTGCTGAGGTCTTGGTAACTTGAATTTAGTCCTATGTAGCACTAAACCCTTTGTATTGTAATTGATTGCCTATTTAGTTTTTTATTTTTCCTAATAGACTGTGTGATGAGCGATCAGTTATTTGCTTACAGTGTGTGTTCAATAAAATATTTTGAGTAAATGAAAAAATATAAAATAAATGTCATATAAACTATTATTACACTTTACTAATGTAATTTTTCCCCTAGAACTCAATAGATTGTGTGCTATGAACATGAACTTTATATTATTAATTTTATAAGAAAAACTTAGGTATACATTCATGATACAATAATTTGATAATGCAGTTTTGTTATCATAACTATTGTGACACTACATGTTTATTAACAAAATGTCTTTTAATATTTAGCATTTATCTGGAATTAGCTAATTCTATATCTTGATAGATATTATGAATTGTGTAAGATTAATGTTTTCTCTAAAAATGTCTAACATTTAGCTTAGTTTTGTTTTCAGAGAAGCATACACAACAAATTCTCAGTATAGTCATTGGGGTAGCCTAAACTGCATTTAAAAAAGACTCAAAGGTATAATGGCTCAAACGCAAAAGTAGTTTATATCTTGTTCACGTAACTACTCAAGGTTTTGTTTCGTTTTGTTTTTTAAGACTTGCAAGTGACTCTTTTGCAATTTTTAACTCAAAACCCCGCTTTTCCTTTGGAGGCTCCAACAACCTCTGAGGGTGTTGCTCTGACCAGTTTTATAAGCTTGGATTGATTCTCATATTGTTAAAAAGACACATTTTCAGTGTTCCGTAAACCAATGTTAAGAATCTCACAGGGAAGCTGTAAGAAAAACAGGTTCCCAGGTTTTAATTCTGTATATATGTTTCTGTAAGTCTGAATTGAGGTCTGGAAATCATTAATTTTAAGTATGCAGTTGATTCCTATATTAATTTAGGAAAGAATGTAAAGATAATAAGGAGTGAGTGGTAGGCAGAATTCTAAGATGGCAACCTGAGTTGTGTACACACAACTTCTTTCTTATTCAGCCAAACACAAGAAACTCTTATGAAGAGATTTGGCAGAATAATTAAAATTCCAAATCAGCTGACCTTAAGATAAGGAGATAATCCTGGTGGGCCTGACCTAATTGAATGAGTCCTTAAATTCAGAGTTTTCTCCAACTGGTTGTAGAAGGGAAGGTCAAAAAGGCACTCCATATGGTCTGAAAGAAAACAAACTTCCATGTTGTGAACTGGTATGGAAACCACATGGAAAGGGAATGTGACTAGCCTCTAGAAGCTGAGTGGTCCACACCAAGAGCTATCAGGAAAACAGTGAACTCAGTCCTACAACTACAATGATATGAATTCTGCCAACAGCCTGTTACTGCTAAACAAATAATTACAAACTAAGTGACTTAAAACAACAGAAATTTATTATCTCAGAATCCTAGAAGCCAGTAGTTTAAAATCATTATCACTAGGCCAAAATCAATTTTGTACCAAAGCCTGATTTTTTCCAGCATCTATAGGGGACAATTTGCTCTTTACCTCTTCCAGATTCTGGTGGCAGCCAGCATTCTTTGACTTATGGCCACATCACTCCAGTCTCCAAAACCAGCATCTTAAATTCTTTTTCTGCTCCATCTTTACTTGGCCTTCTCCTCTCTGTGTGTGGCTCTAATCTCCCTCTGCCTCTCTCTTGATTGCAGTAGGGACCACCTGAATAACCTGAAAATCCTTAACTTAATCCCATCTGCAAAGACTTTGCCAGATATGGTAACATCCCCAGATTTCAGTGATTAGGATGTGGCTAACTGTTGGGAGCCATTTTTCAACTTAACCACAGCTAATGAGTTTAGAAGAGCCCAAGGCCCAGGGAGAAGCTGCAGCCCAGCCAACACTTTGGTTTCAGCCTCTTGAGACCTGAGCAGAGAATCTAGTCATACCATGTCTGGACTTCTGATCTCTCACTTTAAGTTGTTTTAAGTTGCTAAATTTGTGGTTATTTGTCATACAGTAATAAAAAAAAAACAACATTATAGAGATGATAGATTTTTAAGTATTTAGGCTGTGATCTTTCCCCTTTCTCCAAAACTTCTTTTATGTTACTTAATTCAGTAAAGAGTAACTTCTTTCACTCAGAAGTGCAGGTCAGAAACCTGCGAGTTTCCAGGGATTCCTCCTTCTGGCTTAAAATCTTTGCCCAAATAATCCTCAAACATAGTGCATTGTATTTCCTTAATCGTCAAATCTCTACCCTTCTCTTCATTACTACTGCCACAACCTTCATTCACATTCTTAACATTTTTACCTCTGTTGTTTAAATAGCTTCTTAACATCAACATGTATCCCATCTAAGTTACTTATTCTTAACAAGGCTGACAAAATGATGCATCTGAATATCAACTATAATCATGTCAGTTTCAATCTGAATACTCTCTGCTACCTCCCTATTGAATTTAGAAAACAAACAAACAAAAAAAGCTAAGCTTTTTTTCATGAATATGTACAATTTGCATGTATTTTTAAAGTGGAATGGAGAAATTTAGTTTCCTGGTACAAAACCACTTTGAGCTTCTGAGCATATGAGCCATTATTCTCTGTAGTTAAAAGTACTTCCATGAAAAAATGTGAGAAGCCTGTGCACATGGCACCCTCTTGGCTATCACACTTTCCTCCACCTCTCCACAGACTAACCTGTCAGCATTTGCATGCTCAAGTCACAAATAACCTTTTCCCTTGAGTCTTCCTGTGCTACCTCCAGGCTGGAATAGTCACCTCTCCCTTGCCTCCATAGTTACTACATCACTTTCACTAAATATTTACTTAGCCAAGGGCTATATCATCATTTCATTCTACTATCTATACTCACTGTTTAATACAATGCTCAGCATATAGTTAGTTGATCTCAGTGTTTATTGTGAAGAAAATGAATAAATGGATAACTCCTGAATGTATGTTGAATGTTTTTTTTCTAGTTGATTTTTGAAGGATGTTTAATTTATGAACAATCAGTCCTTTTGTTTTCATTTATTTCTTAATTTTTTTAATTGGACTTAGCACAATATATTGTAATAGTTTGTTATTGGCCAGACTTCTGTAACTCTGATGTATAGGATGGTCTTTCCTTTGGAGAAATGTTGTCAGCATCTAACAGAAGGTCTGTGCATATTAAGTATTTATTACATATGCTTTACTTAATAAATGATAATGAAAGGGAAGAATTTAGGAAGGAGCCAAGGAAAGAATAAGAGAGAGAGAGCTAATGAGGGATTTGGGGAGAATTTGATGTTTAAAGGAAAATAACATGTAATGCGATTTGAAGTTGGAAATGTGAGGGCTTTTTGTTGTTTTTTGTTAGTTTCTTTTCATTTCTTTTAAGATGTATGGGAGGAAACAGGACTATGGGAGGAAACAGGACTCATTGGATGGGAGGAGGTTGAAAAATAAAAGAACTTATAATTATAAAACTTATATAGAACTTATATATTTATAAAACATAGAACTTACATATTTATAAAATAAAAGAACTTATAATTAAAAGATCAACTTACCAAAAAGATGCAAGAAGGTATAATCAAGGGCATAGAAGGTGATGCTCTTCCCTCAAGAAAAGTTTAAAGGTGGAAAAGAAAAAAAAATGAAAGAAGTTTCAAGAGATGACCTCATTTTCTCTGAAATAAGAAACAAGGTTGTCTGATGAGAGTAGGAGATGTTGGTGGTATTCCTTGCTTAAGGAATGGTGTTTGGGAAAGATATGAAATGGTTTCTTTGAACTGAATGAAAGCAAAATCTGGTGATTAAGGACAAAAGAATGGAGCCATTTTCCCTCTAAATCTCTACATTTAGTCTTTCTTCTGACAAATCCTTTATGTTTATGTTTGCCAGATGAAGCATAATAAAATATAGTTTTCCTCACATCATTTCTTAAGATAAGGACTGTGCATTTCTGATATTACTATAAAAATTTACAAGGTGATTACTTAATAAATATTCTAAATTAAATAATAAGCAAAATAAAATCTATTCAACTTATCTTACTAGTTCGGTTTACATAAAATCAAAAAGACTGTTCATCATGCACACACAGATACTTTCATTACCATATGTTACAAAGTATTAATAAATTATATGCTAATTAGGAGATATTTAATATAAAGATAAAGAGAGCAGGGGAAATTAGAAAAGTGAACATGGAGATTACACTTATCTGTCAAGAACACATGGGAATTAAACTCATTGGTGTATTTTTTCCATAACTGATGCCCAGTTGTATCATTATATAAGTTCCATTGGGTTCTCCTCAATCAACCTTGGCAAAAAGTTTTAGGAAAAAACAGGATGCCATTTAATCAAGGGACTAAAGGAAGATAGGAAAGTGTTGGAGGGTGAAACTTGACAAATTCAAGGGTTGATCTTTGAATTAATGAAATAAACTATACCAATGGGCATCAATGCTGTGTCTCACTGCACTGACTTGAGATATAAAAAGCATTTGAGCCAAATATGTTGATTAAATTATAAATGATATTAGGTGGGATGCCTGGGTGGCTCAGTCATTAAGTGTCTGCCTTGGGCTCAGGTCATGATCCCAGGGTTCTGGGATTGAGCCCCGCATTGGGCTCCCTGCTCGGCGGGAAGCCTGCTTCTCCCTCTCCTACTCCCCCTGCTTGTGTTCCTGCTCTCACTATCTCTCTCTCGCTGTCTGTCAAATAAATAAATAAAACCTTTAAAAAAAAAATGATACTAGAATAGTATCATTTAAAAAAATAAATGATACTAGAATATAAGAGTTATTAGGATTAAATTAAGTTAATTTATGTACATTTAATCATTTTGCAACAAATTTTTGTAGTTTCCATTTTATTTTTGGGTGTTTGACTATTGCAGGGTATACACTTTATGCCTACTCTACAGTGATAATTATTCCCATCACAAAGAGCAGCACTTTTTTCAAGAACATTGTAACAGACTAAAAAACTGCTATTTTTCACTTAGGAAAAGTTTCTCGTAAAAAATCAACATTTTCTCAGAATTTTAAAATCAACTGATTAATGTATTAAGTGTATTAAATCATTAAAATAATGTTATTATGATTAATATTCCAAAACATTGTCCTAGGACCCCTAGAAATTTTAGAAGAGCAGGATTTAGCAAACCTGTCTCATAAGTCTGCTTTGTCATTCACCCAATTCGAAACATCTTGCTGAGCTGAATGCTCCAAGACTATGGAACTTAATAAAATTCAAATCAGTAAGTAAATAGCTGATTGGAGAAAACATGCAGAAAATAAAGATTGGATTTTATACCTAAACATTTTAGGTATAAAAAACCTAAAAACCTTTAAGCCTGCTTAAAAGATAAGCCAAGCCATATATTAATTTTTCAATAAATATTTATGTAGTAAATACTATGAATGATAATCTGTTTATTAATTTCTTCAACAAATATATTTGTGCCCCCATGCTGCTAGTTGTTGGGGAAGCAACAATGGAAAAACAGAGTCCCTGCCTTTGGTGTCAATAATTGCAGTTCTGTGGTATAATTGTAATATTTCAGAAATTACAAATATTTCATTGTTGTTATAGAATAAAGAATAAAGGGTTGTGGCGGGAGCTGGGACTGGATAGATGAGCAAGAACTTTATAATGAAAAGTCTTACAGAAAGTGAAAAGATCTTGATGTAGAGCTTATTACTACTATGGATAATATACCCTTGATCATAAGAAAAAAATGTCATAATTAAGATATTCAGTCTAAGGACCAAAAAGAGATATGTACTTTGAATATATCCTAGTATATATAGTAGGAATTAATGCAGTTATTTAAAAAAAAAGTTTAATATATGTTTAATATATAATATAAATATAACTGATACATTAATATAAATAGTATAACTTTATGTGTATACATATGTAGTATATAATATGTATAATCATCAGAATCAGGAAGATAAATCAAACATTCAAATGGAAACGGCAGACTTTATTTAAATAGTGTTAGAGACCTTAACAAAATACCAACAGTTTTTTTCCTAGAACTAGAAAAAAATAATCTAAAATTTGTATAGAACCACAAAAGACCCCAAATAGCCAAAGCAATTTTGAAAAAGAAAAAAACTGGAGATATCACAATCCCAGATTTCAAGATATATTAAAAAACTATAGTAATCAAAACAGTATGACACTGGCACAAAAATAGACACATAGATCAATGGAACAGAATAAAGAGCCCAGAAATAAACTCATGTTTATATATGGTCAATTAATCTTCAATAAAGGAGGCAAGAATATTCAATGGGAAAAAGACAGTCTCTTCAACAAATGGTGTTGTTAAAACTGGACAGCTCCATGCAAAAGAATGAAAAGTGAACCACTTTCTTACACCAAACACAAAAATAAACTAAAAATGGATTAAGGACTTAAATATGAGCCCTGAAACCATAAAAATCTTAGAAGAGAACACAGTAATTTCTCTGACATTGACTGTAACAATATTTTTCTAGAGAGAAAAGCAAAAATAAACTCTTGGTACTACCTCAAAATAAGAGGCTTCTGCACAGCAAAGGAAACAGTCAACAAAACTAAAAGACAACATACTGAATGGGAAAAGGTATTTACAAGTGATATATCTGATAAAGGGTTAGTGTCCAAAATATATGAAGAACTTTTGCAACTCAACACCAAAAAACCAAATAATCTATTAAAAAATGGGTAGAAGATACATTTCTCCAAAGAAACATACAGATGGCCAACAGGTGCATGAAAAGATGATCAACATCATTAATCATCAGAGAAATGCAAATCAAAACCACACACACACAAAAAAAAAAGAAAAAAAAAGAAAAAGAAAAGAAAAAAGAAAAGGCAAGCCAAAAAACAGATTTTTAACTATAGAGAACAAATTGAGGGTTGCTGGAGGGGATGCGGGAGGGGGAATGGGTTAAATGGGTGATGGGTATTAAGGAGGGCACTTGTTAAGATGAGCACTAAGTGTTGTATGTAAGTGAGGAATCACTAAATTCTACACCTGAAAACTAATATTATACTGTATGTTAACTAACTGGAATTTAAATAAAAACTTGAAAGAAAAACAAAATAAAGTTTTCATTAAAAAATGGAAAAAAGTGGGAAGCCATGAAGAGACATTTCTCCAAAGAAGACATGCAGATGGCCAACAAACACATGAAAAGCTGCTCATCATCATTTATCATCAGGGAAATGCAAATCAAAACCACAATGAGTTATTACCTCACACCTATCAGAATGGCGAAAATCAAAAACACAAGAAACATGTTGGTGAGGATGTAGGGAAAAAGGAACCCACATGCACTCCTGGTGGGAATGCAGGCCAGTGCAGCCACTGTGGAAAGTAGTATGGAGATTTATCAAAAAATTAAAAATAGAGCTACTATATGATGCAGTAATTCCACTATTATTTACCCAGAGAATATAAAAATACTAATTTGAAAAGATCTATACATCCCTATGCTTATTGCAGCATTATTTACAATAGTCAGATTATGGAAGCAGTCCAAGTGCCCATAAATAGATGAATGGATAAGAAGAGGTGGTGTGTGTGTGTAATATGTATATATAATGTGT
Source organism: Eumetopias jubatus (assembly GCF_037043125.1). Lineage (NCBI taxonomy): Eukaryota > Metazoa > Chordata > Mammalia > Carnivora > Otariidae > Eumetopias > Eumetopias jubatus. The sequence goes on along the minus strand of NW_028274809.1, from coordinate 156,355,687 downwards.
CTATATATGTATATATAGTATGTATACATATGTGTGTATATATATAGTATACATATATATATATATACATTGTATAATGTATCTCAAAGTAAAAACTTCAAAGTTTAACTGTAGAAATAAAGGACTGATTACATTGAAGACTATAGCACAAATGTATATATAAACGTATATACATACATACATACACATACATACACACACAGTGGAATATTACTCAGCCATAGAAAAGACTGAACTCTTTGCCATTTACAGCAATATGGGTGGGTCTAGAGAGTATAATCCTAAGTGAAAGGAGGCAGTTAGAGAAGGACCAATACCATACAATTTCTTATGTGGAATTTAAGAAACAAAACGAACAAAGAAAAATAGAGACAAACCAAAAAACCAACTCTTAACTATAGAGAACAAACTGATGGTTGCCAGAGGGGAGGTTGGTGGGGGGAAGGGTAAAATAGGTGAATAAGACTAAAAATACACTTATGATGAGCACTGAGTAATGTATAGAATTGTTGAATCACTATATTATATACCTGAAACTAATATGACACTATATGGTGGCTGTACTGGAATTAAAAAACAATGGTGTGGGGCACCTGGGTGGCTCAGTCAGTTAAGTGTCTGCCTTTGATTCAAGTCATGAACCCAGGGTCCTGAGATTGAGCCCTACATCTGGCTCCCTGCTTATCTGGAGTCTGTCTCTTCCCCTTCCTAGCCTCCCCCCACCCCACTTGTGCATGCTCTCTCTCTCTCTCTCTCTCTCTCTCAAATAAATAAATAAAATCTTTAAAAAAATAAAATAAAAAACAATGGCATTAGAAGTACATGCTACCCAAGTTTTAAAAATAAAGACTAGATAGGGGCACCTGGGTGGCTCAATTGGTTAAGTGTCCAACTCTTGGTTTCAGCTCAGGTTGTGATCTCAGGGTTGTGAGATTGAGCCCCATGTCCACCTCCACTGAGCTTGGAGTCCACTTGGGATTTTCTCCCTTTCTCTCCCTCCCTGTCAGTACCCTTCGCACCCCCCATGTCCTCCTCTCACTCTCTCAAATAAACAAAATCTTAAAAAAAAATAAAGACTAGATCATGGAGAATTCTTATTCACTTTGTAGTAAAATAAAAACCAATAATAAAACCAATATAAAGATGAAGAGAGTAAAACTAAAATGTGGAAGTAGGAAGAGACTAAGATGCTTACTAGAGAAAAAATGCTCCACATCACTTGTCATCAGGGAAATACAAATCAAAACCACAATGAGATACCACCTCACACCAGTCAGAATGGCTAAAATTAACAAAACAGGAAACAACGAATGTTGGCAAGGATGTGGAGAAGGGGAACCCTCTTACACTGTTGATGGAAATGCAAGGTGGTATAGCCACTCTGGAAAACAGTATGGATGTTCCTCAAGAAGTTAAAAATAGAGCTACCCTTGGACCCAGCAATTGCACTCCTGGGTATTTACCCCAAAGATACAGATGTAGTGAAAATAAGGGGTACGTGCACCCCAATGTTCATAGCAGCAGTGTCCACAATAGCCAAACTGTGGAAGGAGCCGAGATGTCCTTCATCAGCTGAATGGATAAAGAAGATGCAGTTCATATATACAATGGAATATTACTCAGCCATAAGAAAGGATGAATACCTACCATTTACATTGACATGGATGGAACTGGAGGGTATTATGCTAAGTGAAATAAGTCAATCAGAGAAAGACAATTATGGTTTCACTCGTATGTGGAATATAAGAAATAGCTCAGGGGATCATAAGGGAAGGGAGAGAAAACTAAATGGAAAGAAATCAGAGAGGGAGACAAACCATGAAAGACTGTTGGCTCTGGGAAACAAACTGAGGGTCATGGAAGGGAAGGTGCGTGGGAAGATGGGGTAACTGGGTAACGGGTATTAAGGAGGGCATGTGTTGTGATGAGCAGTAGGTGTTATGTGCAACTGATGAATCACTGAACACTACAGCTAAAACTAATGATGTACTGTATGTTGGCTAGTTAAATTTAAATTTAAAAAAATATATATCGTTAAAAATGGCAAAAAAAAAGGGGGGGGCTGGGTGGCTCAGTCGTTAAGCATCTGCCTTCAGCTCAGGTCATGATCCTGGCATCCTGGGATGGAACCCTGCATAGGGCTCCCTGCTCCGCGGGAAGCCTGCTTCGCCCTCTCCCACTCCCCCTGCTTGTGTTCCCTCTCTGCCTGTCTCTCTCTCTGTCAAATAAATAAATAAAATCTTAAAAAAAAAAAAGCTTACTAGAAAACAGGTTTGAAAATGTGGCTTTCTTGTATATGACTTTATGTGTAGTTTGACCAAAAAGGAGACACATTTCTGGAACAATTAGGAAATAGTTAGAAATCAGTTTCTCTGTCAGTTCCTTAAGGAGGCAAGAAATGAATAATACTGAGTCAACTTATGGAATAAATAAGTTAATAAGAAGGAAGCCATTAATAAGGAGAATGTTGGAAAAAACTTCAAAGTTTAACTGTAGAAATAAAGGATTGATTACATTGAAGACTATATCACAAAACAGACTGAGTAGAGGAGAGACAACAAAGGGCATTAAATAAAGAAGAATTCATCATTTTTCAAAGGTTATCTGTATCTGCATGATTAAAACAAACAGGACCACAAATAATAGAATCAACATGATATAAGATGCTTGAAAAAGAACTGGGACACACCAAATGTCATATTCATTGCCTTATATAGCAAGCACTGTTAGCTCAGATATAGCCTGCTGATGCAGAAGGGATAGCACATGCCCAAGGGAACTGTGGGAATGACAATGTAAAACACAGCACAGCAAAAGAGGGCATGAGAGTGATTAAGATGAACAACTGTCCCTCTATTAACAGAATGTGAATCAGTTGATTTAGCTGACACGGCTTTTTCTGTCATTCCCCAGTTCATAAGTATCCCTCCTGCTCCCAGTTAAAGGAATATCAACCTTGAAAAAAAAAAAAAAAAACACTCATCCTTCATGATAAGCACCTCTCTCTTGTTAGAGCATCCATAATAGAAACACTTTGAGTCAAGTTTAGTAATAAGACATTCCTGTGAGATCATAAATATCCTCTGATGTTCTCATTTTCTACTTCCAAGTATATTTTAGCTTTTTCCAAAAGGAAGAGATCTACAAGGGCGCAATTCAAATTTAATAGAGCAGGAAGAGCTGTATATTTTTAGGTCAGATCACCATGCCTAGAAACAGTTTAATGTCCTTAATTAATTTACTTTTATTTAATGACCCCTGATAGGTATCCTGCTATGCTCAAAGTACATCCTTCTTGTGTATGTTTTAGTCTTATATTTTTAGAAAAACACATCATAAACTTAATTACTGTTCAATTCACATAGAAAAGTAGAAGAATTATTAATTAATCATTTGTTGAGGCAGACTAAAATGAGGACTCATGGAATAGGAGTTAACAGACTTAAATTTAGTTTAGAAACTATCTGTAACTGAGTGTTTCATCTTACTTGCGGTATTTGTCTTCCCCAGGATTAGTTGAGAGGCATCCTAGTATAGAGGTTAAAAGCACAGTCTCAAGATAGACTGTGTGAGTTTATACACTTTCTCCATTACTAAATAATCATATAAATTTGGAAAAATTACTTGCTCTCTTTGTGCTTCAGGTTTTTTTAACATTTAATATTGAAGTAATAGTAATAATCTCTCTTTTAGAGTTTTAGGCAGTGGCATACATATGTTAAATTAAGATAATGGGAGTACTTACCTCTGTAGTTTGTTATGAGAGACAGATCAATTTCTTCAGATAAATTGTTCTTGAAGGTGTTTTCCCATAAGCATCTATTCAATGTTAATTGTTTTTTATTAGTGTGATAGAAATAAGGGGGTTTGAGAAATCCTCATAGTTACAAGCAATATTTTGGGTGTAGTGCAATGTAGGGGAAGACATCCATGAATTTCATGGATTTTCCAAAGGTTATGTTTTAGTTATTATTGCAGGATAACAAACTACCTCAATTTAGTGGTATAAAAAAAAGTTTTCTAATGTTTATGGATTCTGTGGATCCGGAATCCTGACAAGGCATAGCAGGTAAGGCTGTGTCCATGCTATAATGCTTGGATTTCATTTAAGATGTAACTGACTGGGGGTTATTAATAGAGGCTACTCTGGTTACTATTACTGTGTAATGCAGTATCCGAATCTTAATGTGTAAAGCAGCACAGTTTTTTTTGTTTTGTTTTGTTTTGTTTTTTATTAAGCCCACAGTTTCTGTGTGCCAAAAATTCAGAAAGGGAACTACAGCTGGAAAGGCTCAAATGACTGGAGGATCTACCTACAGGATGTCTTTGTCTCTGCTATGTTCAGATCCTGGGCTAATGGCTGTAGAATGGGCTCCACTGGGACTGAGAATGAGAAAGCCCACATATGGCTTGTTCATTGGCTTATACTTCTCATGTCATGGTGGCTATGTTTTAGAGAAAATGTATGAGAGGGAATTTATGGAGAAAGAGCATCCTGAGAGAACCAGGTGGCCTTGGCCGTCTCATAATTATCAGTTCTGTTGCACTCTGTTAGTCAAAGCATTCATAAAACAGCCCACATTCAAGGAGATGGCCATATACTCTGCCTTCCAATAGGAGGATATTAAAAGTTTGAGGGGCAGTGTTTTTAAACCACCACACAGTTTGATATAAAATCTAAACAACCACTTTTGTCCTTCCTATCTCTGAGTTTATGCATAGCTGCTTCTTCAGGTTCTAGTCAGTTTTGAACATTCAAGTTTATAAATCATTTTAATCTCCATCTAGCATTCCTTTCACCTTAAATTATTCAACATGTTGAAAAGTAAATTTATCAATATTTCTTAAAATAAGTTTTCTGGACATCCTATAAAAAAAAGCATCATGATTTTGTTAGGAAACTAAACTCAATGACATTCTTGACATTTATCTAATTACCTCCATATTTATTCCATCATCAAGTATTTTCAAGTCTTCCTTCTTAAATACCCTCACAAATGCCTTTTTTAATTCCACTTCCATTTAATTAGTTCACATCTATATCATATTTTATGGAGATTATTAAATAATTATCTTCCTGTTCAGCCAGTCTTTGATCACTCCCCTCCTTCAACTGACCCTCCACTTTGCAAAAATATTTGACCTAAACAATGCAACATAAATATTAAGCACTGATTAAAGAGCTTCGATTCATTCCAAAGTTTACAGAATAAATTTAAGATTCCTTTTTCTCAGGGCACTTTCATTGGAAACTTTGTGTCTAACCTTGCAAGTTCTGTTATTAATATATGATGTGAATGATTATTTGAATGGGCATTTGGGAACAGATACAGACATAGAACCAGAGAAAATACAAGCAATAGCCCCAGGCTCCTGCAGAATCAAATTTACTCCCGTTGATGTTTTAAGAGTACATTGATGCTGACCTTGAGTTGAAAGAGAAGCTACTCTCAGAACAGCAAAATCATGGCCAGATGGAGCCCAGTTGACAGCAACTTTAAAATCCACTCATTTAACTTTGTCCAGATTAAACTCCTACATGCTCCACTCAAGTTTGTCTGCACATTGTTCTTCTCTTATAACAAAACCTATTCAGAATCTTTTTTTCTCACATTTTTTCAACATACATGAACTCCCCTCTCTCCTTTTTATTTTAGCAATCCAGAGGTTTTTACATTTGTATAAACATCAGAAGTTTCTTAATCTTGGTAAGTTGGTTTAAAAATGCACATATTTTTATTCCAAACCCAAACCTACTAATCAGATATGGGACTGGGGTTAAAAATCTGTATTATATCAACTGAAAATCTGAGACTTTCATCAGCCTCAGAAGAGTCTAATGAGGCTGACCAATGCCAGACAGCTATTAGGCAAAAATGTTCTGAAGATAACTTAGTAGTCCTCTACTTGCAATGATGTTTACCAATCAGTTTTGTAAGAATCCATCTCTATCTTATGAAGATGAAATTGTATACACCATTATCTGACCTTTTTAAATACTTTCTGAGGTAGAACACTGTAGTGAAAGGGAGAGTTAGTTGTCTAGAGAAATCAGATAATTTTACTTCTACTTCCAGCTTGGTTTAAACATGAGTTAAATTCCTTTCTGAGCATCCGTTTCTTTCTATCTTTTTTTATTTTTCATTTGAAATACTGGATTGATGATACCTATCTCATTTATTACATGTATTGTGAACATAAGTTGACTTAAACAGACTTAGACTTGAAAAATAGACTTGAAAAAAGTGGAAACTTTTAAGTACTAGATATATATATATTACACATATTTAGAAAATTATACTTATTTTTTTACTATTTAAACTATGCTCTTATCTATTTGTGTGCTTGCTTTTGTTTTGTTTTATTCCTTGGTTAATTTGTTGTTCATATTCTCCCAATAGATTATAAGTTACTCAAGGGATTTAAATTCTTCAACCTCCAGAATTTCCCCTTTTTTCCTATATGAGTTTTTAATGTTGACTATATAGCTGAGATTTGACAAAACTACACCTGTTTATGTGGAATTCTTTAGATCCTGGTAGATTGCATATGGTCATGTTTCTTGATCCCAGTGATAATTTGCTTCTTTTTCTGTCTTTCTGTCTTTTTATTTCTTTCACTCTTTAATAGTATTTTTGAGATTGTCTTTTGAATTCAAAAGTAATATATACTCATTTTAATAATTCAAATAATACAGAGAAATATAAATAAAAAGTTAATCTTCTCACCATCCCACTCTAATTATATTTCTTCTGAAGTTAAGTGATAAGTCTGCTGTATTTCTTCTCCTATCCTTCTCCAAGCTAAAGTAAATATATATGTATATATTTATACATATGTATGTATATAATCTCTACACACATGCATACATGTATACACACAATGGGGGCAGAGTGAGGTGGGGTTCAAAGTGGCATAATACTATACATTGGGGAGCAAGAATCAAATGTCTGTGTAACAAGGCAGGTAAAGCAAAATGTGAAGTGGCTCTGAAATAAGGCAACAGAAGTCATGGGGACTGGGACTCATTGCAGTTTCTCTCTAAGAGGCAATCACCATGTGGGAATGTAAACCTGGGATAGCCAGATCTTCCAGTTTTTCAAAAGACAAAAAAAAAAAACAAAAACAAAGTCTCTTAATTTAATGAAAAAGTCCTAATTTTTTTATTTTTTAATATTTACTTTATTATTTTTATTATTATTTTCAGTTAGCCAACATATAGTACATCATTAGTTTTTGATATTGTGCTCAACAATCCATTAGTTGCATATAACTAATACATATAACACCCAGTGCTCATCACAACATGTGCCCTCAAAACTTTATTAAGATTAATAAACACATTTCTAAGTAGAATCATATCTCTTAAATAATATTTAAGATTTTCTCTAGCATTTTCTGAGGCTAAATTTATTACTAAACCAATTGAGACTTACTTAATATCCAGGATGGTAAGGAACATTTGATTATTGTTTTCGTTTTTATTGAAAACAATATTTTCCTTTGAGGCATGGGTGTTAGTGGTTTTCATTAGATGCTTATCTTAATCATTTGGTTTAGTTGGTGTCTGCCATGTTTCTCAATGGAAACATGAATTACCATTTCTCTTGTGATAAACAAATGTCTTAAGAGAGATACAGAGATTGTTGTAAATCTGTTTCTCTACGAACCTTTGCCTCTGAGTAGCAGAATCAGGGATATAAAATAATTCTTTATACTATTTTTTTGAAATCTTTCTATAATTCTAAAATCAGTTCAAAATAAAAGGTTTTTAAGAATCCAGCCGCAGTGGGGCACCTGGGTGGCTCAGTCGGTTAAGCGTCTGCCTTCGGCTCCGGTCAAGATCCCAGGATCCTGGGATCGAGCCCCACGTCGGGCTCCCTGCTCAGCGGGAAGCCTGCTTCTCCCTCTCCCACTCCCCCTGCTTGTGTTCCCTCTTTCGCTGTGTCTCTCTCTGTCAAATAAATAAATAAAATCTTAAAAAAAAAAAAAGGAACCCAGGCACAGCAACTTTTTCCTGGAAACATTGCCAAAGGCAAGGGAAGCAAGGGCAAAAATGAACTATAGGGACTTCATCAAGATAAAAAGCTTTTGCACAGCAAAAGAACAGTCCACAAAACCAAAAGACAACCGACAGAATGGGAGAAGATATTTGCAAATGACGTATCAGATAAAGGGGTAGTATCCAAAATCTATAAAGAACTTATCAAACTCAACACCCAAAGAACAAATGATCCAATCAAGAAATGGGCAGAAGACATGAACAGACATTTTTCCAAAGAAGACATCCAGATGGTCAACAGACACATGAAAAAGTGCTCAACCTCACTCGGCATCAGGGAAATCCAAATCAAAACCTCAATGAGATACCACCTCACACCAGTAGGAATGGCTAAAATTAACAAGTCAGGAAACGACAGATGTTGGCGGGGATGTGGAGAAAGGGGAACCCTCCTACACTGTTGGTGGGAATGCAAGCTGGTGCACCCACTCTGGAAAACAGTATGGAGGGTCCTCAAAAAGTTAAAAATAGAGCTACCATATGACCCAGCTATTGCACTACTGAGCATTTACCCCAAAGATACAAATGCAGTGATCCAAAGGGGTATGTGCACCCCAATGTTTATAGTAGCGATGTTCACAATAGCCAAACTATGGAAAGAGCCAGGATGTCCATTGACAAATGAATGGGTAGAGAAGATGCAGTGTATATATACAATGGAATATTATGCAGCCATCAAAAAACCCCAAAATCTTACTATTTGCAACGACATGGATGGAACTCGAGGGTATTATGCTAAGTGAAATAAGTCAATCAGAGAAAGACATGTATCATATGATCTCACTAATAGGAGGAAGTCTTAATCTCAGGAAACGAACTGAGCATTGCTTGAGTGGTGGGGGGTGGGAGGGATGGGGTGGCTGGGTGATATACACTGAGGAGGGTATGTGCTATGGTGAGCACTGTGATTTGTGTAAGACTATTGAATCAAAGTCCTGTACCTCTGAAACAAATAATACATTATATGTTAAAAACAAAAAAAGTAGGAAGGGAAAAATGAAGGAGGGGAAATTGGAAAGGGAGATGAACCAGGAGAGACTATAGACTCTGAGAAACAAACTGAGGGTTCTAGAGGGGACGGGGGTGGGGGGATGGGTTAGCCTGGTGATGGGTATTAAAGAGGGCACATATCGAATGGAGCACTGGGTGTTATACACAAACAATGCATCATGGAACACTACATCAAAAACTAATAATGTAATGTATGGTGATTAATATAACATAATAAAATAAGAATCCAAATCTCTTTTTTGGTTTGAAATTTAAACTAGTTTGTATTTTGTACCTTGATTTATCTACTTGCTACTTATTTTTTTTTGTTCAAAATTACTTTTCTGTATTTTTTATTAAATGACTCCTAACAGCTAGATATTCTAAAATACTTATTTCGTATCTGTTATAGGGTAGAGAGGTATCAGTACTGCCTGAAACCCAAGGCATAGTGAGAGATATTATTTAAGAATGAGGTTATTACAATGTTGAACTAAACAATTTAGCTGGGTCTTTATTGTTTCACTGAAAGTACTAGATTCTGGATTACCTTACTTCTCTACTATATTAAAAGATTTAGACATCTGAGTGAAGAACTTTTAACTCAAACTTTTATTCATGCCATTAACAATGAAAACCATTCCCAGACAGAAATTTCAACACTGTCTCAGATTTATGGAAAACTTAGGTTATTGATCATGGAATTACAGTTGTATTACAGGTACAACATTGTTTTAATATTTTCCTTTTATACAGTGTGCAGCTCAGTGGGTTCATTGGTCCACTATCGTTTTGCCACTGTTTTTAAATTAATGCCGTTTTGAATAAATTCCTTAGACAGCAGATACCAGTGAAAAGCTAGTATGTTTGTAAAGCATGAAACAAATTAACAATTAACCTTCCCTAAAAAAATCACTCTGTTCCTGTTAATATTTCATTGACACAGTAGCAAACCATATTGCTCTTTATATACTCTTTGATGTAGAATTTGTTAATATGAAGTAGTATACTTTTCTTTATGGTTCAGTTAGTGCTATCTCATAGGTAGAACTCCTTTTGGAGTCAGCACCTATTGCATTTGTTTTCTTTCCTTTGGACTTTAAAAGAATAATTGCAGAATACACTTAAAGAACTTTCATCAAGGTGTCTTTGAAAGTAAAAATAAAAACCAATTCAAAGCTTCTCAAAATGGTTTTCTCCCGATTGCTTTTGCAATTCTGTGTCTCTTTATTCCGTGCTGATTTTCTCTTTTCAAAGATCTCCTTGAGGCCACCCGGCAGCGATGCTTTATGGATCAGTGACTCTGCGGATCGCATTTTCTCACCAAGGTCATTAGTGGGACCCTTCCATCTCAGTCTTCAATTTTCACATAGAGTTTCATCTCACAATTGTTTTCATTTTACAGTTTGTAATCCTAATAACTGTGTATTTCCTGGAATCCTCAACTAGAGAGCCTGGATATTAGGGTTGGTTGGTTTTTTTGTTTGTTTTCTGTATTATTGATTATGCTAGCTACCTCTTTATTATTAAAATGAAAAATAGCTAATATTTATTGAACATCTACTATGTTCCAAACACTGATTTTTTCTTTATAATTCTTGTTTCATTCAATTTCTCCAACAGCCCTAAGTAGAAGGGACTACTATTATCCCCTTTATAGATGGGAAAATTCAATATGACATTGTCTAAAGTCACAAGTTAATAAATATCAGAAATGAGATTTAAACGAGAATATGGGTTTAGACCTTGATTTACCTGCCACTTCTCTTCCCTGCTTTACTATGTTAATTCTTCTACATAAGTCTACCAAATCCATGTAATTTAATGTTTCTCATAAATTGATCTAGCAATGTGCTTACCCACCAGTAGTTTAACAAGTAAAGAAACAACAAAATTCTTGAATAAAAATTCTAAAATTCAAATATATTTATTAGAAAATTTCGTAAAATAGCTACTGAGCGAAGGAAACAAGAAATAATGGACTCAACAAATAAATACTCTAGATTCCTAAAACATGAATAATTTGTATTTATTTGGTTAATTCATGGTTAATTTCTGACATAACATATTATTTTAAATTATTATTCAGAATTCTTAACAATTTCTTATAACTTAATTTTTTTAAAAGATTTTATTTATTTATTTGAGAGAGAGAGAGAAAGAGCATAAGCTGAGGGGAGGAGCAGATGCAGAGGCAGAAGCAGACTCCCCACTGAGCAAGGAGCCTGATGCGGGACTTGATCCCAGGACCCTGGGATCATGACCTGACCTGAAGGCAGGCGCTTAACGAACTGAGCCACCCAGGCGCCCCTCTTGTAACTTAATTTTATTTTTATCAAATAAGGAAAAAGCTATAAAATTTATTTATATAGTAACTAATCATTTATTATGTATACCCTATGCTGTGCCTGCAAAGTCACAAGAAGAGGTACTGTCTCCCTGTAGGGATGAATATTCATCTTGGAAACAGGTGGGTCCTTAACACAGAAGGAAAAATGTTCATAATAGTAGGTAAGGAGAGATACCTCTCTTTTTACCTTGTGCCAGGTTAGAAGAAGAAAGAAATAACCTGTGACAACTTGGACCTCATACTCCAGTAGAAGTATTTAGTTCACCATGAGTGTTATAAAAGACTTCCCTAGAGATATTGATGCTGAAGTTTCACCATGTGGATGACGAGTGAGCAAAACAGACTGAAATTAGGGAATGATTTGGTGTACAGAGAATACCTTGTACAAAGTCACAGGGATGGGAAAGCATGTGGTTTGTTTTGCGCAGGTGTTGAGTCTAAGGATGTTTGGTCAGGTTCAGTTCACAGAAGGCTTTGTATTCTGTAATAACTTTATCTTATTGCTATCAGGGAACAACATCATGATAAGATGGCACCTGCTACATTGTATCCAATAGAATAATTTTTAAATAGTGCTAGAAGAATTACCATTGCTTTGTTACATAATGCTTTATGTTTTAATATATTTAGCGTTATAATTCTGGTTTCAAACACTGTTTTTCCTGCCAACCTCACCAAAGTAATTCAACATGTTTTAGATCCTTAAAATATACAAACCAGGCCAACCCATCCTAATATATATATATATAGGTATATATATATATATATATATATATATATATATATATATATACCATGTTGTATATATGATATTAGATTTCCTCCTAGGGCTCTAATTCTTCTGACTCTCCCTGCCCTGCCCACATAAATTTTTGCATGGTTGACTGGGTCCTTCTCTGAATTGTCTTTTTAAAAAGTTGATGAATGAGAGATTTTTAAAAGTAATATATTTGAGATTTTTTCTATTAAAAATATTTTGCTCTTTGAATTTACAAACTTAATCAGATTTTAATGCTATCTTACTGCAACTCTAATAATGCTAAAATCTCAAGTTAGTAGACATAAAGATCCCAATAGACAAAAAGCCTAGTGTAAAAAAAACAAATGTGTATGTGCATGTTACAGGTTTGTGCATGTTTGTTGGTAGTAAAAGTATTGCATTGGTAAACAAAGAAATAGGGGGAAAATGTGTGCTAATGTATGGTACAGTGAAACCTGGAAGCCACATACGTATATCCAGACTAGTAGAAATTTATACAGAAAATAACATGACATCATGTAATTTGGCCTATTAATTATATCTCCAGGTTGTAGTCTCCTCTTCAGGTCGCACTTTTCTCATTCCCAGTTTGCATCTACAATGTAGACATATATTCAATATGCAATTTATTTTATGATCAAGATAAGTAGAGCATCTCTTCCCCTCTTATCTAAACCCACCCATATTGATCTCATATCCTATATTTGAGAAGATGCACAGCTTTCATTGTCAGGTGATTAGTGCTAGAAATAATTACTGTTTCTGAGTTCTTATTCACTTATAAAGCTGTCCGGCCCTCAATACACTAACCTTTTTATTCTTGTCTGAAATAACTACATCTGTAATAAGAGGGACATTTTGGCATATCAAGGTATTTATTGGAGAATGTTGTTCTAGGTACTCGGAGTAAAATGATGAATAACACATCATCCTGGCTCTCAAGTCTCTTACATCCAAGGTCAGAGTTTGGAAAAGGTCTATAGAACTGAAAACTGAGAACACTTGAAAAGGAATTCAAAGTGTAATATTCTGATGGAAAGAATCCATAGTTATTACCACATTGCTCCTTTATTTCAAGATGGCCCCAGATTCTTTTATAGCACAAGCGCAGTGTAAAGCACTGTAGATTCCTTTTTCTTTTCTTTTAAATATTTTATTTATTTATTTGAGAGAGAGAGAGAAACAGCATGAGAGGGGGGAGGGTCAGAGGGAGAAGCAGGCTCCCCGCTGAGCCGGGAGCCTGATGTGGGACTTGATCCCAGGACTCTGGGATCATGACCTGAGCCGAAGGCAGTTGCTTAACCAACTGAGCCACCCAGGCGCCCAGCACTGTAGTTTCCTTTATCTCCATATGATAACATGGAGAATCTGCAAACAGGGGTTCTGAAGGATAATAGAATTAAAATCTGGTAGATCATCTGAAAGTGTGCCCAGTTTAGAAGGTTTTATGTAAGGGAGTATAAGAGATCCTGAAGTCCCAATTTTATTAATGTCATAACAAATCTAATCTCTTCATGCTTGAGTAATTAATTCATTCTGAATTCTCATAAAAAATAACAAGACCCCAAAGTATGAAGTCAGTGTTGACTTCCGCAACTTTGAGTTTGTGGCATAATTTTGAAAATTATATAGTAAAGCATAACTACAGGATCACTACATATCTGCTCTGTAAATTTAGATAAATTACTTCTTAAACTTCAATTTCTTTATCTAAGAAAATAAGACTAAATGGTTGTGAAAATCACATAAGGAAAAATATAAATGTAAGTGCATTAGATATGTACACAAGATAGAGAATCAGTGGTATGATTTGTGTATTTGAGTTCATTTGTTTCAAGGTTAAGGAGGCTTTTTTACATACATACAGACAGAGTTAATTTGACATGATACCGTTCAGTGTTAAAAACAAAGGTAGGTCAGTTATTTCATTATATACCAAACTTCAGTGGGAAGACTGAAGAAGTATAGTTTTTAAGCATGGTTTTGCAAACACAGTCAAAATTTTACAAATGCCCTTGCCATTTCTTCCACTTTGCAGACTGTGAATTTAAGAAATTTCATTTTCATTTCTAGTTTTATAGTAGCTTCAGTATAACATGCAAAATAGCAATCCTGTCTTTAGAAATTTTCTCTTAAAACTCCATTTCTCTTAAAAAGATAGCAGATTAGCTGTTTTCTTCCCCCAATAAATAGGCACATAAATATAAAAGTACCAAAAGGGAAACACTACTTTGCTTTTATACCACCATCTGTTACATATCACATTCTATGTGTTGTGTTAACTGAGGCAAACTGTATACTGCTGAAATGAGCATTGTTTTTCTACAGTCTTTAATGAAATTTTACCTAATTCACTGATTTTAGTCAATAAATAAGTGAAAAAGAATGTTTTATAGATCATAAAATTGTATGTATTTACTCTATAGGTTATCTGTGAACTCAGATAACTTTAAATAAAAAGGCAGGCCGTATGGTGGATTATTTTCTGTTTCAAAATGATGCTATATTAATACAAATGTAAGACATTTAGAATTATTTTAAGGAAAACAAAAGTTTTTAAAATACTAAATGGACATTCTGTTTTGTCCTGATCATTATGGAATGTCTATTTAATATTGGTAATAACTGACAAACTACATTTGCTGAGTTTATATCCAAAATTTAATTTAATATGTAATTTTCAACATTTAATGTAAATGCAAAGTCCTTCAGTAATGTGGTGTGAAGATTTTGTATTTGAACACATGTATGCACACAGCAATAGACATAAATAGCAGCTGAATTGTTTTGCAATAACTTTACATTTTATGTAATTGCTTAATGGAATTAATAGCATTTATTAACCCATGTGGGCAGTGTTAGAAAGTGATGTAAACAAAAACAGTTACTTTGTTCTTGATAATTATTTAGTTTTTTTGTAGAGTAGAATGCATGCTTAGAGGACTTACCAAGCAAAATATAATTCAGTATGCCAAGAGAAAGACAGAGCTTCTCAAAAAGCTTTAGCTATATCCAAAAAAATATTCAGAAAGAGCATAATGGCTAGAAGTTTACCTCAGGCTTTCTTTCCCACCATTTTTTTACTTCTCATAGTGAATTCAGTCATGTTAAGTTCATTTCATGTTAAGAAATGAACTGATTTGAGCCATAACCCATTGTTTTTCATACCTTCTATTCTGAAAATAACAGAGAAATAAGAAGGTAGAATATGTAGTGTCATGCCCTGGCTTTGCCACATATTTGTAGTTATCCTGAGGAAATCAACTAAGTCTATGGTCTTTACACTTACCATTCCTCAGTGGATTAATCAAGGTTCTAAAAAAAAGAAAAAAACAGAAAAAAACAGAACTATTTGGAATAGTAGATAGAGATGTGGGGATGGGGGAGAGATTGATTCATTATGAGGTATTGGCTCATGTGATTATGGCGAATTTCTACAATCTGCCATCTATAAGCTGGAGACCCAGGAAAGCTGGACATGTAATTCAAAGTCCTGAGAACCAAAGAACTGATGGTGTTGATTCTCATCTGAGCCTGAAGGTCTGAAAAACAGGAGCACTAAAGGGAGAATATCAATGTCCCAGCTCAAGCATTCAGGCAGATAGAGAGAGTGAATCCTTCCTTTCTCCACCTTTTTGTTCTATTCATTTCCTCATTAGATTGGATAATGTCTACACACATTAGGGAGAGCAATCCTCTCCACTCAGTCTACTGATTCAAATATGTCCAGAAACATCTTCACAGATGCACCCAGAAATAATGTTTAATCAGTAATCAGATACCTGGGCATTCTGCCATCCAGTCAAGTTCACACATAAACACACATAATAATGAGGAATGCTCATGGCGATTGCAGTCCTCATTGCTATAACTGGTCATGTGGTTCTAACTGGTAATTGTAATTACCTTTTTTTCATTACACATTCTGGGTTTTTTGTTGTTTTTGTTGTTTTCGGGGGTAGTGGGTTTTTGTTTATTTGTTGTTGTTGTTGTTTTTTTTTTTTTTTTTTTTCCTTCAGCAAGCACATTAGCTGGCCATGATTCTTTACCTGGGGGTGTTGACCCAAAACTTCATTCCAAGTATCTGGATCATTAGTATCCTGCCTAGTTTGGGCTGTTATAGTTTCCTATTGACCTTAATCACAGGGCAAAGTAACATTGAAAGACACTCCAGACACTTTTCATTACCTCCTTTGTGCAGTAGCAGTTCAGTTTCTCCATTGATAGACAAGATCTATCACCACAGCCAGCACAGGAGCTACCTTCTTTACTTGGTTAAGAGGCACGAGGAGTCTAAAGTGCCTGGGCAGCAGTCTTAGTTTCCAGTTCAACAGAATCATTGTTGGGTCTCCTGGTGGAAGCATTCCTCCATTTGGAACTAAGACCTCAGGGCCAAAAGAGGATAATGTAATGGGAACAGGAAACAAAAATAGTAATAATAAGTGGTACAACTCCAATACCCATCCTTTGATTTCTGGACCCATGAATTCTGGCTATGAGACAAGCAGCACCGTGTATTAGATGCCAATTCAGAGCATATATAGCCTTCTGGAGAACCTTGTCCCAACCCTGTGAGATAATGCCACCCAGTTGGTGCTATAACTAAATCTTCAGAAGGTCATCCTACAAAACCAGCTGTGTCAGGATCATGAAGAGTGATGATAAAAACTGTGGCTCCTATGAGTATGCACCCACTGCTGCAAGTTTTCTTTACTTTTTTTTTGTGAAGTGAATTCCTTGATCAGAAACAATACTGTGTGGAATAACTTGACAGTGGATAAAACATTCTGTAAGTACATGGACAAGATGTTAGTTTTGGCAGAAGCATTGTGTGTAAGGAAGACAAATCTATATTCAGAGTAAGTGTCTAGTCCAGTAGAAAAAGAGTCTGTCCCTTCCATGATGGAAGTGGTCCAAAGCAATCAACTTGCCATCAGGTAGCTGCCTGATCATTTTGGGGAATAATGCCATATCCATGACTTAGTGTTAGTCTCTGCTGTTGGCCATTTGGGCACCAGGGATAGCTGTAGCCAGATTGGCCTTGGTGAGTAGAAGAATATTTTGCTGAGCCCATGCATAACCTCTATCCCTGCAATCATGGTCTTGTTTTTCATGAGCATGTTGGATGATGACAGGGATGACTAGAGAAAAAGGTTGACTGGTATTCACAGAATAGGTGAATTGAATATTAAAATCCTCCTCTGCTAAGGTTTCTCTTTGGTGAGTATTCACAGCAGCACAAATATCTTCATATTTCTCATCTATTCAGAAAAGTCAGTCCACGTACTTCTTTCTCAGATCTTTGTCACCAGTTTTCCAATCATATTTCCAAGTCTCTGACCATCCAACCAACATTGGTCATAGCCCATGAATCAGAATATACTTGCACATCTGGCCATTTATCTTTTTAAAGAAAATAAACAGGTGCACTGCTAAAATTCTGTCATTATAGACTTTCCCTTCATAACTGTCCTTCAGGGATGTCCCAGAAAAGGACTGTAGAGCTTCAGTTGTCCACTTTCAGGTGGTGCCTGTAAATTATATAGAACCATCTGTAAACCAGATGTGTCTTCTCTTCCTCTGTCATCTGATCATAGGAAGTTCCTCATGTGGCTATAAGTGCAGGAAGGGAGAGAAGGCAGTGTAGCAGAAGGAGGGATCATGTGCATTCATGCCACTTGTTCTTGTAACTTGTGCTTTTAGGGCCTGCTCATTCCTCATCACATATATACCATCTCCATGGAGTGTTGCTGTACACACCCCACTTTATGGTCTAGGGTTAAGTGGTCAGTCTCTACTAAGGCCCAATAGAGGGTCAAGAGCCCTTTCTAAAAGGAGAGTTATTTGCAAAGGATGTCATGGTTTTGCTTTCAAATCTTAGGGATCTGCTCTACAAGTCACCTATAAGGACCTGCCAAAGATTCCAAATACCATTCCTATTTGCCAATAACAAGTCAAGCACTATCCGATCTCATGGATCATATGGCCCAAGATACAGAGCAGGTTATTTAACAGCTTAGACTTGTTGTAGCAACATCTCTTATTCTGGGCACCACTTAAAACTAACAACCTTTTTAGATCTTTCAGTAAATAGGCCAGAGTAACACACCCAAATGACGAATATGTTGCCTCCAAAATTCAGAGAGGCCTACTAGGCACTGTGGCTGTTTTGTTTTGTTTTGTTTTGTTTTGTTGTTTTTCTTGTTTTAGGTTGTAGGAGGTGTCTACACCTCCTACAAGGGATATCTTGACATGCCCCACACCAGTAGACCTCTAGAAATTTCACTGAGGTAGGGACCTGTGAATTTTGTCAGACTTACTTCCCACCTCTGGCATACAAGTATCTTACCAGTAACTACCACTACCAATATTTAATGAATAAGTTGCTACTTTTTGCTCAATAAACTCAATCAGCATAAGGCAGTCAATATAATGGACCAGTGTTATATCTTGTAAAAATAAAAGATGATCAAGATTCCTGTGAACTAAATTATGACATAGGGCTAGAGAGTTGATATACTCTTGATGTAGGGCAGTGATGGTGTATTATTGCCTTGCCAGCTGAAAACAAACTCTTTCTGGTTGGGTTTATTGACAGGGAAAGAGAAAAAAAAAAAGGCATTTTCTAGATCAATAACTGAATACCAGATACCAAGGAATGTGTTAATTTCCTCCAACAATGAAAACACATCTGATACATCAGCTGCAATTGGAGTCATCACCTATTTAAATTTAGGATAATCTACTGTCATTTTTCAAGATCCATCTGTCTTCTACACAGGCCAAATAAGGACATTAAATGGGACAGTGGTGGGAATCACGACCCCTGCATCCTTCAAGGCCTTGATAGTGGCACTAGTCTCTGCAGTCCCTCCATGAATGCACGTAGGATTACTTCTGATTTACGATTTTCCTAGGTAGGTCAGTTCTGTTGGCTTCCACTTAGCCTTTCTCACTCCATAGCCTTCACTCATAGGTCAGGGCACCTATGTGGACCCTCTGCTAGCTGTGGAGTGTATCTTTTTTAATAATGCATTTAGGAACTGAGGAAATAACCACAGGATGGGTTTGAGGTCTCACTAGGCCCACTCTGAAATGAACCTGAGCTAAAACTCCATTGATCATTTGACCTCCTTAAGCCCTTACTCTGGCTAGTAAACCACAGTGATATTTTTGGTCTCTCAGAATTAGAGTCAATTCAGAACCAGTGTCTGTCTAGTAGTCCCCAAGAGGTCTGATCATTTCCTTTTCCCCAGTGCACAGTTACTCTGGTAAAATATTGTAGGTCCCCTTGGAAAAGACCAGGAGAAAGATTGACAGTTTAAATTTTGGCAGTGTACTAGGTCATTCCTCAAGGGGACCCATCCCCTCTTTCATTTAAGGGGTTCTAGTTCTGTAAACTGGATCAAGTCTGGGAATTGATCGAGGGATCATGACTCTCTTTTTATCATGATTCAAGCTAGACTTTTGTTCACTTGACCTAGAAATTTTCTGTATCTACAAATTAAATAAGAATTTAATTGGCTTCATACCTATTTCACTTCTAGGACCACCAAGATCAGTTAGTGAATGCCATATGTCTACAGGAGTCAGAATTTTCTGATTGCTATTTTGACTCTCCTGTGTATTAGGGTAACTAGTCCCAACTTTCATTTGGTGGTTGAGTGCTGCCACTTAGTCCCCACCACCCAGGAATAGATTACTCCCATTGCACTTAAGTTTCTCAGTTAAGTGGCTTTGGTTCCTACTACTGTAAGGTCTGGCTTAAAGAAAAGCAATCACAAAGACCTTCAAGAATGCTGGGGTTCCCATCACAAATTTATTTCTCACAATATTGGTGGGGTCTATGTTTTCTGGGCCCTCCTACCACCACCTCTGGGTGAGTAGGTTTTAAATGAAAAAATCTGCTCTAACATCCCTGTCCCCTTAAGGCTTTGAATCCCTTCTTCTATATTAAATGAAGGCAGGTTGGGCATTTCCAGTTTGCTCACTATAGGCCACATTTTGGCCTATGTTTCAGGCAACCGACCAACTAAACTGTGACAGCTGTTTCTGACTCCTTGAGCAGCAGCATTAAATGCAGGATCTCTCCTTAGTAAGTCTATATCTATAAGTTTGGCATGATTTAATTTTATCTGACTTTCACTCTTGTCTGGTAATCTTACTATCCATTCCCACACTTGTTTCTTGGATTTCTCTGTATAAATTAGAAATTCAGATAATTCTTTCATAGTGTAATGTATCTGCACATAGGACACACTGTACCTTACCTTTAGGGGCCTGCTGGGACTTGCATCTCACTATAGGTCTAGAAGGAAAGAAGAGTGCTGAGGGTGGATCTTGAGAAGAATCAACATTGTCTTGCATGGCTACTCCCTCAGGGAGGTGGAAAGACTAATACTGCTGGAAATCCAGAGGCCTCTTCCACTGGCAAAGAAAAATCAGAATTTAGGGACTTCATGTCTACAGCTTCATCCAGGTCTTCCTGTATGTCACCATCCTGATTTATAAGATACCATTTTTTTCCCAATCAGTACCCTCACTTTAAAAGTAAACACTCCTGCCAAGTTGAGTTCAACTTGCATCGTAATTCACCCAATCACAGGATGAGATTCTCTATTTAGTTTTCAGCAATCTCAGTCCTGCAGCTTCAGGAGATAAGGGCAACTTTAGGTCATTTTTTATGCTACTTGAGTTAGGAATTCAAATTCCTGAGCTCATATTTGCTTCTCGTAAGTGGTAGATTAGGAGTATCCAATAGATGGTATTTTGCATATCTCTGTGACTAGTTCATATAGTGGCGTGCTAGTGCTCTCTTTACTACTGAAAATAATCACTATTGTCTTTAAATCTTTAAAGACAATTAAAAAAAATCTAATCACTTTAGCCAATTCCAGAAACCTTAAAACCGATTCAGGAAATTCATTCTAAAAGTTCAGTGCCTGTAGAACCACTCTCAGTACCAAAAGTTATAATAGAGTTCTGTAGAGAAGCAGAATCATTGCACTTCATACATAAAAATAAAACTTCCAGCATGATGGTTTTAAAACTTGATCACTAATTTCTTGAAACATTATTGAACATGAATGAGTTTGCCACTGCTTTGACTCACAAACTGCAGAAATGACTTTGAAGTCTAAAAGGGCATGCAGATTCTACACTGTTTGCCAGAACTTTGAGTCATTAGGAAAGATGTTCAACTACTCTACTACTGCCATTCTGAAGATACTTTATTTAAACTCCTTCTCAATAATCCCAGCTAATCCCAGCTTTCTGTCCAATTCTGTAAAGGTCTCAAACATAACAATAAAGAAATATCTTGGAAGTGGATATTCCAGCACCATTTCACTGACTTCCATACAAATTAGCTTATCACCAGCCATTCCACATAGGTCTTCTTAGCTTAGTTATGAGACATGAAGAAGCAGAGCCAAGACATTCTTTCTGTGTCCTATCTAAATACCCAACTCACAGAATCCAAAATGATAATAAAATGTTTATTGTTTTAAACCACTAAGGTTAGAGTTGTTTGTTATGCAGCTGTAGTAACTTGGAATTAAACTTGTTACTTGGGTGTGAACTGCTTCATAACAAAAATCTAAAATACATGAATTCAGGTTTGTAACCATGTGGCAGGCAGAATGTGGTAGATTTTCTTTGGGTTTGTTTTTAATTCAGATATAATTGACATATAACATTATATTAGTTTCAGATGTACAACATAATTATTCAATATTTGCATTTGTATATATTGCAAGATTATCACCATCATAACTCTAGTTAACATCCATCACCACACAAGAACTTTCTTTTCTTGCAATGAGAACTTCAAAATGTACTCTCTTAACAACTTTGAAACATACAATACAGTATTATTATTATATTTACCACATTGCATATTACATCCCTAAAACTTATTTATTTTATATCTGGAAGTTTGTGCCTTTTGACCACGTTCATCCATTTTGCCCACCATCTACCTTCCACCTCTTTTTAGATTCCACAAATAAGTGATGCGGTATTCTATCTCTCTTTTGTAATGTAACTTTGCCACTTTTCTATCAAGATACAGATTTTGTTTTTCAACCTTCTTGAATCTGAACAGGCTTGTGATTGCTGTGACCAATCAAACATGGTAGAAGTGACATGCAGTAGTTTTGGAACTAGTGCCTGATTTGCCCAATAGCTTTAGCTTTCTACTTTTTGAAATTGTTATTCTTAGAACATTCCATTTCAGAACACAGATGTCATGTCGAGAGCCCCACCACATGGAGATGCCATGTCATGAGTTCCATTAAACAGTCCCATCCAATGGTAAATATCAATTACCAACTTCTCCAGCAAACCATTTGGCTTGTCCAGACCACTAAGCATTTAGGGGACTCCAGTCCCAGATGCAAATTTTTTGTAACATCATGAGAAATCCAAGCAAGTACCACCAGCTGTGCCCAGTCAACCCCCCAGCAACTTTAGTGATGATAATAAATTGTCATTTAAGACATTAAGTTTAATGTGGTTTGTTGTGCAGAGAGTTGGCCACCACTGCTGCCAGGGGCCCAGAGAACAGAGCATAAAGCCACAGAAGATTATATTCCATGGTCTTACTTGGCTTGGTTATAAACTTATTTTAGAGAAATGATTCATGTATTCCTTCTATTTTCTTCATTTTTGAATGGGAATGCCTATTCTATGTCTGTCTTACCATTATATTTTGAATGTTAGCAACTTGTTTTCTAGTTTTAAAACATCAGAGGGAGAGAAATTTTGCTTTAGGACGGATTATACCTAGAGGCTCCCCCATGTATGATTTAGATGAAGATATTTGGAATATTTTCAATTGATGTATTTAGATATAATTTTGGACTTAGAGTTAATGCTGGAATGGGTTAAGACTTTGGGACATGTTGAGGTGAAGTGAATTTATTTTGAATGTGGGATGGATGTGAATTGCAGAGGATCAGGGGGCATACTGTAGGAGGTTGGATAGTGTTCTCCAAAAATTCATGTCTACCTCAGAATTTGATCTTAAATTGGAAATAGTATATTATCAGATGTAATTAGTTAAGATGAGATCATACTGGATTAGGGGCCTTAAATCCAATAACTGCTGTCCTTATAACAAGAGGAGAGAACCATGTAAAGATAGGAACAGAGTTTGGAAGGCAGTCACAAGCTAAAGAATGCCAAGGATCTCTGGGAGTCACCAGAAGCTAGGGAGAGGAACAGAATAATTCTTCCCTGGAGTCTTCAGAGAGCCCATTGTCCTGTCAATACCTTGATTTCAGACCTCTAGCACCCAGAATTATGCAAAAATAAATGTCTATTATTTTAAGCCACCTAGTTTGTGGTCATATGTTATTAGCAGTCCTAAGGGACTATAAATCTTTATAAGATTTGAGAAAAATTATTTACTATGCTATTTGCACTAATTTCAGAATCAAAAAATGAGAATAATACAAAAAAGTAATGAAAGTGGGATACCTGGGTGGCTCAGTCAGTTAAGCGTCTGCCTTTGGCTCAGGTCATGATCCCAGGGTCCCGGGATTGAGCCCCACGTCTGGATCCCTGCTCTGTGGGGAGTCTGCTTCTCCCTCTGCCCCTCCTCCTGCTCCTGTTCTCTTTCTCTCTCAAATAAATAAATAAAATCTTAAAAAAAAAGTAATGAAAGAGTATATTCTTGCTTTCAAGGCAGAAGGTACCCACTGAATGTTGAGGTGATAGTTATATACTAGTTATATATTTTCAGGTACCAGAAGTTATATCCTTCCTTGTACAGGAAGAACATGTACAACAGAGGCTTTTGCAGGTATAGATCTTTGACATCAGTTTCATGCATGTTCTGTTCCACACTCTCCTGGAAAGATGGCTATTCAATTCTTTATACTTATGGGGTTCACTGGTAGTAGTCCTGAATTTGAATTTTGGGAATGACTCAGTAAGTAAACCATCAATTTTTAAATAATATATACCTAAAAGCAATCTCACTCTTAACATTTTGAATGGATTTTTTTTGTCTGTATTCAAATTGGCATAATCAAATTTTATCAAATATATATTTAATCCATACATGTTTGGCAAACAATGAATCATGGAACACTACATCAAAAACTAATGATGTAATGTATGGTGATTAACATAACATAATAAAAAATAAATTAATTAAAAAATGAAAAAAAAGAAATATTTTCTACACCAAAAACAAAAACAAAAAACAAACCCTCTTTACAAAGTAGCTGTGTTAGTTAACTCCTCTTATAATATTGCTTATTAACAAATTATTGAAAATTCACTGATAGCCAATAATAAGCCTTTATTCTCTTTTATCCTTTTTTCTGTAGCTCTCCAGGTCATCTAACAGGGTTCTCCTTCAAGTCATATATCTACAGGTTAGCTGTAATTTTTATGAACTCAGCTGGCCTCAGCTGGGCTCACCTGGCCTCGGCTCCAGTCTTCAGGGATTGGAAAGTGGCTGTCTGGGGTGTTTCTTTCACATTTCAATAGCAGAAGCATGGAACTACTAAATCCACACATCCACACTTATTTTATGCAGATGCTTTCCCCTCATTGGCTAAAGCAAGTTCCATGGCCTAGCTGAAATTATGGTTTTGGAAAGTAGAAGTATCTTCCACTCACCATGAAACTGCAAATGTGTGGCTTATTGTACTATGAAAGGGAAATGAATTAAGAATAAAACTCAAACCACAATATTATTTGTAAGTTGAGATCAGGTCACCAAGAGGTCTTATTTTGAGACCCTTAGTTATGAATCTAAGTACACATTTTTCAGATCCTATCAACACAATATCATCAGCATGGTAGATAATTAGCACATTTTGCAAAATTGTGCAGACTCAGAGTTGACAAAGAAAAAAAAAGCTATAGCTGTTCCAGACAAGTGACAATATATTGTGTCTGGCTGTGTGGTGGCTTTGTGTTTTGTCAACTTAGCTAATTTGGAGCTATATTTTAGAATTCATTTCCCTGAATATTTCTGAAGTATGGTTTATGATATGGAAAAATTGAGCTAGATTTGGAGGAAGACGTGAAGCAGCAGCTATTTTTATGGTATTCACCTTTTCTGAGATACATGTTTTTGCTGGCTTATTTGCTTGACAGTGACATCACCCAGATTGTAGCTCTAGCTCCCACGGATTTTCTTTTTTAGCTTTGCTGAGTTCCGGGCTAGGCAGTTGCGCTGCTCTGTGGTGCAGGGTGCAATATGGGTCAATAGCATCTTTGACATTGTAGGTGGTCAGAGGTAAGTGGAATGTTGTACTGGTAAACACTTAGAAGTTGGTTTTCCAGAAAATAAAATCACTGATTGGAAGAATTTGCCAATTTTCATGGTGAAAATTGTCTCATCATGGCCTATTTCAATATCAGTGTGATATTAACTGTGTCAACAAATTCTTAAAATTTAACATTTGCCTCTCATGAAATAATATGAGCCAATTCCATAATTCCACCAGACATACATGAGTTCCAGTTTTTCCTTTGACATCCTGTTTTGTCCTTGAAGTTTCCATATTGTTTGGGTTCCCATTTTTCTTTGTAGATTCCAGTTTTCCATGCTCCCTGCCATTCACATCATGACTCCCAACCTGGCTTAACTATGGTGACTTAAACTGCAATATGGTATGCAGAGGCAACAGTCTTTTAAAGACCTCCACTAGCTCCTATAAGTGCATAAGATTTAATATCTATAATAAATCCTTTCTTTCTATATAACTGACTCAGCTTATTTGATCAATCCATACTAATATCTAGTGTACATGTTTCTCCCATGCAGATAAAAGCATCTGCCAAACTAATAACTATATACCAGGAGACAGAGGCCATATTAATTTATAAGAATTCCGTATCTGAAACAGCAGCTATAGTTGGAGTCACTGACTTACTGAGTTTTGAAAATCTTTACTTTCTGAATGTTTCAAGTAGCTATGCAGGAATATACATGGTAGAGAGTGAAAGAGTCATTGTCTTCTATTTAATCCCCACAACCGATACTTTAAAGCTAGAATTATTCTAAGGGCTGAATATATCTTTTCCTACTATGTACCCAAGAATGGAAGGAAAAATGTATAGCTAAAGGATTTCATTGTGATATCAAGCTATGTCTGTCATCTGATCCCTATAATGCATCATTCTGCTTCAAGGATAGCAATGGTATCCATATTTCTTAAAGATTCAAGTAAGGTCAGAAGTAATATCCAATATTCCCTAAAAAGATTTAGGTATTTTGCTTTCCTCAAAAGTGCAGTTACCTAAACACAAAAGACCCCAGGATAGCCAAAACAATTTTGAGAAAGAAGAACAAAGCTGGAGGTATCACAATTCCAGTTTTCAAAATAAACTACAAAACTGTAATAATTAAAACAGTATGCTACTGACATAAAAACAGACACATAGGTCAATGGAAAAAAATAGAAAGCCCAGAAATAAATCCATGGTTGTATGGTCAATTAATCTGTGACAAAGGAGACAAGAACATACAATGAGGAAAAGACTGTCTTCAACAAAAGGTACTTGGAAAACTGGGCAGCTACATGCAAAAGAATAACTTTGGACCATTTTTCTACACTGTAAACAAAAATAAACTCAAAATAGATTAAAAACCTAAATGTAGACCATAAAACTCCTAGAAGAAACATAGGCAGTAATTTCTTTGAAATCAGCAATAGAAACTGTTTCCTAAGATATATCTCCTCAGGCAAGGAAACTAAAGCAAAGTTAAACTGTTAGGACTAAATCTAAATAAAAGCTTTTGCACAACAAACCATCAACAAAACAAAAGACAACTTAGTGAATAGGAGAAGATACTTGCAAATGATATAGTGATAAGAGATTAATATCTAAAATATATAAAGAACTTTGACAACTCAACACCAAAAAACACACAAAAAATCTGATTAAAAATGGATAGAGGACCTGAGCAGACATTTTTCCAAAGAAGACATACAAATGGTCAACAGACATATGAAAAGATGCTTAACATCACTAATCATCAGGGGAATGCAAATCAAAACCACAATGAGATACCACCTGCCAGAATGGCTAAAATAAAAAAGAAGTGACAAGTGTTGTCAAGGATGTGGAGAAAAAAGAACTCTCATGCACTATCTGTGGGAATGCAAATTAGTGCAGCCACTGTGGAAAACAGTATGGAATTTCCTCAAAAAAATAAAATTACCATAAATGCAGTAATTCCACTACTGGGTATTTAGCCAAAGAAAATAAAAACACCTACTTGGAAAGATATATGCATCCCTATGTTTATTGCAGCACAACTTACAATAGCCAAGGTATGGCAGCAACTCAAGTGTCCATCCATAGATGAATGGATA
The DNA here is from genome assembly GCF_037043125.1 of Eumetopias jubatus. NCBI lineage: Eukaryota > Metazoa > Chordata > Mammalia > Carnivora > Otariidae > Eumetopias > Eumetopias jubatus. The sequence continues at coordinate 156,328,181 of NW_028274809.1, read as the reverse complement.
AAAACAATGTAGTATATATATACAATGGAATATTACTCAGCCATAAAAAAGAATGAGATCTTGCCATTTGCAACATGGATGGACCTAGAGGGTAAATGCTAAGTGAAATAAGTCAGTAAAAGACCAATACTATATAATTTCACTCATGTGGAATTTAAGAACCAAAACAAACAAGGGGGGGGCGGGAAGAGACAAACAAAAAAAGACTTAAATACAGACAACAAAATGGTGGTTGCCAGAGGGGGGTGTGTGGGGGAAGGGGGAAGGTAAAGAGGACAGAGAGTACGGTTATTTTGATGAGCACTGAGTAATGTATAGACTTTTTGAATCATTATATTCATTATCTTGTATGCCTGAAACTAAAGTAAAAAAAAAATGCAGTTAACTGGGTTAATGACCATAAGACACTTTTGACAAATTTAAGAAAATATTTTAAAATATGCACTTGTGATTTTATAAAAGGGGCCTTTTCATAGGTGCTTATTGGTCTATGAAGTAAGCCTAAAAATTGTAATTGGAATGATCTCACACAGTGTCTCAAATCAAAGCTAGTTCACAAAAATATTTGTTTTTCTTTCAACTTTCAATGGGGATAGAGGACTTATACAAATTATTTATACATATGTAGAGATTTCTGCTATTTGGACCATTTTTGTTGCTATGATTACCATGTAGTTCCAGCTGCCTATTAAAATGGCTCAATTTTCTTTCAGTGATTACATAATTCTATCTCATTACTATGCTACACACATACTGAGATCAAGAGCTTGTGGTAATTGCATAGTAATAAACAGGGTTGGGCCCTAAAAGGCCTTCTTAGTTTTATCTAGCAAGGAAGGAACAGGTTTATGAACTGTGGAGGAGAAGGAAGCAGGAATTCAGAGGTCTCTAAGTCTCATGAATATTCCAAGGTACCCTCCAGTTGCATTTCACACATTCTTAAGCCTATTCTAGAACATGAACTGGAATCTCACTCTTTTACTGCACATTGCTAAATCATTACCATATCCCTGACCATCTGTTCTTAGCATCCATTCTCTGGTAACAATTTCTGTATGATTAGGATTGATTGTAAATAACAATAATTATACTGCCTACTGTAAGCAAAAAAGAATTTTTTTAATTAAGTGAATTATGTCACAGAATTTAAAGGAAAAATAGCCATTTTTAAATAGGAAATGAGCTAGGTAGGAGAATTTAATGCATAATCTCTTTAGAATACCATTGTAGAAATGGATTCCTAATTATTTTTTTTTTCCAGGCCTGTATACCTTACTACTGATTAAATTTAAGGGATAAGAGATTCTAGTTAGCTTGGCTTTGTGAGGTGTATATAATTTGGTGGAGAGGAGGGTTATCTGCCAGCTTGATTAATGGTTCAATAAGGAATATATACAACGAGAATATGGATATTTTCAAACCAAGGTGGGGATACTACTAGAAGCAGAAAAATGGATGCTGAATGGATAAAAACAAAGCTTGTCTACTGCATAACTTAAAAATGGATCATAAAGAGAGCAGAATATTAGGAATAAGGGCACAAAGTTGGTATACATTGTTCTAATTACTAGATATGTGGTATCAAGACACGTTTTTTTATTTTTATTTTTAAAGTGAGATGGTTAGAATAGTTGATCTTCAAAGATAATTTATGTTCTAAATTTCAATGATTTTTTCATTTTTAATAAATCATATGATTGCAATATGACCCAATCATTATTAATTACTTCTCAACCTCAATAAATATATCTCGCCACAATTCTCCAGATATGTACATACTCTTGTTACATATGAATGTGCTTACTCTCTTTCATGGCTGATTCACTGAGAAAAGAGTGAATGTCAGTCCTAGGAAAATATTTAAGTAGTTGAAAGTGTTTTTAGTAACAATTATAAATCTACTTTTGGTGTTCTTCACTTTCTCAGGCTCTTCCTCTCCAGATACTGGTCAATATGCCCTGCTAGACAAAGAGAAGTTCTCACATCCAGCATCTACATTTTGTCATTTTTATAGCTGTATTTTTTCAGATCGCTGATTAATGACTAATGACCAAGTAATTCTGTATACTGTATTTTGATTCAATGACCATCTATGTCTTCCTGAATTTTTTTTCCTATTCTCATACACACTGGCAAACTACAGTCATGTTTCCAGGCAGTGTTGTTAGCAAAACTGTGGTTTAGATTTTGTTAAAACAATGTACTTACATGGTATTTGGAAGATGGAAAAGAAGAAAGCATTATTCTTCTCTGGCTTGAAGCGTAGGTATGTGGATTGATGACAGCCCTGAAGTTTGTAGTAGTTCCCAGTAAAGCTCCTACATATGGACAGTTCTGCTGCTTAGCTGCTAAAGGCAGTTAGTAGATCAGTGATGACAATTTATTGTGCTCTGTTACTTTTTAATATTTCAAACACAAGATTCCCTAAACTAGAAGATTATGCTCTTTTAAAATGTTCTTTTGATAATAAATCTGAAGGTCTTTAAGTTCAAAAATTATTGACAAAAGCTAAGGGAGAGGACCCTGTATGTCTGTATCAGAGACTGTCTCTAGGGTCAGGAAATCTTGCTTCTTTCCTAATATGAATAGATAAGATAAGATTCTCTCCTTTTCCAACACTAAATATTTGCCAAAAGTTTTTTGGTTGTTTCTTGACAGTCTCTTAATCTTGCTTCCAAAATATAATCCACCTATACCTTTATAGACTTTAAATTTAGGTTTAGATCAAAGACCTGCTTTTTCCTCCAGGAGCAATTTATTTTAATGACTTTATTACAATCCAGAAGGGAATATTTGAACCACTTTACTCTGTAAACTTCTCTTCAGTTCTTCCTGAGCTTATGTGCTTGAACTTGGCTGGTCTTTTACTCCTCTTCCTCCTCCTCTGCCTCCACTTTCTGTAGAAATAGCTATTTTTACATGCAGTTTTTCTTTGTATTTTAGTGCTAAACTCAGTATAGCCTTAATAAAAATCCATATTTTGGTCCTCAAGTTGTCTCATATAAAATTCAAAGGGAAGTATAAAACTATTCCTTTGTGAATCATTAAAATGACTCTGATATATTCACTAAATAGAGGAGTCAAGCATCTATTAAGATTTTGATCTGTATTCACAATCTTGTAATCCCTGTTTACAAATTGATTGTTTCATGAAGAGAAATTTTTATTAGTCATGGTTGAATAGAACAGGGTGTATATTTTCTTGAGGAAAGAATAGATAAATATATATATTTTTAATTTAGTCATGTAAATATTTGGATATTTTATACCATCATTTATTATGGGTATTTTAGCAAATTTTATGACAAATTCACTTACTAGTTTTCCAAGACTCTAATTCATGATTTGACTGCTTAATCTCCAAGGAAAGGGCAAATTTCATAAGTTTATCAAATAGCTAGTTATTAATACTTCATTTAGGACTCTATGGACTATCAACAGATATGTATTATCAGGATTCATTAAAGCTCTGGGTGTAAACATTTCCATTCCTTCAACATGGCCCCAGTGTGGCACATCAGCCTACAGACTGACATAAGTTTTGGAATGCTAGCCATGCATTGAAAGATCTATCAGCTCAGTCTTTTTTTTTTAAGATTTTATTTATTTATTTGACAGAGAGAGACACAGCGAGAGAGGGAACACAAGCAGTGGGAGTGGGAGAGGGAGAGGCAGGCTTCCTGCCGAGCAGGGAGCCCAATGTGGGACTCGAACCTGGGACCCTGGGATCATGACCTGCGCCGAAGGCAGACGCTTAATGACTGAGCCACCCAGGCGCCCCCTATCAGCTCAGTCTTATTTAGTGTGAACTCATGGAACTATAGATAAACATAACATGTTAAATATCAAAGTTAACAGTTTTCAGTTATGATAAACTGATTATATAATTATATGTCCTGTGTGTATGTCGGTGCATGGAGAAAGAGTGAGAGGGAGATCAAACAACCTGGTTTGAATGAACTGAGAAGTGAAAATAAAGCCTCAACTGAACAGAAATTCAAAGTTTAAAAATGTTGTAAATATAAAATCCTGTTTAAGTACCAACACTGCTAACAACACAAAACAACTATGTTGAGGCTGACTTTTATTTTCTTTGAGCTTAACTTGACTTTTGATGGTGGTCATAGAGTATAACATATATAACCCCTAATTCATATCATTTATTCATATATCATTCATACATACATGCAGTCATTGTTTTACTCTTCCTATTGGCAATATGGGTCTTTCTTTTATTCTCTTCTTTATTCAGTCTAAGATGGGATTTTTAAAATATGATTTTTCATTTTATTACAAGTATTATTTCATTGTTAACTGTTAATTCATCACTTTAATATATTGCTTATTTTATACATTTTAAAATATTTCTAGTGGAGTTAGATTCCAATCAGATAGTAAAAATAATGGTCATGGGGAGCCTGGGTGGCTCAGTCAGTTAAGCGTCTGCCTCCCAGGGTCCTGGGATGGAACACCACCTCAGGCTCCCAGCTCAGCGGGGAGTCTCCTTCTCCCTCTACCTCTGCTCTGTTCTGCTCATGCTCCCTCTCACTCTCCCTCTCTCTCAAATAAATAAATAAAATCTTAAAAAAAAATAAAAATAATGGTCAGTAGTACTTTGTATTTGTCTGATTCCCATAATTTAGCCAGACAGTTTACCTACAGTATATGATATATATTCACTATGGACTGTGGAAGAATATTTACAGAAATAATTGAAGCTGTAATATGTTCCTTTTTTGTCTTAATATGTTTTATAATATCATTTATTTTTTTTAAGTTTTTCTTTTATTGAGCTAAATGTTTCAATTACTGGTAAAAATGAATAATTATAAAGTATTATTATTGCTTCCTCCATTTCCTGTGTTTATTTTGTTTTAAACTATTTAGTCTTCTAAGGAAGGTACTCTGTCTTTCACATAAAGGAATCCCTATTAGGTTAGTAATCATGTCTATTTGAATTAGACCTTGAAATGGTCATCCATGCTTTTGTTATTTCAGGATTAGATTATTGCTATCCTCTCCTGGCTTCTGGCCCCGGAGGAACCTGCATAAACTCCACCTGGTACAGGATGTTGCTGCCAGATTCTTTTTGCAAAAAGCATCAGTCTGAATATATTTTCATGTTCCTTTCTGTTTTTTGTCTAAATTATAGGTTAGGCAATATATTAATTTTAAAATGACTCCTTTTCCTTGAAGCCTTTTAGTGACATTGGCTCACTGAGTATTAGTAAGTTTTTGGTTTCTTTTTAAGTACTCTTAAGCAACTATTTTGTTAACCTCAGTGTTAGTTTATAATTGTTCCATAATAAAGCCTTGTAAAGGTGTTCTGCACCTTCATTTATAGAATACCTTCAATAAATGTGTGTTTTGGTATTCCAAGTATATAAAGTTGTAACTCAATAAATAAGTTATATCTCAACAAAGTTTTATCTTAACCTTTTGTAATATGAAAAAATAATTTAAAAATTGTTTCAAGATTATTTCTGTTGCATTTACAAATTGCTTTCTAAATTGTCAGAAATCATGTTATAGAAAACTTTGACTACAATACTATTACGCATTGCAATATGAATTCTATACTTGAGTGTTATGTTTAATGGGGGAAAAAGATCAAATTATCTGATTTTCTTTGAGAACTGATTCATTTCTGTTAGCAAAACATGCTTCAGGTGAGCTCAATACTCTTCAGAAAAAGTACACATACACACGCACACACACACACACACACACACACACACACACACTATACACACTAGAGTTTAGGGTTATAAAGATACATAAAGTGGTTTGGGAGCCATAATATCATTTATAATTTAAGAAAGTAGATATAAAATTTATACAATTTGCAAAATAAACCAATTTATTATGTGGTCTTTGTAAATACTATACACATAATGTACCATAAGGAAAGGGAAAGATGAGGGTCAGTAAAAATTATATGTAGGATTTGACTGATTCTTAGAAGATGAGAAATTTTTATAGGCTAGATCAGCAATGAGTGAAAGGTAATTCAGAATGAGGAAATAATGACATGCATAAAGGCAAGGAGGAAGAAATATCTAAGAAGTACGAGGTCACATAGTTTGACAGGAATGTATGTTTGGGGGAAGGGAAATAGTAAGGGGAAAGAAAAAAATAGATTTATTAAAAAAATAGAAAAATAGTAAAAACCCTCAAACCCTTGATTAAAGAAATTAAGAGAAAGTTTGTGAATAGGGTGGTGATGTGATTAATATGAGGCTGAAGAGATTAAATTAATGATGCCATTATTATGTCATTACAAATAAGTAATGGTGAATGCATGTGTTAAAACCAAGAATAAAAATCAAACAGCAATAGTCTATACACTTAGAGGTGCATATTCTTTGAGGCATCCTAATGCACATATGTTAAGTTTTTCACAAGTTTATGGTAAATAAAAATTACTGTTATACCATTTTTGTTAGATGAGTGAACTGAGCATCAGAAAGCTTAAGTAATGTGCTCACCTTCACCTCCCTTAATAGATATAAGTACCAACAGTCAAGTTCAGGTCCCACTAACTTATTAGTCCAAATGATGTCTATGAAATCATTCCTATCTAGACTATAAAATATATGTAATAAATTCCTATACTTTCTCTAGGAAACTATTATTTTGCTTATTTTAAAGTATTTTTGTTATTTTAATAAAATGAGCTTTACATCATGTTACTATTTTTAAGTCCTTGGGGTGGGGGGTGCAGAATCCAGGCTACTGAAGAACATATGAACACTTAAGGTCTAGGTACAGCCCAAGGTATTCAAAATATTTATCAATTCTTTGTTTTAAATAAAATAAATGCTAATCTCATTATTGTCTTAAAAAGACTTACAAACGTATATCTACCATCATAGAATATGATTTTATAGAAAATACTTTCATCCATTAACATACCTATAAAATGTTCCTGTTAAAATTTGCTTTCTCAGAACCCAGACTTCTAGTTAAATTATTTACATAAAAGGATTGTTCTGCCTACCTTTTAAATAGCAGCCCCGAGTATGTCACCGAATTGGGGAGTAACAGTTCTACATAATATATAGACTGAAGCTTGAGGAAGTGTTGCAGTGTAAATCTTGTTCAGCAGGACTAATGAGATATTGACCGCTTCCTCCTTGCTACACAGTGCCTTTATTTTGTACCCTACACTGATGATAATGCATAGCAATTGGGGATTTTTATCCTTGACAAGGTAGAAATAGGCAAATCCTCACAGAGAGAAAACTCTGTGATTGGTGGCCATATCAACCCAGTATTTACATAACAAAGAATACTACTGTTGCATAATAATTTGAGAACACATTACATATGAATAAACACAATTGTTTCTAACAAATTGTGAATGCATTTACTTATTTAAAAATGTGAACTAAAATTAACAAATTATTAAATTGTAAAAATCATTCTCAGTGTTTAAATAATGTTGGCTAATGTTAATTTTTTTTATTTTTTGTTATTTTTTTAAAGATTTATTTATTATTTATTTTGAGAGAGTGAGAATGAGAGAGAGAGAGAGTACATGAGAGGGTGGAGGGTCAGAGGCAGAAGCAGACTCCCCGCCGAGCAGGGAGCCCGATGCGGGACTAGATCCCGGGACTCCAGGATCATGACCTGAGCCAAAGGCAGTGCTTTAACCAACTGAGCCACCCAGGCACCCAGCTAATGTTAATTTTATAGCTCTTCATTTTTTAGTGAAGAACAATTTCCATTTCATAGGAAATTATTTCTGTGTTTAAATTATAGTATAATTAAAGATAGTTTTAAACAAGGAATTTTATAATATCAGATTCTTTTTTCTGTTCACATACTAGTAGCAAAATTTTAAAGAAAACAAACAGTTAACTCACATCTGAATAAGGCTTCATTAATTTATGTTGTACCATAACTAATTTTCATTAATCTAGTTTCTTAAAAAAAAAAATAGAACAATTAAGGACTTCTCAATCAGTTGCTGTCCATACTATGCACTTTCACCCTAATCAGGATTTTGCTTAAATTTAAAATTTTTACTTTATTGAAAGATAAAAGTACATATCTGTTGCAGTAAAAATATGACTATGAGAGACAGATATTACTTTTTTCCCTAAAATTATTACTATTCAAACTGAGCAGTAATCATATAAACTAATTTGTATGATTACTCCTTATGAAATTTTTCCATTCTTTATCCAGGTTATTTATAAAGCATTCAACTTTATAAATCCAGCTAGTCTAAAAGCCCGTTTTTGAAAAATCACTGTGTGGTGTTTATGAGGGAGAGGGAGTAATAATAAAACTCACTGCATTGGAATTTTGTGACTGGAGTTTACTTTCCCCCCCTTAGTTTTGTATAAAAAAAGAAACCATTTTAATAATAAGGAAATAAAATGTCATGAGAAATATTTAACATACCTGAGAGAATATTCAAGTATCTCATTCTTATTAATGTACAAATTAAATGTTAATGAAGCTTATTTATTTGTTAAAAAAGGACCTAGTGGACCTCTACTTGGTAGCACTTTGTTAGCAGTTGTTTGGAATAGATCATCACTATTATAATGATCTATTCATTGTCTAAAAAATTCTATGATTAAAAGAGTTCTGATTAAAAAAACAATACTTCTGAGATGGAAAAAGAATTCTATGAATCAGTTTACATTTTCAATCAGGCAGGGTGATCCATGTTCTGATTTGGAGTTTTTAGCCTACTATAAGGAGATGGCTGAGGAGGCAAGATTTATTATGAATATAATTGTCAATCACTGGAAATGTATAAGAGCAATAAAAATGTATGGCAGTATGGAATTGCATTCTAATATTTTTGCAGAAATAATTGTACTGAATGTAAGTTAAAGACACTGTAGATTAAACAGTTATAAATAGTAACAATGGTTAAAGACATTAACAGTTAACTTTATGTCCTTGTGAAAGGCAACACAGTGGGTGAAACACATAAAAGAACATTTCTTTCCTATAAGAAATGTATATAGTCCTTTCCCTTTACTCTCCCACAGCCTTGTGTTTTTGTTTGTTGGTTGGTTGGTTGGTTTGGGTTGGTTTGGGTTGGATTGTTTGTTTTTAAGTTTTTATTTAAATTCCTGTCAGTTAACATGCAGTGTAATATTAGTTTCAGGTGTAGAATTTAGTGACTCAACACTTACATACAACACCAGTGCTTATCACAAGTACACTCCTTAATCCGCATCACCTATTTAACTCATCCTCCTTGCCCACTTCCCCTCCAGTAACCATCAGTTTGTTCTCTGTAGTTATGTCTATTTCTTGGTTTGCCTCTCTTCCCCGCCACCCCCACCACCCATGTCTAGTTGTTTTGTTTCTTAAATTCCACATATGAGTGAAATCATATGGTATTTGTATTTCTCTGACTGACTTATTTCACTTAGGATGATACTCTCTAGCTCCATCCATAACATTGCAAATGGCAAGATTTCATTCTTTTTGGTGGCTGACTAATATTCCACTATTATATCACCTATTTTTCATCCATTTATCAGTTGATGGACATTTGGGCTCTTTCCATAATTTGACTATTGTTGATAATGCTGCTATAAACATTGGAGTTCATGTATCCCTGCAAATTGGTATTTTTGTATACTTTGGGTAAAGACCTAGTAGTGCAATTGCTGGATCATAAGGTAGTTCTATTTTTAACTTCCTGAGGACCCTCCATTTCTAGAGTGGTTACACCAGTTTGCATTCCCACCAACAGTGCAACAGGGTTCCCCTTTCTCTGCATCCTTGCCAACATCTGCTCTTTCTTGTGTGGTTAATTCTAGCCATTCTGATAGGTATGAGGTGGTATCTCATTCGAGTTTTTATTTGTATTACCCTGATGATGAATGAGGTTGAGCATCTGTTCACGTGTCTGTTGGCCATCTGGATGTCTTCTTTGGAAGAATGTCTGTTTATCTTCTGCCTATTTTTTAACTGGATTATTTGTTTTTTGGGTGTTGAGTTTGATAAATTCTTTATAGATTTTGGATACTAGCCATTTATCAGATATGTAATTTGCAAATATCCTCTCCCATTTCATAGGTTGCTTTTTAGTTTTGTTGATTGTTTCCCTCGTTGTGCAGAAGCTTTTTATTTTGTTGAACTCAATAGTTTATTTTCGCTTTTGTTTCCCTTGCCTGAGGAGATATATCTAGTAAGAATTCGCCACAGCTGATGTCAGAGAGGTTACTGCCTATCTTCTCCTCTAAGATTTTAATCATTTCCTGTCTCAGATATAGGTCTTTAATTCATTTTTAATTTATTTTTGCGTATGGTGTAGGAAAGTTGTCCAGTTTCATTCTTTTGTGTGTTGCTATCCAGTTTTCCCTACACCATTTGTTGAAAAGTCTATCTTTTTTTCCATTGGATATTCTATCCTGCTTTGTCAAAGATTAATTGACCCTATAGTTGTGGGTCCATTTCTGGGTTTTCTATTCTGGTTTTCTATACTGTCTTGATTACTACAGCTTTGTAATATAGCTTAAGTCCAGAATTGTGATGCCTCAAGCTTTGCTTTTCTTTTTCAGGATTTCTTTGGCTATTTGGGGTCTTTTGTGGTTCCATACAAATGTTAGGAGACTGTTTGTGCTAGCTCTGTTGTCAACGTCTAGTGCGTTGGGGTCCCTGGGTAAGGGTCGCAAAATCACCGGGACACAGGGGATGCAGAGCAAAGGCAGCACTTGCAACTGCATGCTGTCGTTTATTTCCCACGCAGTAATATACTTGTAGAAATCAGATAATCATAACAATGTGTACTTTCAGTACATTATGGGATTAAACTAACATCCTTGAAGAAAGATACACAAGACTTTTGCTCTATGTTTACAAAGTTAAAGAATTCTCCCAGCCACCCTTCTTCAAGGAACAGTATGTTCTTGTCCTAAGGAGGGACGCCTCTAATCTAGGCAAGAGCCACTTCTTGCAGATCCAGGCATTCAGAACTTGCAACATGAGATAAGGGGAAGAGAACATTTTCTCCTCCTTGCTCAGGTCTGCCTGGCTTTCCTAACTCTCACTGCAGTCCTTGAATGACCCTGGCTCGCAAGGGGCCTGCAAGCCTATGCCATCTCATTTCCGCCTTTTTTCTTTTGTTTCAGCAAAAGTGCTTTCCAAAGGGTGGACATAGAATTCTGAGACAGTTTTATATAACAGAAATGCAACAGCGTGAAGCATAAGATAACAACTAGGAGTATAATACCCATTCCTCCAGCAGTATGCCCCAAACTCTGAATGATACCTTTTGGGTCTAATCCCTCAAGTTGTTTAAGGAACAAGTCTGCCAGAGTGGCAGCATCTTCAGTCTCAAATGGTCTACCAAATATCTCCTGAATGTTTGTGTGCAAATTATTGATCATGTCAGTTGCTGACGAGTTACCTTCTAAGTATCTTTGGATAACGCTCCAATCATGCTGTGACTCATTATATTTTAGGTTGGTAACACAAAAAGTTGTAGAATTCCAATCGCAACGCAGCCAAATCTGTCTCTCTAGTGTCAATACCTTCTTCCCTAACCAGCCCACTGTCTGCCTAAGGACATCTATTTGTGTTTGCAAGCGAGTATCAATCATAGTTTGTGAAAGCCAAAGATCCCGAGAGTCACGGTGCCAATTTTCCACAAAATGTTTGGTTTGTAAAGATGTATGTAATGCTACGCCTGACACTGCGGCTAATGTGGTAACTGTGATTAAACTTAAAATAATTGCCACAATAATGCCGACAAAGCGTTTAGTACGTTTTAACATCTTTTTGAAGAATTCTAAAACTAAGGCGTCCACGGGATTTTGAGCCCATGGTCGTTCTAGATTTACCGGAAGCCAAATGTGAGAACGTTGTTGCAAAATCATAAGAGAATATCCTGGCTCAAATTCTATAGAACTATTAACACAAGAGTATAATCGACATTTAGCACAGTTAATTCCATTATCGAAACTAAAATTCCCAACCAGAAATAGATATGGCAAAGGTACACAAGCAGTTACATTCATTTCTTTAGAAATAGTGAAGTTATAAGTTGACGCAGAGTTCGCTGTGCCAGAAAAAGTTCCATTGTACATTCGAACAGTCTTAAGCGCAGCTGCAATTTTCCATAAGTGCGTTTGAATATGATCAGGAAATTTCTGATGTGCTATGCGAGGGTCTGCAATGCCGCCATCTCCCCAGGCCATCAATTGATGATTTACCATTGGCTCACTCCAGTTGTTCTGCGGCGGCATCCTCTTGGTCCGGGTTCCCCATCCGTCGTCTGGCGGGATACGGTGCCGTGCGAATTGGTCCTCGACCGGATCCATCTCGCGGGGAGCCAGAAACAGGTCCGTCCATCCTCTGTGGAGACATAAGCATAACCCTTCCCTCTATAAAGTAATAGCCCTGGTTGCCACTCCGCATCTGCAGCCGGTTTGAACCATATTTTTTCATTTAACGGAGGAGGAGCAGCCTCTCCCTCTATGAAATGTTTTTCTGCTCGGGAAAGAATATCTCCTTGCGGAAGATTCAAGAAATTCAGTGTAAATAGTGCCTGTATCAAAATAGAACGTGCATTAGATTGAGTAAATGATAATATATGATCCTTTTTCCTTCTTTTTAATTTTTTAATTTGCAACTTTAAAGTACTATGCGCACGTTCCACAATAGCCTGTCCTCGGGGGTTTACCCCAGCTTTTATAGTGCGCAGATGTAAAGGTCTACAGATTGGACATTGCTTCACGATAGATTTTGCTTGACGGTATGGAATTTTATATTGAACATGTAACCTTCCGGCATTGGTGTGAAGTAAATTATGTTCCTCCTCCGCAGATACAAAGGACACCAAAGCGTCCACTTGAGCATTACCATGTGTCAATGAACCAGGAAGATTAGTATGGGAACGAATATGAGTCACATAAATACGGGCATTCCGATTCCTTAGCAAGGTTTGTAAGAGTAAAAATAGGCCAAGTAAGCTGGACTTATGTGAATGCACAACAGCAGTGCATATATTTTTAAGGACTCCTACAGCATAAGCAGAATCAGCGATGATATTTACAGCAGAGGAAAAATCTTTTAACACCTGAGCAATGGCAAACAATTCATTTTGCTGGACTGAATTAAAGTCTGTATATTGAACCCAATATTTAGTAGGGGTCCAGTAAGCACTTTTAGTTTTGGAGCCATCGGTAAAGACCGTGGGTGCATCAATTAGGGGCTGATCACTGATGATATCCTGAATAACAAACTCTTGTTTGCGAAAACAGTCCCATAACTTTCCTTTGGGAAAATGATAATTAATTTGACCAACATACCCCACAAGAGCAATTTGTAGTTCTTCCATATTTTGTAACAAAAATGAAAATTGATCCTTGGACAGGGGATAATAATGTCCATAATATCACAACCAGTTATGGTTATAGCCCTATCTCGAGCTTGTTCTATCAGATATGCTATTTGAGTACCATAGGGCGTAATATTTTTTGAAAAATGATGTTTAGTATAGCTCCATTCAATGGGTAACTCATTTTGACCTAATATAGCCGTGGGATATTGCCATGTATGAAGAATATACAATTTTAGAGGCAAGGAGGGATCAATTCGGGTCAAGAAGGCAGATTTGATTTTTTCCTCTACAATTTCTTTTTAGGTGTCCTATTTGGCCACAACCAAAACACTTCATGTTATCTAACTGCTTAGATTGTAGGGAATGCCAAGTAGTGGCCATGGTTTCAGCAAACAACTGCATCTTTCGACTTTCTGATGTTACATCCTTACAGGCCTTCATGAAGGTATTAATGTCTCCTGTATCCTTAATAGGTAATATAACTCTCTTACAATCCTCGTTAGCATTCTCATATGCTAGCAACTTCAACAATTGTTGTTTAGCTTCTTCTCCAATAACAGTTCTTTCCAAAGTCAGTTTTAATCGTGATAAGAACTCAACATAAGTTTCATTAGTCTTTTGAATAACCTTAGTCCATGACCCATAGTGCTCCCCTGCTGGCCGAATACGTTCCCATGCCTCCATACTAATCTCCCGCAATTGCTCATGAATTTCTTCAGGGGTATTAACCTGAGCAGCAATATCAGAATATTGACCTATCCCTGCCAACATTTGATAAGTTATAACCTGTATACGAGGATTAGGACTTAATGCATTCTGGCGAGCCCGATCCATACAAAGTTCAGAAAACCACATCTGCCATTGCAGATACTCAGGCTCTTTCAGAAGGGCTCTACAAAGGACCCTCCAATCTTCAGGAGAGAAATTATTATAATGTCGAGCTAATCCATTAAGTAGCTCCTTCACATAATGTGACTGTGGTCCATATAAAGACACTGCCTTTTTCAAGCGACCGATATCCTCTATTCCGATACCTTCATAATATGGTGCTTGTGCTACTCCCTGGACCGGGGGAGGCCTAATAACAGGAAAAGCAAAGACAGAATTATCAGCCTCGCTCTCATTATCGCTATCTTCTAGCGCATCAAGCTCAGCCAAAGCAGCAGAAAGGAAAGGATTTTTAGGAGAGAGAACTGGTGCGGGTGGCAGAGGCGGAGCGGAGGGCTTTTTAGAGGACTTCTTAGATCCCTCCGCCATAGCCATAACCCACTGAAAAACCTTAACAGTGATGCCATAGACAGCAAGTGAATGCTTCAGCATTCGAACATAAGGAGTAGAAGTTTCTTGTCCCATAACCCTGTTATTTTAAGTTACTCACCCTTCCTGAACGTCCTTCAGGGTCCCTGTTCGGGCGCCAATTGTCAACGTCTAGTGCGTTGGGGTCCCTGGGTAAGGGTCGCGAAATCACCGGGACACAGGGGATGCAGAGCAAAGGCAGCACTTGCAACTGCATGCTGTCGTTTATTTCCCACGCAGTAATATACTTGTAGCAATCAGGTAAGCATAACAATGTGTACTTTCAGTACATTATGGGATTAAACTAACATCCTTGAAGAAAGATACACAAGACTTTTGCTCTATGTTTACAAAGTTAAAGAATTCTCCCAGCCACCCTTCTTCAAGGAACAGTATGTTCTTGTCCTAAGGAGGGACGCCTCTAATCTAGGCAAGAGCCACTTCTTGCAGATCCAGGCATTCAGAACTTGCAACATGAGATAAGGGGAAGAGAACATTTTCTCCTCCTTGCTCAGGTCTGCCTGGCTTTCCTAACTCTCACTGCAGTCCTTGAATGACCCTGGCTCGCAAGGGGCCTGCAAGCCTATGCCATCTCACTCTGTGAAAAATGTTGGTGGTATTTTGATAGGGATTGCTTTAAATGTGTACATTGCTTTGGGTAATATAGACATTTTAACAATATTTGTCCTTCCAATCCATAAGCATGAAATGTTTTTCCATTTCTTTGTGTCATCTTCAGTTTCTTTCATCAGTGTTTTATAGCTTGTAAAGTACAGATCTTTTACCTCTTGGTTAAGTTTATTCCTAGGTATCTTATTGGTTTTGGTGCAGTTGAAAATGGGATCAATTCCTTGATTTCTCTTTCTGCAGCTTCATTACTGGTGTATAAAAGTGCAACAGATTTCTGTACATTGATTTTGTATCCTACAACTTTATTGAATTCCTATATCAGTTCTGGCAGTTTTTTTGGTGGAGTCTTTTGGGTTTTCTATATAGAGGATCATGTCATCTGCAGATACTGAAAGTTTGACTTCTTTCTTCCTCATTTGGATGCCTTTTATTTATTTTTGTTGTCTGATTGCTGTGTCTAGGACTACAAGTACTATGTTAAATAACTGTGGTGATAGTTAGCCTTATGTTTTGATATATTTCAGTATGGAGCCATCTTACAGAGCTGAAGAGCTAGGGAATAGAAATCAAGTATTTATGATCAGGGCTGTCCTCTAGTCCCAGGATATAAAAGAGAAAACTAGAGAAACTACTTAATTTTTCCAGCTGTGTTAGGACAATGTTGAGAATGGGAGTTAAAAGGGGAACATTAAGGAAAATTTTTTTTTTTCTTTTCTCCCTGCCAAGAAACTTTGGCCCCTCTGTGGAATACTTCTAGAATACTCATCTCTTTGCCACTGCTCAATTTCACCTCCTCAGTCATCTCTTTAAAATTCTTTCTTGACTAGTTGTTCTCCATTACTCTCTCCTGCTTGCTTTCTCTTGACCAAGATGGCCTTCACACTAACCTCAGCTTGACTGAACGTTAGACAGGCTTCTTCCTCTTTCTAGCCCCAGACCTCTCTTTTCTTAAAATATTTTATTTAGAAAACATATAATTGTGAATTCTTTCTGTGCCCCTTTGAGATTCATGTTAGTCTCTTTGAAAAAGTCTCTTGAAAACTTACAACCCAGGAATATCTTTCTCACACACATAGGAGACATCCCTTTCAAGAAAGATAGTACTTCTATCTCTTAGTCTCTGTGAAGTTGATAGGAGCCTTATTTCCATGGCAGCCAGTTAGCAAACACAGATAGCCTAATCACAGAGAAAAATATCTGCAAACTCAGGTAATAATTCAATGTATTCCACATATATCTCTGATCAGCCTCCTTTCAAACATCTTCTAGTACTTTTTCACTAGTTCATTCCAACCCTTGAAAATTCTCTCACCCTTTGTTTCAGTAAAATTGAGTTCATATTAGTTTTGGCCTACTTCCCCTATTATGATACCCTTGAAAAAAATCTCCCTTCCTTGTTTAAATTTGCCCAGTGCAGTTTTTGCTTTGATACTCCTAACAAGACTTATCTTACATCATTTAGTTTTGAAACTTCCACTTGAATGTAAATATTTAGGTGAGACAAAATTTTACTGCTAAAACATCGTAGCTTTCAGCGGGGATTCTTTAATAAAAAGATAGATTAACAAGAGAAAAACAGTTTATTAACATGCATCACACATCATATGGGGGAAACCTCAATGAAAAGTAACTCAAATGGGTCACATAGAACTCTTGCTTACATGGCATCTTCAACAAAGAAAAATAAATTGTAGAGAAAAAATAGAACAAAGGAAAGCAGTTTTAGGCTTCCAAGGGTGGCAAACTGCTGTAAGGAAAATATATGAGAGGAAACTAATGGAGTAAGTTTAGTTTGAGATTCCTCTGGTGTCATCTCTTGGCTGATAAAGAGTTTGTCGCTAGTGAAAGAAGAATTTATTTCTGGGTTGAAGCAGAAGAGGACATGGATGGCAGAGAAAACTCTGAATTTGCTCCCTTTTACTTACCTTCAGCTCAAAATAATTTTTATGTGCAAAAAGACATGGGTAGGGCTGACATTCTGGTTTCCTTCAACACTATGATGGTGGTAATTTATGTTTAGCTCATCATACTATCTTTACTTCATAGCACAATGCCTAGCACAAAGTAGATATTCAAAATACATATTGAATGAATAAATCTTGTCATTATTTTTAGTTCACCATTATATATCCTATTTCTTAGCACATAAATAATGTATAATAAATACCTATTAAATACACATTGTTTTTTTTATTTTTTTAAAGATTTTATTTATTTATTTGACAGCGAGACACAGCGAGAGCAGGAACACAAGCAGGGGGAGTGGGAGAGAGGGAGAAGCAGGCTTCCCACTGAGCAGGGATCCCGATGTGGGGCTCGATTCCAGGACCCTGGGATCATGACCTGAGCCGAAGGCAGATGCTTAATGACTGAGCCACCCAGGCACCCTAAATACACATTGTTAATAGATATTTATTAACACTGATTGAAAGGCAAAGGAAATAATATGTAAATGCAAAGGCATTTAGGTGTCTACAGCATACCAGGGATGGAGTAACTGCAACCAATTTACTATAGCCAAAAATCAAATAAAAACAGAAAAACAGAAAATAATAACAACAAAAATTGTTGACTAGACCAACAGTTACTGAACCAAATAACATCTTGAAATACATCCTTGGGGTTTTTATCCTTTAGATTATAGGATGCTAAATGAGTATAAGTAATGATAAAGGAGATCTCTGTTCAGTTTTTCACATGTGCATATGCATGGGTCTGACTCCTCCATGACCCCAATCCAACTCAAGTCTTAACATTTCAGACCTTTTTAAGAAGTGAGCCTCATCTGATGCCTGCTAAAACAACATCACACTGTGATAATAATAAGCAAGATAGATTTCCAGTTCCCTTCTATAAACAATCAGTAAATGCCTTTACAACTCTATCATAAGTGGGAGGTATTTCTGCCTTATTCTATATGACAGTGTTCTACTTCAGAGTTGAGGAGACTCACTGAACTCTCTTCAGAGAGTCAAAACTCTTCCTTGCCCAGCATATTACTAAATTCAAATCCTAAATAAATTATTATTGGAAGTGTTTGTATCTCCTTCCACAGTGAAGTGTTTGGATGTTTTTATGGGATCAGTCGCTACAAATATTTTGAGTATTAATGAAAGCAAGCTTTCAGGATGTGTATATAACACTATATACAAAGAAATACAAACATTATTTTCTTATAAAAGAGTAGCAGTTCTTGGGGTACCTGGGTGGCTCAGCCACTTAACTGGCTAACAAACATTATTTTCTTATAAAAGAGTAGCAGTTCTTGGGGTACCTGGGTGGCTCAGCCACTTAACTGGCTAACTAACTCTTGATTTTGACTCAGGTCGTGATCTCAGCATCTTGAGTTTGAGCCTTGTGTCAGACTTCTTGGTCAGCAGGGAGTCTGCTTGAGGTTTTCTCTCTCCTCCCTTTGCCCCTCCACCGCCCCCAGGTGCATGTGTTCTCTCTTTCTCTCTCTCTCAAATAAATAAAACTTTAAAATTAAAAAAAATTAAATGAAAGAGTAAACAATTCTTTAAAAGATCTTGAGGTGGCTTTTTCGCATCGGGTTTGCCGCCAGAACACAGGTGTCATGAAAACCACCACTCAACCTAAACCAAAATGGGAAAGGAAAAGACTCACATCAACATTGTCGTCATTGGGCACGTAGATTTGGGCAAGTCTACCACTACTGGTCATCTGATCTACAAATATGGTGGGATCAACAAAAGAACTATCGAAAAATTTGAGAAGGAGGCTGCTGAGATGGGAAATGGCTCCTTCAAGTATGCCTGAGTCTTGGATAAACTGAAAGCTGAACG
This sequence comes from Eumetopias jubatus, assembly GCF_037043125.1. Lineage (NCBI taxonomy): Eukaryota > Metazoa > Chordata > Mammalia > Carnivora > Otariidae > Eumetopias > Eumetopias jubatus. The sequence goes on along the minus strand of NW_028274809.1, from coordinate 156,309,128 downwards.
TGAACGTGGTATCACCATTGATATCTCCCTGTGGAAATTCGAGACCTGCAAGGATTATGTGACCATCACTGATGCCCCAGGACACAGAGGCTTTATCAAGAACATGAGTACATACACATCTCAGGCTGACTGTGCTGTCCTGATTGTTGCTGCTGGTGTTGGTGAATTTGAAGCCGGTATCTCCAAGAATGGGCAGACCCATGAGCATGCCCTTCTGGCTTACACACTGGGTGTAAAACAACTAATCGTTCGTGTTAACAAGATGGATTCCACTGAGCCACCCTACAGCCAGAAGAGATACGAGGGAATCATTAAGGAAGTCAGCACCTACATTAAGAAAATTGGCTACAACCCTGACACAGTAGCATTTGTGCCAATTTCTGGTTGGAATGGCCACAACATGCTGGAGCCAAGTGCTGACATGCCTTGGTTCAAGGGATCGAAAGTCACCCATAAAGATGGGAATGCCAGTGGAACCACACTGCTTGAAGCTCTGGATTGCATCCTGCCACCAACTCATCCAACTGACAAGCCCTTGCGTCTGCCTCTCCAGGATGTCTACAAAATTGGTGGTATTGGTACTGTCCCAGTGGGCCGAGTGGAGACTGATATTCTTAAAGCTGGCATGGTGGTCACCTTTGCTCCAGTCAATGTTACAACTGAAGTAAAGTCTGTTGAAATGCACCATGAAGCTTTGAGTGAAGCTCTTCCTGGACACAGTGTGGGCTTCAATGTCAAGAAAGTATCTGTCAAAGATGTTCATCATGGCAATGTGGCTGGTGACAGCAAAAATGACCCACCAATGGAAGCAGCTGGCTTCACAGCTCAGGTGATTATCCGGAACCATCCAGGCCAAATCAGTGCTGGATATGCACCTGTGCTGGATTGTCACACAGAGCACATTGCTTGCAAGTTTGCTGAGCTGAAAAGGAAGATAGATCATCGTTCTGGAAAAAAGCTGGAAGATGGTCCCAAGTTCTTGAAATCTGGTGATGCTGCCATTGTTGATATGGTTCCTGGCAAGCCTGTGTGTGTTGAGAGCTTCTCTGACTATCCTCCTCTGGGCCGTTTTGCTGTTCCTGACATGTGACAGACGGTTGCTGTGGGTGTCATCAAAGCAGTGGACAAGAAGGCAGCTGGAGCTGGCAAGGTCACCAAGTCTGCCCAGAAAGCTCAGAAGGCTAAATGAATATTATTCCCAATACCTGCCACCCCGGTCTTTGTTTGTTTGTGTTTTTGTTTTTTTCTTTATTTTTTTATTGTTATGTTAATCACCATACATTACATCATTAGTTTTTGATGTAGTGTTCTATGATTCATTGTTTGTGCATAACACCCAGTGCTCTACGCAGAACGTGCCCTCTTTAATAGCCATCACCAGGCTAACCCATCCCCCCACCCCCCTCCCCTCCAGAACCCCCAGTTTGTTTTCCAGAGTCCATCGTCTCTCATGGTTTGTCTCCCCCTCCGATTTACCCCCCTTCATTCTTCCCCTCCTGCTATCTTCTTCTTCTTTTTTTTTTTTAACATATATTGCATTATTTGTTTCAGAGGTACAGATCTGTGATTCAACAGTCTTGCACAATTCACAGCGCTCACCATAGCACATACTCTCCCCAATATCTATTACCCAGCCACCCCATCCCTCCCACCCCCCACCACTCCAGCAACCCTCAGTTTGTTTCCTCAGATTAAGAATTCCTCATGTCAGTGAGGTCATATGATACATGTCTTTCTCTGATTGACTTATTTCACTCAGCATAACACCCTCCAGTTGTTGCAAACCTGCCACCCCAGTCTTAATCAGTGGTGAAAGAATGGTCTCAGAACTGTTTGTGTCAATTGGCCATTTAAGTTTAATAGTAAAAAGACTGGTTAATGATAACCATGCATCATAAAACCTTCAGAAGGAAAGGAGAATGTTTTGTGGACCATTTAATGTTTTGCGTGTGTGTGTGTGTGTGTGTGTGTGTGTGTGGCACTTTTAAGTTATTAGTTTTTAAAATCAGTACTTTTTAATGGAAACAACTTGACCAAAAATCTGTCACAGAATTTTGAGACCCTTTAAAACAAAAGTTTAATGAGAAAAAAAAAGTTCTTGAGGTGTAGCTATGTTGTAGCCAATTAAAAGAAATATGACATTTCTATGTTTATAGTCCTCAGCAAATGTTTTGTGTAAATATTAACATTTTTGCATATCACCATCCCAAAACACTAATTTGAATAATGAAATATCTTTATATTGGATTGAAGGTCAGCTGATTTGTATTTTCTTATAAAAATGTCTTATAGGAAGAGCGGAATCTTGGATTCAAGCATATATGTAAAATTTTAATGTAACATGCTGTAATTATGAAATTTCCTAGAAGATAATCAAAATAGAACATGATTGCATCTTGAATATATAAAATGAGCCAAATGCATTTTAAAGTGAAAACTAAAGTAGGTTAAAATGAATAATTTTTACCACTTGTTAAGAATAGTTTTGGTAATTAAAAAAATGTTGGAATAAGTAAGCTGTATTCAAGAACAATATGTACAAGAAGCCAAACTATACAGAGAAAAAAAATAAAATCTGATTCAGCTAGTGCTGTTCATCCAAACAACCGTAAAACAGTATCATTTTAAATTTAATCTGATCACAATATCACTCTGACTTTTTGAAAAATAATTTTTCATTATTTCTTTACACAAGGTTATGTTATTATTGTTGTTTATTATTTTTATAACAGTTTTTTTAAAGAAGCTTCATTTTATACCTCCCTCTGGTGTTTCTAGAATAAACGACAATCCATAGTAAGCAATAAATGAACACCAGAATATCTGGCCTGTGGCTATCTTTCTGACCTTATCTCCTGTGGATTTCACCTCTTGCTCACTTAACAACAGCCATACTGACCCCTTGCTAATCCTTAAATATACCAAGCATACTTCTACCTTTTCATTTCCTAGTCTCTGCCTTGAAAGCTCTTCATCCCATTCATTCTTCACTTTACCATGTCTTTGCTCAAATGTCACCTCTTCAGAATGACCTTCAGTGATTTCTTTACCAGAAAGAACCCCTACCCATCTGGATTCACAGAGCTAGCTTCATTTATCTTTGTAGCTCGTATACCATTAACTTTATCATATATTTATTTTTTATCATTTGTTTTCCCCCAATTAGAATGAAACTGTAGGAGAATTGAGGCCTTACTTAGTTTATTGCTCCACCTTTAGTACCTATAATAGTGCCTTCACAAAACAATTAGTTTTGTCAAATCAGTAATATTTGTTTCAGAGTTAATGATTGAATGAACCAATCATCAGCAGTTTTTAACTGTTGAGCTTTTACTAGTGTAAGAACATAATGCTAATACTTCTGTCTTGTTACTCTTTATAGAAATAACCTAGTGTAGGCATTATTCCTCTTTTGTAGATGAGAAAATGGGTTTATAGAACTAAAGGAAGCCAACCCAGATTATACAGTTTATATGTGTTATGTAGCAGGGAGAAAAATTTTGGATACAAATACTGTAAGTACAGATTAGGACATACTGAATTAATTTACCTGTGGGAAATTTACCTGGAGGTGTTTAGTAGGGAAGTGGATTTAAGAATCTGAAGCTTAGGAGAGAAAGTTAGTGTATTGTAGAGTATGGAGAGTTAGTCATACATATGATGTTAGAGTCATGGTGAGTATATAAGTACTAGAATAAACCACAAAAATAATGGAATTTTCTAGGAATCTGAGTGTGAGAAAATAAAATTAGCAGGGAAAAAGCAACCTTTATATGTGATAGACACACAGACTCAACTTTTTAAATAGAGTAGGTCACATTTTCCATTCTTCCTTCCTTAAAGAAGTATTACAGTGTACAACTCAGAAATGTAGAATTCACTCTAGATTCTTCTGTTTTCATTTCCACGTAGTCAGCCATTAAATTCTTCAGTTTTTATTCTCTAAATATTTTCCTAATCAACACTCTCTATCCTATTTCCTCTACTTTGGCTAAACTTTTATAATTTTTTGTTTTACTCTCTGCAACAACCTTCCAACTTATCTCCCAATTGGTGTCTAGTCTTATTCCTATAGATTTTTTTTTCTCCACTAAGTAGAAGGGCTTATTTATACTAAATAAGCCTTAATTATCTTTCTAAGTCACAGTGCACTCCCGGTACAAATTATTCTGCAGCTCTCTCTCAGACCGCACAGGCATGAGCAACTCAGTGCCTACCACCAGCATATATACCTTTTAGCTTGGCAATCTAATTTCAAGTGCAGTGTTCATTTCTTGCAAAGGAAAACACAGGGGGATAGAGTGAATGTGGTACAACTAATATGTAACCACAAACTTGAGAATGAAGGGTTTCACAAAAGGAATTTGTAGAGATGCTCAGCCTGTGAATGATGCAGTGTTGTGCCCCTGCTGGCATTGGGCTCTAGAATTTGTGGAGCAATTCAATGATAGTGACTATGCCCTAGTATCTGGCCATTCCAGGAGATCTCAGGCGGTAATGATGCTTCATGGGGGCTGGCCCAAGTAGACAGAGAGCGTAATCTACAAAATAAAAAGGCCTGGTTTTGAAAAGGCTGAGGGAGGACTATTTTGCTCATTGCTCTATTCCCAGTGGCCCACACAGTACCTGACACTAAAAAGGTGTTAAATAAACATTGCATTGAAAGGAATCAGTTTGAATCTCCAGCTCTTCTAAGTGTGAGATTGAGAAAGTAACTTGAAGTCTCCACACTTCAATTGTTTTGGCTATAAAGTGAGAATACAGTGAGATCATGCAGGTAAACCTACCAGGTCACAAGTGAAAGGGATTAAAAATAAAGCTGTTTTTGTGTTGTTCATTCTAAAACATTTCCAGATATTAATATTAATTTTCATTATTAAAGAGCAGTACCAATTTCTCAGTAACATTTTTCTATTCACTAAAATAGCTCATCCAAGTTATAAGAATATATATTATTCATGGAATTCAACAAAGTTCTTTTAATTTGCAGGAGAAAAATGCAGGCCATGAATATTTTTATTTTTCCTCAGTTACTCCCCCTACATAAAGCCTCCTCTTCACAGATTATAGGCCACGTTCTAAGACTTTGGCTTTGCATGCAAAGTATTTCATGTTCTGACCATTGTTCTTTGCATCTTCATTTCCCTTTTATACTAATCATTATACCAATGGACATGGGAGACTATGTTTTTCCTGAGCTATCCTTACTTTCTTGAAATTGCAATGTTCTTTTTCACCTGTGAGCATTTGAGTGTACTATCAATCTATAATGCCCTTTTTGCTCTCCTGTGACTCAAATCTCTATTTAGAGTGAAGAAAGATTGCCTTATGGTCATCACATATTGCTTTCCATGAGCTGTATGTACTGCAAAATATGGGGCAGTGGGGATATAAACATGGCAGTAACCATTGTGAACAAATAAAATAATTTCACATATGGCAACATGACATAATTTTACATTTAATGTTTACTAACTTTATATATAGCTTTTTAAAAATCTTAATATATCTTACTATGCCTTTGTTCCTTGGAAAAATAACTGTAATCAAAGGCAAGTCAATGTCCTTCATTTCTAGATCAGTATTTCTCAAGTAGTGTTTCACTGCATATCATAAGGATTTACATTAAAAAAATTTCTGTGGTCACATATGTTTGGAAAACCATAAAAAACAATTTTTTATTATTCCAAATAATTCAATATACTGACTCACATCAAGTATATTAAGAGATACACACTAACCAGTGTTTCCCAAACTTTTTGAACACAGGCCCCTGTAGGTACAAATAGTATCTTGCAGAAATACTAATGTAAACCTATCAATTTGCCTTTATAGGAAAATGGAACAAAAATAATTCTGCTTTGAGAAATATGCCCCCAAATAATCCCATTTATTTAAATATGTACCAGTGCTTAACACTCTAGAGTGTCTTTGTATTAAGATTTTAATTTCTGTTAAAATATCACCACCTAAGAGGGCAGCTCCAGTTTATGCCTTACTAGTTATGTATTCTCTGTCCTAAACTGTCTCTAAAAGTTAATATTGAAAATCATTTAGTTGGATCATAGAAACCTTAGATATTTGAGAAGATGCTGCTACTCTAACCACAAAAGTCTGGCATCAATAACAGAACTGGGCAAATAGCACAATTCAACATTTTTCTAAGGGTCAAAATGTTACAGTAGTGGAAAATTACAAGGCAACTAGCTAGTCTTGCCATCAGATCTTCCTAAAAAATTGCTATCCGTAATCTGCCTCAAGAATGAAGTCATTTGGATTTAACCATTATCCAAAATCTATTTACAAGTTAAGAGCTCTCTAAGCCTCCAGGTATGGAATCATGACAATATAATAAATGGTGCGCATTGCCTTTTGAAAAATGAAGGTTACTTACCTATAAGCCTGTTTTTCTGACTATTTATCATTACCTATCAGCCATTAGAAAGCTACTCGCTGCCCCAGAGCAGTTAACTTGCTGATTGGTTTCTGATTATTATATTTCCTTGGGCAGCTGATTGATTCTTATCAATTTTCCCCCTCTTGTTGCCTGCAAAAAGATTTGTTTACTATAATTTTCTTAGTACTTTCTGCCAGCAGGGGGAGTTTTATAGTTTTCTTTCAAATATTGATTCTATGTAACTCCTTTGCCAGGAGACTTAAATTGTGTTCCAGTAGTATTGGCTGTGATGGTTCATTTGTACTAAGAAATAATACTTGATACCCTCTAAAGTGCTTTACATGTAGCATAATGGTAGGTTCACATCATCACAGAAATGTTCCGACAAGCTTGGCATTATCGTTATGATTATCAATGATAAATATAATGTGCTTTAGGTTAATCATCTTAAACTAAAGCATCATTTCTTTTTATCCCTAAGACTATTGCAGAAGGCTGCTTTTTGAAAATTAAAGTTTATATTCTTTTATCAAAAGGATTAATAAGTAGGACTACTGAATGATATTTTTACAACAAATCAAAAAAACTGCAAGAATAGTATAGGCAACTAGGATCCAGAATTTTGAGTCAGTGAGAATTCTTTTCTGCCCAATATACTTTACATCTACTTACAAAAAGTCCTATATTGCTTGATTATTGCTATACTAATCTGAGTTAAGATAGTGTCACTTTCACACATCTAATTTTATTTTATTTTTTTAAGATTTTATTTATTTATTCATTTGACAGAGAGATAGAGAGCACAGGTAGGCAGAGGGGCAGGCAGAGGGAAAGGGAGAAGCAGGCTTTCTGCTGAGCAGGGAGCCCGATGCGGGGCTTGATCCCAGGATCCTGGGATCATGAACTGAGCCGAAGGCAGTTGCTTAACTGACTGAGCCACGCAGGCACCCCATCTAATTTTATTTTTTAATTAATTAATTAATTAAATATTTGGAGAGCAGCAAAGCAAGGGTTATTGAGTGACAATAAGAAGCTCTCAAAGAGGGAGGGGAACCCCAGAGGGTTGCCCTCACACATCTAATTTTAAAATGAATATACTATATGTTGATTAAATTGATTTTAAATTTAAAAAATAAATTGAAAAAAGAAAGAGGACTTGAATAGACATTTTTCCAAAGAAGAAATACAAATGGTCAACAAGTACACAGAAAGGTGCTCAACATCACTCATCATCAGAGAAATGCAAATCAAAACCACAATGAGATATAACTTCACACCTGTTAAAATTGTTATTAGAGAAGAAAAGAGATAACAGATGCTGGTGAAGATGTGGAGGAAAGGGAACCCTAGTGCACTATAGGTGAGAATATAAATTGGTACAACCACTATAGAAAACAGAATGGAGGCTCCTCAAAATATTACAAAAAGGACTGCTGGGGTGCCTGGCTGGCTCAGTTGGTAGAGCATGTGACTCTTGATCTCAGGGTTATGAGTTCAAGCCTCACATTGGGGGTAGAGACAATAAATAAATAAATAAATAAATAAATAAGAAAACTGCCATATGATCCAGCAATCACACTTCTGAGTATATATCTGAAGGAGATGAAATTATTGTTTCAAAGAGGTACCTGCATCCCTATGTTCATTGAAACATTATTCACAATAGTCAAGACATGGAAACAACCTAAGCGTCCACTGATGGATGAGTGGATAAATAAAATGTTCTTAGATAAATAGATAGAGAGATAGATAGATAGATACTACTTAGCCATAAAAAAGAATGAAACTGTGATTTGTGACAACATGGATGGACCTTGAAGGCATTGTGCTAAGTGAAATAAGTCAGAGAAAGACAAATACTGTATGATCTCACTTTTATGTGAAATCTAAAAACATCAAACATAGGGAGCCAGGGGCTCAGGGCTGCAGGAAATGAGGAGATGTTGTAAGATAAATAAGCCCAAGGGATCTAATGTACAGCACGTGACTGTAGTTAATACTGGATTGTATCACTGAAAGTCACTATGAGAGTAGAGTTTTAATATTCTCACCAGAAAAACAATAAAATGGTAATTGTGTGGGATGAAAAAATAAAATAAAATGAATATACAAATGCAAAGAATAATAAAATATACCATCAGCTTTGTGTAACTTATTTTATCAGACTACTTTGTTTAATGACAATAGCTAAGAAAATAAACTAGAATATGGAGCAATCTATGTGAGATTTGAAATAAATAACCTGTATCATGATTCAGGGGAGATAATAATAGGACGGAGTGCTGAAGTGAGGAGCTATGTAAAATGAAGGGGAGCCATCAGTGCACGGGGCATTCATGAAGACCATGTGAAGTGTTGTGTTAAAAGAGAAGAATTTGAATGAGAAGCTAAGAGGGAAACTTCTCTGCCTCACAGTTTTGCATAGGAACAGTGAAATTCCAACACACTCATGGAAATTCAACAATTATCATTCACTGACAAGACACCTTTGTCATCAGTTTCTTGAATATTACCAATAAAAAATCTGTCATGTTTTTGTGCCCTATTGGCAATAAAAATGACATTTCTCTTTTCTTTTCTCAAAGGTTATCTTGCTCTTCATATTTTTAGCTGTTGAAAGGCAATATAACTCTAGTTGAAAAAGATGATGAGTTTAAAGCTTTACTGAAAACTAATTAAGAGTTATTTCTTTATCTTTATATAATTTCTTGCCTAAAAGAAGTAAAATTTGTGTATTCTATTTTGATAACAAATAATTAGTAACTTTAAAATATGAATTTAAGGAAATATTTAAAAGGCTGATAATTTAATAGTTGTAAAATTAAAATTACTTGGGCTAACTTAATTGCAGATTGGTGATCTTTTTAAATTTTAGACTTAGGGAAGGAAGGGAAACATCATATAAAACCTATAATTTTACCCTTCTAACATAGTGTAGCTATATTACAAAAACCATGATAAAATTGATTAACATTTTTATTAGTTTATGATAAACTGAAGCACAGTAATTCCTTAAATAATTTAATTAATATTTTCTGAATTGCTAATATTGTTTCTGGGAATATTATACTTAGCAGGGACAAAGGGATGAACTAAGTAGATATGTTCTGTCCCTATGGACCTTACAGTCTAGAAGAGAAGACAGAAAGTAAAGTAATAGTTACTTAATAACTACCAAATGTTATAATGTGGTAAATGCCATATAAGATAACTATGAGGTGTTACTGGAGCATTTACCAAGGGCCTTAATCTACTTTGGGGTTATGTAGGAAAGCCGTTTGAGGCAAGATCTAAAACTAGCTTAGAATGGGATAATATTTGCTTTTTCATAAGGTCTTAAAAGGACTTTAAAACTTTGTAAACTATTCATTTGTAAAAGACATATTTATTGAGTAGCTACCATGTAGGAAGCATCATGCTATGTTCTGGAAGTACATCAGTGAACTCGATGGACAGTCCTTCTGTTCATAGAGATTAAAGTCTACTGAAGAAGAGTAAAGAGCATCACATTGTCAATCAGGAAGTTTGTGCTGGGTTTAGAAACCATTCTTTCTGGCTGAAAAGTACATGTTTAAAAACTAGTAGAATAAATTGCCTCTTTAGCACCTATAAATAGGATAGAATATCACCAATAAATGATACTCTTATTTCACATAAATGTATTGAAAACTTTTTTCTTCATTTCCCTTCTATTCATCTATCAGTTCTGCTTATGCCCCTATTGAATATATGTATTGTCAAGGGAGAGATACATAGACATATAAGAGAGACAGAAATGATGTTTGATTTCTCTATAATGTACTAATATGAATTTTTATTTTTAAAGGATTTTATTTATTTATTTATTTACTTATTTATTTGAGAGAAAGACAGAGAACACAAGCATGGCAGACGGAGAGGGACAAGCAGACTCCTGGCCAAACAGGGAGCCCAACGTGGGGCTCGATCGAAGGACCCTGGGATCATGACCTGAGCCAAAGGCAGACATTTAACTGACTGAGCCACACAGGCATCCCCTATATGAATTTTTAAATATCATTAAACAGTGTTTATATATCTTCTTCCAATCATTGACAGACTTACAGTAAATGTCCGTACCACATTAATATGAACCAGTGAGTATCGGTATGGAAGAGCCCTACACAGAAAGCTTACATATAATACACAAAATAGTAATGTAGTAAAATTATTTTGAGCAACTTTGACGTGCCAAATGTTACAGCAAATATGGTACAGAAAAAAAGAATAAGAACATGTCTCTCAGCAACTTCTTTATGGCAAGAATCTCGTAAATGTCTATTTGATTTAAGCAAGGAGGAATGACATCTTTTTATTTGCAAATATTCATATTCTTCACTATAAGCTTTTTGGAGCCAGAGATTTTGTCCCATTTGTATTTATAGCATTAGTACCAAGCAGAATTTTAGTATATAATTTGTGTGCAATAAATATTGTTTGAATGTTTGAAGGGAAAAAAATGGGGGAAGGAGAGAGGCCGGGAGAGAGGAAGGAGAAAGGAAAATAATTTTTCATTATGTACCTCATTTTAATCACCATCATTTATTAAGTAAAGCCAAAATACTTTGATTTCTCTTCTGAATTTCCCAATAGAAAACTTTCTAAATTATAAACTCCCATGCTAACCCAAAGAAAAAGTAACACAATTGTAAAAATTAAAGAAATACTATAAAATTAATAGTATAGTAATATAGGCTTTTTTTTAGTTAGAGAAGTTATTTACTTCTACAATAAATGGCCTCAAGCTTCTAGTTAACGATTTTACATTTCTGTCTGCTGCAACTGCTTTTTGAAGTTTGTTCTTGTTGTTATATAGAATTGTGCAGGTTAGAGTCTGCCTATATCTGCTTCTTTCATATTCGGGATTTTTAAATTTTTTTTTGTCATGCTATCATGATTATACACAATCTTGTGACTATGATGTTAGTCATGATTTAGTCTTAAATGTTTAGCTCATGATAAATGGCTAATTTATCTGTTACACTGGACTGCCTCAACTTTTCTTTTTTAACTTAAAAGATTATGTTAACACATTCGGCTCAGGTCATAATCTCAGGGTCCTGGGATCGAGTCCCACATCGGGCTCCCTGCTCCTCGGGAAGCCTGCTTCTCCCTCTCCCACTCCCCCTGCTTGTGGTCTCTCTCTCTCACTGTGTCTGTCTCTGTCAAATAAATAAATAAAATCTTTAAAAAAATAAAAAAATAAAATTACATTTTAAATCACGTTCTTCATATACTGTGAAACCTTTAAATCACATATACAGTCAGTGAGTTAGACAAGCTTTATGTTGATTGAAAATAAGCTAAGATGTTAAGGGGTTAACCAAAATCAAAACAGACACTGATGCAGCTTTGCTTAGAGAGCTCTCTCTCTGGTAAGTTTAGGAAGGAGCACCACAGTTATACACCCTTGTAATAAACAGTGAACTTTTTCATTATAAATAGGCTAAAAGTATTGATTGTGATCTCAGTGATCACACATTATACCAAACAAATTATTTAATATTATTATTTTTTAAAGAGATATGGAGAACCAAGTGTTTTGCTGTCTCTCACAACTGAAATAGAAATTTTCATCTTACAATTAATATATACTATTAAAACTGAAATAATATCAAGCAATTTTCACCTTTCACTAGACAGTTTAATACTCCATGTAACTTTAATTATTTGTTCTCTGTATCCTATTATTTTCTAATATTCTAAACCAGACCTTTCTGCCCAAGGTAGCTAATTAAAGAGCATCTAAGTACTACATATACAGAGAAGAGCATTGAATAATGCATGAAGATTGACTGAAGTCAATTTTTTAAATTTTTATCTTTTATTTATTAGCAAATTTTGAAAAGAAAAGTAAGGGAAAATGGAGAAATAAATCCTATAAACCTTACAATCATCTGTAATGCAACTTTAGAAGCTGTAAAATAGAACTCACTTAAGAAGGACACCTGGATTATAAAGTAACATTCCACTAAAAGATGAGATTTGCTATTCTGAAGTATTACTGCATTCTTTGGGTTTTTTTTTTATTTGTTTGTCACCTCCTGTTTAAAACATATACATTTTCCCTATGCATTTATTATATCTGGTATTAGAAATATGTATTAGTGGTAGGAATGCTACTGGTAACATTTTGGTTTAATGAAGATTTTGCTTCTCTTGTCTCAAATATGCATTTGTTCACTCAGAAAATATTGCTGAATACTGAACATGTGCCAAACTGTTGGAGGCACTGAAAACATAACCATGAATAAAGTCAATAAAAATCTGTGCCCTCATAAAACTTAATTCGGGTGGAGGGTGCTGGGAATGGGCAATAAATATAATACATGAAAAAAGCATATGGTATGTTGAAGAGTATTAATTGCTAAGTGTAAAATAAAAGAGAAAAAGAATATGGGAAATTTTAATAATTGAATGTTTTATATTTATGACTCAAATTAAAACTGGGAAGTAAGACAAATGTTTAAGTAATGAAATAAGGAGCTTCATTCTGATGGGTAATCCATTCAAAAGGAGGTGTTTTTTTTTTTTTAAGATTTTATTTATTTATTTTAGAGAGAGAGCACTGGCAGAGAAGGGCAGAAGGGGAGAGAGGGAAAAGGAGAGAATGTTCAAGCAGCCTCCCCACTGAACGCTGAGCCCAACTATATCCTGTGACGTTGAGATCACAACCCGATCCAAAACCAAGAGTCAGAGACTCAGACTGAGCCACTCCGGTGCCCCCATTCAAAATGAGTTTTATTAAACACAACAACAACAACATAAGAACACATACACACAGAAAAGAATAATTACACCCCAGCTATACTTTTTTCTCTTCTAATTTGGATGGGAGGTAATTGTACACAGTAGAAAACGAGATTGTCAGGAAATGTGGTTTTATTTCTCATTCAAAAGTATCTGTATTTCTTGGGCGCCTGGGTGGCTCAGTTGGTTAAGCGACTGCCTTCAGCTCAGGTCATGATCCTGGAGTCCTGGGATCGAGTCCTACATCGGGCTCCCTGCTCAGCAGGAAGTCTGCTTCTCCCTCTGACCCTTTCCCCTCTCATGCTCTCTCTCTATCTCATTCTCTCTCTCAAATAAATAAATAAAATCTTTAAAAAAAATTAAAAAAAAAACAAAAGTATCTGTATTTCTCTAAGCAAATATAATCTTCTCGATCTTAAGTTCCTTAGTATGATGATGGGATGAACTGAATATTCTCTCAAATATCATAAGATTTTATTGTGTGGATTCTCCTTTCTCACAATCTTTCTCCTGGCCTCTAATTTTGGTCAACCAACCCCCTGTAAGAGCATCTGAATGCAAAGTGAGTGACTCCCCAGGTATGATTTGACAGATCTGGTCAGCTACAAGTGTGGCCTTCTTCCCTTCTTTATAAATTATATCTGAATTTCATGATAGGAATGATTTCCCTGAAATAGGAAGACAGTTCTTTAGGTGGGTTTAAGAGGGAATGACTTCCCTGAATCTCCATATGAGCTCTCAAAAAGCATTTGCAAAAGAGTCACGCTTCTAAGTATTAAGTGAAAACTAAAGTTAAAACCCCAAGAGATTTCTAAAGATGAAATTTCATGCACAGAGAAAGGTAATGAGGAAGATATTTTAAGTAAAAATAATTTCTCAGTGCTTTCAAATCATATGACATATTCAGCTGCCTACTCTGACTCTTCATAAGGCCTACTCATGGATAAGTCTTGACAATTGGATTTAAGAATGCCACATTTGATTGCAGTTTCTGTGATTACATAGAGAACAATGAGTAATGTATCAATTTATGCTAGTTCAAGAATTCACAAGCAAATGGAGACTTACCAAATTTATCTATTAAGAAAGTTAGCATCACAAATAATTAATTTTAAGGTTAAAATCAGTATGATATACCAAAGTAGCATAATTCCCTTTTTGGTTTTTATTTAACATGCTTTTGCTATAGCTATACCTAATTAAGTGAAAAAACAAAGCTATTCAATTCCATCAGATCCTGAATTTGTAAGGATATGTGACTATTTTAGGATTTATATAGGTGATATTTTCTTGAGTGAATGTCATGATTTCATATTTTTTAGTATTTTATCTAAATAATTTAAACATATGATAAATTAGATTAGAAAAAAGAGGGGTTATTTTTCCAAATTTTAGTATCTAAAACGTTTATATTATTTCAGATAATCACATTTGAGCAATTAAACATAAGTAGAAATGGAGTTGTATATAGTCAGTACTTACAATGCCCCCCCACTTACATAATTGCAGGAAGTTATATACAAGAAAAATAAGTGTGATGATAGTGATGATATTCATTTACTCATTTATTTATTCATTCATAGAGTCCAGGAGCTCCCCAGATAGGAACTCTTTTATATCAGGATGCAGTGGATAAGAAGAACAGAAACAAGATTTTGCTTGTGTGTCGAGTTTACATTAGAGTGGGGGAAACAGATGTCATATACAAATTAATAAGATCATATAAATTACTGACACATTTTCTAAGTAAATAAACAGACTAATGAGATACGCAGTAGTAGGTTAAAGGGAAGAACAATAGAGTGGGTGATTGTGGAAAGCTTCCGTAAAGAAGTTTCATTAGAGCTAAAATATGACTTACAATTATTAATCTAGAAATTCCCCAAACTTTCAGCCATATCTACATGATCATGTCATCTCAAAACTAATTATTTTTTTAAAAACATGTTGAGCCATTTCTATTTTGTGCCCTGACATTTCACGAAATTGAAAATCTTTCAAACCACATAGAGAAAAAAATATATATAATATATTTTAATGCTATATAATACAACCTGAAGAGCATAGATCCATGCTCAACTGAACCTAAGATAACAAAAATAGCAAAGTTGCCCATAGATATGTTAAAACTCAAGAATATATTACAGAAACTATACAGAAACGTGCATACATATTTCTGAAAGTACTGAGCCTGAAATTTTACTATGTTTTAGATCCTGAGTAGAAAACTTATTTTCCCCAGACTATATCATATTTTATGTCATGTAAAAAAAAAAAGAAAAAAAAATCATCTGTGCTTTTAAATCTTGCATTAAAGGATAAATGAGGGTTAGGTCTAAAGCTAAACCAAAACAAAAATCTCTTTGACTTTTAGTTTCTCAGCCATTTTTGTTTGAAGAATTCTAAGAAAGTAGTTCTCTACTGTATTCAAGTTTGTTTTTGTTTTGTTTTGTTGTACTATAACTCTAATATGAGCATAATACACTGGGTTGCTGGTGATTGCCATTAGTTTTACTTACATTTTCATTTTTTTTAAGCTACCAGGTGGATTGGCAATAAGAACACACTTGATAGGATGACTGCCTGGGATGAATTTCAACACTTTCTTCTATCAAATTACTTTCTCTGGACAAGATACTTAAATTTGCTAACCCCTTTAGAAGGAAAATAGAGCAGCTGAGTTCATTAGCTCAAATCTAATAAACCTTCTTTGTGAGTGATTAAAGATGACTGTTCTGGAGGAGAACAAGAGTATAAAGTTTACATAAACTAGATGGAGGAAGGTCAGTCAGAGGATGGACTGACTGTGATTCTAGGTGTAAATATTAGACAAAATTTAGCCTTGTAAGTATTTGTATAACTATTGTTTTGGTTACAGCTATAGTTAGCTTTTGAAGGGTAAGCTTGTAAACCTACTTATTCTATAAATCTTGTAATTTTTATTTTTTTAATTTTTTAAATATTTTTCATTTATTCATTTGACAGAGAGACAGAGCTAGCCCAAGCAGGGGGAGAGGCAGAGGGAGAGGGAGAAGCAGACTCCCCGCTGAGCAGGGAGCTCCGTGTGGGGCTCAATCCCAGGACCCTGAGACCAATGACATGAGCCGAAGGCAGATGCTTAACCATCTGAGCCACACAGGCGCCCCTAAATCTTGTAATTTTTAATGTCTGAACTAGAAAAATGACTTTTTCAAAGAATATATATTTATATGGTGATAATCCTTAAATGTCTGCACTTAATGTGAAAGCTGATTCGGTTCCCTTTTTAGTTTTGTTCTCTATGAATGTTACAGAAGAAAATAGGCCTAATAGTTTCTACCTTTAAACTAAAAAGCTAGCTTGTTTAAATGGAGGCTATCACCCCTCCCCCTGGGCCCATGTCTAAAGAGGCATACAAATCATGATTCACCCATTTAGTATGCCAATAAATGTGTACTATTTTTACTAACCTTGACTTAAAGTTGGTTATGTTCTTCATAGGACACATCTCTTATCTTTATAACATAATAGTCTACCAGTAGAAAGAGAGCAACCATGCTGCTTATTTAGTATTTCAATTCTACTTAAAAGTCCATAATTTAAATGTAACATACATTGCCTATACATGTAGTATGAACAGACTTTTAACCATCCTAATCAAAAGATCTTCCTCAGTGATTTTTTTCTGATGCATAAAAATGTATCAATAAATTATAGTCATTATATTAATGAAATCTACAATAAAAATTATTGGGATAGATAATTCCCTAGGTATCATTGACTGAGAATAAAACCTTGAAGAATAAGAAGGATAAAAGATAAACTGAGAACAAAGTGAGGAGATTTGCCAAAAGAAATTAATATTCATAGTATTAAAATAATACATTTTTCTCTATTATTGACAATAATGTTAAAATATGGCCAATAGCATATTTGCTAGAAATGACACAGAGTATGCATCTAAAGATGGTATTGATGATAGTATATATTTAGTATAGTAGATAGTACATATTTAGTGTCTACTTTGTCTAAAACCAAGCTAATTATTTTAACATACATGATGTTATTTAATCCTCATTAAATTGGTATGAGGATTAATGGGTTAATATATCTGTATAACAGTTGTTATTGTTAGGAACCTAGTCTTCTGCCCAGTAGGTAATACATGTACACATAGTAATACATAGTATTACATAGTAAACTCTTAGTAGAAATGATCTCTATGAGCAGTGTAGCACAGTGATTGAGAATATAAATACTATAGTTAGTCTCTGGGCTCTGTCACTTCCTCACCCTGTGATTTGGGACAAGTGATAGTACCTGTGTGTATATTGCTTTATCTGAAAAAATAAATATAATAATACTTATAATCCATAAAATAATTTTCTTGATAAGTTTAAATCATTATTAATTCTAAATATGTCCTGTTCTTTTTTTAGAACAAATAATAAACTTAATATATGTTCATTGGTTCTAATATATGTATGACTACTTTTATTTTTATTATTTTTAAATTTTATAATTATTACAAACTTAATTTTATAATATTATAAATTTAATTTTATAATTATTGTTATAAAAGTTATTTTTAATTTTTTATTATGCTAAAATATACATAACATAAAATTGACCATTTTAACCATTAAGTACATTTACATTGCTATGCAACCATTGCCACTAGCCATATCCAGAACTTTTTTCACCTTCCCAAACTGAAACTCCATACTCATTAAACAATAACTCACCATTCCCCACTCCCCCCACCCCCTGACAACCACCATTCTACTTTGTGTCTCTATGAATGTGATTGCTCTTGGTATAAGCAAGTTCCACTTGCTCTCATATAAGTGGGACTTACTCTTTTTGAAAAGGTTTTCTTAGTTATTAAGTAGACTATGTATTTTTTCTGTTTTGCTAATTTTAAATTATATATTCCCATCTTAGGTAAACTTTAAAGAGGTAAGAGGAATCAATGGAGTCAAACATCCAATCTGCAAGTCACTTATCTTGAACTTCTATTCTTATTTAGAGAACATTTACTTCCCTTTAATATTCTATGCTTTCTTTTTTATTTTTATTTTTATTTTATTTTTATTTTTTTATTATGTTCAGTTAGCCACCAAAGAGTACTTCATTAGTTTTTGATGTAGTGTTCAATGATTGAATAGTTGCATATAACACCCAGTGCTCAGCACAACACCCATACCCAGTTACCCAGTTACCCCATCCCCCTACCCCCCTACCCCTGAAGCCCTCAATTGGTTTCCCAGAGTCCAGACTCTCTCATGGTTTGTCTCCCTCTCTGATTTCCTCCCCTTCGGTTTTCCCTCCCTTCCCCTGTGGTTTTCTGTGCTATTCCTCATGTTCCACAGATAAGTCAAACCATATGATAATTGACTTTCTCTGCTTGACTTATTTCACTTAGGATAATCCCCTCCAGTTCCATCCATGTTGATGCAAATGGTGGGTATTCATCCTTTCTGATGGCTGAGTAATATTCCATTGTATATATGGACCACATCTTCTTTATCCATTACGCTTTCTTTTATACTAGGTTCTTATTTAAATAGACATAATAAAACCCCAAGGCTTGATATTTAAGAGGTAATATCTCCATCAAGATGTTAAACACTTGATCTCTTTGGTAATATTTCCAATGCAAATGAGACCAATAAACTACTATAAACATATTAAAATTGACAGAAGAAAGAAACTAATAAAGGCAAACACCACTGACCTGAAATCAGTTGATGGCTTGCTCCTCTGGTCTTGCCAAGCAATGTGTTATTACTGATAGTTTGTCACTGTAACAAACTGATTTTTGAAGAAATTATATGATATAGAAGAGGAGACATAAGAACAGTAAAACTTACGGTAAAAATTTCTCTTTGGATCTGGATTTCAGACATGTGCTAGCTCCAATAATCCTGATGCACGATAAGGTCAATAAAATATGAGTTACTTTGAGAGACATTAGTCTTTTTATTCACAAACTCACTCTCAGGCCTCTAGTAGGTCAAGAAAATTTGTTTGAGGAGATAGCCTTCTGAATATAGGGTCCAAAACGAATTGGGAATATTAGTTGTCCAGATTCTATAATGTAACTATTGAGGAAACTGGATCCAAGCAACAGCATATTTCTCTACTCAGGAAAGATACAAATTATACCAATTCAAGGTAGTAGTTTATTGAAAGTTTGCTGCTAAGCAACACAAAGTATATATGGAAGAGTGTTGCTAGGCAGCACACCTCATCTAATCCACTGCTGAGAAGATTTTTTTGTTAGTGGAATGAGAAAATAGCCCAACATTCATCTCATAAAGCTTTTACATGTATAAGTAAGTTTACACAAAGCAGAATCATTTTAAGTATAAAATAGAGATATTAGAAAATGCAAAAAATTCTACCACAATTTGAAGATTGGAAATACTATATGGTTGATTGATTCACCTCTATAAATGTCAATTTGACAACCATGGACAATCAACCACAACTAACAAAACACATTGAAAACAATAAAAAATAGAGTTGGTATTATTGATAAACAAAGATCTGGTATACACAATACGAGAATCTTTAAAACTTAACCAGAAAGAAAAAAAGACATGACCAGGGGCCCCTGGGCGGCTCAGTCATTAAACGTCTACCTTCGGCTCGGGTCATGATCCCAGGGTCCTAGGACTGAGTCCCACATCAGGCTCTCTGCTCCTCTGGAAGCCTGCTTCTCCCTCTCCCACTCCCCCTGCTTGTGTTCCTGCTCTCGCTATCTCTCTCTCTCTGTCAAATAAATAAATAAAATCTTTAAAAAAATGAAACAAGAAAGACATGACCAGACATAATAGGAAAACTTTTGAAAAGCAAGGACTAATAAATCTATTCACAATATCTAGGTACATGGTGGTGTTTCTGTTGCAGTGCCTTTTTTCTCTTTGTTCATGTAGTCATCTCCTCTGAGATATAGAGTGTATTATATCTCAGGATACCATAACACAATATGGCGGCTTAGACAAAGAAATTTATTTTCTCACAATTCTGAATTCTGGAAGTCCAAGTCCAGGGTGCCCACATTGGTGAGGTTCTGGTGAAGACACTTTCTGGCTTGCAAATGGCCACTTTGTGGGTGCTGTCCTGGCCTTGCCTTGATGCATGCACATGGAGAGACAGAGACAGAGGGAGAGGGAGGGAGATCACTTCCTCTTCTTTTTTTTTTAAAGATTTTTATTTATTTATTGAGAGAGAGAGAGAATGAGAGGAAGGAAGGTCAGAGGAAGAAGCAGACTCCCTGCTGAGCAGGGAGCCTGATGCGGGACTTGATCCTGGGACTCCAGGATCATGACCTGAGCCAAAGACAGTTGCTTAACCAACTGAGCCACCCAGGCACCCAAACTCTTCCTCTTCTTGATAAACCCATCAATCCCATCAGATTAGGACCCTACCCTTGTGACCTCATTTAACATTAAGTACCTCCTAAAAGCCCATCTCCAAATACAGTCATGTTGAGGTTAGAACCTCAACATATAAATTTTGTGTGGACACGGTTTAGTTCATAGCAGAGTCAAAATGCTAGCTGCCTATATTGCATATCATCTTAGGTATCATATAGATAAGACAATTAAAAGTATTGTGCTCCAAGCTGAATTATTTATAATATTTGATCCCTCTTCCTTCTCTCTCTCCCACTCACTTTTCAATACAAAATCCACCAAAAGTATCCTTGGAAATATTCTTTGCATTTCCCTGCTCCAAGTGTTGCTGTTGTTGTTGTTACCATTATCTCTCATCAATATTATTGCCACAACCTCCTACTTCCATCTCCACAGAATTTGTCTAGAGATAGATATGTAGCAAGAATGGTCTTCCTAATCTACAAATCTTATAATGGCACTCTTTGCTTTTTTCTTTAAGATTTTATTTATTTATTCATGAGAAACAGGGAGAGAGAGAGGCAGAGGGAGAAGCAGACTTCCCGCGGAGCAGGGAGCCTGATATGGGACTTGATCCCAGGACCCCGGATCATGAGCTGAGCCAAAGGCAGATGCCCAACTGACTGAGCCACCCATGTGCCCTCTATTTAAAAAAATTAATTAATTAGTTAAATGAATCTTCATTGCTGTTAGAATGAAATTTCAGTTCCTTAGGTTAACTTATTATTTATATTTTGTATCTTTATATTATTTTGCTCTTGCTTATTCCTTCATACTCATACTGGGCTACCACCCTTTATATTCTACACTGTAAACTTTCTAGATAACTTTAGCTTCCTTATATCTTATTCTCATGTTATCAAATTTTTGTAATTTACAAATTTTATAATTTGTAATGCTGTTTCCCCACTTTCTGGAAAATACATTGTCCATTCTCTCTTTTCTTTGTATAGTTGCTGAACTCTCAAGCTAGATGTCCTTTCTTCTGGGAAGCTTTAGTGACTCTCTAAGCTTTGGCTGCTGTATATATGATCTCATCCCATAGTATCATCTACATGTCATAGCTCTTTTTTTTATTTTATTTATTTATTTATTTATTTTAAAGATTTTATTTATTCATTTGAGACACAGAGATAGAGAGCATGAGCAGGGGGAGAAGCAGAAGCAGAGGGAGAAGCAGGCTCCCCGCTGAGCCAGGAGCCCGATGCAGGGCTCGATCCCATGATCCTGGGATCATGACCTGAGCTGAAGGCAGACTCTTAACCATCTGAGCTACCCAGGTGACCCAACACTTCATAGTTCTTAAAAACTCGCTTTGAATCACTTCATGAGAGTATGTTCCTCTAAACTATAGACTTTGAAAGAAAAGGAATCAGTTTAATCTCTTTTTAACAATGTATTCACAACACTTAGCACAGTCTCAACACATGTAATGCATATTTATGAAATAAACACATTATCTACACAAATGGTCAAACTAATGCAAAATGAAAGAGTACATTATATTTTTCTATAAGGAAATATTCTCAATAGTGTTATCATTAAGAGTTTAAAAATGACATTATTCTACACTACTAATAATTAACTTTTTTAGAGAAAACATCAATATATTACAGAAACTGTAAAAGATCTGTCCTTAAAGTAAGTTCCTTCTGAGGAAATCTAAAGAAAAAATAAATAAAATTCACATAAATTTTTTGAGAAAAGTCTATTTTATCATTATTTATAACAACAAAAAACAGCTTATATATTAAACTAAAGGAATATTTAAGTAAATGGTGATACATTTGTAGAATGGAATGTTATACAACATAGAAATTATGTTTTAAAATAGTTTTTACTGTTTTTGTTGAAATATGGAGTTAAATAAACAGGATACAGAATTTAATCTATTTATGTGGCATCTAATTTTTAAAATAAATGTGACTTGTAGGTATGTACATGTGGGCATATGCAGTGTAAACACAAACATATCCCTGCAAATAAAAAAAGGACCAGAAAGAAAATATAATATTAATAGTTGTGTTTAGTTAGTAAATTGTGAATTTATGTTTTTTTTTTTTGTAATTTTGTTCCCTAGCTCTCTGTAGCATAATAAGCCTGCATTCATAGACTAAAAGAAATAATTAAATAAGGGAAGATAAAAAATGCTTGGACTTATAGATATCTATCTTTATGAAACACCTCTGAGCACGAACAAGCATCCTAATTTAGGGGAATGCCGTGTTGTGCAGACCCTCACATCCCACTCCAGAATGCCTACAGACCGGGTAAACCTTCCTTCCCCTTGAAAACATAGGTTTGAGCCTTAAACATGACCTTAACTTGATTAATCAAATGCTTTGAAATTTGAATCTATAGGGAAAGATGAAGAGACATCACTTGCCAAATTACTCCCTGTTATGCCAAAGCAGCATGTACAGGTTGTCAATAGTGATGTCAGGGTAACCTAGCTGTAGAGTACCGGGCAACATCTTATCCAAAAAAATCTGCAAGACCTAGGCTGAGGTTTTTTTTTTTTTTTTTATGTTAATCACCACACATTACATCATTAGTTTTTGATGTGGTGTTCCATGATTCATTGCTTGTGTATAACACCCAGTGCTCCATGCAGAACGTGCCCTCTTTAATACCCATCACCAGGCTAACCCATTCCCCCACCCCCTCCCCTCCAGAACCCTCAGTTTGTTTCTCAGAGTCAATAGTCTCTCATGGTTCATCTCCCCCTCCGATTTCCCCCCTTCATTTTTCCCTTCCTACTATCTTCTTCTTTTTTTTCTTTTTAACATATAATGTATTATTTCTTTCAGAGGTACAGGTCTGTGATTCAACAGTCTTACACAATTCACAGCGCTCACCATAGTACATACCCTCCCCAGTGTCTAGACCTAGGCTGGGTTTTATACTTAACTCTCTCTCCTTTTTTCATCCTCTCTTTACCACTTACTTTCTTTTTTTCTTTTTTAAGATTTATTTTAGGCGGGGGAGAGAGAGAGAGAGGCAGTAGGGACAGAGAGAGAGAGAAAATCCTGAAGCAGACTTCCCGAGAGAGAGAGAGAGAGAGAGAGAGAGAGAGAGAGAGAGGCAGTAGAGGCAGAGGGAGAGAGGCAGTCCTGAAGCTAATTGCCTGCTGAGCAGAAGCCTGACACACAGGGCTGGGTCTCACCACCCCAAGATCGTGATCTGGGCCAAAACCAAGAGCTGGCCACTTAACCAACTGAGCCACCCAGGCATCCCTACCATTTATTTTCTATACCTGCATCCTCTTTTAGCTCATCATTTCTAGAGTTATCCAGTCTCTTTACAAATAATTCCATCTCTGCTTCAGATATCCAGAACTTTCACTTGCAACCAAAGGCCCTTAGTAATAACCTACTTTTTATTATTTTACACAGGATATACCTAAATAGGACAATATACAGGAAATCTATTTCAATGCTTAACAGTGATATAAACAATTAAAAAAAACACTGAAAGCTTTTTCAACTCAGTCAAGTCATATAAATATGATCATAGTTGAAAACAGTTTTTCAACAAGAAACATATTTCAGAATGATCAGATGAGGTGAAATATAATCTTTGCACAATTTGCAAGTTCTGGTAATTTTGTATTAGAAATACATAATGTATCTACTCTAGACTTTCTGTATGATGACCTAAAATATTAAGCAATCTTAATTGGCATAATTTTCCTACTCTGTCTTGTAACATTTTCTATGAAAACTTATTTTCTTTTCATTGGAAAGGCGATATAAAATGTTCCCATTACTTTGATATGTGCTATAATTATTATATTGTTATATATTTATATATATTTGGCCTCATACTAACAAAGTAAATAGATATAGATCTGAAAGCAAATATAAAACAGGAAATAAGATATATGTCAAGTCAAAGTCAAAAGCTACTTCAAAGCAAGGAAAGGGTTTTGACAATATCAGTTCACTCTAAGCAGATATCTGTTTAAATCTAGATTTTCTAATTTCCTTTTTAAAGAGACATAGTGCATGAATGATAGAACTTAAATTCTAGAACCACTGAATTTCTATCCAATTACATTTTGTAAGGTTATGTTACCATTTGATTCTTTTCTTTATCCAGTTAGCTCTATCACAGGGTACAGGGCACTGTTAAAGCTTGTCAGTTGTCAGACAGGTGAATACAAGTAGAAAGTATATCAGGAGAAAGAGATGGGTCCATGTGTCTTAAATGAATCTATGAAAATATGTTAAAGAAAAAAACAAAATTATAAATCATGCTATTTATTCACACACAGTAGTATCTTATCCAATGAAGGATGTACGACAACAAGAATTACATTTCTTTAGATTACATGAATAACCCAAACCTGAGTGTTATAATAACCAAAAGCCTTCCTTTAATTCATAATAGCAGATCCTAAGCTTTTAAAATATTTGAAAATTTTGTATTTTCAATTTTTCTCAATTGATAATTTTATTAGGATATAGGTAATAACTTTAGTCCATTGTGTCTACCTTTAATATATCTTAAAATAAGACAAATAGTTTTAAAAATAAGATAATCATTATTTATGAATAAAATAATTAAAATCATAGTACTAAGTTAGAGAAAAGACATTTATGAAATGTCTTTTGAAGATCTGCTCCATGACAATCATTGTGCTAAGCTCTTTATTTCAGCTTTTTCTTTAGTTAACCTGAAACCCTGTGATGTAGATGTTATATGCTTTAAATGAGGAAACTAACATACAAATTTAAGTGATTTTTTTTAACCAAGGCAGAATTCAGCAATTTCAGGTAATTTGAATTTAAGCACGTTTGAATTCTTTTTTTTTATAAGATTTTATTTATTTGTTTGAGAGAGAGAGAGAGAATGAGAGATAGAAAGCACGAGAGGGAAGAGGGTCAGAGGGAGAAGCAGACTCCCTGCTGAGCAGGGAGCCCGATGCGGGACTCGATCCCGGGACTCCAGGATCATGACCTGAGCCGAAGGCAGTCGCTTAACCAACTGAGCCACCCAGACGCCCTTGAATTCTTTTTTTTTTAAGATTTTATTTATTTATTTGACAGAGAGAGACACAGTGAGAGAGGGAACACAAGCAGGGGGAATGGGAGAGGGAGAAGCATGCTTCCTGCGGAGCAGGGAGCCAATAAGGGGCTCTATCCTAGGACCCTGGGATCATGACCTGAGCCGAAGGCAGATGCTTAACACCTGAGCCACCCAGGTGCCCCTAGGCATGCTTAAATTCTAAAAGCTGTATTTTATCTACTGTACAAAAATATTTCTCAGGGTAACTCTTGCTAAAAAAAAATTGAAAATAAATTATAAATAAAAGAAAATAAATAAATCAAAATGCAGCTTAGTATGCTCTTTTTATTCATCCTGCAACATGATTCAGTATCATACTTCTCTCATTTTAAAGCAACTTCAAGTTGAAAAGAAAAAACAAAACAAAACGAAAGTTTACCATCTGCATATATAGAGCATTCTAGCCTAGTAATGAATGGTTTATAGACTTCAGGGTCAAGTTAGTAAATTTTTACAAATGAAAGAAAAAAGAAGCTGCATTTCTGGTTTGCTTCTCTACTTGAGAATCCAAACATCTCAAAAGCAGTTATGAAGGATTGCCCATCCACATTTTTTTTCACATGACTCAACTGTGAGATATGCAAATACAATGAAATCTGCTCCAGTTTTAATAGAAAGAATATCACAAATAACTACAAATTATAAACATCTAAGTATATTAGTTTAGAGTTGAGTCATTCATATTAATTGTAATATGAAATGAATTACATACATATCTATATATACATCTATATGAATACTCATACAGATAGTTAAAATAATATGATATATTTAATATTTGCACATTAATACAATATTTAGTATAGACTTGTGCACAAGGGATCTATTAACAGCAAAATTTCACTCAAAGATTTAATAGTGTTGAGACTTGAAATTTAGTTGTCACCTTCATTTCCTACCCAAACTGAGAATCGCCTCTCTAACATGCCAGTTTTTCTTGAATATATTAATTTAAAGGAAAATTGCCAGTTCCACTGTTGTATAACACTAAGTTTTAGAAAATCCTTTCCCATGATGAGTGAACAAAATTTTCCTCTCTATTAACTTTTACTATTTAATCTCTGTTTTGCCCCTCTAATATACCTGAGTAATTAGACATCTACTTCCATATAACTCATACTATATTGCTTCAAATATCTTCTGTAAGATAAATTCCACTTCACTGATACCCCATATGATAATTTCTAGTTGTCATGTGATTTATTCACCCTCCTTTAGATGCATTTTGAATGTTAAGGGTGCCATAAAATGGGATGGCCTAAACTGTACAGAGCATTTTATATGTTGTCTAATGAAGACAGAGCATAGTTGGACCTTTACCTTGAAATCTCTAAAGTCCCTAAACATTTACAGATTTTACTTTGTTTCATTTTTAATGGCATTTCCCTGTATTACTTGTTCATGAGCAAATTTCCCTGTGTGCTATTAAGTCTTCCAAATTGTATTTTATATGTAGTTTATGGGTAGAAATCAAAACTAGTCTATATTTTGCTTACACATCATTTCCATCTTTATTTGTCCTAAAACTTGCAAGGCTTTGGAATAGCCTGATTTTTTATGTCCAGTTGTTTTTTGTATCTTCAAGCTTGATAAGCATGTCCTCTAGGTTTTACCTAAGCAACTGTTTAATAGAACAGTGCCATAAAAACATACTTGAAGTATCTATGCTTAAAGCCCATATCTATTAAAAAACAGGAATAGGTTTTAACTCTCAATTGTCCATAAAATGCAAAGTCAGCCAGAATAAATTTCCTTATTTCAGGTTAGGGCAAATAAAAATTATTTACTGTGCACTTTCTATATATCAGACCCTGTGGTATTTCTTCTAATCAGTAAACTATTCAAGTTCCAAATAATTAACATTTCACAGTTTCTCTGTTTAAACAGTTTCTTGAGAAATCATGCCAATAATTAATAATTATTGGCCTATGGTTAATGGACTGTTAATTACCTGTTGGTCTGCAAATGCTAAGATTCTCTATTTTAGTATTTTCTGTCTTTGGCCTTTTCTTAATTTTCTATAGCTTTCATAATCTTCACATTGTACTTCAACGATATCTAAACATTCTCTCATTGAATTAAAAATTTTAAAAATAAGTAGATATAAAAATTCTTTAAAAAACAACTGCACTGCCCTACTTGGGAAGAATTTTTCCCTAATTAAAGAACTAGATTTGCCACTATAAGATGAATCAATTCATTTGCTTAGATTGACTGGAGGCTGTCCCTTCCATAAAGGAAAAAAAATCTATATATTTGCCTTTTTTATTCTATATACCATCTACCCTTTGGCCATTTCATTGTTCATTAACTTTTCAATTAGCAGTTCAAATGAAGTAAAATAAAGGACAGGAAATTCCAAAGTGCTGACTACCTTGGAAAACTAATACAGAAAAATGACCAAGACCAATGAGTTTTATCAATATAATAATTTACATAGAAATTTTTCATCTTTGAAGCATATTGTTTTCCTCAAGATTAGAGGCAATTTACTCTAGAATTATATGCATAATTATCTTAGCCATGTATGTTTTCTGTTTAATTGGGTGATTAATAATACAGTATTCTTGGACATCATGTAACCTTCTAGATACTGCTTACCTTCCTTCCATTTTACTTTGTGCTTAAAAGATCATTCCTACCAATAGAAACATGAACATTAATCTTGATAAGAAATCATTGTTTGCTTCTAAGAACTGATTTTTACCTGATTTATATAGATAATTGTTTAAATTCTTGCTCTTTTGCCAGCACAAGTATATTGGGTAAGAAAAGGTGATAGGAAAAATTTATTTTCTTGTCTGAAAAATTCAGGTGATAGAACTTAAACGAATGGTCAAGATAATATATTATTGAATATATTAATTTTAATTTGTGCCATTATCCAACTTTACATTGAGATGATAATTATATTCGCATTACTATCAATTAAATTATGTGAAAAAAAGAATGAAAATAGAGAGCTCTTTACAACTGCTTTGAGATTTCAAAAGGGAGAAATTTTGCTAATAAATATTTTCAATCACAAAATTTCCCCAGTAAAGATGAGTAGGAAAGAAATATGACTTCTGATTTCTTTTATTAAAATTATTATGGTATGATTATTATGTGTTCTCTGTGTAGTAAGAAAAACATAGTACATTCAAGGACACTGTTGCTTCTCTAAAGTCTTGCCGTAAATTACACAACAATTAAATGTGGATATAAAATATACCAGATGAGAAGGTGGATTAAATCTCTTGAGGTGTGGGATAGCTTAAATCTCTTCTTAGACATAGAACCCTTGCTGTAGTTTCCAAATGAGAGATTTTTTTTAAAGATTTTATTTATTTATTTGAGAGAGAGAGAATGAGAGAGAGAGAGAGAGAGAGAGCACATGATGGGGGGAGGGTCAGAGGGATAAGCAGACTCCCTGCTGAGCAGGTAACCCAATGCGGGACTCGATCCTGGGACGCCAGGATCATGACCTGAGCCAAAGGCAGTCACTTAACCAACTGAGCCACCCAGGCGCCCTCCAAATGAGAGATTTTTAACAATCAACCAATATTGTGTTTTCTTTTTTCATTTTCTAAGAAGACATAAAGTTTAGTTGTATAAAAGAAGAAAAGAAAATATAATAAGGGAAGAAGGCTCCAATGAACATCTTAGAAGCCAGAAGAACAGAAAGAACTTGCAAATGAACTATTAGCAGCTTTTTTTTTTTAAGTGCATAGTAATATATGTTTTATATGTTGACAGGACTTGGCTTGTAGTAGCTGGATTATACGTGATATTTTAAACTGAATTATATGTGACTTTTCATAAGGTGTTGTATATAAATACATGTTTCTGTTAGGAAAATACTAAAAGTGAATAATTCAAGTTAAATTTATCCATCCAAATTCTTATTGGTCTGTCAACTGTATGCAAGCTACCAGTGTGGGCACCGATGATGTGGTGAACAAGATACACAAAGTCATTGCCCTTATGAATTATGGTCATCACACAACAAATAAGCAGACCTTCTGCAGAAATAATCACTAGTTCTGATAATACAAATGACAGTTTCTCTGTATTTAAGTGTATAGTAAACTCAGAGTCCTACAGCTTATTTCACATGCATGACTTATACATAAAAGCTCAAGGATGAAAATGAATATGGTATAATTGGAGGATGTTGGGAATACAAAGTATGTCTATTTAGCCTATCTTTTAAATTATAATAAGTATATTTACTAGAGAATTTCATTCCTCATCTAACACCCGATATTAAGTTTGTAGGCATATTCTTTAATTAAAATGCGTGACCCAGACCATTTTTGTGGTTATCGTTTGTATGGCAGGATTTCAGATGATACTTTTCATGAAACACTTTTAGATTTGATTCACCAAACATATGTTTTACAAGATGGTGCTTCTTCAGAGACATATTACAGGAAGTTAAATAAAATATAAATAACATGTTTTGAAATGCCAATATATTATAGAAAAATTATTGTATCAAATATAGTCTGAATTATATATAATTACATTATGTAATTATATATATTTTTAATGAATCACTGAGAAAGATGACAGTCCAATAGAAAATATGGACAAAGACAAGAAGAGATTTATGTTACTTTCACACTGTAACCTTATGGCTTTAAAACGATAAATTAGATCTAAATATATACAAGAGACTGTTAAGAAGGTAAAGCAGAATAGAGAAAAGAAAGTGTGTAATATAATCCTTAAAAAAATAAAACCAATATAAATTAGAGGAACACATAATGAAAAATACATGGAGTCATACTCGCCAAATGAAATTGTGATAATTTTTCTCTTTGTAATATAGGGTCCAGGACAGTAGGAGTTTTAACTTTTCCTTACACTAAAATATCTCTAACACATAGGACAGTTCTGAGTTTAAGAGGAGCTCAGTAAGTTGTTTAATGAAGTTTCATTCTTCCCATGAAAAAAGAGGGGCACCTCAGTGTCTCAGTCAGTTAAGCATCTGCCTTGGGCTCAGGTCATGATCCCAGGGTCCTGGGATCGAGCCCCATGTCGGGCTCCCTGCTCAGTGGAAAGCCTGCTTCTCCCTTTCCCTCTGCCTAATGGTCCCCCTGCTTCTCTCTCTGTGTCAAATAAATAAATAAAATATTTTTTTAAAGAAAAAATAACTACTTCTTATGGACTCCACAATTAAATATCACAATCCATGACACAATTTATTTATCATCTAATTTGCTCCTTAAATTACTCCCACTAGTAATTTTCTCAACCTCCTTGAAACATCCAGGCCTTTTTTTTTCTATTATTTTTTTTTTCCTTTTCAGCTTTCTCTTCTTCCTTTTTTAGTCACATTAATACCTACAGCTTGTTATTTAAAGAACTAGCATCCTTCTTTTGCTATTATATTCAACTAAGCAGTTTTATTGATTTCCTATCCCAACAGTTAATGAAAAGCCCTTGCACCCCATCAATTGAAAGGTCTGTCATCTCTAATATACACTTTAGAATATCCCTACCACAATGCTGAGGACTACCCTAGAAATATCAACACAAAATCTCAAAGACAGCTCCCTGTGTTAACTCATGATGTTAATAACTTCAACATCAGCCGTCCTCAAAGTACTCAGATGTCCTATGTTCAGGCAGTTCTGAATAGCAGCTCCTTTAAATTTTATCCATATTCTCACACCTTTGACTGCTCCATGTTCCTTCTCTCTCTGATAAACTCTTTTCACAGCACTGAGAAAATAGAAGGCAACAGAGTGCCTCCCTCTTGCTATAAAACATACTTTTGTTTACCTTTTCCCACTTCCTTGGTATATGACAGCAAAGATTATTTAAAAGCTAATATCATCTCCTGCCATTTTTCAGAAGCATTTCTCAATAAACTGTGCCACATTTCCCCTCCTAAACGCCTCCTAAAAAAAAAAAAAAAACTCAAATACACTCAGATATTTTCCATTTTACGAAATATATTCCTTTTCCCCCTGTATTCTTTTCCAGCATCATCTCTCTTCCTTTTTCTTCTTAATATCTTGTTTTTAGTTCCTACAACTCATTCTCTGTACAAACTATTATATTTTGGCTTTTACTTCCATCAAATCTATAAAAACTATTTACACTAGCAAGTTATCAGTAACCTTGTTGTAGATGTTGGTGAGGATGTGGAGAAAGGGGAGAACCCTCTTACACTGTTGATGGGAATGCAAACTGGTGCAACCACTCTGGAAAACAATATGGAGGTTCCTCAAAAAGTTAAAAATAGAACTACCCTATCATACAGCAATTGCACTACTAAGTATTTACCCAAAGGATACAAAAATACTAATTCAGAGGGATACATGCAACCGGATGATCATGGCAGCATTTATCAACAATAGCCAAGTAATGGAAAGAGCCTAAATGTCCATCGACTGATGAATGGATAAAGAAGAGGTGGTGTGTGTGTGTATATATTTCTCAGCCATCAAAAAGAAGGAAATCAGGCCATTTGTAATGACATGGATAGAGCTAGAGTATACTAGGCTAAGTGAAATAAGTCAGTCAGAGAAAGACAAATACCATATGATTTTACTCATATGGAATTTAAGAAACAAAACAAGTGAACATAGGGGGAAAAAAGAGAGAGAGGCAAACCATAAAGCAAACTTTTAACTATAGAGAACAAACTGAGAGTTGTTGGAGAGGTGGTGGGAAGGGGGATGGTTAAATGGGTGGTGGGTATTAAGGAGGGCACTTGTGAGCACTGGGTGTTGTTATGTAAGTGATGAATCACTAAATCCTACATCTGAAACTGTTATTTTGCTGTATGTTAAGTAACGGGAATCTAAATAAAAACTTGGAACTAAAAAAAATAACCTTGTTGTTGTCAAATACAATGTTCATTTGATATCTTAGCATGCTTTCAACTCATTAGAGTACTTTCTTTTTAAACCATTTCATGGTCTGCCCTCTCAGTAGCTCCAAATTCCAAACCATTTCTTAAATGTGTATATGGTTCTGCATCTTGCTGTATAAACTGCTTTTAATCAGTCTAGACCTTCAGTCTGGCATTTCTTATATTCCTTTATCAATTAAATTATAATCTGAAAATTCTTAATATTTTACCCATCTTCTTGTCTACAGATTACATATCCCATTGTTTACTGAATTTCTCTTCTTGTATGTGCCTTAAGTACTTTCACTTCAAAATTTCTAAAATAGATCTTGCCCCCTTTTCACTGAAATTCATATTTCATTTTGTATCCCCTATACCAGTGATTTTGAGTTATACAAATCAGAAACCATGGAATTATTTAACCACTGCCAGGAACTCTGAAAGGTATTGGGATTTACCTTATTTGTAAGCTTAACATCTCAGTCTCTTACTGTTTTATGGATATTGGCAAAGGATGTGTGACTCCTGGGTTGGACTTTATTACTCAAGACAGAAGTAGCCAGAATTTCTAGTGTTAACACCAGTTCTCCAAGATCCTCCAGTTCCATGGGGGCAATCTAAATCACTCTAGATGGATACCTGCACACTCAGTGGGTTGTGTAAAAAGAGGAAAACTGGACTTAATAGTGAGTGGTAAGTAATCCTACTCTTTCTGTGGGAAGATGTTATCCCATCCATAAAGTTTGCTTTTTGCAAACACAATCCTTGGCCCAATGTGGAATTCCTTTTCCAACAACTACCCGCAACCAGTTAATCACCAACTCCAGTTGATTCAACTCCTAAATATCTTTTAACTTAATCCATTGGCCTCAATCTTCGTTGTTACTATCCTATTTCATATCATCTCATCTCTCACTAGGATTATTGAAACATCTGTTACAGATCTCCTTGCTTATCAGAACTCTGCCTCACTCCCCACATCCCTAATGAATTTCATATCTGGAGCCAAGCTATCATGATACAAATTAATTCCTATCATGCCACTTTTAAATTTATTGTTCTCATTGCCATTGGGAAGAATTGACAACTTCTTAAATTAACTGATATTAATGCCTTTCATCATCTGGCATCTGCTTACGTTTTCCAGATAAATTTATTTCACCACTTCTTTACTATTTCCTTTTCCACATCCCTTACATTAACTTCCCTCATTTCCTGCTGCCAGTTGCTATACTAAAGTACTTTCTATTTCTGTCTCTCAACTCCAAGACTTTGGATTTATATTTTCATTTACTTTATTATGCCTTCTCAATTTCTACTTGTGATTTTTTTTTTTTATTTTACATTTCTTCAAGTTTCAGCTTTAAGGTCACATCTACCAAGACATTATTACTAACCTGTAAGTAAGTAACACATAGTGCCTCCTCCATGTGTCCTAATTGCAACTTGGGCTTTCCAATTCAGAGCATCGTACTACTAGTCTTTTCACTAGTCCATATCCTTCATTGGATCTCTTTGGGGACCAGGGACTACATCTTATTCTTTGAATCCTGCTATATACTCAACAAATAACAAAGTGATTAACTCCTTTCTTAATAAATATTTGTGTAAAGAGAGAAAGAAATAAGTTACAAATATTTGAGGGCACCTGGGTGGCTCAGTTGGTTAAGCGACTGCCTTCGGCTCAGGTCATGATCCTGGAGTCCCGGGATCGAGTCCCACATCGGGCTTCTTGCTTGGCAGGGAGTCTGCTTCTCCCTCAGACCCTCTTCCCTCTCATGCTCTCTATCTCTTATTCTCTCTCTCTCAAATAAATAAATAAAATCTTTAAAAAAAAAGTTACAAATATTTGTAGTGATTGAAGTTTCCGATGTACTCAAAGATTAAAGATCCTTGAAGGAAAGGACCAGGTTTTATTTGACTTTTGTTGGCACTGCAAATGCTCCTCATTGTTTTCAGATTTTATATTTGTGAATTCATCTACTTGTAAAAGTTATTTGGAACTCCAAAGTCAATACTATATTTTCAAGTAATTTGTGAACATGTGCATGCACAGAACAGCAAAAAAATATGAGTCACTCAATGTACCCGTTCCCATATGAGATCAACATGGTTTTCTTCTGTCTTGGCTTTAAATTCCCCTATTTTTTTTTAAGATTTTATTTATTTATTTGACAGAGAGAGACACAGCAAGAGAGGGAACACAAGCAGGGGGAGTGGGAGAGGGAGAAGCAGGCTTCCCGCCGAGCAGGGAGCCCGATGAGGGACTCGATCCCAGGACCCTGGGATCATGATCTGAGCGGAAGGCAGATGCTTAAAGACTGAGCCATCCAGGCGCCCCTTAAATTCTCCTATTGTAAATAAGTGCCCTTTTCAGGGTCTATAGTGCCATGATTTTGCATTTTTGTGCTCTTTTCTGCATGATTTTTTTTTTTTTTCTGTTTAAAACCGCCCCCAAGTGAGTGCTGTCTAGGGTTCCTAAATGCATTTAGCCTGTTATGTGCCTTATGGAGAAAATGCCAGTGTTAGATAATCTTTCTTCAGGCATGAATTATAGTGCTTTTGGCAGTGAATTCAATGTTACTGAGTCAACAACACTACTAAATAAGATGTCAAACTACTAAACAATGTACTAAACAAGGTGTTAAACAGAAACACACATACAACAAGGTCATGTATTTATTGGTCAATGGAATTACTGTGACCAGAAGCCCACAGGAAACTAATCTTGTATTTTTCCCTAAGGAGAGTGAACTATTATTTGTTAATTCAGCATCCCTGTGACTTCATAGTACATGATTATGGTAAATAATGAAAATAGACTGTAATTAGTTCCTTGTAAATCTTTTACAATGACTAGTTCAGTGAAAAGAAGCAAAGAAAGAAGAGAGATGCCAAAGTTGTGTCTGTGAAATTGTATTATAAGTTGTGTAAGTTGTTCAGTATTTTCTTTAATGATGTGGTTGAAGATGAAAACACGTATTTGTGTAATTGATACATATACATAACTGTGATATAACTATGCAGAATTCAAGATAATTTTAATATGCTTAGGAAGTTCATTGGAAATCAGTGAAATAGAATTTAACAGGAATTCCTGGTTTCACCTTTTAAAATCTACATATCAGTTATCTGAGATGATAAAGAAAAATCTTAACAGTTTCTATGTAAACTTACCTGGAAGTTTAATTTTACTTAACTACAAGAAAAATAGGAAAATGTGTTGAAATCACATAAGATAAATATCGGTTGCACTTTAGATTTATTGTACTGCAGATTGAAAATACAGATAAACTGTGCTCTAGGGCTTTAATTTTTAAAATAGGTACCAAATAAAGAGAGTCAATTAATTAACTACGTCCTGTTTTTCTAACTGGATATGTGAAATTTTTCATTATTAACTTAAAATCCTTCTTTCTATTATTGTATTTCTCATCTCTATTTTCACAGTTCTAAACTCTGTAGAAACACTTCAATGCAGGGTGCCTGAGTATCTAAGTCAGTGTCTGACTCTTGATTTCAGCTCTGGTCATGACCTCAGGGTCCTGGTATGGAGCCCCGAGTCAGCCTTCTCACTCAGCACAGAGTTTGCTTGGTTTTCCCTCTCCCTCTGCCCCGCCCCCACTCGCATTGTCTGTCTCTAAAATAAATAAATAAAATCTTTAAAAAAAAACCACTTCAATGAAAATTACAAGCAAATAAAAAAATACTGTTAGCACCGCTTCACAGACACCCAAAACACACCTAACAAGGCAAAGAAAAAATTTGGTTTCCTTAGAATCAGTATTACCTTATCTAGATGTATTTTAACCTAATAAGTTGATTACAAAAGCATAACACCTTGAGAATATTCTAAACTTTATAGCCATATCTCAACACCATTTAAGAGAAAGACAAACTGCATCTTAAGTAACCAATGTTATTTGTTTTTGTGAAAACTACACTGCATATATTCAGGTAACACTGATTGTGGCTGATTATTTGGTTTGGTGGTAACAAAAGATTGTACTGAAATGCACTATTTGTCTTAATCAAAAGATTTCAAGTTTATCTAAATTTTTACTGATCTATAGACAGAGCCTTTGATATTGGATTTTAATACCATTCATGTTTTGCTTCAAAGTTAGCCCAACCCTGAAAATACTCCATTTACCCTCCCACTTCCAGGCTTCCTGTTGGACTATTTTAAACCTCTAAGCCTCTTTAACAAAGTTACAACTTTAAAGCAGTTTAACTGTCTCTGAGGTCATGCTGAGAGTAGAGAAAGAATATATCACTTACTTTAAAATTCAACCTCTTGAGGACTATGTTTAAGAATCTTTAAAAGAAACTTCAGTTTCTCTCTTCTTGGACTAACCACTGTATTGTATTTCAGGGAAGTCTAGCCATTTCAAAAAAGGTGATACTTTTTTGGGGCACATTGGGCATGCTCTTTAAACAGAGAGATAATTTGTTTTTTGAACTATAGATGATTTCTACCTTCAAAAAGACCAAATAGCTTTTAAAATGATATTGTTCTTTTTTTAGAGGATGCAAGATTCTTTAGGGAATCATGGCCAGTTCAAAATAGATGTAATATTCATTACAAGATGATAACTATTATTAATTTCCAAATACTTTTAAAATCAGCATATACTGATTATAGTGAATACATCTTCTTTTAGTTCTCTTTAATATAGATAAAGCTAATTTATTTTACCTATACCTATATTTATTAAGATAAAGACATGGCCTATGGAATAACTGACATATGTGATAGTAAATTTAATTTATTGTCAGTCTTCTTGAGAAAGAACAAAATGGTAGGCCTCATTCTCCCTGATTTCAAACTATATTATAAAGATATAGTAATTAAAATTAAAATATAAAAGTATTATAAAGCTGTAGCAATTAAAATAGCAATTAAGTCTATAGTAACTAGGGGCATCTGGATGGCTCAGTTGGTTAAGCATCTGATTCTTAATTTCGGCTCAGGTCATGATCTCAGGGTTGTGAAATCAAGCCTCTGTGTCAGGCTTTGTGCTCAGCAGGGAGTCTACTTGAGATTCTCTCTCTCCCTCTGCCCCTTCTCCCGCTCATATGTGCGCTCTTGCTCTCTCTCTCAAATAAATAAATAAATCTTTAAAAAAGTATAGTAATTGGGGTGCCTGGATGGCTCAGTCACTGAGTGTCTGCCTTTGGCTTGGGTCATGAACCCAGGGTCCCGGGATCAAGCACTGCATCGGGCTCTCTGCTCAGTGGGAAGCCTGCTTCTCCCTCTCCCTCTCCTGCTTGTGTTCTCTCTGTCGCTCTCTCTCTCTCTCTCTCTCTGTCAAATAAACAAATAAAATCTTAAAAATAAATAAATAAATAAGTATAGTAATTAAAAAAATTTATACCATGATATTGGCATAAAAACAGACACATAGGTCAATAGAACAGAATAGAGAGCCCAGAAATAAACCCATGCATATATGGTCAATTAATTTCCGACAAAGTAGCCCAGAATACACAGTGGGGGAAAAGACAGTCTTCTCATTAAATGGTGTTGAGAAAATCAGACAGCCATATGCAAAAGAATAAAACTAGACCACTATTTTACACTCTACACAAAAAGTAATTCAAAATGGATTAAAGACTTGAATGTAAAACCAGAAAACATAAAACTCCTACAAAACCATAGGTGGTAATCTCCTTGATACAGGTTTTCATGATTTTTTTTTAATCTAATACCGAAAGCAAAAGCAGCAAAAGTAAAATAGCAAGTCAGACTACATTAAACTAAAAATTTTCTCTATAAACAAAGAAAATCATCAACAAAACAAAAAGGCAACCTAGTGAATGACAATATATTTGCAATTCATAAATCTGATAAGGGGCTAATATCAAAACATTTAAAGAACTCCTGCAACTCAATAGCAAAAAAGCAAAAAACCTGATTTAAAAAAAAAATGGGCAGAAGATCTGAATAGTCATCTTTTCAAAGAAGGCTTTAGATGGCCAACAGGCATATGAAAATATGCAAGATATCAAAAATCTCCAGAGAAATGCAAATTAAAACCACAATGAGATATCACCTCATACCTGTTAAAATAGCTATTACCAAAAAGACTGTTCTGAAGTGTTAGCAAGGATGTAGAGAAAATGGAATCCCTTGTACAGTGTTGGTGGAAATGTAAATTGGTAGAGCTGCTATGGAAAACAATATGGAGGTTCCTGAAAAAATTAAAAACAGAAGTACCATATGATCCAGCAATTTCACTTCTGGGTATTTATCTAAAGAAAGCAAAAGCACTAATTTAAAAGATATATGCACCCCCATGTTCACTGCAGCATTATTTATGATAGCCAAGATATGATAAAATAAATTGTGGTACACACACATACACACACACACACACAGAGTGGAATACTATTTGGTCTTAAGAAAAGAATGAAATCTTGCCATTTGCAATAACATGGATGGCCCTAGAGGGCAGTATGCTAAGTTAAATAAGTTGGACAGATAAAGACAAATACCATATGTGGAATCTAAAATATATATGTATTTTATATATTAAATATATATTTTAATATATAAATAAATATAAATAAAATTAAGCTTATACATACAGAGAACAGATGGGTGGTTGCCAGGGGTAGGGGGTTAGAGGTGGGAGAAATGGGTAAAATTTTTTTTTTTTAGTTTAAATAATTTCAAAAACCCCCATTGCACATATTTGGCAATGGATAAGACAAAACAAAAATTATTTAACTGAAAAACTGCATCAGAAGAAATTCTCTAGAGCATAGCCATAAAGACAAAGAGAAGGAAGATAGAGATAAGAGAATAAGAGATGTGGAGGATATAGTCAGAGGTTAACATACATTGGTCAAATTTCCTGGGAGATTGGAGAAGCAGATTAAATATGTGGTTATAATTGCTTGGAATTTTCCAGAACTGATGAAAGGTATCAATCCTCAGCTTCAAAATGGTCAGTTAATTCCAAACAAAATAATTTAAAATGAATCTTCATCTAGACACAATATGAAGAATCAGTAAAGCACCAGAGACAACAGGAATTTTTTTTTTTTAAAGGGAGGTCTAAGAGACAAAATACTTTAAAAACCAAAAACGCAAAAGTAAAATTTATCTCAAAATTAGTGTTTAACTTGAAAATCCTTAGGGCTAAACTCCTAATTAAATTTTATAAGATAATTACACTGAATATCGTTCTGTAAAAGTATTTGGTATATATTTTTTGTATTATTTTTGAGATTTTTTCCAAAATATGTTTTCAGATGTGTATGATTATTCAGTATAATATCATATCTATCTACTATATATCATATCTATACTACTGATGATATGAAAATTTTAGAAAGAATATTTTGTTACATATTAAAAGACTTTTACATTTACAAATAATGATTCATTTCAACATTGATTTCTTTCAGGAAAATTTTCAGGACTGATAAAAAGTAGTTAATCAATTTTGCATGGAAGATATGACTAATTTTTTGGAGAAGAAACTGATATAGATAACTATAGAGTATAAACTATGAAAAATGTATCATAGCATTTTTATCAGTTAGTAAAAAATCTAAAATTCCACTATCAGTAACTTTTGGCCCAGAATTTGGAGAGATTAAAAAAAAA
Source organism: Eumetopias jubatus (assembly GCF_037043125.1). Taxonomy (NCBI): domain Eukaryota; kingdom Metazoa; phylum Chordata; class Mammalia; order Carnivora; family Otariidae; genus Eumetopias; species Eumetopias jubatus. The sequence goes on along the minus strand of NW_028274809.1, from coordinate 156,269,022 downwards.
TTAGCATTATCAGATAGTTTTCTACATTTTGTAGCTAGCAGACTCTGGGATTACTATAAATATGTTCTTACATTTACATCTGATATTAATTATGTTTCCTTTCTCTGCTTCCTTTTTTAGAAGTGACTAAAAAATATGACTAATTCTGTGATTATTAAACCTGAATTACTGATACATATCTTACAATTTTGGCTTAATTTTTCAAGAACAAAGTATTAAAAAATAATAATCTAAAGGTTTTTAAGATGTGAAACATACATACAAAAATATCAATGCAGAATTTCCAATATAATCTTTAATAAACAAGTGCAGTGAGGATTTGGGTATTTGCTTTAAATTATCACAAAATGAAAAACTAATAATTAAAATAAAATAAAGTATTACAAAATGCCATGAAGTTGCAACAACTAAAACAGGGTTTTCAAAGAATAAACAGGTTAAAGATCAAATCATATATATGAAATCTTGGTCCAGATATATTTAGGAAATTCAACATATAATAAAAATAGCTACTAAAGGTAATATGAAAAATATGAATTAGTTAGCAAATGCTTTGGGTGAAGTTGGCTTTTGCAAAGAAAAAAAATCCACCTAACTTTTAATGGTATAGTAGATTCCAAAATTTATATCCGTTGTTTTGAAGATTAAAACATTTAATATTAAAAATATTAAAGTAAATAAGTAAAAATGTATTTACTGAATGCCTTCTTATATGTGAGTCTATTAATTTGCAAATGAGGAGAAACTTAAAGATAACTGATTGGGATTTGGGATAAAAAGGAATTCCCACTTCAGTGTTAACACTTGTCCAGGACAATAACTGAACATGATCACATATAATTTCATTTTAGGAAGAAGCTAAAAGCTATGTAAATAAAAAATCACCTGCATACTATATATGTTTTTCTGCTTCACTACACTAATTGTTTAATTAAGTAAAATGTGTATTATAATCAGTAGTTTATTTTGAGGTGCAAATGTTAGAAAGCCAAATGTCACTCGGTTTTAATTATTAGCCTTGATAAACCACATGACAGTCATCATTTCCTTTGCAGCCTAGAAATATTTTTTGCCTAGTCTTTGTAATTTTATTCAAATCTTAGCCTTTAGTATTATTTTGTGCTACTTTAATATCACGTATGCTTAAGATATTAGAATAAAGTAAAATTCTCATATTGAGAGCTTATTTGGAGGTTCTAGAAGAGGAGAGCAGCTACTCCTCTACCCTTGACCGAACAGTCCTCCTCTATCTGGAAAGGTAGTCCTCTTCAAGCTAGCGCGCAGCTGGAGGAGGGACATGCAATGAGCGGTGAGGGAGGAAGGGGACCCCCGCCTAGCCAGCCAGATGTGCGGAATCAACCCTGGTGATCAGATCAGTAAACAAATGTTGCAGCCAGATCGTCCTAACAACCAAAAATGCTCAGATTGAATATCCTTTGCAGATTCACTATTTTGAGGTTCTGACGTAGAATTTCCCAGTAGATTTTAAAGTAGCTTTCTAACGTGTCCAATCTAAACTCCAGTATTTTTTTTTTTTTTTTTTTTTTTTTTTATTGAGAGAGAGAGAGAATGGTAGAGAGCATGAGAGAGAGGAAGGTCAGAGGGAGAAGCAGACTCCCTGCCGAGCAGGGAGCCCGACGCGGGACTAGATCCCAGGACTCCAGGATCACGACCTGAGCCGAAGGCAGTCGCTTAACCAACTGAGCCACCCAGGCGCCCCTAAACTCCAGTATTAATAGCAGTTGAAAATGTATTTCAAAAATACTTATTTTTTGAGAAAAAGTTCTTAATCTATTAAAATGTTCAATCAGAAGTATGCTGAATAAAAGTATTATAGAGTTTTCATGTTTTAAAGCTAATGCCTTATAAGTGAGAGTTATAAAAACTCAGATATAATTTATACCTATTGAACAATACATAAGTTTACAAAAAGGAATTCCATTATTTTTAACCTCCCCTTTTTTATCTATTTACTGAAACAAAATAAGACACTGCTCTAAACAGTTGTAACTAATATGCTATGATAATGTAGAAGTAGGCATGGAGGAAAAGGAAAAATAACAGTGCTCACACAGTAAAAGGAGGCTTGATTTATCTTGTCAATTATCTAATAAGCGATATACAATTAAATTTTCACAAAATTAATAAATATAAAGTCCAAAATTCATGTTGTCATGCACAAATTATTTCAACTGAACTTCTGCAGAAGTCTGAAAGTGACCTTGGAGCAACTAAAAGTCCTTTTTAATGTGTCTAGACAGAGAAAAGGAGCACTTAACTGCTGAGAGAAGGTTGCAATAGAGACAGCAGTGGAATATAAGCTATAATCACTACTCACCACCATCATGCTGATCTCCGCTAACAGAGCCTTACAGTTACAAACCACTTCTTCATATCCCTCTGAATGATTTTTATGCTCAATTTTGGTTATTATAACTATATATTCACACTATCTGTTGAATAAATGTGATAAAGTGCCACCCTAACACAGTGCATCCTTTTAATTGAAAGTATTAACATTAAAAATTTATAACATATGCATGATGTTTCATTTTCTTAAATGTTTTTCAGAACTTATTAAGACACTTTAAAGTCACTAAGAGTCCTTATTGTAATATGCCCTTAAGAAAATATTATATTTTAGCCCTAACTTCCTTCAGAAATAAAACTTCACCTTTTAGGATGAAGCTGGAAGTTGATAGATGTTAAAAAGTCTCTTTTCCTTAGCAAACAAAAAAGGCACATGGAGGTATAAGAGATTACAGTACGGGGTTGTTGTTTTTTTCTTTTGAGCACACTTATAACTTCTTTGAGCTTCAGTTTCATCACCTATAGAATGAGGAAGTGGGATAGATGATCTCTAATGGCCCTCCAAGAAATAAATTCAGTGAGGCTGTCAGTCTTCTTACATATCTGTGTAATGTAATGCTTTTTATTTACTCCCATACTACAGGGGGAAAAATCCTTCTGAATGGACATTAACCTAAAGCTGTAGTCCTGCTGTTGTGTATCATACCCATTATTCAAGCATTAAAAGTCACATAAATGAAGATTCTAGAGACTCCTGTTTTTTTATATGAAAAGAATGATTTGGGGTTTTCTTGTTTTCTGTTTTTTTTTGTGGGGAGGTTGTTGTTTCTTGTGGGGGGCTGCTTTTAGGAGAAAACTACAATCAGCATTTGACTGTAATAAATTTAATTCTTATCTGATACTTTTTTTCATTACTGTTTAATGGAGTGCTTCTTGCTTTAAAATAATTTTTCAGTGTCTCTTTTTTATTTTAGTGTTTATAAGCAATTTAGAGAACTTCAAGTGACAGATTTACTCTGACCATGTAGGTGCTGCCAGAGAATAAAGATTATGTTTTAAAAGAAATGGGAAGCATAGCATGTGATGCCTCTTCCATTCTATCCTGTCTCTGAGGCAGCCCTGTTCTTAAACAACAAGTGGATTTATATAGGACTCCAGGAGGGTGAGTTTCCAATTATTCTCATTCCATGTTTCCCCGTGCAGCAGTGTTGATTAATTATGAGGACAAGTATGACCATATGGATATATAAAAATGTGAATTTTCGGCCATACTGGCTGATGTCAGTGGAGAAGATCTGTGGATCCCAAATGTCTCCAAAACTTTTGCCTGAACTTATAAATGTGCACAAAATAGATCCTCCCTACATATTGACCCATTTTCATCTGGGATAGTGAAGGTTTAAATTCTATCACCAGACCCCCACCAGCTACAAAATTCTGTATACTTCAACATTCACATTCTCATATTGTTAGGGTGTTATTTTCTGAAGAGTAGGAGTAGCTTCTTAAGTTATCCTGGTTCTTACCCGTATGTTTCTTCTTCAGATATAACCCTAATGCTTAATTACTCCTCTCACCACTATACACAAAAAATTATGCTTCTGTGATTAATTTTCCATAAAGAACCAGAGAATTACTTTCTTTTTATCTAATTGTTCATAACTTAGTATGAAACACTTTCACTTTTTTATATAAATTGTTTTTTTCCTGAAATTTCTGCTTATTTAATTATTAAATACTATTTTTCTTGAGAATACTAATATATTTTTGTCACTTTTCTACCTTATAAATTGAATTGTAAAAGTCTAGTTTGAAGTGAATCATAAAGAATAAGTTTTGACTTGTTAAAACCACAGGTAAAATAACCCTGGTAGTGGAGAAAGCACGCTCAAAAGCAAAGAGGCTTGAGGGATCTCAAATAATTAGAAACATCGAAGCATCATTCCAGATAAGCCCACCTTTCCCAAATAGCTGATATTATGTAATATATGATCCAAAGTCAAAACATTAGTCAAATAGTTGTAATGTCATGCCCTTAAAAAGCATCTCATTTAATAAAGGATACGGAACCATATGATATCCATGTGATAAACATCGGTCCCAACTTGCACCAAATTTTTCTTCTTGCCTAAGATATTAAAACCATGACCCCCATCACTTCAATTCTCATCTTTACATTTATTAGTCTACAGGAGATTTATCCTTCTTCAACAATAGAATCATACTGCCTCAGACACAGAAATATATACTCTCCTGCAAGCCACAGGACAATCAATAGAAACTCCACTGAGTGTTTCACTGGCTCTTTGCCAGTCTCTTAGAGGAAAAAAAATTGTTACTGATGAGCAGTATGATATCAATTTCCTCTCTTAAGGAATATGAGAAGCTCTCCTCCAACCAACATTGACAAAAGACTCAGACATCTCACAGTCTAACTTTATAATATGCTCTCTCCTGGGACATCAAGAGACTTTATCATACAAACATTTGAGAACAGGTAATTAATGGTAAATAAAAAATCAAACTAGAAATATACTGAGTGCTAAAAGGAACAATGGAACTTAAAAATGACAAAATGGGAGAATTTTTCATACAAAATAACTCCAAGATAGAGACACTGGGTAAAACAAGTTAGAAAATGTAAAGATTTGGGGCACCTGGGTTTCTCAGTCGGTTAAGCATCTACCTTCAGCTCAGGTCATGATCCCAGGGTCCTGGGATCGAGCCCCGCATCGGGCTCCCTGCTCGGCGGGAAGCCTGCTTCTCCCTCTCCCACTTGTGTTCCCTCTCTCACTGTCTCTCTCCCTCTCTGTCAATTAAATAAATAAAGAAAATCTTAAAAAAAAGAAAATATAAAGATTTAGCAGAAACATATATGTTCCACTTTGTTTCCAAGATACGTACAAAGAGAGTAATTTATTGTTTTCAAAAGTTCTGCAGCAACACACATTGACAAATGAGGCAAATTAAGCAAGAATATTCTGTGCATTCTGACTGGTAGTCATTTGTCTTCTTTAGTCTGGGGAATGGGATGGACAGACACATACTAGCAGTGAAAAAACATAATGCCATCTTGCCACTTACCCTCAAATTTTTAAAAATCCTAAACCATTAAAGTGAAAATACATGTCCTATTTTATTTAATAGAGCAGATACTAGATATGTTCCACCTTTATCACTCAGTGATCATTTGAGAAATGATGCTCATTTAGCTTGATTTAAAAAAATAATTTTTTTATGTAAGCTTATTAGAGTATAGGACCTGATATTTCTATATTCTGAAATAAACATAGCTTGTTATTAAAAATTATCTCCTACAAAGTACTTTATTTTTAAGATATAATGTCCTGCATAGCCTTCTAGGTGTTTATGTTGAAACAAATAAAAGCAAAGAGAAAGGAAAAAGAAGGGAAGAAAAGGAGGGAAGAAGGAAGGAGGGAAAGAAGGGAGGGAGGGAGGGAGGGAGGAAGGAAGGAAGGAAGGAAGGAGGGAGGGAAGGAAGGAAGGATGGATCTTTGAGGTGTTTAGGAAGTAGGTTTCCCCATATTTCCCAAACAGCTAAAAACACTTATATAGTTCATTATTTGCAACTTGATTTGTTTTATGACATACCACAGGATGCCAAGACACAGTTGGCATTTCAATGTGTATAATTTACATATCACCTGGGGTCTTTCAGGAAAACTCACTCTAATAAAACTGGCTAAAACTGTGGTAGGTCATGAACTCTGCAACATTTCTCAAGTTTCCAGGGGCGCCTGGGTGGCTCAGTTGGTTAAGCGACTGCCTTCGGCTCAGGTCATGATCCTGGAGTCCCAGGATTGAGTCCTGCATTGGGCTCCCTGCTCAAGTGCAGAGTCTGCTTCTCCCTCTGACCCTCCCCCCTCTCATGTGCTCTCTCTCTCTCTCTCATTCTCTCTCTCAAATAAATAATAAAAATAAAATATTAAAAAAATTCTCAAATTTCCTAAGAGACTTAATTCCTCAAAGCCATCTTTTTGACCATAGTCCATTGGATAATAGAGACTTGAAATGATGAAACATGAGAAGATCAATCATTATAATGACATGGTTGGCATTTATATATGTTCACAACATGTTTGGTCCTTTACAGTCATGCCTTTATTAACTTATTTCAGAAACTCTATGAGAAAACTACTGTTATCTTCATTTAACATGTGAGGAAATTAAAGTTTTGACAAGTTAGAAGTTTAACAAAACCAGAATTTTCAACCATATTTTCTGAGTCTCCATCCCAGAGTCTAAAATACTGGGTTGTGATACTTATTTCAACAAAGATAAGACAAAAAAGTGCTATGCTGATGTTGAAAGAACAATGGCAGCTAGCTTTTCTGATATGTTAGCAACAACTTTATAGACCAGGAAGTACATGTTTACTCTGGACCTTGGAAGGTAAATAGTTACAGTGAAGAGAAGGGTCACATTTTATTATTCTCAACATTTCTAACACCTCCTATAATGCAGCCACATGTTAGGCCTTAAAAATAACAAGTTGCTCACACTTACTTAGTACTTACTATATACCAGGAAAATTTATAACTGTTTTACATGATTGATTCATTAACTCTGTAAGATAAATATTATCATTAACCCTGCTATACAGATGAAAAAATTAAATAATAGAGGTTAAGTAATTTTGAAAAAGGCACATAGCTAGTAATTTATAGAGACAATCTACTCCAGATTCTCACGTGTAACTATGGATTTAAGAGAAAAATATAACAATGTGCAGAGTACCCTGCATCTGGAAGATGTAGTATTAAGTGTACTGGAAATTACAAAGAGTTTAAAAAGCCCAGTGTAACTGAAAAAATACAGGAAGAATATGTGCATTACAAAGAAACTTGTTTTTATACAAGTATTATGTAAGTTATAGTAGTAATTTGTATGCCTTAGTGGATATTGGAATATCATAATGTCTGTATATATACATATAAAAATAAATGTTATTAATAGTCATCACATAAACTATGGGTGATAGAAATCATTAGGTCTCTTACAAAGGAAGTATTTTGAGGAGCTGTTAAATTACTTGTAATATGCAATAGCATGCATAGGGTCTGTGTGTGTGTGTGTGTGTGTGTGTGTGTGTGTGTGATTACATCCTGCAAGAATATGAAATGAAGAGAAAACAAACAGATGGTGATGAAAGTGGAAAAAGAGTGAAGTTAATTTCTCTTCCTGTCTCTCTATGGGGGTTAATTGGATATTTCTTCCAAGGGAACAAGCATAGAACTCAATTATGTCAGAGGCCATAGAACTACGCTTGACTTTGCAGCTGATGAAATGGAATGTACAACTATATTTGAAGCAACCTGAAGGCAGGGGTCGTATCATTTGTTCACTAATATGTTCCTAAAACCTGACACAGTGCTTAGCACTCAAGTAAACACAAGAATTAATGCAGTCAAGAACTAAAAATGTTTGAGATTCAGAAATATGTTTTCAGCTGCTGTACCCTAGAATAATTAGGTTGGAAAATAGGTGAATCTGTGTCATTCTCTAGTCAAAATAACTGACCAGAACAGTCACAAGATTCAGTTCTGTTAGTATAGTCATCTGCTTCTGAGCTTTCTTCTGACGTAATGCTATACACAGACACACACGGGTATAACATTTATATCTAATTAAATTATTTTAAAATGTGAATGCTTAAAAATACATATAATTTTAGTAGAAACATTTTATACAGAATAAAACAATATAAATAAAAGTAATTGTAGTAAAATAATTCAGAGGGAATGATGTGTAAATTAGCTTGGTTAAATTATTGTATGAATAACATATCAAAAATTAAAGTTCAAACAGGGAAGGAGAAGTAATCATCAAGAGAGAAATGTAAAAAGTAATAGGCTGATATTCAGTTTTTTCAATTTCTGATGTGTTATTCAGTATGACTGTTTTCCATCTTTGTTTCCTTACCAGTCATTACACATTTAAGAATAAAATATCTATTTTTACTCCTTTCTCACCCCTAATATTTGGTGAAAATTAAAAAAAAAAACTATCTAATTCCCACAGTTGATAATCCTTACAGATTTCTTTTGCCTCTGCTTATGTCATGCTTCTTCCTGAGGCCGAATTGTGTAAAGAGGGATCAATTACACAGAAAAGCTGCGATGACAGTCTTAAGTCTTCTGTGGCTTGATTATATCTAACGTTTCTTAGTTAAGTCAGTTAGACACTCCCTCCAGGCATGGATCATTGTATCATCAGCATCACTGGAAGAGAGAGAAAGACAAGAGGGAGAGACAGGAGAGGAGCAATGATGCTTGCACTTACTGTATAATTTGGTATTTCTACAAATGGTGGACACCTGATAACTTTAAAATAGGTCACATATGTTTGTTTCTGCTTGACAGCATTGCTTAGAAAGAAAACCTATATGAAGAGATATTCAATATGTAAACAATGTTGAAATCATGCCCCCTTTTTGAGGGTACTAACTGAAAGATAAAGAACAATTATGTGTATAGTGATATAACCAAATATATATATATATATATATATATATATATATATATATATATATATATATTCAACTATATTTGAAGCAACCTGAAGGCAGGGGTTAATATATATATATATATATAATATATATATATATATATATATTAATCTCCCAGAGGTTTTAAGAAATTTCTCTGTGTTCTAAAATAAGAGATAAATAATTTACATCTTAAATTTTCCTGTTGTTTCTATCATTCAAATACTGTTTAATATGGCTTTATTTAAGTCTACATGTTTTAAGTATTTTTAAAAACATTTTATATTGTGTCATATGAAATGAAGTTATTTAAAGTCATATAAAGTCATTTTCAGCACTAAACCATTGTATTACTGACATTTTCTAAAGGTAAAGTAAGTGAAGCATAAGCAAAAGCAAAATTATCATACACAAACATTAAAATAAATGACTGACTTGATTATCAAGGGCAAAATGAAAAAAAGAAAAGAAAACTAAAATCAGGAGAACTGTTGGTTTCTGTTTTTTTGCATCTTAAGAAGCTTTTAGCAAAGTACCTAGCTTTCTGAAACTGCCAAAAACCTTACTAAGAAAATGGGAAACTACAGCTAGCGGCTTATGTCAGTCAGCATGAAAATAAGAGAAAGAAAAATTCCACCTGTTGTGTATATTATATTTGTAACAAGATAATTTATTGTAGCTTATCCTTTACCACAGCAGTCACCTAATTCAGACAATGGCTAGTGGATGTCAGAATTCTGGTAAGAAATTCAAAGATTCAAGTAACATGAAAATTGAATTCTGTTAGTTTATTAGACTGAAACAATAAAAAATATTTTAAAAGGCTTATGAATAATTGAGGTTATCCAAACAGTGTCAGCCCATTAATGCTGCAAGTATTCTATAACAAAAAGCTTTGGATCTATAATACTGTATTCGATACCACCTGAGATCTAAAATTTGTAGAAAGAATTACAACTAAAAGTTCCAAATGCAATTGACTTCAGTGATTGAAACTAAAATGAACTTGAAATCTTAGGTAACTGGATAATTTGTTCTACTTCCTTTCCTCTGGTGCTCTAAAAAAATGCAATATTTTAAAATATGTTAGACAGTTTTTAAAGCTCAATTTAAAAACTGTTTTCCCACAACTAAAATAACAGTCTACAGGATTCAAATGTGAAGTTCAGCCATTTGAGTATAACAGAAACAGTCATTTTTTTGTGTACATCTGTGTTGAAATAAAGTAAAAATAATTGACCTGTGAAGCCCAATTCAATTCAACAAGATAGCAATACCTATAAAATACAGATTTGATATACAAAATTAATGCATGTTAATTATGAAAAAAATGTTAACGTTAAACAAAATAGTTTGGTTAGTCTACCAACAAGTGCTTCCCTATGCTCTTTTAGGATAATTTTGTTGGTTTAAAAATACCAAACATACAGAAAAATTTGTTGAAGGCAGCTGTCATATTAAAATAATTTTATTAGTAAAGCTTTATTCCTATTTGTATCTAATTAATCCTGGCATGTGAAGGATGTATGAATATTCTCTTCCAGTCATGGAAAACTTACCAAAGGCTTAAGAAGTATTAACAAGTCTGATCTTTTGTAAGATTTTTTTTGATTAAGGATTTTATTACAGTTGGATATATGCCCTGAAATGGAATTGCTAGATCATACAGTAGTTCTATCTTTAATTTTTTGAGGAACCTCCATAATGTTTTTCATAGTGGCTGTAGTGCTACATTCTCACCAACAGTACACAAACTCTCTTTTCTCCACATCCTTGCCGGCATTTGTTATCTCTTGTCTTTTTTTTTTTAAGATTTTATTTATTTATTTGAGAGAGAGAGAAAGAGAGATTGAGTGGACAAGCAGGGTGAAGGGAGGTCAGAGGGAGAGAGAGAAACAGTGTGAAACCCAAAGCAGGACCCTGGGATTACAGACACCTTAACCGACTGAGCCACCCAGGCGCCCCATCTCTTGTCTTTTTGATGATAGTCATATTAACAGGTTGAGATAATATCTCATTGTGGTTTTGATTTAATTATTGTTGATGTTGAGCATCTTGTCACGTAACTGTTGGCTACTTGAATATCTTTTGTGGAAAAATGTCTATTCATTGCCTTTTCTTATTTTTAAATTTGATTATTTGTATTTTTGCTATCGAGTTGTGTGAGTTTCTAAATATATTTTGGATATTAACCATGTATCCAATGTGTAGTTTGCAAATATTACTTCTATTCCAGGAGTTACCTTTTTATTTTATTTATTTTATTATTTTTTTTCCTGTGCAGAAGGCTTTTAGTTTGGTGTAGTCCCATCTGTTTATTTTTTTGTCCTTTCACGGTTTTATTTCAAGTTAGTTAACATAGAATGTATTATTAGTTTCAGGGATAGAATTTAGTGATTCATAACTTGCATATAACACCCAGTACTCATTTCCAGAAGTGCCCTCCTTAATGCCCATCACCCCTTTACTCCATCCCCCTACCCACCTCCCTTCAACAACACTCAGTTTGTTCCCTAATAGACATTTTAACAATAGTTGTTCTTCAAACCCATGAGCATGGAATTTTTTTCATTTCTTTGTGTCTTCTTCAGTTTCTTTCATAAGTGTTCTAGAGTTTTTGAAGTTTTGAAGTACAGATCTTTTACCTCTTTGCTTAAATTTATTTCTAGGTGTCTTATGGTTTTTAGTGCAATTGTAAATGGGATCGATTCTGTGATTTCTCTTTCTACTGCTTCATTACCGGTATATGGAAATGCAGTAGACTTATGTATGTTGATTTTATATACTGTGGCTTTGTTGAATTTGTGTTATCAGTTCTGACTAATTTTTTTGGTGGCGTCTTTTGGATTTTCTACATACAGTATCATGTCGTCTGTGAATAGTGAAAGTTTGACTTCTTTCTTGCTGATTTGGAGGACTTTTATTTCTTTTTTTTGTCTGATTGTTGAGGTAGGACTTCCAGTACTATGTTGAACAACAGGGGTGAGTGTAGACATCCCTGTCATGTTCCTGACCTTAGAGGGAAAGTTCTTAGTTTTTCTCCACTGAGACTCCACTGAGACTGATATTCACTGTGGGTTTTTCACGTACGTTCCTTTTTATGGTACGTTTTATGGTACGTTCCTTCTATCCCTACTTTCTTGAGGGTTTTTATCAATAAAGGATGCCATATTTTGTCAAATGCTTTTTCTGCATCTATTGAGAGGATCACATGGTTCTTATCCTTTCCTTTATTAATGTGGTGTATCACATTGATTGATTTGCAGATATTGAGCCACCCCTGCAGCACAGGAATAAATCCCACTTGATTGTACTGAATAATTCTTTGAACGTACTGTTGGATTCAATTAGCTAGTGTCTTGCTGAGAATTTTTTCATCCATGTTCATCTGGGATATTGGTCTGTAATTCTCCTTTTTAATGGGGTCTTTGTCTGGTTTTGAAATCAAAGTAATCCTGTCCTCATAGAATGAGTTTGGAAATTTTACTTACATTTCTATTGTTTTGGAATAATTTGAGAAGAATAGGTATTAGCTCTTCTTTAAATGTTTGGTAGAGTTCCCCTGGAAGCCATCTGGCCATGGACCTTGTTTGTTGGGAGATTTTTGATTACTGATTCAATTTCTTTGCTGGTTATAGGTCTGTTCAGATTTTCTATTTCTTCTTGATTCAGTTTTGGTAGTTTATATGTTTCTAGGAATTTATCCATTTCTTTCAGATTGCCTAATTTGTTTGCATATAATTTTTATAATATTCTCTTATAATTATTTGTATATCTTTATTATTTCCCTTCTGATGGATTTAGGCTTTATTTGCTGTGCTTTTCCATCTCCTTTAGGTGTAAGGTTAGGTTGTGTATTTGAAACTCCTCTTGCTTCTTGATGAAGTCCTGTGTTGCTATATATTTCCTTCTTGGGACTGCCTGTGAGGTATCCCAAAGGTTTTAGACTATCGTGTTTTTGTTTTCATTTGCTTCTATGTATTTTTTTTTTATTTCTCCTTTAATTTCCTGGTTAACCCATTCATTCTTTGGTAGGATGTTCTTTAACCTCCATGTATTTGTGTTCTTTCTAAATTTTTTATTGCACTTGACTTCAAGTTTCATAGCTTTGTGGTCTGAAAATATGCATGATGTGATCTCAATCTTTTTGTAGCAGTTGAGGCCTGATTTGGTGACCCCATATGTGATCTATTCTGCAGAATGTTCCATGTGTATTCAAAGAGTGTGTGATCTGCTAGTTTAGGATGAAATGTTCTGAATATATCTATTAAGTCCATCTGGTGTAGTGTGTTAATCAAAGCCCTTGTTTCCTTGTTGATCTTCATTTAGATGTTCTGTCTGTTGCTGGAAGTGGGGTGTTTAAGTTCCCTACTATTATTGTATTATTATCAGTGAGTTTCTTTATGTTTGTTGTTAATTGATTTATATATTTGGGTACTCCCAAGTTGGGGGCATAAGTATTTACAGTTGTTAGGTCTTCTTGTTGGATAGACCCCTTTATCATGATATAATGCCCTTCTTCATCTCTTGTTACAGTTTTTGGTTTAAAATCTAGTTTGTCTGATATAAGTATGGCTATTACAACTTTTTTTTGACGTCCATTAGGATGATGAATGGTTCCTCCTCCCCTCACTTTCCATCTGGTGGTGTCTTTGGGTCTATAATGAGTCTCTTTTAGGCAGCATATAGATAGGGCTTATTTTTTTTTTGTTTTTTTTGTTTTGTTTTGTTTTTAGTCCGTCTGATACCTTATGCCTTTTGATTGGAGCTTATAAGGTCATTTACAGAGGAATTATTGATAGATATGAATTTAATGTCATTGTAGTCCCTGTAAAGTCACTATTCTATAAATTGTCTCTGTTCCTTTCTAGTCTTTGTTGCTTTTGGTCTCTCTTTCCTGCTCAGAGGGAAAACCTAGCCTTGTAGGTTAAGGACCTTTTGTTCTCTTTATCTTCATATTTTGCAAGTTTCACTATGATATGTTATGGTGTTGACCTATTTTTCTTGATTTTGAGGGGAGTTCTCTGTGCCTCTTGGACTTGAATGCTGGTTTCCTTCCCCAGATTAGGCAAGTTCTCAGCTATAATTTGTTCAAATAAACCTTCTGCTCCTCTTTCCCACTCTTCTTCTGGGACTCCTGTGATATGGATATTATTTCACTTTATGGAATTACTGAGTTCCCTAAGTCTACCTTCATGATCTAAGTTCTTTTTCCCTCTTCTTTTCAGCTTTATTATTTTCCATAGTTTAAGCTTCTATATCAATCACCAATTCATTCTTTTCCCAACAAATATACAATCAAAAACTATAAGCCTGATTCCAAAGAAAAAAAAGGAAAAAAAAAAAAGAAGAAAAAGAAAAAAGAAAAGAAGCCTGATCAAAGAAAACAAGAGAGAGAGAGAGAAATGAAAAAATAACAACAACAACAGCACTAACAAACAAAAAACTATAAGCCTGATTCCAAAAAAAGGAAAAAAATAACAAAAAAACAAATCATGGTCCTATTTCCATGGTCAACTGCAGGTGATAGTTTTAAACATTCTATGATCCCTAGGCTTGGTGCATGCAGGGTACTGCCAATGCTGTTTTTCTGGAGGAGAGGCCTGCTACTGTGCTGACTCCAAGTCAGACCTGCCCTAGTATATACGCACTTGCCAGGCAAAGGGAGGCAGGGTTTGGTGTAAGGGGCTCCTGCCTCCACTGGGGGCCTCTGTTTGCTCTCTGCAGTACCACCATGTTGGTGGTGAGGGAGAAAATGGCGCCACCCCATTACCGTCCTCAGACAGGGGATCTCACAGCCCCACTGTTCAGGAAACCCTCACAGAAGAGCAAGGGCCATCAGCATGCCTTGCGCTACAGATCTCCTACATTTTATCTTTAGTGTGTGCTGGCATTCAAAACTCCAAATTTTAAAGGACCCAGCACTATGGGGAAATTCTCCCTCCTCTAGAGTGGAGCTTCCCTGCCAGCTGTGTCTGGTGTCCTTTGTCCCAGAAAAACAGTCCCACGCCTGCATGGTGCCTGGACTCTATGGTGTAGCACAGCGAAAAGCAGCAATCAAGTTATCCACCCTCTGCACATGCTTTTGTCCTTGGAGAGGCAATATACTGTCTTCCAAATGTACTCCTGGAAGGGGAATGTTCTCTCCCAGTGCTATCCAGGAGATCCCTACGCCACTTTGTGTGCTCCTGTGTCAACACCCTCCTCCCCAGGAGCACTCACCACAGCTCCTCTCTTTCAATAATCGCATACTTCCACAACCTCAGAGTTTGAGCTCTACGTGCTCTTTGCAAAAAGCTTGTGACATTCAGTACCCCTTTCTCCCCAGTCCATGGTCCAGAGGTGTGTTTTTTTTTCCTCTTGTGCGAGCCTGACAGTGCACTTTCTCAACCCTTATCTCTTTCTCTTTCTCTCCCTTTTTTCTCCGTGAAGAAAGGGCTCCCTCCCCTAATGGCACCACAGTTTTTTCTCTCCCCCAATTCACTTCCATGCACCTCCCACCTGCTGTGCTGCTTCCTTCCGACCATGAAGATCCTTTTTCCAGTCCTCAGATCAATTTCCTGGATGTTCCAAGTCATCTGACCTCAATACAGCTGTGTTCAGGGACAAGGAAAGCCCAGGGTCCCCATACTTCTCTGCCATCTTAAATCCTCCCCTAAGATTTTTTTTTAATAGCATATTCTTCTATATGCAGGAATACCCTGAAGATAAGACAAAATTAGAATTGTTCATACAAGTTCTGGTTTTGTCAAAATATTTTGTAAGAGCTAATCAGCCAAAATTTGTTTGTCTTAAATATTATTAGAACTTGGATTTGAAGTACTGCGATTGGAACTAGATCCCAAGATTATATGTTTATGTGTAGAAGAGAGAGATTGGGTCTTCTGATGGCCACAGCACAGGAAACAGACTTCATAAACCACAAACATGAGCTGAGTATGCCCCTTTAGAAAGGCAGTCATATGAAGTAATATATTGAAATGGAACTCAATAAATATTTGTTGGATGAATGAATAAATAAAACCTAAAAAGCTCTTGACTAATTAAATCTATTCCTATGCTAACATTTTATAAACAAGCATGTAATTTAATTACTCCATAATTATTATGTGATAAGCTCCATGAAGAGGGTACTGTAGGATTATCTACACTGCATATATAATGGCTTCATTAAAAAAAGTTACAAATAAACACTATAATGTTGAAAGTGGAGTCACAATTACTCCTCCTCCTATATCCTATAAAGTCTGATACAGGCATTTGCTACAACTCAATGTACAACAAAATTACTGAAAAAAAATTTTTTTAAAGATTTTATTTATTTTGAGAGAGTAGAATGAGAGAAAGAGAGAGAGAGTACATGAGAGGGGGGAGGGTTAGAGGGAGAAGCAATCTCCTCGCTGAGCAGGGAGCCTGATGCGGGACCCGATCCCGGGACTCCAGGATCATGACCTGAGCTGAAGGCAGTCGCTTAACCAACTGACCCACCCAGGCACCCAAAATTACTGAAAAATTTTGTGATCTGCGTATTTACAGTTTAAAAATATCAGAGCTAATATCTAAAATGATTTTGGAGTAGTTCACTCAAAAACTATGTGATTATATAACCATAACATTAATAAAAAGTAATAATTATCCCAAAAGAAATACTAGCATAGTTAAAACATGTTAACTTTCTAGTGGATACAAAAATATTCGGTAAACATAAAATTTACACATTTAAAAAGTTAAAAGGCTATCATGAAGAATGTAGGCTGCTAAGCTGTGGAACCCAAGGCAAAATACTCAAAAAAGGAGACAGATCTTCAGAATAAACATTCTGAAGTCCAAGGAGGCCAAACAGAGCTTCCAGGAAAACATGGCATGGATGCCTTTTGTGTATGTGGTATGGTCTTCATTTCTTCATTGCTACTTGATGGTGTCAAATATTGATGAATGGGGACAAACAGTATGTGAACCAAAATGATATTTGCATTACTTTAACTTTGTCCTTGTTCAACATTTATATACAAGCTAATCAGCATTATGGAAACACTCATTGTAGCAGTACACAATCTACTTTTCCTTAAAGTATATTAATGTATATTTTCTGATTTTCTCTCTGATAGAGACTAGCACATTTTTAGACATTAAATGGAGGCAATTTTGTTTCACCAAAGAACAAAACATGAATTTTATTTTGTTGATGTTATACCAATTTTATTTATTTATTTACTTATAAGATATTTACTTATTTGAGAAAGAGTGAGAAAAAGAGAGAGATTATGAGTGGGAAGGGGCAGAGGGAGAGGGAGAAGCAGACTTCATGCTGTGTGGCGCCTGATGTGGAACTTGATCCCAGGATCTTGAGGTCATGACCTCAAGATGCTTAACTGAGCAACCCAGGTGCCCCAATACTATATTAATTTCAATATTCAAATAAAACCAAGCCTTTTTTTATATGCGCAGCCTTAGAAAAGACTTCCAGAAGCCTGAACTGAAAGGAATGAACATTTTAATTTTTAATGTTATGCTTAAGCTACAATATGTTATTTTTCTATTAAAGATCATTAGCAAATAAAATTGATAATATTTCTAGGATAATTACTTGTTTTTTAAGGACATTTCATATTTATCTGACAAGACACTAGAATAAAGAATGATATAAGCATAGGCTTCAATGACAGATACATGGTTAACCCTAAGTAGAAAAGTTTCTTAGAAAAAAAATTGACTTTTTTTTATTTTATAATATTAGTTTTTTTTTTAAACTTCTTTATTGGTAGCACAGAAACACTTCTGATTTCCATTACATAGTCATTTTTTCTGGGTATTCTATTTGCCAGTCCCCCCAAATTTCTACCTCACTATCTTTCATTCTCAATTTATAAATTCATTGCTGTGACCACTAAATGTGTATGTGATTAGTAGGTATAGCACCATGTTTTCGGTTAAGTTTGAATGGTAGAAGAAAAATAAACAAAAAGGAAATGCTTTTCTCAGTTTTAAAATAATGAGCATAAATTCTTAATTGACCAAAATTGTTAAAGTTCATTCTCATTTTAGACAAATTTTTTCCATATGCATTTTATATAAAATTATTTTCATTTACTATGGAAAATCTATTATGCAATATTTTATTTATTTATAATTATTAATAATCTTAGTACTGCTTAGTAATAAATGTTCCATACATAAATTCATCACATGATTTAACAAATATATGGGTAGGAAAATTGGATTTACCTGGTAGTTATACAGTAAGTTTTTTCATATACATTTTTCATGCTACAACAGTGCTTTAGTGCTTTTCTTCCATTATTTTCCCACCCCAGCTTTACCAGTGTTTTATTTTAGTTGGTAAACATTTATAAATGTAGCAGAGCTAAATAGTTTTCCAAAGACATATGAGTATTTTCATATGCATCCTCTTTAATATATTCAGAATACTTTTTACATGTCTACTTACATATCAGAAAGTAGCACCAGTAGCTGATTTTTTTTCTAGATTGGGAATTTGTCCTAAAAGAGTAAATATGTAAACAGTAGTCATTGTACAATTTGTAATTCTCTTCATCGAGAACAATATATGGATTAGGGTTGGATAAAGGCATTGAGAACAATTCAAGCTGTAAGATCAGAGAAGATAGGGAAAATAACCAATTTTATACTTTCTCAAATTAAGTAAGTCAGTTTCAAGGAATTTTGGTGCAGTGGCCTTAGTTCAATTTCTTTGAAAAAGACAAGTTTTATTGATTAGGCATCATAGGGGCAAAGCCAAAAAAAGTGCCAATTGATTTTGTAAGAAATACTATGGAGAGTGAGTCACAACTTCAGCTGAAGGTTAGTCAATACAGATGAAGCAAATGTTTGGAGGTACAAAGTCTCTTATGTGAAGACAGAGGAGGAACTAAAACTAATTTGTGTTATGAAAGTCTCTCAGATTATTTTATTCTGTTTGTTTCTTAAATATTTAAAGGAAAAACAAATACATTAAATATATTTTTCTCAAATTTCTTCCTGTGAAATGTGTTAACTCCTATCCACAAGGTAATTTGACCAAATGTATAAATGAATTTTATTAGTGAATAGCAAATGACAGGAGATCATTTTATAGCTTAAATTCATGAACATAGACTTTAGATTCCAATATTCTGGTTTCAAACTTAGGCTTTACATTATATGACTGTTTAAATTTGGATCAGGTACTTCATCTCCCTGATACTCAGTTTTCTTATTATAACCACAAGTAATAGCAACAACAACAACCAAATGGTACTAATTACCATGTATGTTTTGAGAATAAAATAACTTGGTAATAACAGTAATACTTCCATAATGCTGAATATTTTCCAGAAACTGATTTGTGTATATTGTATGTGTATGCTTGTACATGTCTGTTTAATTTTCGTAACAACCCTATAGGTAGATACTGTTATTTTCTCCAATGTGCAAATATTGAAATTAATAAGCAGAACTGTCCCAGTCTCAAACAATCAGTATTTAGAGAAACAGGAAGTGAACATAGAAGGCTTGCTCCAGAGTCTGTCAAATTTCCCACCAGAAAACTAATTTTATTAAGGAATTTGCCATGCCAGAAAAACTTTAAGTACTTAATAAATGTCGGTTCAAAAAATCAGGATAAGAAAGAAGAATTCTGGGAACCTGGGAACATGGTAATCTTTTTTTTTTCAACAAGAAACTGTAACTTTATTAATGATAGAAACAGTACAAATTTCAAACCAAGCTGCAGTTATTCTTTTGAAACACCAAAAAAAGTCCTCATTTTCAGATGGTTACATTGTTAATTCCATAATAGCATTTAGGATATCATTACTGTTGTTCTTAAAGGCTCGGACTGCCTTTGCTCTTGACACATTTGCTTGTGACATGACCAATTCTATGTACTTACCTGTACACCAGCTTCATCAGCCTCTTCTTCTTCACTCTCCTCTTGTACAGTTGGAGTCTGTGTGTTTTCTTGAATGTTTGAGACAGCTTCACCTTGAACTCTGAATTTCTCAGCAGCTGCTAGTTGTGCTTGCTGAGATAAATCCTCAATCTTGGCTCCCCCCAAAACTACGTAGGTATCTGAAGCTGGGTTCTTGTAGACATCTGGTTTTGTGATGACAAAGAGGATATTCTTAGAATTCCGGATAGTGACTCTTGTAACCCCTGTAACCTGTCGAAGACCCAGTTTGGACATAGCCTTCTGTGCCTTCTTTTCACTCTGGCTCTGTTTTGCTTTACTGACTGGTTCTTCATCGATTTCAGTGGCTGCTGCCAGCTGGGCCTGTTGTGTGGTTGCCTGTGTGGAATCCTGTTCCTCAAGCTCTGGTACTGAGTCATCACTGTCAGATTCTGTTCCAAACCCTGTCTCAGTCTGGGGCTGTGACAACTCCTGCTCTGTGGCAGGGACAGGTTCTGTGGCTTCACCAGGCATTTTGTGAGGGGAACGTGGAACCAAGATGGCGGCAGAAAGAGAGCCACAACGTGGTAATCTGATCGTGTTTTTCTCTCCCTCCACTTCCTCCTTCAATCCATTTTTCTTTCCTGATTCAGGGGAATCCAGGGGTCCTTAGGCAGACTCCTGTGTGGGAAAACTTGGGTTCTGAGGGATTTTATGCCTATTTAATGGTGTACTCACTGTGCTGATCCAAGAATTAAAAGATGGAAGGCAACAGATCCTAGAAGGGCTGACCGTAAGAGATCTGTACCTTCCCAGATGATATCACAGTTGTTGTTATTGTTGTTGTTATTATTATCATTACTTTATTTCAAGGGGTTTTTGTGTTTTATTTTACTGCATTTGTATTTATTCTAATCATGAGAGGCCAGAGTTACTTAGGTCATTTGTAATTTTCCTTAGTTGACTCATTGGAGCTCACTCAGATCTGATGGATGGCATTGATAAAACAGATGGTCAAAGGCCAACCGTTTCTATATCTGTCTTATCTGCACACATGCACACAAACACACAGACACACACACAGACACACACACTTGACTTGAACTAATAGAGTAACTGAATAAATGGAATATGAGTGCCAAATGAGATATCTTGACATGGAAGGCAAATAGTATATGGGAAATTCTAATACTGTATTTTTTTTAAATCAAAGCTAAGAAGTGCTTAGTGTAAGACACATTATTATTTTGTGTAATTAATCCTAAGAAAGAACAACTCTTACCATTTAAACTGTGACATGTCATCAATTGTAAGATTCATTCCAATTTCAGAGAGGTTAAAATGCAAAAAAAAAGTCTAAGAGCAAATAAGATGTGGTAATGTGTTAGCATTATCTTTTTTAATTAAATGCAAAGTAACAGGTTTTATGGGTAAGAATGAAGAAAGGAGGACAATTTTTTTATTTTTTATAATAACAAAGAATAATAATATAAAACAAGATTATATAAGCATAAATAAGTTTAATACACATAAATGTACATTAAAAAGTATAATTTGAATTAGGTGTAGATAAACTAGATTTTAGAATTTAAAGTCATAAAATGAGTGATTACAATAAGCTAAAACTGAACAAATTCATACTATCTTCCTTTTACTAAGAAAACATGTGAAAGACATGATCCAAAAATTTGATCTTACTGGAGAAGAGTTAAGATGGCAGAGTAGTAGGAGGACCCTATACTTGCCTCATCCCTCCAACACAACTTGATAAATATCAAATCATTCTAAACATCCAGGAAATTGATCTGAGGACTGAGAGAACAAACAGCACAACTAGAGGAAGAAAAGAGGCCACATCCTGGAAGGTAGGTGATGCGGAGAAGTGATTTGAGGGAGAAAAAAGAACCACCGGTGCTGCACAGAGGAGGGAGCCCTGATCAGAGAGAGAGGAGAGAGAAGAGACAGAGAGTGAACAGAGTGTAGGGTATTGCACAATAAAAACACTTCCCCAAAATCAATGACAGGAAAAATGAAAGGGGCTGATTATTGCAAGTTTATTAGCAGACTTCAAAGACTGAACATTTAGAAGTTCACACCATCACAGGGAGGAGCCTGGCGGGTGCAGAGGTACTCTGGTGGAAAAGGAGAGAAGAGGCCTGGGGGCAGACAGTGTCATCTGAGAATCACCTGGGTCACACTGGGAGAGACAGTTCCCCTTCTTGGAGTGCACTTGGGAGAGATGGCACTGCCTCTTTGGAGACAAAAGAGCCAGTGGACACCATTGAGCTACCCCATTCATTAGCATAAGAGCAGAGGCAGCTGCTGAGGGCAGCTAACTTGGACAAGAGCTTTTTGCTGTGTTTAACATAAACTCCAAGCCCCTGTACCCTAGTGCACCTGCCCTTCTGGGACAAACCAACACAAGCCACAGTGCAGTGAAACCCTTCCCCAGAAGATCTGTGTGATTCATCACTTACATATAACACCCGGTGCTCATCATAACAAATGCCCTCCTTAGTACTCATCACCCATTTAGCCCACCCACCTTCCTCCATCAACCCTCAGTTTGTTCTCTATCATTAAGAGTCTCTTACAGTTTGCTTCTTGCTTTTTTTCTTCCCTCCCCATATGTTCATCTGTTTTGTTTCTTAAATTCCACATGAGTGACATCGTATGGTATTTCTCTTTCTCTGACTTATTTGACTTAGCATAATACACTCCAACTCCATCCATGTCATTGCAAATGGCAAGATTTCATTTTTTTTTGATAGCTGAGGTATATTCCCGTAAGTATTTATACCATCTCTTATTTATCTATTCATCAGTTGATGGACACTTGAGCTTTTTCCACAGTTTGGCTATTATTGATAATGCTGCTATAAATCCCAGGGTGCAGGTATCTCTTCAAACCTGCATTTTTGTATCCTTCAGGTAAAAACCTAGTAGTGCAATTACTGGGTCATAGGGTAGTTCTATTTTTAACTTTTTGAGGGACCTCCATCCTGTTTTCTAGAGCAGCTGCACCAGTTTACATTCCCACCAACAATTCAAGTGGGTTCCCCTTTCTCTACATCCTCACCAATGTATGTTTCCTGTGTTGTTAATTTTAACCATTCTGACAGGTCTGAGGTGGCATCTCATCATGGTTTTGATGTGTATTTCCCTGATGATGAATGATGTTGAGCATTTTTCATGTGTCTGGTAGCTATCTGGATATCTTCTTTGGAAATAGGTCTGTTCATGTCTTCTGCACATGTCTTAACTGGATTATTTGTTTTTGGGTGTTGAATTTGATAAGTTCTTTATAGACTTGGGGTACTAACCTTTAATCAGATGTCATCTGCAAATATATTCTCTCATTTCGTACATTGTCTTTTAGTTTTGTTGATTGTTTCCTTCACTGTGCAGAAGCTTTTAATCTTGATGAAGTCCCAGTAGTTCATTTTCACTTTTGTTTCCCTTGCTTCTGGCAACGTGTCTAGTAGGAAGTTGCTATGGCCAAGTTCAGAGAGGTTGTTCCCTGTCTTCTCCTCTTCAATTTTGATGGTTTCCAGTCTCACATTTAGGTCTTTCATCCATTTTGAGTTTATTTTTGTGAATGGTGTAAAGAAGTGGTCCAGTTTCATTCTTCTGCATGTAAATGTCCAGATTCCCCAATACCATTTGTTGAAAAGGTTGTCTTTTTTCCACTGGATATTCTTTCCTGCTTTGTCAAAGATCAGTTGGCCATATAGTTGTGGGTCCATTTCTGGGTTTTCTATTCTGTTCCATTGATCTATGTGTCTGTTTATGTGCCAGCACCATACTGTCTTGAGGACTACAGCTTTGTAATAGAGCCTGAAGTCCGGAATCGTGATGCCTCCAGCTTTGCTTTTCTTTTACAAGGTGGCTTTGGCTATTTGGGGCCTTTTGTGGTTCCATACAAATGTTAGGATTGTTTGTTCTAGCTCTGTGAAAGATACTGGTGGCATTTTGAAAGGAATTGCATTAAATGTGCAGATTCCTTTGGTTAGTATAGATATTTTAACAGTGTTTTTTTTTTTTTCCAATCCATAAGTATGGATTTTTTTTCCCATTTCTTTGTATCCTCTTCAGTTTCTTTCATATGTGTTCCATAGTTTTCAGAGGACAGATCTTTCACCTCTTTCGTTAGGTTTATTCCCAGGTATTTTATGGTTTTTGGCACAATTTTAAATGGGATCACTTCCTTGATTCCTTTTTCTGCTGCTTCATTATTGGTGTATAGAAATGAAACAGATTTCTGTACATTGATTTTATATCCTGCAACTTTGCTGAATTCATGTATTAGGTCTTGAAATTTTTTGGTGGAGTCTTCTGGGTTTTCTACGTAAAGTATCATGTCATCTACAAAAAAGCATCGAATCTGCAAGGTAGTTTTTGTTTCTTGTTTCCTTTACCAATAGGTGTGTAGCTTCTCAACTCTTCCTTATTTGAAAGGTCTAGATTGGCTACTGTTTCCTGTTTGGACCTTATTCATTATTAGTATTATTGCTATTATGCTAGAATTGATAAATAATCAATGTGCCACATAATGGCTATAGTTAATGATACCATATTGTATGTTCAAATGTTGCTAAAAGAATAGATCTTAAAAGTTCTCATCACACACATACACACACAATGTTGTAACTATATATGGTGACATTGAGGTGACCATTTTGCAATATAAAAATATCAATTCATTATGTTGTGTACCTAAAACTAATATAATGTTATATGCCCATTATATCTCAATTTTAAAAATAAGTAAAATAAAAAATATATAATAATGATTAATACAAGAAAACTAGGTAAATGGATGCCCAATAATTTTCACGTTTCTCAATACCAGAATATGTACAAATAGCCAGAGGAAAGATTATAGCTCTAAGTCTTAAATGGTCAAGCAGTGTCTCTATGCAATGCAATCACGTTTATCTCTTTTGTGTTCTCAAAGGCAATGCAGGAAATGATAGAAAACTGAAAGTGAGTATTGCAAAAACTAGTAAATTCAGGAATTCATCTGATCAGCTACTTTTTATTTCTCTTTAAGCTGGATTTGCAAATATGTAATATATTGTACTTTTTTAGTTTAAACATAAAGCACTAGGTAAAAGAAATTCTAAAAATTAAGAATTAAAAATACAATAATCTTGGTAAAAGGGCGCCTGGGTGGCTCCGTTGGTTAAGCGACTGCCTTCGGCTCAGGTCATGATCCTGGAGTCCCGGGATCGAGTCCCACGTCGGGCTCCCTGCTCAGCGGGGAGGCTGCTTCTCCCTCTGACCCTCCTCCCTCTCATGTACTCACTCTCTCTCTCTCTCATTCTCGCTCTCTCAAATAAATAAATCTTTAAAAAAAAAATAATCTTGGTAAAACTGCATCCTTGTGTGTTGAACTTTCATAAAAAGTTTTATTTCCTAAATGATAAAAATTGTTCTTAAAAATGGTAATAAAAAGTATATTTCCCAATTAATCTTGCAATAAGGCTTACAAACATTAATTATTCCCTAAAATAATAGTCATCAAATTATTGATGTTAAAAAAATCAAAGTTATCCATCAACAGTCTTTATTTCATATAGATTTAGTGTTTTTGAAAAGACACTATTCTTTCTAAAACTGTGTTTCTAATCAACAAGTCCATCAAATCAATTATTTTTGGTTACAGTTATTTTTGGTTAAACTGATCAGTCATGATTCATTTTTATTTTAATACAATTTTCTTTATATTTTATGTAATGCTTATCTATCATCCCATTACTGACATCACTGAAAACAGCCTATTGCAATACTAGACTATTTCACTAAGTTTTATTTTTTCTTATATTTTCCCAGGCACTTCTTCACATGGAAATATACCAGGTGAATATGATTATTACCATTTTTAAGATGCAAATATTGCAACACAAGCATGTTACCTAACCTTCAGAGAAGCTAAGATTAGCACCTGGGTCTTTGAATTCTGTTTCTTTCTTTAGCCACCTTAGAAGATACTGTCAAGTTATACAGCAACATATTTCAAGTTTTGGTATATATATAATTAGATTGCAAACACTTGAATTCTAGTATATGTTTTCTACTTTTTCTTTAGTTTTTCTTTTGACAGCTGATGTCATCAATCAATGGAAATAGAACTGGCCAAGTAATATTGATATGCCTGCAGGTCACTATTCTACTTATGTCACAGATGTATTTCAAACAGTGATTTGATTGGAACCCAGAATGCTTTTTAAAAATATAAGTAATATTATCACTGATACTTTGGTTTACTTAAGTCATTAAATATGTCAGGGATAGAATGTGAAAATGTTATTTTTTTTGCCCAATTAGATTTCTTTTTTGAATGATTTCTGTATCTTTGTACTAATCCAACGTAAAAGGCACTCTGCCCCCTATTTTTTCTTTGTTGACTCAAACTAAAATTCAAGATTAACTTGTAATCATCAGGTTTCTTTATCAAAGCCAAATACGTTTGAGAACCAGGTCACTTTTTTTTTCTTTCTTTCTTTACTTCTCCTTTTTTTTTCTGGTCCACCATGGAAATTTGTGATTGAATAAATCTTACAAATGCCATTAGTATTGAACATTTATTTAAATGATCCAGGGTGAAATTATAGTCGATTCATTGATATGTAGAACATACTTTGACCCTAGTACACCTGTTGCTTGGAATGAGATGTATGTTATATATAAAACTCTTGGACTGTTTTGACTTTGAGCTGTGTTCCCTAATAAGCTACTAGAGAACAGACTTGCTAAGTCTCTAAACAACTTCTTGAATAAGACTTCTAGTGGTATTTGCAGTAATAACTGCTTTTATCAGGAAATCAGTGCCTTAATCTGAATATGAATTTACTGCTGAAGGGATATATGATTGCTCTTTTGGCATAACAGTGTGATGGAAAGGGAAAGAGAAGACCTAAAAAACAAGTTGTTTTACCCTCACTCTGCCACAGTACCACAATGTGTGCTGCATCAGGTTTTGCTGCCTCAGGTTGTATGGTGATTGCTATAGGAGTATGTTGTGCCCATACCTAGTTAAGGTAGATTCTCTCCACACCCATTATATCTAGGCACACCCTTGGCTACCAAGTGTGCAAACTTGACACAGACATCAACAACACTACTCCAGTGTAAATTCTTCCTGGAGCTTTGTTGAAACTCATATATGAACATACAATTTTAATTTTGTCAGAAAACTTAGCCAATCTGAATCTGAAGGATTTTCTCCCTAAAAGTGTCAATTCAATATAATCATCATAATGCAAATGGCTAGATATGGGGGTTTGTATATATGAGGATAAAACTTAGAAGAAACTCTCCTCTTTCTTGACCCCAAATTAATTCACTGTTTTTTTTTTTTTTTTTTAATATTATAATGGTGAACAATTCTGTGTTCTAAGGGGTTGGCAGGCAGATTTCTTATCTTAAAAAATACCTTAGTAATATACTTAAAATAATAATAAATAATTAACCATTACCATCTGCCTCTGAGAGTTCTCATTTTAAACTGTTGGAAACAAAATTGGAAACTCTTCCCTAATTTAGAAGAGGAAAGAAGTACGATTTCATCTGCAAACAAGCTTAGTGGAAATGACAGTCACTGTGTTGTAGTTTTTTTTTTCTCCAAAGTGACCTGCCTTCTTTTGTACCCTATCTGAGTAACAGTGAAAACACTGAATCATACTTTATTTTTTCTCTTTTGGGATACTGAGGAGATGACTTTCTCTACATGCTAACAGAAATACTACAAAATAGAAAAATGCAAAATTATCAAGATATATTGCAACATAAAAAGCATGAAGAAGCTCACAGGTTTGTTGTTCCCTTGCTATAATTATAAACAATCATTGCACGGGAATAAAACAATCTCAGACTTACTAAGCCATGCTCTCAGAGTAAAGATCTATTAAGCCCGTATGTTCAGATGAAGGAGGTATTTTTCAAATGGCAAATTTCTAAGAAGCCTCCTTGACCTAGTATGACAAGGTTATTCGAAGTTCCCAGGGCACCTAGTTTTATCTCTAATTTGTTTCCCCAACACTTTCAGATCAAGATTCTATTACATAAACACTGAAAATCTTAGAAAATGTCAGAGAAATGCCTTATGAATATTCATGTAAGATAAACATAGTTGTCCATATTTGGCTCTTCCATCATATGTCTCTGTCCCAAGCTGGCCTTTTTTCTCTTCTGCCTCAGTGAAATAACTCAAGGGCAATTGCACAGTGCTTTCTTTAAGCACAATGGCAACACACTGTAGTGCAGTAGTTTCCAAACCTTTTCTCTGGAGCCTTGGATCCCACTGAAATGATTCAAGGTCTATAACATTGCTTCTAATACTAATATATGATAGTGTGTTAATTTAAAAAAAAATATTCAAATGTGCTGTCAAATTTTAACACATTGGAGACCACTAATGTGTAACTTAAACTGCAAGGTTAATTTGCTTTTGTGCATTCCTCAATAAAGGTACCCCTACTACCTATGTGAATATATTTGAAGGTCTTATACTGTGTACTGATAGTGAAGTTGAAGCTCTGCCCTAATCTTTTAATGTTTTTAATTCCTGTGTGAGCATTTTAACACCTTAAAAATTCACCAGCAAGTCCTTTATTGAAGTATTCACCTAGTGCACCCAATTAAATAGTAAATAAAGCTGAGGCATAAGGTTGTTGCTTATTCTTTTTAATGAGTAATGGTCAGTTTTACATTTACCAAATACAAACAATGTAGTCTTTATGTATAAAAATTATATAAGTAGTTTTAGCTTTTCTCATTCATTGACTTTATTAGAAAAATGATACAAATTTGAATGTACGAAATAAATTTGTTCTAAATTATTGTTTTCATAAGCTTTATATATTAAAGTCTCCATAAAAGTTTCGCTTGCAAAACTGGGCATCAATCTTCAATGGGAGTGTGGGGGGAGCCGTGGCATAGTGAAAAAACAAAAAACTGGAGGAATTGGAGTGGAGAGGCTTTGATCTAACTCTACTTCTAGTGTCACTGCTTTTGTGGGCTTGGGAAGTCGCTTTTTTAGAATAGGCATAGTTGAAATAAGAGACACCATGTGGCCTTGCTACTTAGGCGTTGGTGGTCTGAAGTTGTAGCTGTTCCAGGATCAGGCTATGCATTCTGAGTGAGGCAATGTTATAAGGTGTCTTTTCTATTAAATTGAATTACTAAGAAATAACTGCAAGTTTTTGGTCTCTGAATGATTCCCAAATTTCTTTATGTAGATTTAATCAAATTTTAGTGTTTATCTAGCAAAACTATAGAAGACAAACCTCAGGATTCCTAGTAAAACCCCAAGTTTTCATAGCTGACAGATGAGACTGCAGTTTTTCAAGATCTCAGCGTATGAGATAGGAGGATACCCACTGGCAGGAAGGAGAAAGGGTGTGATTGCAGCCGCAGTTTTTGGCTTTCTTGGCAATTTTACCACTCCTCCTTACCCTGTTTTAAGATTAAAATGATTATTTGATAAAGAACGAATTTAGGAGAATATAATGTAATATTGTGTTAAAGGACATATAATTCTTGATAAAATTATGGCATATTTTTGAGGCAGACATTTGAGGCATCCATGTAGGGTCATATTTATTGTCTGTCTCCTGTGCATCCTATTGATAGCAGAGTGATGACAAAATCTGCTGTTACTCCCAGTTACCTACCTTGATGTAGCCCCAAGATGTAAATGGCTAAGAACTTCTAACTAAGTAATCCTAGCTCTCATAACTACTGCTTTCTTTACAAGTAGCCACTGACCTCTAATGCACTTTTTTTTTTTCAATTCAGAAAGAGAGAGAGAAAAAGAGAAGGAAGGAAGGAAGGGAAGAGGGAAGGAAAGAAGGAAAGGAGGGAGGGAGGAAGGACAGAAGGAAAGAAAACTGTCATCCTAAATAAAAGGATATATATGTATCAGGGACATTTAAGAACTTGAGTTTTTTACTGTAAGTCGATATTTCAATTAAATATAAATTAGTCTTTCACAATAGAACATTTGAAACATATGTTTTGTTATGCGCTTTACTTAAGATACCATATCAACAATTTAAAAAAATAATTGACAAGATAAATTAATATTAAAATGTACCTTAATAGGTTGTCTTCTGGCTTGCTTATTTGAGGGTTTCCTTCTTTCTCAGTGCTAAACTATGTATATTTATTATTCATTCCTAGCAGTGCCACTTCCTACTCCCTTCCTCTTTAAACTGACTGCTTTCAATCTATACTAGTCAAAAAAACCTTATAATCAAAGTTGTCGGCATTGACAAAACACAGCGTGAAAAAGCTGTGAGTAAATGCCTGAGGACTCATTTTATTGGTAAGGTCCATAGTATTAAAAATATTAATAATGAGTTCTATTTGAAAATTTTATTGTTTATTCAAAAACATTTCCCATAATCGGAAATAATTGTAATTTTAACACAGTGTCATGGAATTTTCCAGTGCCCAACATGTCTTTCTCTCATTCACAGACTAGTATTTTTTCTCCACCTCCATGTTGCTAACTGTAATTCTGACTCTGCCAGAGTCAGAGGGAGGAGTAAGGGTAAGAAAAGATTTTACTCTGGTAAAATCTGGTACTGATTTGTTTTTGTTTTAAATTATTGTTTTCATAAGCTTTATATATTAAAGTCTCCATAAAAGTTTCTCTTGCAAAATTGGGCATCAATATTCAGATGGGAGTGTGTGGGGGGGGGAGCTGTGGCATAGTGAAAAAAAAGAAACTGGAAGAATTGGAGTGGAGAGGCTTTGATCTAACTCTACTTCTAGTGTCACTGCTTTTGTGGGCTTGGGAAGTCCACTTCCCAAGTGGGTACTGTCTTGGTACTGTCTCAAGATGGCAAGTGTTTAAAACAGACTCACACTTTCATGATATTTTAATGAATTTTGCATTTTCTACAAATGCTGATGATACATTTCCCTCTAGCTGACTGTTCCCCTCTCAGCTGCTGGTTTTTCCTGAGATCAAGTCTATACCAATTCTTTTTGGATTCCATTCTCATATCCCCTAAATGGTTCCATTGGTAAGATATAAAATGAATCAAGCTGGCTTTTGCCCCGTGTGGTATCTCTGTATATTTTCTTAGGCTCACCTTTGATCCAGTAATCTGTAGGAGAGAAAGCTGATTCCCAAACAGTGACACTTTCCTTAGCTCCACTTCTAAAACATCTAG
This sequence comes from Eumetopias jubatus, assembly GCF_037043125.1. Lineage (NCBI taxonomy): Eukaryota > Metazoa > Chordata > Mammalia > Carnivora > Otariidae > Eumetopias > Eumetopias jubatus. The sequence continues at coordinate 156,238,130 of NW_028274809.1, read as the reverse complement.
CCAGCTGTTTTCTTATTCTCTAGATCAGGGATCAGAAAAGTAGGGTTTACCAGCCAAATGCAGACTACTACCTCTTTGTGTAAGTAAAGTTTTTTGATACACATACCACTTTAATACCTAATATTTAGTAATTTAACACTTCAGTAGAAACCTCCAGATTTACATCTTGTCACCAAAAAAGTATTTAATAAGGTAAATCACCTCTTACCTCTTACTTTGTACCCGTGTAACCTTATTAAAGTACAGTTTTTGTGAAGAGCCAACTGCTCTCTGTTATTTATTCCCCAAAATTTTCCAAATAGAATTCTAAACTTTCCAAATTCTCATTCACATGGAATGAAGAATGACTTGGTTATTTGAGAAATTGGAGAAAAGAAGAGAGGACAGATGCCTCAACTAATTGTGTTCTCTGTACTGAGTCTGCCTATTCAAAGAGTGGGATGGTGTTCTCAGGTCTTGTTTCATTTTTTAGGATATGGGATCAGACCCTATACATTTTACAGGAAGATCTAGAGGCAAATTCTCTAATCTTCCCCATGAGAGAAATATGAGTAAGGGACTATTTGGGAGGTTGTAGTCACAAGCATTGCATCAGGTGCTCCATCTAAGAATCAAGATTTGAGAGGAATGTTAGGGATATTGGTTGTGTCATTGTAGCTAGGCTAGGTTCTTTAATCTGTTCTTATCAGTAAAAAGTTGATCTTTAAATCTCTGTTTTTTTTTGTTTTTGTTTTTGTTTTTAAGATTTTATTTGTTTATTTATTTGCCAGAGAGAGAGCATAAGCCGGCGGGGGGGGGGGGGGGCGGAGCGGCAGGCAGAGCAGGCAGAGCAGGCAGAGCAGGCAGAGCAGGCAGAAGGAAAAGCAGTCTCCCTGCTGAGTAAGGAGCCCAATGAGGGCTCAATCCTAGGATGCTGGGATCATGACCTGAGCCGAAGGCAGATGCTCAACTGACGGAGCCACCCAGGCATCACTGTTTGCTATTTTGCTTCTTATTTTGGTTGGTATTCTAAATGTTTGTGAGTCATTTCATGTTCCTAATTTAATACAACCTTGTTAGCAACTAGAAGGAACTCAAAGTCAGTTCTTATTTTCCTTATTACAAGCCATAAATTCTGATTTTGTACCTTAGCATTTGCAATTAGCAAAGGGAAAATATTATTCAAGGTGAACTTAAATCTTTTCTTCCTTTACCTATCCTCTCCTTGCTTTTACCTTAATATTTTAAAAGTAATTTCAGAAGGTTTTTAGGTCTTCTAGACTGAATAGGTCCTGACTAGGTTTCACCTGAAACTTCTAAGATCACCCAAGGCTATAATTTGAATATTATAAATGAATATGTTATACATGCACATAAATATGTATTATATATATAATTGTCATGAAAGAGAGAAAGAATCCTTATTAATACTTACAACATAATATGTATATATAGAGTGTGTGACCCTGAAACCAACAGATCGACATCATATGTTCCTGGTGGACATGAATTTCATTATTGCTACAAATAGTATCTCACAACTTAGGGCATTTTATAGAGTTTGGCATATTACAAATTGCTGTTTCTGAAGAAATATTTTTTAATAAATTTAAAGTGAAAGACAGATAAATGTTAAGGTTTTGGGAAGTTGACAGTGCATTCTTATTAATGGCTGACCTTTTTTGTGCTTATCTGAAATAAAATGGATCTAATAATCTCTTGATTGCTTGCAAATATCTAAATCTAGTCACAGCAGAAAAAGAAGTGTACACTGGTTCAATCAATATTTTATCCCAATATGACAGACAATGACATTAACTTTTATCTAGTAGAAAAAAATAAAAATAGTGTATTTGAGTTGAAATAACATCTGAACTACTTTATTCACAGCTAGTGTCTCTCTTTTGAGATGCTTTATATCCTACCAAATTGCCTGAAATACTTTCTAGAACAAGGTAACACACACACACACAACCACATTTATTTCCACAAAAAAATGAATAAAATAGGCATTAAAAGAATGCCTCTAACAACAATGTTAGTTCACACAAGGAAGACCCTTCAAAGAAAAATATAATAAAAAGCATCAGCATTTTATGTCCCAGTTTTGAAATTTCATGTTGCTATCTTAAGATTCATTTAAAAAATTCTCTTTTATTATCACTTGAACATTTTTGAAAGTAAGGAAAGATTTACATAATGAAATAACAAAACAAAAATGCATTGAATCTTATCATCTCAGAGCTAAAGTTTTTCGTAATAGATATGGTGTTAACACCTTATTTAACACTAGAAACAAATTCAGTGTTGTGACTTGACCAAAGTTGAAGACCCAGTCTTGCTGACTCTCGAAACTCTGTTTTCCACTACCTGATTCTCACAAAAAGTCAGGAAATACAATGGGGACCTGGTGATATTTATGTCAATCATATCATTATTCCCAGATTTTCCTCATTAGCATTACCAAATGTTTCATTCAACTATTTTCTTTCCATCTTTCCCTTCAAACACAACAATTTCCTTTCCCTTGACTAATAAAGCATCTGTAAGTACACTTGGGTCTGTCACTGGAGTTTCTGGCAATTGGCATTTTAAGATAAGCATACAAATAGAAGGATATGGCTTCAGAGGAAGATGTCTTGGCAACATTCAATTGTTGTCTCATATAAAGGAACATGGCTTCCTCTCAGGAAACTCTACTACAATACAAAAGTTATAACAATTATGAAAACCTTCTTTTTAGTCATTATAAATGATACTTTAAGAAACTATTCTATATTTTCTCCTTTACATAGCTGTACAAAACTTTAGCTTAGAACAACTTGCGGAAAAAATAGCCACAAAATAGCACTAAATGTGTAGAGATAGTTTAACACAGTATTATTCTTTAGAAAAACCTAATACAACAATTTTATAATAATGATTTTTTTTATTCTTTCTAAAGATTTTATTTATTTGAGAGAAAGACAGAAAAAGTACATCAGGGAGAGGGGCAGAGGAGAGGCAGAAGGACAAGCAGACTCCCCACTGAGTGGAGAGGCCTATGCTAGGCTCAGTCCCAGGACCCTGAGATCATGACCTGAGCCAAAGTCAGAGGCTTAACTGACTGAGCTACCCAGGTGCCCCTATAAGAATAATTTTCAAATGCATGCCAAAGCATTATCTAAATAATGGTAAACATTGGATGCATTCTTAGTTTATTGCTTTCATATAATAGATGCCTCTAAAATGTCTAACAAGACCTCTTTCTTTCTTTTGAAAAAATAACCTTTTAGAAGAGGCAAAAATATATCATTATTTTAAAAATTAATATAAATTTCTAGATTCCAAATATAACTTCCCATCATGTTTTTCCCTCAGGTGACAGTGATAAAATAGAGTGAAATTGGTGATGTTGAAGATTTGCAAAGAAAGCAGTTTAACTTCATATCCAAATGTTTCATGACATGTTAAATAAAATATGAACAGTTTCTTCCTTACCAATGATGGAAATTGATTAGAACCTGACTTAGCTAAAACTGCTCCAGATAGATTACTCTTTTTGAAGCAGAAAGAAAACAGCAATTCAAATTCATATTTTTCTATCCCTTAACCTTTTCCCTTCATTCCCCATTCCCAAATTGCTAACTTCAAAGCACAGATTCCTGAATAGATAATCTTATGAGGGCAGAACCAATACTATATCTACTTTTCATAGAGATATTGATATGCCAAAAACATGAATTTAATCACGATTACAACATTGAGTTCTACTTGAAACTGGGTAAAGGTAAGACATTGTTTTGCTCAGTTACTACTTCCAATTTACTACCTTGGTACAATGATTAATCCTAACAGTGAAAGTATTGGGATCTCTACTGTCTTCCACCAAGTGCATGGATTATAATGAAAGCAAAAGAAGAAAAATATGTAGCAGGTTTTACGATTCAATCGGATTACAAAGAAATATATTCTTTTGTTTTTTAAAGATTTTATTTATTTATTTGATAGAAACAGTGAGAGAGGGCACACAACTAGGGGGAGTGGGAGAGGGAGAAGCAGGCTTCCCGCTGAGCAGGGAGCCGGATGCGGGGCTCGATCCCAGGACCCTGCGATCGACCTGAGCCGAAGGCAGACGCTTAACAACTGAGCCACCCAGGCGCCCCACAAAGAAATATATTCTTAAAAAATAATTTCCTATTTGTTAATCTGTTCTTCCTTAATGAATTTCACTAAATAGCATAGTAAAAAAAAAAAAAAAGACAAATAATACTTAGACCTAACCAATAATTTTTGTTTAGACTAATACTTTCTTTAGCATGTTTATATAATTTCCCCTAATGTTTGAATGAATCCTGCAGAATTCTTATATTTTCAGAGTTCTGGCCCCCCTGGTGTGCCTCTTAACCAAGATGGTGACTGGCTGGCTGTTTTGTAGATGTGTATCTAACATGTCTTGGTGCAGATCAAAAGAAATGAGGTGTACAAATCCATGTCTTCTGGATTTTCTTTCTGCTTCAGAATGATACATGTGGCTCTTGTCATGAAAAAAATATGCTTTTATTCAAAGCGAGCATCTATGGTCCTAGGCACCTGCCTCGGTTCTTCGTGTTCCCACATATAGTAGTCTCTTCACCATGATCACAAACCCTTCTCTACTCCATATTCCCCTATGGCATACTAGGAAATTTAGGATCCCTGCATACCACATGCTGGCCACGAAGAACAAAGGCCACCTAAATTGCTTTCTCCTGACAAAATCTCTGTACAATTTTCTTGCACACTATTGAAAATGAACTTTTTTGAAATTTTTCTTATAAGCTTACATCCAGTATTACCATTAGCTTCTGTATCATCAGGGGTTTCATGCCCTGGCCTTTCTCCCTTTCTACAGTATACTAACATGATAAGAAATGGATTTGTCATTTTCATTCCTTTACAATCATGTCTTCTTTATTCCTTTCCTGGGCAAATAGTAAAACTATTATGCCATTTGGGGCGCCTGGGTGGCTCAGTTGGTTAAGCGACTGCCTTCGGCTCAGGTCATGATCCTGGAGCCCCGGGATCGAGTCCCGCATCGGGCTCCCTGCTCAGCAGGGCGTCTGCATTTCCCTCTGACCCTCCTCCCTCTCGTGCTCTCTATCTCTCATTCTCTCTCTCTCAAATAAATAAATAAAATCTTTAAAAAAAAAACTATTATGCCATTTGGCCAGGGTAGATACAGAAATTGAAAATCCTTATTTCCCAAAGAAGTCTGACTTTGAAGTTTCTATTGTATTATTTGTGAAGTCAGAAACTGAATATTCAGTCTTTTTTGTGTTTGACGTTCTGGTCTAGCACTCCTTTTAACTTCCCTCTATTCGCCAGGCCCCTTGCCACTCAAATGCTAAGAAGATGGCATCAACAAACTGTGGAAAGAGCCAAGATGTCCATCGACAGATGAATGGATAAAGAAGATGTGGTATATATACACAATGGAATATTATGCAGCCATCAAAAGGAATGAGATCTTGCCATTTGCAATGACGTGGATGGAACTGGAGGGTCTTATGCTTAGTGAAATAAGTCAATCACAGAAAGACATGTATCATATGACCTCACTGATATGAGGAATTCTTAATCTCAGGAAACAAACTGAGTGTTACTGGAGTGGTTGGGGGTGGGAGGGATGGGGTGGCTGGGTGATAGACATTGGGGAGGGTATGTGCTACAGTGAGCGCTGTGAATTGTGCAAGACTGTTGAATCACAGATCTGTACTTCTGAAACAAATAACGCAACATATTTTAAGAAAAAAGAAAAAGAAGAAGATAACAGGAGAGGAAGAATGAAGGGGAGTAAGTCAGAGGAGGAGACGAACCATGAGAGATGATGGACTTTGAAAAACAAACTGAGGGTTCTAGAGGGGAGGAGGGTAGGGGGATGGGTTAGCCTGGTGATGGGTATTAAGGAGGGCACATTCTGCGTGGAGCACTGGGTGTTATGCACAAACAATGAATCATGGAACACTACATCAAAAACTAATGATGTAATATATGGTGATTAACATAACAATAAAAACATGTAAAAAAATAAAAGAAGAAGAAGAAGATGGCATCAACACCGAAAGGCAGAAAGAAAAATACAGGAGGGGTTCCTGGGTGTCTCAGTCAGTTAAGCGACTGACTCTTGGTTTTGGCTCAGATCATAATCTCATGGGTCATGGGATGGAACCTGTGTCAGGCTCCCAGCCTAGCAGGGAGTCTTCTAGGAGATTCTCTCCCTCTTCCCCTTCTCTCTCTCTAAAAGGAATAATATTTAAAAAAAGAAAAATATAGGAATATATTTAAATTCATTCTACTATTATATATTTCACTACTAAATGCATAATTTTGTTAAAGATTAGTATTTTATATTTGTTAATGTTTATATGAGGTTTTATTGCTTAGAGTATTACAGATCATAGGGTATGACCTATTTCAGCTCTAAATGAAAGCTTAACATGTGAAGAATGTAAATCAACTACATGTAGTGGAGAAACAGTTGGGAAAATGGAATGAAGAAAATGTGAAGCAGAATACAGACCATGCAGATATAGTTAAATACATCAGATTTTAACTGTGTTCCTATATTGAACAACCTGACTCACATCTCTCCTTCGTTTTTCATACACTACTGCTCTAGAGTAGCCCTTCATTATTGCTTCCTGTACTTTAGCATGCTTCCCATCCTAAATTCCTCTCTTTGTTCCTATCACCCTTTCTTCTACCCTGGACATGTGCATGCTTAGTTTTCCCTAAACTCAATTCTATGTTCAAATTGAAGTCACACCAGTTTTTTCTCAAATTCTATGTTTATGTGGCATTAAAGTCTGATTGGCATTCAAAGTTGGCTGTATCTTCATTGCACTAAATTTTCCTCCATGGTGTTTTATTATTTTTTTTCTTATTTCATTTTATATGTTTAAAATGTCTTATTATATGGTCATTTGCATATGTTTTTATAATTTAATTTAATTTTATTATGTTATCTTAGTCACCATAAAATACATCATTAGTTTTTGATGTAGTGATCCACGATTCATTATTTGCATATAACACCCATGCAGTACGGGCCCTCTTTAATACCCATCACCAGGCTAAACCATCCCCCCAACCCCTTCCCTCTAAAACCCTCAGTTTGTTTCTTGGGTCCATAGTCTGTCATGGTTCATCTCCCCCTCCAATTCCCCGCTTCCTTTTTCCCTTCCTTCTCCCAATGTCCATGGTGTTTTTTAAAATATTCTCTTCTACCACCTAGTCATCAATCTGTTGTTCCCAGCTACAGTGTTTTCCCTCTTCTCTTTCCATGTTCTTTACCATTGTAATCATCTTTTTACTGATAACTCTTAACTTGCTATCTCCCATCCAATCCACCAGACAGCCTCAGTCATGTAACCAACTGCATGCAGTGTAGATATTTCAAACAGAGAATCCCAAAAGTGAAAGAATCTTCCTACAATATTTGCATGTTCTTCATATTACTTTACCTTTATTAATGGTATCACTATCCACTTTGTTTCAGTCAATAGGGTGATATAATATCTTTGTATCAGCTGTAATTCCAAGCTAGAATTCCATGAAATTTCCCCCTTTTTAAAGTTTTATTGAGGTATAATTAACAGAATTGTCATATATATTTAAAGAGAACAATGTGATGTTTTGATATGTGCAAATATTGTAAAAAAATTTCTCCATCAAATTAATAAACACATCCATTAAATATCTACTTTTTTATTTGCTTGTGAGAACACAAATTTCAATTTTATGATACAATAAAATTAAGTATAGTCACCATGTTATACACTAGATCCTCAAACCTTAGTCATCTTATAGCTGAAAGTTTCTAACCTTAAGACAAGTAATTATCTGGTTTCAAAGATCTTTTCTGACTTCTCAGTCATGATCTGAATCACACTATAAAGAATTTGTCCCCAATTTCTGGACTCCTTACAAAGTGTGAAACAAAGAGTTGAAGACAGTCCAGAATTACTTTTTTGTTAGTTTTGGGGTCACAGGCCAAGGGCTATTTTTCTTCTTGAATTAATTTATCAAATAATCTCTCTGTGTGTCCCCCTTTTATTTGATAGGAGAAATCAGTATGAAAATGGACCCTGGGTCCATTTGAATATAAGACTATCAGGAAGACTGACAACAGTCCATCAGGATAAGCCCTTGTCCAGTTTGCCTTCAGAAACCTATAGGCTTTGATGCTACATATCAAATATCAGCTGTTGAGGGCCACCTAACTCTCTGTTTTTTAGCAAAAATACCATTATAGGTAGCTGACTAGTATTGTACATTTTCAATGTCATTCAACAAAGCAATCAGGTACCAGACAGTAAGAGATCATCTGTTAAAGATCTGAGTCAGAAAAGTTACCTAAGGAGTGAAACTTCCTTTTAAGGTCTATAAAAATAAGAAAGTATCAGTCCTGATAGTGTCTTCCCAGAATCTACATTTATGAAAGTTTGGTTACAAAAATGAACTCCTACAAAAGGTCCTATGTGCGATGTTAGAGAGCGTTTTATGTGTTTAGATGTCTTTTTGTGATGTTTGCTTCTAAAATTGTGTTTACTGGTTGATAATATTAAACTTGAAGTTTTTATTTCATTATGATGGAATTGGATGGCACCCAGGGGAATATATATGTAAAGACAGCAAAACTGTGATTAGGGTTTAGATTTTGGCCAAATCATAGGCAAACTCTAGCTAGACGTTGGACCTACACTAAGGAGTAGCTAAGGATGACAAGTTAAGGAAAAGGGCCTCATGGGCATCATAGTTAAGAGCTAGCAAGTATCTATTGAAACCAAAATCTTAAACCAATAAAAAGAAAATAGTTATAAAAATAAAGAATATTAACATTCATTAGCATTCATTCATTTATCATTCAAGCATGATAATCTCTTGTTTCAGTCATCTGGATCTTGTTCTTTGCGTCTTAGGCAGAAAGTTCAGCTTTACACAGTGACTTACATGAGCCTGAAGGTGTCAGGTTCTGGAGAATTTCCAAGAATTGACAATTTGAAGTCTCCAGCCAGAACATCTTTTTACTGGTGTGAGGATGGGCTTGTGTCTCTTAATAAGTAGTTGTAATTCTAAAGACCAACCTGTTTGAGTTTTGCTCAGATACTGGCAATGTCCTTTCCATAGGACTTTGCAGACTCTTTCTCTGTTTTCTCTTCCACAATATCAGGTCATTAATGCTTTACAAAGTTTAGTTTCAGAATTACATTTCTTCTTTCTAACTTTTCTGAAGATTGAGTGTGATTTGAACAGTAAGAGTTCTAAGTAGCAAGGCTTTGTAATTCTGTATATCATTAGTCACTCTAAATTGGTGCTCTTTTCACTGGAGAGATAGACTGAGAACTCCCAGACTGGGAATGAAGCAATATTTTTGCTAAAATTAAATCAGTAACCCTCTATCAAGTAAAACTATGAAAGTAAGCAAACAGTGAACAAGACATATTTAAAATTCTTTGCAGGGATTACTTTATGAAACTCATTTGAATGTGTTCATGGTTACCCTAAGACTGGGCCTCTTGTCCATACCCCATCTTTATAGGTGTACCAGGATAATAGTGATGACAGATGAGACTCAAAGAAGATATTCCTCAGCAATTTCAGTAAATGCCCCTACTCCAAAATTAGTTTATTATACTATCCTAATTGTCCTGCTGTTGTCAAAGTTCAGTGTAAAATTATTGCAAGTCTTTTGGGGACAGGAAGTAGCTGATGTGAAAGTGCCATAGATTATTTTCATGTAATATAAAACTGGATTTCTCCCAGTATTTGTTTGTTTGTTTGTCTGTTTGTTTAATTATGATAGCAGTCACTGGTATTCCACAATAGCTTCTTTAAACTTTTTTAAAGAATTGGCTTTTTGTAGTGTTAAGGGGGCCAAGATCTTAATCAAAGCTCCTGTCTTTCATAATGATTACCTAAAACATTTCCCTTTCCCTTCAAGTTATCCTTTTGTGTGCAGACTTCTAATTTATAATGACTATAAACTTCAAAAGTATCAGGGCAGAAAGCATTCTTTAATCTATTGGATATTCTGAATTGGAATTCCTGGTGATATCAAGAATGCTTGCTGTTTCCAAAGCATAACAAAAATCACATACTATACCGGGGCGCCTGGGTGGCTCAGATGGTTAAGCATCTGCCTTCGGCTCGGGTCATGATCCCAGGGTCCTGGGATCGAGCCCCACATCGGGCTCCTGGCTCAGCGAGGAGCCTGCATCTCCCTCTGTCTCTCTCCCTGCTCATGCTTTCTCTCTCTCTCTATCTCTGTGTCTCAAATGAATAAATAAAATCTTAAAAAAAAAAAGAAAGAAACCCCAACCTTAAAAAAAAAAAATCACATACTATATGCAAAACATATCTGCTGCTACAATAAATGTTAGCTCTCTTACCTCTACCCATTTGCCAAGATCTAGGGTATGCAATGTGTTCTGCCATCTGGGCGGATTTTGTATCTAATAAAAAGGATCATATACTAAAGATAAGTTGGATTCTGTTTCAATAAATCCTGGAAATTTCCTGTCTGATCCTAAGATGACTCATTAACAAACAATATTATATCCAAGTTTTCTATAGGAATTTTAAAAATAATATGTTTGGAGCATGGACAACAGTTCTTGGCAGAATCCAGCATTTATTTGTTTAAATTCTGATTATGGAAATAAAGGGCCATGATTTAAAGAATCACATAAATTCTTAGAAATGGCTGAAGAAGTAACAATTGTATAAGAGGTACACCTATTTTTGTTTATAGATATTGAGTTTTTAAATGAACAACAGATTGCTCAGCATAAGGAACCATCAAGTTTAAAGGAAAATTTAAGTCCCAATTCATAGAAGCTTCCATTATTTGAACTAAAGATGTTATTGATGTGAAATTGAGTGGGTAGGTTTTTGCCACAGAATAAAAAGAAATGTTATCAATTGTTGGTGTCTGATAATTCCCATGAAGTTGAGTCAGAATACCACAGACTTGTGGTATTACTCTGTGGTACTTATTCATGAATGGATGGGAAATTATATCATTGAACACCTCAGTTTAAATCATAAAATGTTTGCTTCTGCTTAGGGGTTCAATCATTGAAAACCTGGTTAATTTATACATATGCATAGTGACTTGAGAAAAGTAATGAACCCTTTGCTTGCACTCGTGAGACCAAGAAATCTTCTAATTATCTCTTGACCAGAATGAAAAAAATTTTAATGGTGTGAAGTCTATCATAATTGAAAGATTTGCATTCTTGGAATATGTCCTGAGATAAGTCTTGTACTTTGTTTGACAAAGTGTAATTTTTCTTTAAAAGTATTATGTTCTTTTTGAGCCAAATAAAGATGGAATGAATTTTAGGCATTACATTATTAATAAAACATAGAGGTGATCCATGTATAGGATAAAAGAATCATTGGAATATTTAAGATTATTAAGGTTTTAGTTAGAGACTTATGAAAAATGGTGAGTGTCTTAGTAAACCTCTAAAGCATAATGCTCCAGGTATATTTTAGACCTTCCCAGGAAAAGGCCAGCTAGTACTTAATGAACTTAATGAGGCGGGCACTAAAAAAATAAAAGCAAAGTGCAAATATATAATTGTAAAATGTGTAGGCTTAGGTGACAGTGAAAATGAAATATTACTTAGGTTCAGTATCATGGAAAACAAGAGATTACTATTTTCTTTTTATGGCCCTGGAATACTGAACAAATCAGTAACTTTTTCTGTGTCTTTTGTGACTTAGAGAATAAAAGTATTATAATGACTGGTACAAATATGATGTCTTTTTTCTACTGGGCTTTCAGTGATTGGTTGGGTCCTTCTCTGCCTTCTCATTTTAGGGGAAAAATATGTGAGTTGGGTAAAAGTATGTTATGAGGCAATCTAAACTTTAATATGTTCAGCACCAATAAGTCTGTTAATATCAGCACAAGATTTGCACCCTATAAAGCCCATGAACTCCTGGAGATCTTCAATCGGAGCTTCATTTAGAACAAGCAAACTAGTAGGCCAATATTCAAATTACCTATGACTTATGAATAACAGAGTCCTTGGCTTATCTCAAGAAAGAAGTCTCCAATTAAGCAGATAATTCCATTTACAAAAAAAGTCATGCCTATTAAGTTATTAGGTGTGGTTTCACAGGCAAAAACAATAATATTCCTTGGTTATAAGCACACTGTTAAGATTTATTGGCTAGTGAATGGGTAATATCTGAAGTTTGTTATAAAAATTTCTACTTTCTGAGTAGTCATTCTTTCCTAGGGTGAGATTGTGTGATAGTGGCAGAATTTAAGGTTAATATATTGTAGCACATGATATCAATAAAAACTTTGCTATGATTGTACTTTAATATTTAGAGAAAGTTCTTCTGAGGAATTTAAGAGAAAACTGGATTAAGTGCTTGGTTCTCTTTTAGAATACGCATCATTTACCCACATTATTTTTTTTTGTCCTTCAACTTCTTAGCTAGCATAGAACAACAGCAGATTGTGGGGATCTGCATCAGACAAGGTTCTCCAGAGACCCAGAACCAAAAGGGTGTGTGTGTGTGTGTGTGTGTGTGTGTGTGTGTGTGTGTGTGTGTAGGGAGAGAGAGAGAAGAATTTTTTAAAGGAGGTAACTCATGTGATTATGGAGGCTGACAAGTCCAAAATCTGCAGAGCAGCTAGCATGCTGGAAACCCAGGGAAGAGCCAGTGTCACAGCTCTGTACAAATCTGTCTGCTGCAGAATTTACTCTTGCTCAGGGGAAGTCAGTCTTTTTGTTATGTTCAGGCCTTCAACTGATAGAATGAGGCCCATTCATACTATGCAAAATGATCCATTTTACTTAAAATCCACCAATTTAAAATGTTAATCTCATCCAAATACACCGTAACAGAAATATCCAGAACAATGTTGGGCCACATACATAGGTACCATGGCCCAGCCAAGTTGACACATAAAATTAACCATCCCAGATCTAAAAGAATAAGACTATTAAATTTTATTCTTTAAAAAAGATTTCCTTGTCAAAATACCCTTAAAAAGTATATTTGTAAATTAATTTCAATGTCTTCTTGTTTAAGATTTTATTTATTTGAGAGAGAAAGACAGAAAACGAGTGGGGTGGGGAGCAGAGAGAGAAGCAGGGAGCCCGATGCAGGGCTTGATCCGTGGACTCCAGGATCACGACCTGAGCCAAAGGTAGGCACCTAACCAACTGAGCCACCCAGGCTCCCCATGTAATTTCAATTTCTTTTTGAAGTTTCCTCAAGAAATTTTTTAAAAGGCAAGCATTTTGATATTTAAATTTTGTCCATTTTTTTTTTGTTCTGGACACTTCTCAAATTAATAATTGTGCTCAGATCAGAAAATTTCCCCAAGTGGCCAGTGTAATTTTAAAATTTTGAAATTTAGAAAGATAGTTGACCAAAGGCAAACTTGTCCTATAAAGATGCCAGTCTGACAAGACTTTTGGGATTCGCTGGCCCTTGGTACTGAGTCAAGAGACAGATTTATTGTGTCTATTTTTATCTTCTTGTCTATGAACTTTCTCTTATAAACTCACAGCAGAAAATGAAAAGGACAGTCCAAGAGATAAATGATGATGCTGTGGTAAAAGGACAGAATTTACTGACCTAAGTCTAAGGAAAAGGTTTTTAAAACTGATGAGATAAGCAGAAGGGTACTTTTAAAATGTTTCTTTTATTTCTAGGAGAGAAAATTATCTCAGAATTTGGGACCTTGAGGAAAGAAGTAGGGGCTGAGACTCAAAGTGGAACCCTACTTCACCCTCATGGTCAGAAAGACACTCCAAGCAGGAGACTCATGAGGCCTTAAGTGCAGTTTTCCTTAAAAGTGTTAAGTCTTAATAGCCATTTTAACAAGACCTCCAGGTTGTCTACTGTTGACTACTCAATAGTAATTAAATTAGCAAAACAACAACAAAACCCCTACTAATCAAATGGTGCTGAAAGTATAAATTTATAGTATCAAGGGAGAAATACACATTGGCAGAGTCTTAATAATGATTCCAAATAGAGAAGTGAGGAAAAAATATTAATAGGGCATTGGAGTATGAGTTCAGTGGATTTAACTTTGGTCATCAAAGGCAAGGGACTGGCTGGTGAAGTTTGTAACATAGTAGGTTAATACTGGTTGACATGGAAAGATGCATGTCTTAAGCCAAAGTTTGATAAAACAAAAAAAACAAACAACAAGAACAAAAACAAACTGTGTAGGGGCGCCCGGGTGGCTCAGTCGGTTAAGTATCTGCCTTCGGCTCAGGATCCTGGGATCAGCCCCACATCAGGCTCCCTGCTCAGTGGGGAATCTGCTTCTCCCTTTGCCACCCCGAGCTTCTGCTCATGCTCTCTCTTTCTCTCTCTCTCAAATAAATAAATAAAATATGTATAAAAAAAAAAAAACTGTGTTCTGATAATTGAGCTTTTCATACAGGTGAAAAAAATATTGTTTTGATAAGACAACCTGCCCTAATGAGCAAATCTTTTACCAAGATAAATTGTTTGTAAGCATTTCCCAAAGCAAAGAGCAAAGATAGTGACTGCTTTGGCAGTCCGTTGTCTTGTGCAAGAATTTCCTGGAGCAAATAGTTATTATGACAATATCGATCCCAGTTCTCAGTCAAAACAGTTGTTACATCACTGTGAGTGGCCTCAGTTATCTCTATTAATTTGTGCTACCTTACAGACTTATTATGCAATTATCTTTAGCCCCTCAGTGCTATATTATTGCATTTAATAGATATTTTCTCTTATATGCCATTGTATCCTCTATAGAGGCTAGAATAATTTTTATTCTAGATAAGTATTTGATAAGTCTAATCTTATTTTTTGTTCAAATTGACTAATTACCAAAAATAGGTTAGTTCAGTTAAATTTAATATTTTTGAAAAAAATATTTTCATGAAAAATTATTGAGATAAATTGATAACTTTAATTTTATTAAAATCATATAACTCATTCATTAGGACATTGACTTTTTCTTCAGTCAAGATCTAGTAAAATTATTAAAGTAAGAATATGATAAAGGGATTGATTGGACATTGTTTATAGAAACTGAAGAGTAAAGTCATCCTGCCTAAAAGTACCTTATGGCTTATTATTTCCTACAAAAAAATACTTTGGGGGCACCTGGGTGGCTCAGATCTGCCTTCGGCTCAGATCATAGTCCCAGGGTCCTGGGATCGAGCCCCACATCAGGCTACCTGCTCAGCAGGAAGCCTCCTTCTCCCTCTCCCACTCCCCCTGCTTGTGTTCTCTCTCCTCTGTGTCTCTCTCTGTCAAATAAATAAATAAAATCTTTAAAAAAAAAAATACTTTGGAAAGAGGCAACCTGCAAGTAATATCTAAACTGGACTGAGACTATCTGAATCGTGTACCTCCCATTACCTCAGTAGTGAAATAATGTAGATTTGAGTAAATTCTCTTTGTTATCTTTTGTATTAAAATTATTCTCTCAATTGAATTTCTTTCTTGAGTTTAATTGAGGGCAACAGGACGAATAAACTTGAATTTATTTTTTTTAATTTTATTATGTTCTGTTAATCACCATACATTACATCATTAGTTTTTGATGTAGTGTTCCATGATTCATTGTTTGCATATCACACCCAGTGCTCCATGCAGTGTGTGCCCTCTTTAATACCCATCACCAGGCTAACTCATACCCTCATCCCTCTCCCCTCTGGAATCTTCAGTTTGTTTCCTGAGATTAAGAATTCCTCATATCAGTGAGATCATATGATACATGTTTTTCTCTGATTGACTTATTTCACTCAGCATAACACCCTCCAGTTCCATCCACGTCGTTGCAAATGGCAAGATCTCATTCCTTTTGATGGCTGCATAATATTCCATTGTGTATATATATATCACAGCTTCTTTATCCATTCATCTGTCGATGGACATCTTGGCTCTTTCCATAGTTTGGCTATTGTGGACATTGCTGCTATAAACATTGGGGTGCATGTACCCCTTCGGATCCCTACATTTGTATCTTTGTGGTAAATACCCAGTCGTGCAATTGCTGGATCATATGGTAGCTCTATTTTCAACTGTTTGAGGAACCTCCATACTGTTTTCCAGAGTGGTTGCACCAACTTGCATTCCCACCAACAGTGTAGAAGGGTTCCCCTTTCTCCACATCCCCGCCAACATCTGTCGTTTCCTGACTTATTAATTTTAGCCATTCTGACTGGTGTGAGGTGGTATCTCATTGAGGTTTTGATTTGGATTTCCCTGATGCCGAGCGATGTTGAGCACTTTTTCATGTGTCTGTTGGCCATTTGGATGTCTTCTTTGTAAAAATGTCTGTTTATGTCTTCTGCCTATTTCTTGATTGGATTATTTGTTCTTTGGGTGTTGAGTTTGGTAAGTTCTTTATAGGTTTTGGATACTAGCCCTTTATCTGGTATGTCATTTGCAAATATCTTCTCCCATTCTGTCGGTTGTCTTTTGGTTTTGTTGACTGTTTCTTTTGCTGTGCAAAAGCTTCTTATCTTGATGAAGCCCCAATAGTTCATTTTTGCCCTCACTTCCCTTGCCTTTGGTGATGTTTCTAGGAAGAAGTTGCTGTGGCTGAGGTCGAAGAGGTTGCTGCCTGTGTTCTCCTCTAGGATTTTGATGGATTCCTGTCTCACATTTAGGTCTTTCAACCATTTGAGCCTATATTTGTGTATGCTGAAGGAAATGGTCCAGTTTCATTCTTCTGCATGTGGCTGTCCAATTTTCCACAGACCATTTGTTAAAGAGACTGTCTTTTTTCCTTTGGACATTCTTTCCTGCTTTGTCAAAGATGAGTTGACCATAGAGTTGAGGGTCCATTTCTGGGCTCTCGATTCTGTTCCATTGATCTATGTGTCTGTTTTTGTGCCAGTACCATACTGTCTTGATGATGACAGTAATAGAGCTTGAAGTCCAGAATTGTGATGCCACCAGCTTTGCTTCTTTTTCAACATTCTTCTGGCTCTTCGGGGTCTTTTCTGATTCCATACAAATTTTAGGATTATTTGTTCCATTTCTTTGAAAAAAGTGGATGGTATTTTGATAGGGATTGTATTAAATACGCAGATTGTTCTAGGTAGCTTTGACATCTTCACAATATTTGTTCTTCCAATCCATGAGCATGAAACGTTTTTCCATTTCTTTGTGTTTTCCTCAATTTCTTTCATGAGTATTTTATAGTTTTCTGGGTACAGATTCTTCGCCACTTTGGTTAGATTTATTCCTCGGCATCTTATGGTTTTGGGTGCAGTCGTAAATGGGATCAACTCCTTAATTTCTCTTTCTTCTAACTTGTTGCTGGTATATAGGAATGCCACTGATTTTTGTGCATTGATTTTATATCCTGCCACTTTACTGAATTCCTGTAGGAGTTCTAGTAGTTTTGGGGTGGAATCTTTTCGGTTTTCCACATAAAGTATCATATCATCTGCAAAGAGTGAGAGTTTGACTTCTTCTTTGCCAATTCAGATGCCTTTTTATTTATTTTTGTTCTCTGATTGCTGTGGCTAGGACTTCTATACTATGTTGAATAGCAGTGGTGATAGTGGACATCCCTGCCATGTTCCTGACCTTAGGGGGAAAGCTCTCAGTTTTTCACCATTGAGAATGATATTCGCTGTGGGTTTTTCATAGATGGCTTTTATGATATTGAGGTATACAACCTCTATCCCTATACTCTGAAGAGTTTTGATCAAGAAAGGATGCTGTACTTTGTCAAATGTTTTTTCTGCATCTATTGAGAGGATCATATGATTCTTGTTCTTCCTTTTATTAATGTATTATATCACATTGATTGATTTGCGGATGTTGAAACAACCTTGCAGCCCAGGAATAAATCCCACTTGGTCGTGGTGAATAATCCTTTTAATGTACTGTGGGATCCTATTGGCTAGTATTTTAGTGAGAATTTTTGCATCTATGTTCATCAAGGATATTAGTCTGTAATTCTTTTTGATGGGGTCCTTGTCTGGTTTGGGGATCAAGGTAATGGTGGCCTCATAAAATGAGTTTGGAAGTTTTCCTTCCATTTCTATTTTTTGGAACAGTTTCAGGAGAATAGGTATTAATTCTTCTTGAAATGTTTGGTAGAATTCCCCTGGGAGGCCATCTGGCCCTGGGGTCTTGTTTCTTGGGAGATTTTGGATGGCTGCTTCAATTTCCTTAGTGGTTATAGGTCTGTTCAGGTTTTCTATTTCTTTCAGGTTCAGTTTTGGTAGTTGATACATCTCTAGGAATGCATCCATTTCTTCCAGATTATCTGATTTGCTGGCATATAGTTGCTCATAATATGTTCTTATAATTGTTTGTATTTCTTTGGTGTTGGTTTGATCTCTCCTCTTTCATTCATGATTTTATTTATTTGGGTCCTTTCTCTTTTCTCTTTGGTAATCTGGCCAGGTGTTTATCAATCTTATTAATCCTTTCAAAGAACCAACTCCTAGTTTCGTTGATCTGTTCTACTGTTGTTTTGGTTTCTATTTCATTGATTTCTGCTCTGATCTTTACTATTTCTCTTCTCCTCCTGGGTTTAGGCTTTATTTTCTGTTCTTTCTCTAGCTTCTTTAGGTGTAGGGATAAGTTTTGTATTTGAGACCTTTCTTTTTTCTTGAGAAAGGCTTGTATTGCTATATACTTTGCTCTTAGGCTGCCTTTGCTGCATCCCAAAGATTTTGAACAGTTGTGTTTTCATTTTTATTTGTTTCCGTGAATTTTTTAATTCTTTAATTTCCTGGTTGACCCATTCATTCTGTAGTAGGATGCTCTCTAGCCTCCATGTATTTGAGTTCTTTCCGACTTTCCTCTTGTGATTGAGTTCTAGTTTCAAAGACTTGAATGTAGTACTATGACTAAAAGAATGGGACTAAAAATGGTACAGTAAGATATTGAGGTTTGAAAGTAATCATAGGATGTTTGAGTCATGATGAGCTTAATTATATCTCAAGACAGATGTGGGGAAAATGAAACATCAGAGTTTTTGAGAAAATTTAAATAAAATATTTAATTTAAAGGTGTGTTTGCTTATATTTTTTGTGTTAAAAAATCTTAAAAAATGACTCTAACAGATTTTAAAAGTTAGCTTTTCCAGTGAGCAGTAAAAACATGTAGTTCTCTAGGATTCATGAAGAGTTTCTTTTCATAATTACTGATTTATTAATGGAAATTTATTATCTTAGTTCTACACCACTGTAATGAAAAGGGGTACATTTACCTCATTTGGAGAATATTAAAATAATTAAAAAGTTATTTTATTGTCTTTGAGTTTTCCTGTTTTTTTATGGATAGTGATTGAAGTGAAAAGGTTTTCTTAATCTAATTTATAAATAAAACATTAGATCTGTTTATCACATATTCTCTTTCTTCATAAGGTCCTTTTCTTTCCCATTCCCTTACGAAAATAATGATAATGATGCTCATTTCTCAGAAAGTGTGAAAGCTACTTATCTGTAGAGAACAACAATAAAACTGCTTAACAAAATATGATAAAATTTAATTAAAGATTTTTAAAATTCCATAATGGATAAAGCAATACTGCATTCTTTCTAATGTACATTTATTAAATGATGTATTAATGCTACATTTTATTTTACATTAGTCCAACCATTCAACCTCATGATTCTTTGAAGCTTTGCAAAAGTAAAATATGATAAAATCCGTTTGTGCAGCCTAACTCTAATATATATCTTTCATAATAAGAAAACATCTGTTTTGTGATCCAAAAAATTTACTCATATCAGCTTGATAATCGTAATGAATTTCTACTGAAATTCTCTATTTCAATATCAGCTAACAAGCATTAATTTTTGTACTCTTTTTTATGACATTTTCAGTGAAATAAAACAGCTTTTGCTTCTTAATAAGCTCTGACGTTCTCCATCTTTCTTCGAATTTGTTTTAAAGGACACCTAAATATAGTTCTCTCTTTCTTGTATTCAAAGTGGAAATGCAGTATAATATACATACTAACTTTTAGATTTTATATTATCAAAAATACATCTGACTTCTTGTCTGATTTAATAATTCTTGGTTAGTCAATATCTGAGAAAGGACCCAAATAATACTTGAATAAATTACACTGTGTCCGTCCTGTGACCCACATCTCTGTAATGATTAAAATACTGATGTTCGGTCACCTGGGTGGCTCAGGTGGTTCAGCGTCTGCCTTCGGCTCAGGTCATGATCCCAGGGTCCTGGGATCGAGTCCCGCATCAGGGTCCCTGCTCCTTGGGAGCCTGCTTCTCCCTCTGCTTCTCTCCCTCTCTCTCTGTCTCTCATGAATAAATAAATAAAATCTTTAAAAAAATTAAAAAATAAAATAAAATACTGATGTTCTTCTCTTGACTGTCACACTGTTGACAGTTCAGATTTCCATAAGACCAATATGTCAAAAGATATTTAGAGTGAATGAAAAGCTGAATATCCACGGCAAACATCTAAAATAATTTATCCACATTGTAATGTCACATCAGTGCACTTCTGAAGGCATCAAACTCTATAGGATTTTACTTAATTATTTATTGTAACTATAATTATTTTCAACTGTTTTCTTTGAAACATAATTAACACATATTGTTTTAATTCTTTAGAACATAAAAATCTGATAATTTTGTATATTTAAGGGGCCTATTTTTTATCTGAATGATAAAAATGCATAAGAAATGTGAGATTTAAATTTTATTTGATGTCTGATTTATAATGGTTTTAAAGATGTATAATAATATTATTTAGCTGCTATATTTATTATGAACAATGGTTACAAGTGACATAATTTTCATATTTTGAGAGTTAATAATCAAATATTTAAAGAAAATTTCAGTGAATGCATCATGATAAATGTAATTTTATTTGTTTTATAAGACTGTTCTTCCAATAAAATAGAAAATCCCAGCTGAGGCAAAAAGGAAAAAAAAAATGCTTCCAGAAATACTTCTTTTTGCTGTTTATTTGCTTCATGCTTGTAATCCCATAGCTTCTTAAAAGTGAAAGTGATAAATTACTATCAGTCTATGACAGCTTTTTGATGTGTCCCTTTGTACATGAGAAACTGAGTTGAAACCACCTGAACTCATTTCTTCTGGGATTTTAAACAACCATAAAAAATGGTTTTGTTTTGGACTTGGTAGGGCTCAGAAATGAAAATGTCATTATGTCGAGGACAACACATCAATCTAATTTGCTACCTGGATCCCCAATCTCATCCTTTCCCAGTTGAGACTATTTTACAATATGCAAGATAATATCAGTCTTACTTCACACTTAATAATATTTTCTAAATAACCTATGTATTTATATTAACAGAGTTGGGGCATTAAGAGAGATTTAGTAATTCAAAGTGTTGCTAATGAGTTTATCTAAAGTTGCAAGAAACAGGAGGATGGTAGTATGTGGATGCTGTGGTTTTTTTTGTGAGTACAGTTGATATACTAGCCAAGATTACACTAAGGACATCCCCCCCCCCAAAAAAAGCAAAGAATAGATGGGAACTAAAAGGTACTATTATGTTTTGTGTTTTGTTTAAAAACATAAAAGAGAGGGGCGCCTGGGTGGCTTATCATTTAAGCAGCTGACTGTGATTTCGGCTCAGATCCTGATCTCAGTGTTGTGAGATCAACCCCCATGTCATCAGGCTCTGTGCTCAGTGGGGAGTCTGCTTGAGATTCTCTCCATCCCTCTCCTTCTGCCCCTCCTCCACCCCTGCTCTCACGCTATTTCTTTCTCTCTTTCTCTCTCTCTCTCCCAGATAAATAAATTTTTAAGAGAAATATTGTTCTCTTGATTTCTATTATATCATTATGATAAAATATAGATCTGATAGTTCAGAGGAAAGAGGAAATATCTACATAGTACATTCCTGCACTGAGAAAAAGGAACCCTCATGCAGTGTTGGTAGGAATACAAATTGGTGCAATCACTGTGGAAGACAATATGGAGGTTCCTCAAAAAATTAAAAATTGAACTAACCTATGACCCAGTAATCACACTACTGGTATTTACCCAAAGAAGACAAAAACACTAATGCAAAGGGATACATGCATCCCTTATGGAAGAAACCTAAGTGTCCATCAGGAGATGAATGGATGAAGAAGAGGTGGTATACACACACACACACACACACACACACACACACACACACACACACATACAAAATGGAATATTACTCAACCATAAAAAAGAATGAAATCTTTGCCATTTGTGACAACATAGTTGGATCTAGAGAGTACCATATGATTTCACTCATGTGGAATTTAAGAAACAAAACAAACAAAAAAGGGGGGGAAGATAAACCAGAAAACAGATTCTTAACTATAGAGAACAAACAAATAGTTACCAAAGGGGAGGTGGGTGGGAGAATGGGTTAAACAGGTGGAGGGGATTAAGAGTACACTTACCTTGATGAATATTGAGTTAAATATGGAATTGTTAAATCACTATATTGTACACCTGAAACAAATATAACACTGTATGTTAACTATATTGGAATTAAAATTTAAAAAATTAAAAATAAAAATAAACTTCTGCATCTTTATTATCTTGAAATAGGAACTGGAGAAATATAATCATATTATGTTAATGTAATTAGAATTGCAACTTTGAGGAACTGACACATAAAATTCTTATTAGAAAAGAAATCCCAGATTTGATAAGAAGTGTACCATGATCTCTTTTTCAATTTATCTAGACATTTCTTAGGTGCTTATTATGCATGGATATAAATGTTGGTCTTAATATATTTATTTAAATGCATTTAACGAATCTGACATTATTAAAGTTTACACACACACAAATGGATCTAAAGTTGCATTACTCTGCCAACATTTTTTTCTGCTGGACTGAATTTCTATATTGTAGGCAAGAGTTCTGTTTAATCTGAGATACCTAAAGTCTTCAGACTTTCATGCAAAATTCTGTATGTGTGTGTGTATGTGTGTGTGGTGTAAAATATATATGATTATCATCTTATAAAATATAATAAACAAAAATGGTCTTAGAGCCAGTAATCTCTAAAGTAATTTCATTATTTTGAAGGTGCCATTATTAAAATTACTTGGCTATCCATTCTAGCATATGGATATGAGAAGAAAGAACTCTTTAAATTGGCTGAATTATACAGTGGTATCTTAGTGCATTGTTCCTAGGAAATGCAAGGGTCACCTGAATATCAGTTCTTTATATCAGTCATGGTTCCCCCAAAAGAAAGCACACTCAACCTTTATTTTAAAGGCCTTAATTGAAATAACTATTTACAGTGTTGTAGATGGAATTAAATGGTTTCATAGGAGGTTTCACACCACTCAGGGACTAGTAACGGCCAGAAAACATTTCCAACACTGAATCCCAGTGTGAATTTAGTCACCTGTCAGAAGTTACAATTCTAGAGTGATGCAACTATTTTTAGAACCACATGATAAATAAATATATATACTTATATATTTCAGCAACATGAATAAATCTAAAAGATATACTGTATGAAAAAAGTCAGACATAGAAAGACAAATACAATATGATTTTACTTACATGTGGAATCTTAAAAAAAATAAATAACAACAACGATGAAAACAGAAACAGAAGAATAAACTGGTGGATCCCAGAGGGGAGGGGTATATCGGGATGAGTAAAATAGGTGAAGGGGATTAAAAAGTACCAACTTCCATTTATAGAGAATCACCAAGATGAAAAGTACAGTATAGGGAATATAGTCAATAATATTGTAATAATGTTTTGTGATAACAAATGTTGACTACACTTAACATGGTGAGCATTGAGTAATTCATAGAATTATCAAATTGCTATGCTGTACACCTGAAACTAATATAATAGTATATGTCAACTATTCTTAAAAAAAAGAAAGGAAATATATGGCCATTTGGTTACCACCTGAAAAAAATGATCATGCCTACATGAGGACACAACCATAAAATTCAAATAGTATGGGGTTCAAAGAGCTCCCAGGTGTGTGAACAAATCTATGTCCTGGAAGAGTGATGCACCTAAACACTATGCATACAGAAGCTCCTGGGCTTGGGACTCTTTCAGACCTCACACTATATATCTCTTCATCTGGCTGTTCATTAGTATCTTTTATCATATCCCTTAATAAACTGGTAAATGTAAGTAAGTGTTTTTTTTTTTTTTCCAGTTCTGTGAGCCAGTCTAACAAGTAATCAAATCCAAAGGGGAGGAGGTCATGGGAACCTTCAATTTGTAGCAAAGTCAGACAGAAGTTGTGGGTGACCTCAAGACCTACAACTTATGGTTGGCATCTGAAGTAGGGAGCAGTGTCCTGGGACTGAGCCCTTATCTCCAGGTAGATAGTGTCAGAATTGCGTTAGGCACCCAAGTAATATTGCAGAGAATTGCCTGTTGAGGAAGGAAAAAAAAAAAAAAAGAAGTGACGGAAGTGAAATATTCTATGTGAAAACAAAGGAGACATAAAGGAAGACAGCTGTAGGTTTTTCCAATACATAACCCAGGAATTTGCATTTTACAAACAATACCAAGCTGAATTTCTTTTTTTTTTTTCCCAAGCTGAATTTCTGCACTAAAAGTTTGGAGGGGCACCTTGGTGGCTAAGTCAGTTAAGTGTATGACTCTGGATTTCTGTTGAGGTCATGATCTAGGAGTCATGAGATCAAGCCCTGGGTCAGGCCCCATGCTCAGTTTGGAGTCTGCTAGAGATTCTCTCTTCCTCTGCCTCTGCCCTTCCCCCAGCTCATGCTCTCTCTCTCTAAATAAATAAAGTCTCTTAAAAATAATAAAAATAAAAAACAAAAGTTTGGAAAACTGAAGAGAAGTTACCTGAAACACTTCTGGTAAAAGAATTACACTTTGTCTATCTTTGTTTAATCAAAAGATTTTAACAAAGCTTTCCCAAACACTGAGCTCTTTACTCCCTGAGAGGAATTGCACAATCTTCTTAGAGACCTGTCTCATACAGGTGGAGCTTTTTAAGTAGCAGGATTTTCTCTTATTCTTACAACTTGCATGAGGAAAGTATTTTTAACACCATTGTTAAATTAGGTTATTGCTCAGTCTGTATTTTATCTTGCTTATAAAATGATCATAAACTTTGATAAAACACTAGTATCCATTAAAAGTGTCCTAATTTCATAGTATAATTTTCAAAAAGGTAATATTGTGACTTTTATTCAAATGTATAAAATAAAGATGTATCAGTGATTTTATTTAACTCATTAGTTAACAAAGGAATCAATAAGATGTGAAAACTAGTCCAAAGAACATTTAAAAACTTAGTCAATTTAACAAAGAAATATTAGGAAAAGGTTTTTGGATTATTTATAAAACTGGTTAATGTCCAACAGAGCCATAAATTACAATCTTTATTGTTATTGGTCCCAATGAATAAAAAAATACTTCCATCTCTCCTGGCCAACAATATAGAAGTTAACTCTTTTCCTTATATAGTTGTGTAATAGACAATTAACACTTCAACCCCAATACTCTGCTGACAATACACCTTGCATCCTTTTTGTCTATTTATGAACTTTGAATAATTTTTCTGACACTAATAACCATCCCTAGCATAAATGTCAAGTCAAGAGCACCTGTAATAATATTTGGGAGTATAGGTACTTTATAATTATCTGGATACTGTAACTGAATTAAAACTCCACTAGATGAAATTTATTTAGAGATATATTTAATTAAGATACATATATTCAACTGTTCTTATATGAGAAGTTGTAATGGAGAAAATCACAAGCAGGAGATGAAAATGGAATATTAATAAATTACATTTAAAAAAATAACATTTAGATCCCTGTGATTATAAAAGATCTTGAAGCACTGAGTGGAGATGGAAGCTGCACTGTGGCTATAAAGATAAAAAAAAAAAAAAACTGTAAAAGACAATATTGGTCTCAACAATCTCCTAATACAGATAATTGTTTAAATAAATGCCATGTACCCAAGCACAGTAACACAAAAAAGAAAGGTATCATGTGGTAAATTAATGCCACAGCGTGTAGCAGAAGAATAAAGGAAATTCTGAATGTAAAAGCCAGAAAAACCTTCTGAATCAAGTAGACTTTGAGACTTATACAATAAAATTGGGATTATAAGAGAAAATCTGGAAGACAGTGCATAACATGTCTGCATTCATTCCCAAATATTATTGAAGTGTCAATTCCATACCAGGTAGATTATTTGTCTACCTAGCATCTGTCTATCTATCCATCTATCTATCTATCTATCTATCTATCTATCTATCTATCCATCCATCCGTCTAGGAGTGGATGCTGTGTCATACTGGCATTAATGGTTTCTGTATGTGTATATATACACACACACATACACTCTTGTGTATGATATACACCCAATTGTCCAATATCCTGATTGGAATTACATTCTACCTGTTTATTAAATAGTGTCTTAAAAACACTCCAGAAGAAGACACAACAATCTTCTCATTCAGCTATATTTATTTCTGATCAACACAAGGTATTTTATTGATGAACATAAATTAATTATGTTAAAATTAATTAGAAATTAATTTTTGTCAATGAAGTGAGTGGTGTTCAAAATAAGCCTTTTAGTTAGCAGTGTTTTATGCATACATCTATCCTTACCCAAAAAGTAATAGTAGGATTTGATGAGCCCAAGTATTTATATTCTTTGAGGTGATGCTTAACACTTAAACCTGAAATAGTAATGCATTTGCCACTGAATAGAGGATTATTGATAATTTCCTTTGATTGTATGGCTAATTGGCCATCACAAATAATATATTGTTTAATTTGATTCTAGTGCACCTTTTGTGCAATGAGCTGATGGAAGTACCTAAAATGACACAGAGTCTTGCAAGTAAATGCTAAATTATTTTGGAGTCTATTTGTTTGTGTTTTGCTAATTATGGGCATTTGAGAGAATTTGATTTGAGGCTTATTTTCATTGTAGCATATGAAGTAATCCTTCATTCCCTATAACTATTAAAGGATACAGATATTTATGAAAAACAATAATACAGTGCCTCTTTATCTTATGGCAGTTTACAATAGAATAAAACAATAAGTTAACAGAATATTATAAAACCATTGAGTAGTGGAACTTATTAGGGTGATGAGTGAAGTTCTTTCTAGGGGTCCATATTTAAGTTAAAGGATGAGAAGGATAACTATATCCCTATCTATATATTGGGTAAAATTGGGAACTATATCCTGTATTTCAGAGACAGCATGAGAAAGAGATGAAAAATTATTGTAAAGACCTAAAAGCAGGAAGAAAATATGACATGATCCAGAGAATGTCAGGGCTTTTAAGACAAGAAAAATCAAGAGAATGGAGAGAACTCTATGAGGCACCAGTTTGAGAGTTTGGAATTGTCGGGTCTTACAAGTCTTGATTAAAATAAGGCATGAAGTTAAATATTGTTTTAAGTAATATAAAGAAGACTCCTGTAAAAATTTCAAGAGACATTTATATGATCCATTTGGGATATAAAGAAAATACTCAGGATGATCTGTGAAGAATAGATGAACTGAAAAAGGGAAAATAAGGCAGTAGAAAATCTAATTTAATAACAGTAGTAATTGTCACTTAGACATGGTGGTTGAGCAAGAAGATGGATGCAAATACGTTTTGAGGGGCTCGTTAACCTAGATGTTGAATTCACCAAGAATGATAACAGAAGTATATAGGAAGACTACAAACCATAAATATTTCTAAGAAGGATGGCAGCTCTCATGCCTCTTCTCCCAAAAGTCTATGGTGTCAGAGAAGTAAATGTCTCCTGATTTTTGTGTGTCACTGAGGAAAAAATCATCAAAGAGTAGCCCCATATCAGTTAAACAAAGGGGTTAGGAGAAGGTATGAGGATATCTTGGAATTTTCTAATCACTGAGGGAGAATTCAGAGGAAAGAACTGCAGGTTTGTATAGAGCTAAATACTGGCAAGTGTTCTCAGGTTGATGACAATACCAAGTCATACGTGGATAACAATTGATTGCCAAAGAGACTTATACTTTAATCCTTAAAGTACATGAATGCAAGACCTAATGGAATTGGTCTTGGTGGAGATGTAGAGTACAAGTTTCCTTTAAGAACCTTTGAGTAACTGATTAAAAATGGCATTGAAAGTTCACATAGGAATGATTTGGGAAAAGATTATGGAATACCTTAATTGCTAGAGTAAATACTTGCTTTATGTAGCTATTTGTGGGGGCTTTTTTTGTCTACCTCATTTTCAGGAATTGCTCGTTGTGCAACATAGTAACACTTCTTTTTACAAATTTTAGAAACAACAGAAAAAGTGATGGAGAGAGAGAGAAAGAGGCAGGAAGTAGAAGAAAATGCAGTGTTGTAACTGTGGCACTTGTGAGCTTTTGATGGCCATATTCCACAAGGAGCAAAAAAAATGTTCCAAAGAAAGAATGTTGAAGCAGACATATTGAAAGAAGCGAAATGGAGAGAGATGACATCATCTCTTTATAGCAGATCTCCAATCTCTGATCCTGTTCATGAGACCCAGCTCCATTGCTAGCCTTGCATTTGTGAGACATCCCGATATACTTTCATTGAATTTCCTGTTTTTATTTTTCCTAATAGTTGTTTAAATTGTGCTTCTTTAGCTTGGAATCAGAAGAATCCTAATTCCAAAAGTATTACACTGCATTTAGAATGAAATGCAAAGCCTTTTTCATGGCCTCTCAACACCATCTGGTCCTGTCTTCCTTTCCCACCTCATCTCTTTCCAGTCTCCTCCTCCCTCTTTATGGCAGAACAGATCATCTTTGCTTTCCAGAGCCTCAAAGTTTGTTTTTGCTCTGGAATCTCTATACTGTTTTTTGTACTTTGTCTAGAATAATCTGCTTCCAGTCATCTTCCGGGCTGACTCTTTTAGATAAATTGACTAGAATGTTAGCAGCTTAAAAGGCTTTTTCTTGACCACCTTTGTATAATAGCTTTATTTACACTATCACTCTACATCACACTACTCTCTACTTTTTAAAATTAAAATTTAAAGTTTATAATTTTATGTTTTATGTATTATTGTTTCCATGTGCATAGAGAAGGAAATAGACCCTAATAAGCATCAATTTTTTATTGAGTGAATAAATGATATAAACGGAAGATATTAATTTTTATAAATATTTTAGCAAGAAAATTATATAATCATAGTTATTGTAAGAAGTCACAAAAGTTTTAGTGTCAAAAGCACATTAGAAAATAGAGGAATTAAGATCAGACTCATTAAAAATTGTTACAGTAATTGAGGCCTCAAGTGATGATGGTCCTACAATGGAGAAAATCAGTAAGGCAGGAAAGAAAATAAGTGTGTTATATTCCCAAGAAAGAGATGACTGGCTATGAAAAGGCACTTATTTCCCTCTATGTAGTTTTTTAAAAAATAATTTTAATTTGTTATTAATAGATAAGAATTTTTACTTTAAAGAGATTCTTTGTATACTCCTTTTAAACAAGAGCTTATATGTTCTTGGTGCTAGATGGAGAGAAGATGAGGAAAGCATTTTATGTGTGCATTAATGATGTAAAACAAAGGCATGCTGTGTTGTTCTCATAGAAAACCTATAGAGTTACAACAAAATTTCAAGTCTGTATGCTTTTGCTTTGAACTCTGCAGACATCAGATGTGCACTGCATTTTAGAACAGCCATATTTTTTATTTAAGAGGTAAACTAGACAGTCCTTGTGTAGGCCTGTAACTAAAATGTGAAGGATGTAAAAGTTACTTAAATTAAGGAGTTCAAGGAATTACAAAGCCATTTTGTGGTACAGGTGAACAGTGAGAAAACTGAAGTCTTTGAGGAAGGTTAGAAAGGGAAATGATAACAGAAAGTTTTCATGCAAGATTTTGTAGTGTCCTGGTAGCTGGTAAAAGAGATCAATCAAGAAAGAGTGGCATAAATAAGTACTTTTGCAATTATAAGAGTAGAAGTCACTGATGTTAATTATTAATATCCAGGAATTTGTAGCAGCTAACCACACATTCTTTTTTAGTGGGGAAATATTGTGTCCTATGAAGAGTGAATATGGAATCCTTGGAGAAATTTCAGTACCTGTTTAGTCAAAAGAAATGGATGGGGATGTCCATAGAAAGTGGAGGATTGGGGCGCCTGGGTGGCTCAGTTGGTTAGGTGACTGCCTTCGGCTCAGGTCATGATCTGGAGTCCCAGGATCGAGTCCCGCATCGGGATCCCTGCTCAGCGGGGAGTCTGCTTCTCCCTCTGACCCTCTGACCCTCTTCCCTCTCGTGCTCTCTATCTCTCATTCTCTCTCTCTCAAATAAATAAATAAAATCTTAAAAAAAAAAGAAAGTGGAGGATTAAGGAGATTAAATATTTCAGAGGTCCCAAAGAACATGATATCAGGATGCTGGAGAACAACATTTGTGGCATTTTTTGAACTTGAGTTCAGACCCCTACTGAGGTCCAGTCTGATTCCTTGCCTTCTGTTTTCTTCTTTGCAGTAGATCCCAGGACTCATTTTATTTCTCATTCAGTAATGTTTGACACAGCATCTCATGCTCTTACTCTCTTTCTTACTACTTCTGAAAAAATGCACAATTTTGCTTGAGTTTAGATATTACATGAGTTTCTCTTTCTTTTTTTTATTTTTGAGTCTGTTGCTCACCAATTTTTGTCCTACTTTCATCAGTCCCTGTTAATTCTCTCCCAACATATACATACATACCACATACATACAACATACACACACAACATACATACGCACAACACACATGCATACAACATACATACAACATACATACACACAACACACACATACATGTATACAACATACCTACAACACACACATACAACATACCTACAACATACATACATACATACAACACACATGCATACAACACACATACATATTTAAACCCTTTCTTCTTATACCATTTTAACTAAGCTTGTGAAATTATTTGTGAAAATTGAGGGTGTAATGCAGACAGAATACTATGAAACTTCTAATTTCAGATGGTTATTTTCCATGTTTTAGGGTATCTTAACTTTATGCAGCCTTTCTAAGATACAGGATTAATAATAGCTAACAGTAAAGTTCTTACTAAATGTCAGACATTGTAAAACATGCATTGCATGTATTTTTTAAATTTTGATAGCATCCCTGTCCATAGGTTGCCTTTTAGTTTTGTTGATAGTTTCCTTTGCTGTGCAGAAGCTTTTTATCTTGATAAGTCCAATAGTACATTTTTGCTTTGTTTCCCTTGCCTCTGGAAATGTGTCTAGTAAGAAGTTGCTAAGGCTGAGTTCAAAGAGGTCGCTGCCTGTGTTCTCCTCTATGATTTTGATGTTTTCCAGTCTCACATTTAGGTCTTTCATCCATTTTTGAATTTATTTTTGTGTATGGTGTAAGAAAGTGGTCCAGTTTTATTCTTTTGCATGTTGCTGTCAAGTTTTCCCAACACCATTTTTTAAAAAAGACTTTCTTCTTTCCATTGGATATTCTTTCCTGCTTTGTTGAAGATTAGTTGACCATATAGTCGTGGGTCCATTTCTGGGTTTTTTATTCTGTTCCATTGATCTATGTGTCTGTTTTTTTTGCAGTACCATACTATCTTGATTACTACAGCTTTGTAGTGTAGCTTGAATTCCGGAATTGTGATGCCTCCAGCTTTGCTTTGCTTTTCCAGGATGACTTTGGCTATTCGGAGTCTTTTGTGGGTCTATACAAATTTTAGAATCATTTGTTCTAGCTCTGTGAGAAAATGCTATTGGTTATTTTGATAAGGATTTTACTAAATGTGTACGTTGCTTTGGGTAATATAGACATTTTAACAATACTTATTCTTCCAATCCATGAGCATGGAATGTTTGTCCATTTCTTTGTTTCCTCTTCAATTATTTTCATAAGTGGTTCTATAGTTTTCAGAGGGAAGATCTTTTACCTCTTTGGTTAGGTTTATTTCTAGGTATCTTATGTTTTTTTGTGTGCAATTGTAAATAGGATCGATTCCTTGATTTCTCTTTCTTCTGCTTCATTTTTGCTCTATAGAAATGCAACAGATTTATGTACATTGATTTTATATACTGTGACTTTGTTGAATTTATGTATCAGTTATGGCAATTTTTTGGTGGAGTCTTTCAGGTTTTCTACATAGAGTATCATGTTGTCTGCAAATAGTGAAAATTTGACTTCATCTTTGATGATTTGGCTGCCTTTTTTGTTTTTGTTGTCTGCTGAGGCTAGGACTTCCAGTACCATGTAAAACAACCATGGTGAGAGTGCATATCCCTATCTTGTTCCTGACTTTAGAGGAAAAGCTCTCAGTTTTCCTCATTGAGGATAATATTAGCCATATGGCCTTTATGATGTTGAGTTATGTTCCCTCTATTCCTCACTTTGTTGAGGTTTTTTTTTTTTTTTATCAAGAATGGGTGCTGTACTTTTTCAAGAATGGATGCTTTTTTCTGCACCTATTAAAAGGATCACATGGTTCTTATACTTTCTTTTATTAATGCAATGTATCATGTTGATTTTTTTGTGGATATTGAACCACGTTGCAGCCCAAGAATAAGTTCCACTTTATTGTGGTGAACAATTCTTTTAATGTACTGTTGGAATCAATTTGCTAGTATCTTGTTGAGAACTTTTGCATCCATGTTCATCAGGGATATGGGCCTGTAATTCTTTTTAGTCAAATCTTTGGTTTGGGAATCAAAGTAATACTGGCCAAATAAGGTGAACGTGGAAGTTTTCCTCCCATTTCTATATTTTGGAACAGTTTGAGAAGAATAAGTATTAACTTTTCCTTTAAAAAAGTTTGGTAGAATACCCCCTGGTAATTCCTCTGACCCTGAACTTCTGTTTGTTGGGAGATTTTTGATTACTGACTGAATTTCTTTGCTGCTTATGGGTCTGTTAAAATTTTCTATTTCTTCCTGTTTCAGTTTTTTGGTAGTTTATATGTCTCTAGGAATTTATCCATTCCTACCAGATTGCCCACTTTGTTGGCATATAATTTCTCATAACATTCTCTTATAATTGTTTGTATTTCTGTGGTATTGGTTGTGATCTCGCCTTTCATTCATGATTTTATTTATTTGGATCCTTTCTCTTTCTTTTTGAAAAGTCTGGCTAAGGATTTATGAATTTTATTAATTGTTTCAAAGAACCAGCTCTTAGTTTTGTTGCTCTGTTCTACTGTGTTTTGTTTTTATATCACCTGTTTCTGCTCTAATCTTTATTATTTCCCTTCTTCTGCTGGTTGTAGGCTTTATACACTCTTTGTTTTCTGGCTCCTTTAGGTATAAGGTTAGGTTGTGTATTTGAGTATTTGAGATTTTTCTTGCTTCTTGAGGGCCTGTACTGTTTTATACTTCCGTCTTATGACTGCCTTTGCTGCATCCCAAAGGTTTTGGACTGTCATGTTTTCATTTTCATTTGCTTCTATGTATTTTTTTTTTTATCTCTCCTTTAATTTCCTGGTTAACCCATTCATTCTTTAGTAGGATGTTCTTTAACCTGCACATATTTGTGGTCTTTCCAAAATTTTTCTTGTGGTCGATTTCAAGTTTCATAGCCTGGTGGTCTGAATATATGCATGGTATGATCTCAATCTTTTTGTAGGACTTGAGGCCTGATTTGTGACCCAGTATGTGATTTGTTCCAAAGAAAGTACCACGTGCATTCAAAAAGAATGTGTATTCTGTTGCTATAAGGTAAAATATTTTGAATATATCTGTTAAGTCCATCTGGTGTAGTGTGTCATTCAAAGCCCTTGTTTCCTTGTTGATCATCTGTCCATTGCTGGAAGTAGAGTGTTAAAGTCCCCTACTATTATTGTATTATTATCAATGAGTTTCTTTATGTTTGTTATTAATTGATTTATATATTTGGGTGCTCCCAAGTTGGGGGCATAAATATTTACAATTGTTAGATCTTCTTATTGGATAGACCCCTTTTTTATGATATAGTGCCTTCTTCATCACTTATTACAGTCTTTGGGTTAAAATCTAGTTTGTCTGATATAAGTCTGGCTACTCTGGCTTTCTTTTGATATCCATTAGCATGATAGGTTGTTCTCCACACCCTCACTTTCAATCTGGAGGTGACTTTAGGTCTATAATGAGTCTCTTGTAAGCAGCATATTGATGGGTTTTGGTTTTTTATCCATTCTGATATCTGTGTCTTTTGATCAGAACATTTAAATTTACATTCAGAGTAATTACTGATAGATATGAATTTAGTGCCATTGTGTTACCCGTGAAGTCAGTGTTTCTGGAGATTTTTTCTGTTTCTTTCTAGTCTTTGTTGCTTTTGGTCTTTCTTTCCCACTCAAAGGGTCCCCTTTAATATTTCTTACAGGGATGGTTTAGTGGTTACAATCTCCTTTAATTTTTGTTTTCTGGGAAACTCTCTCTCTCCTTCTATTCTGAATGACAGCTTTGCTGGATAAAGTATACTTGGCTGTATATCTTTCCCCTTCAGTATGTTGAATATATCATGCGACTCTCTTCTGGCCTGCCAGATTTCTGTGGATAGAGCTGCTGGTAATCTTATTCATCTTCCCTTGTAGGTTAAGGATTTCTGGTCTCCTGTAGCTTTCAGGATTCTTGCCTTATCACTATATTTTGCAAATTTTACTATGATATGTCTTGGTGATGGCAGCTTTTGTTGAATTTGATAGGAATTCTCTATGCCTCTTGGATTTGGAGGACTTTTTTTTTCCAGATTAGGGAAGTTTCAGCTATAATTTTCTCAAATAAAATTTCTCTTTTTCCCTCTCTTCTTCTTCTGGGACTCCTATGATACAAATGTTATTATGCTCTACTTAGTCACTAAGTTCCCTAAGTCTGCCTTCATGATCCAATACTTTCCTTTCCCTCTTCTTTTCAGCTTCATTATTTCCATAATTTTATCTTTTATATCACCCATTCATTCCTCTGTTTAATCCATTCTTGTTATCATTGTGTCTAGTCAGGTTTGCATCTTGGTTTTAGCCTTTTTTTTTTTTTTTTGGCCTGACTAGTTTTTAGTTCTTTTATCTCTGCAATAAGG
This sequence comes from Eumetopias jubatus, assembly GCF_037043125.1. NCBI lineage: Eukaryota > Metazoa > Chordata > Mammalia > Carnivora > Otariidae > Eumetopias > Eumetopias jubatus. The sequence goes on along the minus strand of NW_028274809.1, from coordinate 156,203,138 downwards.
GATTCTTTAGTGTCTTCTGTGCTTTTCTCAAGCCCAGCTAGTATCCTTATGATTGTTGTTTTAAATTCAGGTGTCTTACTTATATCTGTTTTAATTAAATCCCTAGCTGTGATCTCTTCCTGTGCTTTCTTTCGGAGTGAATTCCTCTGTCTTGTCACTTTGTCTAGGTCACCATGTGTGTGTTAGGAATGCTTGTTATATCCTGCTTCTGATAGTAATGGCTATATTAAGAAAAGGTCCTATACTGCCTTGGACCTGGTGTTTCAGGAAGTGTTTCAGAGTGTGCACTCTGCTGTTGTGTTTTGGCTGCTTTTTCCTCAGGGCTGTCCTCTAGAGTTTCTCCTGGCCTGTAGTAGGGGATGTTTGGAGCTTGTCCACTGTTTGGCAAGTTTTAACTAGCTGTGTTTTGTTCTGCTTGTTAAAAGAGGCTGTATCCTATTTTCCCTAGAGCTGAAGCTTTGCAGCACTCTATGATCAGTAGACCTAGTGTGTGGAAATGGTTTGTGCTTGTCTTCTTAGGGAGGGGCCTGCTGCACTGGTTCTCAGACTTGCAGAGTAAGGATGCAGGGGGGTAGAGCTTGGAGTAAGTAGCTCCAGCCTCCACTAGGGGCACTGTGGTGCTCACCAAAGTTGGTCAGTCTGGTGCCAGCGGATGGTGTCACCCCACTGTTTCATCCCAGAGTGAGGAGTTTGCACCTGCCAATCTTCAGGAGGCCCTCAGAGGAGAGCAAACAGTCTCTCCCCTCATGTGTCCTTGGTTTCCATCAGATCCTTGCCCTCACCCTGTGTCCAAGCAATCTGCCTGCCAGGTGGCACAGTACTCCTGTTTCATCTCAGGCACATGGCTGGGTTTCAAAACTCAAATTTTGAGGACCCAGCACAGTGTGGACCACACATGCTCTGTGGAAGGGTAGCTGGTGCCGGTTTGTCCCAGAAAAGCAGTTACACATGACCATGGAGCAATTCGGAATTTATGGTAAAGTGCAGCAAATAAGTGGGCACCAAGATTTGCTGCACTCAGCAGGTATCTTTATTCCTGTGCTAATAAAAAGAACCATATGTTGACACCCAGCAGCTCTTTTGTCCCCAGGGAGGCCATGCCACCTCAAATGAACTCCAAGAAGGGAAACTGTCTCTCCCAATGAGACCCAAGGGATCCTTACACCATGTTGTCTGCTTCTGGGCCTCTGCCCTCCTTCCCCACAGGAACATTGCTACCCCTGCCAGGTGCTACCTGGCAGCGGTGTGGACTTTTAAAACGTCAAACTTTGAGCTCTGCTGTTTGTAAAACTTGAAATAATCAGCCACTCTAGTTTTTCCACTCATTGGTTTTGGGGAAGTGTTTCTCTTATACAATCCCCCTGCACACTGCTTTCTCTCTGTTTCTCTGTTTCTCAATCTTCTCTCCGAGGTCAAGGCTCCTTCTCCTCCCTAGCACCTGTGATTCTTTTCTTCCTGGAATCACATCTCTGCACCTCCTACCTTCCATGCTGTGGCTTCTTTTCTCCCTCTAGTTCTGCAGTTAGTTCTCTCTCAGCATTCAGATCAATTGCTTGGATGTTCGGAATGATTTGATAGTCATCTAGCTGTGTTCAAGGTATTAGGGAAGCATAGGGTCCCCCTACTGCTCCGCCATCTTAACTCCTCTCCCCAAGGTTTCAGTTTTATTGCTCTGTAGGATATTACCAACAATTTTGTATGTAACCTAATAATCTGATTGTAATATTTGTTTCTGAAAGTATATATTATCCACTCCATCAAAATGCTTTTGAATCCTTATTACTGAATTGAAAAACATATTTGGCATATGTTTATTTTATATTCTTATAAGAGTCATGCTTTTAACTTTTTGAAAAACATATTTAGACAAGTCTGAAACTTCAGGACTTATAATTAATGATAAATAGTTTAATTGACTATAATCTGAGGTGTCTAAACATCCCTGGGGCTGCCAGACCCCCCTAGATGAGTCTTAACTCTGTTTTTCAGACTTTGTAATCACCCAGTTAGACTATATGCCAGCTTCTCTTAAGACAATAGGCTAAACAAAAGAGAGAACATGTTTTTATTTATTTTAGAAATAACCACATATTTTATCAAAACAAAACAACTAATATCTACAAAGCTTAACTGTATTTGTTTCCTGTTGCTGCTATAATAAATTATTTAATTGTTTAAAACAACTGAAATTCATTTTATTGATGGGTCATTAGTCCAACATGGGTCTCATTGGATTAAAATCAAGGTGTCAGCAGGGCTATATTCCTTCTGGAGGTTCTAGAGTAGACTCCATTTCCTGATCTTTTCCAGCTTTTAGAGGTCACACACATTCCCTAATTCATGACCCCTTTCCTCCATCCTCAAAGCCAGCAACAGTAGGTCATTTCTTATCATACTGCATTACTTCTCACATTCTAACTGACTCTTCTACTTTTAAAGAAATTTGTTTCCATAGTCCTATCTGGATAATCCAAGATAATCTCCCTATTTTAAATTCAGATGATTAGTAATCTTACCTCCATCTGCATTCTTAATTCTTCTTTGGATGTAACATATGGTATTTAAAGATTCTGAGACTTAAGACACGGATATCTTTGGAGGAGAGGGGAATTATTCTATCTACCATACTAACTAAAATAGGAGGTTGAATAATTAACTCATACAAAATAAAGGTGTCCTAGAAGTATATTCCTTGGTAAGTCAAGAATATTGATTGATTCATTTTTTTTCATTTATTCACTCAGAAGCAATGTGTCATAGTAGAAAAAGCTAAGATATGGTAGTTATGTAGAAGGAAAAATAGAATTTGCATCCTAATTTATTTCTTAGAAGTTGTGTAATAGTAGGGAATCATATAGTCTTTTTCAGGTTCTCTTTTCAATTTTTTATCAGAAAAAAATGAGAACAATTAAACCTATCTTAGAATGTTGTTCTGAGGACTGGGTACAATAATTAATATAAAGCACTCACCAGGTACCAAAGAAAATTGTCAACAAATGTCAGCTATAAGCAGTGTAGCACAGTGCCTGCCCTAAATACATTTTTTTTAAGATTTTATTTATTTATTTGAGAGAGAGAGAGAGAATGAGAGATAGAGAGCATGAGAGGGAAGAGGGTCAGAGGGAGAAGCAGACTCCCTGCCGAGCAGGGAGTCCGATGTGGGACTCGATCCCGGGACTCCAGGACCATGACCTGAGCCGAAGGCAGTCGCTCAACCAACTGAGCCACCCAGGTGCCCTGCCCTAAATACATTTTTAATAAGTGATGTTTGTTCATTAATTAAATAATTTACTTAATCTTTTATTCTTTCAAAAAATATTTTAAGCTCCTATTACTATGCAACACTAAAATACACACAATATATAGCACATGTTATTTCTAAAATATTAAAATACATTGCTTGGTATGACTGAATAAAAAACAGCACTGACATTTTATTGTAATTACTATTTCTTATCGTATGTTCTTAAGAAATTATTCACAAAGAGATTAGCAAAAATTAGCAGGGTCCCATAAGAAAGTTAAGAAGTGTTAAAATTAAAGATCTCTAATTTTCAGACAACTAAATTCCTTGTGAGGATAGTGTTTTATTAGGTCTATTGTGAATTTTTTAAAAAATGAGTTGCCATGGCATCATGAGTCTCCAAATGCTTTATAGTTTTAACACCTCCTACCTTGTATCCATAAATTAGCCTTAGCAAGGACTTTGCTATTTTGTCAGTACTGTCTTTTAAAATCAAGCATTCATATAACTACTGGTATTATAAATTTATTTGTGTAAAACTAGACCTAATTTTACATGAGAGGTAAATTACAATTTTTCACGTATAATTAATGGTTTAAGAAGTATATATGTACAATATATATTAACTTGCTCTCAGTTTTTATATTATGAGATATGAAACTTTTTCTCTTCACAATTTGCAACTTAAATAATTTATATTTCCAAAAATTGACTTTCTATCATAGTTGTTCATTTTAAACCATTGAATAAATGAAATTTTGTTTTTTATCCTTGCTCAAAGAAAATCTTATAATCTCTATGAAAGCTATTTCCCTAAGAGTTGATTTCCAAATTTCTGAAAAAGGCCAAATCATTTCTGTTTTAGCAATGTTTATTATTTTACACAAAATGTTCTAAATAATATTATCTGCTTTAAACAGAGTATACTTCAAAATTATTTTATCTTTCCTGGTGAATAAACTGTGGTTTACTGGGTTGCACTATAATGCAATATAATTTGGGGGGTCTCAAGCTGTGCAGAGATATTTTCCTTTATTGAGAAGTTCCCAAATAATATTTCTCTATTGTTTCAAAACCTTTTTGATTTAGTTGAAATAGTGATAGGTTACTATTCAAATAAACGGGACCTCAAATGGTCCAGTAATAATTTGGGGGACATAGAGAAACTTACCTGATTTTTGAAGTCCTAATTTGTTCATTTATTATATAAAATTTTTTTAAAGCTGTATTTATTTTATTTGAGAGAGCGATCAAGAGGGAGAGGGAAAGAGAAATCTCAAGCAGACTCCCTTTTGAGCGTGGAGCCCAGTGTGGGCTCAATCCCACCACCCTGAGATCATGACCTGAGCCAAAATCAAGAGTCAGAGGCTTAAGAGACTGAGCCACTTAGACGCCCCATGATATAAAATTTTAATTCAGTATTATCTATTGTCTGTGTAAACCTGCCCTCCCCTTTAGGGAAGGTATTTGATATCAATCTCAGCATTCCTTGTTGAAACTCTTTACATCTATAAATCATAGTTTTTCAAATGCATGAGGATCTCCTTAATGGGGCAGAGAATCATTAGGAATTTCATCCCAATGGGTGGGGACTGAGATTAATTGTACTGCTAGGAAACCAGTACTAGATTGATTTGGATTATTTCTACACAAGTTATATGTTTGGAACATTATGATAAGCAAAACATCCAGTTGTCCCTTTCCTCAAAGATACTAAATCAGACAAGTAACCCTGCAATAAATGAGGAGGGAAAGGTAGTCATTTCTCTAATTGGCAAATGTCACCTGATTAAGAAGACTCATATATGCCATATTCAGGGATGTGAAATAGTTTTTCCTGATTGTCTGGTGGAGTGATTGTTAATGAGGGGCAGTTTTGCCTACGGCAAGGGACATTTGGCAATATCTGGAGGTATTTTCTGTTTTTCAAGACTGTGGGGCTGGCTGTGTTGATATCGAGCAGCTAGAAACCAGGGATGCTGCTAAACATCTTACAATGGATAGGACACACAAAGAATGATGATCTAGCCCTAAAAGTCAATAAAGCTGCTTTTGAGAAACCTTGAGCAGAAAAGATTCAAAAGTTTAACGTTATTATATTTATGTTCTATTATACCACTCTAATTGTGATACTATATTTGAATTGACATAGGCAAGAATATATTTAATGCATCAATAAGGAATCCAAGCCAGAGACTTTAGTGCCTGAACTAAAGATGATGAAGACATGGAGAATATTGAGAGGTACTGGAGCATAGTACTTAAATATAATTCATGATTAATTAGGTGAGGCCAGAGAGTGCATGAGGTTTGTGAATGTAACAACAGAATAGACGGTAGGTAAAGGAGACATAGAGATTGCAGAATAAGCAAATTTTGGAGCGAAGATTTTAATAGATTTGAATCTTAACTATAGGTCATCCAAATACCCAATATCCAATTGATATTATTGAGAATATCCAATAGATAATAAGACAGACACCTGGGTGGCTCAGTTGGTTAAGCATCTGCCTTTGGCTCAAGTCATGATTCCAGTGTCCTGGGATCAAGTTCCGCATCAATTTCCCTGCTCATTGGGGAGGATGCTTCTCTCTCTGCCTGCCACTCCCCCTGATTGTGCTTTCTCCCAATCACTCTCTCTCTCTCTCTCTCTCTGACAAATAAATAAAATCTTAAAAAAAAATACTTCAAAACAAAAGATCTGATGTTTGTTGAATATATAGCTCTTTTTGTTAATTTTTATTTATTTATTCATGAGAGACAAAGAGAGAGAGAGGCAAAGGGAGAAACAGGCTCCCAAGGAGCAGGGAGCCCGATGCGGGACTCGATCCCAGGATTGTGGGATCATGAACTGAGGTGAAGGCAGATGCTTAATCATCTGAGCCACCCAGGCGCCTTGAATATATAGCTCTTAATATAATGCCTAGCATACATTATGTGTTCAAGATATTTTGGATGAAATAATAAATATAAGAAATACTGTTTTATTCTCCATCCCTCCACCTGGAGGAAACAAACCTGAGATGCCACAAACACATTTGAAAAAATTACTAGACTGTTGTTATTACTTTGCCAAAATTTTCCCAGCTACTCAACTGGCTCAAGTCTGATTTTCATTTTACAGCAGCTTCTTTTCCTTTCTGGAGAATTTTTAAACATATACTTTTGGGTACTTACCATCTTTTATATAATTTTTATTTAATCTTTAGACTCATGCTATCAAGATCACCATATTCCTTGACCTTGAACCTGAATCCATCTGAGTTATGACAGTCATCATTCACACATCAAAGCTGTCACTATAGCACTTTGTAAAATGACACTCTATTACAGTTGTATGCTACTTACATACTTTTTATGAATTGACTTATAAAGACTTTTGTGATAACAGAGTAAGGATATCCATTCATAAAAGCAATAAAAATTCTGGAAAAATATTCAAAATCATGGGGTTGTTTTAAAGATTTTATTTATTATTTATTTATTTATTTATTTATTTATTTGACATACAGAGAGAGCGAGAGATAGTGAGGGAGAAAGCACAAGCAGGGGGAGCTGCAGGCAGAGGGAGAGGGAGAAGCAGGCTCCCTGCTGAGCTGGAGCCCAGGGCTGGGATCATGACCTGAGCCGAAGGCAGAGCTTATCCAACTGAGCCACCCAGGCGCCCCTCAAAATCATGTTTTTAAGAAGTCTATAAATTAACCAAGGGCTTCTGATAATCTGAGAAGTACTTATCCAAGAAGAACTGCTGAACCTTGTAAGAACAACAGAAACTCTGGCTTTTTAACTTGCTCTATTCACATCTGTTCTGCCCAAATCCACAATAGCCTGAAATAGCAACAGCCTTGTAATTATGGCAGCTGTGAAAATGAGCAGCCCTGCAGTTACCAAAAAGAGCATACAGGATGGAATCTCCTAAAAAAATTTAACCTTTCTTAAAATAGTTAGAATTAACTATTCTTTCCCCATGGAAATGTGTTGTCATCCTTGTCAAAAAATAAGTTAACTATAGATATGAGAGTTTACATCTGGAAATTCTGTTCTATTCCATTGATCTGTCTATTCTTATACCAATATCATACTGTCTTGATGAGTAACTTTAAAATAATAAAAGCGATTTCTCCAACTTCGTTCTTCTTTGCATCATTATTCTGATTATTCTGGGTTCTATGAGGATCTGTTTGTCATTTTGTAGAAAGATGTCAGCTGACATATTGATAGAAATCGTCTTGAATCTATAGATTCAATATTGACAATATTAAGTCTTCCGATTCATATGTATGAAATGACTTTCCATTATGTAGATCTTTAATTTCTTTCAACAATGTTTTGTAGTTTTCAGTATATAAATCTCTTTGCTTAAATTTATTCTTAGATAGTTAACTCTTTTGGATGCAATTTTAAATGGAATTTTTTCCTAATTTCATTCTTGGATTGTTCATTTCTATTGTATAGAAATACAATTAATTTTTGCATATTGATCTTGTAGCATGCAACCATGTTGAACTCGATTATTAGTTTTTGATTTTTTTGTGGATTTCTTAATATTATATATAATAATATATAACATTATTATATTGTTATATATAATAATAAATATTATATATAAATAATTATATGCATTATATATATATAATCATGTTATCTGCATATAGGGATAGTTTTGTTTCTTCCTTTCCTTGGATTTTATTTCGTTATCTTCCCTAATGTTCCAGACTAGGACCTCTCAATCAGTGTTGAAAAGAAGTGGCAAGAACAGATTTACCTGTCTTGTTCTCAGTCTCAGTGAGAAAGCATTCAGTCTTCACCATTAAGTATGATATTTGCTGGGTTTGTTTTTTGTTTTTGTGTTTTTATTTTTTTGAAGATTTCCTTTATTAGGTTGAGGAAGCTATCTTCTATTCCTAATTTGTTGAGTGCTTTTATCATAATTCATGTTGAATATTGTCAAATGAATTTTTGCATCTATTTACATGATAGTTTTTTTTTCCTTTATCCCATTGATATGGTACATCATACTAACTGACTTTGGATGTTAATCTAACCTCACATCCCCAGGATAAAACTCACTTGGTCGTGATGTATAATCTTATATATATGTTGCTGGATTCAATTTGCTATCATTTTTTTAAGGATTTTTGTGTCTGTATTCATGATTAATATTGATCTGTAATTTTCTTAGTCTTTTTCTTGTTCTGGTATCAGGGTAATACTGGCCTCTTGAATGAATTGAGAATTGTTCTCTTTTGTTTTTGAAATATTTTTGTTTTTGGAAGATTTTGTGAACAATTGGTATTTATTCTTTAAAGTTTTGATAAAATGCACCAGTGAAGCAACGTTGTCCTGGGTTCTTTGTGGGTAGGTTTTAAATGACTAATCAGTCTTTTTATATCTTACAGGTCCTTCAGATCTTCTATTTCTTTTTCAGTTCTTTCCAGGGGTTTCTGTCTTTCTGTAACTGTGTCCATTTCATTTAAGTTATCTAATTTGTTAGCCTTCCATTGTTCATAGTACTTCCCTATAAGCCTTTTTCTTTCTCTAAGGTCAGTAAAGATATCCCTTCCTTCATTATTGATTTTGATAATTTGAATTTTCTCCATTGTTTTCTTTTTTTAAGATTTTATTTATTCATTTGAGACACACAGAGAGAGAGAGAGAGAGCATGAACAGGAGAAGAGGCAGGGGGAGAGGGAGAAGCAGGCTCCCCGCTGAGCCAGGAGTCCAATGTGGGGCTCGATCCCAAGATCCTGGGATCATGACCCAAGCTGAAGGCAGACACTTATCCGTCTGAGCCACCCAGGCACACTTCTCCATTGTTTTCTTGATCAGTCTAAAGTTTTCTCAATTTCCCTGATCTTTACAAGGAAACATACTTTGGTTTTATTGACTTTTCTAGTTTCAATTTATTTCCACTACCATCCTTAGTATCACATTCCATCTGCTGTTTTAGGTTTGTGTTCTCTTGTCCAGGCTCTTAAGGTGGAAGGTGAGAGTATACATAACAAGTATTTCCTTTTTTTTTTTTTTTTTTAGGGTAGGAATTCACAGACATAGAGTTTTTCTGCTATTGATGCTTTAGCTACAACCTTAAGTTTTGGTACATTGTGACACATTTTTATTCATCAAGAATCCTAAACTTCTTTCGGTTATTGATTTCTGATATATCTGGTTTCAGAATATACTTTGTATGATTAATTTATCGGGCCAGTTTTATGGTAGCGTACAGTTTACTCTGGAAAATATTCCTTGAACTCTTGGTAAAAATGTATATCCCAGGGGCGCCTGGGTGGCTCAGATGGTTAAGCCTCTGCCTTCAGCTCAGGTCATGATCCCAGAGTCCTGGGATCGAGCCCCACATCGGGCTCCTGGCTCAGCGGGGAGCCTGCTTCTCCCTCTCCCTCTGCTCTCCCTCTGCTCTCCCTCTGCTCTCCCCCTGCTCATGCTCTCTTTCTCTCTGTATCTCTGTGTCTCAAATGAATAAATAAAATCTTTTAAAAAAATGAATGTATATTCCAATGTTGGGTAGAGTATTCTATATCTGTTTGTTAGTAGAATATGGAAAACATAAAAATAGGGCTTTGAAATGTCCACTATTACTGCTAAATTAGTATTTCTTCCTGGAATTCTATCAATTTTTACATTATGGATATTGTTATTTTACTTTTAAAATTTTAATTCCACTATAAGTACATATGTTGTTGTATTAGTCTCAGGTGTACAATACAGTGATTCAGCACTTCCATACAATACTCAGTGCTCATCATGATAAGTGAGCTCTTAGTCCCTGTCAGCTATTTCGGTCATCCCCCCACCTGCTTCTGGTAACCATCAGTTTCTCTATATTTAAGAGCCTGTTTTTTGTTTGTTCCTTTTTTTTTTTGGTTCCTTTCTTTTGTTTCTTAAATTGCACACGTGAGTGAAGTCATATAGTATTTGTCTTTCTCTGACTGACTTATTCACTTACCATTATACCCAATAGATCCATTCATGTAGTTGCAAATAGCAAGGATTTCATTCTTTTTCATGGCAGAGTAATATTCCATTGTGTGTGTGTGTGTGTGTGTGTGTGTGTGTGTGTGTGTGTATACACATGTATATATACATATATATCACATCTTTATTTTATATATCTATATCTATATACGTAGATATATACATTTATATATATCACATCTTTGTCTATTTATCTATTAATGGATTCTTGTGTTGCTTCCATATTTTGGCTATTATAAATAATGCCATTGGGATGCATATATCTTTTTTTTTAAAGATTTTATTTATTTATTTGACACAGAGAGAGCACAGGCAGGGGGAGTGGCAGGCAGAGGGAGAAGCAAGCTCCCCGCTGAGCAGGGACCCCAGTGCAGGGCTTGATCCCAGGACCTTGGGATAATGACCCGAACTGAAGGCAGCTGCTTAACCGACTGAGCCACCCAGGCACCCCACATATATCTTTTTGCATTAGTGTTTTCATATTCTTTTGGTAAATACCCAATAGTGTAATAACTGGATCATATGGTAATTCTATTTTTTTTTTTGAGGGACCTCCATACTCTTTTCCACAGTGACTACACCGGTTTGCATTCCCACCAACAGTGCATGAGGATTTCTTTTTCTCCACATCCTTGCCAACACTTGCTGAGTTTTTTTTGTTTTTTATTTTGATCATTCTGATAGGTGTGAGATGATATCTCATCATGGTTTTGATTTGCATTTATCTGATGATTAGTGATGTTGAGGATTTTTTCATGTGTTTGTTGTCCATCTGGATGGAGAAATGTCTGTTCATGTTTTCTGCCCATTTTTTAATTGGATTATTTGGCCTTTTGGTGTTGAGTTGTATAAGTTCTTTATATAATTTGGATACTAACCCTTTATCCGATATGTCATTTGCAAATATCTTGTCCCATTCACTAGCTAATCCTTTATTGTTGTTGACTGTTCCTTTGATATGCAGAAAAGTTTTATTTTGATGTGGCCCTGGTAGATTATTTTCACTTTTCTCCCCTTGCTCCAGGAGACATATTTAGAAAAACATTGCTATACCTGATGTCAGAGAAATTACTGCCTGTGCTCTCTTCTAGGATTTTTATGGTTTTAGGCCTCACATTTAGGTCTTTAATCCATTTTGAGTTTATTTTTGTGTATGGTATAAGAAAATGGCCCAGTCATTCTTTTGTATGTAGCTGTCCAGTTTTCCCAACACCATTTGTTGAAGAGACTGTATTTTCCTATTGCATACTCTTGCCTCCTTTGTCAGTGATTAATTGACCATATAATCATGAGTTTATTTCTGGACTCTCTATTATCTTCTATTTATCTATGTGTCTGTTTTTGTGCCAGTACCATACTGTTTTGATTATTACAGCTTTGTAATATAACTTGAAATCTGGGATTATGGTACCTCCAGTTTTGTTCACTGTTTTCAAGATTGCTTTGGCTATTTGGGGTCATTTGTGGTTCCATACAAATTTTAAGATTATTCATTCTAGTTCTGTGAATAATGCTATTGGTATTTTAATAGGGATTGCATTAAATCTGTAGATTGCTTTGGATAGTATGGACATTTTTACAATACTTGTTCTAATCCATGAGCATGGAATATCTTTCCATTTTTTTGTATCATCTTTAATTTCCTTCATCAGTGTTTTATAGTTTTCAAATTTTTCAGATCTTTATAGAACAGATCTTCCACCTCCTTAGTTAAGATTATTTCTAGGTATTTTATTCTTTTTGGTGCAATTGTAAATGGGACTATTTTCTTAGTCTCTATATCTGTTTTTTTATTATTAGTTTACAGAAATGCAGCATCTTTCTGCATATTGATTTTGTATCCTGTGACCTTACTGAATTCATTTATCAGTTCTAGTAATTTTTTGTTCGAGTCTTCAGGGTTTTGTATACATAGCATCATGTCATCTGCAAATAGTGAATATTTTACTTCTTCCTCACAACCTGGGATGCATTTTATTTCTTTGTCTTGTCTGAATGCTATGGCTGGGATTTCTAGTTCTATGTTGAATAAAAGTGGTAAAAGAGGATGTCCTTGCCTTGTTCCTGACCTTAGGGTAAAAGCTCAGTTTTTCACCATTGACTGTTGTGTTAGCTGTGTGTTTTCATAGATGGCCTTTATTATGTTGAGGTATTTTTTCCTCTAAACACACTTTGTTAAGGGTTTTTAATCATGAATGGATGTTGTACTTTGTTAAATCCTTTTGCTGCATCTATTGAAATAACCATAGGATTTTTATACTTTCTCTTGTTGAAATGCTGTATCACATTGATTTGTGAATATTGAACCATCCTTGATTGTGGTGAATGATTTTTTTTTAAATGTATTGTTGGATTTGGTTTGCTAATATTTTGTTGAAGATTTTTACATCTCTGTTCATTGGAGATATTGCCCTATAGTTCCTTTTTTGTGGTGTCTTTATATGGTTTTGTTATCAAGATAATGCTGGCCTCAAGATGAATTTAGATGCTTTCCTTCCTCTGCTTTTTTTTTTTTTTTTGAATAGTTTGAGAAGAATAGGTATCAACTCTTATTTGAATTTTTGGTAGAATTTGCTATGAAGCCTTCTGGTCCTTGCCTTTTGTTCATTGGGAGTTTTTTGATTACTGATTCCATTTCATTGCTGGTAATTGAACTGTTCAAATGTTCAATTTATTCCTGATTCTGTTTTGGAAAGTTATATGTTATTAGGAATTTATCCATTTTTTTCTAGGTTGTCCAATTTGTTGGCATATAATTTTTCATAATACTCTTTTATAATCCTTCATATTTCTGTGGTATCAGTTGTTATTTCTCCTCTTTTATTTCTGATTTTATTTGAAACCTCCTCCCCCTGTCTTTTGATAAGTCTGGCTAAAGGCTTATCAATTTTGTTGACCTTTTCAAAGAACCAGCTCCTGGTTTCATTGATCTGTTCCATTATTTTTTTATTTTTTTTTTTTTAGTTTCTGTCTCATTTACTTCTGCTCTAATCTTTATTACAATTTCTTTCCTTCTACTGGTTTTGGATTTTGTTGTTCTTCCTTTCTGAGCTTCTTTAAGCATAAGGTTAGGTCAGTTATTTGGTATTTTTCTTGCTTTTTGAGATGGACCAGTATTGCTATAAACTTACATCTTAGATGAATGGATAAAGAAGACATATATATATATATATATATATATATATATATATATATATATATACAATGGAATATTAGCAGCCATCAAAAAAAATTTTTTGAAAGAAATAATGAAACTAAAAAAAAAAAAAAACTTACATCTTAAAACCACTTTTGCTACATCCCAAAGATTTTGGACCTTTCTGTTTTCATTTTCATTTGTTTCCATATACTTTTTTATTTCATCTTTGATTTCTTATTTGACCCATTCATTGTTTAACAGCATGTTATTTAAACTCCATGTATTTGTGGTCTTCCCAGACTTTTTCTTGTGGTTGATTTCTACTTTAATAGTTTTGTGGTTGGAAAAGATATATGGTATGACTTCATTCATTTTTATTTTGTTGAGGCTTGTTTTGTGGCCTAACATGTGCTCTATTCTGGAGAATGTTCCATGTGCATTTGAAAAAAATGTGTATTTCACTGTTTTAAGATGGAATTTTCTAAATATATCTGTTAGATCTTTCTGGTCCAATATGTCATTCAAAGCCACTGTTTCCCTGTTGATTTTCTGATTGAGTCATCTATCCATTGATGTAAGTTGGGTGTTAAAGTTCCCTACCATTACTGTATTACTATCAACTACTTCCTTTACATTTGTTATTAAGTATTTTATGTATTAAGGTACTCCCAAATTGAGGTCACAAGTACTTACAATTGTTTTATCTTCTTGTTGAGTTATTCCCTGTATGATTATATAGTGTCCTAGTTAATTTTTGGTGGGTTAAAAGTTATGCATGGATTTTTTACTACATTGAGGATTTGTGCTTCTAACCACCATATTATTCAGGGTTAAGTGCAGTTGGTATTAAAGTTTCAAACTCAAGCATTGCCCTTAAAAATTTAACCCTAGGGAAGCCTGATGTGGAGCTTGAACCCAGGACCCTGGGATCATGACCTGAGCCAGAGGCAGATACTTGACTGACTGAGCCACCCAAGGACCCAAGATTTTAAATAAAAATCTTTAAAAATAAAAATAAAAAATTTCACCCTAACATCTACCCATATCAAATGCCAGGAGCGTAGGATAGAGAAAAGTCACCATTTTTGCTTGTTTTATTATAAGGGATTGATGAAAAGTTTCAAATACAGCAAGAGTCTTCAGACCCAATAAAAACCTGTCTCTTTTATTCTTGTTCTTGTTTTATGATAGAAGGGGTGGCACTTTCTTGCTTTTGAATAAGAGTAAAGAGTGAGTTAGATTAATGAGACTATTCCCAAATATCATTCCCATATCATTGCTTGTGGTAAGGTGTCTACTCTATAATCAGAATAAAACTTGATTATGTTCAGTCAGGGTTTTTTTAAGATTTTATTTATTTATTTGAGAGAGAAAGAGAATGAGCAGTGGCATGGAGCAGAGGGAGAGGGAGAAGCAGACTCCTTCCTGAGCAGGAAGCCCAACTTGGGGCTCGATCCCAGGATCCTAGGATTATGACCTGAGACGTAGGCAGATGCTTAACCAACTGAGCCACCCAGGTGCCCCTATTCAGTCAGTTTTTAAGTGAAGACAAAACAAAATAGAAGGAATGGAACATATTAGTTAATGAGCACCTGTTCTGCACTGTATTAGGGGAGATACTCATCTTACTGTATCAGTACAAAGACCCTTAGAAGGAAATGCTATTGTCTCTACTTCAAGAGTAATAAATGGAACTCAGAAATTCAAATTCAATAACTTATCCATGTACCCACAGCCACAGGGACAAGCTATAAATTAAACCTAAGGCTAAATGTTTCTAAAATCAAATGCCATTTGTAAGAGTACACTGCCACTCAGGGTCAACTCCATAATTTGCAGGGCACAAAACAAGTTGAAAATGTGGATACCTTGTTCAGAAAGCAGGAAAGAAATGTCCAGAAAGATATTAAAATATAATTTTTTTCATTTCTTTTCCTTGATTTGTCATAATGTCTTTAATTTATGATTTAATATTGTTCTAAACAAAAAAATAGCATGAATTACCTATTCATTTTTATATAATGCAGTTATTTTAAAAGGCAAATATAAAAACACTTAATTTATATGCAAAATCACCAAAAAGATATCATCTGTGTATGGTAACTCATACATACATATTTTATTGTTACCAGAACAGTGGAAATACTGCACTAAATTAACTGAACTCTTCTCATTTTGCTTCATGATCTGTGCATAGTCTGTCAGTTCTCTACTTCAAGCTCACTAAAGATTAAGGAAGGTTAAAAAAACAAAGGAATTATGGTTTACCTTCACTTTCCCTTTCTTTTTATGTCTTATTTTCTGGATAAGTAGTTGGCTAATATAGGGATGTAAGTAAGAAAGGATATGATAGGGTTTCTCGGTGGTTCATGTTTGTTAGAATGCCATTGCTTCCTGTGGTTGAAGCAAGTTATGGTATAAATGAAAATTATAGTCTCTCTTGACCTTGTACTGGCTTTCAGTCTCACTAAATGTCCATACATTTTGGGCCTTGACGTCTCTGCTCATGGGGTATCACAACACTATAGCTGAATAAGATTGTGAGGAATGGTAGCCACACATATTGCATATATCTCCTCTGCTCATGCACATGATCCATTGTCTTTGTTTACAAAATGTTTAATACATTAGGACATTGAATTGAAATTGAATTAAGAAATTCAAAATGGTAATGATAGAGCATTAGACTAAGAAAGTTGTGGCTACATAGGTTGTATGCCTATGAAGCCAGCCCTGTAGTTTTAAAATTCTGAGCTGCATAGCCATTTCAAGACAAGTAGAGAAAGATGTTCTATGAAATTAACACATGAAAAAAGAACGTTGTGAAAAAATTACATTTTGGTTTATCTTCTTGGCAGAAGGCCTGGTAGCCAATTTAATGGAATTAATTCATAAGGAGTCCCAGTGATTCGGCCTAGTAGGATTGACTAGGGATTTGAGGAATTTAATAGTGGTAAGATAAACGTTTAGTGTACATGGTTAAACAACCATGTCTTTAAGAACTGTGAATTGTACTGAAGGAATTTTGTGATTTGGGTGGTCAGAAGGTAGATGACAGGTACGTAAAAGTTACATAATGATGATCTAGCCACTGCTGACTCTGTGTTACAAATGAGATGTTTGAAGTGCGAGTAAATAAAGAAGGAGCATTTAAACCTACTAAATACAAACAGTACAGACAGTTCAAACCCAGAACCTGAGGTCTCCCAGAGCCACTTACAGTTCATGTGCTTATGAGATAATGCAGGTAAAGTTGACTTGAACATACTAAACACTCAAAAAGGAAACTGCTATTATTATGGCAGTTATTATCAAAGCAGTTGAAGTGGAGATGCGTCTTCTCAGTGACATTTAGTAGGTTTCTTTAAGACAAGAACAACTAGTAAAATGACTAGTTTAAATATAAACAAGCTATATTTAATTAAAAACCCTAAATTTCATTCCATATGTATACTAAGCTTTAGTTATGAAAATTTATATGAAAGAGTTAACAGAACTAACTCCTTTAACATTTACATTAAAAAAGGAAGAAGATATTTATTTTTTTAAAAATTTTATTTATTTATTCGAGAAAGAGAATGAAAGATAGAGAGCACGAGAGGGAAGAGGGTCAGAGGGAGAAGCAGACTCCCCGCTGAACAGGGAGCCCAATGTGGGACTCGATCCTGGGACTCCAGGATCATGACCTGAGCCAAAGGCAGTCACTTAACCAACTGAGCCACCCAGGCACCCAAGGAAGACAATGTTTAAAACAATTTGTATTCTCCAGGTCTGATGAGTTTATGATTGACACTTTCATGTTCTCAGCAGCTCCTGAAAGGCTACAAGAGTGTGTATATAAATACATTTTTAGAAATGTGGCTTACTATAGAAGGCGATGCAACACAGTTATATCTAAATTGCGTCCATTGAGTTTCTTCCAAAAGGGAATATCATAGAATTCTTCTCTAAAGAGACAAAGTAAATATCACCATAACATAGTTTCATAAGAAAGAGATAAAAGAGATGAAATAACTGCCATTGTGCTGTTAACTAAATGTACCTAAAACTTTGCAGCAAAAATTTTAAAAGTATAACACAAAGAGGTAATATACTTAGGAGGGAAATCAGAACTATAAAGAAAGATTTAGAGGAAGTATTGAAGGAGAGGTAATAATAAAGTAAGGAGGGAGTGTATAGCCCAGAAGGGTTCTTCTAATTTTATTTTTCTGGTTTTATACATTGTGAATAATAAGAATTTATAAAGGATTTTGGTGATATTAGTCAGTATTAACAGTTTGTTGCATGTGACCAACATAAGAGCCTCTCTTCGGCAGAGGCAAAATCAATCAAGCCAAAGTAAGTTATGTTTAGACACACACATTCAGGGACAAAACCAACCAACTTCAAGAGGTTAAGTTGAAAAAAAAAATAGTTGCTGGTTAGTACTAAGTCAAGCTTCTCATAATGCTGCATACAATTTTCCAATATCATGAGTGTAGACAGGAAGTAAAATTCATCAAGAATAATTGTATTCTTATTTTAATAAGGATGTGCAGAAGAAATGGAATACAAATCAACAAGGCCATAAGAAAATTGTTTGATATAATATTATAGTGTACGTATTTATTAGCACAAACGAATATTGATACATATTTTAAAATATATTCCCAGAGAAAAGAAAAGCACTACCTTAGCATCATGAATTAAAAATAATATTTCATTTGTTTTAACCCAAGCCGTTTTGGGGCAAGTATATCAAAAATTTGTCTTCTAAACTATGCCTAACTATTAGCTCTATCTAGTTTCTTGTTCACATTGTGTATAAAATCAAAAATATCTTCTGAGGACCTGCTATATATATAAGACACATGAGAGATGAAGGTGAAGCAAAGATAAAATCTATGACAAGGAGAGAGAGTTAGATAGTGGAGTAATAGGGGCACCCTGAGCTTGCCTTGTCCCTCAAACATAGCTAGATTAATATGGAAACATCTTGAACACCTAGGAAATCGATCTGAGGATTAAAAGAACAATCTGCACAATTAGAAGAAGAGAACATAGCAGGTACGAGTTGCAGAGATGTGAATTGGCGGATTGAAAAGCTGCAGTGCTGCAGAGGGGAGGGAGCCCTGTCAGTGAGAGAGAAGAGAGAGAAAAAGGGTGGGGGAGGGAGAGCAGTGTGCAAGAAAAACGGTTCCCCAAAACAATTGACTGTGGAGTCAAGAGGAACTGACTATTGCAAGTTTTTGCAAGCAGGGGAGCTCAAATTCTGAGGTTTTTGGAAGTCTGCGCCATTCAATGGAGTTCAGCCAGGTGGGTAGGGTGGTGTTCCTGGGGAGAAGGAGGGCGGAGGCCCAGGAGCAGACAGCCTGGTGTAGAGGTCCTCAGGGTCCCACTGGGAGAGAATGTTCCCCTTCCTGGAGTATATTTGGAAGAGGGTATATTGCCTCTCCAAGGACAAAAGATCTGGTGAGTGTCATTAAGTGGGTGTTCATCATCAGGGGACAGAGACATGCATAGAGGGTAGAGAACCTGGTTGCTGCTTCTTGCTGTTTCACCATAAACTCCAAGCACCTGTGCAGTGCTGTGACTGCTTTTCTGGGATGAAACAGCACCAGACACAGGACAGCAAGCCTCTTCTTCAGAGGATGGGAGTGAGACCATGCCATGCCAGGTCCTTTGAGATTTGGAGTTTTAAATCCCAGCCATGCACCAGAGATAAAACACAGGAGAAATGTAGCACTAGGCATGCCAATGGCCCAGGCACAGATAGGGTAAGGGCAGGGATCTGACAGAAGAGGGGAGATTATTTGCTTTTCTGTGAGGGCTTCCTGAATAGCAGTGAGTGCAAGCTTCCATCTCCAGATGGTAGAGTGGGGTGACTCCATTATCCACCCCTACTTGCCAGCAAGGAGGGACTTCAAATAAGTAACATAGCACCCTCAGTGGAAGCTGGACCCAATTATACCAAATCCTACCCCTCTTCCCCCCCATACCCTGCAGGTGTGTATTTACTAGGGCATGTCTGACTGTGAGCCAGTGCAGTGGACCTCTCCCCCAGAAGACCAGCACAGGCCTCCCACATGCACCAATTCTTACTAATTATAAAGTGTTCCAAAGTGTCAGCTTCAGTTCTGATGGATATAGGACCAGACTTTCCTTCTTTTTGTTTTTTTTTCCCTTTCATATCAGGCTTATTTGTTTGTTTGTTTTGTTTCCGTTTCTCTTTTTTGGATCAGGCTTTTTTTTTAAAACAAGGCTTATTTTAACAAACAAATCAAAGCTAGTTAAAGGTCCAAACACTCCCCACTACAAACAATGAGGGACTCTGCAAAGGACTGACCTGTGGGAAAGAGCATCCAAAACACAACAGCAGAGTGTACAAAGCATACATCAGAAACACTTCCAGAAGAGCCGGGCCCTGGACAGTGTATGACCCCTTCTTAATATAGGATTACTGTCAGGAGAAGGAAATAAACAAGTTTTCATAACACATGAAAGACAGAAACCCAGACAAAATGATTAAACAGAGGTATTTTCCCCCAAAAGAAAGATCAAAAAGTCACAGCCAGGGATTTACTCAAAACAGATATAAGCAATATATCTGAGTAAGAATTTAGAAAAATGTTTATAAAAATACTAGCTGGGATTGAAGCACCTTGGTTGCTAAGTCGGTTGAGTGTTCAACTCTTGATTTCAGCTCAGGTCATGATCTCAGGTTTGTGGGATCTAGCTTCGCATCAGACTCCACACTGGGCATATAGCCTGCTTAGGATTCTCTCTGTCCTTTTGCCCCTCCCTCCCTGCTCTCTCTCTCCAAAGAAAAAAATAAAGAAAAAAAAAAGAAATAAAGACTACTAGTTGGGCTTGAAAGAAGCATAGAAGACAACAGAGAAACCCTGGCTTCAGAGATAAAAGACCTAAAAACTAGTCAAGCTGAAATAAAAAATGCAATAACTGAGATGCAAAACTGACTAAATGTAATCACAATGAGGAGGGAAGAAGCAGAGGAATCACTTGGTGGTATAGAAGATAAAATTATGGAAAATAATGGAACTGAAAAGAAGAAGGAAAGGAAATTATTAGATCACAAATGTAGACTTAGGGAATTTAGTGACTCCATAAAGTGCAGTAATATCCAAATCATAGGAGTCACAGAAGACTAGGAAAAAGGAGCAGAAGGTGTATTTGAACAAATTATAGCTGAGAACGTCACTAATCTGGGGAAGGAAACAGGCATTCAAGTCCAGGAGGCACAGAGAACTCTCCTCAAAATCAACAAAAACTGGCCAACACCAAGAAATATCATAATGAAACATACAAAATACAAAAATAAAGAGAGAATTCTGAAAGCAGCCAGGGACAAAAGGTCCTTAACCTACAAGAGTATACACATAAGGTTAACAGCAGCGCAGTCCACTGAAACTTGGCAGGCCAGAAGAGAGTGGCATGATATATTCAACATGCTGAAGGGGAAAAATACACAGCCAAGCATACTTTATCCAGCAAGACTCATTCAGAATAGAAGGAGAGATAAAGAGTTTCCAAGACAAGCAAAAAATAAAGGAGTTCCTGGCCACTAAACAAGCTCTGCAAGAAGTATTAAAGGAGACACTTTGAGCAGGAAGGAGAGACAAAAGGCAAAAAAGACTAGAAAGAAACAGAAAATCTCCAGAAACACTGACTTTATAGGTAATACCACAGCACTAAATTAATATCTGTCAATAATCATTCTGAATATAAATTGACTAAGTGTTCCAATCAAAAGATACAGGGTATTGGAATGGATAAAAACATAGAACCCATCTATGTGCTACCTAAAAAAGACTCATTTTCGATCTAGAGACACCTCCAGATTAAAAGTGAGGGGTTGGAGAACAATCTATCATGATAATGAATGTCAAAAGAAGGCCAGAGTAGCCATAATTATATCAAACTAGACTTCACACCAAAAATTGTAGCAAAAGATGAAGAAGGGCATTATATCATAAAAAGGGGCCTATCTGACAAGAAAATCTAACAATTGTAAATATTTATACCCCAGCTTGGGAGCACCCAAATATATATATCAATTAATAACAAACACAAAGAAACTCATTGATAATAATACAATAATAGTAGGGGACTTCAACACCCCACTTCCAGCAATGGACAGATCATCTAAGCAGAAGATCAACAAGGAAACAAGGGCTTTGATATATATTCACAGATATATTCAGAACATTTCATCCTAAACTAGCAGACTACACATTCTTTTCCAATACACTTGGAACATTCTCCAGAACAGATCACATACTGTGTCACAAATCAGACCTCAAGTGCTACAGAAAGAATGACATCACACCATGCATATTTTCAGACCACAAGGCTGCGAAACTTGAAGTCAAGTGCAATAAAAAAATTTAGAAAGGCCACAAATACATGGAGGTTAAAGAACATCCTACTAAAGAATGAATGGGTTAACCAGGGAATTAAAGAAGAAATAAAAAAATACATGGGAGCAAATGAAAATGAAAACATGACAGTCCAAAACCTTTGGGATGCAGGAAAGGAGGTCATAAGAAGGAAGCATATAGCAATACATGCACCTACCTCAAGAAGCAAGAAAAATCTCAAATACACCAACCTAACCTTACACCTAAAGGATATAGAAAAAGAACAACAAATGAAGCCTAAAGCCAACAGAAGAAGGGCAATAATAAAGATTAAAGCAAAAATAAATGATACAGAAATTAAAAAAAATAAAACGGAACAGATCAACAAAACTAGGAGCTAGGTCTTTGAAAGAATTAAAAAAAATGATTAACCCTTAACCAAACTTACCAAAAAGAAAAAAGAAAGGACTGAAATAAATAAAATCATGAATGAAAGAAGAGAGATCACAGCTAACACCACAGAAACGCAAGCAATTATAAGAGAATATTATGTGTGATTATATGCCAACTATTTGGGCAACATAGAAGAAATTATAAATTCCTAGAAACATAAAAACTACCAAAACTGAATCAAGAAGAAATAGAAAATTTTAATGAACCCATAACCAGCAAAGAAATTGAATCGGTAATCAAAAGTCTCCCAACAAATGAGAGTCCAGGTCTGGATGGCTTCCCATGGGACTTCTACCAAACATTAAAGAAGACTTAATATCTATTCTTCTCAAGCTGTTTCTAAAAGTAGAAATGGAAGGAAAATTTCCAAACTCATTCTGAGGCCAGCATTACCTTCCAAAACCAGACAGAGACCCCACTAAAAAGAATTACAGACCAATATCCCTGCTGAACATGGAAACAAAAATTCTCAACAAGATACTAGCTAATTGAATCCAACAGTACATTCAAAGAATTATTCACCACAATCAAGTGGAATTTATTCCTGGGATGCAGAGGTGGTTCAATATCCACAAATCAATCAACGTGATACACAACATTAATAAAAGAAAGAATAAGAACCATATGATGTTCTCAATAGATGCAGAAAAAGCATTGGACAAAATACAGCAACTTTCTTGATAAAAACCCTCAAGAAAGTAGGGATAGAAAAAACACACCTCAACATCATAAAGGCCATATATGGAAGACCCACAACTTATAACATCCTCAATGGGGAGAAACTGAGAACTTTTCTACTAAATTCAGAAACATGACAGGGATGTGCACTCTCATCACTGTTGCTCAACATAGTACTGGAAGTCCTGGTCTCAACAATCAGACAAGAAAAAAAACAAAAGCCATCCAAATCAAGGATGAAGTCAAACTCACTCTTCAAAGACAACATGATATTCTATGCAGAAAACCTGAAAGACTCCACCAAAAAATTGCCAGAACTGATACATAAATTCAACAAAGTTGCAGGATATAAAATCAACGTACATAAATCTTTTAATTTCTATACATCAGTAATGAAGCAGCAGAAAGAGAAATCAAGAAATTGATCCCACTTACAATTGCACCAAAAACCGTAAGATACCTAGAAATAAACTTAACCAAAGAGGTAAAAGATCTGTCCTCTGAAAACTCTAGAACACTTATGAAAGAAACTGAAGAAGACACAACAAAATGGAAAAACATTCCATGCTCATGGATTGGAAGCACAAGTATTGTCAAAATGCCCATACTACCCAAAGAAATGTACATATTCGTGCAATCCCTATCAAAATCCTACCAGCATTTTTCACAGAGCTAGAACAAACAGTTTTAAAATTTGTATGGAACTACAAAAGACCCCAAATAGCCAAATCAATATTGAAAAAGAAAAGCAAAGCGGGAGGCATCTCAATCCCAAAATTAAAGCATATTACAAAGCTATAATCATCAAGACATTATAATACTGCACAAAAACAGACACATAGATCAATGGAACAGAATAAAGAATCCAGAAATTGACGCACAACCATATATGGTCAACTAATCTTCAACAAAGCAGGAAAGAATATCCAATGGAAACAAGAAAGTCTCTTCAACAAACGGTGCTGGGAAAACTGGACAGTAACATGTAGAAGAATGAAACTGGACCACTTTCTTACACCATACACAAAAATAAATTCAAAATGAATGAAAGACCTAAATGTGAGACAGGAAACCATCAAAATCCTAGAGGAGAACACAGGCAGCAGTCTCTTTGAACTTGGCCGTTTCAGCTTCTTACTAGACACGTCACCAGAGGCAAGGGAAACAAAAGCAAAAATGAACCATTGGGACTTCATCAAGATAAAAAACTTTGCACAGCAATGGAAACAATCAACAAAACTGAAAGGCAACCTACAGAATGGGAGAAGGTATTTGCAAATGACATATCAGATAAAGGGTTAGTATCCAAAATCTATAAAGAACATATCAAACTCAGCACCCCAAAAACAAATAATCCAGTTAAGAAATGGGCAGAAGGGGCACCTAGGTGGCTCAATTGGTTAGGCTTCTGCCTTTGGCTCAGGTCATGATCCCAAGTTCCTGGGATCAAGCCCTGCGTCAGGCTCTCTGCTTGGCAGAGAGCCTGCTTCTCCCTCTCCCTCTCCCTCTGCCTGCTGCTCTGCCTGCTTGTGCTCTCTCTCTCTCTGTCAAATAAATGGACAGAATCTTAAAAAAAAAAAGAAAGAAAGAAAAGAAAGAAAAGAAAAGAAATGGGCAGAAGACCTGAACAGACAATTGTCCAAAGCAGACATACAAAAAGTTAAAAGACACATGAAAAAATGCTCAACCTCACTCATCATCAGGGAAATACAAACCAAAACGACAATGAGATATCACCTCACACCTGTTAGAATGGCTAAAATTAACAATTCAAGAAACAACAGATGTTGTGAGGATTCAGAGAAAGGGGAACCCTCTTACACTTTTGGTAGGAAGGCAGACTGGTGCAGCCTTTCTGGAAAACAGTATGGAAGGTCCCCAAAAAGTTAAAAAATAGAATGCTCCTATGATCCAGCAGTTGCACTATTAGGTATTTATCCAAAGGATACAAAAATTCTGATTCAAAGGGGCACATGTACCTCAATATTTACAGCAGGATTTTCAACAATAGACAAATTATGGAAAGAATCAAAATGCCCATCAAATGATGAATGGATAAAGATGTGGTATATGTATATATGTATGTATGTATGTATGTATATATAGATAGATGATAGATATAGATAGATAGATAGATGATAGATAGATAGATAGATAGAATGGATTATTACTCAGCCATCAAAAAGAGTGAAATCTTGCCATTTGCAATGATGTGTATGGAGCTAGAATATATTATGCTAAGCAAAATAAGTCAGTCAGAGAAAGACAAATACCTTATGATTTCACTCATATGTGGACTTTAACAAAACAGATGAAAAGAGGAGAAGGGAAGGAAAAATAAAATAAGATAAAAATGGATTGAAAGGCAAGCCATAAAAGACTCTTAACTATAGAGAAGAAACTGAGGGTTGATTGAGGTAGGTGAGGGGGGATGGGCTTAACAGGTGATGGACATTAAGGTGGGCACTTGTGATGAGCACTGGCTATTATAGGTAACATATGATGAATCATTAAATTCTACTCCTGAAACCAATACTATAGTATATGTTAAATAACTGGAATTTAAATAAAAACTTGGAAGAAAAAAATATTTGTCATAGATTTGCAATTCATAGAAAAAAGATATTCACCTATCTAAAGCAATAAGAAAAAAATATCACAAAGTTTACCAATTACATATTAAAGTACTGTATTACTGTTCTATTGCTGCTGTAACATTATCAAAATTTGGTGGCTTAAAAGAATACAAATTTATTATCTTACAATTCTGTAGGTCAGAAGTTTGAAATGGGTCTTACTGGGCTAAGGTTTCAGCAGGTCTTACTGCATTCATTCCCTCTGGAGGCTCTAGGAAAGAATCCATTTCCTCGCCCTTTCTAGCTTCTAGAGATCACACACATTCTTTAACACCTTTCCTTCATCTTCAAAGCCAGAAATAGTGAGTTGACTTCTCACATCACATCATTCTCACCTCCTCTTTGCCTCCTTTCACTTTTTAGGACCCTTTGATTACATTGATCTTGCATAGGTAACCCAAAATAACCTCCCAGTTTAAAGCACAGCTGATTAGCAACCTTAATTCTCTCTACAAGCTTAATTCTTCTTAGCTATGTAAGATAAAATATTCAGTTTCTGGGAATTAGAGGCTGAACATTTATGACGGTTAATATTCTGCATACTCAGTTACATGTTGTAAAATTTGGATAATGAAGGAGATAACTGACATTTTGTGTAGTAGGGAAAAACTATGTAAAAGATATGAAATGTATACTGCACTCTGATATGTGTTAAAATACAGGACAAAAAATATTGTAAATCTGGAGATTTGCAGGTGGCAAAATCCCTTTAGTCTACATTATTAGTTCTTGTAAAGTTAGAACTAGCAACTACTGCATGACTTGTAAAGAAAAATGTTATGTAATCATGTTTTTTTATTCTATCCCATCTAAATTAATCAGTTATTGACATAGTAATTTCTAATGCATATGTTAGAATCAACACAAAATTTGACAGATCTCTGGCAGTTTGTTCTAATCTAAGACTAAAATGGCATGTGCTTTTTATTATGATGACACAATAGTACTGAAAACATATTCACAAGAGCATATGCTTCACTACGATTTCAATTATTCTCAACTAAAGTCTATTATTTCTGCTTAATTTAAATATTTGAATGCCTTAAAATTTGCAAATGTTCAACAAAATTATAAACTCCTAGTTAATCTAAGCATAAGGTTATTTTTTCAATACATAAATATTCTCATTGAAGGAGGAATATTGCAGTTTGTAAAATGTTTATAAATATCTACCTTTAAATGTATCTGAGTCAGTGGCCATTTTTTATCTCATTTTAATCTATATGTTTGATGTCTCAGGCAGAAAATACTAGTTTTTATATCATGAACACCCGAACAGACCTCAAATCTAGATGAATGACACGATTACCTGAGTAGATAATCCATTTTTCTATAATGACAATCTGCCCTAATATTTTAGTAGTGCTGCTTGCAAGACGTGATGCCAGATGCCCAAATCTATGCTTTAGTCCCTGAAGTGACAGTTCAAGAAAGGTATCACAAATGAGTATCTAATAAGGGTATTATAACATACAAAAGGCAAGATCCTTTTTATATAATTAAATGACTTCACAATAAGAAGGTAATGTTCTTATTTTAATATACTTATGATAAATAAGATAATGATGTATTTCATCTCTTTTTCCCTAACTACATCTTGAGAGCCTTTTTTTTTAGATTTATTCATTTATTTTAGAGAGAGAATAGGGGGCAAAGGGAGAGAGAGAATCTCAGGCAGACTCACCACTGAGTGCAGAGCCTGATGCAGGGCACTATCTCACAACCTGAGATCATGACCTGAGCTGAAATCAAGAGTTGGCTGCTTAACTGACTGACCCTCTCAGGTGTCCCTTGAGAACTTTTGATGAAAATGCAATTAATATAACTGACATATTAAAAAAGTCCAGGACAGTAGCATTGAATTGCCATCTATTATGTCCAATAACTGATGCACTTAAGGGATCCTTGTACTGTTATATAATACTATATATTAATAACTGCTAACATAACTTTCTTTTGTATAAATACTGCTATATAATTGATATAATGACAGTTGTAAATTCAATAGAATTTTAAATAAGCGAATGCAACAGATCAGAATACTGATGGACACATGAAAAATGAATACTTGATACCTCAAAGCCTCAATAGAAGTTGTCCCAGTCTTTGGGCATTAAGGGAGTTTTCTGAAAGGCCAGGAACATATACCTTGTGAACTGATCTCTTCAAAAACGTATACAACATATACTCAAGTATATAGACAATATATTCTTCTTTATATTTTAAATTCTTACATAAGTATTTCATTCAATTTATAAAAATATAAGAAACTCCCCCAACATAAAATATTATTCTTTTATTTTCTTTATGCAGGTTCAGGCTTCTATCTAGTAGTATTTCCTTTTAAGCTTCAAGCTTCTGTTATAATTTTTTTAATCAGAGGTTTTATGAAACTAATTCTCTGTTTTTGTCCAGCTGAAGATTTTTTATTTTTACTTCCAAAGGTAAATTCTACAGGATATAGAATTCTAGGTTGCCTTTTTTTTTCTTTTAGCAATTTGAAAATAATACTCCACTGTCTTATGGTCTTTGTTGTATCTATTGAGAAACCAACTGTCTCTTTTGCATGAAAGATGTTTTTAACTGATAATGTCTGGGCTTTTAGCCATTTGACTCTGATATGCCTATGTGTGGTTTTATTTGTATTAATCTTCTTGAAATTTGCTGAACTTCTTTGATCTGTAAGTCGATATCATTTAGCAATTTTAGAGTATTATTGGCTACCGTCTCTCCAAATATTTTTTCTGTCCGAATATTTCTTTTTTGTTTTTCTCTTTTTGTGTTCATTTTGGATAATTTCCATTTTACTGTCCTCAAGACCCTTTGTACTTTTATCAGTTGTGCACTTAAGCCTTTCCACTGAATTTCTCCTTTTTCTTTAAAGATTTTATTTATTTATTTGAGAGAGAATGAGAGAGAGAGAGAGAGCATGAGAGGGGAGAGGGTCAGAGGGAGAAGCAGACTCCCTGCCGAGCAGGGAGCCCGATGCGGGACTCGATCCTGGGACTCCAGGATCATGACCTGAGCCGAAGGCAGTTGCTTAACCAAAGGCAGTTGCTTAACCAACTGAGCCACCTAGGCGCCCGGAATTTCTCCTTTTGATTATATATATATATATATATATATATATATATATATATATATATATATACATATATACACACACACACATATATATATGAATGATTACATATGATATCCTAGTGTATATTTATATATTATATGATTGTTATATAATGAAATATATATGATTGATTTAATTTGTTTTAGCTCTGTTGCCTTTCTCTACTAATTCTATGGACCACTGCTTTGCACAAAGAAAAAAGATTGTAAGAATCAGAATATATGTGGTCACCCTCATCTTCAGTAGCCAATGTCTTGCACTCTGTGAAGTCCTGGGATAACGTAGATATTGACATGAGTGAACTCTTTTGTCCCGTGCTGTACTATCTCCTTAAACTTACTGAAGGATTCTGGGATGGAGTTGGTAGATTGTGATTAGGACCCCATAAGATTCTAATATTTAATATGAACTCACATGTGGCCATTAAAGTCATTTAAAACATCAGCTTATTCCTCATTATCCCTATCTATAAGTGATCATTCCACTGGTCATCCACAGAAAAAAAGCAACTATGGATCACACACCCACTTGGAAAGCTCAGTCAGTTTCTGGATTTTACTTCTTTTAGGTTTATTTGGAATTCTCAACTCACTAATATGTTTTCAGAGAACTATAATTTTGTAATTTATCTAGTTTGCTCTCATTGTTAGGGTGGAGAAAGACAATCTCTTATAAATTTCTACAATTTCAATTAAAAGTTGTCCAATACATATTTAATTTTAGGAGCCTAAAATAGGTGTAAGAGTTTTTCTTTAATCAATTTCATTTTATACTATAGATACTTGAGCTCTACTAAATAAAATGCTCCAAATAAAAATATGGAATACAAAGAAATAATATAGAATAATTCCTTATATTCAAAAATTAAAAAAAAATCAGTTGAGCAGCCAACTCTTGGTTTTGGCGCAGGTCATAATTTCAGGGTCATGAGATTGAGCACCGCCTTGGGGCCCACACTTGGCAGGGAGTCTGCCTGAGGATTCTCTCTCTCCCTCTCCCTCTGCTCCTCCCCCACTCACACTCTCGTTCTCTCTAAAATAAATAAATAAATCTTTAAAATAATTATTTAAGAAAATAAGTGAAGCAACAAAAGAAAAAGTTAAATAGCATTAGGCAATGATAAATTCTATGACACAGACAAGTCCCTATAGGAATTAAGATAAGCTATTTAGGCCTTAGCTTTTCTTATGGTTACTTCTGAAATCATCATAGATGAGAGGAGAAAGGTTGAACCTGGAATGTCTCTTGAGTCAAAAAAAGAAGGATGTAATAACACAAGGAAAACTTCATATACTGCTGGGTTCAGATCATTCATTTTTTATTCATGTGTATTTACAGAGCATGTGGGAGGCCTTAACCTCAGTATCATAAACTATATCAGGCCATAAGTAGTATTATAAGTAACCAGTACAGAGACAAAATAGTTTTGAGACATCCAGGTAATGGAAATGAGGCTAAACACGTTTCATTAGAATAAACTACTAGACCAAAAGGATTAAAAAAGGTATATTTATGTAGAAAAAAACACAAAATTTCAGTTAAAGCAGTGGATGTAAACAGCATAAGACAAAAACAAAAAAGCTTTGTAATTAGCAAAGGCCAGAGTAAAACAATGAGTCAAAAATACCTATTAAGGGTGCCTGGGTGGCTCAGTCGTTAAGCGTCTGCCTTCGGCTCAGGTCATGATCCCAGGGGCCTGGGATCGAATTCCGCATCGGGCTCCCTGCTCAGCGGGGAGCCTGCTTCTCCCTCTGCCTGTCTCTCTCTGTCTCTTCTAAATAAATAAATAAAATCTTTAAAAAAATACCGATCAAAAAGCTGCTATATGATTATGTTATTGAGACAAGCATTGAGTTCCATATATATATTTCTACTTCTTATATAGGTATTGCAGAATCCAAATGTGAAGACAGCTGTGAGTATATAGTATAGTGGAACAGGAAAAGGAGCAGAATTGATCATTAAAACCATTCATGCTGTGGGATAACATCACCAAGATAGCAGAGTAGGAGACTACAGCCTCCATCTCCCCACAAAGATCAACAATTAGACAGCAATGCATGAACAAAAACGGCTCTGGGAGAGCTCTGAAGTCCACTTAAGAAACTTCACCAATACGGTGGAACAAAACCTTGAGAATTACCACACAAAAAGAGAAGGAAGAACAGCTTCATTTTGGCTCTGTTACCCCATCCCCCAAACTGGCATTGCTCACCACCAAGAGGAAACTTCCCAGTTAGAAAGAGTTTCCCTTGACTGGGAAAGGAAGAGCTGGGTGAGCAATCAGCTTCTCCAGACTTTCAGGGCATCTCACAATGGACCTGCTTCAGTTTACCACCACTCAGCAACCAACAAAACTAAGTATAGAGAGAGCTGGGAATAAGGAAGAAAAGCAGAGGCTACCAGCATCAGCCACATAGCAAGAGGGAAAACTTCCCAGTGACCTGCTTTGCAGACCACTCCACCATCTTTTGCTGCTAAAGAAATAAGGGCTGGCACAACCTCTGTAGACACCTATACATTTCACCAGTTCTTGCCTCACAGGTATTCATAGTCACTGATGCCAACAGTCTGAGTCCCTCCCTGCTCCCTAACCCCACCCAACCCATGCCAGAGCCTGAGACCTGCACTGACAGACAGCCTAGGCCTCTGTGGCCTCATTAGTCCAAAATGCAAGCCTAGATCCCTACACCTGACCCCTAATACTGTGTATATGCTTGGAGGTAGGCCCTATAGCTTCACTTACAGGCAAATGACTTGAGGCCCATCACTGGACTCCATTATCTTGTGTGCACCATGGCAAGATCTTATACCCATATAAGTGCATATAGAAAGCCAGGGCACCAATAGCCGCTTATGGACCTGGATCCAGCCCAATCTCCTGTCACTGGGCTGTACCATGTACTCATCAACACCTAGCTCCTCCAGCTGTGCGCTTTCACACCCCAGCCTGACTCCCAACAACAACCCCCATTGCCATATAGCAGTGGTGAGAACCACCAGCCACAGTAGCATGCAGTGACATCCAGGGCCCTTGAAATTGCCAGTGCACCCACAGTTGGGCCTGGTGTTTGCTGTTTACCTTGGACCCCATCACTACCTGTATATTTGCAATAGCCCCCTATCACCCTACTTGCTGCTGACCCTTACAGCCAAGTGTGTGAGCACCACTAGCCCCAGCCACCCCGTTGCCTGCCCTGGTCCTTAGCCACTGGACCTGGAAGTACCACTGAGGGACACAGCAACCCTTGCAGCCTCAGTGGATCACCCTCAGTTCTCACTGAGGACACACACAGTTGTCAATGCTTTCATACCCAGTGGTACCTGAGCTGATGTGCCACCACACTCCCTGGACCCAGAGCCACTGCACGACCACACACTTTTACCATTCAACCCAAGGTCACAGCACACTCCAGCCTGCCCCGACTTGCAGGTGATTGTCTTTTCTCCATGGGTGAATTCTGTCCAAATTTTTAAAAAGAAATAATGCCAATTCTTGTCAAGCTCTTCCAAAAAATTGAAGATGAGAGAATGCTCCCAAACTCATTTTACAAGGCCAGCCTTACTCTGATATCAAAGCCACATAGAATGCTATAAGAAAAGCAAACTACAGGCCAATAGCCCTGATGAATGTAGATGCAAGAAATTTCAACAAAACACTAGCAGACTGAATTCAACAGTGCAATGAAAGGATCATACACCATATCAAGTAGAATTTATCCCTGGGACGGTTCATCAAATGTAGATAAATAAATTCAACATCTTTTTATGGTAAAAACTCAATAAATTGTGTGAAGGAACATATGTCAACATAGTACAAGCCATATATGACAAGCCCATAGATAATATACTCACTGGTGAGAGATTGAAAGCTTTATCCCTAAAATGAGTAAGAAGACAAAGGTTTCCACTCTCACCACTCCTGTTCAGGATAGTAGTAGAAGTCCTTCCCAGAACAATCAGGCAATAAAAATAAATAAAGTACATCCAAATTGGAAAGGAAGAAGGAAAATTGTCTCTGTTTATTCATGACATAATCTTGTATATAGAAAATCCTAAATATTCCACCAAATACTGTTAGACCTAATAAAGGAATCCAATAATGTTTCAGAATATAAAATCAGCATACAAAAATCAGTTGCATTTCTATACACTAGCCATGAACTATTTGAAAAAGTCATAAAGAAAGCAGTACTATTTGCAGTAGCATTAAAAGAGTAGAATACTTAAGAATAAGTTTAGGGGATCATTTTGCAACCTAGACAAATATGTAATCCTTATGTTGCATGCCTGAAATGAACATCATGTGATATGTGAATTTTATGGCAATAAAAAAGAGAGAGCTTTGGCATTAACACACACACACACACACACACACACACACAAAAGAGTAAGTTTAACCAAGGAAGTGAAACATCTATACACTGAAAAGTACAAAATATTGATGAAAGAAATTAAAGAACAAGTAAATGGGAAGATATCCATGTTCATGGGTCAGTAGAATTAATTTCATTAAAATTTCCATACTACCAGGGTGCCTGGGTGGCTCAGTCATTAAGTGTCTGCCTTAGGCTCAGGTCATGATCCCAGGGTCCTGGGATCGGGCTCCCTGCTCCACGGGAAGCCTGCTTCTCCCTCTTCCACTCCCCCTGCTTGTGTTCCCTCTCTTGCTGTGTCTCTCTCTGTCAAATAAAATATTAAAAAAATAAATAAATAAAATAAAATTTCCATACTACCCAAAGCCATCTATAGATTCAGTGCAATCCCTACAAAATACCAACGGCATTTTTTAAAAAAATAGGAAAAAAATGCTAAAGTTCATATAGAACCACAAAAGGAACTAAAAAGCGAAAACAACCTTGAGAAAGAACAAAGCTAGATGCATCACATTTCCCAATTTCAAACTATATTACAAAACTATAGTAATCAAAACAGTATGAAACTGGCATAAAAACAATCACATAGACCAGTGGAACAGAAATAAACCCACACATAATATTTCACAAAGGAGCCAAGAATGCTCAGTGGGAAAAGGATAGTTTATTTCAATTAGCAATAATCGCGCCTCGGATAAACCTCATTGGCTACGATACTGCTACTGCGCAAAGCTGCAAGGATAGTTTATTTAATAAATGATCTTGTGGAAAGTAGGATAGTCACATGCAAAACAAACAAAAAAATGAAATTGGAAACCTGTATTACACCACTCACAAAAATAGAAACTCAAAATGGATTAAGGAATTACATGTTTTGACCTGAAATCATAAAACTCCTAGAATAGAAGACATGGAAAATGCTCCTTTACATTTGGCAATGATTTTTTTGGATGTGACACCGAAAGTACCAGCAACAGCAGCAAAAATCACCATTGGGACTATATCGAACTAAAAAGCTCTACAAGGCAAAAAAAAAACAATCAACAAAAAGGAACAGCAACCCAAGGAATGAGAGAAAATATTTGCAAACCATATATCTGATAAAGGGTTAATATCCAAAATATGTAAGGAACTGATATGACTCAATGGCTAAAGAACAATCTGATTAAGAAATGGGCAGAGGAACTGAACAGACATTTTCCAAAGAAGACATCCAAATGGTCAACAAAGTCATGGAAAAAATGCTCAACATGACCAGTCATCAAGGAAATACAAGTCAAAACAATTAGATATCATCTCAAATCTGTTTAAATGGCTATTATTTAAAAAATAAGAAATACTGGCATGGATGTAGAGAAAAGGCAACCCTTGTGCACTATTGTGAGGAATAGAAATTGGTATAGCCACTATAGAAAACAGCATGGAGATTCCTCAAAAAATTAAAAACAGAACAATCATATGATCCAGCAATCCCACATCAGGCTATATATCTGAAGAAAATGAAATCACTTTTTTTGTTGCTGTTATCCATTTGACTATTTTATTGTGACTTTGTATAAGGTGAATTATTTTTTCAAGTTTTTATTTTAATCACCCAGTGCTCATCATGAAAAGTGCACTCCTTAAAACCCATCACCTATTTCCCCCATCCTCCCAACCCACCTCCCTTCTGGTAACCATTCATTTGTTCTCTATAGTGAAGATCCTGTTTCTTGGTTTGCATTCTCTCCCTTTTTTATTCCTTTGCTCATTTGTTTTGATTCTTAAATTCCACATATGAGTGAAATCATGATATTTGTCTTTCTCTGACTGACTTATTTCACTTAGCATCCTTGCCAACCCTGTTGTTTCATGTGTTGTTAATTTTAGCCATTCTGACAGCCGTGAAGTGCTATCTCATGTAGTTTTAATTTGTATTTCCTTGATGATGACTGATGTTGAGCATCTTTTCGTGTGTGTTAGTCATCTGGATATCTTCTTTAGAAAAATATCTATTCATGCTTTCTGCCCATTTCTTAACTTGATCATTTGTTTTTTGGGTGTTGTGTTTGATAGGGTCTTTATATATATTGGATACTAACCCTTTATCAGTTATGTATTTTCAAATATCTTCTCCCTTTCCATAGATTGTCTTTCAGTTTTGTTTATTTTTTTTCCTTCACTGTGCAGGAAAGTTTTATTTTGATGAAGCCCCAATAGTTTATTTTTCCTTTTGTTTCCCTTGCCTTGGGAGACCTCTCTTTTCTAGAGAAGTTGCTAAGGCCAGTGTCAGAAAAATTACTGCCTATGCTCTCTTCTAGTATTTTTGTAGGTTTAGGTCTCACATTTATGTCTTCAACACATTTTGAATTTATTTTTGTGTATTGTGTAATAAAGTGGTACAGTTTCATTTTTTGCATCGAGCTGTTCAGTTTTCCCAACACCTTTTGTCAAAGATACTGTCTTTTTCCCATTGGATATTATTTCCTACTTTTGCAAAGATTAATTGACCATATAATTGTGGGTTTATTTCTGGATTTCCTATCCTGTTCTACTGATCTATGTGACTTTTTCTTGTGCCAGTACCATACTGTTTTGATTACTATAGTTTTGTAATATAACTTGAAGTCTAGAATTGTGATGCCTCCAGCTTTGCTTTTCTTTTTCAAAATAACTTTGGCTATTCAGGGTCTTCCATGGTTCCATAACATGTTAGGATTGTTTGTTCTAGCTCTGTGGAAAATGCTGGTGGTATTTTTTAATAGAATTTTTTAAAGATTTATTTATTTATTTGAAAGAGAGAGCATGAGTAGGGGGAGGGCAAAGGGAGAGGAAGAGAGAGACTGTCAAGCAGACCCCCTACTGAGCATGGAGCCCAACATGGAGCTTGATCTCAAGACCTTGAGATCATGACCTGAGCCAAAATCAAGAGTTGGTGGCTTAACTGACTGAGCCACCCAAGCACCCTACTGCTGGTATTTTGATAGGGATTACATTAAATGTGTACATTGCTTTGTGTAGTATAATAGACATTTTAACAATATTTGTTTTTCCAATTCATGAACATGTAATATCTTTCCATTTCTTTGTGTCATCTTCAATTTTTTCATCAGAGTTTTATAGTTTGCAGGTATTTCACCTCTTTGGTTAGGTTTATTCCTAGGTATCTTATTATTTTTGGTGCAGTTATAAATGGGATTACTTTCTTAATTTCTCTTTCTGCTGCTTTATTTTTGGTGTATACAAGTACAACAGATTTTTGAAGTTTGATTTTGTATTCTGTGACTTTACTGAATTTGTGTATAAGTTCTAGCAATTTTTTGGTGGAGTTTTTAGGGTTCTTTATGTATAATATCATGTCATCTACAAATAATGAAAGTTTTACTTCTTCCTTACTGATTTTGATGCCTTATTTCTTTTTGTTGTCTGATTGCTGTGGCTTGGACTTCCACTACTATGTTGAATAAAAGTGTTGAGAGTGGACATCCTTGTCTTGTTTCTGATCTTAGGGGAAAGGCCCTTAGTTTTTCCTCATTGAGGATGACGTTAGCTGTGGGTTTTTCATATATGGCCTTTGTTTCGTTGTGGTATGTTCCCCCCAAACCTACTTTCTTGAGGGTTTTATCACAAATGGATGTTATACTTTGTCAAATGCTTTTTCTGTGTCTATTGAAATGATCATATGGTTCTTATCCTTTCTCTTATTAATGTGAGATCATGTTTATTGACTTGCAATTATTAAACCACGCTTGCATCCCGGGGATAAATCCTACTTCATAATGGTGAATGATTTTTTTAAGTATTGTTGGATTTGGTTTGTTAGTATTTTGCTTGAGTATTTTGTATTTATGTCCATCAGAAGTATTGACCTGTAGATCTCTTTTTTTGTGTGTGGTGTCTTTATCTGGTTTTGGTGTCAGGCTAATGCTGGCCTCATAGAATGAATTTGGAGGTTGTTCTTCATTTTCTATTTTTTAGAGTAGTTTGAGAAGAACAGGAATAACTCTTCTTTAAATGATTGATAGAATTTGCCTGTGAAAACATTTGGTTTTGAACTTTCTTTTCCTGGAGATTTTGATTACTAATAATTCAATTTCTTTGCTGGTAATCATGGGTCTGTTCAAATTTTCTATTTCTTCCTGTTTCAGTTTTGGTAGTTTATATGTTTCTAGGAATTTATTTCTTCTAATTTGTCCAATCTGTTGGCATATAGTTTTTTCATATAGTGTTTCATAATATTCTCTTATAATTGTTTGTATTTCTGTAGTTTTGTTTTTTTCTTCCCCCTAATTTATGGTTTTATTTATTTAAGTCCTTTCTCTCTTTTTTTGATAAGTCTGGCTAGAGGTTTATCAATTTCATTGATTTATTCAAAGTACCATCTCATGGTTAGGTTGTTATTTTGAGATTTTTCTTGCTTCTTGAGGTAGGCCTGTATTGCTATAAATTTCCCTCTTAGAACCACTTTTTCTGCATCCCAAGAGTTTTAAACCATTGTGTTTTCATTTTCATTTGTTTCCATGTACTTTTAAATTTCTTCTTCTATTTCCTGGTTGATGCATCATTGTTTAATAGCATGTTATTTAACCTCCATGTATTTATGGTCTTCCAAGACTTTTTCTTATGGTTGATTTTTAGTTTCACAGTGTTGTGGTCAGAAAAGATGCATGGTATGACATCTATCTTTTTAAATTTGTTGAGGCTTGTTTTGTGGCCTCATGATTTTGGAGAATGTTCCATGTGCTCTTAAAAAGGATATGTTTTGCTATTTGAGGATGGAATATTCTGAATATATCTGTTAAATCCATCTGGTCCAGTGTGTCATTAAAACCATTGTTTCTTTGTTGATTTTCTCTTTAGATGATCTTTCCATTGATGTAAGTGGGGTGTTAAAGATACCTACTATTGTATTATTATTGATAAGTTCCTTTATGTTTGTTATTAACCTTTTTGTGTATTTGAGTGGTCCCATGTTGGGTGCATAAATATTTATAATTATTATATTTTCTTGTTGAATTGTCCCCTTTATTATTACATAGTGTCTTTTTTTTTGCCTCTTGTTACAGTTTTTGTTTTAAAGTCTATTTTGTCTGATATAAGTATTGCTATTTCAGCCTTATTTTACAACTATTTCCATGATAAATGTTTCTCCATCTTGTCACTTTCAATGTATAGGTGTCTTTAGGTCGAAAATGAGTCTTTTGTAGACAGCATATAGATGGATTTGTTTTTTTAAATCCATTATGTCTTTTGATTGGAGTATTTACTCCATTTACATTCAAAGTAATTATTGAGAGATATGTATTTATTGCCATTTTATTACTTGTTTTGTGATTGTTTCTGAATATTTTCCCTGATTCTCTCTTGTCATTCTCTCTATCATGTTTTGCTAATTTTCTTTAGTGATATGTTGGGATTTCTTTCTTTTTATCCTTTGCACATTTATTAGTGCCTTTTGATTTGTGGTTGCCATTAAGTTTGTATATAACATCTTCTGCATATAGCAGTCTATATTAAGTTGATGGTTGTTTAAGTTTGAACACAGTCTTTACTCCTCTCCTCCCCACATTTTAGGTATATGTTGTCCTGTTTTACATCCTTTTATTTTGTGATTTCCTTGATTGATTTTTATAGAAATATTTATTTTTACTGCTTTTGTGTTTCCTAACTTCATATTGTCATTTTTAGTCTTTCCTTTCACCTAAAGAGTCCACTTTAATATTTCTTATAGTTCTGGTTTAGTGGTCATGAAGTTCATTAGTTTTTATAGGAAAACTTTGTCTCTGGGAAATTTTTTGTCTTTCCTTCTATTCTGAATGATAGCCTTGCTGGATAGAATATTCTTGACTGCAGGTTTACCCTTTTAGCACTTTGAATATATCATGCCACTCATTTCTGGCTTGGATAGTTTTTGCTGAAAAAACCACTTTATGGGGTTTCCTTTGTATACAACTGTCTTCATTGTTCTTTATCA
This sequence comes from Eumetopias jubatus, assembly GCF_037043125.1. Lineage (NCBI taxonomy): Eukaryota > Metazoa > Chordata > Mammalia > Carnivora > Otariidae > Eumetopias > Eumetopias jubatus. The sequence goes on along the minus strand of NW_028274809.1, from coordinate 156,164,185 downwards.
CTATATTTTGCCTTATTTATTTATTTACTTATTTGCCACTTTAATTACAATATGTCTTGATGTAGATTTGCTTTTGTTGATTTTGTTGAAAGTTCTGTTTGCCTTCTAGATTTGGATATCTGTTTCCTTCCCCAGATTAGGGAAATTTTTAGCTATTATTTCTTAAAATAAATTCTCTGCTCCCTTTTCTCTCTTATAGTATGGGACTCCTATAATATGAATGTTATTACATTTGATGGAGTTATTGAGTTCACTAAGTCTATTCTTGTTTTGCATAATTATTTCTTCTGTCTTTTGTTCAGTCTGGTTACTTTCCATTATTCTGTCTTCTAGGTCATTAATTTGTTCCTTCGATTCATCCTGCTGTTCATGACATCAAGTGTGTTTCTCATTTTGTTTACTGAGCCCTTTATCTCTGCTATGTTATGCCTTATCTCTGTGTTGATGGTCTCACTGATGTCTTCCACTCTTTTTGCAAGTCCAATGAGTATCCTTATGATCATTGCTTTAAATTCTCCATTAGGCATGATACTTATATCTATTTTACTTAGATCTCTGTCCATGGCTTTGTCCTGTTCTTTCATTTGGGACAAATTCCTCTGTCTTCTCATTTTGTTTAAGTCTCTGTACCTGTTTCTCTGTGTTAGGAAAGTCATTATGTGTCCTGTTCTTCAGGGTAATGACTTTATGAAGAGGTCCTGAAGTGCCTGCCATGTAGAGTCCCCTGTTCCCTAGGGCCTGGTGCTTCTGAGAGTGTATCTCTGTGTGTATATGTATTCTGCTGTTGTGTCCTGGCCTCTTTATTGTTCAAGCCAGTTGTCTACAGAAGCTGCCTTTGTGGGCAGTGTTTTGTCCCTGGCCTGAATGTGGTGAGTTTTAACTAGGTATGCTCTGGTCTGCTTCTGAACTGAGACTTGTATAGGCACCACTGGAACTAAGGCCTTACAAAACTCCCAGGTTGTGAGACACAGTGCTGGCAGGGGCTTGGGTTGGTCTTCTGTGGGGAAGGGAGCCCACCATGCTGGGTCTGAGGCCAGTGTGACTGGGAAGGGCAGTTCTTCCAGAGTGTGAGTTATCAGGGCTTGTAAGCAGGTTAGGTAGTGAGTGTCAGCACTGTGCTACAGGTGGCCTTGTGTTTATGCTGAGGGGCAGGGGAGGGAAGTGTTACCTGCTAGTTCCTTTGTAGCCTGAGGGGGGGTCTCTCTGAGAATGCTAACTCTCTGGGACATACTCCAAGATGAGGAACTAACCTCCTCACTGTGTGCCCCAGAGACTCTTCAGATGGCTATTTTCAGGCTATACACGCACAGTATGTTTGCCCTGTCTTTTCTCCAAGAGCAAACCCAATATCCTCTGAACTCTTCTAGAGCCAAGCACACTAACCTTTAAAACCTAAGATTTAAAACCTACTGGTTGCAAGAACTCATGAAATTTAGGCCCTCTTGTTTTTCAAGCCAATTGCTATGGGGATTCATTCTTCCTGTGTGCTAGTCTGTCACTCGTCCTTCTCCATGACCACAGCTCCTTCCCCAGTGCAATAGCCACTATCTGTTTCTTTCCCAAACCACATCTCTGCACTCCCTACCTTCTTCAGTGCTGCCTCTTCTCTACCTTCAGTTTTGGAGTTTGTTCTGTGAGTCTTCAGCTCAACTTCTGGGATATTTAGGATGATTTGATAGTTATCTAGTTGTATTCATGGGATGAGGCATGCCTAGAGTCCTACTCCACCTGAAATCACTATTTTGAAGAGATATCTGCATCCCATGTTCCTTGCAGCAATACTCACAATAGCCAAGAACTGGAAGAAATCTAAGTATCCATCTATAAGTGAATGGATAAAGAAAACGTGGTATATATTTATATAATGGAATATTATTCAAGCATATAAAAGATATCCTGCCATTTGTGACAACATGGATGAAATTTGAGAGCATTATGCTAAGTGAAATAAGTCCAACAGAGAAAGAAAAATACTATATGATCAAGGGTACAAAATTTCAGTTATAAAATGAATAAATTGCTGGGAATCTGATGTACAGGATGGAGACTGTAGTTTACAATAATGTATTGTATATTTGAAAGTTGCTATAAAAGGAGAGCTTCAATGTTCTGACCATATCAACATAACAACAACAACAAAATGGTAATTATGTGAGATGAAGAATGTGTTAACGAACTTAATTGTGGTACACTTTCCCAATATATACATTTACCAAATCATCATATCGTACACCTTAAACTTACATAATTTCGCAGGCCAATTATATCTCAGTAATCCTGGGAACAAAAACTGATCGTGTGTAAAGATTGGACTCTTTTTTTATTGAGGGTATAAAATGAATAAAGTTCTTTTCTTCAGGGATTATAAGTGTAATTGAAATAAATCTAAATTGAAGTAGTTAGAAATATGTTGAGACTTTTACTAAATTAAGAGTTTAGGGCAATAATTATATACTTTCTATCAGTTTAAAGGTCTCAAGAATTGCTTAAAATATTAAAAAATACCTAATCCATGAGACAATGTTGAAATAAATGGAAATTTTGTAAAAACCTTTCAAATGACTTCCTAAATTTTGTTTTAATTTTCATTACAGAGAAGATTTGAGGAGATTGAAAAGCAGAGAATCAAATAGATTCATTCAAGGTGAACATTATTTTCCTTATTTCTTATGCCCATATAAAAAATAGAGTAAGATGATTGTTCAAATATAATCTATAATTATCTTTAATTAATTGGGTCTTAGATATGACTTCTTAAAATTCTGTTATTTTAATATCACAATTACCTCTAGGCATCATCTTTATATAACCAATTTAGAATATATATTTTTGTTCAATAGAAAAACATCTTTTGAAATGCAGGGTATATGTTACAAAACTAACCATAGTTTTCTTTCATCGTAGTATAAGAAAAACAAATCATGTTCATTTTAATTTTCCAAAAAATTACTTAGTTTGAAATGCAATTTTAACTGCAGAGACCTGGTTATGGAGAGTGTAGTAAAACCACTAATAACTTATCATCATGGCCTTCTAATTAAAAATATATTTATAACAATAAAAACATCATATTATCATTCACAGTAGATATATCTGTACTTGTGAAATATTTAAAGGAAGCTATATTGAAACATTTAAATGATGACATTTCTGTTACTTCACTTGAAATTCAACAGTTAAAATCATGACTGTTTCACCACATTTTCAACCATATGGTAAAAATATATATTACAAAAAAACAGTGATATAGGCAGTTAATTAGAGTTGAAAGTTGACTAAGTCAATCATTTCAAAAGACTGTAAAATGAAATGAGAGATCAGTCTAATATGTGTTTGGTTTAAAATGCAGAATATAAAGATAATCTCATTTACTTTTATTGGTAAATAAATAGGGAATTTACTTTAAAATAACACAATTTAAGATTAATACTGATTTCCAAAAGCTTTTATATTTTGTTCTTAAAATACTTTAGGACTTAATTTCCCGAAACTTAGTTTGTTCCCATATAAATCTGGTTCATTTATTCTTTCTATTCTCCTTTTTTTTTTTATCAGAAATTTGCTACAGACGGTAAAGTAGCATCATTTTTATGGTTGCCCAATGATCTTAATATGCATATTTTAACAAATTGATGATGAATATACACTTGAAATGAGAAAACATTTACTTATGGCTATTATATTTTCCTATTGATTATAAGAAGCTATCAGAAATTTATATATTCATCCAGCTATATTACAAATAAGGAAAATGAAAAGGAGTTTTTATTACTTTTATTCTTGTCAAAGCAAGAAATCTGACATTATATGATTTTAGATTATATTAACTAGAATTCAGAGTATCAAACTGAGGGCATAAAAGTATTTTTTGGCTGCAAACTTATCTAGACTCAGTGGTAAAGCTAGATTGATGACTGTTTATAATAGCAATATTCCCTGCAAAATCAGTCATTAGCCCAGTTAACAACTAATTTGTTGGAGTGTTAACTGCCCTTGGCCTTGCCTCAAGGTGTTAGCAAACTGGTCATTAACTGCTGGTTACAATTGATTTCTTGGGGCTTTATTTAACAGAAATTTGATTTCAATTCGATACCTACTGAGGCTAATTTTGATTCAATAAACAAGTCTCTTTTCTTAAGGTTAGCCTTGATACAATATTGTTCTTCTATGATATTCATAAGACATTTCCCAAAAGTTAATGGATATGTGGAAGAAGTGTGACTACTCTAGATAACTAGATCAATGTGTTTTTCAACCTATGTGGCAGGGCTGACAGAAAATACAGGACAAGAAAAACAATGAAGAATAAAATGTCTGCAGTTTAATATGTTCATATGCTACACGTGTCCAAAGGTATCCCCAGTCAATGAAACCACAGTATGGACTTCAGGACTTATTATATTATTCAGCCAGTTAACTGTAACAAAAGCAGTGGTTAACAATAATTAAGTATAAAAATGCCTTATTTCACTATGAATAACAAAACCCCAACATGTTATCATATTATCATAGTTTGATCAATCAATCATGTTTGATTTCCAGATGAAAACCATCATTCACATACTTCCTCTAAAGAGTGTTCTTCAGTCTAAGACTTAAATCATTCATTCATTCATTCATTCATTCATTCTTTCATCCGTTTTAACAAATATTTATTAAATATGATCTATGTAATAGGCATTGTTGTGTATATTTGAATAAAATAAAGATAATTTGAGGAAAATTAATTTATAGTGGGGTTAACAAAAACAAATAGTAAACATAAAAATGAGATAAAATGTATATTATAAAATAAATTCTATAAAAGGGGGGATAGGAAAAGGAGTATAAGGAAGTAAAAGGGATGGTTATGTTGGAGTTCGAAATTAAACATAGAATGGTTAGGGTAGGCTTCAGTGAGAAATACTTTCAACAAAGACATGAAGGAGGTAAGAGAGTTAGCCAAGTAGATATTGGGAAAAGAATAATCCAAATAGAAGGAATAACCAAAGGAATGTTATTTCCTTTTAATGTAGTAAAATATACACAAAATGAAATTTACCATATACACCATTTTTTAAATGTACAATTCAAAGTATTAAGTATATTCACAATTTTGTGTAGCCATTACCACTATTTCCAAAATGTTTCATCATCCAAAAGAGAAACTCTCTAATAACCACTAAGCAATAATTTCCAATTACCCCTGTCCGAAGCCCCTGTTAAACTCAATTCTTCTTTGTCTTTATAAATTTACCCATTTTAGATACTTGATTATAAGTGGAAATATGTGATATTTGTCCTTCACATAGCATGTTTATGATGTTCATCTGTTATAGAATATATCAGATCTTCATGGTTTTTTATGGTTGAATGATATACCAGTGTTTATCTGTTTATCTGTTGATGGATAGAATAGTTGGGTTGTTTCCACATTCTGGTTATTGTGAATAGTTCTGTCATGAACATTAATGTACAAATATCTGAGTCCCCATTTTCAATTCTTTGGGGTATAAAGCTAGGTGTGAAATTTTTGGGTAATATGGTATTTCTATGTCTAATTTTTTGAAGAACCACCAAACTCTTTTCCACAGCAGCTCTCCAACACTTCTTAATTTCCTTTTTTTATTTATTTTTATTTTTTTAGACAAAAAACACTTTATTTAACCAAAAATGGGAAAAAAAGGGTGAGGGGAATTAGGAAAGCACAATGCGCCTGCAGAAAACTATTTCTTCTTGTAATTTTTCTTAAAAAAAAAAGGAGGGAAAGAAAAAACACAACACAAAGCTTTTTTTTTTTTAATAATAACTGTTCTAATGGATGTGAAGTGATAGCTCATTGTGGTTTTGATTTGCATTTCCCTAATGACTCATAATGTTTAACATCTTTTCATGTGCTTATTAGTCATTTATATATCTTATTTGGAGAAATGTCTATTCAAGACCTTTGCCCATTTTTGAATCAAGTTGTTGTTGAATTATAAGAGTTTTAAATATAGTCTACATATTAATCCCTTATCAGATATATGATTTGCAGATATTTTCTCCCATTGTGGGTTTACTTTTTTACTCTCTTCATAGTGTCCTTTGATGCACAAATGTTTTTGATTTTGATGAACTTCAATTTATTTTTTTTCCTGTTGCCTGTGATTTTGATGTCATATTCAAGAAATCATTGCCAAAGCCAAGATTATGAAAAATTTCTCTTTTCTTCTAAGACTTTTATGAAATTTAGTTATTTGATCCATTTTGAGTTTTTGTATATGGTATAAGAGTTTTTGTATATGGTATAAGAGTATAAGTTCATTCTTTTTTGTAAGGTAAGGGTCCAACTTTATTTTATTTACTTATTTTGGCGTGTGGGCATGCGGTTTTCCAAGATTCGTTTGTTGAAAAGACTGTCCTTTCACCATTATTCAGTCTTTCATCCTTGTTGAAAATCAATTGATTATATATGTAAGGATTTATTTCTACGGTTTCTATTCTATGCCATTGGTGTATATGCCACTATCACCCAGTTTTGATTATCGTTGCTTTGTAGTTAGTTTTGAACTCAGAGTAATCAGGAAATACAACTCTTTCAACTTTGTCTTTTTCAATTTTTTGTTTGTTTTTGTGGGTTGTTTTGTTTCATTTGCTATCTGTGGTCCCTTGTGATTTCATATTGTTGTGGACTGAATGTTTATATCTTCTAAAAATTTGTATGTTGAAACCCTACTTCCCAGTATGATGGCAATTGGAGGTGGGGTCTTTGGAAGGTAATTACAGTTATATTAGGTTATAAGGATGGAACCCTCATGGTAGTATTAATGATCTTATAAAAAGAAAAAGAGACATGAGAGCTTGCTTTCTCGGTACACACACCAAGGAAAGCCATGTCAGGACATAACCAGGAAGAGGATCCTCACAAAATTTTGACGAAGCCAGCACCCTGATGTCTGACTTTCAGCTTTTAGGACGTGGAGAAATAGACGTTTGTTGCTAAAACCACCCAGTGTATGGTACTCTTGTATAGCGGCCTGAATTTACTAAGCTACACATGAATTTTAGAATAAATTTTTCTATTTCTGCAAATTGAGATTTTTATAGGGATTGCATTGAATTTGTAGATCGCTATGGGAAGTATTGAATATTAACAATATTAAGTCTTCCAATCCATAAATATGGGTTTTCTTTGTGTCTTCTTTAATTTTTCAGCAATATTTTATAATTTTAAGTGTAGAAGTCTTTTGCTTCTTGGGTTAATTTTATTTCTAAATATTTTATTCTTTTAAATGTTATTGTAACTGCTGTTATTTTCTTAATTTTCTTTTTGAATTGTTCATTGCTGGTATACACAAGTACCACTGATTTTTGAGTGTTCATTTTGTATTCTACAAGTTTGCTAAATTAGTTTCTTGGATCTAACAGGTTTTTTTGTGGGTACTTTAGGATTTTCTACATGTAAGATCATGTTATCTGCATACAGAGAAAATTTTACTTCTTTTTCAGTTTTGGATGTCTTTTGTGTATTTTTCTTGTCTAACTTTTTTGACTAGAACGTTGAGTATGTTAAATTACATTAAATTAAAGTGGTACTAGTGGTTATCCTTGTCTTGTTCCTGGTCTTAGAGGAATGCTATAAGTCTTTAACCATTTATATGATATTAGCTGTGGGTTTTTAATATATGCCCTTTATCACATTGAGTAACTTCCATTTTAGTCCTAGTTGTTGAGTGTTTTTATCACGAAGAGGTTTTGTATTTTGTCAAGTGTTTGGGGGGATATACCCACCTCCTTCATTCTATTAATGAATAGTATTTAAACTATTGGACTACACAAATCATTAGACTACTACCACATTGATTGATTTTTGTATGTTGAAAAATCCTTGAATATCTAGGATAAAAACTTGTTCATCATGGTCCATAATCATTTTAATATGCTGCTGGATCTGGTTTGCTATTATATTATTGAGGATTTTTGCATCTATATTCAAAAAGAATATTTCCTGCAATTTTCTTTTCTTGTATGTCTTTACCTGGCTTTTATATCAAAGAGATGCTGGCATCATAGAATGAGTTAGTAAGTGTCCCTTCCTCTTCAATTATTTAGAAGAGTTTGGGAAGAATTGTTAATTCTTTATTAAGTGTTTGGTAGAATTCATCAGTGAAGCAACATGGTCCAGAAGTCTTGTTTGTCAGCAGGTATTTGATTACCTATCAGTACTTTGTATATGATGAATCATTTCATTTTTACTGCTTTCAAAATTCTGTCTTTGAGTTTTAACAACCTATTTTTCTCAGTGTGCATTTCTGTGGGTTCATACTGGCTGGAGTTTGTTGTTGTTGTTGCTTTTAGTTTCTTGAGGGTATATATTTTCATTTTTCATCAGATTTGGGGAGTTTTCAGCCATTATTTCTTCAAATATTTGTTCTGTCCCTTTCTCTCTCTCTTATGAAACATATATTGATATACTTATTTGTGTTGTATAGGTCTCTTAGACTCTATTTTTCTTCATCTTTTTTTCTTTCAAATCCTCAGACTTGATCATTTCAATTACTTTATCTTCAAGTCCACTGATGTTTTCTTACACCTGCTCGATCTGCTACTGAACCCTCTTGAGAAATTTTTATTTTCAGTTACTGTGCTTTGTGGTTCCAGAATTTCTATTTGGTTCCTTTTCATAATTTATATCTCTCTATTGATATTCTCATTCTTTTCATACATCATTTTCCTGATTTTCTTTAGATTTTTGTTTGTGATTTCCTTGAGCTCATTGAGCATATTTGAGAGATTTGAGTTGTTTTAATGTCTTTGACCAGTATTTCAAATGCCTGGGTTCCTCAGATATGGTTTCTGTCATCTTTGTTTTCCCATGAGTGGGCCATGTTTTCTGGTTTCATATATATCATATATATGTTTCCATATATATATATATATATATATATATATATAATTTGTTGTGTGCAGTCACTGATGCTTCTGTTCTGTTATCTTTGCATTCTGCTAGTGACTTAACTAAGATTTTCTTAAATGTTTGGTTCCAAAAAGGAAAAAAAAATTCACTGACTCTAAAATTTTTTGAGAGATGTTTCTGGTTAAAGCTACTGTGCACAGAGAGTTGAAACAAGACAAGCATCTGTGCCAGTCCCTCAGGGTACTGCTAACCAACAAGTGTACAGCTCCAAATTTTTGGAGAACAATGGTCCTTCTGCCTGCCCTTGCACCAGCCAGCTGCTCTCAGAGTTCAGGCACTCCAACTGCCAGCTTTTGCATGGCTGAGGAAGAGGTATGGTGACTTGTTCATGGACACCACTCTCTTTCCTTAGAATAGCATTCTCTCCATTCATCCCAACTTCCCTGGTTGTTATAAGTGTCCAAGTAAGTCCAATTCAGAGTTCTGAATTATTTGATTCCAATTTTTCTTTGCAGCTCATTGGTTGCTTTGGTGGAAGAACTGACCCCTAGAATTTCCTACCTTGCCATTTTGGGTGACATCACTCTAGAGAAAGTTAAGAAAAGAATATGCTTAGGGGCACCTGGGTGGCTCAGTAGGTTAAGTGTCTGACTTTGGCTAAGATCATGATCTCAGGTTACTGAGGAGTCAAGCCCCATGTTGAGGACTGCCCCCATCAGGCTCCGTGCTCAGTGGGGAATCTACTACTCCCTCTACCCCTCCACCTATTCATGTGTGCTCTCTCTCTCTCTCTCTCTCTCTCCCATAAATAAATAAAATCTTTAAACAAAAAAGAATATGCTTATTTTAGGAAACAATTCTTCATGAGTCAATCATGTTTTTGTGCATTGCATAAGCAAGGTCATTTTTATTCTGGATTATACTTACAATAGTCTTTGTATGCCAGACACCTTTGGAAGATAGAAATATCTAGGTTTGTTTGCTCTGCAGTATAATGTCAGTGTCTCCTTCTGGAAAAAAATTTAGGCAGCTGGCTTATAGCCCATTTTTAAAAATTAGGATTTTTTTAAGTTCAGAATTTCTTTTTCATATCACAATGCATTCTATGTTCAAGCATCATCTGGTTCTTGGCATGCTGCCCTGCTGTGCTTGAGACTTGGGGAATGAGTTTAAAAAATGTGTTATTATGGCTGCTGCTATCACTGTAATAAACTTTTTTGTTGTTGTTTCTGACATAAGAGTCTTAGACTTTTAGCCAGCTTCTATAGAACTCTAGCAAGCTAACTAGTTAGATTGCCAATAGGGTAAAATTTCTTTCCCTGCACAGTTGTTAAATGTCTAGTGTGTTTGAGAAACAGTGGGGATCCCAGTGGGAATCAGTCAGAGTAAAAAGTGGTAGTGGGGTATTAGGAGATGATGTCAGAGAAGGAAGTGGAGGCTACTGGAAGGAAACATATATCTGTAATGAATGAAATGGGAAGCTGTTGAAAGGTTTTAGGAAACAAGTGATATGATCTGGCTGAAGTTGTAGGAGGATCATTCTGGCTGCTCTGTTTTAAGCAGTTTACTGAGTGTATTTAGTAAACAAGATAATGGATGGTATTTGGCTAATGGATGTAAGGAAAAGGGTATTGTCAAGACACATGCAACTGCCAGCACCTGGGATGTCTGTAGGTAGGGCAGGTTCAGGTAATAAGGTCAGGAATTGAGTTTTGATATGAAATGTAGGGTTTGAGATGTCTATAAGTCATTCAAGTCAAGATGTCATATAGACAATTGAATATAGTTTTGAGTTAGAGATAGGTATTTGGTAATCAGCATATGAATAGTATTTAAACTATTGGACTATACAAATCATTAGACTGTATGTCTGCAAATGTCTTTATTTGAGCTTCATTCAGCCTAAAATTTGACACTTGGCAGCTTTGTATTTTGGCTTTCATTGTGGGGGGTGTGTGTGTGTGTGTGTGTGTGTGTGTGTGTGTGTGTGTATGTTGAGTCATCAATTGTCCTGATTTTTACTCTTTGTAAGGTAACCTATATTTTTCTAAAAGTGCTTTTAAGTTTTGCTTTTTGTCTTGATTTATCAGAAAGTTTACTATAATGTATCTGCATATGGATTGCTTTCTTATTTATCCAGTTTGAAGTATGTAAATCTTAAATCAGTGGGTCATCTTCAATTAACATTCTTGATCATAATCTGTTCTAGTCTCATTATCTCCTTTTAGATCCTCAATTGTGTGTAATTTAGACCATTTCACTGTGCTTTATATCTCTTACCATATCTTCATTTTTTTCAACTTTCTTTTAGTAATTCATTCTAAATATTTTCTTATGACTATATTCATATTTAATTCCATACATGCAATTCATGTAGTCATTTTGTTCTACTGATTTTCTATATGTTGTCTTACGACCTCATGTGTGTAGCTATGTTTGTGTCCAGATATTATAGCTTAAAATTGTTCTAGAAATATTTTGAAGACGAGAATGATATCTTCCTCCAGGGAAAATGTGTTTCTTTATTCTAAGGAAACAGAGGGCAATCACCCAGTATCATCTTAAACCAATATTAGAAAGTAATAGGATTTTAAAATTCACTGCAGTGTCTGTATTATTCTAAGTTATTCTTTTTTTATGGTCTTAGCCCATTGTGTCTCAACCCATTATGCAAGTGCACACTAGGACATCCCCCTTTAGCGAGACTGAGAATTAAATTCTTCTCCCCGCTGTCCCTGTGAGGCTGTCAGAAGCTTCATTCTACCTCCTGACTTCCTGCCACCACCTCCAGAGTTAAATTCCTTTAGGCGGAAAACAGTCTCTATTGCCAGACTCATCTCCCTGGTTTTGCTCCTTTCCATCATCTTTGGTAATTCTTCGATATCTTCTTAACTCTCCAGTGTCTTCAATTACTCAAGAAGATTATTGTTATTATTGAGCGGTAATCCTCTGAGTGAGGTTTGTTTCAAATTATTTACTCATCATTATCAAAGAGAGAAGTGACTATGAGTTTTCAATCAAAGCTCTGGTTTTATAATTATTTAATCAGAAAATTAATCTAAGTTTCATATAAGAGTGACACATGTCAATGGATTGTCCTAAATACCCAGATCCACTAAATGCTCTTAGTGGGAACTGTGTACACACACACACACACACACACACACACACACACACACACACACACACACACATATGTAAATTCATACACATACCATCTTTGGTATCTCCTTGCTAGTTGGAGTTGGAGTTTAATCTTTATTTACTGATTGTCTTCAGTTCTCCAGACTATCATTTTACTTCATGTTCTCTGACACTACAGAGCACAAGACAGCTATGAAAATTATCACAAACTAATATAATGGCTCAGGGGGATATCATTGGTTAACAAGTTAATGGGATGAAAAATTCGAGAAAGATATTAAAAATTGCAGCTAGTGTTATCTGGGATAAATGTTAAAGAGATTATATTTGTAACTAGAATAAGAAAGAAAGCTAAGTAGTGCTTATTCTTCAAGTTACCGTTATTAGTTTGCTGGCAATAGAAACAAAGGTTATTCTGTACCTTTTACATAAATCTGAGTGTATAAAGAAATTATCCTCTTGATCTCATACTAATGTGTGTGTCTCTATTTGAGTAACTTTCAACTCACTATTTTTGGTTTTCACAAATATCCTACTCTTCAGATAAACTCAACACCTAAATTGCAGACGCCATACATTTTAAACTGTGATGCTGTGATCAGAGAAATCAGCATCACTAATTATAGAAACAGTCTGCTGGCATGTAAATTTGAGAAGGCCATAATACTCTGTCTTCTCTGTCCTTGGAGTTAAAGATATGTTCTGTGATCATAATTTAAAGGCAGCATACAGATGCATGCTTCTCAATTCAGCAAATCTCTTTAATTTTATTAATTTTTGTTTTATAGTATTCCTATTCTTTTCGATAGTAAAGCTGTGTAACTTCTTTTACTTTTTCCCTGAGGCAAAGTGCTAGTATTTGATTTATCTTCTGTACTTGTCTTTCTTTTACCAATATGAACTTTTTCTCAGACAAGTGCAATGCTGTGCGTGACCCCACAGGGAAACAGTTTTCTTTTTAAGGAATGTGTGCAAAGTACTTAATAAGTCATGTCATTCCATGATTTACTGTATATTATATTTTCAGTGACTACAGTTAACTTTCTTGGTCTCTAGATGCCAACATTTTAATAAAAAACAAGACATTTTCAAGAAAATGTCAGAAACAAAGTGATCAAAGTGCTGTGGGAGCAGTTTGGCAACAGTTTGAGCTTTGAATTTCCTATTCAGTTTCCAAAACATTCACTTAAAAAGCATTTATTGAAGCTGAACTGCCTTTATCAGCCTGATCAGAGCTCCATAAAGAGCATGCATGATTCAACCGCCTTCCCAAGCTTTAAAAAATATAACTTTGATATATGCCTCACAAGTGCAGCACAATAGTTTTCATGCTCACGTTTGTTAAGATTTAGTGCAGCCATTAAAGAACAGAAGGGCTCTTTGGTGGCAATCCTCAGACATACCAAATATCCCAAAGCAAAACCTTCTACAAATCAGAGATTAAGGTACTGACAAAAATTTCCACTTGGTTGCTGTTTTCCCCTTTAAACCTTATATCAGGAGTGACTATCTTTTCGATCAAATCTCTCAGGGAGGTGAATAGATAGGTTTCTTCCTCTTGGAGGAAAATATCAACTGAAAGATAAAAAGTGACATTTTATGTGCCTTGTCCAGGAGTCAGTCGATTTATTTAAAAAACTGTGTGTGAGCCTGACCTATACATGAAGTTTGTGGCATGTCTCTTGTCAAGTATTGATCACTTAAGACTTTACTGTTTGCCTACTGCAATGTAGCTAATAATCTCTTTTTATTTAGTTTGTGGCTTTGAATTCTTATCATGGCTTTTCTGATTTCTCTGGGACCTATTAGATCTTGCTTTTGCTGTGCAAATGGCTATGGAAATTAAGCTTGCGGAAGCACTTTTCCTGAGCAAACACTCTTTGTTTTCCATCAGTTCATGTGTCAAGTGGTTTGCATGCAGATAGGGTACATTTGGAAGCAGTGGGTGCCATCAATCTTCATGACTTTGCTATACACACCATTTCACCTCTACCTGTTTCAGTGGGAGATTGTGAAGGATGGCTGAGCAATCAAGCTGCTCCCCTTGACTGACATCAGGTATTTCTATCTAACTCACCTTAGCACTTTGGGGTCAATGCTGGGTGCTTAGAAAAATTGGGCTCTGGGTGATATGATCAAATGTTTTCCACATTTTGATATATTTGCCAATTCTGTTAGCTTTCAAAATTGTGTTTTTGAATTTTATCCACAGATCAAAAGCAAAACTGAATTTTGTTTGCTTATTTGTATATTCTACTCATTATTATCCAAAATTTTGTGCATGATTATACAATAACTGTTTTACTTTCTGTATGACTTCATTGAGTTATCTATCATGGAACTAAGAAGAAACAGTAAGTGACAAAAAAAGAGCCATATTTATGAGGGCTATTAGACTTAATTTGTTTGCATTCTAACATGGTCTATGATAAATTAAACTTCAAAGTTGATACAGATTGTAGAAATTATAATACGTGTAATAGTAAAAATCTCATTCCATAACATATTCTTGTGTTTGTGTATGTTTGTATACATGTATGTTTTTGTATGTATCTGTCTCCCCATAGAAAGAGAGATGTTATTTTATCATATATCAAGTCAGTGAACTGATCAATAGTGTTCAGAATTATACATTACCATTTAGGATGTCAGTTACTCACAGTTCAAGGCTCAAAAAAATAACTCAGCAATAAACTCCAATTATATTGGCTATGTAATAGCCACAAGTTTTCATTTTTTTTAATTGAAATGATATTGGTATAAAAATCTTAAAGGAATTCCTGTAGATAGAAGGGTAAAGCAATGTGTTTACTTTTTAATTTGGAAATCACATCCAATAATCATCTGCATTTGCTAACCAAGTTTGAGTGTAAATATCAGGACCATATTGCATATGACAAACATGAATGGGAATAATAAATGAAGAAGGCAAAATTTTAACAGCTTCACATATTCTAATCAATAGTGAAATAGAAAGATTCAGGGCGCCTGGGTGGCTCAGTTGGTTAAGCGACTGCCTTCGGCTCAGGTCATGATCCTGGAGTCCCGGGATCGAGTCCCACATCGGGCTTCCTGCTCGGCAGGGAGTCAGCCTCTCCCTCTGACCCTCTTCCCTCTCGTGCTTTCTATCTCTCATTCTCTCTCTCTCTCTCAAATAAATAAATAAAATCTTTAAAAAAAAAAAGAAATAGAAAGATTCAAACTCATCCCAAATTAATGCAGAATTCTTTAGTACTCCATATGTTCCAGTGCTTTGTTTTATAAGTAAATATATTTGTAAGTAAATATATGTTGTAAATATATGTAAAAATAAAACCTCTCAAATTCTCTTAATTCGAATTGATGACTAACAGAATTGTGAAAAACTGTATGCTAATATGTGTGTATGTTTGTAGACTCTTTAATGCAAATATATAATTCATGATGTTCCCTTACTGAAAACAAGAGCTACCAAATAGAATATTTTAGGTAATATACTTTAAAGAATACATGCCATTTATATAACATTAATGATTGCATTAAAAATAATAGTTCCTAGTGTAAAAATTTAAACACTCTTAGAATGTATATAACTATTTCCATTATAGGATATTTATAATTTAGCCCTATTTTGTCTAAAGAGTTTTTTCCCTCTCTTTTTAAATTTTATTTTAATTTTATTTTTATTCTGGTTTAGTCAACATACAGTGTTATATTAGTTTCAGGTATACAATATAGTGATTCAACACTTCCATATATTACTCAGTGTTCCTCATGATAAGTGTGCTCTTAATCTCTTTCACCCCCCCACCCACTTCCCCTCTGGTAAGCATTTGTTTCTTTTCTATAGTTATAGAGTCATACTTACAGAGTCTGTTTTTTTGGTTTGAATAGTTACATTCTTAATAGATTCAAATTAATAAATATATACTGTGGGTAGTTAAAATAACTATAATTTTATTTTACAATGCTGTTTACCCTTTGCATCTTCCTTTATTAATACTTGGACATTAAAATTGTATCTATTACCAATCCCTTTCTTTGAGGACTGCTTTTCCTCTTCAGCTGGTACTCTAACTAAAAATCTGATTACGTGGTAACACCAGGGAACAGTCATATTCTAATGCAACCTTTGGAGATAGTTGGTCAGTCGAGGGATGGGCAGTAGGTATAAGCTGAATAATCAGAGTAATTCGCTGGAACTTTGCCAGGAGATAAGCAACAGACCAATCTTATTTTTTGTGAGAATTAATTTTTACCACATTCCAAGTACTTATGGTAGTATCTGGCATATGGTAAGTGCCAGTTGTTGTTATTCTTATTCTTATTTTTATTATTAGCAGATTTAGAGAACAGGACAGTTAAAATCTTGGTTTTAACCTTCTAATCCTAGCCTCATAGGCAGCATGCAAAACTTTTCTCATGTCCTGCAGTGGGAAAGCAGAAAAACTGAGGCGCATGCATAGGATTTAATTGTTAGAATAACTTAACTCTAAAGAAAGTTAAATTTCCAAACAAAGCTGGTTGTTATGTGGAGGTCAACGCCTTGGCTGGGAAATAATGGGACCTTAACATGAGATAGGGATATCTGGCTTGATTCCTTAGAAAATCTTATATATCCCAGACCTTCTGAACATACTGGTCCTGCAGAAATGAGTCATTCTTCCACATAATGCACTGGCATACCTTTCTTGCCTGAGAGATTGCAGAGTTCTTTCCATTGCAAGGATGTATAATCCCTTTCCTAATCAAGATCTGCTCCCACTTCCCATTAGGCCTATAACTAGCATTAAGTCATAACACTCCCTGCTGAAGATATGCTGGACCTTATCAGAAGAGAGAGGGAAAAGGACTGAAACTTAAGGATCTGCAAGACTGAGCTAGTATGTACCACCAGCAAGTAGGAGAGTTATGTGATTGAATTTTGAAGTTCCTTAATCCAGGGAGAATTTATTGATTTAGGAGCATGGACCTGGAATATAGGATTTAACACCTTGGAAAAAAACAAGGTACAGGGGCGCCTGGGTGGCTCAGTTGGTTAAGCGACTGCCTTCGGCTCAGGTCATGATCCTGGAGTCCCGGGATCGAGTCCCGCATCGGGCTCCCTGCTCAGCGGGGAGTCTGCTTCTCCCTCTGACCCTCTCCCCTCTCATGCTCTCTCTCTATCTCATTCTCTCTTCTCAAATAAATAAATAAAATCTTTAAAAAAAAAAAAAACAAGGTACAGGCTTGCTAGTAGGATAACTTTATAAAAACATGAAAAAAAGTGGTATCCTACTCTAAGTGACTTTGAAATGTCAGAATTAACATTTCATACAATGAAAGAAGGATTAACATATCCAGAAATTGGGCTTACTGGCGTGGCTACTTTATATAAAAGCCTAAAACTTGTGTGATGATTATATTGAAGATCAGTAAGTACACCATTTATCATGTCCCTTAGGAATATGCTTGTGAGAAGGGCACCAGCATCACCAAAGTTTGATGATGTCTCTCCATGTAGGTCACTTCTGACTATATGAGAGGCCATTATGGAAGTAAGCTTACTGATAGCAATCAGGATGATAGGACTCTGAATCAATGGCATTTAAATATTGACAAGTCAAGTGGATGCAATTATTGTGATATATGGCAAGGTTAAAAGAGCAACCATTGGAGCCTAACCTAAAGATAGTATTAGAAATAACATCTGTAGTTATAGAACATGACACCCCAGAGAAAAATAATTGGATACTCTACATGGATACTACTCATTTTTTTAATATTCAGTAAAAGAAAATGTGTCTGACCTGGAGGCTGAGGGATATCACCCAAACAAAAATAAGCATCTCTTTGTCAGTTATTAGGACTGAGACTGTTTTTAGACTCAGGTTCTGTTACTTGCAAGTTTGAATCTCAGGAAGAAAGATCCTGAAACATCAGTGCATGTGTACAACTCAGATAACTATGTGCTGGAAAGGGGGAAATGCTCAAATAATTTTAGGACTCTAGGAAACTGGGACAAATTCCTTCAATAACTAAGGACATGGAAAATTATAATAACACCCTTATTAGATTGGGCATATAAAGAGTACATGTAATAAATGGAATTGTGTCCAAGATTTAACTTTCACTGTCCCCATTGGTTTTGTAATCCACCCGGTGGTCATTTTCCTGGTCCATGAATTTATAACTAAAATAAACATAATTATAATTGGTAGATGGTACAGGGTCCTTGGCCTATGAGATAAGAGCTATCATTATGGCAAAGGGAAGGTAGAAGATTCTGTAATTTCTTCCACCAGCCATAGTGAAGAGAGTAAATTTGAAAAACAAAACAAATTTTAAAAAACCAATATCTTTTCCTGAGGGGATTATAGAATATATTGCTGCTTTTGAGTATAAAGCATGCAGGGATTAGGTCATGTCTTCATTTAATTCTCCAGAGAGATATTGAAGAATGACAGTAGATTACCACAAATATAACCAAGTAGTATCCTCAGTTGCAGCCACCATGAGAGATGTCATGCTTTTGCTAGAGAAGATTAACATAGCCATGGTGACATGGTATGTGTCCATTCATTTGTTGAGTGTGCTTTGTTTGTTTTTTTCTCCTTATCTGAAGAAAGGATAAGAAGCAGTTCATGTTCACATGGAATGGGCTACAGTATATATTGTATGTTAACACCAGGGGTTTGCTAACTCTTTCACCCTCTGTATTAATTGAGTCCAAAAAGATCTGCATTGCTTGGTCATCCCTTAGACTATCACATGGACCCTCTCTATTGTTGACTTCTTGCTAATCAGACCAGCTGAGAAGGTACTGAGAGTACCAAGTGGGAGACCTTATGACACAAGCCTCTGAGAGTGGGAGATAAACCCTATACAGATTTGACTACAAAATCAGTAAAAATTTTTAGGAGACCAGTGGTCAATAGAAGCATGTTGAGACATCCCTCCAAGGGAAAAATTAGCATATCTTGCACTTATCACCATGAAGAGGGAACACAATGCGTGCTAATCCTCTTCAGGTCCTGGAGGCAGCATATTACCATCTGGGAATACTGCTCCATTCCATATATTGGGTGATATGAAAAGCTGCTAGTTTTTTGTGGGGTCCAGAGGAGGAAAGGATTCTTCATCAGGCTCAGGTAACAGTGAAATCAGCCTTAATGCTTGAGCCCTAAATTTCAGCAGACAGTGGTATTGGTGGTATAAATGATAAGAAAAGATTCTGTGTGGAGTTTATGGCAGCTCTGATGGGAAAACTGTTCGGGACAGCTGTCAGCAGACAATCTTCAGCTGTCAGCTCCTTCATGGATACCTCAGCTTCAAAGAGCAACTTCCCTAAAGACACATTCCTCTTAGGGTAACCCACACCAATAATGGATTGATACAGGGATATAACCCAGAACAATCTAAAGGGCTTGATCAGGGCTGCCATTAGGCAGCACAACTCTATCTCAGAATTGGTTTCCTGGGGAATTTCACTGGCAATATTTTTTTTTTAATTTCTTAATGTATTTGATTAATTTAATTGCTTTTAAGCCAACTTTGTAGAGAACACAAGATTAATTTACAGTAAGCTCAATTCTACTAATTAGGAATAAACATAAATTTCATATAGCTGGATTTTGTTTGCTAATATTTTAAGGCATTTGCATCAAGTTTCCTTTTTGAAATTGGCCTATTAATTATCTTACTATTAATGTCCTTGTTAGTTTTTTTATAAACTCATAATTATTTTTAATTTAAAATTAAAATTTTAATTAAAAAAATTTTAAATTAAAAAAATTTATTTTAACTCATGAAGTGATTTGGAAGACTTCCTTCTTTTCCTATTTTTGGGGAATATGTGATATTTGATTATTATTACATAATTTTATATTATTAATAATATTATTGATAATTATTTGATTATTGGTCTTTAAATGTTTGGCATAATTCATTGAAAAGTCATCCTTATCTGGGGGTCTTCCTTGGAATATTTTAATTATTTAATATAATTTTATATTATTTCTGCTTTTTCTTTTGTACTTAATTTAGCAAGAAATATTTTTTTCTAGAAATGTATTCCTTTCCTTTAACGGTCAAATGTGTTTGCATATTTTTTTATGATTCTGATTGTATCAATGTTTATAACAACTATAATTCATTTTTTTATTGCTGATACTAGTCAGGTGTGCTTTTTTTAATCAATCTTTTCATATTTGTGTTAATTTTATTAGTTTTGTCAAAGAACAGATTCTCTTTTTAGTTAGAGGTATTATATTTGGGTTCTAATTTATTATTAGTTCTAATTATATTATTTATTATTATTATCATTACTTTCACTAGGAGGTTTGGACAGAATATCTTTCTACATTAATGATTTTCATGTATATTTTAAGATTTTTCAAACTGATCTTTTTTCTTTTTCTTTTTTTTTAAAGATTTTATTTATTTATTTGAGAGAGAGAATGAGAGATAGAGAGCACGAGAGGGAAGAGGGTCAGAGGGAGAAGCAGACTCCCCACTGAGCAGGAAGCCCGATGCGGAACTCGATCCCGGGACTCCAGGATCATGACCTGAGCAGAAGGCAGACGCTTAACCAACTAAGCCACCCAGGCGCCCCTGATTTTTTTTCTTAATGCTTAATACCCAGTCAACACTTCTAAATATTTCTTGAGTATATAAATAAAATGTATACACTGTCTTAGGAATAATGTTTTACGTGTCCATTAACTCGTTTGTTATTTTTTCATTCAGTGCTTCATATCTTAATTAATTTTTCATCAAGTTCATCCATCCATTTGTAAGAGTAATACATTAAATCATTCCACTAGAATTGTGTATATGTAAATTTATTCTTATATCAATTAACAGTACTTGCTTTGTATAAAGTCGTGAGGTTAGGTAAATTTTTATTTTTAGAGTCATTTGTCTTTGTAGTGCTTTTTATCTTATATAAATATGTAATGGTCTTTTTGGATCATTTTCTGTTTTTGTTGTTGTAAATTGCCAGATTTGTTCCCTTCTGCTTTTATTTTTAATCTCTCCAAGGTATTTTGATATAAAATATCTAAGTCTTCACTGAAAAGTAAATAATTTTCACTTGACAATAACATCTTTTTTGTATAAGGGATCCCTAGAGGATCAAAATCCAGCTAGGGCTGAGCTCTAGCTCAGACTATGAAAAATCTCTGGCTTCTAAGGAAAAAGGAGCAAGTGAAGAGTCTCCCACTGACTTAGCTCTCCAAATAGAGCTTTCTAATTAATAATCATATTAGTTGTAACCAGGTTTTCCTTCCATTCTTTGGTGAAATACCATGGACCCTTTACCCTCCATCCCTGAAAAAAAATGCCATTCCCAATTTTTTATTTCTTTTTGTAGGAAATAGTTAAACTTTTTCATCTACTTAGGCCATTCTGCTTCCTACATCAGTTAATGTTTATACATACTCATTATATGTTATCTTTATATATATATGTGTAGGTATATGTGTACATATATTTGTATATGTATATGTATATGTATGTATATATATGTGTGCATGTATGAGTGTGATTTCAAGGGATCTAACACATTAAAGTGAATACAACACTTTATGGGCTGCCATTGTGATTTAACATAATTTTATATTCACAAAAATTCTCATTTAAAACATATATGTTAAATTAAATCAACTCATTTTCTTTACTTACATATAAGATTTGAGAATTAGATAAGATGTCTGATTCTGACTCACATCATAAACTTTAACAGGGTAATATAAATGTTATTTATCAACAGATACTCTGGTTAACATCTGCTAAATATTCAGCAGAGAATTCCCATTGATTATAAAAATCTTATAATACTTAGAAGAACTTAAAGGTAAGCTTAGATTAGTTGGTTTAAATAGGTGAAAACAATAGTGTTTTAATAGTATTCATGAAAGTTTTCTATTATGAGTCACTTTTCAAGACAATATTAATACGCTACCATGCAATTCCTGTTACATATAGTTTTCCTTATTGAGTTATTTTTGGTAGGATTTTCTTTTCAGTCCTATAATCATTCAGGTATACATAAACTTTTGTAGAAGGATGGCAATTCATCTGGGTATATAGTGTATTTATTGAAGAGTACTGAAGTTAGAATTTGTATGGGTTAGTAGTAGATTATTTAGTCAAGCTCTAGAAAAATTTTGATGAGGCAATTATACTCAGTAATATAATTATTGGTGTGTCTGCTGAGTGTGAGAAGTATAAACAGATTATTAAGAAATAGTTGATATGTTTTTCTGTCAAGAAACAATTTGGCAATGATATAGGTTTTCTAAACATAAAATCAAGTCTTCAATCTGTTTCCATCCATTCTCTTAAACACTGTGTTTTTATGGCAAATACTCTGAGACAAATAGTACATTTGTTTGTGTTTATGATATGTTTTATTTTCAAAAGTATCATTGATTTATACAAAATATAGAATAATTTTTCCCAACACTTTTAGAGTAATAATTTTAAATTTAAAAAGTAATTTTAAAATAATACAATAAATACTAATCTACCTCATATCTACATTCTACTTTTAACACCTATCCTAAAAGTATTTTTAAAATGTAAACACATAAATAAAGCACGTTAAGTAATAACATGAACTCAGTCATTACATTTCATTTGTGTTATTGACTTTACTGAAATAATTGACAATTATTAAAAGTTGAAGATCATTTTAAAAAATCAACAAAATATCTTAAAACTCCAGTATAATATAAAATAATTTTAGTACATTGTTCATTCTCACTATTTGTCTTCATGTGTTTTTATTTACATATGGATAATTATGAATTGAATGCAATACTTCTTTTCTTCACAATTTTAATTTGAATAATATTATCATTCTAATATTGAAGCCTCAGTTAATTTATAATTTTGCAACTGTAAGTACATGGACATACTTTAAAATGAATACACTTTGTAACTGATACAAATTTCAAAGAAATTACCCATAAAGTAATGGATATAAGCAAGCGCCTCACTGTCTTATTTAAGAAACTAATTCAATCTTCAGTAATGTATTTACAGAAATTTCTACTATAAACACACCTGTTTATAGACAGGTGGTACTATCTGCTTATATATGAGCAGTAGGATCAAGATTAAAAAAAACAGCAATAGACAATTTGTTCTGAAAAGTAACTGCCTTATTTTTTTTTAAATTGTGCTTTAAGAGAGCTCATGGAAAATAGTTGAAGTGGGTGAAAAGTCAAGAATAATTAAGAAAAATGATAGTGTTAAATATCAACAAAGGAAATGCATCTTTCCTCCTATAATCCTTTCTCATTTTCTCCTTTACTTCTAAATGTCATCTCTGTTCTCAAATTATTTAGGATAGTACTTGCAAAAAGGAAGAATAATTGTTAGATAATTTGACATATCCCTTTGATAAATTGATTGCATAATTCCTTCTGTATAGCTTATTTAGGTTGTGAGTCTACTTTCTGTGACTTAAATGAATCAAAATCTAATAAAATAATTGAGGTATGTCAGCTTTCTAGGGGGAATAGCTTAATTTATCTTTAGATTTCTTTCCACCTTATCTTACAAAATCTTTTCTTCTGTTGGTAGATGCTTTATATGCAATTTCTCTATATTATATGTATATTCAAAGTAATACCATAATGAGCTATGCCACAGAATAATTTATACCTTCATTACTAGTTCTTATACTGATCAATTAATCCACAAATTAGGGAAAGTTTTATTTTTATTCTTTAATATAAATATTAAAACCACACAATTTTAATTTACCATTTTCTGTAATGTATAATTTCAGATTAAAATAATTGTATTTAATCAATTGACATTCTGCTTTGATTTAAAAAAGAACAAAATATCTAGGTTACACATTTCCTAGAACTAGTACAGAGACTTGAAATAAAACATTGTTTAAGAAAATAAATTTTTGTATGCTTTTGTAAGATAATATATGTAATTTTAAAACCCAATGTATTAACTTTAAAATTTTACCAAATTGTCAGGAAATTCAAATAAACAAAATAAATTCTTTGAAAATGGAAATTTTATAACAGACAAGAAGTGAAACCACAGGTAAATTGGCAGTAAGCAACAAAAGAAAATTTCAGGGCAGTGTCATTTATTTCATTAAATATTGATCATCACTTATTAAAAAGGTACTGAAAGAGACAATAGAGACACAAAACAAAGAAGATACCATCCAAAAGAGACCACATTGTGGAAGGTAAGAAGGTAGGTGCAGAGACATGATTTGGGGGAGAAAAGAATCACAAGTTCTGTGGAGGGGAGGTATCTTGGTAATGGAGAGAGGAGAGAGAGAGCGAGAGAGCAGGGCACAGAGCATTGCACAAGAAAAACAATTTCCCAAAACCATTGATGTAGAAAATGAGGGGCTGATAATTGCAAATTTTTATAAGCAGTGAAGCTCCAAGTCTGAAATTTTAGAAGTCTGTGCCAGTGCCAGGGTGGAGCCTGGCTGGCATAGAGGTGCTCCTATGGAGGAGGAGGGCAGAGACCCAGGAATGGATGGCAATGGGAGAGACCATCTCCCTTCTTGGAGTGCATTTGAGAGAGGTGGCACTGCCTCCCTGGGGACAAAAGAGCTGGCTGGTACCATTGAGCTACCCCATTCTTTAGGATACAAGCAGAGACCACTGCTGAGGGCAACTAACCTGGACATTAGCTTTTTACTGCACATTATTATAAACTTCAAGCCCCTTCATATTCATGTGACTGCCCTTTTGGACAAACCAGCCACAGAGCAGTGAAACCCTCCCCCAGAGGATGAACACAGGTCAGTGTGTCTGAGATAAAATACAGGAGCACTAAACCGCCAGGTGGGCAGATGACCCAAATACAGACAGGATGAAGGCAGGGATCTGAGGGAAGCCTGGGACCCATGAGGGGAAATTGTTCACTCTTCCGTGAGGGCTTCCTGAACAGCAGCAGGTGCAAACTTCCCTCTCTGGGGATGAAGAACTGGCTGATGCCATTCCCCCCTCAAACATTAGCACTGATGGACTTCAGTAAGCATCACAGTGCCCACAAGTGGGGGCGCGAGCTGCTTACACTGCCCTGTCCCACCCCCTGCACTCTGCAGGTGCTTTTTTACTAGTGCAAGTGTGCAGAAGAGTCAGAGCAGCAGGGAGGCCCCTCCCACAGAAGACCAGCACAAACCCCCTGCACCCAAGTCTACTGACCATAGCGTTCTGCAAAGCTTCAGCTCTAGGGGAAATAGGATCTAGCCTCTTTTTAACAGGCAGACAAAAACACACCTACTTAAAACTCACCACACACTGGACAAGGTCCAAAAATTCCCCACTGCAGACAAGGAGAAACTGTGCAGAGGACAGACCTGAGGGAAAGAGCAATGAAAACAACATGACAGTGCACACAGCATACACCAGAAACACTAACTGAAATGTCAGGCCCTGGACAGTATATAACCTCTTCTTCATATAGACATTACTCTCAACAGCAGGAAATGTAACACACTTTCTTAACACATAGAAGACATACACCTAGACAAAATGCCAAGATGGAGGAATTCATCCTAAAAGAAAGAACAAGAGGTCATGGCCAGGGATCTATCTAAACACATGTAAGTAATATGCCTGAACCAGAATTTAAAACAAAAATTGTAAGGATATTAGCCAGGCTTTAGAAAACCATAGAATACACCAGGAAGTCCCTTACCACAGAGATAAAAGACCTAAAAACTAGTCAGATCAAAATCAAAAATTCTATAACTGAGATGCAAAGCTGACTGTATGTAATGAGCACAAGGATGGAAAAAGCAGAGGAATGAATAAGTGATATAGAACATAAATGAGGCTAAAAAAAAAAGGGAAGAAAATACTGGATCACAAATGTAGACTTAGGGAACTCAGTGACTCCATAAAGCATGACAACATTCGTATCATAGAAGTCCCAGAAGAAGAAAAGATGGAAAAGGGGGCAGAAGGTTTATTTGCAAATTGTAGCTGAAAATTTCCCTAATCTGGGGAAGGAAACAGACATCCAAATCCAGGAGGCAGAGAGAACTCCCATCAAAATCAGCAAAAGCAGGCCAACACCAAGACATACTGTAGTAAAATTTGCAAAATACAGAGATTAGGAAAGAATCCTGAAAGCAGCAAGGGAAAAGAAATCCCTAACCTACAAGAGAAGACATGTACGGTTAGCAGCAGATCTCTCCGCAGAAATTTGACAGGCTAAAAGAGAGTGGCATGATATATTCAACATGCTGAAGGGGAAAAAAAATGCTGACAAGAATATTTCATCCAGCAGGGATGTCATTCAGAATAGGAAAGATAGAGTCCTAGACAAACAAAAACTAAAGGAAGTCGTGATCATTAAACCAGCCCTGCAAAAAATATTAAAGGGGACTGTTTGAGTGGAAAAAAGACCAAAAGCAACAGACTAGAAAGAAAAAGAAAACCTCCAGAAACAGCAACTTAACAGGTACAACAATGGTGCTACGTTCATACCTATCAATAATCACTCTGAATGTAAATGGACAAAATCCTCTAATCAAAAGACATAGGGTATCAGAATGGATTAAATAAAAAAGACCCATCTATATGCTGCCTACAAGAGACTCATTTTAGACCTAAAGATACCACCAGATTGAAAGTGAGCAGGTGGAGAATGATTTCTCATGCTAATGGACGTCATAGGAAAGCCAGAGTAAACATACTTATATCAGGCAAACTAGATATTAAACCAAAGACTGTAACAAATGATGAAGAAGGTCACTATATCATAATTAAAAAGGCTATCCAACAAGAAAATCTAACAAGTATAAATACACTCCCAACATAGGAGCACACAAATATATAAATCAATAACAAACAAAGAAACTCATTGATAATAATACAATAAAAGTGGGGGACTTTAACTCCCCACTTCCAGCAATGGACAGATCATCTAATAGAAGGAAACAATGACCTTGAATGACTTAACAGATATATTCAGAACATTTCATCCTAAAGCAGCAGAATACACATTATTTTCAAGTCCACATGGAATATTCTCCAGAATAGATTACCTACTGGGTCACAAATCAGGCCTCAATTAGTACAGAAAGATTGAGATCAGACCTGCATATTTGCAGACCACAACACTATGAAACTTGAAGTAAACCACAAGAAAAACTAGAAAGATCACAAATACATACAGGCTAAAGAACATCTTATTAAAAAACGAATAGGTCAACCACAAAATTAAAGAAGAAATAAAAAATTACATGGAAACAAATGATAATGAAAGCACAACAGTCCAAACCCTTTGGGATGCAACAAAAGTGGTCATAAGAGGGAAGTATATAGCAATACAAGCACCTATCTCAAGAAGCAAGAAAAATCTGAAATATGTAACTTAACCTTATACCTAAGAAACTAGAAAAAGAACAATAAATGAATAAGAGAAATAATAAAAATTAGAGCAGAAATAAATAATACAGAAACAAAACAAAGCAAAATAAAACACCAGTAGAACAGATCAATGAAATCAGGAGCTGATTCTTTGAAGAATAAAACTGATCAACCCCTAGTCAGACTTATCAAAAAGAAAAGGGAAAGGGCCCAACTAAATAAAATCAGGAATGAAAGAGGAGAAACTACAAACAACACTACAGAAATACAAACAAATATAAGAGAATAGTATGAATAATTATATGCCAACAAATTAGGCAATCTGGAAGAAATGGACAAATTCCTAGAAACATGTAAACTACCAAAACTGAATCAGGAAGAAATTGAAAATGTGAACAAACCCATAACCAGCAAAGAAATTGAATCAGTAATCAAAAATCTCCAAAAAAACAAAACAAAACAAAACAAAACAAGATTCCAGAGCTGGGTGGCTTCCCAGGGGAATTCTACCAAACATTTAAAGAAGAGTTAATACCTATTCTTCTCAAACTGTTCCAAAACAATAGAAATAGAAGGAAAACTTCCAAACTCATTCTATGAGGCCAGATTACCTTGATTTCAAGGCCAGACAAAGACCCAAATAAAAGGAGAATTATAGGCCAATATCCCTGATGAACATGGATGCAAAAATTCTCAACAAAATCCTGGCAAATCAAATTCAACAGTACATTAAAAGAGTCATTCATCATGATCAAGTGGGATTTATTCCTGCTCTGCAAAGGTCATTGAATATTCGCAAATCAATCAAAGTGATGCACAACATTAATAAAAGAAATGATAAGTACCATATGATCTCTCAAGAGATGCAGAGAGAGCACTTGACAAAGTACAGCATCCATTCTTGGTAAAAATCCTCAACAAAGTAGGGATACAGGGAACATACCTCAACATCATAAAAGCCATATACGAAAGACCCACAGGTAATATCCTCAAACAGAGAACTTTCCCTCTATGGTCAGGAACAAGGCAGGGATGTCCACACTCACCACTGGTTTTTAACTTAGTACCACAAGTCCTAACCTCAGCAATCAGACAACAAGAAGAAACAAAACCCATCTAAATTGGCAAAAAAGAAATCACACTTTCACTATTTGCAGACTACATGATCCTCTATGTAGAAAACGAAAGACTCCACCCAAAAAATGTGAGAACTCATACAGGAATTCAACAAAGTCACAGGATATAAAATCAATGTAGAGAAATCTGTTGCATTTCTGTACACCAATAATGAAGCAGCAGAAAAAGAAATCAAGGAATCCATCCCATTTACAATTGCACCAAAATCCATAAGATACCCAGGCATTAACTTAACAAAAGAGGTAAAATATCTGTCCTCTGAAAACTATAGAACACTTATGAATGAAATTGGAAGAGGACACAAAGGGAAAAACATTCCATGCTCATGCATTGGAATAACAAATATTATTAAAATGTCTATATTACCCAAGCAATGTACAATAATGCAATCCCTTCTTTTTGCATATTGGGTCTCTCAAATTCTTAGAAATGTTTACTAAAATCTTCTTGCATTTCTAAACATTTTCTTTTGTATATTTAGTTTATATATTATTTGGCATATATATATATTCTAACTTCCTTAAAACCTGCACTTCTTATCACAACATAATGTTATTCTTTATAATATTTAGTGTTTTTAAGTTCCCTGTGTCTGATATATTTTTTTTTTTGTATTACAGAATATGGTATTTATGTGCTCATCCACATATTTTAAAACTTTATCCACTTTTTTTAATGTATTTTTAACTATCTTATTTTGCATGTTATTTAGGATAACTAACACAGTTTCTTCCATGTGGTACACATAGGCAAAATTAACGGTCATTTTCTCATGTAATTTTCTCTCCCAGGTCTTCAAGATTCTTTTTATATAGTTAATCTTACTTCAGGACACTCCTGCCCTTTTGTCAAATTACAATCCTTCTTTACTTTAAAATTGCAGTCAAGATAAAATTTAACCAAATATATGGACTATCCCCTTTCTAGAGTTAGGCAATTCTCTCCATTTGCCAGTTAATTTCTGATGAAATCCAAGTACTTAATATCTCAAAGTTTTCTCACATTCTATTTATTAATCTCTTGGAAATGTTAAATAAAAGTCTCTGGATATTAATATGGAAAGTAAAACTTCAAGAATTTTGCTTTTATACACTGACAAACTCTAATTCAAACATTTCACCAGAGGTTTCAGTAATATTCAGAAGCTCAACAGATTTGCAGGGCTTTTGGTTCTCTCAGTAGGGTTGACATCAATTTGCCATAACAATGAATGTTCACATGCTTTTGAATACATCAAAGGCAAGAGTCTATACACTGATTACCAAATGTTTAATTTTAATACTTACCTTGTCCTTCTTTAAATATCTCCCCTCTTTAGAATTAAAAGGGTCTCAAAAAGTCATTTGGGTTTTTAAATAACACTGGATGAATAAAAGTTCTCTTCAAAAGGTTAAAAGAACCCATAACTCTTCGAATAGAGAAAACACAGATGATCTCTTTTGGTAATTGTTAAAGGTCATGTTTTAATCTAGTGCCTCCAACTGATAATAGGGAACAGCCACAAGACTATAGTTGAAGGTCATAACATCACACTGAACTCAAAGTATATTAGAATAAAATCAATTAAACATGGTATTTGTCTTCTGAAATCATTGCGTTTAACCAAGTTCACACCCCCATATTTGATGTGCATATTTTTAAAGTAATATGTATCTTAATCTTTTGAGGCAATTATAATAATGAACAAAATAAATTAGATGGATTACAATATAATTCAGTCATTTTTAATATTTGTGAATATTACCTTTGATTTATATGGTATAAAAAGTTATTTTAATATATGTTGACAATTAAATAATATCTTGGCAAGATTTTTTCACTTAAAAATTATTTTTAGTTTTTTCCTTCCTTCATAATATTTGTTTCCTAGCAGATGAAATACATACTTAATTGTTCTGATAACAACTGTCCAGAGTATAAGTAAAACAATTCAAATTTTAATGCTGTGACATTGCCTTTCTCTTGGCACACCCATAATGTTGGACTAAACTCAACCTAGAAACTAAAATTATGTTAAAGTTATAACATTTTATGTTACTGACATAGAATTAAGTATTATTCACAACACATTAAAACATTAAGATTGGAGGGCGCCTGGGTGGCTCAGTCATTAAGCATCTGCCTTCAGCTCAGGTCATGATCCCAGTGTCCTGGGATCGAGTCCTGCATCGGGCTCCCTGCTCCTTGGGACCCTGCTTCTCCCTCTGCTTCTCTCTCTCTCTCTCTCCCCCTCTGTCTCTCATGAATAAATAAATAAAATCTTTAAAAAAAACCATTAAGATTGGAAAAATAATAATAAATTGGTATTTCCTCAAAATACTTGGTAATTTGTTGCATACACAAGAAAGGATCCAATAATTTCACTGACTTAGAATTTTTCTTTACAATAAACCCTGTGAGGCAGGTATTTTTATGACAACTTTTAAATATGTCAAACTAGGGTTAAATTATTTGTCAAAGTTTACTACATGAATTCAGAATAGATAAGGACTAGGACAGAGACCTTGGTTTTCCTTACCTGCCTTGCCCTATTGCACTCTATCCCTTCAATGATCCATTTCAAAGACTGACTTTAGAGACTCAGACAGTGCTCTGAAAGTGTAGGTCAAAGAGCAGGTGCAGAATGGCTTGTGGGAAGGGAATTTTAAATGAAATATGGATAAAAATGACATAATGAGATTATATTCTCCATAATTTAAGAGGGAAAAAGAAGAGGGCAGTGCAAATAAGATGAAATTATTTTCTTTCCTCTTAATCCTCATAGTCTCAGCTAAAATACGGCATTTAGAATTATGATAGTTACTAAGGAAAGGGCAAGAAAAACTTGTGATGAGAAGATTTTCTCTATTTTATTGCTAACAGGAAGTAATGCAGTTTGTAGTTCCAAGTTATAGGATTGTTTATAATTGCCCATCATTTTGGAGAGATGAAAGGAAGAGAAAAAGACAAATATTTCTATTATGTGTTAGACACTATTCTAGGCAATTAACAATGTTAAAATTTTTTATTGATTAATTGCATGTTTCATAGGATTTTACTTAAGTTATAATATTTTATCCTCACAGGAAGTCAGAAGAAATTGAGACCCACAGGAGTCAATATTTCAATGGTCACAGAGCTAGCAAGTGGAAGAACTATTATTAAAGCCAGTTATGTTTTCTCTAAACTTTTCATTTAGAGATTTTAGGGACCAAACACCAAAAACTTAAATAAAGAAACTAGGAAACAAATTCTCACAACAGAAGATAGTGGCTGCAGTATTGTGTTCATCTTTCCCAACTCTTCTAATGGTTCTATCACCATCATCTCTCATGTTGTAACCCTTGTGCCAATATGTCCTTCTCTTTATGGTGGGATTAAATTAGATTTTTAAAAATTTTTTCTAAGGAATGAAGTTCCTAATTACATCTTAGTCCAAATGTATTACTTTGCAGCAATTTTGATACACTACATTTTTATCTTGCTTGTAACTTTAATTTCCAAATTATTTATATATTGATTTTTTTCTGTCTTCTTTTGATTTTTCACAGGACTCCAAATTTTAAAGATTCCTAATAAGGTGATATTAATACTACTAATAATAAAAGCTCTTATGGAATCAATTTCTATAATAAAACAAGTATGAAACATCCACTCCCAATAATAGGGATATATTTTGTGTTGGACTTACCCTTCAACAGAACACAACTGTAAATTCTGGATAGAATATAGAAATACCCTTTTGGGGAGTAAGTGAATAAATGCAGGAGAAATCAGAAAGGAGTCTACTGTGAAAAAAATTACACTGGATAAAGTTCTTCTACACCTTTTGCCTGCACACTCTCCATATCAAGAAGCACAAGATGGATAGACCAAGAAAAAAAAAAAAACACATTTTTACTTGTTTGAAGATCCAGAGAATAGATTTTGGCATTCCCACAGCATCTAGAAAGTGAGAGAAGAAATCCAGGAAGAAATTGAGGTATAGAGGAGGAACTCCAGAATCTGCATTCAAACATTTCTCTAGCCATTGGTTAACTCCAAAAGTGTGCATGCATACATTAGATTCCTATTTTCCAGGCAAATGAACAACAGCCAAAATTTTGAAAGAAGTGAACAGTTTCAGCTGCTGCCCATAATAGGGAAGACAGAATTAGGAGTAGAAGTTAGGTCAAGTTAACTACTGGCTAAAACAAAAATCAACACTCTTCAGAGGAAGATAACAGAATCCAGAGTCCTTACAATATATCATTCACAATAGCTAGTATAAAATCAAATGTTAGACATGGGTCCACAGTCAAAGATTAAGACCCACAGTCAAAGAAAAAGAATAAAAAGAACCAAAAACCTGAGAACATAAAAATCCGTATGTTGAAATTATGAATTTAAAGTACCTATTATAAATATGCTCAAGAACTTAAGAACATATATTTGTAATGAATTAAGATATTTAAAGTATCATCAGAAAAATGAAAACACTAAAAAAGACAAAATAAAAATATGTTCACATTAATAGACTGTTTTTAGAGCACTTTTAGGTTTACAGAAAAATTTGAGCAGATAGTACAGATAGTTCCCATATGCCTATCCATTCTCCCATCTCAGTTTTCTCCATTTTTAGTGTCTTGGTTTATTATGGTACATTTATAAAAAGTGATGAACCAATATTGTTACATTTTTTTAACTGAACTCCATAGCCTACATGAGAGTCCATTCTTTGTGTTGTACATTTCTATGGATTGACAAATGTATAATTTCATGTATCCACCATTACTGTCTCATATAGATTTGTTTCACTAACCTAAAATTTCCTGCATTCTCCTATTCATATGTCCCTCTCTCCTTCCAAATTCCTGACAAAAAGATTCACTGATCTTTTTATTACCTCTATAGTTTTTCCTTTTCTAGACTGTCATATAACTGGAACCATATATTATGTAGTTATTTGCCTGGCTTCTTTCACTTAACAATATTCACTTTTGATCCTTTATGTATTTTTGTGGCTTGGAAGCTCATTTCTTTTTCTCACTGAATAATATTTGTCTGGATGTACCAGTTTGTTTATTCATTCACCTAGAAGGACGTCTTGGTTGCTTGCTGTTATTTGCAATTATGAATGAACTTACTATAAATATTTGTGTACAGGTTTTTATGGACAAATGGAAATTTTAAGAATAAAAACATAGTAGCTAAAATTAAAACTAAAATTGGCAAAGAGCTACACCAACTAAAGAAGATAGCAAAAGGTTCAATGAATTGAGAACAGACTTATATATGTTATTTGAATACAGACTTATATATGTTATTTGATCTGAAGAATGAAGAAAAAATTATTAAAAAAAGAAAAAAAATAGCATCATGCTTCTATGGGGCAATATCAATTTATGTAATCATATTTCATTAGACTCCAGAAAGAGAGGGGAGTAAAAATGCAGTGGAAACATACCTAAAGAATAATGATGGAAATTTCTCCATTTTGGGAAAAACATCAACTTAAGGTACAAGAAGCTTACTTGACCACAAGCAGTGTGAAAAAAAAAGTAAGAAAACCACATTTAGGCATTTAAGAGCCAAACTAATTCATGATAACTAGAGATGAAAGAGAGATCTTGAAAGCAGTTAGAGAAAAATGCAACATTACATAAATGAGAACAGTGATAAGAAAGATGTCTGAATTTTCAATAGGGACAGGGAAATCAAATGACAATAGACCAAGTTTTTGAAAGTGTTGAAAAAATAGTCAACCCCAAGTCCTCCATCTAACAACAACAAAAAACTGCTCTATATAGGAGACTGAAATTCAGATATTCTGAGAAAGATAAAGGCTGAAAGAATCAGCAGCAACAGTCTTACACTACAAGAAATGTTAAAGGAATTTCTTGAGGTTGAAGGGAGTTGACAGGTGATTGAACCTCAAATATACAGGAATATTACCAAGCACAAGAAATAGTAAATATTGGGTTAAGTGTAAATACTATCATTTTCCTCTTAATTTCTTTGAAAGCATAAAACAAATTCAAGCAACAGCTGCATTGTAGGTTATATTAAAAATTTATTCTGTTATAAAGAGCACATGGATGATAATATTAAGTCTAAGTAGTACACTTACTTATAAGTGATCTTTACAGCATCCATCAGAAATCCCCCACTCTAAAAAAATAAAATCCTAAAAAACTAAAAGTAAAAAACAAATGAAAAGATATATACAAAAATCAAGTAATAAACCAATCCTCAGTTTTTTTTTCTTAAAAAATCTGAATACATACAAAGGCAAAACATTTTGTTTTCTCATTCCTCTTTTTTAACTTGGTCTTCAAATCTGAAGCATTTCTTCAATTTAAGAAATTTTCTGATAATATCAAGTTAATTATGAGGCTAAGTTTTTTTTTTTAATTTTTGTTTAGAGCCCTCTTTGTAAATGGTTTGTGTGAAATGGTTTTCTTATGAATATTCACATTTTAGAGGAATAACAAAACTAACCATATCAATGTAAAATGCATTAAAATATTAATTGTATTATTAAATAGCTTAAGGAATTTCAAACTCACAAGATTTTGAAAACATTGAAATTCCTCTTGCGTATTTTTTGCTGTCTTCTCTGCTGTAAATCTGAAGAGACTAAATGAAATATACTTTTCTCTAGGGTGCCTGGGTGGCTCAGTTGGTTAAGCAACTGCCTTCGGCTCAGGTCATGATCCCGGGATCCCGGGATCGAGTCCCACATCAGGCTCCCTGCTCAGCAAGGAGTCTGCTTCTCCCTCTGACCCTCCCCCCCTCATGTACGCTCTCTCTCTCTCATTCTCGCTCTCTCAAATAAATAAATAAATCTTAAAAAAAAAGAAATATACTTTTCTCTATAAAATTCTGTAAAATTTTTGTAATTCAGCTTCTGATATTTAAATAACTCACATGTAATAATTCTTTTCTCAAAGGATTATATTTAAGTGTATCCAATGTGAGCTTTTATAAAAATATGAAACTAGTTTGATTTCAACTCAAATCACAAATCTAAAGTCAAGTGGTAATGCTATTATTTCATTAAATGTAATTATAATTGTAATAATTCTTATACTACCTTTTTAAAAATTAAGATTTATGTAGAAATGAAAATTTTGCTACAGACCATATAGAATGATTAATTGTAACTATAATTAAATACTTCTCAGTACCTGATGCTTTTTATAAATTATTTCTTAATCTTATTTATATTTTACAAGTATAGACAGTATTACTATCTTAATTTACATTCAGTCTATTGTTGGCATCTTATTTTATCATTGGTCTCAAAGCCAAAGCCTTATCAATTCCATTTATTTAATAATAAAAATAGCTTAGCCATCCCTGTTCATCCTGTTAACCCATTTGCCCAATTCATCTGTTCTAAATCCTAAATTGTTCACTTTTAGCTCCCATATTATATCAACTCCTATATTGTGTGGTTTAAGATTGTTTCATATTTTGCCACCAATAAGTTTCATTAATTAAACATGTCAAGATCATTTGCTAGTTAGAAAGACTTCCATCTCATTCTATTGTCTTATTTGATCCAAATTTGAGACAATTTTTTGCACACAAAAATGGTAATAACCCAAAATAATGGTCTCCCCAAAATGCTTACTTCCTAATCCCTGGAACTTGTGCATATATGTTACTTTCACATGGTCAAAGGGACTTTGCAGATGTAATTAAATTAAGGATCTGAAAATGGAGAGTACCTTGGATTATCAAGTTGGGCCCAATGTAATCACAGGAATCCTTAAAAGAGGAAGCCAGGAAAACCAGTGAGTATTAGATATGATGATAGAATCAAGAAGTTGAAGTGATGCAAGAAGGGGTCACAGTCCAAAGAATGCAGGTGATTGTAGAATCTGAAAAAAGTAAGTAATAGCTTCTCCCTAGAAGCCTTCAGGAAAATTGCAGTTATGTGTGTATCTTGATTTTACTCTTCTGACCTCCAGAACTGCAAGAGAACAAATTTATACTGTTACAAAACAGTAAGTTTGTGATAATTTGTTATAGTAGCTATAAGAAACTAATACAGATTTTAGCACCTAGAAATGGAGTGCTATTGTAATAAATATCTTCAAAATGTGGAAGTGGTTCCAAAGGATCTTTGGTCTCTTCTGTAACTAACACCTTCCTCAGGTAGGTCAATGGTGAGGTCATTGCATTATACACCTGTTCCATAACTGATTATATTATACTGAGTTTTTTTCTATATATTTAATATTTTATTTCTTATCCCCAGAAAATCCTAATGATTGTGAAGAAATTCTCCTTTTTGTTTTATTTTTAAAAGATATTGTTAGTTATAAATTACCAGTGTCTTGGAGAATTTTGAGCTCTGCACATATATTATGTCAAAGTTTTCAATATAGAGATTCATGAGACAATTTATGGGACACAATGTAATTATTTATCACAGGGCCCACTGTAATTAAATTGTAATGTAAGTCTGATAAACTATTTTAAATACAGCCCTGACCACCAACTCAATAATGTGAAAGTGTGCTTTCCTCACCTAAATAACAAGCAAACATCAAGATTTAGTATGAGAGGGGAGCCTGGGTGGCTCAGTCATTAAACATCTGCCTTTGGCTCAGGTCATGATCCCAGGGTCCTGGGATCGAGCCCCACATTGGGCTCCCTGCTCCGCGGGAAGCCTGCTTCTCTCTCTCCCACTCCCCCTGCTTGTGTTCCCTCTCTCGCTGTGTCTCTGTCTGTCAAATAAATAAATAAAATCTTTAAAAAAAAATATTTAGTATGAGAATACTGATCCACTTTTTGAGCACAGAAATAGATAAAATTATTTTTTAAACCAAAAAAAGCTGTTTATATATTTGACATATATTATGATTACATATTGGAAAAATAATGAATTACTTTATCAGAAAGGACAGAGTCTGCTGTCCCCATGGTTGTTTTCTTTAATTCTTATACCTTTCTGTTTATTCTTCTCTTTCCACTCTAACAGAAATTTTTCACTGGCTAAACCTACTGGGCCTACAAGATTTCTATAGTAAGACTTTACAGTCATTTAAAATTCCAGAATTGGTTCAATATACCAGCTTCTACATTTACCCAAACTTTCCCAAACAAACATTAAATTCAGTGAAATATATTTGAATATATTATTGATATTCTATGTAAATGTAAAATAAAAATACACTGCATTGTTTTTAATTAACATATTTATGATATTCTTGGCATAGTTTACCTCCAATACAGTTGTTAACTTTTCTGGTTTTATTTAAATTCAAATTAGTTAACATATAGTGTATTAGTAATTTCAGGCTTGAATTTAGTGTTTCATCAGCTGCTTATAACATCCAGTGCTCATTACATCAAGTGCCCTTCTTAATGCCCATCACCCAAGTACCCCATCCCCTACCCACCTCCCTATAATTGTTAACTTCTAGTAACCTATGGCAGAAATTAGTCTCCTTATGGAAGTATCCACAATGAAAGTGAGGTTATTTTAAGTAAGCATTAGAAGCTTCTTTCCTAAATAACCTCAATGCTATTTCTCAGATAAATATTCTATAACACCAGAGTGAGATATTTTTCCAATGTATAGTTCCAACCTACTATAGTTGCTTCATAAATATGGAAGGGTATTTCTTTCCCCTTTCTTTCTTGCTCTTTCTTGCTCTTGCTCTCTCTCTTTCTTCCTAAAAATGTAAAAATGATTTGAAAAAGACAACTTTTCAGGAGAGATGAGTAAACTTCTATTCACCTTTTGCTGTATAGTAACATTAATGACTATTAGAGGCTTGTTCTAAGGTGGTGACAATGGCAATCACAGAGTGTTTACCTATAGTAGTTAAACTCAGAAAGTTGGTTTTTGTTTGTTTGTTGTTTGTTGGTGATGGTTTGTTTGTTTTTTCTTTTTCTTTTTCTTTTTTTTTTGTCTGTTGCAAACAATGAAATTAATAATCTGCACAGGGATACAATACGTTTCTAATGATCTAAATAAGCTGTTGCCCTTTATTAATCTTTAAGTCTCTACAAATGTTCTAACAGAACTAATTAATGAGCTTCCATATACTGACAACTAAAGATAAAAAGATCTGCAGCAGATTATAATAATATTCAATAATATAGCAATACCAGAACACTAAGAACATGTACTACCCTATCATTGTGAACTCAGCATCAAATGAAAATACTTACTTGGCCTAACAATTTTGAAAAACAATCTTAAAATTCTGAAGCCCTCACAGTAAAATGCAAAGTGATGCTCTAGAGAAATATAAACATGCCAAAAGATAATTAAGATGAGTAAGGTTTCAGTGGTTGCAGAGAATAAGGTTAAGAGCTTAGCCCTGGAGACAGTCTGAGTCTCCAGTCTCTGCCATTTCTTAGTTGTATTCTTAGTTCTTAGCAAGTTACTTACTCTCTCTCTACCTCAATTTTCACAAATGAAATTAGGACAAAATCAATACCTGCTTCATATGGTTGTTAGGAGTAGTAAGTGAATTAATAGTTTGTAAGCACTTCAACACATGCCCTATAATACATGAATCCTCACCAACAATCTAAAGACTTGAATGGATTTTACACGCTATTCCTATAGGAGATGATGTGGGGCAAAGAGATTAAAAACATCTGTATAAACAACAGATGGCTAAGGGAGGAGTAGGAAAGTAGTCTTTTTGGAAGGAATACTTTCTTTTACCAGTTAGATAATATAAAGAGAAAACCCTTCATTTTGGTCATTTGAGGTAAAAAAAAAAGCATTTTTTTAGACAAATCATAGTAAATAAGCATAAATATACATACCAATTATACCTATCTACAAAATAATTTATTTTCTTATTTGACTTGTGGTCTATTAACATATAAATATAGCCATAGGTCTTGTTGAGGTTATACTTATAATTTTATTTAATTGCCTTAAGTTAGCTCTGAAATGTAAATAATATATCACTGAGCAGAGATTAGTGCAAGAAGCACTAAATGAGTAGCCAAGAGACCTGAATAGTAATCCAAGCTCTAAACCAGCACCAGCAGTGTGACTCCAGGCACAACAAGAGTTAAGTTGAATTCAATATCTCCCAGTATTGTATGATTCAGTGTTTTTGATGAATTAGCAATACTATCCCTATTACTATGGATACAGGTCAGTGATTTAAAATACAGTTTAAAACACTGCTTTAAAAACCACAAGGTGAATATTAACCCAAGTCTATTTGCTTTAGTTATGAGACAAATAATGCAAGAGTGGAAATGTATAGACATAATTTAAAAGCCTTTACTTTCAGGCATGTGTTGTTTTCAAAACTTTCTACAGCATCTTCTTCCTGTATTGTTATCTTGATTTTTCATCAAGATACTGTGCTTTAGTCATGACTTCAAATGACTTCACGGGATTTTATCTTCTGAGGAGTTAGAGTTACCCAACAATTTCATCTTAAGATAGATTTGTACAAGATAGATATAGTTTTCTTTAAGTCAAATATCCACCTGAAACACAAAAGGATTTGATTCTACAGAGTATCACATTTAAGGCTAAAAAACCAATTCTTTATGAAACATGTAAAAATAATAAGGTATTTATTTTTGAGTGAGTTAGACATATCTAATAAACTATAGAAAACTGTTTTTGGAAATTAAAAACATTCACAGTATACAGCTATTTGAACATTTAGGAAGATGACACATTCTTTAAATACACACTTATGTATCTACATATGTTCTAGAAATGAGTATCTCCATTTATTTAACTCCAGTATCCTAGATTTTCAGTTTCTCTGTCTGCTTTATGTAAACAAAATAATCCAATCCAACAGCTGTCTCTATTGTATTGACCAATATAGACTTCACATGCAAAGAAGATCAATTATCTATTGCTAAAATAATGCTGCATAACAAAGCACCCAAACAGAGTGGCTTAAAACAGAAATAGTTTATTATTTCTCATGGGAAGTCTGGTTGGGAAAAGTAGTTATGATGATTTGGGCCATTTTTGGGTAGAATTTAGCTGGGCTTATTTATGCTTTTAAAGTTGTTTGTCAGTAGACTATTGACTATGACTGGCTGCTAGAATGGTCTCTGTGGGACACTTGGTGCTTTTCCATGTATTTACATTCTTACAGCATTCTAGCTATAGTCTCATGGTTATGGCAGAGGTTCAAGAGGAAGAAGCCCACTCATGCAACAGGCAGCAAGAAGGCACATGCACACACTTCTCAAGCCTCTGCATGTCTCTTGCTTGTTAATAATAACCAGTTCGTCAAACAATTCACATAGGTAAACCCAGAGTCAAAATAGGAGGGCACTAAGAGTTTCAGTATTAGGATATAGGGAGATCTTTAATTGGCACAATTAATGCGACACAGTAAAAAAATCTTGAAGATGACTGTGAGTTATGTAAGTTTTAAGAGATACCTGTGCTCCAGCAAAATAAATTATTAAACTTATATTACCTTCTTAACCAGTGACAAAGGATGAATCATGATTATAATAATTTTATATTTTCTTATTATAAAATTATTGATTAATTATAAAAAATGAAATACATGAAAAATTTCTCATAAATCTACACAATAATGAAAATTTTACAAATATTTCAATAATTTTTTAACTACATGTGTATGATTACATGGTAAAAAGAAAATAGAGAATGTACTATATATCCATATTTTTATACTGTGTATATATGTACATAAGGTGTTTATGTGTATATAATGTTTATATATACATTTGT
Source organism: Eumetopias jubatus (assembly GCF_037043125.1). Lineage (NCBI taxonomy): Eukaryota > Metazoa > Chordata > Mammalia > Carnivora > Otariidae > Eumetopias > Eumetopias jubatus. The sequence goes on along the minus strand of NW_028274809.1, from coordinate 156,123,003 downwards.
TATATATTATATAGATGTGAACATACACATGCACATGTATACATGCATACACACACATGCCCTTGCACACCTATATATTCTCCTTATCACAAACATTTCTCCACATCATTAAAAATTACTGAAGCACTCCTTTAATTCAGCATCACATTTATCAAAATGCTTATGTACTATTGGGATCTTAAAGTACTTTTAGTTTTAAACTGTTATTAATAAAGCTAAATTACACATTTTAATACATATTTTATAATTCTAATTTTGTTCAAGACGATATCTTAGAAGTCAGATTATTGTATCAGAAATATAAATGTTGCTAAATTTATTAACATATCGTATGATACTATATTGCCCATAAAAATGTTCTTATAATTTACCCATCTAGCAACAGTCCTGAAAATACAGACTTCCCTCTATTCTCAACAAAGCATGGTCATTTAATTTGCCAATGCCAAAGTCAAATAGGTTTTTCTTCTTTTTTGCAATCTTTACCAGTTTTATAGCTTCTGTCAAATGACTTAACCTTTGTCTGCTTCAAGTTCCTCATATGAAAAATTGGAATGACAGTCTACTTCATAGGGAGATTTGGTGAGGATTAAAATAGTGAGCATAGTTTGCTCAAGCAAAATTTTTGCTGAGCATATTTTTAGGCACAAAGCAAGTGCTCCAAAGTGTTTTATAATTTTTATCACTGGCAGTATATTTGTTGATTTGTATCTGTTATGAATTGGGCAGTTAAGTATTTAAAGTATTTTTTCTATTCGGATGTTCCTTATTTTCTTATCAACATATTGGAGCCCAAGCATATAAACTTATTGTCAAATTCCTAACAATGATTTTTTTCAGTTTAACACTTAAACCTTGTTTACAGTGTTATGTGCAGAATTTTTACATTTTTGTGTCCAAATAGATTATTCTTTTCAAGCATATATTTTTTTCTTATACTTAGATCTTCACCAAAGGTGAGATACATATATATTTTTATTACTATTATAACTATTTATATTAAAATTATAAATTAATATATCTGGATTTTTCTGTACCATAGGTGTATCATTTATTTACTAATTCTTATAGAGCTGTTGGGTAACTTACCAAATTATTCCTTGTAATGAGTTTAATACAATAAATGGCAAAAAAATAAGTTCTTAGTGTATGTTAGCTATAGATTTATAAATATTAGCTGTAGATCAAGCCCTACTCATTCCAAATGTTTCTTTTATAATATCCTAAATTATTTCCCACAAAAATTTTAGAAAATTGCTACTCTATACAACTAAAAAAAAAATAGGGAGGTTTGGAATCAAAGTGAGATCACGCACAGGCCTTAACTGGTGGGCTGTTTCTTTTAAAACAAGCTGATCCATTCAGTGAAATACAAGAAAACACAATGAATAGGGGAACCATGAGTTTTACTTCTTGAGGGGAAAAAAATGACAAGCTGTCATTCACACACCAAGTATTTACCTGATTTAAAAGATGCCTCAGCTTATCAAGGCCTTGCCACACTGTCACGTAAAATGTTCATGGATACATACCACTAGTACCAAGTGATGCAGATATAAAATCTAGGACTTGCTGAGGAAAAACTTCATAGCAGAGGACAACTGATCCCCCAAACTCATTATTCTATGGTTTAGCCTGAGCACAGATAGTCTATGAATGTTATAGCCAAGTTCCAGGAGAAAGGTATCCCATCTACATCACACCCTCTATATTTTTAGTTTGAGGGAAGCAGAAATGACCCATGTAATAACTATGTAACAATAAAAACTGACTAGCCAGAGAACTCTCCTGGTTAAAATTAGGAAGGCTTGGGAGCACAGTAAGTAGTGCTAATCCATTCTTCTATTGAACTAACTCAGACCTGGGGAGCCAAATCCTAGGCCACCAAAAGAAGGGAGATGAGACTTCAGGACCATCCATCTGGGACACGTTGATTGATTATATGGATTGCTACCCATAACTGTGGCTTTTAGGAAAAGCAATTTTATATATAGCCAAGAATACTCTGTATCCATAAAGCCTGACAAAATTATACAATTGAAATAATACAGTCAGGAGAAGAAAAAAACAATTTGATTCTCTCACAGAAGATGTATTAAAACAATGATGCTATTCAGTGTGGTTTCCAAGTGTAATAATTCTGCCTGGCCCTTGAAGACCAATGGTACTTGAAGCTTTCTGTGGACTGTAGAGGCTTAGATAAGAAAGTATTATGACTATTGTGACTTATACTACTTACCCCCTAATTGTGAGTGTGTCATTGGTACTAGAATACTGGTATTTCGCTTTGGGTATTGCTGATTTTTTCTTTTCTTTCTTTTCCTTCCTTCTTTCCTTCCTTCCTCCCTACTTTCTTCCTTTCCCCCTTCCCTCCCTTCCTTCCTTATGCAAATGCTGTTCACTGTTGAGCCATGTAGAATACCTATGATCACTTTTCCTTTTCTCTATAATTTTCTGTTTTCTGTGTAACCAAAGTATGTCTCCTTTTTATTTGTTTAGTTTTTTTAAAATATAACATTCCAAAATTTATCCCCAATTGCCATATCCCACCCCACATTCCCTGCTTGTCATAATCTCCTCTCATTACTTTTACACATAACATATTAGGTATTCTCAATTAAATATTCTTAGAGACATCACTCTTAGAAACTTCTGACTTGCTTTAATGGCCAATGTTCTCTGAGTCTGCTATTCTATTCTTACTCTGGGGTCTTCCTTTATTTTCATTTTAAGTTGTTCCTTCTTTTCTTTCTTGCTTTGAATCCTGTGTCTTCTTATTCTTGTTTTACTTCCTCATTTTATCTCATTCAGTAGCTTTCTTAAAAAGGATGCAAAGGATGAAAATTAATTTGCATGTCTTAAGATATCTCCAGTTGATCACTATACTTATTTGATGTTTTAGTTTGGTATAGAATTATGGATTGGGAATTTTTTCCCTTATGATTTTGAAGGCATTATTTCATTTTCCTTGATTTCTAGTATTGCTTTTGACAAACCTGAAACCTATCTGCTTGTTGATTCTTAGTATATAAACTGTTTTTTTTTTTCTCTTTTTCTGTGGAAATTTTTAGATCTTTTCTTTATTCCCAGTATTCTGAAATTTTCACTGATGTTCCTTGACTTAGCTGCATTCTTTATCTCTTGTGTTCAACTTTTTCAGGTCTTTTAGTTATAGGAAATTATTTTAAGTTTATTCTTTGATTTTCTTTCTACTATTTCCCCTTTTCTCTGTTTTAGAACCCCTGTTTTATAGATGTTACATCTTCTGGGGGATTCTCTATTTCCTTATATTTCCTCCTGTTTTTTGTTTTTGTGTTTGTTTTTGTTTTTTGTCTTCTGTTTGAGAGATGTGTTTACCTTGATCTTTCAGTCATTTGCTTAGCTTTTAATTTCTCCTATCACGTTTTTAATTTCTGAGAGTTCTTTGTTGTTTTCTAATTATACCTTACTTAATAGCATTGTATTTTTACTTTATAGATGCAGTATCTCCCCTCCTCTAAGTATATTAATGGCGGATGGTTGTTGCTGTTTGAAGTTTTCATTTTCCTAAATAGCCTGTGTTTTGCCAAGTTTCTTTCTTTCCTTATTTGTTTGCTGTCTTCTTGTTTGTCATTCATTTTAACAGCTTTCTTCAGATATCTAGTCATCTTTGGCTATCTGCTCATTTTTAAGGATAGGACCTAAAAAACTAATTGAAACTCTCTGTATGTCTATGTGTGTTCACTTGCATTTTAAGGTTACAGTTCAGGCCACTTTATGAGGGAAGTCTTGGTGTTGGTTTCTTCAAGTCTTATTCTTGAACTGGTTAGATTTCTCATGTAAGATTCTTCCAATATCTTACCTGGAGATTATGACTGTCACTGGTAGTCCCAAGTGGAGAAAAAAAGCTGGAAGTCTCTGCATTTAAGTTATAACTATTTGTTTAGTACCCTTGACTCCAGTATAATACTCTATTGCTCAATTCTTCCTGATGCCTGCATATTTAGAGATCTTGATTTTGTTCATTCTTCACAATAAACTTGTGATTTTCTGGCGGGATCAGTTAGGGGTATCTTCACAACTATACAGATTTGGGGGGAACATCTGGGAGCCTGTTTCTTTAAACCTTTTATTATGGACAGTTTTCAACATAACAAAATGGATAGAAGAGTATAATGAACTCCCATCTTCCTAAAACCCAGCTTCAGTACTTATCAGTATTCTTCCAATTTCATTTATTTTAAACATACTTTTCACCCATTCTTCTATATTCAGCCCTGACTTTTCCCCTCTTCCAGAGATCCTGATACACCCAATCCCTGAACTTTTTGGATTTTTTTTTCGGTATAAACTGGTTTGCTTTTTGTTTTTTGTTTTCCCACACCATTATAACTTACAGTGCTTACCCCTAATTGTGAGCATGTTGTCAGTACTGCATTTGGTATTTTGCTTTGCATATTGCCAATGCTTTATTTCTTATGGCCCTCCAAAAAGACAAAAAAAAAAAATAATAAGATTCCCTGCCTTTAGCTTGGTATGCTTAGCAACCTATCATCAATGGGTTGAGGGAATGTTGGTACAATATGAACTGTTGGTAGCTGTATAAACATTCTGAAGATAAACTGTTTATCCTTCATCTACCAACTACAAATAAACTGGAAAACCAATTACCTCTTTAAAAATTGGAGAAAACACATTCTACATCTGGGAATTTGCTACAGCCTTTATACCAAATAACTAGATATCTAAATTTGAACGGAGTCCCTTAGACCAAGAAACCTTAAATACAGTCAAGGCAATGATAAATTAAGCTCTTCCCTGGAGTCTCTTAACATTTTTTAGCCCATATGAAATTGCAGATATTACTTGCCAACCTCAGGGTGACTAGAACTTTTGTCATCAAGACTCAGTTGGTATTTGTCCAGTTTGGATTGTAGACTCTAGGATTTCCTACCTGTCTTTAGTAGCTACTACTATCTGGTCTGTTACAGGATCTTAATGGAAACGTATGTCCTTATTTTAGAAAAGGGCATGGTTATCATAAATCAGAGAGAGAAAGACAAATACAGTAGTATTTCACTTATATGTGGAATCTAAAGAACAAAACAAACAAATAACAAAGAGAAATAGACTCATAAATTTAGAGAACACACTAGTGGTTGCCAGAGGGAGGGAATTGGAGGGATAGGCAAAATAGGTGAAGGGGATTAAGAGGTACAAATTTCCAGTTATAAAATAAATAAGTTATGGGGATGGGAAGTGCAGCATAGGGAATAGAATCAATAATATTGTAATAACTTTAGTGACTCATTGAGGTGAGCCTTTCCTAATGTACATAATTGTTAAAACACTATGTTGCATATCTAAAACTCATATATGTCATCTACACTTCAATTTAAACAATTTTTTAAAAGTCATAGTTTTCCAACCTGTCTCACTTTGAAATGAGTCTCTCTGATGTAAAATCATATAATGTGGGACAAACCCCTAGAGGTTCCATTTTCTTAAGAAAATTATGCCTCTGATTAAGAGATAAAACTGACCCCCTTAGCCATTTTCATAAATGTGACTAAGTACTCATTAAAAACAGAGATAATCTCCTAACAACCCACCTCTGAGATGGATGAACCAATAAAATGCTGTCCCATAATAGCAATGAATTGCCAATAGCAAACAACATTGAATTCTTCCTATAATGGGCTGAACATCACATGATATTCTCAGCTATAGATAGATTACCTATTTCTACATTTATACAGACTTATAGGTCAAAACAAATAACTGTATAATAAGGCTAATGGTCCAACAGGCACTGAATTACTAAGATGGCCATATAAGTTTTCTTTCTATGAAAACAGATACAGCAACAGGCTCATATGCTAAATCTTTATGTTGCACATGTGTATGTATGTGCACACTTTTAAAGAAAAACATTTGGACTGAGAAATCCAAATCAAATATTTGTGGCCATTATCCTTATAGCCCACTGGCTCAATAACAAATCTTATCATAGTAATGAAATCACAACAATGGACTGGTTGCCCTGCAGACGATAGTGCCACAGCCATGCCAGCTTCTCTAGCAATAACCTCCACAAGAACATGAATTTCAACTATTTCCAATTATTTTTGTGTTATATATGATCTTACCCTTTTTGTCTTAGATGCGCTGTCAGGTAGCTGAGAGTCAGTGAGGGTTATGTGTGTTCTCTCTCTCTCTGTATATCTCCCTTTCTTTCTTATTCTCTCCCCCTCATCTTCTCTCCCTCCTTCCGTACATCATTCCCACCCCACCTTTGCATTGGGCTCAGAAGATAGATAGACAATTTACATAACCTCAGGGAAAAGTTGGGTAGGTCATATTGCTCAGATCAAGAATACCTAAACAGACATGAATTTGGAGACTTTTTTTTTTTTTCTGGAAGTTCTACAGGTCCCTCTTCTGCTCACAGATGTTGTTTTTGATTAAAAAAAAAATGTGACTCTGGGTCCTGTGAGCCTCTTCACTCCAGAAAAAGAAAAAAGGAGTTTGGTTAATCCCCCAGGGGGATATCCTTCATCAGGGTAGATAACAGGCCTTGATTGGTTTATTATGAACAAGACTGACCATTGTAGAAAAATGAATGTAGGGAATTCATTGTAGGGGCTGAATGAGTAAAAATCTCTCTCTTTCCCTATTACAGATGTGGATGAACTGCCACAAATGATCTCCCATGGCTGTTTCATAACTGACCTCTTAAAGTTGATAGATCTATTACTTGTCCTCTGGCCAAGCATTGGGGATCTTATTGATATTAAACTCTCAGGAAAATTACAGAAACTTCTCTGAAACAGAGACCATTTTACAGCCCAACCTGGTGATCAATTAAAACAGATGGAGATACTTATACATAGAGAACCCTCAAAGGTTACAGGGTGAATTGATGAGAGATATACTTGGGGATATATACCTTCCTCCTTTTCGTGATTGAGCAGGTCTGAAATTACTCAACAGAAGAACAGATGAGAAACAATCACTAATTTGCTAAGACTCCCTCTTTCTTTTTTTTTTTAAAGATTTTATTTATTTATTTGAGAGAGAGAGAATGAGAGATAGCATGAGAGAGAAGAGGGTCAGAGGGAGAAGCAGACTCCCTGCCGAGCAGGGAGCCTGATGCAGGACTCGATCCCGGGACTCCAGGATCATGACCTGAGCTGAAGGCAGTCACTTAACGAACTGAGCCACCCAGGCACCCAAGACTCCCTCTTTCTAAGAAAGTCACATCACTAACTAGAGTGCTTCCATTGCTACATAGTCTGATAATATATTCTGCCTCCTAGTCCATTAAATATGTGAAGCATCATTTTGAATGTAGCTCTTCACTGATATATGTCATGCTGTATACAAACTATTCATGGCCATCCTAGATTTTAAGATATTGAAAGTTCAAGGCATAGTGTATACTGTACTACTTGTGTTTTTGAGTTCTCTCCTCCTGTTTTATATCTTCTCTTAGTTCTAATGGTATACATCCTAAACCCTTGCATAACATCCACCCAGTTAAGCATTGCGTCATGTGTGAGTGCTAGCAATTCCTGAGACAAAATAGTTTTGGGTCCTAAAACCCTAAATATGCCCTTTTCAATCCTCCCTGACAGAACTGTTATAAGAAAGTGTTCTAATTTGCAAAGAATGTCCACATTTTACTAGGGGAAAAAAGTACAAAGCCATTGATAATCAATAAATCAATATTGGAGATTTACTGGAATTATTTTCTGGTCCATATGGGCCACTTTGAGGGGATGGAGTAAAATTTTCTTTTATAGAAAGATTTCTCTACTGTTATTCATCCTGAGTAAGAAAGAGTGAAAGGCTTCTTTGTTTTTGGGGTAAGGGTTACATCACATTTTCTTTGAAGAACGGAGGCTCTACAGTTTGAGGCTTAAAGACTGCAATAATATTTCTATGGGTAAAAGGTAAGTAAATTATGCCCCACTATATTAATGTTAATGAAGGAGTAACTAGCAACACCATACATCCCTCCCCCACCTCCCCCACTGGTAGGAAATTTAGTAGCATCATTAGAATACTTGTCAGCAGTCAGCAGAACTAGAGAGCAACACAGAAAAATAGGGAAGACCTTTATGTGTTGTAGTGGTCATTATCTGGACAACTTGCTCATAGCACCAACTGTTGTGAACATCCTACAGATAAAAAATGGAACCTCCACCCAAAACTTGCTTCTGATGAAAATGATGATAACACACACCTGAAGAGATTGTAAAAAGTTTAAGGCTTTGTAGGGAAAGTAGAGTGGCTCCCAAATAGGTCCAAAAGTAATAAGGAAACTGGCTTGAGGGTTTTTTTTTTTTTTTTTAAGATTTATTTATTTATTTATTTATTTATTTATTTATTTATTTATTTGGCAGAGAGAGGCACGGCGAGAGATGGAACACAAGCAGGGGCAGTGGGAGAGGGAGAAGCAGTCTTCCCGTGGAGCAGGGAGCCCGATGCAAGGCTCGATCCCAGGACCCTGGGATCATGACCTGAGGAGAAGGCAGACGCTTAACGACTGAGCCACCCAGGTGCCCCTGGCTTGAGGTTTTATGGTAGCTGGGGCTATGGCAGGAGTATGAATTTCCCAAAGGCAGAGACTTTTATGATTTGAAATTCTCGCTGGTGCTAAAAGGAGTATCCACATTTTCTTATCAGTTTTACCATATGTGGAACAGAAAGGGAAGAAGAGTGAAACCTAAAATCTATCAGTATCAAACATTAATAAATGGAATCATATTCTTTTTTAATACATATATTCAATAATCCACTCATTTCCTTCCATGTGGAATCTATGTTTTTTTTTTTTTTACTGATAAGTTTACTGTCTCTTTAGTTTTGCCTCTTCTAGAATGTCATGTTGTTAGAATCTTACACTATATGGCCTTTTCAAATGGACTTCTTTCATTTAGTGACATGAATTTAAAGTTCCCTCATGTTTTTCCTGGTTTGAAAACTCTTTTTCCATTGCTGTGTAGCACTCTTGTGTGGATGTACCACAGTTTATCCATTATCGAAAGATAATCTTGGTTGCTTCCAACCGTTGGTATTTATGGATGAAGCTTGTATAAACACTTGTGTCCAGTTTTTTTGTGTGGACATAAGCATTTAATTCAGTTAGTAAATATCTAAGAGCGTAAATTCTGGATCATATAAGATTATATCTACATTTGTGAGAAACTACAGAACTACCTTCCATAACAGCTGTACCACTTTGCATTTCTACCAGCAATGTATGAGAATAAAGTAACCAGTTTATAATCTCTCATTTTAATTTACTTAAATCATTCACATTTTTCTCTTTGTCATAGACAATTTGAATCATTCTCCTCAATATCTATCTGAATATATACACTAATAGTATGCAAATATGTGTTCTTTCAACATCTGAACTTCCACAGGTATCTAAACAATCTGCTTTGGGAGAAGACTAACATTCATCATGGACCATTATCAACACTACATGGTGCAGAGGCTTCACATTTTTATCATCAGAATAAACCTTATGAAATAGATATGATAATAAAATAGAAACTTACAGAGATTTAGTGAGTTGTTTAAGACCATATCGCTAAGTGACATTCAAACCCAAGGATACACAGCTTCTGAGCTGATGTTCTTTTCGCCTCATCCTACAGCCTTTCCACACTAATGATGAGTCACTCTCTCATGGATTTGAAAAATGTTAAAGTGGAGAAGTAAATTAAATGGGAACTGTAACTGCATACATAAGTAGAATTGATGTGTGCCTCCACCACATATGTTAAGTTTACAACCACACTTGGAGCAAGTTTCTTTTCCTGGGTTTTGTCTGGGCTTCCTGTGAAGACTCTCTTTCACTCTATTCTACCCCATTTGAACGATATTAAAGGATCATCTCTTTATGATACCCACATTTTATTAACATCTTTTACATTGGAGAACAAAGTTTGTTGTAATTGTGGTCAAAATTACTAATATTTTCCCCCAGAAGGAATAATGTCATTAATCAGTATTTCAGAGGCTTTACCTGGAAAAATTAATGTCTATGGACTTAATGCAGTCAACAGAGTTATCATTTATCTTCTCTCTCATCTTACAGATTGGAGCTGACAAAAAGCAATCAGTAGATTTCATATATAAACCCGTATATCTGTTGAAAAGAAAATCTGTCAAAACTCTTTCCATGTTCCTGAGTGACCACCATTACTGGGCATAGGTGCTGATGTCTGCCACATTGCCCACCTCTTCAGGTTGTTTCTGGCAATGTCTACTGTCATTTTTTATCTCTTCTTTGGGTATTAATAGTATATTAGGAAAAGAGTTTGATGTATTTATATCTCCACCAAAAGTTGGAAAACAAGTGGTATACCCCAAGGTTAATGTTATATGAGGAATTGGAGAGGGCATATTTCTTTGCAGAGATAAAAAAAAAATCCCATATGTTTAATGCACATCTGAATATAGACATTTTAGACATTTGGATTTATAATCCTTATTTTACATGATTCTATTTTGTTCACTTATTCTTTATTTTAGATCATGTATAATACTGTAATATTCTATACTGTGCTATGTTATACTAAAGAAACATACATTTGCATAAATTTTCAAATATATTGATATTATTGAAAGTTGGTGTTTATATGTTGTTTCATAGTAAAGCATTTACAAACAAATAATGAACTATGTGCTCTAAACTGATTTATAATGTATTATTTACATATGGGTAGTCTGATGGAAGTTTCTTCATCATTTTAGAATTTGTAGGCACATGGATTATTTTTCACAGTTCAGGTTCTCATAGCAACATGTTTATTCAAATATTTTACATGATAAACACAGATTATATACTCAGAGACATTCTACACACAGCTATGTTTATTTGTATTGGTGTTAATTAATTTATGATGAAATTAAGGTTAAGAAGTTTAGCAAAAATCTTTGTGCTTTAAAATGCTTGTAAGATGGGCACCTGGGTGGCTCAGTTGGTTGGGTGACTGCCTTCGGCTCAGGTCATGATCCTGGAGTCCCGGGATCGAGTCCCGCATCAGGCTCCCTGTTCGGCAGGGAGTCTGCTTCTCCCTCTGACACTCTTCCCTCTCGTGCTCTCTATCTCTCATTCTCTCTCTCAAATAAATAAATAAAATCTTAAAATAAAATAAAATAAAATAAAATGCCTGTAAGAAATAATCAAAAATCAGAATCACTTTGTTTTAAAAGTGCTTTTCACACTTAATGCTGCAGTGCTTTTTATTTTTTTATTTTTTTATTTTTTTTGCTGCAGTGCTTTTAAATCATTGTCTACTAATATTCAAAATAGATACCAATAAAAGTATATCTTTTCTCAGTCATCTTCTTAATGTTTGTATCTAGACATGCTAGTTTAGTTCAGGAGGATGCACATTTCATTTTTATTAACTTATTTTATATCATGTTTATCCAGGGTTTATGATTGTAAAAGTAAACAAAATCTTATACACTGATAAGGTATGTGTTTTCACATGGCCATGTCTTTTAGTTTGAAATTTAGAGACATTTTTGATTACTGAATCATTGTCACAATCTAAAGAAGTTTATGCCAACAGTCATTAGTCTTCAAACTTTTTTGATCTTAGTCAGTAAAATTTCTTAAGGAATGACCTCAAAATATATTTATGTATATGCTTATTTTTAAAATGTTTTATTCTATACTTGGAATGTTGTGTTAAAATATTTTTACATTATGAAAGATAACCAAAAATATAAATTAAAATGGTAAGATAAAAGTAACATAAATGCTTTAAAATATTTTCTATTATTAAGATAAAAGAAATCTGTTTTCTTATATAAAAATCTTGTTGAATTTAAATCTTTGGTTTCACATGTGGTTTATTCCACTCTGTGTATCAACACATATATGTTTTCCAGTTTAGTTTCAAATCATGTTGAGTTTATTGTTCAAGGCAGCATGATTAAATATGCTTCATTATATTTTAAAGTTTTGGCATAAAACTTCATACTTTGGAGGTTTATTTTGATAATTGTATTTTAATGGTTACCATATCTGAAAAATAGATTTCAGAGATAAATGGATCCAAATGGAATACATTATTAGCTGTGTTTCCTAAATTATGATGATCAGGTTCCATATCAATCTAACCATTCTGAAAATAATTTTGTTAAAATTTTGCTTGTAAAGTTTCATTCTTCCTCCTGTCATTCGATTGTTCTTATAAAGTAATGGGAAATGTAATGCTTTTTTTGCTTTTATATTTAGAGCAAATCTTTCTTTGAAAGACTTTCAAATAGATTAAAGTCCTTTGTTTACAGATTTTTAAGTATGTGACTATGAGAGGGCTTTTATAAATGACAGAAATCTCATTATAAATAACAAAGTGAAATACCAAGGAAACTATTCTAAGTAACTATTTAAAAGTTCTCTCTCTTTTCATAAAATGTGTTTTTACTAAAAGAAAGCAGAACTATTATTTTCACATTCATGTTTAAAAACACCATCTGAATCTGGGGCACCTGGGTGGCTCAGTCAGTTAAGGTTCCGACGTTTGGTTTTGGCTCAGGTCATGATCTCATGGGTGGAAGGATCAGTCCCTGCGTTGGGTTCCACATTGAGTGGTGAATCAGCTTGAAGATTCTCTACCTCTGTCCCTCCCCCCACTCATGCTTTCTCTTTCTCTTTCTCAAATAAATAAATAAATAAATCTTTTTAAAAAAAAATCTGAATCTTAAAGAGAATGATGAAACATTTTAAAACTTAAGTAGTATACTACAAATTATCATTAGTTTTATACTATAATTTTGCTGGTGATTCATTACACAAATGTTGAGAATGTTCAACTTTGTTATTTTCTTGTTTTCTTGTTCTTATATTCAAACCCTGTTTCATTGCAAAGTTCTCTATGTCCTGTGCTGATTTTGTGCATATTAGATTAGTTACATGTTAAATCGGTAAATCCTCATAAGCAGAAACAGACAAACTGTAATAATGTGGAAAGCAAATGAATAAATGAAGCAATGTCCCTACAATGTGAAAAATCCTACTTATCATAAATGATACATTACCTTCTTATGAGATATGAGATGGCATTAATATCAATTCATGAATTAAATACTAGTAAAGTTTAATTTCCTTATGTTATCAACTGTGTGTGTGAGAGAGAAAGAGAGATGAGAGATATAGAGAGATTTTTTTTTTTTTTTCTGTATCACAATGGCTAGTCATGCTCCACATTCGGGGTATATGCCTCTAATCAGTGATATGTTGGCATAGACTACTAACTAAATGCATCATTTAAAAATCCTAAGCTTAGAACATATTTCCCAGCTATTATTAAAAATAACACAATTGTAAAATTCTCAGGAATAATGAGTTTACCTCATTTTTATCTTATCTCTCATTAGACCTAATAAGATACATAATATGCATTCCACAGTGTAGGTCTTAGTCAATATTGATTGATAATTCAGTCAAACAAATTGGTAAGGCATACTCCTAAATCATAGATTTTGAGTTACTTGCATATAGAGCTCACACAATGCAAATTGTCTGAGAGAATCTTTGTTATACATATATATTTTTTTAGTAATTCACAAGCTTGTGCAGTAATTTGCCTTTCCCAGGAGTAATTCCTTCTGCAGCTGACTTAGAAGACTTTTAAATAATTTAAAATGGATTTTCTGAAGAGAAAAATAGTATTTCAAAAAATACTCTTAAAATTTTGGTATGGTTGCCTACTGCATCAGATTCACCTTGACCTATCAAATCAAAATGTGATGTTAGAGAACAATGATCAGCATTTTTAACAATCTCCTCTAGGACATTTTTAATCAGACTGGAGTTTAACAAACACTGTTTCAAATAGTCTCAGTATCATTTCAAATCAGAGCTCAGTACATTACCCACTTTGTATGTGACAAAGCCAAACTCAAGCACTCTAACTCTGGAATCTGTGCTCTTAAATAACTGTTATTATGTCCCTTGATACACTCCTCCTAACATTCTTGCATCCCAATGATTTTTAAATGCTTTCTCAAATACACCAAAGATTTCTGCTATCTCAAGTTTCCTCTCCTGAACCAGTATTCTTAAATTAACCAACCCCAACAAATTGTTGCACATACACTGAATTAAGAATATTTTTAAGTGATCCAAAAATAAACCTATGTTGGGGTGCCTGGGTGGCTCAGTTGGTTAAGCAACTGACTTCCGCTCAGGTCATGATCCCAGGGTTTTGGGATCGAGCCCCGCACCAGGCTCCCTGCTCCGTGGGAAACCTGCTTCTCCCTCTCCCACTCCCCCTGCTTGTGTTCCCTCTCTCACTGTGTCTTTCTCTGTCAAATAAATAAATAAAATCTTTAAAAAAAAAATGAACCAGTGTGGACAAATTAAGCCTGATCTAAAGATTTATTTTGTTTTCCTTGGTAAAATATTCTCATAATAATATCATATTAGGTACCAGAGTTTTGCTCAATAGACAATGTATTTTTGCAGTTTGCTCCGTATATTAAGTCATTCCTAATGGTTTAGCATTCTGTTCTAGGAGCCTTTTGGACTTTTCGTTAGTTCCTGACTAAATGCATAGTGTGCCTTTAGAGGAATTTTGAGCTTCCCCTTGCAAATAATCTCTTCCTGAAGAGGTCAAAGGACACTGGAGAGTTGATCCAGATGTAGAACAGGCAAAGCAATAACCACAGTGCTCTCCCCTAAGCTTTCATTCCAAGCATACAATCCAATGCCTATATTAACTTAGAGATCATTTTTACTCTTAGGTGCTCACCTTGTCAACTATCAACAAATGATCCTTTTTGGCCTCATATCACTTGATGTCCCCTGCCTATCCAAGTTCTTTGTTCACCTAAAATTTAAGCTTTCTCATAAATTATTCTGTTACATCATGCCATGTTGTATTGTGTTGTATTATATTGTATCAGTCTTTTATATTATCCCTTGGTGCCTACCAAATTACCAAATGCAATAACAGATTTAGACAAATTAAATTGTGCTAATGTTCATGGAAGAGGGTTTGGAAAATTGCTGACAAATCAGGTGATTATTGTATAATGGAATAAATAAGTAAATGTAAAAACTGGGCTCTAATGTTCCTTCACAGCTTCTCAGATAAGAGATATACATCTTAATCATAATAATTTGAAAGAAATGTTTCTAATTATCTACCTTAAATTATTAGACAAGTAAATAAGATAAATTGATAAAAATTTGATAGGAGTGGGGTGACTGGGTAGCATGGTTGATTAAGTCTCTGACTCTTGATTTCAGCTCAGGTCATGATCTCAAAGTCATGAAATCAAGCCTGGGGTCAGATTCTGCACTCTGCATGGAATCTGCTGAAGACCCTCTCTTCCTCTCTTTCTGTCGCTCCACCCCCACCTTTCTCTCTGTCTTAAATAAATAAGTCTAAAAAAAAAGTTTGATGGGAGAATGGAGGATATGCATAATGTCTTTTGAAAGAGTATTTTGGGGAGTCATGCTAGTGTCTTCCGGAATAATTTGGTTTATGGAGAGATTACATTTTCTTTAGAATAGTATGTTTCATATTGAAAGTACATTGGACCAAATGTTTTTCATAACTTATTTCAAAAAATATGTCATTTTATATTTAATTTTCTTTAAGAATATAAACTAAATAATTTCCTGCTTAAAACATACTAAATACAAAAAGTATGTAACCAATATGGGTAACTAAGACCGGACAATCAACTTTAGGTCATATGTATAAAAGATAACTAGAGAAAGAGCTCCTAATAGATGAGTAACAATTCACTTTGTCTCCACATGTAAATATTTTTACCTAATTGTCTGTATACTATCATCTATCTATCTATCATCTATCATCTATCTATCTATCTATCTATCTATCTATCTATCTATCTATCTATTAAAAAATACTTAACTGGATATGAATGGGTGCCTACTGTATGCATCTAATTTAAGCAAAAATAAAAATAAAGTTTCCTCATTGATTATATGCACATTTATAAAATATTTTTATGGGGCGCCTGGGTGGCTCAGTCATTAAGCGTCTGCCTTCGGCTCAGGTCATGGTCCCAGGATCCTGGGATCGAGCCCCTCATCGGGCTCCCTGCTTGGCGGGAAGCCTGCTTCTCCCTCTCCTACTCCCCCTGCTTGTGTTCCCTCTCTCTCTGTGTCTCTCTCTGTCAAATAAATAAATAAAATCTTTAAAAAATAGTTTTATTTAACGAGCAAGTATTAAATACTCCTTTATATTTTACTTATGTAGACTCAAAGAGATTTCACTTTTTTACAAGTAATGTTTCTTTTTAAACAGAGAAGTTAAGCTAGAAATTTCGTGTTCATTTTCAAATACTTTGGAATCTCTGAATATTTACAAACTTCTGTTGATTTTTATTTATACCAAGTTGAAGGATTTTTAAATAATGAAGCACTTTTTTTAAGCTTAATAGGTTATATCAATTAAGTTTTGAGCAGTGTGCCTGCATTGCAACTAGCTATACTCAACCTACCTTAGAGAAAAATCAGAACTGTCATAACTTGTATTTTTCTGTGAATTGAAGAAGATGGAAATGGTGTATGAGGTTGAGGAGGTCAGGTATAATCTGTCTACCCAGAAACCTCCACCTAATGAACAGTTATGATAAGCTTAGCCCATTTTATCTTAGGTAGTAATACAAACCCAGATTTTAAAAAAGTCTATCTTGTCACCAACAATTCCTATCACACATGACTTTAAGCAGTTTATATATATATATATACTCAGTAACACTAATTCAGTCACTTTTATTCTTAACCACATTGCCTTGAATTCTTATGCAGAATATAATATTTTCTTAAATGTCATTCTGTGTATCTTTATCAATATAACTTATGTGATCTCGCTAATGAACAAATTCAGGCAAGGCTTTTAAGGCAATAGGAAACTTCAACAATAGAATCTTAGTGCAATTGTTGAAATATTCAAATTTAGAGCAAGTTCTAAATCTACTGCTGTTTAAAAGGAAATTTGATATACCGCTTTTTCCCCCTTGTAAACATTTCTGTTAATTGCTCAGAGTTTGAAAAAGCTTTACTTCATCCTGGCAGTTCCCTAGAGCTAATAGTCCTTGGCTAGGTTTAGTAATTGTGGCAGAATGCCAGTTACAGTACATGATGAGTGAAATATCTGCTACAGCTGTCACAAAGCAACAAAAGTCACAAAACATTTAAAAGCCAGAGGCTTAGAATTAGATTTCTCAGTGAATATGTAAACAAGACTTTATATCTCAAACTTATCTATAACATTGAGAAATATGTTCCCATATTAAAAACTACCAAAATTATCATATTTCATTATTTGATCTTCACTAATATTTCATGATCAATGCACAGAGGAATAGACAACACACTAAAAAGAGAAGTTTCCATTATTATCATTTATTTATAGAATTAGAAACATGAGTATAGCTTTTCTGTATTCCTGGAAATGCATAAATTGGTGTACATATAATTAGGTATGTATACTATACAATGTATAAATGACCTATCCAAAGGGTATTTGTAATCTTAAACATTTTCAAAGTGAGTTAGGGGATGGAAGGAAGTTTCAGTTATAATCAGAAGATATTTATAGCACATATTATTTATTGCCCAAGGCATCAAAAATCACAGAATTTCCCATTATATACTTATTTGGAGAAAATAATCATATATTTTGCCCCTCACTTTTTAAAATTACGTCAGCTACTTTGATACTCAAAGATCTGAAGGTGTAGGATTCCTTATGTGTCTTATTTTTGTTGGGGGAGAACATAAATAATCCTGACAATTTTCTCATTCTTTCTCAGAGGAAATTGCACATGGACCCTTCAACATATTTTATCTTCTACCCCCCAAAACACAAACACACTCACATACACACACACATACATATGTGTGTGTGTATACAATTTCTAATTTAAATTGACTATATAAAATTCCACTGAAAGGTTATTTATACATGTAATTTTTCATAATAATAGGTCTACATTGTCTGTTTTCTTTTACATGCATGAGCCATGTTTTGTGTGTTTTCCCAAAGAGCTAAATAAATCATAGAGGAAATAAAATAAAAGTTGTAGAGAAGAAAATATAAACAACCATTGGGTAAAGGTTCATATTGCTAAACACATTTGGTTTTGTCATTACCATTTTATATTTGACAACATTTTAGCCCAGAGATTTTAAGGAACTGTCCAAGGTCATGAGGAGAATGATAGAGTCCAGATTTGCATTTTCAGGATATATACTTTGTATGGATTGTTACTTTCTCAGATCAGCAGGCTAGTTACTAGTGTAAACCTTCACATCTATATAATGTGACCCTATGTGATCATGTGCAATCTCTGAAAGCAAAATAATATTCATCATACAAATATAACCCATCGATGATTCACAAATATCAAGCCTTGAGAAAACTTTGGTTAAAAATTGAAGATAAAAGAAGATAAAAGTCAAAAGTAAATTTACAAATTTATTGATTCCAGATTTCCTGACTTGAGCTTTTATCTTTTATGTTATGCTCTATGTCATATTCATTCAGTAAACTTTGACTTACTTTGTTCCTACCATGATCTAGAAAGTAGCAATAGGATAAAATTCATATTCACTGTGTTCAAAGTGGGCTGGGTAGTCTACCATCACCCCCCCATTTTAAGAAGAAGAAGTATTATTAAATATTTAATACGAGTTAGGGTGCCTGGGTGGCTCATTTGGTTAAGCGACTGCCTTCGGCTCAGGTCATGATCCTGGAGCCCCGGAATCAAGTCCCGCATTGGGCTCCCTCCTTGGAAGGGAGTCTGCTTCTCCCTCTGACCCTCTTCTTTCTCGTGCTATCTCTCATTCTCTCTCTCTCAAATAAATAAATAAAATTCTTTAAAAATATATTTAATACGAGTTAAATATAATTCAGTTTGATTTTAGAGACAAACTTCTTAAATGCAAAGCTCTATTGCCTAGAACCAGGAGTGGGACTAGAGAATAAAATGATAGCAATAAAGACCAGTACACTTACCTGATTGAGAGAAACCTCCATTTGGCTAGGAAATTTTTAACACCCAATGCAAAGATCAATTTTATGTTAATATATATAAAATGTGTAAAGTTATAAGTATATTAGTTCTTCACAGCTAAAATGATTTCTGGTATTTATTTATTTATTTATTTATTTATTTATTTATTTATTGGGGGGTTGCTGATGACTTTTTCTTTTTTTTAATTTTTAAAATTTTATTGTGATATCTTAATCACCATACATTACATCATTAGTTTTTGATGTGGTGATCCACGATTCATTGTTTTTGTGTAACACCCAGTGCTCCAGGCAGTACGTGCCCTCTTTAATACCCATCACTGGGCTAACCAATTCCCCTCCCCCCACCTCTAAAACCCTGTTTGTTTCTCAGAGTCCATCGTCTCTCATGGTTCGTCTCTCCCTCCGATTTCCCCCCTTCATTTTTCCCTTCCTTCTCCTAATGTCCGCCCTGCTATTCCTCATGTTCCACAAATAAGTGAAACCATATGATAATTGACTTTCTCTGCTTGACTTATTTCACTTAGCATCATCTCCTCCAGTCTCATCCATGTTGATGTAAAAGTCAGGTATTCATCCTTTCTGATGGCTGAGTAATACTCCATTGTATATATGGACCACATCTTCTTTATCCATTCATCTGTTGAAGGGCATCTCGGCTCTTTCCACAATTTGGCTATTGCGGACATTGCTGCTATGAACATTGGGGTGCATATGGCCCTTCTTTTCACTACATCTGTGTCTTTGGGGTAAATACCCAGGAGGGCAATGGCTGGGTCATAGGGTAGCTCTATTTTTAATTTTTTGAGGAACCTCCACACTGTTTTCCAAAGTGGCTGTACCAACTTGCATTCCCACCAACAGTGTAAGAGGGTTCCCCTTTCTCCACAACTTCAACATTTGTTGTTTCTTTCCCTGTCCATTTTTGCCATTCTAACTGGTGTAAAGTGGTATCTCAGTGTGGTTTTGATTTGAATTTCCCTGATGGGTAATGATGCTGAACATTTTTTCCTGTGTCTGTTAGCCATTTGTATGTCTTCTTCAGAGAAGTGTCTTTTCATGTCTTCTGCCCATTTTTTGACTTGATTATTTGTTTTTTTTTGGGTGAGTGTGGGAAGTTCTTTATAGATCTTGGATACCAGCCCTTTATCTGTAGTGTCATTTGCAAATATCTTCTCCCATTCTGTGGGTTGCCTCTTTGTTTCGCTGACTGTTTCCTTTGCCGTGCAGAAGCTTTTTATCTTGATGAAGTCCCAAAAGTTCATTTTTGCTTTTGTTTCACTAGCTTTTGGAGATGTATCTTGAAAGAAGTTGCTGTGGCTGACGTCAAAGAGGTTACTGACTATGTTCTTCTCTAGGATTTTGATGGATTCCTGTCTCACATCGAGGTCTTTCTTCCATTTTGAGCTTATCTTTGTGTATGGTGTTAGAGAATGGTCGAGTTTCATTCTTCTGCATGTGGCTGTCCAATTTTCCCAGCACCATTTATTGAAGAGACTGTCCTTTTTCCATTGCATGTTGTTTTCCTACTTTGTCAAAGATTATTTGACCATAGAGTTGAGGGTCCATATCTGGGTTCTCTATTCTGTTCCATTGGTCTATCTGTCTGTTTCTGTGCCAGTACCATGCTGTCTTGGTGATCACAGCTTTGTAATATAGCTTGAAATCAAGCAACGTGATGCCCCCAGCTTTGTTTTTCTTTTTCTACATTTCCTTGGCAATTCAGGGTCTTTTCTGATTCCATGAAAATTTTAGGATTGTTTGTTCCAGCACTTTGAAAAATGTCATTGGAATTTTCATTGGGATGGCATTGAAGGTATCGATTGCTCTGGGTAGCATAGACATTTTAACAATGTTTATTCTTCCGATCCATGAGCTTGGAATATTTTTCCATCTTTTTGTGTCTTCTTCAATTTTGTTCATGAGTGTTCTGTAGTTCCTAGAGTATAGATCCTTTACCTCTTTGGTTAGGTTTATTCTGAGGTATCTTATGGTTTTTGGTGTTATTGTAAATGGAATCTTTTCTCTAATTTCTCTTTCTACAGTTGCATTATTAGTGTCTAAGAAAGCAACTGATTCCTGTGCATTGATTTTGTATCCTGCCACATTACTGAATTGCTGTATGAGTTCTAGTAATTTGGGGGGGCGAGTCTTTTGGGTTTTCCACATAAAGTATCATGTCATCTATGAAAAGAGAGAGTTTGACTTCTTCTTTGCCAATTTGAATACCTTTTATTTCTTTTTGATGTCTGATTGCTGTTGCTAGGACTTCTAGTACTACGGTGAACAATAGTGGTGAGAGTGGGCATCCTTGACGTGTTCCTGATCTTAAGGGAAAGGTTCTCAGCTTTTCCCCATTGAGGATGATACTCACTGTGGGTTTTTGTAGATGGATTTTATGAACTTGAGGAATGTTCCCTCGATCCCTATAATCTGAAGAGTTTTAATCAGGAAAGGATGCTGTATTTTGTCAAATGCTTTTTCTGCATCCATTGAGAGGACCATATGGTTCTTCTCTGTCCTCTTATTAATGTGTTCTATCACACTGATTGATTTGCGAATGTTGAACCACCTTTGCATCCTGGGCATAAATTCCACTTGGTCATGGTGGATGATCCTTTTAATATATAGTTAGATCCTATTAGCTAGGATTTTGTTGAGTATTTTGGAATCCATATTCATTAGGGTTATCGGTCTGAAATTCTCCTTTTTGATGGGGTCTTTGCTTGGTTTGGGGATTAAGGTAATGCTGGCCTCATAGAATGAGTTTAGAAGTTTTCCTTGTTTCTATTTTTTGAAACAGCTTCAGTAGAATAGGTATTATTTCTTCTTTGAATGTTTGGTAGCATTCCCCAGGGAATCCATCAGGCCCTGGACTCTTGTTTTTTGGGAGGTTTTTGATCACTGCTTCAATCTCGTTACCGGTTATTGGCCTATTCAGGTTGTCAATTTCTTCCTGTTTCAGTCTTGGCAGCTTATAGGTTTCCAGGAAGGCATCCATTTCATCCAGATTGCTCAGTTTATTGGCATATTGTTGTTGATAATAATTTCTAATAATTGTTTCTATTTCCTTGGTGTTAGTCGTGATCTCTCCCCTTTCATTCATAATTTTATTAATTTCGGTCCTTTCTCTTTTCTTTTGGATAAGTCTGGCCAGTGGTTTATCAGTCTTGTTAATTCTTTCAAAGAACCAACTTCTAGTTTCATGGATCTGATCTACTGTGTTTCTGGTTTCTAATTCATTGATCTCTGTTCTAATCTTAATTATTTCTCTTCTAATGCATGGCTTAGGCATCGTTTGTTACTTTTTCTCTAGTTCTTTAAGGTGTAGAGTTAGTTGGTGAATTCAGGATTTTCTATTTTTTTGAGTGAGGCTTGGGTGGCTATGTATTTCCCCCTTTGGACCGCCCTTGCAGTATCCCATAGGTTTTGGACCCATGTGTTTTCGTTCTCATTGATTTCCATGAATTGTTTAAGTTCTTTGATTTTCTGGTTGACCCAAACATTCTTTTTTTTTAGATTTTATTTATTTATTTATTTATTTATTTATTTATTTATTAAGATTTTATTTATTTGACAGAGAGAGACACAGTGAGAGAGGGAACACGAGCAGGGGCAGTGGGAGAGGGAGAAGCAGACTTCCTGCTGAGCAGGGAGCCCGATGTGGGACTCAATCCCAGGACCCTGGGGTCATGACCTGAGCCGAAGGCAGACGCTTAACGACTGAGCCACCCAGGCACCCCGATCCAAACATTCTTGAGCAGAGTAGTCTTCAGCTTCCAAGTGTTTGAATTTCTGCCAAATTTTTTCTTGTGATTGAGTTCCAGTTTTAAAAGCTTTGTGGTCTGAGAATATGCAGGGAATAATCTCAATCTTTTGGTATTGGTTGAGACCTGATTTGTTACCCAGTATGTGGTCTGTTCTGGAGAAAATTCCATGTGTGCTCGAGAAGAATGAGTATTCTGTTGTTCTAGGGTGGAATGTTCTGTAAATATCTCTGAGGTCCATCTGGTCCAGCGTATCATTCAAAGTTCTTGTTTTCTTGTTGATTTTCTGCTTAGATGATCTGTCCATTGCTGAGTGGAGTATTGAGGTCTCCTACAATTAACATATTGTTATCAATATGACTCTTTATTTTGGTTAACAGTTGGCTTATGTAGATGGCTGCTTCCATGTTGTGGGCATAGATATTTACAATTGTTAGATCCTCTTGTTGGATAGACCCTTTAAGAATGATATAGTGTCCTTCTGTGTCTCTAACTACAGACTTTAGTTTAAAATCTAATTTGTCTGATATAAGAATTGCTACCCCAGCTTTCTTTTGAGGTCCGCTGGCATGGAAGATGGATCTCCATCCCTTCACTTTCAGTCTGGGTGTATCTTTAGTTTCAAAATGAGTCTCTTGTAGACAGCATATGGATGGGTCCTGCCTTTTTATCCAATCTGCAACCCTGTGCCATTTTATGGGAGCATTTAGGCTGTTCACGTTGAGAGTGATTATTAAAAGTATGAATTAATTGTCATCATGTTGCCTGTGAAGATGTTGTTTTTTATAGATTGTCCCTATAAATTTCTGTTGTATATCACTCTTGGGGTCTTTCTCCTTTTATAGAACCCCCCTTAATATTTCTTGCAGGACCGGCTTAGTGGTCACATACTCTTTCAGTTTCTGCCAGTCTTGGAAGCTCTGCATCTCTCCATCCATTCTAAATGACAGACTTACTGGATAAAGTATTCTTGGCTGCATGTTCTTCTCTGTTAGTACCCTGAATATGTCTTGCCAGGCCTTTCTGGCTTACCAGGTCTCTGTGGATAGGTCTGACACTATTCTGATGTTTCTCCCTCTGTACGTAGGGAATCTCTTCCCCCTAACTGCCCTTAAGATGGTGTCCTTGCTTCTAAGATTTGCGAGTTTTACTATTACATGCCGGGGTGTTGGCCTGTTTTCCTTGATCTTGGGAGGGGTCCTCTGTCCCTCTAGGACATGAATGTTTTTTTCATTCCCCAGATTAGGGAAGTTCTCAGCTACGATTTGCTCAAATATATCTTCTACTTCTCTCTCTCTCTCTCCACTCCCTCTGGGATTCCAATAATTCGACATTGGAATGCTTCATGGTGTCACTTATTTCTCTGATTCTATTTTCATGGATTCTGAGTTGTTTTTCCCAGCCCTCCTCTTTTCCCTTTTTATCTATTAAATTGTCTTCCAGGTCACTGATTCATTCTTCTGCCTCACTTACCCTAGCTGTTAGATTATCTAGATTAGATTGGATCTCATTGATAGCATTTTTAAGTTCTGCCAATTCAGCTTTCATTTCTGCCCTTAGAGACTCTATGTTGCCATTAATTTATTTCTCCATTCTAGCTATTGTCTTCACAATTGCTAGCTTGAATTCCATCTCCAACATCTTGGTTATATCTGCATCCATTTGTAAATCTGCGGCATAAGTCATAATCTCTGAGTCTTTCCTATTTTGGAGGTTTCTCCTAGTCATTCTGTTGATGGGTGGTTGAGGGAATGCATAGAGTCCAAATTATGGACCAGAACCCAAGCAAGATGCACCTATTTTCTAGGGACCTTAAGGTTGCTGGCCTCTTGTTCTCCCAGTCTGTTACTGAAGCAACCCTGTTTGGGCAGAGTTGCCCTGCCCCCCTGTGGTGGGGGATGGGCTCAGTGGGAACCAGTTTCTTGGGGCTTTTGTTCTGTGGGGCTTTCCCTGGCAGCTTTCCTCGTCTCTTCCGAGAGTCAGAGCAGAAGAGATCATTTCCAACCCTCTGCCTCAGAGCAGAGATATCACAGTTGGGGCACATCTCTGCCCTTTGTGCTTCTAAAACCACCAGCCGTTCCCAGTTCGCTCACACAACCCTGCCGCTCTGGGTTTCTGTCCTGGGGGCTGCCCTAAAGTCCTTTCCCAGCAGTTTCCAGTCTGGGAGTCTGTGCCCCATCCCCAGTGCGTGAGGCTGTCGCTACCAGTGGTGTAGGATCCCCATGGCCAGGCTCCCTCCCGCTGCCATTTATCCTCCGGTATCTGCCTGCGGAATCACGGCTCCTTGCTTTGTACCTCAAAACCAACCATCTGCAATATTCTGTTTATAGAGATCCAGATCTTCTTACATTTAAGGCTGATTTCATGGGTGCTCAGAGTGGTCTGGTAGATATCCAGCTCAATTCTGGGGACCAGTTGGAATAGGGTCCCCTACTCCTCCGCCATCTTTTCCACTCTCAATTTCTGGTTTTTAGATCTGAAAAAGCTTCCTTCACTGGGTCTTTATAAAGAAGATATTACAGAATATAATGTAAACTATAGTTAGCATTTTCCATAGAGTATGCACAAGAAGTTTTATAAAACAGTTTCTTATAAGTTCCTCACTATATCTAGAAGAAAATAATATACTTCTCTTTTGTAGTCATTGTAATGTTTTTAATTTTATAGATTTTTCTTTAATACTTAATATTTCAATTATACTAACAATAAGAGCATTCATTCCTTTTATTTAACATTTGTGGCACATTCTGTAATATAAACTTTGAATATATTCTTATTTAATTCTCAAATCATCCAAAATAATGTTGATACCAATAATATGTCCATTTACAAAAAAAGGAAATTGACACTTAAAAAAAGTTTATTTATTTTTTAAAGATTTTATTTTTTTGACAGAGAGAGACACAGTGAGAGAGGGAACACAAGCAGGGGGAGTGGGAGAGGGAGAAGCAGGCTTCCTGCGGAGCAGGGAGCCCGATGTGGGGCTCAATCCCAGGAACCTGGGACCATGACCAAAGGCAGATGCTTAATGACTGAGCCACCCAGGCACCTGACACTTAGAAAAGTTTAAATAGATTACATAAAGTCATATAGCAACAAAATGGCAAGCTGAGGTTTTCACATTGGATAGGTGGGTAGATAGAGAGATAAAGAGACATCAACTGAAGATATAGTCATCTCAGGGCTTAAGATGGAAGCTTCAAGATGGTTCACTCACAGTGGACAATCTCTTCCAAAAGGCAATGGGAAAGCTGGGTTCAGGGCCCTCAGAGGTATGCATTTCTATCTTCATATAGTAGGAAGGCCTTGTTTCTTCACATGGTCACCTGTTTGGTTTTCTGACATGGTCTCTTCAGTATGATAGTTAGCTTTCTTAAGCAGCTCAGAATTCCTAAAATCACTAAAAGGGAAGCTTTCTGGCTTTCTTAAACACATAAATGTTATAGTGGCCTTTTCTCAATTATACTGGATACAACAATCACAACCTAGATTCAGTGTGGGAGAATCTACACAAAGGGCGCCTGGGTGGCTCAGTTGGTTAAGCGACTGCCTTCGGCTCAGGTCATGATCCTGGAGTCCCTGGATCGAGTCCCGCATCGGGCTCCCTGCTCAGCAGGGAGTCTGCTTCTCCCTCTGACCCTTCCCCCCCTCATGTGCTTTCTCTCTCTCTCATTCTCTCTCTCTCAAATAAATAAATAAAATCTTTAAAAAAAAAAGAGAATCTACACAAAAATTTGAATTTTTGGTTCATTGTGATTTGGTTTGGTTTATTGTGGACCATTTTTGAGAGTAGCTACCAAAAAGAGACCAGCTCAGATAAGAAAGGAGAAAGGAAAAATAGAATCTCCCTGAAAGAGTAGTAATGATACATTCCCAAGGAGACAAGATATGATGAAATGGGATGGCAGAATTTATTGGGGGCCATTATTTTAATAATAAATACATTAACCTTTTTATACTAATTTACTTCAAAATATCTTCTTTCTTTAAATAAAAGATTGATTGATTTTAAAGAGAGAACATGCAGGGGGGAGGAGCAGAGGGAGAGGGAGAGAGAGAATCCTCAAGCAGACTCCCCACTGAGTGTAGAGCCTTAAACAGGACTGGATAGATGTCTTTATTTTCATTGTATTAATAACAACAAGAACAGTAGTGGTTATATTAATAATAATGGAGGTAGTAACAATAACAGTGGTAGTTTCTAGCTTAGTTGCATGATAGTTGGAATGTATAGTCTCTAACATTTGAGTCCTTTTAAATTTGTCAAGACTTGATTTATGGTCCAGCATATAGTTAATTTTGGTAACTTTTCCATGTGTACTTGTAAAGAATATATCCTCTACCGTTTAGAGTGCAATGCTACTTAGTCAATCAGGCCAAATTCCAGACTGAAGCTGTTCAAACCTTCTATTTATGTGCTAGCAATTTTCTTTTTTTTCTATCAATTACTGAAAGACATGTATTAAAGTTTCCTATTATTATAGGTTTGTCTATTTTTCTTTTTAGTTCTTTCAAGTTTTGCTTTATATTTTGAGGCTATATTATGTTTATACAAATTTATTATTTTTATCTCTCCAGTAAATTAAATCTTTTATCACTATAAAATTACTCAGCTTTCATAGAATGCCTCTTAAAATTTATTTTGTCTAGTATTAAAATACCAGTTTTCTTTGGATTAGTTTTTGCATGAGTCTCATTTCTAGTCTTTTACTTTCGTTTAATTCATTATAGTGTGTTTCTTATAAACGGCATGGATTTTTTTTTTTTTTGGTTTGCTTTTTCTCAATTTATATTCTTCAGATCTGAGGAACATAAACTGAGGAAAAGCAAAGAGTATCTGGATGGCATTTAATGTGTTCCTATCAAGATTCTGAACCAAACTACTCCTTCCATTCTTCAAGATAAATCCCAGAGATAATACTGTGGTCTAGGAAGTCACTTGGGTCACAAGGGAAACTGCTCTAAACTTGTGTATACTCAGATGGTAGTTTTGGCCTAGGATAGGAGGCAATGAATGAATGAAATAGTGGAAAGAAATCATTAACTTGGAAGAAACAGCATCTGTCCCTTGCCTGATTTGTCTTAGACCTGTTTGTGATACTTCAATAACAAAATCAGTGCAGAATTTCATGTGCTTTTGAGCAGTTGAACAGACAACAAAATGGATGTTGCTTTCCACCCTATACAAAACTTCTGAATCTAAAGACAATCAGCATCATTGTTGCTTTTTTCCTCATTAGCAAAGGATGAAGCCTTGACCTGATAAAATGTTTTGTGGGGTGAGGAAATGATTGACTGATTTTATGATGCCTGGGGGTCTTCAAATTAAAGCTTGTTTTCTCCCTACCACTGAATTAATTGGCTGTCCCAAGCACTGGGTCCTGGCCTTTGCCAATATATATTGACTGAGAGAAAAGCTGGTATCTCCAGAGGGCAATGAGCTCCAGACTGAAGTAACAAGATATATTATTAGCACAATCATTTCAAAGGAAATGTGTTTGTGTATGTGCATCCACACACATACACATGACTAAAGAGTCTATCAAAATCAAGAATTTAAAATTAGAGAAATGAACATATTTAAAGAGCTAAGGGAATATTAGCATATGAAATAATAATCTGAAAACATAAACATCACCAACTAGAAATGTGGGAAATGAAAAGTATCCATTAAACCATTCCTCTTTAGAAGTATTTTTCAGATTATTGTATATTTCAATGTCATTTTCCCCTTTTGTGAACTATTGTATTTTTCACAATTTACTACTTTGTGCTTCAATTTCTTCATATAAAGTGATGATAATACTGGTTATCATAGATTTATTTTAAAAGTTAAATTACTTAGTACACATAAATCTATAAAAAATTTATTTTTTATTGTTATTATTGTTTCAATCTAGTGACTGAAAAAGTAACAAGATTAATATAATAACTAGATATGCATAAAATATTAGAAAGTGAGTATGCTTATTAAAGGACATGTAATAGGGGTGCCTGGGTGGCTTAGTCGGGTAAGCATCTGCCTTTGGGTCAGGTCATGAACCCAGGGTCCTGGGATCAAGCTCCCTGCTCAGTGGGGAGTCTGTTTCTCCCTCTGCCCCTCCTTCCTGCTCATGCTCGCTCTCTCTCTCTCAAATAAATAAAATCTTTTAAAAAATAATAAAGGACATGTAATAGATAAGGAAAACAGGATTTATTAGGCATATGAAAGAAAGATTATTTTATTTTTCTAATCATAATATATATATATATCAGTTTTAATAGATAAATCCCAAGCCATTTAAATTTTAGGAAAATACTTCTTAGTTACTCATAGATCAAGAGCAATTAGAATAGCACCTGGGTGGCTCAGTTGGGTAAGTGTCCAACTCTTGATTTCAGCTCAGGTCATGATCTCAGGGTTGTGAGATCAAGCCCCACGCTGGGCTCTGTGCTCAGTAGGGAGTCTGCTTCTCTCTCTCCCCCTCTCCTTTTGCCCCTCCCCCTGCACATGCTATCTCTCAAATAAATAAATAAATCTTTAAATAATAAAGAATACTAATGTAAACACTAATTACAATATATATTAAAACCTGTAAGAGTCAAGTAGCAAAAGGATTTGTATAGACTTCATCATCTTTTAGGAATTGTTAAGATGAGAATTAAGTGAGCTATGTTTCCAATTTAGTAGACAGTAAGAAATAAAAATGGAGAAAGGGAGAGAGAGTGTACCCATTTAACAATAAAGATAAGGACAGTTTAAAAGTAAAAACAAGGGCAGAAGTAACATGAAAACATTAAGTATAAAAACCTAATGCAGTTATATTAATAATAGATGAAGCTAGACTTGAACACAATTTTGAGTGACAAAATGGAACTCACATAGGCATTCAACATAATCACAATATGTATAGACTTACTAAAAATGCTTTAAAATATATGAAGCAAAAAATGACGGAACTAAAGGAAAAATAGACAAATCCATAAGCCTAAAGAAAGATTCAGCTAGACATTTTTAACAATTAGTAATGGCTATGTGTCTGCTAGAGTAAAAGTGTGTGGCCTCTGTTAGCCATGACATAGGAAATCCTCACCCTCTCACAGACTTTTTCTCCAGGAAAGTAGGTTCATGGGACAGATTGGGGAATATCCTGAGAAAGCTGCTTCTGATGTGCCAGCTAGAATAGGGCAATAGCAGCCACTGCTAAAACTGTGTCCAGGCCCATCTCCCCTCTTTTCCTACAGAAAAACTGCTCTAATCTGTAGGGTGAAGAGCAAAAGGACTGTAGCCTAAAGACCCTCATAGAAACCCACTGCATCTAGGCAAAAATAGCAGCCATTACCAAAGCCCCCATCAAACCCGTGATTTCATCCCTATTCCTGTCACCTGCCTTGTATGGGAAGAGGTAGAAAAAAAGAAACTCAAAATGGA
Organism: Eumetopias jubatus; assembly: GCF_037043125.1. Classification (NCBI taxonomy): domain Eukaryota; kingdom Metazoa; phylum Chordata; class Mammalia; order Carnivora; family Otariidae; genus Eumetopias; species Eumetopias jubatus. Next base: position 156,092,791 of record NW_028274809.1, on the reverse strand, counting down.
TATTATATCTAAATATAAATTGTAAAACTATAAAACTTTTAGAAGAAAACATAAGAGAAAAATTATGTGACTGAGTTTGGCAATGACATTTTAGATATGACACAAATATCACCCTATAGAGAAGAAAATCTTCAATTAGATTTGATCAAAATTGAAAATATTTGCACTGCAAAAGACATTGTTAAGAAAATGAAAAGGCAAGGGGTGCCTGGGTAGCTGAGTCATTAAGCGTCTGCCTTCGGCTCAGGCCATGATCCCAGGATCCTGGAATGGAGTCTGGCATCGGGCTCTCTGCTCCGCAGGAAGCCTGCTTCTCCCTCTCCCACTCTCCCTGCTTGTGTTCCCTCTCTCGCTGTGTCTGTCTCTGTCAAATAAATAAATAAAATCTTTAAAAAAAAAAAGAATATGAAAAGGCAAGCCCCAGACTCAGAAAAAATATGTTTGCAAATTATATATCTTATAAAAGAATTTTATGCAGAAAATATAAAGATTTCCCAATTCCCACATAGAAAATATGTACAATTTTGAGTGAAGAAAAGTCCCAGACTAAATAAAGTCTGGCATCTATTCTATAAAATTAAAGAGCAATCAATTCTAAATAATGTATTGTTCATGCACATACATATACATGCAACAACACTTACACAACAAAAACAGTGGAAGGCAGAGTGAGAACAGAGACATGTAAGTTATTGATAAGTGTCTAGTTATTGTTTTGAATAGTGGTTCGTGATTGATTACAATATTTTTAAAATAAATAAAATATAATAGGTACATATATAAACCAATACTGCTAAGTATGTCATTGTCATAGCCTGAATGTTTATATGCCCCCCAAATTTCCTACTTTAGAATCCTAACACCTAATGTGATGATGTTAGGAAGTTGGGGCCTTTGAGAAATGATTAGGTCATGAGGATGGAAACCTCATGATTGGAATTAGACTGTTATAAAAGAGATACCATAAAAAAGAGTTCTTTGACCCCTTATAAAAGAGAGCTCCCACAGCAAAAAGGTGCCATCTAGGAAGTGGGCCCTCGCCAGACAATCTGCTGGCATCCTAACCTGGGACTTCTCATCCTCCATTACTGTGAGAAAAAAATTTCTGTGGTTCATAAACCACCTAGTCTGTGATATTTTCATACAGCAACAGAGACAGCCTAAGACACAATAGAAAATAAGTTTAAAATGATAAACTTCAAGTAATGATGGATAAATTGTGGTATAGTTAAAACACAGAACACTGTTTTGCCATTAAAAAGAAAGAAATGTTTATGTAGCAACACGAATGAATTTCACCAACACAATGTTAGGTGAGAAAAGAAAGCCCCAGAAAAATGTCTACTGTAGTATGTATGGCTACTGTGTTTATGATGCTATTTATTTAAAATTTAAAGCAAGTATGTTATGGATATATAATATGAATATGTGCAATAAATGTAAAAAATAAAGTAATGTAAATGATTTTCTCTTTTGGGATTGAGGGTAGGGAAGAGAGTAATGGAAGTGAGGAGGTGTGTATATAGATGACTCAATTTTATTGATAAAATATTTTATTCCTTAAACTGGTAGTGTGTGTGTAGGCAAGTTACATCTTCAATAGGCAATAATTTGTTGTTAGTTGAAATAGTATTTTTCTGAAATAGTCAGCATATATGTATGAGGGAGAGGCAGAGAGATTCAAAGAGAAGTTCTTAAAAAATAAATATGCATAATTCCATTTGCAACTATTGAAATTATTATAAGTACTCAAAAATAATATCAAAGAAAGAAAAAAGTTAATAAATGAGAAAATATTACATATAGTTAGATTACTTATTAAAGTAGCTCTGGTTTATCAGATATCTCATTTTTATTTAATAGTCATAAATTTATGTGGCGGGTATTTTAATTCCCATTTTATATTTGCAGAATTAGAATTCAGCAAAATTAAGCAATGTTCTTCTGGCCTAAAATTCCTGTATTTTCCTATATGATTACTTTCCAGGTGTGATGGATCTATCTAGTGGAGTGGCTGTGGGCACATTGATTTTATGGCTGTGGAAGTAATAGGGTTTCATTTCAACCATGAGTATATGAATGAGGAGAGATCAAGAACGGACTTAAGGTTTGCCGGTAAGATTTTGGTGACTTTTTAAGGAAACATTTTTATATAAAAGTGGGGCTAAATGTCCTGAGAAAAATAAGGCAACAGGTAAATATTACAAGTTTATATTTGTCTCCTAAATTTAGCCTTGTGTTTTGCATTTTACTCCGTTTCAAGATCTTGTGCCATGAAGCCAAATGCTATTTCTGTACCTCTCCATAGGGTGTTGAACTTGCTTAACTTTGGGAAAGCTAAAACAGCTGAACACGATGTTTCCAAGATATCTAACTTGGCCCCAAAAGAGTTACATGTCTTTGGACGTTTCTGTAGCTGTTAACAAAGAAGGGTTCTCTCCCAGAAAACTGATTGGACTCCCTGTTGGACACTATATAAATACCACTTTAAAGAAGGCATTTGCTTATTGCTATTGGAAATTTTTTTTTTTCCTTTCAGTGCCTCTAGCAGCAAAAAAGTGTCTAGGAGCTAAAATAGAGCTACAGCTGTAACTAACTTCCACTCATTCATCATCATCACTTCATGAACTAGGAGCCAGCCCACCATTTCTCTTACTTTACTTCAGCTCCTTTACAGAATGAGGTAAGGTTCATAATGCTCAGATATGATAGTTCTTTCTTCTAACCTATTATTTACAGAACAGTTTTGTTCTGTGTCACTCTATAAACTCTTGAGCTTTTCAAAAAGGAAACTAAATTCTGGTTGGTGCTTTTGTATAAATATGTGCATGCATGTTAATAGGACATTTGGCAATGACTTTAGCTTAACACTTCAATATCACCACACAGCTGTGGCATTTTTATTAGGTACTTTTTAACTTCTCCAAAACCTGAAACAGCTCTCCTTTTCTCTCATTCAACTAATCATATTCAAAGTAAGTCCTTTTTTTAAGGATGCTAAATGAAAAGATTTAGACCTTCCATATGCCACGGCTTTTTTTAAGACATGGTAATGGTAATGGATGAAATTATTATGTCTGTTGAACTGCCAATAGTATAATTGATCACATCATCATAGAAGGGAAGTATTTCCTTAAAATGGATTGTATTCCATCAATTTATTCTCTTTTAAGAGTCACAAGCATTAAACTTTGGAATGACCATTACCCATTAATTGGCATTCTGATACTATCCAGTGTATTATTAGCCTCTGTATACTATGTCATTAAAAGTGTCAGTCATAAAAAAAAGTGTGACAATCATAATATTCAGTAAATTATAATACTATAATAAGTTAGGATCATTTTTCCATCCCCCCCAAAGCCATTAATTTACCATGTGCTTAGATGTGCACATATTTAACCATGTGCAAAAGACAAAATGAAGCTTTGTTGCAAGCAAATATTTTTCATCTGTTTAACTTATCGCAAGTAGAGTTATACACCCACATAATTTATAAAGTCACAAAACATAATCATAACTTAACCTTTGACAAGATTACTAAAGTACTCCATATAAGAGAAAACCATGGCAGAAATAAAGTCTCCTATAAAATGTAGTTCAGTAACATGCAAATCTTTGGAATGTTTTAATACAAAATCTGTGATAAGGTTGTGAGATTATATAGGTAGATTTTCTAGATTATTCACCACATAAAAGTCAACTTTTCCAGTGTGAACATGTGGAATCAGCGTCGTAAAATTGATTGAAAATATTGTGGTTTCAAAATACATAGATAAAGATATTTAGATACACTAGGATTTTAAATTTGAAAAATGGGTCATTGTAACTCTAGGGTAGTGATGGTTTAATACAAGAAAAGATATATTTGTAAACATGTTCAACCAAGAGATACAGAGCCTACCAATATTTTTGCAGATTTATTTTTACACTTAATTTAACAGAATTCACAAGCCTAGTGTTGAACAAAAATTTTTGCATAATGCGTATCATTTGGCATACATATTTAACATGTGTGATATAAATATTTTTAAATAATATATTTATGTGGATTTTTATAAAATATAATAACTTTGGCTTAAAATTGTGGTTTGGTCTCTGACCTCAGTCATAAACCCAGAACAAACGTAACATTCTCTAAAGAATGAATTTGCTATGAATTTCATACTGTTGACATTGAGAGATACTTAGTAAACCAACTCATGGTTGAATGGCCTTCCTCCTCTAGTCACTCTTGTAGAAATCATATATTTTTATAAAAACGATAAACCTGAGCCATCAGGTTTGCTGACTTCTTTAAGATTTTATTGATTTATTTGATAAAGAGAGAGAACGAGAGAGAACACACATGAGAGGCGGGAGGGTCAAGGGAGAAGCAGACTCCCTGTCGAGCAGGGAGCCTGATGCGGGACTCGATCCAGGGACTCCAGGATCATGACCTGAGCCAAAGGCAGTCGCTTAACCAACTGAGCCACCCAGGCACCCAAAGAATTTTTATTTTTTATTTTTTATTTTTTTAAAGATTTTATTTATTTATTTGACAGAGAGAGACATAGCAAGAGAGGGAACACAAGCAGGGGGAGTGGGAGAGGGAGAAGCAGGCCGGAGCAGGGAGCCCGACGCGAGGCTCCATCCTGGGACCCCAGGATCACGACCCGAGCCGAAGGCAGACGCTTAACGACTGAGCCACCCAGGTGCCCCCTTACTGACTTCTTTAATACTCAGAAAAAGGACAGATTCTTCTCCCTTATCAGAGTTTTTCCAAAGTAAAATAACTCATTCCCACCTAGCTATCTCAAGATAGTGAATGAACTAAAGATAATTCCATCAAAGATTATTATTGTTGTATTTCATAATAAAATTAAAAGTGCTGTGAAGCTCAAATAAGAAACACTTAAAGAATTCTGTTTATTTAGCAGATAGAATTTATGTCATAAAATCATTATATTGAAAAAATTGTTAAGACAAAGCTCTGGAGATTTTAGCATTAGGAAGTAAAGCATTAGGATACTTTTGGATCCAAATTACAGATACACTGACATATTTGTGATAAAATGTATCCAGATGTAAAATGATAGGGTCTTTTTAGCATACAGGCACCTTAGAGCTAACTGTATCCTTCTGATAATTTAAACATGAAGATACTGAGACCAAAAGATATTTAAGATTCATCCAATTTTATGTGAGTAGTTGTACAATAAGAAATAAAACCCAGGTAGTCAGACACTTGAATGAACCAGTGCTCTTTCCACCTAATAGGGTTCTCTCTCTAATAACTTAAAAAAATAGACATACTATTTTTCCTTTTTATCAATGACTATCTGCTAAATTCAGGATTACTGTTCAACAAATGCAAATACTGACCTTATTTACTAGTTCTATTCATTTATGCAAAAAGGCACTCTTTTGGTTCTACTATATAAAGATCTGACCTAGATGATGTAAGATAAATGAAGATGAATGAGGCATGGAAGGAATTGTAATTTTGTGGAAAGAAATAAGTCATTTAAAAATTGTTGTATATCAAAATGAAAGAGTCATGATCATAATAGAAGACAAAGTATACAAGGATTCAGGGGGATAAAATAACACTTCTACTTGAAATATCATTAAAGTTTTAATCAAGAAAGAGACCATTTTTGTTGGCCGTTAGATATTGATAGAATTTAGTATGAAAAAATTAGATATTTCTGCATTTTTAAAAAGTTTGTTATTTTAACAAAGAAAAGCAAGTTTTCTCAACACCAAAGAAAGTCTCAAGAACATTCTGAGTGTTTTATAATTATTGATCAAAATATGAAATAATCATACACATTATTTACTTTGGAAAGGTAAGACTACGTTATTAGAATCTTCTCAGAGTTCTTGCAAAGTTGTACAATTAAATTCTAGCATTTTTGTCAGCCATCTGACATTGGATACCATATAATCTCTGTTCAAAAGTTACTTGTATGTGGCCTTTCTTTTCTTGAGGATACTTTCTTCTATTCTTTGTTGAGACTTTTATCATGAAACAGAATTTTGTCAAATGTTTTTTCTGTATCTATTGAAAAAATCATGTGATTTTTATCCTTTATTCTGTTAATGTGGTTTATCATACTGATTGATTTTCATATGTTGAACCATCCTTGCATCCAGGATTCAATTCCACTTGGTCATGGTGTATGAATGATCATTTTAATGCCCTGTTGAATTTGGTTTGCTAAGAATTTTATTGAGGATTTTTACATCTATGTTCATCAGGGAAATTAGCCCATAGTTTTCTTTGGTATCTTTTTCTGGTTTTGGTATCAGGGTAATTTTGGCCTCATAAAATGAGCTTGGAAGTGTTCCCTTCTCTTTGATATTTTGGAGTAGTTAAAGGAAATGGAAATGTGTGTGTGTTTATATATATATATACATATATGTGCATACATATATATAATGGAATATTATTTAGCCTCTAAAAAGAAGGAAATACTTCAATATGCAACAACATGGATGAAACTTGAGAACATTATGTTAAGTGAAATTAGCCAGTCACAGAAGAATGAATATTGCATGATTCCACTTATAAGAGATATACAAAACAGTCAAACTCATAGAAGCAAAGAATAGAATGGTGATTGCTAGCAGCTGATGGGAGAGGGAAATGGGGAGTTGTTAATCAACGTTTCAGTATTTCAGTTATGCAAGAAAAATAAGTTCTAGAGAACTGATGTACAAAAGCACGTGGATAGATAACAATACAGTATTATACACTTAAAAAATGTTAAGAAGGTAAATTTAGTGTTTTAACACAATAACAAAAAACTTATTTGTGCCACTTTGGAAAGCTTATATATATGAATTTTAAATATATTATATATTCATTTATATTCTATTATATATTCATTATATATATTTATTTATATATTCTAATCTATTCTAATATTCTATGTTCATTTTTATTCAATTCTATTCTATTCTATGTACATGTGTGTGTACACTTTATATTCACAATTACTGAATTATAATTTTGTCAACATTTTTTTGGAAAAAGTGTTTGAGCTGCAAAGCATTCATCAAATGAGAACCACATTGCTCTTGTCATCAAAACATAAAGCAGTTTCCATACTCTGCAAATTTTGCCATAGTTCAATATTTGTGCCGAGTTTGTGTTCACTGACCAGATTATGCAGGGATAGCATAATGGACATGTAGTGGGAAACAGATTGGAAAGACTCTCAACTCCATAATGAGAAAATAAATAGCAGAAGTGTTCAGCAATATGCTGAATGAATGTTTGAAAATAGCAAACTATTTTCAGTCAGTTAGTCTACCTTGGAAATTTCACCAAAGAATAATTCTACATAAGAAAAATAATATATATACTTAAAAGCGTTCTCAGAGTGTTGTTTTTTGTATTACCAAACATGGAAACTATGTAAATGGATAAAAATGGAGAATTTTAAAACATATAGACATTAACTCAGAAGAGTATTACTGAAGTAACTACATAAATTTTCACTCAGCTGGACACACTTTTAAAAAGGAATAATTTGGAAGAAGGTGTAAACCAGCACTGAACCAAGTAAACCAAAACATCTGGTTACCCTAAATAGTATGCACCTTTCAAAATGATGTTAAAAAATAATAATTGGCTTGGGAAACTATTTGTGTTATAATATTAACTATATAAATAGAAAATTCAGAATGATCACAAATATATATATTAAAATGTCACTCTTCTATCATAGATATATTTTTATATTAAAGATATGAATGACTATATTTCTTTTCCAATTTTCTGCATTTTATGTTTTATATATTTAATATGCATTGATTTTATTAAAAACAAATAGTAAACATTATAGCTTTATTTAAAATCTAAACAAGAATTGCGTATGTAGCGAATTAGTGTGACTTGTTCAGAATTCTCACAGAGATAAAATTAATAGCTAAGTTATAGAGGAAATAGAAATTAGCATAAAGAATATATATACTCTGTCTTTTTCCAAGTTATGCAATTCAGAAGTATCCCAAATATTTAATGGCTTAGAACACTGAAAAGTTGACTTTAAGTCATGTTTCAGAACCATTAAAAAAAACCAGCAATTGTTCTACAAGTGACCTACAAATAGGTAAAACAGATTACAATTTTATTCTAAGGTATTAGCAGTCTCTAGAGAATGTCTAGAAAGTATGTACTTTTACTCCATTTGGGAAAGTAGTTTATTTCACTACATTGCTCACTTGCATGCCACCCTTTAATGGTAGCTCAGTAATAATTACATATTTCACTAATAAATTGATTTGGAAAAAATCATATTTTCTCAGACTAGAGTCTGTATAAGTGAATGGGGAGGGTTTAGCTAATTCAATCACACAGAATATTACCTGCCATAAAGAAATCTACCAGCAAGAGTGGATAAAGCAAATATCTCAAAAAGAGAGGAAATATGCCACCTAATTTTCAATGTGTATAGCTTCAGTTTTTTATAGATTTAGAAGGTTTTACTTCAATCATATTAGAACAGACAAAAATTATTAAAGATACTTTTAAATGACAAAGGACTTCTCAATAACAATACAAGATTCTTCAGTATTTGTGCAATAACTCTCCTAAGACTCAGCTAATAACATTTATGGGGCCTAATTAACTTTGAGATCAGATTAATTCACAATATTAAAAAACCTGATCAGGATTTTCAGAGGTTGTATTTCTAGAAAACTGAGAGTTTACAGTTACTTATTTTCATGATTCTTTGAAATAATAACAACTGGAATCAAAATTGAATCTGCCTCCAAAGCAAACCTAAGGAACTAACTCCTTACTATAGTTAGCAAGCATGAGAGAAGAAATGATTACAAAATTTCCAGAAACACAAAAGAATATAACTAACAGTCATTGGATACCTGCTATTTCAGGCATTGTAACATATGGTTTCATTCACCATAATCCCTTCTATAATCTTATGTGGTAGGTATTGTCATCCCCAACATCCCCTTTTGAAGATGATTATATTGAGTCAAAGTGATTAAGTATATTTTCTAAGATGCACTCCTAATAAGAGACATAAGGCAGTTCCACAGTTGTTCAAATTCAAACCTAGTAATATTTTTACCCCATTACTTTCCCTTTTTTTAAAATATTTTATTTATTTATTTGACAGAGAACACAAGCAGGGGCGCAGCAAAGAGAGAAGTAGGCTCCCCACTGAGCAGGGAGCCCGAGGCGGGCCTTGATCCCAGGGCCTGCATCATGACCTGAGCTGATGGCAGATGCCTAACCGACTGAGCCAGCCACCCAGGTGCCCCTACCCCATTACTTTCTTAGAAGTTTTCTTGTGTGTGTCTTTGAAGTTGTTGCAGTTCCCAACATAGATTGGATTTTCTGTTCTCATCTAAGGAACTCCTCTCTATATACTTTAGAAAATATTTAGTCAAGAAATAACACTTACACTTATCTCTATTATTTATGCAACTTAAACATCTCCAGGAGCTATTAGATAATTAGTTCAGTTAAAATAATTTTACTAAATAAAACTAAATTGAAAGAGGAAAGAATCCTCTGGACATAGTAATGATTCTAGCACTTGTGACCTCCTCCATTCTATTATAAAACATATTGTGTACATTACATCATTTACAGTTAATCTTGTCATTTATACTAATTTCTTACATACATTTCAATAACATATCATGTCTATCAAAAAGAAAATGCAGCTAATTTTTCACATTTTTTTTCCTTTTTCTCCATAGCTTGAAAACTATGGTACTTGTTTCTTTGTAATGAATTCACTTGCTTCTCTCGGATTTCTTTTCCTCTGCAGCAGTCCAATGAGTCTTTATCTATTGCTCCAGACAGACATCTTCCCAAATCACCTAGAGATGTGAGTGATAACCCCATCACTTACTAGACAGAAACATCAAAATTCTGGCCACCATTCACCAAGATAGCTTCTTCTTATCTGAAGCTATCCATTTATAATGTGTAAGGACAGAGCCTGCTTTCAGGAATGCAGCTGGTTATAGCAACTAAGAATAGCACAAGCTTCTTTCCAGATGATGCAGAGTAACTCACCTTCATCAAAATCAACTAGAACCGGATGCTTGACTCCTGAAGGACAACTGGAAAAAGTGTATATTGAGTATAAATCGCACAGAAAGACTGAGTCAAGTAACTAATCGAAATATATTTTGTAACCAGATCTTTAAATAGGTATGATTTAGCATCTATAAACATTTTAACCAGTTTATAATCGTATTATTTAGTAATGCAAGTAATTTTGCAGTTTTCATTACTTGATCAAAAATAATAGAAATAAGTGTATAAAATTAGGGAGTAAATTGAATATGTTTGAGTGAAACTGCAATTTTAATGAACTGAAATAATTATATATGTACTGTCTCATGCTATTTCTGTCAGATAACATACCTCTCAAAATTGGATCTTTCTTTTTGACATTGCCTAGTGTTATATAAGCAGTTATGAGACTCTCCACAATATATATTAGTCCTGAATAAGCCATCATGATACAAAACTTACTTTGATGATTAAGATAAAAGAGATTGTTCTCTTAGGATTTGTTTATATTATTTAATATAAAATGATTCTCAATAAAATGCAAAAAATCTGTAAAAATTGATATATTCTCTTTTCTCAAGCATTTGTCTCTCTCACATATTTGGAAATTTAAAGTAAATACACACAGAACATTTTACAGTCATATACAAAGATCAACAACAATGAAACCTATGCTTCTGTAGTCTTTGCATCATTATTTCACCCATGAATCTTACAAATCAAGCAAAACTGAATGATCCATGAACAAATGAACAGCATCAGTGAAGTAATAATATACACATACTAATGTGCAGACTTTGGTTTGAGTTCCATTTCCAACATCTATTTTATGTCTTTTGTGTATTTATGGTCTAAATTTCCTCTTTTCAGCTTTCTATCTGTAAAATGGCAACAATCACTCCAATTAAAACAGTAAGTAAATCCTAAGACATATAGCTATATAATCATTTAACACATAAAAGGGAGAATGAATGTTTCTCAGAAAGTCTTTTTTTGACATTAAGAAATTATTCTGTAAAGTATTAAAAACTCATTAACAGTAAAAATGTGCTTAGGCAGAAGTAGCAAGAAAACATTAGCATTTGATATTTTAATTTTTTTAGATATATTAATGAGTTTCACTGGTAACTCAAGAGTACAATATATAATAGAGAAAAAAACTAGTGGTTGGCTTGTTCAGGGGTAAATGTTTGTTTTGTTTATATTATTTATATCATTTTATACATGTCTCAGAGGTAAGACATGAGGTTATCTCTATTCTTGTTCATCATTTAGTGTCCCTCCTTTTTGGGGGCACATTTTATATTAAATTTATCTTGTAAAAGACACTTAGCAACTAAACCATTTTTCTTTTTAGTATCTAAGAAAGTTGAGGAATGTTTTTAAATACATATATGTCCCAGGGGAAAACTATTGCCTACGTTCTGGGCCTTCTCATTTCCTTTAAACAGAACAGAAGGACATTATCTCCTTGCCAAAGATCTGGAAGCGAGCTTTTATTTTCAGCTCTGGTCGTCTCCTCTGGATCCTCATCCCAGGAGCATTAACCAGCAGAGACCCCATGCTGTGATTCATGCTGTTTAATGCCAACTTGATGGGTAACAAAGTTATCATAATCCATAATTTAATTATAGATGATACTTTCTGCTCTGGTTGTAACACTGAGACTGTGGCTTCATTTACACTTCTGGGATACTTCACAAATGATTTGGGCTGATCTTTGATACAGGGTCAAGGGTGGAGAAATTTTTCACATAATTGCATTTTATCCTACTTGAAAGAACATTCCACATTCAAATTGGATTTATTTTTGAGTTGATGTATGTCTACTTTCTATGGTAAGTATAAATTTTAATAAGGCTTTGTGTGTTTCCTCTTTGCCATAGATTTTTAGTTGGACTTACCATCTTATTTGAACATAAAAATTTCTTCTTTTCTTGTTACTACCAGCCTTAAAAACAGAAACAAAATATATTGTTTTCCTAGGGAAATTAGAACAAATGTGTATTTGGAAATTGATTTTATTTTCCTAGATTGTACTGTTCTCATTCAAATTCCATGTCAATTCATGAATTTACTGAGGCTGTTCACTTAGCGAGGCATAGTGCCCTTCTCCTTTCTTATCTTCAGATCGTATCCAATTTGCTCCTTTATTCTCCATGAAGCCTTTTCTGCAAGAAACTATGGTAAACACTAAGTTTACATGCAGCCTATATTAGTGCTTGCTAGCTATGTGACTAACACATTCACTAGACCATTCTGAATCTTTCTAAATTCTCACAATGATGGCAATGAAACTTCTCTCAAGGGGACATGATAAGTATGCAAAAATAATACTCAGACATATCTAACAACTTCTCAGAACAACTTAAGACACTTGACATATATGGGTTTAAAAATGAAGTGGCTTGGCGGTGGTTTTAATTATTTTTGTATGTGAGTATGTGCGGGGTGGTATTAATATGTACAATAGAAATTATGTAAGAAAAATGCTTTATATTATACATACTTTGTACTCTTACTTTCAGAACTAAGATTAGCTTTATCAGAAATTCCTTGGAAACTGCAATTATATTTAGAAAGGAAAACCAGTTGACCATGGGAAGCAAGAGACTATAGAGAATATGATTTCTTTCCAGTATTTTAAGGAGTTCAATAAGTCTCACAAATGAATACAAGGTTCTGGTCTTTTGTGATCTCCTATATCAATGTTGAACACACAATTACAAAATTTATGAAAGTTGGATGTAAAATCTTTTGATTAGATTGCACTAGACAATGATATATAAGCCTATAACTATCGTGATTTGGAGGAATATTTACCAAAAAAAGTATTTCAACACAGAGTACTTTTTATAGGGAAAACATAGGTCACTCTACATTAATAAATACAAAAAAGAAATCAAATGTTTCCTTCATGATTCCAAAGCCAAAAGCAAACTGTTTTTTCTTTTATTGACATATGTATATTTCTTATATTACTTGTATTAGTTTATCCAAGTTAAAGGAATAACAGACACATGTAGCATTTATACAAAAAGCCAACGGCATTATAGTTATACATAAATTCTCATTTTTATCATTACACATTTTAAATTATCACACTAAAATTTTATGTAAGTACAGGCATGTTCTCTTTTAATTTACATTTAGAGATCTCTCTATAGCATGCCTAAGGCATGTTCAAAGAAGAATAGGAGAAAATAAAATGGAAATAAAGAAAATGGAATTCTCAAAAGGAGAGAATATTAATGTGACTTGCTTTCTTTCTTTTCTTTTCTTTTTTTTTCTTTTTTTTAGATTATTGGCTTTGAGGTGTTGTTATGGAGCAATATTAATTCAGTTTGAAAAGAAAAAAGTACCCAGAGGGAGTCTGGAGGGAACCCTAAACACTTCCTTACCTGGAGTAATCCCAATTTTATCTGAACATAAAATTCCCTGCTCTAGTATTATTCCTGGCTACATTGTATTACCTAAAACAGATCGTGCACACATCATTAAAAGAAGTCAAAATTTTATTAACTGTGTTTAAATTTTAGACATGGTTTATGGTGAATGTCCATAGATACTCTAAAGCCAATGTTTGGTTTCATGAATGCTCTTTTGCATTAAAATACTTAAACAACTTTGGGAGAAGCTCCCAGAACTTAACCTATCACAGTAATTATAGATTTAATTTATTTTATTATGTTTTTATTTATTTTCCTTTGAGGTCTATATTATATGTAACTCAAATAATTAAAAAAAATTAAGATTTGTATCCTAAAGGAAAGTGATTTATATATGCAGATATTCTATTTGTATTTAAAATCCCATGTTCAAAATATAAAGTACGTTAAAATATTGTTAAAATAACCTTAAGATAATAGTAAGTGAATTGATATTTAGTTCATGTTTTTAGGTACATCATAAAAATATTGATTAGTTCACACATAATCTGGAGAAAAATTCCATAAGCTATGGTGACATTTATAAGAATATTAATTCATGAATTAATTAATATTAGAATATCAATCATAGGTGGGTACACCTATGGGTAGATAGATAGCACTTTTCACAAAAAACTAGAAAAAAATAAGTTTCATTTTTAAATTAGTTATACTTGCAAGTACAGACTAGTTTTAACACATAATCAACCATTTTGTTCAGAATCATCCACATTTTTTGGCGCCTGGGTGGCTCAGTTGGTTAAGCGTCTGCCTTTGGCTCAGGTCATGATCCTGGAGTCCTGGGATTGAGTCCCACATTGGGCTCCCTGCTCAGCGGGGAGTCTGCTTCTCCCTCTGACCCTCTTCCCTCTCGTGCTCTCTATCTCTCATTCTCTCTCTCTCAAATAAATAAATAAAATCTTTAAAAAAAAAACAGAATCATCCACATTTTTTAAAACCTAAGTTGTAAGCTTGTATGAAGCACACAGTATTTTAATAATTTATAAATTCTTAATGCTTATCTTCCTTTAAGTTTGGGAAAATGAATAATTTTATCTAATAAATGTTCTGATTTATAAAATAAATTTAAAGGTTAAGAAGATATATTTTATAGCAATATACCAAAGAAGATAATAGTACAAATTACCAACTTGAAACTAAAAATAATTTTTCTAAGTGCTAAATCATAAATATCAAGTATATCAAGCGTAAAATTTCAAAATTTTCACCTGTGTTCCTTTTTCTCACATGTGAAGTATTTTCATATTTTCCAATTTCAATTTCTGGTTTCTCTTATTTTTTTAAGTTTTCAGCACATAGAATGCTTTTTCTAGTTTTAATGAAATAAGCAGATAATTTTCTTCCTAAGAAAAATAATGCTGTCAGTCTATTGTTAAAATATTGAAAACTCAAAGATGTATACCCTTTCTTACTGTTTGTGACAAATTTATAACAAAAAACCTCAGTGTTATACATATTAAAATCTACTCATTCTCCCTGTAAATAAGGAGACCAAACTCTGCTCACTGTCTCCATTTTGCATGATGTTCTCTTCTCCTTAAACATAATCACATTGTGAACTTCATATACTATAATCTATGAGCTAAACTATAGGGATAATCACCAACAACATAAATATTAGTGGAAATGGGGAAAATAAATTAATATACATATATGTAATTTGGAAAGAAACAAAAAATATGAGAAGCTACTTCAATCTTCATTTTGTTAGCTGGTCACAAGGCTGATTTGGTATTTATAGCTACCTTTCTCAACTATCTATTTGGGTCCTTTTACCCTTGGGAGGACCCAAGTAGCTGGAGTTTTTTCCCTTCTGTTTCCACAGTATCTGAAATCTTAGTGGACTTGCCTTATGGGTTTTCCATAATCTTCCTTTTATGCTGTCCAATTAGTATGGCAGCACTAGAAAGGACTCAGTTCCCTGGAACTGCACATAACCTCCCTGACACATATAATAGAAATTCTAATACCTACTCATATTTTTTCAATCACTGTGACCAACAAGTTATTATTTCTCCAGTGGAATAAGGAATTGTATCCAAAGTGTTGGTGGCTGCCTCGATTTTCAGTTCCATAAAATTATATTTTTTAATTAGGTCCCCAGCTAGAGGCATTCCTCCCTGGGGTTCTAAGTCCTGAAAATCAACATATTCCTGGGTGAAGATGACAAAGACAATATTTTGTAATTGAGCCAGATGCATTCCCAATTTTTCTTTGATTCCCTTAGCAAGATACTTTGACTATGGGAAGAAACAGAAGTATATGTGGGTTGCTGGTTCAAAGCATAATTCTATATTCTATAAGAAAGCACCTAAAACTTTAAGGTTTTATGCCCCCAGCTGGCTCTTAACTGAATCTTCAAAAGGCTACCCACAATCAGTAAATCAAATTGTTTCTGAGTAATATGGAACATGATAAAAATCAGTAAATCCAGTATGTGTTAGTGTATATTGGATTGCTTTGCTGCAGAATTAAAAACAGTATTATGTGGAATACCAAGAAGATGAATGCAGTATAAAATAAGTCAAAAGAATGATGTGAAAGAACATGCCTTATTGAGAAGATAAATCTATTTATAGAATTTGTATCTCTTGTGCTGAGGAAAAACCATTGCCTTCAATCTGTGATTTGTGGCAAATTTACACCCTATAGAATACAGTCTACCATTTTCATATAAACTTTATATCTGTCAATAAAAAAACACTCCTGAAGACTAGGACACCATAGCTATTGGAAAATTAAATATAAAGATTTCCAAGCTGAACATTATATGTTACAAGCTGACTTTTAAAAGAATTACTTAATTCTGGGCGCCTGGGTGGCTCAGTTGGTTAAGCGACTGCCTTCGGCTCAGGTCATGATCCTGGAGTCCTGGGATCGGGTCCCGCATCGGGCTCCCTGCTCAGCGGGGAGTCTGCTTCTCCCTCTGACCCTCTTCCCTCTCGTGCTCTCTATCTCTCATTCTCTCTCTCTCAAATAAATAAATAAAATCTTTAAAAAAAAAAAAAAAAAAAAAAAAAGAATTACTTAATTCTTTTATTACCCTGCAAGCAGAGGGAGGGGGCAGCATGAGCACCAGATAGACAGGATTGTTATTTTGTTATATGTAATTTAATTGAAATAAATTAAAATGCATAATTAAAAAAAAAGAATACAGTCTACCAGAAACAAAGGATAGTCCACTGCTATTAACCAGTTGGGTACTAAAGTTTGGGCCATAGTTTTGCTATGAGAAATTTCTGTTGTTGCAACTATGCATCATCCCCATCCCATGGGTCATCAGCCACTTGGCTCATCAGTCTATTCAGTTAGCACAAGTGTGACTGAGGAAAGAGACTGACTGCAGTCTCCTGGTGGTCAGAATGTCCAACTGATTACTGAAAAACCTTCTCTTTAGTGGATATCCTGTGGTAGCAATACATACTGTCAAACTCTGTGTTTATTCTGAGAAGCCCATTCACGTAACTCTGGTTAGCTGTCCTCATTACAATCTTTCAGTCTGCTTCTGCCAAGTCTCTGACACCTAGTGAGTAAATTTCTGTATGAAGTAATTGTCTTTACATAGATATTTTTATCTACAATATTAGTGTATTTACAGACTTTAGACAGTTTGCACTTAAAGATTTGAAGTTTCATTATCCACCTTATTTTATTTCTGTCAGCTTTACTTTCTTTTAACTTAATTTTCTCATTAATTTTTCATGTTTTACTTAATAAAATTCAAAACAATTACTTTAAGTTTATTCAAATTGTAACAGTCATTATATAAACCTTTCATGATTATTGATACAGGGAATTTTACCCAATTTATAATTATATACTCTCTCTTCCTTTTAGCAGTTTTTTTTTTTTTTTAATATTGCTGATTCATGTGGAATTTTTCCTTACTACCTTAAGAGCTGATGAATAAATAATAGTTTTGGTGTGCTTGTACCTCTTGTTTAAACAACATTTAAATTCTCTATTTTATAAGTTCAGATCTTCAGATATCTGAAAGGGAGTGAGGGAGCTTGACCACATGCTTTATCTCTGGGTACTTTCTACATCAATAAACAGTTTCCAGTTAGAGTCATGAGAAATTTGGTGTCCCCTTGAGCGATACCACACAAGTTTCAACTTGTTCTATGGTTTAGGGATGAGCAGGTCACTTAGATAAATTAACTACTAGTGGACATCTGGCTATATATTTGGTTAGCACATTCATATTTTTTTCATATATCTTTAATGTGATTTTTTTACTGTTTTTAACTGCACTTGAAAAGAGCACCTGGGAGATTAGAGATCATGTTTTCTACCATCTGTATTCAAATTTACATCATGTCACTTTTGGTCATGAAGCATTGTTTCTTATCATTCAGCTGAGTCTTTGGAACTATGATGAAATCTAATAGAGAAAACAAAGTAGAAAGATTTTGAAAAAACATTTCTCCAGATTCATTACAAAAACCATTTCTCAATTCATTACATATTATAGCTGCCATTTCCCATTTTTTCCCATGAAAACAATCCTCATTTGTCTAAATTGGAAGACATTAGTTTTATGCATTACGTTTTTTCTTTTCTTTTACTCATGTCTTACTTTCCATGATAATGTATTATTCCCTTAAAAAATAGAGTAATGTTTGGAGACAAATGATTGCTTTCAACTTAATTGAAATTTATTTCTGGGAAATAACCCTCAAAACATTTTGTGGCAAAATTAAAGCTTGTAGAAAATTTAAATCTAATGTACTTTTGATGACATTTTTAAAATGAGGTGTTTAATGATTTGTTTTTTTTTAAAAAAAACTTTATTTGGAGACAGTTTTGATGAATCACCACAATTAAATATTTCAAATACCTGTGTTGACTATTTTGCCTTATAAATAAAATTTCACTTTTGTGTGGAGAATTGCTATTTCTCAAAATGGAGCAAATAAAATTAACTGAAAATAAATTATCCAGCAGGGGAGCAAAACAGCCATTTTATGAAAATTAACAAAACTTTGCTTAAGAATATATTTTTGAGTATTTATAGAATGATAGAATTATTTTTAGTCCCTCAAAAATAAAAATTAAACAAGTTTATTAATTTAGATCCCTTTGACTGATCCCTAGTTCCATCACTACATTATTCTCTAATTTTAATCTTTAAAAACTCTGCATTTCATATATCTATTTTTCATTTTTTAAATAATAGTTTCAGATTGATAATTTAAGAGTTAATAGGAAAATATTCCCAATAATCTTTTTGTAGAAGCTAATGAATATGTGTAAATGTGTAAATGCTTTATTAGAATTAAATAGTATTTTTTCTTGTAAGTATATTATGTATATATATATATATATATGTATATATATATATACATTAAATACAATGGGAGAGCCTTAGAATTAAAGACTAAAATTTATAGCTCCTTTGACTAAATATAAATTGGGGAAGTATACAATACTTGAAAGTGATTTTTCTATAATGAAATTATAATTCATTTAAGGCATTTAGATGGATTTTGAATCATTAGAACCTACAATTTCTAACCTATTTCAAACTTCTCATATTCACCTATATTATATAAGTTCTCAGGAAATTAAAGCAAGATACTTCAAGTATTATATGGGGCAGTTTATCAGATTCACTGAATTACTGGAGCCTAGGGAGAAGGGAGGCTCCAGTAACCTAAAATATATTTAGAATTGTCTTATAGAAGCTTTTACTTCATTAATTTACATTTTATACAAGAAATTTTCCAGTTTGATTTGGTATGCCCTAAGAAAATGAATTCCAAATGGTAAAAAAAAAAAAAAGTATAAGTAAAATAATGTAACTGTTTTATGTGTAGTAAATAAAATTTTTTTAAAGATTTTATTTATTTATTTGAGAGAGAGAATGAGATAGAGAGCATGAGAGGGGGGAGGGTCAGAGGGAGAAGCAGACTCCCTGCTGAGCAGGGAGCCGGATGCGGGACTCGATCCCAGGACTCCAGGATCATGACCTGAGCCGAAGGCAGTCGCTTAACCAACTGAGCCACCCAGGCGCCTGTAAATAAAATTAAAACTCAATTCATAGTATTTCCAAATAATACAAATCTACTCAGTATAAATATTTTCATCTTTGTACATGTATTCATAAGGGGTAAATTCCGCTTGAATTGAACTTTACCTTCAATTAAAAAAATTAAGTGGCTTTGATATGTCAAACCCAGACAGGGTAAATTTCAGCACACTGTTTTATCTTTAGATATTTCTATGTACTTCCTCATGTATTATACCCTACTGATGATACAAAGGTAAGTAAGATATCATTTAATCAAATTAAAGTCACAATAAAGTCAGTTATGGGAGGAATAATCAAATCATTTTGTGGTAGCATTCAAGCACTGTCAAAGAAGTTTAAGATGCACTTACTCATTCAAGGAGTCAAAGAACAGGAAGATCAGAGATGTTTGGAAATAACTAGTCAGGGTTTCTTGAGACGTTTAACAGGTGGAATAAAACTTGGAAGTACAGACAAGATGTTAACAGAGAAGAGGAGCCATTAACCCAGAAGGAATATTAGAAGGGAAAGCATAGTGCCAGTGGGTATTGGATGAGTCCAAGAATATATAGGAAATATCACATGACACTTGCACAATACAAATTTAAGACACTTGTTTTATGTCCTTGGAGATGAGTTTAAGTTTACTTGTGTATGCAAATAGGGAAGCTATGTACAAACACTACCTCAGGAAGATTATATTGGCATCTATGTCTAAGATGAATGAGCATAATGGGAATTACTTTTCGGCAGTTTTCAGTAAACTGGACATAATTAGGACCTGAGATGATTTGTTGGGAGTGGCCCTAGAAATAACAGAGCCAATGAGACTTAAAGGAGGCAAACTATACATAACTGGGCAATTAGTTGTAGAATGAGAGAAAAAAAGAATAAAACTGGTTAATCCCAGCACAAGTGACTCTAGGTTGTATTTTTATGATCACCAAACTTAATTTCCAATGACATTTACTCCCTCTGTGTTAGAGTTCTCTAGAAAAGAGAACCAATAATATATGTATGATAATAATATCTAATACATTAATATTAATAATATTGAATATATTACATAATAATTATATATAATAGTATAATGTATCTTTAGATTGTATATAAAATGCTATCTGCAGGCTGGAGACCCAGGAAAGTTGATGGTTTGGTTCTGAAAATCCCAGTGCTAATGGTGTAAGTCCCAGTCTCAAGGGCAGGAGAAGACTGATGGCTCAGCTCACGCAATCAGAGAGAGAGCAAATTCTCTCTCTCTCTTTCTGTAAATTTTATTTTATTATATTATGTTAATCACCATACATCACATCATTAGTTTTTGATGTAGTGTTCCATGATTCATTGTTTGTGTATAACACCCAGTGCTCCATGCAATACGTGCCCTCCTTAATACCCATCACCAGGCTAACCCATCCCCCCACCTCCACCCCGCTAAAACCCTCAGTTTGTTTCTCAGAGTCCATAGTCTCTCATGGTTTGTCTCCCCCTCCGATTTCCCCCCTTCATTTTTCCCTTCCTACTATCCTCTTCTTTTTTTTTTTTAACATATAATGTATTATTTGTTTAAGAGGTAGAGGTCTGTGATTCATCAGTCTTACACAATTCACAGTGCTCACCATAGCACATACCCTCCCCAATGTCTATCACCCAGCCACCCCATCCCTCCCACCCCCCCACCACTCCAGCAACCCTCAGTTTGTTTCCTGAGATTAAGAATTCCTCATATCAGTGAGATCATATTATACATGTCTTTCTCTGATTGACTTATTTTGCTTAGCATAATACCCTCTAGTTCCATCCACGTCATTGCAAATGGCAAGATTTCGTGTTTTTTTTTTTTGATGGCTGCATATTCCATTGTGTGTGTATATATATATATATACCACATCTCCTTTATCCATTCATCTGTCAATGGACATTTTGACTCTTTTCACAGTTTGCCTATTGTGGACATTGCTGGTATAAACATCGGGGTGCACAAACCCCTTCGGACCACTACATTTGTATCTTTGGGGTAAATACCCAGTAGTGCAATTGCTGGGTCATAGGGTAGCTCT
Organism: Eumetopias jubatus; assembly: GCF_037043125.1. Classification (NCBI taxonomy): domain Eukaryota; kingdom Metazoa; phylum Chordata; class Mammalia; order Carnivora; family Otariidae; genus Eumetopias; species Eumetopias jubatus. The sequence goes on along the minus strand of NW_028274809.1, from coordinate 156,071,221 downwards.
ATTTTCAACTTTTTGAGGAACCTCCATACTGTTTTCCAGAGTGGCTGCACCAGCTTGCATTCCCACCAACAGTGTAGGAGGGTTCCCCTTTCTCTGCATCCTCGCCAACATCTGTCGTTTCCTGACTTGTTAATTTTAACCATTCTGACTGGTGTGAGGTGGTATCTCATTGAGGTTTTGATTCAGATTTCCCTGATACCGAGTGATGTCGAGCACTTTTTCATGTGTCTGTTGGCCATTTGGATGTCTTCTTTGGAAAAATGTCTGCTCATATCTTCTGCCCATTTCTTGACTGGGTTATTTGTTCTTTATGTATTGAGTTTGATATTCAAGACCTCAACAGATTAACTGATGCCCACCCACATCGAGGAGAGCAGTCTGTTTTACTCAATATACCAATTCAAATGCTAATCTCACCCAGAAACACCCTCACAGATACACCCAGAAACAATGTTTAATCAAATATCTAGGCACCAGTCAGGTTGACACATAAAATCTGCCATCATAAAGTAGACTAGAAATATATTGCCTAATTTTTAAATATTTCTAGGTCTATTTTGAAATTGTTTTTTAGTTCCACTGTGATCAGGGATCTTACTCTATATAATTTAAGCCCCTTAGTAATTTGTTGAAATGTTAGTCTATGACTCAGTGTTCAATTTTGGTAACTTTTAGAGGTACTTGAAAATAATGTGTTCTTCAGTTGTTGGATGCGTTATTCTGTATGTGTAAATTAGGGTTAAGTTTTAGGCCACGTTGGTCAAATCTTCTGTAATAATTTTAGGTCTACTTATTCTATCAGATCCTCAGAGAATTACTGAAAAAAATCTCACAATGGTTGTGGAATTGTCACTTTTAGAAATGGCTATTTTTACCAGATATATTTTAAAAGTGTGAAATTAGCTGCATGTAAATTTAGATTTATTTATTTTCTTGCACATTCCTTTTGATCATTTTGAAGCATCCCCCTTTATCTCAAATAATGCTTCCTTAAAGTCTACCTTTACTATTATTAATATAGCTATTTTTTTTAGCTTTGTTGTTGTTTGCAGAGCATGTCTTTTTCCATCTTTTCAGTTTTGATATTTTTGGATAGTTACATTTAAGATATGTCTCTTATAAGCAAATTATTTAAAATTGACCCATCCCAACAGTCTTATTCTTGAAGCTTTATAAGACCAGAGGTATTATCTGTCTTCTTCATGACATACCGTATATATGCAACATACCTTGCATATAAGAAATTCTAATAAATGTAATTGAATTAATATCTAAATATAAGTCATGAACTCCCATTCCAGTTGTCTTAGCATCAATTATCACTTCATCAGTTTTTTTCTTTTCTTTCCCCCCTGGGTGGCAATCAGTTCTCCTTATCTGTCCCTATGCTGCTTAAAGGCAACTATTTTGTCAAATAATTCTTTTATCCCAGATAATATTGAGCTCATTATCTATCTATCCACTGATACATACACATGTATATATGTATATATACATATATTGGAATATGTACACATTTCCTTTCCTATTTTACATGCCTATCTAGTTCCAGAATTAATACCAGACTCGTGTAGAGGAGTTTAGGTTCAAATATTCATAAAATCTACTTACTAGTTGCACTACATAGTATGCTTTTATAATATACACTACTTATTAGTCTTATTAGTTACAGAATAAGTTAATGTGAAATTATATCCTCATGTATCACAAGCCAAGTACTGAATTTTTCTGTTAAATTTCCTAGATAAGTAAAATAGAGTAGTATATTCTTTCGGGTGATCTATTAATATAAAGTGCATTTCAAGAAACCTCATGAAAGCCTATCAAAAATGTACAAAAATAGTATATCAAAATTTTTCTGAAAGTTTGTAAAGTAGTTCATTATTCACTCAATAGTATACTTGAGTTTTTAAGAAGTAATTGCAATAGTTCATGTTTAAGACTATGATAGGTGAATTTAAATATAAAAATACTTTAATTGTTTAGATTTAACAAAACTATCTTAGATAGTTGAAAATTTACTTTCCTATTTAAAAAGATAGTGATTCTTGGGTGTAACTTAGAAATATCCAGTATGGAATTTGGATACAAATGCGGATACAACATGCACATGCATCATTTATATTTTGATTACATTCTAAGTGCTGACAAGGTGCTATGTTCATGAATAATTCAAACCATATAAAAGAATGGGCTTTTTACATTCCATTCCAGAGTTTTGTTTTTCAGACAGGATGTCTTAACAACGTAAAACATGTATCACTGATGGAATATGATTAGAAATACACTATGATCTGACAGTTAACAATTATTCCCTTATGTATGATTCTTACAGGCTATATAAATGATATAAAAATTTGTACAGTAGCTCAAAGTATAAGTCATGGACAGTTAGAAAAAAGGCAATATGTGTAATTTCTTTTGTATGTAAGATAGAAGAAAATTGAAGTATAGGAGCATAGCATTTTAGTAATTTTTTTGGCTTCAGTGAGCATTTGGGAGATTGGAAGAGAGAAAGACAGACAACTAATCAAAAAATACCTTATGGTTGACCACAGCTAAGGGTGACTAGGACATGGACTTCCTGAGATCTTTAAAATGCATTTTAGAATAATCCCACTTGGGGACACAGAGGAAATATTTACCTGTTGCTTTTATTCCCTTAGTGGTTAAGGACAGTCCTACACAGTGAAGCCCCTAATGTTTAAGATTAAGCATCTGTATTGGTGTTAAGTGGATTCCCACAGGCATTCCACATAGAAAGATAAAAGAAGTGAGAATTTCTGGAGCTGGAAGTAAGAGGCAATAAGAGGCTCAAGCTGAGACACTATGCATTTTATCTGCAAAGCTTCTCAAAAGGCTACTTCAAAATAGTTGCCTCAGCAGTGCTAGGAGCAAGTAAAAGCCCTAAGGGTTTACATTGTAACAAAAGGTGTCCAATACAGTTAATTGTTTGTACCAATCAACTATATTAGGGCCAATCAGCCACAGAGCCTCTTCAAGGTGGTAACCCAATCTCTTAAAGGAAATAATACAAGTCAATTAATAGAAAAAGAAATCAAATATTGTTCTCCAGCAATAGCAGATGTTTCCCAGGTAATGATTAATATTTGTCTTCTTTTTTCACCACCCATACGAAATTTCCCTCATTCTTGGACTTTGTTTTGGCTGGTTAAGATTGTTTACCAATGTGGGTAGACCCAGATCTTCTTTCCCAAAAGTTATGAGCCTATATTTGCCTTGCCATTATCTTTCTGTGATTACTTCAATTGTCCATTTGCAATTGCTACATGGTAGGAAAGAACCAAGAGAAATCCCAATAATTTCCCCAGTTTTCAAATGTATTCTTATCTTCCCCCACCATGTAGCTTATGGCTCCTTATGGTAACTGGCCATTATCCCCCTCAATATAATAACTGTTATTCTGTTTGTTTGTTTAATGATTGACTGGAGAAGGAGGAGTCTCAAGTGGTCAAGTAGTAGTCATAATTTCAGTTTCTGTGGTACCCTTACCATGTCCTCTGGAAGAAGTATTTTGCCAGTGGGAGCAAGGACCTCTAATCCAATGGAGTGTAAAGTAATGGGGAGGGGGCAGAAACAAATTTTCCAAGTTAATTTTTTAAAGTTATAGTAAGAGGAACCAATAATCCTTCTATATCCCAGTTCCCAGATTCTTGCATTCTAACTGTGAGAATGTTGTCACTATTTATCAGGAATCTATCAATCTATAGATTGATATTCCAAGCTAGTGCCTCAGCTGAACATTTAACAGGCTATTTGACTCTTCTATTAGGCCAGTTCCTTCAGATATGTGGGATCCATTGTAAGACCAGTGGAAACCATGATCATATACTCATAGTCACATCTTCCATGCTGTAAAATGAATCTCTTAATCTGAATCAATGTTAAATGAATGACCATCCCAATTGATTAGACATTTGTAAGTGTTTGGATGGGAGACACATCAAGGTCAGGAAAGGCAAACTTACAGCTAGGGATAAAACCAGTTCTATATTAAGGACAAATCACTGATTCATGAGGGTAAAAAATATTTCTCTAAGATAATCTACCACCAAGTGACTCACTTAACTCATCAAAGATAGTACATACTAAGTACATGGCATCAGTCTCAGTTATTGGCAATCTGCAATAAATTCTGTGGTATCAATATCTAAAACAACCTTGATAAAAGGGAACCCATGCTCTTGAGCCCATGTATGGCCATCACCACTGCCACCATGGCCAATCCATTTATATGCCTGTTGTGCCAGCATTGAGGTTGATGAAAGCAAACCTGCCTGACTTCTACAGAATGTGTAATCCTGGCCCCTTAGTTCAGAGTTCCTCTTCTAGAGGTCATTGACCTCTAGAGAAAAAGAGAAAAATTAAACCCACTTTGTCCTCACTCTCTTACCATCCACATGTCTTCTTCTCATTCCATTTTCTAATTTTGTTCCTTCTATGTCACTGACAATGAACAAAGCCAACTGTCATGACTTCTGGGTGGGGGGGGGGTATTGTCAGTGGAGTTGGCACTCTGTGATGCAGCTCCTTAAGGCAGTCTGGACATTCGCAGGGGCCGGGCTCTGCAGCTTCCTCCTCCTGGTGATTCCCTGAAGTTCCTGAGAGAGGAGAAGAGGAAGATGGCTGTGAAGTAGAAAGGCCCTAGGATTGTCTCATCCCATGAACCCAACTAGATAACTATCAAATCATCCTAATATACCAGAAATCAATCTAAAAACTGATAGAACCAACTCCACAACTAAAGAGAGGGAGGCCACATCGAAGAAGGTAGGAAGTGTGGAGACATGTGGAAGAGAGAGAGCTGTGGTTGTGAAGGATGAGAGAGAGAAGAGGACATAGGGGAACACTCAAGGAGGATGTTTCCCCAAAGCCACTGGCTTAGAAAGTGAGAGGGGCTGAATTTCATAAATTCTCACAACTGCAGGGCTTAAAGCCTGGAGTTTTAAGGTCAGCAAGCTTACCTGGGATAGATCCCAGAGGGCACTGTACTGCTCCTAGAGAGAAGACAAGCAAACAACCCAGGGGGCAGAAGGCATGGAAACAGTAATCTGAAAAATTCCTGGGGCACACAGTGGGGGAAGTTATTGCTCTTCTCAGAGTGTTTCCCTGAGAGGCATCTCAGTGAATCCTGCCTCTCAGGGAGCATTTGAGCTGGCCAGTGCCATTTCCCTCCACCACCCCTCAACATAAACATAGAACTACCTGTGGGAAGGAACACAGGGACACAATGGCTGCTTAACTTGCTTACACCAAGTCCCGACCCCTTGTGCTCTGGCAGGATTGCCCTCCTCAGTCAAGCTTACCTCAGTCCCAGCACAGAGGTCTCCTTCTCCAAAAGACCAGCACAAACCCCTAATCACACCACGTCTCCCAACCAGAGAGATCTGCAGGGCCTCAGTTCAGGTGGAAATGGTGTCCTTTCTCATTTCACAAGCAGACCAGAGGACACCTAGTTAAAACTCACCACATTCAAGCTAAGGACAAAACACTGCCCATAGCAGGCAAGGAGAGCCTCTGTAGATGACAGGCCTGACAGATAAAGTAGTGAAAACACAACAACAGAGTGTATACAGCACACAGTGGAGAAACTCCCTGAAGCACCAGGCCCTGGGCACTTACATAACCTCTTCTTTGTAAGGCCATTACTCTCAGCAGCAGGAGACATAACTGGATTTTCTAACACACAGGAAAAGGTGGAGACTTAGACAAAATGCCAAGATGGAGGAATTTATCCCATATGAAAAAACAAAATAAGGCCATGCCAGAGATCTAAGTGACAGAGCTGTAAGTAACATATCTGATGGATAATTTAAAGCAACAATCCTAAGGATACTTATGAAAAGAATAGAGGACATCAGTGAGACACCACAGAGATAAAAGTGTTAAAAAAAATCAATCAGAGATAAAGAATGCAATAAATGACACTGAAAACAGGCTTTATGCAATGAACAGCAGGCTGGGAAAAGCAGAGGAATAAACTAGTGACCTAGCAGACAAAACAATGGAAAATAATAAAGCTGGACAAAAGAGAGAAAGAAGAATTGTACAGCATGAGAATAGACTTAGGGAACTCAGTGACTCTATCAAGTGAAATAACATTCATATTATAGGAGTGCCAGAAGAAGCAAAGAGAGAAAAGAGGGTAGAAAATTTACTTCAAGAAATAATAGCTGAAAACTTCATTAATCTGGGGAAGGAAACAGACATCTAAACCCAGGAGGCAGAGAACTCTGATGAAATTCAACAAAAGCAAGCCAACACCAAGACATATTGTAATTAAATTTGCAAAATGTAGTGATAAAGTATCTTAAAAGCATCAAGACAAAAGAAGTCCATAACTTACAAAGGAAGACCATAGGTGGGCTAGAGATTTCTCAACAGAAATTTAGCAATTCAGAAGAGAGTGGCATGATATATTCAATGTGCTGAATGGGAAAAATATGCAGCCAAGAATACTTTATCCAGCAAGGCTATCATTCAGAATAGGAGAGATAAACAGTTTCCTAGACAAACAAAAACCAAAGGAATTCATGACCACTAAGCCAGCCCTGCAAGAAATATTAAAGGGGACTCTTTGAGTGCAAAAGAGAGACCAAAAATGACATAGACAAGAGAGGATCAGAAAAATCTCTAGAAACAATGACAAAACAAGTAATAAAATGGCACTCAATACATATCTATCAATAATTACTTTGAATGTAAATGGACTATATGCTCCAATCAACAGACATAGGATGTCAGAATGGATTAAAAAACAAGACCCATCTATATGCTACTTACAAGAGACTCATTTTAGACCTAAAGACAATTGCAGATTGAAAAGTGAGGGGATAAAGAAACATTTATCATACAAATGGATGTCAAAAGAAAACCAGAGTAGCAATACTTATATTGGACAAACTAGACTTTAAAACAAAAACTGTAACAAGAGACAAAGAAGAGCACTGTATCATAATAAAGGGGACAAAACAAGAAGAAGATAAAACAATTGTAAATATTTATGCACCAACATGGGAGCACCCTATTATATAAAACTATTAATAATAAACATAATGGAGGCACCTGGGTGGCTCAGTTAGTTATGTGTCCAAATCTTGATTTCAGCTCAGGTCATGATCTCAGGGTTGTGAGATTGATTCCTGTGTTGGGCCCCATGCTGGGCGTGGAGCCTGCTTAAGATTCTCTGTCTGCCCCTCTCCTCCTCCCCCTCTCTAAAAAAATTAAATAACAAACATAATGGAACTAATTGATAATAATACAATAATAGTTAGGTACTTTAACACCCCACTTACATCAATGGACAGATCATCTAAACAAAATCAACAAGGAAACAACAGCTTTGAATGGCATACTGGACCAGATGGACTTAACAGATATATTCAGAACATTCCATCCTAAACAGCAGAATACACATTCTTTTCAAGTGCATATGGGACATTCTCCATAATAGATCACATATTAGGTCACAAATCAAGCCTCAACAAATACAAAAAGACTGAATTCATACCATGCACCTTTTCTGACTACCACACTATGAAAATAGAAGTCAACAATAAGAAAAAATATGGAAAGACCACAAATACATGGAAATTAAACAATGTGCTACTAAACAATGAATGAGTCAACCAGGAAATCAAAGAAGAAATTTAAAAAAATACACGGGAACAAACTAAAATGAAAACATAATAGTCCAAAACCTTTAGGAATGCGCAAAAGTGGTCCTAAGAGGGAAGTATATAACAATATAGGCACCTACCTCAAGAAGCAAGAAAAGTCTCAAAGAAACAACCTATCCTTACACCTAATGGAGCTAGAAAAAGAACAACAAATGAAACCTAAAGCCAACAGAAGGAGGGAAATAATAAAGATTAGAGCAGAAATAAATGATATAAAACTAAAAAAAAAACAATAGAACAGATCAATGAAACCAGGAGCTGGTTCTTTGAAAAAAGTAATAAAATCAATAACCTCCAGCCAAACTTATCAAAAAGAAAAGGACCCAAATAAATAAAATCACAAATGAGAGAGGAGAAATAAAAACCACACCACAGAAATATAATTGTAAGAGAATATTATGAAATATAAGAAATATTATGAAAACCTATATGCCAGCAAACTGGACAACCTAAAAGAAATGTATAAATTCCTGGGGCGCCTGGGTGGCTCAGTCGTTAAGCGTCTGCCAGGCTCCTGGGATCGAGCCCTGCATCGGGCTCTCTGCTCCATGGGAAGCCTGCTTCTCCCTCTCCCACTCTCCCTGCTAGTGTTCCCTCTCTCACTGTGTCTCTCTCTGTCAAATAAATAAATAAAATCTTTAAAAAAAAGAAATGTATAAATTCCTAGAAACACATAAATTACCAAAACTGAAAGAGAAAGAAATAAAAAACTTGAACAGACTGATAACCAGCAAAGAAATTGAATCAGTATTTAAAAACTCCCCAAAACCCAAAGTCCAGAGGCAGATGTCTTCGTAGGCAAATTTTACCAAACATTTAAAATAGAGTTAATACCTATTCTTCTCAAACTATTCCAAAAAATAGAAAAGGAAGGAAAACTTCAAAATTCATTCTATAAGCCCAGCATTACCCTGATACCAAAACCCGATAAGCACTACACCACAAAAGAGCACTACAGGCCAATATTCCTGATGAAACTGGATACAAAAATTCTCAATATATACTAGCAAACTCAATAAAAAAATAATTTAAAAAATCATTCTCCACAATCAAGTGGGATTTATTCCTGGGCTACAACAGTGGTTCAATATTCACAAATTAATCAACAGGATACACCACATTAATAAAAGTAAGGATAAGAACCATGTGATCATTTCAATAGATGCAGAAAAAGCATTTGACAAAGTACAACATCCATTCATGATAGAAAACCTCAACAAACTAGGTTTAGAAGGAACATACTTCAACATAATAAAGGTTATATATGAAAAACCCACAACTAATATCATCCTCAATGGCGAAAAACTGAGAGCTTTTCCTCTACAGTCAGAAACAATACAGGGATGTCCACTCTCACCACTGTTATTTAACATAGTACTGGAAGTCCTGGCCACAGCAATCATACAACATGAAAAAATAAAGGGCATCCAAATCAGCAAGGAAAAGTCAAACTTTCATTTTCACAGACAGCATGATGCTCTATGTAGAAAACCTGAAAGACTCCACCCAAAAAACTGCTAGAACGGATAACACAAATTCAGTCAAGTCACAGGATACAGAATCAATGTACAAAATCCTGTTGCATTTCTATACACCAATAACGAAACAACAGAAAGAGAAACTAAGGAATTAATCCCATTTTGAATTGCACCAAAAAAGAATAAGATACCTAGGAATAACCTGACCAAAGAGGTGAAAGACCTACTCTGAAAACTATAAAACACTGTTGAAAGAAATTGAAGATGACACAAAGAAATGGAAGAACATTCCATGTTCATAGATTAGAAGAACAAATATCATGAAAATGTCTATACTACCCAAAGCAAATCTACATATTTAATGCAATCCCTATCAAAATACCAACAGCATTTTTCACAGAGGTAGAACAATCCTAAAATATATATGGAACCACAAAAGACCCCAAATAGCCAAAGCAATCCTGTAAAAGAAAAAGCTGGAGGCATCACAATTCTGGACTTCAAATTATATTACAAAATTATAGTGACAAAAACATATGGTACTGGCACAAAAACAGACACATAAATCAATAGAACAGAATAGAAAACCCAGAAATGAACTCACAACCATAAGGTCAATTAATCTTCAGCAAAGCAGGGAAGAATATCCAATGGGAAAAGACAGTCTCTTCCACAAATGGTGTTGGGAAACTTGACAGCAACATGGAAAAGAATGAAACCGAACCACTTTCTTACACCAAACACAAAAGTAAATCCAAAATGCATTAAAGACCTAAATGTGAGACCTGAAACCATAAAAATCCTAGAGAACACAGGCAGTAGCCTGTTTGACATTGACCATAGCAACTTCTTTCTAGATGTGTCTCCAGAGGTAAGAGAAACAAAAGAAAAAATAAACTATGGGGAGTTCATTGAGATAAAAAGCTTCTGCACAGGGAAAGAAACAGTCAACAAAACTAAAAAGCAACCTACAGAATGCGAGAAGATATTTGCAAATGACATATCTGATAAAGGGTTAGTATCCAAAAGATATAAAGAACTTACAAAACTCAACACCCCAAAACAAATACTCCAGTTAAAAAATGGGCAGAAGACATGAATAGACATTTTTCCAAAGAAAACATACAGATGGCCAACAGACACATGAAAAGATGCTCAACATTAGGGAAATACAAATCAAAACTACAATGAGATATCACCTCATACCTTTCTGAATGGAAAAAATCAAAACCCAAGAAACAACAGATGTTGGTTAGGATGTGGAGAAAGGGGAACCCTCTTGCACTGTTGGTGGGAATGCAAACTGGTGCAGCCACTCTGGAAAACAGTATGGAGGTTCCTCAAAAATTTAAAAACAGAACTAGCCTATGATCCAGCAATTGGCGATACTAGGTCCTTACCTAAAGGATACAAAAATACTAATTCAAAGAGATACATGCCCCCAAATGTTTATAGCAGCATTATCTACAATAGCTTAATTATGGAAATAGCCCAAGTGTCCAACTGATGAATGGATAGAGAAGATGTGGTGGTACACACACACACACACACACACACACACACACACACACACACACACACAGGAATATTACTCATCCATAATAATGAATGAAATCTTTTTATTTGCAACAATATGGATGGAGCTAGAGAGTATTATGCTAAGTGAAATAAGTCAGAGAAAGACAAATATCATATGATTTTACTCATGTGGAATTTAAGAGTCAAAACAAATGAGCAAAGGGATAAAAAAGGGAGAGAATGCAAACCAAGAAACAGACTCTTAACTGTAGAGAACAAACTGATGGTTACCAGAGGGGAGATGGGTAAGGAGGATGGGTTAAATAGGTGATGGGGGTTAAGGAGTGTAATTGTTGTGATGAGCACCAGCTGATGCATGGGAAGTGTTAAATCACTATATTATACAGCTGAAACTAAAATTATACTACATGTTACCTAACTAGATTTCAGGATAAACTTTAAAAAAATGAAATGGAGGGGTGCCTGAGTGGCTCAGTCGTTAAGCGTCTGCCTTCAACTCAGGTCATGATCCCAGGGTCCTGGAATCGAACCCCGCATCAGGCTCTCTGATCTACAGGAAGACTGCCTCTCCGTCTCCCACTCCCCTTGCTTGTGTTCCCTCTCTCACTGTGTCTCTCTCTGTCAAATAAATAAATAAAATCTTTAAAAAATGAAATAGGAATGTGATAGAGACATCACCTTTGCATATTTTCAGTCTTTGATTGAGACACTAACTTCTTTCAATACCTCCAAGATGGAATATTTCTTTAGATTGCTGTCTTGACCGAGACTGGGAAAGTGTCTGGCTTCCACTTTCCCTTTCTACTGCTACAATTCTTATTCCATAGGTCAGGTAACCAATGTGCTGGAATTATAAAATATGAGATGGTTACACTTGTCTGAAAATAAAGATCTAAGATAAAAAATAGAAGAGACAACATCATCTTTATAGAGTGTTGGATTTGCTATCAAATTAGATCCCTTCTGGTTGAGGTAAAATGCCTAGTAGGAAAGGATAACATAATCTCTGTGTCTCTATCAAAATTGAAACATGTCCTAAATCAATAAATTGACTCAATAATTTAAGGATGCAGAGGTCTTTTACATTAAATGTGACTATGACAAATAGAGCATTTATTGTAAATTGATAGAAAAACATTCATATTCAGGCATGGATTTAGATCATTTTGGAACATTATGGAAAATGCTGAAGGATTAAAAATGAGTTTAGGGATTGTAATGTAAATGATTCATTTACATGATACTCTGGAATCCTGGGGCCCGATTTGAAGAAAAGAAAAATGGTTGTGTCATTAAAAAAGATGCTAAAATACATGATTAAATATATCCTTAGTACTACCCCCAATAGTATATGGATAATAATCATATGAAAGTAATTTAGTAGCCTACTAATTGAGATTCAATTTTGTAACTGAAAACAAAAATGTAGTAAGAATGTAGCTAGCATTTGTTCATTATCACCATGAGAAGTCTAATTAAAATTCTCTTAATGATGTTTTAAAATTTTTATTCATACATACTAAGAGAAAATTGCCTAGAGTGTATAGTAAACTTTCAAAAATATCTTTAAATTGACCAAATACACAATGTAAAATGTTTTGTTTACTTACTATGTAAAGCACGAAGCATATAGTTTGCTAAATGTCCAAAATAAGAAAAAAAAGAAAAATTTAACTGCTGACTTTCCTAATTTTACTTAAATATAGAAATAGCTTTTTTTACATAAAACCATTTGATATGAGTCTGATGCTTTCATATCCAGGTAAAAACTACTTGTCAAGAAGTCAGACGCTATGGTTTTGGGATTTTCATGTGTTTTTAAAAAATAATTTGTAAATAAAGATATTAGCTGCTTTACTCTGTCCATTAAATACTAGAATATATGCTTAATATATAAATGCAGATCCCATTCATATCTATTGTTTCTATAAATTTTTTCAATAGAGCCTCAAAGCTGCTGAATACAGGTTTAATTTCAAATTTCATTTCTTTCTGAATTGCACCATCCTTAAACAATGCATCATCATCACAGGTCATTGCACTGATGAAATTAATCTGATAAAACACCTGCGTGACAGAGAAAATGATATATTAGTGTGATTCATCATTAATGAACATCATCAGCCCGTGATCTATTAGTGTATTGCTCAAAGGATTGTGTCATTAGGAAAGAGTGAGTTCCTAGTGTTAAATTATGGTGTTGAAGGTGGTAGTTAGAGCCTGGTATAATCCACAAGGCAGAAAGTAGATGTGCCAATACAAAATCAAGTTCCCTGAACTTTTTTTTTTTTTTTTGCTTAAAAGGGTCAAATATGCATTTTTGCTAATAAGGTTTACTTCCCTAAGGTCAAATTAAGTTTGCCCTTATTTACTCATTTAATATTAATTGCTTATCCATCCTCTATAAATAATAACATTAATGGGGCTGACTCATATCACTAGTGAGAAATGCAATTTTATTTGAAAATGAAACACAGAAGAATTTAGAATATCTAAAAAAAAATAATTCTGCAGGGCTATTTTTTCCCAAGAATTTATTTAGGCATAAATGTGGCATAAACTATACCTCAGTTGATTAGCTCATGATATTGAACTTAGAGATTAGAAATTGCCCTGAAATGCCTTTGTTAAAGTAATCCAACCACAAAATATAAGTTCATTCAAGATTAAAAATAAGAACAAAAATAAGATAAAAACAGAATTTTAAATTACAGATTGCTAAATAGGTAGTGAATCTTAAGAATTCTGAATCTGAATAGATTCTTTTTTAGCATAAACTTGATGAGTTCACTCTTCTAAATTAAAATAACCTTAAAATGTGACCAAAGGTATAATAATTGTATTATTTTTTAAAGATATTAAAAACCACTCATTTCTCAGGAATGTATGTTCAGTGAGGCAAAGGGTTTTACCATTTAATTCATTGTTTTATCCATTAGATATAGAACAAAGACCAGCAAATGTTAGGCACTCAAGTTGTCCTCTAGTTATTAATTAACTCAATTAACTTAGTAATATTATGAAACAGATTCAGACCCCTTAGATCATGTATGCATTTGAATAATTTCTGTATATATGTGGTTTGAACTATGATTTAAATAATTGTCTTTCAAATATTAAAAGTACCATGGTGATACTGTCATTAATTTTCATATCTAGATCCAACAATAAATTTGCTTATATTTTTTCATTGTAGTTTTATAGATTAAGAAACTACCACATAGTCCAGACATGCATAATGTGAGTAAAAAACTTTTTTTTGAGAGAGAGAAAAAGAACAGTGGGGCAGGGTGCTGAGGGAGAGAGAGAAAGAGAATCTTAAGCAGGCTGCATGCCCAGCATGGTGCCATCTCACAACCCTGAAATCATGACCTGAACCAAAATCAAGAGTCAGACACTTAACCAACTGAGCCACCCAGGCACCCATGAGTAAAATTTTTATTAAGATAACTCATAGTATAAGCTAGAACTATTAACTAAATTCATTGGGACTTTCAGTCCAGACAAGATGGCATAACCCCCTTTTCCCCTTTCCTCCCCATTAAGTTCAGTTATAAATCCTTGAAATAATGCCAGAAGCAAGCAAAGGAAGTATCTTAAAGAAGGAGACAAAGTAGTTTGGGATTCCAAGATTGGAAGAACACTGGCTGGGGGTATTATGACCCTCAACTACCAGCAGTAACCCTTGACCTAGCATTTCCCTCCTGCTCTCAACCTAGCAACAGAAGGATCCCAGGTAAATCCATTCCTCCACAGAGCAAATGATAGCCCTGCCAGAAACACCAGGTGACCCTATAAGATCATCAGGAGACCTTCTAACAGTAAGTGGCCAGGGGAGGCCACCTGTTTCCCCACAAAGACTGAAAATTCCCTCCTGGTGGGATAATACCAAGAGAGATAGCACTAGCAAGAGAGACAGCAAGCCCCCTGTTCTGGGAAGCCTCATTAACCTCTGAGACTCACTCCCCACCTCTCACTAGGAGACATGAGGGTAGGCAGGAGGAAGCCTGGGGTGGGGGGGGGGGGACAGGACAAATAGCTCAGCCTGGAAGTGTTCTCCATCCGTTATAAGCAGGAGGAATTCCATTATGAATACCTGGTCAAGGAAGTCCTCACCAGCCTGAAACTCCCAACCCTTAGGGGAGCACTAAGGTGAGTTAGCAGAAGGAAGTGGCAGGTCCAGGACTCCCCTTCTCTGTCCAGAGATACCAGGGTAGGGAAGAGGATCCTACTGCAACAATCCTCTGGCCAAGGAAGTCTTTTTATCTCCCTGGGCCTGGGGCTCTCTTCCCCCACTAAGAAGCACCTGGACATCTAGCCTGGATAAACCCCTTCACCTTCAGGCGTCAGATAGACCAAGTTGACCAATAGAAACTTAAACTTCCATTAGAACCGCAACACACAAAAGTAGGCTAGGATATGTATGCTAAGTCTATATGAAGTGACTGCTTTCTAAAATAAAAGATTTAAGTAGGACCTAGAGTCTCCTAACATAATAGACAAAATGTGCTGGATACAATTAAATCACCTGTTAAAACAAGAACCAAGAAAATTATACTTTGATGGAGAAAAGACAACTGACACAAATACTATGATAAATCAGATACTTGGAATTGTAAAATGCTTCAATAATCAATTGTAAACTTTCTTGAAACAATGAAAATATAGAAAATCTTAGCAAAGAAATATGTTATAAATAAGAGCCAACTGGAAATTATAGAACTGAATAATACAGTAACCAAATTTTTAAAAATGTGCCTGATGGATAGTAGAATGGAAGTGACAGAGAATAGAATTAATGAGCTTGATCAATAGAATTTATCCTAGCTGAACAACAGAGGGAAAATAGACTAAAATGAAAAAAAAGAAAAAAAAATGAACAAAACCTCAGAGATATGTGGGACAGCAGTAAAAGGTCCCACATTTTTATCATTAGCATCCAGAAAGGGACTAAAAAGCATACTGAGACTGAAAGAACACTGGAAGGAATAATGGCTTGATAACTTCCCATATTTAGTAAAACAAAACAAACAAACAAACAAAAAACCCAGAAAAACCCTTAGCTATAGATTCAAGAAACTGCATGAAACCCAACTCAAATGCAATAAACTCAAAGAAATCTTGACCAAGACAGCATAGTCAAACTTCTGAAAACGAAAGACAAAGTAAAAATCTTGAAAGCCAGTGAAAGACAACTTATATGGAAATACCAGTTTGAACATCAGCACACTTCTCATCTGAAAACATGGAATTCAGAGGAAGGTAGCGTAACCCCTTCCAAGTGCTGAAATAAAAGAACTGCCAACTACAAATTCAATATATGGAGAAACTAACCTTCAGGAATGAAGGGAAAGTGAAATTCTCATATGGAGGAAAATTAAAAGAATTTGTTGCTAACAGAGCTACTGTAAGGAATGGCTAAAGAAAGTTCTTTGAACAGAAAAAGAAATGATAAAAGAATTTTGTTGTATCAGGAAGAAGAGAGGAGTGATAGAAAGAGCATATATGTGGGTACATGTAACAGACTATGCTTTTCCTCGTGTCTTTTAAATAACCCCATCGCTATTCCATCCCTCCTACTATAATCACTATAATCTAGTGTAGTTAGACTCCTCTCAGTTCCTCAAATATATCACCCTCATTCTTTCCCTGGGTAGAACTTTTACACATGACATACTCACTCTCTGGGATTCTCTTCTCCTTTCTCCAAATCCCATCTCTTTACAAGGCTGGCGCTTTCAATCTAAGAATCAACTTTCAGCATCTCTCAAAGTTGTCTATGTAGACCCACTTGTTTGTTTTGTTTTTATGTTTGCTTTCTACCTCCTTATACTATTTGTTTCCTCAGTAACACTGTTCTCATTGCTAATTATGTACGTATTTCGTTATTTTCCTCTTTAACGTTAGTTTGCTAACTAGTGATAAGCTCTACTTGGGTAGAATTATTTCTGCTTTGTTCATTGTTGAGGCCCAAGGCCCACATGAAGGCCTGCCATGGAATGATTCTGTCTTTACATATGCCAATCTTTCTTCCCGTTCCTCCTCTAACATAAAGCTCTTCTTCCATCTGTGCTTCACTTCCTTCTCTTCCAAATCCTCTAGAACCAAATATAGCTTTTCTTTTAAAATCAACCTCTCCTACTTTTCCATTAACTTTTAAATCATGTCAGTTCTCCCTCAGTAAAACAAACCAAATCCAACAAAATCTAAACTCCAGACTCTTGACATTCTTCCAGCTATGAGAGTAACTTTATCCTTCCCTTTCATAGTCACATGTCCTTGAGTAGTTGCGCATGCTTTCTGAATATCACTCAGCCATCTCATCTACTTTCCAGCCCCCGAACAGCTACACAAACCATGTTGCTAAAAGTCAACATTACATCCAAGTCAGTAAATTAAAAAAAATTTGCTTAGGACTACTCTTGTAAGATGTCTCAGTAATGGTTCCATGTCTGATTTCTTCCAACTTTTGGAAACTCACTCTAGAACCATCTTACCTCTTTATTCCTTATTTCCATTCTTTACTGGCTCATCTTCTTCAACCTAAGCATTCAATGTTGGAGTTTCTAAAACTCCAGTGTTGTCTTAAAACCATTCCCAAATTCAACATGAAAATACTTGGATAAGTGTATCCTTACCTCCAGCTGACAACTATCAAGATGTAGATTCCTCACAAAGTTATATTGTTAATGTGTAATAAAATGTCTGACCTTTGTCCCTGGTTCCTGGGTGATAACATGTACATCCTTGGAATGTCTTTTTTGTTTTTTTTTTAAGAGAGGGGGAGGGTGAGGGGGAGAGAGAGAGAGAATCTTAAGTAGGCTCCACACCCAGTGTAAGCCTGACTTGGGGCTCCACCTCACAACCTTGAGATCTTGATCGGAGCCAAAATCAATCGTCAGACACTGAACCAACTGAGCCACCCAGGGGCTCCAATCCTTGGAATTTCTTGAGTGATAGAAGTGTCTTTGTTATTCATGGTGGCCCCTTTTACCACAACTAATGGTATATGCTAACAGGGTGACTTTGGGTGGACCCCTAGATAGTTTGCGCTAGTGACATGATTCAGGATGGGGCTGGCCATGCCAAAAAGACCAACCATGTGACTAAAGGGTTGGGATTTTGAGCCAAGTGATATCAGTCTGACCTCTGAGGAAGGGAGGAAGGCCAATTTTGAGTTTGAATCATGTGGCCAATGATCCGATCAATCATGCCTGCATAATGAAACATCAATAAAAACTCGATACAGGAGGTTAGGTAAACCCTGGGTGGCAGTACTCGGTGTACATCACCTAGTACATCAATGTACTTGGAGGTTAAAGTGTCCTGACTCCACAAGGAGAGGACAATAAAAGCTTCACGTTTGGAACCATTCCAGATCTTGTACTATACAACTCTCCCTTTGACTGGTTCTAACTTGAATCAATTAGTTATAATAAAACCATTGTTTTCTTGAGTTACATAAACTGTTTTAGGGAATTGTTGAATCTGAGGAGATAATGGGATCTCTCAAATTAGAGGTTAGCCGGTCAGAAGTAGGAGTGGTCTGGGGACCCCTGTTTTTGTAGTTGTTGTCTGAAGTGAGGGTAGTCTTGTGGAGGACTATATCCTTAACCTGTGAGGTGTGGCTTAAATCTGGGTAATTGGTGGGCACCTGGGTGGCTCAGATGGTTAAGCATCTGCCTCTGGCTCAGGTCATGATCCCAGCGTCCTGGGATCAAGTCCCGCGTCGGGCTCCCTGCTCCTTAGGAGCTTGCTTCTCCCTCTGCCTCTCTCTCTCTCTCTCTCTCTCTCTGTTTTTCATGAATAAATAAATAAAATCTTTTTTAAAAAAATCTCGGTAATTGGTGTCAGAAGTTGTTGCAGCTAGCCTGGTCTTTTTCTTCTATTTCAGATTATCATGTCCAACTCCCTACTAATATCTCCTTTTAAAAAGCTCAAAGCCACCAGTTGTTCAACCCATTCTAACTAAATTCATGATCTTTTCTTCCTGTATCCGCCCTTTTCCAGAGATGCCTGTATTATTGAATGACTCTACCCCCTGTTGAACACTGCAAGAAAGAAAACAATGTCTTTCTTAACTATTTACGTTATTTTTCCACCCCTCTAAATATCCAATTTACTTTTATGTTTAAAGTTTAACTATTCCTCAAATCTGTTCACTGTAGCCATTTGTATCAATAATCATAACCCGTTACTATGTCATTCATTTGGATTTCTATAATAGACTCCAAGATTATTTTGCTTGTTCACACTTTCAATCTGTAGTCTCAACTCAGAAATAAGGATTGTCTTTTTTTTTTTTTAAGATTTTATTTATTTATTCATGAGAGACAGAGGGAGAGAGAGAGAGAGAGAAGCAGACTCCCAAGGAGCAGGGAGCCCGATGCGGGACTCGATCCCAGGACCCTGGGATCATGACCTGAGCCGAAGGCAGACGCTTAACCATCTGAGCCACCCAGGCACCCTAAGGATTGTCTTTTAAATACAAATCTAATCATATCAAGTTTCCTGCTTCTTTTAGGTACGTTTAAATTCTTTAATGGTTTAGAATAAAATAAAGCCAAAACTTTTGAAAGAGGCCAGAAAAGCCCAACATGAAATGGGACCCTACCCTCCCTGATAACTACAGGCTTATATTATATCTTATGCCCCCTTTCACTGCCTTCTCTAATAATACAGAACTTCTTATTGTTCTGGAAAGCTCTACTTTCTCCCTTCTGTAGCACCAATTTTATGCTTCTACTTCCCTCCTCTTGTAGCGCTCCCCCCTTTCCTCTTCATCAGTTACCTCCTATGCAACAAATATTTTAGCCCAGGCGAAATTTATTTAAGGAAGCTTTCCTTGACCTTCTGAATCTAATGCTCTCATAACACATATGTATTTTTTTTTTTGTAGCACTTGGCATGGGTTATATTTTTTAATTTAATTTTCTTACTTGGCTAGTGTCTCTCTCAGAAGAATGTGATCTTTATGAGACCTGAGATCATGCCTATTTTCCTCAGTATTTTATGATCAGTTCTTGATACTTAGTAAGTCAATAGTTGTTGAATGACCTGTTCAATAATTTAATATAAACTATATACTTATTGCCTATTTTTAATAAATAAGAAGTAGATTAACAAAAGCCAAATTATATTCTCATATTATCAAAACAGCAAACTAACATATACTAATATTTTCTAAAGAACCATAACATCTTTTAACATTCTACACAGAAAATCATATATGTGAGAAACAGATATGATGATTTTCTAAAAGGCTGGACTTGGTATAAGGTATTATTTTATGACAAAATTCAAGTATCAGCCTTAATTCTTTCAATATGCTGGTCACCTTATCTTTTAAGTACAATTATGACAACTTCATCCTATGCATTCAAAGAAAACTTACTGTCCTTCCAAATGAGTATGGGAATTTTTGGAGGACAGAAATTTACCCTTAACACCTGTTTCCACATCCATGATGTTGCTGAATTCTCAGTTTCTGCTTTCATGTCTAGTTTTCTGCATGTTTCCCTTCTACTCAGTTTCACCCCCCCCAACAGGGTTTCTCTATGAATCTTTCTCTTTAAAATAACACTTACGGTGTGTTTAACTGACTTTTACTTAAATACAAGAGAGTGGTGAATATTAGAGTTTCCTTTATATTGAACACTGCCCACTTACTAAATTTGCATTGAAAATAGCTGAATTTTGTCTTACTCATTTTGCTCTAATCTTCTATCCCTTTCTGGGCTTTATCTAACTCTTCCCTTACACCCCTCTCGAATTATTTTGAGCCACCAAGGATTTCATATCGAAGGGAAAGAAAACACTCGCACAATTTTACATTATTCTCACTCAAGTAGTTTGATTCAGGTTCTATTTGATAAAAGCCCTCTTCTCCATGAACCTGCACATTGTCCTAACTTTTCATTCCTATATATCTCATAAAGTTATTCTATTTTTAAGAGAGACTTCTCCAGAAGAATTATGAATTTGACTTTAGGAATGATGAGCTTTTCATGCAAAAGGAGAAGTTAATAATGAAGCCAATTTCACTGAAACCAAAATTTTAAAAAGTCCCCAAATTATTTAACACTGATTGTTTATGAATAAAACAGAAATATTAACTCAACTTCATTACTACAAACTACCAATGCCCAATTCTACTTTCTTGAACATGCTGTTTTATAAAGGTTAGTCTTTATGAAATTATCACTATTTTAGTCCATTTGGTCTACTATAACAAAATACCATAGACTGGGTGGCTTATAAACAACAGAAATTTATTTCTCACAATTCTGGAGGCTGAGAAGTTCAAGGTCAAGTTACCAGTAGTTTTGGTATCTGGTGAGAGCCTACTTCTTGGTTCACAGAAAGCTGTGTTCTCTACATGTCCTCACATGGCAGAAATGGCAAGGGAGCTCTCTGGGGTCTGGTTTTTTTATTGTTATTGTTTTGTTTTGGGTTTTTTTGTCTGTTTGTTTGTTGTTTTTAAGATTTACTTATTTGAGAGAGAGAGTGAGCTGAGGAGGGGCAGAGGGAGACAGCAGACTCCCCACTGAGCAGGGAGCTCAATTCAGGGCTTGATCCCAGGACCCAGAAAACATGACCTGAGCCAAAAATAAGAGTCAGATGCTTAATCAACTGAGCCACCTATGCGCCCCTCTGGGGTTGTTTTTATAAGGACACAAATTCCCTTCAAGAGGGCTCTGCCTTCACAACCTAATCACCTTCCAAGAGCCCCACTTCCAAATACCATCACAATGGGGATTAGGTTTCAACCTATGAATTTTGAGGGGACATAAACATTTGGTTAATGGCTTGATTACAAGTCTTCATGCTATCCTTGATTATTTTAGCATGTACAAATCATAAGCAGTTAGTTACCAAAATAATAAATACAAATCCATTTTTTTAAAAAGTTTTAATATATATTAGTGATGCCACTTCTTATAATTTTATTTTCAATGAACTGGTAAATATGTTATTCATATTATTTTTCTTAGCTCCTAATGCAAAGTTAATTTTGGAGAGCTATAGATAAAAGTAACTGGTTTTAGAAGAGTGACACAAGCACACAAAATAATTGTATCCCAAAAGACTAAATTTAAGTTAATGCTAAAAGAAATTTAAAGGCTTCAGGAGTCCCAACTTCCAAAATACCCTTCCTATCATAATTTTAGTCTTTGGCGCTAATATTTATAGGCATTTTAGTGGCAGAAATATTTTCAACCTAAGCTCAATAAAAGTGGATGTAAATCAATGTGTATACTTTGCTGAATTTGGCATATTAAACCACTTTTGGATTTAGGAAGATGAATTTAAATCTCGCAGTTCCAGAGAAATTTTCTTCATACTTTTAAATGCATACTATCATGAAAATAAAGAATGAGATCTAAGTAAATAAAAATAAAACCATTTTTCCTTCTCCAATAAATGACAAGGCTCTTAAATACACAGAAAATTGTATGAATGATCTTCAGAGCTTTGACATTCAGCAGAATAATTTACATGAGATTCCAGAGTAGCTACCAGTATGAAAAAGAACAAAAAGAAGAAAACTGAAGGCCTTTTCCAAATAGTACGGAAAATGTGAAGTATAGAGAGCAAACTGATGGTTGGGGGTGGGGGGTTAAATAGCTGATGGGAATTAAGGAGGGCACCTGTTGTAATGAACACCGAAGTGCTGAGTCACTATATTGTGCACCTGAAACTAATGTTACACTGTATCTTAACTAACTGAAATTTAAATATTTTTTTTTAAAAGGTGAAGAATGCTAACCAAAGAGATAGGACAACATTCCTGGAAGGCAGTTTCAAATGATGCGTGAGGGGCACCTGGGTGGTTTAGACTGCCTTCAGCTCAGGTCATGATCCCATGATCCTGGGATGGAGCCCCACATCATGCTCCCCTCTCAGTGGGGAGACTGCTTCCTCTCCCTCTGCCCCTCCCCCACCCCTGCTCTGCTCTCTTGCTCACTCTCTCTCAAATAAATTAATAAAAATCTTTAAAAAAAAGAAACGATGTGTGAAAAAACTTGAAAAATATACATATCTATTAGTGCAGCAATTTTATTTTTGGAGATAGCAAATTTTTTCCTAAAAAATAAATAATGGGGGAAAAGTCAAAGATTTATGCACAAGCCCAATAGAAAAAAAAATTTAATAATTTAATTGTTCAAAAATAAATGATTTCTTAATTAAATCAAGGTAATATGTCACATATAACAATTTGATGTCAAGAGAAGTGAATACTATCAAATGGTAAGTAAAAAACTCACTTAAATCAGATATGACAACAGTTGCACATGCGTTTCAGCACATATGTGTGTCAGCTAGTCTACAATTTCTCTGTATGATAGAATTATGGAGCTTCATTCTTTTTTCTGAAAACTCCATGAGAAGTCATGAATTGATTTTATATGCATATTATATTTAAAATAAGATATGAAAACTGATAAAACAGTCTTATTTTAGCATTAATATAGAGCTGCATGGCCTACCAGTTAGTATTTATTAAGCAGTTGCTGTACACAAGGCAGTGTGGGGTGGCTTTCTACATATGTAATCAACGTATATATGATTTATACATTTTTGTGGTAGTGATACTTTTTTATCAGTATCCAAATACTTTTGTTACAAAACACTCTCATCATTTACCTCATCTGATAATCCCCCAAATAATCCTAAGGACAATTATTATCCCTGCTGGACAGAATGTTTGTTAAATTTTATCATGTATTATTTCTAAACTTCATAAAATAATAAAAGATAAATAAAACTATCATAACTACATGGATATGGAAACTAAAGTTCAAAAAGCTTTAAAAAGTGCCCAGGGCCACTCATCTCCAATTGTGATAAAAAATTGAGCTAGAGGGATGCCTGAGTGGCTCAGTCAGTTAAGCATCTGCTTTAGGTTCAGGTCATGATCCCAGGGTCCTGGGATTGAGTCCCACATTCGGGCTCCCTGCTCAGTGGGAAGCCTGCTTCTCCCTCTGCCACTCCTCCTGCTTGTGCTCTCTCACTCTCTTTCTCTGACAAATAAAATCTTTAAAAAAAAATTGAGCCAGAATATCTCTAACTTTATAACTAAATATGAGTATCAAATTTTTTACGGAGGTAAAATAAGTCAAGGAGAGGTAGCAAGAGATCCATGGTCATGCAGTGATCCATAAAATGCAAGGCAAGGTAATCTGGCTTTATATTATCTGAGGGAAAAGTCAGTTCTATTCTGGCCCTATATGAAAGAGGATAAGATTAAAGGGACTCAAAACAACTTTCTCCAGTCAAAGTGAACTTTTCTCTTATTCTCATTGCTTTCCCACCCAATCTCTAGTCCCTCTGGACCTACAGGACAAGGGTAGACAGTCAAACTAACCACTAACAAATCCAGTTTTATCATTACCAGTCAAGAATCTTATCCTCTCTGAATCCCACTTTCCTCCTTTGTAAAATGATGCTTACTTCATAGAATTGGAAGCATGCAGAAATGCGCAAAAAGTACAGTTCCTGGCATGTAGGACAAAATGACTAAAATTCTGTCTCTCCATTTCTGAGTCATATTTATCCTTCAGTGCTCCATTTAAATTCCTTCCTCTTCAAGAAATTTCGTTTCTGTATTCTGGAAGAGATCTATCCACTGCTGAGCTCTGAAAGCCAATTTCTCCATCTACTTTATGGTAAAACTGTAACACTTTTATTTTGTAGCAGAATCAGATCAGTACATGTCTTACACTCCTACTTGGCTATATGCTCCTCAAGAATTTAGTTTTGTTCAGAATTCATGGACATCTCTTTAAGTGTCAGGATTCATATGAGTCATTTGAGATTTGCAAAACAAAATAAAACAAAAAAACAACAAAAAAACCAAGGTGGAATCCCTGGTAAGAAAGAGACGACTTTGTAGTCCTCATACTCCCAGCACAGTGTTGGTGATAAAAAATCATTGAAATACTACTCTGTAGATGAACAAAGAAATGAATTAATTGGTTATGTAACTTGTTTATTATTATATATTTTATTAACTGTCCATTAATAATATCAAGCTTTTAAAAATGTCTTTTAAATATATGCATAAATATTTTTGACTAATAAACATATACATAAATATACATATATATGTACATATACATAATGGATAAAGCATATTTCTCAACAGGAACTAAACCCGGTAACTGGTTTATGTAGTCTCAGTTACCTTGAAGGAAGGCAAGAAGAAACTGAGAAATTACCTATTATTTCTAACAAGATTTTCATTGTTGACACCTTAAAACTTAGCTAAACACCTTTTGAATAAGTGACTGGCGTTGGGCTTTGGACAAACTTACCTCAAAATTATGGCTCTACCTTCTAGATGCATTACCTAGGATGATGAATCAGTAACATTAACCATAATTCCAATCACAATTAAACCAAGATGCTACCAATGATCAAGTGTTTAACATACCAGGCATTATGTTAAGTACTTACATATTATCTTATTTAGTATTCATTAAACCTTTGAAATAAGTATTATTAGACCACAGACAAAATGAAACGTAGGAATTCATTGGATTCAGTACCAAGTTTGCCTGACTTCAACAGCCAGAGACTTAACTAAAAGCAACATGGGGCTTCCTGTTGGAATTCAGTTTCCTTATCAATAAAGAAGAGGTAATATATTTAACAGGGTTGTTGAAATAATTAAATATGTCAAATTGTATGAAAGGCCTGGAATACTTGACTGATACTCAATAAACTAGGGGAAAATAAAAATATATAGCAATGTAGGATGTGAATGCTGAAAGCAACCCTTATGATATAGTTCTACCTTTTTGGGTTGCCAATAAGTAAACCCAACCGGAAGATCTGGTAACTTACGAAAAGCTCAAAACCTGGTTGGTGGTAAAACTTGTAGAAGCTTTATCACTTCATAGCTGAGACCTTGCAACAGTGAAGTATTGTGAAAAATTGAAGAAGATACAGAGTTGAAAGAGATACCAATATTGTAAAAACAAAACAAAAAAAAGACTTCTGAACAATGATGAAAAAGTATAGTTATTTAACATTGAGACAAAAATATAACTTAGTAATTCTCTTGAAGCATACAAAAGTTTAATGTAATATGTAAAATGACTATTCTCTTTTCCATTGAGAATAAAAAAATTGCAGTTAAATTGAGTAAGAACTCTTTAGTTAAATTTAAAAGACTGTTTTGCTAAAAACTGGAGCAGATTAGTAGGGGAGTTCTTAGAAACACTTTCTTTTAAGGTGCTAAAGATCAAATAGATAATGATCTCCCGGAGATGAATTAGGCTCAGTGTTATCTATACAGTGGAATAAATACGAAACCATCTGAAGCTCAGTATTTAGAAATTTGCATTCTGCAAATGTACAGAATTGTCTTAATTCTTAGATCTATTACATTGAAGTTTTGATATTTCATATAATTGAGAGAAATCTTTCAAAAATTCAAGCATTTTAATAAGCCATTTAGCTTTAAGATTTTCTCTAATACTATTTCAGGTGCAATAACTCCTACAGTTGAAGATAAAATAATGGTTCCATTTTACTGTCTTTTAAATTCAGTAATAATGGCTTGTAATTATAGAGCACCTCTCTTCCATAGAGCTTAATGTGTTTTAAGGACACGGCCTCATTAATCCTTCCACCTTCTTTTTAAGGTAAGTATCATGGTCCTCATTATACAGATGGAGAACCTGAGGCACAGAGAAGTTAATGGATTTGCCCAAGGTCACACAGCAAGTAAGTGACAAGGCTGTGACTTCTGACTCACCATCTAATGTCTTGCATGCCAGGCCATTCAGCTTTTCCCATTGGGGAGAAATAATCCGTTCATTTTTATCAAAGTTCAGCTACAGGCTGCTAAATTCCTTGGGGCAAAGTTGCATAGTGCAATTTCACACCACAGCATTGGCACACTGTCAGTTTACATAGAGGAGATCTCAAACTGAGCTACAAGGTTACTAATAAAAATAGAGAAGAAAAGATATCTAAAAATGGCTCTCTGAGATGTCTGAGTTTGTGCTGCCAAGAACTCACACTATCCTTCTCAACTAAGCAGCAGCATAAAAACCTGCAAGCTTCAGATATTAAATTCTAATGATCCTAAATGTTTTGTAAACATTTTAAAGGTGATAAAACAAAAGACTTAACTAGGTCATAGTAAAAGAGTTTTACAGATGTGCTTCATTTATTTATGCATGTGTATTTTTATTGATTTGTCTAAACCACACAACCTCCTCTATCTAGTCTTTGCAAAGCATTCATAAATAAGCACCCTCATCCAAACAAGACAAATAACCAGCACATTAAAAAGTTATCGCTTCAAAACAACAGCAAAACATTATGTGAAACCACTATCTAATCTGCACAATAAATCGTTCACTGTGTAAAACCTAAGGGAAGATATTTCAGACAAAAAGGTTGTCTGATTATTTGATATCCCAGTATCCTATCTAAGTGAGCAGCACAGAATACCATTTTCTCTGTGGCTGAAGATACAATAACACCATTCAGCAGCCCATTTGTACTACTTAGCCCAAAATAGAAAGAATTCAAAGTGCTGAACTGTAGCTTTCTTCACTCCAAATAACTCTCAGAAGATTATTGTCATTAATGATTTTTTCATCTGAAGCATAACCAACCAAAAGCTGTAGAAATTCTTACCTGATTTAATGTCCTGTAGACACTGCAGAGTGTTAGTGAAAGTAAAAAAAAAAAAAAAAAAAAAAAGTAACAAAAATCCTTTCCCATAAAACAATACTGTTGTTTAATTAGAGAATGGCTGGGATGCCTGGTTGGCTCAGTCGGTTGAGCGTCTGTCTTCAGCTCAGGTCATGATCCCAGGGTCCTGGGATGGAGTCCTGCGTCGGGCTCCCTGGTCAGCGGGGAGCCTGCTTCTCCCCCTCCCTCTGCCTGCCGTTCCCCCTGCTTGTGCTCTATCTGTCAAATAAATAAAATCTCTAAAAAATAATAATAATAATTAGAGAATGGCCTCCTTCTTGCAGTTTTCACAGATTTCCAGTGGATTAAAACCTCAGTTCACTTCTGCAAGCACCAAAGAACAATATTGCCTGTTTGTACGGGGCTGATATGCCAGAGCATATCCATGAAATGGATTATGCCTTAATGTTCTGAGACCTATTTGGTCAAATCCCTCCCTATAAGCTTGGACCTGCCTGACGCTTACTGTAAGGTCAACACTGGTTGTTTCCTGTTTCTTAAGAAAAAGATGAAAATAAACAAATCTTGCCTCTCAACAACTCACTCTCTTAGAAAATAAACTCAGCGTGGGTAGGATCTTTTCATTCACTGATGAATACCAAAAGTCTGCAACAAAGATTTCAATAGACAACTGAGTAAATAAAATGAAAAATAAAATTCTTGTTAAAAACAAAGTCATGCTAGGGCGCCTGGGTGGCTCAGACGGTTAAGCGTCTCCCTTCGGCTCACGTCATGATCCCAGGGTCCTGGGATCGAGCCCCACATCGGGCTCCCTGCTGAGCAGGAACCCTGCTTCTCCCTCTCCCTCTGCCTCTGCCTGTCGCTCCCCCTGCTTGTACTCTCTCTCTGTGTCAAATAAATAAATAAATAAATAAATAAAAAATCTAAAAAAAAAAAAAGTCACGCTATTGCCTGTGTGTACTACCATAGAGGAGTATTTTACATTTTTACTACAAAAGGACTATGTCATGCTTATAAGATTTCTGGAACAATGTTGTCTGTAAACGTACCAGCTGTTGTTCATTGTTTCTAAATCTCATACTGGTTAAGAGTCAGACTGGGTTTCAATCACAATTCTAATACTTAATACAATGTAACTGTTTACAGCTTATTTAACCTCTCTATGCCTCAGTTTCCTCTTCTCTAAAATTAGAATAATCATAATGCCTACCTCATATGGTCATTGTGAGGATGAAATGAATCAGTATATGCAGAACTCACATAAAAATCCCTGAAAAGTATTAAATGCTATGTAAATGTGAGCTTTTATTCAGGGAGATGCCTGCCTGTTGATCATACTTCAAATGATGTTATTAAGTCAAAATTCAATTTAATCATTGCTCCCAATGTTTGTCTCCATAGAGGGTATGAATGAGACATGAACCTCCCCCCTCCTTTAAAGCAGATGTTTCTGCTTCTGCCCACTACTTGCCAACTTTCTTCCTCCAAAAACCAACAGGCAACAATTCTCACATGCATAGGAATTAGACTAATGTAAATTCTGAATGAATTTAAATAATTTAAATAAAATCTGAACCTATGCAAAACATCTCCTTGCTGAGTCACTCAGTGGGCTTCCTGGTTTCCTAAAAATTCAGACTCACTGCTTTTTTAAAAAGAAGAAAAATTAGGCCTGAACTTGAGAATATGTCAGCTGTGCTTCTTGGCAAGTACACTTATCAAAGTAGCCTTGAGAATGTGTGCTCATCAGCGCTAGGATGTATCTTGTTGTCTTGGTTGCTGCTGTTGGGTCATAGAAAGGATTTCCACCTAGAACCCATATGCTTCACACAGTTTCTCCCAGAAAGAACCATTACCTTCAAATTTGATTTTTTTTTTTTTTCTCATACAACATCAGACTACATTAGTTTCCCAGAATAGCCTCTGGCTTTGGACCTCCTAGCCAGTCCTTGAGATGAGAGGTATTTATCAGAAGAACTGTCAGGGCAGGGACAATATTTCAGACTTTTAAAATCACCAATATCTTTTTTTTGTTTTGTTTTGTAATGAGTACTACAAAAGAAAACAAAACAAAACAAAGCAAAGGGAAGGAAAGGAAAGGGGAAAAAAGGAAAGGAAACAAAAACAGAGGAAAGACCAAATAATGAAGTGACTGTTGCAGGAAATGAATATTTAAATGTCCCATAATGCTGAAAGTGTAATAGGAATTACCATTCAGACTTATTCTAGTACTTCACCTACACTTCTTTAGGTGGCCATAAAACACCTTCTTATGAGACAATGTCAGCGACTGCTGAATGCCCTCACAACAGCCCTACCCAGCCTGCTTCTTTCCCAATCTCAGAACTAAAACCCCCATCCTGAAAGTCACATTCCAGTATCCCTGAATCCTCTCTTTCCATTATACTTGACATGTAATCCAACAGATAACTCCATAGACTCTGTCTATAGAATGTATTTTAAATTGGATCACTTCTCACCATCTTTACTGTTACCTCCTTGGTTCAAACTCTATTGCAACAACCTCCTAATTAACCTCTCTGCCTCCTATCTACTCTTGCCTCACAATCCATTATCCCCAGGTATCAAAAGCAATCCTCCATCCTTTAAAACATGTTAAATGGCTTCCCTTTACATTTAAAATAAATCTCAATCTCCTTATTCTAGGGTACAGAGTCTAACCTGGCTTAGTGCTGTCTCTCTTTTGTATTATCACTATCATGCTCTGCATCAACCATATAGACCTTCTTCCTGTTCTTTGAATATGCTAAGCTTATTTCTGCCCCAGGGATTTAGGATTTGTTGATTCTTCACCCTGCAGTGTGTTTCCCTGAAATCTTCGCATGACTGGCTACTTCATCATTCCAGTTGTAGATCAAACATTATGTCCTTACGTACGTATGTCTTCTGATCATCCACACTAGGGTAATCACACACCTTATCTCCCTATTGTGCTTTATTTTCTTTATCCTTATCTTACATATTTATTTATATTGTTAATTACTCTTCCGCTTGAATATAGATCAGAATTTTTCTGTCTTATTCACTACTCTATTCCTAGGTCCTTGACAAATAGAATGCTCTTATTAAATATTTGTTGAAGGGAAAAATGGATAAGCAAATGAATAGGAGAAATCAAGAATCAAGGAGACCTAGGAATATAGTAAAAATCACCAGGTCTGGGGCGCCTGGGGTCTCAGTCAGTTAAGCATCTGCCTTTGGCTCAGGTCATGATCTCAGGGTCCTGGGATGGAGCCTCCTCATCGCATCAGGGTCCCTGCTCAGCGGGAAGCCTCCTTCTTCCTCTCCTTTTGCCTGCTGCTCCCCCACCCCCAACTTGTGCTCTCTCTGTCAAATAAATAAAATCTTAAAAAAAAAATCACCAGGTCCAAATCCCTTATTCTAGAGATGGGACAGGACAGTGATTTGCCCAAAATGATAAAAGAAAATAATGTTCTATGTGTGTCTAAAATTCTAGATATTTCCATTAGCCACACTGCATCCCAATGCCATAACTGTTGTGATGGAACTACAAAAGGCTACCAAGTAAATGGTACAATTGCCATAAAAGGAGAGATCAAAAACTCAGTATAAATTAATTCATTATGTTTTCAAAGTCTGACCTGCTTTAGAAGCCCCATTTAAGTCTTAATACATCAATGTACTCTTTGTCATCTTTCTGTGAATCAGAACCTGCACATTCTTTAAGTGCTGAAGATACAGCCAAGAAACAATCAAAAATATAAAGGAAATACATAGTATGTCACATTAAGATAATTATTTTGATAAAAAATAAAGCAGGAAAGGCAGATACAAAGAGCCTGGGAATGGGGTGTATGGCCAGCTTTAAATGACATAAGCAAAAACTTGAAAGAGTTATTTGTGAAAGAACTTTTTGACATTTTCA
The DNA here is from genome assembly GCF_037043125.1 of Eumetopias jubatus. NCBI lineage: Eukaryota > Metazoa > Chordata > Mammalia > Carnivora > Otariidae > Eumetopias > Eumetopias jubatus. Next base: position 156,039,920 of record NW_028274809.1, on the reverse strand, counting down.
ATATTTTTTTAATAAAGAAATTCAATGTTAGTTGTTATCACTACTGCGGAATGCAACCTTTACTTATTTCCAACAATGTCAGAGAAATTTTCTTTTTCTGATATTTTATTGTAAAAAAAAACACAGTCTTACATTCAGCAAAATCTATATTAATCAAGGTAATGATTGAGTATTGGTAGATCTCTCCCATTTTATTTTAATTCATATGAGGTTTGGATTGTTAAAAGTTAATTTTTTAACATAGCGTATTTTAGATTTGGCTTGCAACGTCTTTTTCCTAACTCTGCACAGTCCCAGTCCTTTCCTGTCCAGTCAATTTCAAGTATATTCTATACACTTTATGAAGCCTCATAAAACAACTTAATGGCACAGGATGGTGAACATGTGAAAATGAAATATGGTACAGATTATGATGTTTATAAAAGATAGTTAAAAATTAATCTAGCAGCCTCAGATGTCTTTAAGAAATTGGCAGTCTAATGGTGAAATAAACACATACATAATTTGAGGCAAAACGTTTTTTTTATTTTAATTTTTTTTTAAACTACACCAGCTATTTACAAAAAGGCACCACATTCTGTCTTCTGTCTTGCATTATATTCAGTATGCATCAGGATAATACTCCCAGGAGAATTTTCAGGATTATTCATTCTTTGAATAATGGCTTGTATGTGGGCTTCAAAGAAATGCAGTAGGAGTGGGAAGAAAAACATTTTCATTTCCTAAGGAATGTTCTGAACTTCCCAGGAGACACTGAGAAAAGATTTTGTTGAACTGAGGGACACATGACAGCCACTTAAGTGTGTCAGTACATTCACAGTAAAAACTGTTTTCCCTCCTCCGTATATCCTAGTTTTATGCATGACAACAACTTGGTATTCAAATAATGCATAATCTCACTTATAGTACAGGGAATTCATTAATGGGTAATGCAGAGAATAAGTGATGCAATGTCATCCATAGAAAAAGCAAAGCGCTCCCTTGTGGCAGGATAAGGTTTTATTCAGTCTGATCTGAATTTGAAAGAGTTTTGAGACCCTTCTCCTCTTTGAAACAGTTTGGCTTTCAACAGGAGCTGCTGAAGAAATGTAGAGTTTTTAAAATGGTAAATGTATTTTGATCAGCATTAAATTCAGGACACTACCCTTCTGCTACTCACTTAGTCCGGCGATAACTTTTTTGGCCAAAGAAAAGTGGGTTCAATTCAAGGGGAAGCAGATGACTTGAGCATGTAACCACAGTGCACATAAGTCAGCTTTACATGCAAATTCTTCCTTTGTTTTTACTTAAGGGTTTGCAAAAATTTAAAATATGAATTTAATGGCATGAGCATATAATGCATTGTTTTCCTGCACATGAATCATGAAATGGGATGGAGTAAAAATGGCAGAACTGTTAGAATTTTTTCCATATAAATAATTGATATTAAATGTGAGCACATAAGGATTCATCTTCTTTTATGCTTTGCTTCTAGTTAAGTAGAACTTTTTTGGGATGGAATCAAAAGTTGTTAACAGGTTTTATCATGATTTTCAGTGGTTTTTGAAATACTGTATTCATGCAGGTAATGAATGACATCTATAACAAAAGTTTTCCTTTTTTTAAGTCATAAATACAGTTTTCTACTCTCAGAGATTTTACTAAATGAATGCAGAAGAGATACTTGTAAAGAGTAGAAATTTTGATCACTGGGAACTTTACCCACTGGTTGATTGCATCTTCCATTAGCATCCAGATATTAAAATTTTCTCTACACTGTCAAGAATTCATAAATCCATTCAGTCATTTATTCATTGAGTTTAATAATTATTTTAACAACTCACTGAGTGTCTGCTCTGTACCAAGTCCTGCCTTTAATGTGGGAAATTCAGCATAAACAAGGCAAACCTAGAAACCTTGTGGGGATTTTAAGAGGATTTTAAGAGGATCCTCTCTTAAAGAGATGTAAAAATCTCTTACACCATCTTCTTAAAATGGTGTAAGAAGAACCAGAGAGGCTGTAAGGGGACCAGGGAAAAGCATTTTGTTCCATAGACATGATGATAGCTGGGTTTAGAGAAGTGGCAGTGAAAGTAAAGGATAGTGAATGGACAGAAGTGAAATGGACAGAGGGGGCATGATTCTAATATCCAATGTCAATGACTATGCTCTGGATATACTTATTGACTCACTGAGATATATTTTATACCTGAAGTTATGATGGGTAGGGTATATTAGGAAGAATGATTAAAATGACAATATAGCAATTTTAAAACCAAGCCAGGAGGAACTCAAAATATAGAAATCAGGTAAAAGAGGCATAACTGGAAGTAAAAACCAAAAGAGTAACTAGAGGCAAGATGGAAGTCAGAAAAGTCTGATATTGTTTCTTCCATGAGGAAATGCTTCAGGAAAAGAGTATCTAGAAGTGTCTAATGATGTGAAGAAACTAAATAAAAATAAAATAATTAAGCTTTAAATAAAATAACAAGGAGATCTGAAAGAACAAAGTTTTCATTTTATAAACTGATGCACATTAGCGATGACAGTTCCAAATAAACTGTTTCATAGAGATTAAACAAGGAAAGGGATTTATAGGGCTTTTGCAGATGAAGCCATGCTAAGGACAAGTAGGAGTGATTCTGGAAGAATAAACTGCAGGTCTTTAATCACTCTGACATACAAGCTTTCAGCAAAATAAGACACCAATTGGTGTGAGCAAAAACAAAAGGACCCTTGCAGGTTCCTTGAGAAAGTTACAGGTTGTTATTTCTAGTAACTGCTTTAATTTCTGATGTAGTGGAATTTTCCATCTGGGGTAAATGGGGCCTGGGAAAATGTTATAAGAATAGGAAGACTCAAGTGATTTCAGGGAAATACAGTCTTTCATCTGAAATATATTAGTTCAGTATACCAACATGGATGCCACTGGTGACTTTAACAGAAAAAGCCAGACTGGAATATTTGGGGAGATAAAGAAAAGAAAATTTTATTAGGAGTTTGGAAAACTCTTTTGAGAAAGTTAATTCTAAATTAAATGTAAGAGAAAGGAATAGTTAGAGTTGTGTGCAGTGGATGGAAGAACGTGTACAAATGAGTGATTTATATTTTATTTAATTATTTATTATGTATTATAATGTGTTATCATCAATATATTACTAATTTATTATTGATTGATTGATATGATAAACTAGAACATGTGGAAATGAAAAGATCTAGTGGAGAGGAAAACATTGAGATAGAGACAATAATCAACAATACAAAGTTTAGGAGGTGGGAAGGAATAGAATCAAAATAACGGATAAGGCATCTAAACTTCATTGTAGCAGAATAGAAGGATGATTGCAAATGGAAATTACTTTAAATTTGGTGTCAAGAAGACTGGGAAATCCCAGTTTGATGACCTCTGTTTTGTCTATGATGAAAACAAATATCATCTGACAAGAGTGAGTGGGAATAAAGGAGATGAGATATAAGAGAAGGTTGAAAAAATTTTTTTAAAGATTTCATTTATTTATTTGACAGAGAGAGACACAGCGAGAGAGGGAACACAAGCAGAGAGAGTGGGAGAGGGAGAAGCAGGTTTCCTGCTGAGCAGGGAGCCCGATGTGGGGCTCAAACCCAGGACCCTGGGATCATGACCTGCGCCAAAGGCAGACGCCCAACGACTGAGCCACCCAGGCGCCCCAAGGTTGAAATTTTTTGATATTGTTACTCAGGAGAGTGGAAGAAGAGGCTTGCAAGAGAAACAGAGTAAAATTGATTGGGAATAATGAAAGCCCAATAAATATTGATCACCATTTATGTTATGGACCCAAATGTGCAAAGAAGAGAGTGTTATTTTTTCCAACATTGTTCAGCAGCTTTGTTCATCTATTGGAAAAAGTGGATGGCTGAATCTATCTATGGTTAGAGCTTTGCCAAGAAAAGTAAACATGTTGCTTCACATAAGAAGGGAAGTGTTTCTCTAACAAAAGTAAGAAACCTTTCAAAAAAGCAAGTGATACATACCTTGGGAGGGTGAGAAGTACAAATAAGAATATCAGAGTGGATGAAAGTGAAAATACAAGGAAGAAAGAAATGATGATGTGAAAACTGGAATAGTAGCTGTAAAGGATAAATAAAATAAAAAGAATGAAAAGAAATATTTGAAAAAATATATAAGATAAAATGACAGAATGTCATGAGCTGCCCCCTTAAATTAGTCCATCTGACTTAATTTTGCATATCATTTAATTATGTCTTAAGTCTAGTTTGGGGATTGGCAAACTACAGCTCATGGGCCAAAATGAACTATCCACTACATTTGTAGATAAAGTTTCATTGGAACACATTTATATAAAGTCCATCTATTTGCATATCATCTATGGCTGATTCTGTGTTACTATGCTAGAGTTGAAAAGTTCCAACAGGGGACCTGGGTGGCCCAGTCTGTTAAGCTTCTGCCTTCGGATCAGGTCATGGTCTTGAGGTCCTGGGATTGAGCTCCACATCAGGCTCTCTGCTCAGCAGGGAGCCTGCTTCTCCCTCTGCCTGCCACTGCCCCCTGCTTGTGCTCTCGCTCTGTCAAATAAATAAATAAATAATCTTAAAAAAAGAAGAAAGAAAAAGGAAAGTTGCAACAAAAATCAGATGGCCCTCGAAACCAAAAATATTTGCTATTTGGAAATATACACAAAAAAATTTGCTGATGCCTAATCTAAATTAAAATAGTGAAGATATTTACAGAGTAACAGATTATATTCAGAATAAAATTTTTTAGATGCCTAATTAATTCTTCAGACACACTTGCAACTCATTCATTTAATGAGTATTTCTGAACCCAAAGTATCAGACTATTTTCTAGACACTGAATATTTACAGTCAAAAAATGGGGGAAGTCTATGTACTTAATAAGCTTATATTTTAGTAGAAAGGAAAATTCAGCAAGTACAATTGATAATTAATATTAAATACTACATAGGAAAAAAAATTGGTGAGAAGAGGAGTTAATTACTTTAGATGGACTTCAGAGAGTCTTCCTTAGCATAAAAAAGAGATCCCAGGGACGCCTGGGTAGCTCAGTCAGTTAAGCGTCTGCCTTTGGCTCAGGTGATGATCCCAGGGTCCTGGGATGGAGCCCCACATCGGGCCCCTTGCTCCGCGGGGAGCCTGCTTCTTCCTCTCCCTCTGCATCCTGCTCTGCCTACCTGTGTTCTCTCTCTCTCTGTCAAATAAATAAATAAATATAATCTTAAAAAAAGAGAGAGAGAGAGATCCCAATACACTAGAGCACATTCCAGGCAGAGGGACTAACTAAAGACAAGACTCTAAAGCTAAAACAAACGACATATTTAAGAAACAGAAGTAGGTCTGCTCCCTGGAATTATCAGACAAGAGGGAGAATAATTTTAGAATAGTTTAGTCAGATAGATAAAATAAGCCAATTCATGTAACACTTTGTAAATCAGGAGAGCAGACAGAGTTTTATTTCAATTAAATAATTATTTAAATTATTTAAAGTAAGTGAAGTGGTCTGATTTAGTTGGAAGTAATCACTGGCTGCTATGTGGAGTTGTGGGGTGATAGGTGGAGAATAGACTGTAAGCACAAAGAGTAGAAATAGGGAGACAAGTTAGAAAGCTATTGCAATTTCCAAGGCCAGTGTTGAAATGGTGTGGATTTAGGTGGATGGCAGGAGAGACAGAGAAAATTGAACTGATTTTAGATTTTTTTTTTAAAGTAATGGAGGTAATGGCATTTGCTGATGGAATAAAGCAGGGATGAAAAATATAAATGAACAAATGATAACTTTTTTGGTTTTGAATGAGCCATTTAGTAGATATGGAAATAGAACCCCTTTTAGTACATTATTAAAAACTGGAGAAAAAATAGGTGTGGAGAGAAATCAAGGTTCTCTTTTAACAACGTCAAGTCAGACTATTTTATGTCTTAGTGGAGAGCTTGCATAAATAATTTGATATTTATTTGCACTTCCAAAGAGATTGGTGTTAGGCATATAGATTGTGATAGTTGTATTGGAACATATGAAACTAGATGAGCTAATCTCAAAATTATGCTAAAATAGAAAACAGAAGGACACCCAGAATGGGAAATACAACATTTTAAGAGTGAAGAGAGAGGACCCAGTACAAAAGATGGAGTAGAATTTCCAGAGAGATGGCAGACAAAATGTTGAATTTTGTGTGAAGGAAACCAAGAGAATAAAAACTTAAAAGGAATCACTGTTTCTGATGCATATGATAGAGAAAGAATAAAAACAGAATTGAGTTTTGAATTTGGAAACAAAATTTTTATCTTGATAGAGCTGAGGGAGTGGAGGACAGATTAGATTGAGGAGAAGGTGTGATATGAAATGATGACATAGTTTCTTTGGTCAACTTTTTCAAGAACTTTTTTTTAATACAGGGGAACAAAAGGGTAAAATGGGAGGTAGAGAGAGAATATCGAGTCAAGGGATATTGTTAATATGGAAAATTCTAAAGTATGTTGTATTGTTATATGAATAATTCAGTGAGGTATTGAAATATTGATAATGGAGATGATTGAGGGGGAGACATTCTGGAAAAGAATCTCTATAGCAGCAGAGGAGGAGTTGGCCTAAAATTATAGCTAGGGCAGTTCTTACACTGTAAAAGCAAAGAAGGCAAAGCTATGAATAAGGATGTTCATAGATTGATGAATTTTTGGTAGGCATATGCAGTAGCTCCTGTCTGATTACTTCTATTTTCTTCATAATGGATGAGACTGTGTCATCAGTAGAGATTTTCTAGCATTTCAGCACAATTCTTGCCTCCTGTGATGCTATTTCCTGTATCAGAAGTGCTGTAACCCCAGAAATTACATGTTGTAGACATCCTCACTGTCAGAGTTTTGGGATATGTTGCCAGTGGGAAGCCCCCAAGGCTGATGAGAAGAGGAGGAAGCAACAGGATTTTTGAAGGGGCAAAACATAAGCTTGGGTTCCTGTAGCAATTGCACAGAGTAGTATCTGCTTCTTCAGAGGGGTAATAGTTTCCTAAAGTTACTGACTTCCAGGTAACACAACCTCCCCTTTTTAAATATTTCAGTCCTTCCAACACTTTTGCAACCTATTTCCCTCTTATTATCTCTTGCTGCTTGCACTATATAGAGTGGCAGCTTCTGTTTTATTACCTAAATCCTGACAGTTGCTGCCGTGATGAAGGCTGAAGAGAATGTATGAAATAGTCATGTTGAGAAGGGTGCTATATGGTACTATGAAAGCAAGCCTTTTATTCTTGAAATAAGACAGTTGAAGAATCTCAACTACTTAGCTCCTTTCATTTTGCCCCTGCTGTGGTATGTGGTTCATGAAGCAACTCCAGAAAATCACCCAAGTATCATGGAGCCTAATTTTGAAATCCCTAGTAAATGCTTTACTATTCCATACAACACTAGCGACATGTTTGCTCACCCAAAATTTGAGCCCTGCCAACGGAAGAACTTCTTAACTTGTTAGACCATTTTACTTTCTAACCAAATTTATTCTTCTAGAAATTCTTAAAGGTGCCATTCTATAACTTTTCTTCATTGGCTGTGTTGTTTTGTGATCACTTTGAAAAAACTGAATTTCTTCACATAACAGCCCTTAAATATTTTAGGATACTGATTATGAAGACTCTCCTTGTTATTTTTAATTTTTTTAATTTTTTAAAAATCTTCAGTATAAATCCTTCTGCGTCTCCCCTTTTAGACAATGGTACTGAGTCTACTCAATATCCTGCCTTCCGGACCTAATCAGGTTAATTAATATCCCTCTTAAATCATGGCAGCTGGAATTATATAAGTACAGTATGAACAGCCTGGAAAAAATGACATAGTTGCTTCCCTTACCTCCAAGTTTACAACAGCATTTATTACAAACTTAACTGCACTGATAAGTATTTCAGTAACAATCAAATAAAATAGCTAAGATTTTATTTTGTCGGGCATTTCATGTTGGGTTTTTGACTGTATAATCTCTATACTTATAAATTTAGTTTTTAGACAAATTCAAGGTTTTGCATTCATCTGTATTTAATTTTGCTTCATTGGATTTGGCTTCTTTTTAGGCCTTTTCTTGGACATTCCTTCAGTCATGCACCACATTCACTATACCACTGTATCTAATTACATCAATTGGCGGATTTTATCATCTCAGCATTATTACTTTCATCTAAATCAATGTCTAAAATATTTATGGATGACTACTATAGGATTATTATGGAGACTTAAAATCTATCTACATTGTTTAAAATATCATTGCATTATTTAGCACTACAGAAGTAAGAGAACATGCAGACTAGAAAACCTAAAAGAGGGAGGCAAATGGGGAAAAGTACAGGCCATGATCAAAGATGATAGTGAAGACACACAAGTAAGGAAGGGCACCGTATTACTTGCTACGGCTGCCATAACGAAGACCACAGATGGAGTGGCTTAAACAATGGAAATTTATTTCCTCACAGTTTAGAGGCTAGAAGTACAAAATCAAGGTGTCAGCAGGGTTCATTTCCTCTGAGGCCTTTTTCCTGGGCTTCCAGATGGCCACCCTTTTGCTGCCTCTTCACATGGTCTTTCCTCCATAGTTGTGAATCCCTGGTGTCTCTGTGTGTCCAAATCCCTTCTTCTTGTAAGAATAGCAGTCAGTTTGGATTAGGACTCACCCTAATGGCTCTCATTTTAGCTTAATCATTTCTTTAAAGGCCTGCTATCCGTACAATCACATTCTGAGGTATGGGGGTTCGGGCTTAAATATATGAATCTTGAGGGGACACAATTCAGCCCACAGCTGGTAATTATATTGACAACAAAATATGAGACCAGAGAATTACAGAAGTAAAAGAGAAGGGAAGAGTGAAAGTAGTAGGGAGAAACACTGAGATTAATAGCTTAAGCAAAAGGGCAGAGGTAGAAGAGTGATTAAGGACACTGAAAACAGAAACTGACATCCTTTTAGCTTTCATAATCTCGGTGGCATAATGCTTGAGCAGGTTTGCAACATTTCCAGGGCTAGAGAGCAACTCTGGCTATTCCTGTTCCATGCCTCTGCCCTAGATAAAACAGGGTCAGATATTCTCTTCATTCTCCTATAAGCTTTAAAATGTTATAAAATTTTTTGGACTAAGTGGTATTTTATGAAAATTATTAATGCCCCGTACCCTCTTAAGATATCAAAACTCACCCCGTCCCTAACTCTCCATTGCCAAAAATGACAAAAATTTTTAGGGGGTCCCGGGTGGCTCTGTCGTTAAGCGTCTGCCTTCGGCTCAGTTCATGGTCCCAGGGTCCGGGGATCGAGCCCCACATGTGGGAAGCCTGCTTCTCCCTCTCCCACTCCCCCTGCTTGTGTTCCCTCTCTCGTTGTGTCTCTGTCAAATAAATAAATAAAATCTTTAAAAAAATGACAAAAAAATTTTAGATTTTATCTGATGTGAAGTTTCTTTAGTTTTGATAACTTTTGTGTCCTCTTCTTGAAATGTACTTTTCCACTGTACCCCCCCACCCTATACACTCCAAATTCCCTTCCCATCTTTTTGACTACTAACTTTCCATTTCTCTTGACACCTCTTAAAATTGCATCTGTAAGAGTTTCATTTTTATACCTCATTCCATTTGTTCACTGGTTTGACCTCATCTCCTTCAAGATTTCAACCTTCATTCCTTGTGTTACAGACCCACAGAGTACATGATTTTTCCTTAGGAGATCTCCAGTTAATTGCTCCTGTGGTACTTAAAACTCAATATATTCAAAGTTAAACTCATTTTCTCTGGCACTCATTTACTCGTGTTCATACCTGCTATCCTTCCTATGTTACTTGTTCTGATTAATGATTCCTGATTAATGAGTCTGTCATGCGCCTAATGGCTCAGGTTAGGGAGCCATTGGGAAAGCATCATCCCAATGGTTGTCCACTCTCATTGCTATTAGAATAAAATTCAGATGACTTACTGTGGTGTCACAAAGACATATGCCTGATTTGGCCCTTCATCTCAGACATTATCTCCTAAGACATTCCCCCTCTTTCACTATGTTTTATGTACACTGAGCATCTGCTTGTCCTTAAAAAGATCTGCTGAACTAATCCCCATCTTAGGATATTTGATATTCTCCTGACCATTATTCCACAAGATTTTCAGATGACTTATTCATTCTCAACATTCAGATCCCAGCTCAAATATCTCTCATTATTGAGGTCTCAGTCCAAATATAACCTCCTTAACCCATAATGTCATCACCATTTGTCACTCTCTGTCTCTGTCTTATTACCTGCTTTATTTTCTTTATAGCACTTATCACTTTGTAATATCAGGACTGGTCTGTCCTGCTCATTAAAATCTAATCTTGCATTTCCATTTTTCACAGTACTAAAATAGCTCTTAATCATGTATAGAATGATGTCTGAAAATTTTACCATGGTATATAAGCTCCTCATTATCCTGCCCTACCTCTTTCCATCTTGTTCATTTTATGTTAATTGCCATCCTTCCATATCGAAACCCCTTTCACTTTATGCTGCAATTATTCACAATCAAGTTTCCTGCCTGCTCAATAGCAAAGGATTTCTGTTTACTTGGTTTAAGCTCAATATTCTCACCCATAAACTGGAGACAGGGGAAGGAGCATGAAATGGAGGAAATAATTTATTTCTAAATTTGCTCTGAGAATTTGATACTATATGTGAAGTGTTGTGTCTAGGGACTGTCACATAATAACAACTCAATAAAAGCTAGCTATGATTACTGTGACTACTCCATTCCTATGTTGTAATGCTGTTAGTGATAAAATCCACCCAATTAATACAGTGATTGGAACTTTCAAATAGTTTATCTTCTCATAAAGGGCAATTTTGTCACTGTTAGCACCCTATGTTTAAATGTTTTCAAGTTTTTTATATTTCCATATCTGCTCCATGGTGACAAAGTGTCAAAAGCATAAGTTGAAAATGTGACAAATATTATGCTTTCATTAAAATATATCATTTTAAGCCAAAGTGCATTCACATTTACAATGTTTATTTACATTTTTTCTGTCATCATGAAAAGACATATGACTGTGTAATCCCCAGAAAAGTGAAGAATATATATACATATAGACAAATCAATATATATTTGATTGATCTCTATGAGCATTGTAATATGATTTATTGTTAAAATTTATTATATAGTGTGTTACTACCATCCTATTTATATTTAAACTATTTAAAACAGTTTTAAAATTTGTTTTGAAAATATGAACAAAATTTTTTTATAAATTATGATTAGTAAACTTAATAGTAGGGCATTAGATTATAATCAGTAATTTACCAAACTGAACAGATTCAGAAGGACTCACATAATAATGCCTTGTATGATTTAAAACATTGAAAGGAGAAAACAAATAATAGGATAATAGTACTTGAGTCTACAAGTGGTCTTTTCACTTTATTGATCTAGTGAAGTAATAAGAATCATTTTTATTTTGTTTGCTTCTATTAAATAAAAGCAGGAGGTATAAGAGCCATGTCTTGGTTACTAACATAATGGACGGTGGCTGTCTAGCACAACTGGTCCATTGTTTTTGCCTCATAACAAAGTACAGGAGAGTTCATTCAAAACTATATAAGCCAGGTGGCATACTAATTTCCACATCAATATATCATTGAATACACAGTAATAGAATCTTAAGGCAGATGGCGTTTTGAAAAATCATTACACATGGGAAGTCTCTTATCTGGGAAGAGAATGTCTGGAAAAAAAAAAGAATGTCTGAAACATATCTACTTCTATAATGTAAAGACCACAAAATTCAAATTCTAATATTAGAGCAAAAACTTAGATGTTATCCCAGTCAGTATTCTACCAAATCACAGAATTCTGTCACAAAAATTCTGAAAGGTTCTTGCTCATCCTTTCTTTAAAATCTTCCAAGGATGAGTAATTTGGTATTCCACATGTAATCTCATTAAAACAACAACAACAACAACAACAACAACAACAAAACAAAGCAGAACTTCTCATTATAAAACTTCCTTTTAAAAGTTGAATTTAAAACTCTCTTTTAGCTATTCTGTATTGTTGTATTAAGTCTCATTCCCTTTCCAGGAGCAGGCCTTTTTTTTTTTTGTTTTGTTTTGATGCTTTGATAATGGATATCATGCTCTAATCTTTGCTTACTCAGTCTAAGTGCTGTTCGTACCTACAACAGTTTTTACTTTTCCCCAATTCCTAGGCTCAATGTTGTCCTGGTTGCAGTACTATGGAATTGTTCAAATTTGATTTGACTGACGTATTCCATGAGAGAACAAAATACAGCAAAGGTATCTTGGAAGATAACATGAGACCATACAGAATCACAGAATCAACAAATCACAAACCTAAAATACATATTTATATCACTCTTCATTCTGTTCTCCATTCTATCCTATATATCCTACCTCTAGTCAGAATCTCTCATGAATACCCCCAATAATGGAGAAGTTTCTGACTCCAAAGAAAATTATTTCTATTTTAGGCAATAAAGCTATTTTTGAAGTCTTTCTTTTTAGTTGAAATCAGATTTCCTCAACTTACATATTTAATAAATTTTGTTTCTGATATTTTAGCCCCATAATGTAAATGTAATTGCTTTCATGTGACAAATATTCAAATACTTAAAGACAGATAGTTATGCATTGTCTCTCATTCCCATCCCTTAAATCTACATTTATTTTCTTTACACTAAACACTGATTATACAACCTAAGATTGTGGTAGGTTTCTGATACTAAATCACACCTACATTTAGCTTATGGCTTAATAAAATTATTACTGCTGATTCCTACAGACTACACTTTTTTTTCATTCATGTGTTTTTCTGTATTTTTAAATTTTCTCAGCATCAAAATAGTCAGATCTAGAGATTTAACGTTAGGATGTAAATTTGGGAATCTAGAGATTTAACATTAGGATGTAAATTTGGGAATATTGACAAAAGAAGCTATCAGATCCACTTTCATTCCTACAGACATATCTTAGAACACTGGTTTTCCAAGTTTTGTGCACTTCCCACTGATGGGTCACTCAATGATTCATTCTTCCATTCAATATATATTTATCATATACTTATTTGTATACAAATAACACATAGTATAAACAGGAAATAAATTAGGAAAAACCCCCACCTTTGTTTAACTTATCTAGTGGCATGCTTTTTACAATATTGAAGATAATTTTAGGGGGATTACTGCTTAGGATGAGGTTAACTTAGAGAGAGGGTGGGGGAGAGGGAGGAAGAGAGAGAGAAAAATAATACACTACAAACTGCAAAATTGGTATGACAAAATTATGAAGTTAGGGCATAAATGACTTAGATTAAGTAAATTCTAATTGAATCCTTGCAGCCCATTTGACCCAATCTAGTTTACCAGGACTAAGTATGTATGGCTAGCATTCAGCTGGTAAGACATGTTCCTTTAGCTCACCTACCAAAATACCTGGGTTTGAATTTTGGTTCTACTATCTATTGTTTGTGTGAATTTGGATTACTTTTTAAAACTCAGTATCTTTATTGGAAAATGGAAATTAAATAGTCACTATCTCAGTAGTTTATTTTAAATAATTAAAGTATTCATGAAAAAAGCTTGGCACAGTACTTGACACATAGAAATAAATCAATAAAGCAGCTCTGTCATCATCATCATCATAATCATCATCATCATCACCACCCTTATTTTTCTTTTAATATTTCTTCAAGACTTCTCCTTAGATTGCTATGGCATAATGGAATTTGGAGATTCAGGATCCTCTCTGTGATGGAGACAGGCTTAATGTTCCCCTTAGCATGACTAAACTTTAGACAGGTTTCCTTCTGATTTGGGGGTCTCAAACCAACCTTTTCTTAGAGTATTTGCTTTAGAAACTTGGAACTGTAAATTCTTTTTCTGCCCCTTTGAGATGTAAATTTTCTCTCAGCATCTTGTAAGTTTTACAGCTCAGGAATATCTTTCTCAAGGGCCCAAGAGCCATCTTTTTAAAGGGTAATTGTCAAGAAAGATAGCACCCCTATCTGCCAGGCTCTGTGGGAATGTAGAAACCTAACCAATAAGGAATAATTAGAAAACAGAGATGACCTAATCATATAGATCAACCTTCCCCCTAATGTCCTCCACTGCTCTTCCACTAGCTCACCCTAACTTTGTTTCAGCAGAGTTGAGTTGAATCTCTCTCCTCTTTTGCAATAGTCTTTAATAAAGTCTTTTTTGCCTATTTAACATCGTCTGATGAAATTCTTCTTGGGCAGATTACAACCAGATAATGCAATTTATAATGCAGAGTTCAAGTGTAAACTTAACCAGAGCTTTTCCTAGGATCCCAACATGCCTTGATATGTCTGCAGGACAAGTTGAGTATGTCTATTTGGAAACTATTTATATAATAAACTAAGTTGCTACTTGAGTAAACAGTGTGCTAAGAGAAGAAGGAGAAAGGCTCAGAAAGTGGGTGTCATAGCAATCCCCAGCTATGACAGGCAAGAACCGTTTTGAGTGCACAAATCACACTGACGTCAGACTCATCCCTTGTTACCTCCTATTTGGTCATAAAGAGGTGGAAGTGTAAAATAAATGTGAAAGAACAGGTTCACCAACCATTCTGTAACATTCTTTTTTTTTTTTAAGATTTTATTTATTTGAGAGAGAGAGAATGAGAGAGAGAGGGGGGAGGGTCAGAGGGAGAAGCAGACTCCCTGCTAAGCAGGGAGCCTGGTGCGGGACTCAATCTGGGACTCCAGGATCATGACCTGAGCCGAAGGCAGTCAACTGAGCCACCCAGGTGCCCCATTCTGTAACATTCTAAAATATCCTTGAGAGACAAGGATATAAACAGAAGTAAGACAAAAATGCAGCTGCACTTGTGTGGAAAGAAAATAGTATGACCTAGGTGACGCTGTCAGCTGATTCGCTGCATGAGTGGTATTAGTTGGCAGAGTTCAGAAGCCTGCCCTCAGAGTAGTAGCATTCCTGGAAGGTCAATACAGTAGACTTTTGGTAGCATCAGCAGGTGACAAAACTATAGACAATTGCATAAACACAGCACAAATCTGACTTTGTATGTATCTGAAGCTTTGAATTAGCTATCAAAACAAAGAGAGAGAATCAGACAAAAAGAAAACAATAAATATCACATTGTAGCTAAATAGCCTATATTTATGAGATTTTCTGTAGTCTCCCAGAAATAATTAGCTGAAAATTTTCTGAAAAAGTTATCTACTGTTTACAGAGTAGAGACAGAATTATTGTGACTGTTAATATGACACCACTGTTTTTATCCTTAGACAGATTTGGGCAGATACCAGTCATATGTGCAATCTTTTCCCCAACATATCTCTTAGAATCTAATTCTGGTTATGATATAGGTCTGGAAAATCAAACCTAAATAGCACCTATCCAGTTAGCTTTTAATTTGCTCAGTGTAACCTTGCCTTTTAAATAAAAACTCCAATTAGGAGAGAGGAAGATATATATATATAGCTGCATAACTTCTCAAGTGTCCTCAGTTATGTAACCAGGAAATTAAAAAGAATGAGATTATATTACAGATTTCATGGAGTGAATTCTTCATTTCATCATGGATCAGTAATATGCAGTAGTGATTGGGATGTTTATATCCTTAGACTCTTAATCATGATTTGGTATATCCACCCAGGAAGACAGAACGCCTTCTAGTTGTTCTTGCCTTCTTGTTCTTAGCAGAGACAATAAGGAAGTCCCCTCTACCCGGTTAAATTAGGATTTCTTTTTTCACAGTTCAGATTCTGTGTTCTGTGTTGTCCATTTGACTTGAAGTATTCTCAAAAGATCTGAACTTCCATTTCTTAAAGTATACGTTATTTAGCCACAGTAGTATGTTTCTTCTGCTTTTTTTCTCTTCTGTGTCAACCAAAAGGTGTCCTGAATCACAATTGCATTTGCAAAGTATTTTTTAATTATTTTATTTTATTGAAGATATCTTCATTCTTTCTTAATAAGGTAGAAGTTCCTAAATCTTGTCACTTTTTTTAAATCTAAGACTAATTAAACCTTAAAGCACTCATCTTTTTGGTGGGTCCCTTATTGGGAAGATAAACTTAGCATATACTTTAATGATCATGGAATAGTTCCCTTGATATCTATACCTCTTAGGAATCAAGTTAAATTAGTGTCTATCATGCTTTCCCCTTGGACTGTTTCTTCTTGGGCTTCTTATACCATATTACTTCAGATAAAGTATTACCCATCTCTTCTGTGCTAGTTTTTACTAATGTAATGAAATATTAACAATTGCCATGTACTTGTTTTAGTAAGTGTCAGCACAGTTTCCTTCAGAATAACCATCATCTGAATATTCCAAAAGTCTTTACTGCTTATGATACCTTCTTTTACAAGTATACATACAAGAATACCTATGCACTCACACACTGGCATGCATGTGATTGTTTGCGTATGTTTGTACAAATAAAAGGAAATCGGAAGTGAGTGTTTTGGTTTCTAGAGACTTTAGAGAGAATTAATGTTAGAATCCTAGCAAATTTTCTAGTACAACTGTAGAACCTGACTCAAAGAGTCGCCTACGTATGTTTATGCTTTAACCATCCCTAGTTAGTTCAGCTTTCCCCTACAGGATAAATTCTCTCAGCCTTTGATTTCACTCCCCCACCAATAAATATTTAATTTAAAAAAACTATAGGCACAAACAAATAACCTTGGGAGTCAACAGCAACCTCAGTGTGGTCCAAAATGTATAGTATCAAGAAAAATAAAAGCCTAAAAAAACCTTAGGCTACATAAATGAATAATAACAAGAATTAGGTAGATGATTTTGCTAGCATATTGTGCAGATATCCCTGACCACACCTGGAGAATCCCACATGAATTGCTCTACTTTACAAGACACATCTTAGAGCACCTTCACAATAGGCAATCAGAATTATCAGAGCTCTAAATATCATGTGAGAAATCACCCATGAGGACCCATTTTTTCATTCTTTTACTCATGTATTCATCAAATATAGGTTGAGGAAAAGCTGTGTGCTATGGCCCTTTCATTCTCATGGGAGAAAAAAGAAAACATAATGTAACAAAATGCAATTAACATAACAATACAATATATGTTTTGGTGTGTAAATTACAGAATATCTGCACATTGTGAAATGATAAATGCTTTGGAGAAAAAGAAAACAAAGAAGGGAAAATAACATCTTGGGAAGAAGGAGTGACAATTTAAAAGGTGGTCAGGGAAGCCTTATAAAGATGGTGGCATTTAGGTAAAAGACTGATGGCAATGAGAGAGAAAGAGGGACTTGTGAATGGGTAATTGAACCGTTTTCCAGGTAAGGAGCACCAACAAGTAAAAATTTCATAAGGCTAAAACTTATCTACAGAGGTTGAGGAAACACAATGAGGACGATGTGGCAGCAATGATTCATGCAGAGTAGTGACAAGACCAGTAAGTTAAAGGCCTGGGAGGACAGATCTTTGTAAAGCCTTGCTGACCATTTTTGGGACTTTGATTATTATTCTGAGTTAAATGGGAGCCATACGAGGGTTTTGAGCAGGAAAATAACATGGTCAGGCTCTAGTTTAAACAAAACCATCCTGGTGGATTTAATGTAAATAATCTGAGAAGATGAAAACAGAGAAATTAGTTAGAAGGTTGTTGTAATAAAATATCAAGACATAATGGTTAATTACCACTGCTGTGGATATGAGGAAAAGTGGTCAAAAGTGGTGGGTATATTCTGGATATATTTCAATGATTAAGTCAACAAGATTTGCTGATGCACTATTTTTGGAGCTTAAGGACAACATTTTAAGTGTGAATATTTACAACAAGTCCCTGATTTGTATTGTAGTGTGGGACTGAAAATTATCTTGCAAGCTGAAGGCATACAAAGCAATATTTCTTTAATTGAAGTATAATTGACATATAATATTCTGTTAGTTTCAGGGGTAAAGCATAGTGATTCAGTATTTTTATATGTTATGAAATGATCCCCACAGTAATTCTAGTTACCACCTGTCTTTGCAATCAATGGGAAAATTTAGGATTATTGCGTGACTTCCAAAAATTTTTGTCAAACCATTAAAATGTCTATTAGTATAAGTTATAAATGTATAGAGAAATTAAAAAATCATGTATAAAAACCAGTGTTTATGTACTACACTGTAACTTAAAAATGGGACATATTGAGAATTGAAGTGCCCTATTTTTGGTAAAAAAAAAAATGAGTCATTTATGCAGTTTGAACAGTGTTTCCCTTCTCATCAAATAAACTGTGTTGTTCATTTTAGATCAGCTTCCAACATTTTATCCTTTGCACTTTCAACATTGTGAAATATCTCCAGGAGTTTCTTTAATAAATTCTTGCCAGTGTCATTGACTCTGGTGTATCATCCTTCTTTTTATCACAATCACTTTTTTCAGTCATGTTGATAAATTCACCTTCACTAAATTTCTCTGGCTGTAAATCTAGACTCTCTCAAATGGTGGCAATGACAACATTTGTATGGTCATCCATGTCTTCAACAACTTCATTTGTATTTGATTCAATTTTCATTTTCAGAATTCTGACTTTCTGATTCATTGCTGTACTTTCATGTTTTGGACAGCTTCCTCTATTGACTATTCTTTTTTCTAAAATGCCACCTTGGTTTATCACTGGATTAAAGGAGGCAACACAACTGCATGCATTGCTGTCTATGCATGTACCAAATAGCAGATGCACGGTGATCAGTCACCAACAGACTGAAAGAAGTAATGCAGATAACAAAGCATCATGGTGTGCCATCTGTTATTTACATAAAGATTTGTGGACTGAAGAGCTAGTAGCAAATTTGGTGTTTAATGAAATTGTTCATAGTCAATCTACCACTATAACTGAAATCTGAAACTTACTGGGAGACTGGTGTTATTTAACTAAACTTTGATAAACGGAAATTCATGCATATCACGAGCTGAAGATTTC
Source organism: Eumetopias jubatus (assembly GCF_037043125.1). Lineage (NCBI taxonomy): Eukaryota > Metazoa > Chordata > Mammalia > Carnivora > Otariidae > Eumetopias > Eumetopias jubatus. The sequence continues at coordinate 156,020,981 of NW_028274809.1, read as the reverse complement.
CTGTACTCTGGACAAAAGAAAGTTTAGGAGGATTCCATTTGCTACTTTCAAATATATAAAGTGAGAAATATAGATGCCTTGGGACACCTGGGTGGCTCAGTTGGTTAAGCATCTGCCTTCAGCTCAGGTCATGATCCCAGGGTGCTGGGATCGAGTCCCACATTGGGCTCCTTGCTCAGCGGGGAGCCTGCTTCCCACTCTGCCTGCTGGTCCCCCTGCTTGTGCATGTTCTCTCTCTTTATCTCTCTGACAAATAAATAAATAAAATCTTAAAAAAAAGAAATATAGATGCCTTGTATGTAGTCAAGAAACATAGATGAAAGTTCTAGATGGTAATATTTACAACTAGATAGAATTCATTCAAAAAGATAAGGCTTATATAACAAACATCCTTATTCCTGCATACATTTGAAATGTATGAAGTTAAATGCAGTTATGTATAAATTCATAATTTCTTTGACCATTAATCATTAATTATTTTACAGGCACTTATGTGCTAACAGAGACAATATGAACTATAGGAAATGAGCCCAAGATGAAGAGTAACACATAGTTAACACTTTAACAGAGCTGTAATTAGAGATGCACAGTGTCTTTCTCCCTTCCTATGCAATCAGCTTTTTACAGTCAAAATCAAGACCTCATTTTTTAAATTTCCAGAAACTAGTGATATGTTCATGTGTGATTTCTCTCATGCTCAGTCCTCTGTATGTCCCTTTACAGTGCATATCTTCCTTGGTTCACAGTAACTGGTTTAAGATATAAATTTTTGGTAAGAAGGGAAACATGGATGTAGCTGTAAATAAGATACTAGATGAGTTGTTCTTGAAAGATTATTATTTTATTAACTAAAGTATATATAATCAAAAATTGGAGGGTGCCTGGGTGGCTCAGATGTTTAAGCGTCTGCCTTCAGCTCAGGTCATGATCCCAGGGTCCTGGGATTGAGTCCTGCATCGGGCTCCCTGCTTCTTGGGAGCCTGCTTCTCCCTCTGCTTCTTTCTCTCTCTCTCTCTCCCTCTGTCTCTCATGAATAAATAAATAAAATCTTTAAAAAAATTGGATATGATTAAATGTCTTCACACCTTGGATGGAATTCATACATAATGTTTGCATTTGGTGCTTAATAAGGCAAAGAACGTGGACACAGACACCCCCTTTATGTACATACCACCAAACATATACAAGAAACACACTAAATAGTAAAGAATTTACCTATTTCTAGAACTTCATAAGCAGCTGTATTTACTATTTCACTTAGTCCTTACAACCTTATGAAGTAGAATTATTAGAATTATTATATCCTTTATGCATACAAAAAATAAGTCCTAGAGAGGATAATTTGGATGTATGCTATGAAATGAAAGGACTATTGTTCAGGGCAAAGTCTGACTCATTCAAGAGCCCATACAAATGTCCTTCAACAGGAAAATATGTCACTCTAAATAAATCATTAATGTCATACTTGGCCTAAATGTGTATTTGAATACATACATGTAACTCCCTACTTTCATCAGATCTGAATGAGATGGCAGATATGTTTGTGTGTATTTAAGAATGAACATACAATTGGCATGGAAAATCATGAATCTACACCACCAGTTTGCCAGAAATTTTAGGGAATTTTCCTAGAAACTAGGAGGCAGGAGGAATCAGATTGACTGAGAAATAAGAAGAGACAAATCTGGACTAAAAAAAAAAAAAGCCACACAAACAAAACCCACACACATACATGGGAATTCTATTTCAGATAAGGATTGCAAGATATAGTACTTGAAAGATCCTAAAATAAAATAAGTGAAACAACTTAATGAAAACGTGAACAAAATCAGATGAATGTAGTCCAAGCGCAACAAATATGTGTAACACATAAACCCTAAAATACATTAAAAATAACCTCATTAATGTCGGAGACAATTTAAAATAATGATGATTGTTGGAGCAATGATTTTGCTCTTTTCCTATTGACAAAAGTATGAGTCATTCATTCTACCTGATTTGTTTTGGGTATGGGAACTGGCTTTGTCAAATGTTGCTAGTGGACATGTAAAGCAGCACAGCCAATGGTGGGTGGGCAAACTGGCCATATCTATCAAAGTTTAAATGCATTTGCCCTTTGATTCAAGAAATTGTTCATCTAGAGATCTATCCTCTAGACAAGCGTGCATATATATTTAAGGGTGCTAGTTGAAGCACTGTTTTTAATACAAAAGATAGAAGAAAATGTCATAATCATGGTACAGAATACTATGCCATGGTTAAAATGAATGAGGTATGTATCTATATACTGACACGAAAGACAATCATAAGAAATTTTGATTAAAAAAAGACCAGTTACATGGGGCACCTGGGTGGCTCAGTCAGTTAAGCGTCTGCCTTTGGCTCAGGTCATGATCTCAGGGTCCTGGGATCCTGTGGGGCTGTCTGCTCAGCAGGGAGCTTGCTTCTCCCTCTCCCTCTGCTGCTCCCCCTGCTTGTTCTCTCTCTCTCTTTGTCAAATAAATAAATAAAATCTTTAAAAAAAAAAAAGGAATACCAGTTACCTAAGAGCATGTATAATTATATTTATGTTTTTTAAACTTAAGGACACAAAAACACACACAAAAACTTAAACGTAAAAAAATGTCCAAAAGGGTATATTTTCCATTATCGTACTCCTTTCTTATGGGAAGAGAAAGGGTTTGATGTTGGGAAAATTCATTCACTTATTTTTTTTAATTTTCATATCTCTACATTTATAGATGTTTTAACATTTATTAAGAATTAATATTTTGTAATTACAATCATATTTTTGAAAAATGAAATTAAAATATAGTATGTGAGGTGATAGATGTGTTAACCAACTTTATTGTGGTAAATGTTTCACAATATATACATATTTCTAATCTTCACATTGTCCACCATAAACTTACACAATGTTATATGTCAATTATATCTCAATAAATTTGGAAAACAAAGTAAATTACTATATTTTCCTTTTATTAATATAATATTTTTGCACCACCTAGGTGGAGGTAACCATATTGATAATACATTCATTCAAGAGGTTAATAGAAATAAGGGGGATTTCCTTATCACCTTCAAAAATAGTTCTTTCTTTATTTAACTATGGATTTAGTTTATATTAGGTGAAATTACAGTTACTAATTTTATTTAATTAGATTTCTGACTACTGTTATTAAAACCTACCTATTGTCCAATATGTAATTCTAAAATTTGGTGATTAGTGATATCGGTGACAGTATGTTAACATTTTAATGGATGGCTTAAATACATATATGATTACTACACTGTCTTGAAATCAATTAAATTTGTTATGAGGCTTCCTAATTCTAAGGGTTAAAATTACAAAATAAATATGTTGAGATTTTGAGGTGTAGGTATATGAGGATGTATTGCATATGCACGTGTGTTAGAGAGAGAAAGAATACTAAATATTTTCTAATTTGGGTTATTATTTTGATTATCAATAGCTTTATACAGTGTAAACTGTAATTCATATTTTATCAACTGATAATCACATTTCTTAATTTTTAACCTTATTTCTAAAAGTTACTAGAAATATGCACAGAAACATTAAGGGGAGTTTATCCAATGAAATCTGAAACAGTTTAATGTGAAGGAATTTATTTTTTTAAGATTTTATTTTTAAGTAACCTCTACACCCAACATGGGGATCAAACTCATGACCCAGAGATCAAGAGTCACATGCTCCACTGACCGAGCCAACCAGGGGCCTCAGAATTTATGTTATATAAATTACAGTTTTGGTAACATAATCAGATAACACATATGTTTCAAAAATTAAATGTCTGCATTAAACTTACATTTGTGCTGAGTTTTGTAGGATTTAAGACATCCTTCTATAGCCCAACTAAATATTTGTAAGGACGAATTTAATTTATCTTAGATAAAATTGCAAATTATAGTCAAAAGATATTGTTTGAAAATAAACTAGATTAGCCTTGCTCTATCTCAGCAAGCATTATCCATATTCCTCCATTTCAGCATTCTTTCTCTTTCTGTATAAGTGGTTATATCTCCTTTTTCTTTAAAAAGCGTGGAAGAAAAATATCTTCTTTACCAGCTTCTAAACAGGAAATTTGAATGCTGAGGATCTGCCAAGATTTTATTCGTAATAACATCATATTGTCTCTGATGTGCTTACAGTATTAATAACTTGCCATAAAACAAGTTATAGCTCAAAGGCTTAAAATCCACTCCCTGTGAAACATACCTGCTGATGACTCACTCTCAAATGATGCAATTTCCAGGGTTATTTGATTTCCCATATTGAACATTTTATATTGGATCCATCTTTTAATCAGAGCATATACCCTTACCTATGAATTGTAACCAATAAGTGTTTGCATATTGTTCACAACTCAAAACACATTTTTTCATGAAATAGTAGTTTGGTTTCAGGATATTGGGCACACAAAATCCTATAACGTGGCTTAAAAAATACAATAATATTAACTCAAATTTTCATTCCTGAGACCAGAATCATTTGGTATAGGAGGTAAGAAATGAAGGGAAAGAAGGACAAAGAGAAATAGAAAATTTGCTACATTTGTCCTGTCTCTTTCACCCATGTGAGATTGCTGTGTGAGTCTGAGAATATTGCTTAAGGTTTCCAATCTGAATCATAAAAATAGATTTATAGTACTGTATTGATTATTTCTAGGATTATTAATGTACAATATATTTTGATGTACTTTCCTAAACATTTTTATGTTTTCTGCTCTAAATCTTCTCTTCATAAATGAAAATTATAATAAAAATCAACTATATTGAAATATAAGAAATTCCCTTACTTTGTGGATTTAATATTTTGGGGATGTTCTATATGAGGAAGGTTGATGCTCTTCTAGAGATACTGTATGTATCAACAAGGAAAAATATTCCCTATCTTCCTAGAAGTTTGCATTTCAGTTACAATCATTCCTGGATACATTATTTACTGTTTCCATAATATGTCCCTACCTAAAGATGAGAGGTGGCAAGGATGATGACAGAGAACAAACAACCTTCAAATTTACATACAGTTTGTTAGCTCTCCAAGCATTTTTTTGAGCTTATATGTGAGAACTATCAGTAATGCCTAGTGTAGTTTGTATTCCACCTCCAAGTATATTAATCTCAGAAAATCGTCATCATCTACAAAGCTTAAATCAAAAGATAATCATCTACAAAGATTAACTTTACTTGAAAATCATATGGTAGCTTTTGAGAAAGAATTAACATAAAGAATATATTTTGTAATAACAAATTAAAATAAATCTCATAACAAATGAAAATAAATCTCATAACAAATGTGATGCTTGCTGATTTTGGCTAAAAACACTTTGGACAGTGGTTTGATGATGTTTGTTGTTTCAGCTTGGTTAACTCACACAAAGCAAGTTTTATTGTTGCCACTTATGGTTGCCTTTTTTCCCAAATCACACTCTGGCTTATAACTAGGAACAAAGAGATTGACAGAAAAAAAATGGGTGTTAATAAGAGTGAAATGTGAAACTCTTGAAGGAGATCAAACTCTTTAACAGAGTAAATGGCCTATGGCAATATCTGTGGATAGTTGTTATTTTGACTAGAGCATGCATCAGGCACTTTAGAATGACAAGAGGAGTACATCCCAAGGTTGTTTTATGATACACAATGTTCCATTAAAATCAGTCCCTTTGAAAATGAAACAGTGTATCTTTGTAAGATTATATTCTATTCTAAAGTGAATACATTTCAACCACAATGTTTTCTCCAATTATCAGTGCAGTGTATCTTTCTATTTAGTTGCTTTTTTTAATTTAATCGTCTTTTATGCTTATTCTGGAAATTGGAGCTTGCAATATTTATAGTTTATTATGCTAACAAATTATCATTAACAATAAAGATTTTTTAGCAACCTAGTAAGTCATTTTAAGTTTTTCTTACAGTCAATAAGATGAGAGGAGAAACTCCAACTCACCAGTAACCTTTTTAGTTCTACAATAAATACTCACAATGAATGTATAAACAGAACCAGGTTTGGGCCATAAAAAAATGGAATGTTTCCCTGTTGTTTTGTTGTTGTTGTTGTTGTTTTAAAGGTGACTTTCTTTTTCAGATTCTTATTATCTTTACCAAAATTTAACACATCCTAGAAATTCAATAAATGTTTCTTTTTGATGAAGACAAGGGATGTTGTAAAGAATGTCAAAAAGATTAAAACCCAAACTTCCTTCTAGCCAAGAAAACTTGAAGCAGAAATTTTTATGTCTATATCAAAAGGAAAATGATCCCCTATATCATTTAGAAATGGTATGGATCTCAGTTTGTCAGAGCCTATCAGTCTTTATACACTATAGATTTGTAAGTTGAAGTAAGGGCATTGATCATATTAGAATTTACGTTTGCTCGTGTTCTTTCATAAAAATAAATTAAGTATTAAAATTTCAAGGTTTGAGTGTGGTTATTGCAGTGTTTACAATTTTTCACAAAGATGAATGAAAAGCAGAATTTTCTGTCTTGACTATATACATGTAAACTTGTATAAGTCTTGATTGAACATATATACATGTATGTATACACACAAGATAAATATATATTTATATATATTTCATTACTTATCCTCTTGTATGAATATTTCTGAAGCTTCAACTTTACTGAAACACATATGTGGTTCCTTAAATTCACAGTATAAGCTATATATAGAATATATTAAAGTTTATTTAACAACATTAATTGTTGACTTGTTAGGAAACAATACATAGTGCTTCTCTAATGCTGAAAATACTGAAATTACTTTTGATTTCTGAAAGTCAAAAATGTCTTATAATACACATCATAATATTATCAAATCTTAATTTGAACTTCAAATGATAATATTTACCACAATCATCAGATATATTCACTGGACTTAACTGCTGGTACTTTGACCATTTCCCAAAATCAAATTTAGTCTCAGACGACTGAGTTTTGCCCCTGTTTAACAAGACTAAACATTAAACTCTGTTATTAATCATTGACTCCTTCCTATTCCCTTAGATTTCCAAAGTGTAACTCTATTAAACACTTTCATTTTTTATTAAAGAGTATCTTCAGTTATTCCATTGTGACTGGTTCCATTTTTTTCTGTTTATAATCATCTCTCCTCTGGAAATGACTACCCATATTCATGCCTCTCCTCAAGATACTATCCAACCAGATTTCTTGAGAAATTAGTCAGTATCCATTGCCCCTACTTTCTTGTCTCCCTTAGGTCCTCAACAGCAGTCTGGCTTCCGCCACCACCACAATCCTGAAACTGCTCTCACCAAATTTACTAATGATCTAGAGCTGAATTAAAAGTTATCTTTTCAGATTTCATTCTATTTTGACTTCCTGAATGTTTTAGTCTTACAACTAAATTCTTTGGAGTCAGTCTCTGCAAAATCCACTTGTATTATTATTTGTGCATACTTTTTTAGTCCTTTAACTTTTCAGATTTTCATTTTTCTCATATGTAAAATAGTGTTAGGGTGCCTGGGTGGCTCAATTGGTTAAGTATCTGTCTTCGGCTTAGGTCATGATTCCAGGGTCCCAGGATCGAGTCCCCACATTGGGCTCCCTGCTCCACGGGGGATCTGCTTCTCCCTCTTCCCCTCCCCCCACTCGTTCTCTCACTCTCTTTCTCTCAAATAAATAAAATCTTTAAAAAATAAAAATAAATAAAATAGGATTAGTGAGACCCACTCATTGGTTAGTGTGGGTGAGTAAATGAGATAATATATAAGGAGAATATTTTAGAGTATCTAACACATGTCAAACACTCAAGAAATGTTCATTATTTTTACTTTCTAAAGTGATCTCTATATTTGACTTCTTCCACTCTATTTTTTTTTACCCAATATCTATATTTTGTTCCATACCTATAATTCAACTGTAGATGCCCATCAGCCAAAGACCATCAGGAACACTGATGCTCGTCAACATCAATTTGTTCATCAACATCAACCAGCTGTCGTCAACAACAATTTACTACTTGCTATAACAAGGGAGATTACTTAATTTGATAGCTGTGGACCCTCTTTAGTAGGGAGTGAGGTAGAAATGGCACTTGGTTTTGTGCAGGAGTTAAGTATAGGAGAGTCTTGAAAAGGATGGTTCAGATTTTGTAAACTGTAGAAGTCAGTAATCTTACCTTTAAAACTGTAGTAATAAGCAAAGACAACCCAAATAAGAACAGAGATTATTTATTCAGAGCTTGTTATACAGCAAGGGAGTCAGCCACAATCACGAGTTTCAAAGAGACTCATAGACAGGCATAGGAATGGAACGGGAAAGTTTTTTTTGTTTTTGTTTTTGTTTTTTTTATAGTGGGGAAAAAGAGAAAGCGTCAAATATCCTGACTGGAGCATGTTTGCATCAAGATGCTGAAGGAAGGGCGCCTGGGTGGCTCAGTTGGTTGGGCGGCTGCCTTTGGCTCAGGTCATGATCCTGGAGTCCCAGGATCGAGTCCCGCATCGGGCTCCCTGCTCAGCGGGGAGTCTGCTTCTTCCTCTGACCCTCCCTGCATCTCATGTGCTTTCTCTCTCATTCTCTCTCTCTCTCTCAAATAAATAAATAAAATCTTAAAAAAAAAAAAAAGATGCTGAAAGAAGTGTAACAAGACTTGGGACATTCTACGTGATTGGTTTGAGAAGCACATTTGTTTTTTTTTCCGGTTGGTCCTGAGTTGGAAAGAGGGACAAAACTTCGGGGAGCTGGCAGTCACTGACTATTCTGGTCTGGTTGCTGCAGAGGTTGTAGCCTGGCTTCCTGGTCTGGTTGCTGCAGAAGTTCTGAGTTAGAGCTCTGTTGTCTTTAGGGCCTGACTGTTGTCCGTGTTTATATTCAGTCTCTCAGAACAAATGAACTTCTGCACAGTAAATTTCAGATCAATTTGTCTGTGATCAACCTGGACCTTATGGCTCTGAATAAACTGTTGGGTTTTTTGTTTGTTTGTTTGTTTCTAAATTGAGTTTAGATATTTTGTGGAGAACATTATGACTTTGGTTTGACTAAGTTTATGATTTTGAAAGGCATGGTGTATTATACAAGTTGTGGTTCATTTTTCTTTTTTTTTATTTTATTATGTTATGTTAATCACCACACATTACATCATTAGTTTTTGTTGTAGTGTTCCATGATTCATTGTTTGCATATAACACACAGTGCTCCATTCAGTACGTGCCCTCTTTAATACCCATCACCAGGCTAACCCATCTCCCCACACCCCTCCCTTCTAGAACCCTCAGTTTGTTTCTCAGAGTCTATAGTCTCTCATGGTTCGTCTCCCCCTCCGATTTACCCCCCTTCATTTTTTCATTCCTGCTATTTTCTTCTTTATTTTTTTAACATATAATGTATTATTTGTTTCAGAGGTACAGGTCTGTGATTTAACAGTCTTACACAATTCACAGTGCTCACCATAGCACATACCCCCCAATGTCTATTACCCAGCTACTCCATCCCTCCCACCCCCCACCAATCCAGCAACTCTCAGTTTGTTTCCTGAGATTAAGAATTCCTCATATCAGTGAGATCGTATGATAAATGTCTTTCTCTGATTTGACTAATTTAGCTCAGCATAATATCCTTTAGCTCCAACCACGTCATTGCAAATGGTAAGATTTCATTCCTTTTGATGGCTGCATAATATTCCATTATATATACACACCACATCTTCTTTATCCATTCTTCTGTTGATGGACATCTTGGCTTTTTCCACAGTTTGGACACATTGTGGACATTGCTGCTATAAACATCGGGGTGGACATCTTGGCTCTTTCCACAGTTTGGCTATTGTGGACATTCTGCTATAAACATTGGGGTGCACATACCCTTTTGGATCACTACATTTGTATCTTTGGGGTAAATTCCCAGTAGTGCAATTCCTGGGTCGTAGGATGGCTCTATTTTCAACTTTTTGAGGAACCTCCAAACTGTTTTCCAGACTGGATGCACTAGCTTGCATTCCCACCAACAGTGTAGGAGGGTTCCCCTTTCTCCACATCCCCGCCAACTTCTGTCATTTCCTGATTTGTTAATTTTAGCCATTCTGACTGGTGTGAGGTGGTATCTCACTGAGGTTTTGATTTGGATTTCCCTGATACCGAGTGATGTTGAGCACTTTTTCATGTGTCTGTTGGCCATTTGGATGTCTTCTTTGGAAAAATGTCTGTTCATGTCTTCTGCCCATTTCTTGATTGGATCATTTGTTCTTTGGGTGTTGAATTTGATAAGTTCTTTATAGATTTTGGATACTAGCCCTTTATCTGATATGTCATTTGCAAATATCTTCTCCCATTCTGTCAGTTGTCTTTTGGTTTTGTTTACTGTTTCCTTTGCTGTGCAAAAGGTTTTTATCTTGATGAAGTCCCAATAGTTCATTTTTGCCCTTGCTGCCCTTGCCTTTGGTGATGTTTCTAGGAAGAAGTTGCTGCAGTTGAGGTCAGAGAGGTTGCTGCCTGTGTTCTCCTCTAAGATGTTGATGGAATCCTGTCTCACATTTAGGTCTTTCATCCATTTGAGTCTATTTTTGTGTGTCGTGTAAGGAAATGGTCCAGTTTCATTCTTCTGAATGTGGCTGTCCAATTTTCCTAACACCATTTGTTGAAGAGACTGTCTTTTTTCTTTTGGACATTCTTTCCTGTTTTGTCAAAGTTAGTTGACCGTAGTTGAGGGTCCATTTCTGGGATCTCTATTCTGTTCCATTGATCTATGTGTTTGTTTTTGTGCGAGTACCATACTGTCTTAATGATGACGGCTTCGTAATAGAGCTTGAAGTCCGGAATTGTGATGCCACCAGCTTTGGTTCTTTTTCAACATTCCTTTGGCTATTCGGGGTCTTTTCTGATTCCATACAAATTTTAAGATTATTTGTTCCATTTCTTTGAAAAAAGTGGATGGTATTTTGATAGGGATTGTATTAATTGTGTAGATTGCTCTAGGTAGCCTTGACCTCTTCACAATATTAGTTCTTCCAATCCATGAGCATGAAATGTTTTTCAATTTCTTTGTGTCTTCCTCAATTCCTTTCATGAGTATTTTATAGTTTTCTGAGTACAGATCCTTTGCTTCTTTGGTTAGATTTATTCCTAGGTATCTTACGGTTTTGGGTGCAGTTGTAAATGGGATTGACTCCTTAATTTCTCTTTCTTCTGTCTTGTTGTTGGTGTATAGGAATGCCACTGATTTCTGTGCATTGAATTTATATCCTGCCACTTTACTGAATTCCTGTATGAGTTTTAGCAGTTTTGGGGTGGAGTCTTTTGGGTTTTCCACATAAAGTATCATATCATCTGCAAAGAGTGAGAGTTTGACTTCTTCTTTGCCAATTCGGATGCCTTTTATTTCTTTTTGTTGTCTGATTGCTCTTTCTAGGACTTCTAATACTATGTTGAATAGCAGTGGTGATAGTGGACATCCCTGTTCTGTTCTTGTCCTTAGGGGGAAAGCTCTGTTTTTCCCCATGGAGAATGATATTTGCTGTGGGTTTTTCATAGATGGCTTTTATGATATTGAGGTATTTACCCTCTATCCCTATACTCTGGAATTTTGATCAAGAAGGATGCTGTACTTTGTCAAATGCTTTTTCTGCATCTATTGAGAGGATCATATGGATCTTGTCTTTCTTTTATTAATGTATTATATCAAATGCTTTTTCTGCATCTATTGAGAGGATCATACAGATCTTATCTTTCTTTTATTAATGTATTATATCACATCGATTGATCTGCAGATGTTGAACCAAACTTGCAGCGCAGGGATAAATCCCACTTGGTCTTGGTGAATAATCCTTTTAATGTACTGTTGGATCCTATTGGCTAGTATTTGGTGAGAATTTTTGCATCCATATTCATCAAGGATATTGGTCGGTAATTCACCTTTTTGTTGGGGTCTTTGTCTGATTTTGGGATCAAGGTAATGGTGGCCTCATAAAATGAGTTTGGAAGTTTTCCTTCCATTTCTATTTTTTGGAACAGTTTCAGAAGAATAGTATTAATTCTTCTTTAAAAGTTTGGTAGAATTCCCCTGGGAAGCCATCTGGCCCTGGGCTCTTCTTTGTTGTGAGATTTTTGATGACTGCTTCAATTTCCTTAGTGGTTATAGGTCTGTTCAGGTTTTCTATTTCTTCCAGGTTCAGTTTTGGTAGTTGATACATCTCTAGGAATGCATCCATTTCTTCCAGATTATCTAATTTGCTGGCATATAGTTGCTCACAATATATTCTTATAATTGTATGTATTTCTTTGGTGTTGGTTGTGATCTCTCCTCTTTCACTCATGATTTTATTTATTTCAGTCGTTTCTCTTTTCTTTTTGATAGGTCAGGCCAGGGGTTTATCAATCTTATTAATTCTTTCAAAGAACCAGTTCCCAGTTTCGTTACTGTATATTGTCTCTGTTCCTTTCTGGTTTATATTACTTCTAGGCTCTCTCTTTGCTTAGAGGACCTCTTTCAATATTTCTTGTAGGGCTGGTTTTGTGTTTGCAAATTCCTTTAGTTTTTGTTTGTCCTGGAAGATTTTTATCTCTCCTTCTATTTTCAATGACAACCTAGCTGGATATAGTATTCTTGGCTGCATATTTTTCTCATTTAGTGCTCTGAATATATCATGCCAGGCCTTTCTGGCCTGCCAGGCCTCTGTGGATAGGTCTGTTGCCAATCTAATGTTTCTACCATTGTAGGTTACAGATCTCTTATTCCGAGCTGCTTTCAGGATTTTCCCTTTGTCTCTCAGACTCACAAGTTTTACTATTAGATGTCGGGATGTTAATCTATTTTTATTGATTTTGAGGGGGGTTCTCTGTGTCTCCTGAATTTTGATGTCTGTTTCCTTCCCCAAATTAGGGAAATTCTCTGCTATAATTTGCTCCAATATACCTTCTGCTCCCTCTCTCTTTCTTCTACTTCTGGGATCCCAATTATTCTAATACTGTTTCATCTTATAGTATCACTTATCTCTCAAATTCTGCCCTCGTGATCCAGTACTTGTTTATCTCTCTTTTTCTCAGCTTCCTTATTTTCCATTATTTAGCCTTCTATATCACTAATTCTCTCTTCTGCCTCATTTATCCTAGCAGTTAGGGCCTCCATTTTTTATTGCACATTAATAGCCTTTTTGATTTCGACTTGGTTAGATTTTAGCTCTTTTATTTCTCAGAAAGGGTTTCTCTAATATCTTCAATGCTTTTTTCAAGCCCAGCTAGTATCTTTAAAATCATCATTCTGAACTCTAGTTCCAACATTGTCCATATTGATTAGGTCCCTAGCAGTCGGTACTGCCTCTTGTTCTTTTATTTTTTTTTTTGAGGTGATTTTTTCCGTCTTGTCATTTTGTCCATAGGAGAATAGATGAATGAGAGAACAAAATGCTAACAGGGCAACAATGACCCCAGAAAAATATACACTAAACTAATCAGAAGAGCCCTGTAACCAGGGGAAAAGAAAGGGAAAGAAAGAAAAAAGGAAAAAGATAAACAAACAAAACAATATATGATCAAATATGATCAGGCTGGTGCATAGATCAGTGCCACACACTAGATTTTGAACGTATTTTGGTCTGTTAGAAGAAAGTGCTTCCCAAAATTTTAAAGAAAGAAAAGCTTATATATGTACAAAAATAGGGTAAATATGATGAAGGCATGGAATATGACTGTAAATATGAAAATTATAAAAGATTTTATAAAAGGAATTGATAAGAAGTTGGTTGAAAAAAGAAAGAAGATTAAAAAAAAAGGGGGGGAAGAATGTGATCAGGCAGGAGACTAAACAAAGCCATACACTAGAGGTTTAGGATATTTTTTGGCCTGTTAGAGGAAACTGTATCCCAAAATTTTAAAGAGAGAACAAATATATATATATATATATATATATATATATATATATATATATATATGAAAGATAAAAAAGACTTTTTAATAAAGGAATTGATGAGATGTTGGTTGAAAAAGGGAAAAATAACAATTAAAAAAGAAAAAAAGAAAATTAAAAAAATTAACTTTGAACGACTAAAGAGTCATGGGAAAAAAGCCATGAAGTCTATGTGCAGTATTCCCCTAGTGCTGGAGTTCTGCCATTCTCATTGCTTGGTAAACTTGGTCTTGTCTGGCTGTTCTTGCTGATCTTCTGGGGGAGGGACCTATTGCCATGGTTCTCAAATGTCTTTGCCGGAGGCGGAATTGCCCCACCCTTCCCGAGTCTGGGCTAAGTAATCTGCTCGGGTTTGCTCTCAGGAGGTTTTTTTTCCCTGCAAGCTTTCCGGCCACCTTTGGAGGAAGAGAGTGAAAATAGTGGCCTCCCAATCTCCACCCCAGAGAAGCCGAGAACTTGGGGCCCTGCTCCTCAGTGAGCCCCCAGAGAAAAGCAGTCAATCACTCCCATCTACCCCGTCTCTGGCTGCACTCCATGCTCACCTGGCCTGTGACCGAGCATTTCTATCTCTGGCACCCGACTCGGTGTGGGGTCTCCAAACCCAGCAGATCCCTGTTGTGTGCTCCTGCACTGCTCCTCCTGGGGGAGAAAGGGGAGTCTCCCTGGATCTACCGTTTATTGGCTCCCTGCTGGAGAAGCAGTGGCCCGACTGTGCTACTGATCATGGTTTATGGCAACCCTGAGCTGAGAGACCGCTCCTCAGCTCTGTCTCTGAAGCCGGCTCCCCTGCTCTGCTGCACCTGGGAGCTCTGCCGCACTCAGGCACCCCCGATGTTTCTGTGACCCCGAGGGTCCTGAGACCACACTGTCCCGCGAGGGTTCCTCCCCCAACTTAGCCACTGGAGTGACGTCCCTCAGCGGAGCCAACTTCTAAAAGTTCTGATTTTGTGCTCCAGGGGCTCAATCACTTACCAGATATGGCCAACATAGGCACCCCTCCCCACAGTCTATCCTCCCGAATATCACCTCAGATTCACTTCTCTGCACGTCCTACCTTCCAGAAAGTGGTCGCTTTTCTGTTCAGAGTTGTTGCTGTTTTCTTCGATCTCCTGTTGAGTTTGTAGGTGTTCAGAATGGTTTGATCCCTATCCAGCTGAATTCCTGCGACCAGACAAAACCTAGGTCTCCTACTCCTCCGCCATCTTGCTCCTCCCCTTGTGGTTTATTTTTCAATTCTTGGTTCTCTCCTAACAGCTCAGCAGACAGCAAGATCAGGTCTTCACTCATCACAAACTATGAATAAGATACAACCATCTGGATATTTTGAAACAAACGGCTCAACTTTTCCCACCTATACCTAGACAATATTATTTTTCTTATATTTAATTTCCAACTACTGACTGTTCCCTTTATTTTTTAATTTTTATGTGTACTGACTTAGTCTAAGATTTAGCTGTCTGTGGCACGGACAATTGTAATATACTCCAACCTGGTGTATGATTCCAGTCTCCCACCACTTCAGTCTTTCAACCTTTAAGCTACCAAAATTATATTTTTAAAAGCATAGAATTTGCTTTAAAATATACAGTGAATTCTGTATTTAATACACAATACATCTCAAACATAACATACTCTTCATATCCTGGTTCAGCCCACTTTTCCATAGCCTCCACCTTTTCCTGCCATATGCACACTCATAAGGACCCAAATATTTCCTGAGTGTGACAAATTTTATAATATTGTTTATTTGTTGCTTTGATTTGATTTTGATCTGAACCTTCAAAGTCCAGACTAATATAATCTCTTCATTAAGCCTCTTTGGACGAAATTAATTCCTTCTCCTGTGTCCCTAAAGTACTTTATCTTACTATTCCTGCAGTATACCTATCACATTGTAATAATCTGGGGCCATCCTGTATCAGATATCCCTTCATTACTATTATTCCCATTGTACAGATGAGATTAAGTCTTAGAGAGGTAAGAGCTTATGAACTATTTCACACATTTAGTTTACCAAATGTAAATTTGCTCTCCAGTTTACTGCTTTAAAAACCTGTAATATTTACTAACATATTCCCTTTGCTCCCCCTGCATTATAATTAGAGGTGTAGACATATCCCTCTCTCCCACCATTGGATCCTCTCCTCCATTGCAGGACTCAGCTCTTGTCCCTATTTACTTTCCAATATCTTGTTTCACTTGAAATAAAAAGCAAAAATTCAACCTTCACAATACCGTCAGACATTTTCTTCTTTGTTCATCTTAAAAATGATAGTTTGTAGAGGAGGCTGGAGAGCGGGCACAGACATGAGGAAAAAAAAATGATTGTTTCTTTAGAAATAGTATATATTGCATGTGGAAAATTAAGGAAGCACATAAAAATTTTAAAAAATGAAAATTACCCAAATCTTATTACCAATAAATAATTATTGTCAACATGTGTGTGTAACAAATACATATTTATGTACTTAAGATAATGCTGTATTTAAAATTTTGTATCCTACTTTTTTGCATTTCACATTTTATTATATGTAAGATAAAATATTATAAAAATAGTTTTAATTTTTGTATAATAGTTTATTCTACATGTGGTTATACCATATTTAACTAAATATTATCATGTATTTAGTATATTTAATTTTTATTTGTCACTTTCCTAATAAGGTAAATAAAGCTGAATAAAAATCACTGCATAAATATTTGGCTGAGTCTGATTACCTTTTAAAATTATTTTCGTGCAACTACAATTAGTTGCATAAAGAATATGAACATGTTAAAATATTTATGTCTGAGTTGCCTTCCAAAAAGAAGCATTAAAGTGTATTCACTACACTTTTTTATTGAGGTATAATTAACATACAACATCATATTAGTTTTTGGTATGTAACATAATGATTTGTTATTTGTGTACATTGCAAGATGATCATCACAATGTCTAGTTAACATCCATCACCACATAGCTACAGAAATTATTTTCTTGTCAGGAAAATTTTTGAGATTTACTCTCTTAGAGACTTTCAAATACATAATAATACAGTATTATTAACTATAATCGCCATGCTGTATAGTACATTCTCATGACATTTATTTTATAATTATAAGTTTGTATCTTTTGACTCTCTTCACCAATTTTACCCACCCCGACCCCCTGTCTTTGTTGACAGCCAATCTGTTCTCTGTATTCTGTATGGATGAGCTTGCTTTTGTTGTTGTGGTTATTGTTTTAGATTCCACACCTAAGTGAGATCATGTGTTTTTCTCTCTGTCTGACTTATCTCACTTAGTGTAATGCCCTCCAGGTCCATTCATGTTTTCCAAATGGCAAGATTTCATTCTTTTTTTTGGCTAAATAATATCTATATCTATATCTCACAATTTCTTTATCCATTCAACCATCAGTGGGCATAGGTTGTTCCCATATCTCAGCTATTGTAAATAACGTTGCAATGAACATGGGGGTGCATATATCTTTTCAAGTTAGTGTTTTTGGCTTTTTGGGGTAAATACCCAGAAATGGAGTTGCTGGATCATATGGTGGTTCTAATTTTAAAATTTTGAGGAACCTCCACACTGTTTTCCGTAGTAGCTGCACCAATTTACATTCCAACAGTGTACAAATATTCCCTTTTCTCCACATCTTTGCCAGCAGTCGTTATTTCTTGTCTTTTTGATGAAAGTCATTCTAACAGGTGTGAGGTGATACATCATTGTGCTTTTGATTTGCATTTTCCTAACAATTACTGATGTTGAGCATCTTTTCATGTCCTTGTCCATCTGTATGTCTTCTTTGGAAAAATGTTGATTCAGGTCCTCTGCCTATTTTTTAATCCAATTGTTTGCTTTTTTCTTGTTGGGTTGTAGAAGTTCTTTATATATTTTGGATATAAACCCCTTATCATGTATACGATTTGCAAATATTTTCTCCCATTCAGTAGGTTGCTTTTTCATTTTGTTAATGGTTTCTTTTGCTGTCAAGAATCTTTTTAGTTTGATTTAGTCCCACTTGTTTATTTTTACTTTTGTTGCCTTTGCTTTTGGCATCAAATCCAAAAAAATCTGTTGCCAAGACTGATGCAAGAAGCTAACACTTATGTTTTCTTCTAGGAGTTTTATGGTTTCAGGTCTTACATTTGAGGCTTTAACCCATTTTGAGCTAATTTTTTAAAGATTCTGTTGTAAGAAAGTGGTCCAGTTTCACTCTTTTGCATGTGGCTGTCTAGTTTCCCAACACTGCTTATCAAAGAGACTGTCTTTTCTCAATTGTATATTTTTGGCTCTTCTGTTGTAAACTAATTGAGCATATTTGCATGGGTTAATTTCTGGGCTCTCTATTCTGTTCCATTGATTTATGTGTCTGTTTTTATGCAAATACCATACTGCATTGATTACTAGACCTTTGTAATATAGTTTGGAATATTTCACCACATATATATACTAGAATTTTTAAAATATAATGGTGAAGTAATATTTAATTATTTAATTACTTTTACTGATGTTGAACATTTTTTCTTTCTCTGAATTGTTTAGCCTCCTTTCCTGTGGGAAATCTTATTATATCTCTTTTAAACATATATTAGCTTTCCACAACTTTTTTCTCCATCTAGTTCTATTCCTTGATCAATAGTTAACCTTTAAAATAAGTCCTCTCTTTCCTCTCTCTACTTAAATCTGAGTTTCTCTAGTCCCGTAGCCTCCATTGTATAATTCCTGGGTTAAAAGATCAGAAAGAAGTTTTCAAAATCTTCTGGCTTCCTAGTGATTCTTTTAAAACATTGTTTCTGCAAAAATTACCCATTAGTTTACAACTCTTATCATTCATGAATTCTATGAAAATCCAGGGTTTTATCCCTTTTTTATCATTTTGTCTTCTATTTTTCCATCTGCCTGTAAGAACCTTCATCCTACTATTTTATTTTCCAGAAAAATGCTACTTTATCTTCTGGGATGGATTAAAATGTCATTTGCCATGTAACATCTCTATAAATTTCTTTAATCCAGAGTAAAAGCCTCTTCTGTGTTTTCATAATTGTCTATCTTTCTAGCTCCTGTGCTTAAAACAATGTCTGCCAGAGAATAGGTATTAATGATTTTTTTTGAATAGATTAGTTTATATCAGCATGTTATAACCTTTATTCATAGCCACGTTCTTCACAATTGTGTGTGTATATTCATATCACATACCACATACACATAAATCCTTTCCATTCTTGATGGTGAGTTTATTGAACATAGGACCAATGTTATACATTTTTTTCATATAATGCATGTGATGAATGTTTCTAGAGGAAAAGCTCTAGCAAACACAAATGTATGTGTATGCTCAAACATACACACTCATGTTATCAATCTGTGATACAGATGAGCTAATATTGGAATTAGTCACTCAAGGTCAGCAGAAGATCATGAAAGAAATAACAAATCCAGACAGAATATTTTAAATCAGAGGTAAGGAGAGCAAAAATTAAGTAATCTCTGGTTGGTTTAAAGCTGGATTTTTATTTAGGACTCTTGGTTAGCAATCAACAGAGGTATTGGGAAAAAAAAGGCTAGCAAGTAACATTGTAACATTATCCTCATTTGAACCTAATTCAAAAATGTTTTTTTCAAATTCTCCTCTTCTTTTTGAAGTAGCTGGCTTGAGTCCACTGACAGTCTACCAACTGAATTTAAAGGGCCTTTCATCTGAAAATATGTGTAGCTTTAGACACAGACTCTACAGATATTTGGACAGTTTTAAAATCTGATTTAGATAGTTTAATGCAGATTAGGCTATGTGTAGAAAGCTTGATAGACAATAAAACAGATTAAATGACAGATACATGATCAAAGATAAACTCTGCATAAAACAGTGAATGTTAAAGATGTTTCAGATAATTGATCAATGCAAAGTGATGTTCTGATTATTCAGGACAATACGTTGCACTTCAGTCCCTTTTTGTCCAAATTGATCAAAATATTCAGGTAAGGCATAGTGTGCACTCCAGTTGGCACAATCTATTTCCATTTTGAGCTATATTTTGCAATGAAATGCTAGATAGAAGTTGGATATAATTTTTCCATAATAGAAATAGCAAAATATCTTCCCTGTTAGCCCATAACAAACAATATTCATATCAAAATGAACCTATTTAATAAAAAGTGTAGCTGCTTTTATACACTTTTATGGCACTTTGATCATATTTTGGCAAAATCAGCCCTGAAATAAATCTGGCATATGTCTCAACATAAAGTGTTAAAGCTGAATAAAAAATTGCACAGCTCCAGTTTTCTCATGCACGGTTTTTAAAGTGATGCTCAAAACTATACAGAACTATGCTGCTTAGGCATTTCTTTAATGAATCAGAGTGAATGATAGTGCTTTCTTATAAACAAACAGGCACATAGAAACAGTAAAGTGGAAGGGAGGATTCAGAGAATTGCATTATGTTAATCCCGAGAAACTAATTCTTGTGATATAGTACAAGAACAGTCTATATCCCATTCACTTCAAATAAGAAAATACACTGCAGAGGCTATTCAGAAGTTACTGTTACTTCAAAGTACATTCAGCAAATCAATGTAATATGTGTTCACTATTTTAGCAATGTGGGTTATGTGGGTGCTGTCAGAGTTCCAAAACTCCACCAATTCATTTAGAAGAGAAGGCAATTTGCTTTTTTAAAAAAATAAATGTAAAATCAAGGGTTCATAATTGTAGTCTCATGCAGAAGACTGTAAATAAAAGAGTATGCATAGATATATTTATTTGAATTTTATGTAGCTTTGTTACTGAACTTAGTTTTAAATATCAGTGTTAAATCCTATGTTTCATGAAAAATACAACATATAATGGCTTAATAAATATTAATTTCATTAAATGGAATGTGTTAATTAATGAGGTTTTCCTTTAAAGAAATTTATAATGTCTGATTTTAAATATATTATGATCATATTTTCATGAGACCACTGTGCTGATTTTAGGGTATAATGTATCTTAAGTAGGTGAAAGTTTTATTTATTTGATAATTAAATTATGATTCCTCATTCAAAGTCTGCCAGATATGAAATTTTATGTTTGATATAGTTAATATTGTCTACATAAGATGTGTGCTGATTTAAGATAATAAAAATGCTCAAATCCTATTGGTTGTAGCAGAAAGACATGTATTCAGTCCAGCTGATAATCTTTATTAAATTGTTTATTAAAAGTAATACATGTTCTTTGAAGAGGACCTTATAGTCAAAAATGTATAAATATAGAGTATTGTTTGAGGTCAAGTACCAGACTTAACCATCAAATGTGCTTTATGCTTTTATAAATTCTCTTGCAAATAGCTTTCAGAATCGTATTAGAAGCCAAGCTTAAAACATTCTGTTGAGGGTATAGAATATTACAATCATTTAGATGTGGGGAAATTTTATAAACATGCTTGTTTTGATCCCAGTGTTTTCATTAGGGAGGCATTATGAAATGGGATCTATTGTTATATGTGACTTTATTTATATAGAATCCTGAATAAGAATACATCCTATAGAACCAGATGCTTGTATTCAAACCCTATTCTATCTAATCATAAATATGTGACCTTAAGATAGTTACAAAGCCTAACAATACATAAATGTATTCATCTTTCAATCCAGAGTAATAATAGAAGCTTTCTAATAGAATTTTCTAATGTGTCATTTTCAAAAAGTTAAAAACCATGACACTCAAAGAAATATAAAATAAGCATTTGTCAAAGTTGATATTTAACTTATTATTCAATAATGGGAGCAGTAACATGTTATAAGCAGGTTAAAGGTCATTTAAGTATCCAGATAGAAATAGATAATATAGATATGAAATTTGATAGATTGCTGGGTAAAATGCAAAACTGGCTAATGTCCAACAAATCCATATGCCATAATATTTAATGTTATCTTTTCTACTGGACAGAAATGATTTACATCTATACCAGGCAAAATTCCATAAGTTAACCACTGCCCCTAGAGGGTTGAAAATCACCATAAATGAACCCAGCCTTGCACTAAAAGAATGTCTAGTAATCTCTTTTACCTATATTAAAGTTGTAGATATTTTGCTTTGACAGTTTCTCCTGGTCATGGTTAGAATCTCCAAAGATTATTCTCGTTCACAAAAAGCTGATCTTATTAGATTTGGCCTGATTATTTGCATAGGTAAAGCAAGAGTGTTATTTAACTCATTAAGACTCCTGAGTTTGTTCTACAGATCAGACTTGAATAGTTTGGGCAACTAATAATGCCAAATAATTAAATTCTGTCTATAAAGTTTCACAAGGAATCATAGATTGACTCTCAAAATTATATGACTTACCCTTTATTCCTGAGGCTAAGAAGCCAAGCCCAATACACACTCTCCATTAGACTTCAACTGTTATATCAATATATTTGGGTAAATTTGTCTTGAATTGAGATTCTCTAAGATGTATTAGGGTTCCAAAGTTACTAGATATTGAATTTCTTACTATGAAATTTACCTGTGAATTCTAAAACTGTGAGAATAAGACTTTATAATTCAGGTAAGAAGCCAGATTTCTTGGGAAGATATTATAGAATTTGGCTCTGAAATTAAGTTGATCCCTATTTCTTTTCTTTAATATTTTATTTATTTATTTGACAGAAAGAGACACAGTGAGAGAGGGAACACAAGCAGAGACAGAGGGAGAGGGAGAAGCAGACTCCCCACTGAGCAGAGAGCCCGATGCGGGGCTCGATCCCAGGACACTGGGATCATGACCTGAGCCGAAGGCAGATGCTTAACGACTGAGCCACCCAGGCGCCCCTAGCTGATCCCTATTTCTTAATATGGGCTTGTCAAACCTGATTAAATGAGATTTTTCTTATATGTAACATCCCGAGTATAACCTTGGCTGCACTAGTAATTTGTCCAATTATACTCTGGTAAGACAGAGGACAGAGTTTATGCAAATAATTGATTATCATTATAAGTAAAAAGACTCAGCAAAAAAAAAAGTTTTTGATTTTTGAAGGGATAGTAAAAATCCCAGAAATTAACTTAGAATAGTTCATCTCAGTTTAAAGAAACACAAGTCTACTAAATTAAGGGTTAGAGATAGCTTTTTTTTTTTACAAAGCAAATAACTTTTTTGTTTCATTAGACTAAAAAAATGAAAATGGGTATATTCCAATTTGGATTTAAAAAAATGAGAAGGCACACTATCTCTAAAGCTACTGTAAATTACCAACTTAATAAATTACAAGGAATGTGTATAGCTATTTATTCTTCTGTTCAGAAAAAAATATATAGTTACCATGGCAACTACCAAATCTCACAGTGTGTGCTACCTCTATGATATGATCACTTTTTGTAATACAGATATGAGTACTAACTGGGCTCTGGTATTAAATGTTTTGAAATGCTTTAAAACACGCAGATTGGTGATATACATATTCACTATTTTTGACTCCCTTAACTCTGACATTAAACACATTTTAATTTTAACATTTTTGTGTTTCAGATATATTCTGAATGTATAACCACAAATATCAACTCTCTGAGAATTGTACAACTGGTGTCAACCCCTCAAATTTTTCAATGATTTGTAATTGGCTTTCCATGAACACTATAGAAACGAATAAAAGGAAGATTTCTTCTTAAAGAATTTTAAATGGAGTTCCATCTTGTAAAAGAAATTAAACCTTCTATGAGAAAATAAAATACTTTTTATATTTTCTTAAAACAAAGAAAAATAACAATTTGTATTAGAAAAAGTCACTTCTTTATAAAATCTTACCAACAGTATTCCAAGACTTTCACTGGACCGAGATGGAATAACAATGATTCGACTTACTCTCTCACGTGAAACAATGAAAAGATCAAATTCTTTCCAAAAATAGCTTTTAGAATTTGAACAACTGGAAGCTCAGCATGAATCCCTGAGCAAGGAACAACAAATAAAATGAGCCCTGTGAATACTCTAGCTTATACCCTGACACAAGTGAGTTTCCAGGCTGTGGAGATCTGACTACAGAATCAGAGATCAGAGTGATGTGATTGCCAGCTGCAAAAGCACAGGAGCCAAGGAAGGGACATAGCCTTTAGAAACTGAGAAATACAAGTTAGCAAAATTTTCCCTAAAGTCCCAGTAGTCATGCTGCCCTGTTGACATTTTTATTTTAGCCAAGTGAGACCCAATTTGGAAGTCTGACTTCCAATATTGTAAGATAATAAATTTGGGGTGTTTTAAGTCACAGGTTTGTGATAATTTCTTACAGCAGTATTAGAAAACTAATATAAAGTTTTATAAATCAAGGCAAATAATATCTGTTCTTCTCATACCTTTTATAACTTGCTATACTTCCTCAAGTTTTGCCTTTCATTATACTCTTACATATTCTGAGACAATCTTTATCTATACCATAGGACAAAACTATTTACCCCTGAAAAACTAAATTTCTTTCTATTATCTTGCATGCATGGTTTTCTTTCTTTGTCATTATTGTTCTGTGAATGCTTTAAACCACCCACACGAATAACTTTTAATCAGAGTAGCTAACTTCTAACACACAGAGAAGTAGGAGACAGAAAGCTCAGAACTGTGCCATAATCAAGTGTTTTAGCAGGTTAGCAAAGCTTAAAAATGCACTTAACACAACTTTCTATAGGCATATACCCTTCTTTACACCTCTTTTATTTTATTTTTTTAAATGTTTTATTTATTTATTCATGAGAGTCAGAGAGAGAGAGAGAGAGAGAGGCAGAGGCAGAGGGAGAAGCAGGCTCCCCACTGAGCAGGGAGCCCCATGTGGGGTGTGATCCCAGGACCCTGGGATCATGACCTGAGCCTAAGGCAGACGCCCAACCATCTGAGCCACTCAGGCACCCCTTTACACCTCTTTTAAAGTGGTAAAAATGAACATGTTCATTAACATGACTAAAAGAAAAAAACACTGTAACATATAAAAATAAGAAGAGAAAGTATATAAATTTAAATCTATGCTTCAGAATCAATGTTTTATTATTCAGTTTTACTAAGAATGTGTTGATATTCAGGATTATTAGTTAATTAACTCAATTTAATAATTCAAGGTTTTAAATTACCTGAAGATCTTGGAAATCGTTTAAGCTGACAAACAAATACCGATGTAAAAACTTATCATCGTTATTATATTATTACGATTTATGTTAGCTTACTGGAACAGATAACCAGTATAAAAAGCTTAGGAAGTTCAGATGTAACTGAACTGACTCTTCACTTAAAGCAAACACAAATTTGTTAAAGATAAATAACAATAAGATATACATGTGTATTATCTTCAAGAAAAATACACATAGCTTTAAAATTTTTTTTAAAACACACAAAATTTTTATGCCAGTATAAGATTTAACTATGAGCTTAGATTCTGACAATGTTTCTGAGCCAGCAGGTAATCTAAGAATTGTTTTTCCTTAAAATCCTGTACATTTAAAGCATTAAGATTTCATTTCTATAATCTCTGAGAATTTGGGAATGTTTTATTTACTTAAGCATTTATTAATACCAACAAATCAATGAAAACAGAGCTCCTTTCATTTAAGAGATGTTATAGGTCAGAAAGCATTTCAGACTTACACAAAAGGGAGAATCTTTTCTCAAGTACAAACATGCAGACTTACAGATACATAGAATTTTTTTGGTTTTGGTTTTGGTTTTGTTTGTTTCAAGTTTTTATTTAAATTCCAGTTAGTTAACATATAGTGTAATATTAGTTTCAGGAGTAGAATTTAGTGATTCATCACTTACATATCACACCCAGTGCTCATCGCAACCAAGCTTTCCTTAGTACCCATCACCCACTTAACCCATCCCGCTGCCTTCCTCCTGTCCAGCAACCCTGTTTGTTCTCTATAGTTAAGAGTCTGTTTTAAGGTTTGCCTCTCTCTTTTATTTCCCCCATGTTCACCTGTTTCTTAAATTCCACATATGAATAAAATCATATGGTATTTGTCTTTCTCTGACTGACTTATTTCACTTAGCATAATAAACTCTAGCTCCATCCACATTGTTGCAAGTGGCAAGATTTCATTCTTATTTATGGCTGGGTAATATTCCATTGTGTATATATATATCACCTCTTCTTTATCAATTCATCAGTCCATGGACATTTGGGTTCTTGCTATAATTTGGCTATTGTTGAAAATGCTGTTATGAACATCAGGCTGCATGTATCCCTTAGAATCTGTATTTTTGTATCCTTTTGATAAATAACTAGTGGTGCAGTTGCTGGGTTGTACGGTAGTTCTCTTTTTAACTTTTAGAGGAAGCTCCATACTGTTTTCCAGAGTGGCTGCACCAGCTTACATTCCCACCAACAGCATAAGAGTGTTCCCCTTTCTCCTCATTCTCCCCAATACCTGTTGTTTCCCATGTTGTTAATTTTAGCCATTCTGACAGATGTGAGGTGATATCTCATTATAGTTTTGATTTTTATTTCCCTGATGAGGAGTGATGTTGAGCATTTTTCATATTCTAGCTCTATGAAAAATGCTGGTGGTATTTTGATAGGGATTGCATTAAATGTATAGATTGCTTTGGGTAGTAAGACATATTAACAATATTTGTTCTTCCAATCCATAAACATGGAATGCTCTCCCATTTCCTCGTATCCTCTCCAATTTCTTTCTTAAATGTTCTATAGTTTTCAGAGTACAGACCTTTAACCTTGGGTTTATTCCTAGGTATCTTATGGGTTTTGGTGAAATTGTAAATGGGATTGATTCCTTGATTTCTCTTTATGCTGCTTCATTATTGATGTATAGAAATGCTACAGATTTTTTCTATTGATTTTGTTTCCTGTAACTTTACTAAATTCACGTATCAGTTCTAGCAAATTTTTTGTGGAATCATTCGGATTTTCTACATAGAGTATCATGTCATCTGTGAATAGTGAAAGTTTGACTTCTTCTAAGCAGCCTGAAATGACCTCTGAAAATGGTTCATTATTCTCTTGACACAGAAAACCCTACAAAATCATGCAAACCCAGAGGCTCAAATCTTTGTGTTCACTTTAAGGACACACATGAAACTGCCCAGGCCATCAAGGGTATGAATATTTGGAAAGTCACCAAGTATCTGAAAGATGTCACTTTGCAGAAGCCATGTGTTCCATTCCGTCGCTACAAAGGTGGAGTTGGTTGGTGTGCCCAAGCCAAACAATGGGGCTGGACACAGGGTTGAAGGTCCAGGAAGACTGCTGAATTTTTACCGTGCATGCTTAAAAATGCAGAAAGTAATGCAAAACTTGAGGGTTTAGATGTAGATTATCTGGTTATGGAGCACATCCAGGTGAACAAATCCCCCAAGATGCAGAATAGAATTTACAAAGTTCATGGTCAGATTAACCCATACTGAGTTCTCCCTGCCATATCGAGATGATCCTTACTGAAAAAGAGCAGATTGTTTCTAAACCAGAAGAAGAGGTTGCATAGAAGAAAAAGATATCCCAGAAGAAACTGAAGAAACAAAAACTTACGGCCTGTGAGTAAATTCTGCTTAGAATAAATGCAAGTAATTTTTTTTATTTTTATTTTTTTAAAGAATCTCTTTACTTTTATTTTTTTATTTTTTTAAAGATTTTATTTATTTATTTGAGAGAGAGAGAATGAGAGATAGAAAGCACGAGAGGGAAGAGGGTCAGAGGGAGAAGCAGACTCCCTGCTGAGCAGGAAGCCCGATGTGGGACTCGATCCCGGGACTCCAGGATCATGACCTGAGCCGAAGGCAATTGCTTAACCAACTGAGCCACCCAGGCGCCCAATTTTTTTTTAATTTTAAAAAGATGAAGAAACTCAAAAGTCAGGGAAAGGAAAGGGCAAAGTTAACATTCTGTTACTTCTCGAGATTCTTTTATGGGAGGAACGATAGGGGAGGGGAAGAGGGAGGGAGAGAAGGAGAAAGAGAGGAAGGCAGGAAGGCAGGAAGGCAGGAAGAAGGAAGGAAGAAAAACATGGCTGCACCAAAGAGCCCTTGAGGTGCTTGTTGGGAAAGAGTTCTCCATGTGTTCTCAAAGTTCTCCAGCATAATCAATAACTTATTTATAAACTAACAGTCCACGATGTTTGTAGAGTTAATGGCCCCGGAAGATAGGGTGTCTCACTCCAGGTCAGTTTACCAAAAAGATC
This sequence comes from Eumetopias jubatus, assembly GCF_037043125.1. Taxonomy (NCBI): domain Eukaryota; kingdom Metazoa; phylum Chordata; class Mammalia; order Carnivora; family Otariidae; genus Eumetopias; species Eumetopias jubatus. The sequence goes on along the minus strand of NW_028274809.1, from coordinate 155,992,981 downwards.
TGTTTGCCATGGAGGATAAGGAAAATAATACCTCCGTTCAGATCAAAATGTGGACAAGTTTGCTAGGAACCACTGTAAAAGATTAGAGTTATCTGAAATTGTGTTTCCTTGGCTGTGATACTAACCCACTGTGTGTAGAATTCACCTGGGTCTATCTCTGCCATCACCTCATGGACTTGAAGTTTACAAGGGGAAACGATGCAAACGTGAAGTTGATGCTGCCTATTGTGCTACAATAAAGTTCTTTGCTGTGATCCAGGAATTTCACAACTTCCACCAGCATCAGTGAAACTGTGACTGGCTAACTTGTTAACTTGTAGGATAAAATCTCACACCCTTCACAGTTCTTGACAAAGGCATTTCTTTAACCATGCAGTTTCCTTGAATCTTTTAGGTATGTCTTTTTGGACATCTTCATGGATAATCTCCAAAGCTGTTAAAGCATTCAGTTTCAAAAGTTTAAAAAACATGACTCTTTTACCAATATAAAATGAACATGTATCAAAGATTTCCTTTAATTCATTAAGAAAGTAGTGGGTAAATTACTGTGACTCCTTTAAAGAACATATGAGAACCTAGGTTACTTATAGAAGAGTAAGATTGCTGGGTTGGATAAAAAACTTAATGTTGAATTGGAATAAAAACCATAACTTTTAGCCCTTTACCACAACATGGTCAAAGCTCTGGCACTAGAAATATAAAATAGTTCAGTAAATAGAAAGTCTAATCTACCACTGAACTGAAAAATAATTTAGTCATTTTTTGCCTGTTTTCAGGTTTCAGATGATGTTTCTCACAGTTGAGAAGATTGTATATGGTTTAATGTTCTTTGAAAAATTTTTGCCACATAATTAAATGCTATATATGTGTTAGCTATCATTTTGTTTATATATGTATATATATTATATATATTTGAAAACTGAATATAAAGTAGTTTTCTGTTCTTTTAGGTGGGAAATAGCTAAAACTGAATTTTAGCTTCTCTATGACCAACTTATAGGTAGTTAATGATGATACTTACCCTCCACCCAAAACAGTAATAGCACAATGCTATCAAAATCTTAGGCCTTTGTCTTAATCTGTTTTCCCCTCTTATTTTACCATTCTAATACTGTGTGTTAGGAGCACTGTCCGAATTCTGTTACAACAGAATTACTCACCAAGTCTTTTCTGAATCATAGTTCCCTGATTTCGTTGTATATAATGAATTAACCTCTCTTATATGCATCTAGAAGATACTAGCTATATATCATTCTTGGGAGAATTGAAAAAGTTTTTGCTAAAATCATTCTCCACAGTTCTTCATTCTCTTGAGGAAACTTGATTGGGAAAGGCTCAAGCTACACCAGCAAGGGCAATATCAGCACCTGGGAACTTGCTAAAAACTCAGAATCTCAAGCTCTACCTCACAGCTATGGAGTCAGAACCAGAATTTTAGTGAGATACAAAGGTAATTCATATAGATATTAAAGTCTGTGAAATGCTGCTCTAGAGTATCCATCTATATGTAGAGACTAGACTAGAGGATAAATCTTCATCTGAAAGGCAGTTTATGTGAGGCCTCTGAAGCCTGATGACTTTGGTTAAAAAGCTTTAACAGTTTTGTGACTTCTCAAGATAAATAACCCTTTTGCACTTTAGGTTTTCTCTATAAATTGGGTATTTATAGAAGGATATTATCAGATTCACAGCATTGTAGAATGGAGTTCCACATATGGAAATGGTTTATATCAGCACATGATAAGCTCTCAATAAATGAGAACTATTGTTATTTATATCCATGTCTTGGAGACCCTTTTTATGTTTTTACCCAGATACGACTGTTGGATGCATTTTAATTTTCACCCCTTGTGTGCACTGAACATTTTACATTAATACTGTACTGTTTTACATTAATTCTGCATGACTTTCCATGTGAATTGAATAAAGGATGTCATAAGCACTGTGAGAAAAATATTGAATATTGCCTCAATATTGCAACATTCAAGGACGTTAAGATTACATTTATCTTTAGATAAATTATATTTATTTTCATTCTAAAACATGGCCTTATAAAAGAAAAGCATGGCCTTATGTGATTTTTAGTCTTTATAGCAATAGATCTGTTTGAATTAATAAATATATGTACACCTAGCCACATCACTCATCATCCTGAAATAAGATAATTAACAAAATACTTAATCATTTTATCTGTGAAAGAGGAGGAATTGGAGCTCCAAAAGAACCTAGTCCTAGGGGAAGATTAATTGTAACTTAGGAAATATTAAAGTAACCTTAGGTAAGAGTTATTCTGAGGTGAAGAAGGCTTTTAAAATCACCTAATAGCATTTTGGCATTATTACCACAGGAATGCCATGGAGCCATAAACACAGGACAGAAAAGTTTTCCTAAGAAAGCTATTATTCTTGAGGAATTTAAACAAAAAATCACTTCCTACTCCAGAAAGAATTCTTCCATCTTTGTTTCAATGGTACTGTGCTCATGTGAGTTTCTCTCAGTGTTCTTTTGCCATCTTTGGCAAAATCATACGTTGTTCTTCTATTTTTCTTAAAATCTTAAAATATTTGCAAATAGTAAAAAAAAAATCTGAGAGTACAAATGTATTTAAAATATAAAGTAATAATACCCTGTTCCAATTCTCCCAAATTCCTCCTCTCTTCCTTGTGAACTATTTTAAATAATTTGTTTGTAATTTCATCCATAAGTTTAAATAACAGTAAATTGATATGTCTATTATAGACCTTTAGGTCCACTATATGTAACACTATCTCCTGTTTTATGAGTTATCGCCTATCTCCACATACTGTTTTCAAGTCCTAAGAAAGCAGAAATGTATGTCCCTTTTTTTCACTGCTGTATTCTCAGTGGTAGAATAGTGCTTGTCACTTAGCTTTTGTTGAGTTAATAAATAATGGATAAATAGATCAAAATTGCTTTCATATCAATCCTCAGACTTTTTACCCTCCAATTTTTGATGGTGTAAGTATTTTTCTTATTCTTCCCTCAATTAGATTTTTAATTTTTTTTTAATTTTTTTATTGTTATGTTAATCACCATATATTACATCATTAGTTTTTGGTGTAGATTTTTAATTTTAATAATATGCCTCAATTAAATGCTTTACTTCATGAACTTGAAACTCCTGGCCTTCTAATTATAGAGTCTCAATTTTTTTCTCAGTTCTCTCATCTCTACTACAAATTATGCTTCCTCAACAATAACATTCACAGTCTTCATTTTGATAGTTTCAGAATTTATATCATTATTTTAGATATAATCTGAGTTACACTGTAATAATTCCATTTGGTTATCTAAAAGTAGATGAAAGAGTAAAACAATTTATTTGCAAATGAGGTCTCACAGGTTGGAATAATTGTTAAGATGTTGATCCTTTACACTTATTACTTTATTTAGAATTGTATCTCTATTTCTCTTTTTTATTACTACTGCAAACGCTTTGAGGCTGTCACTGTATTTTACCTACATTAATTCAACAGGCAACTGATTTATATATCCTATACTACTCTCTCTGTACTCTGACCTATCCTATACCCTACTGCCAGTTTGTCGCATCGATTTTCACAATTTTTCTATTTACCTTTAGTTACAAACTCTAGGTATGTCATATATGTCCAAACTCTTGTTCTTGTTTAATATACCAGTACTCTCGTATATACACTATAAGCTCTAAAAGATTGAAGCTACATGGCATTCTGAAACATACTACCATGCACCAGGCTTCAGTGACAATATTACTTCCAAGTATTTTGTCAGACTCCCATGACAACAAAACTTAAGGAAATTCTTTCATGGCATGACACAATAAAATCCATACATTCTAGAGCACTAGAGATTGGCCTTTTACATTTAAGTAAGTCATAATTTACCTTGAAATGATTTTTGTATACAAAATGAGCTGAAATTCCTTTTTTTTAACAGATAATTTTACATCTGAAACTATGTGCAAATTAACACTTTTACCTGCTACAGGTAAACATATGACCATGAGCGCGTGCGCGCACACACACACACACACACACACACACACACACACCCTTTACTCACAAAGCATCTTAGCCGCATGTGTTCCCACACAGAGTGATGTGGTGAGGTTCAGGCATACCTACATGTCCAGTGGGGTTTGTATCACAGAAGAGGAACCCTAAAATTATGAGGTTCATATCTTATATAGAGCAGCTGTCAGATACGTACCTTTGCTTTTCTGAAGGGAAAACAGAAAATTTTGCTCTATAAAATAGACAAATCATCCTTGGATAGGGAAAAAGATTTCTAGGTCTATTCCCTTTGGAAATTATGCCATGGATTAAGGGGAGATGAATCTTTAAATCTCCCCTGAGCAGTTCATTATCTCTAAATTCCAAAGAATGTTTGTCATTCAATATTAGACTGTGCTGAAATATGAAAATATTCATGAAGCATTGCTTCCCACCAATAATTTTTCTCAATATCAATTAGTGAATAGTCATCCTTTCCCCAAAGTTCTGCAAAGCAAATTGGTTGTGTAGCATATTTCCATGTGAGCATGGATCCTTTCTGGATTCTTTAGTCTATTCAATTGTTTTATTTCTATTTTCACATTAATAATTTAATGTCACATTGTTCACATTAATCCTGTAGCATTTTATAAAATCTTTATGACAAATTACATTACCTGATAGGGCCAGTTCCTTGCTTCTTCTACTTCTTCTTTTTTTTTCCCCCAAGGATTCTCCTAATTATTTTGATTTCTTATACCATGAATAATTTTTTTTGGAATTTAATTGAAATTAAATTGAATCTATAAATCAGTATTATAAGAACTAATGTTTTATAATGTTTAATAATCTTATTTATAAACCTCACATGCTTTTTCATGGGTTTTCTTTAATATTAAAATATTCAAAATATAAATAAATTAATTGGTAAATTAGAACAACATCTCAATGCTCTATTGTCAATCAAGGGTATGAAAAAATTGAAGCTTATTCATTCAATGCAACGTACATGGCAGTAAAAAATAATAAATTACAATTGCCCACGTGAACAAAAATTAATCTCAACAAATAATACTGAACAAGAAAGACAAATTTCTGAGAATAATAAAATTTTAGTATGAGTATGTTCCATGCCATATTGGGAATAAATTTGGTAAATCTGTTAATCCTGATTGCAGGTTAGTTGTTGACCTAGTATTTCTTTTAAGTAGTCCTCAAGTAAGAGGACTTGACAACACCGTACTTCATCCTAGACTCCTCTGGCACTTGAGGGAACCATCTGTGTTACTTGGTGCCTTTCTCCAGAAGAGAAACAACCTTTTCATGTCTTCATGATAGGAAGTAGTTTTGCAATGTGGAACAAGATGCCCACTGAAATTAAGCTTCTGCCTTCCCACAGAAACTGGGATCTCCCTTGATGTTTGCCTTTCAATGAGATGACTCCCAGATTCTTGAGGAAGACATTGCTGGGACATAAAAAGTGACAAAAGGCCAGCCAAAAAAGGACCTCTCTAGTCTTCAGAAGAAAGTACATACATTTCAAAGAGATAGGAAAGTTCTTACAATTACATGTTATCCAAGGAAATTGCTGAAAGATAAAGGAGAGGGAAATCTCTCCTTTTTCTTTTTTTTCTCCCTTATTTTCAACAGATAGTATTACACCCCTTATTTTTAATTTGTATTTGTCCTTTTAGTTTTCAGATAAAATACAAGATGCCCATTTAAGTTTGAATTTCACATAAATATTTTTAGTATATTTATTTTTTTAAGTGTTATATCTCAAAGTACATGTGGAACAAATTTCATAAGTCTGTCAATCCTCACTCCAGGATAATTGTTGACATAGTATAGAGGGGAAAATTCCTACAAACACAGTAGTCCAAGCTAACTGTATGAGGCAGAAGATCCCACAGCCACATCTAGAAAATTATAGGGTTTCAGACAAAAAGAACAAAGATGGCTTTTTCCCATTGGAGCTTCATTTGTGAAGGCTCTGATAAATAATAATTCCTAAGAGAAGGTAGGTAAAGGCAGCTAGGATCGGGATGAGACTCCAAGATGCCCCACAAGAAGAACCTTATGCAAATAGTAAATAAATGTAAAAATCTTTTTAGACTGAGATCTTAATAAGTTAAGAGGGGGACTTTATTCCAACAACAACAACAAAGGCACTTAAATTAATCAATTAGTACAAGGTAATTTTAAATGTACATGCCTATTTTGTATATTGAAGCTATTCAAATCCAACTAGAATACTTAAGATGAAGAGCATTATCTCTGTGAAGATGAAAGAGTAATAAATTACTAACAGCCCATGCCAGGCTAAACAGTTTACACTTGTGCTTTGATATGCAGCTAGAAGTGCTGTTTGTAGACCCTAATCACTTAAACCCACAATTATTGTTAAGACTTTGCTCAAAAACACTTATTCCATTTGTAATTATAATGCTTTACCTCAACAATCTTAGCAATTGCTATTATTTTCTAAAGTTAAAATTCCCTGTTGCTTTCACCCATCTTATGAGTATTCAATATAAAGTCTTGTGAGTAGTTCTCTTGTATAGCCTTCTCTGTAATCTTGCTTCTTAGATTAATATTATTCAGTTGCTGAGAAAATTGAGTGTTGACACTTTTGAGATTTGCATGCACTTTTATTTAAAAAAAAAGTATTATCATACATTTTGTTGATTAACAAATAAAAACGCAAGGCTGTCTTATTCTCTTCAATAGACCATAAAAAGTAAATTACGGGGCCATCACTACATCTCCCAAATGAAAAGCTTCAGAAATCTCAGTAGGATAGTAGTTGAATTAAACTGCCAAAAAAAAGAAAAAAAATAATATATAAATCATCAAATCATATTTCTCAGTTAAGCTTATACACATGCAATACATATATCTAAATCTGGTCAGCAATGCTACAGTTGGTTGGAATGTTTCCATGCCTCAAAAACCTACATATTAAATTGATTGATCACTTAAGCCATCTCCTGTTTCCTTTGATCTCCCATCATTTGCTATAGTGTCTGATGACTGACATCATCAGCAGGGGTACATCATCTAGACAGAGTGCTAGCCTAGAGAAACAGGGAAAAGAAACAAAAATGTGTCTGTCAAATATACATGATCAAAAAAAGTGATATTTTACAGGCATATTATTACTGTCAGCTAAATGAAGAGGTAAGTGAAATAAATGGGATCTGAAATTAGAGATGAAAAGAGATTCTGCAACTTAAATTTTCAAAGATAGTACAATACTGAGGGTAAAATTATTTATGAATGCCATATTGCTTTACAGTCCAAAGCATAGAAACAATTTTCGGATAATTCACATCTTATTCTTCTATAATATTTATGCAGTTTGGGAGCTGAGTGGTTTGTTTTTTGTGATTTAACTCTTTTGCTTTTTATTTTCCTCTGAATGTAAAACAACAAACAAAAGCTACCATAAGATCAGAGCATTTTGGATCAGCATATCTGAATATACCTATCAATCAGTTATGATTTCTTATCAGTTACACCAATTGTTTTCCACTGTATATGAAAGGAAATAAATTACACTATCCAGATTTATCTGAACAGAATACACTTAAAGAGTAGTTTAAAATGTAGTTTATAACTTAATACTCTCCACAGCAATGATCTGAACTAGCATCCTACTGCTATTTTTAATTGCAGCTCTGGCAGGGAACGATTAAGCACCATTATCAAAGTTACAGAGTAAATAGGTCAGTCTCTTATCCATGGGTCCTTACACCATGATGCCATTTACCATTCCTACTATCTTGTGATAAAACCCTCAGCCTCAGCCCTTATTGAAAAGCCCTATGCCCAAAGATCTCAGTTAAAAAAGAAAAAAATCTAAAGAAAACTGTACTTCTTAAATCACTTTATAGAAAAAAATAGTTCTATATTTTCTATTTCTGTGTTAATTTATGAAATCTTATACCTGAGAGCCATTGTTTCTATTTTGCACTGGAGTGACAAGCACTATTACCTAACAGGTCTTTTGCCCCTCCAATTTCTAAGATTAAACTGAATTGTAATGACAAGTTATTTGTGCAGAAACACTTAGACTAATGAAAGAAGCTTGTGTTAAACCTTGGATTTCAAAGTGCAGTTCCTAAGGGAGTTGTTGCCAACCTTTTATCCCCAGCGCCTTCCCTCTGACTAACTCTTCTGGCTACTCAGCTTTCCTTGTGTCAAATGCATGAGTTTCCTCCACTTCTCTCTGCCCTTCAAGAGTCCTCATCACCTTAAGTGTGATGAGTTATTTGAAATACCCTACTCAGAAAACTTGCTTTCTTTCTTCTTCTGTTGTTTTCATGCTAAATCCTAACCTGCGTTCAGAAAATTTTTAAGGAATCTGATTAAAACCCAGTGAAACTAAACACAAGGGAGAGAACAGAATATAAAAGAAGTCAGATAACCTAAAGGAGATCAATTTCAATCTGTTTTTAAGCTTGTTAATAATGTGGGGCCTGCCTTCTCCCACATGAATGTACGTCTGGGATTTGCAGCACTAGGCCAGCAGGAATGTTTCTCTTTGATATGTTTTTTCTTTGGGAAACCTGGTCCCACATCTAGAATGCCTCAAAACTTCAGTAGCTGCCATATTACTTCCTTCAATTCCCTTCAGTTTTCCTGGACCTCCTGGAATTGTTCCTTATTCCTTCTTGAATTACAATGCTATCCTGGGGGTTTGGGGGGAAATCCTTGTTAAAAAACAAAATTCAACTGAGTAAATTTTAAAGATCTTATTGGCTTTATTCAGTGATTCATGAGTCAGGCAGCATCCCATCTAGCAGATGGAAAGGAGCTCCAAAGAGCTGTACAAAATGAAAGGCTTTTATAGGCAGAAGGAAGTGGGACAAAAGTTATTAAGAGAGTAAATTGTTTCAGGCAGAGTTACTTTTCTTTGGGAGATGGCAAGTGTTTTATCAGGCACATTACCTCACTAGTGCTGACCAGGAAATTCTAGACTGACTAGTTAAGATTACATTTTTGATAGAGGCTGACACTGAAATTTGGTTAGGTAATAAGTCTCAGTTTGGTGATGTGGGCTTAGCACAAGTGACTCCATTTTGAGCTTGTTGTCTCTCTCTCTCTCTCTCTCTCTTTTTTAACATTGCCTATCATATTTAGAATATAATTCTCAATTTAGCTACTAAAAGTTCACAAATCTGTTTCAATTAAATCATTTGTATTTTTCACCCTATACTTGTTCTGATTTCTCCCGTGAAAAAATTTGTCACAAAATTAATCTGCCTATAAACAAAAATCATTTTCCCCATTTTTTCTCCCACCTCCTTAACATCAAACATATAAATTTTCCTCAATCTTAAAAAAATTTTCTTCTTTCTCACATATTCAATTTAAAAACAAAAATCATTAACACATATGAAGGATATGCCAAAAAATAATTAACTGTTAGCAAAAGAAAATGGATAAAGGTCTTACAAAGAAGATGTTAGGTCAGACAATTACATAATTTGTAAGTATACCTGAATGAAGTATATTGCTTTGGGTCACATTAAATAGGGTTAAGTTATGAAAGATGACCTATGATCTCATCAAACATGTTTTTCTTTTATTTTAAATTGTGTTTATTTAATTTTGTGTGGTTCATATAGAATGGGTCCTGGGAACACTGAATCATAACAAACTCCATAAATCACACCTAGCCAAAACCTACTAACTAATCCAAGATCCTACAGAGTAAGTCTCAAAGAAGCAGAATCTAGGATATAACTTGAAGAACTCTGTTCTTGTTTGTTTATTTATTTGAAAGTAGTTCAAATATGCTTACTAAAGAAATTGATTAAGGACACTTTTCTTCTTTTAAACAAGTAAAGTTACATGTAAGATTCCCTATGTATAGCAGAAAAGGGTGTTATGAAAAATATTGATGTAAAATGCTTTACCAGGGCACCTGAGTGGCTCAGTTGGTTAAGCAACTGCCTTCGGTTCAGGTCATGATCCCAGAGTCCTGGGATCAAGCCCTGCATCGGGCTCCCTGCTCCACGGGAAGCCTGCTTCTCCCTCCCCCACTCCCCCTGCTTGTGTTACCTCTCTCACTGTCTCTCTCTCTCTCTCTCTCTGTCAGTTAAATAAATAAATAAAATCTTTAAAAAAAAATAAAATGCTTTACCAAGTTTGAACAAAATTTGACTGAAATATAGTCTTTATTAGATCAGGATTGGTAGTATACATTTTATTACATATTTTATTACATTTATTACATTTGCTTATTTAAAAAATTGTGTTTTATAAGATGGTAATCTGTTATAGAATTCATCCCGCAACTGAGTACCAAATATAAGCATGAATATCAATGAGATAAGCAAGGACATTTTTTTTAAGTTGATAAAGTGCTATTAACAATTTTCCATAGAGCTTCACCCTAGATGTCCTACACATTATTTGAATGATTAAAATATTAGTTCTTTGATTTCTGGGAATGTCTACTAGATAGCATTTCTTCTACTTTAATTGGCAATCATTTGCTGCCAATTTAATTTGAAAATAAATTCTTATACATGTCATTTGCAATAATTTTTGAGGGCAGAACCCATAAAAATTGAGAAAAATAATTTTAGAGAGAAAACACTACACCCCTTGGGCCTACTAGAAATGCTTTTCAATTTTTCTACTACAAAGAAAATTCCAACTCACACTCAATAAAAGTTAGTCTGGAAGTCTCCCTTCATTGTAACAGATGGCACTCAATTTGATCTTTTCTAAGCAAGATATCAATTTGTCTCACAGAATGCTGACAACATGGAAAGCATACAAGGCCAAGCATTTATGAATTGAACATACAATATGAGGTGGGAATGAAAGTGTTCGAAGGTGTTCATCTTAAACTATCACCACCTGACCCAGCAAAAGCACTGTATGAGAATTTCCTGTGCTTCCTTACCACTGTGCAATTGATATTTAGGAGTATATATAAGCAGAGTGGGCCATACTCATAGGCTTGAAAACAAAGGATCAGACATGCCTAAAGTTTATGGAGATGCTATAGTTAGCTATGCAATCATCTAATAATTGGCCAAAGTAAGTAATTATTCACTCTTACCAAGGTGACCAACCTCCCAAAAACAAAGAAGCAAAGAATTACTTGGTTTGACTAATGGAAAAAATACTCTGTGCATACAAGTCAACTTTTATTTCTATGTCCCATATGCAGTGTTAATGCAGCTTAATTCTACCCATGATAAAACTAGGCAGAATACCTTGATGTGGCCCTCACATTCCACCTTTTTCACATTTCAAGAATAGACTACCAATGGATTAACACTTTTAAATCTTTGCTTTTATTTTGATTTAGTCTTATCTCTCCTCTCAACCTAAAATATTCCCTTTATTAAATATAAATATGTATATAACAGAATATATTATAAGTACTTGAGCTACTGTGAATGGTCAGTTCAGATATATCTATCTCTATCCATATCTATCTATCATCTATCTATCTAGATTTATTGTAAGATGATTTTGTTTCCTTTGAATATCTTAATAGCCAGTCTGGAAATATCTCTAATCTAAGCTACTTTACTTATGTCTATATTTTAGTAAGTCCAGAATATATCATTGTATTATTTTGCTGAACTAGGAACTCATGTGGCATGACAAAAGCAAGGGATAATAGAGACAATGCTGATGCTTAATTCAAGCACTCGTTTATTTTCTTCTTCTTTTTAACATGCCTATTGATCTAAAACTAAAGAATTTAAGTAACAAAGTCACCTATCAATAAAAAACATAAATTATTAAATAAAGGATGCCAAAAAGACATGAAAATCAATTTATTATACTCTGGCCTATTTTTTCAAAGATCCATAATTTGAAGGCAAATGTAGTATAACTGTTACTAATCACCCACACATCAGTTTTGTTTTCCTTAGTTCAGTAATATACTGAAAAATATAAATACAAAAATCACCCTGAAAGTAAATTAACTTTTATAAGAAAAAGAATAGTGCTTTAAGATTCTAGTCTTCCTTCCATAGATAGGGTATAATTTTACCTTAAGTGATTAGATTTTATTTGGATCATGACACTCTATTATATGAATTTACTCCTCTAATCTGTCAAAATCATTGCTCTGAAGTTGAAAATATTCATATTGATACAAGTGCCTTAGGCTTTTGTGCAACAATACTTAGTTTTTCTGAATAGACAGTATTTTATTAAATTGGGTAATATATTATCAAATATAGAAAATGGCATATATCATTAATATAATATCCCAATAGTACCCAATTAGGTCAGAGGCATCATATTATTGTTTTTATGAATATAGTTATGATAAACATGTCACTTTACATCTTAAGATTACTTATATTTTTATTTCCTCCCTATCATAAATCAATATTAATTAACAAGCTATAGTATGACTAGATTCATGAACTGGTTATATTTAAGAATTAAATATAATTTAACTCTTACACTTAAGTAACAGATTCCTTATTTACTCTTGAAGATTATTTTTCTTGCTATTGTTAAATAAAATTACTTACCAATCTATAGTATGATTAAGAACATTAGTTAATTATTTTTAAAATTAACGATTTTCTGATTATTTGTGATACAATTTATTTTTACCTTTTAAAGTTACAGTTATATAACCCTGGGAACGTTCATATCATCCTTCTTCTAGTCATGACAATTACAATAATTAGAGCATGTTGAACATATAATCTCTAAATAGTACTGTGCAAATGTTGCAAAGTTGTATATGAATCTAAAAATTTACTTATGGAAACATTCTACTCATTGCTTCATTGAATGACGGAAGATCATATATAATGCAATAGTGCATTGCTAAAAGCAGGACTAATCAAATTAAAGTTTAAGAATATTGACTGTCAATTTGTTTTAACACTTTTATTATAGAAAATTCTTCAATTTGTTAACTCTACTTTAAAATGAAAACAAACTGATGCCTTGCTATATGTTTAAATTAAGCTTGTTATTTTGGCCTTGACACATCCAAAATAAGAACATTATTCAACACAAGCACAACTTGTCTGCATATCAGCTAGAACTATTGGAGCTTAGTGTCCTCTATAGACATTGAACACAATTACTTGATGAGTGAGTGGAAGGGTGGTTGTTTTTCGTTGACTTGAAAGGGCATATGCAATAATTAAAATTTTGTTTAAAAAAACTGGCTTCGTCCTTTTGAACCTGGCTTGAGAAAATGATGACTAAAGCAGTCTTCAGTGGAATTGCATTTGGACACCCTCAGCTAGATCTTAGAAAAAGTTCCTCTGTTCCTTTGTATTTGACAAGCATTTGGCAATTGAACTGAAGATACTTTTCTATTACACATAGGTCTTTTTATTCATGTTTGCACAAGATGATGAATGCAAAGCGGAAGTAATAATATTCGTTTTTTGGCCTTTTGGCTAAGATCAAGTGCAAACCAGAAGTAATACATATCACTTGCTAAATTTCAAATCTTTTGTTACAATTTACCCGATTCTTCTGTTTTTATAGAAATATAAAAGAGAGGCTGCTCCACACTACCTTACCACCACCATTACCGTATGTATATTAGTGAATCAAATGCAGCATTTTGTTTCTAGGTTTTAAAACCTGAGAGTAATAATGCACAATTTCAAATTATTTATTTGAGAAGGCTTTTGCTAAATAATTTCTAAATAGTCTATGTAAAGTTCTTTCCATTCATGGGGACTTTAAAAATGGTCAGTAAAATTAACTGTCAGTCCACTGTGGTCATCATCGCTGATAGTTTAGAACAAACACCACAGGAAGCATTTCATGTTGTGGAAAAAATCAGAATGCATGACCATACAATTACAAAGTCAGAAAGGTCTCTACATATTTAGGTAACTTCAAAAAATTGAATATTTCTAAACCTGTCATGTACAGCAAGAGTTCCCTGAATGCCTAATGACCTGATAATATCGAAAGCTTCCAAGGCTGTAAAGGTACTATTTAGAGTGCCTGCTCTGTGATAGCAGGGAGCTGCTCCTTATTATCAGATTAATGTGTATCAGAAAAAGTACTTTGGCTGTCCTCTCTGCACTAGGAGCAGCTCTCCTGCCACAGCTCCTCATCCCCTGAAAATATACACCTTTGCAAAGTTCTTCTCCACCCCTTCCTGGTCAGAAGCACCTCTCAGCTGTTGAGCCAATCACTGTAGTGATACTAAAATTGCCAAAGACAGATGAGAGCAGCTCATCTGTCTTTGGCAGCAGCTTGGCAGCCCCATGTCCCCTGACCTCACTTACTCCTCGACGCAGCTTCTGAACCAGTGTGATTTCAAGGGACATTGACATAGCAGCCAAGTTCATTGGGGCGGGGGCTGCCATGGTAGGGGTGGCTGGCTCTGGGCCTGGAACTGGGACTGTGTTTGGGAGCCTAATCATTGGTTATAACAGGAGCCCTTCTCTGAAGTAATAGCTCTTCTCCTAAGCCATTCTGAACTTTGCCCTCTCAGAGGCCATGGGGCTATTTTGCCTGATGGTGACCTTTCTTATTGTCTTCACCATGTGAAGGAGCTTTCTCCACCTCCAGTGTCTTTCCCCCATGTCTTATTTTTCCTGTATGTTCCTTTTTTCTAAACCTCCCCAGGGAGCCTGGGGAAAGTAGTTGGCTCAGTTTAACAGGAGGAAGAAATAATGTATTAATAAGAAAAAAAAAAGGAAAACTACTTTCATTTTTCTGACACATAGAAGTTATAAAGCAAACCATAAGAGTCTCTTAACTATAGAGAACAAATAGAGGATGGAGGGAGGTGGCTGGGGCGTGGGCTAAATGGGTGTTGGGCATTAAGCCGGGCACTTGAGTTGAGTACCGGGTGTTGTATGTAAGTGATGAATCACTAAATTCTACACCTGAAACCAATTTTACCATATATGTTAACTAACTTGAATTTAAATAAAAACTTGAAGTTAAAAAAAAAAGAAGTTATGGACTCTAAAAGCAAAATCAGAAAGGAGACAAAACTTATTAGGAGGTTTTATTATTTCGTATCAAAGTCATATTAGTTCTTTTTTCACCAGTAAGATTTCAGGAGTGTCGATGCAATATAGTTTTTTAAAAATGAAATTTAGGAACTATGTGCTCATCAGTAAATGAACAGGGAAGCAGAAAAAAATTATAGACACCATTTTTTAGCATGGGTACTCACTGACAGATGCGTCATGCAATAGTGCAAAGCCTAAGAACAGTGAATACAGAGATTATGCCTGATAGTTCAGATTCTATCTTGCTTTTCCTTTTTTCTGTAGTGAATCTTTCTCTGTTCTCTTTCCTTTCAACTACTTGGTAAACTTCCTAAAATCCTTTACATTTAAAGTTAAGTATTTGCTCATATTAAAACATTTCCAGAGGCCCCCAGAAGTGTTAATGCTGTTTTGAATATTGTATTAAAGCTATGATGATTTATTTTCAACTTTGAATTCTTCAGTGTTAGATGCACACCACACTCTCTCTCACACACACACTCAACTTTGTAATACAGGAAATAAACAATGGATGGATGGATGTGGTGGTGAGAGCCAGTAGAGATTGCTTGGTGTCCTTCCTTTATGGCCACTCAGTATCCATGTAAACCCCTCTATCCATTATAAACTTCCATACAAGTATATCAACAGCATCATGCTTATGCCTCAGAGGATGCGACTATCCATATACAAATGAAGAAGTACTCATCTTCCCTGAAAGAGGTAATAAGGTCGTATCAGTTATTATATTTTTCTGAATAAAGTTAATTTATTTTCCAGACTATTTGCAATGCTATCTCCATATTCTGTAAAGATCAAATATTATATTTTAGCATCATTACAAGACCTTCCCATTATAGGACCATAATTAAAAAGCTGTGAAGTAGGGCATGCAGTGGCTCAGTTTGTTAAGCATCTGCCTTCAGCTCAGGTCATGATCCCAGGGTCCCCTCCCCCAAGCAGGGAGCCCACTTCTCCCTTTCGCTCTGTCCCTCCCCTCTGCTCATGCTCTCTCTTCTCTCTCTCTCGCTCACCCTCTCTCAAATAAATTAAATCTTTAAAAATAAATAAATAAAAAGCTGTGAAGCTCACTCTCCTTCAATGGTAACTCAAAAGTGGTATGTATTTACCAGAGCTACATTATATATGTAGCTGATTATATACGCAAGTAATACAATAATAGGCTCCCCATCCAGGACACTATGGTTAATTACACCACCATTATATATCCCTGTAGATCAAAATATTGCAATTGTCACTCTGGTCTTATGCCTTCCACAGTCACTATTATCTGCCACTCCGGAATTCAAATCATACTCACTGAAATGAAAGAGTGAAGCTCAATGGAAACATTGCCATTGACATCCTAGGCCTACAAAGAGTAGACATCACAGAGCCATATAAGGATATTGGAACTCTTCAAGACATTTCAAATATTTTCAAAATAGTGACCTTTAAGTCTTCCCATGGGACATATCAGTCATGATAAATTTACATCAAGATGGCATCTCCCTAGATGTTTGAATTTCTTCTTCAGTAGACTAAGCAAATTCTGGCAATGAATCTCATAATGTAGGCCAGTGCTGAGACCAAATTTCAGTCAACCAATCAAGAAAAATGTTAAAGCCACTATAAGTTGCTTGAGTTAACCGTTGAATCAGAATCTCTGTTACACGCTCTACAAAATTTGTAGAGACAAATTGTGCTTGATGTAATGTTATGTTTGTCTTACTTGATCAAGTACCCTTAGGGTCCATCCTTATAAATAATGCCTGGGTTTCTGATAATACAAAATTCGCAAAAAATTGTAAATCCTTAATTGTGTAAGCGATCTTCTTCCAATTGTTCTTTATATTTGTTACCAAGGGGCATTTGTAGATTTCCTCTAGTAATGGATATAAAGAGGAAGGGGATTGTGGTATGGAGATTAGAGAATAAATATACCATATATAAGCAACTGCCTAAGATAAGATTATAACAGAAGTTTTAAGCAAAATATAGCTAGTATGTTGCCAAGGGTAGGAGGGACTGCTTCTACTAGTTAGAAAGGCTTGAAGGTTTTGAAAGATTTTTAGAGTCAGTGAAATCTACCTAAAAGTCTTCAATTCCTATATGCAGGTCTCCAATTCTTACCAAATAATATTTCACATAAGTCACTGGGTGAGGCTCTGAACTCTACTTCTGTTGCAAGATTATATTTTGATTTTATTTAGTGTCATCACAGAAACTAACTTGTTCTCTGATCAGACCTTGATCTGAGCGTTTAACAATCTGACCTCATGATGCCATTTTTCAGTAAACTCTCCAGTAGAGTCAGAAGTAGTCAACACATCCCATCATTCCTATAGGCCTCACCCACCATAACAAACAGTTAAGTGCAGTCTTACCTTCACTAACAACTTCATCTTAGGCAACAGGTGATAGCTTAAGTAAGCATTTGCCTTTGCATGCTGTGGATTACCTGTGTCTCAGTTTTCCATTTTCTGAGGTCAACATTTGCAATCAGGTTGTATAACAATTTTCAAATTTATAGGTTTAGTGTTCTGTGCCCTGGAGCCACTCCTTGTAGTACATGTACAAGTTGATGTCCTGTTATTATAAGAGACACTATTCTTGATATTTCAAATAGAAAGAAATTGGTGAAGATGTTGTCTACAAGGATGGGCTAAAGAAGCAAAATAGTATTAACAGTTACTCCTTTTTCTTAGAGAACTGCTTCTCAAAGGAAGTTAGAATAATCATCCCTATATCATCATCTAAGATGGAGCGATCTGAATGGTTTCTTTTTTGAAAATGATTTTCTTCATAGAAATTATGGGTGTGTGTATATATATGAAGATGTTTTGCAAGCTGTAAAGCAGAAAAAAAATCTATATTGTATGATTATAGCACAGTACTAGAAGCTTCTCAAATTCTTTGGAAAATTACAATTAATTCCTGTTTTGAAACATTGTGGATACAATCATTGTAGAAGGAAGACATTGCTTCTCAAGAAAACTTTTTAAAAATTACATATAATACTGGCATTGCATTGGAAAGGGAAGATTGAGTAAAATCACTATGAAAAGTAATTGTTTTTAAAGTTAAGTAATAGAAAAAACTAAACAAAATATCATATATTTTCCTGTCATGCAAAACAATTTAGTCTCTAAATGTCATTGCTGACAATAAATGCACTGTTAAGGTTAGTAGACAGCTCTGCTTTCCTAAAAACATGGGTAAATTTTAAAGAAAAAAAAGGAATCTGCAGAATTCCTTGCAAAACTAAGAGTATTGGTATCCAAACATCTATGAAATGTTTAATGTCAAGAAGCACTACAAACAGATAAAAATGGATTTCCCAATAATGTCAAAGTAGCACTATTCACAACTTTAATTTACTATGACATGTTCCAGTAAGTATGGCCACTATGCTTTAGAGAGTGATATCTGTCCAATAATTATCTCACTTTTGTTTATTAAACATTTGCCTTATTTTGGTTTTTATTACACACACGTGTGTCTATTTTTCCCTATTATTCTTTATTCTATTGTTATCTTAGTCTTTCCTGTTCTGTTCTTTTTCTATTTCCACTAGATTATTTTTTCAAACATTCTCTTTATAGTGTTTTTAACTCACTTTATTCCTATATGGATAAGGGATTAGACAAAAATGTATGGAATGATCAAAGTTAGTAAGATAGCTTTAGATGCCATGAGTGATGCAAAGATATGTGAATTCTCTCCCCTCCCTCCATAAAGACATGCAATTTAGAAGGGAAATGAGATGAATAAAAAAAGTACTATAATACAGATTTGAATAAGGTAATTGTCTTAAGGCTAAAAAGGAATCTTTCCTTTTTTTAAAAATGTTTTTTAAATATTTTTTAAATGTTTTGGCCCAACCTTTTCCTAACCAACAGGAAAATTCTTAGTAAAATGCCCTTAGTAGATGTTTTGTCTCAGTATTGCATAGAATATTCCAAGTTCGTTGATTGTATTTCGTTGATTATATTATATTTATTTAAAAATCTCTTACTATATGAAACTGAAGGCTGCTTCCTTGTTTTATATTATGATGGATAGATACCATGGGCAAAGGTTTTTAAAGAGGGAACAGCAATACTCAACCACAAAAGCTGAAAAACGCAAGGATTCTTTAGTAACTAAAAAATTCAGTTAAATGGTGGAAGTAAATGTGGTATAGAGACAAAGAAATGTAGTGATAATGATATGTATCAGGAACTTCAGAATTTTAACAACTTTTTAGCAAACAATACATCTAATGAGTATGGAAACAAAAAAAATGTGAGTCCACTGGTAATAGATAAATCATCAAACATCATAGTTTGCAAATTGTCGGGAGATCTGCCACTTATTAGCTGTGCTTCATTGAAAAAAAATCACTTGTTCTCTCTGTCTGTTTTCTTACTTGTAATAAAAGATGGGTTTTTAAATTTATTTTTATTTTTTAAAAATGTTGAATATCTATCTAAACAAGAGCTTTTAAGAATTAAATGACATGTTATATTTGAAAGTACTACATAAACTATTTTATTATACAATTTTAAATTGTTATTTTATATACATGATTCATAAGATATTCCCACTAAAAAGTGATTATAAAACTTGGCATTGTACATTTTACTGAGGAGGCAATCAAAAATACTTGTTGCTTTGACTTCAGTGAGTGATTTCTCTGCAGTTACAAACAAAATATATTCTGTAATATATTTATTGGGAGTACAAAATGCAAGAACTATAAAAACAATCTACCATTTATGGTTAGAATTGATTAACATTTATGAGTATATTTTTCAGCTCTTAGCTCCATAATACAACATTTAAAATATTTTTAAAGAATTGTAAAGAATTTTGCAAATGTTGGAAAAGTGGCCAAAATGTATAAGTTCTTGATTTAAAAGAAAACAAACAAACAAAAAAAACAAACTTCAAAAGCATTGTCAGTTGTTCTTATTGTTTTGATGTTCTTTTCTCTTTTTTGGCACAAAAAAGAGAAACCTTAGGAGTAAATAATAAGAGTTTATATATACAAATCACTTTGATATTAGCCTTTAGTGCTAAAGACAAAATAGAGGAAATTGGTTAAAATGCACACAAAAGTATTTAGATTAAAATAGATAAGAGGTATTACTTTGAAAGTGTGATCTCTTTTTTAAGATTTTTTTAAAGATCTTCTTTAATTTATTTTATTAATATTTTATAGTTTGGGGTATAAAAGTGTTGCATTTCTTTATTTTTAATTGAAATATGATTAACATAGAAGGTTATGTTAGTTTCAGGTGTATAATACAATGATTCAGCATTTCTATACAGTACTCAGTGCTCATCACAATAAGTGTATTCTTAATCCCCTTGCATTTCTTTTTTTAATTATGTTAATAACCATACATTAATCATTAGTTTTTGATGTAGTGTTCCATGATTCATTATTTGTGTATAACACCCAGTGCTCCATGCAGAACTTGCCCTCTTTAATACCCATCACCAGGCTAACCCATCCCCCCACCCCCCTCCCCTCTAGAACCCTCAGTTTGTTTCTCAGAGTCCATAGTCTCTCATGGTTCGTCTCCCCCTCTGATCTTCCCCCTTTCATTTTTCCCTACCTGCTATCTTCTTTTTTTTTTTAACATATAATGTATTATTTGTTTCAGAGGTACAGGTTTGTGATTCAACAGTCTTACACAATTCACAGCGCTGACCATAGCACATACCCTCCCCAGTGTCTATCACCCAGCCACTCCATCCCTCCCACCCCCCACCACTCCAGCAACCCTCAGTTTGTTTCCTGAGATTAAGAATTCCTCATATCAGTGAGATCATATGATACATGTCTTTCTCTGATTGATTTATTTCACTCGGCATAATACCCTCCAGTTCCATCCACGTGGTTGCAAATGGCAAGATTTCATTCCTTTTGATGGCTGCATAACATTCCATTGTGTGTGTGTGTGTGTATATATATATATATATATATATATATATATATATATATATATCACATCTTCTTTATCCATTCATCTGTCGATGGACATCTTGGCTCTTTCCATAGTGTGGCTATTGTGGACATTGCTGCTATAAACATCTCTAGGTAAGGTGTGAAGTACACATAACAAAATCTAAAAGGGGAATTTTGGGCTACTTTTTTGTTTCTGATCAACAGAAACATTTCTCTAAGAAACATAGAGAAATGGACTCATCAAATTAAACATGTGAGTGGGGAACAGGAATTGAAAATAAATGAGGGGCACCTGAGTGGCTTAGTCAGTTAAGCATATGACCCTTGATTTCAGCTCAGGTCATGATCTCAGGGTTGTGAGATCCAGCCCCGCATCAGGCTCTGTGCTGGATGTGAAGCCTGGTTAAGATTCTCCCTTTGCCCCTTCTCTCTCCCTCTCTCTGTCTCTCAAAATGAATAAATAAACACATAAATAAATTTTAAAAAATGAAGATTGTGACTAAATTTTTTGATGAAAATAACAGGAAAAAAGGTAAAATCTTTTTTTAAAGATTTTATTTATTTATTTAATTGACAGAGAGAGAGAGAGAGACAGCAAGAGAGAGAACACAAGTGGGGGGAGTGGGAGAGGGAGAAGCAGGCTTCCCGCTGAGCAGGGAGCCCGATGCGGGGCTCCATCCCAGGACCCTGGGATTATGACCTGAGCCAAAGGCAGTCACTTAACCAACTGAGCCACCCAGGTACCCCAAAAGGTAAAATCTTTTATATTCCAGATGTCAATATTTCTTTAATGGGGTTTTTAACAAAAGAAATATTACAACGACTTCATGGAAAATAAAAATTGTTAACATTTATTAGAGTCATCTGACATACTACACACTTCACATATCTATAATTATATGAATAGTATCTACTAATGTACACATACATGTATATATAAACAAAATACACACATTAGAATTCAGTAACTTAACGTTCACACCTAGGTAAGAGCTGATGCCAAAACTCATGGGTCCATCCACCAGGTAAGTCTTGCAAATGATTCTAATATATGGAATTCATAACAGAAATATGATAATAGAAAATGAATTTTCTTCCAAGAATAACATCCATTATTTGGAATGAGGGCATAGAAGTAAAAAATTATAGATAGGTAGATAGATAGATACATACATACATACATACTTAGATAGATACATAGATAGTTGATAGAGAAATACATAGACATAATGCATTCTAAAAGTTATTTCAAAGGAAAGAAGGAAAAGGGTAAGTAAGAATTATAGAACTATTAACATGTGACCACAGTACAGTGTGCTTAGGTTGGTAGAATGTGTGCCTTTCTACCACAGTTAAAAATATGTATGTAAAATATGTTTTTGAAAAAAGGGGAATTTTCAAAAATCTACATGTTCTGTAACAGTTTCAACAAGGTGAAAACAAGATTTGCGACATTACTAAATTAAATAAATTGTACTTTATAAGGCAAAAATTATAAGTAATAGTGGACAGTTATACATTGGACTTAATTATGACCAAAAATACAGAACAGACTAGTGATAAAAAACTGAAATAAATGCACAAAGTAATAGTCATATACCACAGAAATTGTAAGAGTAAAATTAAGGAATCTTCAACAAAGTATTCCCCTATTTAATTGAGCACAAGAGCTTTCTAAAGATTCAGATAAAACTGTATGATTTTATCTAAGGAGATTTTTTTTTTAATTTCAAAAGGAAATAAGGTATGTTAAAACACTAATAACTGACTATAAGTTACAAATGTCTGCAGATATAAAATGTGACATGGATGTCATCCTGAAAGTCATGTATCCATGTTACTATAAATTCACTACTCTTAAGATCAAATCTTCAAAAACTATATGTCGATCATATGATGAACAATAAAACAAAAACAAAACAAACATGTAAGTTTACCTAGAATAAAACTAGAAAGAATCTTCTGAGGCTTTAATAAACTGTTACATAAAGGAATGTCATCTAATTTAGAAATGCATATTTTTAGAGAGGAATGATAGGGATTTGTGACCTCTGGGTGGATGATAAGAATAGCAAGAAGTCGGGCGGCTGGGTGGCTCAGTCAGTTAGGTGACTGCCTTCGGCTCAGGTCATGATCCCGGAGACCCGAGATTGAGTGCCGCATCGGGCTCCCTGCTCAGCGGGGAATCTGCTTCTCCCTCTGACCCTCTTCCCTCTCCTGCTCTCTATCTCTCATTCTCTCTCTCTCAAATAAATAAATAAAATCTTAAAAAAAAAAAGAATAGCAAGAAGTCTTCCAAAAACTTTACACTGTAAAATGATTTTCAGATTGTTGTATGTGCAAAGCCAAACTTATACCATTTTGAGAATGAAGTTAACAAACATTAATGACACTGATCTAATTTTGAATTAATTCCAAGGATTGTTTAATAGCATTATACAAGAAATATAATGCTTTTTACATTTTCATATGCTGATGGACTCCAATGGACATTTTGAAACAGACAAGAAAGAAATTTAAAAAGCACAATCCTCTTTTTATCACTATAGTGCAGCAGAAAATTCAGCACTTAGTAAGTTACTATAGGACATTAAACACTCAAGTCAGACAATTCATTAATCAAGGTGGCTAGCCAGTGGTAACAAGTCTCAAATATATAAAGGGTCAATTCAAGATCAGTCCTTCTCTTGCTCATGTAATGGTGAGCAGATAAACAGGTCCACGTGGCAGGTCTTCTCTATAGTTATTCAGAGACCCTAGCCTCTGCCATCTTCAACAGGTGACATTTAAGGTTTCCATAGTCTTCTCCATCCTACAGAACTGATTTTATGGGTCAGAGGAAAATTCCCATTAGTGAGTGGGAGCTGAAGGCAGATTCTTGGATACTATTCAAAAATGATGGGGCCTGGAACTTCAGTCTTGACAAGGATGAAACAAGCCTCACATATACTGAGTACTAGAGGTAGATGCACTCTGGGTGAAGATTGGGATTGGTGCAACGTTTATGCACAAGTGAAAAGAAGCAAAAGAAAATCCAACTATGTCCTCAGATTTGGGTCTATAATTCACAATTCGCTTTTAGAAAAGGGAAAAAAACAGAACTAATTTTATACCCAGAAGCCTAGCGACTCTGTACTGTTGAAGATTATTATGCAGTCTCCTTGAAGGTGTCTACAAAGCACTATTGCCTCTGCAGTGTGGTGTCTAGGAAGTAGCTGAGGTGTGAGACAACTGTAAAAATGTTTGAAGGAAAGAATGAATATAAAGAAAGAAAAACTTACATGAAATGTGGACCCGCAGAACAAAATTACAACATACAGAAAGAAACCCAAAGCCATGGAGAAAAACAAACAACAGACATAAATTTCACAATGTTGAATTGAAAATACCAGAATGCTCTGAAGATATTAAAATAAGTGTATTTTTAAAGCTCAGAGTGACTATGAAGAACATAGTACCCATAAAACAAGATCAGAAAATAAGAAAAAGAAAAAAAATTGTTGAAATGGAAAACCGCAGATATTGAAATGAAAATAAGAGGAAAGGATAAATAGTAGTCTGAGAACAGGGAAAGAGAGAATTAATGAATCAAAATTTAGAATTGAGATAGTTGTCCAAGACATTACGAAATGAAAAATATAGAAGATAAATTGAGTAGTTATGAATTACATATGATGAAATTTCCAGTAGAAGAGAATGGAACAGTTGGGAGAACATTCAAATTCAAATAAACAATGCTTCAGAATTTTCTGTAATTAACAAAAAAATACATTAGAATGAAAATATATTCCACTGTTGAATGAGACAAACAAACATAAGGATAAAAAACTAAGGAAAAACAGATTATAAAATAAATCTCAAAGAAAATGGGAAAATACTAAAAACTACCAGAATTATAAATCTGTAATCTGAAGTAGGGCATTCTATCGGAACAATAGATACAATAAGTCACCACAGCGAAAGAAAATAAACCCCAGTATTGCCTCATATCCAGATAAGCTAATATTATTGAGAAAGAAAACAATCAAAACATTTTCACCAATAATGTTTATAATTCTAGACATTTATTGCAAACTTACTGAATAATGTACTCAGGCAAGAAAAAATGCAAGCCCACTAAAAAGTGTGAAGCAAAAAATAATAATGAGCAAAAACATAAATAAAACATGTCAATAAGTTGGCTTACATATTGAAAGCTTATAAAATAAATGACTATTTTTGTTTGTTTTGAAACAAAGCAGAAATGCAATTTTGCAAAACAAAAACTGAGATCAGTGAGGAATATTCAGAGACATTTTATAACATGCTAACCTCTTTAACATGGATGAGTTAGAAAAACACAAAAAAATAAAGTAAGTATGTTTAAAATGTAAGAAAAAATAATGAGTATACACATAGAGTATACAGTTTTCCAGCATGGTAAAAATGAAAGAAAAGGATTAACTAATATTTAATTCAACAGGACACAGAAAAAAGGAAGAACAAAACGTCCTTTGTAGTGTTCTGCTTTCTTTGGACAAAAACTGTATATATTTTTATCAAACACTTGAGAATGTCAATATCAATTATAGAAGAGTTATTAGAGAAATTTCTAATATCCAAACAATTAGAATCAAAGACATATTTGTAAGCTAAAATGTATAAAACCAGTAACTTAATCAGAGCAAAACAGTACACTAGCTTTAAGTTTCAAATATTATTTGAAGAATAGTCTATTTGGAAATTAACTGCACGTGGAAAAAAATCCTATGAGTTATAGTTGACCACAAGCTCAATAATAATTCATAAAATTTTAAAGAAATAACTGTTTGATGAGCAATGTACAAGGTAAATTAAGTAACAAAAGATTCATAATATTTATTCAGTTCTTAAAATGCTTCAGGACTAGACCAAGCACTTCATATATTATACATCAGCTCATTTGATTCTCACAGCAACCCTATGACACACGTGTTATTAATAATTATTATTTTGGGGTGCCTGGCTGGCTCAGTAGGTGGAGCATGAAACTCTTGATCTAAGGGTTCTAAGTTCGAGCCCCATGTTGGATACAGAGATGACTTAAAAAATAAAATCTTTAGAATAAATAAATGAATAACAAATATTGTTTCTATTGTGCAAAGGAAAAATCAAGTCACAGATAGTTTAAGTAACCTAACCAAGGCACACAAATGTTAGATGAAGAAACCAAGAATCAAACCTAGGTAGACTGGGTCTGAAGTCTGTGATCTTAACCGCAATGCTCTACCACATTACATATTATTATCTTTCATTAATTGCCAGGCACCAATATTTTCACTTTTAACCACTATACTACCCTTCATTGTACAACATCATTCTGCTTTGCTAAAAATATAATGTGCTGACTGAAGGGATTGTGGTGGATTAAAATGTCATGTTACTTTCTTTTTTTTGTTCTTGGTCCTTCCACAAGAAGTGAGATCAACCCCTTTCCTTTTGAGTCTTGGATAGTCCTGCAGCCTTCATTTATCAATAGGATGTATCCTCTTAGGACCCTGACACCCTCATTTTGCAAGTAAACGCTGCCCCTTTGAAGATGAGAAATCATGTAAAGAGAGACATCACACACACAAAGAACACTCAGCCACCTCAGCAAATCTCCAGACATGTAAGTGAGGCCATCTGGGACCATCCAGCCCCAGATAACTGTTAACTGCATGAGTGGTCATAGGTAAGACCAGCAAAAGAATGGCCCAGTTGAGCCCAGCTCACCAAACTGCTTACTGATTAAAATGTGAGCAAACAAATGGTGGTTGTTTAGAGCTACCAAGTTGTGGAGTGGTTTGTGATGCAGGAAATTTTTCCTAAAAATTTTATTAACCCTTCCATGATTTTGCTAATCAGATACATCTTGAGTATTGAGTCTATTTTTGAACTCCACAACTGCAAAATATATATGTCTAAAGGCTGATAATCATAATGATGATATATTCAGATACATATGCAGATAAAAAATAATAACTGCTCTAAATTATTACCCCAGACTTTCATCCTGAAAGTATGATCCAGGGCTAGTGCCTCTAGAAATAAATGTGCAGTGATATGTTTTCTATGTTTTACCAAGCTGGGCAATTGTACCTAGCTGTCAGGATTCTTTATTGTGATCTGCTGACTGGTGAACTGCAGCCACGATGGGAGGTATGTGCCTTGACACATACTCCTTGATGGGCTATGTGACATGCAGAATATAATAAATAGGAAAGAAATGGCAGGGATAGACTTAATTAATTGAAGTGGACAGAATTGTCTTCAACCTTGTCTTTTATACCCACAAATTCTACTTGAGAGGGAGCCTCACCTCCCAAAGCAATGCAGGTCAGTGTGCTGTGTTACCTATTGTGTGTCATTCAGTGGAAGTAAATGGGTTGGGGACATAAAATTTCTTGTGAATTTTCATGGATTCTAAACCTAGTATCACCTGATATTGAATCAATGGCAGTGTCACAGGAAGATGAGAGGAAGATGTGGAACTGACACAAAGACCTCTGTTCAAAAGAGCAAAAGATTTATGAAGTAAGTGACAAACATAGGAAGAAAGGACTTGATAAGACTTTAATTCCTGGATGGTGGCCAGTCCATCTGTAGTCTGAGATGGTGAAAATTTTGCTAGGAAAATTATATGATGTAAATTTGACTACAGTTGAATAGGCAAAAAGAGTCAAACAGTGAAAGTGACCCCCATCCCCTCAAAAAAAAAAAATAGTGACTGCAGTTGACTGTATTGGCAAAAATGAGACCATTAGCTAGAGAATAACAGTAAAAAAATTAAGATCAGCATTGAAAAAAAAGTAATGGTTCATACTAATGTTCTGGTACTCTTTTGAAGACTGGAGGGAAATTAAGGTTAATCTACTAATTTGATGCTTAGACATTACAGAATAAAGAGATCTACTTGGAATGAGTACCTATCTAAAATTATTTGTGGTTTTGTCATTCAACCCATTCATGACCAAAATGTGGTAGATTTATCCTTTTTGAGATGGTAAAAGTTACCTTGTATTTACAAAAAAATAGAATTGGCCTTTTCTTCTCTTCCATATTAAAATGGAACATGGCTGTCGAACGATAAAATGCTGATAGTGGCAACTCCATTGGATTGGTTATATGGTAATTAAAATAGAGTTGCCCCTAATGCCATGCTCCTTCTCCAAACAATGTTGGGTATAATAATTCAGAGAAACTCCAATCTTTCTATTTAGGGGATAAAAGAGCATTATAATATAGTAAAGAATTAACTCCCTGAATTATTTTCTATAGAGTTTGAGAATGTGTAAAATGTTAAAGCAATTTTTAAGAGGGTGAAGAAAGAGAAAGGGAAACTAAGGCTAAGGACAATGGTTGAAAAAAGAAAGAAAATTAAGTCAGGTAGAGTTGTTCTGTCATATACACACATTTACAAGGGAGAATTAAAATATAAAAAAAATAGGTACCCACAAAGCATCTACTTTGCAAGTCATCTCTCTTAAAGGATCTTGTCATATTCAATCTATCCTTACCTGGATAAATTTAAAATAGGAAAAATGAGAGAAGAACTAAATAGGAGGGCTGAAACATGGTGCAAAGTTAATTTCCTCTATGAGGTATGATTTAGCGCAGGAATTTGTAACTACATTCCCCAGCATGATCTCTAAGGCTATGTTAAATTTTTAGGCTAAATATCAGGGTATGTGGAGAATTTCCTCTTTGGCTTGTTGGATAAATGTAGCTAATATACCAGCATCCCTACCTATGACAGTGAGGAGACACTACAGGGACTTCAGTGGGATTGGGTGGTTATGGGGATGCTTTCTTGAAATTATTCATGAATAAAATAAAACTGCAGATCAAAATACTGGAAGCTAAAAGGTATTTACCTAAATTCATATTTGCAATAAATGTGGTGTAAGTGGCAAACATTGTTATTATCTTCCTTAGGTCAAATTTCAGACAAGTTTGTCTTCATTCAGAATAAATTGGACACACGAAGTGAAACTTCCTAGGCCAATTTTCGTAAGTATTAGGAAATATAGAATTCCCAAAGGGCAACATAAAATTTCAACTTTGACTTAAAAAATAGTAGAAGTGGGGATAATAATATCAATGTATCTTATAGCAATTTGAGTTTGACTAATGAGAAAGGAAAAAGGGTTGTGAAGACTGATGGTAGACTAACAAAGAATGAATAATGTAGTGCAATTGATAGCAGTATCTGATATAAACTATCCAAAAGATGCAGCAGGCTAATGGATACTCGTATACTGTGATTGATTGTACTAATGCTTTATTTTCATACTTTCAGCAAAAGAAAATAAAATTCACATTTGCCTTTATGTGGGTAGAAATTCAATATATTTTTACCACATTGTCAAAGGTTTTAAAATTCTACCATGTACTATATCATACTTTTGTGAGGAGAGATTTGGGCTTGATATTCATGAAAAGAAAACTGAATCATTGTGGTTTTGGCATTATAAAATAGCAGAATGAGGAAAGGAAGCAAAAAAAAAGCTTGACAACAAAGGTTACACATAAGTTTTATAGAGAATGGTTGAGGAATTTCAAAATTTCAGAAATTGGCTAAGTCTATAAAATCTTGGGAATCATTTTACTGGTGCCTCAAGAGATAGTCCCAAAAATAGAGATAATTTACTGTTTCTGAAGAATTTGGCTAGAATAAGACAGTCCAGCATTTAGTGGATATATTTAATTTTGAATTACACCATGCTCATTGAACTTTATGACAGAAATCAGATTATTGCCTCCTCAACCCCTTGTTACAGGCTACTATGGTGATAGACCAAAAAGCTACCAAATGCTGATGCTATATGTATTGTTCTTTTCACCAGAAACTATTCACTTGGTATTGGGCTCTAGTAGAGACAGCACCCAAAAACTAAGGGCATATAATAATGAATTAGCTTTCTTAATTATCTTGCATAGGATTTGTGGTTGGGAAAAAGGTTAGAAAAATTCAGAGAAAGTGTGTCAGAAGACAAAAGGGAAACTCTGAGCCTATGATGAAGACAACTGAAACTCTAGTTGGAAGTTTCCGAAGAAAGTTCATTTATAGAGCGAAAATTGTGTGTGTGTGTGTGTGTGTGTGCTCTATAGATATATTAATATGTTTATCCATATATACATACTGAATACTATAGCTGATGCCTCAGGAGAATCACCACATAATATGGCTATCATTTGCATGACAACCAACCCTAGGTCCAGATTTCTCCCATATCTTATTGCTGAATGACCTAACCATATGACTCTTCTTAAAAAAAAAAATCTTATTTATTTATGAGAGAGAGATAAGCAGACAACGCTGAGCACAGAACTCAACGCGGGGCTCAATTCCAGGACCCCAAGATGATGACCTGAGCTGAAACCAAGAGTCAGAGGCTTAACCAACTAAGCCACCCAAGTGTCCCAACTATATGACTCTTGTTGATAAAACAATGCAAACAGCATGGTATACCCATGGCAACACTCAGAAGAACAGGAGTTTCAGCAGTTCAGCTGGTGGAGGAAAAAATGAGAATGCATGTAGAGTAGGAAATGATGCCATAATACAAATCTCTGTCTTTTCCACTTGACAATTTTTTTCTATTGTAACGTAGGATCCCATGATACCAGGCTGTGCTTCCGTTTGTTAGCTCCCATTAAACATATTGGCACATGACATTAACTCTAAGACTCGAATCCAAGACTCAAATAAGCAACACTTATTCCAAAAGAATTCTTGGTTTGGATAGGCCTTATGTTGACAACTCTGGCTTTGTTTGGCGTGAGAGATAGCTCTATGGCTCACAAATCCAAGAATGTGGATGGTTGAAAGAAAAGACATTGGTGCAGTTACACCTTTTGCCAATTTTATGGTTGTGGATTATGCCAATTTCTACTCAACTAGCCAGTTGAGTAGAAATTGGGTTTCTACTCAACCCAATCCAAGTAGAAAGAGTCTGGGTAAATCTGGGGATAATGAAAAACAGGGAAATGATAGCTTAAAGTAAAGGACTTTCGAAGTGAGTGATAACACCAGGAAAATTGCTAATGCTTTGTTCCCTCAAGAGTGTTTCAAGACAAGAAAATGACCAAAGTTAGTTTTTGTTCCCTGGGAAGACCACCAGCAGTTTCCTCCTGAAAAAAGTCATTGCACTGAAGAGGAGGTAGGAACTTTGCCAAAAAATTTCTTCTTGTGTAATCCAGAGGGGGGAAAAATGGTGATGCATCACTCATTGATGACCTTAGTGAATCTTAGTCATTTGGAACCTTCTTTTAGTTAAAGGTTTATAGACTGTGTTCACTAATCAAGTTTTCATGCTGAAAGAGGTATTATATTTACATTGCACAGATCTATGATTGTACAATATTTGATCGCCTGTGCATTAAATAACCACAAACCAGGCTAACAAACTGTAGAAGCAGTTGCCAGGATATGAGGGATGTTATATTACTATAGCTTGTTTGGTATGCCTGAGCCTTCTCTGCTGTTCTGAATATACTAAATGTGAATGTAATGAACTCAAGAATGGGAATTGAAAAGAAGTTGTTGATAATGAGGGAGCTAATAATATAGGAAAAATTAAAGAAATATTATAGAAAACATCCATACTCACTGATGTTCTCTTCTAGAGTTCCAAACAAACTCCAGTTAGGAAGTTTTGTTTTGTTTTTAAGATTTTATTTATTTATTTGTCAGAGAAAGAGAGTGCACGCACAAGCAGGGAGAATGGCAGGCAGAGGGGGAAGCAGGCTCCCTGCTAAGCAAGGAGACAAATGTGGGACTAGATCCAAGGACCCTGGGATCATGACCTGAGCCAAAGGAAGATGCTTAACCGACTGAGCCACAGACATCCCAGGAAGTTCTTTTGGTACACATAGATTGAGTAGATTTTAGGAGTAGAGTTATGTGTGATTATTGATTTCCTAATAACCCCAATATGGGATGGGGTGTGTAAATACATTTTCTGTAGACCATACTCATGCTTAACAGCAGCAATGGCAAGTGTAGTGGTGAAGTCAACACTGACCACAATGGTCTTGAAGGGATTCAAGAACCTTTGATTTGTAGCAAAGTGTTTTGAGCCAAACAGAAGTAGCATTTTTGGAAGCATGCCACATGTTGAAAAGTACATACTGTCCCATATAGAAATTTTAGAGGGATTACTTTGGCAAGAAACTAGCCAAATTTGGCAAGACTTGGAAAGATGATGAACAACAGGTATGTGGAGCACAAACATCCATAAAAAGATGGGGCAATTTTCCTAAGTGACCTTTGGGAGAAGGCATGATCCCTTGTTTAGGTTGAGTGTCTTATATGTTGATGACCATAGCGTCAAATATGTTGTGAAGAGAATACCTGGGTATCATTGAAGTCCAGGCTAGAGGAGCTCACTCATGGAAATAGTCTTAAGAGCCCAAATTTCGAAGAATGTCAGGGAAGCATTTACTAGGAAAGGCTTCCTGGTAACACAATTGGTAGGAACAGGGCAAAATATAGTCTATGTATGTCATCTCAATAGGAAGTAGATGGATCATGGTACACAATGATTCTTAAAATATAATTGTCAAAGCTGACTGTTTGTAACTCGGCTATGACTAGGAGCAGAGACTTGATAGGCCCCAATGGAATTCAGTGAATGATGACTTTTTAATAATTACTTGCCTTATTAGAAGACACCACTGATATATTGTGAATATATATCTGGTGTACAAAACATTACTGTAATAACACATCTACTGGTATTTGGTATTTTAAAAGATTTGTTGGTTGTCTGAAAGAAACTGAGTAGAAAAATATATATTCCAATGAGAAATCACAGAATGGAGTATTATTTTTAAAAAATGATTTTCAGTCTTTGATTGTTGTAGCTCACATGGAAATTGACTTGACTGAAGAGGCAATAAATTTATTTTCTCAATAATTAGATACATGTTTAAATAGATCTCTCATATTTATTTTTTTGAAGAGTATAATTAGTAATAAGTAAAGGGGTGAAAAGCAAAATTAAATTAGTTTAAAAATATTAAAAGTATGTGAAAAGATATGGTCAAAACTAACGTATTTAGCCAATCATACTAACACTGAACTTTACATGTTGTATGGGCTGTAGACAAGAACACTGCTTTTTTGTTCGCAGTGTCAAAAGTAGATCTTTCAGAAAAGATATAAAAAGGTGTGAAAAGTGTATGTGATAGGACTGTATCCAGAATTCAGGGGTAGACTGATGGTAAAGAGTTAACAGTGAGTCTGAATTCATAGTCATACCAGGATACAGTTAATAATATGAACCTGGATTTACCTTCTTGCAACTCTGCTCTGGAATGTGTTGACAATCTGAATGATGATATACCAAGCATATTATAGCTGGTTATCAGAATCATTTATTTGTTAAATTCCATGGGTGAGTTGTGGCTGCCCTTGAAATGATACGTCTTAGTACATACTGCTAGAAGAACTTCACGGGAAAACAATACAGAAGTTAGGTGAGGAATGGAGAGTTGCTTCCCTAAGTGGTTGTGTCTGGACCCTCTTTAGCTTCTTTTGCATTCAAATATGCCCTGTGCTATGGAGACCCTGGAGAGCCATGGCTATTACGAATCCTGTGGATGCAACTGCTATTTTGTAGTTTGATGTATTCCCCGCCTTCCAGTGAATGAGAAAGTGAGAAAAAGCAAGCCAGACAGAAGTCAAATTCTTTTTGTAACCTAATTTTAGAAGTGACATCCCATAAATTTTGCCATATTCTATTTGTCAGAAGTGAGGCATTACCAGCCTACAAAGAAAGAAAGAGAATTATAGATAATAAGGGCATGAATACTAGGAAGGACAATCACTGGGGGTCATCTTAGAGGCTGCCTATATTTGTGACAGAAAACATTCAAGAATCAAATTAACGTTTGTCTGGAAGTGAATTCATATGACTTCTAAGTTCTTTGCAATCCTATATTTCTATAATTTTACAAGTTAATGGTAGAGTTAGAGAGAAACATTTTATATTAAGATTTTATTTATTGGAGAAAGAGCATGAACAGGGGAGAGGGAGTAGTAGACTCCCTGCTGAGCAGGGAGCCTGATGGGGGCCTTGATCCCAGGACCCTGAGACCATGACCTGAGCCCAAATCAGACACTTAACCAACTGAGCCACCTAGGTGCCCCTAGAGTGAAACATTTTAATGCATTTTTAAACAACTGAAGAGATCTTTATATTTTGAGGTTACTTTCCCCTCAATAAAAATATAGACTTAGAAGATAAGAATTCAAACTATTTTTTCAAAATTCTATTTTTATAATTTTAAAGTATTTTAAGCTCCTATATTTTCTGTAAATGTATCTTAGATGAAATTTAAAAGGCTATTTATAAAAATTTACAGGTATTATCATGAATTGTCAATTTTTTTTGGCAAATCTATCTGTTTGATACATTTATTTTTTAATGTGGTTTTCCAAAGCAAGGTAAATATTTTTGATTGATTTCATAATGGTAGAACTAGTACAATTTTATAATTATAAAATATTTTATATTCATTTTTATCCAGCTGTCAAAAACTAAATGTTTTAGTACAGTTTACAAAGTCTGAATTAAAACCCTAAGATTCCAGTCTACTTTTTGAATGAATGAGTCACACCAATTCATCCTCATTCAAAATAAAGTATTTTTTTAAATCTATCCTTCCTGTATACAATTGTAGTACTCTTATTGCTTAACCTAGTTAAAGGCATGAAACAAGCATTTCTTAAGTCTAAGTACCTAGTTTATTTTTAAAGAAATAGATTTCTCCAAACTGAAATTTTATTTCTACTCTAATACACAAAATTAAGTTGTTTCAGGAGTAATACAAACACATAGAAATATTTTTCTTTTAAATAATAAGGAAAATTGAGGGCACCTGGTTGGCTCAGTCGGTTAAGCGACTGCCTTCGGCTCAGGTTATGATCCTGGAGTCGCGGAATTGAGTCCCACATCGGGCTCCCTGATCGGCAGGGAGTCTGCTTCTCCCTCTGACCTTCTTCCCGCTCGTGCTCTCTATCTCTCATTCTCTCTCTCTCAAATAAATAAATAAAATCTATAAATAAACAAATAATAAGGAAAATTGATTGAAAAATGTATAAGGTATCAATACCTCTGATTATTTTGCAACTCTGGAAAGATTCAAAGGATATATATTTTTTTAATACTCTAAATTGACTTTTCAAAATCCATCAACACTGGTGGTTAAGTTACAGATATTTGAATAACTGATTCAGGGCAAATATTCTGAATGACCCCATAATGTTAAAATAAGTAACATACTTTATTCCACCTTTATTTACTCTAACCAGGACATGAGCAGGTGAAAGTCACACTTAAGGTGTCTATACCTTTACCCTCTCTATATTAATATATCCTGAGCTTCAAAAAAAAGAAAAAGCTCTCTGCATTTCTAAGTCTTTTCAGTACAAAGTATACATCTGTGTGATTGGTTGCTGGGTGAAGAGGTTGCATAGATTACTAGATCAAGCCACATTTTACATCCAAATTAATGTCACAACTATAACAAATTGGGATGCTCAGCTATTGTCAAACAATGCAGGGCCAAGGTTGGCAAATTAGTTAACATTAGCATATAGACCTTTTGGCAGAAAAGGAAAGCTTTTTACTTGAAGCTGGGCATTCTGCAGGATTTGTCAACTTGAATTTGCCACTGGTCTCATTATCTCATTTGTCTTATTTAGGCTAAATTGGCAGTTATGTCTTCATGGCAAATGTTTGTTTTCACAAATGAGCAATGAAGCAGAATCTGGGAAACAACACTAAAAGAGCTTTATTGCAAGTTTTAAAGATATTTCTAGAGCTGGATCATTGCTCTATAGCCATAGAAAATTTTCTGTACCCCTTGAATTTGTTCTATATTGTAAATTTGTGTCGACTAGGGTTTTATCACAGAAATTAAAGTCTCTCAAGTCAATTAGACAAAAATATATTGAGTATTGAAGATGTGAAAGATTTATTTATGATACTAGTTAAGTTAAAGAGTATGAGATTATTTTTTATTTGGGCTTTTTTTAGTGTTGTAAGTTAAAATTTTTATGTGATATTGAGTGGCACAATCATATACCTTATGTACCTGTGTGGATACATCTATATGCATGCACAAAACTACACACACAGAAACACATATACATAAGTATGTATAGATACATGTATATACACACGATCTCACTATAACATGATTTATTCTGATAAATAATATGTAAAACAGGTTTATTTTATTTAGCGTAAACAGGAAGTTTAGAAAATTAAATAATAGCAGGACTCCCTTTTCATGGAGACATATAAACACAGACTTACATGCGTACACACACAGACAGCCTCAGAATACTATGGTATGTGTGTATTGTGTGAAAGTAATATATTAACAATATGTTAACAATCATACATAAACAATTTAATACTTTTGTTAAGACTAGATCAGCTGGATTATACTATGCTTTCAAAAATAATGTCATTTCTAGAAAAAAATAATTACAATACATATATCCTAGTTAATATAGGTAGAAAACAAAATGCAGTCAAAGAAAACAGTAAATGCTACATCATATACATTTTTCATAGGATTATCTAGTTCTGTAATCTTACTTTAAGTAATATTCTTGAAATTGTAGTTTAAGATCTACTAGCCAAGTGCTGCCATTCTTTTACCCCAAAGCATTATAGACTTCATAAATTACGGATCCCAGGGCGCTTGGGTGGCTCCGTCCGTTTAGTGGCTGCCTTCGGCTCAGGTCATGATCCCAGGGTCCTGGGATTGAGCCCCACGTCTGGCTCCCTGCTCAGTGGAGAGCCTGCTTCTCCCTCTCCCTTTGCCTGCCTCTCTGCCTACTTGTGCTCTCTCTCTATCTCTCTGTCAAATAAATAAATAAAATCTTAAAAAAAGAAAGTTTAAAAATAAATAAATAAATAAATTATGGATCCCAAAAGTAATTATTGCTCAAATTTACAAGTCAATTATTTATGGACAATAAAAAAATTTCTTGTGAAAACAAAATAATGAAAGCCTTTCAATAAAATGAGTAACAGAAAAAGTACATTTCCCAGATAAGTAAACAAAAATTGTCCTTCTCTCTGTTTTTAATTTAAAATGTGACTATTGAGATATTGTAAGGGAATTCACAATGCACAGTTTGATTTAATATTCAAGAGGAGCCTTTTTCCAATGGTCACAGAGATTAGTTCATATTGGTTTTTGATCAGGTTATGGATGTATAAACATCAAAATTCCATTCGCTTCAATGTCAGTTGTAAGAATAGAACATCACTTATGGATTACAGTAAAGACTCCACTTTGGAAACACTAGTAAATCAAATACTGGCCTTTGTGGGCATAAGTGAAAATATATTAAACCAGTTCTTCTAAATTACTCTGAAAATGTATTTCCAAATATACAGGAAATAGACCATTTGTAATTATCATTACACTTAAGTTTACAATTACATTTTTGCCAATTAATATAGAATTGTAGCCTTCTTTTATTTATTTCTTTTTTCTTTTTTTTAAAAGATTTTATTTATTTATTTGAGAGAGAGAGAGAATGAGAGATAGAGAGCACGGGAGGGAAGAGGGTCAGAGGGAGAAGCAGACTCCCCGCTGAGCAGGGAGCCCAATGTGGGACTCGATCTCGGGACTCCAGGATCATGACTTGAGCCGAAGGCAGTCGCTTAACCAACCGAGCCACCCAGGCGCCCTGTATCCTTATTTTAAAACTATAATTCCTTTACAGTTCACTGAAAGAATGAGTACGATTTTTTTTTTTGGCTTTGTACATTTTGGTTTCAGTGAAATCTAATCAAAATATGGGTAAATATTGGCTTATGTGGAATAATCTGCTTTATAGAATCTCTGACAGAGGTTAGCATTTAAGTTTAAGAAATGAATATTGAACTTCTTTTCTTCATCCACACCATGCCGAACATTGCACTACAAAATATTGCCATCCTAGACGTGTAATCTAAAAGCTACTATAAACTTATTTGATTTCAAATGATCAAAGAGAAAACTGTGTCCTGGACACTTGTAATATAGTACTTCAAAAATGATAATTATCAATAATTATCAAACCCATATTGGCAAACTCTCAATAAGTAGTAATTACTTATTACTTATTATTTATAATAAGACTTAGAACATGGAAGTAAATTTCTAAAACCTATTTTGTAAGCTCTATTTACTTTAAGTAAGTCTAAAGTAATATTAAATTACCATTTTGAAGTGGAATTCACATTTTAATGAACTCAATAAGTTAATATTTACAAAAACTGAGGCATAGTTGTGTTTACTTCAATATGAACCAATGGCTATAAAATAAAATTGCTAGACAAAATAAAAATTTTATTTTTAAAATAGTGGCTGTATATGTCACAGAGAAATGGAATTTCTTTGGGGTCAGAACAAATTGAGAAGACAAAGACAGGAAAATAAGCAATTGCTGAAGCTGCTATAAATCCTGAATTTGTATATCTCTGAGGGGGTGTGTTGGGAATCAGTGAACCTGTATCTGTGCAGGGTGGGGAACTATATAGGAATTCACCACACATAGAGTTAAGAAGGGAGAAAGACCTATACTCTAAGAAAAGTAGTTACCTAAAATAATTTTGAAGACAGAAAAGAAATAATATTTATCTCTCATGTTCCAGTTCTTGGTAGAAGTAAAATAGAAATTGTTTCTCTTGAGATTGTATGGCAACTTGCTAGGTGTGGGAATTGAATTTGTACTGTTTGTCTGGTTCAAAAAATATGAAAGAAAAATTAATCTTAAGTGGACTGGATTTGTATTTCCTCCAGATCTCAGGCAAAGAAAGGAAGAAAGAAAAAAAAAAACACACATCTTCTGTAGATAAACAACATTAAAACCAAGCCTCATAGAAGTGCCATTGAGACATAAAAAAATTAAAATCCCAATTACAAATCATAAAATATTATAAGAAACAAGGCTCCATTAGTGATATGCCTCAGGGAAAAATGATTTAAAAACTAGATACTTAAAGATTATATATTAGAATTATTGAATATTATGGTAGGCTGAGTAATGACCTCCAAATATGTTGACATCTGACTCCTGTAATCTATGAATATGTTACCTTATATAGTAAAAGGAATTTAACAGATGTGATTAAGTTAAACATTTTAAGATGAAGACATTATGCTGGATTATCCTGTAATCACAAAGGTCCTTATAAGTAGAGTTACAGTCAGAGAGAAGGTAATGTGTTGACAGAAGCAGAGGCTGAGCTGAAGCAGCTATGAGCCGAAGAATCAAGGAATGCAAGCAACCTTTAGAAGCTAGAAGGGTCAAAGAACAGATTCACCTCTAGAGCCACCAGAAGGAACAAAACCTGCCAAACTCTTGATTTTAGCCTTTTAAGACTTATTTAAGACTTCTAACCTCCACAATTGTAAGAGAATAAAATTGTATCATTTCAATTCACTAAGGTAACTATTGTAATAATTATCACAAATTATTATGATAATCTGTTCTGGTAGTAACAGGAAATTAATAACGTAAATATGAAATAAGAACATTTTGGAGCTTAAATTATTAGAATATAAATTGAAATTTTCCTGAGTAGAGGAAACTATATGTATAAGGAGATTTTTTGTGGAGGAAAGCCCACTAAAAACCAACTAGTAGAGATTTTCAAAAATGTAATAACTCAAAAATTCTGTATAAGAGTTAAACAGCAGAAAAGACACAGCTAAATCATTTGTTGGATAGATGGATCATCTGAAGAAGAAACAGAAAATTCAATATAAAATGTCAGAAATAGGGGCACCTGGGTGGCTCAGTTGGTTAAGCATCTGACTCTTGATTTTGGCTCAGGTCATGATCTCAGGGTCATGAGATGGAGCCCCATGTCAGCTCCACACTCAGCACAGAGTCTGCTTGTACCTCTCCCTGTGCTCTCGTACACTCTCTCTCTCTCAAAAAAAAAAAAAAAAAAGGTGAGAAATAGGGGAGCCTGGGTGGCACAGTCTGTTAAGCATCCCTATTGGTTTCAGTTCAGGTCATGATCTTGGGATCCTCATAATATATATAGATTACATTATGTTATATAATGTGACAGTCAAATGATGAGATAAAATACTTGGCTCCTTTGATTTTTTTCTAAAAAAATAAAATGTAAATAGAATGGAATTTTTTTAAAGGACGAGGTAGAATAATATGACAAAATACCAATGACAAGGGCATGTACTGCCTTCTATACCCAGTTACCCCAACTTATATTTTCTTCCTTTCTCAAACCCTTTTTTATAGAATCAGAACTTGTTGAGAATATTTTCTGTATTTTTATTCCTATTCATTTCTTATCATCCAACTCTACCTTGCAATACATACAAAACACTCATATTTTCTCCTCAAATCCCGCAATCTTTCTAGGTCTAACTTGTCACATTGTCCATGATTATTTGAGAACCAATGAACACATAAATTTATGGCATAGTCTTTGGGGAAAAACAAAAATAATGCAACAAACCAAAACAAAATATCATGCATAATTCTCTTACATTAGTTCATGAGTCATTTATTTCTCACAAGAGACAGGTGTATTATACAGGTTGAACCTATTGGCCATCAGCTTACTGAAGCTGTATGCCCTTTATTTTTTTTAAAGATTTTATTTATTTATTTGACACAGAGAGAGCACAAGCAGGGGGTAACAGCAGGCAGAGGGAGAAGCAGGCTCCCCGCCAAGCAGAGAGCCCGATGTGGGCCTCGATCCCAGGACCCTGAGATCATGAGCTGAGCTGAAGACAGACACTTAACAAATGAGACACCCAGGCGCCCTGTATGCCCTTTAAGCAATAAATTCCCCTTATTCAATGAGTGATGACCACAGGTGATATCTTTAGATACTTTAGGAAAAAAGTCTTCCTTGTTAATAGATTTCCTTCCTTCTTTGAATAAAAGATCAATGTCTCAAATATAGTAAGATAATATGATTGGATATAATAAGCCCTTAAATTCTGCCCTGAATAGAACAGTAAGAAGAGATAAAATATGTCATATTCCAAAATAAATGTACATTTATATATGTAAAACTATCCTTTTGCCATAGTGCAGAATACAGAAAAAGGGCAAATGCCTTTTTGAACCATGAGTATTTATAACTTCATGCAGAGGACTATACAGAGGACTAAACTAGTAAGACCTATTTAGGCAGGTAGCAAGTGAAATCTTCCTGTCTTTCATTTCCAATTTTTTGCAACCAGAAGACTTGATGTATAACCTTGCCCAAAGGGCAAAGGCATATATCCCTAATTTGGGCAGCTCCTACATCACTATCTCTTGCCTAAAAATACTTAAGCTAGTATTCCATACATACACTATATTGTACCATGGTACAATTTCATTGGTGAGAATGGCACATCGTATCCTTAAAATATTTCCCAATTTTCTGAAATTTCAATATTCTAAATTTTAAAGAAATCTCCTTTGAAACAGAAAACTGTGTACAACAAACTTCTGCAGTTAAAATTACTGTCAAAGGATAAAAAAATTCAAGACTTAGTAATCTTTGCACTAATTTGGTGGGGATTCATTTCACTGGTTTATGGCAAGTTATTCATTTCACCTGATTCAGAGCAGTTTATCATATAAGCAATTGTTCGATCAATCTATATATGCTACATAATAACACTAAATATTTAATTTTACACAAGGAGCATGAATCTAACTATATGAATTATTTATTTTTCTAATCGTTAGGATTCCTTCCTTCTTCTGGAAAAACAACCCTCTTCTTTCCTCTGCCTCTCTATACGTTGAGTACAGTCCCGATGTAAATGGGCATTATCCTTCCCATTCCCTGAACAAAGAGATTGCTGCGTAAATGGGCCCTTAATTAAAACTATAAAAAATATGTTTGTGGTGATTAGGTCACAGTGCTGACAGACAAATGAAGAAGCTATATGAGAGATTCCTCATCATTTTTCATCTGATGCTAGTTGGTAGGAGCTCTTTCCATGTGGCTTAGCTGTGAAGGTGTCTGTGGCGGTTGATGGCGCCCATTTTTCCAGCTATAAGGAACA
Organism: Eumetopias jubatus; assembly: GCF_037043125.1. Lineage (NCBI taxonomy): Eukaryota > Metazoa > Chordata > Mammalia > Carnivora > Otariidae > Eumetopias > Eumetopias jubatus. The sequence goes on along the minus strand of NW_028274809.1, from coordinate 155,950,979 downwards.
GCCTAATCAACTTTATGAAAAACAAAGTCAAAAAGAGAGAGAGTGAGGTAAAGGAGGAGAGTGCTAAGTTCTGAACCCTGGATTCAAGTTGCTGGGATTCCTAGGGCTGCCAAGTGTTTGCAATCCCAAAGTTGGATTTACTAACTCCTCCTTTGATTATTTGAGCTAACTCAGTATTCCTTAATATTTTTTTAAGCCAGCTGAATTTAGGCTTATTTTGCTGGAAGACAAGTTAGACTTCTGACTAATGAACATAGGCAGATTTTACATTTCTTCTCTTTGCATTCTATTTTACACCATACAAACGTTTAAATGTCATAATTAGCATTGGACCCACGGGAAACTTAACTTTTTAAATAAAGTTGTTTAATTCACATGTACACAGAATTTGACAGTAAAGAAAATAGTTTCTAGAGAAATAAAAGTATCTACTTTTGATTGAGCTTCATTCTAAGGGCAAGGTGGTAAGTGAAATATATTTTGCTTTATTTTAATCTTTAGAGCAACCCAATGATGGTATTATTATTACTGCTAGAAAGCATGGGCTCAGCGAAGCTAAGGAATTGTGCAAATTCAATCTTTGACTGCATCACATCAGAGCTATGTACTGAAACCACTAGAGTCACTCATTCCCTGTGTTCTCCTTTATGAAAAAGAAAACCTTAAATGAACCAATGCATCAGCTTTCTAAATACCTTTAACAAGCTGCATTAAAAATTATGGCAGCTGATAAAAGGCCGTTGATGTTACTCAGTGAATCCCCCAAAAAAGTAATGGATGCTTGCTTATGGAAATAAATATGAAAATCCCAGAGTGTATTGTTTTGTTTTCATTATTTGGAGATGATTTTTATACTCCTGTGTGGGTTTTCCTATTGACTTTTATATCAAACCTGGAAATAAAAAATAATAAGGTAAACAATAATACATGTATACTATTTATTTAGAAAATTAGTACTTTATTACTTCAGTGTTGTCACAGTGATAGGAAAGCTTAAGCAGATAAATGGAATAATAATAGAACTTGCTATTTCTCATTATTCTCTCTCCCTCTCTCTCTTCTCTCTCTATCTATATTTCTTTCCATCTCTCTCTCCCTCCATCTATTTCATTTGGCTTTCTCCATTTTCATAACCTAACACGTGCAAAATCTGTACACCTAACAATTTCCTGGTTTACATTTTAGAGCATCAGCCAAAAAGAAAGAGAAAAGGGTTTACATTAAATAAGCATACTAACATGAAAGCAATTTTAATGTATTGAGGCAAATACAAATTATGCATGAGTCACAGGAAGGTAAAATACATGACCTAAATGTAATCATATACGTCACATATGATATATATGTCACATGAATCATCATGGTGTAATCTAAGCTGTGTGTCCAGTAAAATTTACTGCAATAATGGAAATGCTCTATTTCTTCTCTGTCCGATTAGGTAGCTATTGGCCATGTGTGGCTTTGAGTGCTTGCAATATGGGGAATGAGATGAACTGAATTTTTAATTTCATAACATGTGGCTAATGCCTACTGTGTTGAACTGTGCAGATTGAAAGGAAATAAATTTGGAGGGAACTGATTCACAAATATCAAGAGAAAGATTGGTTTTTGTGATAAAAATTTAAATAATTATTCTGTCCAATTGAATGAATATGCTAGTTTAAAAAGCATTTCTGAGGTGACAAACTGAAAATGTTAAATGGAAAACCACTTATAAAATAAGTGTATGAGTGTATGCCATAGATTCTAATATAACTGTACTAATTTTTAAGACTACAGATATTTCAGGATCTTTTACTATGCAATAATTTTGCGTCTCTTTTTATAATATGGAGGGGAACTGAGTTGTTAAGTAAATAAGTAGAGTAAGTAAATAAGTAAATAGACACTGAAAATTATTAAATATCCACTAGATGTATTTAAAATATTTTGAAATAAATGGGTCACCTCCCAGGATGAAGGTATTAACTCTTCCTATTTAGCATTATCCTATTTTATGCTTGATGAAAGTTATTTTGTAATGATATGCTTCTGCTCTAAATTTATTATTAATTTCCTAAGAAAAAGAAAAGTTTACTCAGAGAGAAATCATATACAATCTTATGAAAAGAAATCTCAAAAGGTTTGAAGTGTTCAAACCTGTATGGAACAAATACAGATTTAAAAAAAGTGTTCAAATTCTTAACTGTTCACAACTTTCATTTTCTGATTTAAAAGTCTTTGCCCTAAAATCACTATTTGAGTCACAAAGGAGTGCTGCATTACAGATTTGAAAAACACTCCTTTAATGTGTGGCCCAAACCAAAGACAGGAATCGCTAATTGAGCCATGTTTTGTATTTATGTGTCAACTATGTTTGGAAATTGAACTGGGACTATCAAGTAATTTCACTTAGGCCATTGAAAAAGCTATTGGATATTATAATGTTTAGTCACCAGTGGTTTGGTTTGAATTTAATGCATGTGTGAGCTAGAATTTAACATCTTTGTATCCTATTGCTAATCTCCTGAGAAAGCCAGATTTATTTATTTCCCCATTTAAGATTCAAAGGGGTCATTTGTTCCTGATTAAAGACAAACATTGATCCTTAAATTAAAAAAAAAAAAGTTTTCTAATGTCTCGTACTTGGTTTCCTACTGTGACTTTTAAATGTGAAAATATAGTTTAGTCAAGCAGAAAACCTCTTTAGAGAACCAATTCTCTTTTTTAAAGATTTATTTATTTATTTCAGAGAGAGACAGAGAGAGAGAGAGAGCCTAGAGAAGCAGAGGGATTTGGAGAAGGAGAGAAGCAGACTCCCTGCTGAATGCAGAGGCCAACACAGGGCTCGATCCTACAAACCATGAGATCATGACCTGAGCCAAAATCGAGTCAGACCCCTGACCAACCAAGAAACATAGGTGCCCCTTAGAGAACCAATTCTGCCCTAAGTATCAATCTCAACCTGTTGGCCTTTTTTGAGAAAGTACTCGCCTTTCCTCAGCAATGAAATTGTTCTTGGTATCATAGAGATCCTGTGATTTCCTTCCTTTTATTTCTTAGTCTTACAGGGTTCAGAAGTTGTTGAATTCTTTTTATTTTCCTTACAGTGTTAGGATGCCCAATCACTAATGTTACTTCCTTCCTTTTCTGCAATAAGAAAGAATACGTTGCTGATGTCAGTAATCACAGCATTTGAAAAGTAGTGTAAAGAGTAATGCTGTGCTGTACCTTGTCAACAGTCAGCTACATAAGGAGCTAGCCTCTGCAAGTCCCCAGGTCTTATTAAACAAAATGTGCAGCAAGGTAGAGCTAACCCTGTCATGTATACCCCCACTCTATTTTATCATAAGGATTTTACATTACTGCAGAACATGGCAGCGGAGTTCTAAATAAACCAACAGTCTGTGACTCGTGCTAAAGGACAATAAAGAATCTGCACCAGACAGAGAGTGACCTTGTTCTATTAAGTTATCATTCCAATTTTCAATTCAGGTTTTCCAGGGCTCTTAAATATGATTTCCCTCACCACTTGGTCACATATTTCCTTTTATCTTTATTTCCCTCTCTCAAAATTTCTATCAAAATTTGTTGAATAGTAGAACTTATTTTATCATGCCACATTTCAGAAATATATCTTTGTCAATCACTCTTTTTCATCACTGTCCTCTGTCATCCATTTATTAATTCCTCTGCTAATTCAGTCCACAAATAAGTTTTGATACCCTGCTATACGCCATAGTTTGTGGTAGGTAACAAAAATATTATGCACGAGCAACTTCTTCTGAAAAAGAAATATCCATATAATCTACCTGTGCAAAGTGATCACCTGCAGTATAAACTATTGGCCACCCAACAGATTGGGTTATGCAAACTATCTAAGTAGTTGCTAAATTTAGAAATGATCTGTGAGGCTTTTAAAAACCAGATTCTTCAAGCCTCACTTCAGGCTTACTGAATTAGACTCCCTGGTGGTGGGTTTTGGCATATGTGCTTTGGATAACGAACCCAGGTGATTCTGATAATGCCATTTGAGGCCACAGCTCCAAGATTTTATAGAATTTTGTATCTTTATTATGATGGGTACAGCAAACATATGGAAATAAACATGATCAAGTGAACAAATGCTAACATTGAATTGCAGAAATTATCTTGTAATCATGTATTCCATGATTCTATATGTTGAATTAGCATCATAGGCTACAGTGCTTCAGGAAAGAGAATTGTATTTAAGTGTGTTTAAGGAAAGAAATCTTTTATAGAATTGTCCCCTCCACCCCAAATTCATATGTTGAAGCCCTAAGCCACAATGGGACTGTATTTGAAGATAAGGACATCAAGGAGGTAATTAAGGTTAAATGAGATCATAAGGGTATGGCCCTAATCTGATAGGACTGGTATCCTTACAAGTAGTGGAAGAGACACCACCAGAAATACCTCTCCATCTCCACACAAACACAGAGGAAACTCAATAAGAAAGTAGTCATCTGCAAGCCAGGAAGGAAAGTTTCACCAGAAACCAACCCTGCTGGCACCTTGATCTTGGACTTAAAATCTCCAGAACCGTAAGAAAATAAATTTCTGTTGTTTAAGCCACCCAGTCCGTGGTATTGCCATGGCAGCCCAAGTAGACTAATATATTATCTTAAATCTCCTTCTGTCATGTGTTCAGAGGGGACAGGAAGAAACCACGCCTGAGTAAAGTGTAAGTCATCTATATTGAACAGAGTCGGGCCAGAGGTAGTTGACAGGAAAAAAAGAAGCTCAGAGAGACATGCCACATATCGAGGAACAGGTCCTAGCATATAACAGATTACTGCCCATCATGTTAATAATGAACTATCAAAACTGATCATATCAACATTAACGAATTAATTCAAAAACACTGGTATCAGTCTCTGTGTTAATCCCTGGAAAATTCCTTGAGTTTCTTTCAGAGTCGCTACTAATACAGAAGAGAAATCTTACTGTGGTCATGATATTCAACAAGGAAAACTGCAAAGCGCATAGCACTGCAATGAGAGGCAGATGATCAATTCATGGCAATTAGTAACTTGGTCCTCCACCTTCAAATAAGGAAATGAAACTTAAAAGAAATATCAATACCCAGAGGGCAGCACAATTTATTGTGCAATATTTTATGACTTCTATTTCTTGTATAGTTTTTGTTACTATTTTGTGGCAGAATAAAAAAGATTAGAGAAATAATCTGTCCTGTTTCATGGCAGAGGAAAAAGAAATAGGTAATTATTATTTATAGAACACCTATAACATGCTATGCAATATGCTAAATATTTTATATTTCCAGACAGTAAGTATAATCTTAAAAGTTAATGTAGGTCATTAATGCAGATATTAACCCAGAAGAGGCTTAAAATTATTAGTAATGTTTGAAAGCAAAAAAAAAAAAAAGAAAGGAAGGAAGGGAAGTAGGGAGGAAGAGAAAAGAAAAGAAGGGGCACCTGGGTGGCTCAAATGGTTAAGCATCTGCCTTCGGCTCAGGTCATGACCCCAGGGTCCTGGGATCGAGCCCCACATCGAGCCCCACATCGGGCTTCTGGCTCTGCGGGGAGCCTGTTTCTCCTTTTCCCTCTGCCTCTCTCCCTGCTCAGGCTCTCTCTCTCTGTCTCTGTGTCTCAAATGAATAAATAAAATCTTAAAAAAAAAAAAAGAAAGAAAAGAAAAGAAAAGAAGGCAAGTGGAAACGGGAATTCTGAGCCTATAACCACACTAAGAATGTGTCTATTGATCCTCCAAATTTATTTTACCAAAATTTTATGCATGTATTTCGCTAGAGAGAGAAAATGGAATCATTTCCAGCAACACACTGTAGTAACTATCCTTAAAACAAAAACAATGGTCTTTCTATAAAATACCGGAAATGATAGATGACATATAGCTAACATTCTGAAGCAAAAAGAATTTTGTCTGTTTTATTCAATGCTATTGAAAAAGGAGTTGAAAACTGATGTCTACACGACAAGCTGCATGTGGATATTTATAGCAGTTTTGTTCATAATTGTATAACTTGGAAGCAACTAAGATGTCCTTCGGTAAGTGAATGGATAAGTAAACTGTGGTACATTCAGACAATGGAATATCACATAATGCTGAAAAGAAATGAGCTATCAAGCCATAAAGACGTGGAGGAAACTTGAATGCATCTTACTAAGTGAAAGAGGCCAATTCTGAAAAGGCTATATACTGTTTGATTTCAACTATATGACATTCCAGAAAAGGAAAACTATGGAGACAGTAAAAAGATCAGTGGTTGCCAGGAGTTAGGGGAGGAGGGATGAGCAGAGCACATAGGATTTAGGCAAAGCACAGAGGATTTACTCTGTATAAAACTATAAATGGTGATGAATACATGTTATTATGCATGTGTCCAAACCCGCTTAAAGTACAACACCCAAAACAAACCCTAACATAAACTATGGACTCCTGGTGATAATGGTGTTCCAATGTAGGTTCATCAGTTACGTAAATACCACACTGGAGAGGGATGTTGATAATGGGAGAAGCAATCATGTGAGGGTAGGGTGTATATCCGAAATCTTTGTATCTTCCACTCCATTTCACTGTGAACCTAAAACTGCTCTAGAAGATAAAGTCTATTAAAAAAAATCCCCAAAAAGAATAAGTACTCTGAAACATTTATTATATTTGTTCAAATAACATGCTGCATATGTGTAAACATGCAGATGTATGATAAAATTGGAACAGTGCTACTATCTCTAAGGAGGGAAAGATATAAAATATGCTTCAATTATAACTGTAAAGATGAAATTTCTTAAGCTGGGTGGTGGTTTCATGTGTGTTTACTATATCATTTGCTATATGTTTTATATGCCTGAAATATACACAAGCACAATAACAAGAAACATAAAATACTCTAAGGATTATATACATGGGAATAGAAGGTCTTAAATGAAATACCCATAATAAATAACTTCCATCCTCAATAAGTATTACTTCCCCAAATCTGTTCTGTGGTTAACCATAACCAGGGTCCTTTTATTCTCTCTCCTTCTCATTCTGCTTACACGGCTTGCCTGATCACAGTCTCCTTCTTCAATTCTCCATATACTGTTCCTTCCTTAATTATACAGGGGTGTTTGGCCCTGTTTCTGTCCCTTCTTCAAAATGTGTGCACCCAAATCTGCTACAGATCTCAGTAAACAGATAACACTCTAAATAATAGATCCCTGTTTTTACCCATACACACACGTATACACACTCCCACACATGTACACACAGTGTTTAAGAAAATAAAAAAATACATATATGTATATATCTTATTTATATATACAAAAAATGGATCTTCTGCAAAGCAAAGGAATATTTTATTATTTTTCCCAAGTATCTACCTCATAGCTCAGTATACGGCAAGGCCTACCAAATAAGAGGTCCCTTGGTGTTGCTGGGATGGCCTGACTGACCAGTGCCTTGACAGACTGGCTGCCCGAAAGGCCTGTTATTCACAACCATGTACATAGTACATTATTTGTCTTTTTTTAAATATATGTACAAATGAATTCAGGAGGAGAAAAAACATTCAAATCATGGTAAAAATATGAAAGAAGTTGGGGGGAGAAACGCTGCTCAGATAAACTTTGCTAATTACCTTAGAAAGCAGTCTTCTTTAGATTTTATTCAAAAGAGTACTAAAATGATTTATTATTGAAGCTTAAAATAAAAGAAATTTATATAATATGCTAAAGCTGTGAATAAGGGAGAGATGCAGTTCATATACAAGCAGGCTGTTGTAATTGTGTTTGCTTTTTAGAATGTATGTGCCTACAAAACAATAATCATGCAGATGTTTGTACCATTGGCTTTTTCCTGATTCTCCTAACTCCAACCCCATCTCTGATTGCCACAAACCAAGTGAGAACCACCAATAGCTCTTATTTTCTGGCAGTTTATTGCTTTGCAGCTCTCGGAAATTGCTTTGGTGGTTTTGTTGTTTATTTTCATTTTTGTTTTTTTCTCAGTCTCAACCCACAGATACCTGGTGTGGGGTTGGGTAAATTGTTGATACTACATAGATTCTAGTTGAATTATGATGCATTTGCTAAGCCTTCTGTTGGCTTCCTTTTCCCAAAGGCTAGCTACTCAAGAACATCATCTCTTAGAGGTGAAATTCCTGCAAATCATATGTTTTTGGTAAAGTAGCAGAGGGTGGTCTAGCTCTTTGAGCACACTAAAGTATTGAGCATTATTAGACATTGTCAAACTTTCACAAGGAATTTAGCTTAACTTAATTTAGAATTTAAATAGTTTTTATGGATCCTTCTCAACATTTTTCCACCATTCTCTATTTTTTGGCTCTGCTTTCTGTTGTAGTTATTTCAAAAGATTAATAACCAGATTTCATCCACAGAATATACTTTTCCCTATGTATTTTTTACAAGCATGTAAAAAAAGTATGAAATGCCAGCTGAATTTTAAGGTATCTTGAAAAAAGAAACACTGAATATTCTTATCCAACAGGGATATTTTGCTAATATAGAAAGGAAAAAAAAAGTTTGGCTTCAGCACCTAGGAAGATATTTTTGGATGATTTGAGAACATGGAAGAAAGTGAATAGCAAATGCACAAATTGACTTTTGGCTGATGTACTTATATTTTCTAAATACGACTCTTCCTGCTCTTTGGAAAATGCCATTTTATGAACTGAATTTGAACTCAAAAGGTTAGCTCATTAAAGGTTAGATCACTACCCAAAAGAGTTTAAGAAAATAAAAGACCTCTGTGTTGTATATATCATAACTCAGAATAAAAGGGAAAATAGTGCAATTTAAGGAAAAATTTCAATATCCCATGTCCTTTTACCAACTGCTTTGTTTACTAGATCCTCTTTTATTTGTGTCTATGAACTCATTTGAAGTGTATTTCAAATTAGATTTAAATCACTTCAAATATTTTTCTAATTGCAAAACTGCATGGACTACTCTGATAAGGCCGAATGATATATAACTGATGTCATTATAACCTTTTCCCTAACCACTGTTTTGAGAGACAACACAGCAGGTATAGTGTTTTCATAACATCAGGGAAGAGACACGTTACACCTGAGAACTCAGAATATATGATTTGGCCTGAAAGAAAAAGATGTTAGTAAGTAACTTTACCCTGCAATTGTATATTTATTGGTTTGGTTCACTTCAAATGAGGTCGTGGGTACAGATTTCTGTGCCCTGTGCCCAAGTATATGTGGATTGTGGATTATGTTTGGCATTTTCTAATATGATGATATGTAAATCTTTTTAAATGTTGTGCCCTCACATTTTGCCAAGTCAAATATGGAACACCAATTGGATGATTCTGCCCTGACATATAGCAGTGACTCAGTGACAAAATAAGAGGCGGTTTCTATTTCAATAAAAATGAACTTCATAGTCACTGGGGGGAAATGTTACAAAAATATATAAAAAATATAGGAATGGACAAATTAAATATTAAGTTGAAGTATAAAACAGAATTGCTTCATTGTCTTCAAAAAGTTTCTTCAGGATCTCTTGGCTTCTATATTCTTTTTTATTCTCTATCTCCTTTCAATATTTTGTTTTTGTTTTTGTTTTTTTCAGTCTCTCTTTTTTTTTTCTTTTCAGCTTATGCAATTAACTTTTGGGAGTAGCATGTCTTTTCTTTTTATTTATTTATTTTTTAAAAGATTTTATTTATTGATTTGACAGAGAGAGCGAGAGAGCACAAGCAGGGGGGGCAGTAGAGGGAGAGAGAGAAGCAGGCTCCCCACCGATCAGGGAGTCCGATGCGGGGCTTGACCCCGGGACCCTGGGATCATGACCTGAGCCAAAAGCAGATGCTTAACAATCTGAGCCACCCAGGCGCCCCTCTTTTCTTTTTAATATCTTCTCCTTGTAATGGTAGATTTTAAAGTTCCACTTCTTAAAGAGGCTTCCTAGATTGGAAAGAAGTTGAACCTTGTTTATTTCCCTTTTCCTAATTATTCAACTGCCTTACAACTTATAAGCTCATCAGGAATTATAGATATTTTTTAATTATTAGATGGATTTTAGCTTTTCAAGTTGTTGATGGCACTCAGCCTGCTATGCATTCTTTGTATTTCTTTATACTGTCTGAACAGGGCATTAAGATCCTTTTAATTTGGGGGTCCCAATCGTAAATGTTTTGAGAGGCCAAGCGGGTCAATCCACGTATATGCAAGTTCATGTAATACAGAGTGGTAAGAAACCTGGAGAATTAGAACTTGATGTCCTTTCTAAAATTGTTCAAATTTAAATTCCTAGAAAAAAACTATGCGAGTCAAATCAAACATAAGGTACTGTTACTAGTTATATATTCTGGTATAAAGTAATTTATAGAGGAACAAATTGACCCATATGCAATTAAAAGTAGACACAAACACTAGTTTGCTTACCTCAAATAACTAGAACTTCAGATGAAAATTATTTTTTTATGTTCTGGTAAAGAGCTTCTCATCAATATTAAAATTAAAACAAAGTGTCTCATATCATTACATATAGTTCAAACCAAAAAATATTTGAATATTAAGCTATAGATTCTGGATTGATTTGCATGATAGAAAGAACTGGAAAAAGAGGGGGGGAAGAATTATCCATTGGTAGATTAAATAAGGAAAAAAATTTTAAGTAAAAACAAATATTTTTTCACAGAACGAATACTAGCTTTATACCTATGAAAGAATATTATTGATGCTGAACAATAGCAAAAGTCTATGAAACAAGAATCTTGACTAACTCAGCAGCTACAAAGATAGAATACCATTTTGCCCAAAGTTAAGTGCTACAGGAGCACCTGGGTGGCACAGTCTGTTAAGCTTCGAACTCGTGGTTTCGGCTCAGGTCGTGATCTCAGGGCTGGGACTGGGCTCTGCATTCAGTGAAGAATCGGCTTGGGACTTTCTCTCTCCCTCTGCCCTTCCCCCTCCCTGCTCTCTCTCTAAAATAAATGGATACGTCTTAAAAAAAAAATTAAGTGCTACAGATTAAAAACCTAAAGCGTCATATTTCGCATGTGTATAATGTCATCTAACTGTGAGTCAAGTTTGTCTTTTAGGTAACATTTGCACAACTGAGAAGATCCTGTCAACAGTAGTGTCTACCAGTAAGAAGGAAAAGTAGAGGAAAAAAATAAGCCAAAACAGTGGTATGATTTCATCAAAATCATAATCTAAAGGAGTGCTTCTCAGGGAAAGAACGGAGGAGTGTCAGAAATACATTGGGGGCTTTCTCAAACTAAGTAGACACAATATTCATCTCTGGACTTACTTGTTGGCAGAGGTAAAGGAACCTCAGAGATTCTATTTGGCACTGATACATTGAACATCATCCCTATTATATATAAGCCCTCACTGGTCACATATTCTCACACGTAAGCTCCCGGTTATGCTTACATGTGCTCATACACCTTCACACATGCACACTCCACTCACATTTACTCACACAGCTTTTCACATGCACACCCATGTGCAATCGTACTCCCATTCCAAGGCTAGTAGAGAAACACTGATCTAAATCCTATAGAAATTAAAAATAGTTGCTCAGAATTGCCCTTTGAAGAGAAAAATATACATCTTCAATTGCCAGCAGATGGATTATAGACTTAATATTTACATGTTGAAAGATTTCCAATTATAGTAGTATCTATCAGTACTTTTTGGTCTATATTGAGCCACTCCCTTCTATTTGGAATCCAACTCCATTTCCCAAATTTAGCTAACCTCAACTTATTTTAGGAACACAGTTATCCATCAAAATGAGGCAGCTTTACAACTGGGAAAAATACAATGTTTGTATATTGAATTTTCCATCTGAGACATTATCAATTTTAATGATAAATTTTTTTTTTCTCTCTCTCTGAAAATTACTTACCTAGTACATTTTCATTGACCATATGGAGAGTGTTAGATCTCGGACTCTTTTTAAAAAAGTAAAAGCAAATGGAATGTGGAGGTTCTAATCTTTGAATTAAAGAGGGAAAGAGAACATACTAACAGTTATTAAAATCTAGGCACTGTGTTGGACCCTGCAATAGGTGTCATATACACATACTCTCATTTAGGGAGGCCAGGGCTTTATTCTTGCTTCTGAGGCAAGCAGCAATCAACCTTGAGTGCCAGCTAATTGCTCTGGCTGAAAGCTTATGTCCTTTAAAATTATACTACAATTAGTTATTAATATCATAACTTTATTGACAAAATGACATTATTACAAATATCATGGTCTATGGCAGGGCCTGTCCTTTCTTCAGCAGGTTTTAAAAGTCCAACATCTATTTTTCTTTTATTTCATTTCAATTTTAATTCTCTTTTTGGGGGTTAGACCAATAAAGACTACATGTCATTATTTCTAAGTGACTCTCTTCATGCAAACCCAATATAAAATAACTAAAAATTTTGTAACCACTATTGCTTATAAAGTTCTTTTACAAACATATTGATTCCATTTTATATAACTGAGATCTATAATATTCAAGGAATTGTGAAAGTTTTGAATTTAGAATTTAGAATTGCCTAACTAGAGAAAGAGTTGGTAATTTTTGGAGGTTTAAGGAGCCCACTGTTCCTCCTCCAAGTCCCAAGTGTCACACAGATGGAGATCAAAATATGTTATATATTTGGTAAAAGCTGAACTGGAGAATTTGCCTTAGATATCTAGACACAAGAAGGGATCTTAACACTTTACTGCTGATCAGTGTCCAGATTGTTCCCTGAGTCACAAGCATAGCCTGAATTAGAGATTTCCCCATCAACACAATCCAGAAGCCCTATCATAAAAGAGAGAACACATATATTCAGAGAAGAAGCCACTCCAAAGAGTGAGGATCCAGAAAGACTTCAACCCTCTGTGCTATAGACTAGTTGTGCTTCCCCAGACTTCATATTTTGAAACCAAATGCCCAATGTGATGATGTTGGGAGGTGGGGGCTTTGGGGAAGTGATTACAGTGTGAGGGCAGAGCCCTCGTTGAATGGTATCAGTTCCCTTACAAAAGAGACTTCAGAGCGCTCCCTCGCACCTTCCGCCACATAAGGTTATAGTGAAAATATGGCTGTCTATGAACCAGGAAGCAGACTCCCAGCAGACACAGGAATCTACCAGCTGCTTGATCTTGGGCTTTCCAGCTGCCAGAACTGTGAAAAATAAATTCCATTTTGATATTCTGTTATGGCAGCCCAAATAGACTAAGACACAAATGTGAGAACTTCCTTCTCTCCAACTCATCCATTGAATAAGCTGCCCTTTCAATGGCAGATATGAAGGGATGTGCAGATGAAAATAGCTAAGGGTCTTCTAATACTCTCCCTACAGTGGAGTAGAAGTTTCTTATCTTCTAAAGAGACATGACAAGTGGGTATTCACCCCTTTTATTTTTCACACTTCTTTTTAGTCTAGGTCATGTCTGAAAGGACTCAAAGTGAATTGCTGAGTTTCCATGAAGTTGCAAAAGGGAGACAAGATTTCTCTTCTACTTGATGACTGAATATTTTAAATGTGCTGTTGTGAGAATTAAATAATCTACTTTACATCAAGCAATTAGTATGTAAATTTTAGCTAGGAGATGGCAATTATTTTTGAATAGGCAGTATGACCTTTGGTGGGGGGAAACACTCTTTAGACAGAAGTAGATTTTTAATTCCGGATTTTTGATGTACTATTTGACCATGATCAAGTTAGAGGACTTTTTTTTTAATTTCCATTTATAAAATTGGGAAATAACCTCCAGAGAATTTCTGAAGATTTAAAAAAAAGAGAAAATATATGTAAATTATTAAAATTGCAACATGACATATACTCATTAAATGGTAACAATTATGTTCACCAGTAAGTGCTTAAATTTAGAAGTTTGCCTGTAGTGTCAGGCATCATTTATTTTTTCATTCATCATAAATTCTCCTATATTCTTAGATCAACTACTATTCAGCAGGCACTGTTCTGGACATATGAGTTACAATAGGGAAATAAACATAAAAAAACCCAACCCTAGAGAAACTCAGATGACAGACAGATTTAATTGTTAGGTCTCATAAATATAAATGGAATATAAATATACAAAAGATCTCATTCCATTCTTCAAATAATTAAAAGTACTCTCTGGTAATTTTATATGAATAGTCGACTTTATTTTCCTCAAATTCATACCAGAAAGATAACACAAACACACACACACAAATATAATATCTACACAGTACAGAAAGAAAAACCATGAAACTAAGACTCTCCTTATTTGCTTCTGGTGGAAGTGGGTAGGTTTTGTTTTGTTTTAAATGAGAGGTTTTTATGATTCTGGCTAAGACTCAAGTTCAAAAATATGTTGTATCCAGACCCCAAACAGATAGTGAAAGTAAAAGATCTCCCTCACCTAAAGAAGTGAAGTGAAACCAAAGTAATAGATTGAACAGCAAAGATATCCATGCCTAGTGGAAACGTTCAGCAGCAGCAGGTCTCTAAAGAAGTTCCAGAACATGGGAAGAACGATAGGATGGATATCACCAGACAGAGAAAAGTCAACATGGTAACAAAGTAAATATGAGGTCACAGATAATAGGGGATTTTAAGCAGCAATATATCCTCAATTCTAATTAGCTTTGTACAATCTGCAGTCATTTGTTTATGCTCTGTATCTCGTGTTTTTCCTCCTTTTTACTAAGCTTATAATAAATAATAAGGGCTAAATAACCTCTAGAGAGTTGTGTCTCTAGAATATGACTTTCTGCCTTTAGAAAATGGATTAAACATGTTTATACTTCTCTTTTTTTAAATCTTGCACCTTTTTACTAAATGTCATCTTGAGACATATACATTTTATCAAGACAAGTTTCTTTTGTCATTTCTGTTTCCAGTTGGCTATTGCTAGTGCAGCTGACTAAGAAGATTTAAGATTTTTTTCTGGAAAGTAAACTACACTACTTTTATTCTCCTTTATTTTTCCACTAAAAAGATGGCATTTTCTTTCTACCTCTTAACAGGCTACAAACATTATTTCTTTCTGTCTTCAAGAAAAAGGAAACTCTACATTTTTACTCATTAATGATTTAAGACCATTGTGTTCAAAATCTACTGAAGTCTATGAGAAACAAAACAATAATACATTTTAGCAGAAGAAAAAAATAGAGACTAGGTATTGAGTGAGTGAGGCAGTGAAATAAATATGAGAGAGGAAATCTGAGTATAGGGGAGAAGAAAAAGAAGTGACCTACATTAATAGCAGTATTTCCCAAATTAGGGGGCTTTGCTATTTATACAGAAGTTGCCCAAGAAAAGAGAGGATCAGCTGCCAGGTGAGTAAATCTAGGACTCTTTCTGAGAAAATGGTTCATGTGACCATAAACCGTGAGAGCCCTAGGAGACATCATTCACTAATGCACCAGACCTCACTTGACCTGAGAATTTCCCACCACCTGTTCCCAGAACCTCTGCCAGGTGACTTTCCATCAATGTCCAAAGAAGACCGCCCTCCAACTCCATCTATCTTGCTTATTTCCTGTCCTTTGGAAATGAAACCTATCTATGCCCTGCTTAGATTCTGCTCTGTCTTCTTTTTATAATCAGATGTGGACTCTATCCTTCCAGTACCCAAAAGTGTCAAAAACCTCAGGGGGAGGTAGGACCCTGTGGACAGTGGGATGGTCTGAGGAAGAACCAATCCTGGCTTTTGGTGGTAAGAAAAACAGAGCAGGTTACAGGATACCTCATTGTATTTGCACTTAAAAACAACAAAAAAAAACAGCAATGGTGGAGCCTCCAGCTCTTTTACCCACCTATTCTTAGTTATAAACATCATCTAGGACACTCAGGATTAATCAAATTACAGCTGCCTCCAGGAACACAGCCTGAAATACCCAGCAGCTTTCACTGTCAATTTAATTGTCAGGTGGAGGGCAACAGAAAGTATTTGCAGATCTAGCTATCTATGAACCAAAGACTTTTAAATCTTTGGCTTTTTTGGCTGAATGGAGGCAAGAGTAGGATTTGCTGCTGCCCTGGGGGAAGAGAAGGAGCTAGAAGGCTTATTTTTCATATTGGTGCAAAACCATGGAGAGGGATACCCAGCACTGTGCCTGACCTATGCAGCTGTGTGTCTTAGGAAAAGACTTATTTCCCCTGATGATCATGACAATTAAAACAGGGGCAAAAAATTAGTCAACAGTGTATAAGTTTTTTACATTTCAGTAACAGGAATGAGGGAAAAGGCACTTTCTTCTTTGGGACAGGGTTCACAGAAATATCCCATATGGTTGTGTAAATAAAGCTTGTGTTAGTATTCAGGAAAAAGTTTATTTGGTTTTCTGAACTTGGCTGTCAAATCAGGTTCCACAGAATAACAATGTTAACATCAGCTCTAGCACTGCACATTCTCAGGTTTGAAGTTCAGTGAAACCTGATTTACAGGTGAATACAAGCCAGAACTAAGAAAATCTTGAAAGAGAGGAATAACAATTTGCCATAGTTGACTTTAAAATCATTATACGTCATCATAATAGAAACCATAGTATAATATCAGTGAAGAGATAGGCAAATAGGTATTTAGAATAGAATCTAGAAATAGATCCAATTAAGACACAAATGAGGGAGGTAACATGACAGTTGAAGGAAGGGCTAGATTATACAGGTAAATTAAATGGGCCAGCAGATGTTTCATTTGCAAGGAAATAAATTATATCCCTACTTTGCACAGTATTCCAAAATAAAATCAATACAGATTAAGTATCTTAAGATAATAACAGTGATAATTAATAGTACAATTATAGCTAATAATTTTTGAGTTCACATTTTTCCTAGCAGTGTTACAAAGCATTGTTGCAATCTAGCCAGTTAATGTTCCAACCATCTTTATTTTACTGATAAGGGAACTAAAGTACAGAGAATTTAAATGATTGCTGATAACTATGGAGCTAGAATTTTGAAGTAGAGGAGATATTTTGCACTTGACAATTATTTTATTATAAATCCATAAAAATAACAAGAAAAATATGATATGAATATTTTAATATCTTTAGTAGGAATAGATATTTTTCTGAATATTAGGATCCAAGAAATGTTGAATTTATTTATTTCTCTAAATCAAAATTAATCTACTTGGAATCTCTAGTCAGAGGGATAGGAAATTCAGTTACTGATTGGAGAGAAGACTTTTCCCAAAGTCTTAAAAGTGACAATTTCTGTATTAGTTTCTATTACAATGTAACAAGTTACTACAAATGTAGCAATTTAAAAGAACACAAATTTCTTATCTCAGTTTCAATGGGTGAAAAGTCCAGGCAGAGCTAAACCATGTCCTTTGTTTAGGGTCTTCTCAGGCTGAAATCATGATGTTGGCTGGGCCATATTATCTGGAACGGGGGGTATACTCCAAGCTCATCCAGGCTGCCGGCAGAATTCAGTTGCTTGCAGCTGTAGAATCAAGGTCCCTATTTTCTTGCTGTCTGTTGACTGGGGTCACCTCAGCAACTAGAGGATCCCCTAAGATCCTAGCCATGTGGCCCTCTGACAACATCAGTATTGACCTGACTTCTGCAATGCCAGCAGGAGAATCTCTCATAGTCCAACAAGATTGTGTCTTAACTAATATAATGTTATCGCATAACATTTTCCCCCAGGATGGCCCACAACAAAATCTAAATGAGGTTGATTTCTGGGCACTGGGCAATTTCATCTTTTGGTACTATAACTCAAAACTCATATACAACTGGGGTGCCTGGGTGGCTCAGTCGTTAAGCGTCTGCCTTCAGCTCAGGTCATGATCCCAGAGTCCTGGGATCGAGCCCCACATCGGGCTCCCCACTCAGCGGGGAGTCTGATTCTCCCTCTCCCTCTCCCCCTGCTTGTGTTCCCTCTCTCGTTGTGTCTCTCTCTGTCAAATAAATAAATAAAATCTTAAAAAAAAAACTCATAGAAAGTAAGAAAATGTAAACATTTAGATACCAACTTGAGGCAGCAAAGGAATAATACCTCTTGTTCTCTCTAGTTTTTGATAGAAATACAAACAATCATACACAAATAAACTCTAGATTATCTTTCCAGGTTATTAGGACATGTAACTAAAAACACTGAAATAAAGAGATCAAAAAATGACTAAAGTAAAAGTATTAATTTGGTAAAAGACACCGTGAATAGTACTGAAATATAAAAGATAGACCACTGGAAAAAAATATTACTAATGTACATGACAAATACAAAGAACAATTTTAAATTAATGTAAACAGCTCCTATAAATTAATAAGTAAAATAACTCAATTGAAAAATAGTAAGGGTTTTGAACAAATAACTTACAGAATAGAAAATATGAAAAGAGAATAAACATATTGTAAGTTGTCTAGCATTACCAGAAGTCAGGAAAATGCAAATTAAACCAGTAATGAAATATCATTTGTCACTGTCACACTGAAAGGTATAGAAGAATAAATACCTTTATCCATTGTTGGTGGTACTGTAGATTATAGAAATTTTAGAAAGTAATCTGACAGTATTTATTAAAATTTGAAATATATGTACTTTCAGCACCAGCATTTTTCTTCTGTGAAATTTCTCTACAAATATGAAAGCATCAATAATTGAGAGATATAGGAATGACTGCAATTAATATAAAAATTCTAGTAACAATGTTGACACCTGAGTACAGATCTTCCTCAACAGCTCGGTTATGTCCTGATAAACTCATCATAAGTTGAAAAAAAATCGTAATTTGAAAATGCATTTAATACACCGAATTTGCTGAACATCATAACTTGGCCTAGCCTACGTTAAACATGCTGAGACCACTTACATTATCTTACAGTTGGGTAAAAATCATCTAATGCAATATGAATTTATAATAATAAACTTGATAAATAGTAATTTATCAAATACTGTGCTGAAGGTGAAAAATAGGTTGTATGGGTGCAGGTTGATACTAAGTATATTAGTTGTTTACCCTGGTGATCGCATGGCTGAATGCACCTGTGCCTGCTGCCCCTGCTCAGCATCGTGAGAGACTACCTTATCACATATTGTGAGCCCAGGAAAAGATCAAAATTCAAAATTGGAAGTACAATTTCTACTAAGTACATACCACTTTCACACAATAACAAAGTCAAAAAAATCAAAAGTCATACCATTGTAGGACAGGAACCGTCTGTATAGAAAAATGGTTGCATATGCTCTGAATTCATTTTATAGAAAACTATAAACTAATAAAAGATGACAAATTAAATGTTTAATATATATCAGTATGGAAGGATGTCCATGGCATATTGTTCTGTGGAAACAATTAAGTTAAAATACTTTAAATATAATCTCATATTTCTGAAAATGAAACAAATCAAATGAAAGAAAAACTTTAATATGTATATATTTGAACAAAGGTACCATTTAGAGAGATATAGTAAATACTAAAAACATAATTTTTGTTCTATTTCTCTATATCCAATCAATATAAGTGCTTTTAATTTTTTGCAGGAATATATTACTACCATCTAAATGTCATTTATCAGTAGATGGATATGACCTTTGGGAGAAATGTTTTACACTGTATCTCTCCTCATCTTTAACATACTTGCTCTTGGAACTCTAATTCCCATAGCGTTTTGCTTTTTTGTTCTGCACAAAACAGCTTTCTGACCACGATGCTATTGGCTCTAAGTCACGTAAGACTATTTCTACATTTCCAACTTTATAGGTTACTTTTGTTTGTTTATTGCTTTCTATTAAGTATTAACTATTTCATAGACTATTGGTTTTCGAAAAAGATATACTAAAATATATTGGAAAAGAGAGATGAGACCACTCTATGTGGAATAATTATTGTTTGCCACAAAATTTGCTAATTGCTTTCAATGTCCACAAACTTGAAATGCATTCATAAAAATTCTTATTTGTAGAGTGGCAAGCAGACACAGACAAGAGGAAGACTAATACAAATAGGGACAAAAACCAGAGTAGATGAATTTAATTCAAGATAGAGTTAAGAGGGAGATCCAGAAGCAACATGAAGGGCCAGAAATCTCTGTTTATTCTTCCACATGTCAAATTGTTCATTTTCCCTTTAGCAGACTGTTTCTATTCTGTTTTCTTAAGTAGGCCTGGAGTAAGATGTGCTTGTGATGCCATTATGATTCTGAAAGCAGTGTATAGGATTGTGCCTTACAGAAACAAGTAAACAATGTTACATAGTTCAGTCTTTTTCACAGTCAGCTAAAAAACATCTAGCTTATTTTTCCTTGACACATTTTATTCCCATTCATAAGATTCTTATTGGTGTTCTTTAGCTTTCAACACCATATTATCATGAATGTAAATTTGACAGATCATTTTCTTCATTTGTTCTTTCATAATGTCTTAGTTTATTTGGACAGCCATAACAAAATACCATAGCCTGGTTGGCTTACATAAGAGAAATGTATTTTATCACAGCTCTGGAGCCTGGCAGTCTAAGGACAAGGTTCAGTAGGTTTGGTTTCTGGTGAGGCTTCTCTTCTAGCTTTAGACAGTCACCTTCTTGCTGTTTCCTCACATGGCCTTTCCTCAGATCTCTTCCTCTTCTTTTTTTTTTTTTTGTTTATTTTAAGATTTTATTTATTTATTTGAGAGAGAGAGAGAGAAAGAGAAAGAGAGAGAGAGTGCACAGGTGGGGAGTAGGAGGGGCAGAGGCAGAGGGAGAAGCAGACCCCCTGCTGAGCAGGGAGCCCAGGATCCTGGGATCATGACCTGACCGAAAGGCAGATGCTTAACCAACTGAGATACCCAGGCGCCCCTCTCTTCCTCTTCTTATAAGCCAGCAGTCCTATCGGATTAGGACCCCACCCTTTTGACTTCATTTAATCTTAATCACTTCCTAAAAGCCTGATCTCCAAATATTAGAGATTAGGACTTCAACATATGAATTTGGGGACACAATTCAGTCCATAGAACATACCAATGTTTATTATTTCATTTAGTTATTTCAAAGCAATTTCTAAATATCTATTAGAAACAAGGAGAATGGAGGATACGGTGGTATACACAATTATACTATACACAGGATATATTAATGTATATAATTATACTATAATGCAGGCACTATATATGAGTCTATTAACTCATGAATTTATTCTTTTAGTAAACATTTGAGAAGCTTATTCTAGCCACTATGAAACATAAAAGCCCAGAATATTAAGTAAATAATTTTAATTCCTGAAATTTGGGGAAAATTTAAGATATTTCTGTTGTCATATCAAGTAACTAGTCACTAATATTTTTGATCATCTGTTCTATACCCAACATTCTCAGATCTGTTTTGGAAAATAAAAATGGTAGCATATAATGTAGACCTTGCCATTAAGGGGACAATATGTTCATAAATCTCTAATATTACCGGGAATAATTACTATCTCAGTTATCTGTAGGCCACCACAATGCTGTATAATAAATGATCACAAGATTTCCATGGCAATAGACAATTATTTTTACTCATGAATCTACATGTTAGCAGCTGGGCAGCTCTCCTGACTAAGTTGGGTTCACTAGAGGCCATCCTTGCATCTCTGGTCAGCTGTCTAATTATTCAGTTCTACTCATCTTGGGTGGAGTTGCATGTCTAGGCTGTCAGCTAGAAAAACTGAACTGACTTGATTCTGCTTGATACATTTCCTTGGGAAAGAGAGCCAGGCTTGGTCTTGGGATGAAAGTAGAAGAGCAAGAGAAAGAGTGGAATCATGCAAGACCTCTTAATGGTGAGTCTCAGCACTGGAACGGCATCATTACCTAATAGTCTATTATGTAAAACAAGTTACAAGGCCAGTCTAGAGCCCAGGGGTAAAAAAAAAAAAAAAAAAAAAAAAATCAATTGAAATAAAGAACTAAAAAATCACATTGCCGAGTGTGTAAATATTAGGGTGGGTTGGTAAGTGGCTGAAGAATTGGGGCCATTTTTGCAGTCAGTCTACCACACTGGCACACATAAAAATTGGGGGTGGGGAAGTAAACTTTAATTGTTAATCACTTTAATAGATAAGAGAAACTACCAAATGAATCCAGAAAGGTAACCAAGTTAGTGGGTCACAGATCCTAAAATAAGCTAAGTCAAGAGACCTGTTTAGAATTTGAAGTGTCCTATTGTCAGGAATGGATGGAAGCAGTTTCAGATTAGATGTCCCTCCCCCATGCACATGCACACAGTTCCATGTCTCTTAATTATCATCATATAGTCCCTAACCATTGGTTATTCTACTCAAGTATACTATGACAAATGTAATATTTATAGTCAGATGTAACATTTATGTTTTTCTTTCTCTTCTCAGCTGAAACCACAGTTCCATTTCCCATTGTCCCCACCCCAGTCAAATCTACCATCATCTCTTGCCTGTACTTGCCTCCTGACTTTGAGTACAATTCACTACACTGGAGCCAGGGCAAACTTAAACACACACATGCAAATACAATTAATGTGTTGTCTACTGCACTTTAATATATACTATCATGGACTACATTTTCTCTGATTGGTCAACACATTCCTCTGATAAGGAATTATCAACTTTGCTACAATTGTTAAGTTCAGAAAAATAAGCTCATTTAAATCTATGTCATCGCCAAAATCTATGACTTTTCTTCAAAAAGCTATTCATTGTGCAACTGTAGTTTAACTTTAAAAAGAAATTTTAAATGTATGGTGATTAACATAACATAATAAAATAAAATTTTTAAAAAAAGAAATTTTGGTATAAACCAGTAAAACTCTGGATTGAACTTTCTCCAGACTATGCTATGCTCTCTTTTTTAAAGTTGTCTATCAGGGCTTCCTTCTTTGATGTAGGTTATTTGTGTATTATTCTCTATTGAGGAATTTACTGTTTTTATTATCTAATATCATCTTTTTGTCTTATTTGACAAATTTACATCTTAATTAGTATGCCCATAGAGAAAATCCCTTAAGGGCCCCTTCTTTAATTTTCATGTATAGTGTTTTAATATTTGGCACAGAATCCATATCTATAGAAGATTATTTCCTCTCATTAGCAAATTATCTTTTTTCTTCTTTGCTTCCTATGGTTTTATAAAATATAGAAGGTTGCTTTCATATATACTTATAAGCTATTTACATTTATGTAATTTGAAATTTCACTTCCAACTTGAAACCTAGGACCTAGAATTTAATCTCTAGTCTATGGCTTGCTGTTATCCCTTTAGTGAATATTAAACATGGTGACAGAGGAGGCAGAAGTGGGGTGCAGTCAGTTCCACATAAAATTGCATGTTGAGTGTTTGGCTGGAGAGGGGTAATCTCTATGGAAGTTCTTCCTTAGCATTTTAAAGCACTGTGTTTTATCGGGCTTGAGAAAGGAAGAATCTAAATTTGTTTTTTTAAGGTTTTATGTGTTCAGTATGTCTAGAGTTAAATTCTTTTTATAATGAAGTCAAGCTTTTATTAGTAAAAACATAATAACTTCCTACGGATTATTTTAAATGCATTTTATGATGTGATTTTGTGATTAATTATCAGGGACTCTGAATTAACTGCCTGTGATTTTGAGACATACATTCAAACACACATTGATTCTAAACAATCATATTTACACATGATAAACCCCTTGTTACAGTCAGTCTTATTTACATTAGCTAAGTGAATGAAAGGAAAAGAATTTGAATATTGAAATAGTAAAAAATGAACCCCCACAAATAATAACCTGTATTGACATGTAAAGAATAGCTCTTTAAAGTGGCAATTTTTTTGTAGTTCTCTTGTACACTCCTGCCAAAACTCAGTATTTAAAAACAGAAAGAGAAGATTTAAATAGTTACCCACCCCTAAAAAAAGTCTTCAAATAGTTTCATAGGGCTTTTATCAGTTAAAATGAAAAAAATATATACAACCATTTCTTTTTTTTATTTTTATTTATTATTATTTTTTTGATGTAGTGTTCCATGGTTCATTGTTTGTGTATAACACCTAGTGCTCCATGCAATACATGCCCTCCTTAATACCCATCACTGGGCTAACCCATCCCCCCACTCTCCTCCCCTCTGAAACCCTCAGTTTGTTTCTCAGAGTCCATAGTCTCTCATGGTTCGTCTCCCCTTCCGATTTCCGCCCCCCTTCATTTTTCCCTTCATACTATCTTCTCTTTTTATTTTTTTTTACCATATAATGTATTATTTGTTTCAGAGGTATTGGTCCGTGATTCATCAGTCTTATGCAATTCACAGCACTCACCATAGCACATACCCTCCCCAATGTCTATCACCCAGCCACCCCAACCTTCCCACCCCCCACCACCCCAGCAACCCTCAGTTTGTTTCCTGAGATAAGAATTCCTCATTATCAGTGAGATCATATGATACTTGTTTTTCTCTGATTGACTTATTTCGCTTAGCATAATACGCTTTAGTTCTATCCACATCATTACAAATGGCAAGATTTCAGGTTTTTTGATGGCTGCATAATATTCCAGTGTGTGTGTGTGTGTGTGTGTGTGTGTGTGTGTGTGTGTGTGTACCACATCTTCTTTATTCATTCATCTGTTGATGGATATCTTGGCTCTTTCCATAGTTACTACCCTATGACCCAGCAATTGCACTACTGGGTATTTACCCCAAAGGTACAAATGTAGTGATCCAAAGGGGTATGTGCACCCCAATGTTTATAGCAGCAATGTCCACAATAGCCAAACTATACAACCATTTCTTTTTTTTTTCTTAAAGATTTTATTTATTTATTTGACACAGAGAGAGACAGTGAGAGAGGGAACACAAGCAGGGGGAGTGGGAAAGGGAGAAGCAGGGGGAGTTGGAAAGGGAGAAGCAGGCTTTCTGCGGAGCATGGAGCCCAATGCGGGGCTCGATCCCAGGTCCCTGAGATCATGACCTGAGTCGAAGGCAGTTGCTTAACCAACTGAGCCACCCAAGTGCCCCTATACAACCATTTCTATCTATAACAAAGATAAACCATGTCTTAAATATATATAGTCATTATTAAGATTTGTGTTCAAAGGAAAGCTAAACCTTCAAATGATAATCTATTGCATCATTTGCCCTCTCTATATAAAACTAAGCAAGAAATCAAAATAAGATAAAATAAATAAAATCTAAAAGAGTTTTCCCCATTTTCCACAAAAGGAAATTACCTTATTAGAGATTTGTACACATTTCTCTATGTAATCAGCCTGAGGAACTGCTAATAATAAAGAGGATAATGGAAATGGCAGTAAGACAATGAAAATAATACTAGAATCTTGTGAACTTTTTTTGTCCCACTCAGTAAAGTATGATACTATGTCCTGTGATCTTTATAATGTCATTAAGTTATTGTAAGTTTGCTACCCTTCTAGTTTGGCTTTACCCACAGCATGAGTGACATACATATATATATATATATATATATATATATATATATATATATATATATATATATATATGATACTTCTGATATTTAAGGTCAATGTATATACTTTGGCTCTCTTTCTCCAAAAATCTGTTACAGGGTTCTTTACATGTCCTTAAATTCTTCACTAATTCTATACAAGTTAGGAATTGGTTACTTTATTATAATTTTTACAATTATTACTTCAGAAAACACTGAGTAATTACTATCCACAATACCTTTGTGCTAGGAACTGGTGGCTTTATAAAAATGAGAGTGTCTATGTTCAAAGAGCTTACAATCTATAAGGGTGATATGATCACACTATTTTTAAGATAAGGATAGTAATAGATCAAGACATGGAATATAAATGTGGATATGGATGTTATAGATGTAGATGTGGATACATAAATGGAAACCTGAGTAAGTATCTCAGGTAGTTGCAAAAACCATTACCATTGAGATTCCAAAGAGAGAAATTTGTATTTGCTTCACAAAATAAGTGGTCTTAGAGTTAAATGAAGAGTTTAGACAAACTTTATAAAATATTTTCACACTTCCTCAATTTATTATAGTTTCCTAAGCAATACCTAATATTTTAACTGCAGAAATCTCTTTCTTCCTTTGACTGCTAAGAAGACTGGCTAGAAACAAATATCATTAGTAAACGATAGTGATGATATTAATGACAGTGGTAATGATAACATTAATAAAGGTTAGAATTTACTGAGCCCTTACTCTGTACTAGAGACAGATTATTTTTAACCTGCATAATCTCAATTCACACAACAAAGTTATGAGGCTAGTTTTATGAGATATAGCATCAATTTTTTTCAAATGGAGCTTTAGAGGTTTTAAACCTTGTCAAGGTTTAAATGGTTATTTACAAGATCAGGTTATAAATCATGATCTATCAAAATTTAGAACTCGAGACTTTAATAGCAATTTTCTTTGCATTATAGGAATACTAGTAAGTCCTCAAATAATATAGCTTAATTTCAAAAAAAAGGGCAAATTTAGCCTGAAGGCATGTACATCTTTTTCTTTTAGTTTGTCATTACTTACTATTAAACTACTAAGCCTAAGTATTGTCTGATTACCATAAGTCATCTGGTTGGAGTAAGGACACTTACACACTCATTTGTGGCCATCATCATGAATCTGCTACACATTCACCACAGGTAACAAAATCAACATGCTATTACAGGTTGTTTACTTAATCTTGAGGCACCTGGCTGGTTCAGTTGGTAAAGCATGTAACTCTTGATCTCAGGGTCATGAGCTCAAGCTCCACGTTGGGCAAGGAGCTTACTTAAAAAAGAAAGAAAGAAAGAAAGAAGAAAGAAAGAAAGAAAAAGAAAGAAAGAAAGAAAGAAAGAAAGAAAGAAAGAAAGAAAGAAAGAAAGAAAGAAAGAAAGAAAGAAAGAAAGAGAAAGCAAAAAAGAGAAAGAAAGAAAGCAAGCAAGCAAGCAAGAAAGAAAGAAAAACGCCTTACTCTTTAAAAAAGCTTTCATTTAAGCAAAGACATATTTTTGTTTGTTTGTTTGTTTTGTCAAATTGTAGCCTTGCCCTTGTTCTTCAATTACTATCTTCACAAACCTCTTATTATAACTTTAGTATATCTGTACCATTGGAAACACATTGTACGTTGCAAAAAGACCAATTTACTAAGACCCTTGGTGTCAGAAGATATCTTACAGGATTTTAAAAAAGTTATCCTTATAAAAATTAGTTATTTTTTATATAGTTCCCAAATTATTACAACAAAATTGTTCTAATTTTATTACATTCAACTTAAGAATAATGATATTAGAAGATGGCCATAATTCAGTCTCATGTAATAAATGTCTTTGATAACTTAATTTTCAGACATATTTTAATGGATGCTAAGTGATATTTTGATCTTTTTCTTCCTTAAGTGTGAGCTCTAGCAGTCTCAAACCAGGTTAAGCTTTCCTAAAATGGCTCTGTTACAAATAATCAGTCTAAAGTGGGCTTGGAATTGCTCTTTCAACATGAAAGTATTACCTCTTGAGCATTTTCTGCTTTGTTTTGGAAATTTTCCTTTCCTGTCTCCTAAATGCTTTGTTTGAGCCAGGATCTGAGGCATATATGCAATTGAATTTTAATGGGTTGGGAGAATACCATTTCTAACACTATCCTTTAACATAATAACATAACTCAATGAGTATTGCTTGTAGTCAGAAGTCCTGGCGACAGATAGCAAGTATTAATGTAGTGACAATTACTGCCTCAAATCTCTCCTACCTGTTTGAAGAGGCTTTGTTATTTTTCCTACTTCAAATATAGCTCTTAAAATTACAGAAAACCACTACTTATTATAGCTCTAAACACAAAGAGATAGAAACTTTTATATCTACTAAGGTTTTCTTGCTGCCTTCAAGGATTTATTAAAAATATTCTAGGTGGCGCCTGGGTCGCTCAGTCGTTAAGTGTCTGCCTTTGGCTCAGGTCATGATCCCAGGGTCCTGGAATTGAGCCCCGCATCGGGCTCCCTGCTCCGCAGGAAGCCTGCTTCTCCCTTTCCCACTCCCCCTGCTTGTGTTCTCTCTCTCACTGTGTCTCTCTGTGTCAAATAAATAAACAAAATTTAAAAAATAATAAAAAATAAGAAAAATATTCTAGAATTTTCTAGGCTCACAGAAAAGATTTCAATCCTGGCTGATCACTATAATAAACTACAGAAATCTTAAGCAATACATGGTCCTAAGCCTTAGTAGCTCTCAGGTAAAGACCAAAATTATACTTTCCACAATGTTTCATAGAGGAGATGGGTCACCTGGGTGGCTCAGTCAGGTAAGTGTCTGACTCTTGATTTAGGCTCAGTTCATTATGTCAGGGTCCTGAGATCGAGCTTCATGTCAGGCTCCGTGCTCAGTGGGGAGTCTGCTTGAGATTCTCTCTCTTCCTTTCTCTCTGCTCCCAACCCCCACTCTTGCTCTTTCTCTCTCTCTCCTATAAATAAATAATTTTTTCAAATGTTTCATAGAAGAAAATTCTATTTATGATGATGACAGAATAGCCTATAACAGACTTACCCCTCCTGCACATAAAAATTAATATCTCTGGACAATTTTTATTATCTTTAATAGCAAAACTTTATGAACACTCTGGGGAATGACCATAAGCAGAAGGAAACTGGCAGTCTAAACTTGAAAAGGGGTAACAAATTTGGTGCAATTTGCAATTATGTTATTTTTTGCCTGAGGGCACTCTCTAGTGGGCCTGCCTATGAGAGTTGAAAAGCAATCAGAAAACTGTAATCTACTGTCTTGAGGAGCCAGATGGTGATGTTTGTAGGTGTCAAAAATGGCTAGAAAATGAGAGGGAAGATTCTGAAAAGAAAATGCTACTGAGGAGGAGATGAAAAATTTGCATGTGAACTCTGCCCACATTCTTATATGAGTTACATATATGCTTTGAGGAGGTTCCAGTGTACTCAGCAGAAAGCAGTGGCTGGAAGACTAAAACAACAGAGCAGAGAATTTAGCTCCTGACCACCAACAGAGTTTAGAATTTGAGTTCAGCCAATTTATCTGCATGACATTCTTCACAGGAAGATAACAGAATACAGATCCATACTGCATTATCTATACTGTCCAAGATACAACCTCCCTAGAAAAAGAACCCTGTGGGTCTAAGTGAATTTATTGATAATTATATTAGATGTTAAAAAAAAAACTAAAATCAATCTTACACAAACTCTTTTCAAAAATAAAGAATGAAGAAATATTCGCTGGTTGCTTTATGAAGCCAGCACAATCTAAAAATGAAAACAAGGCAAGGATAACAGAGAAAAAGACATTTTTATACTTCTATTCCTGATAAACATAGATGAAAATATTAATAACAAAAACTCTCATTGTAAGAGAGTCAGAGAATTGCAGAAGATCTGGGCTAATCTCTTTACAAACATACCAAGGACAAACCTTCTGGCAGACACACTATATTATTTGCTCTTGGAGAAGTTCTTGCCTATGGATTTATTTTTACAAGATGTACCTGGTGTAGGATTGCTTCTGGTATATGCTGTGGGAAAAAATCAGATATCCGTATGAGTTGACTATTCTAAAATAAAATAATCTAATTTTGTTTCCTAGATACTTCAAATTATCATCCAGGTTTAGAAACCACCGTATTCTTATGAGATTAATCTTACATGTCATGTCCAGTTGACCCAGAAGGGCAGCAGAAGATTTCAGTTACTCTTAGGCAGTGACAACAGAGACTAACCATCAAATTAGAAAACAGTTGTTTACATCAAAGTCTTCTCTTATACCAGCTGCTAATATTCTCTATACTTTCTAGGCAGAAAGTCCCCATTAACAAGAAATTTCTTTTCTCCTTAGCTGCCTCCCAACTGATAATTCAGCCATTTTTCACTTACTGATGAATGTATAAAATGCCTGATATTTTTGTTATTTTATAATGTTTAAGTTGTCTCTAACAAAATTGAACACAAATCCTTATAAAATATAAAATTAGGTTAGTGTTTGAATATTTAGTCATGACTCCATTAATTATGTCATAAAATGCCTACAATTTTACTCAGTGCTTTCATGACAAGTCATTTTATTGAAAACAAAGGAACATTGAAAACATTTTTATTCTCTTACTTGAAGAAAAAGTAAATTGCAGTACCAGGAGTTATCATCACAATGAAGTTAACATTTTTAAGCTCTCATTATTTGCCAGTCATTATGGCCAGGGCTTATATACATAGTCTCAATTACTCTGCAAAACCACAGTAAAACTATGCATTTTATTATCTCTTTCCTCAGCAAGGCAGAAATGATGCAGTCTTCAGGTGATTCTAACATACCCTGATATCTGTTTGTGAACCATTAGTTTAGACACAACGCTTCAAATTTGCATGTGATTAATACTTCTCAGATGAAAATAGAGATCCATCTTATTTTGAAAATACCACATGTGACTTACATAGACATCAGAAATGTAGAATCATGCATGTAAATTGTATTTCAGAGAAGTAAATCCAAAAGTATTTGAACAGTTCTACTTCCATCTGATAGACCCCATTACTTTGGGTCACGTATTTGCAGCCATTTTCATTAATTACATTATAGTGAGTTATACTTTGCTATTGAGGGGTCACATGATACTGAATGTTTGTGAAAGCAAAATCAGTCCACTTGGAAAGTCATTGAGATAAATAGTGTTAATTACCTTGGACAAATTGATCCTGTAGCACATTGGTCACTTAACATTTGCAACTCAATCAAAACAAAAGCAGAATTAATAGTCTGCTTAAGTAAGTGCCAGCGTGGCTCAGATGCCACATGGAATAAATGCTCTGAGAAGAATTCTTCTATTGAACAAGAATTTTAGAAGTAATCCACCAAAGTACCAAGCCATGACCATTTCAGCAAGGATGAAATAGATGGAAGGAGTCAGGAAACAAAATCCTATTTGATATATGAGTTGCTGTTCATAAACCACTTCTGAAATCTAAAGGTACTAATTGAGGATTGATGGCTCTGATTCAACTAGCATCCCCTAATAATAAAATTTCTCAATATCTAGAATCTAGTCACATGGAAAGGCAAAAAAAGAAAAATGGCTCTCAGTTCACTAGCTCTATAAAGTGATGTTAATCTTTCATTTCCTTGGGAAGCTTTCAAAATTATCTGTTAAAGTCACATATCAAGGTAAAATAAAGATTCATAGATATATAAAGGACTTTTGTAAACTGAGTCAATATTATTCAAGCACATGGGTTGGTGAAGTAACATCAATGGAGAAATCTAGCCTACTGCCTGTTTTTATACATAAAGTTTTATTGGAACACAGCCACACTCATTCCTTATGTATTGTCTATGGATGCTTTCATGCTGCCCAGCCAAAGCTGGGTAGTTGCAGCAGAGACCATGCGGACTGCAAAGCCACAATTTTTTGTTATGTGGTACCTTACAAAAAAGTTTGCTGACTCTTCTATCTATCAGAGTGACATGTCAATATTTAAAAACTGCATAACGTCAGAGAGACTTCTGTACACTTCTTATTTTATTATGTACTGATCTCCATTCTAAAAGACCTCTTGATCCGCACATTACTTATTTTTTCTCATGGTGAAAGAATGAGTTACCTGGTTGGTAAGTGATGCTCATTGGCTTATGTTGCTACATTGGATGGAGCTAATCCACTAAAAGGCTCTAAATCTTAGGTTTTCAGTCTTTCTCTTTTCTTTCATTTTTTGTTGTTGTTGTTCTAAGTACCAGACTTGTAACTCCATTATCCTAAATAAGTGCATTTGCTCCGCAGATCCTCATTTTCCTGAGGGACTGTGCCGTAAACTTGACTGGGGGATTGGGAAGTATCTGCAAGCCTACTTGTTTCTCATTCCCAAGATAAGTTCTTGATCAACTTTATCAGTGATAAAGGTAATATGCTGGACTTCCATGTTATCATTTATTGATTTCAGAACTGTGATTAGGCAGATGAATGTGATTTATTTGGCATTTATGATTCTAAGAGCTCCAATGTATTGGTGTCATTTTCAAATTGTTTACATCCTTCTGGAGAGAAAGACAAGTTAACACATAGAATCCATATCTCAGAAATATATAATACCAAAAATATATACTATGGAAACCAAAAAGAACATGGGAGGAGATCCCTTTGAACTCAACATGCATTCCTAAATAAATATGAGACTAAAATATTATCAGGCATGTGGAAGATTTGAATAATCCAAGTAATAAGCTTTACTCAGTTGATGTCATTTATAATTTAGCCATACTTTACAGAAGATAAGCCATCAATTTAATGACTCCACCATTATATAAAAGAAACAGCACTATATTATAATCTGCGCCATGGTGGTAAAATAAGTACTTAGTAGAACACTATCAGTGATAATTTCTGCTCATTAAATATTTTTTTTTTTAAATTTAAGGAAACTATCTGGACTTTATAGCCATTAAAATGTATAAAGTATATCCAGAAGTTAAGAAATATATTTTTTCCAGTAATGAAGAACGCAAATTCTTAACAAATCCTCATGGAATATATAAAGTTTTTCTGTTTATTAGACCAATAAGAAAATCTCAATAAATTCCACACATAAAAATTACATTAGACCTCTCTCTCTCACAACAAAGCATTGTAACTAAAAGTCAACATGAAAAGATAATCTTTCCACCCTCCCCTAACTCAATCTCCTTGAAAATATCCCAAAACCTTTGGGAAAAGAAATAACAGAGTTGAAATTGCAAGCTTTCAAGAAAAAATGAAGAGAACTACAAAACTCTAACGAAACACCAAAACACACTCCAAGAAAAATTTCTAGCTAGAATCAAATGAGTTCATTAAAAGTTAGAAGTAATTTAAAGTGTGAAATAATTGAACAAAACAAAACCTTAAAGAAAATAAAACAAAGGATATAATAATAAAACATGAAATTAATAAAATAGAAAATTTTTAAAGCCTTCAAACTTTTAAATTCTTCTTATTAAATGAAAAGCTGATTCTCTCAGGGCGCCTGGGTGGCTCAGTCAGTTAAGCAGCTGCCTTTGGGGATTGGATCATGATCCTAGGGTCCTGGGATCGAGTCCTGCATTGGGCTCCCTGCTCAGCAGGGAGCCTGCTTCTCCCTCTCCCACTGCCTGCTGCTCTGCCTACTTGTGCTCTCTCTCTCTCTCAGTCTCTCTGTCAAAAAAAAAAAAAAAAAAGCTGATTCTTTTCAAATGTCAGACTAGGCCAAATTTGAAAAACCATTCAAGAAAAAAATTAGAAAGGATAAATTAAGTTGCTTTAGCATCTAGAAAGTGGAAAACATTCAGATATAAAACATTTTCTTATAACATCAATATATACAGAGATCAAGAAGGAAACTGGTTGGATTTATATATTTAATGTATATAATGATTTTTGTCTCTGTTTTGGAAACCCCAAACTGACAGGGTCATTGTGCTCTTGGCACTGCTGACGATTAGGGGCAGGCTCCGTACTTTTTCTTCTAATTTGGGATGATGGACACAAGGGCAAAATTCCAATACAGAGCAATCAGATTTGTTTTCCTGGAAAATTGATTCTTAAGCTGATAGATACAAAGAAGGTGTTTAGCACTGACTTGCTTTCAGAGAAGCCTGCAGAAAATCTCCAGGACCTCCTGCTGCTAAGGTCTTGAGGCTCTCTCTAAAAGTATGCTTGTTCACTTCTTTTAAGTTATCAGTCATT
This sequence comes from Eumetopias jubatus, assembly GCF_037043125.1. Classification (NCBI taxonomy): domain Eukaryota; kingdom Metazoa; phylum Chordata; class Mammalia; order Carnivora; family Otariidae; genus Eumetopias; species Eumetopias jubatus. The sequence goes on along the minus strand of NW_028274809.1, from coordinate 155,917,458 downwards.
CCAATAACCTTCCAAAAAATCCTTTTCTTCCTTTTTTACTTCAAGTGAGCCAAGGCAAGTTGTTGCTAGCAAACGAAAGAACCTGCTGCCAGAGATCTGTGAGATGAGAAATATTAGATTTCAGGGTCGGGTTTTTGCTTCTGATATTTCTAAACAACTCAAAATAATAGAATAACTATTTCAACTCTCAGTTTACCTCAAGTAAAGAATAAAATGTAAGGCTTTCATGTGCTTCTCCCGAAGGAATTACTTACTGCTTATAGTCATGGGGCTGAGATTGGCAAAAAACCATTTCGGAAAATAAAATTTCCACAAAATACACCCTCAGCTAAATTCACAAACATTTTTACTTCTCTCTGATGAATGTTAGAACATTATTCTGGAAAGGATGGAAAAATTGAATGACTATATCAGAGGATGTATAAGTTCAGTAACTTTCTCAACCCCTTTTCTATACTAATGTATTCTGAAATTACCATTGCATCTCTTTCTCTACTGGAAAACATAAACAATTTGCTCCATTCTTCAGTTCTTTTCTCACTGCACTTTAATCGGAAGTTAATTCAATATGGCACTCAGGATGAAGTGAAATATCCAGAAGGAAGGAAAAGGTCACATTCAAAAAGGATTTATAAGACTTTCTTAATTTACATGTTTAAAAAAAAGGGGGGGGAAATTTTACAAGTGCAATTTTCAAGGTCCTTAATCAAAGAAGGTGCAATTTTTAAAATTATTTCATTGCTATAGTTATACATGCTTACTCATGTGTATATTTTCATGCACACACACATACTCATGCATTAATAGATTCTGCCTTTAATATAATTTGGAAATCTAGCTATAGTTTTTTCCATTGGCTGAGTTGGGTAATACAAATCTTGATTTTTTTTTAATGATACCTATTTATTATCTCATGGTTCTGAAGATTAGAAGTCTGGTGGTTTTGGCTTCTCTGCTCATACAGTTAAAATCAAAAAGCTGACAGGCCTGGAATGATGTTTGGAGGCTGTAAGGGAGAATCCATTTCCAGGCATCTTCAGACCACCGGCATTTCTTTTCACTTGCCCCCCTTCATCTTCAAACCAGCCATGGGGCATTGAGTTTTTCCCACATTTTGAATCTCTCTTTTGTTTCTCACTCTGCCTCATCTCTTCTCCCTCTAATTGGAGAAAAGTCTTTGCTTTCAGGGCTCAGCTGGTTAGATTGGACCTATCGGATAGGCCAGGCTACTCTCCCTATTTTAAGTCTTTATCCCTAGTTATAAGGTTATAAGTTACAGGTTCCAGGAATTAGGGTGTGTACACCTTTTTGGGTCACTCTGTTTACTATAGTATTTTATGCAAAGGTTGAGAAAGGCAGTGATAAAGATTACTAGCCTACCATTCTCAGGTTTGCATGCAATATTGGATGTTTATATTGTAACTGTTGTATTTGGTATCATATAATGCTACTAAAGTTGAGCCACCATTAAAAAGCATTCATTATGTTAGAAGAATGAAATAGCTTAGAATGTACATTTTTTAAAAAAATAAAAGAATCAGCAAGACTTAAAGTTGTTTCAAACAACACAAACTAGCAAAACAAAATATATACAGGAGTCAGCAAAGAACAAACATTTTTTTAATAAATCTGTCATTCTTATGGCTATAAGAACAATTTACTTTGAACTGCTTTTTAAAATTAGTTGAGGAAAACCAGGAAAAACAAAAATTTTAAGATCATGATACATTGAAGTTTGAACTAAAATATTTAAATAATTTTTAAAAGAATGAAGTTAGTATTTCAATAATAATAGAATCATCATCACAGGACCAAAACAATCTGATCTTGAAAAATACTAAGTACACTTCTAGATAGCCCTTTGAGAAAGTTTTAAGAGAGATGAAGTAGGAATATTAGAAAATATCGGGGTGCCTGGGTGGCTCAGTCAGCTGAGCGTCTGACTTTTGATCCGGGCTCAGGTCTCGATCTCAAAGTCATGAGTTCAAGCCCTGCATTGAGCTCCATGCTGGGAGTGAAGCCTACCTAAAAAAAAAAAAAAAAAAAAAAAAAGAAAAAAGAAATAAATATTAGAAAATGTTATTATTTAAATTGGTTTATATATATATAGCATATATGTGTGTACACACACACACACACACACACACACACACACACACATTGGAATATTATCCAGCCATAAAAAATGAAATCTTGCCATTTGTGACAACATGGATGGACTTTGAAGGCATTATGCTAAATGAAATAAGTCAATCAAAGACAGACAAATACCATATGATCTCTCTTATATGTGGAAACAAACAAACAAACAAAAAACCAAGGTCATAGGTATAGAGCACAGACGATTGATGGTTGCCAGAGGTGTAGAGTATGAGAAAGTCACTAGGTCTCAGTGAGATATGCCCTGACTAGAACCATTGTCACTAAAACTTTCTGGGAAAAGAGGAGCAAAATTGACCCCAATATCAGCCCATCAGGCGAGTGAAGAGAACTAACCAAATAGAGAAAAATACATTAATCAAAGAAGGTGCAATTTTTAAAATTAAACCTAGCTGTGAAATGAACACATCAGCCCTGAACACAGTTCAAGATGTAAGAAATAAGGGGGAAAGTGGTCTATGGAGAACAAAAATAGATGCTATAGAATCCATGTACTTTATTAATTAAAAAAGAAAATCCCTTTGGCCTTTAATTAATAAGTAATGTGAATCTTATCCAAAGTCTAACATATGTTCTGTGGCCTTAGAAGATTATATATAATATATATATATATATAATATAATATAGAGGGATGGCTTGCAAGTCTGTAGAGATAGGGATATTTTTTTTCTTTTGTCCTATGTAGTCATTTCACCTGGCCCAATATGTATTCTTTCCAGCCTCACAGGCTCTGGAAATTCTTTCTCTTTCTCTAGTCAAGTGATAGATAGATGATAGATAGATAGATAGATAGATAGATAGATAGATGTAAATACAGAAATAGATATGGAATATATATAAGTGTATATATATATATGAAATAAATTGAAATAAACCTCTCAAAAATCACATAACTGACTTCATTTATCAGTCCTTTGGTTTACCTACTGTCTACCTTGATTATAGGGGACACTGGGTCCTTTACATTGCTCACATTTCTCACAGAGAAGTAAGCTAAGAAGACATAGAAATAAAGATTTTGAGAAAATGATCTTAACTCCAAGCTAACTATAATTACTAGAAACCTAAAATATTATTATAGGCGCAAATTAGAGTAAGTATTTGTAGGAGTAAGAACTTTTTGCCCTTGTCCCTAATCTCTGATCATTTTTCCAGTTCCTAAAAATATAACAAAAATGGATATTCCAACACTGGTTCCTTAGTCTATAAATAATATTATGGTGTGAAGAAACACCTGGAAGTCAATGGAGTAGCCCATTCGAGCCCCATCATCATTATTGTCATTATTGTCATCATTGTCATCATCATTCTTGGGGAAATGTAAATGTTTAATCATCAAAGGCTTGAAAGTCGCAGGTATACTAATAGTCTCTTTCAGTCCAATTCAGTTTTTCAGGTTAGTTAGTAAAGAAAAGTTGTATATTCCTACAGAATAATGTAAGACTCAAATAGGACTGCTGTTAACAAATATAACTAAATATGGTGTGATAGATAAAATAATTCCTCTCCTCCTCTAAGCTGTTCATGCCTAATCCCCAGAATATTACATTACATGGCAAATGGAATTTTACAGATGTAATTAAGTTGAATGACCTTGATATGGGGAGGTTATGCTGGATTATCCAGGTGTGCCCAATCTAACCACATGAATCCTTAAAAGTGGAGAATTTTCCCAGCTTTGGTTGGAAAAGAGCTGTGAAGATGGAAACAGGGTGAGAGAGACACTCTGTTGCTGGCTTTATAAATGTGGAAGAAAACCATGAGGTAAGGAATGTAGGTAGCCTCTAGAAAGTAGAAAAGGCAAGGAAGTAAATTCTCCTCTAAAACTTCCAGAAAGAAACAGTCCTGCTGACACTTTGATTTTAGCCCAGGGAGATCCATTTTGGATATCTGATGTACAGAATTATAAGATAATTTTTTTTTATTTAAGTCACTATTTTTTTTGTAATTTGTTATAGCAGAAAATAGAAAATTGTTATTGGCCTCTGATATTTGGAGTTAGCTGTTGATGAAGATAACACATTCCATAAAGTAAACAACAGCTACCAAACCCATTTGCCTTTTTTTACAAAATGGAAGAGCAGATTTTACTCTACTGCCTCAGTGACACATCAGTTCTTGCACTTTATGCCATAATATGGTCCACAGAGTCCAGGACCCCTAACCATCCCACAGAACACCACCCTAGTCCACCGTCCTTACACTCTCATGCTCTTAGGACTTAGAAAGCAGTAAGGAGCAAGAGCCTGATATTTCCTCAATACCTTGCAAAAGTTTTATATCAGAGGATGAAAAAGACATCCTATTAAAAAAAAGACCTGTTACCTCAGTAAGTTTATTGGTGGAAAAATGACAGTGACATGGACATATATGGTATACATACTGCTGCTTATTAATCCTCTCTGCACCTAAGAAAGAAGTTAAATGTTGAGGACTTTGGAGGCATGTTATATTTCCTTATGGAAACAATTTTCTTAATAACTCACATATTCAGTCTTTAAAAACCGTCTAATATATAAGAGAAAGATCTTGCACCATCCCATGCTTCAGAACAAGAGTATTTGAAATGTGGCTTTATGATATGGTAGATCCTACAGAGTGAAAACAGTGGCATATTACAGAGTTAAAATGTCTCAAATAGGAGATTTATAAAAGAGAAAACAGAGACTTCTGACTAATTTCATGTATATTTCAGCAAGAATATCTTCTGCTGTTAAAAATATCTCTGGAATTGCTTTGGGACTTCAGTAGAAACCAAATATCTAACTATTTGGAAATTATAACCATATTACTTGAGGTGTTCACCACAAAGTAATGCTAATTAATTTAATCAACATTTTCCTACTGTCAGGTAAGTCCTATAACATTGAGCCAAAAGCTGTAAAAAGGACACGGCTTGTATAAGTCTTGAAGGTATGAATGTTTCATGTGTGCAGGTTTATTCTCTAATATGTATACCCCTGCAAAATGGTATGCTTCATGGTAAACTTACACTGATGGCTCAAATCCATGATTAAAGATGATGAAATTGAGAAGATTTTTAATTATGGCTACTTAGTCTAAATCTGATTTTCTTTCCTTCACAGTCATGGCTTCTCAGATTGATTGGATGCCAACTAGGCTAAAATATTTGTCCTGAACTGATGACCTGTATTTCTTAGTTTATCTCCCACAGTCAGCACATGGGTTAACATTCTTAGTTTCAGACAATAGAACTCTGCAGTTATTTTAAGGATGAAGAGATTATTACAGGTTAACTAACAGGCAGTTTACAAAATCATTTAAGAGCTGGAGAAACCAGATCCTTCTAGGAACGACCTCCAGAAACACACTGATCACTCAACTAGAAAGTCAGTGGATGTCTGCCGCCAGACCCCAGATATCACTATCATCTTCAACAACAAAATTGATTTTACATGTCCTGAATGTTCCTCGTATAATTAACTTCCATATGATGGTATTCTAGAAGTAAGATAGGCTTTGAAATGTAATTTTATTATTATTTTAATTCTATGTGTGAAGAGTGGAATTTATACTATGGTTAGCTATCAAAATATAGGAAGCCAATTTTCAGATTTTATTTTCTAAATACCATTTTTCCATTAAAAAGGAATCAGGGCTTCTTGAAGAAATAGTTGATTCTAGGGCCAGGGTAGGGAAAATACAAGAATCTGGAACATCGTGTAATGCCAGAAAGTTAAGGAAGTACAAGGTGAGGGGAAGAAAAGGAAGGAATGGGAGCACACAGGGATTACCTGAAAACACTCTCAATGGACAAGCAGAAAATATTTAAGCAACAATTTAAATAATAGTAGTATTGGATTGCAACTCAAATTATGAAATAAATGTACATGAATCCAACATGATTGGATAAATAACTAGAGAAAAAAGGAAAATCTTTGTTAGAGAAAAATTCTAAATACTATATGTAGTCACTTCCCCTCCCTCAGAGGTGGTGCTTAATTCTCCTCCTCTTGATTGTGGGTTGAACCTAATGTCTTACTTTCAAATGATAGAGTATGTGAAGGGGAAAATAGTGAAGTGAAGAAAGCTGGCAAACACTACTTTAATCAGGTGATCAAGGTTAGCATCACCAGTAATGAGTCAGATTGATATCATGAAGTTTCATGAGAAAAACATCAGACAAATCCCACTGAGGGACATGCTAAATACCTGACCAATATTTTTCAAAACAGTCAAAACCATGAGAAACAAAGACTGAGAAAATGTAATAGAACAGAAAAAGCTTGGAAACATGGTGGCTAAATGTAATATGATATCCTGGATTGAATTATGGAACAGTAAAAGGACCTTAGTGGCAATCTTGATAAAGTTACGGTTTAGTTGATAATAATGTGCTAATGATAATGTTCCAGTTTGGACAAATGTTCCATGTAATATGTTAACATTGGGAGAATCTGTAGGTTATAAGGACCTCTGCACAGCTTCCAACATTTCTTTAAAACTAAGAGAATTTCAAAACAAATCATTTATTTAAAAACATAGAGAAAATGTCTTCCAAAGATCTTATGCTGCCATAGTATTTCTTTAATATGAAAGATACAAAGAATAAAGGCCACAGTTTGAAAGGAAAAGTCCCAGACACCAAAAGAAGCTGATCAATGGTGAGACATATTAATGTTCAAGCAGTAGAGAGAAGATCTACAAATTCTGCTGTTGATTCTAGACCTAACTTTAATCCAAGTCAAACCTTTATTTTTAGATTACATGAGGGCAAGCCTACCATATGTCCTGTTGTATATTTCTGATATCAAATTTCATTATTAGCACGTGTAAAGGTTAAAAAACAAAATATTTGCAATTAAATAAGCTGTGTATATCCACCGGCCAGAGGCTAACAGGAATGTGCAAAATTAACAGAGTTAGGTTTAGTACATGCTAAAGCAAGAAAAATTCCACAGTATGGGGAATTCTGGGGCATCTCAAAAAGTAGCCTTAGGGAAGAAGTACTAATGAAATTTGGAAGACAGAATTTAGTCATGAAATGATCTTGTCAGAGATTGTAAAAAATTATAAACTAGAGTTTTGAGAACAGTGGTCTTGTCTTTAGAACATATTAGTCCATGAGGAGTTACTGTCATATTTTCTTAGAATACATGTATCTAATGACCTGGAAAGAGTTTAAGAGTTAAGCTTAGTCTGTTAGGGACATCCTGGTTTGGTTTGAAACAGTTCATCTGTTTTATAAGTAATAATGTAGTCCGTTTGGAAAATTTTGTGGTCTCTCTTACATGTCTCCATTCCTCCTGACACTCTTCCTGTCAGAGGGCTATTTTTCACTTTATCAAAGCCAACCAACACAGCGGCAGATTAAGTAATGAAGTAAAACGTAATTTTTAATGCTTCGAAACAAATCTGTTCCGTATGCCAGGTGCTATTCCATTCAGTCCGAATGCTTTTTGTTTTTTTTTTCTAATCTGTGAAAGTCCTTGTAATTGTATGTTGCCATGATTTAGGACAGAATTAGCCCAGAACAGTGTATATAGCAGTAAAAGTCTATTTTGCTAAATTGCTTGCTTATTCTATAAGCCATATAAAATTGTCTTTTAAAGAACCTAGAAATTCTTCAAATATTTTTCTTATAATAAGCTGTAACATTTTCATGACTATGTTATGACTAAATAATATGACTAAATAAATAATGTATAATCTATATCAATCCTTTATTTGCCTTACAACTTAAGTTGTATGTCATCTTCTTATATTTTTTATTAGAGAATTCATATTAGCAACTTTTCGTTATATACTTAGCATAAGTCCAGCAGCTTTTACTTAATAAGTTCATGATTCCAAGCTCAAAGAGGGTAGTTTTATGCTTATTCTGGTACAGTAATTGACACCTACTTAATGCTCAGTAAATATTGTTAAATGTATGATTGCTTGATGAGTGAGTGGAAAGGGTCATGTGGAGAGAAATTTGAGGTGCATTCTCAAATGATAAAGCATAGGGACCAGAAGACAGAAGTAATAAATGAATTTACTTACTGCTTATTTTGTAATGATCTTACCAGTATTGTGATTTTTTAAAAACATGCTAGTGAATATTGAAATTATTGTAGTCATAGGCCATAACAAGTTACAAAAAAAAAAAAAAAGAAAAAGAAAAAATAGCTTATTTTATTCAATTAGTTTTTCTTTTGGCTAAAGAGATTATAACTAAGATTAAGAACAATTGCTAAAAATGTGTGTGAAAATACCTGAATAACTAATCCCCCTTTCCTATCAATTTCATTGTACCTGTAGAAAAAAACTTATTTACTGCTCATAGTAGAAATAATTATTAGGAAGCCAATATTTTCTGTAAAGGGAAATATGAGTTTTTCAATGAGCTTTTGATTTCCTGAATTCCAGAATATGTAATGTATCATGTTTACTGGTTTATTAGCTTGGTTTACCCTTGTAAATTGGTTCTTTCAGGGAAAAGTCGAAACTGAGGCATATATCCTTTTGTCAATCTTCCAATAATTACCTTATATCTTATATTTGAATAAATTAGTGTGCAATCAAATATTATCCTTAAATTACATTAGGGTACAGTAATCAAGCTCCATGCTTACTATTAGAAATTAAATATTTCCAATAGTTATCTTTTTAAATCACAAAAATCCTGATAATTTTACATTTGCCTTACAGATCATTGTAACTTCCCCTTGTCAATAGTCTCAGCATTATTGTAACACCATCCTAGAAACTTAACTTTATTCCATCTGGAGCATAACCTATTTTTCACTCACACATACAAAATTCATTTAGCAAAACTCTTGAACATTGGAACACTCTAACTTCTTGATTGTTTTCTTAATCTCACCACCAAATCCACATATATTTAATAGCAGCTGATTTTCTCAGTTCAAATTAATTTAAAAATAAAATTATGTTAAAATATTATATTTTTCAAAATCATTTATCTTTTTGACCACTGAGAGGAAGCCTGACCGGAAAGCCATTAATAAACTTCCAGTGTTACTGAGTTTAAAACCTTGAGATATATAATTATCCTCTTTAATGACTTTCCCCAGTACATGTTGATTTAACTTATGGAGCTATACTTTCCATGTCCTCATGATACAGCACATATTAGTGAGGTTTTATTGTCTAGATGCTTATCTAGAGATAAGACCTAAGAGATCGCTGGCTCCCTATCAGGAGAGTGGAACACCTCCTCCAACCCTAGCTAAGGTAGTGAAACTGAAATGGGCTCAAGCTCTGCTCTTTTTTTTAACTTTAAACCACAAAATTTTTATTCTCTATACCGTCTCACATCTGCCAATTAGTGGAAAACATTTACGTACTTTTTATTAATTAATTGTTAACGATTATTTTAGTCTGTATAAAAATGCCACGTCTATGACATTGCTATTTGCAGGGGCTTATGAAATAAGATGCAGTCCTGATATTACTGTAGAATACACTGCATAATATTATAGCCATCTTATTTCATAAGCCCCTGCAAATAGCATCGTCATAGACGTGGCATTTTTATACAGACTAAAATAATCGTTAACATTAATTTAGCACTACTATGCTAAACACTTATCTTTTTTTTTCTCATACAATTCCATGTGGAAAGCATTCTCATTATTCCTAGTTATATGCAAGGAAAATGATGTTACTGACGTTAGCTAAATTGCACAAAGTTAAACAGCCAATAAAAGTACAGTCAGGATCTGCATGTTAGCATTCTAGCTGCAGGAGTGCATGAATTTAAACACACACCACCATTCAGTGTGTTCACTAGCCAAAGAGTAAGTGTGATCTGTAATTGTCCCTGCTCTCTGCTCACCAAGCCAGGAACTGTTGTGACCTGCCATCAGCCTGGAGGATGGTAGCCTTGAATATTACTCAAAGGTTAAAAAATATGTTCAGGATTGGCCCTTATTAATACAGTGTCCAGCATCTAACTGGTCAGCATCCAATACCTGGGTACTCCTCCTTAGTAGGTTTTTCCCCATATTTAAAATCTGTTAAAAGAAACCATGTCCTGTGTTCCCAACACAGTGTTCCAAGCTTGATCTTTTTAATTCATTCTAACAACTGTAACAAATCCATAAATGCACCACAGGTGAAACGACTTACTGCTGGGACCACAAAACTAGTTCTGTGTGCTCTGACTTAACATTTTGTGGCTTTTCCATTAGAGTAAACTAGACACATGAGTTCTTATTTATTAAAATGTAAAGAAACAGCATTCAAATTTCCCCTCTTCCCAAATAGTAGCTATATTGTTAAAAGGTGACTTTGCAAGTGATATTCAGAAAATGCAAAAAAAAAAAAAAACACTTTATTCTTTACTGAACACATTGGTATCAGCAAAAATTTATTTATTTATTTAAGAAAGATTTTTAAATATTTTTTAAATTTTTTATTATGTATCAGCAAAACCTTTAAAGTGTACAACACTCAAAAGCATTGATGCTCTAATAATTAATTTGAATTAAAGACAATCTAAGTATTTGAGCAGCCGTGCTATAAACTGAAGTGTTCCTGACCTCTGAATACTTATTTTACTACCTTTCATTAGTCAACCTATTTAAAACTGTAGAAAAATTACATCAAGTAACAGCATGTATGTCTGTTTTGAGGCAGATATTTATGAACTTAGACTATGTAGTTTAAAGAGATTTACCTGTTTTTCCTAATTATTTTTACAAAAAATATAATTAATTGTGTATTTTAATAAAAAATCAGAAAGTATAATACAGAAAAAAGAAAGTATCCTTGTATAAATCTTCTTGTGAGAAAATTTTTATACTTTTATCTTTATCTATGTACTATATTATATTAATTAGTACCCATTGTAATAAATCATTATCTAATTATGTATATTACATAGTAGACACAAATTTCTCTGTGTAAACACATTTTAAAAATGTGGAACCAATTTGTCTGGCTTTAAATCAGCCTTACCAACTGATCATCAGTTCAGAGAATAGCTGCCAATAATTAAGCATATATGAGGGAACTGGCCCTATACTAGGTACTTTATATATGTTACCTCCCATGTAGGGTAGAACTACCTGGAGATGTTGATCAGTGGGAAAAAATACTTTTTCTGTTGTGAATGTAATTCTCTTAATATGGTACCTTATTCTCTATTTATTTCATGTTTTTATCACTAAATTTTGAAGATTTCAAAATGTTTGTTTCTGGAATATAAAGCTAATTATCAAGAACAAATAGCCCTTTCCTGTTTTCTTTAAAATCACTGACAATCATGTATATTCATAATACTTCTCTGTGTTTCTTTGCAAAGATTCACAGAGCTCATGGCAAATGTTTTGTTTCAAGGAATAAAATTCAGTTCTCAAGAAGAGAAACATCCTATTATAATTGAAATGCTTAGATACCCTTGACATAGATGAAATTCGATGGGTAACTCTTCACTTCATGAAACCATTGTAGATACAGTGGGCTTGAGTGAAAATGATACATTTTGGGAAAGATTTTAAACAGGCACAACTTCATGTTATAAGTTGGATTTACTCCAAGTTACTGAAATATTTACATACTGTTTTTTTCTGCTCTCAAGTAGCTTGCTATATGTGAATGTTATTTAGACATGTAATCATTGAGGTTAGGTAACTAAGTTACTGTGCAAGTAAGGAAAGTTGAAATCCTTTTACTTTATTATCAGTTTGATGCACTCTGGCTTTCAGATAATATTCATACTGTGTTCCACTAAGAATAAGCTTTAACTGAGCCTCCAGAGATCCACATAGATGTGATACATAATAGGAACAGGGATGCTTGAGATGTCACTTATAGAGGATGATTTAGTTGCAGGCACACTCAAAAGAGCCTATTGAGGGGCGCCTGGGTGGCTCAGTTGGTTAAGCGACTGCCTTCGGCTCAGGTCATGATCCTGGAGTCCCAGGATCGAGTCCCGCATCGGGCTCCCTGCTCGGCAGGGAGCCTGCTTCTCCCTCTGACCCTCCCCTCTCTCATGTGCTCTCTCTCTCTTTCATTCTTTCTCTCAAATAAATAAATAAAATCTTTTAAAAAAAGAGCCTATTGATATTATCCCATTAAAAGATGGACAACGAGAAAGCAAAAGGAGAAAATTAATGTGGGAAGAAGGGTTAAATAAAAAGGCAAGAAATATAAGGGAGGGAATCCTACATTCACAGCATCTTTATTATTTTACTTGGCTTGAGAGATGAATGTAGGGGGCGCTTGGGTCCTGGGATCGAGACCCCCGCATCAGGCTCCCTGCTCCGCGGGAAGCCTGCTTCTCCCTCTCCCACTCCCCCTGCTTGTGTTCCCTCTCTCACTGTGTCTCTCTCTGTCAAATAAATAAAATCTTTAAAAAAAAAAGAGATGAATGTAGCATAAAATCATAAAATAACAGTATGAGTTAGAAGCAAGATCATTGCAATTATAATCATGATGATCATGATAAATTACTTATAAGACAATGAGTAAATGTTTGAGTTTTAAGTGATATGCAATATTATAAGAATATCCAGGTTGTCATTTATTATGCTCAGGCAAGAGTGGGCATATATTGCAAAAAAGGTAAATCTCTCCAGTTTAACTTATTTTCAGAGAATATTTCATAAACTACTTTTTAAATAAAGTCAAGATTTTTAAATGTTGTTTTGTTCAGGAATAAAATAAATCATATTTTGATAGATATCTGTTTATTTTGAAGAAAATAAAACAAATCATTGATTCTTCTCCTCCTTTCTTCTTCTCCTATTTCTCCTCTGCCTTCTTTTTCTACTTCTTTTTTCTAAATAATGAATGTTAGTGACAGGTCCATAGACTAAAGCTGTCAGTAGACAAAAGCTCCATTTGGATTTAGTTATACTGCTTAATACTTAAGGGAAGTCGTGCAAAATTTTTTTAAATTTGTGTATGATTTAACCTACGTCTCTGGGACAGTATATTATTATGAAGGGCTATGCATCCAAAAATGAATTAATCAGCTAATTAACAAAAGAACAAAACTGTTTCTATTTGACAACATTAAATGAATCATTCTACAAAATATCAAGCTTATATTTAAATGTTCTAAGTCTTATTCCTCCCGTGTAAAAAGTTACTTTTTATTTTATTCTTAATACTTGTGATTTCTTTCTTGCTAAAGTTTTTGTGCCTCTTTTATTTAGATCCAGTTTGGATGTGGTTTTCTTTCTTTTTTAATATTGAAGGTTTCATGGTCAGCATTACATAACAACATGAAAGCTTTGTCCTAATTATGCAAAATAGTTTTGATCATATTAACATATGAATTTAAATTTCACACATGTCAGCTTTAAAAACTAACACAGTGGTTTCTGTGTGAGATTAATCATAGAACCAACATCATGAATATTTTGAAGTAGGCTCTCTCAGTCATTTAACTTTCATTTAAGGTTATTTGTACTAATAAAAATGTAGTATCAATTATCTCAAGCAATGTAAAACTACCTTTCCTATGATCATAATGCAAAGCAAATGTTCTCTATTTCCTGAAAGCTCTTTTTTGCTGTCTTACTTCTTCATTTCCTAAAGCACAAGCCTTTTCATTTGTCCCTGTTGGGATATGAATCATTCCTTCATAGGTATACAGGATATTATAGTAAAAAGATAACACTTTATGGGGTATATAAATAGAACTCTGATTAAATCCTGACTATTCTTTTTAACAGCTGCGTGACCCTGAGCAAAGAACTTGACTTCTCTGATCCTTAATTCCTAGATGTGTAAATGGAGATAATAGCACTTGCCCCAAAGTTAAATGATGTAGTGTAATTAAAGCATCAGACAGAAAGCACATCAGTAGTGAGCACTTCATAAATATGAGTTCATTACCTCCTCCCTCCTACTACTGCATAGCAAGTTCTCCTAAGATAAAGCAGGAGCTTTGCTGGTGCCAAAAAAAATCAGTGTAATGACACTTAGGGAATATATTATTCATTCATTTTATATTCATCATTGTGCATATGGTAAAGATTTTTTTTCACAGGCCTTAGAAGTCAAAGTAATAAAATCATACATTTAAATTCCATAAGTGTATTTGTTGCCCTAGGAAATTTTGATGTTTTTTGACTCCATACATTGAAATGCAACTACAAATTTTAAGTATGATAATTTTCCATGAAGTCTTTGGAATGTAACCTCTAAGATACAAAGTTCCAAAGTCTGCCTATTATTTGAGAGAATATTAGAAATAGCAAACTTTAAACACCTATTTCAAATTATTATTTAATTGTCAAACTACACGGACTTTAATAAGTAAACCAAATGCCCAAGAACATATAACTATTCACCCATGATGTAGTAGATACTATGCCAGATGGTTTGGAAACCTCAAAATAAATCAGTGAAACAGACATTTTTAAACTTTGTCAAACTGGACAAATCTGGACTTAGAGCGAAGGAGACTTTAATTTAAAAAAACTAAATATTGCAATAGGGAGACTGCTCTAATCTCAGAAATCGGTGACTATCTCAAATTCAAACAGAACAAGGTTTTTTTTATATAGGGTAAAACAGGGACCAGCACATATAGGCAGGATCTTTGGTGGGGAAACTGGAAATGACCAGTAGTCTGATAGGAAAAGGGTCTCTCTGTGATCAGCTGATTCCCTGGAGAAGCTGACAAGGTGGGCATGTTTCACTTTTGTTCTTGATCAGGCTTGGGGCCAAGCAGAGTTCAGGGGTCTGTAGGTAAAAGAGAAACCTGACTAAAATTTGGTAAAGGCAAAGCAGAGGGTAAAGAATGGGCGATGGTGAACATGTGTTCACTTTCTTTTATTTCTTTGAAGATTGTTAGGACTGAATAGTATTCTCCCCAAATTTATGTGTTGAGGCCCTAACTCTCAAAGTGACTGTTTTTTGAGATAGAGCTAGAAGGAAGTAATTAAGGTTAAATGAAGTCATAAGGTGGGGCCCTAATGTGATAAGATCGCTGTCCTTGTGAAGGACCAGAACTCTTTTTCATGTGTCACAGCGGAAAGGCTACCTGAGGACACAGCAGGAATGCAATCATCTGCAAACCAGAGAGAGCCCTCTCAAGGAACCAAATCAGCGGGCACCTTGATCAGGATTTCCAGACACCATAACTGTGAGAAAACAAATTCCTGTTGATTAAACAACTAAATCTGTAATATTTTGTTATGACAGCCCTAGCAAACTAAAACATATGAAAAATTGAAGCTCCAAGAATTTAGAGTTTATCCCATTTCACAACCTCGTATGTAGGGGAATCAAATATCATTCCCAGATCTGTCTGATACTAGTATCCATGACATACCACCTTGTCACATTGTCTTTGCAGTGAGTGAATTGCTGAATTATTTAAACCTTATTTTTTGTTTCTTAATCCAGATACCAAACTATTATGCCATAGATGCCTTGATATGATATAACAGTGAAGTCCACTTCACCATAGTGCTCTCTCGAGAATATTCATCTGGCAGTCCTTGAAAAGGACAGCATTGCCCTCTCTTACACTCTTACTCCATTCAGTGGAGGCTCCATACCTTTTACATATCGGGGATTAAAGTCTTCATTTTCATTGAAAGGACAGTGATAAAATTTAAGCAAGTTTGCTTATGCAGAGCAAGTATGTGCTTTCACTTCAACTATGTTTATTTAGGGTGGTTTTAGGAAAATCATTAGGAAAAACTAAAAACATCCCCTATTCATGCTATGCCTTGGTGCCTCCATGGATTCTCTTAATTTCACTTTTCTTCACATTTTGGCTAAGGGAAAATTGTTTTTTAAAATATTATATTAATTATGTCTATACTATTTTTACTTTCCATCTTTCATTTGTCTTATTGATCAATATGATCTTTCTTCCTTGCAGATATAAGATGTTGTTTCATGCAACTTCAAATGAATAATAGGAATATTAAAGAATTTATGTGTCTGTTTTGCTAAGGCATTATTTACATATATTTATTACTGTAGATTAAAAACAATTTTCTCTGAAAATGAGATTAAACATCACACAAGATCATAATGGGACATGCTTTGTTTAGAAAAATCAGCATTTGCGTAAAGCATGTGGTCCAGGATCATATGTATCTTGCCTTCCATATACAATGAGCATTTTAATTTGTGGGTTTTCTTAAATAAGAAAATGAGTCATCAGATAATAGAAGTTCATTTTGCATAATAGAAACTATATAACAAGACAGCACAACTCTTACCAGGTGAGAATAAGACAAAAAAAAAATAGCATAAAATAGGAGCTTTCCACGTAGGACAACAATTTTTAATAGTTTTTAGATTCCTTTGCTAATCCAATAAAAGCTATTTACCTTTCCCTAAAAAGGGCATAGGTGCATAACCATAATAGCATGCATATAATCACAATGGATTCGTAGACTCTAGAAACCCTAAATCTATAGGAAGTTTTATCATTATATTTTTTAATCCTTTCATTTAATATCAAATCTTCTACATGTTAGAAGGGATGTGGGAATTTAAACAAAAAGTAAATGTTAGATAATAGTTGTTAAACATTATCTTGTCAAGATAAGAGCAAAATACAACCTCATTTGAAGTTTAGTAAAATTTCCACTCCAGAAATTAAAAGACCAAAATGGCATTTGGAAGAGTATTTTTCAATGTTTTTATCTGTAGAAAGTACTCTATAAAAAAATAGATAACATTAGAACCTATATATATATATATATATATATATACACACACACACACACACACATATATATGCACACGGGAAACATCTTTTTTTTTTAATATTTGGTCATTGACCTTATTTCCTGACACAGAGTCCATAAATCACTTAGGATTTCAAGGTCGATGTCAGTGTCTTTTGTTCTAATGAGATGACTCTTGGTGGGTTCCTGGATGGGGGCTGGTTACCAAAAAGACCAAGCCATGATTAGAAGCTTAGAATTAAAAAAAAGAAGAAGAAGAAGCTTAGAGTTTTCAGCTCCAACCCCATTCCCCAGAGAGGGGGGAGGGGCTAAAAATGGTTGGCTTTGATAAAGTGAAAAATCATTCCTGGCTGATGAAGCCTCCATTAAACTCCCAACAATACAATGGGGTTTGTATAGTTTCCAGGTTGTTGAATATAAGCAGGTGCTGGGAGAGTGGCAAGACCCTCTGAGGGCATGGAGGGTCCATACCTCTTCTGACAGACTTTGTCCTATCTGTGCCTTCCCTTTGGATTTCACCTGTATCCTTTACAATATCCTTCGATAATAAACTGGTGAACAATAAGTAGTTTTTTTCTTTTTTCCTGAACTCTGTGAATCACTCAAGCAAATTAATTAAACCCAAGGAGCAGCTGATGGGAACATCTGATTTATAACCAATCACTCAGAAGTGTGGGTGGCAACCTGGACTTGTGATTGGCATCTGGAGCTTTTGTGGGGCGGGAGGTGGTAGCAGTCGTGTAGGACTGAGCCCTTAACTTGTGGGATTTGACACTAACTACAGGCAGATAGTGTCAGATTTAAGTTGTAGGACACCCCGCTGGTGTTACAGAATTGCTCCATGTGGGAAAAACCCCCACACATCTCATGGCAGAAGTGTTATGAGAATAGTAGGAGTATGAGATTGAAGGTGAAACACAGAAGGACTAGAGTTTTCCTACACTGTATATAATATATATTACTTAAACCACTTAAACTCTTGTGATTAGAAGATAAGATTTGTTTGTTCAGGGTATCATTTAGATGTGTGTGTGTGTGTGTGTGTGTGTGTGTGTGTGTGTTGAGAAAGAGATATACATGTCATATATATGTCAATTAATGATGTAAGAAACTAAAAAAATTATAGATGAAATCAGGAATTGACATTGGCTAATAAAATCAAAAAAGATCATTAAGGACTAATATAATCTGATAAGGGTATCAAACATTGCTTAACTATATGACTAGAGCATTGCTTTGCCAAATCAAATAATAAATTCCCTGTGCTTATTTTCCTCAACTGATCACTTGGAAACAGCCCAGTCCTTCTTCCTTCTTGACTTTCCTATTTGGCTTTCATGGCACCACTTTCTTGGTTCTTCTAAGTCCCTGAATGCTCTTTTTCAGGCCCCTTTGCTCCCAATCTCTAGACATTGACATGTC
The DNA here is from genome assembly GCF_037043125.1 of Eumetopias jubatus. Lineage (NCBI taxonomy): Eukaryota > Metazoa > Chordata > Mammalia > Carnivora > Otariidae > Eumetopias > Eumetopias jubatus. Next base: position 155,899,237 of record NW_028274809.1, on the reverse strand, counting down.
ACCTCTTTAGGTCTTATTATCTCTTCCTTTCCAAGCTGTACTCATTTTCTAAATCCGGTCCTCATATGGTTTGGCATCAACATCACTTAAGCACTGGTTAGAAATGCAGATTTCCCAAGTCCAAGTCCACCCAAAATTTACAGAATCTGGAGTGGAGCCAAAAATCTGTGTTTAACAATCTCTCCAGGTGGTTCTTACACTTGCTGAAATTTGAGAAGCCCTGCTTTAGGTAACAGCATCCATATTACCAATGGCTCTAAACCATTTATAGGCTGGTGACTCCAATATTTAATACCTTCAGTCCCATCTTCACCCTCAATGTCTTCAGACTGAAATATTAAACTGCCTACTTAAAACTATAATTAGGATGATCTGCAGACTCCTCGAAATGAACATGTCCAAAATTAGTTCCTGAACTCCTCTCTCTCTCTCCCAAACAGTTACTCTCATGGTCCTCCCTAGATTTATTTGTCTTCTTCTCTTGCTCAAGCCAAATCTTTTGGATCCATTGTTGACTTCTCTCTTTTTTTTTTTTTTTCATGCACCATGCCCCACAGCAAATCTATAGACCGATTTTCCAAGAAATACTTTGAAAATTCATTTTGCCATTCAAATCGCCACATACTCTCCAATCTATAAAGCACTAAATGTACTGGACAATTAAGGAGAAGATTTATTTAAGGCTGATGCAATAACTAGGATGGTCATTAGTGAGGAATATCTCAAAGAAATGGGACTGTATAGATGTAGTTAACAAGGGAGTCCTTGTTGAGTGTTATGGGAGTCATAGGAGGACCGGGTGGTCCTTTGTGGTTGTCCATTTTCCAGGACACAAACAAATGAAAGGATTTCTTAACTGTTGCTTCTTTTCAGGAGCACAGGTCTTAAATAAAATTCAGTATTTTCAAAACCATTGTCATCCCTCTAGCAGGATGATGCAATAGCACACACCCTGACTCAATTTATCCTTACTCCCCATCTTGTCTATTATATACTTAGATGGATTGTTTGAAAACATAAGTAAATCATGTCATTCTTCTCTTTACAATTCTCAAATGACCTTCAAAATCACATGAAGGAAAATCTAAAATTCTCACCATGGCCTAAAAGATCACCTGTGGTCAGCCTGACCTGACCTGACCTCCTAGTACTTTCCCTCCAGGCCCTGTGCTATACCTTACCAAGTTCTTCAGTTTTTCCTAAGCTATCCAGGTGCTTTACAGTGGAGGATCTTTGCTCTTCGTTTCTAGAAAGCTCTTAATCCACGTGGCTCATCCACTTATTTTTTTCAGGTTTCTGTTCACACAACATCTTATTAGACAAGTCTTTCCTAACCACCCTATAAAAGAGCATCACTGTGTTCCCCACCCTCTGACCTATTTTCCTACTGTCTTGTCTGTTTCTTCAATTACTTACCCCCTCTGACATATGTATAGTTTTGAAGGGGAGAGTCTATTTCCTGCCCCTCCTTTCCAATTTGAACATAAGTTCCATGAAGGCAGGACTTTTATTTATTACTTATCTCTAGAACCTTGAGTAGTCTTTAGCATATAGTAGAGGCTCAATAATTATTTGAGTTAAATGAATAGCCTTTGCCAATTCACCAATAAATTATGTTAAGGCAGAAAAAAATATCTATGATAAATCAAATCTTAGGAAAGTACACATCAAAGTGGCAGGAAAAGCTGATAAGCAATTCTATGCTCATAAATATCTAGATAGAAATAGATATATAGTTAACAATACATAAAACTTTAAAATACAAATTAAAATTTAATTTAGCTTTAATCTAAACCTTTATCTTTAGTTTTACATAATCTGTGGTCCTTGATTCCTATACACCAAAGGAAAAAAAAAAAACTAGCACTAAAGAGAAATAATGAGAAGCAAGAGGATAAAAAAAATACACATTGGCAACTACACATGGAGAAAGTAAATTATTTCAGTTTCAATAATGAAACAAGAAATCATTGCTGAGCACCTACTATAGGCCACTTCCTTCCTTCAAAGAGATTAAAAGTGCATTGGGGAAAAAGAAAAGTGCATTGGGATTAGAGAATACAAAGAATAACCAGAAAACATGAAAAGTAACTATACTAGGTACAATTTGAAATTCATTGTATATAAAGAGATATGAACAAGAGCCCACCTAATTAAATGACTTTAAGTTTCCAGACTGAAATATATCGCATGCAAAAGTACTAAAAGCATATATCTGGTATAGTGTCTTACACATAGCAGAGGATTTGTTTATTAAATTTTGATAAATTTTAGGTAAATGCAATAGTTTTTAATCATATTTGAGGAACCATAAAGAATATAAGATTTGTTGAGAGACGGGCAAAATTCTAAACTGAATTACTACATAAAAGGATTATAAACATTTAGAAATAGTTATTACTAGAAATGAGAAGACTTTCATTTGGAATAGTAGTCCCAATAAACCACTATATGGTTGTTGTTGTTGTTGTCATTGTTGTTGTTAGACTGATAGTATGGGGAGAACTGCTGTACATACACACAAACCCACACATTTGCATGCGCACACCTTTGTTCATTATAATTAGCCCTTTTATATTAATGCTACCTCTTGGTTTTTATTATCTTTTTTTAAGATTTATTTATTTTAGAGAGAGAGAGAGCACAGGGGGGAGGGACAGAAGGAGAGGGAGAGAATCTCGAGCAGACTCCCCGCTGAGCATAGAGCCTGATGCGGGGCTCCATCTCATGACCCTGACAACGTGACCTGAGCCAAAATCAAGAGTCCAACACTCAACTGACTGAGACACCCAGACGCCCCAACTTTTATTACTTTTTAGACCCTGAATAACCTAGAAAAGGGAGAAATGCTAACTCCTGTTCACTATATCAAATCATTGAAACTTGAATCATGTCAATGATAAAAATTTTATATGTATATATAAATTCCATCAACATAGTGAATGGACTCTATTCCTAAGGAGTATTGATTCAATATCAGCATAGCTTAGTCTTAGAAAATAAACCACTGAATTTTTTACTTATCCCTTTTATGTAATGTAATGTCCATTATAGCTTCAAACAAACAAGCACATAGCTAAAATTAATATGCCTTGTATACCTAGGCAAAATGCTAATGTCATAAAGCTAGCAAATACTTGCTAATATGATAAGGTAGATTCAAGTTTTACTTGCATGTCACCACACTAGACAGAGTCTGAACTAATGACATCAATTTTTATATAAAATATAAAGTATGGTTTAGAGCTATGCTTTTGAATTATGGTTCTGGTCCAAAAATTCAGCATGTTGTAGGATACTATTAGATGATGAATAGCTAAAGCCTAAGGTAGGTATCTTAGTCTTTTTGACTTCTTACATACCCTTGGAAACATAACACAATATTTCGTGCCAAACTGGTATTCCTTAAATATTAATCGTACTTAATTAAAAACAAATGATATTTTAACAGTTTTATGATAAAGTTATAACATCAGAAAACATTAATGTCTGCTACTATTCAGAATGTGTAGATACTTGGATGCCACATTTCATAATGATGATAAACTGAAGTGTATGAAGAAAATGAGTGCCAACATATGAAGATTGTGAAAACCATGTATTTTAAAATATCCTAGAAGGAATTAGGAAACTTCATGTTAGAAATAGATTTTGTGGGTGAAGTAGTATAAGCATTCTCAAAATTTAATTAAAAAAAAAACTGTCATGTGGAAGAGAGATTAGATGTTTTCTGTGACTTTCAAAAGACAAGATGAAGGCCATGTCTGATTTCTGACCATTAGAATGGCCCTAACCAGAATTGTCTGCTTTTTATAGCGGAAGTGTCACATGAGTAGAAAAATTTAAAAAAAGCAGTAACAATTATTTTCTGTTATTGTAGAGAGGCTATTGCATTAGGTTGGAGATTGTGCTGGGTGACCTACAAAATTATTTTCAATTCTGTTATTTCATAATCATATTATTCTAAACTGTTGAGAAGAGTACTAATCCACTGAGGAAAGAGGCTCTTGAAACTGTCTTGATCTTAGTGGCTTCTACTGTTTATGACTTTTAATCCTGGGATTTTCACTTGTGACATAATTAACCCCTTTATTCTAATGCTACCACTTACTTTTTATTACCTTTAAGACCCTGAGGAACCTAGAAAACTAGGAAGGAACATCTCTACTCATGTTCTTGGCAACAGATCATAGAAACTTGAATCATGTCAATGATATAATAATAAAAATTCTACTAATAATATATGTATATCACATTTTAATTTTTAATATGTCTTCACTTTTCACAAAGACTTATATATAGTAGTGGTAATACTGTATTGTAGAGTACCAACTTCACATATTAATTGTTCCTGGATTCATTTTTACCATTTTATTTGCATAATGAACTATAATATATACTCTCAGAGGGCCTAAAATCCTCCTACACTTTCTTTGATGAGAATAGATGAGAAAAACTGCTAATTTGCTTTGAAGTTAATTTTTGTTTCACCCCTAGATTTTAAAGCAAACTGTTAAGATATTTTAAAGATTTTCCAGGTTATGCTATGAATATTTTACAAAGTAACAATTGAAAGTTTAAAAGTAAACATTTTAGGAGGGAAAAGATCAGCAGTTTGATTTCTGTGAAACTGATTACAATCACAATTATAAATGCTTAATATAATTATTGATCTTTGCAAACAATAATGGTTTAAAGATTACCTATATTCTACTCCAAGAAATATATCTATATGTTAAGTGAATTCTTAGAATAGTTTCTACCTAGTACAGTAGTCATTCATTCATTTACTCAGTTTCTTTGGAGTGTCTGTTTTATGCCAGTAACTGCTTTGGCATTGGGGTAAAAATATGAAAAATATATAAGGAACAATAGAACATGAAAAGATCCAGATGCAAAAGAAAGCAGCACCTGGGTGGCTCAGTCAGTTAAGCGTCTGACTCTTGATTTCAGCTCAGGTCATGATCTCAGAGTCATGGGAAGGAGCCCTGTGGATGGGCTCCACACTCAGCAGGGAGTCTGCTTGAGATCCTCTCTCTCCATGTCCCTCTGCCCCTCCCCACCATGCTTTAAATCTCTTTCTCTCTAAAATAATTAATAAATAAATCTTTAAAATAAAAGCATAGAACATTTGATAAAACCAAGAAAATCAATTTGTTTGGAGTACAGAATGAGGATTAGAGGCTGGTGTTAGAAATGAGACTGCTTCGGTGAGCAGGGGTAAGATCATGAGTGACATTGGCTATGCAGTTCAGAGACGAATTTTTTAATCAACAGTGTAATATGATCTCCTTGTTAGAAAGATCACTGTGTAAAATAAATTAAAATTGGAAACTTGCATCTGCTGTGAGATAAAACGTTTGATTTTCTCAACTCTATGAAAGAATAAGTGCAGAGAGTGGGGAGGGGGTGTGGGGAGGAGAAGATATTGATGTGGGGTGGGGGGGTCAATATTAAAGACAAAGGAAAACTAAGAGGCCAGAGTAGAAACCCAGGATAAAGATGATGGTGTCCTGTGTAAGAAGGGAAAATTTTTCCCTTCTTCCCGTCTAGGTTCTTTGGCTAGTCTAATAGTTAAATTGACATAAGACAGATTAACAAAAGAAAACAGATTTAATTTCATACGTACAGGAGCCCCACAAAAAAATATTATGAGACTCCAAGGTAGTAAAGCAACTGAAGTTTCTATGTATAACATCTTGAGCTAAGGATAAAGGGAGTTGAGGTCTAGGGGTTCAAAGAAGAGGAAGTCAATTCATGGGAAGATGAAAAGACAAAATGTTTGGTAAATAAATGCTTGCCATGACACGCAGATAAATCCTTCTTAAACAAAAAGTTATCTCTGGGGACGCCTGGGTGACTCAGTCAGTTAAGCATCTGCCTTTGGCTCAGGTCATGATCCCAGGGTCCTGGGATGGAGCCCCACATTGGGCTCCCTGCTCAATGGAAGGGTCTGCTTCTCCCTGTCCTTCTACCCCTCACCCTGCTTGTGCTCTCTTTCTCTCTCTCTTACTCGCACTCTCTCTCTAATATATATATTTTTTAAAGCTATCTCTGGCAGTAGTTCTTTTCTGGTACAGGCCCCCTATCTAAACTCATTTAAGCAGTTAAGGGGAAGGTAAAAAGCTGTTCCTGAGTCTGCCAGGTTTTAATTGCCTTCAACTCAGAACAATCCACATGCCAAAGGGACACATTTGGGGTAGCATGTTCTGCTCCCCCTCACTTGGATTAAAGAATTAAAAGAGGTAGTTGAGGGGCGCCTGGGTGGCTCAATCAGTTGAGTGTCTGCCTTAGGCCAGCGTCTTGAGATCAAGCCCCGCATCGGGCTCCCTGCTCAGTGGGGAATCTGCTTCTCCCTCTCCTTCTACCTGCCACTCCCCCTGCTTGTGCTCTCTTGCTCTCTTTCTGTCAAATAAATAAGTAAAATCTTTTAATTAATTAATTAATTAACTAAAAATTTTAAAAAATTAAAAGAGGTAGTGGAGATAATGGAATAATTTAGAATAGCACAGTTCAATAGAAATGTGATGTGAGTTATTTAGGGAATTTTACATTTTCTTGTAGCTACATTAGGAAAGAAAAAAGAAACAAATGAAATTAATTTTAATAATAATAACATATTTAACTTAAAATATAATCATTTCACAAGTAATCAATATAAAACAATTCGTAAGGACATATTTTACATACACTTTTGTTACATACATATTTTACATACACTTTTGTTACTAACTTCATATCCCAATTCAGACACTGAATTTTTATCAGAAATACTTTGCCAATACTTAGATTTCATAAAACTGACAGTTGAAAAGGATGTTCACATAACTTACTTCCTGAAAATGCAATTAAATGTTTTCTAATATTGAAATACTGTGATTTCTAAAAAGAAATATATATTTGGTCTACATCCCCATTTTTGGCCCAGAACTCCTAAAATCCCTGGAATTTCCTAACTGGTGAAAGCCAAAAATGTGTCTCTTGTGATGTTAATGAGGTAACTTTTGGAAGGAATTGAAGGATGGGGCTTGGTTGCCAGGAGAGCTAATCATGTGATTAGAGGGTTGGAACTTTTAGTCCCACCACCCTGATTTCCAGAGAAGGGAGGCGGCAGCAGGTTGCATTGATAGCCAACGGCCAATGGCTTAATAAATGATGCCTATGTACTGAAGCTTCCGTAAAAACTCAAAAGGACAGGATTTGGAAATCTCCCAGGTTGCTAACTTCATGGAGATTTGGGGACAGTGGCAGGTTCAGAGAACGTGAAAGCTCTATGCCATTTCCCTACACCTTGCTCCATGCATCTCTTCATCTGGCTGTTCCTGACTAGTATCTCTTCATATTAAACTTATAATCTAGAAAGTGAATGATTTTCTTAGTTCTGTGAGCTGCTCTAGCAAATTAATTGAACCCCAGGAGGAGGTCATGGGAATCTCCATCTCCCAGTAGATCAGAAGCACAGGTGAAAACCTGGACTTGTGACTGGCCTCTGAAGTGTGTGTGTGTGTGTGTGTGTGTGTGTGTGTGTGTGTGTGTAGGTGGAGGCAGTCTTGCGGGACTGAGCCTTAACCTGTGGCATTTGATTTTATCTCCAGATAGATAGTGTCAGAATTGAATTGAATCGTAGGACACCCAGCTGGTATTGGAGAATTGTCAGTGGTGTGGGTTGGAATTCAGGGATCAGAACCATTAAGTGTTGATTTAAATATTTAAATTTAAATTGAGGAAAATTATGTACAATTTAAAATTCAGTTCTTCAGTTTGCCCTGATCACATTTTAGTTGCTCAATAGCTGTAAATAGCTATTGGCTACCAATTGGTATAGTAAAGATTTAGAAGATAAATACAAAGGAAAACAGAACACTTGGTGTAAGATTAGATATGGTGGTAAAAGAAATGGAATGGTGAAGTGTTAAGGACAGGTATTCCAACTTGGGCACTTTAGTGGATGGGAGACTTTTTCAGTGAGATAGGGAATGTTGCAGGAGGGGCATTTGGGTGAGACCAGATGCTAATAAATAAAATATTGAACATAATTTTGAAACAGAAGTTTTTCAGTGATAAAAGCTTTTAATTTCAACTCAGATTGTAGTACAGTGCATCCAAAATCTCTGGCACATCTCTAAAACTTGAAATCAAGAAACTATTGTTTAAGGAATAAAATAATATAGTTGCCATTGCTTTACTCCATTCTAACAACTTCCTTGCACTACTATATTTTAAAAATGTGAAATTGGTGATTTTTCCTTTTGTTGGTTTCTCATCTGCCTACTCATTAGTCCTCTCTATTCCTCATGCTCGAACATTTTCTCCCAGTTGTTTTCCATAAAGCTTTATTTCTTAAGAAAAATAGTTTATGATTCTAAATCCTCAAGGATATTCAGAGAATTAAAACATATTAGCAGAGTTATAGTTATGTTGTATCTTTCATAAATAATTTATGGGCAAACCTAGTTTTCAGGTAAACTTACCAAAATGAACAGACTATCCAATCAGCCAACATAATTGGTAGGGACATAAAAGTAAAATGTGTTAAGCTGTTCATGTACCAATTTTAACGAGGTGTCTAGATTTCATTAACTGCAATCACTTTTAATCAAGACAATGAAAAATGGCAAAGATAATTAATATTCATTGATAATCAAACATGCAGACACTTAAAAAGTTATAATAGTAAATCCTTGCAACCAATGTATATGACATCCATTTACAGCTGGAGAAACTGAGGCTTGAATTAAGAGCTAAAACCCAAGTCTACATGACATTAAAGTTCATTCAATACTTTTTATTTACTTTTTGGTTGTTTCATTGGTTTTTCTCAATAAACTTTGAATTTTAGAATTGTTTTAGATTTGCAGAAAAATTTCAAAGATAATATAGAGTTCCTATATACATTAGTAAACATACTAGCTTATATTAGTGCAGTATATTTGTCACAAGTAATGAACCAATGTTGATAAATTATTATTAACAAAGTCCATACTTATTCAGATTTCCTTAGTTTTTACCTAATGTTCTTTTTCTGTTCTAGGATCCTATCCAAGTTACCACATTACATTTAATAATTATGAAAGAAAAACCAGAGCCTAGCAATAGTTAAAACAGTAAAATAGATTTTATTCAGGAACTATTATCATAAGAGAAGAGTCCTCGGAACAGAAAGGGGCTTAATACGGCATGGCAACTGGGGATTTGTAGCCAAGGAGCAAGGTGGAAGTCAGTGGATAGAAAATTCCTGAGAGGAAACATCAGGGGTTATTCAGGGGGGTTTCTGGTTAACAGGCCTTACAGGTAGGTCAGAATGATTAGATATCATCTGGGGGTTGGTAGAAGATAAAAAATTAGATCATATATTGAGAAGGATCAGATATCGAAAGTGGGTGTTTCTCTCTAGCTAACTTAAGATTCTTTTTTTTTTTCTTTTCTAAGTAGGCTCCACACCCAACATGGAACCTAATGTGGGGCTTGAACTCGTGGCTCTGAGATCAAGACCTGAACTGAGATCAAGAGTCAGATGCTCCACTGACTGAACCACCCAGGCATTCCTACAAGATCCTCGCTATAACTTGGCAATGCAGATCCCACATGGGCAGACGCCAGGGTTGAGGCCAGGAGGGCTTAGAGGAGCATAACTAGAATTAGGTCAAGGAGAGCGTCTTGGCATCATCTTATATCCTAAGCCTACTCTTGGCTATGACAGTTCTCAAACTTGCCTTGCTTTGATGACTTTGAGAATTTAAAGGATTACTGATCAGGTATTTTCTAGAATGTCCCTCAATTTGGATTGTTCTTATGTGTTTCTCATGTTTAGAATTGGGTTATGTATTTTTGTAAAGTTCCATTTTCATTACAGCATATCAAGAGCGCATCCTATCAACATGACACCACTGTCAACGTTGACCTTAATCACTTTGCTTAGGCAGTGTTTGTCAGGTTTCTCCAATACAAAATTACTTTTTTTGTGTGCTTTCCATATTGTGATCTTTGAAAGGAAGTCACTATGCACAAGCCACAGTGTAGTAGTGGGGGTTAGGCTCTACCTCCTTAGGGTGTAGTATCTACATAAATTATGTGCATTCTTCCACATTCATTTATTTATTTACTCAGTCATTTAATTATTATCAGTATGGTCTCGTGGGTATTTATTTCATGCTTTGACTTATAATCCAATACTACTTTATTTTTTGCTCAAATTTGTCCACTCAGAGCTCTTTTAGTTGATTCCTGTGTCCCTTTGGTAAACCTGCTCATTGTGTGTGTGTGTGTGTGTATGTGTGTGTGTGTATGTGTGTGTGTGTGTGTGTGTGTGTGTAAACACATGTGTTTAGCACTTCCTTACTTTGTGGTACAATAAGGTGGCCCAGGCTCATCTTATTTCTTGCCCCAGACCTAGAATCAACCATTATTCCAAGGAGTCCTAGTTTCTGTTATTGGAGAATGGTGTTAAAAAGACATATCTGTGTTCTAAGTGTGGTTGGTACTACTGTTGGGGTGTTGTGCTTCTATCTCCTCTCAGGTGACAATCCCAAGAATATATGTGTACACTAACCAGTATTTAAATACACACATTTGTAAATCTTCTGTAAGCAATAAAAATTGGTATTTACGTTAAGCTAAATGTAAGTTCATACTCATGTCCAACTTTCACTCATTACCTCATGGATCATTCTGGCCTGCTGCCTTTGCTCATCCTCCTCTCCAACAGTGATGAATCTGCTCCTATCATCTGCCATCCATTTAGCTATTTTTTCAATTCTAGCATACTTGTTTAGTTGTGGAATTGTTAACCTGTAGCCGTACGTGACACAAGTTTATCAATTTCCAAAATTATTTTGACCATTCTAGTAGGTATGTAGTGGTATTTCATTATTGTTTGAATTTTTATTTCCCTGATGACATATAATGTGCAGCATCTTACCATATATTTGTTTGCCATCTGTATATTTCCCTTAGTGTGTGTTAAGGTCTTTGGCCCATTTTTAAATGAGGTTGGTTGTTTTCTTATCACTGAGTTTTAAGAGCTCTTCGTATATTTTAGGTAAAATTTCTTTATCAGATATGTCTTTTGCAAATAATTTCTCCCAGTTTGTGGCTTGTCTTCTCTTTCTCTTGACATTGGCTTTTGCAGAGCAGAAGGTTTTAATTTTAGTGAAGTCCAGTTTATCCACCATTTCTTTCATGGATTGTGCCTTTGATGTTATAGCCAAAAAAATGGTCACAATACTCAAGGTCACTGAGATATTTTCCTATGTTATCTTCTAAGAGTTTTAAAGTTTTGCATTTTATATTCGGGTCTGTGATCCACTTTGAGCTAATTTTTGTGAAGGGTGAGGGTCTGGGTCTGGATTCATTTTTTGCCTGTGGATATCCAGTTGTCCCTCTCTACTCTTCTTGCTTGCATAGTTTCTAACAAAATATTCACTATGATTCTTATCCTTGTTCCTCTGTAGGTATTTTCAGCTCTTGAGCTTTCAAGATTTCTTTTTCATCTTTGCTTTTCTGCAGTTTGAGTATAAAATAACTAGGTTTTTTGTTTTGTTGTTGTTTTCTTTTGGGGGTAGGTATTTAGATATTTATTCTGCATGATGTTTCTGGAGCTTCCTATATCTTTGGTTCTATATTTGTCATTAATTTCGGAAAATTACTTAAATTATTTCTTCTGCTCTATTTTCTTTTTATTCTCCTTCTGGGATTCAAATAACCCATGTTACCACGTTACACTCTTTGGATTTGTCCCACAGATCTTATATGTTACAGTGTCCCTCCCTGACCCCCACAGTTTTCAATATATTTTTCTCTTTGCATTTCAGATTGGGAAGTTTCTCTTGGTCTATTTTTAAATTCACTGATTTGTTTCCCCTGGGATGTAATCTTTACGACTATTTCTGCTGCAATCTAGCCCCTGGATCCTGCCCCAAACTCGACTCCTTTCCATAGCAAGCCTTCCTGATCTATTTCCTTGAAGCCATGACCGCAGCTGAGTCCCCTGCATGCCCACCACCATTTATATGACACAGCTAGGATAGAAGGGTCTGACTGAGAGAAAGGCACTCTCCCCAGCTAGAATAAAGCACTTGCAAAATCTTTTCCTCTGGAGAGTACATCTTTTTATAGAAAAAGCTCTGAGTCTATTTCACCATGATTACTTTTCCCCTTCTCCTGCAAAACAACGAGGGGATCCTTCTCAATTTTTCTCCATTAAAACCTGATGGGATACCAAGAGGAATCCATGGAAGTTTGGGGGCCTCACTAAGATTGCAGCTCCCAATCAGTTTCTTAGTCTTATGCTAGTCTAAACTTAGCCTCTAGCCCCATCAAAATTACCTTTTATGTGTTCCTACTAGTTGATATCTCCAGTGGCTTCTGCTCCAACTAAGCAGATATTGGCTGTGTCCCTCTGGATGCACCTGTCTCTCCAGATTTCAGAATAGACATTTGCCCTGTCACACCTCAGATTTCTGATGGGTCTAAAATAAGTCATTTTTTTTTCAGTTTGTCCAGGTTTTTTATTATTGTTGTTAAGTATGTGAGTGACACATTCCAAACTCTTGACATGTTGGAACTGAAACAGCTGAAACCAGTAATTTAGTCCATTCAGTTTTTACTTACCTCCATTTGATTCAGCAGTTTCCTGAGATTGCTTTTTCTAATATTGTTATTTAGAGTTGTGTCTAGCTATATATAGGCTTTGTATTTCCAAATGCATTATCTTTTCAGTGCTTTTAACTTTATGTCTCTCTCAAAATTCCATATTTGTTTCCAAAGCATATACTATCTAAAGCTTTGTATCCAGTTTTCTTTCATTCTGACAATGATATGCTGAGAAATCTGTCCCTTTTCCCTAAATTCCTGTTTCTGTCAAAATTTCTTGTTCTTTCTGCTACATATCTCATTGTCCAGAAATCTAATCAGTTAGTTAGGCAAGTACCTACTTTGTTCAAGTTATTTATTAAAATTGAACTCAATTTGTTCAGTATGTTTAAAATCATATATGTGTGTATGTGTTATACATATGTTCATAAACTAGTGGCTTTTAAGCAATGTAATGAGTATTCAAATTTTACTTTCTTACTACACAAATTTTAATCTCTATACTCTAGAAAACAGAAACAGAAACATCGTAAGAAAGTGTATAAGTTGGCTAAAAGAGAAGATGGGTAAAATCTTAATTGTCTTCATTAATCTCCTGAACACTAAGATTAGCATTTGAGCCAATGTATTACCTATAATTTAAGAAATATTTTATAGTTATTTAATATCTAAAAGACACTTACCTTTTTAACTTTTACATGAAAATTGTTAGAATGAATTTTGCTGACCTTAATCCATGAACCGACATGGGCATGATTGCTAATGATTTGCTTCTTCGTATTTTACGATCTGTGAATAACTTCCCACATTTCCTTAGTGTTGGTGACTTCCGTGCCAGTGAAGGGTGCTTCCCTACTGTCTCTCCTCTGCAGATGCATATATACTATGTATACTAGCATCGTATACCTACTGTGCTATACGTATATTATGTGGGAAGTTACACATAAATTTGTTGTATACTATGTGGGAAGTTACACTTTTGATTTCACAGTTTATGTAAAACGCCCTGTTTAGAGACCTCAGTTAGCTAACATACTTACTACAGTTACTTCTTATTTTATACATCCCAAGCAGCAGCCCACTGATTTGCCTTGCTCAACACATGTATCTGTGGGTGTTAGCTGAACCTATTGTACGAATCATTTTATAATATTTTGTAACTCAAACCATCATGCTGTATGCCTTAAGCTTATACAGTGATACATGTCAATTATTTCTCAATAAAACTGGAAAAAAAATATCTGAGAGGCGAATTAACGAGCCAGCCAGAATTAAAGTTCTTTATGAGAAAAATTGGAGCACAGTTATTTCTTTTCTTTAAACACTGAGAATGATTGACATTTCATGTTATGCTCTTTTAGTGTTTCAGATGTATGTGGTTGCTGTGTTTCATTGATGGTATAGACTGGCTTTATAAATGCATGACCTCTCAGTTATACAGAGGAAACAATATTCTACCCTAAGTTTAAAATAACTTAAAAAAATTATTGACCCTGAAATCACTACTTGAGTTTCAGATTCTAAAATAAATTTAAACTGCTATTTTTAATCTACCGATTTACTTTCATGGAAGTTATTATATGACCATGAATGAGGACAAGCAGGTATCAACATGGTTTCTTATATAGCTCATACTCTACTAACTTTAAGCTTAACTTTGGTAAAGTCAAAAGCACAAGACCTGCTTTCACTTTCAGAGGAGAGTTTATTATTATCTATTTAAATACACAGACATCATTACAATTAAATAACAGATGGGCAGGCTATGGAAACATTTTGAGCTCTGGAGCCCAATAAGTCACCCTAGTGCTAGGTTATTGGCCACTCAGTCATGTTAATAAAGTTAAATCCAACTTGCAGTTAAACATCAAATGGCTGTTAATTTATAGTTTTACCTGCCTGTTCTACTACAATGGTAGAACTTCTGCTCCTCTCATTGGTAGTCATGCAAAATCAATCTGTATCTTAATTCAGAAAGATCTGTAGTTGCATAATTTAGAATTATATATACATGATAAATGAATGTTCTGAAAAAAGAGGACAGTACTATTTTCTGACAAAATATTGAAAGAAGGGGTTTGAAAGATTATGTGTCTAAATAATTCTGTTTGTGCAGGAGAGAGAACATAGTAACAGAGAGATGATAATGACTGGCCCACATTTATTTAATTAGACACAAGCAGAGTTTAATACCTATTGTCTTCAATCCTTATGTATTTTTCTCATTATATCTTGTAATCCTCTCATATAAAGACACATTTAAGTCAAATCTACCTTATAATCAGAATATTTTAAAAACTGTCGACTGCCTAGTGTTTATATTAAATATATCCAAATGCAAATATAAAGAATTTTTCTAGAGGTCATGTTCTTTTTTTTCAATTCTCTCCATAATTAATAGAAAATTATTAACTACTTTTGATTTTTCCTGTTTGCTGCTTAAGCATTTTTCTAATTAATAAATATTTATAATGAAAATTACATAGGGGCACCTGGCTGGCTCAATCGGTAGAGCATGCAACTCTATTTTTTTTTTTTTTAAGATTTTTATTTATTTACTTGACAGAGAGAGAGACAGCGAGAGAGGGAACACACGCAGGGGGAGTGGGAGAGGGAGAAGCAGACTTCCCACGGAGCAGGGAGCCCGATGTGGGGCTCGATCCCAGGACCCTGGGATCATGACCTGAGCTGAAGGCAGATGCTTAACTGACTGAGCTACCCAGGTGCCCTGAGCATGCAACTCTTGATCTCAGTGTCCTGATTTCAAGCCCCACGTTGGGCATAGAGAAAATTTAATAAAAATAAATAAATAAATAAATAAATGGTAAAACACAGCATATGTTTAAAAAAAGAAAATTACATATGTACAATTATGCACAGGGATGACATTGACTAAAATTTCAATATTTTTCAAGGTAAGAGAAATAAGACATGGTTGCCTACTACCTTTGGAAATAACTTAGACAATCTGACCTACTGAGACTTTGTCCAGTAATTTGGGCAATAGTTGAGAGAAAAAAATGCCCAGAATTTAAAATGATAAAAAGCGTTGAATGGAACTTCACTTATTTTACCTTTTTTTAACTACACTAACTTATCTTCTCCCTAGTTATAACCTTTCAAGTGGTACCACAGGATCACCAGCTAAAATCTGCAGAGGATCAAGCTCTTTTAACAAAAAAAATAGAGATAGAATCCAGGTCTGTGGATCACTAGAGTATCCGACTTTTTTTTTTTTAAATTGGTCATTCTGTTACTTTGTCTTCATAGGATAAACAGTCAGTTTAACAGAGGACTTATCTACAGTCAATCATCCAAATTTTCCAAAAACATTGTATACTGCAAAGGGAGATAGGTTCTCTCCTCACTTCATCCTGCCAGTTCTGAACTTAAACCCTGACACTTAGCCTGTGCTCTATCAATATCAGAGAGCTGCTTTAATACCTGGTATAAAAACTAGTGTTGTAATCCTTAGTGTGACAATCATCATCTGAGTGATTAAACATACACCACTTAAATTATTTGAATTTTAACTTTATTAGCTATAAACTGATCTCTCAAATATATTTAAAACCTAATGCTTTAATATTCTATCAGCTTTCATTTCAATTTGTACTCATGGAGAAATTATTCCATTCATCACCAAAACTACATGCCACTTGCAACTTGACATTTCTAAAATTTGTGTCAAGATTTTATCTTTGATTAATGAAACTATCAAATATTGGCACTATTTATAGAGAGGAAAGGGTATTAATTGCAGAATGAGTCTTGCTTAAGTTACTGGGGGCCAAATAATGTAACACTGTTTAATTTTTTTTTACCTCTGAAAAATAGGGGATTATTCAAATTTTAGTTAAATTTTTGACAACTACAAATATTTCTTCTGCAAATCCAGGAAATGCAATCAAAGAGAAGACAAAGCATTCCTTTTCGATTTTAATTGCTCAAATCTGGTCATGATGTATTTATTGTTATGTGGTTAATACTTTAGTACCTCAAAATGAATGAAGCATCTGAACTACACCTTCAACAGATAGTAAGTAAAATCTCATGAGGATATAGGAAGTGAATTTTCATAAAATGTTCCCTTTTTGCTTTTTACTTGTTTTATTGTCTTTCTTTGGTTTTCTTTCAAGAAATACGCACTAGCTCTTTGTACTGCCAAGTCATCTTTGTCCTATGTATATTACACCATTTATCACACTGTTGGATAATATTTATGAGACTATCTGAAGTATGTGAGAAGACAGCGCATTTTAATGTCATATGTGCAATTTTTTTCTAGTTGTGCTTAAGTTTGGGTTTTAGACTGCCTGTCCTGAGATTCCAGGTGTGTCCTTAATAACTGGCCTATTTGGTGCCTAATTTATTAATCTGTAAAATCATACTACTAATAATATAACTGTATCATTTATTGTGAATCTTAAATTAGCTAAAATATATAAATTTGGTGGTAAAATCTTTGAGTATACTCTGTCATTATTATAAGAATGCAACTGTGAATTATCATTTGATGAATGCTTGAGGACTTTAAAAACTTAACTATGAATAAAAAGTGGCAAAACTTCTTCAATAGAATAGCGTAAAAAATTTTAAACTACTATTCATTAGCATTTTCAGATATTCGTAGGTCCTAAGTTTTTATGTCTGAATCCATCATCCTGCATTATGTATAGAATCCCAAAGAAAAGCAATGGTTTATCTAGGGAATAGTAATAAAGATTTTATTAGATAGAACATTGCCATGATCTGAATGTTTGTGTCCCTCCAAAATCCACATTTCAAATCCCAGTGCTCAATGTGATGGTATTAGGAGGGCTTTTAGAAGGTGATTAAGTCATGAGGGAAGAGCCTTCATAAATGGGATTAGTGTTTTCATAATAGGGACCCTAGGCCCCTTCATGAATGGGATTAAGGCTTTCATAATAGGGCCTCACATGTCCCTTCCACCACATGAGGATACAAGAAGTCTGCAAACTGGAAGAGGGCCTTCACCCAACCAAAGTGGCACTCCGATCTTGGACTTCCAGCTTCCAGAACTGTGAGAAATTAATTTCTGTTTTTTATAAGCCATCCAGTCTGTGGTATTTTGTAGTAACAGCCCAATCAGACTAAGACAAGAATTATTTAATTTGGACTTTCAGCATTCCCTGCTGGAGGCTGGGCAGCTGCCCTCTCCCCCAGGAAATTATGGATGTTGGGATAAATGACATACTTGTACCAATGGATCAGAAGTAAAGTTTATTACTAATATAGTAAACAGCAAAAAGATTCTGCAAGAAGAAGAGTTCAGGTTCCATGTAGGGTAAAACAGGAAGAGTGGGGCATGGTCAGGTGACTCTGGCTTCATTTGTGTTTAGAGATTGGGACTGGATCAGGGTTCATGTGTAAGCCAGACTTTGACCCAAAGGAAGTAGTACTGGGGCTTTCTTATGGGCTCTCTCTGATGTGGGGCAAAAGGGAAAATGGTAGGAGTGGGGCCTAAAGTCTGTCAGCAGTCAAACATCAAAAATAGGATCCAACTCTATTCCAAACCTGAGCCAAGAATATTTTATACTTTATTTAAAAAAAGAAAATGAGGAAGTAAATGTATTATTAAAATAAGGAGTGGTAGAAAAGCAAATATTAACTTATAGGGAGTATAAGATGATTCCTCAGACAGTGTAATAAACAAATGAAGATATGGCTATCCTTAAGGTTGATGAAAGAAATGTAAATGACAAAAGATTTTCCTCTTAGTGGACTGGCAAAGAAAAATTAACCAAATGAATAAAAATACAAGGTCCTATATTGTTAGTGGTGAGGTAAAAAATGGCAACTTGGTTAGAGAAAAATTGAATTTTCTCTAGAATAGTAGTATCCATTTATAAATAAGAAGAAAAACATGAAATCTATCAACAATGGCAAAAAACCTCAAATGTAAATTTAACAAAAGGTACATATTCTATTGAAATTAAATATAAAATCTTACTCTACATGTGGGGGAACAAAAACAAACCACCCAGCAAATGGAGAGACTTTCCATGTTTCTGGATGAAAGAGTTAAATAACAACAACAAAAAAAATAGACTATCACAGCATTAACATAAATATATAACTACATTTACATAAAAATCTGCTGAAGCTATGAAAACAACTCAAAATTTGGCAAAATCCATTAGAACTAAAGTATAAGTAAAATCAAAGTAATCCCTCATTTGGTATTTTATCACATAGAAATAAAATAGGTCTGTGGCCAAGGCTATATAGCCATGATTTCACTTTAGGAAAAAAACTTGAAAACAATTTGAATATTTGTTCTAGAAAAATGAGTGGATAAATAGCCGTATACCCACAGTGGAATACTGTGTAGGTACCTAAATGAGTGAGTTCAAGACTTAACTGGAGGTTTACACAATATGTACTTGTATACTTGAAATGAGAAACATTGAGTTTCAAAGTATTGTTTGTAATGTGAGCTTATATTTTTTTAAAAGCAGGTAAGTGCAAAAGGCATTTATAATAGTATTTTTTATAAACATGGAAAAAATATAGACTCAAATACACTAGGCTACCACTGTTACTGAAAGGAAGAAGAAATGGTGAGAGGCTGGGGAAACAAAAAAAATCTCTGTATTTATCTTACTTGAATTACTTAAATCAAAATTTGCAAAGGGAAAAATATATATGTGTAGTGAAAAGTTCTAGAAAATACATGTTAAACTTAAATATCTTTTTTTAAACAATTTTATTTAGTTTTTTGACAGACAGAGACACAGCGAGAGAGGGAATACAAGCAGGGGCAGTGGGAGAGGGAGAGGGAGAAGCAGGCTTACCGCCACGCAGGAAGCCCGATGTGGGGTTCGATCCCAGGACCCTGGGATCATGACCTGAGCCGAAGGCAGACACTTAATGACTGAGCCACCCAGGTGCCCCTAAACTTAAATATCTTAATATCTCTGAGGAAAGGCATGATAGTGAGTGTTGGGGTAAGGAAAAATAAGTTAGAAAAACATAAAATTTTCATGTAATATATTTCTGTATTGTTTAAGGTTTTACAAGAATGAATTTATATACTCTAAAAATATTGAAAAATTTATAGGAAAAATATTCACATTTATAACTAATCATACAAAAAGGACCTTAAGAAAGCAAAGAAAAATACTCTGAAATTAAATTTTTAAAACTTTATTATGCTTGTGAAGAAGTTGTAAAATCTTCAGTAAGTAAATTTATTCAAGGCTCCAGTTTTAATAGTCCTTTAAAGGTCTGCAAAATCTCCAAATCTGGGACAGTGGTCAAATGGTTGAGTAAGCAGAAACTCTTCTCTTGGAAGGAACACATAAAATTCCTGCAGGAAATAAAATTTTAACAAGAAATATAAAATGATATATTAAAACTGAAATGGAAGTTTCTAAAAACTTAAACATGAAAATCTCTATACTTATGGCAGGCAAAACAATAATAGTAAAAAAAAAAGACACCTTTTGTGCTTTGTATCTAATGAAATGGGAGCTGAGATAGGTGAGAATAGTGTGATATACACATTTAATGTAAATAATCACTCTTGACCTAGGCTTCCAAATTTTTGAACCACTAAATAATTTATATAATTGTTAAATGCTGATATGTAGTTTATGATTTCTAAAACTGATTCTATAGTTTAAAAACAGAAAAAGCTTGTCTATAGCCTAAGCTCAGATATGTGATCTCACATTTCCTCTGCAACTAATTTTAAGAAACCTTTTATAATTTAGCTTATGTATTAAGTGAATAGAAATGGTTTCCATTAATTTAGTCTCAGTAGAATATCCACAGGTTTCTGACTATAAGATTACTTAGTAATCCTTTGTAATAGCTATCTACTTAACAATTGCCTTCTTTACTTACTCTAAAAACAAAGCAAATAAACTTATCAAAGTGGAAGCAAGGGTAGGAGTGTGACAATTTACATTAAACTAGTACAGGTGTCCTTTTCACTACCTAAAAGTCACTCTCAGCCTTTTTACATATTCAGGGTATTGATAATCATACTTTCTTTGTAATTATAAAAGTAATTTTTCATCTCTGAGAGTCCTTAAGTCATTTCAAAATGTAATTGTCAAAATGGAATTAAGGAAAAATCCTCCCTTTTAGTACAGAATAAACTAATGTAAATAAAATAATTATGATTTGAAGGTAAAACTGAAGGAAGTAACATAGGCTAATCTACTGTATATTTTTATAATAGTCCTGTATACTTTACCATAGAATCAAAACTAAGCCTATCATGTTTGTTTCACTATCTGAGCAGACTTAGAAAGGTATAAATTAAAGATGGGATTGGAGGATTTTGTAAAAATAAATCTTAGCAATTTACACAACAGCCTCAGAATCACATTATAAACAGTATTCCATTTTATCGTTCTCTCAAATTTTCTCTTGAAAAGTATCAGATGCTATAGCATAATTTGTGCCTATTTTTGGCCTCTGTACTTATATCATCTTGTCAAATAGGCAGAGGTTTAGGAATTTGAAGTGAGTGAAGACATTTTCAGTCTCTGGTTGCTGCAACTTTTCACAAAATGTTGTTACTTTTAATCTCCAATGACACTTTACAAGTCATTTGCCGAGCTTGCACATTTGAAACAGCATCTCATTAGGTAAACTGCCAGCACTAATATTCTCTATTTATTTGTTGTAAATTTTTGCATAAGTCGTAGATAGTAACTCATATTGATTTTGTGTTTAAAGATTTGGCAGATGAAATAAAATGAACAGGGAGGATATCAAATATAAAATTTAGTATTTATCATAAATTCAGGAAGATATTGAATACTGTGTTGGCAACTTTGAGAGTTTTACTAGCTTATACTATAATGATGATATTGCTCTGCAGATTTTCTCTCTTAAAATATAACTTCAATGTGATTGGAAGTTAAAGATATTCTCCTTTTGAAATTCAAGTTGACCTAAAAGAAAGCAAACATTTTCCATGTATCCTGCCTCACATTATATTTGTCCCATTACTGTATCGTTTTTAGTTAGAAGTTATGCAAGAGAATAAAATCTAATTTGAAAAATAGATAATTATCTCTCTATGCAAAATCACTTTAGTATTATAGTAGTTATATGTAATTCAAATCTTGTCATTTGCTTAGCTATAATGATTTTTTTTTAAAAGATCTTATTTATTTATTTGTCAGAGAGAGAGAGAGCATAAGCAGGGAGGACAGCAGACAGAGGGAGAAGAAGGCTCTCCGCTGAGCAAGCAGCCCAATGTGGGACTCCATCCCAGGACCCTGGGATCATGACCTGAGGTGAGAGCAGATGCTTAACCCACTGAGCCACCCACAATTGAATTGTAGATAATGGGAAGAACTTTTTATGAGTTCCTTTTACATATGTTGAATGGATAAATGTGTCTAACCCTAAAAAACTTTTAAATATCCTTACTTTAGGATCCAGGAAGGAAGGAGATAATTTTCAACTTATTTTTAATGATCACGTTTCCTTTTTCTAAATGTAATCCAAAGGTCTACAATAACATTATACGTTAATCACACTGGAATTAACAATTTGTTTTAATTTTAAATATAAAAAAATTTAAAGGTCTACAAAAATTGAACAAAACATTTTGTGCTCTTTAAAATTAATATACCAGGAGTTATTTAAAAATGAATGAATAGGGGCGCTTGGGTGGCTTGGTCAGTTGGGCATCTGCCTTCAGCTCAGGTCATAATCTCCACGTCCTGGGATTGAGCCCCACATTGGGCTTCTTGCTCAGCAGGGAGTTTGCTTCTCTCTCTCCCTCTGCCCCTCCCCATTGCTCATTTATCTTTCTCAAATAAATAAATAAATTCTTTAAAAAATGAATTAATAAATTCTGTAATTACATCCTGATATGAAAAAGACTCATAGCATCACAATTGACTTAAATCTACAAACTATTCTTTTTTAATTTTACAATTCTGCAGGGTAACATATACTTAGATACATTGCCCATGTGTATCTAACAACATTAATGGTCTTGCATTAAAAGATAACGTACTTTACAACAAATTAATAACTTATTCTTTTTAATCATAAGCCAAAAAGAAAGAATATTCAGCATAGTTTTCAATGTTTTTGAGCAGATATATAGTATTTCAAAAAACATTTCAGTTGTATAATAAAAAGATATAAGAAACATCCATGTATTAACCCATGACCCCATTAAAAAAACAAACAAATGCTATTCTCTTTAAGTTCCCTTCAAGCTCACTCTATTTTCTTCCTTCTCACAGGAAACCTTCCTTTCAAACCATTCATATAGCATCCCCTTGTTTTTCTTCATAGCCTTGCTATATGTTTTTATCCTGAAATAATATATTGTACAATTTTGCTACCTTTAAAAAATTTATATAAATTTAATCATGTCCTATGTTTTCTCAAAAACTTTCTTTTCTCCCTCAACCTTATAATTGTGGTATCCATCAACTCGATGTTGCATATAACTGGGAGTAATTCATTTTACCACTATTCTAAACTGTATTTGTAGAATAATATTTTGTAGGATAAGTTAATATTTTATAATTTATTTACTCATTCTTCTCATGGATATTGGAATATTTCATTTTTTTATCCCTATTCCTAGGGTACATGTGCAAGTACATGCCAATCCAATTATTTTTAAAATGATTACACCACCACACTCTGGTTTCTCTTCAGATCGCATAAATCTTTCACCTTTTAAAATGATTACACCAAATTTACAGGAAGCAGCTCTTCATAGGTGTTTCCATTGCTTCCTTTTTCCTCCAACACTGGATATTGTCAGCATTTTTATGTTTTCTAGACTGGCATGTATAAATAATTTCTCACTATGGATTCATTCTGCATTTCCTTAATTACCAATGTAAATGTAAATGTATGTGACATATGTAAATTATGAAATTATAAACATAAATAGTTCAGTTTTCCTCTTTTCTGATATCCTCATAGTTTTGATCATTTTTATCAGTTTATTTATTTTTTACATTTTTATTTGGTTTTACATTTATTTTGTTTTACATATAGAATTTCTTTATATAGTGTAGATACTGATTCTCTACTAAATATGTGAATTATGGAGACTTTCCAAAATGGAAGAGGAGTAGGAGACCTTAGTTTTTTCTGGTCCCAGGAATTCAGCTAGATAGCTATCAAATCTTTCTGAACACCTGAAAACTCAACTAGAGATTTAAGAAAAAAATCCTGCAATTCTACAAATAAGAAAGTGACCACTTTCTGCAAGAATGGCAAGACAGAAAACTTCATCTCAAAAAAGAGAACAAGAGGCAGTATACCCACTGCCAGGGACCTAATCAGTATGGATATAAGTAAGATGTCAGAACTAGAGTTCAGAATAATGATTATGAGGATACTAGCTAGGCTTGAAAAAAGCATAGAAGACACTAAAGAATCCCTTTCTGAAGAAATTAAATAACATCTAATCAAGTCAAAATAAAGACTTGCAATGAGATGCAATAAAAAATGGAGACTCTAACTGCTAGGATAAATGAGGCAGAAGAGAGAATTAGTGATATCAAAGACAAAATGACGGAGAATAAAGAAGCTGAGAAAGAGATAAACAACTGCTGGATTATGAGGGGAGAATTCAAGAGATAAGTGATACCATAAAGCAAAACAATATTAGAATAATTGGGATCCCAGAAGAGAAAAGAGATTGAGAGAGAGAGAGGCAGAAGGTATATTGGAGGAAATTATAGCCGAGAACTTCCCTAATCTGGGGAAGGAAACAGACATTCAAGTCCAGGCACAGAGAACCCCCCTCAAAATCAATAAAAATGGGTCGATATCCTGACATATAATGAAGTTTGCAAATCTCAAAGACAAAGAGAAAATCCTAAAAGTAGCTCAGGACAAAAGGAATATAACTTACAAGGGTAGAAACATTAGACTGGCAGCAGACCTATCCACAGAGAGCTTACAGGCCAGAAAGGACTGGCATGATATATTCAAGGCACTAAGTGAGAAAAATATACAGACAAGAATACTTTATCCAGCAAAGCTGTCATTCAGAATAGAAGAAGAGATGAAACACTTTCAGGACAAGCAGAAACTAAAAGAATTTGTGATCACTAAACTGCCCTGCAAGAAATATTAAAGGGGATCCTTTAAGCAAAGAGAGCCCAAAAGTAACATAGACCAGAAAGGAACAGAGACAATATACAGAAACAGTGAGATTATAGGTAATACAATGACACTAAATTCATATCTTTCAATAGTTACTCTGAATGTAAATGGGCTAAATGCCCCAATCAAAAGACACAGGGTATCAGATTGGATAAAAAAGCAAGGCCCATCAATATTCTGTCTACAAGAGACTTATTTTAGACCCAAAGACACCTCCAGATTAAAAGTGAGTGGGTGGAAAACCATTTATCATGCTAATGGACATCAAAAGAAAACTAGGGTAGCAATCCTTATATCAGAAAAATTAGATTTTTAAACCAAAGACTGTAATAAGAGATGAGAAGGGACACTATATCATACTTAAAGGGTCTATCCAACAAGAAGTTCTAACAATAGTAAATATTTATGCCCCTAACATGGCAGCAGCCAGTTATATAAACCAATTAATAACAAAATTAATGAAATAAATTGATAGTAATACAATAATAGTAAGAGATTTTAATACCCCACTAATTGCAAGGGATGGATCATGTAAGCAAAGGATCAACAAAGAAACAAGGACTTTGAATGACTCCCTGGACCAGATGGACTTCACAGATATATTCAGAGCACTCCATCCTAAAGCAACAGAATACACATTCTTGAGTGCACACAGAACATTCTCCAGAATAGATCATGTACTGGGTCACAAATCAGGTCTCAACTAATACCAAAAGACTGGGATCATTCTCTGCATATTTTCAGACCACAGCGCTTTGAAACTTGAACTTAATCACAAGAGGAAATTTGGAAAGACCACAAATATATGGAGGTTAAAGAGCATCCTACTAAAGAATGAATGGGTCAACCAGGAAATTAAAGAAGAATTTTTAAAATTCATAGAAACAAATGAAAATGAAAACACAACTGTTCAAAACTTTTGAGATGCAGCAAAGGTAGTCCTAAGAGGGAAGTATATAGCAATACAAGCCTTTCTCAAGAAACAAGGAAGGTTTCAAATATACAACCTAACCTTACACCTAAATAGCTGGAGAAAGAACAGCAAATAAAGCCTAAACCCAGCAGGAGAAGAGAGATAATAAAGATTAGAACAGAAATCAATGAAATAGAAACCAAAAAATAGTAGAACAGATCGATGAAACCAGGAGCTGGTTCTTTGAAAGAGTTAATGAGATTGATAAACCCCTGGCTGGACTTATCAAAAAGAAAAGAGAGGGGCACCTGGGTGGCTCAGTTGGTTAAGCGACTGCCTTCAGCTCAGGTCATGATCCTGGAGTCCCAGGATCGAGTCCCGCATGGGGCTCCCGGCTCAGCAGGGAGTCTGCTTCTCCCGCTGACCCTCCCCCCTCTCATGCACTCTCTCTCTATCTCATTCTCTCTCTCAAATAAATAAATAAAATCTTAAAAAAAAAAACAAAAAGAAAAGAGAAAGGTCCCAAATAAATAAAATCATGAATGAAAAAGGAGAGATCACAACCAACACCAAAGAAATACAAACATTTATAAGAACATATTATGAGCAACTATATGCCAACAAATTAGGCAATCTGGAAATGGATGCATTCCTAGAAATGTATAAACTACCAAAACTAAAACAGGAAGAAGTCGAAGCAGTAATCAAAAATCTCCCAACAAACAAGAGTCCAGGGCCAGATGGCTTCCCAGGGGAATTCTAGCAAACATATAAAGAAGAATTAATACCTACTCTTCTGAAGCTGTTTCAAAAAATAGAAATGGAATGAAAACTTCCAAACTTTTTCTATGAGGCCAGCATTATCTTGATCCCAAAATATCAAAGACCCCACCAAAAAGGAGAATTACAGACCAATATCCCTGATGAACATGTATGCAAAAATTCTCACCAAGATACTAGCCAGTAGGATCCAACAGTACATTAAAAGGATTATTCACCACCACCACCAAGTGGGATTTATTCCTGGACTGCAAGGGTGGTTCAACATCCACAAATCAATCAATGTGATACACTACATTAATAACAGAAAGGACAAGAACCATATAATCCTCTCAATAGATGCAAAAAAAGCATTTGACAAAATACAATATCCTTTCTTGATTAAAACTCTTCACAGTGTAGGGACTGAGGGAACATACCTCAATATCATAAAAACCATATACGAAAAGCCCACAGAGAAAATCATTCTCAATGGGGAAAAACTGAGAGCTTTTCCCTTAAGGTCAGGAACACAGCAGGGATGTCCACTCTCACTGCTGTTGTTCAGCATAGTACTAGAAGTCCTACCTTCAGCAATCAGACAACAAAAAGAAAAAAAAATCCAAATCGGCAAAGAAAAAGTCAAACTCTTGCTCTTTGCCGGTGACATGACACTCTATGTGGAAAACCCAAAAGACACCCCCCCAAAATTGCTAGAACTCATACAGGAATTCAGCCATGTGTCAGGATATAAAATTAATACACAAAAATCAGTTTCATTCCTATACACAAGAATGGCACAGAAGAAAGAGAAATTAAGGATCAATCCCATTTACAATTGCACCAAAACCCACAAGATACCTAGGAATAAACCTAACCAAGAGGCTAAGGATCTGTACTCAAAAAACTATAGAACACTCATGAAGGAAATTGAGAAAGACACAAAGAAATGGAAAAATGTTCCATCTTTGTGGATTGGAAGAACAAATATTGTTAAAATGTCTATGCTACCTAGAGCAGTTTATACATTCAATGCAATCCGTATCAAAATACCATCAACTTTTTTCACAGAGCTGGAACAACTAATCCTAAAATTTGTATGGAACCAGAAAAGACCCCCAATATCCAAAGGAATGTTGAAAAAGAGAACCAAAGCTGGTGGCATCACAATTCTGGATGTCAAGCTTTACTACAAAGCTGTAATCATCAAGACAGCATGGTACTGGCACAAAAACAGACACATAGATCAGTGGTACAGAATAGAGAACCCAGAAATGGACCTTCAGCTCTATGGTCAACTAATCTTTGAAAACGCAGGAAAGATTATCCAGTGGAAAAAAGTCTCTTCAACAAATGGCATTGGGAAAATTGGACAGCCATATGCAAAAGAATGAAACTTACACCATGCACAAAAATAGATTCAAATGGATATAAGACCACATGCAAAAGAATGAAACTTACACCACACACAAAAATAGATTCAAATGGATATAAGACCACATGCAAAAGAATGAAACTTACACCACACACAAAAATAGATTCAAATGGATTTAAGACCTTAATATGAGACAGGATTCCATCAAAATCCTAGAGGAGAACACAGGCAGCAACCCCTGTGACCTTAGATGCAGCAACTTTTTGCTAGACATGTCTCCAAAGGCAAGGTATCTACTCCAAAGATACAAATATAGTGAGCTGAAGGGGTACGTGCACCCCAATGTTTATAGCAGCAATGTCCACAATAGCCAAACTATGGAAAGAGCCCAGATGTCCAGGGAGAGATGAATGGATAAAGAAGCTGTGTTATATATACACAATGGAATACTACTCCTCAGCCATCAAAAAACATGAAATCTTGCCATGTGCAACAACATGGATGGAACTAGAGGATATTAAGCTAAGTGAAATAAGGCAATCAGAAAAGACAATTATCATATGATCTCACTCATATGTGGAATTTAAGAAACAAAACAGAGGATCATAGGGGAAGGGAGGGAAAAATAAAACAAGATGAAATCAGAGAGGGAAACAAACAGTAAGAGATTCTTAAGCATAGGAAACAAACTGAGGGTTGCAGAAAGGGAAGTGTGGTGTGGGGATAGGGTAACTGGGTGATGGACATTAAGGAGGACATGTGATGTAATGAGCACTGGGCATTATGTAAGACTGAAGAATCACTGAACTCTACCTCTGAAACTAATAATACACTATATGCTAATTAATTGAATATAAATTTTAAAAAAATATGTGACTTACAAATATTGTTTGGCCATTGTAGCTTATCTTTTCAATTTCTTTAATAAAATCTAATGAGAGATTTTATATATATCTATCTGTGTAGATCAGTTGTAGTTATAATTATTTTGTTCTAAGAATTTATCTTTTTATAAGGATTTTAATTATCACCAAGAAGTTGAAAATAATTTCCTGTCATTTTTAAAAAAAATTTCTGTGGCATTTTACTTTTATTTCCTTTTTTATTCTTTTAAATTTATTTGTGACTTCTCTCTTGGAATCTTAAGCAGGCTTCTGACCTGTGCTTCTTATTTTCTCCAGGTACTTTTTTCTCTTACTCGTGGTGCTTTATGCTGCTTTGTGTGTTTGTAGGTATATGTGGTGTGTGTGTGTGAGTGTGTGTGTGTGTGTGTACTGAGCTTGTGTTCATAGGTTTCGGAACTAAATATGTGGGGCTGATCTGAGGCTTGAATGTGTTGGGTGCTTCCAGAGTTGATTTTCAGTTGATTCTGATCTGCCCTTTTGACTTGATCACCACCAGCCTGCTGTAGTGATTTCAGAGCACTCAAACAGTGTGAATTCAGGCTACAAACCCTGATCAGATTTTCTGTGTCCAGAGTTGTGGAGTTAACATATTATGAAACATGGTAAATTGTACCTAGTAATTGTTTGCTGATTAAATGATAATATGTGTCTAAAGAATCTTCAAGTCCATAAGTGTTTAGCCAGAACTTGTCCTTAGATATTATTGAAACTTACTAGAATACAGTTTAGTTTGCTTTTGAATATACACAAAACAAAAGGAGGAGCCCATTTATTATTCAAGCACAGGCCAAGTCCTCAAAATTGCTTTGGCTTACAAACTCCATTTAAGCAACAATTAATACCCTCACCAAAAATCACAAGATATCCACACCAGTACTTTCTCCAAATGACTTTTTATTATTGTATTGGCACAAATGGGGAGGAGGGGTTCCTCTGTTTTATATGATCCATCTCTAAAAGAAAGTTTGTCCTGGCTCAGTGTGAAAGCCATTTCTCTTGTCACATATGAGAAAAATATCAAAATCATTCTTTTAATATATGAGTGCAGTAGATGGGAAAATATAAGCATGAGTATGGCTTTCAGAGCTGGATCTATGCCAGAAATAGTATTTCATATTATGTTCTGTTTTATCTTATGCAGTATTGCCACTCTACTCTATTACCGTAAGCTTCTCTAGTCTTTGCTTCTGTTATTTTCCTTCGGACACAGTACACAGACAATTTCAATGTAAAACACTATTTAAAAGCATTCTAGAAAGATATTAGCAATCACTGTGTCAGCATTTAATATGAGATTTTGAAGGTAATTTTTAACCTTTTCAGCTTCTAAATTGTAGCTTGTCTTATTAAAAGCACTTTCTCTCTTTCTTCTTTCCCCATGAACGTTCTTGTTTTTATTAAAAACAAGAGAATGTATTAAACAATCCAGAGAGCTTCATTCTGTGCATTCAGGATGTGACAGGGAAAGTGATATTATCACAAACGGTGACTGCTTACGTTCTCTTATTATGCAAAATGACCCAGATGATCAGTTTCTTGTTGAAAATTGTAAAAGCAGAAAAAGTTCAGAATGTCATAAAAGCAAAAAAAAAAAAAGATATTTTCATGAATTCATTGACCTTTCCATTAATATCATAACAGAGCATAATCACTAAGGCTTTTAAATTAGCAAGGTAGCTCAATATAAAGGGATGGCTTGAGAAATCTCAGGGGCTTATGTTGCCAGAACAAGATCCTGACACTAAAAGTAAAAGGGTAAATGAGAATCATGTTTAGTGATGACCTTTAGGTCCCACAGCTGCTTATCACATATCTTGTCTTTTTGCCTTACTGTTGCACTTTAGCTTATTAAAATTAATTGTGTTCTATTTTAGATGTTAAGAATTTTTAGCTCATAACCTTCGCTGTTGAATGAACAGTAACATTTTCTTTTCTTTCTATATCCTTGATGTATGATGATAATTCCAATTATGTGATTTTTAAATAAATACAATAAGTAAAAGAGATCTTGTAATTTTGTTAGAAAATAAAAATTAAAAATTAAATAATAAGAATTGAAAAGCTCACAAAATAAGTTTCAAGAAGGAAAGAATTTTTGAGTAATAAAAAGAATAAAATAAACTAAGGTTATACAACAATATATTTCCTACAATGGGCATTTATATGCATTTTTGTATATCTGAACTAATTTTTTCTACTGTTATATAATATATATCCAGAGAAAAACCTTTCCCCTTTCTGACTGATAATATTATGGGGAATGCTTTAATAGTTTATTTCTTAGTGTCTCTATCCACAAAGAAGTAGGTAGTCATTGGGAATCTCCAGTGTAAATGTACAATGCATTTTGTCCTTTTTTAAAGGGAATGATTAGGCACTTAATTTATCTGTCTTGTCAGATGAAGGTTTGTTTTTTTTAAATTTCTATATTTCGACAACGTTTATATTTAATACAAATATGGGCTGATGAAGGGAATTTTTATGACAAAATTTGTCAGTAATATATTTGTCAATAATATATTGATTAGTCTGAGCTCTATGACTTTCATACTGTGTGTGTGTAGTAAACACAAAAACTATAGGCTTTCCATTTATATATGTGGTTAATCTTCTCAACATCTATAGGAGCTATGCATCATTTTTATTCTTATTTTACAAGTGAAGGAGCTGGGACAAGAAAGTCTTGTCCCAAGAAGAAATGCTTCTTTGGAGTGGAGGGACATATAATTTTCCTTCCAACTCAGGACACCTTTAAGAGTGAAAGTAGAAAAATGAATTCAGCAAACATAACCAGAGACTGTCCTATGAAACTCAGATGCATGGTCACTTTACAAGAAGTACATGGCAGAACTGGAACTGAAATCCAAACATTCTGACAGCATAGCTCCACCCTTAAACTCTATTCTGCACTGCTTGCAAACTAGTGCCATTAACTTCTGAGTTACAATTTGTATTATATTTTTTCTAGCAAACACAGCATATACTGGTCACCAGTGCCAGGTAGAACTCCATTTACATGGAGAACAGCAAAGATCATCATTATGCCAACCATCAGGAGTAGAAGTTGAAACACATTTCCCACTGCATCTTGGTATCAGAGTCACCAAGAAAACACAACACAATCAAGTACTAGATGAAGCAGTGCTTTACTCACATAGAGAAAAGACAGAGCAAGATTAGCTTCAATAGTGAGCAACAGTATTCCATGGCCAGTGGTACCCTCCCAACAGCTGATGCAGGGCAATTGACCTGCACACACCCTTCTTATGCTCTAGAAGAAGGACTCTATTTTCTCCCCACAGGGTCTAGATATAGTAGTGGAGTTGGCCATGTGTCATACGATGCACACATTTAAGCAGAACAAAAGAATATGAATTGAGTCTGAAACAGGGCAAGTTATTCCCACATATGGAAATAAGCCCTTCACAGGCAATGAGAGCTTCTTACCCCTTGGTAAGGATGTGTTCCAAGCCTAAGGCACAGACTGGACAAGCCTGGGAGGGGCAAACATAGGAGGTCACACCATGGCTGCTTTCTCAAAATGTTCTGGGTTTTTTTGTGTGTTTTTATAACTTAAAGCTAACATTTACTGGGGCCATGTGATTAGCCAGAAACTGTGCTCAGTGAGGGCCTGCATCTTTAAACAAGCAAACATGCGTTAATATAATTGAATATACATTCTTTTAGAGAGGAGAAACAGTGGATGATGATGATAATAATAATAAAAAAGAACCATGAAGAAATGGAGAATATGGCCTTAGGGAAAACAATTCAAAACATGACCCTTAAGGTGACATTGGAAAAATAGGGAGAACATTATGAAATATGTCAAAAAATAAGGAGACATATGAAATATGTCAAAAAATAGGGAGACATATGAAATATGTCAAAAAAATAATGATGTGGGAAAAGGATGGTACAAGGATTCTGAGGTGAAAAAGAATTTGGTATGTTCAAGGAACTGAAGACAGAGTGACTGAAACCAAGTAAGTTAGGAAGATAGAGTGTGGCTTGAGTTTGGAAATGTAGGCAGATGCTTTAAGAACATGATAAGGCATTTGATTTTACTCTAAATTTTGGGAAACTTTTGAGTGGTTTTTAATTCTTTCATTAAAAATATTTATTAAACATTTACTATGAGTCAGGCACTGTATTTAAGTTATGTGAAGAGTTAAAATTGCTAGTAAAGGAAGAGAGTAAAATTTTTAAATTTTAAGGGTGTTCAGGATAGGCCTCATTGAGAACACGAGATCTGAATAAAGACTTGAAACTGGGTTGGGAGAAAGCCATATGGATATTGGGGTGGGGGTGGGGGGGACATTCCGGCCAGTGCAAAAGCTTTCAACTAAGAGGGTATATGTCGTGTTCTGGGTGAAATCAAGAAGCCTGTATTCTGGAGTAGAGTGGGAGGGGACAGTAACAGAGTAAGAGCTCAGAATGTGATGAGAGAAGAGAGAAGTGAAGGAAGAGGAAGAGCAGATCTTGTAGAGCTTTGTAAGCAATTAGAGAGGCTTAGGCTTTTACTTTGATTGACATGGAGATCTATTAGCAAGGTTAGAAGAGAGAAGTAGAATGATTTGCTTTACATTTTTAAAAGGTTACACTGACTGCTTAGAAAGGGAGCAGGTGGAGCAGGGAGAACAGTTGGGAAATTGTAGCCATCCACCTGAAAATCTGGTTTCAGCGAAAGAGGTTAGGAGCAGTCCAATTTTTAATGGAACTTGAAAATTGACTCAACAGTGTTTTGTATGAATTAGATGTAGAGTATGAGAGAAAGGAAGACATTCAGGATCTTAGGTTGAAAACTGAAAAAATAGTTTTCATTAACATAGTTGCATTAGACTGTGTAAAGGAGGTTGGCAGTATATGAACAATCAGAAGTTCAGGGTTGGGCATGTTAATTTTGAGATGTTTATTAGGCATCCTGGGGAAATGTTAATTATGAGATATCTACTAATATCCTAGGCAAATGTTAAAAAAGCAGATGGATATATACATTCAGATGATTGCTCTTGTGTAGATATATAAATCTGAGAATTGATGGCATATAGATGGTATTGAAAGTTATACGAGGAATGAAATATATCTCTAAGAGAGTGATTTCAGAGAAGAAAACAAGATCCTGGGCACTCTAGAATGAAGGAGAGGAGAACAGCAAAGCAAATTGAAAGGAGTGACCAGGGAGGTAAGAAGAAAACCAAAAGGAAGTAGGATCATAAATAGGATATAAAAAGCAGATTGAAAGATCAATTCCATTGAAGATTGGAAACAGACACTCAGATTTCATAGCATGAAGGACCTTGGTGGCCATGACAAAACTATCGCAATGAAGTAAAGTAGTTGGACTGAAAGTCTGATTGGAATGTGTTTTAAATAATGGGAAGAGAGGCATTTGAAATAACACAGTGAGTAAGTATAATATTTGCAAGGAGTTTTGCTGCAAAGAGATGCAAAAAATAAGTTAGAAAAGAAGCATCAATATTTGGAGCAATGTTTTAGAGTAGAGGGAGAAGATGAGATTCAGTGCCAATGTTGAGAGCCTGATTGTATTTAGAAAGAGTAACAAGTGACGTGGCAGATGATATGGGTGCAGATCCTGGTAAGTGAGTAGATATGACGTGGGAATTTGGGAGAAATTCTGTTAAACCACCTGCAGTTTTAACAGAGAATCAAGGTCATTAGTAAGAATGAGTCTAATGAAAATGTATTTGAAACTTAAGATGAAAGAAGTGAAATTAACACTTAGGAAATTAGGAGAGTGAATGGTATAAGGAATTAAGGTATGACTGAGCAGCTTTAAAAGTTTATTTGATATTTATCATCATGACTAAAATGGTATGTTTTTATTTGTATGTTTTTATCCATATTTATTCAGCTTCATTGATACAAATGTGGAATAAGTGGAAAGATGAATTTAATTGGCTAGTGATTCTGTCAAAGGGTTTGATGTGATCCCACTTGTTACTTTTGTTTCTGTTGCCTGTGCTTTTGGTGTCAGATCCAATAAACCATTGCAAAGATCAGTGTCAATAAAATTTTTCCTTATGTTTTCTAGGATTTTTTGTGGCTTTAGGTCTTACATTTAAGTCTTTAATCCATTTTGAATTGATGGTGTGAGAACAGTGTCCAATTTCATTCTTTGGTATGTTGACATCCAGTTTTCCAACACCATTTATTGAAGAAACTACTTTTTCCCCATTGTGAATTCTTGGCACCCTTGCCAAAGATTAGCTGACCACATATGCTTGGGTTTTTATTTCTGGGCTTTCTATTCTGTTCTATTGACTTATATATCAGTTATTTTTAAGAAGTCACAAAAATAAATGAGGCAAAGTTCCTTCCCTTGAGGTACTCTAGGGGAACACACACACACACACACACACACACACACACACACTTTTTTTTTTTTTGGTAACATGATTGTATTTCAGCTATCAGCCTATGATAAACTAACACAATCCCTTTCAATCGGGGATAAGCAGGTATTGATCCTTGATATTTCCACCAAGGCTATCCTCCCCTATGACGCACCGCCTAGACAAACTGAATTCTATAAAGACACATGAAGACTGAAAGCAATCTAATAATGTAGAAGTTTATAAACAGGTATGGCATTTTCATAGTGTTTTATAGATCAGAAAACCTATAAAAGCCTATAAACACTATGTACATAGGCAAAACCTTAAAACTTTCTTACTTCCTGTCACCAGATCCGCCTTCTGAAGCATCATTTTATTCCTGCTATCTCCAGCTTCTGTACTCGCTAACATTATCATTTATTACCACATGATGAAATGCTATATTCAATTGGCTCTTCAGTACTTAGCGTTCTCATCTATTAAACATTCATGTGTCTCTGGAGCCCCTCCCTACTCTCTTCTTGATCCAAAATCTTCACAACAGGCTTCTTAATTCTTCCAATTCTTTCCTATGGTGAGGCCTTCACATGTACTGTTTGTTATTCCATCTGCCTGGAAAACATTCATTTCTCTATTCTTTAAAAAAAAAATCTCAATTCAGGGGCTCCTGGGTGGCTCAGCCGTTAAGCGTCTGCCTTCGGCTCAGATCATGATCTCAGGGTCCTGGGATCGAGCCCCACATCAGGCTCCTTGCTCCATGGGAAGTCTGCTTCTCCCTCTCCCACTCCTCCTGCTTGTGTTCTCTCTCTCACTGTGTCTCTCTCTGTCAAATAAATAAATAAAATCTTAAAAAAAATCTCAATTTTAGTGTCACCTTCTCAAAACAATTTCTCAGATAGCATCCCAGACTAGTTTTCTCTCTCATAGCAATTTGTATTTCTCATTGAAATAAGTTGTCAGTAGCAATTAACTAATTGATTATTCAAATACTTGTTTCTTCAATATTTGCATAACCTTGTTTATTTTAAACCTTATGAAAGCAGGGTTGTGTCTATATGTTCCCTGCTAAGGGCCCATTCCAAGCAGAGAAAGGTGAGCACATACTTTACACAGATATTTATGTAAGGGAGGCAGGATAGATAAAAGAAATGGAGAAAAAAAGGAAAGAAGAAAGGAAGCATTTACCATCCTACTATCCTCCCTCGGGGATAGTGGGAGATCCCACTAAAGAATCTGAAGAGTAATGCAGACAATAGTCTAACAATTGGTTAGACTGTTTTGTCCTATGGTTCCATAACATTTCTTTCTACTGCTTTCATAATTATTATATTTGAAATTAATTGTTTATTGTTCATTTTCTCCAATGAATTTTATGGTTCATGTGGAAAAGAATCCTGTCAATCTCCTTTACAAATTTATTCCCGGGGCCTAGAACTGTGTCTGCCAAAAATTGTGAATTGAGTTGAGTTATTAATAAAGGATGATTTATAATCTTTTATCAACTAGATGATCAAATTGCCTACTCAGAAATTAATCCCTCAGTTAAATTCTATTCTTTAGCCTCTTAATCGAAATGGGCTCTCATGTTTTACATCAGTTGATTTAATAAATGATGCATTTGTATATTCATTCATTTCAATTGTCAGGTCATCAAACATAGCCCTTTCACCCACTATTTATTTGTTTCTCTAACCATCAGAAAGGAGTGTTCCAGAACAGCTTAATCAAGTTTTAGCACAAGAAAAAGGGGACTTAATTTGGCATCTTTGTGCATATAAACAAGTAAATTCTTTTAATATACTATCCCTTCACCTGACATATAAACTTTGATAAATGGGGCAGTAATTTTTGGAGATTATAACATTCATTATCCTTTTTGCTTATCTTCAGTAGCAAGTTTTTTTGTTTTTTTGTTTTTTTTTTTTTAAGAGCGATTTTCCTTTTGGCAAGGCTGTTCATTTCTCACAGAATTCTTTTAAAGCAAATGTCATGTGGGGATATCACCAGGTAACCTTAAAGCAAGGCTTTTTTACCACAACTTCATTTTATGGAGTGCTTTTGGAGGAAAAGCCATCTCAAAGCACTGTCAAAATTGGAAACAAAACAAAGTCACACAGTCAGAAAAATCAATGATCTTTCACATAATCCGAGATTAAATCAAATCAAACTAGCTTTAAGCTTAAACTCTAAAGTCAGTCAGAATTTGGCTCACCTGAGAGGCCCAGTAAAGACTAAATTCTGGTTGCTTGTGTTGCGATAGATGGCATCCTCTGGGTAATAATTAATGATTTATCCAAAGTCTGAATGAACATTTAGAATCAGCTCTTAAAACAGCTTGGATACTAAAAATGTCTGGCCGAGTGGAAAACGTGAATCACTAGAGGAGAACTGAATGCAACTTTCTTTTTGTTCATTTAACAAATCCACAACGAGAACATCCCCTGTAAGGTATTGTTCCTTGCTTTATAAATGTTTGTTCTTTGGGCAGGCACCATGCTGGAACCATCTGTTGCTGCCCACCCCCCGGGCTACGGTTGATGGGTCCAGGATTGGGCATCTGTATCAAATGTATTCAGTTGCCCCTTCCTGGAAATCCAGTTTGGTGCTGCAAAAGGTGTCCTTCATCTCTCCTGGACTGAATGCTCCTGTAACAGGGACACCCGGGAGCACCCAGGAGCAGAATGTTTCACGGGGAGGACTAGAGAGAGAAAGCTGTTCTGCAAAGAATGAGAGAAGAATTCAGTGTACATTTAGACACAGTGTTAATATACAGAGAGAACATTAAAATTTTGTCTGACCCTGGTGCTAGTACATTGATAGCACACAGAATATTACTAAATATTTGTTCTTTCCCTTAGATTCTTAAAGATGCCCTCAAGACCTTCTGACAAATTTTCACTTAAGTTATCTTCAGTGGAGTTACCTTTCTTGCAAGACGATCACGTTTTCATCCTAATCTGCCAGATCCTAGACAGAAGAATTTGCCATCCCTTCTTTCAAAGAACTTAGATTCTGATGAAGTTGATTAAAATACAAGAAAAAAGTCAACATTTTATGTACCATAAAGAAAACAGCATTTATCAGTATATTTTAGGCCACCGGTAATAAACCCTGAAATTATCCAGAAAATCAACATTCAGTTCTTGGCAACATTCGTTTTTTGATTTTTGTCTTCCTGAAGGCAGATATTCAGGATAAGATTCTAATACTAAACATATAAAAACCTCCTATTCTGTGCCCTAACTTATTACCCATGTAATATAGTCAATCATATTCACTCTTCAGTTTTCCAATTATGTTTTCCATATTTGATTAATTTCCTCATTAATGTAATAACTGGTGATCATAAAAAATCATTTTCTTACTTCATTACCATGACATATAATTCCTGCTGCTTTCATATCATCATCATCTTCTTGTTCAGCCTTTAATCAATTTACCTTGAAAATAACAGTCCTAGAAATATTGACTTCATATACTTAAAAACACACACACACACACACACAAAAGCCACAGATAATTAATCATATTGTTCCATTTTTTTCTGATTGTTTTATGGTCAACGGGACACTTGCCT
Source organism: Eumetopias jubatus (assembly GCF_037043125.1). Classification (NCBI taxonomy): domain Eukaryota; kingdom Metazoa; phylum Chordata; class Mammalia; order Carnivora; family Otariidae; genus Eumetopias; species Eumetopias jubatus. The sequence goes on along the minus strand of NW_028274809.1, from coordinate 155,860,620 downwards.
CAGTTTCTCATCCGTTGGCTTCAGTGCACTCTACTCTTTTCAAGGTACTTAACCCGGGAGGGAGGGTAAAGCTTTAAGACTGAATTCCAGATTTACACTTAGAAATATTTTTTAAAATTTCACAATGTTCTCCTTATTCTAAACCAAGATTTCTTGTCTTGTGGATTAATGATAACATCCTCTCCTGTTTGATTTTAAGTCTCAGCTGTTCATGATATAGTTTCCATCAGCATTTTACGCATTTTCCCGCAAAGCTGCTGTAAACATACTTACAAACTGGCTAGTGGGGTGCTTCCACATTCACTTGTTACCTCCTATCCTTCTGCACCCATTGCACTTTGTCCCTCTTTTTTTTTTAAGACTTTATCCATTTGAAAGAGAGAGCAAAAGAGATTACAGAGGGAGAGGGACAAGCAGGCTCCACACTGAGCAGGGAGCCCTCCGTGGGGCTTCATCCCAGGACCTTGGGATCACGACCTGACCCAAAGGCAGACGCTTAACCAACTGAGCCACCCAGATGCTCCTGTCCTTCTTTTATAAAGCACATCACATGCTGTTTTGTGTCCAAGCCATTTACTGCAATGGCTTTTTCCCCAACTGATTTTGCAGTTTTTGTGTGCAGATGTTGCTTTTATTTGTGAATAAAATCTACCAGTACAAAATCTTGAATGTTGTGGGTGAGCAATAATTATTTATTCTAATGACACACTATTTTTCTAAGACTCTGTGCCACTTTTCCACTCTACCCCAACTTCCAACCTGCTTTACTTGACCCTACCCTTCCTTCACCTCTCAGCTATTCTTTTATACCACCTTACCAGTTATTTACCAATGTGGCTACATAAAACATCGTATGACTATAGAGGTTATTTTAAGCATTTATTTCTCTCCTTTTTTAAACAAACACAAGCTGAATCTTTTCCAGAGCTCAGTTACAGAAATATGTCCTGTGTACAAATATGTCTATGTTCTATGTACAAATGAATCACCTCATTTTTAAAAGAATGCTTCATTATACTTTACAAGAAAGCAATGTGGTGCTTCATTTCCTCAGTTTAAGTTCAAAATATTTCATGTTACTTTTGTTTTTGTACACAGTTTATTTCCCAACTCATATTGGAATATAGTTCAACATCTGGATTCATATTTTTTGTATATGTATAAGCAGAATCGTTTTTGGTGTAGTGGCAGAGTGGAAATGACGAATAAATTATGGGATAAAATACTATGCAATGACGAGAATAAACCATCCATTGCTATACTTAGTAATACAGATCAATTTCAAAACCCAAATGTTGGGTGAAAGAAGCCACACACAAGAATACATATATCCTGTTTGATTTCCTTCATGGCAGATGAAAAAATAAATGTGAAAACAACCTATGCTAGAAGCCTGGATAATGGTACACTTAAAGAAATGCATAGTGACTTTAAGGTGCAATGTGAAGGACTCTGGATGTATTTCAGAAATGCTGATAATATTCTACTTCTTGATCTGAGTGCTGATTATATTAGTGTGTGTGTTAACGAATATTTATCAAGTTGTTCTATGAGGATATATGCATGCTTCTATATAGATATTATATTTCAATAAAAAGTTTTTAAAATATTAATTTATATTAAGCACCTAAAGATTATATTCTAATGAAATATTTTCATAGATTTGTTTTGATTACATGAAACTAAGCTATACAGCACCTCAATTTTGTTTCTGTATTTTCAAGGTGCACATCAGATTTTAGAGCTGCTAACTTCATATGATTCTTACGGGTTCTAAGAAAAACCTATGGGTATTTTTTTCCAGATGATTAAGTAAAATGCCACTATCTGCCAAGAGGCCAACTTTTTTCTTTGCCTATAAAACTCTTACTCATCTTTGAAGTCTGAAGCTCAGTTGTCACCTCCTCTGAAATCTTACCCATTTGCACTGCAGGGCAGAAGGGGCTCCTTCCTTTGTGAGCCATGTATGGCGTTAATACCCAACAGCTTTTAAGGCATTGTGTTGGGACCACCTCTTCACAGATCTGACTTCCTTACTAGACTGTGAGTTTCTCAAGGGCAAGGACATCCCTTTACGCATTCTAGTTTTACTGGCACTTAAAAAATACACATATACTACATAGATATAACTTCAACAAAAAATGTTGGAAACTACATGGAAAAGAAGACAGAACTGCTCTGAATTAAGTTATATCAGCAAGGAACTAAGTACTTACATGAACCACCTGTTTTTTGTGGTTCTTTTAGAATTACTTTTATTGATTTTTCCATTGTCATCATATCAGTCCAGAGATGGAATTTCTAGGAAGCAGTTGTAAGAAACCTGTTGCTGTGCTGCAGAATGAATGGATGTTGTTGAAGATATTGCTTGTCAAATTACGTGCTGTCTTCACATTATGACACGTCCCCCCCCAAAAAAAAAGAAATTTCTGGTCTCCACCATAGCAATACATAGTTTTTCCTGAAAACGGATGTATACTAATCTTCTGGACATTATAAATCATGTCACTTATAACTTCCTCCATGCATTTTCAGGTAAAAAGTGTAAATTATAATCCTTCTTCAGCAAATGTCCAAGATTCACTGCATTTGTTTTATCTAACAGATAGCCCCTTGACTGAGTCGGGAAATAAAAGCCTATTTGCAAGTTAGCTTTACTTCACTCCAAGGAGTAAGAGCTTTCTAATTATTAAGTAGGATTAAGTGACGGTATCTGAAGGGGAGAGATGGAGGCTCATGTTCCAATAGAAAATGCAGACACAAAGGGAAACATTTAGAGAAGTAGACTAATAATAATATTAATAACTAAATTCAATTGATTGTTCCTTCTCTAACATTTTACATTATTGATTTAATTTAACCATCATATAAGATTTATAATGCCTTAATAACAGTTTTATGACTTATTATTCCCATGTTATAAATGAGGAAAAGTCTTAGAGAATTTAAATATTTTGCTAAAAATTACAGAACAGTGCACAGTAGGGGTGGGTTTAAAATTCTCCTGAATAATCTAGAGCTTGTATCTTCACTGACTCTACTGTACTGTGTTCAACAACAACAGCAACAAATGAGTAAATTTTAAAGATCCTGTTGGCTTTATTAAGCAATTCATGAATTGGGCAGTAACCCTTCTAGCAAGTAGAGGGGAGCTCCAAACAGCTACAGAAAAAATTTTTAATGGTAGAGAGGGCATGGAAAAAAGGAAATTATTAGCAAATAATCCATTGTTTTAGCCAAGGTCACCCTCCTACAGGGAATGGTAGAGTTCTATCAGAAAATTTTCTAGGGCTGACAGAGAAATTGCCATGTTGATTGGTTAAAGTTACATTTCTGAGGGGTTGAAACTGCAGTTAAGTTAGGTACTAAATCTTGGTTTATTAACTTGTGACCTTAACCTAAGTGACGCTATTTTAGGCCTGTGGTTTTCTTTTTAACAACTGCATCATATTAAGAAATGTTGAGTATCATAAAGACGTGTAACTTCTATAATTTCTCCTTTAAAATATTTTATTTTATCTTTGTTGAAAGTATTTGTAGAAGATATCTTAAATGATTTGTAAAACTAGGGTGGAATGGCATGCATGAATAAAAAAATACAATGTACACACTATAGCAAACACACAAATATGCAGACTCTTAGGCATACAAACGTAAACTGCTGAATGAAAACTTGAATAAATGGATATTATAATAAATTGACTGTAGTGAGCAGAGAACAGGATACATCAAGTTAAGAGAATGAAGGGTCTCCAGGCGCCTGGGTGGCTCAGTTGGTTGTGTCTGCCTTCGGCTCAGGTCATGATCTCAGGGTCCTGGGATGGAGTCTCACATTGGGCTCCCTGCTCAGCGGGGAGCCTGCTTCTCCCTCTGCTCCTGTGCTCTCTCTGTCTCTCTCTTTTTCTCTCTCTCTCAAATAAATAAATAAAATATATTTTTAAAGAAGAGAATGAAGGGTCTGACAGTATAGGTAATGATAAATTCTAGCATATACTTCTGAGACTGACTCAGATAGGGTGAAGGATGAGATCAATAGGAGAGAAATTCAAGAAACTGAATTTCCAGGTGTCAGGAAGAGATATTATAGTGATATCAGTGAGAAAAGTTACCAGAGTTGTGTTGAAGAGCTCATCAGTCAAAGTTAAAAAAAAATTAAAAAGTGGGAGGGTCTACTAAGTCTTGTGTACTTGGTAGTAGACAAGAATAAGAGGTAGCAACTGAGAGACTTGGATTACGTGGATTCAAAGCTAATTTTAGAGCGAGAGGAGGGGAGACTAGTATGGAAATGGAATCAAGGAGTAAGGAGATAGAGGCTGTGAGGAGCTTAAAAAAAATACCTTCATCAACTGAGAAGGCTGCAGGTAAAGTAGTGTCTTCTGTAAGAGCAAGAAGATGCTTCAGAGCAATGACTCAGGGTCTAGGAGATTTTTCTCCAGAGAGCATAATGGAAGGTTTTCAAGAGTGATAGCAAAGTAGCAATAGGAAGCAATTAGAATGTAAGAGCTTTGGGATAACTCTGAAGCCAGCAGTTTCAGTTGTGGACTGATTAAAAATTGAGTCCTGGTGAAATCAAGGCAGATAAATGTGTCAAGACCATTGTTAGAGCATGCTGAAAGTCTGGGAGTCTCTCCTGACTTATGTCAATGGAAGGGGAATTCTGAAGATGCATGGTTTTAGTCTGAGTGTTAGGGATTCTCTCTGGATGTGTATGCGAGGAGGACTGGTCTTGTCCTTGTGTGTATTCACCTTTTGACCACTGTTGGTGAGGATGAGGAATGTGGGAAGAAGTCCGTGTTATGCCAGGCTTGTGGGGCATCCTATAGATGTTGTAAATGAAGGGAATTTTTGAGGAGAGAGGAATGGTTTTAGTTAATGTAGTATGAACTGTTTTATTTTTGTCAAAGATCAGTCTGTATACCCTGTTGAGGATGGGTTGGAACCTAGAGAGGAAAAAAAAATGTGGAGAAATCATCATATTTGTCCAAATGAGAGATGATGATGGCTCAGATTAGGGTGTTAAAATGAAAATGGAAAATAATGGATTGATTATATCTTTGGGCATTTTTTGCTTTGCATAGTAGTCCAGGACCCTAAAAATTGTCACACAAGTTGATGCTGTACAAACTAATTTTAATAATCAATGAGGAAAATTGTTATTGTTCCATAACATATAAAAATGTTTGTCAAAACAAAAAACTATTTTCACTTTCATCTTTGGTTTTGCTGCTTTTAACGTGTAGGAGTTCTGTGAATATCTTGGATGTTAACCCATTATCAGATATATGGCCTGCAATTTTTTCTCCCATAGATTGCCTTTACATTTTGCTGATTGTTGCCTTTGCTGTGAAGAAGTTTCCAGTTTGATGTGATCCCACTTGTTACTTTTGTTTCTGTTGCCTGTGCTTTTGGTGTCAGATCCAATAAACCATTGCAAAGATCAGTGTCAATAAAATTTTTCCTTATGTTTTCTAGGATTTTTAAAAAGGCAATCTCAATGTTTTATGAGTACAAATTGGTAGAAATTTTCTAAATACAAATTTAGTAATATATAACAAACGTCATCCCCAAAAGCCAGTAATTCTCCATTTAAGATTAAAACCAAGGAAAAGAATCAATAATTCAAGAAGTTTTCTTCACAGAAATTTACTTTATTACCCACATTTTATAAAACAATTAAGTGTTCGACATACTAATTTTTGATTTTAGGAGGACACATTAAGTCCATAACAGACGACATGGGTCAAAGTGATTGGAATGACAAGATCTGAACATTGGGAAGAAGTGAAAACAAAATGCAATCAGGTTGGGCAAGATTTTGGAGCTGAAAATCCCAAGATCTGAGTTAGCTACCTCCTACAAAGGAGAGTACAGAGTTTGGGAGTTTTCTAATAGGATCCGTGGTTGTTTCTGGAAGGGAAAGCATAATGGAGAGTAATTTGCCCAGAAAATCCAAAGGTTAAGACTGGAGCAAAAGCTCTAATCAGGTATATATGACCAGTCACTAACAAGGGCTGTCTTAAATATTAAGTTACATTAAGCTTTTAAAAAAAATTTAGGCCACATTACACTTTAAATAGTTAATGTTTATTTATTTGCCGGGCACTGAACCAGCATATGCTTAGTTCATTTTAATTCTCATAGCAATCTTTTGAGGCATCCATATTATTTTTCGCTCCAGTTAGCATCTAAGTCATCTAATACTTAGAAAGCCTGAAGAACTCAACAAAATATCAGTTAAAAGGTAAACCAAAGGCACTTGGGTGGCTCAGTCTGTTAAGTGTCTGCCTTTGGCTCAGGTCATGATCTAGGGTCTTGGAATGGAGTCCTGTATCACCACCGAGTAGGGCTCCCTGCTCATTGGGGAGTGTGCTTCTCCCTCACCCTCTGCCCCTCCTCCCATGTGTGCTTGTTTGCATGAGCTCTCTCTCTCTCTCTTTCTCTCAAATAAATAAAATCTTTTTTTTTTTTTTAAAGGCAAACCAAGCTGTCAAATCAGGTCTATCTGCATGTCCACCAAAGACATGGAACTTGATCCACAAAGGAAGAGTAGAACACAGGTGAAGTGTGAATGAGGTCAAAACAGCTGAAGAGAAATAAAGAGCAAAAGTAATAAAACTAAAAGCCATCACCAGAGAAGTATGATAATAAAATTCTTATTTTAGGAAAATTAATCTAAGAGCCAGTCAAATGGATTCAAATGGAGTGACAGAGGGAAGAAAAACGACTGGCACATAACTGCAGGGTTTCAAGCATGACATGATGAAAATCTGAGTTAAGGTACAAATGAGGGGTGCCTGGGTGGCTCAGCTGGTTAAGCGACTGCCTTCAGCTCAGGTCATGATCCCAGGCTCCTGGGATCAAGTCCTGCATCGGGCTCCCTGCTCAGCGGGGAGCCTGCTTCCCCTTCTGCCTGCCGCTCCCCCAGCTTGTGCTCTCTTTCTCTCTCTCTGACAGATGAATGAATGAATGAATGAATGAATGAATGAATAAATAAGTAAATAAATAAATAAATCTTTTTAAAAAAAGGTACAAATGACAAAAAGAGACAAACATGATAATAACTAACGGAACAGATGACTGATTGGATATGAGGAACAAAAGATGAGAAAAAGATGATTAATATTTGAAAACTACTATTTGAGGGGCACGGCTCAGTAGGTTAAGTGTCCAACTTTTTGAGATCATGACTCAGGTGGTGCTCAGCACTCAGCGTGAAGTCTGCTTGCCCCTTTCCCTACCCCCACTGCTCCTCCCCCTGCTGGAACTTGTGCTCTCTAGCTCTCTCTTTCCCTCAAATAAATAAATAAATCTTTAAATAATAATAATAATAATAAGAAGAAGAAGAAGAAGAAAAGTACTACTTGGGTACATTTAATATATTTTCAAGGTCAGAAATATTGCTTGGACTACTTTTAATTAGCACCAGTATTGTCTATATTCTATTATGTTTCATTCTTTTTCATGGATAGTCTTATTTGACCTCATTATAGTTCTCAAACATGAGTGAAAAAATACATCCCATACATTTTATTTAAAAACTGGGCAAGGCTGGGTGAGCTTTTGATAAAAGCAAACTACACATAAAATAGAGCTCAGCAATGAATTCCTAATGTAATCTGTATTATGGTCATCAAAATGTATTTTTGAGTTCCCTATATTTGTGTGGAGTTAGTGTTGGTATTAGCATATGCTGAAATGTAATTTTAGTTAATTTAGTGGATTTTTTTACTTCTAAATAAAGTAGAAGTGATTTTTTTTCTTATAAGATTCCAAGAAATAAGTAGATCTTTAAAAATATTTTTCTTAATTATTTTTATACTACGTTAACAAGAAAGCATCTTATTGCTTTTTTGGGGGATTATTTTACATCTGCTTTTCCCCCACTAAACAAACCATTTCGTTCTTTGAATTTCTGCTAGCCAATATAAACACTTAATTCAAATTGAGATAGACACCAATTATGTTAGGAGAGGATCATACACAATTGAAGCATTCCAGGAACTTTGGCCCTGGCTGAGAGGAATATGAAGAAAAGACTAGCATTAGGAGGGGCGCCTGGGTGGCTCAGTTGGTTAAGCGACTGCCTTCAGCTCAGGTCATGATCCCAGGGTCCTGGGATCGAGTCCCATATCGGGCTCCCTGCTCAGCAGGGAGTCTGCTTCTCCCTCTGACCCTCTTCCCTCTCATGCTCTCTATCTCTCATTCTCTCTCTCAAATAAATAAATAAAATCTTTAAAAAAAAAAAAGACTAGCATTAGGAGGCTCAGAAGGAGTCTTTATTTCAATAATCTAGTGATAAAGAACTGAAATAAGTAAAATAAATGAAGTCAATACAAATACAAGGTTTTTTTTGTTTTGTTTTGTTTTTTCTAGATAGCTTAACAAATTCAAAAAAACGATGTCAGGGTTGAATTTCTCATAAAATGCTAACAAGCACGAACTCAGTCCCTATAATCCTGCTGCTTGCTGGTAAGCTAAAATGTATTACATATTTACAATAAGCCTTGTGAAATCTATCTTTAAATATTTTATCATTATATTCTCACAACAACAGGTGTTATCTTTACCCTGATTTTACAAATATATAAAATAAGTGGCAAAGAGTTATAGGTTCTACCTTGGTCCCCCATTTATTTTTTATCTCCAAAATTATTTCTTCTAAACAAGCTATGTGGAAAGATTCTTAGCTAGAAGGCCCTATAATTATCAACATCAACCACAAATTCCCTATTCAAACAAGACATTTAGATAAACAAGTATCCCATTCCACCTAACAGATGACTTGCTTTGACCCAACCACAAATGCTCATACTGTTAAAAAGAAAACCACAGGCCCAAAATTGTTTCACTTACCCAAGTCATCAAACAGGGTCTCACGACCCAATCTAATTGCAGTTTCAACCTCCCCCAGAAATGTAAGTCTTAACAAGTCATTTAGGAATTTTTTGATCTGCCACATGGGCCCTCTCCATCCCCCCCGCCCAATTCCCAGAGGAAGATAAAACTCCCTGTTCTTCCTGCTAAGGGAAAGTAAACTCATCTGAAAAATCCTTTTCTTCTGCTAATAAATTTCTTTCCCCACCTTCCTTCCTATAAAAACCCTCCATTTTGTAGAACTCCTTGGAGTTCCCCTTTACTTGCTAGATGAAATGCTGTCCATTTCATGAATCATTTAATAAATCCAGTTATATCTTCGAATTTACCTGGTTGAATTTTGTTTTTTAAAAAGATATTTCCAAATAGCATTTCGGGGAGCAGAATCTCCAAAAACATACAGATACTGTAAAAACTGGAATCAGGAAGATCAGGGGTTTTGTTTGTTTGTTTGTTTACTTTCAGCAATCAACTTGACTTCTTTCAAATATATTGATTAAACTGGCTGGGAAATATACATGCTCACCACCTTAGGACTAATTGGCTCTTTGTTAACTGGCATGCTCTGACAAACTGCCACAGAATTTTGAACCACATTTTGGTGAGGGGTAAAAACACAAAGAAAGAAAGAAAATGACAACAAACCCATAGACCATCTTATGTAATATGGGAATATAGCTTAGTATAGAAACTAGGGGCTAACAGGAAGAGTTGGGTATGCAAAAGTTAAGTCAAGAAAGCCCTTAAATCACTACCGAAGATCAGGGAAACTGCCATAGAGGTCAAAGAATACAGTAAAAGAACACAGCATACAGCATTAAAGTAGGTTCACCTCAGAGGCTTGCAGGGAAAAGGAGAAATCTCTTAATTTCCCGTCATCTGTTTCGTTCTAAACAGTAAGGTAGATGGTTCTCAGGAGCTTTTGGGGAAGCCATAAGGAATCTCACATCTGTCTGCAATTGACTTCGGAAGAGAATGACTTCTTTTCCACCTTCAGAATATAACTCAAGTACCTTTCTTTCACAAAGTCTATCCTGGAACTGTACAGAAAAATGGATTCTGGGAAATGTACTTGTCTTCATCTTGTCCTCTGCAACTGTAGAAGGAGGCAGTGGTGATAGTTAGTTGCCAACAGGTAATTCAAAGGAGAAGACGCAAAATCCTTGGGTCATTTTATCTGTTCCCTTGTGATTTTTCATATCTCTCATAGCTAAATCACAACCTCCTTTTGATCTCTTCTAATTTAAATGTCGAAATATAGTAACCCATTAACACACCTTTTGTGAATTGTAGGGAAATGGAAGAAAGGAAAATGACTATTTAATATATAAAAATATACATATACATATCAAAGCAAAGAAGAAAAACTGCATAAACTACAACAGTCTTCATTTCTTTAACCTGTCCTGTGACCACAACTGATATTTATAACTTCCTTTTCCTTACCTTTCAACACACGTTTTGCCCTCAGTCAGCACTTCAAATGATCATGGTTATTTATCTAGCAAGGAGAGAGGAGGTGACCCAAATTATTTCTGAAGAGTTTGTGCCATTGGCAGTTTTCCTGTGTGCACTTGCTATTGTTTCTTATTTACATTTATCAGTGGATTTGGGAGTACTAGGAAACATCACTGGTTCCAGCCATCATCATCCTTGACCTCATTTTATATTAGCAATCCTATCTCCTTATCAAGATCTATCAGACCAGCCGTACGTTAAATCTTATATGTGCCCGTTGGTTCTAAAATGGCCAAGGCTTAGGTAATCCTCCAATTCGGTGGAATTTGTGTTGGGTTCCCTGGCTGGAAAGCATTCCTTCTTTGGGAACCAGAAAAGCTTAAATTTTCAGGAATGGAAAACAAACATTTTGCAGTGAATTATTATAGTTACAGTGACAAAGTCACTTCTGTTTCCATACCTTGACTCTTAGACTTAAGTATTCTAGGAGAGAAATGATACCATATACTGACCATGAATTCAGAACATTTTACAACTTGGACAAAAACACTCAACCTGGCAAATGCTGTCACAGAGCCAACACTATAACTGAGTCTCTGATAGCCATTTCATTGTTCTGTTAGGTCGGTGGTCTGATGATAGATATAATCATAACAATAATAAATTTGATGGATACAAGCACATTACCAAAGTTCAGTCACTTTTAGTGAATTCCCTGAGCAGAGGATATGTTATGTGTGATCTCTGATATTGGATGTCACCTGTAAGTCCACTAATGGTGCACTGGAATAAGCACTGCCGATTGTGATGAGAAATCCATATCCAAACTAAATGTCTTTCCCAGGAAAGAGAAATCACTGTTCCTGCCATGAAAGTTTCCGTCTATTGTAAACATCCTCTCTTGTGGGGGCTGGCATATCCTCCAGTCATATCATTTCTTCAAAGGGTAATATAGTAGCCAGATCAGCATGAGTAAGCAAAACTCGCATGCTGGGGAGCTCATCCGTATGGAATGTCTGGAGAAGCAATCTGGCAGACATCCAAAAAGCAGGCCATCTTGTTCAACAAATTACTGAGAAGCTTTTTCTACAGTGGATGCCATTTGGTGAATATTCACATTGAAAAGAAATATTTTGACACCTTGTTCCAGTTCTGAAAGGTCTATTCACATACTTCTTCCTCAGATCTTTCTTTTTTTAAAGATTTTATTTATTTATCTGAGAGAGAGAGAGCACATGAGAGGGGGGAAGGTCAGAGGGAGAAGCAGACTCCCTGCTGAGCAGGGAGCCTGATGCGGGACTCGATTCTGGGACTCCAGGATCATGACCTGAGCTGAAGGCAGTCGCTTAACCAACTGAGCCACCCAGGTGCCCTTCTTCCTCAGATCTTATCATCAGTTTAAATCTCATTTCTCTTAAATCCTTAGTCACTGTTCTCCAGGTCCTTCCATGAATGATGCTCTGGTGTCACTTTCAGATGTGCCAGCATATTGTGCAGAACTGTTTTCTGCGTCTCATTTTTGTTTTGCTTTGTTTTTCCCCCACTCCATCAGTGGTTTATAGGGAGATCTCTTTGAGATGGTAGCTGTGGAGAGAGTGAGCAAGGTAGCAGAACTAAAAGGCATGGGAGTCAAAGTCACTTGTCCCTGCAATTCACATGTGCTTTCAATACCAACCTTAAAAGTAGCACTGCCACTTGATGATAGAGAGATTCTGTGTGTTTCCAGTGCCATGGCTTGAAGGGGAAGATAACACTGCATTCATTATGGGCAGCTCAGTCCATATGGTAATATAGTGTCCCATAGTTAAGCATTAAATCTCTACCAAGTTCTAGTAGTAAACCAAAAGCACTACGCACATTCCTAAATTTAGGAGGTTCCAAATGAAGCAGTTTGTCTTTGACCCTACAGGAAATATCTTGACATGTCCCAAACTAATAAACCCTTAGAAATTTTACAGGGTGACTTGGTGGCTCATTCGTTAAGCATCTGCCTTCGGCTCAGGTCATGGTCCCAGGGTCCTGGAATCGAGCCCCGCATTGGGCTCCCTGCTCAGCGGAAAGCCTGCTTCTCCCTCTCCCACTCCCCCTGCTTGTGTTCCCTCTCTCGCTGTGTCTCTCTCTGTCAAATAAATAAATAAAATCTTAAAAAAAAAAAAGAAATTTTACAGAGATGGTTGATCCAGTTTTGTTTTATTCTGCCTTGCTTATCCATTCACCAATTCAATAGTGGGGTTTATTTTTCATCTGTATATCTTTTCTGTCATGGTAACTGTTCAAATCTTTGGCCAGTTAATTTTAAAGCGTTGCTAATTTTCTTACTACTAAGATTTGAAGAAGTCTTTATGTATTCTGGATACAAGTACTTTATCCGGTATGTGTTCTGCAAATATTTTCTCCAAGTCTTACCTTTTTATTCTCTCACAAACATCTTAGTATTTGTTAAGTCCAATTTCTCGATTATTTCTCTAAGAGTCTTTTCCTTATCTTTATTGTTTCCCATAAATAATGAGTTTATAGACTTTTATAATAGATTGTGTTTTCCTAATAGGTCTAAGAAATATTTATCTCACCAAATGTCACAAGGATTTCCTCATATGTTTTCATTTAGTAGTTTTATAGATTTAGGTCTATGATCCATTTTGAGTTAATTTTTGTAAAAGATTTTGTGATATGGTTTGAAGCTATTTCTGTTGTGTATGGATATCTAATTATTACACCATCGTTTGTTTAAAAGATTACCCTATAGTCATTGAATTTCATAAACACCTTTGTTGAAAATCAGCTAGCCGTGTATCTTCAGTCTACTCCTGGAACTGTATTGTGTAGCTTTTATCTAAGAGTCTTTGATCAATATACACTGTCTTGATAAACATAACTTTATAATATATCCCGAAATTTGGTAGTATGAGTTCCCTACCTTATTTTTTTAATTGTTTTGGTTATTCTAGTTCCATTGAGCATCCATATAAATTTTAAAAATAGCTTGTAAAACTCCACAAAAAGTCTTAAAAGGATTTTGATCAGTTTTACATTGAATGTAAAGGTCTATGTGGCAAAATCAATATTCTAACAATTTCTGGGTCTCGTTTTTGTTTTGTTTTGTTTTTCCTCCACTCCATCAACGGTTTATAGGGAGATCTCTTTGAGATGGTAGCTGTGGAGAGAGTGGGCAAGGTAGCAGAACTAAAGGCATGGGAGTCAAAGTCACTTGTCCCTGCAATTCACATGTGCTTTCATATAATCTTCCAATCCACAAAAATGATATATATTTCAATTACTTAGATCTTCTTTAATTTTTTATTAGTGATATGTATTTTATAACATATAAGTCCTACATATATTTTGTTAGATTTAGGCCTAAGCATTTCATGTATTTTGTTGCTATTACAATTGCACATTGCAAAATGCAAATATGTAATTTCCACATACCCAAATAACCAAAGATATAATTTACTGCTTTACTTTGACCTTGTGTTCTACAGTCTTACTTGGAGAACTTACGTGAAGAACTTCCTTTAGCATTCCTTTTAGAGCAGGTCTTCTAACAAATTATTTCATTTTTCTAATAGTGAATTTATTTCACTTAATTCCTGAAGGAATTATTAACCAACTGAGCCACACAGGTGCCCCAATATGAGGAATTATTAATCTCAGGAAACAAACTGAGGGTTGCTGGTCTCTTGATTTCTGATGAGAAATCCACAGTTATTCAAATCATGGCACCTGGGTGGCTCAGTGGGTTGAGCATCCGACTCTTGGTTTTGGCTCAGGCTATGATCTCAGGGTCATGAGATAGAGCCCTGAGTTGGGTTCCATGCTCAGGGGGGAGTCTGCTTGAGATTCTCTCTCTCTCCGTGCCCCACATCCCACCCTCTCTCTCTCTTTCTAAATAAATAGATAAATAAATAAAATCTTTAAAATATATTACAGTAATTCGAATACTGTCATATCATTTCATATACAGTACATTTATTTTAATTTTTCTTAAACAACATAAATTTTCATGCTTATTCACAAATTTCTTATTTTATTATTGGGCAGTCCTTTGAGATTCTGAGCCTATGACCTAAGACATTGACTTTGGAAATAATTATTTATGATAAAAGCTTTTTGTATATATTTTTTCATGTACCTTTGCATGCTCCACAAATAGGGACAGTTTTTTTTTTAATATAGCTTTCCTAAAGTGGTTTACAATATGTAAGAAAACCAATATGAGACTTGTCATAATTGAGACTTAATCACAGGAAAGCAGTGGTAAAACTTACCTTGATTCTCATATATTGAAACTCAGCACCACAGATAGAAAATTAAAATCTTATCAACTAAAAAAAATTCTTTTTAAGTCTTTGACATCCTCACATTGTCACACTGATTCCAAGGAAGATAACTGAGGACTTCTAGTGCAAACATAAGAGGTGAAAATTTCCTGAACAAATGTGTCTATTGAGAAATCTGTATCAAGGTTCCTGGAAAATCTATTGGATAAAGCTCATCTCTGTAATAAGTATGAGTCTCCATTGTATAGTCATCAACCAGCATATTGAAATTGCTTCTTCCTTGCCAAATGACAGTTTTTGCCAAGAAAGAAAGCCCTGTGCAGTCATTGTTATCTCCCCTCAAGTCCTCACCTGGTGTGAGTATGGCTCAAGCAACTGCCTGTTCTTCCTGAATTCTGCATCTATCAAATCATTCCCGCTATCCATCTGTTCACCTGCTGCCCTGAGAGCAACAAAAGTTAGTGGATAATGTTGATTCTCTGCCAAAAATAAGTAAAGACATAATTTTGCTCTAGGACAAAATGTGATTGGGACACAAATGATTTTTTTCTCCCTCTCCCTTCAGTAATCCTTCCAGCCAGCCTTTTAATAAAGCATTATTTTGTTGTTGAGAGTGGAAGAAAGAACATAAAATCCACTGATGAAGCACTTTTTTTGATTTGCCACAGTCCTGATAAAATAAAAAACGTATGAAGAATGTGTTTGGACCATGTGTGACTGATCAGAACAAGAGAGTTCAATTTGATTAACTTGATACCCACTTCCCGAAATTACCTGATAGATTGGAGTGATGTAGTAAAATGATATTTTATTTCTTTGTTCCTCTTTGGCAGTCTTTAAACAAGATATTTAATTATATTTTATGGTTCTTCCTGGAAACATCTATTAACAATTTAAAATTAGACTTAGAGATTTGGGGAAGCAAAGCAAAAATAAGTTCATACAAACAAAAGATATAATGCTGAAGTTGGGAATTTAGTTGAAAAATGTCTCTATGTTCTCCTGTATGATTGAAGTTATCTGAAATATGCTAATGTCAACAATCTGGGATAAATGAAACAAACACTTTGTAGTTTTAAATTACAAAAAATGCCTTTACAATTATTTTTTTAGATTTTATTTATTTATTTGAGAGAGAGCATGAGTGGGGGGGAGTGGCAGAGAGAGAGAGAGAGAGAGGAGAGAAAGAGAGAGAGAGGGAGAAGCAGACTCCCCACTGAGCAGGGAGCCCAATGTAGGACTCAATCTCAGGACCCGGAGATCACAACTTGAGCTGAAGTCAGATGCTAAATCAACTGAGCCACCCAGACACCCCTGCTTTAATAATTTTAATTAAAAAGTACCAAAATAATGAAAACTCACTATGTAAACTTTACATAGTACCTAAGTGTTCAGAAAGCATTTGAAATCCTGCTTCAGCATATGTATATACATATACACACACACACACACACACACACACACACACACACACACACATGGGTTTCAAGTGCAATTCTAATATACCTATACAGGTATATATATAGGATTGTTATATATATATATATATATATATATATATATATATATATATATATATACACGCACACACACACACACACTCCTATCATCAGAGGCAAAGGCAGATAGTACAGCTATGCATGTATCTTCTCATACTTTATACATATGCCATTAATTAAGAACATATATATAAATAAGGAATCATTCTGCAAACTTGTTTTGTGAGTTGCTTTGATATTTAATAAAATAGTGGTTTTCCAATTTAAAAATGCACATATATAATTCTTCACATTAACATGTTTCATTATTTACTTCACTATTTTCCATAGTGGTGAATATTTGGTTCCTTGCCAAACATTCAATAGTATAAATAATGTTTATAACTATGCATACAATTATATACGTGCATATACCTTTGATCATATGCTGACTATTTTGTATAATATAATATTAAAAATGGAAGTAGAAACAAAATATGTCAATTTAAATATTAAGAAATATTAATATATTACCTTTTGGAAATCTATAGCTATTTATACATCTACCTGCATTCTTTGAGTATGTCTTTTGTCAAACATTTCCATATATAGTGAAATGTTTTAATATTTTACTGTTGTGATTAATTTACCTTTCCATAAATAGTTTTAGGGTTAGATGTATTATCATAATTATTTGGACTATTTTTATTTCTTCTGTGAATTGTCTGCTCAGATCTTTTGTCCATGTTTATTATTAAAATAATTAGTATTATATTAGTTTATAGGAGTATTTTATGCATTCTACATATTCACCTTTCTATGCATAAGTACTGTATTTACTGTAAATCTGATGCCTATTATTTTTAACGTTTTTCATATTAAAAGCCTCAAGTCATGAATATATAACATACAAAAAAGCCAAATAATATTAGTATATTTTTTCTAGAACTATTTTGGTAAAAAATGTTTTCACCCAATAGTGTATAAATATTTTATTTGGTATTTTTAGTTGCTTTAAGCAACTAAATTAGATTTTTAAATTATCTGGAATTTGTGTATTCTTATAGTATGAGAAGAGTTGATATTTTTTAGTATAAAATTCCAATAGCTAGTCAATCATACCAATATACTAGCAAAATAGTCAGTTCTTTCCCTCTGATTTGAAATGTCACAATTTGATATATAAAATTTTCTATTAATGCACACAATATCTGGACTCTCCTCCAGTAATTAATTTGCTACTTCCATTTCCCATACCATTGTTTCTGAATGTGTATACTGATAAATGGAAGTCAATTCCCATCTCACTGTCTTCCTATAGGTTCCTATAATGAATAGGTTATTAGTTGTCTTATAATTTCAATTTTTTATTAGTTTATTGCAGAAATACAAGAAGCCAAATAGCATTTCAAATTCAGCATTCAAATTATCTTAAAAACCTTTTTCACTGTCTTTAGAATTGAATTATAAACGACTAGGTATTTAAATATAACAGTGTATTTTCAGTTTTATGAATGGAAATATTTTTGGTATTCACCATTTTCTGCCTTAGAGGAGGATTGTTTTTTTTCCCCAACTGCAATATTAGTTAAGGATTTGAATAATGTCTTTTTGATTGATATTCCTGTATTTGTTTAATTTAGAGGTATTAAACAAAACTCTTTCATAGTAAATGGCAGGCTTTCCATTCGAACAAATAATTTCTAAATCAGTGTTTTCTACAGTGTAGGACACAGAACACTAGGTATGGAAGGTTTTTATCAAAATGGAGTTCCAGGGTTCTGGAAGGTTGGGAAATTCCACAAAAATATCCCTTCTAAATCTGGTGACACATATTAGCATATTAAAATTTGGTAATTCTGGCAAGAAAATAATCACTTCCTCATTTATCAAACCTATGAAGCACTAATATTTCGTCTTTTCTTTTCCTTTTAACCCTTTCTTTCTTTCTTATTTTCTTTCTTTCTTTTCATGATACTTTTTAGAATATTTTGAACTAGAATTGTGCCAAATCTACTGAGGAAATGTTTTCCAAAGCTCAAGCAAAAGTTGAAGCTCTCTTAATCTCTGATTAGTTACCTAAGAAAAATATTTGATGACCATCTTCTTGAGAATAGTTACATTGTCTTAATTATCATGGAATTTTAATTATTTATAAAATCACTGCACAAAAATTAAGCTTTCTGGGAATAGAGAACATTCCGTTTTGCTCTTTATTATGCATCGCCAGCATCTACTGCAATGCCTACCATTTAAGAAGTAGTAAAATATGGCTGATTGAATAAAAGGATAAATTACTAAATAAATAGCAGAATAAATGATTCTTCAAAATGATAGAATTTATGAAAAGCTATATTAAAAATATATTTAACTGTATTTGATGAAACAGTTCAACCAAAATTTAAAAAGGATGTTTATCAATATCTCCTAGTTTTAAGTAAGGTGTCAACTTGGAGAATTATTATTTCTCAGAGGTAACAACTACTAACATTTTAGGGTATCCCTTCTAGTCTTTTTTCTCAAAACTTACATTTGTATATCATAATGTGCATTATAACTTGTAAACTATTTTTAGCTTAACAATGTTGCCATGGTGTGACTATTTGGGTGTCCCCCAAATTCGTGTGTTCAAATCTCGATGCACAATTATGATATTAGGAGGTAGAGCATTTGGGAGGTGCCTACATAACAGAACTACTGTGCAAGTTTCCTCCTTGGTGAGTTAGAGATAGAGACTGCTTCAGGTGGAGTTGTCACACAAAGGGAATTATTTGCAGCAAATAAGGAAGTCACGAGAATAATTTCCAAAGCTGTGACTCTCCAAGTGGGGGTGAGTTTCTTTTATTTAGGGTTAGGATGAATATTCAGAATGGGGAGGGGGGATATTGTGATCATGAATAAAGGTGGGCAGATAAGATTGTGCAGGCAAACTTAGAAAAAGGCTTGTACAGGCATCCTATGTTATGTTAATGAAGCTTATGCTTCTCCTAGGGTGGAGACTTTTAACATTACAAGGAAGCAGAAGCAAAGGTAACCTTGGGACAAGGAAAAGGGACTAACCACAGGCTGCTAGAGCTGGTATAAACTGGATGGGGTCTTGGGCTCTTTTTCTCTGGTAAGGAATGCAGGGCCTTGCTTGCTTGCTTTTGAAAATGCCCTGGAAGATTTACCACTGATTTATCATCTCTGATAGGGTTAGGCTATTTCCTGGCCTGGTGCTGACTGTTAGTTTATGCATTCCCTTTGTCCCTTAAAATGCTTTTGCATTTCTTTATTCTGATACCTCCTAGGAAGTTCCATAGGAAGTATACTACGGCAAGTAGAGCTGGTAAGGCATAGGATCACAGAAAGTAGCTGGGGGTCTAAAATGACTTCTCTCTCTGTTTCTGGTTACCTCTATCTCTTTACTATACTTACTTGTAGGTCTGAGAGTGGAGCCCTCAGGAATGGGATTAGTGCTCTTATAAAAGAAACCTCGGAAAGCTTCCTTCTACCATGTTATGATACAAACAGCCTATGACTTGGAGGAGGACCCCCATCAGAGGATGCTGGCACCCTGAACTCAGACTTTTAGCCTCCAGAACTGTAAGAAATACATTTCTACCATTGATCAACCACCTGATCTGTGGTATTTTATTATAAAAGTCCGGACAGACTAAGACAAATGTTCTATAAACATTTTCCAAGTATTTAAATAATTATCTACATCATTTTACATAACTGAAACATATTCAAAATTAGCAGTTTATAATAGTTTAAGTAGTCTTCTATTATTGAGCAGATGGCTTGTTTCCAATTTTTCATCATAATAAATAATGCTGTTGTGAACATCCTGTTCATAAGGAGTATTTACAAGCCTGTCATTATTTCCTTAAAAATTATAAATGTAACTGCTACTCAAAGTGTATGAGTATTGTAGAAGCTTGTTACATGCTGTCAAATTCATTTCTAGAAGGATTGTGGACCAGTCTATATCATCACCATCTAATGAAGAGGAAAATGACCCAGAGCAGGCCCAGGCCAGGAGGCTCCAGAAGATGGGAAGTTACTAACAATAAGCTAGAGCTAACCAGAGCCCTGCTGGGAGCAAGAGATAACCAGCCGTTTCTGCTTCTGTAAACAGGCTTCCCTCCACAAGCTCCCGGCACTACTGTTCCCACCTAAAGCAGCCCGGCCTACCCACTTTAAACCCACTTACCAGCAGTCAACACAGCCCTTGGAACCTGACTGCCTGCAGTCTCCTATAAAAGCCCTATAACCCCGTTGAAATTCTGGGGCCCAGAATTTCGAGCACGAGCTCATCTGGGTCTGCTGGGGTATGAGTTCTCCTACTTCTCCGAGTGTCACTTGGTCTCTCGCCGGTCTGATTTTTATTTTTCCACAACACTATCGCTGCAAGAGTGAGTTTTACTGAGCTAACATCAACAAGAGATAGAATTGATTTCATTCTTTGTCATCTTGATAGGCAGAAAATTGACACTTGCCACTTTTAATTTATATTTCCTGTACTTACTAATATACAAAAAGTCTTCCTATGTTAATTTTAAATTTTTGTATATTGTTAGTAGTCCTGACTTTTTTGATATAACTATTTCTAATTTTTTAAAATTTTGTATTATTATGATCATTTTCTTTTCATACTTATATATCGTTATATGTACATACTGTGAATTTAAAAATTTTTATATAATTTTATTTGTGGTACTTTCTGGTATATGGAATTACATGATTTATGAAGTCAAACTTCTTCGTGTCCTCTTTTGTGTTTTTTTCCTCCTTACTGTTTTGTTTAGAAAAGAATATCTGATTGACCTAGGTTTTCTAGTTTTTGTATGAATCCCTATGTTATGTGTTTCTCTTTAGTCCATCTAAATGTAATTCTAGTTGGTATTATGAAGTAATGATATTACTTGATTATATATCATGTAGATACATTTTATTCAGAATTATTGTTCAGTAATCCATCTTTAACCACTAACCTGTAATATCATTCCTATCATTATATTCATAAAACTGATGTATAGATACACATTTTTGGGTCTGTTTTCAATTCTTTCATTTTACTGACCTATTTTTATACATGTACAATACCATCTTCTGGTAAGCTTACATGTATATGCCTTCGTGTGTTCCAAATTCCTCTTTGTTACCTTAAGTAGTATTTCTTACATATTTATTATTTCATTTATTTGGTTCAGCGTAATTCAGTACTAATAGATCATTTTTTTAACAGATACTACTCTTCTCAAGGTGACTTTTACTTAAGTTCTTTGAAATCATCTTATATGTGAATATATAGTTTTCATTATTTCAAATAATTTCATTATTTCCTTATTAAGTTAATATTTTAAAATTGTCTTGGTATGTTATTTCAGAACTGTGAATAGTTCTCAGCAAATGATATTATATGATGGAGGATAGGTAGGAAACAATTCTAAAACAAAAATTCTAAACCAAAATAACTTTAATTTTGGTTATTTTACTTTCATTTCTCATTCCTTTGTTTCCCTATTCTGGATGCTATAGTATTTAACTGGATTTTTTTAGTGATTATATGAAAAATAATAATAAGTCAGGTTCTACATTGCCTAATGAGCAGGATGTACTGTTTATCTTTCACATTAATGAGATTCCACCAACCTCTAAGTATTCTTTCAAATTATGACTCAGGAGATACCATCTGCTCTAATCCATTCAATCTTGTCATTTTACCACCCACAAAAATATACATCTTCACTGCCATCAACTACAACAACACAAATCTCTAAGCTTTTGCCTTTCTAGTCTTCTTACCCTGTCTTAAATCGTACTTTTCAAGGAAAGACTTACAAGCCCTAGACTGTGTTCATAGTTTATGGTCTCTCAATCTAGGATTTATTCTTTATGTTTAACTAGTCCGACCTTTATTATGAGATTATATCTCGTGCTTGTGCACTAATTTTCCATAGCAAATGACCCTGGAATTTGTTCTTAAATTCCTGAGATTTGTGATTTCCTTATCTCCTCTAGGAATAAAAAAATTAATATCTGTCATTAAATGAGGGCTTCAGCTAATAAATTTCTTAATTAAGAAAAGGCTACAATTCATTAATTTATCTAGTCATAATGTCAGAAACAATAGAACGTATTGAATGCTGTCATTTTTTAATATAATTCTTTCCTTGAAAATAGTTATTTAAAGCACTTATTTATCAGAAGTTTCATTATTGGATTTAAAGAATAATGTAACTTCCAAAAATGTTAACACACTTCCAGGGTATAGCTTACACCCTGGGAACATTCTTTTTCATTTCTCTGATGATTTTAGTAGATAATAAAGCAGAACAACTTCCATCAAAATATAACACTATGTCCTTGAATATAACAAAAACAACAACAGTGAAAGGAAACTATCACTTTCAAAATGGTAAATTGGCTTTTAAATATATTTTTAAAATTCACTGAAGTCTCTAAAGTAGACAGAAATAAGATAAACAATGACCTGTAGGGGGAAAATCAAAGACTGACAGACACCACTGCTCCTAATCGGAGCTGCTGCTAACAAACCACCTATCTCCATCAAAAGTTGATTCAAAAAGATTGAAGACGAGGTCTCAACCCTGATTGAAATGAAATGTCAGCAAGGATAAGAGAAGAAAGATGGAGACTGTATTAAAAAGAGAAACTATGTTCAGAAATAAGCTTTGGGACATACAAGAATCTAAAATGGCATCTATATCCAGCAGAGCAAATTCATGGGGTCTAGAAAACTAGGTTAGTTTGTCTTTTTGAAGCACTTGTTGAATTTAGAGTTGAATCTGAACATAAATGGATTTAAAAGAGAACCCTTTTTATTGATTTCCAAGGTAAGATGACATATGAGGAAGAGAAGTAGAAAGGAATAAAAATTGCTAAGGCTGTAAATGCTTGTTATTTTCTTTCTTTCTCAAAGTTTTCAGTATAAGTATAAATTATATACATTAATCTACTTTAAGAAGTTGTTTGCAGTATGCCATCCTGGGAAAATTGGCCATTAATGTCCTTGATTTTCTTCATATCGGCCCCTGCCTTATTCCACACACCAGAGATTATAAAATGACTAGGAGTCCAGACTCCCACTGACACCCCAATTTGGACACAAGGATAAGAGATTTGTTTTTTTTTAAGGAGGCAGTGGGGTATGCTGAAAAGAACACTGCATTAGTCCTAAAAGTCTAGGCTTTCATTTCAGCTGTGACAATTCAAGCAGTGTGGTCTTGAAAAATCTCACCCTCTATGAACCTCACTTTTCTCAGTTATAAAATGGGGACAATAATTTCTAATTGTTTCCCTAACTCCAAATACTGCATTCAATTTTTAAATTATGTGGGAATGTGAAGCACTCTACAAATTTGGCCTTTTACTATTTCTGCGTCATCTCACTATCTCTCACGTAATCAACCTTCCTTCCATCTCACCTTGTAAACCATCCTCAGGTGGCACTTCTTGGTATGTAATCATACCAACCTCAGCCCTCAGCTCAACTCCAACTAAGATTCATGACAATTCTCTCTCCTCTATATCATTATCTTTGCAGTTATATTACAATGATATGTTTTCCCTTAAATTTTCTTAGATACCTATGTCCCTTTTTGAATTAAGTTGGTACTGCTTTTTTAAATGTTCAAACCAAATTCCTCAGAGTATTGTTCAATTGATTTCATTCTCTCTTATGCTCATTCATTCACAGACTATTTTCCTCATCATTAAAATGACAGCCAAGATGATGAGGATAAAAATCAAATATTCTACTGTATGAACCAAAATATTATCTTTTCTTTCAGTTTTATGCCAAGTATATTCAAAGAAGTATCATAAAGTGTTATCATGGAATTTATTTATATAAATCCAAAACAAATTTGCACTAAATGAAAGTAACAAAGAAATGATATGCTAGCTCAAAGAATCATTTAAAAAATTAGCTGATTAATATTCAGTAGTTAACACGCTTTCTTAAACCACAATTTGTCATAAAATCCATCCTTCTAATGTTTAAATTTAAAAAGAAAATGTGTTTACAAAACAGTAAATTAAAAGAAAATCATTTCACATTTTGGAATATTACTGGAGAATGAAAATACTCTCCAACACTCATAAGCAAGATGTGTGGAACTAACTTAGGAAATTTAGCATCTAAAACTCAATTTTAGGGGTGCCTGGGTGGCTCAGTTGGTTAAGCATCTGACTCTTGATTTCAGCTCAGGTCATGTTCTCTGGGTTGTGAGATGGAGCCCCGCATTGGCCTCTACGCTGGGTGTGGAGCCTGCTTAAGATTCTTTCCCTTTCGCTCTGCACCCCCTGCAAATAAATAAATAAATTAATTAATTAATTAATTAAATAAAACTCAATTTTATTAGTTAAAAATGATGCAATTATCTTTCCAACGTGCTGTATATAATGTTATTGTTTAGATTTCAAAAAGATGTGAATATAAATAGGCCATTAAAATAATAATAACTAACAATTTTTGTGTATTATCATGTCCCAGAAACTGTTCTACTTTCCTTTATAAGTATTATCTTAAGTCTTATAAAGTTCTCTAAACTTTTTTATTATCATTATTTTATATACATATTCAATCTAGGCAACAAATATATATGTATGTATGTATGTATGCATGTATATAAGCTGGATGAATAAATATATACTTTACATGACTTAAAGAAATGGATGATAATAAAACTTTTGGCATTAAAAGATGATGTCAACCACACTCTCATTGTCCAGAAAATTTTTCAAAATGCCTTTGTTTCTTCGTTGGCAATAATATGACAATGGCTACTCAAAATTACTTTTAAGGTTTAAGGTGGCCCCATCAGTAGATAAAAATTATATCCAGATTCTGTGGACAGCAACTATGCTTACAGAGATTAGGCATTTGCTCTAGTTTTATGGAGATGAACAATAACTCTTAATGGGATTACACAAAGGAAATAATACATTAAAGCTAAGATAATGAGGGCACAATAAATACATACTGAACATAATAAAATGTTAGCTTTCTTTATCAGTTCCATACCAGGAGACCCAAACAAAAAGTAATAAAAGAATAATGTCAAGTTAAAACAACATGTGTTCATGGGAAATTAACATAACTCTACCTTATTATGCCCAGGTGCCTATGGGCTGGACATAGCAGTGAGTTATAAAGAAATGATGAGATCAGTAAGCTACCACTACACCAAGAGCTGACAGTACTGGAGAAATATCACAATTTTTAAATGTAAACTCTAAACCCATAAACATGCAGTATTATTTATACTAGAGTGTTCTTTTGGAAAATTTTATTCCTTTTTTCTCATAATATAAATCTTTGGGTCTTCAAAGATTCCTAGAAGTGTATGCCCACTATAAAAGACAAACTTTAATTTTAATTTTTCCTCAACATTACATTTTTTTAAAGATTTCTTTATTTATTTTAGAGAGAGCACAAGCAGGAGGGGCAGAGGGAGAGAGAATCCCAAGCGGACTCCCTGCCGAGCAAGGAGCCTGACGCAGGGCTGGATATCATGACCATGAGATCATGACCTAAGTCAAAACCAAGCCAGAGGCTTAACCAACTGCAC
Source organism: Eumetopias jubatus (assembly GCF_037043125.1). Classification (NCBI taxonomy): domain Eukaryota; kingdom Metazoa; phylum Chordata; class Mammalia; order Carnivora; family Otariidae; genus Eumetopias; species Eumetopias jubatus. Next base: position 155,834,946 of record NW_028274809.1, on the reverse strand, counting down.
AACCCAGGCATCCCTTTCCTCAACAATATTAAAATAACATTACAACCATAATAAATACAGATCATTATCAAAACCTTTGAACATCCAGTTGTCATTTTCCTTTAAACTTAAGTAAAAGAAACACTTCTGCAGATTATTTTTTTTCCTCTCCCAAGAGATTGAAGACAGTATTTGAAAAGAAAGTGGGTTAAGATAGTATTATTTCAGGAAATGTATAATTAAATTAGCAGTTATTGTGACCATTATCCAACATTCATCAAGCACCCACATTATGCTGTGTGTTACATACATACACACCCACTACTTCGTGGGGCTTTTCTTTGTATTGACAGGTGCTCTCTGTGTGTTTCTATAGGCAAGTAAAAAAACAAAATTCAATCAATAATACTTTTCAAACAATGGTTGGTTTTTCCTTCTTTTTTTTTTTTTTTTAAGTACTTCAGTGGTCCTTAGCAAAGTGTATTTTATTGAATTTTGAGAAAATGACCCTTAATCTGAAAATTCATCCAACTCTTCTATCTTTGTGGCCTTCAAAGAGAGGTGAATGCATAAGAGAATAGTTACATATGATCCAGTGGGGGAAGCAGGAAAAATAGAACTACTTGTTTGTAATCATTTTTACCAAAGGAAGGAAATTAAGCTTTGCTAACATTCAACATTTGGACCATAACTGTTTTCTTTTTTTATTCCATGTATCAAGTGGCCACACATTATAAAATAGGTTATATATGCTGAAAAAAGTTTAGTTTTACAGCAGACAAGCACTTAAATCCTCACCGCTCACTTTCATTGTATGGCAATTTATTGCAGTTTATGTGTTCCCACTTAAGGACTTTGCAAATTATTCTATTTAACCAAACTAACAGTCACAAAATTGATAAACATCTTAAAAGCTTCCTATCCCTTCTAAAATGCAGACTGAGATAAGACCAATTACGCAAACATCCGCTAACAAGAAAATGATAGATAGCATTGACAGTCATTTAAATGTTCAGGTGAAAATGATTACAACTTAATCACTAATAAAATGAAGTTGTTAAAAAATTTCAGAAAACTATTATCTAGAACACTATTTGAAATATGGATTTATGTCCACTGTATTTAGTAAGGACATTATATTTGAAATTCATTTATTGCATTATTCATAGTTCAGTTATTTCACAAAGAATTCACTGCAAGGATTGCAAAATGTCACCGATGTGCCTAATTATATAAAGTCAATGCCTTTAAAATATAGGAAAATCTTTATAGCAATTTGCTAAAAAAAATAAGGATTGACTAAGAAACTACTTTTTTTCCACATAGACATTTACAGTTATCCAAGGGGGAGAGTAAATGGGTTACAGAACTTAAAGATAGATTATACATTTTTCCTTTATAAAAAAAGAAAAGACATCCAAATTTATTGGCCTATCATTACTATTCTGATAGACACTAATAAGGTAGTGTATTTTCAACAGTTTATACTGCCCATCAGTTCTTGAAAAAAGCACATTTAATCTGTATATCTAAGAAAAATGGAACATTTAAACAAAGAGTCAGAAGAAGGTAAATGCCCTTGGAAAGAAATGTGTGCCAGATGGTGTTTAAAAAACAGATATTTGGAAATGTTTCCTTTGTTATATCATTTGGTTGTTGATAATGACATATATGTACCACCCATTAAAAAAAATCCTATCTATGCACTTAAAAAACAGACAAAAGCTTTGAAATAGAAGTTCCTAACTTGTTAAAAAATCTTCCAGAAACTATCAGTAGTTTACTAAAACCATTTATAATAAATATACAAATGAAAGACGTTGTGCTTAGTTTGAAAGAACAACTGATTTGTAACAAGAAATATATAAAGTTTTCAACAAAACTAAAAGAAAAAAATGGATTCTTGTGAAATTTCAACCAAAATAAATCTTAGTGAATGTAATTTGAAAGTGACTCAAGATAAAATATGAACAACCACTAACATGATTCTTCCATTTAATGTTTATATTTTGAGTTATATTTTTAGCACTGAAAAACATTTGAATAAGTATTTAAAGGAACTGGAATGAGAATCAGATTTTAATTTAACAAAGTAAAGTTTTTTTTTAAAATAATGGAGCCTCGGGACACCTGGGTGTCTCAGTCAGTTAAGCATCCCACTCTTGATTTCAGCTCAGGTCATCATCTCAGGATCCTGGGATTAAGCGGGATAACCAGCTCCCCGCTGAGTGGGGAGTCTGCTTGAGATTCTTTCTCCTTCTCCCTCTACCCCCCAACTTGCACTCTCTCTCTCTTTCTCTTTCCAAAATAAATCTTTAAAATAAAATAAAATTGGGACACCTGGATGGCTCAGTCAGTTATGTGTGCCTACAGCTCAGGTCATGATCCGGGGTCCTGGGATCAAATCCTGCATTAGGCTCCTTCTCCCTCTGTCTGCCGTTCCCCTTGCTTGCTCAGTCTCTGTCTCTTTCTCTGACAAATAAATAAATAAATAAAATCTTAAAGAAAAATAAGTAAAATAAAATGAAGCCTATTCTTTAGAGTGATTCACCTATTTATTTTATAAATAAATAAATACACATATATTAAGGAGGCATGCTCTATTTTAAAAATTCCCAGGCATTGAAAGATAGACTAATCTATGTAATACTGAGATTATTAAACCGGATTTTTAGAAGAAAGGGCGAGTAGGATGGTAGGTTAAGAGAAAGACCAATTTTAGTGGAGCAGAAACTAAAGCAGAGTCCAAAAGTTCAGTAATTTAAAATAAATAGAACACAGGTTGAAATTAGAAACTGAATAGGAGAAAAGTTTCACAAAAAGGGACCACAATGTTAACTAAAGCATTTTTCATTTAATTCTAATGACTCAGTAGACATGTAGCCTAATAAGTTTATCTTCATCTTACATTTAAGAAATAGAAGTGTCTAGAGAGCACAGGTACATTATATAAAGCCACCAGGAAAAAAGCCTTTATTAGAAAATTGATGCCCTATACATGGATATTTTCACTCAGAAAAAATAGTCAATTAACTACATAAAGTTCAAACTTCGACCATTTTAAATAAATAGAACTATACAAATGCATCACCCAGTAAGCACTCAGTGTTAAATTGTTAAGATACAAAAATAAATATAATGCTCACTAAATGAGATTAAATGTGAATAAATAAAATGAAAAGATAAATTATAAAAGACATGTGAAATAATATTAAATAATCTATTTTGGTCATTTCTGGTATACTGATAAGGATTTTTTGAAAGATTTTTCTGAAATGTCTGCTAGTAACTTCTGTATACATACATTAGTGAGACTCACTTTAGAGTAACAATGGCCTGCCCTCTTTTAGTGCCATGTTTATTTTTTTTAATACAAAGAAAGGCAACATACAAAAGATCTCCTCCTTTAGAAAGCCATAGTGATTACATTTTATTAATAATTGGTTTCCATATAAATAGACCAAATAAGTTTAAGATCATTTATGTATTTTTAATTAAAAAGCAAATTGGCAGAACATAATTGAACTTCGAAAATACACTTAAATCTGATTTTGATTAGTGAAATCTTTCTTGTCAATAATTTAACTACTGAATTGATAAATCCCAAAGCATTTCTTTAAAAATCTCGTTAGCATGCCTACATCCTCTTTCCCCTGTAACTCCTGTTTAATTATAGCTAAGTCTTTATTCAGATACAACCCCAGAGAAAATTTTTTAAAAAGTAGTTCCCAAGCAGAGATGAGATCTAACTAAAGATCACATGAAATTGTACAGGAAGCCTAGGGGATGCTACTGGCGGCTTAACACAGAGCAATTGTTGGGGAAGTGGTCCTTCCCAGATTTATAAGTGCACTGAATCTGTCATGCTAGTTAAACTTGCGTACACTTTCTTCAGGAAATAATTTTAAGATTAACTGCCAATCAACTAATGCCTTCTTTTTCCTCATTTTCTCCGTCAAATTGTGATTTTAATTGCTTTTTATAATTCATTATATAGAAAAATAACTTATCCTATTGTAGTCACATACATTTTTTTCCTAAGGATCATCATTTTTATTAAAACTTTGATACACCTGCTGAAATCTAGTAAGGAAAAATTTCAAAGAAAACAAAAGAAACTATGAGATAAATGCTCCAGCACTCTTTGTGCTCCAGCACAACTGTAAATATCAAATCTTTATCTAACACATCTTAGGTCTCCCTGCCATTGACCTCTGTCTTCAAACTTGTCAGCCTTCCTCTTCTTCTCAGAGAAGTAATAGCCTGGTGCATGATCAGTGAATGCAATCACCTTTTACTCTTGGATTTGTTCCTTGTTGAACTGCTGAATTGTATGTAATCAGCCCAGCTTCCCTTGTATCAGTCTGACTAGCCCAGGAACTCTAATGTAATTTGTTAGACCACTCCTAAATTCAGTCTCTGGGATCCCATATCACACTGCAAACAAATCTCTACTTACTTTAAAAAATAAAATGATTCAATCTTGGCATTAACCCTATATTTTCTTCATTCATATAATAACTTTCCCCAAGTCTCCTTGAAAAGTATTTACATATTTTTACATGTAACATTCTGAAAAATATAATTTCTACATTTATTCATTTTTATCTTGTAACTTCATCTATTTTTTCAGAGTGAGCACGGAATAAAATTTCCTTAAAGAAACAGAATTTTCAATTTTCCTAAGGCATTTATTTTTCCAGTGTAATAGTTATCATTTAATGGCTTCAATATGTTTGCAAAAAAAGCTTATATTCAAATTCACAGTTAGATATTGAAGCTGTTTCCAATATCAGTCTACTAAAAAATAAAAATAAAATAAAATGAAACAAAACAATGACTTAAAGAGTGCTGAGTACTTGCTTTGCAGCTCAAATAATTATCAAACAAAGGAGGTGAAGCAATATTAATTAGTATAAACAACATAAAGATGCATACATTTCAAAATAAAATTCCCACATGCAATCACTTTTTAAACAAAATTGTGTGTTTCTTTTATTTAAGCTAAGTGAAATATCAACAGATACAGTCTCCCTATTCCTAAATAACTCCTAAATTTCCCTGTGTTGGCAATATTTAAGACAGATTATTTACCACCTTTATTTCTTGACTTCATACCTTGATATCCTTTTGCTGAAGCAAAAATTCCAAATTCATTCTTCTTTTACTGTTGCTTAGTGAAGCTGAGGAAACTTTATAAATTCCTTCTTACTGCCAAACCTATAGATACTGCCCTGGACTTCTCAATTACGTAAGCCAACAAATTCACCATTACCTCTTTTTACAAAGACTGAACTAGTTTGAACTTTTTTTCTTTTTTTCACACACAAAGGAACAGACTACTGAATAAGAATATATATCAAATTATTAAAGTATTTCATACTTCAGATCCTTATAAGGTGTCTCAAGATGAATTTTCTTGGAAAAATATAGTCTCATATAGAATACATACAAGATAGAATTCCATTATTATTCAAAAATGCCTCTTACAGTATCAGGACATGTCAGAGGATAAGGGTTTGATATTTGGTTTGGTCTGGTATTTTTCTAAAGACCATATTACATTAAAATGCTACATTTGATTCATTACTTAGACATAAATCTAAATAGAGCAGTATAATATTAGATTTGGGGAAGACCATGTGGATGATCTAGTACTATTTCCAACACAAATAAGATATTATTATAATGTTTAATGTGGCATGATATGATGATATGATATGATATGATATGATATGATATGATATGATAGTATAATATTCCTTTAGAAGATCTACCCTCTACTTGAGAAATCCAAGTCTTTGGGTATAAGTATTTCCAAGAGTAGACAATGACTTTCTGAAAGTTAAAATTATTTGAGAGTGATTCTACCTATTGAACAGATAGCATTTTTTTAAAACATTCAAACCTTGGCTCTCTAATCTCTCTGGAAGTGCTTTTTTTAGCTGTTTCAATACATGGTTCACTCATATACCTTCACACTCTGCACATTTTCTGGGATTCCCTTGAGCCCTTACTTCACATGATAAAGTCTTTTAAGTCATTCTTCAAATTCCAGTGGGTCCAAATATGTAGTCTTCTACCCAGGACTCCTTCCCTACTCCATGCTAAGAATTAACCCCATCATCTACTGTGCTTCCATGGTCATTTTCTCTAAGGTTCCTAGAATTTCTGTGGCATCCACTTATTCCTTCTTATTGAGAAGTAACAATAAAACAACAATTGTAATCTCTAACTACTTAAATGGATCACAACTCAAGCTACTATTTTGTGGGAACATTTATTTCCTGATTGATTAGGTTCTTTCAGGAAGTAGAAAGAAGCATTAGAAAATGGTCTCATACAATGGGTGTTTATTGCAAGGTTAACCCAAAATTTTAGGAGAACAGAAAATCATCTCTACATTTTCTCCATTAGTTAGGCCTCAAAGATATCAAGGGATATCTTTTAGGAAGTTTAGCAATTTTAAGAACTTATGGCAGTTTATCATATCTTCAGAAGTAGGTATTGTTTGCTTCCTTCTCAAATTCCCCATACTGATGAATTTATTCATCTCTATTTTCTTCCTGCTTTCTATTCCTTCCCAACTCTCTGTACCTGTTACAGTAAAATTAAAAAAAAAAATATGATTGATTTAGTTAATCACTATTGATCTATTCAATATACAGTTCACTGGCAGACAGAGTTTTCATATCAGGCTACTGAATAAATCACAGCTATCAATTTCCAGAATATATACAGTGGCTTTGGAAGGGCCTCAATTCCTGTTTGGGCAACTAGAAGTGAATCATGTGACACAAAGCATGAAAATATATACACAACAATCTTGGCTGCTTTCTTCTGGAAAGTGATGGGGTGGCGGGGGCTAGGCACACCAAGTTTCATATGCTATGTAGCAAAACATATTTACAACTTTTCTGTTTCTCTTCTGTTATACACAAAATTAAATAATTATTAGCCAATTTAAATTTTTTTCCAGTCATCACAGTGATTCACCTTAATTAAACCTTTTAAAATTGGCCATAATTACTGTAATGGAAGTTTAATATTTAAGACAAAGGCAGAAATAGCCACAATTGCCCAACTCCCCAGTTCTCCATCCCAAGATTCAAAATAAAAGGCTGTTTGGTCTTAGTATGCTTATCTTGGATGTATTTGACTATTTAAGACATAATGGTTCTTTTGATACCTTGGCTCATTATAAGGATGTCTATTCTTCCCCATTGTTCCTAGCCTGGGGAGAAGAAGAGTAGAGCTGCATCTCAACACTTCGTTATGATGGTATGGATTTCATGTCAACCACAGTAGTGCCAGTCTATGTGTGGGATTCAGACCATTTAAGTGCCTTCTCGATTTTTTTGTAGGAGCAAAGGAGCATAGCAATATTAATACCCACTTCTCTTCCACAAGCACCAGAAATTGAGTTCCTATATAAATTGGCTTTTTCTCCCCCTAACAATAGAACAAGGGGTTCTAACAATAGAATAAGGGTTAACTAATGCCAGTCCAACCAATTTATCTTAATTGGGGAGACAGTTTTTAAAAAGTGAAAATTTTATTCCATCTAGGTACTGCTGCTGTAGTCTGATCTTTTGATGTATGATTGAGAGACCAAACTATGTAAGGGGAGAAAAAACATTAATAGTGAAAACTTGGCTGCACTTCCTTCACTTTTTTTCATTTCAGGTGTCAAAATTATTAATCTCACATGGAATTATAAGGAATATACACAACACTCCGTTCCTTGATTATGTGCTTTATCTTTTTAATATCGACATGAGGAAGATAGATTTTTATAGTAGATATTGGTTTAGTCACAGGTAACCTCTTGATCAAAACTGGCCCTTCCAGTTGGCCCTGTAAGTCCATAGTTAATCTCTTCTTTAATTATTTTGCAATCTTTTTGTTGGTTCTGGCTTTTGTTTATTTTGCTTTTAATGTTTCATTTGTAATGGGGCATAGAAAGCAAAAAGACAAAGTAATGAATATAAACACAGTGTATAAGGCAAGAAGGTGAAGTTTCCTCTCTGCACAAAACCTGTTTACACCTCATTATATCCTCTATTACTGCTACTTGCTGGAAGCATATGATCTTATGTTTAGTCGGATGGGAAGGACAGACAACTCAAGTTCAAATTCCTCACTCAGTTAATGTGGGAGAATCATATACAAATGACTACTACAGAAATGTGTAATATACCAAAATGACCCATGGAGAAAGGTTAGAACAATGTAGGTTGTTTCTTGATTGCCAAGGAAATATTGCAGAATCATGAGGAATAAAAATTGAATAAAAGGTATTACCCAACACCATCATCTTCATTGTCATTATCATCATGATAACAAAATTTCCTCCCTGTCACAGGCACAGTTTACATGGTAACAAATTACAGTTTATCCAACTGACATTGTGTAATCACCATGGTTCTTAAATGGTAAAGGGGAAAAAAATCACACAAAGATAATTGAACAATTTAAAGAGAATTTAGAAAATTAATGGGGGGTATCAAGAAAAGATAGTTTTCTGATCATCTCTGCCTACTACCTAGACTTTATGCTAAAGAATGAAGTTTGGAAGTCATCAACAATTATTTTATATATAAAATGCCAAAGCTTGTATGATTGACTTTGTTGGTTTGTTTGTTGTTCATTTGACTTAACTGATAGATTGTGCCATATTTTTTTTCCTGTCAGTTTAATACATTTGTAAAGTGGCTCTAAATTGGAGAGTGCTTGCCTTGTTGAATTTTTACTCACTCCTACAAAATGACACAATAGTGACAGTCTGGCCATAAATATACTGTTGAATAAATCTAAGAATATGTGTGTTCCATATGAACTCAGCTTTAAAAAATAGACAGTGAGCACTTAAACTCCAAACAGTGCTTATAGTGATATTCCAATCAGAGTCCTTCGACTAAACAAAATCTAAAATCTACTTCCACACAATCCCTGAAAGTAAAGTTACTGGGTGATATGCCACAGTCTCTTTACAATAGGCTATGATCTGAATATGAAAATTATTTACTAAAATAAATAAAAATCTGAAAGTACTGTAACTTATTGAATATTCCTCAAAGGTTACATTGCAATTACTATCTAATAGCTTTAAGTTTATGGCCGAAAATATTTGAGAACCAGAAAATAGAATCATAAGTAGGAGTTGGTACTGTAGTTAAATTTTTGTAAAAGTATTTATTAAGCTAAAACTTGCTGTCATGGTACTTATTTCTGTAGTACGTAAAGACAAGTGATATATATACCCATGCACATAAAATGGGAAAAAAATCATTTTGATTTAATAACTCAAGAACTTTGCTCAGTCAGGTTTTAATTATATGTATTATTTTATAGATTAAAGTGGTTGCTTCAAAAAATGTTGGACCAAAGTTCCCTTGAGTTTGAAAATTTTTATCTTTAATAATACACATATCAATGTAATAGTTGTAGCTTTAAATACAGAGATCCTAAGTCTAAGGATAAAATTAATTTAGTTTGTTATGAAATAAAAATGGGAAATTCAAGTTCCCAAAGAGCTAATGCAGTGAATTTCTCTCTTTAAAGCTGAGAATTTGTTTGTGTAGACATGTAAGTCATTAACTCCTCTGGCGCTTTCTTCAGGTCTCTCAAACCACCCACCGACATAAGATAGCTCTGTGCATACAAAATCATGTTAGTACAACTTTTATTAAAAGGGTGAAATGTCTTTCTGGAATAATAAGTTTTCTTTAAATAAACAGAGGGTCATTCAAGGCATGTGGTGATATAATCCTCTCTGGACCCTAAGGTGCCTAAGTTTGTGTCACACACTGCCCTGACAATCTTAAAAACAGAGCCGTGTTTCAGTTAAAGACTCTTTGGGACTGTGTGTAGACAGATGTCTTGAGTTCTGGTTGCACCTCCTTTACCAGAACACTTGACTTTCTTTTTCAGTTGCTCATTATGTGCCCTGAGTTTCCTAATCAGCTAATTTGTGTATATTTTGCATGTTTCTAGACTTTAAGAATATTGTTTGTATGTATGTATTCTAAGTTTTTTCTATCCTTAGAGAACATCTCTGAAAAAGATATTGGATAATTATTTGTTTATCCGTTGGAGCAAGTGATAGTCGAGCTTTGTGTTTTGTCTGGGTACTGATATAAGAAGGATAAAGCTTGGGACGCCTGGGTGGCTCCGTAGCTTAAGCTGTTGCCTTCAGTCACATCATGATCCCAGGACCCTGGGATCGAGTCCAGCATCAGGCTCCCTGCTGAGCTGGGAGACTGCTTTTCCCCTCTGCCTGCCGCTCCCCCTGCTTGTGTGTGGGTGCTCTCGCTCTCTCTCAAATAATTTTTTTTTAATTTAAAAAAAAAGAAGGCTAAAGCTTGCACATACAGTCCTTTACTAAAATAATACCTTGAATATCTCCATGAAGTACCTCTGATTCTTTTTCATGTAGTTGCTTCTGCTTTTGTAGTTTCTGCTTTTGTTAAAGAATTTCATGATTTCCTTGTATTATGCCTTTCTGTTATTTACCCTGAAATAAATTTAATTGTTGCATATTTTTAAATTACATTGTAACAATTTCTTCAATATTTTCTGGTAGCATTTATCTTATCTTTAAGAATACACATACATGAGATCCTAAGCAGAATGATAAAACTGATTTTATCATTTCGTTATTTTTATCATGTTTGTTATATTGGTTATTAAATAAAACTATATTTTATATCATTAAGTTGAGATCAGTGCTCAATAAATCAATATTCGTACTTACTGTCAAGAATTTAGTAGTGCACTTAGGAATGGAAGCTCAATTTTTCAGTTATGTGCATGAGAACACAGATGTTTCCATTTAAAACTTCGAGAATACTTTTAGTTTACTTGTCTTATTTCATATAATAAAGGAATAAGACTATCTGATTATTTGTAAATCCACAATATTCCATTGTGAAGTTAATTTATTTCAGTATGGGAGGCATATACTTTAATATTGCTCCTTAATATAGTCACCTTTTATTGCATCTTTGAATGTAAGGAGTATGTGTGTGTGAAAGGTGAATGGGAGCCCTATATGTACATCGCGTTTAAGAGACAGAAACCGGACAGGTAGCTTTAATTAATAGATGGCTCTTTGGTGGTGGGTTAGAAATGTAACAATAAATGCAATAATTCTGGAAATGGTTACACCTGTAACTCCAGAAGGACCTTTAGAAGTAACCTGAGATAATTTCAGAAGCTTGGCCTTGAATAACCCTGGACTCAAGAAGAAAAGCGATCATGGAGCCATGCACTCTCCTACCAAGTAAACTGTGTTTTGGAGGAGAATGCAGAATCAGTTGTATTGTTGCAAAGCAGGAAGACTTCAGCAATTTTAAATGACACTTGACCTGAATAATAATCTTCATGATTTTTTTAAACCTCACCGCAGCAACTCCTAAGTTTATTTTTCTTTCTTCTTTTCTTAAACACTCTCCTCTATGGAATAGATTGACTTTGACAACTGAAATATTTTCAACTGTATAAACATAAGCACTTTAAATAAACTGTCTTCTGGTGAATAGTATGCCTAGATCTCTAGCAAGGTGAGGAGAGAAAAATGTGTCTGAAAATTGCTATCCTCCTTTATCTCTTGAAACCATATTCTTTATCTGACATAGTATAAAGTCTAAGTCAGATATGACAGCAAAGCTCAATAAATTGAAGAGAATCTGGAGAGTTGGGGCAACTTGTTATGGTATTAGCTCTGGCAGTGTTAACATTGCCTTTCAGTTTTAGCATCTACACAGAGAAGAAAATCAGAAAATCATAAAAAATGATGGTGAGACTATTACAGCTGAAGACTATACAGTACATATGCCAATCCTATAAACAAGAGTTGTTTCAGTGGAATGTCATAACCTACAAAATACACTGTTTTATAACAAATAATCAAATTGCCTATGAAAAAATAAAAGACAGTTATTGCCGTAAGTCTGAGCTTGCAAGCATCATAATATCTACATGTTAGTGAGTGCATTTGAATTGGATAAAAAGCAAAGACATTTGGAATTTTAATTGTTACGTGCAGCTTTATCACAGGCACAGAAAAGAATCCAATTGACATTTTCAATACTGAGTTTTAGTTGACAGTCTTTGATTTGTACTTTTCCAATCTACATTGAGGATTGAAGCCAGAAATTAGGAATTTGGTAACCATCTTCACAGATGATTACCAATACACATAGGATTTATTTTGAAGAAGTCATTTTTATTCCTTTCTTCACAACTAAGTAATCAAACTAGAAAAAAAAACTTTTAATAATCAAAATGATTATATCACCATATACTAAAATGTTTTAACGGGGTGAGATAGGTTAACATATTTTTGACCTCGTGTGCCAAATCTTTGGCCAAAGATAAAATATGTAATGTGCATATATCTGGAGGTAATTTTAAAAACCTAAATAGAATATTAGTGCATTTTTATGCATTCCAAAAATAAAATTAATATTTAATGTATGCCTACACTAAGTCAAGTTTTTTGCTCTACTGTAATATTTTAATTTTCATGTTGTGCTGAGTGTGTGAAAGAGACTATGCTTTGGAAATACAAAGTCTCTAAATCTGTCCTTAAATTCCAATTATAAAATATAGTGTGCACTTTTTCAAGTTTAAATGCTACTCCTGTTTTGTTTATTGCAGAAACCTATATTTCAGCTTATGTTACAAGAATTGCACACATATAACCTCACAAATGCTTATTGCTGGGCCTCTAAAACAAGTTGTAGGTAAAATAGATAACTTGTGATAACCACCAGTTAATGTTTAATGGTATTCACACCATAAGCCATTTGTAATCTAACAGTTTGCATCACTGAATCACTACTAGCCTACCTAAAGGTAAAATATAACTAATTATATATTAATATCACATTTTAAGCATCGAACAGAACAAATATTATCATTTTACTAACTTTGAACACATTTATAAAGATATGAAATACTAATATTTTTATTGTTTCATTAATTTGTGAAATAGTTACCAAAAATTAATTAAGCACTGCTGTCACAAAGTTGCATGGATTTAAAGATTGGTAATAATGACAAGCAGACTGCAGTTCAAAGAATTCATGAATAAGCATGTGGAAAGGGTGGCCACTACTCATGCCTCCCTTACTCCTGATGGAAGCCTGCCAAGACAACTTTCTTCAATAAATCTCATGAAAAGTGAGGTATCCACAGGACATGGTTGCCAAGAAACTATTGATTTTCTTCCTTTTGTACTAGATGTTGGTGAACTATAGTCCACAGGGGAAATCTGGCCCACAATGTTTTTGTAAATAAAGTTTTATTGGAACATAGCCATGCCTGTTCATTTACATAATATCTATGGCTGCTTTCACTTTACAACAGCACAGCTTCATAGTTGCAATAGAGACCATATGGTCCACAAAGTCTAAAATATTTATTATCTAGCTCTTTAAATAAAAAGTTTACTGACATCTATTTTGTATCATTAGACTGAGGAAAGGACTATATTAATGCTTAATGGTCTACATAATACCATCTAAGAGAAGCACTTACTATGTTATAGTTGCATTATTCTATTTCTATTTCATTCTCTGTCATCAGGCCTAGAGCACGTTGGGTGATGGCCCAGTAAAATCCATACCTTTGGTTGGATCATGGGTATCTATCCCGCATTCCCCACCAATTTCTGACTCTCAATGATATAGAGTTGTCACCTTTTTAACAGCAATAGCACCCCCCAAAAAAAAATACCCTATAAAATGAAAACAGGTAATATTAATTATTATGGCAATCTTATTTGGAAAAACCAACAAACTCAACTGAGTTTTGCAGCTCTGGAAGTAGCTGAAGAGTTTACCTACTCACTACTTAATTTTAAGACGAGAACTATTTGACCCGTGCCTGTCAGGCATTTCTCTCACTTTTAATTCAAAATTTCTTCTTTAAATGAAGCTCAGCATCGAGGATGACTCATCTGGATATCCACTGAGTTAGAAAGGGTATAGTGAGTATCAAGACAATGATAGTCTATATATGATCAAGAACATCATCCTCAGGCAACAGTTTCAGTGACAGATTGAGCAGAAGAATATGTTTGTAACTTAGATTTCCACCTGCCTGTCTGTTATAGCCCCTGTGCCCAGCTTCACTAGTAAACAGACAAAAGTAGCAAGCAGAGCTTGGCAAGAAGATATGATAAAAAAAAGGCTCAGATACCTCAGTATTGAGCAACTTGGTTATACCACCAGACAAGTCATATGGACCAGCAAATGTTCTCATCACTGATGAGAGAAATATAGAATGGGAGAGGGTGATGAGTGTCACCTGTGTCCTTGAGATGAACTCCATATCAGGGCTGTGGTCTTTCTAAACCTTTCCTTGTAAATTTCCCAGGATACAAGACAATTAAGATTCCTGGGCATCTGCTTCTCAATGGGACAAATTTACATTAAGAAGCAGGTTGGTCTTAGCTACATTCACTCTAGGTAGATAATATGATGCTATCTCACATCCTCTGCAGAATGCATCTGTATAAGTGTGATAGAGACCAGAGAAGGAGCTGGGAAGCAAGGACGCTTTTATTATGATTAAGCAATTTAAAATACACAAAATGTTTAGAACAGCATCTAGCACTTAATAAGCCCTAGATACATGTGAGTTTTGATTGCTGCTGAATGTGGGAGAGGATGGTATAAGCAAATTCATTAGCTTCATGGAAGTGATGATTTTTACAAGAGGTTAGGGAAATGATGGTCTTGAAGCAGCAAAGGTAAATAACGAGAATGCTAACCCATTTTCCCACAATGAGGTATATGATGTGAGAGAAAGTCAACAATTCCCATTTTAAAGGCCTGTAGGTGAGGAAATGTGTTCAGGGGAGAGTCTCTGAGAAGGTAATGTGACAATAGAGAAGTCTGGTGATAATGAAGAGGGCGTAGTGGAATGTTGGGAAGGATAGGGAGTGGAGAACTAGGAAGAATAGATCATAATCAGGATGATGGTATGGAAGTGAATTAGGAGCCTGAACACATATACTTGGGAATGGATTGATTAATAAGAATAAAAATAGAAATGATGGGTTTAATCTAAATTGCTTCTTTGAGAAGGGAGGCCATGAGCCTCATGGTGTAGAGCCCTTAGGCACCCAGTGGGTCTGTGGAATGGTAGCACCTCCCCCTTGGCTCATTAGGACTGGGATGAGGTGACATAGCAAGTGATTGCTGTGTCTGCATCCTGATGGCCTCTGGGACTATCAACTCCAGTGACTGCAAACTCTGCACTAGAGGGGAACATTTGTATTATAGTATTTAGTGTATTCATTCCCAGTCATTCAAGCAGGGCAAAAAATTTAGGTTAAGGATAAGGAAAAGGTCTTTTGGAAAAATGAGAATCTGGATTTTATCTGCCTGTTTTAGTTATCCTATTTACAGATCTCTTTTACTTCTTTGGTCTCCACAATCTCTATTTCCTAGAGTTCCATAATTTTTTCTCCCAATGTAAGAAGAGTAAGAAGAAAGGATTTCCCTAATTAATGACAAATGAGAAGGTAGATGCTTATCTTCTTTGAAATTTCTTAATTTATGAAACTCATAAAATAACAGCACTTTGAAAACCATGTACCTGGTGGTTTTCAGAAATGATCCATTCACTTTTTTTTTTTTGATCCATTTACTTTTAATTGTTACATCACCATGAGTGACAGTGATTAGATCTTTTCAATTTTTTAACATACAAGAAAACTGAGACTAAAACATACAGTGCAACATGCCTAAGATAACAATGGTTATTTCTTACTTTTTTTTTTTTTTCCAATTTGGTTTCCCCTCTTATAAATCCTACATGACACATCAATAATGTCCTCTGGAAAGCTCCATCAATATTATTTCTCGAATGGCCTTAACCATTGCTATATTATTAGCTAGGACTAGTATCTGGATTGCCCTGCTACTATATACCCCACTGCACACTTTTATCCTTCAAAAATTTGAAACCTATTTGATCCAACCTCTAATAGTCACCTAATTCTACTTGAGCTCTTTGTGAGGATAAATGTCAATTCTTTGGACATAATCATTGTCATGTGTCACTTCTAACACCCTTCATAAAGCATAAATCCACTGACTCTTAATAAACCACATCTTCCAAATCTGATATTTATTTAATATTTAAATATGAATGGGATGACAATTCCTACTTTACCATTTCATTTCCAGTCCAGTAATAATTGACTCCTTTACTAACCTGAAGTCCATTGTCAACAAAATTTATTCTCGGCCTTCTTTTTAAGGCAAGACATCTAGAGCAAGGCAAATGTATCTTTTAATCCAAAGAACAACACACGGTATTTAAGAATGTAACCTCTAAAGTCAAATGATCTATACTTGAATTTAAAATTATGTAGCCACTCTGTTCCTGAGTTCTCTTATCTATAAAGTGGAAAGAGCTATTGCATAAACTTGGAGTAAAGGTGAATAATGAGTGGTAAGCACTTTGGAGAGCCCAGGACATATGAGTCCCCTTTAAGTCCTAAGGACCAAATGAGATAATTCTTACAATGTATTTAGCCAGGGCACCTGGGTGGCTCAGTTGGTTAAGCAACTGCCTTCAGCTCAGGTCATGATCCAGGAGTCCCGGGATCGAGTCCTGCATCGGGCTCCCTGCTCAGCGGGGAGTCTGCTTCTCCCTCTGACCCTCCCCCCTCTCATGCTCTCTCTCTCTCTCTCTCTCTCTCATTCTCTCTCTCAAATAAATAAATAAAATCTTTAAAAAAAAACAATGTATTTAGCCAGTGTTGCCACACAGCATTCAACAAATGCTATAATTAATAACAATAACAATAGTAATAATAATCTGTCTTAAGGGCATAATAACATCTATCTTACAAGAGGTTCTCAAAGTTGGTGATAAGTTCTATGAAGCAGGCATCACAGTGCTTGGTTCCTGGTAGATGCTCAATAATTAGCCACCATTATTAGTACCCTAGTCTCTCTTGCCTCTAATTATTTTGTTCATCAATCAAGATAGTCCTTGTCCACACACACACACACATACACACACACCAAAAAAACAAAACAAAACAAAACAAACAAAACAAACAAACAAACCAAAACATTTCTTTTTTAAGTTTTAATTGGGAATTAGAAAAGTGAAAAAATATACAGAACCCGCTGCAAAGTAATGTTGTCATAACTTTAATTGGGACTTTATTTTTGTTTTAGAATCTTTTTATAAGCCATGAGACTGATTCCTTATAATGTTAATGATGATAGCTGCTCAGATTTGTTTTCTCCATGCTTCAATTCATGCCATTAATTGTAAGGAGATGACATTTTTCTTTTAACAGACTATTTTTAAAGCAGTTTTAAGGTCACAGCAAAACTGAGAGGAAGGTACAAAGATCCCTTATATACCTCTGCCTTATATATGCATAACATTTTTTTTTACATTGCTAAAAGATCAAGTTTAACTGACATGGCTTCCTCCATATACATCTGCATCATCCAAAATACTTCAGTCTTTATAATATTCTTTTTTCCTTCTTTATGTCCTCAGAGGCATTGATGCACTGCTGTCTGTTAAGGTAAAGTGTCCTCAATTCCATTTTCTTCTTCATCCTCTGGGGACCTGCTCCTTCAATTATTCCTGAACACTGTAAAATAGTCAACCTGTCCTTCTCAACTGGTCTCTAACCTTTTACCCTCCAATGTCTAAAGGTTTGAAATATCTTTATATGATACTTTGTTTCTTTTTCCTTTATTTCATTTCATTTCCGAATTTTTTCAACAAGTGCTATGCATTGACCACCTTTATTTCATCACCAACTCTCAACTTCTTAAACATTTAAAATGTTTTGGCTTCTAAGGAAGCTCTTTTTTCAAAAGTTACCCATGACCTCTTCATCCTCAAACTCAATGTTCTCTCAACCTTTCCTTTCTTTCGAACCCTCTTTAGCATTTAACCATGTCTTAAAACACTCAGAGAAAATGGCATAAGAAAAGGCATAAAAATAGGGATGCATCTATGTCTTTTGGGAATACATCCGAATTTAGTCCCCAAAGTTACTATAACCAGGAAAAGGAGAAAAAGGACATGTAGGGAAGAAGAACAAACACAAAATCAAAATCAGTTAGAGTTAGAAAAAGGAGTTTCTACCATGAGATGTCACTGTCTAAATATTTATTGTGTACAAGGCAAGGGATCAAGCTTCCATTTAACCTGGTTATGTGTGTACATGTAAAATTGGCATAATTAGCTCAAATCAACAAAGAGTTGACAGTCATTACTAAGCTGGCTGTTTTTCCTCTCTGTGAATTCAATATTATTGAATAAAATAACAAATTAAAATGAATGTGAAGAGGCAAGTGAAAGAGGCTCAGCCCAGCTGGAAACACGACAGCAATGCGTCATTAAAGAATAAAACATTTAAATACTGTTCTTGGAAGTATGACTGCATCAAATTATCCTTGGCAATAATTGATTACTACCAATTGGTAATTGTTAATATCATATAATATCATCCACCTTAGTGCTTAATTTGGAAAGTTCTTGTCAGATTTATATAGAACTAGAATAGTATGCATAAAGTTGGATTTCAGTAAAATAAGCAGAAATTTCTGAGTACAAAAAAAAACCTCATTGCATCAAATATTAATCTTCATGTGCTAAACATAAATAAGGCCTTTTCCTCAGACAGAACATGGAAGAAATGTGCTATGTAAATTCTTACAGAGCAATAGTTATACAAAAGTCTTTTTTAAACACAGGATTTTGAGCCCTTTCTAGGCATTGTACAATGTAAGGTAAATAAAGGTGTTCTGTACCCTTTGAGGGATAAAAAAAATAAGCATTAGTTGTAGAACAGTTTACTTCCTTTACTTTTCCAAAAAGTTGACTGGAAATTCATCCCAAGCAGCATTTAAAGAAACACTTAAAGAAAATATCTAGAAATATTAAACCATTAGTAAAAGGATTTTGTGCACTTGAATCAGTGACTATAATTAATGATGATTTCTTTTTTTTTAAAAGAGTGGAATTTGAAATAAAAATAAAAGGAAAATAACACATTAATTTGGAAATTGAATAATGGAATTGTTAACAATTGAGTTGTTATTTTTGCATCATTTTCATAATTTTTGTCCAATTTTTTCTAATTAAAGTTTACTAATACTAATATTGCTTCAAATTTGTAAAATAGACTTTGAATGTATTTCCACCTATTTTAATATGAAGCCAAAATTCACATGAAGTTATGGTTTTGATATACCCTTGTACTTTTCCTAATATATATTGAAGAAACCTATGAATATGAATTTTTAAAAGTACACATCACCTAAAAATCATCTTATATAGCAACTAGCTGTGAGAGGAGCGGTAAACAATTCTTTAGAAACTGATCATCTTGGTCCGCTTGGACTGCTAAAACAAAATACCATAGATTGGGTGTCTTGAACAATAGACACTTCTTTCTCATAATTCTGGAGGCTGGAAAGTCTCAGATCAAGTTGTTGGCAGATTCGGTTTTTGCTAACAACCTTCTTCCTGGCTTGCAGATGGCTACCATATGCGCTCTTACGGTAGAAAGACAGTGCTTGTCTCTCTTCCTCTTCTTAAAAGAACACAAATTCCAGCATGAGGGCTTATGGTGACCTCATCTAAACCTAACTATCTTCCAAAGCCCCACCTAAAAATACCATCACATTGGGGGTTAGGGCTTCAACAAACAAATTTTGTGGGGGACACAAACACCAAGTCCATAACCCTGCTTTCTATGTATTTGAAAAGATGCTCAGTTAACAGTTTAACTGGAGTGAAAACTAATGTTCTCTCGTTATAGCATCAGAGATGGTATTATATTTTAATTTTAAAATTTATGCCAAATTATACCTTCTTATTTTTGTGCCGGATGGAATTTGGTGTACTACCTAATTTTCCAATTATTTGTGCATCACCTTTCATTCCAAACTGGGTTTAATATTCTAATCTCTGTCATCACTCAACAACATAATACTATTGAACTTACAAATGAGTCTTAACATCAAGTAATGGAATAAAGTTCAAAGGTTCTCCCTGCTTTATGTGATTATCCCAGTAATATTATCAACTGAAAAGTTCTGCCATATGTGGCTCAACTTGTCAATAATGAGTGGTGGTCTGGAGTGGGGAGAAATGAATCTGGAAAAGTGAGTAATATTGAACTATGGAAGTGACTGAGGACAAATGATGAAAATGAAACTCTTAATACACAACCAAAAGTATTTCAAAAAATGAGATCTTTTTAAGTCATCTTATTTTGATATAATTTGCATACAATAAAATTGACCCATTTTAAATGGAGGTTTCATAAGTTTGAACAAATGTATACACCCATGTAACTGCAATTCCAATCACAAAATACAACTTTTTACAGCTCAAAGTTGTTCTTTCATCCCTTCTTAGTAAACCTCTTACTCTCTACTATAGATTATTTTTTGCCTATCTGAGAAGTTCATATAAATTGAATTATAATAGTATGTACATTTTTATTTCCACTTCTTATTTTCAGCATAATGTTTTTGGGATTCATCCACAGTGCTTTTATATCGGTTGTTCTTCTTTTTTTTAAGATTTTATTTATTTATTTGAGAGAAAGAGAGAGAGCAAGAGAGAGAGAGAACATGAGTGGGGGGAAGGGCAGAAGGAGAGGGAGAAGCAGGCTCCATCCCAGGGACTTGGGACCATGACCTGAGCCAAAGGCAGATGCTTAATGGATCGAGTCACCCACACTCCCCATCAATTGTTCATTTTTTAAAAAAATTGATAATTAATATTCCTTTTTATAAACAGCACAATTTGTTTAAGAATTCACTTTTGGGGGGCACCTGAGTGGCTCAGTCAGTTAAACGTCTGTCTCTTGATTTTGGCTCAGGTCATGATCTTAGGGTTGTGAGATTCAGCCCCATGTGGGGCTCCACACTCAGCAGGGAGTCTGCTTGAGATGGTCTCCCTCTTCCTCTGCCCCTCCCCCTGCTCATCTGTGCACTATCACTGTCTCTCTCTCTAAAATAATTAAATCTTAAAAAAGAAAAGAATTCACTTTTTTAAAAGATTTTATTTATTTATTTATTTATTTATTTATTGAGAGAGAGTGTGAGCGGGGTGGAGGTAAGTTCTGGACAGAAGGAGAGGGAGAAAGCAGACTTGAGCTGAGTGCAGAGCCCCACATGTGGCTGATCTCATGACCTTGAGATCATGACCTGAGCCAAAACCAAGAGTTGGACTCTTAACTGACTGAGCCACCCAGGTGCCGCAAGAATTCACTTTTTGATAGGCATTTTGGACTCTTCCAATTCTGATCTGTTATGAATACACCAATTCTGAAACACCATCCTTGAGTTTTTGTGAGAGGGTTTGTTTTACTTTACTTGGATAAATACCCAGAGTGGGATTGTTGGACCAAATGATGGTTATATTAAATTTGTAAGAAACTGTGTAACCATTTTCCAAAGTGTTTATGCCACAATATGCATCAGCAATGTATGAGAAAAAGGTCGTTATATCATAACCTCACTAACATCTGTATTCTCAGTCTTTTTTAAAATTTTTAGCTATTGCAGTAATTGTGTGGTGGTATCTCACTGTAGTATTAATTTACATTTCCTTGATGCCTAATAGCGTTGAACAGCTTTTGAAGATTTTCCTTCATTTTGTCTTTTTAATGTTCTTTGCACATTTTTTTATTATCTTCTTATTGGCTCATAAGAGTTTTTATACATTCCAGATATGTCCTTTTTCAGAAAAATGAATTGCAGATGTTTTCTGCCAATCTATGTTTTGTATTTTCATTTTGTTAATGAAATGGTGAATTTTGAAGAGCAAAATATTTTTTAAATTTTGGCAACGTTTACTTATCAATTATTTCTTTCAAATTTGGTGCTTTTAAGTGTACTGTTTAAGCCATTTTTGCCTACCCCAAACATTTTCTTCTACGTTTTCTTCTAGAAGTTTTATCATTGTTGTTTTGACATTTGGGTTTATAATTAACTTTGAGTTAAATTTTATGTATTGTATGATGTAGGGATTGAGATATATATGTAGCACTAAAACCATATCACATTGTTTCAAAATTATTTCTTGAAACGACTATTCTTTCTCTGTTTAATCATCTTGACACCGTTTTGAAAATCAGGCATAATATGGGTGTGGCTATATTTCTCTAATCTTTATCTTTATGCCTATCCTATTGCCAACACCATAATTTCTTGTTTATTTTGACTTTATGGTAAGTGTTAAACTGAGATATTTAAATTCTCCAATTCTGTCCTTTGCATTTAAAATTCTGTTTGCTGTACTATTTCACTTTCAAATACTTACAGATTTTACAAGACACTTGCAAATTTCTACAAAATAAAAGCCTGCAGGGATTTTTCTTGGGATTGTACTGAATCTTTAGATCAATTTGAGAATAATCATCATGTTTATAATATTGAGTTTCCCAATTTATGAACATGGTATATGTCTTACTGTGATGGTTTAAAATATATGTATCAACTTGGCTAGGCTATAGTATCCAGTTGTTATTTTTATTCAGTTAAACTTTAATCTGGTTGTTGCCATGAAGGTATTTTCAAAATGTTATTAACTTGTAATCAATAAAGCAAATTGTCCTCCATAATATGAGTGTACCTTATCCAATCAATTGAAAGCCTTAAGAAAAAAACCTCAGGTGCCCCAAAGAGGAAATATTCAAGACTGCCCTCAGACTCAATACTGCAACATTAACTCCTGCCAGATGTTCCAGTATGCTGGCCGGTCCTACAAATTTTGGATTTACCAGCCCCGAAAAACAAGTGAGCTGATTTCCTTAAAATAAATTTCTCTCTTTATTTACATACATCCTATTGGTTCTGTGTTGCTGGAGGACCCTGCCTAATAAATTCTTTTTTCCTCCATTTTTTTAGGATTTAATTTCTTTCAGAAATTGTTTAAAATTTTTGCTGTAAAAATATTGCATATAGTATTTAAAATTTATCCCAAGACATCCAAAGCATTATATGTTTTGATGCTACTGTAAACAGTGTTTTTAATTTAGGTTGTTTATTGCTAGTATAAAGAAATTCAACTAATTTTTGTTGTTTTCAAATTGTACTATTCAACTTTTCTAAATTCACTTGTTCATCTGGTCCATTTTAGTAGATGCCCTAGGATTATTTCTGTGTATGAATATTTTTTCTACAATAGAAGACAAATTACTTTTTTTTTAAACCTTTACTTGTGCCTTTATTTTTCTGCAAGGTATTTCTCCTTCTTACAATTTATCTTCAATAACTTTCATTGCAATACAGCCACATCCACTTTATATGTTGTCTATGCCTGCTTTCATACCATCGCGATGGACTTAACTCCTTATGACAGAAACTACATGACCCACACTATTTACTCATTGGTGCTTTACAAAAAAAAATTTGCTACCCCTAGTTTAGAATGTCTAGTAGTTTTTTTATATGGGTTCCAAGTCTCTATTTAAATTGTCCACTTCTCCATTTTGATCATCGACAAATTACTTCTTTATTCCCAATCTGTATACCTTTTATTGCTTTTACTTGTCAATCCAAAAAGGAAAGCAAGCCTTAGAAAAAATTATCAGTTCCTTGTTGTGCTGTGAGAAATGATTCATAGAAATGAAAATAGGATTGATACTGAGAAGAGAGAGAACAGTATTAAAGAAAAATTTATGGCCATATTTGATTCTACAAACAACTCAGATTTTTCATATATCTTTGCATACCTAAAATAAAATAGACACATTCAATACAACATTTCTGCAATAATTTCAATCTCCCTGATTATATTTTTACACATATTTAAGGGTGTATTTTTATCCACATTGGAAATAAAATATTTACCAAGTATAGACAAGCATTCAAAAAGAATGTGTGCTCTTTTAACTTCCGAGAACTTTCTAAAAATAATGTATCAGTTGGATAAAATGCAGGAAGACAGCAACATTTTTTCAGGTGTGATTATTTTCAAAGTTGATCAGTAATCATCATTATGCAAAAAAAACAAAGGCAGAATACAGTGACACAAGTGGGCCAAGATAAAAAGAAAGAAATAGTCACTGTTCATACATCATAGTATATTTTGGTCCAGGTGCTAGGTGTTCCAAGCGTCTTGCCATTGGCCACCTTAGCATCAGAGTTACTGTCATAAACCCTGGAGTCAAATCGCTTAGGTTCACATTCTTTGTTCACTCTTTGATCACTCTTGATTTTTGTGTTTCTGATTTCTTCACACATAAAATGGAGATAATTATTGTAGCAACCTAATAGGGCTATTATAAGAATTAAATGAGTCATTATTTGAAAATGATTTAGAAGAGTTCCAGATACATACTGAAGTAAGTGTGTGTGTGTGTGTGTGTGTGTGTGTGTGTGTGTGTGTGTGTGTGTGTGTGTGTTAAATACAATTTTAAGTACATTCCACCTTGGGAAGAAAGCATATTATTCATATGCCTTAAGGCAAAAGTATAACAGTTGTCCCAAGAATTATTTCCATGATTAGTTCAAGAAGTTATATATTTAATTATGGAAAGATCACAAATTTTACTATAAGAAAAATTTCTTAGTCCATTTTACGGGGTATTAACACAAAGGAAAAAAATGTTATTAATATTTTTCATGCATTACCAAAGAGCTAAGATTCTCCATCGGCACCTTGTGTTCCTTCTTCCCCTTACTGTTCATTACTTCACAATTTCCTGGTCCTCAGATGGCAGCTTAAATGTGACTTTCTCAGGGAAGTCTCTAATACATGTCTTAATGGAACCTACATTCTTGGCTTATAGTACTTATCACAACTGTAATTAAATAACTGTTCCTGTAGTTATTCTTTTTATGTCTTTTTCACAACAAAATTATAAGATGCTCAAAAACAGGAACCATTCTCATTTGCAACTACATCTGTTTATATCAGTGTCTGACACAAAGTATAATCAGTTACCTGACAGAATGTACCTAGCATACTCTTATTATCTGTAGCTGTTGAGCATATTAAGGGATGCAATAAATACTTGTTGCATAAATGAATAAAGAACTTAACATATCATAAAAATGATAAATTATTATTTTTGATAAAACAAAGATTTTCTGAAAAGTTATAATGTAAATTTTTGGTGCTGCACCTTGAAAACATTGCCTTATTTCACTGCCCAGTATTATAATTCTGGTCAAGTTGTCTGGCATTTACTTGATGTTTTGACTATGTGTTTGTATTAAGGACCAAGTGAGAGGCAGATTTTTGTGATAGTCCCCAGTAGTCTGGCCCCTAGTGTAAATATATGTTCTTCCAGTATTCCAATAAAACACTAATCTGGGTGCTGCTATAAAGGTATTTGCAGATGTAATAAGATTCCAGGTCAGCTGACTTTACAACAGGAAAGCTTTCTATTAGAGGGCTTTGTAACCCTTCAAATCTAGGTCTAAAGGTTATGGACTAGAGGTGAGGGGAGGTGGTCAGAGTTGTGAGAGGAATTCCATGCAGGAGAGATTCTGCATTGCTAGCTTTGAAGAAGGTAAGAGACAAGTGGAAAGGAATACAGGCAGCCTCCCGTCGCTGAGAGTGACCTTCAACCGACAGCCAGGAAGGAAATAGGAACCTCAGTCTTTTAGCTGCAAGGAACTGTACTTTGCCAACAACCTGAATGAGCTGGGCAACAAATTCTTTGCCAGATCCTCAAGAACACAAGTTAGCTAACATGTTGAATTTTAGCCACTGAGACACTAAGAAGAAAACCCAACCACATCGTCCCCACGCTTCTGACCCACAGACTTGTGAGCTAATAAATGGGTGCTCACTTAAGCCACCAACCTTATAGTACTTTAT
The DNA here is from genome assembly GCF_037043125.1 of Eumetopias jubatus. NCBI lineage: Eukaryota > Metazoa > Chordata > Mammalia > Carnivora > Otariidae > Eumetopias > Eumetopias jubatus. The sequence goes on along the minus strand of NW_028274809.1, from coordinate 155,809,116 downwards.
TATGCAACAATAGAAAAAAGATTACATCATAGAAACAAGTAGATTTGCTACAAATGCAAAGAAAAGTTGCACAGGGATTAGATGAATTAAATTTGTCTGACCATAGCTTTCTAAGACTCAGGTTGAACCATTTAATAAGAAAACTTTAAAATACTCAGGGTGCCTGGGTGGCTTAGTAGTTAAGCATCTGCCTTTGGCTCAGATCATGATCCCAGGGTCCTGGGATCGAGTCCCATGTCAGGCTCCCTGCTCCACTGGGAAACCTGCTTCTCCCTCTCCCACTCCCCCTGCTTGTGTTCTCTCTCTTGCTGTGTCTCTCTCTGTCAAATAAATAAATAAAAATCTTTAAAAGAAAATTTTAAAATACTCAATTTTAACTGTGTAATAATAAAATTTATTTTAATAAATAAATAAAATGAAACAGTTATGGTTGAGTCTTCAAACAGATGAAAGAAGCAGTTTATTAAATTACTTTGTTACAAACATCCTATAAAATAGCTCCAGTCAACATGAGAACATTGAATATTCAGCAGGGATTTTGCTATTTATGCTTCGGTACAAAACACATGTGGACTTCTATGTATATGCCAAAGAGATAATCCAGATTTGCAGATCTCCAAAGTTTGTTTCCTTCAACACCTGTTGGCCTTCATCACTTCTGTTTCATGTGCCTGTTTGAACCCTGACACTTCCTGTAGAAATCACAAAGGAGAGAGAATAATTACAACCCCCCTTGTGTTCGAAGATCAGATCTGTGCCATTTTTTCTGTGTCTTCCTACAGAAGAGGTGACTCTATAACCTCGAGACCATAAGAACAATAATTCTTCTGTGTAACTGAAACAATCATTATTCTGAGTCAGGAAAACTGCAGGTGGAAGAATCAAGCAGAAGGGCAAGGTGAAGAGCAACTTCTGCTTTTCTTCAGCCTTGGGACAGCTGCTACACCAGATTAAGTACAATTCCCAGCACTTCTTCCTTGTTCTTCATAATGTTTTTGGAGCAATACTGAGCATCTCTTGTCTATTCGAGTCCCTAGCATTATTGTCTCATGTTACTTTATTACCATAATAAGCTTGTGAATCATAGTAACTAACTCAGTAGGGCTCCTATGGTGAATTCATTTTCATAACCTCTTTTGTTGTCACAAATGTGATCCAAAAAGATGCCAAGTCAGCAGTTCCTCGCTGCTTATTAATATAGCACATTACGGAGATTCATTTAAAACTTCAACAGATGTAATATAATGAAACACTCTACTTATAATTACAATTACACTAACACTTAATAATAATTGGGCCTCTGTGCCTATACTTCATTTTGCTCCAAAGACAACTGGATCTTTTCAAAAGTAGCTAACCCCTCAGCAGGTGTTCCACTTAAAAAACCAACATAATTGAGGAAGAAAAAGTGGTTATGGTGTAAGCAGCAAGTGTGCAACTGAAAGGTAGAAATTAGAGCGATTGGGGGATCTGAGTTGTTCTTAAAGAGAAAACAATGTTGCAAAATGAAAATCAGGAGGCTTACTGACAGTATATAAACACATGGAAGTAAGAAGTAGTAAAAATGTGTCTCCTGATTAGCACAGCTTGTTGCCATTAAATTAATATGTGGAATTATATGTCAAGTGTAAACAAGCTTTTCATAAACAGCTCATCCCATCAAACTGTTTTTGAAGGCTCGGTAATGGCAGAGACTCTAAGTGGCTGTTCTAGTGATTAACATAACACCTATTTTTCAATCATACCCTATTTGCCTCTGTTATAACATCTATCTCCTGTCACAAATAGAGCTGCATTATAGATTTATACACTAAATCCTGAAGAACCATTGCATACAAATACTCAACAATCTTCTCCAAATGCAAATATAGATTTCAGAACTTTAATGACTCAACAATTCTCTATAATGTGACCTCACTGTGATCTCACAGTGACACTTGCAGTTTTAAATGGAATTTACTAAATGATACTATCACCTCCACATGCTTAATTTTCATTTTAAGTAAATAATTGAATAAATATCATTGAGTTTTAAATTGGTGGTGAAACACAGTGATAAATAATAAGATGTTTATAATCTATGTTTTAGAAAATGTATTTGTAAGTACCCACAATTATGCTTTAATGATCCAAGCTAAGTGAATGCTCTAATACCTGCTGGATATCAGACGTTCTTCCTTCCCCTGGGGAATTTAGAGTCTAGAAAAATGCATCCAATAAACAAACATATAATGATAAATTGTGACAACTGCTGTGACTACAATAAAAGTAGGATTATGTAAGAGAATAGCCCCAGGGATCAGTTTAGAACATATGATCTAGAATGGGACTTTTCACAAAGTGTCAGTTTAACTGAGACAAAGTCACCCAGAGGATAGTTTGGGGTGAAGTGAATGAGAAGAAGTAGTTCCAGGCTGAGAATATGTACCTAAAAGCACTGAGAAGCAGATCAAGGTAGATTGTACATAGTCTAGGATAGAGTTGGAGATATGGGGTGAGTTCAGTTGACCAAGAATCTCTTAGGGCAGGTTGAGGAATTTGGGATTTTATTTTAACTACATTGCAAAGTCATGAAAATATTTTAAGTACATGGAAGGTGTACTTAAAGGTGTACATGACAAATTAATGTTAATCTTTTGAAACATCACTTTGGATGCTCTGTGGAAAGGGTACTATGAGATCAATTCAAAAGCTACTGCAATAATCTAGGTGAGTGATGCTGGTTTAGATTAAGCATTAGACATTAAGTCTTTGGGAAATATAACTATGCATAAGTCTGTAACGTTTCATAAGACACAAGAAAAATTATCCTGTTAGTGATATGAGATTGTATTTATTTGTGTACTTATGAGTTTTTACTGCCTTGCCTTTTTGTATAAGGTTCTAATGTGCAGTTTTATTAAAGATACTGTTAATTAAAAATAAATGTGTGGCAAAACATGGTGAAGTGGACACTGGGCAAAAGACAAAAGGTAAAGACCAAAAATGAGGAAAATTGATTAAGTTGTAAGCTATACTATCCTGCATATTAACTAGAAGTGGAGCACAATTTGCTTATAAAATTTCTAGAAATTAATAAAAGTGTGGAAACATATTTCTGTTTACAAAATATGAATATTTTGAAAACTCCTAAAAAAATTAGAACTGTCTGATACAGAATTCCTGATACTGATACTCAATGTGAAATCTTTCCATATGAAATCCTCAAATAAAAATTCTATGTCTAGAGAAAAATGACCCCCAAAATTCATAGTACTTATGTGGATGTAGTATGGCCAGGCTTATTATTTCTTCCCCAGAATTAATTTTGGGCTTGTCCTAGCTGCTGTTTCAAATAAATGGTCTCTAAATCTCAGCACAGACTTAAGTCCAGGCTCTGCGTAGACCATTACAAATTCAAGAGAATGGTCCAATACTGAGGAAAGGTCAGAAAAAGAATGACCAGAATCCTTATTCCTAACAGGGTCCTCCACGGGGTGCTGAAGAATGTAACTACTAAGGCAAAAACTCAGTCCAAACCCGGACCTGAATGACAGGAAGGAAAAACACAGTGGTGAATTGCAGCTGGACACGTCAGAGACAGCAAGAACGGTGCCCTCCGAGGGACTGGCTTTGCATACTGGCTCTGCATTCAGCAATGTTTTAAGCTCTCTGAGCCTCACTTACTTGGTTATAAAATGCTGATAAGACTGGCTGAACAGAGCCATTGTGAGGATTAGAGATGACGCGTGCCTGATGCACGATAAGCACTTAAGCATCGTGACTATTTTTCTTTACTTATTTTAAACAGAAAATAAAGCTTATTTAATGTTGCCTCCAGAAACTTAATGCTCGCAAAAATAATGCCAGTAAAATTGCTGATCTAATGAAATTGGCAAGTGGCAGCACATTTTGTTTTACTGTAAGATACCAAGGGAGTAGGGAGGTATTTTATACAATAACTTACTATAGTATATAAATACACACTGATCATCCCACCAATTTCTGAAAAGTCGCTCTTGAGACAGTAACAATCACCAGGTGTTCTTACCACTAAGGGAAAATTTGGCAGTTATCAGGGTGTTCGCGGGGCGGTGTGGAAGACGAAAGCCGCAGGGAAGTGGTAAGGGGGGAAGACACATATAAAACATAATAGCAATACACTACCTTACTATGAAGCACACCCTTAGTTTCAGATCAAATTATGTGCTGATCTTTTGGCCTGAGAACAAAGAATATATTACAAATTCATCTTTTGCCTTTTTTTTCTTTCTCTGTGATATTTTAATATTGGTTCATTATTTTTGGAAATCAAGAATTTCATACACTTATGAGATTACATATTAATCATATGAAATAAATGTATAAGAAAACAACCATGTTATCTCAAAAAATATCTTTTGTGCACATTCTCAATGATCTTGGGTCACGTATATTTAGCTCTGAAGGACTTAACTGCTTCTGTCCCAAGAGCCGAAGTTCAACTCTATCTGCATGTCTACGACAATCTAGACTACCTGACAGCAGATTTGTGCAAGTGGGTTTCACTCTTCAGCCACTCTTCAGGCTTTATTTACAAATATAAAGACATTAAGGATAATGCAGTATGGAATTCTTAAACTATTTTTCAATATGCTTTCCTGAAATAGCACTAATTTGGAAAATACATAAGCTAGTAGGTATAAGTGCATTTGTGTGCAATGCTCTTCCACTTTTTATTATTCTTTTATCTATTATGAACATTTAAATATATGTTGCATAATGTTCAGAGGTAAATGTATTCTCATTTCTTTGGAGTTATTTTTCTAGTCACAATGAGTCAGAGAGAAATCAAAGGTAATAATAGAATTAAAAAAGTATAAATTGCAATGTTTGTGTTTATAGTCATCTTGTAAGAGAAGACTGGGAGCAAGCGTTTCTAAGTAGATACTTTGATAATAAATAAGAATCTGGCTAGCAAATATTGGTGTGATATTTTGAATTTTCTACTACATACTCATGGAAAGCCAAAAATGAAAGTAGTTTGAGTGCAGAACAGTAGAGTTGACAGTCAACTGGTTATGGTGATCTGGGACAAATTTTCACAAAATATAAGGCCCATAGAACTGGATTAAAGAATGTAATTTGGGTAAGTTGGTCAGAGGTTATTTTGCTCCCCCTGCCCCCCACTCATCTGTCCTCTGGTTAAGAAGCACAAAGTAAAAAGCAACCAAGAAATTAGGCATCTGACCATGGTTCTGTTCTTTGAGGCAACCACAGTGCTCTTGTTCGCTCAATTCCCATTCCAAAATTGCCATTGTCATATACAATCTGCCAGGACACTTTTGTAGTGGGGAAATGATAGCGGTACATTGAATTTGAGAGTTTTCTTTTTCAAAAGTATTTTGTTGTTTGCAGTCAGAATAAGAACCTTGCTGTATCTACACTGGGATATAGCAGTATCCCAGTGTAGAAGGGGCGAGAAAATGGACAGATGGAAAGAATCACAGTTTATCAGAGTATTATGCATAAAGTTCTCAGATAGAAATTAAGCCATATGCTGATGCACATTGCCTACTGTCCAAGTCTGGTCCAGAGAAAAGGCTTCAAGAGGCTGAGATTTGAGTCCAGTAAACACCAAACATTCATTTGGTAAATAGCAGATTTTGACAGATGACTCTCCATTCAAGAATCAGTAAGTCAAGGATAATTTAGGGTTGAAAAATGACTCCCCTTCTTTGTCTGCTAATTTCACAGTATCCTGCTGGAAGGAGTCAGTATCTTTGCTGATTGTCACATTCTTGCAGTGCCCTCTACAGCCTTTCTGCCAGGCTTGGGGACAACAGGTTGGTTGACAGCTAAAGGATGTGCTTTCAGGTATGACAGACCAATAAAAAGTAGGAAAAATAATGAGTAAATGCCCTTTTTACATGTTCTTGGTTACTAGAATACATTTTAAAGCCACCCTGGTGCTCATAAGCAGTATTCTCCAGGGTGAAGATCCCTATGAATACCTTTCAGAATATTCTATCCAAGTAAATTAAAAAATTATACTTCCATTGGATCGTTACTGATTTATTAATTAAAAGTGCTTTTTAACAAGTTAAAATCGCCTTTTAATTGATGATGAGTTAACAATTTGTTGCTTTAAAATCTCAGCTACATAAAAATAAAATGTTTATACTGCAGATTAGGAACCCCAAAAAGAAATATTCCCTTCAACTAATTGTTGGAACTGTCATTTTGCAAACCAATAAATGATGCTAGGATGCCTTTAATGAGAAAGTCCAATTTGATGTAAGGAAATTACACAAAATAAAACTTCCAGAAAACTGCAAAAACAAATGAACAGATGGGAAAGGATTTAGGACAAAACTCATAAGGTGGTAGCAGAACTTTCTTCTTATTACCACAGTTACACCTTTAAAACACAACTGGCTGGTCTCAGGGGAATCTATAATGACAGCAAAAACGGTTTAGAGCACAAAATAAAAAAGTTATTCTGCACAAATTAAAAGGCTATAATGTTTTTATGTCCCTTTCTTTTAAAGAAAATCTGTAGTAAGTTAATGTGGAGTTTAAAAGATATCAACATAGAGATAAAAAATTGTGTCCACAGTCACACTCAGTATCACAAGCCAGTTTCATAAAACACAAACACAGCCACAGATAGTTTTACTCTGAAGTTTGTTTCTTGTCAGATCACATCTTGGTATTTCTTTTTGTAGTAAATAAATGCAAAAACACATGTCAAAATGAAAACTAATGTATTTTATACCTGGTTTGGGTTAATAGTGTAAATTTATCAATGAATGTTGAAACTAAAAGTAGAAAAAAACACTACAATTTGTTCTCTTTCCAAAACAGAAACGGTAAATCACACAATCACATAATTTGTTCTGTTATATATTGTAAAGGTTATGTTTATACTACAAACTGTGAATGAGATTAATGAGTTTTCTCAGCACAGTAAACCTCCTCCAAAGAAACAGAAGCTCAATTGCAATAAATCATGGGTTTATGTTCACGTATTTATGGGATGGGAAAGATTTAGAGTTCCTCTGTACAAAAAGCCATCCCAAAGTAAAAGAGAAAATTACAGCATCCGTAACATAAAGGTAGACAAACTGGGGCAAGCTGAAAGTTGTACATTCATGCACTTTAATAATGTCAGTAATTTATTAAAAGTAATTATCATGGCACATTTTCATGGTTATACTTCACCAGAAGTGACAAAATGCTAGTTCAATATGTTAGTTACCTTCACATGATTATGTATCGTGACAAATTAAATTAGAGCTGTCATTTTTCTACATTTCCCTTAAAACTAAATACTTTTTTCCCCAAAAAATGTGTCAGCATTATTACAGGTGACATGGTGTAATTCATCCACTATAAAATATCTCATACTATTATTTATGCCAAAAACTCAGTTTCATATCATTTTCTAATGATAAGGTTTTGTTCTTTGTTTATAAACAAAGAAAAAAACTGCTAACCACATTTGACTATCTGGTAAGAATGTACTCTATGAAATTTATTTATATATAAAGAGGTTTGGGGGATGAATTTTGTGGACAAACATCTTAAAGACAATCTAATATCATTTTTAAGCGAATAGTATCTCTGCAATTTGTGGCATCCTCCTGGAAAAGTTAACTGAAGCCAAGTGCTAAAATACAATTATAACAATCCTAACCTAGATGCCAAGATCCTCGTAAATTTTACTTTGCCCATACCTCTAAATGAAAGAGTCACTATTGGGAAAAGTAGAGTGACCTTTCTACTCAATATCTTGAAAAGAAAAAACAAAATAGAATCTGATATATTCTGCTTCCGGGAATGTCATTCAACCTGGTTCAAATGTGATATAATGCTAAGAAAAGAGGAAATCACGTTTCAAAATATAGCAAGATCATTTCAAGTGAAAGAGTGATAAATAAAAAAATTCTTATGAGAGGATCAAGAAAATAATTTCAGGGATGCCTGGGTGGCTCAGTCGGTTAAGTGACAGCCTTCGGCTCAGGTCATGATCCCAGGGTCCTGGGATCAAGTCCCACATTGGGCTCCTTGCTCAGCGGCGAGTTTGCTTCTCCCTCTGCCTCTGCCTCTCCCCCTGCTTGTGCTCTGTCTCTCTCTCTGACAAAAAAATAAATAAAATCTTTAAAAAAATTTAAAAAAAGAAAATAATTTCAATTCTTCCAATTAATGATGCAGTAATCAATTTGAATAAAATATTGTAAGGCCTGGAATGTCATATTTTAGACATTTTAAATGGGTTGCTTTTGCCATCTGTGTTCAGAAAGAGATCAGACAAAGCACAGAACTAAACTTAGATCTTCTGTTCTCACAGGTGAGTAAAGAGTCTTTGTTAAAATTTATACAACCTTAATTAATTAACCATGGAATAGGGGCTTTCTAATGGAGGAAACAGAAGTTACTCAGATTTGAAGGCAATATAACTTTTTTTTTTAAGATTTTATTTATTTATTTGAGAGAGAGAGCATGAGAGGGAAGAGGGTCAGAGGGAGAAGCAGACTCCCTGCTGAGCAGGGAGCCCGATGCGGGACTCGATCCCGGGACTCCAAGATCATGACCTGAACGGAAGGCAGTCTCTTAACCAACTGAGCCACCCAGGCGCCCGGCAATATAACTTTTCTAACATAGATTATATTAGGTCTTTTGAGAAATTTGGGTCGATTACTGCATGGACACTCATATTACCAAAATATTTTAATCCATCAAGTTTAGATATTTCCAAATAACATATATAATGAGCACCACTTCAGATAGAGCCAAAGTACAAAAATTAATGATGCACAATACTGTGAAAAATCCAAGAGTGAAGATAAAATTTATATAATATGAAAGATTTTGATATTAGCAGAAATGAAAACTTTTTTCTTTAAACAATATGCAATCTCAAAAGAAAGCATACTCTATATTGATTTCTAGGCAACAATAAATAGCAACTGATGAAAGGTGAACTCTTTCTGATTTGGCACCCTTCCTGACACCATATTATTAGCAAACATCTCAGTCTATATAATACATAAAGTGTTACATGTCACATTTTCACAAACACAAACTGTCTACTTTTACATATTTTTTTATTCCTCTAGCGCTGGCAGACTATTTCTTAACAGTAGTAGGCAAGTGAGGTAAGTGTATTATTTTTATTTTATTACAGAAACCTTCAAAAGGATCCATCTTATTTCCAGCAAAATTGTTCCCTTTCTCTCTGAACACAGAAAACTATAAAAAGTGTTAGTAGCATACTTTAGTAGTGTGTTCACACTCGTTCAGTATTTTTATATTGGCTTGGTAGGAACCATATTATTAGCAAATTATAAAACACCAGACTCAAAAAATAAGCCAATCTGTACACTTATTCTTGCCTTATAAAGTCATACTATAATAAGATGACGTCAAAAGGAAGAGCATTTCGACTTTAGCTCTTTCTTAAAACTTAGCTCATTCACAGTCGGTTTTATTTAGAAACATTCTACATCTTTTCATTTCTAAGAACACTATTGTGTTAGATAAAAAAATATAAGTTTATTTAATAAATTTAATGAATGAAATTTCATAAAAAAATAACGTTATGACCACAGCAAAAGAACATCAAATCTTTCCCCCATTTACACAGGACATAGTTATGCTTTATTAAGAATTAGTTCCAGAACACCAAAACTAAGGTTAATTAAAATGTTGTTGATGAAGATTTGGAGCCCAGTGAAGGAGTGTTTCGCAGGCTCAAGGTAAGTTCGAATCTGCACAACATTCAAAGTAAGTAGTTATAACAAGCTTAAAATAAACAAGCAGATAGACGAAACTAATGCCAATCTGATGGCAAAGGCTCTTATTTTCATTCATTTTCAAATGAATTCAAATATTCACATGACAAAAACTTTAACCACAAATTACTGATGAAATCTATCAAGAAATAAAAAAGAAATACAACCAAATTTACCCAAATTCTCTTAGAATATAGAGAAAGTGGGTATATGTCCTGGTTTATTTTCTGATACCTTAATATCTTAATACCATAACCTTACTACCAAAACATAATGAAAAATTATCAAAAAAGGACAAATATCCATCATAAATACAGATGAAAAAGTCCTTGGAAATATAAGAAAATAAAATTCACCAATGTGTAATAAAATATAATACAACATGTCCAAGTTATGTTTAACCCAAGAAGGCAGAAATGGTTAACTCAAAAATTAATCAATCATTACATTATATTAACAGAAAAAAATAAGCACAATTACATGATTATCTCAATATATAAAAAATTGCATGACAAAATGAAACACTTTTATGTTTAAAAAAACTCAGCAAATTAGAAATGAATAAAAAGCATCTTTAAAAAATCTGTTTAGCATAGTTAATCCTAAAGAATTTAGTGCTTTTCTCCCAAATATCATAAACAAGGCAAGGAAATACTTTCTCAACACTTTTGTTTGAAGTTTTACAAGTGAGCAAAGTAAAAGGCGAAAAAAATAAATTTTAAAAAATAGAGTAAAGATTAAAGTTTAAAAATAGAGTAAAGATAACTGTCCCATTCACAGGCACTATTATTTATACAGAATCCTAATACATAAAATCCTAAGTGATCTACAAAACAACAACTCAACTAAAAGCATATCCTGAAAGTTCATGGGATACAAAGTCAATATATAAGAATCAATTTAATGGCGTGCCTGGTTGGCTCAGATGGTTGGGCGTCTGCCTTTGGCTCAGGTCATGATCCCAGAGTCCTAGGGTCGAGCCCCGCATCGGGCTCCCTGCTCGGTGGGGAACCTGCTTCTCCCTCTCCCTCTGCCTGCTTCTTCCCCTGCTTGTACACTCTCTCTCTCTGTCAAAAATAAATAAAATCTTAAAAAAAAGAATCAATTTAATTTCTATAATTTAGAGCAAAATAGAAAAACATAGCTTAAAAATAAAAGATAAATATATTAGAAAAGTTAGGCTGTGGATAAACAAGGTTTCTGTATTAAAATCTAGAAAATATTAAGAGGAATTAAAGAGACCCAAAAAGTTGGAGAGATATATCAGATTCATGGATGAGAGGACTCAGAATATTTAAAATGTCACTTTCTCCAAATTGATATCTTAATCCTAATAGCAATGAGGTTTTTGTGTTTGTTTGATTTAATAGCAAATGACAAAGAGATCCTAAAATTCATAAGAAAATATTGAGGACTAGTACAGATAGACAAATCTTGAAGAACAAGTTTGGAAATCTTGAAATAAAGATTCAATATAAAGCTAAAGTAAAAACAAATGAGAACAATGCAATACATAAATGAAACAGAACACAGAGCCCAGAACTAGACTCGACATTGTTTTTCTACAACGGCACCCAAGCAATTCGGTAAATAAAAACAAATATTGTTTAACAAATGGTGTTACAATAACTGAATGTATATATGGGGAAAAATTCAGACTCCTATTTCATTCCGCACATAAAATTATTTTAATAACATAGCAACCTTGGGTTAAAAGCAAAATATTCTTAGACTAGACAGAGAAAAAACAAGAAAAGAAAAAAATTAATTAGACTTTACTGAAATTAAATACTTCTGTTCTCTAAAAAAATACTTTTAAGAAAATAGGCAAACCACAGACTGAGAAACATGGAAAAAATGGAGAGTCTCAGCAGTTTGTTAGAAAATTATGTATAAGAAGTTTGAGAACAGGCAAAAGAAATATATTATGAAAAAAAATGATTATTGCCTCTTGAGGGTGGATGGAAGTGACTCACTGGGAAGAAGCATGAAAAAATTGTAGAGTTAGGGACTTGTTCTTTATCTTGATCTGGACATAAAATACAACACTGTATGCATAGCCTGGATCTAATCATCAGAAAATATCTATTACCCCAGCTGAGGCACATTCTACAAAATCACAGGCCTATAGCCCAAAAATGTCAATATCGGGAAAGACAAAGACAACATATGTTCCAGATTTCAAGAACCTAAAAAAACAGGGCAACTAAATACAATGAATACATCATCTTGGATGGGTTTTTGGAACAGAGTAAAGAGATTATTAGGGCAATTGAAAAAAAATTTGAGTATGGATTGGGATAATGTAATAGTGACAACTCTCCAGATTTTGATAATGGACTGTGGTTATGTCAGAGAATTTTGGAGGAAATATACATTGAAATATTGAAGAGAAAAGTAAATAACATCTCCAGCTTATTTAAATGGTCCAGAAAAATGTGTGTGTATATAAGAGAATAATAAAGGAAGTGGATACTTTCTGAATTGTATAAAAGATAGAGCATAATTTCTTTACTACTTCTGCAAGCTTTCTCAAAATTTAATGCATCAAAATAAAAATCACATATACACAAATCTAGAAGCAGTATGAGACAGAAAAAAAATGGAGGGCGTCGGGGTGATAGAAGGCTGAGAGATAATACAACAGAAATTTAGAGTTCTCAGCTCTGAGAACACACGATTCCTTTTGTTTTAAAAGAAGCAATTGTTATCCAGATGAAGGATAGTGGAGGAAAGCCTTGGAGAATATAGTCAGGAAAAAAATAACTCGCCATCTGGAGGATGACTGTACTCAGAAGAAGGTGCGTTTGCTTATGAATTTTATTTAACAGAACCATGTCTACTACAAGGGCAAAAAGTAAAAAGAACCTCAAAGTTTCAAGTTAGAAAGAATTTTCTTTAATGTTACATGACTTGCTCAATATACACTGACCAAGATAGGTCAGTGTTAGTCCTCGATCTCCTACTTAGTAGTTGAATATATAATTTAAATTTTATGTGCATGAATTTTCTGATTTGTAAGTAAAGCAACAAGGATATCTGATTCATGGAATTGTGAAAATGTAGTGACAATTCATGTAAAAATTATAAAACATTAAACACAATAATTACTCAATAACAACTAATCAACTATTAAATATTATATGAGATGTCATTATGCACCTAAGTATAAAAATTACAGCATCCCCTCATATTAATAGATACAAATAGATAATAAATATCATTAGATTCCATGTTGTGTGCTGTAAACACTTGAGAAAAATAGACATTAATTGCTAAAGTAAATTTTTATTTAAAGCTTTTGACATAGGGGCGCCTGGGTGGCTCAGTAGGTTAAGGCTGACCCTTGATTTTGGCTCAGCTCATGATCTCAGGGTCTAGGGATCAAGCCCTATGTCAGCCTCCGTGCTCTGCAGGAGTCTGCTTGAGGATTCTCACTCTCCCTCTCCCTCTGTCCCATCCCCCGCTCGTTCTCCCTCTCTCAAATAAATAAATCTTTAAAGCTTTTGACATAAAGTGTGACCTTTGACTATAGCAGAATCGTGAAGACATATTATCTTAATTTTCCTTCTGCCTTTCAGGGCTATGTTCTGTTTTGAATAGTTTGATCTGTGTTCCATTGGCAAACAAAATTTTGCAAAATGCAGGCAGTTTTGCAAATGTTTCTCAGGTATAGAACATATCTGAGCTGCTGTCTTGGGAACTAGGCCATTTTTATACAATGTGTTGCTGCATATACTTTAAATGTCAAGATATGCTCTCAAGACTATATAGGCTTTTCATGAAGTCTGAATTAAAACACTGTCACATTTTTAATTCTACACACACTGATTTATGAACAATCACAGTAGATTTTCTTGACACTATTTTCTGACTTTTAAAGCTTGGTCTAGTATTTCTAGTTAAGTACATTTTCTATTGTTTTCCATGGGATGCTAACAGTTCTAAAACTTTAATAAAAAAGTCTCAGTCATTATATATATTTGATATATATATATATTTATATATTATAATATATATAAAAATCATTTAATGTAAAAATAAAAAAATTCAATCATGATATTAAATATGCTAAACACATCTGTGTACGTATAATTCTACACACATATATAATGAAATCCACAACTGTTATAAAATTTCAGTGGGTTAAGAAAGTCACATTGAATGCTCCATAAATCAGTGATGACAATATATGTAGTTACAATATGGGAAGGATCTTTGAAAAAAAAAATCACATACATATGTAAATTATGAAAATGCTTATAAAAAGAAACATAATATCCTCTATAATTGTGATAAAAATAGTGAGCTATAATTTCTGGTTTTAAGTAACTTTTCATAAATTAAGAATTTAGGATTTGACCCTATAACAGTCTTTTATGATGTATATTGCAATCTCATTGTCTTCTCTTTAGAGACAAAGTGCTTGTTTATTTTGGAAGTGAATATGGCAATACAACACAAAAATTTACTACAGTTTGTTGAAATTTAAGTGACACATGGAACACATTTTGATAGAATGCCTAGGAATTTGTACATCTATCTAATTTTCTTTTTTTTTAAAGATTTATTTATTTATTTGAGAGAGAGAATGAGATAGAGAGAGAGAACATGAGAGAGGGGAGGGTCAGAGGGAGAAGCAGACTCCCTGCCGAGCAGGGAGCCCGATGCGGGACTTGATCCCGGGACTCCAGGATCATGACCTGAGCTGAAGGCAGTGGCTTAACCGACTGAGCCACCCAGGCGCCCCATCTATCTAATTTTCAATGATTAAGTTATTCATCATCCAACCATGACTTTCTCTACTTCCACTTATTCAAATTTTAAAAACCGAACCAAAGGATTAAGGGCTCATTCCAAAGCTATACACTACACACTATATAGCTATGCATGATACATTGTAACGTGTTTGAATATAAGTGAGAATGGTAAGACAAGGAGAAAGGAAGGAACTGAAATTAAGAATCATCAGTGATATGGATAGTGCACATAGGGGCTGTGTGGGATTCCTTACATTTTTACTTGCAGTCCAGGAAGCAATACAGTTATCAGTAATGTGATCCATAATCATCCAAATAAATACAAACTAATTGCTTGGCAGACATTTGATTCTTCTTAGTATTTAAACCAGATATATTTACTGTTTTCTGAAGACATTTTAAAAAAAAGAACTTCGCAATTCTCAAAAGAGGTCAAGCTGCTAGTCTGTGAAAGCATGTTGAAAAGAGTCTATTTGTTTGCTTTCTTGCTCCTGGACCATTCTCTCTTCCTTCCTATTAGAGAGATCTTCCTAAGATGCAAATCAAATCCTTTCTTCCCCCAATCCTCCGACGGTATTTTACTGCACGTGGAATAAAGGCTGGCCTCCTCACTGGGCTGTACAAGGCCCCATATGAACCGGTCCTTACCTGAGTCTTATGGACCATCTTAGAGCTGGCATCCGCTCTGCTCCCCTCACTCACCTTCTTAAATGCTGCCCTTCTTTCCGATTTTCAAATAAGCCCAACTCAGTAGAGTTTAGTGTTGTTGCACTTGCATTCCCTTCTTCACAGAAGGCTTTTCCTCCAGATCTTCTGATGCCTGACTAACTCCCTTAATTTGGGCCACTCCCCAAATATTACCTCCCATGAGAGAACTTCCTCACTGACCCTGTCCAAAGTGATCCCCTCTGCAACACATACCCTCTATTATAATACCTTGTTTTTATCATCTTCAAGAATTTACAAGTGTGATAGAGATTAGTATACTTTTTTTTTAGTTATTTGTTATTTATCTCTTCTCCTCACAAATATAATATAGCACAGCCCAAGAAGCTGTTGTGTCAATGTTACCCCCCCAGCACCAAGAACAATGTCTGGCTCAGAGCAGGCATTTAATAATGATTTTTGAGTGATTCAAAGAATGGGTAACTAATACAATATAAGCTGAGCACATGGCTCTCTGACTTCTTTGATAATACAAGAGCAAAAATGAACTATCCAAAGGAGTAGTTTTCAATCCCCAAAATCAGAGGATTCTGCAAAGGGGCCAAAAGAGTTGATGAATGACTGTGTGTTTGTGGTTGTCCTCACATGCTTCAAACTGAGCAGATTCTTAAAAATCTGTTTCATCTCAAGTTCTGTGTAAGATCTCCTTGGAGAATAATGGTTTTGCCTGTTAAACAACAGCCTTTAAAACAATGCAACAATGTTTAAGAACCAATGATCTATACTAATGGATGCAATGTTCATAACCTTATGGCAAGCCTCCATCAATTCTTTTTTTTTTCTTTTCAACTAAAATTTGATAGGTGTTGGGCAATATTGGGCTCAAGATTACTTCCCTGACAAACCCTCTTAGGGAAACTAGTCTATGTAACTATTCAAGTGTAGAACAGTGTGCTTTCACAGTAAAACCACTAACTTTCTTATAAAAATTATAGATCCATACTGGAACTCTTGATTGGATATAAGGTTGCCACATGTCTATTGAAAAGGAGCTAAAGAGGGGCACCTGGGTGGCTCAGGCATTAAGTGTCTGCCTTCGGCTCAGGTCATGATCCCAGGGTCCTGGGATCGAGCCCCGCATCGGGCTCCCTGCTCAGCGGGAAGCCTGCTTCTCCCTCTCCCACTCCCCTTGCTTGTGTTCCTGCTCTCATGATCTCTCTCTGTCAAATAAATAAATAAAGTCTTAAAAAAAAAAAAAGGAGCCAAAGAAGTACATGCTAGTAGAGTTAGTTTCTGCTTACATAGATAAATTAAAATTGAAGGCCCAGATTTCTCCCCCACAAGATGATATTAGTTAATATTTTTGCTTTCAGGCCCTCAAGCAACGGATAATCTTTAAGAAGTGTCATTTCATTTAGTCCTAACAACAATTCTGTGGAGATATTATTATTATTTCCATTTTACAAGTAATTCATGTAGTTTGAATACAGAGACATTGCTCCTGATCATGTTGTTATGATTTAGTCTAAATTTCTTAAAAACAATTTTAACCGAGATAAATGAAGGAGGAAAAGTGCTTACTAATTATTAACTACAAAGCTATTAAAAGTTGGGACAGTAGTTTTTTCAAAAAGCATCTTTGACTCTAATGTAGATAAATTACATCTTTTTTTTTAAGATTTTATTTATTTATTTGACAGAGAGAGAGAGAGACAGCGAGAGCAGGAACACAAGCAGGGGGAGTGGGAGAGGGAGAAGCGGGCTTCCCGCCCAGCAGGAAGCCCAATGTGGGGCTCTATCCCAGGACTCTGAGATCATGACCTGAGCCGAAGGCAGACGCTTAATGACTAGCCATGCAGGCGCCCTAGATAAATTACATCTTATATATGATATTTATTTGTAGGAATATTCACTTAAACTAACTCCTATAATTAAGGGGGTCAGAGTATTTACATATGTACATGGACACACACACACACACACCACACAATATTTTTTTCAGGACAGCAACATAGACATGGTTTTCAGTTAGTCTGTTATTTCAAATCCCCAAGAAGCACATTAAAAAGGATCATCAGACTGGTAAGTGTTTATGAAAAAATTCATCAAGAAAGAACCCTATAGAACCTCCTTCTCGTGACTGCAAGGGAGGACATGATTCCAAAGAGAGTTAATAACCAGAGATCTGGATTGCACGGGTAGCTGGTAAGGGGGGTCTTTATGAATA
Organism: Eumetopias jubatus; assembly: GCF_037043125.1. NCBI lineage: Eukaryota > Metazoa > Chordata > Mammalia > Carnivora > Otariidae > Eumetopias > Eumetopias jubatus. The sequence continues at coordinate 155,791,708 of NW_028274809.1, read as the reverse complement.
TCTGCTCATAAAAACAGCCTGAAAAAGGCAATCTAAAAAGTATTCATGGGGCACCTGGGTGGCTCAGTCAGTTAAGTGTCTGCCTTTGCCTCAGGTCATGATTCCGGGGTCCTGGGATCCAACCCCACATCGAGCCCCTTATCCAGCTCCCTGCTCAGCGGGGAGCCTGCTTCCTTCTCTTCCTGTGCTGTTCCCCCTGTTTGTGCTCTCTCCCTCTCTCTCTCGCTCTCTTTATCTCAAGTAAATAAATAAAATCTTAAATAAATAATAAAATAAAATAAAATAATAAAATAAAATAAAATGTATTCAAGACCAATCTCTCCTGTTAAATACTAGTATAAGAGAATCAGGCTTTTCTGAAGACCCTAGACTACATTTGTAAAGGCACAGTACCATGAAGAAACTGTATATTTATAGAACACTCAATAATCCCAGTACGACCAATGCACAGGAAGCATGATAGCGAGTGACATGAGATACAATTGGAATGGAATCTGGTTGTAAGACATGCCAATCATCAGATGACATCAGATGAGGAACTACAAACTGTTGAAGACTAAGTAAGCAAGTAGCATTCCCCTATTGATCAAGCTGCCTGCATTCTGATCTTTCTCCGAAGCACCTCTATTGTCTCACAGGTGTGAGCTTCCTAAAACATAGACGTAATAATAATAGGCACATTTACTTTGTATCTTATTACTCTTGGACGTAAACCATTCTAAAAGCTGCCTGTCACCTAAAAGACCTGCTAAGGCCCCTGTGCATAGTCCCAAGACACTTCACAGACTGGCTCGGCCACCTGCTCCCACCGATCTCCCACTTTTCTCTTTGCCTCACACTCTACTCTTAGCCTGAGGGAACTTTGCCATCCTTGTCCATGTTTCAACTCAGTGTAATTATCACTCCTTTTCAACTCTTCCCTGGTGCCTTGTGGTGGTCAGTCAACCTCTCTGTCTGCTCCCATGAAAGAAGATAATTGGCTGCCAGCCGAAGATCTTATGGAGCTTACTCCAGTGTTGAGACAGATGCTCCATTAAATAACCACAAAGGTTATTTTCAACTTTTTCTCACTCGTCTAGAGGCTACTGTGCTTGCATAAACATTAGCCTCATCAATCAACAAGCCCAAATACAACTAGAGTTTTTGCATTTAGGTTACTTGAATTAAAAAAAAAAAAAAAAAACTATGTCTCACTTAACTGCGTTTTAATCTTAGAACATTTTGTGTCTTTCAGAATGGTGGCACTACCTTTTATATTAGAGAGGTAGACGTGTATTACTGTAGATACACTAGGGTATTAGGTAGCTATGTTTTCCATATTATGTAGTATAGTATATTAGCTTGTTAAGGCCATTGCAACAAAGTACCTCAAATGAGGTGGCTCAAACAAAAGAAATATATTGTCTCACAGTTCTGGAGGCAAATAGTACAGGATCAAAGCGTCAGCAGTGCTGGTTTCTCCCCAGGGCTGTGAGGGGAAATCTGTGCCATGTTGCCTGTGGTTTGCTGGAAATCTTTGGCATTCCTTACTTGTAGAAACATCACCAATCTCTGTCTTCATCTACACATGGCATTTTCCTTGTGTGCATATTTGGGTGCAAATTTCCTCTTTCTATAAAGGCACCAGTCATATTAGATGAAGGGCCTACCCTACTCCAGTGTACCTCACCTTAATTACATTGGCACTGGCCTTATTTCCATATAAGGTCACATATAAGATTTAGAATTTCAATATATAAATTTTAGGGGGACACAATTCAACCCATAACCCATAATATAAATATATTATCATGAATACAACACTACCTATACCACTCGTACATTAACTATACTGGATAACATCATCTACACTATTACAATGATATATAGATATTGATATAGCACAGAATATGTATCTATACTGCTAGCATATTACATTAGAAAATATATTAGTATATTTTATAGCATGTAAGTAGATAATAGATAGATAGATGATAGGCAGATGATCTATAAGAAACACATTTAATCAGCCTATTGGCCTATTCTTAAACAAAATCTATAAGCTGACTTATTTAAGGAGGTACCCCCAAAAACCTATCCAAAACAATTTTTCCTGCAACTTTCCCTTAATAGACTAATTCTTTACAGGAGAAAACACAAAACGTTATTAAGAATTATAAAATATTAATAGTATCTTAATGTGTTTCAACATTAATATAAAGGTTTTTCCTGGTAAAATTTCAATTATATATGTATTTTGAAGCTACAACTTTCAAAATTGCAATTTTATACTAAGATTGAAAGAATGGTATAGAACCTGCATATATGTGTGGTCCTATTCTTTCCTTAAAGACATGCACATCCAAATGGCCAACAGACACATGAAAAAGTGCTCAACTTCCCTCGGCATCAGGGAAATACAAATCAAAACCACAGTGAGATACCGCCTCACACCAGTCAGAATGGCTAAAATTAACAAGTCAGGAAACAACAGACATTGGCAAGGATGCAGAGAAGGGGAAACCCTCTTACACTGTTGGTGGGAATGCAAGCTGGTGCAGCCACTCTGGAAAACAGGATGGAGGTTCCTCAAAAAGTTGAAAATAGAGCTACCCTACGACCCAGCAATTGCACTACTGGGTATTTACCCCAAAGATACAAATGCAGTGATCCGAAGGGGTACGTGCACCCCGATGTTTATAACAGCAATGTCCACAATAGCCAAACTGTGAAAAGAGCCCAGATGTCCCTCAACAGATGAGTGGCTAAAGATGTGATTACACAGCCCTCAAAAGGGAAAATCTTGCCATTTACAACGATGTGGATGGACCAGAGGGTATTATGCTAAGTGAAATAAGTCATCCCAAGAAAGACAATTATCATATGATCTCACTGATGTGTGGAATTTAAGAAACAAGGCAGAAGATCATAGGGGAAGAGAGTAAAATTGAAACAAGATGAAACCATAGAGGGAGACAAACCATAAGAGGCTCTTAATCATAAGAAACAAACTGAGGGTTGCTGGAGGGGGGGAAGGGGTGGAGGGATGGGGTAACTGAGTGATGGACACTGGGGAGTGTATGTGTTGTAATGAGCATAGGGTATTATATAAGACTGATGAATCACAGACCTGTACCCCTGAGAGAAATAATACATTATATGTTAATTAATTGAATTTAAATTAAAAAACAAAAATGAAAATTGGAAAAAAAATAAAAAATCTGTGTGAACAACTATAAAAAAATGCATAAATTGGAAATATCTGTTAATACATGTTTAGACTGCGCTCTCACCTTTTATGCTGGTAAAGTGATTAATCTTTTAATGGCAGTTTAAAATACAAGCAACATGAAGTATTTAGTCCTGTATGTGTGTGTGTGTGTGTGTGTGTGTGTGTGTGTGTGTGTGTGTGTATTTGCCGTTTGCTAAAACCTATTTCAGTTAGAAGTCCAAAAATAACTAGTGACACGGTATTTAGTGAAGTAAATAGCACTATTTAAAACCAATCAAGTGTTACAAAGTGACAATGTTTTTGTGAAACAGTTCTTTTGTTTTCTCTTTTTCATTCGAAGGCTGGCCCTCTCTTCTACTATCATATCCAAACTGTCCCTGGGATCCCATCAGAGTTTAGAGAAGTATCTAAGTGTAGAATCCATGTTGTTTGTAAAATTACTGCTTTCATACAAAACCAAAGCCTTAGGTTAGGGTGTTTCATGGACAGTTCAGTAAGTAGGCGTATTTAATTCAGTAGCTACTGGGGGACTAATTCAACCTCAAGACCCCCCCGCCTCCTGGTGGGGGTGGGACTGAATTCCAATACTTTAATCACAGGATCAATTGCCCTCGTAATCGACCCATCCCATCCTTTGAGGCTTTCCAAAAGTCACATCATTAACATCAACTCAGGTGTGGTTTAAAGAGCCTTTTAATAAATGACAAAAGATCATCCTTTTGCCTTTATCACTCCAGAGCTGTTTTGAGAGCTAAGAACAAAAACTAAATATAACAAAAGCAGCTTGGGAAACTACAAGGGTTTTAGGGGGTCTGGCCAAGACCCAGGAAAAAGACTAAAATGCATATTTATTATTATATCACAAAATCACAAACAAGTGTGTGTGTGTATGAATGTATATGAATATGTATATTATGTATGTGTATATATATATGTATGGACGTACGTATGTATGTATGTGTGCGTGCGATCATATACTTCTGGTAAAGTGGCTCTAAGGTGGCAAAAAAAAAATAGTAGTTATGTCTATATTCCAGTGCAGGTTCTAATTGGGAACCCTACTAGATTTGATTGAATTGTTTCTATTCCTGGTTCTGCTTCTCATTAACTTCTCCATGCCTATACAATAGGGATAATAATATCGTATATATTAAATAATATAATAGGTATAAAGTAGTCAAATAATCTTTGATATAGTAAGAACTCAGTTAAGTCAGTTATCATCATCATCATCATCAACACCTTTTTTGAAAGAATACAAACCAAAATATTCACCAAGTTTATTTTTATATGTTGGAATTAACATTTATTTTATATATTTTTAAACACTACCTTTCCCGGTCTTTATGAGGATTATGAATCACATTAGCAATACGTAAAATAGTGTTTTGGAAACAAAATGAGAAGAATCCAATAGTATTAATCTAATAATATTAATAAACAAAAATATTTATTAAATAAAATAATGTAACATTAACTCTATCTCAATCCAAACTGCATAAAGTAATTATTGAATCCATTAAATACATTTATTGACAACTCTGAGAAACTTGGAAAGTGACACAAACAGTAGTTGTCACTCATTTTCTTCTATTTGTTGACAGTGGCTCTAAGAGACATATAATAGTTTTCAGCTGGTATTTCTCTTTGACTTTCATTTTTGAACAATTTACTCTTCTTGAGAAAATACTTAGAAAGGACTCCCTTCACCCCTTTTTACACTATTTACCTTCTCATTTATCTGAGGTTAACTTAGCTGTACTGGGATTTATGGAACAGCACTTTCTTGTATATAATTTTTTTAATCCCATTATAGTCAATTTTTCTGTGTCCTCTGATTTAGGATTTCTCTAAAAGGAGCATATATCTGAATTTCAGCTTTTACCTGATGAGAGGCTTTTTTTAATCATATAATATGGAATTAAGGCTTTTTACATTTGTTGCAATTAGTGACAATTTGAACAGTTTTGCACCATTTTCCTTTGACATGATTTGCATGGCTCTTACTGTCTTCTGACTTTTGTTAGATTAGTTTTGTACTTCCCATTGTTTTTATCTTCAGAGTTGCATACTGTAGATTTCCTTTCTAGTTTTTCCTTTAGTTGTTAACGTTTATATCTAAATCTACATTCTTCCCTAATAAATGCTAATATTAATCGATGCCTTGCTCTTTATCCAGAACCAGGCAGGTTGAATGGCGTACTTATTTTCTTATGAACTTGTCCCCCCAGACTCTCATGTCTCTTTTGCCCATTTAGTTCAAATTTATTAACCATAAAGCTCTTTATTAACCTTATCCTATTTTCTATTGTTAGTACTTAGTAAGTATATTACTATGTTTCACCAATATGTGTTCTCATTGACTTTTTTTTTTTCCTTCAACATTCACTTCTTTATTTGAAATGCATCTTTCAGAGTTTTTTTATCAACAGTCTCTGGGAATAACCTTTCTAATAATCATATAATTTTCTTCTTTCAGCTATTGTAACTGAAGAACAGTTTGCTGTCTCGATACTTTTCTTCTGTAGATAATCGGAGTTTGTCCTCTCTGGTGTACTCCAGGATTTTCTCTCTCTCCTGATGTTCTGCAATTTCACTACAATGTATCTATTCCACACTCAGGGGGCTTTTCAACCTAGTGGTTCATACATTTGATCATTCTGGCATAATCTCAGATTTTATTGTTTCAAATATTTCCTCTCTACCATTCACTTTATTTTTCCTGCTTATTCTTCTTTTAGAAGTATGTTACAAAATCTCATGATAATCCCTTGTCTCCTTATTCCTGTTTCCTGTCTGCCATATTTTTATCTCCGAGATTTATAACTGTTGTTATTAACCGAGCACAGTCACTAATATCTTTAGGTACTCAGTTTGTAGTATAAATATTTTTGACTTAATAATCAGGTTTTGTGGTTTATACCAACTGACTTGTCATCATTATGAGTATTAAACACGTTCTTTGGAAACCAGACCTTTCTATTTCTCTTGTTTTATTAAAACCATATGTTGACAACCGTCATGCAGGCTAATTCAGAGAATTGTCTTGCAATGCGTGTGCTATTTGGACTTCAGTTATTAACTGTAAGACATTACAACTAGTGCTCAAATGAATATTCTTGTGATGCCCTCAAAAAAGAAGTTTAAAAAGTTCAAATCTCTTCCTGCCTATGACGGATATTTGACACTGTTGCTTTTGTGTATAACTACACAATACATGGCATCATTGCTTATTTGATCAATTTCTGATAAACTGTTTAGCTTGAAAATGAAAAGAATTATTGAATCACACTCAATAATTTATATTTGTGTATTTTAGATATATTTGTGTATTTTAATTTTTGTTACTTCTTACCTCCTTCTTCCCTCCTTTCTTCCCTCCTTCTCTTCCTCCCCTGCCCCTCCCCCTTCCTTCCTCCTTTCTTCCCCCTCCTTCCCTCCCCCAATTTCCCCCCCGCCCCTCTCTCCCTTTTTCTTTCTCATTTCTTTGTGTCTTTTTCTTTGGTTACTACATTTACTCGTGACTTTGACGATTGAAACCAAAATGTTCATTCTGCTTGAACTGTTAAGATATGTAAATGTTAAATTATTTAAATATAAAATACTTAAGTAGAATTTTGGCTTCAGAAATCAATTTTTTAAAAGATAATGTTTTTAAAAATTGTAACGAATATGTTGAAAAATCTAGCATGGTTTAAACAAATTTAAAAATATTGAAATAGTAATTTTGTTTAATTCAATAAGTGTAATTTTATAAAATCACAAAAAACTAATGGTATATTTACATATGACAAAATACTTAGAAAAATCAATTTTAAGAAAATCATTTTATTTATCAACATAGCTAATTTTAGAAATAAACATTCTTTTCATGCTAAAAAATAGCTTTGAAATTCCACTAAATATCAAGCTGTGGCTAACTTTTAGTTTCAAAAATTAAGAATGGTAAAAGAGAGAAGGATCAAATAGAAAACCAGGAAATGAATGTAATAAGCATGTTCTATTTCAGAATAATTAAGGTCAGATGATGAGAATAATAATGGCTAGAATAATTCAACAAAAATTCAAGATTATGAAAAAAGTGCAGGATTGAAGAATATATTATGTAAAATATAATTCAAAAGAAGAAATGTCGGTAACAATAAAAATTACAATAAGTAATTATCAAGCTAAGTAAATGTATTTAATGGGAAGATAGATAATGAGACCATGCAGTGTGGCCAATACACAACACTCTCTAATGTCAAGGACTGGGCACAGAGTCACATGGACAAAAATATAAATTATGCATTCAGGAATTTTGTAGAGGAAGGCACAAACATGTTCTAACATAATTTCAGTGGTTGTGAAAGTTTTTTTAAATTAAAATTTATGATCATTTATATCTCATAGTAAACCATAATTTACTTAAAGAAAACAGTGGTGGGAAACTCTGGGCTTGTTTATTCTTTAGCTATATATTGATTTTGTCTTTAAACTAAAATAACTCTATTTTTAAAAAATAACTCTACTTGTTATTTCCAGATTTTTACAATGTTTTATGCATGTTTCATGGGAGCTTTCTCATCCCAAAATTCTCTGAATATTACAAATCACTGCCAGTACCATCAACTTAAAAGCTTAGGTTCAACCAAAACCTCTGAGCATGGAGCCTCGGTATCTCTTACTGTCGAGTATTCTGAGAAATATTTGGGTTGAAAATCACAATTCTTGATACAGACTTTTCAGTCCTTTAATCTTGTTCTGCTTTCTTTAAACTCTGCTGTGAATTTTCCTGAGTCAGTGAACAACATCTCATATAGTAATATTCCCCATATATTCTATAGTTTTTGTTTGTGAGCTCATCTTCAGCAGTAACTCTTTGTAGGTTGCTGCTACTGTTACATTTTTCCCAGTAAATACTGTAACACTGCTTAGAGTTGTTGATTTACTAAAGGTTAAATGTCATTATGAGTTCAGTTGCTATCAACTTTAAATTTTATTTCCATTTTGTTCTTTCTAAAACTGACAGCAAGTGAGGTTTATGTTTTCACTCCTTTAGTAGTCGATTCTCCTATATTTCAGCCTAGTCTTCAGGAGAGATTCCAGGATAACAGGTAGACATGTTCTAGTCCCTATTGATAGGCAGCACAGCACCATTCTGGCTTCTGGCTTTATTCAGACCAGTTTTAACCATGGGTGCCCTGGAGGTTTTAAATCTTTTGGCCTAATATCCATATTTACTCCTTGTCCTGTGTGGGGCATGTGATTTTAACTCCCATTCACATTCTGGATATTGATTTTCTTTCTGGTCACTAGGGGATTTTCTTTTCTTATTTTTGAACATGGTTATCTAGTAAAATTAAACAAATATCTCTTTGAAACAGAAGAATATTCTAACATGTCATTAACCAGTTATCTTGACTGGAAATCTTGAATACTGATTCTTTAAATATAATGACACACTGTGTTCTAAAACAATTTTGCTCAGATTAGAAAAAGAATTTTGCTTGTTTTGTTCCTGAAAGTCATGATTTTTCTGGACATATAAACTAAAGACCCAATGTTATCCTAAAGTTGACAAACAATATTTTTAAAGAACTTGAAAATAAATTAGTTTAACACATTAGCCTATTTATTCACTCAGAAATATGTGTTAATATGTTGCTGGAAAATTTAAAACACTATAATATTTTCCTGATGTGATCCAATATTTATCTAAAATCCAAAACACAAAGTCAGGTACCATTCACATTTTAAGTGCAACTTTTTAGTGGTTTAATAAAGCAATAAGAATTTATTAAGCTCTCAGTACTCTTCTACATTTAAATATTTAAATTTATTTTTATAAGAGAAACCAGATCCTGAGGTTGCTATACTAATGTCAAACAACAACTACAGATAATGACATTTTTGAGGTGGGATAACAAAAAAGACTTAATTTGCTCACAATGATTATATTGTCCCCTTTGTCCTGGTTAGAAGAAAAATCCTAATTACCTTACTCTTTTTTAGTGAAATATTAGAATAGCCTTAATAATTCTAAATTACATTTTACCTAAAGATTACAAAAAAAACCTTATCTGTTGGTAATTTTGCTATTAATCTTAAATTTAATTCCCATTTTCTTATTGCTAAACAATTCTATGTGGTTTAGACATTTGAATTTATAAACGTGTAAAACAGTTTAATCCATTATATGAATGCTTGTCTCTTATATACATTCCCTACAAAAGGTTTTTGATATTAGCCTTCCTCTCAAAAAGAACTCTTCTTGGCTAATATGGTTGTCCTTAATTCACAAATCGTTTTTCCCACTGCCTAGCCTTGCTTCTTTACCTTCTATATATGAATTTCTTACAAACTTATTATTTTTCTCTAACACTACACCTTACCTCTGCCTTCAGTACTTCTGATTCCCAATAACAGAAAGCTGACTTTGTCAGCAACAAAGCACTAACAATTTTTAAAAGCATGGGTAGTGTTTCAAAAGCCAAGTCTTAGCATGAGGAGTTAAAATTTGGCAAGCATGCTATATAAGTTCTGATATTCTATCAAATTTTAATAGTTTTAATTGCCTAATTATCTGCTCCAGTGCAATAATAAAGGCTTTTAATATTTCATTTTCTAGTACAGGAAAAGGTATTCCAGTCTGTGCAATAGAACCTCCTAACCCTCTGTTGTATGTTAAGTTGAAGTTCTTTCATATAATCTTGCACTTTTGTATGCCAGCTCCATCTGTCATCTTACACTTGTCCCCTCTACCTCCCTCCTTACCCAAATGTTACTGTTTATTCAAGGAACACCTCATTTTCTTTCCTTTATCTTTTTGTCATTGGCAGCTCTGCTTTTTATATCCATTTTCATACTCTTCAATAAATTCCTCTGTGTGTGTGTGTGTTCTTTAATGCCAGCAATAACTTCCTTTCTAAATCATCTATGCCTCCCTGTGCCTCTGAAAATTTTGTTCTCTACTCCCGATCTTGCCATAGCACCTCTCTTAATCTGCCGATCTGTGCTGTACTGAATAGTGAGGAGAGAATCAATGCTTTTTTTCAGGCACCGACAGAAAGAACTGCCTTGGGGACACTCAGCAGAACAAGGGCCCATGAGGTCAACAACAATAAGAGGATTTAGAGACAACTTCTAGGCACAGAACCTCTCCTCGGAAAATTCTGTGATCCATTTTGGGTCTCCTTAATTGAACTGATCAATCTATGAGAAATATATAATAATTAGGAAAAAAATATTTTATTTATTTACAACTTTGAGAATCTATTCCTCACACCACGAATGCACAAGAAATCCCAGGATTTCACGCAGAGAAATACTGTCAGGAATATTCAAAATATTACTATTTTTGTATCCAAGATCAGTACTCTCAGTTTCTATTTCCCACACTGGGATCAGCCCATCAAGTTATTCAACCTCATTCTTTATTTAGGTACTACCTGCTAACTCTAAAATTTTTGATACTTCACAAATGAAAATGAAAATGTTTACTTTCAGTTTCATTATAAGGTAGCAAAAGAACTAATCAACAGTAATTAGGGCTTTAAATATTCTTCAGTGATGATGATCCAATGATAATCAGCCTGGGAAACTATGTAAAATCATTTCTTTTCCTGAGAAAAAGGTAATGTTCAATTGAGAAAATTTGTAAGAAACCAAAGCAGTCACATTTTTTGAAAATCATTTATCTCTAACATAATTTTTTTCTTTAGAAAAAGAAAACTAATGTATTACAATTAACAGGAAAATATTAAACCTAAGTGAGAGATTCTCATGAGTAATACAACTACACACACCATTAACGTATTTCAATAACACATCTCATTATTAACTATATTACTCTCTCTACTTAATCAAAATTCTTTTTGTGACTTAGGGCAAATGAAAACTAGAGGGTAAGACCCACAACTTAAACCCATAAATGGTGTCAAAATTTCATTTGGTTTTACTTATACTAAGAATAAAATATAGAGGTTATATGTCTCTTCATATAATACACTTTACAAATAAGCAACTAAAGAAGAACCTTTCACAAGAAAGAATATTTATGTGCTAAAAATATGCTACACCAAGCTTAGATGTTGTCGCACCATACCTGGATCATTATGTTACACGTATGTTGAAAACAACTAAGAATATGCTTCATTTGTTTTTGAAAAAGCTTTTAATGATAATTTTTTGTGACAGGAAGTTGAAAATTGCTAGCATAAATGTTCCAGAATAGAACACCAATCAAAGGGATTTGGTTAAAAATTGAAGTAGAGCATTTGACAAGAAATTATCTCTATTATGGTTTTAGTGATCACAACACTTGTTAGTAATACACATGGAACTCGAGATCTGACAAAATAAAGCATTCACACTACAAAAGAAAATGTATTTTAGGAGATTATAAAATGTTTTACATTTTCTTTGAAAATGTTTTGTTAAGTTGGTAATCTTATAACCCTTCTTCATTTCCAAACCACCTCTCTTCAAAAAAAAAAAAATCTCAATTAAAATATTTACTTATTTAGCTTGTTTATCAGTGTTTTTAAAAGTCATCTTATATATGTCAGATTTCTTAAACTGAACTCTTTTAAAACAGTGAAGATGAACCTTTTTATAAAAAACAGTTAAATAAACAAGTGATCAGTTCTAGAATTATGCATACTTAGCTACATTAGAAATCAAATTTATGAGAAAGAAAATTGAGCTATCTTAAAGGAGTTTAATCTGATCAAAGAAGTGCCACATGATTTTTGTGGTTTTGTTATTTTATTATATGTATTTGTATATTTGCTTGTATTCCTGTTAAGTGTTGCAATAGTTAACTTTACACCTAACCCACAGTGAGAACTGCAGGGTGGAGTGGTCGCTAAGCAACCTAACCAGAAGAACATTAAGTACCAGATTCTCCTCATTTAAATCTGTGTGAGAGCTAGACAAGTGAGAGATTTTTATGGGCAGAACTTTTCAAATTGATTTGGCTAAACTGAGCAGCCTGTAATTTGTATGCCTGAAATCTTGTCAGGTTGGCAAAGGCCAAAACAACAGAAATTGCTTTAGAAAATACTATTACTACTGTGAGGAGAATTTTTCTTTAAAGGATAGCCTAAGTTTTATTCTGAGGTAAAAAATACATTTTTTTCTAATACTGTAGAAATTTCCTATTTGGTGTATTTTTATTCCCTTATCCCTTGACATTTTGAAAATAATTCTTTTTTATAAGATTTTTTTTTTTATTTTTAAGTAATCTCTATACTCAACATGGGACTCAAACTCACAACCCTCAGATCAAGAGTTGCACACTCTACTGACCAAGCCAGCCAGGTGTCCCTGAAAATAATTCTTTTTAAGGCAATTTATTATGCCATTAAAATTATCCCTGATCTTAGATGTAATTAAATGGAAAAATCTTTATTCTTCTTTATAGATTTAAGCATGGGAAATATCTATTCTTAATAGGTTCCTGACATTAGTAACTCAAGTTAAAGGGGTTGGATAGCTTTTATTTAAAAAACCTAAAATATTTTAATTTTTTTATCCCTATTATGAGTTTTAAAATACAATTACTTCTGGGGGACCTGGGTGTCTCAGTCGGTTAAGCATCTGCCTTCAGCCCTGTCATGATCCCAGGGTCCTGGGATCAAGCCCCACATGGGGCTCCCTGCTAGAGCAGGGAGTCTGCTTCTCCCTCTGCCCCTTCCTCCACTCATGCTCTGTCTCTCAAATAAATAAATAAAATCTTAAAAAAAAAATTACTTCCTTGTTTGAATGTATGGTTTCATTAACTATGTATGCATCCTTCTAGTTTAAAATTGCTTATTTTGAGCTTTATATTAATAGAACCATATCATATAATCTTTTATAAATTAATAATTTTCCTTAAATAATAAATTGGTGAAAAAATTTACAGTTTTTTATGAGCTGTAGTTTACTAATTTTATTACTATGTGTGACTTCATTATATAAATGTAACTAATATAATTATTTGGGTCACATTAATAAATAAAATGGATAAATATATTAATAATTTGTCTATCTAACTGTTAAAGCAAATTTAAAGTGTTTCCAACTTGGTAGTATTAAAAACAATTCTGCTATATTCCTGCATATGTCTTCCCATGTACCATATGTCTTCTCATGTCTCTCATGTACCTTCTCATGAAAATGTCCTTCAGGACATATTTTAAAGAGTAGGACACTAGGTCATAGGGATGCTAAAACTTTGATTTTACTAGACTTTAACTTTACTAGCTAATTACAACTTGCTTCCCAAAGTGGTTCTACAGATATAGACTCCCACCACAATATTTGAGCATCTATTAGGTTGTTCCAAATCTTCACCAAATTTGTTACCATAAGATTTTTTCTTTTTTTTTTCTTTTCTTTTTTTTTAATTTAAATTCAATTAGCCAACACACAGTACATCATTGGTTCAGATGTAGTGTTCAACAGTTCATCAGATGCGTATAATACCCAGTGCCTTCCCTAATGTCTATCACCCAGTTACCCCATTCCTCCACCGACCTCCCCTTCATCAACCCTCAGTTTGTTTCCCATAGTTAAGAGTCTCTCATTGTTTGTCTCCCTCTCTTTCTGTGCACACTTGCTCCCTCTCTCTCTCTCTGTCAAATAAATAAATAAAATCTTTAAAAAAAATGAGGGGTGCCTGGGTGGCTCAGTCAGTTAAACGTCTGTCTTCGGCTCAGGTCATGATCCTAGGGTCCTGGGATCGAGACCTGTCAAGCCCCGTGTTGCATTCCCTGCTCAGAGGGGAGCCTGCTTCTCCCTCTGCCTCTGCCCCTCCCCACTGCTTGTACACACTTGTGTGCACTCTCCCTCTCTGTCAAATAAGTAAATAAAATCTTAAAAAAAAAAGTTTTCAGTTTTCCCCTCCCTTCTCTTATGATCCTCTGAACTGTTTCTTATAGTCCACATATGAGTGGAACCATATGATAATTGTCTTTCTCTGATTGACTTATTGCACTTACCTTAATACTCCCCAATTGCATCCATGTCAATGTAAATGTAAGTATCCATCCTTTCGGATGGTTGAGTAATATTTCATTGTGTATATATACCACATCTTCTTTAGCCATTCATCTGTCCATGGACAACTCAATAACTTCCATGGTTTGGTTACTGTGGACATTGCTGCTATGAACATTGGGGTGCAGGTGTCCCTTCATTTCACCATATCTTTATCTTTGGGGTAGATACCTAGTACTGCAATTGCTGGGTTGTAGGGTAGCTCTATTTTTAACTTTTTAAGGAAGCTCCATCCTGTTTTCCAGAGTGGCTGCACCAGGTTGCGTTCCCACCAACAGTGTAAGAGGGTTCCCCTTTCTCCACATCCTCGCCAACGTTTGTTTTTTCCTGTCTTATTAATTTCAGCCATTCTGACTGGTGTGAGATGGTATCTCCTTGTGGTTTTGGTTTGTATTTCCCTGACACCAAGTGATGTGGAGCGTTTTTTCATGTCTGTTGGCCATTTGGATGTCTTCTTTGGAGAAATGTCTGTTCATGTCCTCTGCCCATTTCTTGACTGGATTATTTGTTTTTTGGGTCTTGAGTTGGATAAGTTCTTTATAAATCTTGGATACTAGCCCTTCATCTGATATATCATTTGCAAATATCTTCTCCTATTCAGTAGGTTGCCTCTTAGTTTTGTTGACTATTTCCCTTGCTGTGCAGAAGCTTTTTATCTTGATGAAGTCCCAATAGTTCATGTTTGTTTTTGTTTCCTTTGCCTTTGGAGACATGTCTAGCAAGAAGTTGCTGCGGCTGAGGTCAAAGAGGTTGCTGCCTGTGTTCTCCTTGGATTTTGATGGATTCCTGTCTCACATTTATGTCTTTTGTCCATTTTGAGTTTATCTTTGTGTATGGTGTAAGAGAATGGTCCAGTTTCATTCTTCTGCATGTGGCTGTCCAATTTTCCTAGCACCATTTATTGAAGAGATGGTTCTTGTTACCATCAGATTAAAAAAAAAAAAATTTGCCAGCATGGCAAGTCATCTTCATGATTGATCATAAGAATGATTTTCATTTAATATATTTCTCATTTGTGACCTGCCCCATGAGAGATTGTATGAACATTTAAATCTCCATTCTTACCTGAGGTATGCTTCCCAGTGGTGCTCCTCCTTGTAGCAGGGTTAAACAGCTCTGTCCTATTGAATTAGAGTGAACACAGGGTAGGTGGAAACTGTGTGTCACTTCTCTGCACAATATTTTAAAACCCACAGGTGATTTCCAAACTTCTATCTATCTTCTGTCTGGAGGCCAGTAATATTCCAGATGGGTTTGCTCTGATAACAGAAGTCCCTAAGTAAGAGCATGGAGGCGGGTCAAAGCCCATCTACAATGGAAATGCAATGTGAGAAATTAAGGTTTGCTGTTTTAATCCACTAATGATTCTTAGGAGCTTAAAAATATGTATTCTGGCTACCAGTCCTTGTTGAATTCAAGTTTTGGAAACATTATTTCCCATTTTATTTGTTTTTCATTCTTTCTGTGGTGAAAAAATCTTAAATAGAATTTTTGATGAAAAAATCTTAAATAGGATTTATGTGAATCTATAATTCTTTATCCTTCTAATAAGTCTAGTTTAAAAATCCTTCCCTTTCCTGAGATCATTATATTCTAAAAGAATTTATGTTTATCATTCACATTTCAGTAGAACTTCCCTGCAAATATATCAAGCCTTGAGATTTGTCTGCTTGGTTTTTGTTTGTTTTGAGAAATATTTGACTACAATTTTTTAATGACTATAGAACTGGTTATAGTTTCTATTTTTCTTTAAATTTTAAAGTTATATTCTTCTAGGAATTTATTAAATTAATATACATCTTCAAATTTATAAGCATAAAATTTTTCATAATATCATTCAGTACTGTACATAAAATGCCTGTAATGTTCAAATGTATTTTGCCCTCTTTATTTTTATATGAATTTAAGTATAAGTTTTTCATTTTTATTAGATTTTTGTATAACCAACTGTATTTTTGTTAATCTTTTCTTTTGAATGTTTATTTTTAATTAATTTCTGCTTTTAAATTACCATGTCCTTTACTTTAAATTTTGTTTCAACTGATATTTTTTCCTAATATCATGAAATGGATGTTAACTCATTAATTTTTCATATTTCTTCTCTATTTCAGTAGTTAGGTCTCTAATCACAAGTTTTATGAGTAATATTTTCATTATCATTATGTTCAAAATAAGTTTTATTTTCAACTTTCACTTCTTTAATTCCTGGAGTATTTAGAGGTGGGTTTAATTTCTAACATTCTTTTCTTTTCGGTATTATTTTCTAGCTTAACTATATTTGGTCACAAAATTTTAGTTCTTTGAAATGTGTTGAGACATTTTGTGTAGACAAGTATATGATCAAATTTTATAAACATTCAAAGTGTGCCTAAGGAAATATTTATTTCACATTTGTGTGCAGGGATACTATAGCTAGAGAGGTAGATAGATTTTTATTAGGTAAATTTTGGGGAATTTTATTTTATTTTATTTTTAAAAATTTTATTTATTTATGAGAGAGAGAGTGAGAGCATGAACGGAGATGGGATCAGAGGGAGCGGGAGAAGCAGGCTCCCCACTGAGCAGGGAGGCCAACATGGGGCTCTATCCCAGGATCCTGGGACCAAGATCTGAGCTGAAGGCAGAAATTTAACTGACTGAGCCACCCAGGGGCCCCAATTTTTGTGAATTTTAATGTTTAAAATATCTTTAACCTTTCTGGTATTTTTGCTTGTTTTATCAATTTATCAATTACTGATAGTGGTACCCATAGTGGTATAATACATTTCTAACTATGAATTTCTATTTCTCTTTATATTTCTCTACGAATTTCTATTTCTTCTTATTTTTTTTCAATTTTCATTTCATTTATTTCAAAGCTATATTGTTGGCTGCATGGAATTATAAAATATTTTATCTTACTGGTTAATTATGCTATCTCTCACCTAATATTCTGCCTTAAAATGGTAAGTTTTGTCAAATACCACTGTCCTAATGACTTATAAAATAATGAAAATTAGTGTAGCAGCGGACTCATCAACAAAAATGAAGTAACATTTCCAAAGTACGAAAGGGTAAAATTATCAGCCTAAAATTAAAAGACATCGCAAAATTCTTAAGCATGAATATCAACCCGAAGCTATGAAAATTTACCATGAAGAGACCCTCAAAAAAAGGAATACTATGGTTTTAATTCAGGAGTTAGGAAAATAATCTGAGAAGTTAGATATTAGGTGCAAAAATTGAACAGGTAATAATAAATAACAAATGTGTAGACCAACTTTATAAATTAGCAATCTCTATCTAATTCATAAAGTTAAACCACAATATTTTTTGTTTAATTTCAATTGTTATACATATCCTGTAACTTTATTATCTCCTACTAACTCACACATAGTAGGAGATCAAAGAATATTGCCTAAATCTATTCAGTAAGCAGGCAACAATATCATTTTTTCAGTACAAATTTGCTTGTAATATAATACTTGGTAAATCTTGTGAGCTCTTGAAAAAACTACATGTTTATTTTTTCCTCTTTGTATTCCTTATAGCAGGACTTTGCCCAACACATAACATTTTCAATGGCTGCTATTTGAATAAATGAGTGATTTAATAAATGAATTGTATAACACAGTTGATCTTTCAACATCAGACTCCAAACCATTGGATTTCCTTCTGTTTTCTAGTGGTATTATTCATGAAGTGTGACTGTGCATTGTTGGCCCAAAATTTGCAGTACATTCCCACCAAAATTCCCTTGTTTACAATATGTTTCCTATAACCACCCAGGCAGGACAGAGTAGGGAACCTGGAAACCAGGGAATTCACATCATTCAAATAGAAGCTGAAGGCATAAGATGAGACAAATGGTAAGTGAGGTGATGTCTTATAATAACTAATGGAATCCTTTGGTGAATGACCTAAAAGCCATGTGGCAAAAGTTTTTATTTTTGATAAAAATCCCATAGTTAAGGTGATCTTTGGATAAGAACAGCAGCAGAGTCTGAAAATATTGATCCTGAACAAAGGGGCATAACCATTCCAATACAGGCTGATCTTGAGCAAAAGAACACAAAGGTAAAAGAAAACCAATAATATTTGGAAGACTCAAGAGGAAGAGAAATCAAACATAGCCAGAGAAGAGAACATTCAGAAATTCAAAAATTCTGATATAAAATTTTCCCAATTTCTAGTGAGAAGGTATAAGAAATTCACCAGAAATTGGGAAAATTTTAGAGATTGTTCCTTAAATTAACTTTGGGGAAGTTTTCACTTACCCATTTATTTATTCATTATTAAAATTATATTTTTTGAACACTAAACTAAGTGCTAGGCAATAAGAACACAGCAAGTTTCTTAATCTCCCACTGTGTCAGTTTTATTACCTGTTAAATAAGGATAAAATGCTTTACTCACTGAGTTGCCTTAAAGATTAAATGAGTTGCTCCAGGGGCGCCTGGGTGGTTCAGTCCTTAAGCATCTGCCTTCGGCTCAGGTCATGATCCCAGGGTCCTGGGATCCAGCACCACATCGGGCTCCCTGTTCAGCGGGAAGCCTGTTTCTCCCTCTCCCACTCCCCCTGCTTGTGTTCCCTCTCTCACTGTGCCTCTCTCTGTCAAAAAAAAAAAAAAAAATCTTAAAAAAAATAATAAAAATAAATGAGTTGCTTCATCTCCAGTAATTAACACAGCTCCTTCTATGTAGTAAGCACTAAATAAATGCCAGCCAACACTAATGATAAACAATGCCAAATTACTGAAATAATAAGGTAAGGAATAGCAATGGCCATGAGCAATTTTCTGCCTAAATCTCTTTTTTTACCTTTCTAAGTCAAATGAAAGTTAATAAATGAAAAAAAATGATAATCATAATAATTACGAACAAAAAAGCAAGGTGAAAAAAGCATTTCAGAATGTTCTTCAATTCCATCTATTCAAGTGTTTTTTATTCTCCCTCTTTGGGACAGAGTTCCAGTGACTGAAGAGAACTTGTCAGTCTTCTGTGAGGATACCAGCTAAGGACCTCTCTAACTGTACTCAAAATATTTTCTGGGGAAATTACAACCCAACACTACATGTTTAATTTTGTTCAGCTATGGAGAATAACAGAAGATGCTTGAAGAAGAATGGAAATAAGAATTCCAAGAGGGCAAGTAAATGCTCCACACCGAGAGGCACTAACTATGGCATCCTGGTCAGCAGGTATTATGTACACTCCACACCATCGGCTTCAAAACAGAAGAACAAAGGTCATGAACTTTATGAATGGGCATAAATTTGAACTCATGTCCTTCACAGTTTTCGGTTGTTTTTGTTTTGTTTTGCTTTTTATGAAATATTAGGTGCCTGGGAAGGAAAAGGGAAAGCTGAAATAACATGGGTTTCCATCACCAAGTGTAAGGTCTTGATAATAATAGCTTTAGAATCAAATGTCCCCACTCCAAAAAAAAAAAAAAAAAGATACAGAATTGGAAAATACTGAGAGGAGTGGTAATAGCACTTATGAATAATTTGTGTAATTATTTTCAGGACTAATGATGAACTGAACTGTAGTAATGGAATTTTCAACACTGAAGATTTCATTATCATGATATCTTTACAAGAACCTATGTTAGATTATTGTCTAGAACATATATTTTCCAAAAGCCTATTAAGAGAGTTAGAAGGTCACATTTATTCTCTTTGTTTTGGCATGCATCCTCCACTTACCAATAAAGGAATTTTATTACACAGGTGCAACAAGTGTTTGATATTGTCCGAGAGAAAATAAGCAACAGCTTCAATGGTCTTGGCTGACAGTTGTTCTTTTTTTTTTTTTTTTAGGATTTTATTTATTTATCTGACAGAGAGAGAGATAGTGAGAGCAGGAACACAAGCAGGGGGAGTGGGAGAGGGAGAAACAGGCTTCCCGCCGAGCAGGGAGCCCGATGTGGAACTCAGTCCCAGGACCCTGGGATCATGACCTGAGCCGAAGGCAGATGCTTGACGACAGAGCCACCAGGCGCCCGGCTGACAGGTGTTCTAACTGAGCTTTCAAATCCTAGCCTGGAATAAGGTCACATTGTTGCACGAAGTTCCAACATACATTTAAATAAAAGTGATGAAAATCTATAATCTTTCCTGAGTAAATATATCCACAGGCAGGCATTTTGCCAACTAGATCCTTGTGCACTGTCGCTTAAATCTGTAATTCTTTGAGTCATCCAGTCATGCTGGCCAAGAAGAACTAGTTATCTACCAGCTTTAAAAGTGACCCTACCAAATGAAGAGTCTAGGCCAAACTGTAGATGTGTGCTATGCAAGGTGCCCAGTACCCAGCCCTGAAGGTACAATGTGAAAGAACTAAGAACTGGAAGGAGACTAAGAGTAGAGCTTGAAAGAAACCGGTTACAAAGTAAGAAGTAATAAAGTCTTGAATGTAATTGGTGGTGGCTCTTGCCATGGAGATAAGGGAAGGGGTTGGACCCCATAAAATGAATTTGAAGATTTCAAAAATTGATCTAAGAAGAGTGGAGAGAAAAATGCAGAGATATTATCCATAGTTCAAGTCTAAAGTTCTAAAGAAAGGAATGGGAGCATGAAGAAGAAAAATTAGTAGTAGGGAAAAATCATGAGCTGAAATTGGACATGAACGTTCTTCCTGTTGGCAAAACTCAAGAGCATATGGACTTAGTATCTTGAAAAGGTCAAAATTCCCTCAGATTGAATGAGAATATGAGAAGCAATGAAACTGGAATAAAGCCCCTTTTGGTTACCAAATAATGTGTGCCTATCCACTAATAAAGGTAGTCTTTTTTTTAAGTTTTTATTTTATTCCAGTTGGTTAACATATGGTGTAATATTAGTTTCAAATGTACATACAATATAGTGACTTAACAACTCCATGCAACACCCAGTGCTCATCATGGCAAGAGCCCTCCGTAATCCCCATCACCTATTTCACCCATCCCCCCACTGCCCTCTTCTCTGGTAACCATCAGTTAGTTCTCTATAATTGAGAGTCTGTTTCTTGATTTGTCTTTTTCTCTCCTTCTTTTTCCCGCTTTGTCTGTTTGTTTCTTAAATTCCAAATATGAGTGAAATCATATGGTATTTGTCTTACTCTCACTGACTTATTTCACTTAGAATTGTACTCTAGCTCCATCCATGTCATTGCAAATGACAAGATCTCCTTCTTTTTAATGGCTGAAAATAATATAGATATATACTACCTCTTTGTCTATTCATCTATTGATGGACACTTGGGCTGCTTCCATAATTTGGCTATTGTAGTAATTCTGCCATAAACATAAGGGCACATGTATCCCTTTGAATTAGTGTTTTTATATTCCTTGGGTAAATACCCAGTAGTGCAATTCCTAGATCTTAGGGTAGTTCTATTTTTAACTTTTTGTGGAACCTCCATACTGTTTTCCAGAGTGGCTGTACCAATTTGTTTTCCCACCAGCAGGGCACGAGTGTTCCTTTTTCTCTACATCTTTGCCAGCACCTGTTGTTTCTTGTGTTTTTTATTTTATCCATTCTGACAGGTGTGAGATGATATCTCATTGTAGTTTTGATTTGTATTTCCCTGATGATAAGTGATGATAAACATCTTTTCAAGTGTCTTTTGGTGAAAATGTTCATTTTGTAAAACATCTATAATAGTTTAGAAGATTAATAAGAAATGTTCCATAAAAGTTTTAAACATTGATAATGTTACTAAAGTGACAACCTTTCAAAATTACTATTTTGAAGAATTATCATTTGAATGCAGCAGTGGTAGTGTATACATTAGAAAAATAAATTATTTGATTTTTTTTGCCATTCTTCATATACTATATATGTCTGTATATTTTTAAAAAATTGATATTTTTAGGGCATCCTGGGTGGCTCAGTTGGTTAAGCATCTGACTTTTGATTTAGACTCAGGTCATGATCTCAGCATTGTGAGATCAAACCCCGCATTAGGCTCCACACTCAGTGTGGAGTCTCCTTAAGATTCTCTCCCTTTATCGCCCCCCCGACTTGTGCTTGCTCTCTCTCTCTCTCTCTCTCTCAAAAAACAAAAAGGGGGTATTTTTAAGAGCATTCTCAAACTTTGACAGTTATTTTTTATGACAGCAGATACCACTAAAAATAATGGCAGTATAATACTAGAAATAATTCATAGTAATTCAGTGAAGAGGGAATAAAAAATAAATATATTTAATTAAATATATTCAAATTTCTTTTCTCAGATACTACTAGTATACCAATCTCTAGTAAATCTGAGTGTAAAAAATTACGTTTGGAAAAATATATGAAGAAAGCAACAGTGTTTACATTTGGAGAGCAAACAATGTAATCTAGAAGAAGAGAGAGCTAAAAGAAAGGCATGCCCTATCAATGGGTTGTGAAAAGAGGGTTAACCAGACTAGATAAATAAATAAAAGTAACATCATCTTCAAATTCTAAAATAATATTCATCATGAGATAGAAACAGTACACAGCATGGAAAGACCTCCTAGGTTGACTGTTACAGTGAAAACATAAAAGTGTTTCAAAAGCAATTACAGTAATTTCATGCTCACAAAGTGGATGAGGGAAAGAAAAAACAAAAACTCAAGCTTCGCACGCTAGCTACATGGGGAAGAGCAGGTTACCGTGTCACCCATGATCGCGGGTTTTACTCTATTACCGCCTGATATATTCGAGCATACCAAATAGGTATAAAATGATGGTGGATGACCTCCTGTGGGATTCTCTGCACAGAAACTGGAGAATGAATCAGCCTGAATTGAATTGTGTTTCTCTCTCCCACAGATAAATATTGCATACTAAATCAGTTTCAGTGTACTCATGTTGTCTTCCATTTAACTTAATATATGCAGTGTCAAGTAATTTCAAACTGAATACAGTTTGACTCTGTACATAGTTTGTCTAAGGTAAAAATTTGAAACAGGTAAAACAAAGTATAATGCCATTCCTTCCCCATTCCCATAATTTTTCAGAGAGTAGTGAGAAAAATCTTAGAACTGGAACATCAACTTAACTGGTATTTCTAATACCACTTAGAGGTATGAAAAACACATATCCTTCAAATTCTCAGAGAACCTACTAGATTATTTCATTCAGAAATTTCTGCAAACTAAGTTGTTATTTAGTGACTGTCTCAATTGGGATAAATCAAGTTAGGAAGTTTTCACTAGGCTACCAGATTCCTAGAACGTTGTCATCTACACATCTCATATCAGAGACACATATTTTTGTGCAGAACTGTTTCCATCTCTCTAAAGACTTATAGTAATAGAACAGTGTGTGTGTGCGTGTGCTTCTGCATGCAGTACGTACACGGTGTAGTTTATAAACAAGTAACGGGTGCTGGATATAAAGTTTTCAAATAAATTCATAGTGAACATATAAAACTACCTCTTCTGCTTGCTTTTCTCTAGGAGACATTTTAGCCAACACCTAAAGAAAAGTGGAGGGACAAGCAGGAGGGAAATTCGTGATAACTAATACAAAAGCTATACAGTAAATTCAACTCACTTATATTGGTTAGGACATTGGTTGTACTGCTCTAACAGAGACATAGAATAATAATGGTTTAATACCAAACAAAATAATGGTTTAAGAAAATTGGAGTTTCTTTCTTTTTAAATATAGATTCAGGTTGATATGGAGACTGTGACACATGAATTTATCTATGATTGAGATGCTTTCTCTTTTCTTGTATCATTCCTCTCTGGATGACCTGACTGACTTTATAGTTTAATATGACTCAACACCATGTGTGCAATCTACATATGGGGACAGGGGAAAGGAGGAAGGTCGTGTATGACACGGTCAAACTTTTTTTTTAAAGGCAAAACCCTGAAGATAAAAAAAAAAAAAAATACATCATATTGGCCAGAAATTAGGCATGGGGCACATCTGAGTTCAAGAATTCTGGGAAATGTAGTTTTCATTCCAGGTCACCTTTGTGTCTGGCTAAAAACTGAGTGTTTTACTCTATAGATAAATTGAATACTAAGAATCATATTAATCAATCCTATTATTCTAATAAAAAATTCTTATGTCAAGTTTTCTATTGTCCTCATTCTACTAAGACTTATATATCTTATGAGAAGTGGTATGATACACGTTTTAGAAAATCACCTCTGAAAACATGCCTGTAGATTGTATTCTGGTTCTGCTACTTTCTTGCTGAATGATTTCTTTGTACCTTAGTTTCCTGATCTGTAAAAAATCAAAATACATTTCATTAGGTTACCATGAGTATTAAGTACGTTTTTGGATGTTCATAGTTAATATTGGACACATAAGAACTCAATAAATTTAGCATGTAGAATTATGTATCTGCTTTTCTCTAGAATGTTTTTGGAAAAAAAAATCCTTATCAGTCTTTTATAATTTTCCACATTTAATGTCTAATTATAGATTTCTATTTTATTTTCTTAAAAAGCATGTTGTTAATAATGCCAACCATAAGGCCAAATCAAGAACTTAGAATCACCAGTGTTTTTTTTTTTTTTCTTATTTTGGGGTTTTTATTAACAATTGCTAACAAAGGCATTTAAAAAAATATTTTTCATCCAAATCTATAAATGATGCCTTTATTAATTGGCTACATAGTCTTACCAGTTAGCTTATTCTTATTTTTAAATGCCTAAAAATAATGTTGACTTTACAAAACTCTGATTATGTTTAAAAAACAGACTGTTTTAGACAATGAGAAACAAATAACTCTTTAATCTTTCTTTCCACACATACGGCAATAATAAAGATTTGTACACAACACAGCTTGAGGCATACAGCTCAGAATGCTGAAGCCAACCTGTTGAAAGAGAGTCAGATAAAGTTTAAGAAATTATATGGAGTATAAATTACAAGCAAGCATTAAACACAACAAACCCATGGCAAGTAGCTGATGTTCTGCATAAGCGCAGGATTAAGCTGTAGTAATAGAGTGTGTGGTTTGTGCTGGAACATGTAGATGTACTAATACCAAAAGGAAAAAGCATTATTGCCCCACGATGGATCCACAGTGAATGGATTTCATGTCCCAAGACAGAAGAATCAGAGAAAAGATGGACATTGCAAGAGCAAAGAGAAGGAAAAGAAAGGGAAAGAGTAAAATGGTAGAGGCGATGAATCAAGTTTGATATAAAAATTTTGGATATGAAAGGGGAAAACAGGACTAGAGATAGAAAATGAGAGAGGGGGGCGCCTGGGTGGCTCAGTCAGTTAAGCATCTGCCTTTGGCTCAGGTCATGATCCCAGGGTCCTGGGTTCAAGTCCCACATCAGGTTCCCTGCTCAGTGGGGAGCCTGCTTCTCCCTCTCCTCCTGCCCCTCCCCCTCCTTGAGCTCTCTCACTCGCTCTCTCTTAAATAAATAAATAAAATTAAAAAAAAGAAAATGAGAGAGAGAGAGAGAGAAAAATGGAGAAGAGGACAGACACAGGGAGAGAGAGAGCCGGAGAAACAGGGTGATGATGTCAACAAGAAAAAGCAAAATAGGAGATCTCACTCTCAAAATTCAGGCCTGAAAACAGAAGTTAGAATCAAGGCAGATCTCACTCACAAACGGCTTACTCTCTCTGGCTCAGGCTTTGACTGCCTTTCTAACAGTAAATAGGTCTTTCTGAAGTTTCTTCTCAACTGTCTCTCACAAAGTAAGGTCTATGCCAGCCCTCAGCCTTGACCTCTTGCCTCACTCTTCATGCACACATCAGCACTTGAATGGCCTCTGCGGCTTGAGAAGTCAATGAACCTCTAGTCATAGCACCTTGGACACATACGTGTGTCTATGGCAGGGAGATCCAAATTGAAACGAGGTACTTCTAAAACATTAGCATCTGTAGTCTAGAACTACACTGGCATTTATAACTTAGAGCTATGGTTTCCGGGATGTCAGCCTCAGGTCACATTTGTCTATTCACCCTTAGTCCAAATGGAGATGTACTGTAAGTACAAAGCACATACTGGATTTTAAAGACTTAGAACCAAAAATATGTAAAGCATTTCATTAATATCTTATATTGATTACATGTTAAAATAGGTAGGTTTTTTAATATTGAGATTAAAATATTAAAATTCAACTCATTTGTTTCTTATTTTTTAAGTGTGGGTACTAGAAAGTGTTAAATTACATATGTAGCTAAAATTATATTTTTATTAGATTGCATTGATCTAGAGCTTTACTGACCACAAGGCAAAATTATTTGCCTTTCTATAAACTAAAAAAAAAAAAAAAAAAAAAGAGGGGGCTTTGTCCTAAGTAGCCTTTTTTTTTTTTAAAGATTTTATTTATTTGACAGAGAGAGACACAGCGAGAGAGGGAACACAAGCAGGGGGAGTGGGAGAGGGAGAAGCGGGCTTCCCGCCGAGCAGGGAGCCCGATGCAGGGCTCAATCCCAGGACCCCAGGATCATGACCTGAGCCGAAAGCAGACGCTTAACAACTGAGCCACCCAGGTGACCTCTAAGTAGCCTTAAAAGCCTCAAAAGTGCACAGGCTAGCACAGGGTCCAAAGTGCAATGACACATGGTGGCACTGGCCAAACACAGCACCTGTGCCTCCCCTTTGTCTAAGGACTTAGGATCCGTGCAGCCCAATCTTGTTAAGCCAATTAAACCAATCACTACTTCTCACACTCTTCTAGTCACATTTTATATATTCTTCCTTACCAATAATAAATAACAGGCAGAAGGAAAATAATAATTTATGCTATATATACGCTGAGAATCAGAGTAAAGACATTTTTAAAATATTCATTGAAAAGTTTAAGTGGTTGACATGTATTAAAATGAGGCATAGACACTAAAGCATCCTCTTCAACACTAAATATCTGAGAAGTCAGTACTTGATGGCCATGTCAGTCAGTGGCAGGGAAGTCCTACAGTAGATAAAGTATTACATTTCATTATAACTTACTTCTTTTTCATATTTTAACATCTTTGAAATCAAGATGCATCTTATGATTGATGGCATCCTATAATTTTTGTCAGGCAGACTGCGTTCACAACAAACTCATCATCGCTGGTGCATGCGCACGTATCATTGTTACTTGTGGCATGATAATACAACAGAAATGTCGACATTTTCATCTCAAACTATTAAGAACCATCTGGGGAAGGAATACGAGTTCCATTTATATTTTGAAAACCTTCCACAGACACATTCTTATAAAAAAAATAAAGCAGCAGTCCCAAGTCTTGTAGAATTGGTATCCATAGCTTGTAGAAGAAAATTCTGGAGACAATGCAGAGTAGTCTGAAAAAACTATCCCTCATCAACTATCTTTTTTTTTTAAGATTTTATTTATTCATTTGAGATACAGAGAGAGAGAGAGCATTAGCAGGGAGAGAGGCAGAGGTAGAGGGAGAAGCAGGCTCCCCGCTGAGCCAGGAGCCCGATGTGGGGCTCGATCCCAGGACCCTGGGATCATGACCTGAGCCGAAGGCAGACACTTAACCATCTGAGCCCCCCAGGCGCCCCCATCATCAACTATCTTGATGGTCCAGGGGACAAATATTTTTGGAGAAAAGAAGAGGGACATTAATAAAACTGAGATGAACAGTGATTCACACTCTTCATAAAGAACTTTGAAAATACTTTGACCAATTTATTTCACTTTTATTTCCCATTCATTTATTCACTAAGGTGATATGGGATAAGAATCTATATGTAAGTCTGACAGACCTCTTTCAAAAAGCATAAAATTACAATTCTAAGTTATAGTTTAATTTATAACTTTTTTTAAGCTTTTAAAAAATAATGATACTTTTGATTCACACAACATAACTTTAATGAAGTAGGATGCCTAAATTGTAAGATTGAGAGGAGGCCATTCTCAGTGATAAAACATCTAGAGTCTTTCTGAGTTCACCAACTTTAACTACTTATGTTTTTAGGTCATTTTGTGGTTCTCAGGAAAATACCAAAATATAATGCTTGTACTTCATCTTCTTATTTGATTGGCTTTAGACAGTATTTATTGATTCCCCAACAGAAGGAAGGAAAATATTAGAGAATTTGTTTATCTTTTAAAGAATTTCTTTGCTATTAGCCTCCCAGTTTTTGTTAGTGTTCATTAGTTTTAGTCCTTTACCTGAGTACACATACATAAGACCAATTCTTTTTTATTTTTCTATAAAGATTTTATTTATTTGTCAGAGAGATAGAAAGAGAGAGAGAGCAAGCACAAGTAGGGGGAGTGGCAGGCAGAGGGAGAAGCAGGCTTCCCGCTGAGCAAGGAGCCCGATGCAGGGTTCGATCCCAGGACCCTGGGATCATGACCTGGGCCAAAGGCAGACGCTTAACCCACTGAGCCACCCAGGAGTTCCAAGACCAATTCTTGCAGCATTTATTGAAACTCAATAAATAACTCATCTCTCCTCTTACCCCCTCTTTTTTTTTTTTTTTTTTTTTTTAATTTGAGGGAGAGAGAGAGAGAGAGCAGAGTATGAGTGCTGGAGTGGGAAAAAGCAGAGGGAAAGGAATCTTAAGCAGACTGTGCTGAACACACTGAGCCCAGAGCCCAGAGCCCAACAACCAACTGAGCCACACAGGTGCAACTCTTACTGCCCCCTCTTGATTTCTGTTCATTATCCATGTTTACAATATTTATATTCCTAAACTACAATTCAGTCTACTGTCTTTTTCTATATGAACAAACTAAAACACAATATACAAAATCATAATATCATGTTTAAGTAACTGCTCTCTTCTTCAGGATCAAATACTATGACTGAACCCATTAAAAAAAAACCACTTAAAACTATTTCAGTAAAATTTCTGTCCATTGATTGCTTAAAAAATCGTACTACATTTTTTCTCTGGCATAGATGGAGAAAGCTTTTTTAAAATAGCTTTTTCTGGGGTGCCGGGGTGGCTCAGTCACTAAGCATCTGCCTTCAGCTCAGGTCATGATCCCACAGTCCCGGGATCTAGCCCTGTATCAGGCTCCCTGCTCAGCGGGGAGCCTGCTTCTCCCTCTCCCACTCCCCCTGCTTGTGTTCCCTTTCTCGTTGTGTCTCTCTCTGTCAAATAAATAAATAAATAAAATCTTTCAGAAAATAAAAATAAATAAGATGGCTTTTTCTTTTTGTTAGAATTATAGATTAATTATTCATCCTGTTTATAGGGGGAAAACTGTCCTCATAAAATTTTAACTTTCCTTGAATTGCAGTGCAACACCCTTTTGGAGATATTTTTTATAGATTTCTCTTATTTCTTGTTACCTCTTTAAAATTCAGCACTTGAAAAAACATTTTACTCCTGGGTTTAGTGCACTGTTTCTTTAATTTCATGGCTTCCTGCTTTGGATATATACACACAAACTTACACACATGTGCATATATATGTATATTTAAACTTTTTTTAGTGTATGCGCTTATCACTAAGTAACTCTTTTTTCTAGAAGAGTATGTGAAAGCTTGATTTTATGAGTTCTTTTGTGTGTCTAAACATTTTTAATAATTTTGTCCTTAAACTTATTTTGTTTGGTGCTTCAGAGAGTGTAATTGGCTTATTTAACAAACTTTTCCAGCTCCAGACTCCCTTGTTGGCTTCTAATATAAGGCCAAAGAGAATGAAAATCAGGACTCAATTCTCAGCTTCCTGGCAGCAATGAATGGCCAAGAAACACAGTTACATTTGGTAGACCTAAGTGAAATCTGACCAACAGAGGGACATATCTAAAAAAAAAAACTGTTGTTCTCTGAGCATACAAATAAAAAGATCCAGCTAATGTGCTACCTCTGCCCTTTTCTCCCCACTTTCTTGCTTGCATATAATTAGGAAGAATGGTCATGAAGGATGACAACTATCTGACCCAATAGCCATCATTTATCTGAAATTGAAATTGAACTAGATGCTCTGTTTGTTGCTGTGTTTGCTAAATCTGGCAAATCTAATGCCATCCTAAGATTAAACACAAACACACACATACACATTTGGAAGAGACATCTAGAGAGAAAAAGAGTACCATTGTGTTCCCAATGCTAATTGGCATTGACAGCCAACATTTTTAAGTAGCATAAAATTAGAAGGAATGGACTAGTAGCTGTGAATGTTCATTTCCATGGTGGGTCAGCTCCAAGAAGCTTTTAAATGCTTGAACTTTAGGAGAAGCTGGAGAAGGAGTTTGGGTGAAGAGGAATGGAGAGAATCAAATGATCTACTGATAGTCAGTCTTTTAGTTCAGCAGTGTGTGGTTCAGAAAAGAAGTGAAGGTTCTCCCCAGGTAGAAGCTTTCTGGATTAGAAATATATAATATATCCAAAAGAAATACTCCTTGTGTCCTACACATTTTTTTTCAGGGTCCTCAATATAAAGGGAAAGTCGATATATATTTGATAAAATAAGAAACATGGGGGAAAAAAATAAGGAACATAGGGAATAGTAGGAGTCAGTGAAGCTGGACCCAATGAATAAGAAAACATTTGTTTTCCAGAAAAGTAAAAACAAGAACATCAACCCACAAGATGTTTCTTGGGCATGGAGAGAAGCAACATCTGGTTCATAAGTAGCCAATCCACTGTTACTGAGTTTGTGGGGTCCAGTCTGAGAAAATGGAAGCCTGTTAAACGAGTCTTTTCTTCCAACCAGGTTTAGGGTTTTGTGTATGTATGTATGAGTGTGTGGGGGGGGGCACATATTATACCCAAGCACATCCATGTTTTAGCTGGGGTGAACATTTATTCTATATAGAACTACAAACTGTATCTGTATATATACACTGTATATGCCCGAATTGTAGATAACTTGTGTTAGAGTTTTTAAAGAAAGAAAATTTCATTTAACAGTGTATTACCTTAAGCTACAGCATCTTTTCCTCTTCTAAACAACATTTAAAAACTGGGATATATGAAACATCTTCAGAGGAATGACCCTTTGTTTTGCAGTGAAAGAAAATCTTCTGGGTTACCACCCTTGCTGCAAAATATCACAGAGTCTGTGAAATAAGAAAGTCAATATATATTAGACAAAGAGAAGAAACGAGTGTATAGAGAGTGAACAGGAAACCAGCGATGAGGAAAACAGCAGGGGGCTGCTTGTTGAGCCCAGTGACCTTTCCTATTCCTAATACACTGAAGATTGTGTAGATCACACACACACACACACACACACACACACACACACACACACACACACATACACACACATGCACGCACAAAGATTTCTTTAATTTCTTTAGTCTTCAGTATGCAGATAAGGATTTTTCTCTCTCTTATTTTCTATTTAACTTCTGTAATTTCCCCATTAAAGTTATTATGCTTGTAAATTCAATTCAGTGTAAGCTAAATAGGAGAAAATAATAAATATCTTGAAGTTTTTCCCACTAATATTTATAAAACTCTCCAAGAACTGCAAGTATTCTTCCCCTAACAAGCAATACTATATTCACCAAGGGAAATGAAACAAAGCTTAGAGTGAGTCTTGCAGCCCATTAAACATTTAATAAGTAATAAGAACCCATCAAAGTATGGACTATTTTTTACATTATGACTGCAGACAATCACTTCCCAATTTGATCTGTAGAAGCAAGGAAGAAAGCTATTGTGATGGAAGAATCAAATATAAAGTGACCAAGAATAGCTGATTTATTGTATTTGGCATTTGTTAATATGAACTTTCAAGGACTGGGTCATGAATGCAGACAGTTTTGTGCCATTGCCTATGTATGTGTCTCTAGCTCAGTATCTCAAAATATTGAGATCCTTTTTCATTTCCAATGTCTTAATAACCACTTTGATACATTCATTAATCAGATCTCTGGATTGCAATTTGTCTTGTCTTGTGATATCAGAGACTAAGACCAATATAGGAGACATTAAACATAATTTGATAACTCAGAATGCCTTTCATATTCTGCTTGTCAAGACTGACTAATTTCACAGAATCAAAGTAGAACATTTCAGTGATAGCAGGCTTAGAGTCCACTTCCACCAGGAGCCTATCACTTGCTTCTTCATTCTACCTTCCAAGTCTAGACTACCTTTATGAGCTTCTGAGAGTAAGGCATATTTGTCAGCATCCTCTATTGTTCAAATCAAATTATCCTCAGATGTTGTGATAGATAGGCAGCATACTAAGATGGCCCCAAGATTCCTGCCCCCAGCTGTCATGCCTTCTATAATTTCTTCTCTTTGAGTGTGGGTGAGACCTATGACTATGATGAACTATCGCTGCCATAATTATGTGATATTTCATGACAGAGATAAAGGGACTTGGTCTAGTTAGGTCTGTCCTAATGAAAGAGGTCTTTAAATGTAGTCTAGACTTCTCCTGATCTCAAGGATTCTTTTCATGGCTTTGAAGTAAGCTGCCATGTTGAGAGTGGGCAACATGATTAGGTATTGAGGTGGCCTGCAGTTGCAGAGAGGGATCCTCAGCTAACAACCAGCAAGTAAAGAGGGAACCCAGAAATACAACCACAAAAAAAAAAAAATTCTGTCAACAGCCTGAATGAACTAGGAAGTGGATTCTTCCCTAATCAAGCTTTCAGATGAGAACACAACCTACCAGACATCTTATTTTCAGCCTTGTTAGACTCTGAGCAGAGGACCCAGGGGAACCATGCCCAGATTTTGACATACAGAAACTATGAATTAATAAATTGGTGTTGTTTTCAACTGCTAAGTCTGCATTTGTTATGCAGCAATATCAAACTAATATACATCGCTTCTAAGCTAGTGGCATCATAATATAAATTGAGGTTGGCTGATATTGTTTTAAGGGCTCTAAAAGACTTTGAATGCATGATGGGGTTAATATAAGGTCCTAACCTAGTGTTGAACACGTAATACATACTGAATAAAAGTTCTGTCTGTTTACTAAATAAATGGTTAACTTATAATAAATGCTTTACACTGCAGATTAAAAAGCACTTTGAGATATATTGATTTTTTAAATGATAAAATATTGATAAGAGTGTTACTATTAAAACACACATTTTAGAAGTGAGAAAAGTAGTTCACTGAGTGGTAAGTGACTTGACTGAAATCACGGCATTGGTAAGCGACAAAATTTTCTACTATAATCTCTCTACCTCTATTGAACAAAAGTATTGAGAAAATAAGCAGATGGAAACACGTTTGAAAATAAATAGAATTCTGATTAATTCATGAAAGCAAGTAGAAATACCATCAAGAAAATCATTATTGGGGCATGTTATCTAGCATCTTTGAGTTTCAATTCCTTCATCTATAAAATGGAATTAAAATAGTCCAAACTCATAGAGGGCAGAATATTCACATAAGCATGTCTCTTGCAGACTGATAAAAATAAAATGAAAAACGTGGGGTTTGGACATATAACAGCTTTTATAACCTTGAAACATGCCATCTTTATAGATATCTTCATATCAAAAATAATGAAGAAAATTAAATTTCTTGTGAATGTAATTTTTAAAATAAATTTTACACACTTAAAAGAAAAAACATCAGAGGTTATGGGCTAAATGTTTTCTTTTGTTTTTAAACATTTAACTCAAATATTCAGTAGGGGGGTTGTGTTGTTTACAAAAGTGTTTATTAGCTCCAAATTTTTCTATCTACCCCCCCAAAAAGAACATAAATAGCAGGGTTCGTTTAGAATGACCAATAAGAGCATAGCACAGTTCTAATTTAACCATCATCTTAAGAATTTCAAAAGCAATCAAAATCACTCTAAAATATTAAGCAAAAGACTGGGTGATTTCTCTAAAGATCCTTAATTTTCTGAAAAGAGGTCAGGATATATCTTTTCATCAAATATTGGAAAGAAAGCCATGTAGCAAAGGGCTTCTTTAGACACTTTCATTGAAGTAAGTTTCTCCTTAAGAATAAAAGAGAGAAGATCATCATATTTGTACCACTTAAAGAAAAATATTAAAATACCTTCACAATACTTTTTCTATCTTTAAATTGTTTGATAATTGACAATATAGTTTGAAAATTTACTTTATGTTTTCCAAATTGCACATACATTTTTAAAGCCTCGTAATTACTTCTGATAATTCCAAAAGAATTCACTTCAGTTGTTTGCCCAGAATAACTCCATTGGATCTTGACTAGGACTTCTTGACAGATACACTTAGAAATGAAACATCTTGCAACATGATTGACAGATTCTTATACATACACTAGAGCTATGAAAAGTAGATGTCATTTTCTGGGGCTGCAAAAAATTGAGTTTAAAATATCTATTATTAAATTTATCTAACTATTTTCTTTATAGTCCCATAAAATTAATAAACTGATATATTGATTCATAAATGACCACTAACATTGCATTTTATTCAGAAGAGAAAAAAAATTAAACTTTATTGATGTATGTTTATTTTTTGTCCCATATACTGGGAGTATTTATGAAAAATTTTCACCTTTTAAAGCATTTGGGTTTGTCTCTTTTTAGTAACTATGTTCAAAATATAAAATATTTGAAGAGAATAAAAAAAATCAAATCCGTGTTCATCTACTGTAGTTTTATGATTTATGCTATCCTAAATTCTAGCAGTGCTTATCTTATACATGAATGTAACAAAATGAGTTATCTACCACCACAGATATTAAACCCACATGAGATGACTTTACATAAGTTTTCACACAAAGCCATAGTCATTATTCTTCCTATGATTATGGGATCTTCAAACACAAGAAAACACCTAACTCTACCTACCCTTACCAAATAACAGAGAAATTGTGATTTTTATCCCCTGTATTTTTATACTTAGTAACACAAATATAAAATTAATTATACCAATAATCAGAGGCCAGGAAATAAAGGTATATATGCAAAGTAGGAAAGCTTTAATTTTCAGAAAAGATTTGGAAGGAGACTGGAAATTATGACAAAGAAGCGACATGCCTTCTGTGCCTCCAGGCAAAAGAAAAGCTATGTGTACTCAAGGTGCCTTGAAAATAGTGGGTGTTGACTGTACATCTTGACAGACAGCATAGAATTGCCACATTGTTATAAATCAATTGTGTTTACAGATACATAGGAGTACATCAGTAATTAGGCAGACAGCAAAAACAAAATACCTTTAGTATTTTATTAGGTGGCTTTTTAAATGTTGCAGTGTGCAACACACAGATGAGAATTTCCCATTAATAAAGTTCTAGAACCTAAAAAGAATACATTTTTATTCTTGCACATGTAAGCCTATCATAAAAAAGCAGTAGATACAATAGATATTGTTGAGAAGGTGAGACATCAGGAAAAAAACGGAGCCTTATATATAAAACTAAGCAATTTCTTACAATTAGCAGATCATTTTTACTGACAAATTGTTACTTTTTAAAAAAATCTCTTTATCTCTGGGAGAAATTCAATTAGGTGCTTGCAAGTCCCCATTGCCTGAACAGCAGTCTCATACACCTTGCCCCTGTCACAGTGCTTGATATTATCTAGAGGTGAGTGACAGAAAAGTCCAGGACTAACAAAGGCTCGCTCTGTTCCTGTCAGCAAGCTCTGGTATATCTTTTTTATTGGAAGTACCCAAGAGCTTTTTCTGCACAAGTAAGAGTCCTCCAGTAGGTAATAGCTCTCTCTGTTTTTAACCATTAATATTCCTGGATAGAAGCACATCTCTCCCTTTATCATGGAAATGCCTGCCCCCTTTTGGCCAAAAACCAGCAATTTAATTTACATTGAGGAAACACAAACCAGAACATCCTCTCTTCCCCCTATCTGCTTCTGTCTTGAATAATAGAGTGAGCAGTTCTCAGATTAAAGAAGAAACTAATTATCACGATGCAGAATTCGAGTTCGGAGCAGACTCCTATCTTTTGTTGTTATGCAGAAGTAGGAGTTTGGCAGCAGCACAAGATTTTAGTTTTAGTTTCTGGGTAAAAGAGGAGAAAAGACTTGTGTTTAAAGAAGTTCAAGTTTAAATCAGCATGTCTACAGGCATCATATATTTAATACTTTTTCTTGGATTCATATAATTATAATAATAACAATAATTATTGTTAGATAGGTTTCATAAGTTGACAAGTTAAATGTCAAACCTAAAATGTGTATTCATTTAAAAACTAATTTTATGTATTCCATAACTCTTAAAAGCATCACAAATCACTGCTGCCTAAAAGAAAAAGAAAAATATTAAGTTTGTATCAGTTGTTAATTTATTGCTTGATTCTGATACTGTGATCAGGGAATACTGTTTCATGAAAAATATAGTATAGAATGTGAAGAACAAGAAATACCAAGCACAAAAATAACTGATTCAATCATGAATGTGAATAATCAAGGAAATAAAAAGAGCTGAAGTTTTGGGAGGAAAAAGAATGATTTAAAGTGTCAGGTTGGTCAAAAGCTAACCTTTGATTCTGTGATTAAGAATGAGAATTAGGTTGCAGTTCCTACTGCAGAAAGAAGAAAAAAAACAACTAGTACTTCTTGTTTTGTACTGGAAAGGTGATTATTTTTTCTAAGATTTTCTTTAATTTATTTGAAAGAGAGAGAGAGTGCGTGTGCATGAGTGGGGGGGCATAGGGAGAGGAAGAAGCAGACTCACCGCTGAGCAGGGAGTCTGACATGGGGTTTGATCGCAGGACCCTGAGATCATGACCTGAAATAAAGACAGATGCTTAACCGACTAAGCCACCCAGGTGCGCTGAAAGGTGATCATTTAATCAAGAATGACATTGGATTTACTTGCTTCTTTGTGGTATAGTCAGTACCTACATTGGGATTGGATGGCATACCATGTCTTTTGGAGACAAACTATAAAAGAAATGGTAGTTTTTTTAAAAAGATTGTTGGAAAAACCCATACCTATTGACAAAGCCATAATATTTTATTTTTTGTTTAATCAGATCTAGTAAATGTAAAGCAACACATCCTGGAGTCTCTCTGCATCTTAAGAACTCATCATTTCAATGGCTTCTTGTTTTAGTTTGCTATTATTTATTAACATTCTGACTGATCTGTGTTTATTTGGAAGTAGGTCCATTAGCTCAAAATAAGACACGCTCTCTCTCTCTGTTCCACACATACACCCTTCTACTCAGAAATAGTCTATTTTGTAGGAACATAAACTTGATTCTCTCTCCCTCATTCTACCTTGAAGGAGTAATATT
Organism: Eumetopias jubatus; assembly: GCF_037043125.1. Lineage (NCBI taxonomy): Eukaryota > Metazoa > Chordata > Mammalia > Carnivora > Otariidae > Eumetopias > Eumetopias jubatus. The sequence goes on along the minus strand of NW_028274809.1, from coordinate 155,754,457 downwards.
GTATGAACTAATCAAGATGAAAAGATGGCCTTCAGGTTTCTCTCAGCTTGACTAGTCTTTAGACAGGCTTATTCCTGACTCTAGGCCCTGAGCTCCTTTTTCTTAGAATATTTACCTTAGAAAACGTAATTGTCAATTCTTTATCTTCTTTGAGATGGAAATCTTTTCTAAAGCCTCTTGCAAATTTTACAACCTTCTCGAGGACCTGGATCCATACCTTTGAAATATATTCATTAAGGAAGATAGCTCCCCTATCTCCCAGTTTCTGTAGGAGAGGAGGGCCTAACTTCAGTAGGCAGCCTTACTCCAGGTTGTAAAACTACCTCTCGTCATGAAAGTAAGAGAATGTTTGCTTTTCTTCTTTTGCTACGGCCAATGAACAAATCTAGGTGGCCTAGGACTCCCCGCAGTTCTTTTTTTTTTTTTTTTAAGATTTTATTTGTTTATTTGACAGAGAGAGAGAGAGAGAGCGAGAGCAGGAACACAAGCAGGGGGAGTGGGAGAGGGAGAAGCAGACTTCCCACTGAGCAGGGAGCCCCGATGCGGGGCTCCATCCCAGGACCCTGGGATCATGACCTGAGTCGAAGGCTGACGCTTAACGACTGAGCCACCCAGGCGCCCCTCCCTGTCAGTTCTTAAACACCTCCCCAACCTTTGTTTCCATGGAGTCTTCTGTCTGTCTGCCCTATTACAATAGTCTGAATGAAGTCTTCCTTTACTTGTTTAGCTTTCAGTTAGTTCAATGTTTGCTTTGACAAAGCCAAATTCATGGTGTTAGGAAACAATGTTTCTTTGTGTGATGTGGGGGTGATACTGCAATCTTTCGGTCAAATTCTGTGTTGACAACCTCTTGCTGAAACCCTCTTTCCAATTGTATCTAGAGATTTTTCTTAATCCTTATTCCTTTTGGGGTTTATTCTCTCATGTGACCGATGTCCCAAGATACAGCTGAAATGCCTCTTAATTTGAAGGTGTTCAAATTTTCAGAGATTCTTAGATAAAGGTTGCTAAGACCTAAAAAGGAGTAATCAGACACATACTTCCTTTCACGTTAATCTTTTCTTAGTTTGATTGATCTTTCCTTGTCTTTGATCCTTGGTTGTAGCAAGGCCATGAGGACCAAGATTAAGATATAGGCACAGGACAAGAGTATTGAAACTTATTGGTGTCATGAACCTCTTTGACAGTCTGCTGAAGCCTACAAACCTCTTAGAATATTCCATTTACAGCCATAAAATAAAAGAATTAAAATTGAAGCCAATTATTTTAAGATACAGTTATCAAAATGTTTAAAGAATTATTATATACTAATACATTTGACTTTTTAACACATTAAATAATAAAATATAGTGGCTGGTCTATTATCAGCCATAACCTCAAAGTGGTGACAAGTGATATTTCAAGATATCCACAACTAGGTAACAAGAAAAACAGATTTAATTTCATTGCTAAAAATCAACAGACTAACTGATTCTATTGTGTATGTGGGGTTTTTTCATTCTGTGTATTCATAATTGAAGGAAGTGTTAAGTTTCAGCTGATGGTTAATGAAAAAAAAGATTTTTTTTTTTGTTTTTTGTTTTTTTTTCCCTATTCAACTATATGGACAGCCTGGCTTACAATAAGGACCATGTTTTGACTCCAAATCAGGACCTGCAAATGAAAACTTATGCCGTATCAGCCCACTGTGGCTTTTCACCATTAGTAACTAAGTATAGGAGATTGTGGCTGAGTCCCTATAGAACCAAATTATAAATCCCTTGCAAATATATTCCTTATAAAACTGAAGCAGTGCTAGATGGAAAATTCAAAAGGTTGAAATTCCAACACAATTTCATCACTTCTTATTTTTATTAACCTCTAACTGTGTGAGCATAAAATGTACTCACTCTGACTATGCTAAATTCCATGCCTTAGGGACAAGCTGTTCACTTTCAGTGGATATTTTTGTAGTGGGAGATAGGAAAGAGCCCTCTGAGAAAGATGTTTTGAGTAATGGCAGAGATAGGGATCATTCACTTAGTGTTCTTTAACCTTTTAAACAATGGAGTTTTAGAAAAACTCCTCCCATAACAGCTGTATAAAACTGAGTTTGTTTATATATTAGAATGGCATACATTTCTCTTAAATGCTGGTTTCCTTGCAGCTCCCATGTTGTGGAGATTTTTGCAATTATAATTTTGAATAGACTTTGAAAGAAAACTAAACAGAAATACAGCTAATGAACTCTGTAAGAAAGAAATACTATATTTAATAACCACTGCTAACTGACTGGTTATTATCAATTTATGTTTCATTCTGATACCCAGAACTGTCAACCTTATTAAAAGCAAGAGGTCCAGGAATTTTTTATTAAGATTTATTTATTTATTTTAGAGAGAGAGGGAGAGAGGGGGCAGGAGGGGGAGGAGCAGAAGGGGAGGGACAGGGAGAGAATCTCAGGCAGACTTCCTGGTGAGCCTGGAGCCCGATGTAGGGCTCAATCTCATCACCCTGAGATCATGACTTGAGCAGAAATCAAGAGTCAGTTGCTTAACCGACTGAGCCACCCAGGCACCCCATAGAAATTTTTAAAAAAGGATTCTGGAACTCTCAAACAAGTTCAGGGTAGAAATACTAATTCTTGAATAGAGGCTTAATCAATACTAAAGGTAAGGGGGAAATGGTAATTAACATTAAGCTTAATACTCTTAATCCTATGTGATACAAACTCTGCCAAAATTTACTATTATGAGACTGAATTCTTTTTTCTCTGCAGTATGTGTTTAATATGTCCCTGCTAATTCTTTTGTGTTTTATAAAATGCCAAAGTTTTAAAATCTTCCCTTTGAAAATCAGTAAGGAGATGTGTCGAAAGAGAAATAATTCCATCTGCCATTGTATTTATCAGAGAAATCAGGTAAGCCCACACCACTCATTCCCATCAGATAATACTTAGACTGTTTCCTGAAAATAGAGTCATCCGAAAAAATGAGACTGTCAAGTTCAGTCATAGATTATTTCCCTGCATCAGACCTGCCCACAATAAAAGGATTTGGCCAACAGACTACCCATTTGCCATCTCTTGTTGATTTACATAAAGCACACCAGAGTTAGAAAAAAAAGGAAAATTGAGATGGTATTTTTGGTTCTGCAGCCAGCTTATGGACATAGAACACCTCAGTCCTTGATGTGGAGAGAGAAAAGACCACTGGGTGCATTTTGATTTGATAGCCTCTCAGATATCTCTTGACCTAACTCCACTCAATCAAATGCCAGGATTTGAGGGAAAGGGAGGTTATTATAAAGAGCAAGGCAAATCAAAGCTACATCACTGCACTTTCTGTAAACAAGAGACAGTTCCACCTTGTGACTTTAGTGCAACAATAAGAGCTTAATAAAGGGAAAATATTTGCGAAGTGACAGCAAGACAGATGCACTTTGCAGTTTTTTTTTTTTTTTTTGGTGGAATCATTCACCTGGGTGCGGCACTGGTCAAGGGCTGTCAGCTTCTAATACACCTGAAGACATCAAGCAGAAGCAGATATATTGGCAATATATAAGCCGGGAAGCCATGTAAAAATAGGAAAAAAGACGGAGTTGTGAGACCTCCCAGGATTTATTCAACTGAACAAGTCAAAAATGTAAACAGGTGCCAGTTCCTGCAATATAGCTCCTGAGTAGAAGAGCTGGTGGTAGCTCACAAAGTCCCGGGGTTTTGCTGATGTTGTTGTTTCTGTTTTGTTTTGTTTTTGATGTTGTTTGTCCCTTGATCTATTATCACCCTCAGGCCACTGCGTTAGGTGAAACCAATTACAACTATGACTAACAGGTGTTTAAATACTTTCAGTTAAGCGTTCAGACTCAACAATTTACTTAGACCTAAATAATCTATCTTCTGCATGTAGAGTTGTTTATTTAGAAACCAGCATTCATTTTTTGCTTAAGATATCAGTGTGGCTCACCAGTCTGTGGATGAAGCAATTTTTGAATTAATGGTCTATGCAGTATCCGCAAGTAGAACTATGAATTTTTAAAATGTAGTAAAACGGTATCTTCCTTCTGAGGTATTTAACTTCTGGATATAATAATTGTAATTCCAATGACTTAGAGAGAAAATTAAAACAAAGTATCTGTGCTCTTGATCTGATAGATAAAATATAGTAATTTGTCATCAAAGGAAATAAATGAACTTACCATTCAAGATTAGAAGTCTCCTTATTCATGTTGCCCTATTAGCTCAATCAGAAGAAGATACATGTTTTTCCACCTATCAGACTCTCGCACAGCACCTAGAACACAATCTGTCATCACTAATACAATAACAAAAGGGAAAGGTCAATTCTTAACAGATTTTCCTTAACAGAGTTACATGAAGAAAACTATAATAAGCATATATGGGATGCTTAAATATAACCAGGGACATTAGCACCACATCCCCATAATAGCTTCCTAAATGAAGTGTTTATAAATTATAATGTAAGCTGACAGTTTTTCTTTTTTTTAAGATTTATTTATTTATTTGAGAGAGAGAGAGCCAGTGGTGGGGGGAGGGAGAGAGAGGAAGGAGAGAGAATCCTCCGGCAGACTCCCCACTGAGTACAGATCCCAACATGGGGCTCAACACCAGAACCCTGACTGACCCGAGCCAAAATCAAGAGTCAGACCCTTAACCAACTGGGCCACCCAGGTGCCCCATAAGCTAATAGTTTCTAAATGTATCTCTTAAAATTTTGCCTCAGACAGTGTAGTACCATTTTTCACTCTGAGAAGGAGCTCACTTCTGATCTTTGGCCTGTTTTTGTGGTAATGACATTTGTTCAATTCATTGAAATCTTACTTACTTTAGAAGTGTACTCTAATGCAAAATAAGTAGACTTTTGCATATTAAGAAGCACAGAAAATATGATTGACATTGTTTGCTGTGGAAAGACAGAATAAAAGAAGGAAACAGAGAACTGAGAAAGGCTTTTCATCCAAGTGTATTTGCTTAGTTCAGTGAGATTTTTAAAACATTAAAATTCTTTAGTGCCATTTTTCAGCCATTGTCTGTCATTTCTTTGTACTCGTATACTAACATAATATTGTTTTCATATTCTTGTGCCTTTTTTCTAACTAAAGCATATATCACCCAAAGAGGCAAATATATCTCATATTTTATTTTAAACACTTACAGCATTTTCTTACACATGGTATCTAGTTAATAATTATCAACTTAAATGTATGCCAAGTCTTTTATGCCATTGCCTGAAATATCTGTCTCCTCCAATCCCAATCCAACTGGAAACCCATCTGGATACACTTCTTTTATGTTTCAGTGTCACATTTGGATAAAAATACCATAAAGATACCTTTTATTCCCCACCGCAATCCAAAGACTCTTCTTCTGAAATTTTTTTTTTAGATCTGAACCTATCTTTGTGCCTGGTGGAAGTTGAAACTTTCTAGAGTCTGCAACTCCCCTATCACCATAAGTGGGGCTATTTCCAAGAGATGTTGAGAGCCTTGGGAACTAACTAATCCTTTAGTTCCCTAGTCAAGTTTCAATTCCATTATCTACTGCTACTTTTTCAAACATGAGCAATCTCTTGAAAACGTCCATAGACCTTCCATTTCATAGACAAAATAAAGAGAAGATATCAAGAGAACTCTCACCAGCTCTTGGCCTTTCTTTTTCAAAGTCTTCCAGTGGATCTGCTAAGTCACACCTTTCAGAGACCTTTCTCAGTGTCTCTTCAATTTCTCTCCAAACCCCAGGACATCGAAGATCCTTTTATTTGTTACTAAGTCATGGACTATCCCTCAGCACCTACCTTCCTAGAACCTTTGAAAATGATTCTGTATTTGATGCTCTCTCTTCCTTTTGCCTCTGGGACAATGATCTCTTCTGTTTCTTTTTTCTCCCATGTCTGAGTAATGCTTTTCAGTTTCTTTCCATTTCTTTTATTTCATAAACATTTGTTTTCCTCAATCAAAAGAAAAGTGATGAACTGCAAAAATATTTACAACACATTTTTCTTCTAATTAGTAGTCATGCTTACAACCAATGAGAAGCTCCCACAAATGTTGAATTCTGAAATTCTGTAATTTATTTTACACGTACTTCCAAAGTTCTCCATCACCATCATCACCAGAATTATTAGCCCAAACCGTCTTCTATCTTACTTGGAATCTTAAGATTCCTGTTTTCCCTGGATCCTCTGTGGACACCTATAATCTATTTCATACACAGAACCCAGAGTGATACTAATAAAATACAACCTACACATGCCACACACACACACACACACACACACACACACACACACACACACACACACACACACACCCCAGCACTTCAAACTCTATTTTTCTAAGGATAAAGCCCACCCTTCTAAACCTGGCCAGCAAAGTGCTATATAGTTTTCTTTTCTATCTGCTGGGGCCTCACTTCACACGCGTTCCCCAGCTACTCTCTGGACTCTAGTTACTGGTCTGCTTTCAGCTCCTTTGATGTGCCCTATTTTTTTCCAGTCACTGTAAGATTTGGCATTTACTGTTCTACTTCTAGCTATGTGTTCTCCTCCCCTTCGACCTACTTAACTCTTATTTTGCATTCAAATTTTGCTGACTCATCACTTCTTCAAGGCAGCTCTCCTACCCTGACTTCTGACCAACTTCGATGCCTTTACTTACATTGTTTTAGCACCATCTATCTTTCCTTCATTGCATCATCGTAGTTTGTAACCATGATTTAATTTTATGGCATCATTTATGTGTGTGCTCAAGTCAGATGTTAAATATCCAACAAACTATTCCTGCCTCTTCTGCTCCCTTAATTTTCCTCAAATCTTGCCAATTCTTTCCATGCCTACCATAAAATTTTACCCAGATTACCTCTACAGATTAGCAAATAGTTACCCTGTTTCCAGTCATGGATCATTTAATCTAATCTCTACTCCTTAATCAAAAATAACCTTTCAAAAACATAAATCTGATCTTGTTCCTCTCTTATTTAAATCAGTTCAAAGAGCCCCATGTTCTCAGAAATAGTGTAAATTGTTTAATTTGGTTTATAAATCCATTGTTGGAGAAGTCCTTTTTATTTGTTCCCCACCTACCACTTGACATCAAATGTGTCAAGGACTCCCCTGCTCCCCTGTTTCTGATTCCATTCATTCTGTTGCCTTATCTGCCTATCATTTAGGCATTTAGGCATCTCCATGGGGATGTCCTCCTTAATTGCATGGGAGTAGTTTAGCTGCTCTTAGTCTTATTTCTCATAGTAACTGAGCTTTGTTGCTTTTAGTCTGATTCCTTATAATACCTGGATCTTTTATAGCACATCTATCTATCTTTGTATCTGTCAATCATTTATCCAAACACTCGTATGTACGTGTACATGTATGTATACATATGTATGTCTACTTAAAAAAATTAATTTATATAGTTTTCCTTCATCCTACAGGGCAGTAAACTCCTAGAGGGTGGGTATACTTTATTCACTCTTGTTTCCCCAGGGCATATATTATGGATTTCTTAGATATTTATTAATATCTAAGTTTTTTAAGATAATAACATTTTTAAAAATTAAGATTTTAAGATAACAAATCTAAGGGGTCTGAACATCCAGTTCCAATGTTTGGTGGGCAGTTTCCCCAAACCACAAAGCAATTTTCAGATAACAGATGGGTGACCTACAGTTCAACTCAGTTCCAACACTACTCAGAGATAGGGTTTGATCCCACAGGTTAAAGACTCATTCCTACAAGACCGTCTGCCCCCTGCTTCAGATGCCAATTCCAAGTCTAGGTTGTGCTTCTGAATGACTGGCTGGCTACAGGTAGGTTCCCTCAAACCCTTCTTTGGGTTCGGTTCATTTGCTAGAATGGCTCACAGAAATCAGTGAAACATTTTGCTTACTAGATCACCAGTTTATTATAAAAGGAACAGCCAGAGGGAAATGATAGCTAGAGCAAGGTATGGGGAAGAGGTTGGGTCTCCCACACCCTCTCTGAGTGTGCCACTCTCCCATTCAGCAACCTGGAAGCTCTCCAAACCCCGTGCTTTTGGGTTTTTATGGAAGCTTCATTACAGAGGCATAATTGATGAAATTATTGGCCATTGGAGATTGACTCAACCTCTAACCCTTCTCCCCTCTCCTGAGATCCCCGGAGTTAGAACTGACAAGTCCACCTATGTCATCACGTAGTTGTTTCTCTGGGTAGCCACTGACAATCTTAGGTGTGGTCCAAAAGTCAGATCATTAACATAACAAGAGACAGCTTTATCCCTCTAATAGTTTAGGAAATTCCAAGAGTTTTAAAAGTTCCTTGCTACAAATGGGGATGAAGACCAAATACCTATTTCTTATTGTAAATCACAATGTCACAGAATCAATGCATTTTATTGTGATAATGTATATACTTGTCTAACCTCCCCCAATGCATTATGAACTTCTTGAAAAATGTAATATTAATATTTGTAAAACTTTATCAAATGCAAGATATTTTCACTTGCAGTATCTCCTCTGGCTTTCAGAACAAATGAGACTGATGAAGCAGTCGTATTCATAGCCATATCAGTATTGCTATCCCCATTTTTAAGAATGTATAATTGAGACTCAAAGTGGTAAGATAACTTTTTCAAGTCCATACTCTATGAAATATTAAATTTGAAATCCCCATGTAGTTGAAAACCTTTGGATAACTTAAATTCCCAGAAAACTTAACTACTAATAGACTACTGTTGACCAGAAGCCTTACCCATAACATAAACAGTCGATAACACATATTTTGTATGTTATATGTATTATATACTGTATTCTTAAAATGAGCTAGAGAAAATATTGTTAAGAAAATCATAAGGAAGAGAAAGTACACTTATAGTACTGTACTGTATTTATCAAAAAAATCCACATGTAAGTGGACCCACACAGTTCGAACTCATGTTGTTCAAGGCTCAACTGTATAAGCGGTTTACATGTGTGGTAACCTTGTTTTTATAGCAGTGGGAGAGGACCGTAACCTGTCACCCTGGTGACCAGAAATACATGGAGCCTCCTAAAGGGCCACCCCCACAACGAGTTTCTCTTCAAACTTAATGAGAGAATAAAAAGGACAATACAATCAACTTCAAACTCTCTCCAACAACATGGCAAGAATCATTCACTGCCAGGATGCAACCACTATCATTAAAACTGGCACGCCTGCGTAGTGTTCACTACTGCTGAAATGAAAAGAAGGAGAAGGGTGAGGAGGGGGAAGGAAATGGGGAGGGGGAGGGAGAAAAAAAGAAGGAGAAGGGAAACAGAAAGGTGGAGGCTTTCTCGTCCTTAAATTATGCCCTGAGACAGACTCAGGGTAGTCACATTTTAAAAAAGTAAATGTTCTTGATTCAAAAGAAAGGGAAGAAGGAAGAACAACAACAGCAAGAATTGCTTTGTGTCATTAGTTTACAAAGAAGTCTTGATCTTTTATTTTAAATTGATTTGATGTAACGGGATAGGACACTTATTTTAAATGTGTTACCCCACGGATTACATATCTTGGAAAAGCAAAAACTTCTGATTGTCAGGCATAAGAGTTTTTATTTTGTTCTCTATTATACAAATGTCCTATAGGATTTATAATAATTATTTAATATTATGTTATTTAATATATTTGAATCTACTTCTCAAGAAGTAAGTATATATTTTATTAAGCTGTGTACAATTGTGTTCACACAAATAGTTTGAGAACAACCATATAGGATTAAATGGTTATACATACATAAGCATTTCAAAAGATAGTAACTTTAAAAAACAGTTAACAATAGCCCTTAAAGTACACTCTGAAGACTTGCATTCTCATTGCAAAAACTGTAAATGAAAAGCTTTTCATTCTAAGGCTTAAAGTCCATATTGTGCAGAAAAGTTGCAAATTAGATACACAGTTATAATGTAGCCAAATATATAGTTAGTGAGTTTATGAACAGTCAGAGAACTCTAGAAACATGCATACACTCTGCTGTTAAATAGTGCAATTTCTATTCCTTGCTTAGTTCACCTAAGAGGTCACTGAACAGAATTTTTCTTTGTTGTCTATTTTCTGTGGTAATCAAGCCCACACTAGGGAAGTATGTAAACATTAATATGTTTGGCATATTATTCCATTATTTCGTGTTAATAATGGGTAACTTCATATGCTATTCTAATTCATGCCTTTAGGAAGACTACTTCTGTGGTAGACCTAACTCAGAGGGATCCACACATTCCTAGTAGGACTGGATCAATTCTATGCTGAGTTTGTGTCTTTATATTGACACCTGTCCCATTGTGTGTATGCCTATGTACTTGTGACTCTTTTTTAACACCAAGCATAATAAAAAAAAAAAAAAAGATGAATGATTTGAAAGTTTGTTATCTATAGTTTCCAGTTCTAAATCCATCTTGTAGGACTCAAGGCTTCTAGACACTCACCCACCAACCTACGTGAATCTATTCAGTCCCATTTTTAATTATTTCCTAACATGATTCCAGGTTTAACATGACTCCAGGTTTACTATTCCAACCTATACTTGCTCAAATCATACCTAAGAATCCAATTCATAATATTTACCCATACAATATCTTTTTTCTAATTCTGCAATGCCTAAATTATTTGGGCAAGAATACAGTTAAGAATGAATAGGCATTGGGCAGCCTTGCTGGCTCAGTTGGTTAAGTGTCTGCCTTAGGCTCAGGTCATGATCCCAAGGTCCTGGGATTGAGTCCCGCATCAGGATCCCAGCTCAGCAGGGAGTCAGCTTCTCCCTCTGTCTCTCCCCCTGGCTTGTGCTCTCTCTCTCTCTCTCTCACTCACTCTCTTTCTCTCTCAAATAAATAAAATCTTAAAAAAAAAGAATTAATAGGCATTAACTATAGTTGAATAGCTAAGAACCTAGGAAACAATACATATTCTGGTTCACATAGACTTTTGCTAGAATAAATTCCAGTGGAACAATAACTATAATTGACCCATTATTCCTCTTGACCTGTAGTAATTCATGAATACCACTCTGCATCTTAGATACGTAGTTATTCCCAAGTTTGCTCATTATTATTCAGCTCACCCTGAATTGTCTCTCTCTTGACTTTCTTCACTACTTGCCAAACTATTTGCAACTTTTGGTAAACATTTTAATCTCATTCCCTTTAGTTTGTTTCTGGGTTCAAAACAGCTGCTAGACAAAATCATAAGATTCCGCTGAATGGGTCACTTATAATTTTGCTATCAAACTATAATTGATCCTTTATTTTTCCTCATTAATCATTTTCATTCTTTTTGGTTTCCTTTGAGGCTTGTTTATAGTGGCTCTTTTCATGTTTTCAGAATTCCTCCTGTTTTCAGTTTTATCCCTGCTTGACTCACTCAGCAGATGACTTTCCTATTCATTCTCTGCTAAGACTAAAATCACTGGACATAATTTTCACAACATCCTTTCCCTAGACAAACCCAACACCTATCAACATACTTATCTGTATCTTTATATATTACTCTTCTTAGGCCAGAGGTAGCCCTTGACCCCAGACCTTCTTCCTTTCTGTTCTAGTAAATATTCTCTCTCTATTCTTCATTGTTCAACAGTAAAAGTATTCTATGGTCCCACATAGGAATTAAAATGCTATATCAAAAAGGGAGGTACAAAGAACTTCTCAAGATCATGATCTCTGCTTTGGTAACATCTACTCTAAGATTTTTTTCATCATTTAGAGGTCAACATGTGCTACAGGAAATCCATTCTGGCATTTCCAAGGAACTGCCAAACAAGAATACCTAGGAAAGTCTGTTACTAAGAATACAGGAACTGGAAAAAAATTACGTCTTACAATTCAATTTTGTTGCAAAGGCAAAATGTTTGAAGTTCAATTTGCTATAAAATGGCTAGTTAAACATTATGAATCTTAATAAATGGTGCTTAAGGAGCACATATTATGCACTTTTAATTTTGGTAATGCTATTTTATTTGGAAAAACAGTTACAAATACACTATTGTCACTTGAACTTTCCGAGATCTCACATTCTGATTTGATGTAAAATTCAGATTTTTCCCTCTCAGTACACCTCTCCATGTTAACTCCTACTGTCCTTTATTCCTTGTCCTTATTCTGATATTAGTTCTTTCACTCTCTCCAGCCACTATCACAAATTTCCAACATAAATCTAAAGTAATTTTCTATTTTACACAGTCCAAATCCATAATGTATTCAAGCTAACAGATATCAACCTCTAAGCATCTTTTATGCACATTTACTAATGGCCAGATTGGAGTAAACCCATTATCTCCTTTATTTAATTCTAGCTTGGCTAGAGAAAGTATGGTAATTGTATTAATCGGTCTCTGTACATTTTCAATTTCATTTAGTTCAACAAATACTTATTCATTGCCTGTATCACTCAGTGCCTATCACATGGTTGGGCACTGGGAAATAAAGGGAAAATGAGATAATTCCTCTTTTCGAGAAACATTCCTTGTGCTAGGTGTTAGAGATATGAGCTAAAATAGAAATCAGTAACATTGGACAAATATTAAGAAAGGAAGAAAAAAATCTGTGCCTGGTCTGATAGGAGCACAGATGATGGACATTTGAGCCAGCCTGGAGAGGGCGTGGGAAGTGCCGTGAGAATAAAAGGGTTCCAGATAGGAAGATGACTGCAACCAGGGGAAATAACCTAGTGCGTTTAAGGAATTATAAATACCTTCGACATAGTGTAAGAGTCGAGGCTGTGCAGGTAGGAAAAAGATTGGTTATAGGATTTGTCCGTATCAAATTAAGGAAAGGAGTAAAGTGCCAAAATTCTTGCTCAAGGAAAGGGGAGGGATTGGGACTTGGGCGTGAGGAGTTTGATTAGAAACTACAAAGTAGGTGCATGGCCTGTGATAAAATACGCAGTTTTAAAACATAGGATAGATATTTGGGTGGAAAAACATATCTGTGAAAGCCTTTATGTAAGTAATAAATGCATGCATGGTTGTAAATGAGATCACTCGTCTGAAAGAGGTGAAATAAGGATAGTTCAAAGATAGAACCCCAAGGAATAGCAGCAGAACGTTTAGGAACAGAATGAGGAGGAGAAATCTTGAAGCATCTTAGCAAAGGGCTTGAGAATAAGAATAAAATCCAAAGCTGATTATGCCACAGAAGGCAAGAATGAGATTTCATGAAGGCTGTGTAGAAGATGACTTCATTAAAAAACAGAGAACAACTGACACTGAATATCTATATGATCTCTACTTAGAAAGATGTTTTCTAAACATAAAAGAAAGTATGTATATTTCAAAGAAAAATATAAATGTAACTACAAAAAGTTAGAAGAAACATGTACCTCAAAAGAACAACTACATTAAAAGTAATCATCAAATCGGGAAAAACATTAGGAACAAATATAATATGTGGTTAAAATTATTACTGTATAAGAATTCAATATAAGTGAAGGGGGGGAAATCATTCCAACAGAAAAATAGGCAAAAATATGAGGAGAAATTTTATAGAAGATGAAGTACTAAAATGAAAAGTATACTAAAATGCTCCAAATTACCTATAACCAAATAAATTCAAATTGAAGCAGGAATAAGGTAGCATTTTTGCCTATCAAATTTGTCAGACTACTTCATTACTGGCTAGTGTGTGTTAAGATAAGAAATCTCAAGCATCGATAATTGAGAGCAAATTGATTAAAAAACTTTTTAAAAAATCCATCTGGCAAAATCTGTCAAGAGTGATAAAAATATCCATATCCTCTTACTTAAATCAACATGTAGGGTCGCATACTTCCAAATGGTGATAAATATTTAGGAATAAATATATTCATTTCTGGTTTGATAATCAAAATAAAAAATTATAAATAATATTAAATACAAATTAAATGAACCAAATATCACTTCTCAGTGATAATCCCATTGGGGATTTTCTATCCTGTGGGAAATTTCTATATAACTGATTCTGTGTTCATTTATTTTCTCTGTGATTTATTATATATTCACTAGTTCTCTAGGATTTTTGTTGTCTTTCAGAAATAACAGTTTTAGGGGCACCTGGGTGGCTCAGATGGTTAAGCATCTGCCTTCAGCTCAGGTCATGATTCCAGGGTCCTGGGGTCGAGTCCCGCATCGGGTTCCCTGCTCCTTGGGAGCCTGCTTCTCCCTCTGCCTCTCTCTCTCTTTCTCTCTCTCTCTGTCTTTCATGAATAAAAAAAAAAAAAAATCTTTAAAAAAAAAAGAAATAACAGTTTTAGAACCCCTCTAAACTTTTTAATTTTTAGAAATACCAATGTTTGGGCGCCTGGGTGGCTCAGTTGGTTAAGTGACTGACTTCGGCTCAGGTCATGATCCCGGAGTCCCGGGATCGAGTCCCACATCGGGCTCCCTGCTCGGCAGGGAGTCTGCTTCTCCCTCTGACCCTCCCCCCTCTCATGTGCTCTCTCTCTCTCATTCTCGCTCTCTCAAATAAATAAATAAAATCTTTAAAAAAAAAAAAAAGAAATACCAATGTTTGACTACCTCTCAGGGTATTATAATTTGTAACTATCTATTCCTGATGAACTTCTACAAAAGGAGTGAAAATTTTGATCCCCAGTTTGCCGGTTAGTAGTACTTACTAAATAAGAGTACCACAACAATACTTATTTATAGCAGGATATATTACATACTGATCAAGTGTATCTCTATCTGTCTTGGGCACTCTCTCAGAAATGTAGTGTTTCTGAAAATATATAGACATTAAAATATTATTAGAAGAACCACAAAAATTTTATTTAAGCCAACTGCTGATTGGAGTTAATAAAATATATAAATATTTCCCTAGATTAATAAAATATCTCTCCTCCCCATATAGATTGAAACTATATTATAAAGTGCCTCCTGGAAGAGATTTATACACATTATGACCACAAACATGTCTATAATATGGAAATGCAATAGAATTATTTTCAGTATTATAATAGGTAGATGGAGTAGTATACTATATTTTCATATAACTTCATATTTGATTTATTTATTTCAATTGAATAATGTTAATGGGTTGGTAGATCTTTAAAAGGAATCATATCTATAGTCAGAAATATTTTTACCAAAATACTAAAAATATAAACCATACAGCTCAAGATATAATTATTTAACAATATCTTCACATGCACCATTTAGATATGCCTTTTTTCTTTTTCTTCCAAAGAAGCTCAGGTGAGATTTTCATCTATCATGGATAAGAGATACTGCTTAAACAGAAAAAAAAGTGTAAACTATTTGGTAAAGGAGGATGCTTATGGCAGAACAGGTGAATCAGTTTGCATAATTATTTATACCATTATTAAAACCCATAGAGATATAAGAATAATTTCTACTTAATTGGCTATGTATCTCCAAAAGAAATACTCAAACATGTTATTATGACTTCTACCTTACATAAAAAGTTAATCAATATCTTTATATAGAATTGGTTAAATTACTTCCCTGCCAGAAGACCTTTGTAGTTTATCTAACATAGCACTTAACAATCGTAAAATCAACAGGAAAATGCACCAAGATTATTGCATTATACCTTTATGTGCTAGGGTACATTGTGGGATATTTCACTGCAAAATCAGCAAATCAACTCAATGCTATTCAGTAAAAATGAATGAACAAGATCACAAAGATCTCTTCAATACCAGTGTTCCAGCAATGCATGATTTTTTGCAATGGCAACAATATATTGTGATGTTAATTACTTAAAAGAAATCAAAGGACAAATAAAAGCATTGAATCATTTTAATTCTCATAGAATTCTCATATGCAAGTTTCCAGTTGTTTCATTGTTATTTATTTATTCATTTATAACACTCAAATACTCAAATTAATACAAATCATTGCCAAAAGTAACTTAATTATTCATATCCCGATTTCTTTAATAGGAATATATGGATTACCATTATTCACATCCAGAAATATTAGAGCTATGGAGTCATAATTATAAAATCACAGTGTGTATTACTTATGTCACTGACTTACTTAACAACTCACTTCCCCTTTCTCACACCTTCTGAACTAACTTTTGCATTTTAATAATTGATTTTAGAACAGCAAGAGTTGAAAGGAATAAAGCTAACCAAAAATCCAATGGCAGAAAATAGTTGAATATGTGATTCTTGTTCTTTTTTAGCATTCAATGTGTCTGCATGATTCCCCTTATTCTGTGTATAAAACAAGGGTTTTCTGTAGTACAAGCTCTATATACCCTCCCTGGTTAGACTCTGTGAAAAGAAGGTTCAGATAAACATTGAACAGTGCCACAGTCAAAACGCAAGTGTCGTACATTAATACTGGTGTTATTTCATCCTAGTTAAATAATTATGCCAAAAGAAATTGCAACTGTTTTTCACTTGGCAATTACAGTTTTTAGATTTTTTAGAACCAAGTGATAAAGAGAGATAGATAAGTAAGAATAAATCATTGTGAATCCAATGAGCACAGAAAAATTATAAATTAGAATTAAATTTTGCCCACATGCCTGAAAAGATGGATTTCCACCTAATGCAAAAGTGCTATTTGGCTCTCTATTTTTCCATTGAAGTCTGCAGTAGCAGAATTGTTAAAGATTCACACAGTGGTCTACTGTGTGGTGCTAGGCATGTACCCAGTGGGTGTTCAATAAATACTAATTATTGCTGCTATTTCAGTACTCTAAGGCAGCCTCAGAACATTGTATAATCAAGGGGAAAGGAGTACAAATTACATTAGTAGGTTTTAAAATTATTATCTGAGGGCAACAATGACAAGGAGTAAATAGAGCAGATATCTAGTGTCCCGGCATTGTTTAGGGGTACTTCCAGGACAGCAGGAACAAAGATACTACAATCCTTCCCTGCCCAGCTTTGTCAGAAATAATCTTGACCAGTCTGCAGGGGTACAAGCAAATTCAAGCTCTTATTTTATTTTCTCTGATAATATACAAGATAATAAATTAAAACAAAAATGAAAGAAAGAAATGTGGAATGTTAACTGAAGAGAAAGGACAAAATAGATGGGTGAAAGGAAGGAAGAGAAGGAAATGGAGGAGAAAAAATGGTAAAAATAGCCTTTGGAACCTCAGTGTCTTTTGGGGAGATGTCCTCTACTGGCTGTGGGTGAGGGGCAATGGCTCTTCCTTGTGGAGAGATTGTTTATGTCCCTGGTTCCCCATGTCACTATGAAAAACAAAACTGTATGTAAACATTTCTAAATATATCTAGGTGGATGATACCTCCTGGCTTGGGAACCACTGCAGGACTTAAAGTTTTGTGTGTTTGTTTGTTTGTTTGTTTTAGAGAGAGAGCACGTGCACGTGTGTTGGCAAGTGGTGGGGCAGAGAGAGAATCTTAAGCAGGCTCCATGTGGAACCCCACCCAGGGCTTGATCTCATGACCCTGAGATCATGACCTGAGCCCACCGCAAGAGTCGGATGCTCAACAAACTGAGCCATCCAGGCGCCCCACCACTGCAAGACTTTGAAACTCATGAAGCTCCTGTTAAAGTAAAAATATACCAGAGACACATGGCACACTACACCAGTGGTTCTCAACCATGTTTACCCAGTAGAATCATTGTTGAGAGTTTTTAAAATTCCCAAAGCCAAGACCACAATACAGCTCAATTATATCAGAGTCTGTGGAGGAGAGACTTATACATCAAAATTGTTTAAATTTCCCCTTCTTCAGGCCAGTGATTTTAATGTTTTAAACCATTGCAGTGACCCACCCTTCTGCTTAAAACTTTAAAATTGGTGAGTTGGCTTAAAAACCAAGTCAAAACTGTAGTACCCTTCTGACCCCTAAGTCTGGGACTAGAATTTTAATGAGTGTAACAATAGACATTAACCATTTATTGATAACCTACTATGTATCAGAATCCTGCTAACTTATGTAAAACTTACATGTATATATAAAAATCTCAGTCCTCCAAACCAATCTGCAAAGCACAAATTACCATTCTGTTTAGTTTGGTTTTGTTTTGTTTTGTTTTGTTTTGTTTTGTTTTGTTTTAATGGGGAAACAAGTTGGGATAATTGACTCATTGAATATCATGTGAGTAAAGATTCCAGTTACGAACATGAAGCTATCCACCTCTTTCTCTTTCAGAACATGAAGTGATACTAGGAGAGAGCAATTCCATGGGATAGACCCCAGCTGGGGCCACAACTAGAACCTGGGGAGGCTGGGCCCCTAAAGAGAGAGAGGAGGAGAGGAGGTGGCTGACGTAGCCAGCTTCCGTCTTTGGATCAACAACTCCTATAATTAAACTTGGTTTGCATAGTCAAGTTTCAGCCATCAAGGCCTAACAGCAGGTAAAACATAAAAATAATGGAACATGAACATGACCTCTACAGAGTTCATGAAAGGCAAAAGTTGGGAGTAGAGGTTGGAAGAAAGGCAGTATGATCAAAAGGGTGCAATTTTAATTTTTAGCACTTTTTGTTTAGATTCGGAATTATAATATGCAAAACATAACTCAAACCCAGAGAGAATTCCTAAATAAATAAAGAATCATGAGATTTCTAATTTTCTTGTCCCAAAATGAAAGAGACACTTACAGGATGTAAATGTAATGAGTACAGTGGTCAAAAAGATGAGTTGTTAAGGGAATAGCATCACCGCAGAAGTAAAGTCCCCAGGGAGAGTAGTTCTAAATACTATAAATATACATTTCATTTTTCCTTTTCATCCATTTTATTGAAGCAAAAGAGGAAATGATGTACAGAGAGGAGAAATAAAGACTTGTAACATTCACCTGCATGAAAGAAAGTAAAAAACTGCAGAAAACATTTCATTATAACACTTCACAAAAGTTAATGTGTTCTGCTTCTTTTAATTATAATAGAAAATCAATGCCATATTTTGTTTTTTAAATTATATGTGTTCTAGATGTAAAGGTTGTTTTATTTTTCCCAAACTATGTATAATAATTATGGTATACCCCCACAAGTGTCGCATATTCATACCAATCTGTTTAGAATTCATGCATTTTAAGAAGAATGTGATTAAAAATTAAAGTTATTCATATTTTCTAAAGCATAAATCAGGAAAATTATATTTCATTATTTAGCTCCTTTACTCCTTGTTTTGTTTTGTTTCCTAAAAAATAGTTAGAGAGTATTATAAACAAAGTATAAAGAGGAAATATGCCTCTTAAATTTATTTTTGTAAATAGCATTTGTTCAGTATTTTTACCATATTATGTAAGAGTTGGAGTTGGAGTGATTAAGAGTTTAAAATTTCTAGTTACAAGCCTATTTTGCTTAAATTAAAATATTTTCAAATATTTTGAGTAGTATATTCTAAATATCTACAAAAAGGGAGTTGGGAAAATAAATGACCTACAAGAACCAGCTACAGCGTTGGTAATCAAATCCGTAATATCATGCCTTGAAAAGGAATCATGGGGCTGCATACTAAATACCTGACATGATTTTTCTTACTCCCAAAGAGAATATGACTTTCCCCTGCAAAACATTCAAATTGTAGTTTGTATCCAATGCTCTCAGACTCTCAAATTGTTTAAGACTTTAAAATTTAATCAAGGGATTTCTTAATGGAAGCTAGGAAGAGCAACATCAGAAATACATTTGACAAAAGGGTAACAAATTTCTACTTAATTATTTACAATGGCCATATACGGCTGCAGAGAGATAGAAAAGTTGTCAGACTCTCCTGCGTCAAACTCAGCTGTCTGAAAGAACAAGGGCATCAATTCGTCCTCACACCATGCAAACAGTTTTCAAGATTGCATCTTGTTGATCTTGATGAAATTACAGGACGAGGATCTGAAGCTTCGTGCTGGTAATTTATGGCCACAGGTCACTCAGAATTGAATGTTTTCAGGGTACAGGGAGCCTACTTGTCATTTGCATGCGTCTCATTTTGCCACCTAAAACATGTTTTTCATCATTGCTACAAGCCACTACTTTTTAACTTTTCTCCTTCTCTCTTTTTTTCTCTCCCTTTCTCTGTCTTTTTCTCTTTCTCACTGCCTCTGTCTCTATCGCTATCTCTATCTCTTTCTAGAATAAAATAGATATGTTCTGCACTGAGTCCAACATTATAATAGACATCCACAAGAAATGATAGATTAAAGCAATTTAAAGTTTAAGTCAGAGATTTTCTTTTGATGCCACAAACTGAGCTACAATCATAGTATGAATCAAATATTTCAGTTGTTTTATTGACAGGGAAACCCCGTGGCTTTCATACTTTGGATTATGCATTCATTAACTTTCTTCCACAAATAATTGCCCCGGTTTTCTGTTACTAAGACACAGAGATACATTTTCAGACCAATATTTGTTGTCTTTGAAACTTTAGTATATATTTGTTAACCTTGACATTTTTAAATTTGAAGTTATAATATACATTAGATCTTTCTAAACCTTAATTTAAAAAAAAAAAAAATGAAGTTGGGAGACTCCTGGATGGCACAGTTGGTTAAACCTCTGACTTTTGGTTTTGGCTCAGGTCATGATCTCAGGGTCCTGATCTCAGGGCCATGAGAGTGAGCCCTGCCTGGGGCTCAGCGCTCAGCACAGAGTCTGCTTAAGACTCTCTCTTTTCCTCTCCCTCTGCCCCTCCCCACCTCTCTCTCTGTTTCTCTCCAAAATAAATAAATAAATCTTAAAAAAAAATGAAGTTGGTTGTTTCTTCAAGGAATGCCATTATAAATAAATTCATAGGGTTCTGAAAAACTCTGTTTCTTGAAGAGGAGGTATCAACTTAGTTTTTACAATTAAAAGACACAAAGATCAAGTAAATGTATATACATTTCTGAGTTATAGGCTTTATTTACATGCATTAGGTTTTCTGAATACACAAGTTTTTAGGAATTTATATAAAACCAAATGTATATAATACATGAAATGTCCCAGTATATCTTAAAACTTACTTGATTTTAGCATATGTGAGGGATAAAACTGGAGAAACTTGTGGCACATTAAATACAAGATGATTCCACTAATAGAATTAATCTAGTGATGTGTAAAAGGTAAACTTGCAATTAGGTTATTAGGAAAAAAACATGTAATTAGAAATACCTGTGTGGATTTTTAAAAATTTCTAAAAGTTGTAAAATCATTGAATCTTAGAGTTGGAAATAATCTTATGAATCATAACATGCCGTCTATAGGAAATCCCTTTTACAACATCCTGCATAAGCATCCAGTCACTTGACTGGATAAGAAACTAAATAGAAAATACAACTCATATCCATAACTACACCTCTTTTATTGTCTATTATATAGCTTGGATTATTTACAATTTTTAAGAACTTTTAATGTGTTTCTTACCAAAGCAAAAGTAAGAGATTTCCTTGGAATCTCCTTATCTCTTGTTTAGGGTACACATGCATATGAACTAGAAATCTCACATTTCCCACAATTAAACTCTACATATTTTAGTATTTATCTTGGTCCTTTATAAATTTTTGTACTAGATTTAATATCCTGTGTACAAAGAAGATGTAAATAATAACTTTATTGACTGAAGTCAGTTCTAAGTGACCATGTTGCAATTCTCTTCACCACACCAGCCACCTCAGAAAATTCTGCTCTTTGGTTTTGAAGATTTACCACAATAACAAATTTGAAAGAAACTGGCATATGATAACTGAGAAACATTCACACTCAGGATAAATTTTTCTCTAGTTCACAAGAATTCCTAAGTCATTCTATTATTGGAGGAACCATCAGGAGGTTCCATAAGAATGAGTAGTAGTGATAGACATAAAAGTATGCATTTACCAAGAAACGATAGTGAAAAAAGCATCATTTTGTATTCCAAGAACTGTGCAAGATCTGAAGTATTAACCTTTTTGCAAACTAACATATTATTAGCCTACCTCACTTTCACAGATGCTGACAGAAGGTATGAGACTCCTGGGTCAGAGACAAAGGACATTATTACTTTATTCCACACCAACAGGAGACAGTGTATCAGTTCCCCTTTCCTCCACCCCCACCCCGCCCCCCAGGTTCCGCAAAGTTGAAGAAGAGCTGGGCTCAGCAGAATGTTGTACACAGTGTGTTAGTGTCACAGTTAAAAAACTCTGAGCTTAGGAAACCCCAATCTTTTAAAAGGGGCCACTAGCAAACTTGTCCATACTTTTCCAGGAAGGAGACATTATCTTTTTAAACTGGTATTCAAACAAACCTGTCTACAACCCTGAAGGGGACACTATTTCTATCTTCCAAGGCTGTTTGTTATACAAATGTCCTTTGAGTTTTTAGTTCAGGACAAAAGTTGATACGTGTGCAGAAATGTCATGGAGAATTGTCTTCCAACATTGATATATGAGCTCTTCTAAAACACACCCTATATCACTTCATTTTGATTGTAGGATTTCAAAACTGATATAAGCAGCTAAAATTGACATAGTTGTTACCATAATCCTAAGAAATCTAAATATTTCATATGTATTTGTCACCAAAGGTTGTGAAAGTCTTCCATTGAATTTATCTGAAATTTTGTAATTATAATTTACAATCATTTTTCCTAGTCTAATACTCTTGGGACAATAACAGTGATCCTGTTATTATCCATATTACTACACACATACCATATTACTCTTAGGTAAATATGCTATTTGAAACATTCATTCATTTTGCATGAAATTCAGCCTTATTATAATTAAATTTTTTCTAACAGTTTTAGAAATTTGTAGATAGTTTTAGTTTTCAAATGCCTCCTGTCTTTTTCTCTTTCTCATACTCTTTGATTATAATAATTTATACAATATTAATATAACATAATATAAATAATTTGAATCCATCTAAAGGTTTTTTTCCCCTTCTGTTGCATCTCAGGAATAGATGCTGTAGCTTGAAGTTTAGATCTTTGTGTCCATCCCCATATTCTATGGTACTCAAGTGATCACCACAAAGTGAGGACAATGTCTCTCATATTCATGCAAGTTAAACTGTCCAGTAACCTACTGACTTGTGCTGCTTTGAACTGTCAAAGCCTTTCAGGAATTTTAAGGAAAAAGCCCTTTTATTTAGTTATTTGCAGTTTATGTGATCAGGACTTATTATATATTTTTTACATTTTATTTTACTTTATTTTATTTTATTTTATTTATTTTTTTAAGTAAACCCTCTGTTCAATGTGGGGCTTGAACTCATGACCCCAAGATGAAGAGTTGCATGCTCTACCAACTGAGCCAGCCAGTCAACCCTTTTCAGGACTTATTTTTTTTAAAAAAAGTAAATATGAAGGGCGCCTGGGTGGCTCAGTAGTTAAGCGTCTGCCTTCGGCTCAGGTCATGATCCCAGGGTCCTGGGATCGAGCCCCACATCAGGCTACCTGCTCGGCAGGAAGCCTGCTTCTCCCTCTCCCACTCCGCCTGCTTATGTTCCTGCTCTCGCTGTCTCTCTCTCTCTGTCAAATAAATAAATAAAATCTCTAAAATAAATAAATATGTGAAAATATGCTCAACCCTAGGTAGCACAAAATTTATAATTAAAACTGCAATGAAATAATATCCTGTACCATTAATTTGGCAAGAATTCAAATTTGTAAGAATATGAAATGTTGGCACACTAACGCTCAGAAACTCATATACTGCTTGTGGGTCAGAACCATTGTAATTACTCTAGAAAATAATTTAGTGACATCTTATAAACAAGTAAACTTTGTGCCTTTGTCCTAGGAAACATGAAAAAGAACACCAAAGAAGTGTTATTTTTAATATCATACAATTGGAAACATTGCATTATAGCAATAGGCATCAAAATTATAAAAATAAAAATATATGTACATTATGAAAACATTTTATAAGACAAAGCAAAAACTGTAAATTTTTTAAAAATGTGGTGCATATCTACATAATAAATACATTACAAAAATAAAGAGCATGATAAAACAAACTAATTTGGAAATTATGTGTTTTCTTTTTCTGAAATAAAAGCAAAAAGATAGATTGGTAAAAACGCCTAAAAGAGGGCGCCTGGGTGGCTCAGTTGGTTAAGCGACTGCCTTCGGCTCAGGTCATGATCCTGGAGTCCCGGGATCGAGTCCCACGTCGGGCTCCCTGCTCAGCAGGGAGTCTGCTTCTCCCTCTGACCCTCTTCCCCCTCATGCTCTCTATCTCTCATTCTCTCTCTCTCTCAAATAAATAAATAAAATTAAAAAAAAAAAACGCCTAAAAGAATTGGAAATGTTCCCTTTCGTTAAATGGAGATCTTTAATGATTTACTATTATACTTCATAATTTACACACTTATCTAACACTTTTTATTTACCAACTTTTTCATAATAAAAAAATGGGGTAAAAGTCAGCCTGAACATGTAAAGGCAGTAAAGGAAGGGAAGATATCTAACCCACCCCCCAACACATGTACAAGAAAGAGAGAGAGAACCAGCAAGAGATGGGGTAGGAAGAGACAGAGAGAGACAGAGAGAAAGGGAGAGAGATTTTGGTTTGCTTTGGTTTAGGTTATAAGGGCAGGTGCATTCCATCTGCCGATGTCATACAGTGCTTAGGCAAATCTTCCATAGTTAATCTAATCTTTATTGCAAAAACCTATGGGGTTTTTTAGACTAATTGTCCTTGACTTCTGAGCCTTAATTCTCTCAAGATGCACTTCCCCCCCATCCTTATGAAATTAAAAATTAGTACTATGAACCCTCTTTAGTTTTGTCTGAATTCTAGGGAGAAAAAAATGCAAAATTAAGGATTTTGGCATGTGGATTTGAAGATAATTTTTTAGATATTGATTCTAGTGACCACAGAACTACCTTTGAAGCAACTGGCAAGCTAGAAAACTGGCTTGGACTCCCTATCCTTTGTGTTTTCCTTTTATCATTGTATATTTACTGGTTAAAGATGATTTTTTATTTTGGGTTTATCACAAGATGTCTACGCTGCATTAGGTTTTGATAAAGAACAGAAGAATGAGCCGAGAGAACTTAGGTTTCAGAATGCCATGGATAAAAGGAGTACTTTAATTGTTCTTCCCTTTTTTGTAAAAAATAAAAGTGGGAAGTTAGGTCAAATTTAATTTTTCAAGTAAATTTGATATAGTGTTGATGCTGTTGTGCGATACATCTGTTTTATAGACTAATCAATTATTGATCACTGAATTTTAAAATGACTTGCAAAACTACATTAATATTTCATAAAACTGCTGAATTTTGTGGTATCTAAATACATGTGTTAGACTTTCTGTGGGTTCCACTGATGACTGTTAAAAAAAAAAACCTCCAGGGACGCCTGGGTGGCTCAGTTGGTTAAGTGGCTGCCTTTGGCCCAAGTCATAATGCCAGGGTCCTGGGATCAAGTCCCACATCGGGCTCCTTGTTCAGCAGGGAGCCTGCTTCTCTCTCTCTCTCCCTCTGCTTGTGTGCTCTCTGTCAAATAAATAAAATCTTTAAAAAAATAGAATAAAAATAAAAAAACCCTCCATATGCTAATGCTTGTGTGTATGTTAATACTGGATACCACTACAATAGATAATTTGGGGCTCAAGTCTTCATGTTACTGACAATTTTCTAAATTGTGGAATTCAATAAACAATTATTACAGACTTTCTTAAGACCGAGAGAATATGTAAATCTTAATGTCTATGAAAATGACATTCTCAACATCATCATAAATAATATAAAATACATGGAATCTTCATTCTGATTTACTCTTTTATATCCAGATTTTAAAATAGAGTGAAAAACTGGTTTTGATGAGAATACATTTTACATTTAACACTATTTTATGCCAGTAATTTGTGACTATCCCCTAAAATTTGTCGAAATTATACTTTAAAAGCCATTTTACAGAATAAATATGCATGTGTTTGCCAAAAGTATATTTAAAGAACCTCATAATGAAAATATTTTTTTTCTGATAATAACATGTGTAACATTTGTAGCTGCCAGGTAAAATATGTATGTGTGTATTTGTTAACTAATCATTAAGTAGTAAAATTGTATTTATTCTCTTTTGCTTTTTTTTTCCAGAATTAGAAAAACAACAAGGGGTAAATTTGAGTATAGAAAAAAATCACTGAAATTTTTCTTTGTTTTTATTGAAAGATACATATATTTCACTGAATGATATATATATATATATGATATATGTATCATATATATCAATGATATATATATATGATGTTTATTTGTTTTTGTCCAGCACACTAGACAATACTTGTGGTGCAATGAAAATATAAACTATGTATTTTACACTCAATATCTGCATGTTTTATATGTATGGACATATATAAATATATGCATGAACATGTATGTCTATATGTTTATATATGTGACTAGATACTAACATGCATGTCAAGGTTTGCATATGATTAACATAATCTAAAGCAGAGATTCCTGAAATAAATTGTTGTTGCATAAAACATGAACATTCTTATAATTAGTTAAGCTCAATCACTTATTTTTTTAAGCCCTGCAAGAATTCTGTAAAGACTACTATCAATATGAAAATAAACTGTCTTCCATAATCCTTTAAAGAGACAAATACAGAAAATAAAATGTAAATACATTGACTTTTATTATGTTTCTTTGTAAGGTCAAACACTATTACCAAGTTAAACTTTTCACTCTTTTTCAATTATAGCAAATCCTTTTTAAAGTATAAGAATGGCTTCTTGTATCCCTGCAACAGGACAGAACCCCTCAGTATTAGGTTCCAAGTTTTTCAATGAACCCACTATGGTCCCTAGTCGCACATCCTGCAGTCCACAAGTACAACTAGCTCTCTTTGGTTTGGACAAGACGATCCTAAGCTTTACTGTAGCTTTAAATTTCTATGGGCCTCTGGTAAAGTCAATTTAATCATTGTGTTTTCTATCAAGTTCTTATATTACCTATATATTTTATGCATGATCCCTTATTTTCATTCTGAAGACCGATGTGTTTTTTCAAATTGAATTGGGGCTGCTTTTATATATCAACTAAGTTCATTGTATTATAGAATTGTAAAATCGTGAAAAGATTCCTCTCTTCACCCCCATGATTACTGCAATCCTTCAAGCCCCCGCTTTTTGTTTTCTGAAGTATTAAATGGTCTCTGCCTCCAATTTCATCATACTGTCACTTAATTGATTTTTTTTCTAAAACACAAGTCTGATCATATTAGTCTTCTTAAAATCCTGCAATGGTTCTATTGCCTACAAGCTAATATCCACATATTTCAGCATGATTTAAAAGCACTTCATTGATCAGGTACAAACCTCCCTGCACCTTACTTTCCAATTATTTCCCAATTACACTCTCCACCTCTGAAGTACATTACACCTCTCTACATTTGTTCATGTTGTTCCCTCTGAATAGAACACCTAACCCCATTTGCTCCTCTTATTTCTTTCAAGCTTTAGTTCAAGCATTACTTTACAAAATAGCTCTCTGATCTACTTGAGAGGTGGGAGAGACATCCTCCTTCTTGTCTTTCTCTAAAGCTTCAAATTTACAATATTCATTCAGCCACCGCTATGCTGTGTTTATTTTTCCATTTGCCAAACTTCAATATCAGTATTTGTTAAATTATGTGTCTATTTTATTAGATTCAAAATCCCTTAGGGAAAGGTCTTCATCTTTGTATTACCAGACTTAGTATAGGGCTGAAACATAGTAGACTCTCAGTTGGTACCTACTGAAAAAACAAATGAAGCATCTACACCAGAACATAAGCCACATGAGATGAATAAAATATATGGATTATGCAAATGGTTTTATGCATTTATGTTAATTTCCATATTATACATTTATATGAAAACCAGAGATAGTATAGTGAGTAACAGCAAAATTTTCTGAAGTGCTTATTAAAATACAGATTTCTGAGTCCCAAGAACTAGAAATTTTTATTTCTTAGGTCTATGGGACATAGAAATCTGTATTTTGGCTAACTCCCAAGTTAATTTTTTTACATACTAAAGTATGAAAATAAATCCTTATAAAATTTTGCAAGAAAAAGTTGGGCAATTTTTTTGATAGACTGGTTGACATGAAGCAAAGTCTCATCTTTGTTTTCATAATGAGCAGAGTTGAATTATGGAATTCTAAATCCCTGAGTCTTGATCATGGACAAGTTTCTTCATATGTCAATTTAGCTGTCTCCAAATATCTCAAGATGGCATATATAATATTTTTTCTTATAAAAACAGAGTTGCTTAATACTTTTAACAGTCATAGTTGCTTGATGATTTAAGCATTAAATACACTCAAATGAAATGTCGCTTTAAATCTCTGTTAGCAGAATTTACTGAAGGACAATCAAAGGTTTACATAATATATGCATTTCTCGATCATATATATTTATATACTTTATTAATATACGTTTCAGTAATCAGAAGATAAGTGATGAAGTTAAAATCTCTCTGAAACTTAAAATATAGTATATGAAATATATAGTATACTTCTTCAGGCATATTTACTAAAATATTTATATCTGATCCATGTTCTTAAATGCAATTATTATACAATTAATGGAGTAAGATAATATAAACAAGTATTATTTTTTTCTGAATATTTAGCTTTCTCTTCTCAGGAACATATATGACTTGCAAAGAAGTTTGTATTTCTGTATAGACACACACACACACAGTCACATACAATTTCTTGTCTTAAGTGCCATATGGTCTCTTTTTAAATCTTTTGTCTTCCAGATTGTATAGAATTTTACTATTGATTTGGCTTATCTAACTCATTTTCAGAAATGAAGTGAGTTTTCTGATTAACTTGACTCATTCTTAAATGTATAGATTAAATGCTCCTTAATGTGTCTGCTCACATCTGGTATTCCAGATGTTTGCTATAATAATCGTATAAAAATTGACACAGCATTTCCAGGACCATGAAAAACACTGAAGAATGAATAAAGGCAGAATTGTATCTCTTCCTGCATATGATTTCCTAGAAATTGGGTATTCTGTACTGCACAACCCAAATCAATTCAAAACCCCAAAACCGAAACAGTTTTAACCCAGACTTAAACAAACTGGAGTCCTAAATAGCATGAAATAAATTCCCCATTCAAAGATTCCTCTGAGTACGGAAATCTTACCATAATAATACCCTAAAAGGAAACATCTTGAAATATTTTCTTTATTATGATGATTAAAAAAAAAAAAAAAAAACAGAATTGGTGTTTGATGGGGTATGGTGCCATCCGGGCCAGACAGACATAATAAGGAGTTAGACAGCCACACGGAAGTGAATTTTAAGGGAAGTTTCAAGTTACAGATATTAGGAGAGGGGGTAGTGACACATGGATATCACTTCAGTGGTGGTTGCCATCAGACAATAGGTTGGAACACCCATGGATTGGGCAACATGAATGTTTCTGGGTAAGGAGCAATTAGATGTTTTAGAATGGGAATGTAGTACAAGAATTTATAGTGTATCCTGTACTTCAGGAAAGGTCACTGAGGCAGAGAAATTTATCTTCAACTTACCTGAATTAATAATTGAGATTCCCAATATGAATGCTAGCAAGAATTTCTGAGTTCATGGCTCTATACTGGGAGATTTTGATGAAAACTGCTAGGTAATTTTATATAATTATCCTTTATTCAATGATGGTCCTTTGCACAAAGCCAGACTAAGGAGTACATAGGTAGGTTGAAAATTTTTAAATTAGTACACTTTGACATACTGAAGTGATGGGTATAACAATCAAGAGAAAATGAATAATGAATAATGCAGACCTCAGTTGTAATTAAAACAAATTCAGGGAGGTAAGTATAGAATGGGGAAGGCAAAATCTAACAAAAATGTCTGTGGAAATAATTCTATGTATGAGCATAATATCATTTGATGCCTCAAATTCTTATGCAATAAATAATCAATTAAAAGAATTACGGCTTTTATGGGAGCCTGGGTGGCTCAGTGGGTTAAGCGTCTACCTTCGGCTCAGGTCATGATCTCAGGGTCCTGGGACCGAGCCCCACGTCTTTGGGCTACCTGCTCGAGGGGAGCCTGTTTCTCCCTCACCCTCTCCCTCTGCCCCTCCCCCCAGTCTTGTACATGCTCTCTCTCTCTCAAATAAATAAATATAAAATAAATAATATTTAAAAAATAAAAGAATTATGGCTTTTAGATCAAGTGAAGCAATATTCCACTATGTTCTACATACCTAGTGTTCAATTCTGGACGTTTTTGTTACAAAGAACATTGGCCAACAATTACATGTTGAAGAGAGCAATCAGTTTAATTTCAGCATTATAATATATCAGCATGCTGATAATTTGCCAAACACTTTGCTAGATATTATAGAGGGTCTAGAAAGCATTATAGGGAATATAACTTGTAAAAGTGAAACTATACTTATTTGGAAAAGGCAAGACTGTGTATTAAATGGAGTTAGGTTAGAAGGAATACATAACATCTCTTTTGAATGTATAAAACACCTAGTGCCCAGGACAGTGACACTCACTAAAAGTAACTTCATAGAAAAGAAACTGAATGGAGTATCTTATGAGGTAGTAATTTTCCTGTTGATCTACATGTTCAAGCAGAAGACTCATGACAGTGTTTAGGTACTCTGAAATAAAGATGGGGTTACATGTTATGTTTGGTGGAAAACTGCTTGCAATTCAAAAAAAAATTTTTCCCAGCTATTGTATGGCGTGTGCAGAAACAGAACCTAGGGATACTGTCCTTTATTCTTTTCAATATACTTTGACTTATCTGGGTGATATTCACCAGCTTGCCTCATTTCCTTCAGCAAGTAGATAATTCATGATGGCCACTTCATTTTAGCAAAAAAAAAGGCTGTGAAATGTTGCTCCAACTATGTATACTATGTCCTAGAGAATAGTAATACAATAGCTTGCCTTTTCCAGAAGGATGGAAAATGATAACCTAATGTGAAGGAACACGAGGAATTTGGAGAAGGAAGTATTATTTGAAATCTAACTAAAACAAACATTATTTTATTTACTATTTTGAAAAAAATGTTTATGGTTATACTATTTCTGATGTCTTTAAGGATCATAATTAGATTATTCCTCTATTTTCTTACTTTGCTGATATTGTACTATAAACATAATTTATTATTTTATTCCTACTGTAATGGGAAGAGAGTTTAGGATGAGAATTTAATAAAACGTGTGTCCTGTTTGCTTCTCAGTTGGCTTTGAGAACAACGCAGGATAGAAAAACATGAGCAACTCATGATATACTTGTTTCCTTTTGAATAATATGGGGGTTTAATATGTGCCAGATAAGATTCTTAATACATCATATATATTTTCTCATTTAAACAAGTTTCAATCACATAATATGATAGCACTTCCATTGATATTGAAAGAAAAGCTCATTTTCACCTAATGAACATACCAAGCTAATTGGCCATGGTTTACAATCCTAGCAACGTGCAAGGTTTCAAAATAAATTCAAGACTGTTCTTCACACAAGTAGTTCAATATTTTCCCAAGAGGTAGATATTAAATCCACAAAATCATGTTAGCCTTGAGATATCCTTGAAAGTGACCAAGGTAAAGCAATCCTTTCACTAACTTTCATATAATTACAAAAGACAGGTTTTGTTGTTTTGTTTTTTTTTTTTTTTTTTACAAATATCTGGATAGTGAAAATCATTTTGAATGTGAAACATTTCAACTGTACTTGAACGCTGCATTTTCCTTCTATGCCAGTTTTCTCTACTTCAGCAGATGTTTTATATGACAGTTTAGCTAACCTGTAATGTCTTTGTAGAGGAAAGATGTTCTGGCTAGCACCGGTAACTATTTTGTTACAGTACCAAGATGTGAAAATGGCTGAAAAACAATTCCAAGATGTTTAAACCTGAGGATACTGGGAACAAAACAGTGAAAAAATTCTCATGTAGCAGAAGCATTTTGAAAGTTCTGTGCCTCTGTCCAGTACCCAGCACTTAGAGTATAATGAGTTTTGTAAATGGAAATGGTGTACCGTACGTGGCACACTGCTAATCCGGAGAGTTCTCAAGTAGTTTTTCTTTACTTCCAAACTAACTCCACATAAGTCATGGGCTTGAGTCACTGATTATAAAGTGAAAAACTATAGAAATCCAAGCTTAAAAAAGTCAAGATGATCAATGTGCCATCAGTTCAAGTCTTTGTATACGTAATATTTAAAATCATCTTCAAGAAATACCTTAGGAGCGCCTGGGTGGTTCAGTTGGTTAAGCGTCTGCCTTCAGCTCAGGTCATGATCCTAGGGTGCTGGGATTGAGCCCCACATCCGGCTCCCTGCTCAGTGGGGAGCCTGCTTCTCCCTCTGCCTCTGCCACTCTCCCCCTACTTGTGCTCTCTCTCTCTTCAAATAAATAAATAAATAAAATCTTTAAAAAATAAAAAAGGAAACACTTTAGTAAATGAAGACTAAAATTGGCTAGTTTATTTTGCTCTAGAATTCGTTCTAAAATGGTTAAAAATATGAAAAAAAAATAAACTGTTGGGAGTCAGCTAAATCGAACCTCAAAGAAGACAGTTATCATTAGCCATTTTGAGTGTTGAGCATAATAGGTATTTCAGGAAATAATTCACACTGAGTAAACATATGTCCCCAAATCACATAATGTATTTTTCATTCTTTCTATGAGTAGCGTTTGTTAACATGTAAAAAATTGAAATACAGCAACTTTATTAGTTAAGATAATTATACATTTTGTCCAACAAGATTACTTAAATGAAGCAAGTCAGAAAGGAAACTATAGAAATATACCTATGATTTAAATGTAGTAGAAAGAACACTCAATCTTGGTCAAATACTGAGTTTTAACCACACAAGTAAGTTAAACATTTTAGATATTATTATCTTTGTCTGTAAAATACAGAAAATCATATGTACCTTACATAACTCACAATGTTATTGCATGTTAAAAAGTGATTATAGAAATGAAGTTGTTAGAAACCATAGGAAAGCATGTATCTAAGTGATGAATAAATGAACAGAGAAAGGTTGAAAGGTTTGGTTTGCTTGCAGTTTCTAAATTTGCCGTTATCTTAGTTTTATTTGAAGAGTATGTGCTTCTTACGGGAGGCTGGTTCCCACAACCTGATGCCCACTGGCTTCGGCTCATCGGATCAAGTTCTCCAACCTTCTGGTGGTTTCCAAGGCTTACCATTCTTCCAAAATGTGTTATTTCCTGCATAAGAGTCAGAGTTGGTTTCTGCTGCTTGCAATCAAAAACCTGATTGTCATGCAATGAATTCGTCAAGTTTGTTTTGATACATAGCATGACTATGGTAAATATGATTGGTACTCTTTTAGGGATTTAAAATATGATTATTGATTTCATGAGTTCCTCTTCATTCCTAGAAAATACGCCTTTCTTTCTTTCTTTTCTTTTTTTTTTTTTTGAAGTTTTTATTTAAATTCCAGTTAATTAACTTAGAGTGTAATATCAGTTTCAGGTACAATGTAATGAATCAACACTTCCATACATCAGCCAGTGCTCATCATAAGTGCACCCCTTAAACCCTATCACCTATTTCATCCATCCCCCTACCACCTCCCCTCTGGTACCCATCAGTTTGTTCTCTATTGTTAAGAATCTCTTTCTTGGTTTGCCTTCCTCTTTCTCTTTTTTCCCTTTTGTTTTGTTTCTTAAATTCCACATATGGAAAATACTCATTTCTCTCTAGCTCTCTGATATTTTAGATATCCTAATATGATTAATACTATACTGTGATGGTCTGAGACCTCTTCTGTGGTGTCTTACCTGAAATGGCCATACATATGGAGACATTCTATATCCCTATCAGAACTTAAATTATATTATGGTGATTACTATCCCGAAAAGAGCCAGTTAGAAGCGGTATGTACCAAAATGAGGACGTTGATATATTAGTAACGTATATTTTAGTGTCTACGAGTTCTACTTTTCACTGAAATACAGTGTTTCTACCCTTCACGTGTATAATGGAATTGATAGCATATTTCTGAGGACTGATTTATTTGGCCCAGTTTGTATGAATTGATTCATTTTGGAATATTTGACAGAATGGCTGGTATCAAAATAATGCTGTATACAGAGCACATAAACACGTTATTGAATGAAGAATGAACTGAAAGATCATAAGTTCTCAAAGATGATGCTCACAGCAAGAGGATTAAATTGCATAAACATCAAGTCACTACTCTGAAATACACGGTATAATAAAAGCTTGAAAGAAAAATGTGAGATGAACTCAATTTCTCAGCCATTGCTATGAGTGTAGATGTGCTTCCTGCTGTTATGTGAACAATTACCATGCCTGGAGGGAACTGAATGAATGCTGGCACCTATTGGTAGACAGAATAAAAGCTTAAGCTTATTCTCCTATCATGAGGCTCACATGCCATATGCTACAAACTAATACCTTAAGTTGGCATAATGAGGAAGATAACACATTTTACCATTGCTTGCTTACACTGCAAAAACTGGAACACCGTTATATAAATTGCTTGTAATTCACTGAATTTCTTTTTTCTTGCAATTCTTAGAAATTTAGAAGAACACAAGTCATGTAGGAAATATTCCAGTTGATTCACTTGGTTAAGAGTATAAGGTACCTTGAACTTTGTCCCAAATAGTATTCTTTCCATTCTCTCTGGAATCTTCCAAGCTATATGTTATATAGTTACCATTGATATATATTCCCTATGTATCTTTTTTTATAAAATACAAGAATGCATAGAAAATATGCAGAAATGATACTGATGATCTTATTTTCTTTTTTTTTAAGATTTTATGTTTTTATTCATAAGAGACAGGGAGAGAGAGAGAGGCAGAGGCAGAGATAGAGGCAGGCTCCCCACAGAGCAGGAAGCCCGACGCGGGGCTTGATCCCAGGACCCCGGGATCATGACCTGAGCCGAAAGCAGATGCCCAACCATCTGAGCCACCCAGGCGCCCTGATCTTATTTTCATTTGGTGGATTATTCTTATAAATATAATTTAATTGTATAATTTTAACATCATGTTAACTTATGACTATGTTTCCTTTATAATAAAGATGTAAAATATCTAGCATAGTTTACGCTTGGAAGCAAGAGGTCAGTGCATGCTTGACTATTGACTGGCGATTGATACATGGAATGCTTGAAACTTTGAAGTTTGTATAACCAAATATTATTTCCGAGTATCGAAGTGAGGATGCATGGTGGAAAAATGAGCAATTACCTCAAATAAAGAGGAAACAAAGAGGAGCACTTCGGTGGCTCAGTCAGTTAAACAACGGACTCAATTTCAGCTCAGGTCATGACCTCAGGGTCATGAGATTGAGCCCCACATGGGGCTCTGCACTCAGCTTGGAGTCTGCTCGAGATTCTCTCCCTCTGTGTCTGCCCTCACCACTTGTGCTCCCTCTCTCTCTAAAATAAATAATCTTTTTAAAAAAATAAAGAGGAAACAAATTTAATCCTTCTTTCCAATTATTCCTGACAGAAACCACAGATTTCTCTGAACAAAAAAAAGGGCAGCATAGGGTGAAGCTACCAAGAGTGAAAAGGAATAATGTGCATGTGATTATTATGTCCCTAGACCTCTCATCAAATCGGTCAGTCAACAAAGTGTTTTGCATTTGACCATGTACTGTGGAATATTTAAGGAAGTTAGGGCACATTTTTTTCTTCTTGAGGAGTTTGAATTTCAAATAGGGTGCCAACACACACAGAGTTAAAATGTTAAAAATAAAAACTCATTAGAGAAAAATGATATGTAACATAAGTGGAGTAGACCAAATTGCTGTGGGACTACTGAAACTTTGGAAGGCTTAGAAGATTGGAGTTGACTGGTTCATGAAGGATGTGAAAGATATGGACAAGTAAGAAAAGGTGTTAGAGAATGGCATGGAAAGACAGGCCAGAATAAGCAAAACCATTACAGTAGCAAGCAAGTAGTATGCTTTGTCTTCAGGAGAAAGGAGTAGTACTGATTGATGAAATGTCACAGAATAATTTGATATATGTTTGGTTAGGAAGGAGCAGAAAGCTCATGGAAAATATTGAAGAACAGCTATTTGGACCTGATCTGCTGGATAATAAGCAAATACTGAATAAAACACAATTTCACTCAAAACTAATACATAATAAGGTAATTCCCAGCTAC
Source organism: Eumetopias jubatus (assembly GCF_037043125.1). Taxonomy (NCBI): domain Eukaryota; kingdom Metazoa; phylum Chordata; class Mammalia; order Carnivora; family Otariidae; genus Eumetopias; species Eumetopias jubatus. Next base: position 155,718,460 of record NW_028274809.1, on the reverse strand, counting down.
TGCCTGGCCATTGTGCAGGATGTTATCTTGCTAAAATAATTTCCCCTGCTTTATAGTTTCAAAGGAAGGGGAAGACTCCAGGAGTTCTATCATCTAGGATAGCCCAACTATTATTAAGTTATTTATTGGTTAGGTATTCTAGCTGTATCAGCTAGTATCGATTTGTGGTTTCTTCATCTTGAAAATGTTTTCTGCCTCGCTTAAAAGTTTATTTTTAGACATCAAAAAGCAGAAAAATAAAATATGGAATTTTTGGTTAAGATGACTCTGTACACTGACACTTTTATTTATTTTTTTTAAAGATTTTATTTATTTATTTGAGAGAGAGAGAATGAAAGATAGCACGAGAGGGAAGAGGGTCAGAGGGAGAAGCAGACTCCCTGCTAAGCAGGGAGCCCGATGCGGGACTCGATCCCGGGACTCCAGGATCATGACCTGAGCCGAAGGCAGTCGCTTAACCAACTGAGCCACCCAGGCGCCCTGTACACTGACACTTTTAAACATTGATTTCTCTGATACTCCAACTCCTACATCAAAATGTGTAGCAATGGTATATAAATACATGAAGAGAGATTTTTAAAAGCCCAGAAGAATAAGCATTTCCAGGTATCAGATATAGAATTTAAATGCAAAGCAGTGAGTGGAAGTTAAAGCCACATGCTTCCTGGGTTAGGGGTATCAGTGTAAGCTGGAAAGGCCTGAAATTCAGTCCGTCAAAGTAATAAAAATGGAAATTGCACCATATATGATTGGGGGGTGGTATCCACAGACAGGCTAACCACTTGAAACCAGAGCTGAAGAGGATTTCCACTGAGAGTGAAAGGAGCTAAAATAAGTTAATGCCAAATCAGGCCTAAAATTATGGTTTATTAGAAATGATGAATCTGGGAAGTAGATGAACAAAAACCCAACTTAAGACCAGGAAAATAGTCTACTTCTGGCATGGCACTTGAATTTACCATATCCCCAGTGTTGTTGTAGGATTGGAGCTCCAAACTGAAACTTTCAGAATGGGTTCTGGATTATGGGCCTATTAGAGACATTTAAATCCAGTATACAAGATGGATTATGAGAAAGAGCTAGAGAAAGATAGGGAAAGAATTACTGCTCTAATCACTGCCACATACCACACAAGATGAATCTGAAAAATCAAAATTCTAACAAATGCAAAGAATGAAAAGCTAGCAAATTACTCTAAATGAATTTACACTAAATTAAAGAAGAATAATGTGATAATATGTAAAAACTTTTACATACTTCTATTTAATATCATTAAAGAGATAAGTGAGGGAATAAGACTCAAAAAATTTTTTCTGCAAAAACAGTACAGAAATGAGACAATATCAGAAAACTGTAAAAAATGTCCATTGGAAATATTTTTAAAAATATGAATATTGAAAACAAAAAGTCAGGATAAATTCCAGAATGTCTGGAGTTGAGGTCCAACAAGCTAACTGACTTGATGGTAGACAAGTATTCTGGATGCTTTGGAGATGAGAGATGAAGCCTTCACAAACTTGGAGGTTGCCACATCAGTGAAGCATTTAGGGTTTCAGTAATCATTGGCCTGCCAGGATAGCCTTGTAAGTTAGTGGTTCTTAAACTTCGTTGTTCATTAGTATCACCCTCAGAATGTCTGATTAGTACGTCTGGGTTGGAGCTCAATAATTTATATTTCTAAGAAGTTCCTTAGTAAGGCAAAAGTCATGTCATCTGTAGCAGGAAACAAGATGCTATTTAAGAAGCAGATCTTTGTAGTCTATTGGGCACCAGCTGAGGATAGGTGCCTGACTGTGTGACATCAGTGAATAGGTATTATTATACTCAGAGACTCAAAATGTTGAGTGCATCGAGCAGCAATTCATCATGCAGTAGAAAAGATATACTTAGGATGGAAGCCTTGAAGTTCCAGAGGAGTAAGTAAGGTACATAAACAGGAAGCCCAGACTCTCATGTTACCTACCTCTGTCTCACTGCTAACTCTCCTTCAGCCTTATACCTATAGTCTCCTAGAGGGTTCCCTAAGGCTCACTGACAAAAGTGGATACTAAATCAACTCTAATTTGCAGGTAAGTTGTTCCTAGAGGAAAATGGACTACTTCCAAACCACAATCCCTTTTTCCTTTTCAGGGCTGATCCTGAAGATAGTGGGGAGGAAGAAATATCCTCCCAATGGGAAGAACGGTATGTTGTGCACATTGGTTATTTTGGGGGGAAATGGCCTTAAGTACTAATATATGCTGACTCCTAGGCATGCATGGATGGCCTACCAGTTTGCTCCAGATATTTGAAGGACAAATTTGGGAAAATTAAAGTCAAAGAGAGTGACAATGAGTTGGACAAGATATTTCCAGTCTATGTTTACCAGCCTCTCTCCTCATAATCTCCTATGCTTGCACAGTGAGTCCAAGAAGAGAGTGCACATGGTAGCAGGGTTGTAAACTATATATGGGCTCAAGGACATACATTCTCTATCACCACCTATAAACCTGCCAGCAGAAGAAAACAACTCTGCGCCTTTTATCTTAGCACCATTCCTCAAAGATACCTCTGGTGCCAGGTTGAATATATTGGACCCTTTCCACCCTGGAATGTGCAGCAATTCATTCTTACTGGAATTGACATCTAGCTCAGATAGAAGTTTGTCTTCCTTGTCTGCTGCAAGGCATCTGGGAACATTATCATCTTAGGGTGAAGAGAAACCCTGACTTATTAGCGTGGGATCCTGTACCGCATTGCCTCATACCAAGGGACTGATTTTATGGCAGAAGAGATTGAACAATGAGCTCTTAATTATAGAACCCACTGCTTCTACAGCATGTTACATCCCAAAAACATAACTTGACTAGTAGAATAATGGAATGGACATAAAAGTCACCACTAAGAAATAGCTCAGATTAACATATCTTTTGAGTTACAATTTTCCAATTTGCTTTGAACCCACCAGCTTACATATAGTGACAGGTCCACAGAAGCTGGAATGCTTGGGTCTAGGAAGCATGGGTGGAAGTAGGATTGGCTCCTCTAAACATTCCTACAAATAAACCTTCTTGGGAAACAAAAGGGCAAGGGTAGTGAAGTAGATTTTGAAGAACAAATTTGGGAAGACTCGCTGTACCACATATTAAGGCAGTGTATCATTAGTATAAATTGACAAACTAGAATGGCTACTTGGCAACATGTGAAATAGATTTGACTTTACGAAAGCAGTAAAGAATGCACTTTCTACGTAGTGGAGCTAGGATGATTGGTTGTTCGCATGGAAAATATAAATCTGGATTCTTTCCTCCTCTCATGGGACAAAAATTCATTCCAGGTACATTGCAACTTAAATGAGAAAAGCGAAATGTTCAAATTTTCAAAGAAAATATAAGAAAACGTGTCCTTTTTTAGATTCTATATATAAAGTGATATCACACAATACTTGTCTTTCTGTCTGACTTATTTCTCTTAGAAATTAATTCATTCACTCATAAGTTTTAAAAAAGATATGGCCTCACTATAGGGAAAAGTATCTTAAAGAAGAAACAAAGAGCACAAAATGTACAGGAAAATATTTATAAATTTGACCATAATTAATTTGCATTCTACCTAAATAAAGACACCAAAAACAAAGTGAAAAGAAAAGCTGCAATCTGAAAGAAGATACTTACCAGGGATATATAAAAAAATAAAGGTTGAATCACTTATTGTTAGGAACTTCTCCAATAATGACAAATAACCCAGTAGGAAAATTGACAACAATAAAAACAATTCACACAGAAGGAAATCTGAATGAGCAGTGAATACAAAAAATATAATGCCACTAGGGTCCACGGAAATGAAAATTAAAACACAATTAGATGCCATTCTCGTCATTATTCTGTGGGAAAGAAATTCTAAATACTTGATAATGTTAAGAACTATCAAAGATGTGGAAAAATAAAATTAGGAATTGCCCCATCCTCCTGACGGAAGTGTAAAGTTACAGCAGCATTTTGGGAAGTAATTTGGCAATATCCAGAAAAGTTTAAGAGGCGCAGTGCCATTTAGCATGATGTTCACATATAAGTAACCGTAAACCAGATTACAGTGGTTTAATCAAGGAAGAGGTTTGTCTCACGCATTAAAATAAGCATTATCTGGACAGGCATCCTAGGGCTGGAGCAATGGCTAACAATGCCCTGAAGGAACCAGACCTATTTTGTCACTCTACTTTCCTGAATGTGTGGCTGCCCCACCTCCAGAGTCACCACAGTCCCAGGCAAGGGAGGTTAGAGATGACTGAGTGAACACGGGCAACTTAGGCTTAGGTTGTATTGGCTGGATCTATCCCACAGCATAGAAACCTCTAGCTGCAGAAGAGATGGGGATAGAGAATACTTGGCTTTTCAAACTCTAAAGTTGAGGTAGCCAAATGTAAAAGGGGTTTGGGTAATGTTGAATGAGCCAGCTTGCAATACCCACTTCATAGGCGCATGCACACACACATGCATATACAGGATATATACATATATATAGGGTATAGGAGATATGTATAGAGATAGAGGATATATCCTAGTGTCTTGCTACTTAGTGTGTTCTGTTCTATTCTCCATGAACAAGCAGCAGAGGCATCGCTGAGAAATTTGTTAGAAATTTATAATCTCAGGCTCCATCCCAGATCTACTGAATCAGTATGTGCATTTTAACATGAGTCCCAGGTGAATCCACATGCAAATTAACATTTGAGAAACACCACTCTAGAGAAACCCCTGCACGTGCAACAGTATGCATTGCATCTTACAGGGAAAAATGGAAATAAGCCCATCAATAACAAAATATTGAATATATTCAGAATGCAGAATAATGAAACAAATATTGAGTGTAAATTTATTTTTCAATAGCATAATTTACAGGGCAGTTGAAATGAATAACTAGATTGACTGGTATTAATCTGGATAAATACCAAAAGTGTAATATCCATTTTAAAAGACAGGATGCAAAATTATATCAATAGCATGGCATAATTTGTGTATATATATTTTTAAAGATTTATTTATTCATTTTAGAGAGAGAGAGAGAAAGGGTGAGGGACAGAGAGAGAGAGAAAGAGAATTCCAAGCAGACTCCCCACTGAGAGCTGAGGCTTATGCGGGGCTCAGTCTCAGGACCCTGAGATCATGACCTCAGCCAAAATCAAGAGTTTGATGCTCAACCGACCGAGCCATCCAGACACCCCATTTTTTAAAGTGCAAAATGATATTTTATATGGATACATACACAATTATTGAAAATATTTTGAAATGCACGGGTGTAGTTTGCTTAGCAAGTTCATGATCCTGATTAACTTGAGATAAAGATGGAAGAAAATGTGACTGAAAAGAGTACAAAGTGGTTTTGATTGCATCTGTTGTATTTTATTTCTTAAAAAAACTGAAGCAATTGTGGCAAAAAGTTAAGAAATTATGTGTATGTTTGCACTAGTGTCTGCAGAATTATTCTCTAAACTTTTTTATACGTTTAAAATATTTCATAAAATATTTTTAAAGATAAAATGAATGTGGATAATTTTTTGAAAGGATAGTAATGGTGTAACTCTTTTCACAGTGACAATTTGTTCTTAAATGATTTAGCAATAGCTGGGTAAAATGAATACATTATTTATGAAGATTAAGTAAGTCAGGATTAGAGCAACATTTGTAACCGATTTTTATGATAGTGAGTCCAGAGTATTTCAACGAATTTGCAGCTCTCTCCTGGTAATAACACTGTTAGGGAACTCAAGAATATATCTAAATACATGCACACATATTTATAACAAGCATGTTTTAAAACTGCTAAAGATGAATAGAAAAAAATGTAGTGAAGCTGAACATTATGCCTGTTTTTGAAAGGAATCTGAATACTCTTGGAACCTATATGCCATTCTCCCAGCCTCTTGTAGTCTACCTCTCCACCCAGTGCTTTGACTTTGACAGTGATGTTTATTATATGCTTGCTCCTGTTCAAAACAATATATCTGCTTGAGAAATTTGCATCCCAGTTCTTGTCATTATGTTTGCTTCATTTTTAGGACACAACTCTCCCTGTGTTTTTGGTGCTTAACATTAACTTTAGAAATAGCATATTGTTTTACAATGTAGAAAACAATTGCTTAGGATATAATACTCCCAGATCGAAATGAGCCTTGTTAATAAAAAGGATCATTCACCTAGTTTCTGCCATGTATTCCACTTTCACATTTATTAGCCATAAGATAAGTAAAATAACAGGGACAGCATTTAAGTGACATACCATGAGGACACACAACAGAAAGTAGAACAGGCAGAGTCTGAAACAATCCCATGCGATTTCCACTCTGTTCTTTCTGAACCTTTCACTATCTTCACAATATCCTGAAATTAAAACCCAGAAACTTGTAGCTTCCTACTAAAATATAAGATTTTTCGTTTATTCTGATATTGGCCTCAAGTACTTACTATTCCCTGTCTTCTCCCCATAATAGATATCAAATAGCTGATTATTATTTGAAGCTGATCCATGGCTACTTGGTCATCTTTACCTGCAAATTCAAGTGCCTGAAGCTGGAGCATCCAGAGGGTAATTAGAGAAAGAGAGCTGGCCAAGTTTTAAATTGGTAAGCCAAGAAGGAAAGAACTAAATTGTCATTAGTTGTACATAATACATTTCTATTCCTGGTAAATGCAAAAGGACCACTTAAAAACTAATAAAACTAATGAGTATTCAGTGAAATAGCCAGATACAAAGAAACATACCAAAATAATAGTTTTCTCAAATGCCAGCAACAATCAGTTTAGGAAGTCATGAACACACACACACACACACACACATACATACACACACACAATTTAAAAGAAAAAACTTCTTTTGCATACTTAGGAATGAACTTCAGAAATTAGAGAAAGATGTAAATGAACAAAATAACAAATAGTAAAGAAGCATTAACTTAAAAGGCCTAATAAAAGGTACTATATTGCTGGTAAGGGAGAATCAATAATCCAAAATGTCATTTATCCTAAAATAAACATGTGATTTCAATGTACTCTCCTTCCAAACCATAGTAAGAAGTAGATATATGCACTGACGTGGAAATACATTCCATGTATATTATTAGTTGAGAAAAAGCAAGATGTAGAGTTATATCTGATCCTTTATCAGTCATCTGAGGTTGTGTATACGTAGAATACATAGGATGTGCACGCATTTTTCTTCCTTTCTTTGTGTGTGCATTTATGTAGGAATGGAATAACCCACACCAAACTCTTAATATTAGTGATTGCTGAGAAACAGGATCCAGAAAACTTTTTATATATTATGTTCTTCTGTGTTGCTTGAGATTTGTATGATGACCATACTATATTTGAAAAAAAAAAAGAATAAATCAGTAAAAGAACCAAATGGAAATAAACCATATTGGGCAGCATAAAGGAATCATTTTTGGACACGTCTGGTTGCTTACAAATCTGTTTCAAGAAAGGCAATAAAGTATGCTGACATGACTCTCCCAACGATGTCAATATCTGATTCCCAGGAACCTGCAAATAGATTACCTTACGTAGTAAAAGGGATAGGCAAATGTGATTCATTTTAGGATTTTTATTCTTGATTATCCAGATGGACCCAGTGCAGTCACAAGGGCCCACACAAGAAGGAGGCAGAGGAAGATTTGACTACAGAGAGAAGGCAATGTGAAGACAGAAGCAGACATTAATGAAGCAGCAGTGAGACAAAGAATGAATGGAAGAGCCAAGGACAGGTTCTCTCCTGGAGGCTCAGAAGCAATCAGGACTGCCAACCCCTTGATTCTAGCCCAGTAAGACTTACTCTGAACTTCCAGCCTCCAGAACTGATACAATGCATTGGTATTGTCTTAAACCACTAAGCATGTGGTATTTTGTTACAGCAGCGACAAGAAAATGAATGCAAGAGAAAAAATGCACTGAGTCAAGTCTGGTACATGGTTAGAGTAGCCAGGTAAACTGCATGGCCAATGACCTATAAATTAATGAAACTGAATAAATTTGGCAATGCCAAGCAAGAGGAAAAAAAGAATGAAAATGAGAATCACCATGGTATGGGTAGCACCAACATTTAAATCACAAGCAGAAAATTTAGATGAAAATCTGGGATAAGCCTGAATCAAAGTGAAAGACCAAGATGCTTGTCAGGTCAATCAGTCAGTGGATTAACAAACAAATATTGAGTGGATATTATGCCCAAGACTTGGGATGGAAATGTGGGGAGAAATGTACTGTGCATTTACAGAGTTTGCAGTTAGGGAAAGGCAAACCACTGAATGATTTTAGACAGATGTGTGATATGATCGCTCACTTTGTAGAATGATTACTTTGGCACCATTGAGGGATACTGGATTGGAAAAACAATATTAACCACAAGAATAACAGAATCCAATGCCCCATATGGAAAAGCCTAGACCAGAAGTGGGAAAAAATCAGGCCAGAGCAACCATAGCAGTTAAAGGTCAAGGAATGAACTGTGCCCATCATTCCTTGCCTAGATCCCAAAGGCCTCTCAAGAGATGACCTGAGGCTTGCCCTGGGAAAGGAGGCTTAGAGTTGCCGGTGTCCCCAAAAGAATGACACTTTTATTCTTCTAAATAGAGCATTACACCAAAATGAGAGGGAAAAAAAATACAAAAATCATATTGAACACATCGAAGTCAAACTAGAATTCTCTTCCAGACTAATGCCAGTTCATTTCTGATAATTCTTGTAACAGTGTCATTGATCTACTTCTCATCCTCATACTGGAGAGATGAGGAAAAATGCACACACATGTGCACACAAATATGCAAGTTTGTTTTGTACAATATTAGGTATTCTGTTAAGGTTTTAGAAAAAATATCCACTTATTCAAGGTCCACATTTGTTTTCATCCTGTACTATTGGTTTTAAGATATAAACTTTTGTGATAAGGGTGGTGTGGTCTTGTTAATCTGTTCTAAAGCCATTTCAGCGTCAGGCGCACATTATATACTAATTGGATTCCTGATGCATCTTTAAAAACTAATTTCAAAACACTAAGTAATCAGAGGCTTTGTCTTCAATACAAGACATTGCATCAGCAAAAAGTGTTTATTACTCAGCCACCTGTGTTCTGCACAAAGCAATTTAAGCAGACACAGTCCCTGCCCTGAGGAACTGTCTAAAGCCAGTACCATTTTAACATTCAAAGACATCAGACAACTACACTAATGACAAACACAAGCTACTAATGTTACTAAAATATAAAAGAACCCCCTTCAAAATGTTATTTCAATCAAAGAATGAACCAGCATTTTATTTGGGGGAAAGTGACATGGGAACTTGCTAAATATGCAATAAATATTTGTTAAATTAAATAGTGCATACAACAATCTTATTTACATTCAAGAGATGGAAAAAATTAAAATGCAAAAGTGGTTTCTTGATTAGACCATATTATAAATGGCGAAGTCTATATGAAGTGGTTTTTAGATAGTTTATTTATCTGAGAACCAGGTTCTTATATACCTTTCTACAAATTCTACTAGTTGAAGACAAGATCAAGAAATACTACCATTCATGTATCAGTTTTCACCATAGTATCTGGCATATAATATAGACCTTACAGAAATGTTGAGGATGACTAACAATAAGCAGCATACAATAATATCGGGACCAGTTTTCTACAAGCAGATAAGTTCCTTTTTATTCCTTCCTACTAGGCCTGCTATTTGATATTTGTGGAGGATTATTAATACCCTTCAATAGAAAGAATAGTTAGATCACCCTGGCTTTCTTTATAACACTTTCCCATAATACAGATTATCCCTTTTTGCTTCATATATGCCACTACCAAATGTTTCTTCAGTAGCAAAAAGAGGGATTAAATGAACTTCCAGCTGAGTCCATTTTGTGAGCCCATCATATATGGATGTACCACACAGCTCTAGGGAGCACCGTTTACATGGAAAAAGGAACATAACTGGAAATCATACTCCCTGATTTGCGCATCATGGTGGTGCTGAGTGAGCGAATGTGCATACACCACTTTCAGTGTAGACAACGACTTTTCTCTCAAACTGATGTGTGTAGGCACCATACCCTATTAAAGCAATCTTGTCACTGGAGTACTAAGTCTATCTTCCATTCTCCAAGTGTTCTTTCAAAATACAACCCTTCACCCACTTTCTGGTGGAGAAGAAGCAGATTAACAAATAAACAAAAATAAAATATTTATGGCATCCTCATACATCTATTCTAGGGAAGAGGAATTATTTCCATCGAGCCATGGAGCAACTTTACAAAGTTCTGAGACCAGAACTCATTGACTTAAATTCACTTGTTCTAATCAATTTTAAAATATTGATAGTCTATAATCATATTTGCTCTGTGATACATACAAGGTTTAGAAAAATAACCTGAGCATTGTTCCTGCCTTAAAGAGTTTTCTGGGAAAATAAGAATTTACAAAGTACATAGAGTGAGTTACATTGTCAGATCTTTCATTATCAAGACACTTGGGGAAATACTTATACGACATGTAAGAGAGAATTTTGTATAATCAATTATATCATCTTAAATTTATATCATATATTTTCAAAGTATATTAGAGATCTATGAAAGATGGAGATGGATAGATAGATGATAGATAGATAGACTGATCCGTACACTTTACAGAACAACAGGGAAACAGAATCAATATGAGTAACTACAAATAAATAAATCAGAATCAATAAAAGCTTCATTGGACACCTACTGTAATAGGTTGAATAATGTTCCCCAAAGATATCAAGTCATAATCCTCAGAACCTGTAAATATTACTGTATTTGGAAAAAGGATCATTGCAGATGTGGTTAAATGGGAAATGGGGAGATTATCCTGGCTTATTACGATGGGGTCTAAGTGTAATCACATGCATCCTTATAAGAAGGAGACACAGAGAGAGAGGAATGAGAGGAAAATGGGATGTAAAGGCAAACAGATACTGGAAGTCGCCCTGCTGCTGAACTGAAAGATGGTGAAAGAGGCATGAGTCAGCGAGCGCAGCCCTAGAAGCTGGAAAAGGCAAGGAAACATTTTCTCCCCTAAACTCTCTAGGGGGTGCACAGCCCTGCTGACACCTAGGTTTTTACCTGGTGAAACATACTCTGGACTTCCGACCAAAAAGACAGGAGATAACAAGTGTTGGCAAGGATGTGGAAAATAGGGAGCCCTAGTGCGCTTTTGGTGAGAATGGGCAGCCACCATGGAAAATAGTATGAAAACTCCTGAGAAAAATAAAACTAGAACTACCATATGATCCAGCAACATCACTTTTGGGCATATACCCAAAAGAAAGGAAAGCAGGATCTTTACTAGATATCTGCACTGTCGTGTTCATTTGCAGCATTATTCACAATGGCCAAGCTATGAAAACAACCAAAGTGGTGGATGAATGGATAAGAAGATGTGGAGGATATATAACAAGGAATATTGTCTAGCAATGGGAAAGAAGGAAATCCTGTTATTTGTGAAGATATGGATGGACTTTAAGGACATTGGTTTAGGTGAAATAAGCTAGACAGAGAAAGTCAGATACTGTATGATATTCACTTATATGTGGGATCTAAAAGAGCTGAACTAACAGAAACAAACCACAGTGGTGGTTGTCAGGGGTTGGGGGGTTGGGGAAGTAGGGAGATGTGGGTCAAAGGGTATAAACTTTTAGTTGAAAGATGAGTAAATTCTGGGGATCTAATTGCAGCATGATGATTACAGTTAACAATAGTATATTAGATACTTGGAAGTTGCTAAGAGAGTAGATCTTAAATGTACTCACCACAAAAAAGAAATATTAATTAAATGATGTGACAGAGATATTAACTAACTCTACTGTGGTAATTATTTCATAAGATATGACTGTATCAAATCATTACACTGAACTGCTTAAACTCTCACAATGCTATATGTCAATTATATCTCAATAAAGCTGGAAAACAGTAAGAGATTCTAAACAGGTTTGAGTACACTTTCAGGTGGGAAGATAAAGATGGTCCCAGGCTCAAGAAGACAAAGCTGAAGCAATGAAGAAAAGTAGTGGGTTTTAAGATAAAGATGAGTTAACTTAAAACTTGTGGGGTATTAATGGCAGTTCTAAGGGGTGGCCTGGATTTTTGGAGGCCTCCCTGCTGCTCAAACTTAATCACCATAACACCCCACAAAACCACCAGACACAAACAAGTTTCTTATCCTTGCCATGGAAATGCATCTTCAAGATTAGTATTCACTCCAAAATAGATTGGCCCTTTAAGCAATTCCTACATAGATTTTCTTGAATTGCCAATGAAGTTGTAAGACAAGCACAAGACTATCTGTGTTAATTTTCTCTTCCTACATCCAAGCATTGCTATTAAAACCACTTTCCCCCCCACACTGTAAACTATAATTTCTGGCATTTGTATATGACTTATAATTGAGAAACGTGCCAGATGACAGATTCAGAGTTTGAGATTTACCAGCAGTTTAGCTATCTCTCCAGGTGCAACCCTAGTAATAGATTTTATCTGTTCATTTTTTCTTGGTCAACTTAGTTATTTGCTTGTACAACACAGCAGAAGTTTGAATTTTAACTGAAATTCAGATCCCTAAACATCCCTTAAAATGTCTTTAAAATAATAGCACTACAATCCAGCATTGGGGAAAAAAAAAAAATCATACACAGAAAATTGCCTGTCACACACCAGGCAATGTAATCAAAGTTGGTAGAAATGGTCAAATTTCTCAGTATAGAATAAATCTTTTCAAAATCTGGACTTCACAGGGAATGGATTCAAACATGAGGAAGAACTATGACACAGATGCCAACAGCTATAAAAAAAATGTATTTTGGCAGACTTGAGAGAAAGGCTATTTAATTTTCAACAATATTTAAATTAATTATAATTAAGAAACAAAACAAAACAAAACAAGAATTTAGCCAAATAGGAAATGCAGACAGAATCATGTTACTGTTTCATATTATTAGAAATCATATATTGAAGATTAAGGATACTTATATAATGAAGCTTACACATATTATTACATAGTAGAAATGTGTCACAATTATCAATTGTCGGAGGTGATTCACAAAAATCTTTGTACCCTGAAATTGAATTAGGTATAAGCTCAAATTGTAACTGTGACATTTAAGAGGGAAAATAGGAATCTGAAAGGATAGCATTATTCATTTTTGATTCATTAAAAAGTTCTGTCTTTAACAGTACATTATTCAAGAAAGGATTGTGTATCTTATAACTTGACGATGCATTGGCTTCATGAAAATATGACAGTAAAATCATGATTAAATACTCTAGCTAGATCTCACCAGTGTTTCGAGGATTTAGGACCCTCAACTCGCTGGGGTTATTCTAGTGTTAGAAAAATTAGTGAGAGCTTGTCAAGAGAATAAGGGTGAAAGGGGTCAGGAGTATGAGGTTCAACTATCACTCTTCATATTGGCAATCTTTAGGAATTAAGTTTTAATTTATTAAAGAATAATGAATTTCCATTAGAGTTATCAATTGATAGGTGGTCTTACGATTCTGAATGCTACCCTCACGCCCTGTAGAATAGTGAATTTGAGAGTTCCTAGTTTAACTCTTTCAATACCGTACTTGCAGATACCCTATTGTAAAGTTGAGCACATTTGCTAAAATATGTACCTTTTCAGAAAAAGTTACACTAAGGTGATTTTCCCACTGTAGGCATTAGAAAATTAAACATTGTCCTTGGATTGTATCCATTCTAGCTGGTTATTTATGTATATGAAAAAGAACACTTTAAACTTTGCTCTTTATAAACACATAAAATATTTAGTTGTGAAAGAAAGAATCCACATTTTGCAATGATAGCTATTTGGGTCCATCCAAGACTATTTCAAATAATCTCAATAGAGGTTTTATATTAGTTACCATTAACTCTTTTTTTTTAAGATTTTATTTATTTATTTGACAGAGAGAGACACAGCGAGAGAGGGAACACAAGCAGGGGGGAGTGGGAGAGGGAGAAGCAGGCTTCCCATGGAGCAGGGAGCCCGATGCGGGGCTCGATCCCAGGACCCTGGGATCATAACCTGAGCTGAAAGCAGACACTTAACAACTGAGCCACCCAGGTGCCCTTAGTTACCGTTAACTCTTAAATGAAGAATTGTTAGAGCATCAAGGCAAGTGTGACTAAGAACAAATAATTCAGTTGGTTTTTCATCACTAAAGAACCGCATCACCCTTTGTTTGGCTACTTTGTGTCCCATGCTGTTTTACCTTAGCAAGACTGTTTCTTTGAAGCTGAGTACTTAGTACTTACTGTTGTCCAATTCCCCACTATCACCAAAAACAAGTACCCAGGCATGAGGCAACTGAGAGAAGTACCAGCATTTACAATCTATATTCCCAGTCTGTAAACCCAAAATTCAGCTGAAGCAAAGTATATGGACTGCTATGCCAGCCATTCTTTGCTAGGCCACAGGAACACTGATCAAATGTCTCGTGTTATAGTCCAGGTTGATATTTCTTGTCCATGAGAACCTTGTCATCTCTCCCGGCTCCTCCTCTCCATCCTTTCTATAATAATAACTTCCAAAATCTGTTTTTTCCTAAGTAGCCTGAAAAATATCTATAATCTTCAGCAATCTTATAATCCTGTTTTTATACCCTGTGAAGCTGTGGGAGGCTCTTGCTTTCCCTGGTATATGATTCTTCTACCAAAGACCACCCTGCACAGCCCTTGTCTTTTCTTTCTTTTTCCTTTTTTTTTTTTGTAAAAAAGTGTTCTTTTTATCAAAGTAGCAATTATCCATAGGCTTAATAACAGAGATCTAGTAAACCTGTTATAAAAATGCAATTTGTGGTTCACACTCCTTATGTCATGCCTGTTCCCCCAGAGGTAGCAAATTTCATATTTACCTTTTGTTCTATAATTTTATCCACATTTCTTTTTTTTTAGTCTTAGATACTATTTACCTAATATCTTAAGAAATTTTTTTTTTAGATATTATTATCATCTATAAAATTCTATTTACAGGTGTTTGGGGGTTTACCTCTCTTAAATTCAAACACCCACAATAAACCTCATCCTGTCAATCTAACTATAACAAAAATTTGGTTATACTGTTTTCTATGATGGCCATTAACATTATCCTTTAATTGTTGATTATTATTTACAGCTGAGCTATGTTATTTATTAGTATTATATTTCCTTTCTTGTATAATTTCTTTTTCCCTCATAATTAATAGTATAGTTATTTTTCATTGGTAAGGATTTTTTTATACTTTTCCTTAATTCATCCCGAACTCTCCCCCAGAAATAAATATCTCCTTTAATACAGTCAAACACATCAAAATTTCTATTCCTTTCTTTTCTTTTCTTTTCTTTTTTTCTTGAAGTAAGTTTCACTGGAATCCTCCTGCTCCAATGAGTCATTTCCTTTATGTACCTGCTGCATGACTGTCATTTTGGGCATTTCATTTGTGCTGGTCTCCATTTCTCAAATTAACAGTTCTCCACAAATATGTCACATCCCTTGACTCTCAGTTCCTATTTAAGACTGAAGCACAAATAATTCCATGCATTGGGGTTCATTAAGAAGTGATCATTACCCTATAATGATCAGGCAGGGATCCATCAGCCTAGTTGAGTATGTGTAGATCTTTCCTCCTGAGTTTTTACATTTTCATTCATCAGACAGAAATTACCCAGCCTCAAAATGACTGCCTCCAATATGGAAGCAAGGTCAAGGAAGAGTCTAGAAGTCCCCTGTTAGGTATGTAGACTTTGACTTAGACCTGTTATTTTTGTGCATAGTGCTCCTCCTCAATATCTCCGGAGAGGAAACTTACAGAGTTCTCACCAATGTTGCCTTACTTTGCAAGATAGATGAGGGAATCTTTGATATCTCTTTTAAGATAGTCTGTCGAACAGTCGTTTGGCTTTGAACCACACAGCACTCCTTTGTTATAACCCACTTCCATTCCTGAACCTTTACATGGCTAAGCCACATCTTGACTATCTTCCTGAAAGCTTTGGTGTCAGTTTTCTCAGTTCTGCTGAGCTTTATCCACATTCCAGTTTCAAAACTTCTGTTGACTTCTATTATCTTCTTAACTCTTTTCTTGGTGCTTATGTGTTTATGACTTCTAAAAATCTTTAATTGTTATATTGCCAGAGTTTCCAGAGAACAAGGAAATAAAAGTATGTGCTCAGCCTACCTGTTTAACTGGCTCTCTGCTGCTTTTTAAATCAATTTCTCATTAGTGAAAATTTCCCTGTAACTGTTGTCCTCAGTATATTGCAATGCTCTTCACTTCTCTCTTATTATAAAGCCATGGAGGGTTCATCTCCTAGGAGATGGGCAGTAACTCTGCAGTTTCATCATCTTCAGGACCAATCACCTAGCTAGCTGTAAGGTAATCTGTGATTAGCAGTGTTTCTGCCTCCAGCCATCAAAATGGGAACTTTTAAGTAATGCAGAAATCATCCTTATATGTGCATCCCCTGAAAACAATTCTTTCTCTGAGTCTGCAATGGCTTAAAGTTGAGTCTTTAAATATATAAAATTCATAGACTATATTTTTATGGAACTTCTGCTTGCCTAACCCATGCTCTGTTGAGTCTCTGTTGGCACTTATTTTCTTTCAGTAGGCACAAATTTACACCTCTCCTTTTCTCTCTGAGAATCCTAAGTGTTGATGCTTCTTAGGAAGAAGATACTCATAGTACTACAGTGAGCTACACAAATGTGTTAACCAAAAACATGGCATCAGAATCCCTCTTAGAAAAGTAATGATCATTGCTGAGCAAATCACACTGCTGAAACTCTATGGGGGAAGTAGAAATTTCAAGCTCAGGTTGTGGAAAAGAGCAACAGTATAAGCTAAAGTGCTCAGCCTGGGCCAAAGAGAGGAATTTCTTTGGCACCTGACTAATGAAGGAATTGGATTATAGAAGATGGGAAGAGTTTGGGAAAAGATCAACAAGGTTTCAGTTATTTTGTATTAACTTGAACATAAACATGATCATAAACTCTATCCCTGCATTCTTCAGAAGGGAAAGAAAAGTGGGATAAGGGAAAAGTACAAACGGGATTTAAATTCTATCTTTAGTATTCTATTTCTTAAGAAGAAATCTGAATTAAATATGGCGGAAGGGTAGGCTATATTAGATTATGTGGTAGGCATATAAGTATTCATGATGTGTCTTTTTGTGCCTTTCCATATGCTTGAAACACCTCATAATTTAAGAAAAGGCAACAACAAAAGAATATGGCTAGTAACTCTGAATTGGAAAATCATATCCATTTTTCAACTTAGAGAACCAAGCCTATGGTTGAAAGTTTATAAATATCAGCCTGATCGGAATTTTCCCAGGTCAAGAGACCTAGGTCTAGGACTCATTCCAACATCTGTCCAAAACTGACCTTTTATCTGACAGGCAAATTAAGAGGAAAAAGAAATTAGGAAAATAGAAAAAGAAGTAGCAATTATCTTCCATTACAAAATAAAAAGCAGAATTATCAAAGGTGAAATAGATATTAAAGGACTAAGAAAAAAATGTAGTGTTCCTTGCTTTGTGTCATGTTACTCTACGCAGGCTGATTTCCAGACTCTGTTGCACTTAACCCATCCCTTACATGAGGGTCTACTTTTTTGCTATTTTGTTTTCTATGTCATGCCTTCTTTCCTCATCTATTTATTTGAATGTCTTATTTCCCCATTAAGACTATTAAGTTAAAACATTATCATTTACTATCACTTCTGATTTGTCTTCCTTAACACAATTTTCTATACTTATTTGGGGTTCAAGGATTTTTTATTTTTTATTATTTTTTTAAACATAAGATCCTTCTCATCATCCAACAGTTCTGGTATCTCATGAAACACACCTTAAAAATGATGGATTAGATAATTCCCTAAGGCACATTCAAGGGCTAATATTAGATGATTCCATCATTTCCTCAAAATATTGCCCCTTCCTGTGCTGGTGGTATATATATGTTCTGCTGTATCTTATTAAACAGCAGATGCTTAGGTATCCTGCTGTCATCCAGGGAGCACGTTTATTTTGTAACAAGTGACACTTCCAGATGGTGAACTGGATGCAATCTAGCAAGCTGTTGATGAAAAGGCTCAGGAAGTAGTGTAAGGCATTTGTGGGCAGTCCAAATTCCATTCAAAATTAGATATGAACACCATGTTTTACACATTCAAATGTTTTGGAGCTTAATGTCAGGGTTCAGCTTTGTCCTTTAAGCTCATAAAGGTCATGCTTCATCATCAAACTCAATACATTTCCTCCATTAGTGTGTTATTTTAGTAGCAGATTTTGTAAAGTGTTGTGATTTCTGTCTTACAAATAAAAAATCGCCATATCTACTATACTAATAGACATATGACCTTCTCTTTTAGCTTATCCACATGCAGCATTTTATCTACTCTGCAAAGCAAGTTGGATTATTTTTGGCCTTTCTTACTTATATTTTTGTATATTTTCATATAAAATGAGTTATTTATTAATGTTTTCTCAGCTGATTTTTCATTTTAAAACGATCATTTGAGAATGATCATATGTCAAGGGCATATTAAATTATATAATTTAGGTGTGTTAAGTTATAGGCCTAGAACAATAGAGAACAGTAAAGCATAAAAACTCCTAATTGAAGGAAACACTGAATAAGTGAGATCACTGCATCATACATGAACGCACGTAAGGACAAATTTTAGAATCTAATTGAATTATTCTGAAACAAATTCTCCGGCATTAGCGTGGGGTTTCTTTTACTTTTTCCCTTCTTGCTTCACAGAAAGAGTATTCTCTAGTTGTCTCATAGCAATTGCTTTTCTAAATGATTTATATTGGGTTATGCCCAGTTATAGTGTTCTAGTTTTCATAAATCCAACAAGGTTCAGATAAAAGAAAGTAGCTAATTTGATCTGAAGATTCAGCTTAAGAATTTACCTTTGTAATATCATTATCCAGGTATATAGTATAATCCACATGCAAAGTGGCTTATTTCCAGATAAATAAGCCATGAAAAATGAACTCTGAGTCTACACAGAAGTAAAAGAAAAATGTACAAAACTTACTAGAGCATCTGTATTAGTTATATGTCATCATATAACAATTTACTTAAATATAACTGCTAAGCAACAAACATTTTATTATTTCACAGTTTTTGCTGGTCAGGATTCTTGCCATGGTCTAGTGTGATCCTCTGGGTTAGAGTCTTACTTGGTTGAAGTCTTACTAGGTTGAGTGCTGCAGCCTCCTCTTAAGACTCACGTGATTGTTGTCAGAACTTGGTTTCTCTCTACTGAATTGCCTCCAGACAAGGCAGTTGGCTTCTCCTAGGGTTAGTGATCCAAGAGAGAGCAAGAGAAGGTACCCAATAGAAAAACCAGGGGCTTTTTATAACCTAATCTTGGAAGTGACATACCATAACTTCAGCCATGTTGTGTTCTTCAGAGTCTTCAAATTCTGATGGCAATCAAGAAGAATGGATTACACCAGAGTGGATACCAAAAAGCAATGGTCATTGAGGGCCACCTGACAGGGTGATTACCATAATATATATGTTTTGTATCTTACATAACTGAAGTAAATCCTATTCTGAGTGACTTTAAGTGTTTTTAATATGTAAGGTCAGTAGGACGTAATTGAGGCATACAGGTCTTAAGAACAGGAGTTAATACCCAAAGAAGTCTAAACAATGAAGTCTCTTGGGGTAATTTTCCATTCTTTGTGTAAACAAACCTAACTTAAATGCTAATAGAGAATTGGCTTCACATAATTCCACACTGGGAAGAGTAGATTGTTCCATCTGTGAGGAGATTTACCTGACTCCAAAGGGAAACATTTATGTATGTGAATATTATATATGGACATATATCTTTATGGTAAGTTATAAAAATCCTATTTGATAAAGTGCCTTCGTAATTGTCCACTACTTTTAATGCACAGAAGCAAAACAAACTTAATTTTTATAACAGGGTAAGAGGTTAAAACCGTTTATGAACAGATATTTTATATTTCATTATAGAATGTATTGTTCCTAACAATTTAAAGATTTACATAGGTATTATCCTATTATACTTAATAATTTTATTTATTGCAGAAGAAAACATTTTTGTTCCTCTGAACAAGGAACATGGTAAAAGAGGAGATTTTAACATATCTCTGATACATAAAATACCAACAATGAACTGACAATCAGAAAGATGCCTCTCTTTTTCTCCCTTTGATCATATTTTCTCTATTCATTTTAAAATTTCCACTGAAACCATAACTTACATTTTATACCATTCAAAGGGATTAATATAAAGCCATTCACATGGAAGAGAAACTTCAGGTCATTTATTAATTATTATATTTCGGTTAATAAAGTCTATGCTATGAAAGAATTCAAAATGTTAATTCCTAAGAAATGCATAGAAAATATTAGTTGCTTTACAAAGTCATTTTCCAAAATCAATACAGCCTCCCACATTAGAGTGACACTTTTTTCAAATAATCCTAATTACCATCTCATATCTAAACATTGAAAAAGTAACCTATTTCAGTTCAATATTTCACAATAGATACTTTTAATGATAGCTATCCATATTGCACAGCTTTTGTTTGTTAAGCTGACACAGAAAATTAGCTCTGCTTTTTCTTGCTTATGATTTGCACTTGCACATGAACCAGATGGCAGTAAGAATCAGATAAAAGAATAATAAACTTAAGCTAGAGGAATTGAGATTGTTTGAAACAACATATCATTTCAAAGATATAAAAGCCCTGATGGTTAAATCCTTTCCTTTTGCTCCTTGCATGAGCTGTCTAATGCATTTATTTCCATCTACCTTTATTGGAGAATCTGTCCATTAAATTAAACCACGGAAATGCAGGGCAGATGAGTCTTCGTTCGGGGAACTAATAAGCCCACTAAGTCATGAACAGTACATCAGATGAGCTGTAGTTTTTCACCTTTCTTACACACCTGGGAGGCATTATACAATTTTTCCTCTGAAGGGGACTTTTTTCCCTGTCCAGAGGAAATACTTTTCTTACAGAGGCTCTAAATAATGAGCCACTTTAAGGTAACTCTGTGTGGAGGGACTTGCGTAGCAAAAGTACATCACAGGATGTGTGCTGTATGAAACCCAAGCTTATTACTTTGATGTACCAAATGATGCCACAACTCAAAAATTCCTAAAGCTCTATCTGTTTGGCATGCAATGAAGGAAGTGACAAATAAAGATGTTCTAATATAGCCTTGCTGTCTCCATGTCAAGGTCTGCATGAAACAGAAAACTGCTTCTCATAAAAAAATCTTGTGAGATACTTGCATGAGTGTGGATCCTTGTGAGATTATAAATATGTCCTTACTGCATGAGAAGTTAGCTTTAATAGCACATTAAATGTAGTTAATAAAAAAGCTATCCTGACAATGGATAAAAAGAACAGAAGAGGTTGAACTAGTGAATAAAGAGGAGCAAGAGATGAAAATTTAAGAGAACACCAGTTATTTCAAATCAAAGAATAGTGAAGTAAGAAGATTTTTCTTAAAAGATTGGATTTTTAAGTAATCTCTACACACAATATGGGGCTCAAACTCACAACCCTGAGATAAAGAGTCACGTGTTCTACTGACAGAGCCAGCCAGGTGCCCCAAAAAGCAGAGATATTTACATATGTATGAAACAACCTATCTATCTGCATTAATCAAATACTGATACAATAAAAATGAAATAATTATGTGGAAATCTTTTAAAGTATTTTTTTATTAGTTTCAAATTTTTCAAATATACATTTTGATAAGTTAACTATCTATTTCAAATGAAAAAAATCATCCTACAATTCTGGGAGTCTGAGGAAATGTTAAAAAAATAAACATTTTCAGGTTAGAACTAAGAAATTGGAATTGCTAAAATGTCATTTGCTAACAAAACCTGTTTTTTGTGATACTATTTGAATTGATGACTTCACATAATTATGTGAAATACTACCAATATTTTTCAGTAAATTGAAATGAATAAGTAAGGCAAGTTGAAATAACTAAAGGGGTAGGGTAAGTTATGCATGAATATTTCATAAGCTATTGTTGGTGTTGTTTGTGTAAATTATAGGTTAAATTCTGACAGGCTGGAGAAAGTAAGCCAATAGGAAATTGAACGCATGCAAATTCAGTCTCTATATTTTCAACTTCAGATAACATTTCTTATCTGATAATTTACTTCTATTTATACTCTGAATAATGATCATTTTAAAACACCTATAAAAAGGTAATATTGATGAATATCATCCTGAATTGAGAGAAAAGGATTGAATCGAGTCAACATCCACTTGACAGAATTAAAGATCTGTACTTGTCAAAGAGTAACTAGCTTAAAACCAAATTTCAAAATTCTGTTAATGAAAATAGATTAAAAATTCAAGTTTGAGGGTGCCTGGGTGGCTTGGTCAGTTAAGCATCTGCCTTTGTCTTGGGTCATGATCCCGGGGTCCTGGGATCGAGCCTGCTTCTCCCTCTCCCTTTGCCCCTCCCCCTGCTCTTGCTTTCTCGCTTACTCTCTATCTCAAATTAATAAATAAAATCTTTTTTAAAAAATTGAAATTTGTTCACCAGAAACAAGTTGAATTCAATGGTCCTTAGCATTCTAAGTTTAATGCAAAATAAGTAAAAATAAAAACCTCTGTTATTCAGGCGCCTGGGTGGCTCAGTTGATTAAGCGACTGCCTTTGGCTCAGGTCATGATCCTGGAGTCCCGGGATCGAGTCCCACATCGGGCTCCCTGCTCAGCAGGGAGTCTGCTTCTCCCTCTGACCCTCTTCCTTCTCGTGCTCTCTATCTCTCATTCTCTCTCTCAAATAAATAAATAAAATCTTTAAAAAAAAAAAACCTCTGTTATTCATTTTTTAATGTTCCTGAAGACACAGCTTTAATAATGAAAATTTTGGAAGTGTCATTTTATCTACCAGTTTATAGAGCAAAATTGAACACTGTTTGGATTGTATTAATAATTGGCCCAGTCTGACATAATAAACCATTCACCTCCTGCATTTTCTAAATTTTGGTCAATATGACATATAGGTGCAATGTCCTTGGGAAAAATAGCACCAAAATGGGGAAGAAGGAACCACTTGAATAGCATCCCAGGGCTTTCAGTAAATTACCACATATAGAGAAATAGACTGTGGTATGGAAGGTTAATCACTGGCTGCTGAAGAATGAGTCATATATTTACTTATTCACCAATTCCACTTGCAAAGAACATTTGGGGTATGTTTTGGTGCATGTATCACCTGTCAGTGTGCTTCAGACAATAGATAAACTGGTGGGGAGTTTATGAATTTAAAGCTCAACAAGGAATAGATCTAACCAACTGCTTTCATGGAATTTAATTCTTCTATTTTAATGAAAATATTCTGAACTTCTTAAAGTTCACAATGTCATTTAAGAGGAGCTTTTGTTTTTCACTTAAAAAAAAAACGAAGTAGTCACATGGCCATAGTGATAGCCTTAATTTTTAAGAACTCGTGGATGTATCCATTAAGTGAGGAAGAAGAACTGATTTTAGATTTGTATTTGTGGATATTCCAAAATCATCCAGAACAGAGTTTAGCGGCTACAGGAAAGTCATTCTGAAGTTCAAAACTTCTATACAACTGTTATTATTCTTTCTTCTGGTAATGTTTGTATATATTAACTATGTCTAATACATTTCATTGAAAATTATCATATTATTTTGAATTTTTTGCCACATTGAGAAAAAACAAATCTCTGAACAAAACTCCCAGTTGTTATTTTGTTCTAATAAAAATCATGACAAATATAAAAGCCCAATATAAAGCCTCTTAATACCAGAAAAAATAAAAGACAAATAATAACCTTTGCACAAAAATTAAACTGCTAACACGTTAACTGCAGTATAGGCTCAGCTATTATAAAAAATCAAATTGCAAAATTCAAAATACAGTGATATAAATGAAGAGAGTATATATATTTTCTCTCATCACATTCTAGAGATCAGTGGCAGGTTCAGATGATTCTGCTCCAGGAAGCAAGTAGGGTTCTAGTTTCATTTCACATTTTTGTTTTGCCATTGCCAATGTGTTATTCTCCTCTGCATTGTTGAATGTAAGTCAATGCTCTTCTACACTGTAGCCTGTGGAGAGAGAAAAGGCAATTCAAATAAATTTCATTTAACAAGTGAGTTGGAGGTTCACTCATTCTCACATTCTACTGAAGGAAAAATGTCATAACTAACTGCAAGAGAGGTTGGAAAATGTCTCAACAGTCATGTGCTCAGCAAAAATCTACTGTAATGGAAGAATGGGTTTGGGGCGGCTGTGAATAAATGGACCCAAAGGCATGGGTCCTTCCTTATTCATATATGCAGTGCTTTCTACAATTTATTGCATCTGGCTCAGCTTAGGAGGTCTTAGTGAAGTCTAGTGGTCTCCATCAAGCCTAAATATGACTCTGCAACCTAATAATCTATAAACTAATAGACAATTTAAATGACTACCTCTCACCCAAAATGTAATAGCGTGATATATCAGTCCACCATATGCAAATAAATGGCTTTGGTAATCCAGACATTTGGTTTGGTTTCATCAACAATAAAATTCTCTCAAAAAACTTGAGATTGTCATCTTATTTTATTCCAGTCAGGTTTTTTTGTTGTTGTTGTTAAAGTACCCATTCCCAAAGATTTCTTCCAGACATGATGCCTCAAGCCTACCAATTCTTCTGTTTACTGGTTCTGGGCTAGACTCATCCATTCTCCAATGATGTGAAGGCATCTAAATGGAAGACACCTTGAAACTATGCAGTTGGATGATAAGGCAACACCTTCATCTGAGCTTTACCACAGACTGGCTCCCTATTCTGCCTAAAAAGTTTAATTTGGAGGCTGTGGAGATAGGTTGCAAATGACAATCTCATCTTTTGCTATTTAGGATAAAAAAGCAGTTGGTATTTTAATACTTTTAGGGCCCAAAATAATGCTTGCTCAGTCAATATGATTGCTGATTGTAGGCAGAGATTGCCTCTCTTAGCAGTGCTATATTTTCTTCTATGTAGAATTGCAGAACTTATCATTTCTTGTCTGATCTCAGCTCTCTTTACCAGTAATTTTGCTAAAACAACAAAGAGCAGCCATACACATCATTCGTCTGACTTTTTTAAACAAATTCCAGTAGAGCTACAGATTTCTAAGCATATGGTATGCCATTGAAATTATCACAGGTGATAGCTTTACAACTGCTCTTCTGTGTCCCGATATAAGTTGTCATTTTTCCAGCCAGAACACTCACGCCATCCCTTTTCACCTTCTTATAGCAATGCCTTGCCACATGATTTGGTTTTTGTTGAATAGCATCTCACTTCCAGATATCCGTATTGTACTTTGAAGGAAAAAGTTGATTACAAACAAAGCACAGAATACATTAGTTTAAATAGGAGTTATTGCTCTCACACGTGCAGTATGGGAGTGGTTTGCACTGAAAAGCATCATGCCTCTGTGAAGTCCTTTTTTTAAGGAAACCCAAGTTCTTCCCATTTGTTGCCCTTTCTTCTCCTACAGAATTGATTTCAACTACATGTCTGAAAGAAGTTATTTTTCAAGCCATGTTTCACCCCATGGAAATAGGAACATATCATTGCGGGTAGGAGACTTCCTTTTGAGTGAGACAATCAATGTTACACAGATTACATCTACCATCCATATTCCATTAGAGAGAACTTATTCTCTTGGCCACAGTTACCTATAGAGAACCCTCCAATGAGGGACTTGTAAAGGGGACTTTTTAGAGTGTTGTCAGCAGATATATTTCAACTGTCAGGTTTTTCAAATATTACCTCTGTTGCAAAGAGTTATTTTGTCTAAGGACATGTTCCATTCAGGACAACCTATACGCATTGACTAGTCCATGTGGGGATACAGAGTCTGGCTCCCTCACCAAAACTGAGGACAACGTGGAAAGCCTATTCAATTTTCAAAGCCATCCATGGGCTCAGGCAAAGCTGGGCTGAAGCATGGCTTCTCTTTCTGACCACCGTTTTTCCTTCCCTGCTTCCACAGGAATTGATCCTGAGGACCCTCCTCAACAAACATCCTGAGCCCTAAACCATCTCAGAGTCAGCTTCCTAAAGAACCCAATAATCAACAGTGATAAGGTATTTCATTTAGTTAATGCAAATATAAATTTATCTTTCTATCATTTAGCTAGCCACACCAAGGCAAACATAATAGATGTCCCTATGCATGCCTTCCACCTGATTCAAACTTTCCATCAATATAGAAGTTTTTCTCAAATAAGGAAGTTATCCTCTATCCTTGTCCTTGTGACTACAGTACCAAATGATTAAGGAGAATGAAGAAAATATGTGATTTTTATTATTTTAATGTACATTACCATGGCTCCTTAACAATACATTTATTATAGCTGTATTCAAAAACTACTACCTGTTAGGAGTAACCAGACTGACTCTCATCACTTCATTCCAAATTCACATCACCTTACTAGGCAATGGCAATACTCTGACCCTCTCTGCTTCTATTTGTAAGTACTAGTTTTCGTTTAAATGGTTCATGTCAAAGCCAATACATCATATATCACTTGAGACTAAATAAGGAAGACTTTCATCAGTCTCATAAGTGATGCTTGTAAAAGAAAGAAATGCACACAGAGGAAAGACCATGATGTCTATGAGGGTTCAGAAGACAAGGAGGATTTAGCTTGTTCCTTCCCTTTCTCAAGGACAAATGAGGAGGAGAGAACTAGAGAGAGGTTGTCAGTGGGCACAGGAGTGACTCTCCCTCTGACCAGGGGAAAGATGTTCCCAGAGCAGGGGAACAAACAAAGGTGAGTAAATTCCTGCTAGTTGGAAGATAAGACTTCATTCTGAATAGCCTATGCCATATCTATCCTGCCATTACATTTTTTTGAAGCAAATGAAGGCTAAAATTTTAATACATTCTACATTACATAAATTACCATAGTGTGTTTTGCAGTTTTGACCTTTTCAGCATTCCTTCTATAATTTGATTGGGCAGCTATTATACTTGCTTTCTGTTTACAACATTTAACCTGAAAGGAAGAGAGCTATTGAGCCAAACAAGGAAAATACTAAAATAACACAGAGACTTAATTAGAGGTATAATGCGCTGCAAGTCAAGGGACCAAAATGCCAGCAAGTCTGGAACTGCCTTGTGAGTTTCTTGATTGACAGAAGCAGCAAGAGAAGTAAAAATGATAAGTAAAGTGAGGACAACCAAAACCAATTATTGGTATTATTCAAAGGTCATTTACATTAAGATTTTCTCTAATATATTAGATGCAATAATAAAAATGTTTTAAAAATAAATTCACAATTGAGGAATGTGAAATGTACTGAGCTTATGATAGAATATCTTTAGACAAATAATATCTGGCAGAACAAATCCAATCCACCAGGTGGCATTTCTTGAGTGCTTAGAATGTATTGGACTAGGAACTGAGTACAAATAAACATAATACATATTTCAAACAGCTTACAATCTCCAGCTAAAGTTGCAGACAATGCATGTGTACTGACACAAATCCATACATCTGAGTGATTTTCCCCAAGAGCATTCAGCAACCTGAATGAAGAAGTAGTGGCAATGGACAGTCGGATTGATTGAGGATTGAATTTTGCCAGTCGGTGTAACAGAAAGATTAAGGAACAAGGAAGCTGAGGTTGTTTGTAAGATGGTGGTTTTAGTGAGTTCTAGGAGTATGATGAATGGAATATAGTATGTGAAGTGGGGGAAGAAAGACACAGTGGACAATAAAGAGAATATACAGGGTTGTAAGGGAGGAAGCAGAGATTGGTTTGGAAATAAGTATAAACAGAAATGCTGTGAAACTAGTACCTACATTCCTGATGCTGAACAAGAAAGACAGGGATTTGAGGTATGGTAGCAATAGCTGATATTTATCTTTCTGAGTATAACAGAGAAAGATTAAGGAGAAAGGTAACTACATCAGAGTATGTGAGTCTTAATTTTTGAAAGATAATTTAAATAAACTAATAAGAAAACTATCTTTAACCCAACCAAAACCCCTAATTATATTCTATATTTTAATCAGTTAACTTGTATTTTTAATTTGTTATAATCCACTAGTGGGCAAAGCCTGCCATTGTGAAATGACTCTAAAAGTATAAAAATGGGAGGAGGAGCAAGATGGCGGAAGAGTAGGAGACCTAAATTGCATCTGGTCCCAAGAATTCAGCTAGATAGCTATCAAAACACTCTGAACACCTACAGACTCAACAGGAGATCAAAGAAAAGAATAGCAACAACTCTCTGAACAGAAAAGTGACCACTTTCTAGAAGGTTTCTTCTGATTTGTTCAGTTTTTATTTTTCTGGGGTTGTTGTTACCCTGTTAGCATTATGTTCTCTCATTCATCTATTCTCCTCTGGACAAAATGACAAGATGGAAAAACTCACCTCAAAAAAAAAGAACAAGAGGGGCGCCTGGGTGGCTCAGTTGGTTAAGCGACTGCCTTCGGCTCAGGTCATGATCCTGGAGTCCCAGGATCAAGTCCCGCTTTGGGCTCCCTGCTCAGCAAGGAGTCTGCTTCTCTCTCTAACCCTCCCCCCACTCATGCTCTCTCTCTCTTTCATTCTCTCTCTCAAATAAATAAAATCTTTAAAAAAAGGTACTGTTTATCAGATTAAAAAAAAAAAAAGAACAAGAGGCAGTACCTACTGCCAGAGACCTAATCAATATGGACATTAGTAAGATGTCAGAACTAGAGTTCAGAATGACAATTATAAAGATACTAGCTGGGCTTGGAAAAAGCATGGAAGATACTAGAGAAACCATTTCAGGAGAAATAAAAGAACCAAAATCTAACCAAGTTGAAATCAAAAAGTCTATTTATGAGGTACAATAAAAAATGGAGGCGCTAACTGCTAGGATAAATGAGGCAGAAGAGAGAATTAGTGATATAGAAGACTAAATAATGGAGAATAAAGAAGCTGAGAAAAAGAGAGATAAACAACTACTGGCTCACGAGGGCAGAATTCGAGAGATAAGTGATACCATAAGACGAGACAATATTAGAATAATTGGGATCCCAGAGGAAGAAGAAAGAGAGAAGGGGATGGAAGGTATAATGGAGCAAATTATAGGAGAGAACTTCCCTACTTGGGGGAAGAAAACAGGCATCAAATCCAGGAGGCACAGAGAATCCCCCTCAAAATCAATAAAAATAAGTCAACACCCTATATTTAATAGTAAAACTTATGAGTCTCAGAGACAAAGAGAAAATCCTGAAAGCAGCTCGGGAGAAGACATCTGTAACCTAAAATGGTAGAAACATTAGATTGGCAACAGACCTATCCACAGAGACCTGGCAGGCCAGAAAGGACTGGCATGATATCTTCAGAGCAATAAATGAGAAAAATATGCAGCCAAAAATACTATATCCAACCAGGCTGTCATTGAAAATAGAAGGAGAGATAAAAAGCTTCCAGGACAAATAACAACTAAAAGAATTTGCAAACACGAAACCAACCTTACAAGAAACATTGAAAGGGGTCCTCTAAGCAAAGAGAGAGCCTAAAAGTAACATACACCAGAAGGAACAGAGACAATATATAGTAACAGGCACCTTACAGGCAATACAATGGCAATAAATTCATATCTTTCAATAGTTACCCTGAATGTAAATGGGCTAAATGCCCCAATCAAAAGACATAGGCTATCAGATTGAATAAAAAAACAAGACCCATCGATATGCTGTCTGCAAGAGACTTATTTTAGACCCAAGACACCTCCAGATTGAAAGTGAGGGGGTGGAAAACGATTTACCATGCTAATGGACACCATAAGAAAGCTGGGGTGGCAATCCTTATATAAGGAGGGTGTTATGCGTGAAATAAGTCAATCAGAGAAAGACATGTATCACATGACCTCACTGATATGAGGAATTCTTAATCTCAGGAAACAAACTGAGTGTTACTGGAGTGGTTGGGGGTGGGAGGGATGGGGTGGCTGGGTGATAGACATTGGGGAGGGATGTGCTACGGTGAGCGCTGTGAATTGTGCAAGACTGTTGAATCACAGATCTGTACTTCTAAAACAAATAATGCAACATATTTTAAGAAAAAAGAAAAAGAAGAAGATAACAGGAGAGGAAGAAAAGGGGAGTATGTCAGAGGGGGAGACGAACCATGAGAGATGATGGACTCTGAATAACAAACTGAGGGTTCTAGAGGGGAGGGGGGGAGGGGGATGGGTTAGCCTGGTGATGGGTATTGAGGAGGGCACGTTCTGCATGGAGCACTGGGTGTTATGAACAAACAATGAATCATGGAACACTGCACCAAAAACTAATGATGTAATATATGGTGATTAACATAACAATAAAAAAAGACAAATTAGATTTTAAACCAAAGACTATAATAAGAGATGAGGAGGGACACTATATCCTACTTAAAGGGTCTATCCAACAAGAAGATCTAACAACTGTAAATATCTATGCCCCTAACATGGGAGCAGCCAATTATATAAGCAAAGAAACACATCATCAACAATACAATAATAGTAGGGGATTTTAACACCCCCCTGACTGAAATGGACAGATCATCTAAGCGAAAGATCAACAAGGAAATAAAGACTTTAAATGACACACTGGACCAAATGGACTTCACAGATCTATTCAGAACATTCCATACCAAAGCAACAGAATACACATTCTTATTGAGTTCCCATGGAACATTCTCCAGAATAGATCACATCCTACATCACAAATAGGTCCCAACTGTTACCAAAAGATTGGGATCATTCCCTGCATATTTTTGGACCATAATGCTTTGAAACTAGAACTCAATCACAAGAGGAAATTCGGAAAGAACTCAAATACATGGAAGATAAAGAGCATCCTACTAAAGAATGAATGAGTCAACCAGGAAATTAAAGAAGAATTAAAAAATTCATGGGAACTAATGAAAATGAAAACACGACTGTTCAAAATCTTTGGGATGCAGGAAAGGCGGTCCTAAGAGGAAAGTCTATAGCAATACAAGTCTTTCTCAAGAAACAAGAAAGGTCTCAAATACACAACCTAACCCTATACCTAAAGGAACTGGAGAAAGAACAGCAAATAAAGCCTAAACCCAGCAGGAGAAGAGAAATAATCAAGATCAGAGCAGAAATCAATGAAATAGAAACCAAAAGAACAGTAGAACAGATCAACAAAACTAGGAGCTGGTTCTTTGAAGGAATTGATAAGATTGATAAAGCCCTGGCCAGACTTATCAAAAAGAAAAGAAAAATGACCCAAATAAATAAAATCATGATTGAAAGAGGAGAGATCACAACCAACACCAAAGAAATACAAACAATTATAAGAACATATTATGAGTAACTATATTCCAGCAAATTAGATAATCTGGAAGAAATGGATACGTCCCTAGAGATGTATAAACTACCAAAACTGAACCAGGAAGAAATAGAAAACCTGAACAGACCTATAACCACTAAGGAAATTGAAGCAGTCATCAAAAATCTCCCAACAAACAAAAGCCCAGGGCCAGATGGCTTCCCAAGGGAATTCTACCAAACATTTAAAGAAGAACTAATACGTATTCTTCTGAAACTATTCCAAAAAAAAGAAATGGAAGGAAAACTTCCAAACTCATTTTATGAGGCCACCATTACCTTGGTCCCCAAACCAGACACAGACCCCATCAAAAAGGAGAATTACAGACCAATACCCCTGATGAACATGGTTGCAGAAGTTCTCACCAAAATACTAGCCATAGGATTCAACAGTACATTAAAAGGATTATTCACCACGACCAAGTGGGATTTATTCCTGAGCTCCAAGGTTGGTTCAACATCCACAAATCAATCAATGTGATACAATACATTAAGAAAAGAAAAAAAACAAGAACCATATGACCCTCTCAATAGATGCAGAAAAAGCATTTGTAAAGTACAGCATCCTTTCTTGATTAAAATTCTTCAGAGTATAGGGATAGAGGGCATATACCTTAATATCATAAAAGCCATCTATGAAAAATCTACAGATAATATCATTCTCAATGGGGAAAAACTTAGAGCTTTCCCCCTAAGGTCAGGAACACAGCAGGGATGTCCACTATCACCACTGTTATTCAACATAGTACTAGAAGTCCTAGTCACAGCAATCAGACAACATAAAGAAATAAAAAGCATCTAAATCAGCAAAGAAGAAGTCAAACTCTCACTCTTTGCAGGTGATATGATACTTTATGTGGATAACCCAAAAGACTCTACCCCAAAACTGCTAGAACTCATACAGGAATTCAGTAAAGTGGCAGGATATAAAATCAATGCACAGAAATAAGTGGCATTCCTGTACACTAACAATAAGACAGAAGAAAGAGAAATTAAGGAGTCGATCCCATTTAAAATTGCACTCAAAACCATAAGATACCTAGGAATAAATCTAACCAAAGAGGCAAAGAATCTATACTCAGAAAACTATAAAATACTCCTGAAAGAAATTGAGGAAGACACAAAGAAATGGAAAAACGCTCCATGCTTTGGGTTGGAAGAACAAATATTATGAAGATGTCAATGCTACCTAAAGCAATCTACACATTTAATGCAATCCCTATCAAAATACCATCAGCTTTTTTCAAAGAAATGGAACAAATAATCCTAAAATTTGTATGGAACCAGAGAAGACCCCGAGTAGCCAGAGGAATGTTGAAAAAGAAAAGGAAAGTTGGTGGCATCACATTTCCAGACTTCAAGCTCTATTACAAAGCTGTCATCATCAAGACAGTATGATACTGGCACAAAAATAGACCCATAGATCAATGGAACAGAATAGAGAACCCAGAAATGGGCCGTCAACTCTATGGTCAACTAATCTTCGACAAAGCAGGAAAGCCTGTCCAATGGAAAAGACAGTCTCTTCAACAAATGGTGTTGGGAAAATTGGACAGCCACATGCAGAAGAATGAAACTGGACCATTTCCTTCCACCACACACAAAAATAGACTCAAAATGGTTGAAAGACCTAAATGTGAGACAGGAGTCCATTAACATCCTAGAGGAGAACAGGGGCAGCAACCTCATCGACCTCAGCCGCAGCAACTTCTTCCTAGAAACATTACCAAAGGCAAGGGAAGCAAGGGTAAAAATGAACTACTGGGATTTCATCAAGATAAAAAGCTTTTGCACAGCAAAGGAAACAGTCAAAAAACCAAAAGACAACTGACAAATGGGAGAAGATATTTGCAAATGACATATCCGATAAAGGGCTAGATCCAAAATCTATAAAGAACTTATCAAACTCAACACCCAAAGAACAAATAATCTAATCAAGAAATGGGCAGAAGAAATGAACAGATATTTTTCCAAAGAAGACATCCAAATGGCCAACAGACACATGAAAAAATGCTCATAATCCCTCAGCATCAGGGAAATCAAAATCAAAACCTCAGTGCAATGCCACCTCACACCAGTCAGAATGGCTAAAATCAACAAGTCAGGAACACAGATGTTGGCGAGGATGCAGAGAAAGGGGAAACCTCCTACACTGTTGGTGGGAATGCAAGCTGGTACAGCCACTCTGGAAAACAGTATGGAAGTTCCTCAAAAAGTTGAAAATAGAGCTATCATAGGATCCAGCTATTGTACTACTGGGTATTTACCCCAAAGATACAAATGTAGTGGTCTGAAGAGGTACATGCACCCCAATGTTTATAGCAGCAATGTCCACAATAACCTATGAAAAGAGCCAAGATGTCCATCAACAGATGAATAGATAAAGAAGATGTGTTATATATATATATCCAATTTGACAAAAGACCTAGATCTACAGATTCAAAAAACTGAGTGAAACACACACACACACACACACACACACACACACACACACACCAAAACACATGGTGATCCAACTTTGAAAATTAAGAATAAAGAAAAATCTTGAAAACAGCAAGTGTGTAATAACAACTTACCTATAGATGTAAAACAATTAGAATGATATCAGGTTTTTCATCAGAAATCATATAGGTCAGGAGGAGATGGGACTACATTTTTCAAGTGTTGATAGAAAGGAAATGTCAACTCAAAATTCTATATCCAGAGAAAATATTCTTCAAGAATAAAGGGGGTATCAAAATATTCTCAGATGAAGAAAATCCAAGAGAATTTATCACCAGACTTACCCTAAAAGATTGGATAAAGGAGATTCTCTTTACAGAAAAGAAATGATACAAGAACTCTTAGAACATTGGGAAGAAAGAAATAGCAGAAAAAATAAAATTGGGGAAAATGCAGTATTTTTGCCTTCTTCTCTTGAGTGTTACAAATTTTGTTTGATGGTTGAAGCAAAAATTTAATATTGTCTGTTTTGGTTTTAAATATATGTAGGAAAGAAATTTAAGACAATCATGTTATTAACAAGTGAGGCAAAAGAGCAGAATGATAGGTTTCTGCATTTCACTCTAGCTTGTAAAATGTCAACATGAATCTACTGTGATAGGCTCTGTACATATTATGGGATATTATAGAGATATACTCAAAGCAATCCCACTGACAATATGAGAGTTCTACTTGTTCCACATTCTTTTCATCTACTAGTTTATGTCAATCTCTTTAATTTTAGCCATTCTAGTGGGTGTGACATTGTTCTCCTGATTTTAATTTATATTTCTCTAATAACTAAGTTTATGTCTTGCATTTTTGTTTTCTATATTGTATGTCTCAATAGCAGAGATATTTAATTTTGATGAAATTCAATTTATCACTTTACTATTTTTACTGTCATTTTTGCCTTTTGGGTCCTTGTAAGAATCATTGCCTAATCAAAGTTCACAAAGATATTCTCCTATATTTTCTTCTACAAGCTTTGTAGTTTCAGCTTTTAGTTCTATGTCTATAATCATATTTGAATTAGTTATGTGTGGTATGAAGTAGAGATCAAGATTCATTTTTAATAGATTTTTCAAATTCTTCTGGCAACATTTGTTAAAAAATCTTTCCTTTTCTCCATTGACTTGTTTGGCTCCTTTGTTCAACACCAATTAAATCTATTCATAAACTTTCTATTCTGTTTCATAGATCTATTTTCTTTTCTATAACAATACTCAATCGTTTGAACACTTAATTTTTACAGCAAATATTGAAATAAAGTAGCATGTCTTTCAATGTTTTTTAAAGTCAACATTCTTTACTTTTCTAGGCCCTTTACATTTTCATAAATATCACTTGTCATTTTCTCCAAACAGTCTTGTTGGGGTCTGATTGAAAATGTGTTCATCTATTGAACACTACAACTAAAACTAATGCTATACTATATGTTGGTTAACTGAAATTAAATAAGAAAAAAATGTGTTCATTTAAAAGTCATTTTGGATTGAATTCTCATCTTAACAATTTAGTTTCTTCTAATCCATGAATATTGTATATTGCTCCACTTACTTAGATATCCTTAATTTCTCAACATTTTTTTTGTTTAGTTGATTTTGTTTTTTAACTTTCATTTGCCCTGCACATTTTTATTAATTTTTTCTTTTTTTTTTGATTTTTTATTAATTTTTTCTAATATTTTAAGGTTTATGATGCTATTGTGTTTCTCAATTATTAATATAATAACAACATCAACTCAAGAACAACAATAATAATAAAATACTAACAGGCAGTTAGGCATTCAGTTAGGTATTTGCTATAGAAATATTTTTTGATAATAGAGTATCTTATTTTTTTACCCTACATGAGGATGGATTATTTGAACAAATTGAGAATCAAACATATTTCATTTACAAATAATGCAATTGAATAAACCAAGACAAATATTTCTAGGAGAATGTTGCTTAGGAAAGCAAAAAATAAAATTTCTAGCAACAGACAAAATTGTATTATTAAAAGGAACTGGTCTATTTAATGGTCAAAAGGCTAGTGTTCTGGCCTGTGATGTTCCACTAATTAGTTAGATGACCTTGGGCAGTTTATGTAATCTCTTTTGTCTCTTGACTTCAATTTTCCCTATCTGCAAAATAAAAAGGATAAGTTAAATGATCCATAAGTTCTTCTCAGTTTTAAAGGCACTCTCTTTTCAAATATCACCCAACCAAAAAGTGCATATTGTTATTTAGAAGTTCAGGGAAATTATTGTATATGTTCCTTCTGTAGAGGTGGAGTGGCACGGTGGAAATATTTATGCTTTGGAGACATGGTTTATGGTTTGAATTATGTTTCCCCATAAAAGATATATTGAAGTCCTAGCCCCCAGTACCTCAGAATATGGCCTTATTTGGAAATAGTGTCATTGCAGATGCAATTAGCTTGGTTAAGATGAGGTAATACTGGGGTAGGATGGGGCCCTGAACCAATATGCCTGGTATCCTTAAAAGAAGACCGTCATGTACCCACAGAGACCCATAGGGAGAATGTCAAGTGGTGAGAGAGGCAGAGATTAGAATTATGTAGTTGCAAGCCAGGGAACATGAAGATCATCAGCAAACTAACAGCTAGAAAGAGGCAAGGAAGAATTCCACTATAGATTTCAGACAGAGCATAGCCCAACTGACACAATGATTTTGGACTTCTAGCCTCCAGAACTTCTAATCTTCAGAACTCTGAGAAAATCAAGCCAACCAGTTTGTGTTAGTTATGGCAGCTCTAGAAAACTAATACAAATGGAATGCAGATTTTTATACAAGCTCTGTTGTTTCCAGTATATATGACTCTGGTACTTAAGCTGTATGAGCTTTAGTTTCATCGGGTGTAAATTTTGGATGGTGAAATCTACTTCACAGTTTTGTCTTGTGAATTAAATTAGAGAACATATAAGAGTGACTCAAATACTCTCTCACCATAGCAAGCATTCAACAGTTTCATTCCTTGTAATTTATATCAGTGGTATTTGAACTGTTGGAGAAGTTTTGTAAATTGTAGATTTCTTAGCCCCATCCCAATTTTATGAGCTAAAATTTCTGGGAGTGTGTTTTATTATTATTTTAAACTTATTCCTAAGGTGATCATTATCTACTTTAGCCAGCCTACCTGTAGATCTGTTTTGGGGAGCCACTTATTTGAATAAGAATGGTTTCATTGTTGATCTAAAAGCTGTCTTACATCTATAATATGGAGTTATTGCTTTCAAACTTAAAGCACTCTTCATAGCTAGAATTAGTTTATGGAATTTATTATCCCTTTAAAAGAAAATCTATCTTCCTTTCTGGAAAGTAGTTTGTATACGTATTTTGTAAACTGGGATTTTCAACCAAAATTCTAAAGTTTGCTTATCAAACAAAAAGTTAAAAAAGTGTTTCAAAGTCTCTAATGGTCTCTTAAGAGAATCACAAGTAATTTATTCAAAAAGACTATGAAATAATTTTGGTTACATGCATTTCACAAATTTGAATGTGTAGCTTCATTGATATTCTCTCAGAAATCTTGTTGTTGTCATAATAATCTTCATATATATTTTTAAAGATTTTATTTATTTGACAGAGAGAGACACAGCGAGAGAGGGAACACAAGCAGGGGGAGTGGGAGAGGGAGAAGCAGGCTTCCCACTGAGCAGGGAGCCCGATGAGGGGCTCGATCCCAGGACCCTGGGATCATGACCTGAGCCGAAGGCAGACGCTCAACAACTGGGCCACCCAGGCGCCCCAATAATCTTTATATTTTGAAAGGTTTTTATTATACTCTAGATTTGTGTGTGAGTGTCATATTTAACTTTCATTATCAGATTAGTAACTAGTTCCATCTCAGGTGATGGGGGGGTCAGTTCATTGTGTCTGTTATAAATTATATTTTTAGAATTTGTATTTTTATTGAATTATGGAAAAGCATATAAGCAGCATGGACCCAAAAGCAATTTTTGAAAAGATAAAAGTTAGTGATAAAAACAGTCATATAAATATTACAGTCAAGACTTGTCATAAATAAGTAGTGAGAAGAATGCCAATACTGATGTAGATTATGAATATGTGTGAGCTGGAGAAAATAAAACTGAGGATGACAATTTTATACAAATCGACTAAAATGATTTAAAAGTTTTAGGATTGGAAAATGGATTATATTGTACTAGAAATTCATGAACTCAAGTTTTCAGTATGTCATAATTTATGAAAATTATAAATTTTCAAAGCAATTTTCATTTTGGTAGACTAATCACATTTTTTTCTAGAACAAGTACTCAATATTAATCCCGCTGTATTTTAACAAATTTATCATGATTTAGGTACCAACATTATGGACATATCAAAATGTTATTCCTTTAGGAAATCATAAACAATCATATTAGAACACATTATTTCAGATAATTAATAATAAACATTATCCTTGGAGAGAACACAGAATGGAGAATTAGCAAAACTCCTTCATCAATGAAAATATAAATGGTAGCAGACATAGCATTTTACATTTTAATTAGACCACTGATGTGTAGGACATGAATCAGCTCTTGGCATATATGATTATTAGGTAGAAGTGTTCAACAATTTACAGTCAATTCTCATTATTCACAGATCAGATTCTATATTTGTGAATTCATCTACTTCCTAAAATTTATTTGTAACCTCAAAATTAGTACTTGTGATGCTTTCATGGTCATTTGAGAACATGCTCACAGCAGCAAAAAATTTGAGTCACCTGGCATCTACATTCCCAGCTGAGATGATAGGAGTAGCAGCTCCATCTTCTTATTTCAGCTGTCATGCAGAGATGACTGGAAAATGGAAACAGTAGCAGGTAGTGAAGTCAAGTGCAAGAAGCTCCAGTTCTGGGATGAGGACTGAATCCTAACTGGCACCTGTTAGTGGGGAGGTCTTAGGCAAGTCACTTAACACTCCTGAACCTCATTTTCTCTTTTACAGAGTTAAAAATAAAAAAGAAAAATAAAATAAAAAAAATAAAAATAAATAAAAATAAAAAAGAAAATCAACAAGGAGAGTTGTTTTTAGGGTTTAAGATTATTATCTGTGTGAATTATGTATATCCATATGTACATATTTCCCCTGGGGCAATGGTTCAGTATTTGTGAATTCAGCTTTTGGCAACTTTATAGAACATAACTACTGTGCATAATAAGAATTAACTGTACATTGTCTCTCACTGCAAAGCTATATGAAGGGAGAAACATTTACATATACACTACCTTATGAACAATTATATAGATTGTAAAGGTGTGTGATCTGGAGCAAGTATCTTTCAATTCAATATGGAAGGTTGAACACATGAGTTTTTACATGTTCCCCAAACACACTAAAATAACAGTTAAGAGATAAAATGTAGATACACAGAAGAACAAGGAGGAGGGAGTAGACAAGATATGAACAACTTTTGGGAGATTGAATGTGTGTAATTCAAGGTAATGGTTTAGAGAAAAGAAAGGTGAAAGTATCAGGAGCAGGAAAGGCAAATGATCTTCTTCCTTTCAGTAATAGGTCCCTTCCCTTC
The DNA here is from genome assembly GCF_037043125.1 of Eumetopias jubatus. Lineage (NCBI taxonomy): Eukaryota > Metazoa > Chordata > Mammalia > Carnivora > Otariidae > Eumetopias > Eumetopias jubatus. The sequence continues at coordinate 155,679,050 of NW_028274809.1, read as the reverse complement.
TATCAACAAGATAGAAGGAAACAGTCCCTGGACAGTCTCTAGGAGTAAAGTTACCATTCATTTTGGACAGTCTTGCAGTTTACTGGCTGTCTATGAAGGACAGGTAAAGAGTTGGCTGAAACCAATAGTATCTCTAAGTCCCTTTCTCCATTCCAGCAGGAGACAGGAAGTTGATTCTCTTGAGAGACTGAATCAGAATTACTCTGAATAAGAGGAAACAGGGCTTAGCTGTGGGCAGGAGTAAAGCACCACACCAAAATAGCAGATAGTAACTAAATGTTTTAAACTTAAAACTGTAAAATCCTAATCTTTCCTTAGCTCTATAGCAGGCTTCCCACCTAAAAAATTGGAAGACTCCTCTCTGAGGAAATGATAAGCCAAAGGGTAAAATCAACAAAGATTGATAGGTAAAAAAATGGTAAAGTCTACAATTTTTTTTAAAGATTTTATTTACTTATTTGACACAGAGAGAGAGCGTGCGCACAAGGAAGGGGAGCGGCAGGCAGAGGGAGAGGGGGAAAGAGGCTCCCTCGCTCAGCAGGAAGCCAAATGCAGGGCTCTATCCCAGGACCCTGGGATCATGACCTGAGCCGAAGGCAGATGCCCAACTGACTGAACCACCCTACAATTTTATAAGAACCCTGCAAACATTAAGCTTTTAGTTAACTTTTTAACATTTTACTCCTAAATATAAACTGGCAGTCAAGGAAAAAAATGGCATAAACAGAGGATAACAAAACAAACAAACAAAATAGAAAGAGGAACTCATAAAATATTAGAAAAATACACAGAAAAGCAATTTCTTAATCTGAAATTAATAATATCCATATTAGTTATCTAGTGATGATTATCTTAAAATTTAGTGGTTTAAAACACAATAAATGGGTGAGGAAATCAAGAGGTACAGACTTCCAGCTGTAAAATAAATAAGTCAGAGGGATAAAATGTACATCATGGCAACTATAGTTAATAATACTGTATTGCATGTTTGAAAGTTGGTAAGAGAGTAAATCTTTAAAGTTCTCACCACAAGGAAAAAAAAAATTCTGTAATTACATATGTGACAATGTTAACTAAACTTACTGTGATGATCATTTCCCAATATATGTAAACATTAAATCATTATGTTGTACACCTAAAACTAATAAAATGGTATATGTCATTTGTATCTCAATTAAAAAATAAAGCTTCCAGCTGATTTCCAGTTCAAAATGGTAAAGAGATCACTGTCTCTTCCTTTTCTCCCTAAATACTAAGGAAGTAAGACTCAAAAACTCAAAAAGTGTTGAGAACAGGAGCGAATTCTTCAATATAACAGAGAATCTGTAAAAAATAAACATTGGTTATCTCCCACAATTTCTTTGGGTTAGGAGTTTGGGAGAAGTTTAGCGATGATGTGGTTCTAGCTCAGGATTTCTCATGGTGTAACAGTTAAGATGTCTGAAATTTTAGTCATCCAAAGGTTTGAATGAGGCTGTAAGACTCCTTCAAAAGGTTAACAGGTTGTTATTAATTTTTGAAGAAGCCTCAGTTTATGTAGGCTCTCTCCCAGGGCTACTCCAATGTCCTATGACTCTGGTGGCTTGTGTCCCCCAGAGCAAGTTGTCCAAGAGAAGCCAACACAGAAACTATAATATCTCTTATGGCATAGCCTCAAAAGTCATAAAGTCACTTCCACAGTATTCTATTCATCATACTGGCTAATCGTTATTTATTTTGGGAGGGGTCTACACAAGGGTGTGGATACCAGAAAACAAGGATCATCAGAGTTCATTTTGGAGAATGTCTACTGCATCATCTGTAGGGAAAAAGTAAATAATTAAGTTGGAGAAAAAAGGACAGATGCTCCAAAAAGGAACTTTCTAAAAATAAAAACAAATCCTTAGAAATTTCAATTTTGATGTCAAATATTAAGGATCCAATGGGAATTTTAAAATAAACTCCAGAAATTAAAATTTAAAAAAATGTCCAAATGTTAGAACTAAAAGACAAAGAACTGGAAAATTTGAAAGACATGAGTATTGTGACAAATTGCCTAAAAAGCTGCCTACCAAGAATTCCTCCCATCACTGTATATTCATGAAACTCCTCCTGTCATGTTATGGAGTCCATTTCCACTCATTTTGAATAGAGGCTGGCTCTGGGATTTGCTTTGATCAATAGAATTTGGGAGCAGGAAGATTGAGAATAGGAAGGAGGTGGGGGAAGATCCATATCCAAGCTGGCCACTGATTTTCAATAAATAACATTCAGTTGCTTGTTTACTAAGACAATCTGAAAGAGGGTATGAAACTACCACATAGGCATATGAAATTATCCCATGGTGTGCAATATTAGGAAAGGTAAGAGCAAGTATTTATCTGCTAACTCCTCCTCACATCTTATCTGTCAGGGCTTGAAGTTCACCTCATGAAGTATGAACTTTCCTACCATTCTAGGTTCTTATTGGTGCCAGTGGACAGTAGTTACTGGGGAAGTCAGATTACCCACCACCAGCACTGCTACTCATGAGAGAGGTTCTTTATTTGACCCTGGAAATGGTGAGCCGTGAGAATATCTAGGTGTTCCCTAAGACAAGACTTGGTTGCTACAGATGCTCTGCTGTATCCACAGCAGGTGCAGTGGAGGTTAGGTTATCATTTCAAGGACCCCTGAGACAGCTAGTTTTAGGAGATTAGGGGACAATAGCGGAAGTTAAGAACCTCCATTTTGTAAGCATCTCAATTTGAGAGTCTAATGGGACTTAACAAATTTTGGGGGAGAGCACATAAATTAGGTTTCATATAGTCCATCCCTTGTACCACTCAGATTTTCTCACATTCTCCATTAACAATATGAAAGTAAGATTGCCACACTACTTTACCAAGAATGGAGGTACAAATCCATCCATTCAGGAGCTGGTTGCAGAATTTTAAAAAGTATTTCAGAGGGTTAGCAAACCATGCTATAGTCCCTATCGCTGCAGCTGCTCCCAAGCTGTAATTGATATTCCTCTTCCAAATTCTAGATTCATCACCCCCTTCTGCTTTGACCAATATTTCACTTTGCCTAGTGAAGTAATGAAGTGACTGAGATCTTCAGTCTGAAGGTTCTGAATGTAGCTTTCTCACTTGTGTCTGGCTGAATTTGCTGCATATATGCAACAAGTAATGTCACCTTGAAATTCATTCATTCCATACATCTTGCTTCCTGCATCTGTTGTGCGGAAGTACCCCCAGTTTCTCTTGATAATCAGGGTTAACCATACCAGTCAATCCAGTAATTCTTTCCTTGCCTGCTAATCCAGGAATAAGGAATCTAATATGGCCTAGTGTTATTTGCAACTTCCATTTCAGTGAAACTTTTATAGTTTCCTCTGGAGGAAATTATTCCCATACTAAACAGAACCTCTATTTCAGCAGCTATTACTCTATTTCAGGGAAAGGCTATACAAATTCTACAAGTTGATCCCTGGAAGCTATGATGAGGGAATCAATTCTATTTATTCTTGTTGTTGCCTGAAACTTTTGGGAAAACAGCTCCAATATCAGCCACTGGATCAGCTCATATGCCATCTCCAAGAGGACAATGCATTCAAACTCATATTTTCCAAAATGGCCACAATACTATCTTCCATTCCCTATGGTCTTCCACAATGTAACTTTGCCAGTCCCACATCAGGAGGTGGGATCCCCACCTCCTTCAATTTTATGAATCTGAGCCAGCCTTAGTGAGTGTCAATGATGATACTATAGTCTGAATCATAAGAAGTTTTACAGTTCCAACTTTTAGAACACCTGGTGTAGGAATGCTCCCTTCCCAAACGTAGACATCAAGCCCAAGCTGCATGGCAAGCCCCAGCTGAGCTCCTGACAGCAATTGCTAGTCATGTGAATGAGCTATTAGTCCCATCAAACCTTCTGCAGCCCCAACTATAGCTCAGCCCCAAGATCTGAGCTAAGCTTTCTGAAAACGTCCAGTGAGGACATTCCAGCTGAGCCTAGTCAATAAATAGAAGAGTGAGAGATAATTTATTTAAACCACTTAGTTTAAGCGTGGTTAGTTGTACAGCAACAGATGACCAGAATAGTGCCACAAACACTTCAAGGTGATAACCCCAAGTTGGTATCTTAAAATACCTTAAAGACTTGTCATAAGTCTTAATGTCATAAGTCATTCTCATTGTATACCCCTTTTAGTTAGAGGCTGTGTGGGATATTATGTTATCAGATTAGGCACTCTAAAGGCCATGGTCATCAAATGGTGAAGTTGGCAGGAACAAGGAAGACAAACCCATATCCACAATGTGCACCAATTTTAGTGAAAGGAATCTCTGTACCCTCCAAAGTAGAAGGTGCCTGATATAATCTACCCAAACTAGCTGGTTTCCCTGAAAACAGTGCCATCCTGAGGAGCCAGCACTGTTCTTTACTTCAATAGTTGGATATTCTGCTATAGCTAATTCAGCCTTTGCAATAGGCAACCTGCAATTTTTGACAAATACATAGCTTCCAGCCATGCCACCATAGCTATTCTGTTCATAGGGCCATTTTACAGGTATTGGGATGGCTGGGGAAAGAGACTTGTTAACAAGGACAGTATAGTATGTTACCCAGTTTTTGAAAGCCTCTTCTTCAGTAAAAGCACACTGGTGGTCGTGAAGTGAACAAACGAAATCACATATGGGGAGAGGCCACAGCTGTCTCCATAAAGTCTTTGGCCTCCTGCTGCCCTCCATCCTAGAGGCAGATGAGGTGGTTGACGGCTGCCCACCATGCTATACTTTATTGCTTCATTGACTGTGTTGCAAATGCTGACAACAGTTTACCAGCCGCAAAAAAATTATTTGATTTACTCAAGTTCTTTTGCTACCATTCCAGAGTCTTGCATGTCCTCAGTTAAATGGTGCCCTTGTAAAATTGCAAGGCAAAAAATAAACTGTTTTCCCCTTAACCAAATAGATATAGTGCTGTGATGTGAAATTACTGAAAAAAATGTGATTTGGGGAAATTACAGTTCCTTGTTTAGTATGTATTTTGCATGCCCTACAGCCTTCCCTAACCAGTAGCTCCCAATTTCATTTAAATTGTAATGATTTCCTTTAAGGACAATTAAGTTGCCTAAGAGCATTGCATGCATACTAATGCAGCAGAGGCAAGGCTCAGTGTAGAAGAGAGTAATAACTGTTTATTAATATGATAATTAAGTGTTAATGCTTAGCAACCTAATGATATCTGTTAAATAACTTACATTTTGGAACCAAATCCTGGCAAATGGAATTCTATTAAAAATAACAAAATGCAATGAATATAAAAATAAATGATGCTAATCTGCCATTAAATCACATATATTTTCTGATTTGCATCTCATATGAGAGAAGTCCCCTATTCTCTCTTTTCTACCAAATATGTGAAAGCAGTGTAATTATCCATGCCCATTTTAGAGTTTTTTGGCTTGTGGATGTTTATATATATTCAAAAGGAAGGAGAGTAATAAGAAGTAGGGATGAAGATGAATAACATTTTAGAATATTCTTTTCAAAATCATCCTCTTAAAAGTATGCAGTTAGATTTTTAAGAAATTCTAAAATAAGAAAATAAAACATCCAAAATGTGACATTCAAAAATTTAACACTTTCTATGGGTCCTATTTCTCCAGGCTCAAATTATCTTTCATTTTTTCATAGGCTATTCCATAAATAGTGAATATTTCCAATATCCCCAATATTATCTGAATTATTTTCTCTTTTTAAAACTCACTTTTAAATTTTAAAATGCATATCTTTAATTCTTCATTATCATTACACTTTTAGTGACATACACATTTGAGAGTGTAATTAGCTAACCATTCTTAAATTAACAGTTTTAATCAATCTGCTATATTGGGAGAAGAAGTAGAAATTGTCATTGTTCTTGCAAAATGGATAACAGGGAAATTTTGTTCTACAAGTGTAGGTCACTCTTCTATATAAATGAAATGAACTAAAACCTCTTATGAGTTGCTTCCTTTTGGAGTTGTTAAACTACTTCCTGGGTAGAGATGAGACACAATGATATCTTATTCACTGAGTGATTTTTGGTCTTTGATCTGGAGTCTGAACCCAACAATCAAAAGAAGGAAAATATCCCATCCAACACCACGTTCCTGAAATTCCACTTTTTCTTGCACTCCCTCAGACTCTCTCTTTTCACTGCTGTCCACAAGTTAAAGTATACACAAACTGACACGGTAAAGTCCTTTGAAAGAAGACAAAAAGCCTGGTGAGCTTCTTTCCAGAAAGAGACATGTATGAATGTTGATAGAAGTAAGAAGTCAAATGCTTTAGTGGATCAAATAAAAGTGAAAACTAGGAACCCTTATTGGATTTAATCACAAGGAACTCCTCGATGGACTTTAAAAGGGCAGTAATCTTACAGTATTAAGAGCTAGGTCAGACTGCAATGGTCTGAAGTGTAAACTGGATTAAATTAAATCACAAAAAATTAAAACAAAAAATAATTAATTTTCAGATGGTAGCTACACTTGTGAGTGTAGCATTAATGTGTAGAGTTGTCAAATCTCTATGTTGTACACCTGACACTAATGTAACATTGTGTGTACTTCAATTAAAAAAAGATAATTTTCACGAAACTTGGCTATAAAGGGAGGAAGAGATAGAGGACATTAACTAGAGAAAGAATATAAAATTGAGGACTCTTTTCAAAGTTAGAGTGTATGTTTACTTCAATGTGTTTAGATGTTAAAGAAATATTCAGGAGAGATTGGTTGAAGATTAACAGGAAAGGAGTAAAAAATAATTGAACAAGTTCCCTGAAAAAGTAGGAGGAGAGGAGACTCAGAGCACAAAGGTAAATATTGGCCTTGAATCCTACCCAGGAGCACCTAGGTCTCTCAAACTGCAAAAAAGGGGCTGAGTTGTTGTATTTGTATTGTGAAGGCAGTAATCTCTTACCAAGTCACCTTGAATTTCTCAATGAAATAAATTAAAATAAAAAGCACTGCTATCTAATCTTTTCTTTACTACAAGTAGTTTTATGTTTGGTGTATTTCTCTTCACAATATTAAGTAGTGGAGTTTTCAAAATCCAGACTTTCACAGCACACCTGTCATTGTTTTCCTTTAGTCTGTAGATCTCTCAACCTCAAAGGTTGTAGCACATCTAGTTAGTCTTTCCTATTTCCAACTTCCAGCTCAAGTTATTGTCTTATGTCTGTCTTTGGATTTCTAGGATAGTGAGGAATTCTTTCCTATTTGGCCCCAGGTTCACCCCTTTGGCTTCTGGTCAAAATTAGACTGGCATACTGTCTACCTCCTTGCAAACTTGGCTGATATCCACAATGCTAACAGGAGAGGGCCTCTGTCTCTTGGCTAACTCTTCTATTCAGACTGGGCCTAAGTCCTACTCCCTCTATTAAAGCATGCTAGATATTCTGTTTTTCTACTTTTTCTGCCCAACTATGACTGTTTGTATCCTATCTTTTATAAAGTATAATAAAGAAAAAGAATGCAAACAGAATAAGAAGATTGATTTTGTTGTAAATGCCAGTTAGATATTTATGTTGAGGAGTTTGGACTTTGATTAATATTCCAAGAGCTTGGAGGTCTCTTGTTATCTAATACATGTCTCCCGAGCAACAAATAAGGGAATAGGACCCACGGCTCTAGAAGAGATTAATAGTTAGATTAATTTGGAGTTAAAATGACTTCTTATTTGATTTTATGATTGAATAAAGTAGAACTTGTGTATAAGGGCTAGCCATGTGAAACTAGTGAAAATTACACATTCCAATGAACATGTTTCCAAGGAAAGTTGTTGGGGGGGAGGGGTCAAACTCAGGTCAGGAAAAGCTAGAACATTTAGAGGTCTGAATGGAAATATAGCACATTACCAAATTTTCTTTGTTAACCTAATGAACAAATACATGTCAATGGTTTGGGGATGAGTAAATTGGTATCTAACAGTGAGTTGACTAAGAGATTCTAAGTTGACAAGAAATTTATCCCTCAAGGCCAGATGGTTATATTTAGTGAATTTTTGCTTAATCAGATTTCCTAATGTAACTGTCAAACCACGTATAAGAAATCACATGCACAGGCGCCTGTGTGGCTCAGTCATTAAGTGTCTGCCTTCGGCTCAGGTCATGATCCCAGGGTCCTGGGATCGAGCCCCACATTGGACTCCCTGCTCGGCAGGAAGCCTGCTTCTCCCTCTCCCACTCCCCCTGCTTGTGTTCCCCTCTCTCGCTGTGTCTCTCTCTGTCAAATAAATAAATAAATAAATAAAATCTTTAAAAAAAAAAGATATCACATGCACTGCCTAGTTCAATAGGTAAATTACTTTAGATAGACCTAAAATTGTAAAGGAGATAATAAGACAAAAAAACAAAAAGATTCATACTTGTTAAGGCATTATGAATGCTTTATTTTTGTAAGGAAACAAAAACAATAAAGTATTGATTTCAAGATGTCAAATTGTGCTCACGCATTTATATTTCTTCCCTTTAGGTAAAATAGAAATTATCAAGTAAACACAATAAATGTGAAAACAGGGCTAAGAAAAAAACCGTGCTATCAATAGACCAAAACTTGGATTAATTTTATAATAGAGGAATCAAATGGGATTGGATTAAGAAAAAAGCCAATTAGTTTCAAAAAGCTTTTGATGAAACATATCAGAAGAGAGACAAACAGAAACAAGTGGACTTGTTTCCCCCTCCAAAAAAATCACCAGTTTGAATTATGAAGTCCGTGTTACATGTGAGCATACACTTTTGCACCTATCTCCATGTGTGTGTGCAGCTGTGTGTACTTTGTGGTTGGTGGGGATTGAAGGAGTATGAAAACTTCATCAGGACCAAAACTCATCCTGTCTTACAGTTGTAGCAGTCACTTGGTGGCAAGTCAAGTAGATAGTCCAAGATGGAGAATCCAGTACAAAAAGGTAGGGAAGCAGTTCTCTACTTCGGGATTATGACTACCCCGAGAAATACGAAAGAAGAAAAAGCTTCAATGAAGTAGTGAAATCTCCAAATGAGACAAGTTTCCTCATTACCTCCTTCCCTATGCCCTACTCATAACTGTGCTTAAATTGAAAGGCATTCTCAACACCTCACAGAAGATGAAAGTCTAGGAGTTGAGCAGTAGACAGAGATTTGATCAAAGATGTAAGGAACCCCTTTAGCCTCCTTCGCTGAGAACAGAGACTGCGTGCAGCTCCAGGGGAAGTGCAGAAATGAGTTTTGCCCACCAGCTTCTGTCATCAGAGGTTTCTATCCCCCCCACAAAACTCATTTGGAGGAGAATTCTCCAAGTATAGGAAGAGAATTCAAGTGATGAGAAGCCAAATAATTCACTATGTTGCTCATACTCTTGATACCAAAACCAAAACCAAACAAAACAAGACTTAATATAGTGCCACAATTCAAACTCATAAACGGTACATTCTCTCATCATAATAAAACTAGAAATTAGCAACAAAAAGCAAACCAAAAAAAAAAAACAGTTTACTGCTCAGAAATTTAACAACATTCTTAATAAATCTGGGGTCAAAAACTAATTCAAAATTAAATTACAGAAGTACTCTACAAGGGGACTACAGTAGAAATGAGAGCTCCTAAATCCCAGAGGGTCACTGAGCAGGAGTCAGCACCTACCATGAGGGCTGGAGTAAGAAGCAGTGCTAAAAATCAGAGGACTCGTTGAAGGTCTATAAAAAGGAACAACTCTGCCCAATGCCTATCACCATCTTACCAATACACACGCATGCATGCACACACACACACACAAAGAGCTTAACTTCTGGCAAAAGGACAAGTGGTACTTTTCTACGAAATTAAAATAGTCGTGATATCTCCCCTTTCATTCATAATTTTATTAATTTGGGTCCTTTCTGTTTTCTTTTGGATAAGTCTGGCCAGTGGTTTATCTTATTAATTATTTCAAAGAACCAGCCTCTAGTTTCGTTGATCTGCTCTACTGTATTTCTGGTTTCTAATTCATTGATCTCTGCTCTAATCTTAATTATTTCTCTTCTCCTGCACGGCTTAGGCTTTATTTGTTGTTCTTTCTCCAGTTCTTTAAGGTGTATAGTTGTTTGTGTATTTGGGATTTTTCTATTTTTTTGAGTGAGGCTTGGATGGCTATGTATTTCCCCCTTAGGACCACCTTTGCAGTATCCCATAGGTTTTGGACAGATATATTTTCATTCTCATTGATTTCCGTGAATTGTTTAAGTTCTTCTTTGATTTCCTGGTTGACCCAAACATTCTTTTTTTTTTTTTTAATGTTCTGTTAGTCACCCAAACATTCTTAAATAGGATAGTCTTTGGCTTCCAAGTGTTTGAATTTCTTCCAAATTTTTTTCTTATGATTGAGTTCCAGTTTCAAAGCATTGTGGTCTGAGAATATGCAGGGAATAATCTCAGTCATTCGGTATTGGATGAGACCTGATTTGTGACCCAGTATGTGGTCTATTCTGGAGAAAGTTGCATGTGCGTTCGAAAAGAATGAGTTTTCTGTTGTTTTAGGGTGGAATGTTCTGTATATATCTATGAGGTCCATCTGGTCCAGTGTGTCATTCAAAGCTCTTGTTTCTTTGTTGATTTTCTGCTTAGATGATCTGTCTGTTGCTGAGAGTGGAGTGTTGAGGTCTCCTACAATTAACATATTATTATCAATATGTCTCTTTATTTTGGTTAACACTGGCTTATGTAGTTGGCTGCTTCCATGTTGGGGGCATAGATATTTACAATTGTTAGATCCTCTTGTGAGATAGACCCTTTAAGAATGATATAGTGTCTTTCTGTATCTCTTACTACAATCTTTAGCTTAAAATCTAATTTGTCTGATATGAGAATTGCTACCCCAGCTCTCTTTTGAGGTCCGTTGGCATGAAAAATGGTAGAAATTGAAATAGTAATAAGGTGAGAAAGGTGAGAACAAAGGTTGTTTTGTTTGTTTGTTTTAAGATTTTATTTACCTGTTTGAGAGAGAGAATGAGCAGGAGGGGGAGGAGCAGAGGGAGAGGAACAAGAAGACTTCACACTGAACACAGAGCCCAGTATATGACCCTGACACTATGACTTGAGCCCAAATCAAGAGCTGGAAGCTCAACTGACTGAGCCACCCAGGCACCCTGAGAGAAAAAGTATTTAATGGAGTGTTAAAGCCTCACTGTTTTGGGGATTTAGAGTCCCTGCCTGACAGCCAGCTACTTGTCTGCAACCTAACACCTGAAAGGTGTAGACTGCCAGTCAACCCTAACATTTCCCCATACATCAAAGTCCCTGTAGACTTCCTAGTCAGGTAAGGTGAGAAATCATTCTGTATATACTATAGAAGAAGAAACTCATACCACCCTCCCAGGACTTAATTACTGAATAAAATGGACAATCAGAAATTACCAGACAGATATATAATGAACACCAGTAGCATTAAAGACAAAAGTAGATTCTTAGAAAAATATATAATTCAAAAGAAGCTATTTTATACTACCTAGTTAGTATATCCAGAGAGATTAGGGGCAAAAATTTACATGTTTAACACAAAAATAGAATGGTAAGGGGGAGAAAAAGGAAAGATCCAAGAACAAACTAAAACCATTATGAGAATATGGATTTTGTGTGCAAAACATGAAGATTTATCATTTTGTCCGTTCAACAATTGCTTATGGAATATTGCCGTGTGCCAGTATGTCAGGCACTTTCTCCCCATGTTCTCACATTTGAAAATCGTTTGGCAGAAGAATCTTGCCGAAAATTCAGGCTTAAAATTCCATTATCACTGAAAAATGAAAGAAAATTTCTAAAATGCCCAGTAATATGCAAATAATAAAAATCAAAATTTTAGATGAGAGAAGCTGGGCACTAGAGGGAGTAGACCGGGCAAAATCCTGAGGCAAAATGACAGAAATGAAACAAAAAAAGATACTAGATGTTGAAGAAATTTGCCAACACCAAGATGTTTGTGGCCCAGCTGTGAACGATTGGTTGTTAGGCAAGTGGGTAGGTACTCCTGGTGAGTTTCCCCACACCTGGAGAGTGTTTCCTAAATACAGTCTCCAGACCTCCAAGGAGGTTGTACTGAACCAGGATCACCAGGGGCTGGGCACTCATAACAACTAGCCTCCAATCAGGAACTGAGTAAAAGAAAGGAAGCGGAAGTGAGTGGGTGGGTTTGTAGGCACTAGAGAGTGACATCTTGACTTCGAAAAGGGAAACTTGAGTTCCTGAAATGCCTGAGTTCCTCAGATCTCCTGGAGCTTCAGGCCTTAGTGCTTCTTCAATGAGGTTAGTAGGCTTCTTTATTTCTGCCTTACTTCTTTTGCCTTGTTTTAGAGTATTTCTCTAAAGTCTAATGCAAACTCTCCAAAAGGAAGAACTGATTGGTGTGATGGCTGAGTCCTTGTCTTGTTTTTCTAACCTGCAGTCTAATTTGAAATAGAGATACTAACTCCTATTACACAAAGCGGCCATTAATATTTACTAAAATGTTAATATAAGGAATACCTGGTGTGGTGCATCGTGCATACTGGGAACTCACAAAGAGAGAACTGTTAATGCTGGTGAATTTGTAGCTGCTAATGACAAATATTTTAGTCGTTTTCATGACTTTCATGACTTTCTCTATGAATATTAATCACATTGCCTTTTTCCTAAAAACATTTAAGAATTGATTATCAGTATAACTGCTACAACCACTCTTAAAACTTTTCAGACAGTTGTGAGGGTGGCTAAATTTTATAGGATGAAATGCTTAACAAGATAGTGCATAAGCACAATTAAGGAAATCTTTCTTTACTCCTTAGGCAAAGAGTAAGGAACAGTTGACAAAACATATAATGTACAAAAACCACCAGGAAAATTTGTTAAAGAACACAGGTCCCTCTCTCAAGAGTTTCTGATTTGGGCCTTGGTGTAATTCCTGCAGAACCCACAGTTCCCCAATTCTATACCTGGGGAATCAGTACTTGCTTATGAATTGTTGAGAAATTAAAATATCTTCGTCTGTCTGAGTCAGCTATTTCTGGTTGAGCCATTTATTACATCTTAAACTATTAATAGAGTTTAATATCCCCATCTTTACTCTTATTTTAATTCAAAAGGAAGAGAGTTCTGCTGTAGGGAAGTCAATTAAACTACTCATTACTATAAATATGATGAAGGTAGAAAAATTTTATATTACCATAATCCTGTAAGGTACTTGCAGGCAGATTTAAAAGAAGGCTTAGCAGAATATTTATGGTGCATTCAACTTCGCAGGTGTAACCTATGAGTAAATCTGTGGTTGGATGTGTTTGATTAGTGTTCCTGCTCTGGCTGTGATGGCTCAATACACAGAAATGGGCTAATGGAATAAATTGAGGTGAGAAAAGGGTTGAATGCAGTCAAATGGTCATTTCAGCTTCTTGTTTGGGGCTCTCTAAAAGCAAAATTATTTACTTTAACTTTCAGTTGGTGGTTTTTCTATCCAGAAACCATTAGTTCATTTGTTTATTCAATAAATAACTACTCTAAGTGCCTACCATGTAGCAACGAATATGTGAAATTAATTTATCATATTCTTACACAAGGGCTTTTAGTGAAAAATTTACAGAGTTCAATATTGTCCTGACCTAAAAGAATAACACTGTTATCAGAAGGCAAAACTCAGGACGGACTGCTTCCATTTGAAACCTATTTCGAATTCTCCTTGCCAAGACTGTCCCCCAGGGAAGCAGGTGAGTAAGACTGGTTCTAGAATTTTGCATTTATGAACTTCAGCCAGTTACACTTAAATCACCCATTCATCAGCACATAGAGCCACACAGGTGATTTCATTCTAATCTACAGTGTGATTTGCTTATCAAAGGATCCACCCCATTTTAAAGCCTAAGCATTCTTGTAGTTCTCCACAGGTCATTTTTTAGAGGGCTCCACAAAAAACTAAGCCTCCTCAAACATGCCCATTATTATTACTTACCAAAAGAAAAAAGCATTTCAGAACATTTTGACCTAGGAAATATTTATTTCCTCTTTATTTTTCCAAAATATGTCTGGAATTACTAAGACAAGATTTAACTTTGGCAAAAAATATGATAACTCAATACTAAATAATACATTAAATAAAATTATATATGATTGGTAAGCTTATTCCACTAACACATTTGAAAAGATTTAGTATTCTGATCTTTAAAAATTATTCATACTGGATTAAATATAAAATATATGAGCATTTCTTTTAAAAATTCAGTGTTATGCCTCTGTCAGAAATATTTTACCATTACTTCTGTAGGAAAATCGGGTTTGATTTATATCATTTTTACTTAAACTACCTTTTATGGGTCTGTAACACACCTTATGTGTCAAGACTATTCTTGCCTCTGTTTCTGCCTCCCCCACCCCCGTAAATCAAACTCAGGTTGACATTTTTTTTTTCCCCAAGGATATCAACATTAGAAGAACTACATCTGCGGGAAACAAAGGAAACTTGGAAATGACCTGAAAAGATTACAAGAGCTGTCTGAATGCAGTGAGGTGCAAGTAATAAACCTGGTGGAAGGAAATAAAACTGATGGGATATATAGATAGTAATCTGTTAATGAAAAAATAAGCTCAGGGAAGATCTAGGAGAGATAATGGAAAATAGGGTGAATAAGTCTTTCTAGACAGAAAACCATTTTGATGACAAGTTGATTCTAGTAATTAGAAATTTTGATACTGAAAAAGGCAATCAGATACCAACAAGGAAATGATGGTGGCTTGAGGGTTAGGACTTGCTTGTGGAGTAAATGCTGTGGCCCCTTCCAGATCACCTTCTTGGTTATAGAACAGTCTAAATAACTACTCTATTTCAGTGAGTCTAGGACTAAAAACAGGAAAGCATTCCTGGGAAGAATGGGAAGAATATACAAATTTTATAGATAACCAAATGGGTAAGAACTGTTCCAAAAAGAGAAATTCTCCAAACCAAAAGTATAGATGATGGGAGGGTGAAGGGCATAATGAAAATCCTGCAATATGTGTAGCACCTTAGAAAGCTGTACATTATTCAGTCTTTCTCATTTGACCCCCACAGTCACCAAACAGGAGAGATGAAGATAATCTCAAGCAGATGAAAAGGCTTACACTCAGGCTTAATTCTCTAGGCTGTCTTTGTATTTTCCTCGACATACCCATAACTTCCAGCATCTCTTGTTTCTTTCCTTTGATTTCTTCTCCTATGCTTTTTTTTTTTAAGCTAGGAGTTGTAACAATAAGTATTACGATCTTATTCTCTGGGATTCTTAATGCCTTTTTTCAGCAGAGGAAAAAATGGTCTTAGCAGTTCTTATGTTTCCTACTGATACATGGTGGTGCAGAGGGGCTCCTATACCAGTTATGTGCCATATCTTTGTCTCTGAGCTGCTTGCTGTCTGTACGCCAAGATTTGTAAAAAATTTTTATTATTTTATTTTACTTTTTCTTCCAAGTTTTTGTTTAAATTCAAGTTAGTTAACATATAGTATAGTATTGGTTTCAGGAGTGGAATTTAACTATTCATCAGTCGCATAAAACACCCAGTGCTCATCCTAACAAGAGCCTCCCTTAATGCTCATCAGCCATTTAGCCCATCCCTCCATCCACCTGCCCTCCAGCAACCCTTAGTTTGTTCTCTAGAGTTGAGAATCTCTTATGGTTTGCTTCCCTCTCTGTTTTTATCTTTTTTTTCCTTCCCTTCCCCTACATTCCTCTGTTGTTTCTTAAATTCTACCTATGAGTGAAATCCTATGGTATTAGTCTTTATCTGACATATTACTTAGCATAATACACTCGAGTTCCATCCACATTGTTGCAAATGGCAGGATTTCATTCTTTTTGATGGCTGAGTAATTCCCTTCTCGATTTTGAGGTGAAGATATTTTCACCTCAAAGATAAATAAAATAAGATAAAAAAAGATTTATTTTTGTTTTATATTATTATTACTATTTTATTTTTTGTTTTCTTATACAAGTATTTAGCATGAACATTTTCTGAGGAGGATAGTTCTTTGATTCCTGCCAGTAAAACAGAATATCATCATGTACGTCTTCAGGTCTACCACAAACATAGTAACCTCCATGAATTAGAGCAAGTAGAGAAATAAAGGGGAACGGATGGGGCCGTGGGCAAGAGTGACTCGCTTGCCTATTAACCAGTAACTTTTATTGTGGTAACAGCACCTCAATTTTTCCTTCCCCTACTCTCAGTCCATGGGATTTAGACTTCTGCTCCTGTCCCTTTCCCCCAGAATGGGAAGGTGATCCAGGACCGGCCAGCTGGGAGGGGTTTCATTCCCGCTGGCTGTAGGGATGAGCATGGAGTGCAAGACGGATCAACAGAACCCATTCAGAACCATTTAGAAAGCA
Source organism: Eumetopias jubatus (assembly GCF_037043125.1). Classification (NCBI taxonomy): domain Eukaryota; kingdom Metazoa; phylum Chordata; class Mammalia; order Carnivora; family Otariidae; genus Eumetopias; species Eumetopias jubatus. The sequence goes on along the minus strand of NW_028274809.1, from coordinate 155,662,707 downwards.
GTAACATGTCAGGGGCACAAAAGAATCCCGCTGGACCTGTGGTCAGGATAGCCTTGAGGCTGAGACTTTTTTGTTAAACAAATTACCTTTCTTTCTTTTTTGACAGAGCCCGTTTGAGTTGATTTTCTAGAACTTTTTCCCTAAAGTCTAGACAAGGTGGAGGTCACTGTTGGAAGCTTATTTCTTTCACTGTAATTAAACAAAAGCATTTGATATGAATGTGGTACGTAACCTGAGGGTGGCTGTAATAATTCTGGTCTCTTAGTATTTGCAGTCTGGTATGAGCCCCTCCTCTGAGTGTAGGCTGACCCAGTGACATTCTTATAATGAACAGAAGGCAAAAGTGATGGATTAGCCCTCCCAGGATGAACTTATGAGGAGTTGTGGCTTTTGTCTTGGATGCCCTTCCATAATCTCTATCTCGGCTCCCTTGCTCTGAGACAGACCAGCTGCAGTGTTTGAGCTGCTTTGGGGGGGGAGGGATGTCCAAGTGGGGGAAAAAAAAACTGATGCCTCCTACCAATAGCCAGCGAGGACCTAAGACTCTAGTCGCGTGAGTGAGCTTGGAAGGGGCTCCTCCCTGAGTCCAGCCTTTAGAAGACTGTAGCCCCAGCTTGTACCTTGATCTCAGACTTAAGAGACACTGTGAGCCCAAGGACCCAGCTAAACTGCACTGAGATTTCTGAACCTGTGGAACTAACAAGAAATTATGATATAACAGATTTTTTTTTTAAGCTTTTATTTATTTGTCAGAGAGCACAAGCAGGGGTAGTGGCAGACAGAGGGAGAGGGAGAAGCAGGGCCCCCGCCTAGCAGGGAACCAGACACGGGACTCCCGAATGGTCCCAGGGTCCTGGGATCGCGACCTGAGCCGAAGGCAGATGCTTAACCGAATGAGCCACCCAGACGTCCCAAAGGATATTTTTTTTAAGCTGCTAAATTCGGGGATGATTTGTCATGTAGCAGTAGGTAACTAATACAATGGAATTAACCCCCAAGTAGATGAACAAAATACCTTTTAAAAAACTGCTTAATTGGGGGCGCCTGGGTGGCTCAGTCGTTAAGCATCTGCCTTCGGCTCAGGTCGTGATCCCAGGGTCCTGGGATCGAGCCCCGCATCGGGCTCCATGCTCCGCGGGAAGCCTGCTTCTCCCTCTCCCGCTCCCCCCGCTTGTGTTCCTGCTCTCTCTGTCTCTCTCTCTGTCAAATAAATAAGATCTTAAAAAAAAAAAAAACTGCTTAATTGGAATGATGTGTCAATAATAATTTATTAGTGGAATTTAAGTTATTAAATTTACGTATCCTTTCTGGTATAATATAAACACCTTGAACAGATTTTTTAAAAGAAAGGGAGACTGGATAGTGAAGACAGCCAACAATTTCTACTCACCTCGCTTTCAACTTCTGCACACCAACATGCTACCGGCGGGTAGAGTAACATTCACATATTCATAGCTTTCCTGTCTCTGGCCAATAAATTTCCAACTATCTCATGAGTGTTTATCCTTAGTTTGATGAATGCTTAGGATGATGAACACTGTTTATTCTGCCAGCTTTTGTGTGTCAGCTTTATTTGATTTATGCTATTGTGTTCACTCAGGATACTTTCTAGTCTTTGAGGCATGTGAAATCTTCTCTCGCCCTGTAATTTTTAAGGAAAAGTACACATGTTATAGGAAAAGTACAAATGTTTTATATATATATATATATATATATATAATATTCTAGCTGTGGTAGAACTTATGAAAAGCACATAAAGCACATATTCGGATTATTGTCAGCAGATTGTCAATTAATTTTTAAAATTCATGTATCTTTTCTCTTACTGCATTAAAAACTTCTTGTGGGCAGAGATCATATATTGTTCTTAAGTTCAGATGTACATAGCTATATAAATATAGGGAATCAGGAATTAAAGAAAAGTAAAGAGAGCTGAGAAAGTGGGCTCAGGTGAAAAGGAAGGAGACAGGAACATGGGTGAATAATTTATGCTAAATGTTATGAAATAGAAATATCTGGTACATAAGAACAGGCTAGACTACCACAGGAATCAATTGAAGGGAAAAAAGGACACTCAATTTAAAGTATCTACCTACATTATATATCAATTCAACATTATTCAAATATAAAAACATGACTAAACATGTAAATTATGGTCAAAGTAGACAGGAAAACAAATAGCACATTTTATTAACTTCCATCATTGATGCATAAAAATAATGGAATAATTGTCCTTGTGGATAAATATTTTTTAAAAATAATTCAACTCCCATACTTTCATGAAAAGAACAAACCAAATGCTAATGAAAATATTATACCTTAATACCAAAAGCTAAACCCCTGGCCAGTGTTACTAGTTGATACACATTATTTATCATGGGTATGGTTTAATTAACTCTAAGGCTCAATGATCAACATTGTGTGGTCTATTTTACCAAACTAAATATACCCAAAATAACAAACATAGATTTTATCAAAATAAATATTTCATTAATGCTGTCATGACTTCTTTGGGACTGCTTTTTCTCCATAAAAATAAAGATATAGGAAAAAAAACAACAACAGAGGGATGTCCTTGTCCTTTAGCGGTGGATAAGCCAGGGAAGATGTCAGGAAGTTAAAAAACTTGTCCTTGCACTGAATCATTCAGTAGGGTTATAGTCAACTTTATGGCGTAAGACAGAGAACGTTAAATAATAATTCCTGTGGAAGATGATATCAGGCAAATGAGTTTTACTCATTTCTCCACCTTCTTGTTTTAACGAATGAATTCCTATTTTCTCTTCACATGAATATAATTCTCCATCATATGTGCTAGGTACTTATATTACTGGCATAATTAAGTGCTACTTGGGAAAGGATAACTGAGATGCCATCCTTGGTCTCTAAGGTCTTTGCTACTAGAAAGGGGTAAGTCTACAAAGGCATAGTAAACTTATCACTATTAAACCTTACAAAGTTAGTATGTATGCACGTGCGTATATATACACAAATACACTCTATACACCAAGAAGCAGGCTATATAGTGTTGCACCTTCACTTGTTTTCGATACCCCCTACTATACCTACAGTGGAGTTTCCAGAGTCCATGAGATAGGCTACAGCATCTGGGTCCATTTTTAATTCTACTTAATGAAGACTAGACCTCTTTGTGCTCAAGATTAGGTGAGCTTTTTCAGAATTAAAGTGCTAGAGAAGACGCGAGCCGTCTGATTGTCAGGCTAATAGAAGATACATGGTATAGTCCTTGGCATATTATTAGAAATTCAAGCTTGTGGCTCAGTTGTCTTAGTAATGTCAAAACTTTATATAAAATTTATCTGGTCATAAAACACTGAGAACTGGTACTTGTAAAGACTGGTTCCAGAGGTATATCAGGCCATATAATTTGGCTAGATCCATGTGATTTCAGACAATGATGAGTAATGCTTTCTATGACAGGTAGGCAAGTTCAGTATCCACGGTTCAGACAGAGTCCCAGTGCTATAAGCTTGAGGGGTAAGAGAGAAGCTTTAACCAGGCAGCACACTTCAGGACAGATTATATCTTGAAATGAAACTAGAATTCTAGGACAAAATCCAGTTATACTTACAGAGCCACCACCACAAAAGAAGTAGAAAACTGGGAGCAAATTGACTCCTACATGTTCATCCATGTGGTTCTTATCTAGCTCTGTGGTGATCCAGGAAGACTAAAGGATCCATGAAGAATGCTGTTGGTCAGCACTGCAGAGGCAGAGCATCACTAGTGCCAGATGACGGAGTTTCAGGAAGGCATGTCCAAAGGAAGTAAGGTTGAAAAGCTGAAAAGTGGGGGATGACTTAATACTCATCCTTTGCTTTTGCATGGACTAAGGGCAGCCAACATAAAGAGCTGAAAACAAGAGGAATGGAAGTAGTTTCCAGATTTAATACAAATGTTAAAGGAAAATATGTAGAACAACTATTTTAAGCAAATTTCAAATCAAGTCTATGAAACCTGGTATGTGTTTAAACCAAGAATACATTTAAAATGGAAGAGCCAAAAATCATGATGTATTTTGTAGTTATTACAGACTTGGAAAGAATGTGCTAATAGTGACTTCGGGGCAGGAACTTGTGACGCACAAGAGGAGATCTTGTGACCTGGCAGGGTCAGTGCATTTAGGGCTGCCTCCAACATTTAAGTTGCAATTAGAAGAAAGATTGATGAAGATATAATATAGGGATACAAGACTTGTTTGTAAGCAGTAGTTGGCCTAGAACTATTTAGCAACTATAGGTTTTATTTTAATTTTCATTATAAATTAGCCATCTAAATATCTTTTTTCTACCCCAATAAGAAGGCCAATCTTCAGTATTTATCACTCACACCAGCCTTGCTCATCTTTAGCTATATTCACTTTCTTAAGGAAATCTCAGCTTTGTAGTCATTAGTGATCATTATCCTTAAATGAAAATGTACTGGAAATAACTTTTATTATCATCCTTATTGGGTAATTTAAGGGAGAAAATGGGAATATTAATGTTGAAAATGTACAGTATAATAGCTAAAAAGCCTGTTGAAGAGAATAACAAGGATTACCAGGAAAGAAGTATCGTTGTCTGATGCCTCACATAAGGTCTCTGTTATTTCATTTCCATTACCAGAAAAAACTCCTCTTTGCCTTCCAAAGCAAAGAGAAAGAATGCAAGCCAATACAACCTAACACCAAACCGGTGCTCTTAGCTCTCCATACTTGAAGTACCAGCTTTCTTTCATTGCCAGAATTATTCACTAAAACCCTAATTCATGCTTGAATTCTCCATCATAAAAGATCCGATAATATAACTTTTAATCTGGACCAGGCATTCATAAGGATGAAGCCCTACTTCCCAGAAGCTGCTTTTACTTATCAGCGAAAACAAAGTACCCAAAGGTACTCTCACATTGTAGTAACGGTGAGACCTGTGCTTAGCAGCAGATGGGACTCAGCAAGTCTAAGCTCAAACAGTAGTGGAAAAATACTGACCAGCCCTGAAGATAGGAAGCAGGACAAGGCACTCGGTACTCTTTTCCACTTAGACTCAGGTTATGCAGCGCCTGTTGAGATTGTTCCACATGCAATCCAAGCCACCCCTAGAGCAGCTCACCAGTACCCCCTGACGTTCCACTGAATAGTCCCTGTTTGTGGGTATATTCCATCTATACCTCTCAGAGCTGCACTTCCTGAGGCTGTTATTACCCTGCCACTTACCCATTACTCTCATTCTCCTACTCCTATTTAGTTTTCCACTCTTCTTGCAAAATCCAAAGTTCTCATTGCACTTCAAAAGTTCTCTGTAATTATAGTCTCTCTATAATAACCTTACATTTACTTTCCTTCTTAAACTGAAACCTGGATTTCCACTAGACACGTCTGCTTTTTCTGCAGCCTCCAAGCAGGGAAATCAGTCCTCTTCTCTTACCTCATGTTATTGACTATGAAGCCAGGAGGCAAAGTCCCCACTCTTCTAACCATGTTTTTCAAAGCTTAATCATTATTCTTTTACCCTCCTAGAGAATCCTCTCCTTCAAATTCCTACCCTCTTGCCCTCCTTTTCATTAATCTGTTTTGAAGAGTCACTTGTTCACGTCACTCAGGAGTTAAACTGAACTAAAGGCTCCTTGGTCATCGCAACTCTTGACCCAAGAGTGAGAAATACGCATATAACAATTTGGATACCCATCAGACAACCGGGTCTCTTTCTTTTCTTCATGTGGTGACCTCTGTTGCCCCTCAATTTCTGCAGCTGACTCCCAAGAACACACCTTAAACTTCTAAAAACTTAGTTCTTATCCTAATTTTTCACTACAACTTTCTATTCCTTTCATAACTTCATTTCTTAAAAATACAATATGTGATATATAAATCACTTAAAACATTTGATTTTGTAATGGAGGGAGATGAGAAACCTCTTAAACTTTGAGGAGGATATAAATGTCAGAGGGAATTTTTTTTTTAAGTTGTAGAGAACAAAAACAATTTAAAAAATTTTAAAGATTCAATAGAGGAAAAAGAAATGTCTGAAGTTATTTGTAAAGTTGAATAAAAAGAAACATTGAGTTTAAAGAAAAACTCAGAAGGCACAATTAAAAGGAGATAAAATCCCACATTAATTTTTTTTAAATAAAGGAGAATGTCCTAAATACCAGTAAATTAAAGTCTTAGATAAATGAGTAATTTCTTGAATAATTTATAAAAATGGAACTCAAGAGGTCAAAGAGAACTTGAAAAGCCTATAATTTGGAAATTGAATTTATAGCTGGATTTATGTCATGCACACAAATACACTAGGCCCAGATACTTAAGTTCTTTATCCTGTTGCTGATTTTCAAAATTTAAACAAGATTTTCTAAAATAAAATTTTAAGGCTATGTATTTCCCCCTGAATACAGTTTTATTTTTCAATGAAAAATGTTTCTGGAAAGGTAAAATCCCCACATTTCACAAATGAAGAAAATGAAAGCTAGGAAGGTGTGTTTTACATGGACAAGGGGATCACACTGTCGTAAGTGTTCCAGGTACTATAGTTATAACTGGAAAAAAAAAAAAAAAACAACTAGTCCAGAACTTAGTGACATTTTTTAAAACAACTTTTAATTTGGCACATGAATCTACTATCTGGGGGAAATGTCAGAGAATTTGTAGATCTGTTTTAAAGACATCCCAGTAACCAAGAAGCAGTGTTTTTAAAAGATGGGAGTGGTTAGAAGTAAGATGGACACTTAGAACTGAGACTCTCTGAAGAGCTTCAGAACATAGGATTTTCACCCTCAATGAAATGGTAGTAGGAAAGACTAACCCACTAGGTGAGAGAACAGAAACATGTCTGTGTTAGCCAGGATTGTAGAGAGAGAAAGTCCCATTCCCCCCACTTCAAGATTCGTAATTACTGATCCAACCCTAACCTCAGCTTTGCTTCTTGGTGAGCCTAAGATCATAGTGCAACATTGGCAACATATATTGAAAAATATCTTAAATATCTTGAAAGCAAGAATTGCCCGCAAATTTTCAAGACAATAGTAGAAAAAAATATATATACCCACCTCATTCATGAGCTTAATATTGCAATGATAAAGCAGCCTTCTCTCCCCCTATTATTGCCGAAAACCGACCTCTGCTTCGGAGCCAAAATACACAAAGACAGAGCTGGGGATAAAAAGAAACAATAGCTTTATTGCTCTGCCCGGGTAGAGGAGGCGGCAACAGGTTATGGCCTTAAAACTACTGCATGCCTGACCTGAGGAAGGAGCTGGGGGGGTTTATAGGGAAAAATGAGATCTAACTGATTCTGAGGGAATCATGTCCTGCTGCCAGCCTCCTTTGTCATGTGTTTCGGGTGGTACCAGTTTCCTGAAACAAAAGGCTAAGAAGGGAGGAAGGGAGGTTTGCAGAAGAGAGAAAAAAGTTACTTTAAAATCCTAGCTTCACTGTCGAATTAGGGCCGCCATTTTTATTTTTCTTATACTGGTAGAAAGCCAGAATCGTTGGAGTGGTGCTGTTCCAAGGCAAAGCGATCTAGTCCCCAGCACCTTGTTAGGAGATGGGTGGGCATGGGACTATTTTGGTCCAAGTACAGGTTACTGAACCAGGAGTCTGAGAAGACCTTTTAAAAGAGGCCGGACTCAACTTCACGTGCCCTTTGATTTTTTTCATCTCCTACCTGGGCTGCATATGTCACGACTCTTGAAGTCATTTCTTGAGCAGGAAGATAAGGTTAACAATTACTGTCGGCATTAAAAATCTTTTGTGTCCTCTTTTTAAACAACATGGATTTATTGTCTTCCCCCACCCCCTTCTCCTTGCTCTTCTTTGTGTTTAAAAATATTATAAGAAACATTGCAAAAGTGGTTATGTTCCTCCTATAACAAGAACCCAGAACTAGGGCAACGGCCCTACGATGTCATCAGTGCTTCAGGCACCATCTACCTATGCAGCCTGCAGTTTTTGAAAAGTGACTTTTATCATCAATTGCAACAGGGCTCTGCACTCCCATGCATCACAAAGACATTCCAGAAGATAAAAGGAGAGGCAGAAACTAAAAGTAAAAGGGGAATGACAGCTAAATCTGTTTCATTGAATCCAAGAATAAAGCACTCTCCTTGGGGTTCTGCCCAGTATTATTCCATTTACATTTTATTGGCCAGAAGCTTAAGACCACACCTAGGTGGGCAGCAGTTTGGAAAGTCCTGTATTTAGCTGGAAACATTATTAAACCAAATAGAATTGGGTTTCTGTTCCTTTAAAAAAAGGCGGGGGGAAGAAATGAGTGGACAGCCAGTACTGTCTAGTTACACCCTCTTTCTCCTCAAGGTTCTGATCTAGTTTGATTATATGTAGCAAACCAAAGCATGGGGATATTTAATATTTAGCCCAAATTAGGCAACGGATATTTTTCAAGTTAGGGAAAAAGTCATAGAACTTCAGTAATGATTTTAACTATTAATACACGCAGGCCATTTGTCCAGTCTTTTAAAGAGATTACATTAGCGTATGTGGTAGCATTCAGATTATTATATTTAATATTGGCCTTCGGCCCCAATTTATTAAAAACAAAAAACTAGGATAACTTTGTCTAACTTCCCAGTGAAAACTTTTGGATATTATAGTCTTAACCCAAATGTCCTTATTATATTTTCCTCAGGCATTTAGCCATTTTGTTACATCTTACAGCAGCAATAATTCTCTATTCCATAAAAACTGAAATTTTACAAGCAAGACAAACGGTTCCATAAATTAAGAGGAATACCTGCCTATGTTGGAACAACCCATTTCTTTCTTATTCACACTTTTGTGATGTATTTGTCTTGGAATCACACTCTCATTTTTCTTAAATTTACAACTCCTTTTTATGGGTTGAAAATCCGGTGAAAAATTGGTTGACACCTTGAATATCAAGAAGCAAGGAATTTGTAAGTTAAATGCATATTTCAGATATGAATGTTTTCTCAAAACCTAGCTCTTCCTAAAGTGTTCCTGAATGTATTTAGTAACGTTTTTCTCCCAGCCCACTTTCAGTAGTTGAGGTGTGTGTAAACACACTGGTACACGTATGTAGTTAGCCATGTAGTTGTGAATTGTTTATTGTTTTTCCGATACAAAATGTCATTGGTTTATTTTTTCTTGAAAATTTACTAGTATTAATCCAAATCTATACATGACAATTGCTAAAGGAAACTAATCCTGTAGAAACAATAGTATAGCAACAATAATTTACATCTTGCATTTCAGGTCGTATTGCATCTCATCATTTTCTCACATGCTACAAGTAAGGCAACTTTATCGGAATGGGTAAACACTTTTCATATTTTCACACTTGAATTATGCAGTTCTAGATTGAGTCAGGAATATGGAACCCAAGTGCTTTGTGCAAGCCAGACACTTGAAAGCCATGCAAATACTGAAAATAATATGTGTAGAAGTAGGACTTTCTGGCATTGTTATCAGCCCAGTATGTAAGTACCTATTAAATTCCAAGAAAAAAAGTATACAAATTTAAAAATTACAACACTTTTTCAAAATATATATGTCTTAAGATTTTCAATTTAAGGGACACCTGGGTGGCTCAGTCAGTTAAGCGTCTGCCTTTGGCGCAGGTCATGATCCCAGGGTCCTGGGATCAAGTTCCCCATCGGGCTCCTTGCTCAGCGGGGAACCTGCTTCTCCCTCTGCCTGCCACTCCCCCTGCTTGTGTGCTCTCTCTCTCTGACAAATAAATAAAATCTTTAACAAAAAAAAAATTTAAAAAGGGGAAAAAAAGAATTTCAATTTAAGGGGCACCTGGTTGTCTCAGTTGATAGAGCATGTGACTCTTGATCTCTGAGTTGTGAGTTCAAGCCCCACATTGGATGTGGAAAAGACTTAAAATCTTAAAGAATTTCAACTTAAAGATTCTGAAATATTTTTCTTCTGATATTCTTAGGACCAGTCTTCTTAAGAGTCAGTACTAATTTATTTTTTTATAGATGTATAATATCTCTGAACGCTTCCAGATTTTCAGCAGATGGATCGGACTTCATTCATAAATACTACATGTAGTGGTATTAAGCTACTACTGTATCCCATGTCCCATGCTTTGGAAAAAAAGTTTGTTGATCCATAAACTAAAGAAAAAATCCAGCTTTGCAGGGATGAAAAGTTAAAGCTAAACCTAGTTATGCATTTATACTTCATATGACTTTTGAAAAATAAAATGCTTAATGCTTTCTTTCTATGTCAGTTTCAGATTAAATAGATCTAGGATTACAGAGAACTCTTAGCAAGTAATTTTTGTATTGGACAATCACGAGTCATTTCCAAGTATTTAAAAATGTCCACTGGAAACTATGCTAGGTGCTTAAAGCTAATGCAGACACAAGAATGAACAAGACACATGCTGTGAACCTCCAACACTTAAAATCTAGCAGGCAAAAAAGTAATACTAATACAAGGCAAAATGAAAGATGGAGTGTTACAGGTGTTCAGGAGAGAAGAGAAAGAAGGAGAAAGAGGGAATGGATGTTCTCTTTGGGACTTCAGAAAAGTGCTGTATGTATTATCTTCAAAGGTAGACATTCCCATTTTATTGATGAGAAAATGTAAAGAGACAATAACTTGCAGGGTCTGCATCAGTCTGTATCTCTGAGAGACTTTGTAGAACAAAGTACTCCCTCTGCCTACCTTCCCCATCCTGCCATACACAGAAATATTTTCATAGTTAGCAAGAAATAAATTTCTGTTGGGTTATATCACTTAGATTTGGGGCTGTTTGTTACTACAATGTCACCTATAACATACCTTCAATCAGAGGCATTCTGGGTAGAGGAAAAGTAAATATAAATGTTTAAAAGAGTACATCAAGAGTGTAAAATGGTAACAAATTTAGCTTGTCTAGAGTATGTCACTTGTGTAAGGTAATAATGTGGGATGAGATCATAAAGGCCAGTTAGGTCTGTGGTTTGGAAGTCCTTTACTGGAAGGATAGTACTATCCTCAAGTCAGTAGGTGTAATTCAGTGCTTAAGCAGCAGGCTTAATACATCCTATGAAGAATGCATCAACATGCAATGCATAGAATAAAAGTGCTTTCTAAACTAATGAATCTGTTATCCTAGATTTTGAATCTGTTCCCTGTATTAAGTGTATATAAACAATCCTTCTCTAAAATGTTTTTTATAAAAGCTACACAATAAGATAAGCTGAAAACAGTCACTTTTGGAATAATGTTGTTTAAAATAAGCATGTTTGCTCTTTTAGACAACTGATGGTGATAATATGAGGAATATAAATATACTAAGACATAGTATCTATTCAACTAAGAGGTAACTCGAAGAAATACCAAGAGCTGTTTTGGTAAAGATATGGTTGTTTCCCATAAATCATTGCTAGGATTGTTAATATAGGGGGGGAAAAGGCTTTCCCGTAGCTTGGATCCAATCGGCAGTGGCTGGTTACTATCTGTAGTGTAATAGATATTAAATATCAGTCATCTCTCAAACTGGAGCGACACATTAGGTAGATACTGGGCTAGAAGAAACTCACATTACTGCAAATAATAACTGAAGATGTGGAGCCTGGAAGTAAAAACAAAGATGGCACTCAGTGGACTGTAGCAAATATCTGGGCTGATAAGCAAATGTTCAGACAACAGTAGCAAATAGCGATGAGGGCATTTTGAAACTTATGTAGGCCAATAGAGCACACCCAGGAAAAAAGGTAGCCAGTCCCTGCCCCAGGTCTCCATATTCTGGGATTGTAGACAAAAATAATCAGTTACTAAAAAACAGAAAATAAAGGTCTCTGGAAATGCTATGTAAGTGACAAGAAGAAGACCTTGGGGAAAGAAGACAATAGCAGATAAAATCCGATGCAATGTCTAACATGCATTTTCCTTAGCTCTAGCTCCTCCCCTTTGCAAATTAGATATACAATCTCTTTGCAGATTTGAAGTTCTAGGTATGCTATAGATTATTCCAAGACCTCTATAATTAAGAAGATCATTGTTGAAACAGTCTAAATTATAAAAGATGCATATTTTTAATACATACATTTTGATTTTGCTAGAAATTAGGAAGATGAACTATAAAGCTGATTTTTAGAAAGTGTACTAATTTGTACATTTTCCAAAACTCAATCTTAAGAAACCTTAGGCTCACAAGATATTAATTTTCTAAGAAGAGATCTTTAGAGTCACATGCTCTTTAGAATTACTAAAGAATTAACTTTTCTCTTGTAGCTTCATAATTAAGATGTCAAAGTTCCCAAGATGTCCCATAGTAAAGAAACCTCTTTTAACTTTGAGTTAAAGAAGCCTATTTCCACAGTAGTTTTTTTGTTTATTTCTATGAAAACAAACCCAGGAACACCCCTTTAGTGCTGGACTAGAAAGCTTAAACTATGATTTCTCAATCGTGGTGCTATTGAAACATTGGACCTGTATTTGTTTTCTATTGCTACACAACAAATGACAAATTAAGCAACTTAAAAACAACACCCATTTATTAACATGCAATTCTGTAGGTCAAAAGCCCAGTACAGCATGGATGGGTTCTCTACTCTAGCTTGGGCAGAGTTCTCATCTGGAGGCTCCACATCCTTTTCCAACCTTATTTCTCTTATGAGAAAATTCAGTTTGTTGTGGTTGTGGAATGAATACCCTGTTGTCTTGCTGGATGTCAGCCAGGAACTGCTCTCAGCTCTGAGAGGCTGCTTGCAGATCCTTGCCCACAGGCCCCTGAATCTCAGCAAAACAAAGAATCTCCCCCATGTCTGCTTTCCCCTTTGTGAACATCAGGAGAAAACTCTGCTTTTAAAGGGTTTATATGATTAGCATACTTGATTATCTCCCTATCTTAAAGTCAGCTATGCTATATTAACATCACAGGCATGAAATCTCATCATATTCACAGTTCAGGGTGTATATACTGGGATTGGATAATAAATCTTAAGGGACATCTTAGGATCCTGCCTACCACAGGGTGGGATAACTTTTTGTTGTGGGTGCTCTTTTGTGCATTGTGGTATTATTTATCAGGACCTATGGCCTCTACCCACTAAATAAGTTATACCCTCCACCCCATTTGTCTCAATCAAAAATGCCTCCAGACCTGCAATATGTACTCTAGGAGGCAAAATTGTCCCTGTCCAACCACTGGCAAAAACCTTATTATGGAACTCAGTGCAAAAATATGCATAGTCCTATTTTTTTAAGTCCAGTAAAATACAGATTTTGTGAATACAATGTATTGGTGCTGATTTTTAAGTGCATTTCCTAGCCAACATCTATATAATAAGCGTTTTACTCATACGGAAGTATAGCATTTGTTTAGCTTTGCTAGCTAACAACCATGATAAACCAGTTTTAAAAATTTAGGCAGAGAGAAGGCAGAGTAGTGGGAACTTCAAATATTGAGAGAACTCATTAATAAAAGTCATAGCTTAGAGTGTATTGGCTTTCAAGTTCTAGTTTCCCTTCAATCTGATTCAAACTCGCCACTGTTAGAAATTTCTCTACCCTTTTTAGATTTATTTATATCTTCAACATGGAGCATTTTCAGGGTTTTGAGTTTCACAGTTTTACAACTAACTCTGTAAAATGGAAGTATCTTTTATTACTTCTAAAAAGTATCTTTTGTGAGTTTCCGGGGACAGCCTCTTCAAATGTTCTCAGATTGCTAAAAACTTTCATGTCCGTTCTCTCATAATATTTTTGAATTTATGGATCTTATAATAATCCTTCTTGACTTTTATTTCTCCAGGTTGAAGAATTCCAATTTTTTTAAATCTCTACTTATATAGTACCATTTTTTTTGGCTCCATAATTCATGAGTCCTTAAGCTTTTGAGAGGAAAGAAGGTGTATGGGCTAGCTTTATCTCATCTTAAAAAAAAATGCAAAGTTTACCAATCTGAGAATTCTTAACTTTCGAGGACTCTGTCCATCATTATAATGAGGGCATCACATACATCTCTTCTAGAAGACTACAAAAGCTCAAATCACAACCAGTTTCTATTCAATTATAGAGCCTGATCTCTAGTCTCCTGAGAAAATGGTGAATTTTAGAATCTGTATGAAACAGTACTAGAAGGCAGCAAAGAAACAGTAAGAATTGCCTTTGTAATGGGTATTAACTGCTCCAGGACACTGGAAATGGAAAAACTGTGGCATTTCCCCACTTTTGCTAAGCAAATCACATCCTGGATGCCCATCAAGTTCTGGAAGGGCTTTTTTCTTTTTCATTTTTAGCCTTACTACTATCAGTAGTATGGAGAGAAGGTGTATGGGCTAACACTGCCAAAGTAGATACTAACTAGTTGTGTGACTTTAGACTACTTAAATTTGATAGTCCTTACTATCCTTCTACTAATCTAGGAATTATATATCTCTAGGATTTAAAAAAAAAAGCTATAACTTATGCAAGGGTTTACTGTTACTTAGTACTTAGCTCATAGAAGTCCCTAGTAAACATATTCATTCATTAAAGAAATAATGTGTTGGAAACTAGTCTGTGGTAATGCTGAGTAGGAATTGAAAACACACACACACACACACACACACACACACACACACACACACACACACACACACAAGGCTGGCCCTGGTCCTCATTGGTCTAGTCAGTTTTATGCTCATATGAAGATGAGGGAAAGGAAGACAAAGATGTTAATTGATGTTCTTGCCCCACTAAGTAGGAAAACTAAAATTTTAGAAGCCATCCCACAGGACTAGATACAATGTCTTTTCAAGCCTTAACAAGAACTAGTAAGCAATGGATGAGTACTTTATATCCAATGATCATCTTCTGGGGTGACTACAAAATACAAACATCTAGGACATACCCCAAGATAATATGATTCATTAAGTTTCTAATGTGGTATCTTATCTAAATGTTCAGAAAGGATCACGGGTAAGTTTGAAGCATAATTCAAGTCTAGAAGGTATGGCTATGTGGCCAATGAATTATGGCTACATATAGCATCATTCATTGACCAATTGTGTTATCACTGCCTTAATTTTATTACATTGTATGGACTTTTCTCACTGTGCTAATTTCATGCCTGAAGTGGTTTCCAGAAATACATATAATATTTCATGTCTGGATGTATCATTATTTTACAGAAGAGTACAATATTATTCTATTTTGTGTTCACCATTGCTCAAGGATCCTCAACTTCCTAGCATGTTGTGCTATCTTCAAGGCAAAGCTCACAGTCATTAATCCTGTAATATGGCTGATTACTAGAGAATCAAATTAAAAATGAAGTAATTTTTTATATCTAATACAGGTACTATATACTCTGTACTGTGAAATTCATGTTTTTCTTCCCTCCAGTATATAACTTCTCCTGATCATCTTTAGATTTTTGCTACTCGTGTGCAATTTCATTCTCCACAACTTTAGTGGTATCTACAAATCTAGCAGATTTACTAATTAGATTAAATGATTATGGCCTAGTAATTTATTATGGCCTGAAGCAATTTTTAGAAACCCTTCCATTCACAGCTCTGCATCTATTTTTAATCTATTTTCATTGACTTTATGGGCAAATAATTGAAAAAAAAAATCTATTTCCTCCTTCCCCTAATCCTTTAATTTTTCACATTGCATTTAACTTTTTCAAAAAATTTTGAATGTTATTGGTCTCCTCTTCCAATCCTAAAAATAAACCAAAATACTCTTCAATTAACCAAAATGATCTTCACTTACAGAAGTTTTGTATCTCTTTCTTAATATATCCAATTCCATAAATATCCCCTAATCCTACCCTTTAATGCATCCTAAGTAGAAGTAAGTACATAAATGAGACTAATTGGGCTATAATTCTTAGTTATCAAGGAACCCCTCTCAGGAATAAAGTCAACTGATATTCTTGAAAAGGAACTATTTAATTACATGGTACCATACTTTCATAATTTTACCTTGACACTTTTTTTTCTCCAGATTCTTAGTTCATCTCTGTTTCCTTAAAAATGCTGGCTTTCAAGTGTTTACCACAGCTGAGAGTAATACTGATCACTATCTCTAAGATCTGTTTTACATGGTGACCAAAGAACATTCAGCACAATGGTTGATGACCAGAGGCATCTTCCCAGCCCAGCCTACATACTTCCCTCCAATTTTCTTGGATGGTAGTAGCCCCAGGTTGAGGTGGAACCCAGTGTGTATAGTGTACATATATGTCATTGAGCTTTTTGCTGACCTTTGCCGTTGGGCATCCAGAACTTGATGGGCATCCAGGATATGATTTGCTTAGCAAAAGTGGGGAAATGTCACAGTTTTTCCATTTCCAGTGTCCTGGAGCAGTTAATACCCATTACAAAGGCAATTCTTACTGTTTCTTTGCTGCCTTCTAGTACTGTTTCATACAGATTCTAAAATTCACCATTTTCTCTAGAGACTAGAGATCAGGCTCTATAATTGAATAGAAACTGGTTGTGATTTGAGCTTTTGTAGTCTTCTAGAAGAGATGTATGTGATGCCCTCATTATAATGATGGACAGAGTCCTCGAAAGTTAAGAATTCTCAGGTTGGTAAACTTTGCATTTTTTTTTAAGATGAGAAATAAGGCTGTTTGCCTGTGACTATTTGCCAAAGGCACTAAAAATCATTTGTTTTTACAAAGGTTATTCAAGGCAAGAATAGTTTAGAATTTTCTCTTTTAAATATACTAAGTATCTGCTATATTTTCTAGGATGATGATGAATTGTTTCCAAAGATATATACATTTGAACTGAAATATATCCTACTTGAGAAAAGCCTAAAGGCAAGTAAAGGTTAGATATTTGAAAATACCAAGTTTCATATGCTAACATATCATCAACTGATATATATATATATATATATATATATATGTTATGTTAAAAATGTAAATATTAGTAAAAGATTCTTTCTCATACAGAGGTTCTCTCTCAACTTCTAAGAATATTGTATTTACTTTGACAGTTAAAATCAGGACTCATAAAATTAAGTTGACTAGCACAGATAATAAGACTGATAAAATTAATTTGTAGGAATGAGAGTCACAGAAGTAAGGTGGAAATGTCACTATCCAAATATTAAATATTTGAATTCTGTCATTAAGTAAAATATAGTAAAGACTTCAATGCCTTTTTAATTTACTTGCTTATGCTATTTCATCACAGGATACCATATTTGAATAGCAGATATAATGAAAACATATTGAGAAAGAACAAAGGGGTCACTAAAATACATGTAAAATTGGGAAGTAGGCTATGAAAATTTATTTAAACAGCTGTGTTCAGAACTGGGAGCTTCTCTTTTATGTAGTACCTTGGGTTACGCAGCTGTTTTTATTTGACCAACTTTTGCAATTCAGAAATGTATATATCTTAGGTATGGTGTTGACAGGTTTTTTTTTTAATGGGATAACTACTCTGGAAAATTAAAAATTTAGTGAGGAACTAACTTGTAAACTAACAAATATAATATATTGAGTTGATTGTTACAGATTTGAAAGGAAGTCTGTCTTAAATTGCCTGAGCTTTGTGATGAGAATGAAATAATTTTGAATCCCTGCTCTGCCACCAACACATGGTAAGAACTCATCATGGCACTTAAACAAGAGTGTTTTGAGAGGTTTATTTGCAAAATGAAGATGTACGTTCCTAGAGAGGTGAAAAAGGCTTGCACAGGAGATGACATCTCTAAAGTAGTTAGTGGAGGACCTGGCACATAGTAGGCATTCAGTAAGTGGTGGCTGTTATGTTCAAAACAGCAGGTCATTTTTCTCAAGGTGAAGGAGGGGGAATATTAGGCTTATGGTCATCACTGTGGTGTTACCATTCTGATGATAATGTTATATAATGATAAAATCCTATTGGAACTTACCCTCAGGGGATGGATTTCTATATGCTGTCTGCCATCGATAACATTAATTTGCTCTAAACTTGTATTTGTCCCTGGTCCTGCAACTTTTATAAAAAAGGGTACAGCATAAAGAAAATAAAAATGTGCCATTATGTTCATTTAAAAATTTTAGTTAGATAATGGACATCAAGATAGGGTAACCAAGAACAGCGTATTCAAAATACAAAGAGTGACCCTGAATTAACTACTTTTAACATATCTAAGTCCTATCAACCTTGAATCACAGATGCTTTCAAATAAGCCAATACTGACTTGGTAAATTTCTAGGGGTCAGGACAACTTCAACTGTTTTAACAGCTTTCCTGAAAGTATCCCTTGATGTATCCAATAAGTTTCCAGGAAGAGATTACAGAGGTTGAAAATAGGAAAATATAGTTAAGTTCTAGGTTGAAAATAGGGCAATTAAGTGACTTCAGCCTGCCACTTTGAATACTTCCAGTCCTATCAACCCTCTTTCATGCTGGGACCTTATTTTATCTTATTCCATAGAGGTATAGAGAGAAACATTTGGAATCAGGATTGTGATTATCATTGCTGTTTTTGAGGAGAGGTTGGAAATAGTGAAACTGTGAAGGACTGAGATCAAACGAGTATCATTAAAAAAATGACAGTTCTTGACCCTTACTTCCATTTTCTAATGTTAGTTTGCTGTAAGAGTACTTGGGTATGTTTACATAATTTACAAAGTCATTTGTCCAATACATAATTACTAAGTGCCTGTTAGATACCCACGACTAAGCCAGGAGATACAGAGCATCCAGAAAAATATGGAATGCTCTCCTCACCTTTAGTAAATTAGTTTATTGGGTCAGAGGAAATGTATATTATGTATTGATAAATAGGAATAGAGGGCATTCAGTGAAGTAGAAGACCTAGAATGAGAAGAGCACATGACTAAAGACACTGGTGGGGACTGGTTGTACAAGGGAAAAAGGGGTGTTACTCTGGGAAGGCTGAAGTGTTTCTGGAAGAAGAGCTGCCTTAAGAGTTCTTGCTAGAGATGAGTTAAGGAAATGAAGAGAGAAAATGCAGTCTCAGGGTAGGAAGAGTGATAGCTCTGATAGAGAGTTGAACTTTGAACTAAGTAAATATTTAAAATGTACGTTCGTAAATAAGGAAAGACAGATGTTCAATTAGCAACTACCCATCACTATTCAGTATAGAACAGTGGGTGTGAGAAGATTGAGTTTGGATGGAACATAATTTATTCAACTGGAAGTACTGAGTGAATTTGTGCCAGAGACACATCAAATGTAGATGTTGGGCTCCTGGACATTTCACAACCTCCCTGTCCCTCTGCGTAGGCAGTGTGGTTTTCAGTGTTCTGCACTGTTGAAAAGAGGTTTGTCCACCTGGCATAGTTCAGATGAGCTGAGCAAAGATTCAAACTCAAAAGGCATCAACTCCACTGAACTTTCAGGGGAATATATACTAATATCAAAGCCCAGTCCCTTGCCAGACAGAAATGGGAGGTACAAGTAGTCCTTGGCCACGTGGTTGTGGATAGGATTCATTCACATAGTGAAAGAGTGGTTATTCGTTGGGCTTCCATGCAACTGCCTGGCACTGGTGAGAGGTGGTGCTTGAGCTCCTGAAACTGGCCTAGACTTTAATTGCCCTAGAACTCCTGTCTCGCATGCCACAGACTTGGAGGGCTTAGCTCTCAAATCTGAACTTTTGGAACTCAGTTTTTGTTTCTCTCAAATTAATGCCTTTGAGATGAATATCAAGAGTATTTTGAAATTCAATAGATAGGCATTGTCTTTCTAGTTATCTGAACTTTTCCTTTTCCAGAGTCTAGGGGGAAAACCAGAATTTCCCAGACTAGATTATTCAGGTTAATGCATCTACGTATATAAACAAACACGTTTTATTTATGTATCTAGATACACAAATACCAAACACATTTATTTTATGTATCATAAATACACTACTACTCCTGTTTTCTGAAACACCATTTGTTTTTGTTTAACCTTTTTTAAAGATTTATTTATCTATTTATTTATTTTAGAGAGCACATGCCCGCCAGTGGTGGGAGGCGCAGAGGGAGAGAAGCTTCAATTAGACTCCCGCTGAGCGTGGAGCCCAGTCCCACAACCCATTAGATCATGACCTGAGCCAAAACCAATGAGTCTGACACTAAACAGACTGAGCCACTGAGGTGCCTTCTGAAACACCATTTCTGATTGCTCCTTTGTAAGTAAAAATGTTCAATTTAGAAACACATTGTTTCTTTTACTGATAACATTTCATGTGGTAATATATTTTATGTGGAGCCCTAAAATATTTAAGTAGAACATTCCAAACGTATTCAATCATGGAACCCGTTTCTCTCTAGATCTGTTTTATTTTCTCATGAGTGCTGAGGAACACCTTATAGGAAATGTTGCTGGATGGCATAAAAATCAGCTTTTTAAGGGAGCTTTTTCTTCTTTCTCCCATTTTCTACCTCCACGTAAGCTCTTAGAGGGCAGAAACACTCTTATTCATCCTATATTCTCAACATCTGACATGTTATATAAATTATAGTTATAGTTGGGCTCAAACCTGTTTTGTTCAAATTTTCCTCATAAATTGGTTTTTTTCCCTGGTAAATGCATCAACATTCATTACTTGCTGAAGTATTGTACAGGTTTGAAATTTGGCTTTTATTGTTATTGCCATGTTAGTATAGTTTTCAATAAAGATGAAGGATGATTAAGTAAAACATGTTTTAAAAGTCTGTAACTGCTTAATTAGTAAATATGTTTTATGATTTTGGGATGAGTAAGAATCTTGTGGCTATGATGTAAAACTCAGAATTGGAAAGGAACACATAACAGATGTGATTACATTTAGACTTAAATTCTCTAATAAAAAATCGTAATTAAAGTTGAAAGGCAGGGGTGCCTGGGTGCCCTCAGTCGTTAAACGTCTGCCTTTAGCTCAGGTCATGTTCTGGGATCGAGCTCCTCATTGGGCTCCCTGCTCAGCAGGAGGCCTGCTTCTCCCTCTCCCACTCCCCCTGCTTGTGTTCCCTCTCTTGCTGTGTCTCTCTCTGTCAAATAAATAAATAAAATCTTTAAAAACAAAAAAGTTGAAAGGCAAACAGATAAAAATAATTTGAGAATCTTTTCAAAATGTATTAGCTTCTGTATTTCAGGAAGAAATATATAATTTGTTAGGAAACAAAATGGCATGAACAGGGAACTACTAAAAGAAATAAAAACATATATCATTTAAAAATCCCAAATTAATGATCAAATAAATGAAAAGTTCATTCATTTTTGCCTATGGGTTTATGATCAATCTTGTTCATTTTTATCAGTGTTAGGAAGGAATACTACTGGTACATCTTTAAGTTGATAGCTATCAGGAAGGCAGTTTGGAAATATTTAACATTTTGCATTTCCTCTGACCCAACAATCTCAATTTTAGATATTTATAGGAAGACAAAAGAAACAAGGACACACACACACACACACACACACACACACACACATAGATAGTAATGACCAACATAGCAATAGTTTTAGAGAAAAAGTATATGGGAATGGTTAAATTTCAAGAACCTTTTCACCAATACTGATAAAAGTGATCTCTGTATTTCCATACAAAAAATAAATATTGAATTCATATTTGTGCTCATGAGTGTGGCGGGGGTGAGGGAAGAGCCTGAGAGTCTGGCGTCATTGTGCACTAATCTATTGGTAGCTGAAGTGTGAGAGGAGACATTCACGTACTATATCATACTGTTCTTAAAAATTTTCCTTTTCCCTAAGGAGTTTATATAGCTTTGTAACTTAAGGAGCTATTTCAACAGAAACATTTTCATATATGAATGCGGCATTTTGGTGGGAGGAGAGTATTAAAAGTAAGATTAAATTAAACATGGAATTTAATCATTAATGTGAATAGATAACCTTTCTTTTTGTATCATACTAAGTAATCCTGTTACTAACCTGAACTTGTTAAAATGTTCACATCACTTGCTTAAGTTATATGGGGAAAACACTACTTCTCAGCCACTGAAAGCCTTGTAGGAGAGGTTTGAATTTAAACAGATTAATTATATAAATGTAAGATACAGAGTGGTAAAGGCAGTGTGGCTTACAGATTATCAGAATTACGAACAGCAAGTATAATTCATACTGACATTTAAAATATAGAATTCTGACACACACACACACAAAATAAAATATAAAATTCTGTTGAAACAAAAACAATAAAAGGAGTTAAATTGGAAAACAACAAAGTCCATGTAATTACTCAATGTATGTGTCTTTTTTTAAGAATAAATGAGAGGCTTGACAAAAGGTCTATGAATCTCCTAAAGTCTTAGTAATAAAGCATTTAAAAAAAGATATTATGTATTTTTTCAGTTATATGTAATTTTTCTGGATTCTTTTTCAAGCCTTTAAAAAGTTATTCAGAGAAAAATAAGCCATTTCCAATGTTGCATGGTCTAGACCTCATAAAAAATTAACAAAATGCTGGAAACCCGATCAGTGCATGTATTTGTTTCACTGTTGGTAGCTGAGTTTTATTAAGTATTTGACTCTGTTGAAAGAGCTATGCACATGGCATGCAGCCCTGCTGGCTACTGTATGGCAATGTCACATATGTCTGGAATTGGGTTTCAACCCTGAAACCTCAGAAAAATAATCAACAGACATTACAGTAGGCGGATGCCAGTTCTTCATATTGTGAGCATAAAATGCACTGTGGTCGTTTATATTTGTTTAAAGTGCAGATGATTATCTTTTTTTTTTAAGTAATAAAGTTATGGGGAAGGGGGGAGCGACTTAAAGAGCAAACATTCTAAGAAGTAGTTGTGCAAGATGTTTAGAATCCAGATGGGAATGCCCTCGAATCAATTTGAAAAGCACTGCAACCCCAACAGAAAATTTTTCAGTTGTTTGTGAGGGACGGAGGAGGAACAGAGGAAGAATGGAGGGAGGCGCAGGGCGTTGAGGCGAGCAGCTAGCTAGGCCAGCAGACAGCAGGAAGAAGGTGATCCTTTTAGTTTTTCAGGTTTAATTTAGTTGTTGGAATGCTCCCCAGGAAGCAGATGGGAGATGGGAATGAAGAAGGTGAGCATTATAAATGTTAACTTCCAAGACAAATTGATGAACGAGTCCAAATCAAAACACACAGAACACATAATCCACCAGGTCCATATTGGGTGACCATAGTCTGTACCACAGTGAGGTTCAGAATCCTGCCAACGACAGCATTTGACTCCTCCGTTGCTCTATGAATTAAACACCTCCAAACAAAGAGGTGTAGCAACAAAAAGAGACCCCAACACGTTAGGAGGAGGGAGTTCAGGATGCCTGCAGGCCAGGACTCTGTACAGGCCTCAGGCCCTGTGGGGAACTAAGGGGAGAACCCGGAACGCAAGGCAGGCAGAGGTGGAACTTCAGGGGAGGCTGGGGCTCCAGAGAGCTCATGCTCTGGCCTTACATTGTCGTTGAGGATTCCTGGTGAATTCTCCAACAGGTTGGAGGTCCCATGTATTGGTGGAGTGGTCTCCCAGTCTGCTCCAGGTAACGCCTTAAGAACATATATAGAGATTAATTGTATCAATTATATATATTATTTTATATATAACAAATATGTATATATGTAAATTATATATATTCTTTTCAAAACTGTACAAAAACCTTAGCAACTAAAATGGCAGCACAGAGATTCTTTCTTTTTTTCTTTAAAGATTTTATTTATTTATTTGAGAGAAAGCACAAGCAGGGAGAGCAACAGAGGGGGAGTAGCAAAGGGAGAGGGAGAAGCAGGGTGCCCATTGAGCCGAGAGCCCGATGCGGGGCTCGATTCCAGGACCCTGGGATCATGACCCGAGCTGAAGACAGCTGCTTAGCTGACTGAGCGACCCAGGCGCCCCCAGAGATTCTTTCTTAAGGCTCTTCCTCAAATGGTTTTGCATATGTAGAAACCTACTTAGTCATGAATTCATTTGTTCCATTACCAGGGATGTTCTTTTAATGTTTAACATCTGCTGAATGATAAAGCAAGGAAAACCATCTTTATACTCAGATACTATGACTGAGGCCTTATTTTCCTCTCCCAGGCAACAAGCTGGATATCCTTCATCCTGGGGCAATGGCATCAGCGATAGCTAGGAATAGGGAGCAAGGGGCCGTGACAAAGCCATGAGAGGTGACATTTTTAAAGTGTTTTCTCAGGATTATGCATTCTATGTGCAAAATGACAAAATTAGATGGATGTTGAATTTATCCTCATAAGGCAGAAATGATTAGATGACTGGAGGTATTCTGAGTGCAACCAGCATAGTTGATGCTGTATTCACATTAATGAGAATTAACTCATTTCTGGGATGGATTTCTAAATCTAATATATAGTGTATAAGTATAATAAGTACATATAAATACATAATTAATACGTAAATATATGCAAGGGTTTTTTTCTAGAGAAGAGAATGGTTGCATGTTTAACTCCTGCCAAAAACCCTTCACAGTGACAGTAAAGAAATAAGAGGGGGCAAAAGCCACAAGGGTGAAGAGCACAAAAGGTTGTAAGCAGAAATGAAGTTTCAATAAATTTATGGAAGATGAAAAAACAAAGGAAGCAATGTTCAAAGTGAAGAAACCTGTTGTTTAGGACACGGAAGATTTAGAGCTGAACCTAGAAAAATCCCAGCTCACAAGAGGTTGAGGAACAAGAAAGACTGCTTGTGTGACTTGACTTTTTTCTGGGTGATCTGTGAGAGAACCCTGAAATCTCAGTCTTAACCCACTTCTCACGCTTAACCTATTTCAGGTTCATTCCTTCACGGGTACTACTGCTCAGGGGTTGGGTCTCCAAGGTCTGAGTCCTGGGTCTTTGCTACTTTTATCTTGGGCCTCAGCCATCTTTACAATGTGGAATCAAAATTAAGCCAAACCCAGAACTATCAAGTAGACACAACTGTTTGAGGAAAAAGCTGCATTCAGGAGGTAAGAACAGGATACTATGAAAAAGGATGTCTCACAGAATGTGAAGGAGCATTGGAATTTGAAAATATGATTGGGAGTTTTTTTTAAATGGTGGTGAAGGACAATGAGGAGGGAAAGCTCTTTACTGAAAAATGACATCTAATAAAAGAAGAAAGGTCAGTAGCATTAGAAAATCTGTTTTGTAACATGTCATTACTGATTCAGGTCAAAGATCATCAGTGCATGCAAGAATCATCTGGTGCCAGTTTGGTTGTCTTTGAATATTTTGTCATTTGACAGCGTGTCATCCCACAGATCACTTACTGATTGAAAAGAGGAAATAGTCCTCGAGAGTAGAAAGGATTACAGTTACTTCCTATAAAATAGCTATACTTGACATCATGAATAGTGAAACTGTCTGGAATTGGGTCTCCTGGTGTAAGTGACTATGAAGAACACAGCCTCACCTATGAAATATTGTTGCTCGGAATGCTTGCCTTCAAGCCTCCAGTTCTAGTCCTGTCCAGTATGGTAGCACCTAGAACTCTGTGGCTACTGGAAACACGAGCTGTGCTCTAAGTATAGAGTATGCATTGGATTTCATTAGATACAGTACTCTAATAGTTAATATATTTTTTTAAAAAAATTTTATATCGGTTACATGGTAAAATGTGTTTGAGATATATTGGGTTGAACAAAATATCTTAATTAAAATAATTTTACCTCATTTTTTTCTTAAGACTGGCTATTAAGAATAGTTAAAATTACATACATGGCCCAAATTATATTTTTATTGGACAGCACTGCTTTAGATCTAACTCCCAGTTTACCATAAAACCAGGTCACAGAGAATCAGGTTAATGACCCAAGAGGAAGCAATTAAGTAAATCCAGATTGTGGAATAGTCTATCCTACAACTGTCCTAAACTGTCAAGAAAAAAAAAAAAATTAAGAATGCTTTAAGACTAAAGAGCTATAGTGAAGGCATTATAAACAGATTGGCTATAACCTTTCTGGGAATGAGAAGAAAATTTTGAATATCAACTGGATATTAGATGTTTTGGAATTATTATTACTACAGCATGATATTGTGGTTCTGTAGATTGGTCTTAGTTGCATTCTGAATGATTTTGTAGGGACAGGTCTATATCTTTGGAATGACTGAGCAAATTTGTGATGAAGAGATCAAGGACACTGGCTACAATATTTAAAATTGCCAAATCTAGACAAAGAATTGTATTTTTCTATATGTAAGTTTTCTTATTAAAAACAAGGGTCCAGGGGCGCCTGGGTGGCTCAGTCATTGGGCATCTGCCTTTGGCTCAGGCCATGGTCCCAGGGTCCTGGGATCAAGCCCCACATCGGGCTCCCTGCTTGGCGGGGAGTCTGCTTCTCCTTCTCCCTCTGCCTGCTGCTCCCCCACGCTTGTGCTCTCTCTCTCTCTCTCTCTCTCTCTCTCTCTCTATCAAATGAATGGATAAAATCTTAAAAAAAAAAAAAAAAAGGGTCCACAGTTTTAAGTGCAAAAGGATGGCCAAAAATTTTACATTTTCTTTTTTCTCTGTAGTATATGGTTTTCTTCCATGTGTATTTCTTATTGATAAAAAATACAGGGGTGCCTGGGTGGCACAGTCAGTTAAGTATCCAACTCTTGGTTTTGGGTTCAGGTTGTGATCTCAGGGTCTTGAGATCAAGCCC
This sequence comes from Eumetopias jubatus, assembly GCF_037043125.1. Lineage (NCBI taxonomy): Eukaryota > Metazoa > Chordata > Mammalia > Carnivora > Otariidae > Eumetopias > Eumetopias jubatus. The sequence goes on along the minus strand of NW_028274809.1, from coordinate 155,636,211 downwards.
TGTGTCTGGCTCGGCTCTGCGCTCGGCGTGGAGTCTCTTGAGATTCTCTCTCCTGCCTCTCCCACTCATGTTCTCTTTCTCTCTCTCAAATAAAGCCTAAAAAAATACAATACATAACTGTATAATATCAAATAATATGAAAATATTAGCATTCCCCACTGTAAAAGTAATTTTCTATGTACTATTGATATTGATTCAGTTACTTCCTTTCTCATCAGTGATCATTTACAATTGAAGCACCAGATGCAAAATGGTGATGATTATACCAGTCAGCATTCCACCACTATCATTAACCCTGTAATTTTTACTCATGTAAATGTAAAATAATAATTGAATAAAATTGGACTCTACCATGGATATTCATTGTAATTAAAATATCAAATTATGAAAAGAAAAGTTACTTGTGTAATAACTTGTCATAGATTTTTCCTCCAACTAGGCATCTGAACAGCTTTATAGCAACTTTGCAGAACTGCATTTTAATGCTATGTATCTGTCTTATATGACTTGATTTGAAATTTATACTCTCCTTTGTCTTCCTAGTAGCAGAATAATCTCTAGCAGTTTAAGTGCAGATCTAAGGTGAAGATACTAAAATAGAATCTCAGCCATCTAAAAAATTGCAAATACACCTAACATTAGTTATAAGTGATATAAAGTAGACTGTTCACAAATCTCAATAATCTGGAATTCAAGGAGCATACAAAAAATTTCAGTAACATTTGTATAATTTTTAATTGAATGCATATATTTGATAGCCATCTAACTTTAAAATGGATGCTGTTGGTAATTTGGAAAAGTTATCATAGAAAATACGTGTTTTTCTTTTTTTGTTTTGTTTTTACTATTCACCGATTTTTGATGATGGAAACTTCACAAGTGTTAAGGTGTTAGTATTTCTATTTAAACAGGCAACACAGCAAGGCACCTCTCTTATTACACCTTTTTAGGGCCTCAGTACCCTGCAGTCTCAGCCACCATTGAGTAAAAAGTAAGTCCTCAAACAGCCGACTTAGAAATCAGCACATTGTAAACTAATGAAACAGGAGTGAAAAATGTTCGTTAAAACTAACACAAAAGAGGAAAGAAAGAACTAACAAGAATAGCACAGGCAATTTTGTTGCTTTTTCTGAAAGAAACATTTGTTTTAAAGTACATACATTCATGCATTGACATCACTGTGTTGCTGGTCTTCCTAGATCATGATTCTAGGTATCTTTTGCAAGAATCTGACTATAATTCTGTTACAATTTATTAAATATCAAAATTAAATTACTATGTGACAAATGTGAATAAACAGCTTAAAAACATGGTTAATACAAATTTCAAAGAATTCCTTTGACAGTATTGATACTTGAAATCACAGCAAAAATTAATTGTTTAATGTTGCTTTTAATTGCATAAGATAGGAATTTTGTTAGATTTGTGAGATTTATAAAAGTTAGAGCATAAATCCATACATTTAATACATTTGGGCATTTTAGTTTTGATATGCATTACCAAAAAAGTCCTCTAGATGGCAGTGTTTACCACAGTTAGAAAATATTTTAGAACTATTTTAACTTTTAAAAATTATTCTCAAATGAGTCAAATTGTGCATAGTAAAAACTTCAGTCTTCTAGTACTCAGTATTTCTTCAGAATTTTTATTTTGTTCTGAGTGAATGTTTAACCTAATTCAGCAAGAGTTTGCTCATTTATTAAGTTATTGTGATTTCATTTGCAAATTTCCAGGGAAGTGTTAAGTTGACCCAAAAACTTTAGAATAAACATATATGTGATCTGTATCCTTTGGAGGAACTAAAATAAGTTCTTGAGACTATGATAACCAGGATGAAAGAAAGTTTAGCAACTAACTGGATTTTTTTTTTCCAGGCTTGTATATAATCGTAGATTTGAATGGAGTTATAGATGCTTTACTGGGAATTATAATCTTATAACCAAGGGAGGTTTTCATCTTCTATTTGAAATAATCGTAGTTAATTTTTTGAAATAATCATAGCTTAATTTGTTGCCCCGATGAAAACCCAGATGAGTCAGATATGTAACAGAATCTAGGGCAATCATGCTTTGTCAGAGAACTTGTGAGTGGGGTAGATTTTTTAGAACTACAAAATAATAGAAATGATAAGGGCATATAAAATTAATTTATACTAGATATATTACACACTAGCATAAAACTAGTAAAAATGCCTCACATATACATGAATCTTAAAATTTCTAAAAACAAGAATCAATAGAAATGGCCAAGTTCAGGCCCTATGGAGTTGGAAGAGATTTCTTCAGATTTCAACTAGTATTTCAGAGATACAATTTATAAGCTGTTTTGTCCATTTTCCTGTAGATTATCCAGTGAACTCCAATGGTATTTTAACTTTTGTTCTGGTGATTTAGAAACTTTAAATATAAATTAAATCATAATATATGAAAAATACAAATGCTCTTCATCTAGAGCAGCCTTTCTCAACTTTGGCACCACTGCCAGATTGGGCCAGGTAATTCTTTGGGGGTGGTGTGGTGGGTGTGGGGGTGTTAGGGAATTGGGGGGAAGTTGGTCTGTACATTAGAGAAGATTTAACATCATCCCCAGCCTCCACCTACTAGGTAGCAATAGCAAATAGTAGCAATCCTTCCCATGAACTCTTTCCTCACCCCAAACCCCTCTTCCCATGCTCCAGTTGTGATCATCTAAATGTCTCCAGACACAACCTGAGTTGAAAACCATGGATATAAAAGTTTGATTTTTCTTTTCATGTATTCTCTCTTACAATTATAAAATGCCAATCATGTTAGTACAGTTCATTAGTCCTTCAGTGGGTAAGTTAGGAATGAGGTCAGGCAAAATTACTAAGTTGCTACGGTGAGTTCTTACATTAGGACTCTAGGTTGCAAGTAATAGTTACCATAAAGGCTACTATAAAGTGTAGCTCGTACACTGTGGCAGGGATATGACTGGAGACCACCAATGAACTGGAACCAGGTAATTCTCTACCATAGGGGATCCTCATCTCTGATTCTTTCTACGCATCATCTTTTTTCTTCTCTCTTTCAACCTTCCTTTGGTTTTCTGGCCTATGTAATGAAAAACTGCTTCAAATTCCTCCTGAGTACATAGTTCAGAGCGATTATATCTTGGAATGTCACTGGTACAGACTCATGTTCTTTAGTGAAGGGGTTTGCTGGTCAGTCTTGAATTTAATATCTTCATAAATCAAGAGTTAGCAGAATGGGATGGATCCATCAGCTTCTGGTGCGGTGGGAGGAGTCCACACCATGTGGAGATGGCTGTTTTTTGCTGACCTTATGGATGGAACATGGGGAAAAACATTTCCAAAAAAGGAAGTCTTGTGAGCTTTGAAGATGACCCATAGGTGTCCACACATGTATTTTATCACCTCCTTGTTGATATCTTCTATACTCATCAATGGCTTAGTGCCCCCATATGGCTCAGAAGTGTCTGAGCCCTCCCATTCTGCCCTGAAAGAATGCCAGCCTCTCCAAATAGGCTTCTTTCTCACTGCCAGTCCAAAGTAAAACGAAAACGTAGCTCAAGAGACCCAATCTCTGAGGGAAAAAAAAACTAAAGCTAATATGTGTAATGTGTAAATTCCTCAAGTCTCTGAGCAGTATTTCCATCAAAGGAATGCTTGATAACAGAATTAATCCCTGTGTGGTAAAATAGTAGGTATAATCCTTTCTCCAGTGTTTTTGTCTTTTTTTTTTTAAAGATTTTATTTACTTACTTATTTGAGAGAGAGAGAAAGAGAGAGAGGACATGAGAAGGGGGAGGGTCAGAGGGAGAAGCAGACTCCCCGCTGAGCGGTGAGCCTGATGCAGAACCCGATCCCGGGACTCCAGGATCATGACCTGAGCCGAAGGCAGTCACTTAACCAACTGAGCCAGCCAGGCGCCCATGTCTTTTTTTTTTTTTTTTCCTGTGGGTCATGACACTTCTTTTTTTTTTTTTTTAAAGGTTTTATTTATTTATTCGAGAGAGAGAGAATGAGAGATAGAGAGCACGAGAGGGAAGAGTGTCAGAGGGAGAAGCCGACTCCCTGCCGAGCAGGGAGCCCGATGTGGGACTCGATCCTGGGACTCCAGGATCATGACCTGAGCCGAAGGCAGTCACTTAACCAACTGAGCCAGCCAGGCGCCCATGTCTTTTTTTTTTTTTTTTTTTCCTGTGGGTCATGACACTTCTTAAGAATCCTTTTAGGTCCTTGCTACTTAAGGTGTAGTCCACACACCAATATCAGGATCACCTGGTTATTTGGTAGAAATGCACAATTTCAGCTCCCACCCCAAAACTAATGTATCAGAATGTGCATTTTAATTTAACAAGATATATGGGTAATTCACCTCTGTATTAAAGTTTGAGAAACACAGAATCAGTTTAATTTTTATGTAAATCACTAAGTCGATTTTATATAATATTAGGCTTAAAATAATAAACTCAGTAGACCTTCTGCACTAACGTGAAGATCAAAAACAATTTGATTGCTGGCATACTTATTTATGAATAATATCAAGAACTTGCTACTAAGTGAACTGTTAAGATTAATGTCACAAGCAAAATTTTTTAAATCTAAAATATAAAGAAGAGATACTGTGAAGAGCTGGCAAAGTAGAAAGGACTCACAGGCTAGTATGCCTCAGCTGAATTACACTTGAAATACAGATATTTGAATATTTCTGTACTGAACATATAGGAGGTTTTAAAAACTATAGTAGGCATTCTTTTTATATAGTTTGGTTCTTAAACAGAGTTTTGAATGAACTAGTGAAGATTAATGACACTAAATTTGTCCCCTATGAGTTTAATAATTTCATGTAATTCTCATTTTATACTCTCTTAATTGTGGTATTTACATGAAGTGTTGCTTGGTCGTTAGGATCTACTTATCTGTTGTAATATACCAAAAAGTCTGTATAGTTCCATGGTGAGAAACAAATATTACTGAAAAATAATCCCATTACACCTCTTCACCATAGCTGTTAAAGACATCTCTATTGGTAGAGTTGTTATTCCCAGAAATTAACAAATAAATTTGCAATTAGGTCATAGATACACTGATGTTGCCCTCAAACATGGTGTTCTTTACTCTCCAAAGTCAATACATTGCTTGGATAGTTTTGTGATTTAAATGTTTATGATCTTTTGAAATCATAAGAAGCATTTATTGCTTTTTGTTATAGTTTACAAGTGACATTTTTCCAAAGAAAATTTTCCTAATTAGGCTTTCTTATAAATTCCACATAATTTAAAAATTGTAACATACTATTTTTAAAAATAAATCACTTATTATGTCTCCTGGCTTACTTTAAAGCAGATCAACCCCATTCTATACAGTCAAGAAGTTTCTTGGGTGAATTTTCAGCAAGGATTAAAACAGCCTCAATCTTTTATGACTGGAGCACAGTAAATTCATAGGCATAGGACTGAAAAGATGATGTGCATTTTAGAACCTTTTAAAGGAGTGTATTAGTATATAGTACAGAATCAGTTTTTCATTTAAGAAAAAATTAAAGAATTATGTGTATAAACACAATTTTTGTAGGCAGAGTGGTATTGACTTAAGTCCCAGTCAAAGCATAGCAGTATCTTTTAAAGGCTGATCAATCCTTATATCCATTACTTGGGTCTTATCAGTGATACGGAGTTAAGCCAGGGCTGCCGGAGTCAATGGAATATGCATAGTCTCCCTGACTCATCCTAATTCAATTAGAGGGAACTGTGGGTTGAATTTGGTTCCTGAGAGGAGATTATAAGAGAAAAATGAGGCTTATCCATCCTGCCCTATATTAAGTCTATTTACGTGCACATTATATAACAAATTGGGCTCTTAGAAGAATATCATATGAATTTGTCCTTAAAAAAACAGGAAAAAATTATAGGCATGAAGAAGTTTGGGGGGTATAGAATAAGTTACTAGAATGCTGCTTCAAGTAATACGAAGTTCTGTTTTCAACAACATACTCTTATTGAGAAAATACTGAAAGAATAAAAAACCTGTACTATATTTTAACTTGACAAAGTCCTAATATTTAAGAAAATCATTTTCCCAATTATCCTTGGGCAGATGCTGTTGTGCTTGAAACATGTTTTTGTCTCGAACATTTTTCTATTTCTATTTTAAGTGTAAATAGAGGTGCTTCCAAATGTGCATGCTATTTTTGCATCTTTGGACATTTATATAAATATGAATTGATCATCCTTGATATTCTAACAGCTTTTACCCACAAAAATGTCATACACGAGAAATAGGAAGTTTTGTATGTTCTATTTCACTTGGAATAACATGACTTTAAAGTGATCAAATTAAAGTTAAATATATATTCTCTCTTTACTATCTTAAAACCCCTTTTTCATGTCTTCCTGAGTGATTACCTGTACACCCCTGATGATAGCTTTGCTGTGTCTTTCTATAACCTTAAGTCTTAAATAACCAATAATGAAATTTGAAAATTCAGTATTTCTTTTATATAGTAATCATGAAAAAATAGTTGCACTGGAAAATGTCAGTTAATATTGTAATAAAGTTAGAGCTACAAACCTGACATCTGTAATCGTCAGTCATAAAAATATAGCAAATTGGGATAAATTTAGTTCAGTCATTCAAACAGAATGAAGCTTCTTGTCACCTGCTTTCCTTTGTGATTTGATTACCTTGGACTAGGTTTTTCTTAAAGAAAAAGAAAAAAAAAGGCATTCAAAGGAAAAAGCTAATAATGAAGCAAAGGAATTACTCAAGAAGCTTACTAAACTTTGCCAGTTTGCACAGCCTTAAAAGGTGTTAATTTTCTTTCTGTGGTGTGAAAGTTCTGCATTGTCATTTTCTAAACAGTAATACAAATAACCTTTAGTGTTCTTCACACACTTCTCCCCCACAAGTACACTACAGTAGGCTAGCCTCTTTTGAGAAATGGGGACAATACTACCTGCTGTGACATCAGAGCCCCTGTGATCGATTGATTAATGTGTGCTAGACACAATAAGCTATATGGATTAAAGGAACTTTAGAAGGAAGTATTTAATTTTTAACTTTGATTGTAATATACAACTAGTATATTAGAGATGAAAATTTTAGTCTTGAAATCCTTGAGGTCATTTGATCATTCCAAATACCACAGTCTGTCTCTTATATAAAATGTTTAAGAAGCCTTTACAATCCCTGTGAAAAGTAATTTTAAAATGCTGGATGATAACTAGAAAATCAGATGAAAATCCAATTAAACAAGGTAATAATTTCGGTTATTAAATGCCATTACATGGACACTATTGTTTCATATACATATAAACAGAGCAGCATTAAATTTTTTGAAATTTAAAAATTTTAACTTGACATCTGTGTCTATAGAAATCTGAATAGCATTTTAGTTTTCAGTCAGCTGGCTGAAGGTGACTTAGCTTCACAAGTGTTCCATGACTTATATAACATGCAAAGGACACCAAAGGCAATTTTACTACAGCCCAGATGACATAATTCCTAAAGTCCTAATCAGGTACAGCACAGGTGAGAACATCATAATTCCTGGCTGTAGAAGCCATGCATTTACAGAGATGAATAAGGGTTAAAGAGATCTAATTAGAAGTCTAGAATACATATTGAAAGCTCTGTATTAGAAGTCATAATTGGAAATCTAATATTTTATTAAATTCACTAAGGATAAATGACTAAAATGCAGTAAAACAACATATTCCCCTACAAAAGCTAAAATTACTGTTTCCCAAATTCACAATTCTGCAGACATAACTTTTGAAATAGAGGTAGATTGTGAACAGCTCTCGTTATGCACATGTTCTACATAGTGTTTTCGGCAGAAGCCTCAAGTTATTTTTTTCCTGGAATATTAATGAGATCTTTAATCGTAGTTCTAATTCTATAGTTTATAAATTGGAATATAATAGGGCAAACAATAAGCTTCAGTTGTTCTGGCTTTAAGAGCTAAAACTGGTTTGGCTAAAGAATATCAATAATTTAGAAATGCTTAATAAACACAAAATAGGATGCACTGCACTGAAGTCAGCTCTATTTCTATATTCAGTTTCCTTCGCAAGGAATCTAGAGGTACTTCTTTTGGGGGGCTTTGACCTGTAGGTTCCATTAATTGGAGTCTCATGGTCATAAATTTAATCATGTGATGGTCTTTTTCTCTTCCCTTACCTTCATCTGTGTTCTAAGATTTCATCTATGAGCACAGGATAATAATGGGTTCTGACTACAAGTCAAGCTATCCCTTAGCAAACAGAAACAAATACGCTTGGTAATAAGGTTAAATAATTATTGCTAAGCTATGTGTTGCGATTACAACAGAACTTTGAAATGACTACAGTATGATTAGAATAAGAATGTGAGATAGCATACTTATGAAATGAACTGGAAAGTGTGCTGCTGTGTTTATTATAAATGTTTTAGGATGATGGTTCATTTATTGTAAACTAGTCCAAAGAATAAAGTAGGGGATGATTGGAACAATGCACTAGCTTTAACTTTAGATTTTGTGAATGGCAAAATAATCATCACTGGTAAGATAAAAGAATTCCTTTAATTCACATTGTATCAAGTAATTTTTTTTTATTTTTAGATACTTAAGCAGCCCTTTTTATTAAATTTGTGTATTCTAATCCTACAAAATACTATTTATGAGTTGTTAGGCTATTTAAAAACAATATCAACCTAGTGCTTGCAAGAAACCGGTTTTATATTTTATGTCTAAGGCATAGGTGTATTTTACAGTTGGCTTTTAGGCACTGCACTTTTACTGTGAATATTCACCGGACAAGTTTGAATAAAAAGGAGCTTACATTTCCATAGATGAGGGGAAATTGTAATGCCACATGAGTTGGTTTAAAAAAAAAAAAAAGGAATTATATACAAAATCTAAGTTTGGTAGGCTTAGTGGTTTTTTTTTTTTTTTTTAGTTTTAACTTAAATATCTAAAAATAAGTTGTTCCTATTTTAAAAAACGTACTAAAAAAACAAAAGCTATCCCCTAAACATGCCATCACAGTGCATAACTATGTGAAGAGCCTTAATGCTTCTACAGTCCGGTACAGAATATGGAACACGGAGGTTTAAAATAAATGCTCTTTATCCTCCGTGCAAGTTAGAACAAGTTACTCAATCATGCATTAAGACCTTCTCAGACAACCTTTATAGGTCATTGAAAAGTATTTTTTTGTGTGTTCCAAGTGAACTGTTATTAATGCCTCAAACTTAGGTATCTGGCATTGTAGGTAGAGCCCCTTACACAAATTTTCGTGGTTTACTACTTTTAAAAGATCAAAAACAGTGCTTTGGGGGCTAATATTTAGGGAACAAAGCTAATCCTTTCGGGAGTCATTCCATTTAGCTCTTGTAGGAAAATGAGAAACGTGTGAGGATATGCCACAGAACTTGTCAGAAAGGCACAGGGAAAGACAAGTATTACATGTAAAGTTGGAATCAGAAGTGCAAAAGGAAAAGAAATGTTCTACACTTCGGGGAGCAGCTGGGCGGGACTCCTTCCAGCCTTTCGCAAGCAAAGTTTGCAGTTAGGTGAGCTGGAAGCGGGTTTTGCTACAGCCGCCGCGCAACCAGGCGAGCTCGGGTTCCCAGGTTTGCGGCCACGGGGGGAGCCGAAGTGCAAGGACATCTAAGATCGGCCGCCGTGGCCCGTGCTGTCCTCCGAGATACTTCACACCGCACGCCAGACTGGCCTAGGGCTGATCAAGGGACTTCCCAGAGCCTGCTACTGTCCCTCCCCCCAACCCCCCCCCCCCCCCGCCCCGGCAGCTTCCGTCACCCTGCTTCTAGGAGGTGCTCAAATTTTAATTTTCTTTCCGGTCTTGATTAGGATTCAAATATCCTGTCCCGACCTTTCGCTGTCCGCCCTCTCTGCCCTTCTTGCCAGTGTTCCTGCCAGCAAAAGCCTCTAGTTGCAGTACTGGGCATGTTGTCTGTTTTAACGCTCTCCGGAGAGCTGTTGGCCCGGGCTCCCTCCCGAGGGGTGACTGCGTATCGTGCCTCGTACCCCGGGTTGACTCTTTCCCTTCTTTTCATTTTGGCCCCTCCATTAGTACAGACGAGTGCGAAATGTGAGCCCGGAGATGAGCCGTCTCGGCGTCCCCCGTCCGCCCATCGCGGTGCGGGAGGCTCCCCGGATCCTTGCCTGCGCTCCCCGCCAGCCTCCCTCGCCGCCCCGGGTCGTCCCACCACCGGTGCTCCGCCGTTCTCTGCCCCGCGCGGCACACAGCAACCCCCCAGCCCGGCTTGCGCGTCACGAGAGAGGCAGCCGCGCGGGCCTGGGAAGCGCCGGCGTTTCCCTCCCGGGCCGGACCCTGCTGGGCATGCTCAGTGCGCCTCCCGGAACCCGGCTCTCCCGGGGCCAGGATCAGTTCTCCGGGTTTTCGCGGCTGCCGAGGGGGCGCTGAGGAGGGGAAGCTGGGAGACAGTCAGTGCCTTGTTCCTCGCCCCCTCCCTCGCGCCCGGCTGCGGCCGCCCGCACCGCAAGATGCGGGCCAATCAGGGGCCGGGGGCGGGGCTCGGGCAGTCACGCCCTCCCTCTGGGCTTATTGAGAGTTATATCAAGAAATTCAGTTCAGAGAGGAGAGGGAGAAGGAGAGAGGGGCAGAGGAGAAGGGAGAGAGGGAGAGCATGCAAGACAGGAAGGAGCGCTTTAGAGTCTCTGAAGCACGAAAGAGATAACCGATTAGGAATTTTTCAGGCAGCTGTCATCCCGGAGAGCAGCCAGAGAATCACCATCACCCCAACTCCGACGTTTCCTACAAGAAGTTAGAGACTTAAGCAGTATTGACATCGGAGGGAAATGGTATGCTTGATGCTGTGGAAAATACCCCAGAGCTGAAGAAGTGCAACTGGATGTTGTGTGTGTGTTAAATACCAGAAGAGCCCAGACCCCGTGGGTAATAGAGACGAAATGTGGAGAGAATGACTAACGACAAATCTGTGAATTTGTTCTCTGGAGTTGCTAATTTGCCAGCCCGAAGCAACACATTTTACAAGGAGGAGACGTTTTGCTGCTTCTGATTTCTCCCCAAACTGGTGCTACCAGATGCATGGCTTTCTATGTGTTGGAACAAATCATTCTTAACTGCAGCATACCGGGAAAGGGGAAAGGTTGAGGCAACTAACGTAAGTGTAAAGTTTCGCATGTACAATTGTAAATTTTGTGTTTAGATATGTCCTCAATGTGGACGAAAGATGTTTGTAATTGGGTAGCCGGTTGGGGCAGAGCTCACCTACTAGGCTGTATCTGCATCCCTACCTGCATCACTCTGCTGGAACTAATCGCGGGCATCAGCTACCGTGCAGCCTAATGCAGATAAGATTAGAGCCTGGGAACTGACCAGTTCTGCTCAAGTAGGTAGCTGCCTGGAGGCTTGCACCCATTTAAATTGCAGTTAGGGGAGCGTCTAAGCAGAAGCCTTTTTACCTGCTGTTACTGGGTTGCAGTATTTATGTGTGGCAGATGTTACTAATATTATAACCAGGGATCAGGGTTAAGAAACTGCATTTTTTCCCTCTCTTTTATGCTCAGTAGAAAATATTGTGCTGTTACATGGAAATGTTAGCTGCGTTTGACTTACATCCCAACACTCTCTTCCACATCTAGGGTAAGGAATCCTGCTTTATACATTTTTAAAAGTTTTAGTGTGTTTCTTAATCCAAATGGGGAGAATTTGGCAATATGGAGAAATGAGAGCAAGGTCTGGGCAGGAAATTTGAAGTCTTGGTATTGTGCTTTTAGGCAATGAGGATATGTAGTGGCCGGTGACTATTGCTTCTGATGCTGCAGCAGCATGTCCGGATGCTTGTTTCCCAGTAAGATTGGGTTAGAAGGCAGTTAAAGAACTGGGAGGAAAGAAAAAGATAGTCTTTTTAGACGAAAGAGATGACTCAGTGTAGCAGAGAAGAAAACATCACATTTGACATGTGACAAAGCAATTAGCAGGAACCATAGCTAAATACTTAGCGTTTTTCACTTGCACCTAAAAAAACTAAGGGAGGTGGGTTGGAAGCCAGGAGGCGGGGAAGACAGGGGGAGGGGAAGAAGAGAACACAAGAATGCATGTTTTGAATTAAACAGTGTCCTGAAAAAACCAGTGTGGGTGAATACAGGTAAAAATAGCAGCTGTCCTTAATTCAAAAGTAGATTAATTTCATTTTCTCTGGGCAAATGCAACAAGCAGTGGATATTTAGTGTTTTCATCCACAGAGTTAACTTGCAAACAGTGGCAGAGCAAACTGCCATGTTTACTAATATGCAGTGGAAAATGTGTTGTGATATTTCATGACTGTGTGTTTTTGTTTACTGAAGTATAATATTGTCTATATGATTGTGTTGACAGTGGCTGTCTTCAAATAAGCGATGAGATGTAATGCATCCTCCAGTCCATGCACACTTCCTCTTGCAATTCGTGCATCATTCCTCAGTGGAAACCATTAAACCCTAAAATCTGGGAAAAGAAAATAAGTACATTATCATGGACCTGAGGGATTTTTACCTGTTGGCTGCTCTGATTGCCTGTTTAAGGCTGGATTCCGCAATAGCTCAAGAACTTATTTACACTATTAGAGAGGAACTGCCTGAAAATGTGCCCATAGGAAACATACCAAAGGATCTGAACATTTCTCACATCAATGCTGCCACGGGGACCAGTGCCAGCCTCGTCTACAGACTGGTTTCTAAAGCTGGGGATGCCCCTTTGGTGAAAGTATCCAGTAGCACTGGGGAAATTTTCACAACCTCCAATAGAATAGACAGAGAAAAACTCTGTGCTGGAGCCTCTTATGCTGAGGAGAATGAGTGTTTCTTTGAACTTGAGGTAGTGATCCTCCCCAATGATTTTTTCAGGCTGATCAAAATAAAAATAATTGTCAAGGATACCAATGATAATGCCCCCATGTTTCCATCTCCTGTCATCAATATTTCCATTCCAGAAAACACTTTGATCAACAGCCGCTTTCCAATTCCATCGGCAACAGATCCTGATACAGGCTTCAATGGTGTACAGCACTATGAATTGCTAAATGGGCAGAGTGTTTTTGGGCTGGATATCGTGGAAACTCCGGAGGGAGAGAAGTGGCCACAATTGATTGTTCAGCAAAACTTGGACAGAGAACAGAAAGATACCTATGTGATGAAAATCAAAGTAGAGGATGGAGGCACTCCACAGAAATCCAGCACGGCCATACTGCAGGTCACAGTAAGTGATGTAAATGACAACAGGCCAGTGTTTAAAGAGGGTCAAGTGGAGGTGCACATTCCAGAGAATGCTCCTGTAGGCACCTCTGTAATTCAGCTCCATGCCACTGATGCAGATATAGGCAGTAATGCTGAAATCCGGTACATTTTTGGTGCCCAGGTCGCCCCTGCAACCAAAAGACTCTTTGCTTTAAATAATACTACTGGGCTGATTACAGTTCAGAGGTCCTTAGATCGAGAGGAGACAGCCATTCACAAAGTGACAGTGCTGGCTAGTGATGGCAGCTCCACCCCCGCTCGAGCAACGGTTACCATCAATGTCACTGATGTCAATGATAACCCTCCTAACATAGACCTCAGGTACATCATAAGTCCCATAAATGGCACAGTGTATTTATCTGAGAAAGACCCTGTCAATACAAAGATTGCCCTAATTACAGTTTCAGATAAGGACACAGATGTGAATGGCAAAGTGATCTGTTTTATTGAAAGAGAGGTCCCATTTCATTTGAAGGCAGTGTACGACAACCAATATTTGTTAGAGACCTCCTCTTTGTTGGACTATGAGGGCACCAAAGAATTCAGCTTTAAAATTGTGGCCTCCGATTCCGGGAAGCCCAGTTTAAATCAGACTGCCCTGGTAAGGGTTAAGCTTGAGGACGAAAATGACAACCCACCAATTTTCAACCAGCCTGTAATTGAGCTGTCAGTTTCTGAAAACAACCGACGTGGGTTATACTTAACAACTATTAGTGCTACAGATGAAGACAGTGGGAAAAATGCGGACATTGTTTATCAGCTTGGGCCGAATGCCTCCTTCTTTGATCTGGACCGAAAGACAGGAGTTTTGACAGCCTCCAGAGTCTTTGACAGAGAAGAACAAGAACGATTCATTTTTACAGTAACTGCCAGGGACAATGGGACCCCTCCCCTCCAAAGCCAAGCGGCTGTGATAGTTACTGTTCTGGATGAGAATGACAATAGCCCCAAGTTTACTCATAATCATTTTCAATTTTTTGTGTCTGAGAATCTGCCAAAGTATAGTACTGTGGGGGTAATCACAGTGACAGATGCAGATGCTGGAGAGAATAAAGCTGTGACTCTTTCCATTCTAAATGACAATGATAATTTTGTGTTGGATCCCTATTCTGGAGTCATAAAGTCAAATGTCTCATTTGATAGAGAGCAGCAGAGTTCCTACACTTTTGATGTCAAAGCCACTGACGGAGGACAACCACCCCGCTCCTCTACTGCAAAAGTCACCATCAATGTCATGGACGTCAATGACAATAGCCCTGTTGTCATTTCTCCACCTTCCAACACTTCTTTCAAGTTGGTGCCCCTCTCGGCCATTCCTGGCTCTGTGGTAGCAGAAGTTTTTGCAGTGGACATTGACACTGGGATGAATGCTGAACTGAAGTATACAATTGTGAGTGGGAACAACAAAGGCTTGTTTCGGATTGATCCAGTAACAGGTAACATCACTCTGGAAGAAAAGCCGGCACCCACTGACGTGGGTTTGCACCGTCTGGTGGTCAACATAAGTGACCTGGGGTACCCGAAGTCTCTGCACACGCTTGTGCTTGTTTTTCTCTACGTTAACGACACTGCTGGGAATGCCTCCTATATCTATGACTTGATTCGCAGGACTATGGAGACCCCACTGGACAGGAACATAGGGGACAGTAGCCAACCCTATCAAAACGAAGACTATCTCACCATCATGATTGCCATTGTTGCAGGTGCCATGGTGGTCATAGTCGTGATCTTCGTCACCGTCCTGGTGCGCTGTCGCCATGCATCCCGGTTCAAAGCAGCTCAGAGGAGCAAGCAAGGTGCTGAATGGATGTCCCCAAACCAGGAGAACAAACAAAACAAGAAAAAAAAAAGGAAGAAAAGAAAGTCTCCCAAGAGCTCTCTTTTGAACTTTGTTACAATCGAAGAGTCCAAACCTGATGATGCAGTTCACGAACCTATCAATGGGACCATAAGCCTGCCGGCTGAGCTGGAGGAGCAAAGTATAGGAAGATTTGACTGGGGCCCAGCCCCTCCAACAACCTTCAAGCCTAACAGCCCTGACCTGGCCAAGCACTACAAATCGGCTTCTCCACAGCCTGCTTTTCATCTTAAACCAGACACTCCAGTTTCCGTGAAAAAGCATCATGTGATTCAGGAACTCCCTTTGGACAACACCTTTGTCGGGGGTTGTGACACCCTTTCCAAACGCTCTTCCACTAGTTCAGATCACTTCAGTGCCTCAGAGTGCAGTTCCCAAGGAGGCTTCAAGACAAAGGGCCCCTTACACACCAGACAGGTAAACGAGCACTTTTACTGGTCTATAAGTACTGCATACAAGTGCCCAGTCAACCAGTATTAACGTGCCAGTGTGTCTCTTGTTTTGGTCTAACTTTAGCTTAGTGTGAAAGAGGGAAAAAAAAACTTGACCCCTTTTCTGTTCCTCTGGGGCTCAGTCAAGAATTTTTAGAACAGCTTTGAAATTTCTGAGTTCTGAGAATTATCTAACCTCCCAGTTTCCTTCAAATGGCAAAAGATGAAAAGAGGAAATAATTCCAAAAATGTCCCAAGATAATGTTTGCTGAAGAAGAAAACCTGTCCCGATATGCCAAATTCTGCTCCTGGGGTTTCCAAATTGACTGCTTCAAGATTTCCACATTACCTTTTGATCTAAAAAGTCACCTTCAAATCCCAAGTTTTAAATGACGTTTGAAGGTCTGACCGTAATTATTTTGGAGCTGTGGTTGCTAAAGGGGTTAATTTTTTTTTAGTCTCTAAACGAGATGGTAGATTATTAAATGTACATCAGCTGTGAAGCACATGATTGTCGATAGATTGCAACGAAGCCATATAGGAAGCCTTCTCTTTGATTTCAGATGATTTTATTGTAATATAGTAAATTGGGTATTGAATAGAAAGGTTGGCAAATTGTCCATAATGGCCAAAGTACTCTTTCAAGAAAAAAAAATAGAAGGAATGCTTTCTCCCTGATATAACCAATTTATACAGAAAAGAATGAATCCATTGTAAATATTCTCCCATCTTAGTAATGCATAAGTGATCTGTCATAACTCATTTTAAACTGTGAAATATGCCATATGAAGAGGGATTAAGAGGCTGAGAAACTCATATTTCAACCAAATCCAGAATTAGTTTTTCTTAGGTCTAATAATTCCTTGTTAATAAAGATTTAAATGCAGCTCTGTCTAATTTATTTCACTGGTGCTTGTCTATTGCCATGAAATTTGAGTGTCAGTAATAGCCCTGTAGATGGCACTAGGGTATCATGTCGTTTGTGCTGGCCAGGTGCCAAGCCCGCAGTAGCAAGGAGACGGGGGGAGGGAAGGATCAAGCTGGTGCTACAGCCAAAGATACCTTTTATTTAATGACAGTTGCTCTGGAGCAGCCAGCATTTAAATTCATTTGCTTGCTCTTTTGCGATTAGTTCTCACCACACTAACTTTCTAGGATTTCGCAATCCAAGTGCTATCCTTGTTGGTATTGTTGGTTTTGAATCCACCCATGGTGATGGCCCGTCTGAATTTGTTGAAGATAAGGAACATACAGATTTCAGAAAATCAAGGAAAGCAAAATAAATTTGCAGGATAAGTACTGACAGTTGTTGATTAGTGTTTGAAAACTCAAGAGTTTTTCCTTTGTTATTTGGGGGGTGGGGTGAGATAGAATGTTTTATTGAAACTCTATTTCCCTCTTATAATCTAGTGTTTATTGCTCTGGAGTGACTTTAAGGTTTGGTGGTAATAGATATTTATAAAAATAATTTCGACAATGAATCACATAGATATTCCCAGAACAGTAGGCATAATGCCTATGATTATCCCACTATAATCTCCACTTTTTAAAAGTGAAAGATTAGATACCTAGAACATTTTAAAAGTACACATACTTAGAGCTTGAATGCACAGAAGGAAAGGAATTAAAATAAGTCCATATAGAAATTCTAGAGGAGAATATGAAGTTACTCCATAGAAGTTCAAGTTGGAAGGATGTATTTTTATGTTAACTTCCTCAGCTTCTTAAGAGAGGTTGGTGTTTTAAAATTTAGAAAATTTCCGAGCTTAGCAAAGGTTTATGAAAGTTGGTAAATAGTTAATCATGTAAAGTAATTTATGAAGCTGAATATGAAGTTGCTATTAATGAAAAGAAAGAAAATGGCTTCTTTTTAATTTACTTTTAATGTGATGGTCACTCACAATATACTGAGACTTTATGATTTGCATGATAACTTGGAAAAAAGCTAACATGAATGAAAGTTTTCACATAAATTCTGAAATTTGTTTTCCAAAGGAAGAGACTGATGTTCTTCCGACATCCTCTTTCTTTTGATGTAAACGTGGTGTGTATTAGCATTGACGTGCAGACCCACTTCTTCTGACTTCTCTGCAAGAGTTGAAACTATATGTAGTACAGTGACATAAATGTTAAGTGCATTTCAGCAAATTATGGAAAAGATACTTTGTTGAGGCTTAGTCATAAGAATATTTGTATGATGTAATCTTTAAAATAGGATGCTGACTAATTCTCTAACTGGAACTAAAGTGCATTTTAGACATTCCTTGAGACCATGTGTCACTGTGCAGTTCTCACTGTAGGCATTTTGATGTTCAGACGTAGCTATAATTCACTATTATGATAAAGAGCTATTGAAATGGCTTTGCTTATACCTTTTAGAAGTTTTCATGCTGAGAAAGAAAAATTGCAGTGTTGGAGAAAAGGAATATTGGAAGTAAGGAGAAGTGATGGTGATAGCAAGATGTACAATTTTAGTATAGAAGAGGCATATTTTCTATGAATGAAGAACACAAATTATATACTATCCTTTTAGTTTTCCTTTTTTAACTGAACCACATGAATGTTATCTGAAGATGTTCTAGTTAAGCTAAAATAAAAATTCTTTTTTTAGCTCCTTCACTTCAACTAGTGGCTTTTATACAAAATGTGCTCCTGAAGCTACATGATTTTGAAAAAGTAGGGTTTATTACAACAAAAGCTTTCAAAGGAATTAATAAACATATAATCTGTGAAGATTTTTAGGTGAGTGGGCACAGATTGCTGTTAACAGGAATACCTTTTCACTTAATAGTGCTAGGTGATGTGTGAGTAAAATTCAAGACTCCTGAGTAAAGCGTTTAAGTATCTTTAATTTGCATCATCTATACAAGGAAAACATGTCTGACTCTTACACCATGAGTTTGCTTATAGTGCACTGGTTCTTATTTTGTCTTCTATTCCCCTGCTGTTTTGCCCTGTGTGACCCTGCAGAGAACATTGGAAACCACATTCCTCATCCACTCTATTTTGCTAAGTTCTCATTTTCCTCGAATATAACAAGTCAGTCATTGGATTTTCCACAAATTATTTTGCATGAATTTTTGGAAGTATCCTTAAGCCTTCACAGATTGAGGGAAATGTCCCTTAAAAAAAAAAAAAGGCAAGGTCATGTCGATATTTATTCACAAATAAGCAGAGTTCACTATTAAGAGGATGACAACATCAATTCCAGTAGGGCTTTAAGTGATAAAGCTCATTGGTGTATTTTTCTAAAAGGAAAATATATTCTTAATGGACTTAATATAAAGACTTTTATAATGCCTGATATTAAGTTTCTAAATTTTAGGGTGTCTCAGAATCACCTGGAGGGTTTCTTAAAACATGGGTTGTTGGAGCTCTCTCCCAGAGGTTCGGATTCAGTGCCATTGGGTTGGCCCCCAGGGGCACTGAAATTTTACACTGCTGACAAGATCCTGGGCCATGATGCTGCTAGTCCAGGAACCATACTTTGAGAACCACTGCCTCAGCATGTTGGAGTCAGAAACATCAGCTCCTTTCCCTTTCAGATGATCATTTCCAGAGTACCTGCTTGTGCACAGCCCAGCTCTCCGCTCGCTTACTGACAGCCGGTTTATTGTAGCTGGAGGGGCTTTACAGAAAGCTGTTTATTGCTATTTCCCAACCCGGTTGACAGCATTTGGGGAATTAATTTTCTTGGCCCCAGTGTGCTTTTTGCAGGGTATGAATGAAAATGTTTTTGTTTTTGTTTTTGTTTAAGTGACCTATTTACATTTGACAACTTCTTCCAATAATAAAACAATCTGTGAGAGATGTAGTAGAGTTTGGTGCTGGGTCAGCAGTCATGTTTAATTTTCTAAATGAAATGCTTGTTTTAGAGTTTAAACATCCTGACTTTAACTGTTCACAATTTGAGAGTATTGGCTCATATATACATCTGTGTATATATTGAAGAAATTAGACATTGAAAATGAGTGTGCATGCTATACCCAAGTGTATACATGTACTGTGTAAAGGGAGTTGCTTCTATTCCCAGTCATTTAGAGATACTATACTACATTTATGATTACTTTTCATTTTTGAGGAATCCCACTGCAACCGCTAAAATGCTATGTCATGTAAAATGCGTGAAGCAGTCATAGAATTGCTGTTTAGGAGGGTGGAAAAAAAATGCAATTGAGAGTGAAGGGAGCAAATCTCAACTAATGTGGGGCTAGTAAAAAACTTTAAGAAACTTTACTAAATTTTGCAGTATATTGTTGACAGTTGAACACGGGTGGCATGTGGAGAAAAATTGCTCCCCCAGATGCAAACTATATTTAAAGTGTTGTCAGTGCGATTTTTATTTCTACTCCTGCCCTTTGGATAAGTGCCCTATGATCATGAAGTCAGTTATGAGGCAAAGGATACCCAGACCCCTGGATTGATTTAGGAATTTGAAGTGAGGATGGACAATCTATTCAAACTGGCTACCTTTCCTCTTGGATTTGTGAGACAAATGCTTGATTTTTTTTCAACTTCATACAGCCAAGCTATAAAATTCAAGGTGCATTTTAGTATTCATTGCTAATAACCTTAAGGAGAGTAAAAATAAAAGTTGCCACTGTATTAAGCATAGACGTGTCTTCTGATTACTGAATATGTGCTAACATCGAGAAAACAATTTCTGTAGTTAAAATATTATCTCCTAAATTTTGCAATTATTTCTATATATAGAAACACTCTAAACTGATGTTCCTTCCCTTAGTTTCAAATGATTCATCCTTATGGTGTCACAGAACCGGCTTTAGCATCATTAAAATTACCTTGCAAGTATTGCACTTGTGATAATGTGTTATATTCTTATGGTATATGCATAGTCTTATTAAATATTTTGAGCTATAATGCATCTTCTCATAATAGCACAAATTAAAATATATGTGAAATAGTAAAACAGAATTTAGATTTAATGAAAAACCTCAAACCTAAAATCACATTTCCTCAGAACTAATTGTGAATTAGTTTGACTCTTGAACTTTCATTTTTCATGTTGACATAAATGACATGTGTGTAAACCATGCCCAAAATATTAGAAATGGCCTCTTACTGAATTATTTTTCATATTACATTATCTTACATGACAGTACTGAGGTATGAAAGTGAGAGCTGTAAATTATTTTCTCAGAAGCTCTGTTTCCACAGTTTTATTTTGTTATTCAGATTTTTTGATTTCCAGTTGTTTATTTGGTTGGGGGGGAATGCAGAAATCCCCCAAACGCTAAAAACTGCAGTGGTTGTGTTGGTCTAGCAGTACCAGATTGAGTGTTTTTAGGATCGAGGGCCATGTCAACTGTACTGATCTGTTTAAGTACTTTCTCAGGTTGACTCTGTCAGAGTTGAACTCTTAGCTTGTGTATTGTTACAGACCAAAACACAACTGAGTTTGGTGGATTATTTACCACATTCACTTAAAATCCCTGCAGTAAGCATTCTCTGAATTTAGGGTAGTGTCTTCTCTGAATTTAGGATGGTGTTTTCTTGATGGAGGTCCTTTATTCAAACTAGTCTCTTGCTAATATTAACGAATCAGTTAATATCTTATATAGTCAATGTAGTTGGAAACTAAGAATTATTTAACATGGATTTTTAAATTTTGGATTTCTGGACAGCTGACTTTATGTTTAGTATTTTTTCCAGAATTTTACATACCAGGGCCCTAAAATTTGCTAGGTTTTGTTTGTTTGTTTGTTTGTTTTGTTTTTTGTTTTTTTTTTAAATACGACTCTCCAATCACAGGCCAGCTGTTAGTGAGAATTTGGGACTGCAAGTCAGCAAGGGGCTTACCCTGAAGTTTTCAGTATCTGGAGGCATAGGAGTTCAATAACTCATGTTGCTAAGGTGATACATCCTTTATAATAGTTAAGACCCCCCAAATCTGCATCAGATCACGGAGGAAAATCCAAATCTGGAAAGAAGATCTCACATGGAAAGACTCTGCTGTTTAAGATTTCGTCAGTTACTTCAGATAGCTGTTCAATCTGTCAAACATTTCATTTGGAAAGGAACACATGCTTCTTACCTTTGTTTGATACAAACCTATTGGGCTGTCAGTCATCAGAAACATAGAACAAGAAAGACATATTCCTATGATTGACATTTTGGTTTTGATTTATGTTCTTTTTTCCCTAAGCCAAGATTGATTAAAATGGAAATCCCTAAGTAAAACAACGACCCTTCCTTAACGGTAAAGAGCGATGGTGGGAACAAGCTGGGAAAACAACCCATATTTAATCTCTCCCTCACAGTTCTGTCCTCTAGGCACTTTGTATCCATCCTATAGACGAGAACGGTAGCAGAATTAGTAGAATGTTCCAAGCCATAATATGACTTCAAGGCATTCAGAACTTGAAGTCATTCATTAGGGTTGTGTTTTTACATACTTATCCATTATTTAAATGGCATGTGAAAATATTTCCCCTGATCTTTAACAGTCTGATTGATTACAGCACCATCAACACATATCACATTTAAAATGATGGACTTGGGACCACCTGTACAACTGGGGGTGGTGGAGTTTATAAGCACCATCTTTGAGGCATATTTGATTAATTCTTCCTAGTCGTTTTATGCTCATTATTCTGGAATTCCTTGAGAAAACAAGTGAAATTAACTTACCTTTTCTTAAAAGGAGCCTATGACAGCCTCACCACTCATTACTTTATACAGATTTTTAAACTATATGGGCTGCAGGGAGATGGAAATTTGGTCCATTTCACCATGTTTGTATAATATCTTATATTTTAACATTCTTCCATTGCTTGTCTTTCTATCTGACCATCTCTGCCTTTTAGTATTACACTGCTTGTGAATATCCAGTCTCTGGCCTTTTTCAGTCTGTTAGCAGTTGATTAAGAAATACTCTAATCCCTTCCAGGATATTGAGAAACTAATGGATTGCAGAGTATTTGGGTCTTTAAGCTTCCATTGTAAATGGTATGAAGAATTGTCATTGAGCTGATATTTGCATATATCTCTCCCAGTGCTAGTTACTTTGCCTCCTTTTTGTCCTCCTAATCTTCAGCTTTCATTCTAAGAATATTTATTTTGGTTGGAAATAAGCATGCCAGTGATAGAAATTTGGGATTCACCTCCAAATGAATGCCATCACAGACAGGGAAGTTCTGGCACATTTTGCATAGATCTGTATGAACACAGTGAACCCTTCATAAGCTCTTAGATTGCAGGAAATCAGTGCTGAAAATTAAGTGGGGTTTTAAAGATTTGCAAAGTAGAGAGCTTTGTATAATGCTGGTATTGCAGGTGCCTATTAAATATGAAGTAAAGGCTTTGTAATACAACTAGCTAATACATTTCCCTCCACATTAGAGTGATTTATTGCCTAGAGTATTAGTCTTGCCTATTTTTTTTTTCCAAATGTAGAAACTCTGGAAGTGTCTGAAAGAATAAAAATCCCAAACACATGCCTTAGAATAGGCAGATTTGCTTTTTGATGAATCTAAGTGATTCCAAGTGGACAGTGCAGGCCTGCTCACACTTACCTTCGGGACCTCCAATGCCCGTGATCTGGCTTGCAACTCTGCCTGAGAAGAAGCTCGCAGTTGTGTGTGTAGATTCTCCTCTAAACGTAAATCAGATTAAAACCCTAGGTATCTATGCAACTATAGCATTACCATAATGAAGAGGGCTGGCTACTAGGTGAGTGCTTTGATCCTCATAGGAACTGATACTGAAACATTTCTCAAGCTGTATTTTTGGCATTCATCTTTGCTCCATTTGTAAATAGTGTGTATTTGTAGCACAGCATCTCATTCCAGACATACGTGCATTTCAGTATATTTACCTTCATGACAGTGTTCAGTAAAATGCCTTGCAGTTCTTTAATACTTAATGTCTTTCGCCCTGTTAGATATAAATCAGAGGAAATAGCCACGCATATTTTTAAAAGATTTTTACAAATCCTATACTTTTGCCTACTAGAAAGAGCATAGAACCCATGTGCAGTCCACAGTAGGTATAGTGGACTTGCTGAGAATCATCATAGATGATTCATTTTTAAAACAAAAGAGTTTTTGTGCAAGACAATAGCAACCGCGATTCAGTGAATGAGGTTTTTTTCCTCATTAAACAAACCTCAGTATGGAGAAGGATGGAAACACAAAAGGATATATAAAATGAAACCATATCTTTTATAGGAAGAAAATGTCTTCTGCTGACAGTAGTTCCATAGTAGATCTTTTCTTTGGGGAAAAAAAAAAAAAATACTGGTGCTTTTTTGGATTCGGAGGATGCAACCAATCTGTGCCTCTGTGTGATAGTGGCTGCATGCTGAGGACTTTCAAAAACACGGCTACATAGGATTCTGCAGGAAACTTTTCGTAGAAGGGGCAAGTGACAAATGGAGACAAAATGGAGTGAGTTCTGAGTTGTGAGTTGATGTCCTCCTGTGTCATATATTCATGTCATTGAACCAATTTTCACATTGGAAGCCTAGAATCACAATAGCCTTCCTTCTGTCTGTCAGCTGTGAACACACCTGTACTGGCGACTTTTCTTTGCTCCGTTTCTTGTCATTCACTAGGTGGATTATATTCACTTATGTTCCTTGATATACATCTGTTTTCTTAAGTTTCTAGATAGATTTTAAAATGATGCAGAATTATTTCTACATGTCTATTCTGCACGTCTGTATATTTTGCTTAAGAACATCCATAAAGTATCAACACACCCACAACATGTCCTTTCTTCCTAGAAATAGAAAATCTCTCCAGTTTTCCTTTGCGATTTTTTAAATCGAGTTTTTCTTACTGATAAACACCTTCAAGGTGAAGAAATAATGTTAAATTTAACTGTATGGATTAATGTTTCAATGCATTCCCAATCTTCAAATTTCCAACATAAAAAAGATGTTAGAATCTTTATAAAAATAAATTCTCTTTTTGCTGCAGAATTGAGATGAGTATCAAAATTACATTAAGTTGTAGTAAAAACAGACACAGTCTTTAGGATATTTTAGTTTGACGTGAGCTTATTCTTAGTCTTGACAGCAAAATCTTCTGCCAAGCAGTGACGGCAAAATATGTTGAATTCATTGATTGATTTTTAAACATGGTAATAAGTAAGCAAAAGCATTTTGACACCTCAAATCTCTGTTTTAGACAATTAAATTCTGCTTTCGCTAAGGTTATTGACTTCTGGTTGATACTGGAAGCAACACTCCTCAGGGTTTAAACTATTCCTGTAGGACCATCTGTTATTGGCAAGGCTGTGCATCCTCTCCAGCCAATGCAGTATCAACCCCAGGCATATATTCAGGATTGTTCAAAACACAGCCCTGGTTCCTCATGATCCCTCGGTCTCCAGTGGTAACTCAGTTAAGTCAAATACTGGTATATTGTAATTGAAGGCTTAATAATGAAGGTGACTGTAAGACAGTTCCTTAAAGTAAGAGGCTGTATCTTAGTTACCTTTGTATTTCCAAGACCAAATCTACAACAATGCCTAAGAGTGAACTTTGTAAGCATTCTGCAAATGTTGACCTAAGTGGAGAGATAAGCTGATATTGGAATCAGACTTTATATATGTATAACAGTTCCATTGATTGAATCCCCATAACCGTATAAAGAAGACTTTCCATTCTTACTCAGCTAATGTAGAAACTGGGATTCAGAAAATATTTTTTTTTCAAGTCACATGGCTGAAGTCAATGGCTTTTATTTCCAGTCTAGAACCCTACCTTTACACTGGTATTTCTTCCGCATGTGTGGCCTACTTTTACTTGTAAAACACTATTTTTAGGCTAGATATAAGTTTGAAACATTTTCCTCATTAGGGACATATTTTTGTTGGAAAGGATTGCAACACATTTATAGATTTAAAAAATATATATATTACGAGGCAACTCAGTGCACCCAAAATTGTTCTTCACAAGTTACCTCCCAGTAAACTAACTTTAGATTGCATTAAAATGTGGTAAGCCTATGACGCACAAAAGCTCATCTGTATCCATTGTTGCTGTGACAGAGGCCAAAGTGAATAAAGTACATAAGGAGAGAGTGAATGGTTGGTTTCAGCTGCTGTCCATATTTTCCTCTATACCATCTGCGGCCTGATGAGAAAAGCTCTAATTTAAAGAATTTTTTGTGGCTGAGGGGTCGCCATGCGACTCCAATCTAAGAAATTATGGTCTCCTTGGCACCCCTCCGTTCATATTTCTGGAGGTCTAACTTAACCTACAGTCGTATAGATGAGCTAGAATAGACCATCTTAGACTCTGCATTTTACCATTTTGATTTTTTAACAGTGAAGTACAGTTAACACCTTTATATCATTTATCAGTGTCTTGACTCAGTGGTTTCTGCATGTAGATCAGAGAGAAGCAGAAATTTAGAAAACTGCCAAACTGCTGATTCTGATGGACATAAATATTCTCCTGTCACATAATCAGATATCTCTGGTTTCCCTCTTCTCCCTCATTTCTTCCACACCACTATGTCTGCCCATCATAATACCTTTATATATACCTTTATATAATAACTTTATATATATATTTATATATATATGGATGTAATGGGAAAAGAAAAGATGAACTAAATAAACAGGATCAGATTCCTTTTTTTTTAAAGATTTTATTTAGTATCCACTATAGGAAATGTAACATGGTTTAGAGAGAGAGAGAGAGAGAGAGAGAGCACATGAGCAGGGGGAGGGGCAGAGGGAGAAAGAATCTGAAGCAGACTCAGCACTGAGTGGGGAGCCCAACAGGGGGCTAGATCCCCCACTGTGAGATCATGACCTGAGCCAAAACCAAGAGTTAGAAGCTTAACCAACAGACCCACCCAGGGGCCCCAGATTCCTTTTCTTCTAAGCCTCCTCATCAAAAAATTTTATTTAAACCTTTAAATACTTAGATTATTGAGTGATTACCTCTAAACATAATGATCAATAGATTTACTTTGTTACCTGCTTGATAAGGATGGGTGTTTTAGAGGTAAAAAAAGAAAGTTTTTACATTAAAATTCCCTTAATAGATTTTTGAGTCAACCAGACATCACCCTAGAATCACGTATGAATTCTATAAAAAGAAGCAAAATAATAATTGAATAGTGACTAGAGCAGTGTCTAGCTACTATATTAATTTTAGAGAGATAAATTTGGTGTCTAAAAGAACTCATAGGATAGTTTTTCAAGACTCAAATGGGCCTTTGAGACTATTTGGCCTATTTAATTCTTTTTCCAGGTGAAAAAAAACGAAGAAATTTGATATTTGGAGTAGGAAAAATAACACCATGAACTGCTACTAAAACTATGACATGGGGCACACCATTTAAATGTACCAGTCCTAGCTTTCTTTGTGTGTAAAATGAATGTAATCATGCCTAATCCATAAGGTTATCATGAGATGAAGACATGGAGCCCTATAAATGTCTGGCCCATGGTAGGCAGACACTCAAACAAAACAAAACAAAACAACCCAAAACAAAACCTACCTACTGTTTTCTTTTTTCTGTCCAGGGACGCCAGCTTGCCACTGACAGAGGTGCCGGTTTCACTTAATGCATGTTCTCTTAGTTTTTTTTTCTTGGTGGTTTTTCGGAATCTGAGTTTTATATCTTTTTAATAAGCAAGTTATCTCTGTTAATCTGCCTTTGGCTTAAAACTTTTTTTGGGGGGTGGTTATTTAGGATTTCTGAAAAGTTGACCTTGTAACAGCATCAGAATAGTGCCAACAGGATCTTATGTTTTCTTTTGATCTAGTCCCTGTTGTTTCACATTTATATAATTGCTTCTTCTTTCATTTTGAGTATTTCACCATTTTCATTCGCATGTTGTATTTAAAACTATTCTGCTTTTAGCATTTGTTATTAATTTACTTCCCTGTTGATTACCCATAGGAACTCCACCCGTCTGGGGATTTTCACCTTTTACATCACTCCTATTACAAAACAACATATAAGAGAGTGAATCCGTTTCACAGTCAGTACTTAACACAGCTGGAGCCATTCGAAACCTGCTGGTTTTTGCTTCCAATTATTCCATAGACTAGAAAGCATCTCTGTTGAAGTAATGACATCCATGGTGTAATCAAACTAGTTAAAATGCCTTGGAGTATATGGATCATATTTCTGGGTTCATCATATGTAAGCCAGAAACATAATAACCAATAGGTTTTTTTTCTATCTTTTTTATTTTTAAGTAATATATATTCATTTATAAGTAGATTTTTAATATCTGAATATGCAAGTTTATAATGCTTGAATATGTGGGTGACGTAATAACATAAACGGGATCCAACAAGTAAAAATATAACACAATACGATAGTATCTGAAAAATATCTTTTCTTAATTTCCTGGGGTCAAAATCATTACCTTATGTTAGACTAGCTGAAATCATCAAGATAAAGTTATTGATTTGGATTTGGAGAAGAATGTAGTGGGGATTTGTTACTAATTCAATTAACTTTATCAACTAAGTAAGTAGATTTGACCAATTTTTAGTTGGCTTCATTGTGACTTGAATTGTAGAAATTAAATTTTTAACTTCTTACTGACCTTTACTACCTTCTCAGTGTGATAAAATTGCTTTTGTATTGACCTTTTGGTTTAGTTCTAATTTTATATATAGACAGTGGCTAAGTAAGAAAAAAGTACTTTAGAACAAAAACAATATGAAAACTTATTCCTTGTGCTTGGAAAATTTGAGTCAAACAGATAAAACATGGCACAGTGGTGTGATTTCCTTTTAGACTACTGCTTGTTTTATGCTATGATGTACTGTCTTACAACAGTGGGAGAGTGAGCAGAGAAGGGACAGACGTAGGATGGATACCTTGAGTCATCAGACCTCATGGAGTTGTAAGGATTCTAGCATGGCATATAGTAGATGTTCAATAAATTTTACTTAATCCCACCACAAGGGCAAACATGGAGATAATTAGACAAAACGAAGGTGTTAAATACATTTTAAATGGCAAGAATCAGGCTTTAAGGATTTAGATTCATTGTTTTTTATAAAAAAATATTTAGTCTTCTCATAGCATCAATCACATATAAGTGTATACTATATATTGCTAAATGTAAGTTAAGGTGGCCACCATTTTATGTTGTCCATTTCAATGATAAACCTCTGTTAACTCTTAGAGTAGAGAAGTGATTGTGCATCCCAGGAAGTATATGTAAATTCCAGTTCAGATAATACCAAACACTTATTCTATGAAGAGAATTCTATTTCTTGTACTGCAATTCTCACGTCTCCTTCTGTGAACAGGGTCCACTTGATTTTTTTCCCCTAGAAATGTGAAGGACCTTTTCTGCCTGTTGAATTCCTATTTGGCCGTAAGCCCGACAACTAGACAATATGCAGCCTTATCACTAGACTGCTAAACAATGTTACATTTTCCTTAATGGATACTAAAACTTATTCCAGAATTATATCCTATAGTTTTAAATGTGTATTTTTTGAGAATAATTTTTTATCTTTTAAAAAAATACATAACAATGATTTTTTTTCTGCCAAAGACCTGTAATATGATCTACTGATATATTTAATAGACATCTGTTGAGTAACTGGTGATCCAGAAACAGTTTAAGCAGTGGGATTATTTTTTAAGATATTATTTATTTTTTGACAGAGAGAGACACAGCAGCGAGAAAGGGAACACAAGCGTGGGGAGTGGGAGAGGGAGAAGCAGGCTTCCCGCGGAGCAGGGAGCCCGATGGAGGGCTTGATCCCAGGACCCTGGGACCATGACCTGAGCCGAAGGCAGAGGCTTAATGACTGAGCCTCCCAGGCGCCCCAGACAATGGGATTTTTAAGAAAATAAGACATTTGTATTTGCTTTAAAAGATTCCAGTGGGTTTTAAAAACAATACCTTTATTCTTGGAATTCCCTTACTTAAAATATGAGTTCTCTCTGTTTTAAATTGATGTCATCATTTCCCTGAAATATATTTTTTGAAGTCTTTTTTTTTTTTTTTTTTTTTTTAACTAGAGCCAGAGACTTGATCTTTCAGTAGGGTAATAAAATTCTAAGATCTATTACTCTAATTATAAGAATGCCACATTTAAATTTATTCTTTGGTTAATTTAGAGGGAAATACACTTTTTCATCCTTAAAATCACACTTCTTCTACAGGCAAAGGTGTTAATAAAATATAGTTGCAAGAAAACTTCATTTTTGTAACTATGAGATTAGCATATTTGCTATATTAAAAATCACTTTAAAAACATGGCACACATTGATAATGTTGAGTAATAACCTGAGTTGAAGAAGACAGTGTTCTCTACAAATGGAGTTCCACTTATGCACGGATCCCTCTTTAAAGGGGCATTTTGAATCATGGTATTCTGCAAAACAGACTTCACCCTTTGAAAAGACATAAGTTTAAATGGAACATAGATGTTAAACTCTGGCTAGAATAAATGTTTGGTTTAACTGGCTTTTACCTCCAGATGGTTATGAGTTGGGCAAGTCCATTTTCTTATGAATATTTATCACAGTATTTCAAGGAATGGATGCAATGAAGTAATGTTGAAAAATAGAGACCTATGTTGTTTTTTTTTCTCTTAAATTGAGAAACATTCATATCCTGAAAATTTGGTTTCCTTTAATCACAGAAGAAAATGTCATAAGTGAGCTTTACATTTCAGGCAAGACAGACTATGATATTTTTAACTGTAATCATTTCTAAAACACTAATTTATGTATGGATGATGTTTATATGAGCAGGGCATTTCAAAATTTTAACATAATAGTCAAACAGAATTTTTTTAAATAATGCATTTAATGCCTCACCTGTACTTTTTTGTGCAGACATTTTTTAAGATAAGTTTTTACTGCCAGAAAATGTACTATTTTAATTGCAGTTAGGCTTCAGTGATAACCATCAAGCTGGTGCCTAAATCCAAAAAGATTTTTCCAACTGTTCTGTGGATACTTAGGCAACTATCTCTAAGTAATTACTCTAACATAAATGAGTTACAAAATTGAGACCTTAGGAATATGTACACCTTAGGAATAAAATGTGTCGTGGCATTTAAATATACTAACTAAAATATAAAAAACTGGGGGGGAATGATAAACTTATTGATATGACCAACCACGTAAGTAATGTAATCCACTTTTCAGTCTGAAAATATGGACAGTTAGGTAAGCTAATTTAGTACCAAGAAACAGAATAGATTAAACTTAGTAAAATAGATACATTTAAATAAAGGTTGGTGTGGAAAGCACATGAATGTTATTCTGTTCACAATAACCAGTTTCTATATACAATCAGAACTGTGTCAATCTCATCATTACAGTGATTGTCAGCGTGGTGTTTTTACGTAGTTTTAATTTTTTGCTTATTATGATTTTTGTAAGTGACTGTGCGTTGCTTTACCAAAGAAAATGAACCAGTAGGGGTTATTAAAATAAATACATTTTCCAATTTTTAAAACTTTGGTAGTTCTTGCTTTCTAATTTTTCACAACAATCCTATCTATTCAAAAACACTTATACTTTGCTGAAGTTTCACTTAGCATCTTGAAAATTAATTTTTTTCATCTGAAAATTAGAGCATCGGATTCAGCCATTTTTTTTCATTTCTATTAAAAATTGAACTATGGCTTTAATTAATAGGCATCCTCTTTGGCAGATTTCCTCATAGCACCCAACATCTGTCTGGCCTACTTCTTTCTATCATTTGATATATGTTGAAACAGTGCAAATCAGTGTTGACATTGACTCATGAAAAACAATTACAAAATAAACCCTATGGTTCAGTCTCTCCTGACAAGGAACAATTCGCAAAATCCCCATTGTTTGTATGATCTCTGTTATCACTCTCTTGACTTAGTGTTGATAACAGAGCATTGCCTTTACCTTCTTTGAGGTCTCCACCTGATTAAATTTTTCCCTTCTAACTAGAAAATTAACTTTTTTCCTCCTAAATCAAAAATCACAAAACAGAACTCTACAATCTCAAGCAGATTACTGGTGTTTATAGTTTTGATTAGAAAATTATCCACTTAAAACAGTATGTAGCTACTGTATTTTTTTTTTTAAGATTCTATTTGTTTATTTGACAGAGAGAGAGAGAGATAGCGAGAGCAGGAACACAAGCAGGGGGAGTGGGAGAGGGAGAAGCAGGCTTCCTG
Organism: Eumetopias jubatus; assembly: GCF_037043125.1. Lineage (NCBI taxonomy): Eukaryota > Metazoa > Chordata > Mammalia > Carnivora > Otariidae > Eumetopias > Eumetopias jubatus. The sequence continues at coordinate 155,604,540 of NW_028274809.1, read as the reverse complement.
CCGAGCAGGGAGCCCGATGCAGGGCTCAATCCCAGGACCCTGAGATCATGACCTGAGCCGAAGGCAGACACTTAACGACTGAGCCACCTAGGTGCCCCTAGCTACCATATTTTTATATTCAGAGTGATACTACTCTGAATTTTTTTTCTGTAGTAAAGTATGAAGATGACTTTTAGTATTTTAACTTTCGTGAATATTGGAGACACGTAGTTTTGGGGTAATGTGTAAATAGAATTTTTGAAAAGTCAAACAGTGGTCATTTGGATGGATGGTGGTGTTTATTATTAGGATACATCTTAGAAAAGCTAATTAAATCTAATCCTTGTTGATTTTATTGGCAGCCTGTTCATTCAAAGACAAAATTGGGTTAAATTGAAGAAATAATGTAAATAATCAGAACTGTCAATCTATTACTGAAGGAAAATCAAGTTTGGGATTAAAGAAATTGAATTGCAAATTAGCTGACATAGCCCCAGATATACCACCTGAGTGTCAGACAACAAGTGCTATTTGCTTGCAGGAACATAAACTAGAACAATGTTTGGCCACAGCAGAGCAGCCTACCATATTCTCTCCCATACAGTGCAGAAACAGAGCCTTTCAGGATTGTTCTGAAACCTGAACAGTAGCCCAGGAATGCTTATTCTAATATATAACGCCTCAATGATTTCTTTTTTTAAATTTTTATTGTTATGTTAATTACCATACATTACATCATTAGTTTGTGATGTAGTGTTCCATGATTCATTGTGCATAACACCCAGTGCTCCATGCAGAATGTGCCCTCTTTAATACCCATCACCAGGCTAACCCATCCCCCCACCCCCCTCCCCTCTAGAACCCTCAGTTTGTTTTTCAGAGTCCATCATCTCTCATGGTTCATCTCCCCCTCCGATTTACCCCCCTTCATTCTTCCCCTCCTGCTATCTTCTTCTTCTTCTTCTTTTTTCTTAACATACATTGCATTATTTGTTTCAGAGGTACAGATCTGTGACCTTCAACTGTGCTTGCATTTATCCTGACTGACTGCACTGTGCTCTGTCATAAAAACTTTAGGAAAGAGCAGTTATATCAGTGTTTTTGCTGGAGGTATTACAAAAAGACGATTTTACACTGTAGGTGGGTGTGTTTCGGAGTTGACAAAGATGGAGGAGGTGTAGTTCTAGAAATGCCACATGTTGGCCACAAAACACTTTTTTTTTTTTTTTTAATATTAAGCAACCTCTTCCAGTGCTCACATCTTGAATGTGGAGCAATAGAGATGCCTTTCTTAACCATATGGCTATATGGATCTGATATTTTAAAATTTTTCTTCCATGGATATAAGGTCATTTGGAGGTTATTCAAAATAAAATCCCCAAACTATTTAATGTTACTAATCCAAGCAACAGCAAATTATAAAGAATCTAAAAGTATTATAAAACAAAACAATAAACCACATTGATTAGGTGTCAAATGAATACCCTATGATTTTTGCCTAATAGGCATCTTAGCTATTTTGAGCAGTAATTGATGGAATGAGATGTAAGCAGTCACTGGCAAGGTGAGAAGCTGGACAGTCCAAGTCTTAAAATCCCGTGAGTTTACAGAGCATTGTCAGTGTGAGCCATTCTGGGGACAATACAGTGAATCACAGCTATATGATTAATCAAATCAGTCCTCTATTGTAAAAGTACAAAGAGAATGATGTCCGTTGGCATCTGATTTGGAATTGGATACTTGTATATTAATGAATTTGTGTAGACTGTGCCTGGAAAATTAATTCATTAGGAATTTGGATGAAAGCAACATTAAAGAACCATAATAGAGTTACAGTAGCCTATACAAAGGAAAAGCTAACATTAAGAGGAATAAGCTCATTAATCCTAATAGTATGTTATTGAGGTTGAAACTAATTATTGAGTACTTTAACATGATTAGTCATTACTTTATTATTAAAAGATGTAAACATGCTTTAAACGTCTATAAAAGTAACTGGCCAAACAAAACCACAGTAATTTCAGCTAAATAGCAAACAGTTTCACAGGAGGAATGGGGGATATGTGGGGCTCTGAAGGAGAAGATCACAATATTCGCTTTGGCACCATTATCTCTCTATTTCTAAAACATGGTTGAAACTAGATTTCCAACACCAGATAATGATAATAGCCAACATTTACTTGAGTGTTCACTGTATGCCTGGCCTTCTTCTCAACCCTTTACATGTATTAACTTCCTAAATAGGAAGAGTGACCTTGTGAGTCAGGTACTATTATTAATATCCCTCTTTTGTATCTGAGAAGTTAAATGATTGGCTTAAGGCCACAGCTCTTGTAAGAGAAGAGTAGTGCAGGATTCGAACCCTCCCAGTGTTCTACCAGAGGCTTTGCTCATAGTTGCTAGGCAATACTGCCTCTTGACTGAACTGAACTTTAAGTTAAAAATAAATAAATAAAACTGTGGTGCATCACCAAGAGTCAGTTGTGCCAAAAAATAATTCTTTGTGTGATGATAAAAAAAAAAAGGACAAAGTCTAATGTGTTTTGTTTGTAATCCCTTTTGTGTACACATTTTGCCGCCGAGCACGTGGCAGGATGATGCAGCCATACCTGAGGCCTGTGTGATTTTTTCCCGTTTATAGAGAACCTTCTTCACAGACAGTATGTAGCAAGGGTAGGAATAGCAATTGTATCTTTTCGGCAGTAGGATTCTGAATACTTTTTACCAACAGTAGATTTTAGCAGTGAATTTAAAACATTCTGCTAATCTCAAAATAGAACAAGAGTGTTTTGATTATCCTTTTTATAACTACTCATATCCGATAAAGGAGAGAAGTAGAAGGCGGGGTAGGTCAAACTAGAATGATAACAAAACGATCTCTCTTCTGCCCTAGACCAGAACGATGCTTTCTGACTTTTTAAACAATTTTTATTCCAGTCCCCATTTCTGGATGGGTCAGAAGTGCCAACCACCATCCACCTCTGCACAAACTTGCCAGCTCAGATCAGCATGGGTCTTCTCCCAGCCTGTTTGTAGTGCACTGGGAGAACACATCTTCACGTCTGTTTTGAAACATGCATAGAAGTATTATTTATTAAATTTAGCCCTTTTCTCAGGTTTTTAGTTTTATCTCCTCCAACCACAAAAACTATCCATTAATTTTATGGGGTTCTATAAGTATATGTTATTACCGGCTTAATACCTCCTTGCTTAAAACCCTCACAGTAGGGGCGCCTGGGTGGCTCAGTCGTTAAGCAGCTGCCTTCGGCTCAGGTCATGACCCCAGGGTCCTGGGATCGAGCCCCGCATCGGGCTCCCTGCTCCGCCGGAAGCCTGCTTCTCCCTCTCCCGCTCCCCCTGCCTGGGTTCCCTCTCTCGCTGTGTCTCTCTGTGTCAAATAAATAAATAAATAAATAAATAAAATCCTTAAAAAAAAAAAAAACCCTCACAGTAGGTGGTAAACACTTGTCAACCACATGTTGGACTTTCAAGATCCCCCTTCAGTCCCAGAACTGGAGAGAATGATTTCAGCCCCACAGTCAAATAAAATTTCTTTATCAGTGATTCTTATAATGGATGCATTATGATAAAACTTCTAGGTGAGAAAGTTACAGTTTTAATTGCAGTTACGTTTGAAGGTTAAAATGAAAGAGTTAGGAGTTATTTACACACAGCCTTCCTTATTCCATTTGTCAAAGGAGAGTGATTCTTGGAACAACATGCTAACATTTCTATCCGTTGTGTCTAGTGCATGTGGGTCATTGAATAACTTTCATGAATGCTATTCTCATTTAGAACATAAATTCTGTCGCATTCCTAAACAATAAAAAAAAAATGGGCCCTTTGAAAAAGCTTCTTGTTATGAGACAAGCAGATTGACTTCTATAAACCTATAGTTTTGGAGCTAAAGTGACATTTTGATTGTGTGGACTCAGTTATTATTTAAAGCTTGGTTTGATTTTGGGGCAGCAGCTTTTTCTTGATGACCCTTACTAATAAGCTTTAATTGGCAGAAAAATTTCAATTATTTTAATTAAAGAGCAGAATTGAACATGTTGACTGAAATAGATATCATGTTTCTAATTAGACAACAAGAATTTGGTAAAGGCATACTTTTTTACATCAACCACTGATGTAAGAAACCTAAGTTTCCCTGTTAATTTGTCAGTGAACTAGAGTGGTAAGATTTCCTCAGTTTAAATTATTAAGGTAAGATATTGGAAAAGCATAATTCTCAGATATGAATTCAAAGGCATGCAGGCAAGTTTACTTTGGACTCAATAACATATGTAAGAATAGAAATCAATTTGTGGTAGGGATGTGAGGAATAATTTTTGTACATTTGTTTAAAGAGTCATTTTTAGAGAAGTAATCTTTTTTTAAATTATCCTTTTTTTTTCTGATGTAACTCATGTTTAATGAGACCAAACATAAAAGCAAACACTTGAAGTAATCTCTATTTATCTGGTTCAGGTAGAAGACTGCCAAACTGTTTTGGTTTTACAATAGGTTACAGTCTTAATGATGGAGTTCCCAATTGGGGTTTGGAAATTAGAACCCTGGCATACAGACATGGTGGTTTAACATGATGTGTTGCTTCAGCTTTCTAGATGACTTAAAATATGGCTGGAATTCTCCTTTATTTAGAAACTAAACAGACAAGGCCTCGTGAGAAACTAAATTAATTTTGCATCGACATTCTGGGTGTAGGTGATAATTTGTAGTGACATTATTCCTATTGGTTATGATCATGATAGGCAAGCTCCATCCAAATGGACATTACAAAAGCCAAATTTAATAGACTTAGTATTGGAAATTTCTGCCTTGAGGAGAGCAGAGGGTCTCCAGCATGTACTTTGCTTTCTACCTCCACAATTATGTATTAATATACATCAATTCTTTTTTAAAAATATATTTTATTTATTTATTTGACAGAGAGAGACACAGTGAGAGAAGGAACAGAAGCAGGGGGAGTGGGAGAGGGAGAAGCAGGCTTCCCACGGAGCAGGGAGCCTGATGTGGCGCTCGATCCCAGGACCCTGGGATCATGACCTGAGCCGAAGGCAGACGCTTAACGACTGAGCCACCCAGGTGCCCCAATATACATCAATTCTTAAAAGTTGAGGAAGGGCATGAGAAAATGAATGGAACTAGACAATATTAAAGTAGCAGAGTGAAAGTTCCGTGGTGGTTTTTATGTAGGGATGTGGTAGAAAAGGCACATGGACACCAATTCCTAGCCTTTGAACATTCAAGAAAATGAATTAACTTTCAAGAAAATGAATAAAAAGGGAAGTGGAAAACAGCTATGTAACTTAAGCTGGTATGTTTCTTCTCATCAAAAAAATAAATTATTTTTCACAAATGTCAAGAATTGATTCAACGAAGAGGCCCAATATTGTATGTAGTGTATGATTTTGTCCATTTAATTACAACCACTTTTATCTCTTAAAAATATTCACAGGAAAGGTATGCTTTGCCTGACCACAATAAGAAGATTAGATACAATGAATAGACACAACACATCTATCCAACCATATACATATTGCTGTATGAAATGTCCAAAGTGAAAAGATTTTTCCACCCCTTACCTAAAGTTTTAATAAAAATATTTTAACTACAACATATAGAAGCCTTCCTTAATTTCAGCTCCTTTTCCTGCTTTAAAACTTATCTACAAAAGCAGTAGAATTATGGATGTATACAGTTGACCCTTGAAAAACATGGATTTGAACTACACAGATCCACTTATATGTGGATGTTTTTTATAAATGTAGTACAGTACTGTCAATTTATTTTCTCTTATGATTTTCTTTTCTTTAGCTTTATTGTAAGAATCCGGTGCATAATACATATAACATACAACATACGTGTGAATCAACTGTTTATGTTATCAGTAAGGCTTCCACTCAGGAGGACGCTATTAAGTTTTGGGGGAGTCAAAAGTTACACACAGATTTTCAACTCTGCCCCTAACTCCCATGTTGTTCAAGCATTAAGTGCCTACACTGCCTAAGCTATGTATTTTTTCAAGTTATCTGAGAACTTTTTAACCACCTTTATTGCAAATTTATAAAATTACAGTTTTAAAATTATTGTATTAGTTTGGCAAGCTCTTGAACATATTTTTACATAGATTTCTGCTGGGGGTACTAATCTTTAGATTTTTTTTTAAAGATTTTATTTATTTATTTGACAGAGAGAGACACAGCGAGAGAGGGAACACAAGCAGGGGGAGTGGGAGAGGGAGAAGCAGGCTTCCCGCTGAGCGGGGAGCCCGATGTGGGACTCGATCCCAGAACCCTGGGATCATGACCTGAGCTGAAGGCAGACGCTTAATGACTGAGCCACCCAGGCTCCCTAATCTTTAGATTTTTGACAGTATGACTTTTTTGAAAGGATTAATGCAACTGGACAACATTACGGTAGTAGAGTAAAAATTCTGTAGTGGTTTCTCTGCAGTAAGATGATAGAAAATGCAAATGGATGCTCATTCCTAATTTGAGATATCTATTCAGTAGATTATTTCTTTTCCTTGATTGCATGCATGCGATTTTTTTAAACCACAAAATGTATCTGAATGCTGTGCACAGATTGGCAGAAGTGAACTGTAGCAACATGAAAATAACTTACTTGGTATCACTTTTATAGATCAGGCAGTGGATTCGAGCAATTCACGGTATTTTTTAACATGGTATTTTTTAAAGCTTTTAAAAATTACCTCTTACAATAGTGATTATTAAAGCCGAAAGGATCAGGAATATGCCAAATGTAAGATCATTTGTAAAAAGTAATTCACAAACTTGATATACGACATTTGAGGTGATTATAGGTGAGTTTTTGATATACAGAGTGGCATTAAAATAGAAGTATAAAGTCAACCATAATGATGGACTTCTAGACATAGACAGATAAGATGATTGTTTTTAAACTTTCAATAAATCGGTTACCTAATTTACAGATATCCATAGCTTATGAACCCTTATTTGTGTTAATTTAACTTAAAAAATTAAGAAAGAATTAAAGAATACTTGAAGTTATTTTTTAGTTTCTAGCATTATGAGAGGGACAAGAGACTGGAAATGTCTTAACTTAGCATGAATGTAGTTAAACGAATCATTGCTATGCTGCTGTCCAGGTCTTAAAGTGCTAAGTATTGAGAAGACATAGCAATTTGTGTAATTAACCCCTGTTCATTTTACTCTTTGGCAATCACATGTTACTTGAATTGTATTTTATTTTTATTAACCTGAAAACATACCAGCACACTCACACACACAACCCCTAATGCAAATATGGACAGAAGGAATCAATATATTTCTTTCTAACATGCAACAGATGTTAATAGCTCTGACGAAAAAATACGGTGCCATAGTTAGTAAGGCAGAGCTCATGCTTTACGATTTATGGCCTGACTAAAAGTAGATAAAGTCTGCATTTGTGTGTTTCCTCTACATAGCCTCCCGAATAATATCAACCAACTTCTTGCAGAAAATGTATATGCTTTTCATTTTGACCAATAAAAGGCATCTTGGTGAGTTATAGAGATTGACTGGGTGCTTGACATGTGGTGCTGCTCCATTTAAACAGTGGGCAATTGGTGCTGGGCAGGTTTAGGAGAATTTAACTGGCTTGCTTGTTTTTGGATATGTTGATATCCTAATATTCTAAAAATATAAAAATGCAAGTTTAGTTCACATACAATAGGTTTCCTTATATTGCTTTTGTAGTTCATATGTAAAAAAAGAAAATAATGTGCTCCTAGTCATTCTATAATTGTATTCTGATATTACCAGGAAGTTTTTGTAGACATAGTCAGATAAGCACATTGTTCATTATTTAAATGCAAAATGTATCTTTTCAATCATTATTGCCTAAGTAATTTTCAGAGAATGATCATTGAGTGGTCTCTCTTCCCACTTCACCACTTTAAGATAGGTGGATGTGTTTGATTCCTTTTCCATTCTTTTATTATTTAAAAAACTCTAGGGAAAATAAAACATTTGTTTTCAATAAAAAAAAAAACACCCTGATAATTATATTGTTTTACTTCTGCAAAATAGCCACGTTTTTACATACTCCAAATAAATTGTCACGTGTAACAATAGGCTGAAAATGATGAAATGTGGCTGAAAATATTTCCCTTGTTGTACTACAATGTATGAATAATTATAGATGTAAACACTTAACGTCACATTTCCCTATAATACCATTATTCTATAGGTACCATTCACAATACAGTATATTCTATTGCTACTTTGTGAAATGAGTTCTTGAGATTCATAGTAAGGCACTACACAGAGCATTATTATTAAAGGATTATAGGGAAAATTTTCCCAATTGAAAATGAAAACTGATAACTGAAGGTATTATTTAAAATAAATAAACTACAGAGTAGGTGAGTTCAATGTAGCAATATCTTTCTATTTTGGTTTTAGATTAAGTTTTTATATACACAAAAACAAATTGCCTCAAGAATTAGGTGATATATTTTAGAAGATTTAAAATAACCAAAATAATGTTGCAGTGTGTTACATTAGTAATTTATCAATAAAAATTATTACTGTTAATAATTGGTAGAATTTTTTTCCTCCCTGTGCTAGTGATTTAAGTTGATGGGGGTTTAGTAACGTGTATAGGGATGCATCTTAATATCTATATTTGCTGAACAGTGTTAAAAACACAAAACTGTCCTCATTAAAATGGACTTTTGTACACTATAATTTGAATTAAGTAATGAATATATAAAGTATTTAAAAAGTTGTATATCAAAATGTATAACATTCCATTTTTGGCTATATTTTGTAAAACATTTTTGGTGTAATCAGTATGACTCTCACATATGTCAAATCAAGTATTTTACTATTTATTTAAACAGATATATACCTAATGTATTTGGAAGCTTATTGCACTCATATAATTGTATATATTGTGGCTTCAAAAGTCTGTACTTATCCTTGCTTTAAAAAAGTAGTATGTGCATTTCTTTCCAATTTATTTTAATTAATTATATTAAGGAAAACATCCTTTACTAAATGTATCTTAAAATTCACAATAAAGTTTCAGAAATTGTTTTGTACAATGTTGAGATTTTGTGTTGAATTTGTTTGTGAGCATTTTTTGAAATTGTTCTCTGGTTTTCTAATAAGGGTTCCCTGAACTTAACCTTATTGATAAAATGATGAGTGGCAACATGTGATGTGGTGAATAGATAGCCCCTGGTGAATGGGAGCTGTTCTCCTAAGTGATGAAGTGCTAACACCTTGGAACCTTGGCTAAGACACCAAATGAGCTTCCCCCTCCAATTTCTAGTAACTCATCATGTCCAGATTTCTGCATTGGGATCTCAAGGAATTTGGACTCTGAGTGCCCTAGAATGCAGAGAAGCAGTTACATGGAGGTAATGTGGAGAAAATATATGCAGGTCTGTTCATCGAACTTTTAATGCTCTTATTTACAGAAGTTAAATAGATATTTAAGAGTTCAAGTTTGGTGTGTTACCTTTGACATCCCATTGAAAAGATAAGTCTAGACCCCCAAATACAGTAAATATAAATATCCAAATTTGGTTCAGATTAGTTCACTGAGGGACAGACTCACTTATTTTGCTAAGAAAATTCAGGTTTCTCAAGTGAGGAAAAGCCCTGTACCGTTGTGAGTTCACAGTACTTTACGTCACCCTTGAAGCCTGTTGGGACACAAGCAGTTGGCTATTTCCACATGAAACACATGTTCTTCTACCTTGCTGGATGGGGATAAATATGTGTTTCATGTTTAGATTTCCTATGATTGGGAAGTGGGGAGTGCAGCTACGTTTTCATAACCACTTTCCCAGTTGCACATTGATTATTTTACGCATACTTGTTAAAGACAAGCAAAAAATCATGGACGTCCTTAAAAGGTCCCAGCATTTTTCATGTGAAAGGATCCCATTTTGTAATGATACTCATTTGATATAGCAGAGACGAACACTTACTGATCATAAATATGGAGTGCATATACAAAAGTGCTGTTGCTCTTAAATTTATGGTTTAGCCCAGAGAGATTTAGTCCATCTGCCCTATTTGCCGGTTTGTTTTGTGTGCAGATGTTTGCCCCTTAAAAAGAGTAAATTGGTCAGGTCCATTCATCAAATGCAGTTGAATGAAAATATTTTGGCCTGCGCTGACATTCTGATGCTACCCATAAAACAGAATACTTTTTTTGCTTTCCATTCATGTAATGAAAAATCTTTTGAATACTGAAGTAGTCAAATGTGAGGACCCATAGGAGCTGGGCAAGTGGGCTATGGTATCTTAAATATTAAACAACCAGGGATAACAGGGTGCCTTTTCCATAGGAGAAGTGAAGTGATCCCCAATATGTAATTTTCCCCTTTGGATTAGTTCTTTGCAATTGTTTCCTAGTCTAATTCTTTCCAGCAGTTATATCCATTTCTTCTTTTATATTTTTCATGAGATACAATTCCTTACAAAGATTTTACTCACTTTTTAATTCACAAATAGTGCATGTCCTGTTAGGATTTTAAAAACATTAATACAGTACGTTATCCCAAACCATTTTTACAACTTGATTTCACCTCAAACATGCATTCTGATATTAACTTGCAGGGTTAATCAAGAATGATTGGTCATATTTTAGAAGATGCAAGTGATTTTTAACAAGAATCAGTGGGGAAAAAGAAATGAGTATTATTCCTAGCACCAATACATTCTGATCGACAATACCAGCTAATGTAGTCTATACTTTTAAGTATTTGATGGCTAGAAATAAAGTGCTTATAATCTTAGAAATGTATGTGGGTATATGTTCATATATTTATATATAGATAATTTATGCATATATATGAAAGAATATATATTTTTAATTTTTTTATTTAGATAGATTGAGAGTGATTGGAACATTAATTCTTCTATACTGTAAAACCTAATTTTTGTTGTTTATTAAATGATATCAGCTACTTTTCTATTATACAATCAGATTTTAATACATATTTTAATGCCAGCAATTTCTTTTGATGTTATTTGAATAAACCTATCAGCTTTCTGTTTTAAATTTTTGAATAGAGCCTTTGGAATTTTTATTAATATTTTTAATAACCTAAGCATCATAGGCTGAGGTCATTATTTTTATATAGCTGCTTTTGATATTTAAACATATTTCCTTTAGTAAAGCACAACACCCACTTAGTTTTTAAAAATGTACAGGTAAACATTTATTCATGAATACATAAGTAAATTCAGAATTCTCCAGTTAGTGTAAATGAATCCTTATTTTAACTTTTTTTTTTTTTTTGGTGACTTTAAAATATCATGTTACCAAGGATGATTCCATATTTTATTTAGTAAATATCTACTGATCACCTATATGATGGTGTATGTTTCTGCTAAGTGAGTCTTTACGCATAATTTGATGTGTTTCACATGCTGCACTTAATAGCCTTCATTTGTAAGGTGACTAGGTTTTGGGGGGGTGAAGGGGGTAAAACGGAGTTTTGATAGCAAGTGGGAATAAATAATGTGCTGCAAATTCAAAAGAAATCTAGCAGAGTTCTTGGTTTATAGTAGGAACTCAAATATTTTATGGATAAATGAATAACAGAAGACTCCTGATGAAGGAGTTACTGTTTTTATTAACTTATATTAGCAATTATAATTTATACTTTTTTCAAATAAAATTTCAGTTAATCGTGTTAGATAGCAAGATGCATGCTAAGATTAATTTTATTTCATTTCTTTTTCCTCAATATACTTGGAAGATAGTAAAAGGTGTGTTCCCTATACAATAGGAAAAAATAACTATTTTTTGTTTTGTTATACACAGTGCACACTTGGTATTTAAAATTAGTATTGTCCTTACAGCCCAGAAAAGTTATCATCCATCTGTTTGCCACATTGAGCATAAGTCTATATTTAATAAAATTGTCTTCTATTTTTAAAATATTGAAAACAAATGCTGGTAAACTTTTGATAAGCACATGTTATTTGCATTATTACTTCATGTCTTATGTAGAAGAGTAAGGGTGTTCAAATTAATCCATTTATGAATCATAACTATTAATTGGTACAGTTAAGGGATTATTCTTAAATATATGGATTAAATGCATACATACATGTCATATTGTGCCTTTTAGCAATTACTTATTTTAGTCATTTTGGAAATATGCAGTAGCCGCAAGCTTATAAGTGGTTATTAATAAAACGAATATATTTGTTGCTTTAAATATTTCATTTTATAAACAGCAGTGCTTAAACTTTCTGTGTTCTGACTCCATTGAGTATCATTTAAAAGCTGTAGGTTCACTCTCCAGAAAAGACCATATACCTGCATGTATTTTTTTTTTTTAATTGCAAATCATTCAGAGTTCCCACAGACCCTGGAAGCCCAACTATGAAATCTGCCAGGGACCTATCGCCCTGGGAAATAACCAAATACATGTAAATTATTGGACTCTCTATGCAATTCCTCTTAAACATTCTTTGAATACAGTTTGAAATATTTCAAATAAAAGAAATTTAATATTCTTTTTTCAATACTGTTTTTTAGAAAATGAACTTTTTTGGGAAATTTACTCCTATAATAATGGATAAAGCCTAGAAATATTTTTCCTTCCTTGTATAAAAAAATAAGATAAAACATTAAAAGCATACATTTTGCCATAGGAATGAATACATTGATCACATTAATAAAATGCTCTTCATCACATATATAATTGATGCTGTTAGCAGACATGCAAATAAGCAGCTAGACAGCCAGCCAAATGGAACAATGCAGGTTTAAATTTAAGCTCCCTTTGATGTATGCAGTCCTCACTATTTGTTAAATTGATTTCTTTTTTATATTTTGTCCATTGTCCTTTTGCTGCTGTAAGATGCACAGAAAATCCCTCAGAGTGACGTCACCCAGGTGAAATATCCTGTTCACTCGCACATTTCTAACCTAGATTTTGCCTATCATTTTCTTTCTTCTTATAAAGAGAATAATAAAAGCAATACACTTTTTGCCTATAGCCATATAAATTTATAAAGTAATTTCACATAAAACAGTGTGTTTGAATCCCACAAAAAATGTGTGAATTTGGTTTTTCTCCCCATTTCTGAGAAAATTTAAGCTCAGTGTCTCTTTTTCAAGGCCACACAGCTCCTATGTGGCTCAGCTAGGATTTTTTTTTTTTCCGTCTCCCAATGCTCATGCCAAGAATCAGGATTGAATTGAAAAAGAGACAAAAGAATGTTAATGACAGTGATATGAAATATTGCATAAATATACATCAACATGTATTTGCCCAGAATTCATCTCTGAAAATATGTTCAAAACTTTAAGGAATTTATTATAATATTTTAATAGTATTTGTCACATAGGCAGAGTGACGTTTTACAGAACATTTTGACTGTGGTTTTCTCCAACTCCTGATCAGAGACATTTCAAACTTGGTGAAGTCATAAGGATTTCTGTCTTCCTGTCTGTGTGTCTGTCTCTGTCCCCCATTCTCCCCCCCTCCATCCCTTTCTTCCTTCTTTCCTTCCTTCAAGTGTGTGTCTTCTGCCAGAATTAAGAGATTAATTGTAGTTTCTCCTCTCTCAGGACTAAGAGGTCCTGAATGAGAATTCTAATGAGTACAAACTTATTTCCATGTTCTGAGTACGATTCTTTACGAGTCCGTTTTTTAAGGATGGATTTCTTTCTTTATTCCCCTCCTGTTATGATTCCTCTTTAGTTTCGGCAAATTGATATTTGCACCAGAACTGCTATATGTAAGAATTATTATGCATTAAATACATTCCACACATTATTTTATTCAGGGATTTTTTTAAACCCTCGTAACAGCCCTATGAAGTGAATGTTACTTATATCCTCATTCCACTGATGGGGAAACTTGAGTTTCATAGACATTTAGTAATGTATCTAAAAAGTTTGTTCCAACTTCATAACAAACTATCACAAGATTAAGTAGTAAATCACTTCAACTTTTCCTTTAAAAGTTAGTGATCCCTCTATTTTTTATGACTTTATAGAGGCAAATTATACATATCATATTTTTCACCATTTATATTGTACAATCCCACAGTTTTTCGTAAATTTAGCAACTTGAGCAACCATCATTATAAGTCACTTTTAGAACATTTTAATTAGTCCACTGAAGTCTCTTGTGTCTATTTACTATTGATCTCTTTTCCCCAACCCCTAAACCCTGGCCCCAGGTAACCACTAATTTACTACCTGTCTTTATAGATTTGGCTTATAGATTTGACTTTTCTGGACATTTAGTTTACATGAAATAATATCATATGTATGATTTTTTTCTCTTGTATCTTACTTTTTAGTGATTATTTTTGATACTTTTAAAATAAATACATCCCTGGGTGCCTGGGAGGCTCAGTTGGTTAGGCGACTGCCTTCGGCTCAGGTCGTGATCCTGGAGTCCTGGGATCGAGTCCCGCATCGGGCTCCCTGCTCAGCAGGGAGTCTGCTTCTCCCTCTGACCCTCCTCCCTCTCATGCTCTCTCTCTATCATTCTCTCTCTTTCTCTCTCAATAAATAAATAAAAATCTTTAAAAATAAATAAATAAAATAAATACATCCTTATTACAATTATTAATACTGTAAAAATATAACCATCTACCTATATTCCCATGAACATGAATCATTCCCCCCAATTGGCCTCAATCCTTATATTTCTTCAAGAGAACTGATAAAATTAAATAACAAAATATCATTACTGCACCCCAAACTGGTATTTACATCCTTCATTACCTACTAAATAAATAATAGACTACCTATTAAGAGATTCATTAAAGAATCTCAAAATGTATGAAATTAACAATATCCAAGACATTATTAGTTTACCAAGTGGGGCTGTACTTACTGCATTTTTATGAGCATTTTTTGGGTAGTGGTTTAGATGTGGCTCTGATGACCTCCTGCTACGGAGATTCCTCAGTGGACACAAAAGATCCATCTTCACTGAAACTGGCAATTCTTCCCTGACACATAGCACCCCATTGTAATTACATCCAGCTCGTGGTAGACGTTCCCTCCTTTATATTAATGGTGTCTCTTCATTATGTCTTTGAGACATGTTGGTTTTCACCATATTTCTGCATGTATTCGAGCTGCAGAGTGGCTCCAACTATGCCACTCGTCATAAAAGTTATACAACTATAAAAACTCAGGAAGTTACATGAGCAGAAACAAACTATTTGTGATGTCCTTGCAATTATTTATAGAGATTAGAACATAAAACTTCAAATTTAAAGGACAATTAATCTAATAAAATAATAAATAGGAGTGTTAACATCTTTGAGAACAATGATAATATGTATTACAAAACAGCAAATAATCCAGTTGTATGTGTTTTTATCTTAAGATGGCATTCCTGGGTTTTGGTAGCAAATTTGATTCCTCACTTGTAACTTTTGAGCAAATATTTCAATGATTGTATTCTCAGCAAATATTAAGCAGGTGGTAATATGAAGAGATGACCAGAGATAGTCACTAACAGACAAGTAGCTCACTGAAAATTCATCTTAAGAAGAATGAAGTACATAAAAATAATGGAGAAAAAAGTGAAATTACAAACTTTATTTTTGTCTTCCATGCTCACTGCTGAATTTTTATCTTTGTCCCTTGTTTTAATTTGGAGCCAGTGATTTTGTGAGTGTCACAATATTTGTGAAACAGAGAAATATTAAATGTGTTAACATTTCTGTAATGCTTATATGAGTGCAATAATCAGTAAATTAATATTTGAAAGGTCTTAGAATAGTGCCTGGGACATGTGAACATCATAAAGCATTTAACAAATAATATTGCTAAACAAAACAAAGTTTTCCTCTCAGTTTAACTTTAACAACTATTTTTGCTTTAACAGTATTCTTGTCTAATCAGTTTTTTAAAAAAGATTCATCTTGACTCCTACGGGAGAAAAGAACAAAATAATCTTAATGTATAAAATTTGGAAGTTACATTGTTTCTTGTTCCTATGTGTGTATGTGTAACTTAAATATCAGTGACACTGGAGTTAAATGCTAGCCCTGTTTGTAATAAAATCTGACTTAACAGAAATGTCTAAAACAAGCTTCACTTCCATGTAAATGTGGGCAGAATTAGTAGAAGGTTGTTGCCATGGGGATTACAGGAGACTATCAAATTGAAAAACTAAAGGAGCCTCTTTTTGAAACTTCCATAAACTCAGGTGTAGGCTTTTTCTTCCATCATTACTTGTAATTAAAATTTTTCTTTTCTCACTTATATGGAAGTGAACTGAGAATATATATCCAATGGATTCTACAGTAATATAGGCTTTGCATGAAAGGTTACTTATTTTAATGACTGATTTCTTTTGGAAAAACTGTTTTGGACTTTAACAGATAGGTAATAGAGTTGGCATTAGGGTTCACTTCCCAACTTCATTCAACGTCAGATCGGATTTGAGATATTGTGCTTTTCTGCATTTACTCATATCAAATATAATGAAACATAAATAGAGGAAAAATTGATAAATAACTATGTGAAAGGAATTGTGTGAATGGAAGGGATTAAGTTATAAGGGAAGTGTGACAGAGACTTTCTTTTTCTTCTCTTTGTGTGTGTGTGTGTGTGCGCGCGTGCGCGCGCTCACACGCACACGCACATGTGTTTTCAATATCCTACAGCACACAGCACAATGTCTTATATACAGTTGACCAAGAACTAAAGCTCCAAGGAAAGGGAAAATCTTATGATACTATCCACTCTGGTATGGGATTAATTTATCAGATATCTTTATTTCACCCGGTTGAAGAATTTATCCTAGATATAGTCTGAATCTGGCATGTCACTGGATGTAATGCTTGATTACAACCACATGTGAATTCAATCAGGCATATATGAGCATAGTAATAATGCCTCCTGCTGTAATTGGGTTTCATGTGCATATTTTCAGTTTATCTCTCTAGTTTTCACAAAATTAAACTGGGGGCTAACAAATTGAGAAAGGAGCAATAGGAGGAAGGAGACAACAACAGAAGTGGGCAGAGAAGTTGGTTCCTGCTAAAGAGTCTTCCCTTCTGGCTATTTGATGAAATATATTAGAATTTTGCATAAACTTCCTTACAAACACATGGAAGTCATATATGCTTCCGGTAACAAATAATTCAATGACCAGGGTATTTAAATTGAGTGGTTGTAAAAGTCGCAGCTTAAAAAAAAAATGTTGCCACTTTGTACATAAAAGTAAGGCAAGGACTGTCCTTCTTATAGAATGTTTTGTTTTATTTTATTTTATTTTATTTTATTTTATTTTATTTTATTTTATTTATTTTGTGGTGGGCAACAAAACAAAGTTGACTGAGTGATAGTTATGGAGCAATTGTACAAAGCTCCTGAAGAGGGAGGGGACCCAAGAGGGTTGCCTGAGCTGTATTCTTTTAAATGGCATCTCCCGGGAAATCTGCTTTCCTCACAATGATTTCTACTTTTCTGAGTTTAGCTATTCATGCTTAGTTATTCAGCTTTCCTTCCATTGCATGAGAAAGCCCAGGACCTTTCTGATACATTTCTCTCTCTACCTTCTAGTTTTGAATTCATTTTCATTAAATCAGACTGGGTGTGTTGTTGTCATTTGGAATCCAAGGACCCTAAACGTATTTTAAACGTATCCTAAACGTTTATGTTGTCATTTGGAATCCAAGGACCCTAAACGTAACTTTAAATCTGAAAGCCCTTATAAATCTATGGATTTTATATTTATAAGATTAGGCAATATATATATGGCCAAAAGGTTCTATAGCCAACAGTTTCTGTCATTTATGACTGGGGTGGTCAGGAAACCCTCACAGAAGAGATTGAAACTTAAGTAGTGTCTCAAAGTTTAGGTTGGTAGTAACATATTTGTTTGGTTTTTAGTCTTCTCATATTACTTTAATATTTATTCTCTCAGTTATACTTAACACATGGGTTTGGAATGTTAGGTATTTTTTCCCCACATCTTATCATTGACAAAATTAAGGTCACTGATGGAATGCATGGTGGAAGAAGAATATATGTTATATTCTTAATATGTACTAAGAACTATGTTATTCTCTTTTAAGTCTTCCAGCAATCCTTTTAATCATAGTTGGATTTGACCCAATTTTACAAGTAAGAAATCAAGGAAGTGACTTGCCTAGGGTCACATGGAAAGCAGATGGTTCAATTCCAGCGAGAACCCCTTGTTTCTGATTTAATTCAGATTTTTTTTTTCTTTCATATAGTTTCTAGAAGGAGAATTAGCAGAGGGATAAAGAGAGAGGGAGAGAATGCTCTTGGGAGATGCCTGAGGCAGGGCCAGTAGAGGAGAGATTATTAATAGAGTACAGAAGTATATTAACAGTCTAGGTGAGGGTGCTGCTGGTTTGGCCAAGCAGAAATTTATGCAGAAAAGTGGTTAGAGGTGCGCCTGAAGTAGCAGGTTGGTTGTTAAATTACAGTGAGCAGCAGAAACTCTCTAGGTGTTTCCAGCGTTTTCAAACTGAAGTGTGGGGATATGTTCCTAACATGTAAAATTATATATTGTTTCCTTCAAAAATCTTGAAAATAGTTTTGGCCAGTAGAAAGCAATTCAGGATTGTGAGCAGAAGACATGGACAGAGTAGTAGACTGTGGAGATGAACTCTTCAATTTCATTCAAACACTTATCAAGTATTTATTGAGAGACTGTTATATGCTTGAATCTGAGACAACAAAATGAGCAAGACATCTGCCCTGTGTTCAAGGAATTTCTATTTTTCAAGGCACATACATTTTCCCAGGAATTTATAGTCTAGACAGAAATATAGTAGTTATATAATATGCATATTAAGTATACATGGGTACGTATTTGTTTTACTTACAGAATTAGGACTTAGCTCATAGTACAGATTAAAACCTTCAAGAGTGAATTATTTTCCAAAAAAGGAGTATTGTCAGAACATTCATCAATTATTAGTGGTTATTAACACATCAAAAACATTTCATCACTTCGAGAGATTCAGTCTTCAGAGATCATGTATGAGTAGAATAGAGGCCAAGGCCTTGAGAACTTCTTGTGCAATCATTTTGCAGTATTTTTCAGTAGGATAGAAAATAGAAATTACCAGTGTGACATCCTCCCCATTTTCTACTTATCTCTAAGAAGGCCAAATGAAAAATTAGCTTTCAGTTGACATTTTTAAATATTACTCAGAAGAATCAAGAAGGTAAGGGATATAGAACACTAAAAAAGCAATGTATATTTTAACTAAAAGAGAAAAATTTTTTGCTATGTTTCAAAATATATCATTTAAAATTAATGTTTGAATTATAAATAGTAAAACTATTCATATTTTAAAAAATTTGTTGACAGATGACATTAGTTAATGCATTTGAGCACTTCTCCTATCTATAATTACTCATTTTACATGAACAGATTTTTACTTGATTCTGACCACCCAATATGCGGGAGTAAGCATTTCAAAGTAGAAATCCAAAGTTCTGTCTTGGAAACTACAGTATTCAATTTGCTAGTTCATCTTTCTCAAAAGGATACATTAATTACTCAGTTTCCTCTAGATATTGAACTCATTATGGATACAACAAAATAAAACATTTCTTCCTCATTTAAGTTATTAAAGTCTTAGTGAACTTACCATAAAGAAATCTGATAGTTTCAAATTAGGGAAAAGTAAAAATTAGCCCTACTACCATTCATCCATTAACTCATTAACTTAACAAACAGTGATATTTTGTTCACAAGTAGTGTCTTTGCCTGTCTTACTTTTTGCTTATCTAATGTTTGATGTATTAAAAATACCAGGCTTAGCACCATCATGTAATAAGCAGCAGGACTGGAGGTCAAAGGGCTTAGTGACAGGAATGACATAATATCTTTACACCTCAGGGTCTTTATCTGTACAATCAGAAATTTTGAGTGGAATTCCCAAGATTCTTTGGTTATTAACTTCAACGAGGACCTCTCCACAATTTTTGAATGGCGTAAGTCTTACAAAACGAGATTGGCAAATAAGCTTTTAGTTGATAAATGTAAATATCAAGAATGGCATTAATGTTTGATGTGCCTTTGTGGCAGTATCTAAAGCTGAATCAGTTTTGATCATGTTATTTAAGAATATTTGTTTCATTTCATCTCATTTTAGGAATATTAGTTTCAGTGGATTAGTTTATATCCACTAATTGCATTTATAGAGATAAATTAAAATCTCATGCTTTTTTTTTGGAAGCTAAGTTACTTTTTTCTTGTGGTGTTAGCATAGTAACCTCTTCTCTTCCTAAGTTCCTTATCTCCACTTGGAAATTTTTTCCCCCAGATTGTCATGTGGCTTTCTCCCTCATTTGATTCACATCTCTGTTCAGTACTCCCCCAGTGCTGTCTATCCTTTAAAATTACTACCTTTCATAACATTGCACATTTATTTTTTTTAACTGTATGTATTTTGTAACTAATGAGAAATAAGCTTTATGAAGCTGGTTTCTTCTTTATAGCAAAGCCATATCCCTATTGCCTGGATTTGCTTTACTGTCCAGTAAAGTTAAATTTAGTTAAAAGTAAATAATATGAGAAAAATATTTCCTCAGTCACAGCAGTCACATATTTGCTACTCAATAGTTAGATGTGGCTAGTGGCTACAATATTGGAAGAGTGTAGACAGAACATTTCCGTCAGCCCAGGAATTGTTATGCTCTGTGCCACAGTGATTAATATATAAAAGATGCACAATGAATGAGTGGTCAAAATGCAAATCTGAAATTTTAATGTTTTGCATTAAAACCTATCATTTTTTGCTTTCTTTAGATGAAATTATTCCTAGGCAGTGAAAGATATTATAAAAGTGAAAAGGTGAAGCCTATATATCCCAGACCCTTGTTTACCAGTAAAGTCAAAGATTTCCAGGACAATTCACCGGTTCTTTCTTCTTTTCAAGTGTGATTACAAGTATTTCCTTAAAATATATATATATATATATATATTTCTTTATAGATAAATAACTTGCTAGGATTAGCAGAAAATTAATTTGTTAGGAAAATAGAATTAGTGTTAACGGGCATGATCACATGAGGAATTATACCTCCCTTGCCAATTAGAAAATACTTCTAATAAAATTGTGTATTTTATAAATAACAGCATTATCAAAATAAAAATCCCCACACCTTTATCTTTAAAGAACTACATTTGTTTCACATTTGTAGGTTTACTAAAGATTTAGACAAAATTAAGAAGATAGGAATGAAAGGGCTGAGTATTTATGACAGCAAATAACCTCTTTTATAGTAATACTAGTGTAGGTTTGGTGATGTGACAAAGTAATGACTAAAGACAGTAAATTACCAACAACCAAAATTATTATCACAAAAGTAATAATCTCAGATGGATGCATAGAAATTGGTATGCTAAATATAATGCACAATTTTTTTCCAATTCTGCTTGAAATTCAACTTCATTAGTAAATCATGACATATAAACTGGCTTGTTCATTTTAATACCAAGAATTTCTTATAAGCTTTTTACAATGAGATTTTACTCTTGAAATTGACTTGCTCATCTGAAGAACATGGGCTTTGAAATTGCTGTATTGTGGATACAGCTGCATGTTCCCTTAGCCTATATCAATAAAATAAAATGGATGTGAATTCTAAATTTTATTATAATTTATAGGCATATACATGTGACCACATTATGATGATATGTATTTATATATGCAGTTGTATAAAATCTATGATGCAGCTCAGGGATATTTTTTGATCAGTTGTCCATTAGAAAAAGAGAATTTTATAGATACACCATTTAAAGATGTTAGAAGGTCTTCTGCTGGAAACAGAAACTTTATCTAAGAAAACCCATTATCTAATCTTCACAGGTTATAGCAGACCATACTGTCTAAATCAAATCCATCCGTGGACACTTTAGTGTACATTTCTGTACACTGCCTTTCCTCTATCCCCAGAGATTCAACAAGATTCACGGAAAGACAGTTATGATTGTTTTCAGTTACTGAAGAAGGTGGCTTTTATATTTACGGGGAGGATTGGAGAGGCATCATGCAACCTGGAGAGTTCCCTTGGCTCCAGGTTTTAAGTTGTTGGGGTGTGTTTGTTCCTTTGTTTGTCTTTCAGGGCTGCATGGAACAGCATGACCATCATGTTCAGCTTTGATGCCTGTGGGAGGGATAGGTTAGATATAAAACATAGTACAGAGGAAGACAGATGCTTGCTGCATTTGTATTGAAAAGTTTAGAGGAAAAATGTTAAAAGCATTTGGGTCCACCTAAATTGAAACAAACAAACAAATGAATAAACGAAAGTACTTATAAATTGCTGGTCAAATTGTCAGTGGTTCCTCTCTTTTAATTCTAGTACATGCTATAGAAAATGGCCTTAATATTTCAGATTTTGCTTTGCAATACCATTTTTTTTGGGGGGAAGGCTTAAAATCAGCCCAAGAATTTACCATGTCTGAAGCTTAATGTGTGTGTTCATTTGGGGATTGTACCAAAACCATATGGTAAGAAATAAACATTAGTATATCTAACTATTGTTACACAGTAGGTAACGTTATTATCCAGTTGATCTTTGATCAGATCTTTTACTTTCCCTTTCTTTTCTTCATCCTACTCTTTTCCCTTTGTGGTAGATCATTAAAACATAACTAATTCTCTTTAAGGTCTTTTTTTTAAAAATATTTTATTTAGTTATTTGAGAGAGAGAATGAGAGAGAGAGAGCATGAGAGGGGGGAGTGTCCGAGAGAGAAGCAGACTCCCTGCTGAGCAGGGAGCCCGATGTGGGACTCGATCCCGGGACTCCAGGATCATGACCTGAGCCGAAGGCAGTCGCTTAACCACCTGAGCCACCCAGGCGCCCCTCTCTTTAGGGTCTTGCCACCCATGGACCAGAAACATCTTTACCTGGTAGCTTGTTTGAAATGCAAAATCCCCATTCCTACTGAACCAGAATCTGCATTTCAGCAGAAGTTCCAGATGATCTGAATGCATATTAAAGTTTGGGAAGCAATATTTGA
Organism: Eumetopias jubatus; assembly: GCF_037043125.1. Classification (NCBI taxonomy): domain Eukaryota; kingdom Metazoa; phylum Chordata; class Mammalia; order Carnivora; family Otariidae; genus Eumetopias; species Eumetopias jubatus. Next base: position 155,581,552 of record NW_028274809.1, on the reverse strand, counting down.
ATGTATACATTATACTGCAATAGACATTTCCTAATCCCATATAAAGTTCTGATTATTATGCTTTTCTATTATATAAAATCATCAAGATATGATTTTTTAACTTTACTGTTACTCAACATACTCAAAGGTTAAGTCAACATAAACTATTTTAATATTATACTTATCTGTCAGGATCCAGATTGTTAACTTAGGTATATGCTTTTAGGATTCAAGAGAGAGTGTGAAGTATAATTCATTCCAATAGCAGATGATTTCATGTCTATTGGTATCTTAATTATGTTTTTATACACTAGAACAAGTTTTAGCTTTTGAAATGCTTATTAAAAATATTTCCAACTAGTTAAAGAATATCAATGGTAGAGGGTCCCCATGATACTAAGAAGTTTTTCCTGAAGATTTGAGATCTGTGGTCTGTGTCATGTCTTTGAAAAGCCTTAAAAATAGCAGATTAAATATCTGAGCCAATTAAATATTTCAAATGATTGATTTTGGATTATTTAACTTCAGCTTGTTAGCCTCATGTATAAAGATTTCTTGGCTCATTGATGAAGTACATTGTTTTAATGTATACTTATTTCATATATTGCAATCACTTATACCATATGTTACATATTTATATATTAATATATTTCGCATGGATAGCTATAATCCTGATTCATGATATCACATCTGTCCTCTCACATCCAAGATACGAACTTTGAACCAATAATCATCCTCTTCTCTTGGTTCTAATTTCAGCCATCTTATATAATTTAATTAAGTAATACTTCCTCCTGTCGTTTTTAGCTAATTTTTTTTTAGTTTGAAGTCATCTATCTACACATTCAACTAAATCTTTTTAAAGATTTTATTTATTTATTTGACAGAGAGAGACAGAATGAGAGCAGGAACACAAGCAGGGGAGTGGGAGAGGGAGAAGCAGGCTTTCTGCAGAGCAAGGAGCCCGATGCAGGGCTCGATCCCAGGACCCTGGGATCATGACCTGAGCGGAAGGCAGATGTTTAACGACTGAGCCACCCAGGCACCCTCAACTACTTTTAATCTCTGAAAACAATTTGGAAAGGAATACCATTTTAACTTGTTTATCAAAGACCTCATCATTATTTATAAAGCGTAATGCACTTAATAAACATTTCTTTTAAGCTTAACAAATCGTTTACTTCTTTCTGGGCCATACATCTTTAACTAGAAATCAGAGATATGTTGGATTTTCAGAATACAATATGAAATTGCATAGACATTTTTAGAATGTCATAAAACTCTTTAAAAACCTATTCTATGTATTACATAAAGTAGTACATAGTTCTATATTTTAAGAAGCTTAATTATAAGTAGCTACTAATTATAACAGTAGCTAAACATTAATGTATTTTATTTAGTTATGTGTAAAGTAAAGTAGACAATTTAATTTTAAGTTATTTGATATTTTTCACATAGAGCTGGTGATAGATTTTCACTATTCCCCACTAAACACTTAAAATACACAAAATTAGGCAATGAGAGTAGAAATATTGTTAAAGAAAATGTCACATAAATTGTCCTTGGTGGTGGTGGTGGTGTTTCCTTACCGTGTGTGTGTGTGTGTGTGTGTGTGTGTGTGTGTGTGTAATTATGGTAAGAACACTTAACATGAGATCTACTCTCTTATTATGCATTTTTAAGTGCCAAATACTTTGTGTTGTGTTCTTTTTAAAAAATGAATTACAAACAGTATATTTATTTTAGTTGACAGTCTCTCTAATGGCTCAAGAAATTAGTATAACATTCATTCACTGCCCTCAAGGACATTGGTAGGTACAAGAGATAGAGAAAATGAGTGGACAAGTAATTATCATAGAAGGTAGTATATGACAACGCCATAAGAGAAGTCTTTATTATGTCATATGGACATTCTGTGGAAGGAGTTATTGCAGTCAGCTGAGAAGACCAGAAAGAAATGCATTAGGATGAGGTTTGAAAGATGAATCACCTTTTGACAGGTCAGGAAAGGTCACCCTAAATGAATGGAAAACAGTGAAAAATTGTTCTATTTCTACAATTCACAGTTTTATTGCCAAGGTAATAAAATTACTTTCCCTGATAACACAAGGCATGAATTTTATAGGGTAGAGTTGTCATTTACAATTTATGAACACCCCTCACCCTGCCCATGCCTTAGTTTTAAAATCCTGTACTTCCACAAATTCAGAGATCTAAATGGGGATCAAATTAGATTATCACATGGACAAAAGGCATAATTTGTTCAGAATTAGCATAGAATCCATTGCATGAAAAGGACCTTGACCTCTTTTTCTATCATAACTTTCATCTTCACATTTTTTTGCTGTTAAAGAAGCTGTGTGATTTTTATTTCTAGTTTGTTCCCTGTGTCACATAATAGGATGTTCAGACACCAAACACCTGAAGGAAACTTTATCGTGCATTTCCACTGATCAGGTGGTTGTGAAATACCGACTAAAGAAAGAGACACAGTTCTCTTTTTCACTTGAGCATGAAACAGAAAATTTAGCTATACATGCAAATTACATGTTTTAGAAAGAGGCAAATACAGCAACTGGGGCACTCACTACCACCAGGCATTTAAGTAAGAAAATTATCGATGCAACATAGAATGATTTGCAAACATACATGAAAAGATACTGCAGATCTGTATCTTATATCTTAATTTTAACCACCTAAACGGTGTTGTTATTTTGTATGTTTACTCAAATTATCTTTGTTATAATGTTAAAAGTAGTCAAACTGTTTAGACTATTTCTCTTTTACCTCAAACATCAGTCATAATGTTTTTTTTTTCTTTTTGTCTTTTGAAAAATAAAATATACAATATATGGGCAATTTTGTAATTAAAGTGATTGCCTTTATCTTGTGAAGCACACTGCTTTAACAATATCCCAAAGTCTTAAGAGAAACATGATAAAAATAGCAACTAAGATATTTGGAATGACGTTTGGATTCTAAAACAAAAAAAGAAAGAAAGAAAAAGAAGAAGAAAACAAGCTGTGGATACAGGGACTTGTAAGGGATCTAGTTCATAGCAAGATTTTTCAAAAATATATTTACCTAGATGGCCCCAAATTCCACCTGACAGGCTAACTTCATATTTTTTTCTTAGTAGTTAGGCATTCAGGCTTAGAGTCAGTAGAACTGGATTTCATTCCTGCCAATTGCTTGCTCTCTGGTCTTAGGCAAAATTTTAGATCCCCCGATACTTTCTGAAGTGCATTACAGTAAGGTTCAAGTGTACTTAAAGAGCTAGGCACTGAATACATAGTAACTATTTTTATTATCATTGATAGCGGCCATAGCAGTAGTAACAACAGTTGTAGCCACCATTCAAATATGTAGATAAATTAACTGAATCGACTTAATTCCTCTCAACTTCTAGCTAAGAAAGCTGCACTGAGGAAACAGAGACATTCTCTTTGTTCATTTTCCTTTTTCAAGAGATTGAAAGGAGAGTCATTTTAGAATTTGGATCCTTCCTGCCATGGCACCTACCAAACATTCTAGAGAAGTTTGGAGTAGTCCTGAGGAGCTTAGGGTAGGAGGAGAACCCTTGAGGACAGGGAAGACTAAAGTAGGAGGGTGCTTCAAAATAAATTTTATCTATTTCCTACCTTCTCCAGGAAGGACTAGTAAACACTTTATTTGACTTCCTTCAACCAATGGTTGAATGATGTCTGAATGGTGAAAACTTCCTCTCCATATATTGAGGGATATTGATGAGTTGAGGAGTAGGCAGAGATCAGTTCATCTAAGGTCTAATCACCAAAGACTGAGATTGTATTCTGAGTGGGAAGAAGAGTGATTGGACATTTTCAGCAGAGGGATAGCTTGATTGACCTATGATTTAAAAAAAAAAGAATGAAAACAAAGCTAGAGATAATGGTATTTTGGACCTGGGTCCATAGCCAAAGAGGTGGTAAAGAATGGTAAGATTTGGGATATTTACTATACAGATAGAGCTGATATGACATGTTGACAGATTAACTATAGAAGTTGGAGGAAAGAGATGATTTGTGTCTAACTTCTTGATGCCTTGGTTTTTGACCTGAATGAAAGAGGGAATGGGGAATCCTGGCTGGCGTAGATTGAGGATGGAAACTAAGAGTCCTGTCTTAGTTAGAAGAAGCTTAAGATGCCTATTTGACATCTAAATATCTATACCAGGGAGGTAGTTTAATTAATGGGTCCTGAGAGGGAGGGGGATTGTATCTGGAGATATATATTGGGAATCCGTCGCTGTACAGTTTAATGCCCTGAAATCTAGGTAGCATGGGGGAGAAGAGATTCAAGGGCAGTGCACTAAGACATGCCCACATTCAGAAGTGGGAGGAGGGGAGCCACCAAAGTACACAGAGAAAAAGTTGAGAGGAAAATCGAAGACAGTGGTGTCCTAGAAACCAGGTACAGAAAGTGTGTGTGGACAAGAGGGTGATTAACTGGTAAAATTCTGCTAGGGGTGCATGAGTGCATTAAAAGACAGAACGGACCATTGGAAGAGAGGTGGGGACCTTCAGACGAAGGGTTCTAGGACCTGTTTCATTGCAGTTTTATCATGTCTTGCATTTATGGTCACTTCTCTTTGATGACTTTAAAAGAAATAGCTCAGTTACAGTGTCCCTCCAATTCTCCAGGATTAACCCACATTATTCTGATTCTACATCCACTTATAGAGCTGGCACACACTGTTATTCTCACCATTTGTAGGATATTCATGTGGAATGTTTATACTGCCTCTGGTACACTATTACCTATGAAGACTCAAATGCCGTCCCATCTTAAAGAGTTAAAAAATTATCTTAACCTCCAGATGCTTTCCAGTTGTTTTCATATTCATTTTACAAACCTTTTCTGAGAATGCTCTGTATCATTTTTCTACCATTTCCTCTCTATTCTCTCACTCTCTCAAACCTCTTGCGATATGAATTTCCTCTACAGCTCTCCTGAAATTGCTCTGCTTAATGACACCAATGATTTCTTAAACACTGAAACCAATGGCTTTTTATGATTATTCTCTCTATGCAGCTACTTTAAGTAGGAAGTTGAAAAAAAAAATTATTTGTACCATTTGCAATTTTGATTTACCATGACTTAAATTTCCATAATAAATCCCCAGGAACTCCTTTTTGACTTAAGCTTTTCGTAGACCCTAGTTTGAAAGCCACTGATCTAGAAAACAAGCATTATGCTAATGTCTTTTACAGAGGACAACACCTAAGGTAAAGGCCAAGCTGATTGTCTCTGGGTTCCTACACATCTCCCACAGTTAAATTTCACATTAATTTGAAATTGATTTTTAGTAATTAAAATCACAGTTATATTAGCCTCTTGACACAAATTTAAAATGAAGAGCTTTAACTTTATAAACGATAATGCTTATTGCATTTGATGGTACTAAAAGGTAACAATACAACTCTGTAAACACATTTGGAGTTGCTATCCCTGAACATGAGCCAGCATCATAATCTGCTTATCAGTGAGAAATGTTCAGGGAGTGTGAAATTCAACAAGACAAGCCAAAGAAAATTAATTCAGACTTGCCTCAGAAATGCCAATTGACCTAATCTTCTCAATCTATTAATTCTGAAGGTGGAAGGAGCAATAGATGGAATAGCCTAGGGGGTAATCATAATGACACAAGACCTAGGAGCAGCTTACAGAGTCAGCCCTGCTCCTGAAGACCAACCAGGGAATTCTGAAGAGTTATTTTAAATGTGCATAGGCCATTCAGAGTCTTACAGGTCAAAAGCAAAATCCAAAAATCAATAACAAAAAGTGAATTAGGAAACTTGAAGACATAAATAATGTGATGGGGTTGATTTAATACAAGTGACTCTCAGGGTTGAAGGCATCCTGTAATAATAGCAGTGAGCCATGCAGAAACCCAACAGTGAGCTCAATAGTGAGCTTCAGTAGCAGATTCATAGATAATAAAAGCTTTGAATCCTAATACTTATAAAATGGCATAATTAAAAAAAGTTCCTGCAAAGTGGTGCCAGTTACATAGCATGCGGAGTGTGGTTGTGAGTTAAAGTTTGTAGGTTTCATGCTCCATAGCCTGACCATTCTTTAATTTTCCTTTATGAATAATAAAGGAGAAAACATCTGTAATTAAGAGATGAAACTGATCTTTCAGAAAATATTATAGATTGTTAAAAAGCATCTCAATATATCATACTTAAATCAAATATTCATTACCTATTTCATCTAACCTCCCCAAGCAATCAAGTTTTGTAGGAAGAATTTCTAAGAAATCATATCAATGGGTTGTTTGGAAATTTAGAAGAAATTCTATTCTAGGTGTCTAATTGACCATAAATATACGTACTGATAGATAAATATTTTGGTTTGGAGTTTTCTTGGGTGCCTGAAATATAGACCATGGATTTCTTAGCAAACCATAGTTTTAAGTCCGTATCGCAATCAATATTTGCTTTCCTGCTCTATTTCTCTTTTTCCTTCCCCCTAACCTTGACTTTGAAATAGATTTTAAAAAGATGATAGAAACAGGTTCCCAGGAGAAGTAATGGAGCACATCTAAGAAACTGGGAAGAAATGTTGTAGCCTAGCTTAATTTTTTATCATTTTCTCCAAAATAGCAACTCTTGGTTAAAGAAGATCTATGAAATATTTGCTTCATAAATGACCTCAAAACAACTTCTGGTGTTTTTAGCTTTAATTCTAATAGAGTATGACAGGCATAAAAACTAGATTTAATACTAGTAATTATTATAATTATTATAAATTAAATAAACAGCAGTTAATATAGAAATCTGTTTTTGCTTAACCTGGTTTGTTGGGTTGCAGTCCCTGTAGTTTTGATTTGACCCATAACCTAGACACTTTAACGATCCACTTCATGATCAGCAGCCGTGCACCGAACAGGCTTCGTTGCACAGCCTGTGGCTAGATTGCCATGGGTCTATCAGGGCCACTGCCTTAAGCCTCAGCGACCCCCTTACAAGGACTACTCATGCTGATGTTTAAATAAGGAAAATAAAATTTCTGTATGGACTTTTGTGTCTGACAATCTTGAGTCAGTGCTGGCTCTGACAGTTACTATGGGCATTAGGCAATAAGTAGGTGTTCTCTGAACCTCTGTTTTCTTTTCTCTAGAATAGGGATTTTACTACCTACTCATAGTAGTTAAAGAACACAAACAGTACAGGGCCTGGGATGTAGTAATACGTTCCCTTATGTCTTCACGACTCAACAGTGTTTATTTGCATTACTGCGTACCACAACTCTGTTTAACTGGGGATATGGGCCTAAGTGCACAAGCTTATATTTGAAGTCTCTGTCCTTGTGGACTTCAGAGTAGACCTGGGAAGAAAATTAAGCAAGCCTTTGCATTGTGCTCTTTGTGGTCAGTATAGAGTACCAGCGGGTTTTATAACCAGGGCATCTGTCTGTCACTCTATTGGAGCTCAGGAAAGTCTTCCTCTGTCATGGGATTGTTTTGAAACATTTAAAAATGAAATGTATAAATCTTTATTCAGTATCTAGCATAAAATAAGTATGCAGCAAACGTTACCTGTCATCAACATGTTTGAGATGGACCTAACTGGCAAAGACAGAGGAGTGGATGATTCAAGAAGATGCAACAGCAAATGCAGAGACCTGGAGTGAATGAGCCTGGCACTTAGAGGAGGAGGGGGAAAAAAAAAAAAGGCTACTGCACACAGTAACGAGTTCGGACTAAAAGGGGTGGAGTATTCGAGACTAGAGTCATGAAAAGGCCAATGATAAACTAAGTTAAAAAGTGTAGACATTAAATTGTAGTGGAGGGGAGCCTGGGTGGCTCAGTCGTTAAGCGTCTTCCTTCGGCTCAGGTCATGATGCCAGGGTCCTGGGATCGAGCCCCTGCTCAGTGGGAAGCCTGCTTCTCCCTCTCCCACTCCCCCTCTCTTGCTGTGTCTCTCTCTGTCAGATAAATAAATAAAATCTTTAAAAATAAATAAATAATTGTAGTGGAAACTCATCAAAATTTTTTAATATGAAGACTTGACATAATCAAATATAGACAAAACAATGATAAGGAACGGCTATTGAATATTAGAATGAACGATGATGGCATGCCAAATATATCATTTGATCCTCCCAATAGAAGATTTATTGCCCTTATTTTACAACTGAAGAGATTGAGATATAAAGAAATAAGTCATTTGCCCAAGATCACATAACTACACTGGTGAAAATGGAATTCTAACCTCTTTTAGTGTCGCCTTTAACTTCTATGATACATTTTTTCCCATCTTAGTGATATTAACAAGCTCTCTTTACGTGTACAGAGAGGTAAGACAGGAGTTGGCAGCAGTAAGAATTGAGGAAATAATGTCACGTGGACTAAGAGAGTAGCAGCGAAATAAGAGGAAAGGACAGGTTTGAGAGAGAGAGTCAACAGCGCTTGATACCTGAGTGTGTATTGTGTTTGAATGGGAAAGAGGATTCGAAGATGAGCTGCAGGCCTGGGTGGGTATTGCTTCCTTTGAGGGAACTAGGGGAAACAGGAAGAGGACTGGTTTTAGGAGTGGAGGTTAAACATCATGGGTTCACTTTTGGACATGTTGAGGTTGAGCCATCTCTGGACATATCCAGGTTGAGAGGTCCAGTGGAGTAAAGAATGTCTTCCTGTCTGAAGGCTGAGATTTGAGGACCATCAGTAGTAAATGGTAACAAACAGTAGTTGAAGTCTTGCTCTACAAGAGGCTGTCAGAGAGAAGAGGACAAAGGGAGGAAACGTCAACACAGGGGATTAACACCAATACTTAAGGGTTATACACAGAGACAAGATTGTGGAATTGTGTTTTTAGATGCAGACAGAGGTATGGAGCGGGAAGGGGGAGAGCCAAAGGTCAACAAGAGGAAAGAGGGTCAAGGTGTCAAATGCTGCCAAGATACTAAATAAGGCTTGGGAAATCAACTGGACCGGGTGCAAGAACTCCTGTGAGAAATTTCAGCACAGTGGTAAATTCCAGACGGCAGTCAGACAATTGAGCAGCAAGGGATGGTGACAAAATGGGGAGTGAATGGAGATAATCTTTTGTTCAAGAAGTCTGATTCTAAAGAGTGGAGAAAATACAGAAGTTTGGAGCGGTGACAGGTGGCAGAAGATTTTATTTAAAGACAGAAAGTGTTAATTATTTAATAACAATAAATGATAGATACTCTCAATTTTAATTTAAAAAAGCAAACCTAGGTTTTGAAAGTAGTTTCAATATCTGAAATTTTATGACTTATAAGTAACAAATCATGATAATTCAAAGGAATAATAAAATAATACAGCAATAATAAAGGCACTTAATCGAATGCTTACTATGTACTAGACACAATATTCCATATTAACAATAGACTTTAATTCTTATAGCAGCCTATGAAGAATGTGTGACTCTTGCTTCCATTTTTAGAAATGGAAACATTGTAGCTGTGAGAAATTACAGTTAGTAGCTGAAAAATTGTACTGTCTTTCCCATGGCAAATTGGTGTAGCATATTTTTCCTTAATTTTTTTTTTTTTTTGGTAATAGGATCATAGGAATAAGGTCTTATGAGGGTAGAAAAAAGTATCCTCACATTTCAAAAAAGGGAATGCCTATGTCAGTGCCAAAAAAAAAAAAAAATCCCACAAATGAACCAGTTATGTAGTAGAAGAGACAAAGCTAGATAAGGGATAAAAATAATCTATTCTTTCATAATGTTGTTATATATATTATATATATTATGTATATTCATTTTTGCTTAGTCTAAAAATGCTTACTAGTGCAGGACTAAGTGAATCCTGGTAGCACTGTCATTTGAAGCTGAAAAATTTTACTGTCTTTCCCATGGCAAATTGGTGTAGCATATTTTTCCTTAATTTTTTTTTTTTTTTTTTGGTAATAGGATCATAGGAATAAGGTCTTATGAGGGTAGAAAAAAGTATCCTCACATTTCAAAAAAGGGAATGCCTATGTCAGTGCAAAAAAAAAAAAAAAAAAATCCCACAAATGAACCAGTTATGTAGTAGAAGAGACAAAGCTAGATAAAGGATAAAAATAATCTATTCTTTCATAATGTTGTTATATATATTATATATATTATGTATATTCATTTTTGCTTAGTCTAAAAATGCTTACTAGTGCAGGACTAAGTGAAGCCTGGTAGCACTGTCATTTGAAGTCTCTCTAAAATATCTTTTCAGTCCCAATAGAGACTTTTATTTTTGCTTTTGTTTTTATTTCTGGAAACCATTCAGGAGACACTTTAACAATAGTGCTTTGATACTAGAGTGATCTTAGTCAAAAACTTTAACATTGAAGGGAAAGTGCCTTTTAGTTGAAGAGAAAATAAATGAAGAGAGTGGGGCAAGATGCATGTGCAAAGATCTAGGCAGATCATCTGGTTAAGCATGGCGGACTGAACCTGAAAAGATTTACTGGACCCTGAGCAATTTGCTTTAGGCTGGTAATAATTGCAACGCTCTTCCTCCCCACTTCCCTTATTCACCTTCTCTGCATTGCCGCTCTTTTTTGAGTTCATCCATCTTAATGAAATATCCATCTTCTGTCTTTCTTTCCTGCTTTACATTTTAGACCATATAGGGGATTGAAAGTCGTTTTCTCAGCTGGCCTCACTCACTAGCCAGAGGCTAACTTTGCTTCCAAGTAAGACTCCATGCAATTTCCCCCATTAGGCATTCATTTCATTGTCTACATGAGAGCAATAAAACTTATCAGCTAGCTCAATCAAACACATCAGCTGGAAATGTCTTCTCACTGTGAATGAACAGATCAGTTTAAAAAATAAAAAAAAAATGCAACAGAACAGATAAGCAAAGAGAACACCACAAGATAGTTACAAAACCCATTAAATTCTGTAATACCAAAGTCAGTGTGTTGCATATAAAACTTGTATTATATAAAAAAATAAAAATAATAAATAAATAAATAATAAATTACAAATTAGAAAAAAGGTTTCCCTGGATTTTGTTGTTAGAACAGTATGTATCTGTTGTTCGAATATTAGATGTGGTTTCTATGTCTACATATTTGTGCATTTCTAAAATCTGGTGCTGGTATTTAAAGTAAGTACTATCATAATTTGCTTTATAATTTGTTTAGATGTGGGATCAGAGGTATAACTTTTAGGTGACTTTTGGGGGTTATAGAAATAAGTTCTTTATTCTATCTGTAATGAATTTGAACAAATAACCCCTCTCCAGCAACAATTAAGTTTCTATTCTCTCTTATAATAAGGGAAAATATATTTATGAGATCTTTTTCACTTATCTAGGATGCTCCCTCAGCTTTGAATGGGAGGATCATTGGTGTGGGTGGTAGCAAGTGAGGGCTTAGGGGAGACAGTTGTAGAAAAAGGAATCTGGGTCTCACTAAAAAAAAACATTAGTGTGTGTGTGTGTGTGTGTGTGTGTAAAAGAGATTTAATTTTCTCACAAATAAGTATTTTTGTTATTTTAATGAGTGTTTTATCTTGCAGATTCTATGGTCTCTGGGATATTATATATATATATATATTTTTTTTTTCCATTTTATAGCCTGTTTGTTCCAGGCCCTGCATGTGGTAGTCTCATGGATAGTTAGGGTGGTTTATATGCGAGAGTTCACATCAGATAGCTTACATATCAAGATAATTTATTTATAATGAATCTTGGGTTGAGGTAGATAGAAACTAACGAAGACCCCTTTATTTCTGGGGTTGTGAAAATTACTTTTCTGTGATAGTAATAATTACTTTTCAGCATTAAAAAGCTAGTTTCTCTGAAGAATATCATAAATGTCTCAGGCATAAGCACCATACTGTCCAAGCTTAGAGGGTCATTAAAGACATACTGAGTCAAGTAACAAAGGATGTTTGCTTCTGCTCATATCTGGATATATCATGCAAAAGTGTTCAAAAGCAAACTTCCGGGGCACCTGGGTGGCTCATGGGTTAAGCGCCTGTCTTCCACTCAGGTCATGATTCTGGTGTCCTGGGATGGAGACCCGCACTGCTTCTCTGTCTCCCTCTGCCTGCCACTCCCCCTGCTTGTGCTACCTCTCTGTCAAATAAATAAATAAAATCTTAAAAAAAAAAAGGCAAACTTCCACTCAACCTTTCAGTAAGTGGAAATGCCTCTTTATAAAAAAGAGCATTTAGCTTTGTTTAGATCAAAGTCAATGAATAAGTATTTTTCCGATATAAGAGATGCTTAATTTGTTTTCAAATGTGTAGTAACTTATTACACATAAATTTGACCTTAACACAAGATAAATAAATGAAAGACCAGTTTAAGATGGAAATAAGAAATCTAGGATGGACACATCTGCCTTGCATTTAATGCTGTGGGACCTTCCCCACAAAGATCCAGTGCATCTTACCTTCTGCTTACCTGAAGGAATGTAGCTTTAGCTATTAATTCAATGAATAGATAAATTTAGTATTAACAAAGTTTATAATCCATAATAAAAGGGCCATTCACAGCTGGGCTTTCTGTAGGTAGGACCACCATAATAAACAATAAATTTCTTTCTTCCTTCCATACCTTCCATGTATGTATGTATGTATGTACGCATGTATGTATGTATTATCTACTGTCTGCAATCAGTGGTATATTTCAAAATTAATATTTTATATACAAGTACACAAGAACAAGTTGTATGTATATTTGGAGTGTGTGCATGGGTGTGTGTGAAAGAGATATTTAATTTTCCTACAAATAAATATTCTTGTTAATGTTTTGTCTTGTAGACCATATGGTCTATGGGATATTAAAGATGATTTTTTTTCTCCACTTTAAAATATAAAATAATACGAATAAATTAATTATAAACTTTAATGTCTATAAATTATATGCATTATTAACCTTTTGTCCCCTTTAACGGATATTTTCATTTGACAAGGAAAACCTGTCATCTAAGTTGGTGGGGTAAAGTTAGCTTTTGGTTCTGTACAAAGTGATTTTTTTTTTAAAAAGCACAAATAATGTATGCATACAACTCTACAGATCAAGACTCTTTGGAGGAAGTTTATGGTTTGATAAAAGGGTGGTGGGGTTCTGTTTTATTTTTGTCTTATAGCTGGAGGCATAAAACAGCATTTTCTGCCTGTAAAGAGTACTTAGAATTCGAAATTCAAAACATATCGAGGCACACACTTCCTGCTGTCTTGCTAACCTATTTTCCAGGGTCATTTTCTTTCAAGTGCAGTTAAATTTTTTCTCTGTCGAACTGAAGTATGTACCAGAGGCTCTTGGGATTTGAGTTCACCATTCCAGACTTTTATCTAGAGCAGGTAACCTAAGTGAATGTTCCATCTTGCGAAACTCCTGCAGTGAGGCTGCAGAGGGGAAAATGGAGCTAAGTACTGACAGATGTGCCACGAGGCCCCCGATTGTGAATCAGGGTTGCAGTTGGAAAAAATATATATAATTTGCTGATCTTAGAGGATATATCTTTCTAAGGGCTAAGCTGTTCACCCTTACATTTTCCGTTTTAGTATTTTCATTGGAAGGTTGATTCAGTGCCTACACTTCTCAGGTGACATAGTTCTCCACCCTCTACTCCTACCCCAGTTGTTTTTATAAAGCAAATTGCAAATTCTGTTTATTCAAGAAAAGCGCTATGGGGGCAAGGGGACCAAAAAAAACCCTTCATGTGGATAACTTTCAGTGCTCCCAACCCCTGCTCCAATTTTTTGGTAACCACAGTGATCTAAAATTCCCCCTCTTTGATTCTTCCTTAAAGATGTTTTTATTATTATTCTTATTTTGAGTTTTATGAGCTGTAAGAAAGAGTTTCAGAGAGTTGAGCGACTCTGCTCTTTAGAATTTAGCCGCTGTGGCTGCCAAGGTATGAGTTTCTGCTTGAGGTCTAAATACAGCCCATAGATTTATTTTATTTGGTCTTGCAAGTGTTTTACATTTGAATTAGCTGCCAGTATTTAAGAATTAAGAAATGTTAGCTTTCCTTGAATGCTTGCATGAACCAGCAACACCACTCCACTCTTGAATGGCCACAAAACCCTTCAAGAATTGATCCCAGCTACCACTTTAGAAAGCAAGGCTCCCTCAGATTTTTTGGTCCTCCAGTGCCTATTATTTCCTCCACTTGAGGCCACATCCCCATTGCCATTTTTCTCTTTCTCCCCGTTTCAGCTTTACTTACTTACTTTAACTGCCAGTTCATTGCAGTCATTTCAGTTTTCTGCTCGTTCTACAAGGGAGGGCAGAGATGTTATAAATTTTCTACCAAGTCTTATGAATTAGTATGTGCGGCCTAGAGAGATGTATTAAGAATAATGCTGGGGCTCTGGCCTAACAGCAAAGTATGCCTTCCAGAATTACACTACCTGCCAGGGGAAGCCGGGAGAACAATCACACCAGACATAGTTGACACACAATTGAGATGAAGGACAGCAGGGTTGCCTGAAATAGTTCCATTACAGCACTTGGAAGAGAGGCTGGTGCTTACTGAACATTTTACTTCAGACAGATGAACACATAGTCGCAGATCTTGGCTGCATAATAATCTTGTTAGGTCCAGTTTACAGATAAGAAGCTGAAGTCCCAGGTCTCATCTGATGTGATAAAACTAGTAAATGGTAGTCTTAAGTTTTGAATGCACATCTCTGTTTATTACATTGTACTCCCTCAGTGTTTTGAAAAGTTTAACTTCTTCTTCTTTTTTTTTTTTTTTTTTTTTATAGCAGCCAATGAAACCCACATACGTGTAAGCAGAGAATCAGATGCTAAGAGTAAGGCTTTTTAGAGAAATCAATTCCACTGCTCTCATTTACTGAGGGCTTATGACGCATCCATCACGCCGCTAGGTACTTTATAAAGGTTATCTCATTTACCTCTACAGTTTTTCAGTTTGCAGGAAAGTATAATCATTACTTTATAGAGAAGGAAACATAGGTTCAGTGGCCTCAGGCAATATATCTAAGATCACAAAACTAATAAGTCACTGAGGCAGGATTTATATCCTGAGGGATAATTTCTTCAATGCCTAGTTTCTATGCACTATACCATTAAAGGTCTTTGTTGAAACGTATAATAAAATGAGGATATAACTATATTACCAAAGATAAATCACAGCCATCACAGTTTTGCCCATATCTAGTTCTTGAGATTTTGGATGAGATCATAAGTAGCTCAGTATCTTGGTTCAAGGCTTTCAGTTTCACTTCTGACAAATAGGGGAGAAGTATGTCAACTTGACACAGAATTGAATGAACAGAGTTGAGTTTTAATGATAGATGACAATCTAGTACCCACAAAGTCTTCTGTTACAAGTGGGAATAGAACCTCAAGACATACCCTGAGCTAGAAAAGTCAACTGTTAACCTCATTTTAAAGTTTTACCCCAATTTATAAGTATTTATGCTGGCCTTTACTTAATGTAGATGCCCTCTCTTCACTTTTATCTTTTAAATATTATTAGGGCTGGAGTGCATACAGTTAATTAAAAAAAAAATCATTCCCTATAGAAAAATTTACTTGGCAAAATTAAAAATGACAAAAATCTCTCATTAAGAATATAGAACCAGTTCATGGTAAATGGATTTGGAGTGCTATATTTAATGTAGGAGAGATAAGTTGCTTGGGCCAGGAGTTGTCAAACTTTATGACATCATTCCTTGATAGCTCCAGGGATATGGTGGCCATATTTCTCCCTCACTCATGATCACATATTATCTCCCTGGTTCTCATTTCTTACTTCTGGTAAGTATATTCCAATATGCATTCACATTGTTATTATAGTATAACATTCTAATGTTATATCGCAAAAGTTTGATTCCTTTTTTTTTATGATTTTATTTATTTGTCAGAGAGAGAGCACAAGTAGGGAGAGTGGCAGGCAGAGGGAGAGACAGGCTTCCCACTGAGCAGGGAGCCCAATGCGGGGCTCGATCCCAGGATGCTGGGATCATGACCTGAGCTGAAGGCAGTTGCTTAATGACCGAGCCACCCAGGTGCCCCCAAAAGTTTGATTCTTAAAGGAGGACCTCATATAGAGTTTCCTTTACCATCTCAAGTCAAAATGGTATTTCTCGTTTTAGACTTCTTGTTGTACTTTCTGCACAGCCACTCTCCATATCCAGTATAGAAATAATCCTTTTACCATAGATTTTACTCAGTTTTAAAGTAACTTTTAGCAGATATTTTTTGAAACCACTTATGTGAAATGTAGTCTTCTGTGTTAGGAAAATAATCATGATCTCCCTTCACAAGCAAATAGTTATTATCTAGAGCAGTGTTATATGTGTTGCCATTTCTTTCCAGTGGACACAGGGATACATGACTATGTAAGTTTTAAACTTTCATAATGAAGCATTAAATTCAAATATGAATACCAAAAAGAAATTTGCAAAAGAATGTAAATAAAAGTAACCTGATACTTTTACACTACCATAGCACAGATACCTCTGAATAACATGAAGCAATTCTTTCCTTAAAGAATGTAGTATCTAGAATGAGAGACCAGTGTATAGAGAGACCGACACCTACTATGTAATAAATGATATAAATGTGGTCTTCATTTATAAACAAACATTGATTTTCTACAATGACTCTGATGACTGCCAGTGTCAACAATATGAATAGAATAGTATCTATACACTCGAGTTTGCAATGTCTTGTGAAATGTGTGAGGAGTAGGGAAGAATAGATAAAACATATATTAATAAGTAGTTGTTCAACAAACATTTGTTTATTTTAAAGATTTATTTATTTGAGAGAAAGAGAGCATGAGGGGGAGGGGCAGAGGGAGAAGGAGAGAGAATCTTAAGCAGACTCCGTGCTGAGCACAGAGCCCAACATGGGGCTCAATCTCATGACCCCGAGATCATGACCTGAGCCAAAACCAAGAGTCGGATGCTCAACCAACTGTGCCCGTCCATGAACATTTATTAACCATCTACTGGAACTAGTGTTCATCTTCAGAAATACTAAAATGATCCAGACTTACTGATGAAAGGTGCCCTAAAAGTCACTTTTAAAAAGTGTATAGATTCAGGGGAAGTTGAGCTCATTCAAGTTAGAGATAACAGAAGTTTAAAGATTGAGAGCATTTTATATGAATCTTGAATAATGGTTGACAATTGGTAGTCTTTTTTTTTTTTGTATTTCTCTTCTGTATTATTAATATTCATTTTTAAAGTCACTGAAGACCTTTTTAGTATTCTTGGTATAGATCTGTTTCTCTCCTCATATTTCCTCCTCTTCCCTGTTTATTTCCCCATGGTTATGAACATTCTGTATCAGCCTTTAGAATCAATGTTCTTGAACTATAGCAATATAAGATGGTGATATGATGCCAAGGCTTAGCTGAGAGATTATATATTGAAATCATTTTCAAATCAGATATTTTACATTAGAAGAAGGCTGCAAGAATAAAGGTTTTGTCACAACTTGTCATAAATGTGAATACGGATTGCCACCTGCTTTGGATAACAAGTGATTTTCTAGAGAAGTTGTCTACAACATGGTTGCCTTTATCAGTAGGTTTTCTTCTCTCCCAGCATTGTATTTGTCATTTTTAATATGGGCTTTTGTTATCTGTTGCTGTAAAGCAAACAATTTGTTTCTGCATGAAATAATAAGGATGTGACCTCAAGTTCCCGAAGACAGCTCTGACTCCTTTTATTTTTCCTTGGGTGTATTAGGAGAAGCTTCATTTCTGACTATTTCATGTAAATCTAAATCCCTCTATACACTAATTTTAATACATTTGATAATAAATTGGATTATGAACATAACTCCAGATAGCTATCTGTTCTAAGTTTGGTCAGAGCGCAATAACTATTATTATGGCATAGTCATGAAGAAAAGGAAAAGAAGAAATGTTCCAATATTTACATTTTTCTCTCACATTTTTTTAAGTTTATTTTTTTTTAGTAATCTCTACATACAACATGGGGCTTGAACTCATGACCCCAAGATCAAGAGTCGCACACTATTCTGACTGAGCCAGCCAGGTGCCCTGAAATGCCCCAATATTTAGATGGAATGGGGCTTAAAAATATTTAAAAGGCTTTTGAAAACGAATTGGAAATGGATAGATGCCAAAGCTGGGCCTGAGTCTGTTATTTAAAGCAAGTGACTCAAAATGTTGATTTTCCTGTCACAGGGGAATGTCAACTCTTGTAAAGAAAAAGATATTGACTTAAACCAAATGAGTTAGAAGGTTACATCAAAAGCTTTTCCATGGTTAAGTGAAAGCTTGATGAAGAGTGGCTTTTCTCCTTATGAAACAATAAATATGACTTTATGTACTAGAGAATTATATGATACAGTCCTTACCAAAATCAGGTACTGTCCTTATTGTTTTTATATTAACATCTTAAATCCTCACACTCACACTATGAAGTAAATATAGTTATTATCCTTATCATTTTATAAAAAGGGAAATAGAACCCCAGAGGGTTTAAGTAATTTGCTGAGAGCTATGCAGTTATTAAGTAGTAGAAGCAGATTAAAACTTATATAGTCTGGCCACAGTTTCTCTCTGCTCTCAGCCATTTCATTATGCTCCCTAATGATACACATGGTCCCTTTTAAAGTTAAATAACATAACCTAAATACTTTACACTTAGATAGGACAAAGTCTTAAAAAACCATAATAAATTCCTATGGATTTATTACTTTGAAGTAGAATAAGGAGCAGTATTGTTCTAAGGCAAGAAACTTGTATTAATCACTAATGACATAGTGTTAAGAACTTTTATTTTTCAGTGATTATTTTATAAAATATGTGATTGTTAATGTTATGCAAGGATCTTTTCTAGTTAGTTTACCAAAGAAAAGATATTTTCCAGATAATGGAAATAAGTGTAAAGTTGTGGTCTATTGGGCAGAAATGCAGTCAGAGATAAACATGGACTTGGACCACTCATTGCAACATTATGTATTTTTTTATCCTGATAGAGAAAAGGAACTTTATTTCTCCTATTACCATTATAATAAGATAGCACAGAATTAAAAAACACAACAAAACAATCAAAACAAAACAAACTCAAAATCCTTGAAAGTTCTTATTAGGCACGCTTTGTATATGAGTCTAATAAAATAAGTAGACACTTCCATTTGCCAAAAAATATCAATTATGTTGTGTTACCAAACTTTGGTTTGTTTTAACAATGTACTAACCAAATAATTTATATAAACTCATTACACTCATAGTTTAGGTACCTACCTAAATGTCTACATTTTGTATAATATGAAATTAAATTTTCAAACAGGTTAAGTGACTTGTTCCAGATTATGTAGTATAGAGAAAGTAGGCCTTCATTTCAAAGGGAAGCCATGAATGCCATGAATCACTTTATTCTCTTAGCCTCCTGCTCTAGGTAGTCATCTTTTGGATGCCTAATCCCTATGTATCACAGGTGGAGGGTATAGAACTAGCAAACTAAGACTCTGTACTCATGGCACTTATCTGTATCTGATAGAAGAGAAAAACAAATACTTTAGTGTATGTCACATGCTCATAAAGGTCAAAGGTGAATTAAAGAAGTATAAAGGGCCAGTGAGTTATGGCTAATGTGAAAATTATTGTACACGGAGTGGTCAGCAGAGGCCATGCTGATAGGAAAATCCAGAGGAAGCCATTTTAAAGCCCCTGATCTTAACCATTCAAACTGACCCCATGCTACAGCATTTTCTACTCAAGAAGAAACAGATTCAGAAAGCCTAATTAATCATACTGGCTTAAGTATGGGTTAAGCCATTACTTGCTATATATATATATATATATATATATATATATATATATATATATAAAGTCTGCAAAATAGGTAGAATTATGGAGCTTCTAATTAACAGAATGTAATAAGTTGTTAAGAAGTAATCACAAATCAAAAAAAAAAAAAAAAAAAAAAAGGGCGCCTGGGTGGCTCAGTTGGTTAAGCGACTGCCTTCGGCTCAGGTCATGATCCTGGAGTCCCGGGATCGAGTCCCACATCCGGCTCCCTGCTCAGCAGGGAGTCTGCTTCTCCCTCTGACCCTCTTCCCTCTCGTGCTCTCTATCTCTCATTCTCTCTCTCTCAAATAAATAAATAAAAAAAAAAATCTTAAAAAAAAAAAAAGAAGTAATCACAAATCAACAAATCAAGTCTTCAAATAAGATTTATTACAGTAATGAAAAAATGCAAATGCCAAAACATCTTGGAAAATTATTCAAATTTACTAAGAAATAAAATTTTATTAAAAAGCTAAGATAATAATTAATGCTTATCCACCTGTCAAAAGTACACAATGAAGTATCCAAAATTGACTTAGATTCCAAAAAACAGACATTCTCTGAAAGGGCTGATGGCAATACAAATTAGAATAACTTTCTTTTTCCTGGCAGGGATGGCTAGATGGATGGATGGCTAGATGGTTGGATGTCTAGATAGATAGATAGATAGATAGATAGATGATAGAATAAAACGCTCTCTTTGAACAGGGTTCAATCTCAACTCTGCCATTTAATTTTAAGGTAGTCTTGACAATTCATAAAACAGAATAGTATCAGACTTACTGAGAACATAGATGAAGTAATTAATGTAAGGTTTTTAACTCAGATCATAGTGCAATAAGCACCCATGAAATATTAATTATTCCTGTTGTAAAATACATAATGGTATATTCTGCAGCCATAAAATTCAGCTATGAATTTAATGTCATGCTGAAATTTTTATTAACGTATTATGGATAAATAAAAATAGCAGGTTACAAAACAATATTTATGGTATGATTTTACTTTCTAAAAATAATTATATTTATTTTTTCATGTATAACCACATTTATGTTTCACTATTTAACTAGATTAAACTATTTTATTTACTGGGCGCCTGGGTGGCTCAGATGGTTAAGCATCTGCCTTCGGCTCAGGTCATGATCCCAGACTCCTGGGATCGGGTCCCACATCGGGCTCCCTGCTCCTTGGGAGCCTGCTTCTCCCTCTGCCTCTCTCTCTCTCTCTCTGTGTGTCTCTCATGAATAGATAAATAAAATCTTTAAAAAAATAAAAAAATAAACTATTTTATTTATTATCATAGTTCCCTAATGAAACAAATGGAATGAGGGAAATAAATAATACCAAAAGAATTAACAGAGTTTATTTCTGAGTGATAGGATTACATGTGATTTTTAGGGTTTTTTTCATTTATTCTTTCACATATTGTTTTTCAACTCACATTATCAAGCACCTACACTTTGCTAGGGCCCTGTTTCAGATGCTGTATAGCTGTGGTCAAAGTGTCAAGGTCTCTGCTTGATTGGGCTTTCACTAAGGGGGATAGGTGACAGGTAAATAAATTCATTTGTAAGATAATTTTCACAGGGTTAGTGTCACAGGAACATGCAACAGAGTAAGGAGGTAGAAAGTGACTGGGTAGAGCAAGGGAGGCAGAAGTTCCTATGTATAAAGCATGGTAAGAGATCTGAGGAGTTAAGAAATAAACTGAGACCAGGATGAGGAGAGGAAGACACAATCTGGTCAAAGGCCTGAAGGGGAAAAACAAGGAGCTCTGCCCATGTGACAGTGGGAAAAGGGCCACCAGAGCAGAGGGCCCATCTTGGAAGGCAGTGGAAATTTGACAGCTGGAGTCAAATGTTAGTTCTTCTTAAGACTCTTGTTGATCTTAGTATTTTTCTATATAGACACGTTATATATTTCCAGACATTTTAACTGATAGTATTTATAGATCTGTGCTGTTATAAGGGGCAGACATAACAAGTATAAAAATGTTTATAGACAAAATGAGAACAGCAGAAAATTAACTTGGAGATGTATTATAATTTCATGATGTGCAAATGGACATGCATTTGGGCAATGACTAGGAGATATCAAAGTACATGATTATGTTTGAGTGGATTAATAACTTTTTAAAAACTAAATCCTTTAAGCTTTCAGCTAATTAATTTTTTACAGTAAGGTAAGGGAAAAATAGTGTCATTTATTCCCTTCACAAACTTCAGAAACCCCTTTTATCTTTTACTTCAAAATTCCTGTAGGCTGTCATACTTCTCTTTACTGTAATGGCCTGGTTTCAGGGTACTAATAAACAAATCTGGACTTATTTATTGATAGTTTTCCTGACTATGCGTAAAAAAATGACAATGTAAGGCACCGATTATTCCTTAAGGAACTGTACAGTTTGGCCACCTCAATGTAAGTGACGATAGGGCGCTTGGGTGGCTCAGTGAGTTAGGCTTCTGCCTTCGGCTCAGGTCATGATCCTGGAGTCCCGGGATTGAGTCTCGCATTGGGGGGTCTCCGCTCAGCGGGGAGTCTGCTTCTACCTCTACTCTTCACCCCACTCTCTCTCATGCTCAAATAAATAAAATCTTAAAAAAAAATAAGTGACGATACATCTTTGCAAAATATTATGCAGGGTTTAAATTCGGTTACTTGACACAGCAAGTTTTGGGATAAAAAATAAATTTTTCTTGATCTTCTTTGACGTATTAATAACTAAAATCAGAAATTATAATTACTGCTTGAATATCTTCTTACAAGATAAAATGAAATGTTACATGATTTGAAGTTAGGCAGCTTAATGTTTTCGATGTGACCTTGTTACAGAAAACCTGCACTGAAATTTTAAATGGCAGGAATATAATGACAGAGAAGCAAATTCAAGATAGAAAAGTTAGAGCACACATAGAGGATAATTTTAATAACTGTGTTTGACAAATGAGATGAAAGTACCTGATCTATCTTCTGAAAGCACTATTCAAGATCCTATATATTACATATTTTTAAAATCTGGGCTTTAGATATTTTTAATACATAATATACTTGAGAGTAGCTTGATTCCTATCTGCTGAGGACAGATAAATTTATGAACAGTTGTTGTGTAGCAGATTTCTATAACTTTGTGCCTATGGGTAACAATACCATACTATACCCTTAGAGTAAATCTGTCAAGAGAGTAGATATGTTAAGTGCTCCTACCACAATACCATTTTTAAAAAGAATATAGATGGATTTTTATACCATTATATTAAAATAAGAAAACAGATTGATTCAAAAAAGAAATTATGAGCAATTAGTGCAATTTTAATTGAGAGTTGTGGTCTTTCACATTTTTATTTATCAGGGCTCAGACCTGTGTGTGCTTCTTTATATTTGATTCCTTTTGATTCTTATTCATGCACACGGAGTTGCTACAGTAACGAAACATTTGAAAGCTCAGAGTTGGTTACTTCTCTGATTTCATATGCAGGAACTTAAAAGTGTTACTATTTATATATGATAACTAATTAATTGTCCTGGCTACTCTGCATCATGATATGAATGCAGAAGAAATGGATAGCAATAAAAGACTAGGAAATACACAGACGGGATCTTGCCCATATTTCCTTGTTAACTTCTACGTTTCCCTACTTAATTTAATGACATACTTAAGAAAGATTTTCTCTTTTAGTGGCCTCAAACCAGAGTGCCATCTTCTTAGTTTAGAATAGTGCAGGTTGTATATTGGGACAGTTAGTTAGCTTTTATTTCCTGAATACATTATGACCAAATACAGTCATGTCAAGGGGGTGCTTCGTCAGTTTTTCTTTCTCTCTGACATGAAAAGAGATGTGAAAGACTCTGAAACACCTTATTTTCTCCCCTCACCCGGGAGTTTTAGAAGAGGGCATTGAGGTCCGGCCAATTTTATTTTCTGTTGCTGAGTCCTGCAGGCCAGGAACTAGGTCAAAAACTGCTGACCTTCTGTGAACGATTTCTTCTGGTGATCAGATAGGAAAGGCCTTTGATGCTTGTTCTGTGAGTTAGGAGTCCAGCAAGTGGAAGCCAACGCTGCTTGTGGTCTTTGGCATGTGAACTTTAATAAAAATATTTCACACAGAAATTCCTGAGAGCATCTATCTAGTCCACTTTCAGCAACCGAAATTTTGAGACTAAAGTTCTAGAGAGAAGCTTTCAGACAGTCAGACGCTTTCAAAGATAACATGTATTTTGAAATTGTTGTAGTTTAGGAGAACTCCAAACTAGAGTTCAATCTGAGAAAGAGACTGTCGTATCTTTCTATTTTATCAAAAGTTATAATTTACAAATGTTAGTTTTGTGCAAATGCACATGATTTAGGGTAGCCAATGAGCATTAGTAAATGGAAGGAATAGAGCCCAGGAAAATTTAGCCTGGATATGAAAAATTAATAACACTAAAAATTATTGGCTTTATAATTGCTTCCCAGAAGATGTGGCAAAATCTCTACTCCTAGGATCATTTAAGAAGGCTGACTTGAACAAAATGCTTACACTGTGGGCTGGGCCAGCTAATAGGTTTTGGCCCTCTCCAATTCCCAAACACTGTTGACTGTACATAGACTATCACAGTTATCACTTTAGGAAGTCCAAAGAAGGGCAAAACTCTGTAATCCTTGGAGGAATTGTGGTGTTGCTATTATTACAACGTCTCCTCTAGTTGTGAAACTAACGGAAGAGGCACAAATTACAGACATCTGGCAAGGGGAATAGTTTCATTTTCTATTATTCTCCCCTATTAGCTACCAATTCCCCCTCCCTGCTCACATTAACCCTTCCTGACAGTCCCTGGAAATTAAAGTGTTTATTAGGTCCCAGGCTTCTATACACTGTCAGTGGTACTTTCTACAGTCAACAGTTCCCCACCATAAATAATAGCTCTGCATGTCGACCTGTGACCTGTGGAAAGTGACTTACTCCTCTTGGAGTTCAGTGGCTCTCTTTGGAGCTTACCCTCAGATAAGCTGCAAAGCCTTGGGCTCTGTGGATAAATTACGTTGAGAACAAGAAGGAAGAAAGAGATGTGGCTATTCAGGGAGGCTGGAGTCAGGGAGTCCTGAGCCAGGTGTTTCTGTCACTGAAGAGCACTGAGCGTGGAAATAGCCGCATGGCAGCAAAGCAAGACCTTCTGAATAATTCATCACTGCCCTGCGCTCTTTCGAGGCTGTACTCTTATTTAGGAACATAGATTATACTGTTATTGATTGCAATCCTCATGGAGGCATTTCATTAACTAGGAGGTTTGTCTGTTTGCATATTCTTTGTTGCCCTGAGAGTTTCCTTGTATTTGAACAGAAATTTATAGCTGAAGTAAAATTAAAGAGAATTGTCTAACAATTCTGGCTCATTCTGCAATCAGGAAGGAGATTGGAAATGGTTTCCTCTAGATACCCAGAGTGTTAAATCATTTTATTCCATTAATTGTACTGTGATCTGAAAGTGTGATGAAAAACATCCCAAAAATGTACTCTTCCCAGCAATCTCTCTACGTACATCATTTACTACCATTGTTCCAGATAGATTATCTGAAATTTCAAATACATTTTCCCACGGTACTTGGATTCCAGAGATGCTTAAGATATCTAAGTGACTAGACAAATTGCTTGCATGCTCCACAAACTAGCTCCTAACCACATTAATTCAAAGGGTGTGAGAATTCAATTGTACTCAGCACTGCATGAATGTTCAGAGGGAATCCAGAATCTGACCCAGTAGGACAAATTGTTCTCTTAGGTGCCTCTGAGCAGAAGCATCCTTTCTTAAGAGGAATCCTGAAGGACACTCGTGGCACAGGATATTGTAGTAGCTGATTCAGGTGAAATGCTAATTTATATCTGATGAAAGTGAGGTGATGTAAAGGGTGCCACAGCCTGAATTTTGTCTTGAATCATGATATTTAAAGCCTGAACCCTAAGATAAGAACAGCATTAGACTATGTGCAATTGAATCAAAACAAATATGAAGACGGTTTTTTATTGCGGGAAAGGAAACTCAGGAAAGTTTTGCAGTATTTGTTTCGACTGCATTTTGTGCTGTTGTGGATGATGATTTGTTTGTTTGAAACCTGTAAGTCTGAAAAGAAATGAATCACAAAACCTAAGAGGGGTCAGAATTTCTCAGGTGGCAGTGATACTCATCTGAAGAAGCTCTTCAGAATGTCTCTGAGCTGCAGTACTTTGACAATAGAAGAAATAAGAAAGAAGTTCATATCAGGATTTGATTCCCTTGCACAGGTACAAAGAGACTCAAAGTTCTAGCAACTATGCTAAAAATAGGAAAAAAGTAAAAAGGCAAAGTCTTCTTTCTTACAGAAAGAAAATATTTTGATTGCAAACTTTACTTATTTATTACAATATTATTGGTTTTGTTTGCACTAAGTGATACATTTTTTTTTCAATGTGAGGTTTATGTTTTTCCGGAATGAACTTGTTTTCAAGAGTTCAATTACTGGGCGCCTGGGTGGCTCAGTTGGTTAAGCGACTGCCTTCGGCTCAGGTCATGATCCTGAAGTCCGGGGATCGAGTCCCGCATCAGGCTCCCTGCTCAGCGAGAAACCTGCTTCTCCCTCTGGCCCTCCCCACTCTCATGTGCTCTCTCTCTCTCTCTCTCTCTCATTCTCACTCTCTCAAAATAAATAAATAAATCTTAAAAAAAAGAGTTCAATTACTGAATGAATTAATTCTCTAAGAAGATACATTGCCAATTGTTGGGCCAAAAGTTATTCACCTCCTGTCTCCTCAGTCATTTCTCCAGTTATCTTAAAGGTTTTAAATGGGAATGTTCAAATAAACTGCAAATCTAAAAGAATATTTTATCTTTCAAAAACATTTTACCTTCACCTTCTGGGGTGCAGTCTGACCTCCCTTCTTGAGGTTCAAGAACTCATCCTATTGACTTTCTTTTTATAAATTTCATTTGATTTCCACAAGTTCTATGAAGGGTCAGTGTGCCAATAGCGTGCCAAATGTGATGGACCACACCGGACTCAAGTCAAGTCGTGTTATTCCTGTGTTAAAACACTTCAGTGGCAAACCTCTTCTTTTGGAACAAATTCTAAACTCCTTGGCATGGTTCATATGTCCTTATGTAGGTTGCCCCGCTCTCATCCTTTGTTCATGACTGTGCCAGGTTAGCTGAAAGTCCCACGTCTCCATGAGTCAAGACAGTTGATCACCCTACATGGTGACCTTCTTCTCTAACATCCTCCCATTCAAATCCCTTCCTTCCTTCCTTTCAACAATTTTCAGTTGTATGATCTTGGAGAAATCATCTTATTTTGCTGATCATCAGTCTGTTCATTCACAAGAGAGGAGTAATACTATTTCCTTTTCTTTCTTTTTTTTTTTTTTTGAAGATTAAAGTTACTGTCACTGGGCTGGTGTCTATCCCATTGTCCATGAATAGAGTGATACTTTTTCTCTTTCTCTCTTTTTGAGTGTGATACTATTTTGGACTACAGGCAGATGGTTATTTCCTCTTGCTAATAGGAACTAAATTTAGTAGTATAATTTCAACATGGCAGTCTGTGTATCTTTTGTCTACATCATTCAGTGCTTCTAAGGTGAGATAACTATAGTAAAAACACCAGAGAAGGCAAGTGCCCCTTACCACATTTCATAAATGGTAAAAGCTATACAAAAAACCCTATTTTTCTGTATCCATGCTTTGGGGCCTTTCATCCTTTGGGATAAAAAACACTGAAAAAGAAATTCTGTGCTTCTCATTCCTGCTCTCTATTTGCTACATAAGCATTTGAGCCCAGGCTATGGAAACTAATCGACATTTTGTTCCATTAGCTCATATAATAGTCCCCTCTTATCCATGGTGGATATGTTCCAAGACTCCCGGGGGATGCCTGAAACCACAGACAGTACCCAACTTTCTCTATACGTTTTTTCCTATACATACCTACCTATGATAAAGTTTAATTTATAAATTAAGCACAGTAAGAGATTAAAATGATAATAAAAGGGAATAATTTTAACAATCTACTGTAATAAAAGCTGTGTGGATGTGGTCTATCTCTCTCTCAAAATATCTCATTGTACTGGACTCACAGTACTTGCAATAATGTGAGATGATGAGATGAACGCAGACGTTGTGATGTAGTGTTAGGCTGCCGTTGCCCTTCTGAGGATTTATCAGAAAGAGGATCATCCGCTTCTGGACTGCGGCTGACTGCAGGTAACTGAGACCTCACAAAGTGAAACTGCAAATAGGGGGACACTGCTGAACTGTGTGAAACAAAATGAAGAAACAGATGTATTTACTTTCTTTGGGCCTAAAATAAGCGCTGATACCCTTATCCTTGTAACTTGTCTCTTAGGAACATTAAAAGGTCTAGTGATACCAATTATGCCAATTATAAGAATGTGTATATGATGCACTACAGAAAGACATGGTAATTATCCTTATTTTAGAGAAAAGCATAAGATTCTGACATTCAGTTACCTTTGTAAGAAGTTTACTTTTAAAATCACTTCATCTCATTTGGCATGTAAACCCACCACAGATGCTTTATGATTTTATGTTTTTAATTAATGTCAACCCTCAGGTTGCAGTGAGAGTTGTCTGATTTCCCTGCCAGAGCCCAGACTGAGAGAATTATGCTGGCAATAAAGAAATGATGATGCCCATTAAGGTTTCAAACTCAAGTTTGAAACTTTAACAAAAATCTGGGTCTCTTTATGTGCTATTCTTAAAGTTGTCTTCTGCTAAGGGCCCTTCTCTGGTCACCAACAAAATATCTTTAATAAATATTATCACTGAAAAACAGACTACCTTCATAGTTATATTACTTCATTATCTCACATGGCATGTTTTATTTCTTATCCAATTCCTATTCAATAAAAGAAATTATTTGGAATTGTAAACACTTTTGTATGATTTTACATGGGTTTGAGAGTCAGTAGAGTTTACTCACAGTGTAGGCTAGCACTGTCATCTTATAGGTGCCATCTCAGAGACTTTCAAAAGACCGAACATCCTTTAAGCTGCTGGGAAAAGTAGAAATAATCATTCTTAAACTTGCAGTTAATGTAATTTACATTCATTCATTTAAATAATATTATTTGAGCACTTAGTGTCTCTATATCTTTGAAATACGAATATCTCAAAAACAAATAAAAGAAAACCCAGCTGTTTAATAGTTTAATAGAGGAGATTTTTAAATTACATAAATCCAGAGAGTGATAAGTGGCCCAGGTGATTATATATATATAATGTACACACGCAGTGTCAGGGCAAGGATAAACATAAAGATGCCGTTAAGATCTATTAATACCCATAAAGGAGTGTGTTTCTTCAATCAATTAATATTCTATAAATGTCAGACATTCATGTAGGCACCAAGGATACAGGGGATAACATAAAAGATAAGCAACTTATTTTAAAGCAAAGAAAGAAATAAAAAAAATAATATCAGATAACGTTAAATATTCTGAAGAAATGTGTTAGGGATTGAGAGGAAGGACATACGATATAAGCTGGTCTCCTTAATGATGTGGTATTGGAGCTGACGCCTGCAGGATGAAGTTGGCCAGCCACATGAAAATCAGAGAAGTGGATGTTGCAGGCTGTAAGAAGAGCAAGCCCAAAGGCTCTGAAACAGTCACATGTTTGCCAGTCGTATTAGTATTTGAGTTGGATTCTTAGTTGCTGATAGAATTCAGACACTTAAAGGCAGATGAGTTTGATATTGCCTTTTTTTTATTCCCACAAAACAGCTTCCTTTTGTTGGTTATTTCAGAGTCCATTGTTTTACTCCTCTTTGTACAGTTCTTAGTATTCTGGATATTTCCTTTAGGGTGTCTAGCTTCTGTCAACAGCGAGTAATTCCTCAGCAAATACAGAAGGAAAAAGGGGACTGCCCCTGGGAGGTAAAGAGGAGATGGCTTAAAAATAAAATCACCTAATGGAGCACATAATGCATCTAGCATATGCTCCGTTGTTATAAAAATACAAGAATATTTGCTTTCCATACGTTTGGTACTTATGATGAAGATTATAATCCAATTTCAACATAAATGAATTGTTTTTTTACACCTCTCTCTTTCCCATTTGGAAATCTTCCCATACTTCTGTCACACTCCAGCCTTTAATACAGTAATATCAAGTAATTACTTAACCAAAGCCTTATAACAGATTTTAAAATGTTAGTAAAGCCTGAAGCATTGAACTATCTCTGAAAAACTTTTGAAAGATTTAGAAGTGATGCTGGAATTACTTGGGCCTGCTGGCCTATTGCATACAGGTCCACACAGTTTTAGTTTGCTTCTAAAAAATAACTGAGATGAGTTTTAAAAGGCAAGTTAGAGAGAAATCATGAAATATCTGATAAGCTGGGAAGGGATGCCAAAATACAAAATTGAAAATCACATGTATAGAAAGCATAGCCCCTTTGACAAAAGACACATTAAGAGAATGCAATGAAAATTAGGTAAAACGAAATCATAGGATAGCATTTCTTAATACAGCAGAAGTTACCCAAACTAGTTGCATCTCTTGCATATTCTAAACTGGCAGTGGATTATTTTATACATTTACTCTTTACATCTTATATGAGGAGAACTTTTTGTCATTTCAAGTTTCTGTTTATTTTTATTCTCTTCTTCTTTGCATTTGTTTCAATTCAATGCACCAGTTCTTTTTAAATTAGTTGCATAAAACAATATATGCCTTCAGCAAGATGCCAAAGTATATGTGTGTGTTTATTGTGTGTCTTTAATTCTAAGGTCACAACAAGGCCAAATGAGATTGCTACTGCTTTTGTCATTCACACAAAATGATTTCCTTTGGCAATTCAGTTATTTCAGGGTGGACTAAATTTTTCATCAGTGCCTATTATAGTGTAAATGTATTTTTTCAGCAAATGGTAAATCTCCAGTAACTGTAGATAAAAGTGTCATAGAAAGAAGAAACCTCTGGCTTTTTCCGCCATCTTGGAGCCTGTGGAGGCCTGCTGGGTACAGGACTCCTGTAACGCCAAATAATGTCTGGAAGGCTGTGGTCCAAGGCCATTTTTGCTGGCTATAAGCAGGGTCTCTGGAACCAGAGGGAGCACACAGCTCTTCTTAAAATCGAAGGTATTTATGCTCGAGATGAAACGGAATTCTATCTAGGCAAGAGATGTGCTTATGTGTACAAAGCAAAGAACAACACAGTGACTCCTGGTGGCAAACCAAACAAAACCAGAGTAATCTGGGGAAAAGTAACTCGTGCTCATGGAAACAGTGGCACGGTTTGTGCCAAATTCCGAAGCAACCTTCCTGCTAAAGCCATTGGCCACAGAATCCGTGTGATGCTGTACCCCTCAAGGATTTAAATTTAATGAAAAGTAAATAAAGGTGTAGATTTGTTCTCTTGTAAAAAAAAGAAAGAAAGAAAGAAAGAAGAAACCTCTGGGTAAGCAAAGGGATAGATATTAAAGTTTTTTTTTAATTGTATCACCTTCATCAACATCTATGGACTACCTTAAATGTGTAAGGTATTTCAAAGTATACAAGGATGAAAATGACACAGCTTTCATAGGTGGGAAGCTCATACAGCTCACAATTTTTACAAATAGAAAGTATGTTTAAACAAGCTAAGTATGTTGTGAGAAGTGCTGTATTTTTTTTTTTTTTTTTTTTTTTTAATATTGTGGAAAGGACAACTAGCTCTGTCAGAGAAGGTTTAGAAAGAGGAGCTTGGCCTGAGTCCTAGGGCCGTGCAGGTGCCCCTGGGCACACGGGATAAGGGGAGAGGATCATAAAGTCCCGAGGTGAGAAAGAGGCACAGGGCAGGTCTAGGGCACACTAACTAGGGTTATTTGCGGAAGTATCTGGAATGCCACACCAAGGTTCGGGGGCCAAGGTGGTAGATAACCTCATCCACTTCAACAGGAAGAGACGGAATCATATATGCATTTTGATAAAACGCACTGCTGCATTGAGATCTAAACCTCAGTTCTCTAATTAACATGCTCGATTTATGCTTCCTAAATATTTACAATGTAAAACTCTCTCACCTTCCTCATTCTTATTTCTTGAGTATGATTTTGAAAGAGGTTTCCCCAAATAAAGTGAGTTTTAAAGTAGCATTAATGATGATTCCTTTTTCATATTTATTGATAAAAGGCTTTATTTTTCTCATCCTGTTGGGGGGAAAAAAGACGCTGTTTTGTTTTAAGAGTACAAATACCAGACAACGTGCCTTTGAACAAAGCTAATGTTCCTTCCTTTCCAAAAGGGCATCAATCATTTTGAGGCAGCAGACATTTTCTTGAGATGCTTAAGCGTGTCATGTCTAAGGGGATTTAATCAGAGGTTTAGAAATACTTTGTTATCTACCCAAAGAGATGCTGATTTCAACTGACTTACTGTTGTTGCAAAATTGAAGAAATGCTCAGAGATTTAGGTTAGAAAACATGTATTGTTCATAATTCTCTCTTCATCAATGAGGTAAAATCAGAAGTCTAGCAATGTCGTGCTTTTTACTCTGAAAGGTACAGAGAGGCCTTAGGCACAAGTGGATTTCTGGAAGCAGTAGATTTCATAAATTTGAACTAAATTGTATCAGGCACGGAGTGCTGCCAAATTCTAACTCATTAGTTCACCGTTTGGCAGAGTCCTCTTCCTATCAACAGTGAAGCATACAGGTTTCTTGTGGGGGTATGAAACGTTCTCACTTCCAAAAGGCAGATTGAGCTTTCAGTTAATGTAAAATATGATTCTTAAAAAAAAGTACAACACAAAAGGTCTTATAAGTTCTCTACTTACAAGAAGATGAAATTTTGGGGAGTTTGTGATATATTGTAATTCCCCTTATGTAATTTGGGATGAGTGTTTTAAGAAGTGAAACAAAATATTCTTAAGAATCTTTGACTTCGGGAGCCTGGGTGGCTCAGTTGGTTGAGCGACTGCCTTCAGCTCAGGCCATGCTCCTGGAGTCCCGGGATCGAGTCCCACATCGGGCTCCCTGCTCAGCAGGGAGTCTGTTTCTCCCTCTGACCCTCTTCCCTCTCGTGCTCTGTATCTCTCATTCTCTCTCTCAAATAAATAAATAAAATCTTTAAAAAAGAAAAAAGAATCTTTGACTTCATGTGCATCATCTTACAACACAAGAATTCTCTCCTTAGGCACAATGATGATACAGGAAGCCTGAGTGCACCTGAGCCGTGGTGACTTAAAAATGAGTGTGGTCCAGACATGAGTAGAGATGTTCCCTTCAGCTCTACTCTGGTCGCTACTTTCTGAGGTCTTTACAAGTCCTTAAAAGCCTAAAGCCCTGAGCTTAAGAACACTTTTCTCCTAATTATTATTTGCCTCAGTTTTGATCGATTGAAAAGATACATTTTTTTTCTTCCTCTAAATATTGAACAAAAAGCTTTCCCAGCTTCTAAAAGGAAAGTATTCCCCATTGTTAGTTGCTGTGTGAAATGAGGTCCTTGGATCAGACGAGGTCTTCCAGTTCTAACATTATAGGATTTTAGAATGCAGTTCTTCCTCTTAGATTTCCTACCCAAGTCGGAATCATGCCCATTTCTTTCAGACCAACCATGAAAGAAGTTATAGCTATTGATTTGCCAGGAGAAACTAACCCTGTTCCCATTGCATTGCTCAGACACATACACCCACATCCAGCAATGCATAAGGAGAAATCGCAAGGGAGTTATGAAATACGGTCATGTTCCTTACATTAAATATTAATAGCCCTAAAGAGGAAGGAGGAAATGTTATTATTTTCTTCAAGATTTTGTTGGTCACCTGCTGTATGCAAAGTGTTATATTAAGCTGCAATGGGAGAATATAAAAGTGAAAAAAGATTCTGTCTTTCTTACCAGAAGTTTGCCTCTAGTAGCAGAAGACACAATAAATGGCCCTGTTTCAAGATAGTACAGAGATAAAACCCACAAATGTAATAAAAAAAAAAAGCAGGAGATATTCATAGAAGGAATAAGTTTGAATAGAAAGGCCAAAGAGACCCTCAAGAAAAGGATGAGGATTTCCTGGATTTTGAAGAAATGGAGGACTTTTCTGGGTTAAAATAGGTAAAGACAGAGGACAAGCCCATGTACAGTGGAAGTCATATATGGTGAATGTTGAATTCAGTTTTTCCATAGATTAAGTTTTGTTTATGGAGTGGACAGTGGAGAGTAATTGGACGGTCTTGGGAAGGCGAGAGTCACAATTAAAATTGGTGAGATAAGGTTAATCCAGTGTAGCAGGTAGATTGGATTACAAAGGATTAGTTACTAACTCTGCTTGCAAATAATTGTGCCGTGGAAAGATAGGGTCTTCCTGGAGTTCTTGTTAGGTGAGGGAATAGCACTGAATGCCTGGACTTACAAAGAGTTACTCTTGATTTCCAATGGTGTTTTTTTGGTAAGTTAAAACAAATATGCATTAGTTGTAAATGGTTTTCTACTTATTTACAAATCGTTATTCTCACTCCTTGATATAATTATGGGCACTTATTTTGGTGTATTGTGGTTAAGAATCACATGACTTAAATAAATTATACTTATTGATTTAGCAAAACCAAGGGTAGGGGAGCAACATGGGGCCATTGAAATGAATAAGAAACCAATGATTATATTTTTGGTCAACATTCGTTCAAGATATCTTAATTATGTGTTCATTTTACATGCCAATGCAGTCAAAATGTGGTTTAATAAATGTAACAGTCTCTACTAGTTATGATTTTTTGGACTTGTTTCGGAAAGCAATACCTTAGACTTCTTGTTTTGATTAAAACTAGAATTTTGTTTTACCACTAAAATATGGACTGCAAATATTCCTGCCTACATATAACCCTTATAAGCATTTATTCTCAGAATTTTGGCATTAAAGGTGAATATTAGATATTCCTGCCACTAAGAAGTTCTATAACTTTGAGTCTTAGTTTCTTCATTTGTAAAATGGGGATAAAAATACAATCAAGGTGTTTATAAGGATTAAATGCATTAATTTGTGTGGAAGTGTCTAGGTAAAAGCAGAGTTTTTTTAAAACTATACCTATACAATTTTATTACTTCTGCCATTGCCTCGTTTTAAAGTTAATAATCTTAGGTTTTAATAGGAAGTAAAAGCTTTTGGGTTTTCTTTATGGAAGTAGAAATTGCAATTTCTTTGTGATTTTAGGGTAATAAGTAATCATAAAAATATCAAATAAAAACTCCTGACTATATTAATATTTATAGTTTGATTTTCCCTTTAATGCTACTTCATTTTTTATGGAAGTGGATATTTGTTCAGGTTTGTTTCTTTCCGTTCTTGTGAAAATAAGGATGATGACCACAATAACACAGGGGCTCTGCTGGAAATAAGATATCTCATTGAATTATCATCACACCTGTAAAGTAGGCACTATTGTACACCTTTCATAAATAAAATGAGACTTAGAAATATTAAAAATGACATGTTTGATATGACAGAACTGGAGGTTGAAGCAGAATC
The DNA here is from genome assembly GCF_037043125.1 of Eumetopias jubatus. Taxonomy (NCBI): domain Eukaryota; kingdom Metazoa; phylum Chordata; class Mammalia; order Carnivora; family Otariidae; genus Eumetopias; species Eumetopias jubatus. Next base: position 155,546,369 of record NW_028274809.1, on the reverse strand, counting down.
CAGCTGAGGCAATCAGCAGTAGAAGCCCGTATCTGTGCTATATTATGCTTGCTGTCTTCATACTGATATTATGAAGGTAACTTCTGAAGGATCACAAATTCTAGGAGGACAGATCTCTGTCTTAGCACTTTTCCCACATAATTCCTCAAAGTTAATATTCCCTCAAAAGATCTAGCAACATTGTTGGCACATTGTTGCTCATAAATATGGTTGCAGGCTTACTGGTATCATATAGTAGATGAGGGCAGAGAGTTGGGTGCTGAAGTTTGAGTACCAATTTGAGGGTGAAAACCATGGCCCTTTCTGTGTCATCCTAGTTGCAGCCCTGTAGTAGATACTCAATAAAAGTCTGTTTCTTTGGATGATTCCATTCTAGATTAGAACTGATAAGATCATGGAATAGCTTTATCACCTAGGAATCAAAAACTTAATATATTTTTGAAGATCAAAGGAACTTGTCCATTTATTACATTCATCACTGGATAGTTTTCTGTTGCTATATTTTTGCAATTTAACATGTAAACTCAAAACGTGAAGAACATGAAACCTCCAGGCCTTGATCAATTTTTCTTAGGCTTTAATGGTAAATAAAAATGTCTTTATGACAAGTGTAAAGAATGTAGAAAAGGACTTCAAAGGACCTGGAAGAAAAATATGACTGAAGCAAGAAATGCCAAGTTTTAAATGCAAATGAATATGTTGATTGATTCAGAAAAGTGGTAATTTTAAAGAGAATGCTGGTTTCCCCTGCCTTAATCTTTTCATTTAAAATTAAAACTTGTACAAGCATTCTAACCAAATACTGGTTATTGCATATAACAAGGAACAACATAATTACTTTTTTCTTTTCTTTTTCTTTTCTTTTTTCCCCTTTTCTGTGTCTCATTGCACATGTGCATGCTGCTGTTACCTAGGAGAGGAAGCAGTGCACATCAGCTATAAAAATCCAAAGAATAGAGGAAATTCCTATAATTGGTCCCTAACTGTCTGGGGAGAGCTGCTTCACACACTGAAATGGTCTTGAACAAATCTTATTCTGTAGTATGTTTCCTTCAAATCACAAAGGGGAAGAAAAAATACAAATTCCAATTAATGTAATTTTGCAGGAAAAAAAAAAAGACATGGAAGGTATTCTTAACATCCTAGATATGCTTATAAATTCTCAGAGCCACTGAGACTTAGTGACTTCTGAGGACTTAAAGTATGTTAAAAAGATAGACCCACATTTAAATGCTGATCTCAACTTTTCACTGGGGACCAATAAAAAGCCTTTCAGAAGAAAAGACCCAGGATCAGCAAAACATGAAATCCTTATAGCAGCAGACTTTCTAGGTCGGCTTTATATTATACTTTTGAAAAGGACATTTGTTTAAGGATATGATAGTTTTATCCTGCATGTAATGCACGCTCATTTACCGGGGAGGATGGAGTGGTTGGAGGACAGTTTAGTTGACAGACAAAAAATGCAAGAGAACTGGCCCAGACTCCAGCTATTTCTTGGCAATCCATCTGTGAAGGCATTTTTCTAATACCTAATGAGGGCAAAAAAAAAAAAAAAAAAGGAACAAAATTACAAGTCTCTGCTTGTAAATGTGTCCCTGAAATATAAGGAAATGATTTCGGCTATTGAAAAGTTGGCTGTTGTGGGACAGTCCCCAAATGTCCTTATCTTCTTTCAAAATCACTCCATTTCAGTTGTTATTCCTTTTTGGTTAAAAACAACAACAACAACAACAACAGCAATGAATATGGTACCCTCTTCAAGCTCATTAACACAGCTGTGAACATTAGCCAAAGAGGTAACTTTAAAGTGAGACAAGCATATTCTCCCTCCAACAACAGCGCAGAGTGTGTGGTTAGGTGTGACCCAACAGCATGTTACTGCTATCCTAGTAAATATACATCATGGGCTTGTATGCATGATAAAGACTTCCTCTCACTCTCTCCTCTTATCCCATTCCCACCTGTGCTGTTAAAAAAAATACCATACGTAGATTTAAATAACTGCAAAGATAAAACCATTTTATCTTTCCAAAAATTATTATTTCTCATTCAAAAAAATTTAGGCATCCAATTTTCAGCTGTTGACAATAAGAAATTGAATAACAAAGAATGCTAAGTCTAAAAACAATGGTCTAAGAAGTCTTTTCAGATCAACTGTAATACTTGCAGAACAGATAAAATGCTATAAGCTCGGGGAGGGGAGCAGAGAAACGGTCCATTAGAGCATCTTTCCTCCAATGTTTATCTACTTTGTATGTATAAAAATGCTTCTCCTTGCCTCGGGGCACCTATATAACAAAATTCAGAACCTTGAAAGAATAAACTTAAAAAAGAAAGCCAAAATCACAGTTGTTCCTTGCCAAACTAGACTCTCACTTCTTATCAGAAAAAAAGAGAGGGGGGTGAAACCCGCTTCATTATTTACTTTATGAAAATGTTTAGAAAAAAACTGCTCTTAAGTGAAAGTTTGTTTTGACTGAAGAAGGCTTTTCTGGCAGAGTATGTTTAATAAAAGAGAAAGAAGTTGCCAGTTATCCACAAGCATTGAAAGCATTTCAGAATTGGACCCCTTTTATAAGTCCTTAATGTAACCACTGCCGCTTCTAAATGTGAACAGTCTCAAAGATTCCTGGAAGGATCTATTTTGGAAAGGGTCATTTGCCAGTTTCCGATGTTCCATGCATATTTTTGTGCACTTTACAAAATTTACTGAGCAGATGATTTTTCAAGATTTCCATTGACATAAATAATGGCAGAAAGCCTGAATTAAGATGTCCATCAGAGCAAACCAAGGACAATCATTCTGGTTTGTTTGTTTTGTCTTGGTTTGTTTTTTAGGAATTTGGCTTCAAAATTACACTAGAAATTTCGTTTGGGGGAAAGACCATATGGCATGTGTGATATCCTCCATTTTACAAATCATCATAAATCCACATATCAATTTATATGCATTTTATATATGCTTAGTTTTTTGACATCTTAATGAATCAAGTAAGTTGTCATGAATATGTAGCTTCATTACATAAAATGTTAGGAAAGGGCTTTATTAGAGATGGATTTCTGCTGTTATTCAATATCAAATATAACAGACTGTTTAGCGTGAGTTTCCTGGAAACATCTGAAGACATTTCAATGTCATTTTATGTTGACTGAAATGGAACGTGGACTATTTCCTCAATTACCTGCCTAAAACATTCAGCAAAAAGAGACCTTTTAAATCTGAAGATTAAAGGCAAGCCAGCTTTATAGCAGACAAAATTAATTCTTAAACTTATTGCCTTGCAAGTTAAGAGCAAAAGACTTTCTGATTATAGATATTAAGATCTTATAATGTCATTCTGCAAAAGCACGTGTTAATCTAAAATCCTTATAAAATATGATTTCGGTGTCATTTTATTGACAGATATATCATCTCTTCTGAAGTTTGAGAAATGTCATTGAAATGACTTTCTAAACACTTTAGGGAGACTTTTCATTCATTATACTAGTATATTTTATATCCTATAAAGAATAGTACAGTAACCATCATGTCGTAATTTGACTTTGAACTGGACTGCTTTGCATTAATCTTCTCTTAGTCTTTATCCATAAAAGATTCCTGTTACTTATTTCTAGATTTGAAAAGTTACAACATGCATATCTGAATATACGACTGAAACCTCAAAAGGTTTTCTTTGTGTGGTCTATTATTTTATGCCATAAAACCTATGATATAAACTGTAGTGTGGATGATAATCTAATTGGGCAAGATATCCTTTCCTATTAGGCATGAAGATTCTCTACTTGTTATTGAGAAATCATATTTTGTCTTAATTAAGACTGTTGAGCTTCTCTGGTACTAAATGAGATGCCTAAAATCCCTCAACATTCCTATCATGTATGAAAATGGAAGAACAAAAAAATTTGACAAGGTATAAATAATTAATTCAGAACACTTGGAAGAAACCTAAGAATCATAATAGAGAGATACTTCATTTATAAGTATCTTGTTCAGACCAAATCATGAGTTCTTGAAGAATTCTATTTCTTTGGTGTTTGCTACTAATATTTAGACAGTCCTCCAAAGAATGCTTTGGGCAGTCATCAATACATGTTGGAGTGGATATTTTTTTTTTTTTTTTTTTTTTTTACTGTCATCATTACATTGTACTATGGTGTGTACTAGATTTTTCCTTTAAAGTCATTTAGGGAGACTAATGAATGTCTGATTTAACAGAACTTTAATTTTCTGGTTGTTTTTATGTCAAACACCGAAGATGGGGAAACTGAAAGTCTGTGAACACTCCCACTCCCCAATTAAGTCTATGGATATACCTGTAAAGTAGTGATTTAGTGTCTAGAGAAACTAATTTTTGGAATTAATGGGGTCAAAGTGACAGGTAGTGATTTAGTGTCTAGAGAAACTAATTTTGGAATTAATGGGGTCAAAGTGACAGTGTCAAAATAATTGACAAACATGAGAGGTTTTAATTTGAAAGAACGTGATCGCTGAGATAGTGTTTCCCACTTCGTCTCATTTTTGTGTTGGAAAAGTACGTAGTGAATTGCAGAACATTTGCATGTCCTCTGCCTGTTTTTCTCCCTGATGCATACTATACTCACCTTCTATCAACAGCTTTAAAATGTAAGTGGAATGAATCACAGGAAACATTGGCTCTGATATACAAAGGTTTTCTCTCTGGACACTCTATTAGCATTCTTTTACAGTGAATGATAAAAGTTGTTCACACAGGGATTTAGGATTGTTGACATTTTTACTCCTTCAATGTCAGTTTGGTATATAGCAAGTGCCTAATGTTTTATGCTTTTAATATGTGTACTTGTTCCCAGAACTATAGATATTTCCTAGTATGAATGTTTTATAAATTGTATGAATATTTCACTAATTAACTGAGGTGGCTCAAGATTAATAGACACTGGTTTTTTATCTGGACTGTGTTTTCTTTAGTAATGACAACACCAATAGTAAGATATATACGGCAACGCCCTTCTCACATGAACCTGTTCATGAGGATGAAAAACAAGGATCATTGTTCCTAAGAAACTATTACAAATTTTACAAAGTTGTAGCACCCTCTTTGTCCTTCATTTTAAAACATTTTCTTCTCGTTTCCTGACAAAACAAGCCCACTATTTTTAAAACAAATTAAACATCTCTTTTGGAAACTGTGGCAGAACAGAGGTTGAGAATTGCTCCTCTAAAGAGTTCTATTTGCATCTCCTCTTTACACATTTTTCTGTTAGAAAGCTCCTAAAAGGCACCCTTTTTGCCTTCCTTAGGCTAAGGGGAGTTCCTCTGTCATAGTTACTATTGCCCCTCAGGGAGATATAGAACTGTTTCCTCATGAGAAGAAATGGGTAGTGTGGTCTCTAGAAGGGTCAGTCTCCCAAAATACACAGGTGCTTAATGCTTATGACACATCTAAGTATAAGGATGCATTTCGTCTTCAGTTTCCCTTTCATAGTCTGCCTGAGTGTGTAACAGCCATGATATCTTTAAATGAGTTTGAATTGAACAGGACTTCGGTTGGAAGGCTCTATCACCAGGGAGGCTGCATGTATATGATGATATATATCTCCCTTTGCATCACTCCCCCAGAGTTCAGCCTGCTATTCTGTCTGGCCAGCAGAGTGTTTCCTTCCTTCCTTCCTTCGTGACTTTTCTAAACCTGTAAGCCCGAGAGAGAAGGAACACCTCAGAGAGTTCTCCTACTTTTTCCAGTTCAGATATTACAGATGTCTTTTATTTTGTGCTAGAGCATTTATGTTAGATATATTTACATTTCATGCTATAAATAGATTTATATTTTATATTTATATTTTATACATTAGATATATTTATATTTTATAAACATCTGCATTATGAAGTCAGTGTGATAAGAACCACTTTTCCAATAACTAGCAGAAAGGAGCACTATACAAAACCCCAAACCTGGAGCAGATCAAACTTAAGCCACAGGCTTCCTAATTCTAAATCTTAGATTCCTTAATGTTAAATTCTATGTCTATCTCATACAATTGTTGTGAAGTTCAATGGAGGATATTTTTGAGTAAAAATGAGTTCTTAAAGTCTAGTTCTTTTGCTGTCCAAGATACTAATGATGTATTTGATGAAATAATTTGTTTTGATGTATTTAATATATATTTAAAGAAAATAAGTCTAATTTTTCAATGCCTGTTTTCTCATTTTATTTACTCTCATAAAATCTATCAGTTATTTATAAATTTTGCAAGGATTTTAATTTCAGAAACCAAATTCAAATATGCTAGTATCTATTTGTCCTTATTTATTCTCTTAATATTTTAATTTTATTTTTCCTTAGTATCACTTTACACTCTCAAAGCTTATCTTTGTTAATTCTGTAACATTTTGTTGAGCACGTGTCATGTGCCAAACACTCTTAACTGCTAGCTAGAAAGTAGTGAACTAGCCTGCCATCTTTGTTTTCATTTAAAATTCAAACATCAGATATGAATGGGGCCATTGAAACTGTTGCTGATTTAAAAGCCACAAAATCAAAATGAATTATAACCCATAATTGTTAAAATATCAGCTTTTTATTAGAATCGGTTTGAGCCATTTTTCTGGTCTTTGATGCAGAGCAATTTTATTTCCATATTGAATCAGTGTAAAATCTTAGCAGAGGCAATTAATGTTGATAAATGGAACTATGTAAAAGTTTATTAAAACTTATACAGGTATACCTCAGAGGTACTGCGGGTTTGGTTCTAGATCATTACAATAAAGCAAATATTGCAATAAAGTGAGTCAAATAAGTTTTTTGGTTTCCCAGTGCATATAAAAGTTATGCTTACATTATACTGTAGCCTATTAAGTCTAGCATTACATCTGAAAAATTGTATATTCCTTAATTAAAAAATACATTCTCAATAAAAATGCTAACCATCATCTGAGCTGTTAGCAAATTACAATCTTATCTCTGTGTTGATGGCTTCTAACGGATCAGGATGGTGGTTGCTGAAGGTTGGGGTGGCTGTGGTGATTTCTTAAAGTAAGACAATGATGAAGTTTACTGCATCAGTTACCTCTCCCTTTCATGAACAATTATTCTGTAGCATGCAATACTGTTTGATAGTGTTTTACCTAAAGTAGAACTTCTTTCAAAATTGGAGTCAGTCCTCTCAAATGCTGCCACTGATTTATCAATTAAGTTTTTGTAATATTTTAAATCCTTTCTTATCATTTCAACAATCTTCACAGCCTCTTCACCAGAAGTAGATTCCATCTCAAGAAGCCACTTTCTTTGCTCATCCATAAAAAAAGCAATTGCTCATCCATTTCAATTTTATCATGAGATTGCAGCAATTCAGTCACATCTTCAGGCTTCACTTCTAGTTCTGTTGCTACTTCTACCACATGGGCAGTTACTTCCTCTACTGAAGTCTTAACCCTCTCAAAGTCATCCATGAGGGCTGGAATCAACTTCTTCCAAACTGTTGATATGTTGACCTCTTCCCATGAATCATAGATGTTCCTAGTGGTATCTAGAATGGTGAATCCTGTCCAAAAGCTTTTCAATTTACTTTGCTCAGATTCATCAGAGGAATCACTATCTATGGCAGCAATAGGCTTATAAGATGTATGTTTTAAATAATATGATTTGAAAGTTGAAATTACTGTTTGATACATGGGCTACAGAAGGCATCACTGTGTTAGTAGGCATGAAAATATTAATCTTGTACGTCTCCATTAGAACACTTAAGTGACCAGGTGCATTGTCAATGAATAGTGATATTTTAAAAGGAATATGTGTTTCTGAAGAGTAGGTTTCAACAGTGGGCTTAAAACATTTAGTAAGCCATGCTGTAAACAGATTGGCTGTCATCTAGGCTTTGTTGGTCCATTTATAGAGCACAGGCAGAGTAGATTTAGCATATGTCTTAAGGGCCCTAGGATTTCTGAAATGGCCAATGAGCATTGGCTTCAACATCAAATCACCACCTGCATTAGCCCCTAACAAGACAGTCAGCCTGTCCTTTGAACCGTTGAAGGCAGGCACTGACTTCTCCTTTCTAGCTATGAAAGTACTAGATGGCATTTTTTCCAATAGAAGGCTGTTTCATCTACCTGAAAATCTGTTGTTTAGTGTAGCTATCTTCATTAATTATCACAGCCAGATCTTCTGGATAACTTGCTGCATCTTCTACATCAGCACTTGCTGCTTCACCTTGCACTTCTATGTTATGGAGACGGCTTCTTTCCCTACACCTCATGAACAAACCTCTGCTAGCTTCAAACTCTCTTCCGCAGCTTCCTCACCTCTCTCAGCCTTCACAGAATTGAAGAGAGTTAGGGCCTTGCTCTGGATCAGGCTTTGGCTTAAAGGAATGTTGTGCCTGGTTTGATCTGCTCAGACCACTAAAACTTTCTCCATATCAGCAATAAGGCTGTTTTGCTTTCTTATCATTCATGTGTTCTCTGGAGTGGTACTTTTACATTTCCTTCAAGAACTTTTCCTTTGCATTTGCATTCACAGCTTGGCTAACCGGTGCAAGAGGTATAGCTTTCAACCTATCTCAGCTTTCAACATACCTTCCTCACTAAGTTTAATAATTTCAGCTTTTGATTTAAAGTGGAGACATGTGACTCTTACTTCCTCTTGAACACTTGGAGGCCAATGTAGGGTTATTAACTGGCTAAATTTCAATATTGTGTCTCAGGGAATAGGAGAGAAGAGGGAGAGAAAAGAGAGGAAAGTTGGTTGGTGGAGTACTCAGAACACACATTTCTGATTAATTTTGTTGTCTTATATGGGCACAGTTCATGATGCCCTAAAGCAATTATAATATTAACATCAAAGATCACTGATCACAGATAATGAATATGTAATGATAATTTAAAAGTTTGAAATACTGTTAGAATTACCAAAATGTGACAGAGACACAATGTGAGAAAGTCCTGTGGGAATAATGATGCCAATAGACTTGCTCAACACAGTGTTGCCACAAATCTTCAATTTGTAAAAAAAGAAAAAAAAACCAATTTTTGCAAAGCACAATGAAATAAGGTATGCTTATAAATTTACTAGACCATGCAAAAGTTTAATTCTGTTTGATTTTCTTAAAACATATAGTACCAAAGCAATGGGGATGCAATTGTATTAATTGTCTTCTGGATTCAAATGAACATATTCTGATATTTACATGTATTTTCCCAGACTTTCGTATCAGACTTGTTGTTTGTTTTACTGATGGTAACATAAAAAATCAGTCACCAATACCACCGCAACACTTTCTTACCCAAAGTGCATTTAGGTAGTCATCTAAAATTGTTTCATATAAAAACGTAAACCCCATATTTATAAGTAGTAAGAGGCAAGTCTTACAGCCATTGAAAATACTAGCACTTTGAAAATAAAGAATTATTGATGCAGAATGGATTCCATGTGATGGTGTTTCCAGAAACTAAGGAATTCTAGAGTTGGTGCAATCATTTTTTTGAGACTCAGGATCATGGTTATTCCATGTAATCCAAAATTGGCACACCGTTTTGTTTCCCTTCCTCTCTTCTTCCCACTATTCAACTTCCATGCCTTCTGCTTTCCAATTCTTGTTTCTCCTTTTCCCACCCACCCCCAACACTTAGCCTGCTGTTCCTATTGCATATGTGCCCTTGTCTTTTTATTTTTGTCCATATTAAAGGATTTGCAGAATATTCCAAACAATAGAGATAGAGCCATTCAAAGTTTCTTTAGGACTCCCATTGCTCTTAATCATATATTTGTCTTATATTTTCTCCATTGTTAGGAATCTAGTTCCTTACCTTTTGTGATGTCCCAAGTTCTTCTTCAAAGTTAGCTTCCAATAAAACACAAAACAGCAAAATAACAAATATTACAAACAAATGTGGGGAAAATGCAAAAGAAAGAAGATGTAGTGCCCTAAAACTGAACAGAAAAGAATGTATGTCCTGGAAAAGCGTGCAGACATGGAATGTTCACTGCAGACTTCACTTCAAGCATTCCAATGGCCAAGACAACAAAAGAAATGTATTACATATGATCCTCAGTGTCAAGAGCATGCATTTCTCAAAATAAGAACGAACTCTTTCTGATCCTAAGAGAAGAGAAACATTTATCCTGATGGTACAAATAGAGATCGTTGGAGAAGGCATATTGGAATTAACCGGGTGCTTTTAAGAAACACGTTATAGGTCCCACTGTAGATCAGTTAAATCAGAACCTTTGTGGGGAGGAGGACCAATAATTCTTACTTTTAAAAAGCACTGAAGATAATTATAATGTGATCTGAGGGTTGAGAACACCTAACATAGAGTAGAGAGGACTGGTTCCTCAACTTGAAGCAGCTACATACCAGATGTTTGTGCTTGATGGTATTAATCCCCAGGGTTTTCTGATTTCTAAATCAAAGACTTTGAATTAGACACTTTAAAGGGTTTTTCACGTTTGCAGTATTTTTCTCCTTATTCTTTCACCAGTGGACTTTTACCTCTAATAGTTCTCATGTTGCACATTTTCCAGAAAAAGCTAAGATATACATGGATGGCCACCTGTGGTCATCATAATTAATGGTCAGTTCTGGCAACGTGAGCCAGACACTTTGTATGACTAAGTTCTGGACCCAGAAGGTACATTTAGTCTTCCAGAGAATAATTGACTAAAAGTGCTTGTCATAAATCAGTGGCCATTGACACTAGTGAGCATGTTCTTTTATGATTTAACCCTTTCTAAACCCCAAGAATATTGTTGTTTTGAAAAATAAAGCAATGGGGAGTGAGTAGAAAATAGCATTTTTCAGTTGCAAAAGAGAAATCGACTGATGGAATGACATTATGAAGAGCGTATTTCAGACAGAGAGAAATACCCAATCCTGTCATAAAACTAACCCCCAAACACCAGAAAAGGCCACTTGAAAATAATCCAGATGACTTAATTATTATCTGTTTGTCATTTGTGACCAAATATCAGCTGATGGAAATTGTTTTGAGGTTAATGAAAGCATAATTACTTTATTTCAAAGGTTCATATCCAGAGTCAGATTGCATACTGTAGAGCAGATGTCATGCTATGGTGCAACCTGAACCTATTACAATGATTTCCTCTCAACTGGATTGGGTAACCAGATGTACAAGTCATATACTTTAAAAAAGCAAAACTGCTGATTGTTGGGATGCTTTTAATTTAAAGTAATCGTAACATATTTTGGATATGTTCAAATCCTTAGTGATACTAGCCACTGCAAATTCAAGAAATAGCAGCTTACAAATAAGTCCATATAATGGTTTCATTTTTATTCACAGAGAAGTGGGAGAAGAGGAGAGGAAGTTAGAGAATTTGTATTATCATTCTGTTAGTTTCATTCCTAACTTCTGTGCTGGAATCAAATGGGGAATTTACTCTGATTGCAATATCCTACTGTGCTGAATCTCTGAGCGATTAAGACTTGTTAATAGCAGTGAAGAGTCAATAACACTGCTCATGGGTTCGAATGGCAACGCTGAACAGTCAGAACAAAAACCAAGTTATTTTAATAAGCAAATTTGATTGGCACATAGTGTGACAGCTGATGCCAGAAGGAAGTATTCTGTTAATGTTTCAGATGGTTATGTTATTACTTGGGTGATCTGATAAGAATCTACCATGGCTTATGCAAAATAGGACATGGCAGATGTCAGGACAGCAGAAGATACACAAGTGATAGTCCTGACGAGAGTTTTGCCCTTGAGAAGTGGGGGGAGTGTCATTTCCTTCTCAATATAGGTATCATCTTCATGCTTTGGGTTCTCAAATAGGAGATCCTGAATCACACAGAGGCACACATTGTTGATATTGTTTCATATTATTTTACTTCAAACCATAACTGTTCCATTTTGTTTCCAAGGATAATTTTGTGTGATTTGATCAAAATATTTAGTTACTCTGATCTGTACAGGCTATTTTCAATGATACATTAACAGACTACCATGAATTTAGTAGTTTAGATCAATAGAAGACACAGACTGCATGTAATAAAGCCTGAACACACAAAACCATTATAACCATATCTTGAACGTATCATGCAATTTACATAACTTGCATAAATAATGGACACCATGTATTGAGTACCTATAATGTGCCAGACAATGCACTAAACGGTCTAAATAGTCCAGATGATTTGGTCCTCACAACAACTCAGTGAAAACAGCATGTGTTATTTTTAACCTTTTTATAGAGGAGGATACTAAGGCTGGATGAGACAGAGCACTTTGCTCAGAATCTCTCACATAAATACTAAAGATGGGATTTAAAGCCATTCATATGATAAATGCATGCATTTTCCATTGAGCTAAAATGTAATAATGCTATAATGAACACAGGGTGTGTGTATCCTTTTGAATTAGCGTTTTTTTTTCTTTGTATAAATACCTAAAAGTGAAAGTCCTGGATTGTATGGTATGTCAATTTTCAATTTTTTGATGGAACTTCCATATTGTTTTCCATAGTGACTGCACCAATTTACATTCCCAATAACAGTCTATTGCAAATGGCTAAAATGGACATCTTCTCAGTCTTTCTCTGTCTCTCTTTTTGTCTCTCTTGCACAGAAAATTTCCTTATTCTTTACTATATGATCTATGAATAACTACTGAAAATAAGACTGGAATCAAATTATTTGTGGACATTCCTTTCAGCTTCAAATTTTTTTTTTTTGGAAATTTTTGATACAGAACTGAACATATTTTCTCTCCTTTTTGGACATTTTCAAAGTTGTGCTTTTTAGTAAAAGCCAAGTATTGATTGTGAACAAAGAAAAACAAATAATCCTTGTGGTTGATGACATTTTTAGGCCGAGCAGCTTTTTGAATAGCTGGAAGAGACCACCAGTGAAGAAAGAACTCCCTTTTGCTCCTGCATATTAATAGCACATAAGTAGCTTTCGCAGAATCTGTAATGATAGCACTACCTCTCACTATTGCAGACATAGCTGAACAAATGTGGATAGGTTAAATGTTCTAAAATGTATTATAAAATTACATGTCACAGCAGCTGAAAGCCAATTTCCATTACAATATAGCTTCACTGTGCAGAAGTTGAGTCATCTCTATTTTGGTAACTGTTCTTTATCACTAAAGATAATTCATGTTATATTTTCATCCTCATGGTGGAGGCAAGAGGATCACCCCAAAGTTTTGACCTACAAAATTGCACTTGATAAGGCAGACTAAGGAAATAGTGATAGAGACTCTCATGCTTTCATTGAGCTTATGGTTGTAGATTTCAATAGACAAGATTTGATTTAAATAGATTATCAACTAGTCTTCATCCTTACATTATTACCTGAATCTGACTTGGCTTCTGTGTTATCAGTTTCTAGCTCTTCATAGGCAATGATAGAATATTTACTGCGTAAAATGAATGAATGAGAAGTTCTTGCTTCTCACATTGCCTCTCATGTTGCCACATAGTAACATTCCAGGGCACATAAATATAAATAATTTCCATAAGTCATTTTACAGAGCCTTCTAGTCATAAACACATTGTGTAAAATTTGTGGAAAGAGAAAATGGAGCCACAGATATTTTACTGTTCTTTCCTGTTATTATTACCTACTTTGTAAAATGTAAAATTAAAGTCCAAGTGATTGATTCAGATTGCAACCTTAGTCTCCATTTCAAGAGATTAGACAGTGTTATTAATCTGAAACTACAGTGTTATGTAGACAGTTTAGTTACCCTTCATTTCTAGTGGGTGCAATTAAATATAGCATATCAAATTCTCAAAGTATATACTTAGTACCATCTCCCAATCTGCTTTACTTTAGCACTACATGATGCAGCAAACTCAGAGGACTAACCACAGGTCTAGGCTATGATGCCATCTAGAATACAGCTACTCTTAAAGAGGACCAGGTGCCGCAGTGAAGGACTGATTCATTCTCCACCTCACTGCTTGTAGTTAGAGTTTAAGAATATTCAGTATGCGTGGAGAGGAAGTAATACCAAATGAAGAGGCTCCACAGCAGACACATCAGAGAAGCCCTTTTTTGCTTTTTAGGGACAGGAAATGTTATTGTAAATGAGGATGGCATAGCTTCTCCATAGCTACCACTATCAGATCTCCAACTCTCCCACTGTCTAAGGACAGAAAAAAAATATAGCGGGAAAACACGACAATACCTCTCTCCACTTTGCAAGTGGACTACAATTTCTCCCACATGTTTTTCTGCAAGTGTTTTTTTTTTTCTTTTCATTGACCCCTGACAAGTTTACTGCATGCGTTTTCAAATTCCTCTTGACTATTCTCATTGTACATCCTCCCCTCAGAGCACTGTTCTTTATAAACCACTAATTATTCATATCTCCTAAACACTGCCCACCAGTGTTCTTAATGTGAAATTGCCTTGGCTAGTGAAGTACTGGTATTTGGTGAGATGTTCTACCTCATAATTTTAGAAAACCTTATGCTTTATGTGAATGAAAGTGAGACAGATTGAAAAAAGTGGGGGGAAGATAAGAAATATTCCTTATAAAATGACGTCTGTGGGAAGAAAATGGAGGGAGATGTAGAAAATATAAATTGGATACACGCAGCTAGAGATCAGATTATTTTTTCCCAGGCTGGGCTCTGAAGCCAAATAGCCAGTTTGAGCTGCCTATGATACATGTGTGTCTCTGCCCTATCCTGACTCATGGCATCATAAAACACCAAACACTTTAAAAACTAGAAAATATTAATATATTTTAACAATTCACAACAGATATTTTGATATTTCTGAAATTGTACTGCATCTTGAATCATGGTATCTTAAAACTAGTTGATAACATTTTTAATGGCACATGGAATTTTAGTACATTGTATAACTGATGGCATCTTAGAGTCAATGAAATGCATTATTATTAGCAATAATAGTTAAGAGTAATCTTTCCTACCCAGGAATGATTTTTACAAACTTATGCATATTACACAGGGGCCTGGGAATTTCCTATCCCTTGCATGTTATTGCTACCTCATAACTATGGCCTCTTTCCAGTTTCTATGTCTTAATAACCAACCGGCACAACGTGATTTTTTTCCTCTTTAAATAATCAGTTGTTTGAGGGAGTTTTAAATATAAATTTGGGTGAAGAGTTGAAAAGTTTAAATTGCTATCTCACCCATGCCAGATGCCACTTTCACATTGGTTTAGAAGCTTCCTGGAGTGTCTTTATAGATGACTTGTCTATTCGTGTGCATGTTGCCAAGTTTACATATGCTGCTGTCTGGAAGTATTTTCAGATGAACTGTAGTAGCAAACCCTACAGTTCAGCCTGGATTCCTGAAGAATGTACTTTTGAAAAACAAAAACAAAAACAAAACAAAAAGAAAGGGGGGGGGGACACAAGCTTTAAATAAAGAAGCACACATATGTAAGAGGCAAATGCAGCGATAGAGAATTGGCTACGGGACCAAGATTTCAGTGATTCTGATGCTCTAGGGTCATCTTACTGCTGTATGAGCAGCAGAGCTAGTGATTCCAGGTCCCCTCGGGGTGGCCACGTATGTGAACCATGGTGAATTAGAGTGCCGAAAAGAATGGCTTATTCTGCATTATTAAAACAGCTAATTCTGTGATAAAGGGTGATTTATATCACTTATTACAAGTTTGTATTTTTATCTAAATGAAATGACCTATATTTAAGAACCTCAGGGAGTGTTTTGAATTTTAAATTCTCCTGAATCCTGATCTTTGCTATTTGAAAATGCGAAAAGAAAAGGATACAACTATTAGGGCTTTTGTTTCTTAAATTGTTTATTTTGGTCAATATTGGATGTCATAGTTACTCTGAAAACACTTGGAAGCTGTCTTAGAAGGTTTTATGAAGAAAAATCACTTTTATCAGAAGTTAAATTGCTCAACATGAAAATATAATTATTGGACATGAATATTTTAAAATCATCAAAATGCTACTGATGCAAATTTTCAAGTGTGGGAATCTTTGTGACCTGCTTTAATAAATGTTTATTGTTATCTCTTTTAAGAGACATCTCTGACTGTGAACATTCACTGGTATCCTTAGGTAGAAGTCTTTCTCATACTTCCCTCACCGTGGACTTTTTAAAAGAGCACATGAGATCTCCATGTATTCTAAACTTAATTAGTCCATGAAACAGGCACTGTTTCTAGCATTGCTTTTGATTAATTTATTGCATGAAGAGTCTAACCTTGACTATTAAGATATTTTCTTAGTGATGTCTTTTTATAAACTTTCATTTGTGGATGAGCAATACAAGAAGAGGTAATGCACTCATTTAGATAAAACACAAAATGCCTGCCAGGGAACCTGGGTTTGTTCCAATTTTCCTCTTAGGCAAGTCTTTTATCTCCCTTTGATATAGACCAGGGTTCTACAGAGCACTAAACTAATGAAAAGGGGTTGTCTTTTTCTCTAATGTTATGACACAGAATTTTGATTTGATATTATAGGACTGTGGAATTGAAGAAGACCTTATAGTCATGTAATCTAACTTTTCAAGCAATGTAAGAATTCCGATTCAGAATTCCTTGCATGTAATTCTTCTTTGCAAGTGGATCCAGATATATAAAACTCATCATCTTTACAGATAGCCTATTTTACTATGGGGCTTCAGTTACAAGTCCAGCTAAAATCCACTTCTCTCTCACCTTTATCTGTTGGTCCTCTTTCTACCCTCTGGAAAAAAAATGGATAGATCAACTTTTCTCCAACTTAAGACCCATCAAAATTTTGGAGTAGCTTATTGTGGCCCTCTTCCACTGCAGATAGATCAAGATGTCACATTCCAAATTTAGTTTATTTTTTTATTTTTTGAGATCTTGTATTTCTGTTTGAAAATCTGATATGCAGATTTTATATGGGCACAAGATTGCCTACATATGGTCTGACTGTGGCAGAGTACTTTTGAAGTGTTGTTTCTCATGATATGGGTATCCAGTCTATGAATGTATCTTTTGAGAAGCATTACTGAGATATCTTACAGGAATATGTCATCTTAAGTTCTGGTACACAAAATGATTGTTGTAGAAATTTAGAAAACACATGAAGTACTCAGGATAGATTTCCTAGGTATAATTGCATCTGAGTATGGCCTTAAGGAATGCAAAGGATCAGGAGTGTTTTCCCTCTGTCTGACAAAACACTTTGTATTGAATTCCTGAATTTTATTGACCTGATACATTAAGGACTTCAATCTTTTCGATGTATATTTTGTCAAACATATCTGTAGTCATATATTTAAAGTCACTTATTTTTTTAATGCTACGTTCTGCCCTTGGCATGAATTACTACTAACTTCTCTGTTGTTGATTTTGACCCACTATTACGGCTTGTTAAAATTACTTTGCATTTTTGCTGTTATCTGCTACTGTTGCTATGATCTATGGGATACTTCCTATTTGACACACATGCCTTCTGTATCTTAATTTAAGTTATTGATTTAAACATGCTGAAAATGGAAAGTCTTTGAATTTCAGTTTCAGTTTACATAGGTTCCTACATAGGTACCAGAAAGTAAACTTGATTGTGAATCCGTCAGATATTTCTAGCTGGAGAAATCAGGAACAATTTCTTGAAAGGCATAACCTTTTAATTGTGGATTGGAAAATGAGAGGGAAGGAGAATGAGAAGTATATTTCAAGTAATTCAGATATATTCCTGGAGGTGAGAAGGTATGGTAACATGGTGAAATGAAAGCATTGGTTCTGATAGGAACAAAATGAAAATTAAGGCTGAGGTAATATCCATTCTTTCCTCGTTTCCCCTGATCAGGAAATCAACTTTAATTTTCTAACTCTCTGATCCCTTATACTTTCATATAACTTACCGATTGAGATTTAAATCATATCTATAGGTACAGAAAGCAATTTGGTAGATAATTAAACTGAAGCAGACACTTGAATTTGTAATCCGTGTGAGAAGAGAACACCTCCTTCCTGATAACAGCAGCAGGAATTTCAGGTAGGCTTTGACTGACTTGGTGTGAGATCTCAGAATCAAACGTGTGGATGAGTGAGTGGGCAGCAGCTGAGCTCTCATTGAAAGGTGGTCTTTTGTTATCTTGAATATTATTAATATTCAAGAACAAGAGTGGGGTTCCGCAGGCCAACACAGGGTCTGTTGAAGTGCGATCCTATGTTTCTCATACCTATGCTTCCTGTCTCAGAGGCACTTGGTCTAGGCGGTACCGTACTGTGCAGCTGAAGATGACCCCTGAGGCAGGAGCCGAAAGTCGTGTGAAAATAAGACAAAGTAGTTTGCACTTAGTTTCTTTGGATTTTATTTGTCTTCCAAACTTTTTTTGAACTTCCCCCAATTTTTCTGCAACGTTTCCCCAGAATTGTTATTAATGCTTTCTCATAAGCAATATTGAAAAAAATCATGTCACTGAGATTTTGTGAATGTAATGTTTTCTATCCTGGCTTAACCTCAGAAGCAATAAATTATAGGGTTAGTAACCAAGATGTCAACACGTTTAGTAATGCACACAAAAAAATTGGAAGAATTTGCCATGTTAAATCACACATATGAACCCTTTAAGTTTAGGAACAATGACTGTAAAGTGTGCCTTCTTTTCCTTTCAAATCCATTCCATTTTCCAGGAGCAGGACACCAGAGGCAAAGTCTCTCCGATGATCAGTGGAGATGAATTTACTTAACATCCATCTCCAAAGAGGTAGGATTCCTGTGATATGGACACTTCCTGGACCCTTTCTACAATCCCTGCTTTGGGATAAATAATACATTGGAGACCACAGTTCCAAATGCTAGTTTAAAATATAAGTCGAAATTTCATATTTAATTACAAAATATATCATCAAGTCCAAACTATAAGTAAGTAAGTACCAATTTGAATTAAACATCTAACCATCTGATCTTTCTTTTCGTTGTTCTCAATTGTTACTTCTACATTTTAACCTAGTAGCATATTTATTTATTTATTCTTTTTATTATATTTACTTAATAAATATCTTATTTCAGTTTTCTCACTGCAAAAGACATCATAGAATATGAAAATCGATGTAATATCCTGTAAGCAACATGACCACTTTAGAGTATTAGATCTACAAATTTTAGATAATTCATATATTTAAAAAAAGCTGATGAATTACTTCACTACATATAGAATTAAGGCCTTATATATTATGGTCATCTTACAGTTCTCCTTTTTGTTGTTGTTGTTTGGGTTTTAAACATTTATTCCTTTTGACGTGTTTTGTTTCTAATAGCAAGGTGGTATCAGAGATACATTGAAATAATCCTTTCCTGCAGAGCTAAGTGACTACATCTGTCTCCTGTTTCTTTCTTTGTGTGTGCAGAAAGTGAAAATGCCCATTCATAATAAGAAAATGTAAGTCTGGTAGGCACCGAGGTTTTAATATTTAATTTTCCACATTATAAAGCAGACTCTTCTCTGCCTTCCCATAAATGCAGAAATGGATAAGATTAATTAAACATTAAACCATTATTCTTCATAAAAGAAAAGTCCATTGCCAGTCATGTTTGATATACTTTCTTTCCAAGGTGATCTTTCCCAAGTCTTAACTCTCATCCCTTCTTAAAATTTTTAAAATAATAACAAGGAATGTAGTCATTTTACTGTCATTTTTCTCTTTTATTTTTTTCTTATATTATTGTGACAGACTTTCATATGAATTGTGGATTGATTCCAGAATAGAGAATTTATTCGATATTATCTGATCTAGCACTTATCTTGTAGTAGAATTGTCTGGCAAGATAGAAAAAAAATTTCTTTTCTAGATCTTTTAGCTGTAGAGAATAAATATATGTTATTTATTTACATAGTATATATTCATTACATATATATAGATTCTTTGTTATAAATACACACACACACACACACGCACACACACACACACACATATATATTTGATTCACTGGAAGAGCAGATATGTGAACACTTAGCAACCAATCATGTTGACATTTGTGATTATAGTCTTTTAACAAGTGACTTATTCCTAATAGATTCATTAGGTAAATAAAAAAGGTCAAGAAATATTAGACCCAAATATACAGTTGAAATAAGGCCAGAATATTGGATTGAAACAAACACACATGTGCGCATGCACACATTTCTCATGCATATAATTTCTATCATGCATTGTTACCTTCTACATCTATAAACATAACTTATAATTGCTTGCACTTTTTAAACCATGGGCATAATTACCATGAACATAATTATAGCATTTGCCAGATTCTGTATATCATAGAGAGGTTTCCTTTCCCTTTCTCCCCTTCTTTTGTTAGGCAAGGTTATTAGCTATTTTCACTGTCAGGTGATGATATACTTTCTGTATTTTACAGTGATATTGAAGAGAATCCATGGAAATATTCAGCATAAAATATACATATAACAGAACTGCTAACTCTTTTTCATGATTATGTTATAATTGTTCTCAGAGGATTGTCTTCTGTCCTGAGGTGGCATTGAGTTAAAAAAAAAAAATAGGTTGCCAGTAGTCAAGTGGTTACACTAGACAGGAGAGTATGTCTGCCATTGGGAAGAAACAAAATGGATAGATAGACCAAGATCAAACTTACCTTTGCCATCCCCTTTTTGACTCTTTCTGAGAGTAGGTAGGGTTTCAGTAAATCATCAAACTTATGTACTGGTGAGAGTTTTTTGAACAGGATTGTATACTAGCTGTTCCATCCTCATTCCTAGGTGGCACCTCAGATTGGAACACATGGAGGCTCAGTATTTCCTAGAGGAATTCAGGAAATGGAAAGGGATGTAACATCAGTGTTTATCCATAGAAACCTCACTAGTTACGACACTCTACATCCTCTCTTCTAAATAGCAACTGAAGCAAAAGTTTACAACCAATAATACAAACTGGGGGTTAAATGCTAGAGGGAGAGCAGAGGGTGATAATAAACCCACTGAATGTATGAATTAAATTAAATAAATAAATAAACTTAGGGAAGACCTCTGTGGTACCCAACTGCCATAACTTTGATTAACCTCACTGTGTTTCAGCACTGGGTCATGCAAGCCTTTGACACAGTTTCTTTGAGATGTCAGTCACATTTCAATAACTTTTCAGCATGGGCTTGTAAGTCCTGTCTCTTCATTGACTTTGAATGAGGCAGGTTTTTTATGAATGCAGCTTGAAGTGTCACTCAGAGATACTTGCATTGTGTTATCTTTGATTGGCATGTCTGGGAGTTGTGGAAAAAAATCCAGCATATCCAAATGTGCTTCTCTAAACACTGAATATCTTTACACACGTGTTTTCTCCAGGAGAACCCGCTCCTACCCTTATGATGATAATCTGCTATTGCAGTGTTTCCTTTTACTATAGAGGAGATATATCCTAAAGCAGTAGGTTTATAGGACTTGGGAACTCAGATTGCATTTGCAATTCTGATCCTACAAGCCTTTGGGGCTACAATTTAACTAATGTATCACATTAACTGCCACATGCAGGGCCTATCTAACAACCTAATTACTTTGATGAGAATACCTGTGTAATATCCTTCTACTTGGCAAAAGCAAGTGGTTCTAAAAAGATCCCAAAGCATCTACTTCATCTGGAAAAAAATAATAAAAGCATTCCCTTCATTAACAAAATGCCAGACATATAAACAACTGATTTGCAAATGATCCTTACGGACAAAGAAGTGCCCTTGTCCCCAGTACTGACTCCCTTGCAATAGATGGCATGAGCTGTTGGTATTCATACTAGTGCAGTTAGAGAAACTATGGCTAGATATGTTATATATACATACATATAACAAAGCAAAAAGCCTTGAAATGCATAGGGGAGTTGTCCTCTAGATGGCTGAAGCAAGGATATGCTCAAAATGTCCTTCCCCATAGCATAAGCTTTTGTTCTGTTGTAGTGTAAAGAGGGCACACGCGCACGGCACACACGCACATACACACACACAAACACAAACACATACACACACTAGCATCCAGCAGTGTATTGGATTATCAAGGAAAGAGTCAAAACCAATGTCCCCCTAAACTCTCATCATCCCACAGAGAAGAGTGCTTAGGCTGGACATAGCTAGACCAAGCACAACAGGGAAAATGCTCTAGGAAGGGTTCTCCACCCCAACAATACTTTACATGTTAGAGACCAAGGGACAGAAATATCTGAACAGCCATGTACAGGTAAAATTCTACACTTTCTGGTCAAAAAAGTGGCCTTGGAAGGTGACACCTTCAGAGAATACCATGTCTGCTCTTCCATTGAGCTCATTGGGTCTGTTGAGCAAGCTTTGTATGAAACTACCAAAGGCAGGGGAAAAAATCTGCCTCTAGGATCATTTGGGTTGTCTCTCCTCATTTAGAGACCAAATTCAATTAATTTACTATTAATGTTGGTAAAGAGTATCTTTTTATAATATAAATATATCTGGGTCCATTATGGGACAGTTGTCATTTATATATCATTACTCATTTAAAGTCTGAACTCCCACCTAACATATAGAAAAGTTCAACTGGCTGAATGAAATAAAAATCTTGATTGCCATGGAAATAAAATATGATGGACTAAAATAGCTTGAGGACACTAGGGGTATTTGGGAAGTACCAAAGTCAGATTTCAACTGTTTTAAATTTTTGCCTGCAGTTAGCCCTACTCTTTTTTAGGAAAGGGAAGAAACTTCTATATACTCTTCATTGTCACACCTTTCTCCTTGCTGACAGGAAATAGGAACATTAATGCCTTAACTAATGATTAGTTAATTAATAATGGATTAAACAGGGCTTTATAACCATCTTTGACATCTAACCACTATTTATAATATTGTTTCCATATATAAATGACTGATCTACAAATTAAATCTTTAAAAAAAAACAATCCATTTATAAACTATTATCTTAGCTACATTGATCTAATGAGCACTTATTTAACAGAGGCAAAATTTCACTCTATGAGTATACTAGAGTTTACTACAGAACAATGTTATTGGTTGATTAAGATGGTTAAATGAAAAGTGAAATAGCTTCAGTATGTTAATTAACTTACTGCAGTGTATTACCTAAAGCCCAGGATCAGGAACCATATAGTCTAAATTGGAACCCTAATTACTACTTACTGCATATTTTACATGTCTAATTTTATAAACCTTTTTGTACTTTAGTTTTCTGATCTGGAAAATAAGGATATTAATAGACCACTAGGAATACTAAATTAGTACAAGTAACACACTGGAAACAATGACTGGCACATGATAAGTGCTCAATAAATGTTAGCTATATTGAATATTAGTGGAGAATTTAGATTATTTTGAAGAATTTCAGTCAAAAAGTAAATATCATATACTAATATATTAATAATTCTAAGTTAATATTTAACATAAACTAGGTATATTTCAATTTAAAAATTAGGCTGTTCATTTTAAACATAATACCTATTTTGTAAATCTTTTATCATCATATTTCTCAAAACTCTCAATTCTTTGTAGGTTAATACATGAAGGAAAATGTAAAAAGAGATGCTTTGAAATTCTTAAAAGAATGTTGAGGGATAGGAAATTAGGATACTTAACATGTTAAATCATGTTTCCATTTTCTCAACTCAGTGTTATGTAAAATTATATAAACAGACACATAAACCTTAAGAAGAAACTTTCTTTACTTGAAATATATTTGCCATATAACATTGTGTAAGTTTAAGTATACAACATGCTGACTTGATGCATTTATATACTGTAATGATTGTCATTATAGCATTTAGAAGAATATTTTTAAAAGGACACTATATTAGAGCAATCTGAGACAAATTAAGCAAAAATAAGTGAGAATTTAAGAGACAAGCCCTTTGGAATATATGAGAGGTAATTATAGATCACTTATTCTGCATTTTATTGAGTTTAAAAGTAAGAATAAATAAATTTCAAATGCATCATAGACTGGATGATGGCGATACTGATAAT
Organism: Eumetopias jubatus; assembly: GCF_037043125.1. Lineage (NCBI taxonomy): Eukaryota > Metazoa > Chordata > Mammalia > Carnivora > Otariidae > Eumetopias > Eumetopias jubatus. Next base: position 155,522,476 of record NW_028274809.1, on the reverse strand, counting down.
GAAAGAGATAAGTGAGACATAGGTTCAAAAATTTCCAGAACTTACTTTTTCTTCATGTATTACCATGTCTACAATTATGTTGTAATTTTTCTGTAGCTTAACATTTCTGTAACACAGGGAAGAGCAGAGATTCTTCCTTTCCTCTCATGATTTTGTTTTTTCCTATGTCTGTCTAGGTAAAGCAAACAAGCTTTTATTTTAAATCTGCCCTCTACACCACACCAACACAAGGTGTGGGTAAGGGGAATAAAGATTAACAATAAAGGGTAAGAATTAATTGTTCCCTAACAAAGTTGTATAATTCTTGCACCAGCAACATTAATGCACATGCACTGTGTTCAGGCTGCAGAGTCACTGAGGTGCTGCAAAATATGACACCATAGGTCCAAATCCATGTCTGTATGAGGCCCAGTGGCATACCATGGAAAGTACTGATCTAGAGCTAGGAAGGCAAAGAGGTGAACATTTTATTAATGCCTGCTCAGTGTCAGACACAGATGCTTTATTTCCATTATTCCACTAAATTTTCACACATTTCTGCACATTTCCAATTTTGCAGACAAGAAAACTAAGGCTCAAAGACTTGCCCAAAGTCAGAAGTTTCGTGAGATGTGGAAAGAGGATTTGCACTTTGCACTGATTCCAAGCTCAGGATCCTTCTCCTTCCACACAACCTGATTTCTAGTTCCAGGCCTGCCACTGGCTATGTTGACATAAGCAAGTCACTTTCCTAATGTGTTAATTTAGGTACTTATACCAGGACCCATCTGGATCTTGGGAATATCTAAATTAGTAAAACCCAATGGGGTGAAACTGAATACATTCATGCCATTGACAGGAATGCATCACACAGAAGGTACACAGCAATCTCTTTCTCAACACCAGTGAAAGGTTTTAGCCCCACAGGAATAAAGCTTCCTGAACAATGTATTACTCTCCCAGGTCAGCTGAAATCTAATGTAGACAGCAATGACCATTGTGGGGTGAGGGGTAGATGAAAAATCAAAAAGAATCTAAAATCTGTCTTCTATTCCCACATCTTCTAATTCACTGTGTATTTCAAAAGAAGATTCCTTGTTTCCTCCTCCTCCACTTCCTCCTCCAAAAAATTAATCAAAACAAGAGAGAATTACTGCAGGTAAGGTCAATGATCTACATCAACAAATAATAACACAAGAAAGGTAGGGGTGATACTCTAGTAGATGTTAGGTTATTAAATTTAATAAAGAATAATGTAGCTTGAAAAGTGCTTTGGGTTTGTCATAAATTAATACTGGGCAGCCAACAATATGTTTATTGTTTTACAGCTAAGAACTGATTAAGAAGTCTCATAGGACCTTCTACCTTGTTACAGAATTAATTTTTAACATCCTTTTCTACTTCACAAGATTGAAAAATGCTTGAGGAAAGAGAACAGGTTATTTATAAACCCTCATTTTTCATTATACCTATAATATTCCTATATACATGTTGGATACTTAGTAAGTGTATATTAAAGTCCTCAAATGAATATATAAGCCTACTACGTCTGAGACCCTCACTAGTCATTTATCTAGTTGAGTTTAGAGTTTTCATTTGCTGTATTTGTCATGAATAACAAAGACTTGTGCATACTTGAAACTCAGTTTGATCTTCTTTGTCTCCAGTGGATAGCAGTATGGTATACTATAAATGCCATTGCTTTGACAATATTTAGTAGTTATGGAATGCATGTGTTTTGCTCTTTTGAGACTGTAGATTCATTATTATTTAGTATTTGAAAACAAATAAACAAAGTTATGATTCAGAATAATTGTATAAATTACAATAAAAGTAAAGACATATGCAGTCATGGCTAGGCATGATAGCAAGGTATTTTTTTGTTGTTGTTTAACTTTTTAGATGAAGTATATTTTGAGAATTAAGGTAGTGTTTGGGGTGATTCTTTAGTACTGATCATTTAACCAGTTAATCTGAACTAATTTTGAGCAATAGTATATTGACATATATATAAATAATGGATGTTTTCTAATCTACTGTGACTAAATGTTTTATGAAGGAAAAGTACAGAAACTTGGGTATTTTTTAAAAACTTCTTGAAAACTTTTAATTTCTTCTTAATATTCAGAATAAGTTGGTTCTTTAATACCTTATATTTTCTTTATATTAAACAAGAGTGAGATGACAGATAATAAGTTTAATTGAAGGCACAAACTCTCTCCTAACCATGCTTTCATAATTTAATAATCATACTAACTGAGGATGGGTGTCATAAAACTGCTTTAGAAAGAAACATATCTGAATAAAGGAAAATCAAAGTAGGGCTTCAGCTAGTGCTAAAAACAAAAAAGAAACATAGGTGATGAAAGTTTTTCTCTTCAACCAAGTGTATGTTTATAAAGGATGGAAAGCACTGTTCTTTGCCTTAAACGTGTGAATAGAGTTGCTATTTTGGAGACAACCACGTGTTGATTTGCTCTAACTGGCGACAGGCTAGGAAAGGAGGGATTTCTAGGTGGTTATGTCTCTCATTTCTTGCAGGAAATATGCTGCTATATGTGCATTTAAAAGTAGCACACCATGGCAGTCTTGATTTATTTGCTTTCTACTTCCGGGAACTTACTTTTGTGAGTAGGGTAAGAATATAAAGATGGGTAGAAAGAGGTCCTTTACTGTAACGTGTCCATAAAGGTGAACAGATTTTGTCTTTCCAAGTTAAAAGGGCAGAATCAAGCTAATTTAAAAGCAGTTATATTAATGCCTGAATGAATGAATGAATGAGAAAGCCTACAACAAAATTAGGGAATGTGCATACTAAATTTGATGAGCTCACTTGAGTAATTGTTTTTTCAATGTTTGTATCAAAAGAATAGCAAAAGAATTGTTTCTCAGAAAGAATGAAATTAATTTCATGGGTGAACTAATCTATACATTAAAAGCAATATTATTTGCCTCATCTCCTTGGAAGATTTCTGGTATGGGAAAGTTACATTCAACTGAGTAGGATCCTTGCCTCCTAACTGTTAATTTCACACTGAGCCTCAACTTTCTCATCTGTAAAATGGTGCTAACATATTCTTCATGAGGTTGTTAGCAATAACCTAGAAAGTACATATAATGTGCTGAAGAGGTAAGACATTTCAGAGATATTGATCCCTTTTGGCAGGCATCTCTACCATGTAAAAAAAATGCTTGATGGCTATAGTTAAATGCTCTATATTATTTATGTAGACATTAATTTACTTTATTGTAGTTGGAACTGTGACATCTGTATACTGAACTGTAGTTCAGTTATTAATAAATAAGAAAAAGTAACATCATCAAAACCCAGTTAGGAATCTAGACCAATTAATGGATGTTGGGAGAGGCTGTCAATAAATTCAACTTGGTCATCTTAAGATAGATTCAAGTTCTTAAATGCGTTTAGAGTATATTTATCATGATCAATTATACCATTAAAAAAAAAGAAAAGAACAAGTTGAGAAATTGAAGCCCAGGGCGACTACATGAGTTCTATAAGATTACATACATTGATTTAATGGCAGATCCCAAGTTGTGCCAAGTCTCTTGCACTCTCAAATCCAGACAACTTGCCACTATATAACAAAAGATTTTTTCTTACAAAGAGCAATATTCATATGATCTTGCATCAAGAGGATTCTATTCATTGCTATCATACAAGGACATTTTCTAACTAAAAATTCTGAAAGGGGTATAAATTTAAGTGGCATTCTTTTGAGATTGCTGATAGCATATAAAAAAGATTAGAGAGTACAAGACAAAGTAATGTGGAAAAGGGCAGAGAAAAATAATTATTCTGTATGACGGAAAAAAAAAGTTTAAGATACCACAACAAAGACATTAATAGTTAATATTGCTCTAGGCAGCAGTATTTTGTAATTCTCCAGCAGAACACAGAGCAGATTTCCCCAGTCCCAGTACAGTAGCTCATGGGGCCTGCAGGTTCAACACATTTTAAAATAATAAGTCATGCTCATTGTTTGCTTGTGGGACAAATAGTTGGGAGCTTCTAGGAGAAGCAAGAATAAGAATCTGTATGTCTCCGACTACACAGAAGGCCAAAATAAATTATATTTGCAAATCTTATGCTGTCCATTGATTCTGATATTTTATAACAATTCTCACATTTTTAAAAATAAATATTTATATAGGAGTACCCTGAAAGAGATGAAGATTATTTTATGATAGCTTTGTATATTTTTCTGTCTCACTGCTCAATTCTGAGTTGTTTTGAGGGACCAACTTTGTCATGAACTGGTGTTCTCAGAATCTTACAGAGTGTTAAGAAGTCAGTAGTTGTTAAATAGGTTAATAAGTAGATAGATTCTGTTAACAATGGAATGTTCCTTCTCAATGGAAAGTGTCTCTAGGCCAATTTCCTCTGCAGTAGTCCAAGTAATTTCCTCAAAACAAGATGTTTTTAAGCTACTCAAACATATGCTGACTCCTTATTACAAAATCTGTCTTAATACATGAGACAGTAACTTGAAAACTGTAATATGTTACATAAATAGAAAACATATCAATGTATTTTGGCAAGGTTTTACAGAAGGCTTATTATTTGACACTGAGGACTCAAATGTTAATGAGACCTAATATCTGTCACACTGGACCAAGTATTCCTGTAACTAAACACTGATACGATATAACTGAACTTCATGTAAAGTACTATGTAAGCAATAATGAGAAAGTAATTTGGTTTGTTGGGCCAGGAATGAGTTAAAGATAATTAGAGAAAGTCATACTTTAAACAGGATCTCTAAAATTGAATTGTACAAAGATTAAAGGAGAAAAAGGGAGAAGCAAAAGGAGAGGGTTTGGGTAGGGAAAGCCAAGTTGTTGGGTGGCAGAGAGAGGAATTCAACACTCATTTCTAACCCCTTATTCTAGGTGAGGGCCTCAAGCGAGGGCTAGTGAAGATTCACGTTCATAATGAATAGCATCAGCATCCACAGGGGTAGCCTGGGTACAGAGAAAAATCTATATTACACATTTCATCATGTAATTGCATAGAGACCCAGAGTAAGAACAATGACATAATTATTAATGCCTTTTCTGGAAGCACCATCAGCCTTCTTTGGGGCCTTTATAAAGATACTTATCTCTTAATGCCTAGGCATGATGTGTCGTAGAATTTAGAGACTTACTTTTAATTCACACACTACATACATATATAGGCTTGGAAAAAAATAGAAAGTCTTCTTAAATTCTTCATATATTTAAATATATTGTCTGTTCTTAGGGACAGCATGAGATTATTAAAGAAGTGGCATATGAAGTTATAAAGTTAGAGTAAGATGAGTACATAATGGTTGTTTTCTGTATGTAGTTACATATTTTCTAAAAAAAAAGAACATAGACAATGAAAGATCTGGTGCTATAAAACAAAGCCCATTAAAGTGCTTAAAACATAATGTTCTATAACCAACCTCATGACTACCTAGCTCAGTATCTTCCTAAGTAGCTTGTATCATTCTTTGGGATCCTGCGGTTATTTACCTGGCTCACTCCTGCATACCCTATCTTAGTCATTACAAATCATTGCTTAAACATTTCTAAGACATGCAGATTTCCGTATCTCAGGGTAGATTACATCATTTGGTCAATCAGTGCCTGAGATTAAGTTCTACTCCTGCATCTTGAGGGAACAAATGAATTTGTATCATTTCCCTACGTTAATCGCCACAATTCCAGATTGCACATTTTTTTTTTGTCTACTTGAGTAAATTTTATTCCATGACTCCTTGCTAGTTTATTGATAAGTAATGCATTCTGCATTTGCCTATCTTCCATTAGAAGTATAGATTAAGAATCTGTTTGAAAGACACTTTAATAGTCACTTTTAGTTTTTTTAAAAAAGAAAGATTGATATGGAAATGAATAATTTTTCTTTATTTACCGATGCAATGGTAGTATTCAGAAGGAAATGGAAGGCGGTGTGCTGACCCTAACAACTGTAAGCTCTCATAGATGATTGCTTATAGACAATGTAGGATGCCTTAACTATTTTTTTCCAGGTTAAGATCCAAAAGATCCAAACCCAATTAATTAAAGGATAAGGATCATAACAACAACAAAATCAACAACCAAACTCGAAAGGAAAACAAACAAACAAACTTGTAAACTTCTTAAGGCTTTAGGCCCACAATGAATTTTAATTTAAGATGTAGCCTTTTATTTTTCCATCCAGTACAGCCTTGCTAAAAGGACATTCTGTTTCTTACTTGATATATTCTGAACATGATCTTAACCCTGTGTGCTTTAATTCACTGTTATAAACCACCTGCTACTGCAAAGAAGATGTTTTAAATCCCAAGCACAACTAAATTAATAATCATATGACGCATGCCAGGTCAGCTAGCTTTTGTTCTGACCAAATAAACTAATTTAAATAAGTTACTTGTTCTACATTTAGATGCTGACCCTGGTAAATTGTGGTGACATCCAGAAAATTACTTGTTAGGAAAATGTATTTAGGATAAATAGGTTGTAGTGTGAAGGTGCTGCAATGCCAAAATATTTAGGAGCTTGACTAATTTTTGATCTTTAGTTCAGGCCAATCTTCGGTTGAATACTATCATGTTCTATGGCTTCATACTTTTCAGAAAGCTATGGCCACTTGGAAAGTTAATTTAAGGTGTACATGTACATTTCACCTTGCTTGGCTTGCAGGGAGTCATGTTTATAATAGATCTTTCACAAACAAAGAAGAAATGCTGGGAGCTCACTTTAATGAAGCACAGATAAACAAACAAAATCCATTGTGCCATATGATTGAATTTATTACTAAATAAAACTGTTGGCTTATGCATTTCACAGTTTTTACTCTACATATCCAGGGTTTTTTTAGAGGTTTTCTGTACGGTTATTTGCCCAGAATTCAGTAACAACAAAATAACAATGTGTCTTTGTTGCAGGAAGTGTAAGAAAATGAAATCCAACTAGAATAGTGAATAAAATTACAGACTACTTCCCGCTCAGCCTTATTACAAGTGCCAAGAGCTATGAAGACATTTAACCTAATGAATATAACATTTTTTTTTTTTTTTTGGTTATGGAGCAGTGTATCCTTGTATCCAGTATCTACAGCAAAAATTTCTGTAGCATATAATCCTCTGCTCCTAAAGAGAAAGTAGATATTTTCTTACCTTAAAATTATTTAACATTTCCCATATGGAGTCTTAACTGCCAATTAGGCTGCTAAATTGTATTAAGTTCAGACAAACTGTGTTGGAAATTTAATGTCGTTTTTCATTTATGTAGTGATGTTACACTTTTCCTAATATATCATATATTTTAGTCCTGATCATCCAGTCAACTTAACCTGAATCCCATAAGGAATACTAGCACGTCCTTTTCTTGGGGAGTAACTGAATAGTTCTTGCATTTTATGTGGGTTATCTTCAAATCCTCAAATAAGTTATATTTGAGATCTGACATTTTTATGGCTCAAAATCTTTTTTTAATTTATACCCTTAATTAGGTCACATTAAGAAAAGTGTTTTTTTTTTAGTCCAATGTATCCATTAATCTGTGAAAGTGGACATTTATATTATTACTTCAGATAAGATTGCTCTCTGTGGTTCAGAGGCTCTGATGCATTTAACAAGTGTAATTTCATAGCATGCGTGCATAGACAACATTATAGATAGCATTCAGTGTAAATTTTATTCAGCCTATAAATTGATACTTTATTCTGTTTTCTTTTTCACTCTTCTGTGTTTCTCATTTTTCATTAAGCCACTTTTAAAATAAACTTAAAGTGTGATGCTTACGTTTAGAACCCATCACAACCCCCTCTCCCAAGAACAAAGCTGGGTGCAAACCCCCCTTACTTTCACTTGGATATGCAGTTTGACTTTCTCAATGAAGTTGGCAGTAATCCTTAAGGCTGAAAGGGAATCCTTCAGGGAGGACAATAGTGCTTTTCTTTGGCAGTAGGAAAAGAAGCAAGAGAACACAATTAATTCCGTACTCTTGCCTTCAATGGCTCAATTCAGCTGGGCCCGTTCACCAGCATTTTCAGTGATTGGCATGGAAAGGAATATAGAAAAGTGGATCTACAGAATTGCTCCTCAGCTGAGACAACTCCCTTATCTTTAACCTGTCAGATTTGCCACCAATTAGTGTCAGTATCATAGATTCTTTACAAATTTGTCAAGACACTTTTTTTCTTTTTCTTTTTTTTAAAGATTGGTTCTATTATCAAGAGCATATCCTCAAAGTTCATCCTTCTCCATTATATAAATTTCTTCCCTTTTTAGATGGATAATGTAAAGTATGATAAAGTTGTGAATAATATTTGGCCCTGTTCATGGAAATTTCCTGAGAGGCAACATTAATTATGAGTTGGCACAATAGGTTTGCTAGAATGAGTTTGACACCTTGATTGCATTTCTGAGGTGCATTTGTTGTTGCTTTGGGGAAAGTACGTATACTGGGTTCAATAGAGCATAGAATTTTAAGTTAACCTCTTATTTTCCTCCTCTTGAACATAATGATTTTAATAGTATCTTCTTGCCTATTTAAGGAGGGTGGAACATAGGAGAAATGTGTTTGGTTTTATCAATATCTCTAGCCTTATTTCAGTCAGTTCAGCTGAAAGTAAGAAAGTATCAGTGACTGCTCATCCATCTGTTTTGTGGGTCACTTGCCTAAGCCTCATTCCCAAGAGAATTTTTTTTTTATCAAGTTGAATTCATCAGTAATTTACTCTAATCACATCCTAAGAGTGGGAATGATTAGTACTTCATTTTCCAACTGGCCTACCTAATCTTTTCTCCCGCTCTCATCCCTAACTGGATAAACTTCTGAAGAATCTGGGAAAATCACTAGTTGATTTTTGAAAGTTATCAAACCTTGTTCAGATCTGCTTTTGAGGTAAATAACATTTTTTTTAATGGAGAGATGTAATTAAAAGTAATTTGTAAGGATGAAGATAATATAATACTTTCATTTAATTTCCTCTGATTCTGTGTGGCTATGTGTCCAGCATTCTCTGGTTGATATTGTGATCCATATCACAGTATCTAGGTTTGGGGAGTTTTCACATACCAAAAGAAATAAGACAATCTCTGAATAAATCTAAGAGAAAGGGGTTGAACAAAAGAATTTATGTGTTTAACAGATTGTATTGATGTGGGAGAGCTAGGTTCTTGTCTCACAGAGTTGAAGAATTAATCTTGTGGACAAAGGAGAGTGAGTAAAGCAACAGAAGTTTATTAAGCAAGGATACAGAAAAAAAGCTCTCAGGAATCAGAGGGGTCCCAACAGGATTGCCACTAAGGTCTTTTAGGGATGGTCTTTTATAGAAAGCTAACCAGGGAATTTAATTCTTTTTTTTTTTTTTTTTGGTTTTTCATGCATTTTTTATTTTTTTAATTTTTTTTTATTAACATATAATGTTTTCTTTGTTTCAGGGGTACAGGTCTGTGATTCATCGGTCTTACACAATTCACAGCGCTCACCATAGCACATACCCTCCCCAATGTCCATTACCCAGCCACCCTCTCCCTCCCACGCCCCTCCACTCCGGCAACCCTCAGTTTGTTTCCTGAGATTAAGAGTCTCTTATTGTTTGTCTCCCCCTCTGGTTTCGTCTTGTTTCATTTTTCCCTCCCTTCCCCTGTGATCCTTTATCTTGTTTCTCAAATTCCTCATATCAGTGAGATCATCTGATACTTGTCTTTCTCTGATTGACTTATTTCGCTTAGCATAATACCCTCCAGTTCCATCCATGTCGTTACAAATGGAAAGATTTCATTTTTTTGATGGCTGCATAATATTCCATTGTATATATATATACCACTTCTTTATCCATTCATCTGTTGATGGACATCTAGGCTCTTTCCATAGTTTGGTTATTGTGGACATTGCTGCTATAAACATCGGGGTGCATGTACCCCTTCAGATCCCTACATTTGTATCTTTGGGGTAAATACCCAGTAGTGCAATTGCTGGGTCGCATGGTAGCTCTATTTCCAACTTTCTGAGGAACCTCCATACTGTTTTCCAGAGTGGTTGCACCAGCTTGCATTCCCACCAACAGTGTAGGAGGGTTCCCCTTTCTCTGCATCCCTGCCAATATCTGTCGTTTCCTGACTTGTTAATTTTAGCCATTCTGACTGGTGTGAGGTGGTATCTCATTGAGGTTTTGATTTGGATTTCCCTGATGCCGAGCGATGTTGAGCACTTTTTCATGTGTCTGTTGGCCATTTGGATGTCTTCTTTGGAAAAATGTCTGTTCATGTGTTCTGCCCATTTCTTGATTGGACTATTTGTTCTTTGGGTGTTGCGTTTGATAAGTTCTTTATAGATTTTGGATACTAGCCCTTCATCTGATATGTCATTTGCAAATATCTTCTCCCATTTTGTCGGCTGTCTTTTGGTTTTGTTGACTGTTTCCTTTGCTGTGCAAAAGCTTTTTATCTTGAAGTTCCAATAGTTCATTTTTGCCCTTGCTTCCCTTGCCTTTGGCGATGCATCTAGGAAGAAGTTGCTGCAGCTGAGGTCAAAGAGATTGCTGCCTGTGTTCTCCTCAAGGATTTTGATGGATTCCTGTCTCACATTTAGGTCTTTCATCCATTTTGAGTCTATTTTTGTGTGTGGTGTAAGGAAATGGTCCAATTTCATTCTGCATGTGGCTGTCCAATTTTCCCAACACCATTTGTTGAAGAGACTGTCCTTTTTCCATTGGACATTCTTTCCTGCTTTGCCGAAGATTAGTTGACCATAGAGTTGAGGGTCCATTTCTGGGCTCTCTATTCTATTCCATTGATCTATGGGTCTATTTTGTGCCAATACCATACTGTCTTGATGATGACAGCTTTGTAATAGAGCTTGAAGTCCGGAATTTTGATTCCACCAGCTTTGCTTTTCTTTTTCAACATTCCTCTGGCTATTCGGGGTCTTTTCTGGTTCCATACAAATTTTAGGATTATTTGTTCCATTTCTTTGAAAAAAGTTGACGGTATTTTGAAAGGGATTGCATTAAATGTGTAGATTGCTCTAAGTAGCATAGACATTTTCACAATATTTGTTCTTCGAATCCATGAGCATGGAACGTTTTTCCATTTCTTTGTGTCTTCCTCAATTTCTTTCATGAGGATTCTATAGTTTTCTGAGTACAGTTTCTTTGCCTCTTTGGTTAGATTTATTCCTAGGTATCTTCTGGTTTGGGGAGCAACTGTAGATGGGATCGACTCCTTAATTTCTCTTTCTTCTGTCTTGTTGTTGGTGTATAGAAATGCAACTGATTTCTGTGCATTGAATTTATATCCTGCCACTTACTGAATTCCTGTATGAGTTCTAGCAGTTTTGGGTTTTCCATATAAAGTATCATATTATCTGCAAAGAGTGAGAGTTTGACTTCTTCTTTGCCTATTTGGATGCCTTTTATTTCTTTTTGTTGTCTGATTGCTGAGGGTAGCACTTCTAGTACTATGTTGAAGAGCAGTGGTGATAGTGGACATCCCTGCTGCGTTCCTGACTTTAGGGGAAAAACTCTCAGTTTTTCCCCCTTGAGAATTATACTTGCTGTGGGTTTTTTATAGATGGCTTAAATCCTTTTAACATCTCTATTGATATCACCAAATAGCACCTTCAATGGCTTACTTCCTTTTTAGGGTCCGGTAATTTTCTTGGTCCCAAGTAGCTGTTGTAACAAGACCCCACCTCTGACACCTAGGGCAGGATGGTCTGGTTTCTTCCCTTATCTCTTATTTCCTTTCATCTTCCGCATTTTTTAATTTTGTGAGCCTGATCCCATGGCCCCCTACCTATCTTTCCCTACCTAGCCCCACCTGTCCCTTACTCACTATCATTTGTCCTCGGAGGTCACCAAATTAAAACATGTTGGAACAAGGCAGGAAAGAAAAAAGACAATATTGTGTTAAGTCACAAATAAAGAAAAAAGAAAAAAAGAAATGACAGCAACTCAAATATTGCTCCTACTCCCACTGCTACTCCAAGTAGTCCCTAATATTTAGCTCCAGCCATTTGGCAGTCTGATTTTTTTCTCCATTGAGGCATTTTATTTGCATGTATTACATCCCTAGAAAAAGAATCCCAGGATTTTCCCTCCTGTGTGTTTTCGTCTTGCTTCTTCATGGTCCATGATGCCAGCTGAGGTTGTCAGTACAATGAAACCAAACTGGCGGGACGGGAGCAGGTTATTCTGCCATTTTTCTAGATCTTTCAGTGGTACATCAAATCTGGGGCTGATCACTCCACACTTGTTTAACCTGCCCGTGAGGCTCACAACAATCTTACCCGCTCTGTGATCATCAGTGATTTCACATTCGCCAACGTAACCATGCTTCATCATCACAGTGAGAAACCGGACGATGACTTTGGAGCACGGCCTAATAAGAACCTGGCATTTGCCTCTCTTCTCAGCATTGTTAATGCTCTTGGGAGCATCTGCCAGGACATTCATGCGCACCATTATGGCCGCACGGAAAGATGGTGGGAAGAGTTGGCAGTCTGATTTCATGCATTTATTTTCTCATTTACTCATCTCCCAATCCCATGAGACAGGAGCTGGTAGTGTTCCTATTTCGCTGATAGGAAACAAAGGCATAATGATTTAAAAAAAGTATTATAAGGAAGTTATATTATGCAAACCCTTTGTCTATTGCTGAAATGGATACTTGGAGGATTTAAGTACCTTTGCCAAAATCGGAAAGCTGGCAACATCTGGATTCTAACCCAGATGGTGGTCTGACTAGTGTCTTTCGCCCTAAAAACTATGCTGTGCTGCCGCTCCTTATTTGAGTTAATAAAGGGTAAAATGTAAAACAGGATACAATTATTACTCTCATCCAGATATAAAATTAAAACATGTCAAAGATTTTTTTAAATTCATTAATTAATGAGGGAGCCAATAAGTTATTACATGTGGTTCAAAGGGGAACCCTAAATTCTACATATTTAAGTCAAATAAGGAATGCTAGAATAAATGGATGCAAACTGGCCAAACAGGCCAGTAACCCGAGGGGCTTAAGGAACTGCATTCCACTGGATACAATTTATATTTTTATGGAGGAGAATTATTTGTATTACTATCTCTATTAATTACACATTCATCCCCTTAACTTTCCCACTGCTGAAAGGACCCACAGGAGTCACTTTATCTTATGGGATATCTTTATTACAGGCAGAAGATAACAAAACAGCAGCAAAAGCAGAAGCATTTGCATTAAAAAGGGTCCAGAGATACTAGGTAAAGGCTCTTTTGTCTTCCCACTCCTGGGTGGGTTGCACAGGACTTAAACCATCACCACCGTATATGCAAAGCACCTCTGTGCCAGGTACCCCAAAGTCTGCTCATGGTGGGAGGCATGCTGTTCACACAGGCACATCCTAGCTATACGACCAGCATTCATCTTTTAAATCCACCAAAACTAAATGCAAATCATAAATCTAACTACTATTTAACAATGCTAACAGCTTGATACATCCTACTCCAAAACACCATGTAGACTCATGGTTACAGAATAGCATTTATCATTAGTTAAGAGATTCTATAACAATGGGTCAGTAGTCAAGGGGATTAGTGTGTGGTCCATCCAAACCAGCTGAAATGAACTCATGCATTTTTCTACAATTTAATTCTACCTGTACAGACACATTAAAACAAAACAAAACAAAACAAAACAAAACAACAACAACAAAACCAAAACCCTAAACAAAGACGATTAGGTAACAATCAAGTAGAGATATAACACAGATGGGTGACAGGACAAATTTCAGTCTTTCATGATTTTTTTATAGAAAGTGTACTCAAAAGTAAGATAACTGCTATAAAATACCAGTCTAACCAGATAAAAAGTAAAAAAAAAAAAAAAAAAAAAAGAATCCAGGCATTCTTCCCCTTGTGTTTCTATTTAGAACCAAAAGTTTCTGATACATAGATATATTTACTGTTGATTTTCTCTTTTGTTCCCAGTTCCCTGCACATCCTCACCTTCCCCACAGAGACTGTAGTTTACAGAAAGGGGCTGTTGCATAGTTCTGGAGTTAACTTCAAACTTTATTTGTAAATATATTTTATAGTTGAAATTTTACATTCATCAATATCTCATCTCATGAAGTAACTATTATATATTGATTTAAAGATGATGAAAAAAGTTTCTTTGCTTCTCTTCATTTATCTCATTTTTTTCATTTAAATTTTTTTCTACAAAAAAAAACTAACAGCAGGTTAAACTATATGAACTGGCAAATAAATGCCTCATTGAAATTAAATAAAAATATTGTTTTCTATAATTTGAAACTTTGAGCTTTGTCTATTCATACATTCTTAGTGGGAGATATAGCTCTTAGAGGTGCTAAAATTGGTTCTTATTGGGGGTGGTATAAAAAGGCCTTACTCTGTGTATAAGACACAGATATACATACATTACAGAAACACTTATACCCTTTATCTGTGGCATTAAAATTTCATGGGGTTAACAATTAAGAAAAAAACTGTAAAAGGCTACATAGTGGAGAAATGAAAAAAAAGGCTGACAAACACAACCTCTGTTTAGTTGATGGAATAGTGAATTACAATAGTTAATAGATGATTTTTGTCTATCTTTTTTTTTTAACATTGAACTGATCAATTGTTTTGACTTCAAGCAGACTGAACTCTGGTAAGTCTGCTGGTAAATTATAATTATGCTATGTTATGTTCTCTAATTTGATTAAAAAAAGTAAATAAATGAAACTTGGGTTACACTGTGTAAAGCATTACTTTCTGTGATATACCAAATTGAACACCTTGACTTTTAATTAGCTCTATCCAGCAAAACAGGAACATTTTATTGCTTACCTCAGTGACTACATTTCTCAGTGTGATCCAGGTGTTTGATGGCAAAGTTTTGGCAGTTACTGTATCAGAAGGAAACTGTGACTTGGCAATGCACAGAGTAATGTGAAGCATTCTTTCTGTTACCATATGGAACAAAAGTAATTATTAATGAGGGAAGGAAAAGCAATTTTATCACTTGCAGTTTGTTGAGAAATATTCTTCATAGAAGACAGTGTTGATGTTGAAGTTATAAGACATGGAACATTGGAAGTCACTTGTGTTAGGAATGTAAACAATATTTTCCTTTGCCTTTTTCTAGAGACAAAGGCAGAAGAAATATAGTTACAAATATTTTGTGTGTTTTTTGTTTGAATAAAGTTATATTTACCTAATTAAGATTACAGGCCGATTTGATCTACTTCACTACATCTGGGTGCTATACTTTTACTTAGTATTACATTGTGGATTCAAAATTAATTCTTTTTTTCTTTTGAAGATTTTTATTTATTTATTTGACAGAGAGAGAGATAGCAAGAGCAGGAACACAAGCAGGGGGAGTGGGAGAGGGAGAAGCAGGCTTCCCGCGGAGCAGGGAGACTGATGTGGGACTCGATCCCAGGACCCTGGGGTCATGACCTGAGCCGAAGGCAGACGCTTAATGACTGAGCCACCCAGGCACCCTCAAAATTAATTCTAATAAAGTTTCAATCTGAGGGCAAAATATTAATAAGGAACTAGGGTCTAAGAGTAGGAAATAAGATCACACTGAGGTCAGTAATATGATTCTAACTGGAAAATTAAATATTCTAGTGAAATTGGGCTAACATCACAAGGCAAATGATGCCCAAATAGATACACACCATCATCTTGTAGAGACCTTAGACATTTTTTCATTTCAGTCAAATGACAAGAAAATGTTACTCAGGCAAAAAAAAAAAAAAAAAATTGAAAATTTAGTTTCACTTATTCTTTTAATTCTTTCACAGGTACTTAATTAGTGTGTATACTCTATTAGGAACAGCAGATCAGGGCAAATGAGAATCCTTACCCTGGAGGAGTTGTGTTGCTGAGGGCAAAATAACAGTATACATGGAGAGTTACAACAGAACGTGTCTGCTGTGGGTGTGTTCTGTCTCAGAATTCAGCAACACGTGGGTCTAAATTTGGATGCTTCACATGTTGCCTGTGTGTCCGTGGAGAGATGTGTTACCTCACCTATTGAATGACAATAATGATGATTGTATCATAAAGCTACTTTTATATGTATTAAGGCAAATACATATAACGTGACAAACATCCTGCCTAGTACAGAGTAAGTATTCAGAGAAAGTCTAATATTAGGAATAAAGAAAATGATGATAATGGGAATGATACTACATTCCCTACACACAGCTGTGGAAGGGGCACTGAGCAGAGGCATGCTTGGAAGTTGGGGCCAGACACTACTCTAAGTTGGTTATATCTTAAATGCAGAAAATGACTCAGAAATAATCTAACTGGCATTATCTTGATGCACTACTAAAATGCAACATTAGTAGTTGCACTACTAAAAATGTTTATAAAACTAAAGTGCTTGCTTATATGGCAAGAGGAATAGTGGCATGACATATCTAATGATTGGACAGACTAAATGCATCTAAAATTACGTGTGAATTTCCTGAAATTTAGTTTCAGGTTAAGACCAAAGCACCATTAGTTATATAAAATCAGTAACTTTTTTATAAATGAATGACAACAGCAGCATGGAAGGCTTAATTAGCATAAAGAGGTGAAAGTTACATATAATCCACATTTTTAGCTATTATAGTTCTATATTTATTACATATTTATATATTTATAAATTCAATATATATTTGTATATTATTTATAAATTATATGTTTATATATTATTTATATGTTATGTATTATATATTTAAACATAATATGTAAGTATATTGAAATTTAATATATTTATAGCTATTTTATGGTGGATAATTAAAGATCAGTAATGTGACAGTAAATTTTAAATTTCTCCCTTCTTCCTTAAGAGAAAAAAAAATATTTGGTAGTATTGACAGGAATTTGCAATTTTCATGATGTTTCACTCCTTGGCTTGTATACAGTCTTTATCCCTTACACTAGGCCATACATACATAGGACAATCTAGGTGTTGCTCTTTTGGCCTAATGCTCACCTCTCCTGAAGATGAGTTTCTTTCTTGGTTTTATGTAAAGCTCTAACTTCTGGAATCTTTTATCTAAAAGGATAATGTGGAAATACTGTATATTAATATCTCAGAGGATAATAACCGTATCTAAATTCCACATGTTACTAGACTCATTACTTCTCTTACTTGCTATCCCAGTTTTATGTATTTACCTAGTAGTCTTGCTTTACAAAAAGGGACTGGAAAATATGATATATAGAGACAGAATTAGAATTTTAACTCCCTTTGGTTAAAGAAATAAAGAAATGTTGTTCCAGGAAGCCACCTGAAAGAATGGCAAGCCAGATAATGAAAGGGGGATGAGATTCAGTTAGTTCAAATTGTTTATTTATTTAGACAGTCAGTCAATATGCATTGAGTAGTCACTGTGTTTCAAATGCTAGGAATACAGAAAGTATTGACTTCATGGAAGAAAGAAAATGAAGCAGTGTAATAGGTAAAAATGGACTGAGTGGGAGTGCTTTATTGGGAATAATATAAAAACAAGCACAGGCCTAGAGTCAGAGGTAAACAGACACATATCAGTCAAGGCTCAGCCATTTCCTGAGTATGTATGTTACTCAGGCTCAGTGAACTTCTATTTCCTTATCAATATAAGAAGGATCACACCAACCTTGCCAAATTGTCATGAGATTACGAATATTATGTATATAATGCCTGGTGCATTGAAGGTCTTCAGTAATTGTAATCATTAAAAACCATATAATGAAAGCCACAAAGATCTCTCATGTGGTTGTGTCTCATCCATAATGTCCCTTAGAATTGCTTTCTCAAAGGCCTCATAAACTAAATAAATAGTCAGATATTTATATTTAACTCTTAATTCTCACAGTAAACGATATAATTGTTCCTTAGTCAGGAGTTTTTACTCCCCTAAAAGGGTGAAGAGACGGTGGTGACATGCTCATCAGGTATGTTGGGAAATTACTGATCTCAGTGAACCTGGTTCAAATGCATCACTACCAGCTTGCATTTCAAGGGCCACCTGGCTTATCATCTGCACAACAACAGGCAGTGAGATGTTAAAAGAATCATTTCCATACTTTAATTTTCTGTAAATGAACATTTTTGCATAGTAGTTTTCTATATGAGGAACTTAAACCTAGATTGCAAGGACTCTTAAAATGTGCACTTGCTTAGATGTTGCTTCGTCAGTCTGTTTATTATTAAATTCTGCTGTGTGTATGTAAAACCTCCTCCACTAAATTGTCAAGCCTTTGAGATCAAGGACTCATCTACTTTTTAAAAATATTATGGAAATGTAGCACACAAAGTAAGTGTTGTGTACATAGTAAGGGTCACTTGTTCTGGTTAAATGTAATTATGTTGTATGATGCACTTCAAGAGGCATGTTGTCATTTCACTAGGGATTCATCACAAAAGCTTTGATTTTTCATCTTATAAATAAGAAATCAAAGCTTCAAGATGCAAAATAGCCTGTCCTAAAACCAAATAGAGAAGTTTGAAATAGCTTTTTTCATTATCCCAAAGAACTATTTTGATCTAAAATAAAATATTTCACTATTTCTAGAAGAGCCTGAAAATCAATTTAGCCTTACTGGAGGATGAGTTTTGAGACAATTCTTATGTCATTATGATACTAAATATCAGGATTTTCTAGAGACTTTTATTCAAATGGGTAGTATAAATATTGATTTTGGGTTAGAAAGTATTAGGAACAAATTTTAGAGAAACCTTTTAAAAAATCAGTAATGAAGGTTTATGTGTGCTTAGGAATAGGGAAGATGTCCAGACTATAGGCATACCAATTAAAGATAGATACATTTGAAAATGAAATATGCCAAACTACGTGATTAGGCTACATTATTGGCTTACTTAAGAAAATGAATTTGATCATTTTCATAACACAATTACCTAAATCCCATTGGCAAAATAGAACTTCAAAATAAATCAAGATCATAGCTGGTAAAACGTTAGGTGTGGATCTAGAGTAGGAAGATGGTGAGGAAGTGAGGAGGAAAGAAAAAGTGGCAAACTCAGAGAACCCTCTTTCAGTAAATCAGAGATCACCTTTTATTTTTTCTTTTGAGACATGATTAATCTCCATTACCTCTTTAAAATTTCAGATGTGTGAGTTTGCAGTGGATTAGGTATTATTGTGAGAAAATTTTACAAAATGTACATATTTTTCAATTTGCATAGATGTTTTCAAGACACAGGACTGGGACCACTTATCTCATTTCAAATAGGTCACAGGACTTTGACTAAAATTAACTGAATATGACATGGCAATAGTATTGAACCAAACTGCTAAAATAATGCAAAAAATTTTGGTGACCTGATTAATAGTTTTGTGTGTCCATACTGCAGTGTTATTCTTTATGAATTGTTAAAATGGAAAATGCATATTTCCTCAAATAAACATTCACTGGTATAAAATTGATATGTTTATTCAAATTTATTAAAATGTTCACTTGTCTCCACCAAGTTATTTAATAAAGTAATGCCCAGTTTAATTAAAATTGTGTATTTATTTGATAAAGAAATGGTGATTTTCCTGTTTGTATGTACAAATTTAATCAGTCCCTGCTGTATCCTTGTATATTCTCTATTCTTGTAATAAATGTTATATCAGGCTATATGCTATACAGTAGAAATGGTACAAATGGAGATGAGCTCTTCCTCTAAACTCAGAAGTTTTTATTGTCCTAAAGTGGGATTGTTCTACCCTGAAATTGACAAAATAAGTTGTTTGTCACTTTGGCATGAGTGTCCTTTTTGGCACATCTGCCTCATTCCCACTGTCACAGTTTAAAACATTATATATTGCTTATTATGAATAATCTTTGGTTTCACATAATTATGCTATCAGCTTACTAGTAATTTGTGTGTATCATTTAATTATTTTGAAAGACAATATCCTGAATCAGAACTGCATTACCCTTAATTTACCATATTAAAATTAGAACTGTAATATGGCCAAATTAACTTTTATCATAAAATATGAAATAATCACAACCCATGATTAACCTGATATTTTTCACTTAAAAATGATATAAACCTTTGTTACATTAAATACAAAGAAAGTCCAGAAATATAGTTAATGTTTAAGATAACCTTGATGCTCTTACATTTATCTTGTATTTTATATAAAACTCTTTTAAAGTAGAGCACTTAAGATATCTAGCACACAGTATTTAACATGTACATGTTGGATGAAAGAACAAATGGATAAAAAGCAATTGCATGTAAAGCAGGGCCCCGAAAGGTTTGTAAATTATCCAATTTAATCCTCATAGTGACTCTGACATAAGCAAGGGTACTTTTATTGACTGCCACATGTGAGGCACTTTAAATATTTAATTTTCCTTAATTCTAATAGCATTATCTTCAAATTTACTCATGAAGAAAGAGATTTGAAAAACTGGGTGATTTGGTAAATGACATCATTATCTTAGTGGTCAAGTGAGTATTGAGGCAAGTTCTAGCTTGCATGACTCAGAAGTCCATCAAAATTTCTTTCCTTATACCATAAACTATATATACTAAATATATATTTTGAGATTGTTAACTTTAGTAATGGATAGAATTACATGTTATCTGATTTAATAAATATATTTATCTTGTGGCTATATTTTACATTTAAGCAATTGTGAAAATACAAGCTTTAGAGCTTAATAAATATTATCCAATTATGTATAAATTTAATGACAGAAAAGAATATGAAAAACTGCTCATTTTAAAAGGAGAGAAGATGGGGCACCTGAGTGGCTCAGTTGGTTAAGCGTCTGCCTTCACCTCGGGTCATGATCCCAGGGTCCTGGAATGGAGCATCAGGTTTCCTGCTCAGCGGGGAGCCCGCATCTCCCTCTGCCTGCCGCTCCCCCTGCCTGTGCTCTCTCTGTCTCTGTCAAATAAATAAATAAAATCTTAAAAAAAAAATAAAAAGAGAGAAGAAACAGAAGACACACATACACACAAAAAAACCTCTGTCCCTTAGTTTTCGAAGATACTTTATCATTCCTCTTGTCAGTCATTTTCTTTATTTTCTCTTTCTTTCTTTCTTTCTTTCTTTCTTTCTTTCTTTCTTTCTTTCTTTCTTTCTTTCTTTCTTTCTTTCTTTCTTTCTTTCTTTCTTTCTTTCTTTCTTTCTTTCTTTCTTTCTTCTTTCTTTCTCTCTCTTCCTTTCTTTCTTTCTTCCTTCCTTCCTTTTTTCTTTCTTCCTTTCTTTTTGAGAGAGAAAGAGAGAGAGTGCACATGAGTGGGGGAGGGGGAGAAGAGAGCAGAGGGAGAGAAAGAGAATCTTAAGCAGCCCGGAGCCCAACTCAGGGCTCTTTCTCAGGACCCTGAGATCATCATCTGAGCCGTAATCAAGAGTTGGACACTTAACCAACTGAGCCACCCAGGCACCCTGTCACTCATTTTCTGAGGAGGCTGCTTTTATTCTGTAAAATTAGATACTTTCTGAACATACATCAAAAAATCATAATGTCTTTCAAATTTTTATTAAAAAGTACAATTTATTTCACAAATAGGCAAGTTTTATAATAGTTAATTCATGTGCTCACTTCATCCCTGGGTACTCAGAAAATTTGCAGCTAGAATTATTTATTTCGCACTTCCCTGTCAATGACCCATTTTCTCCGGTAATCTAGCATGCAATTCACAAAACCTATAGCCAAAGAATAGGGTGTTTAATGGTCTAAAAGAAAGTGTTCTGTTTCTTGTGTTGTATTTCCAAAATTTAGAGTTCCTTTGCCCAATCATATTATTTTAATTTACTAAATTACTGACAAGTGAAGGAAGACTTTTCCTTTTACCTGATTTTTTTCTTAGAACAAAAAATAGTACAATCCTCCATATTTTTTGTCTTTTGCCAAAAAGTGTAGGCGATTTCACATGATCTTCTTTCCAAATCAGTTGGCGATCCTATCATAGAAAAGAGACATAAAATACTGACTGAATGGAACAGCAACTCAAAGGCCAGGAGGTTTCAATTCTAAAAGAGTGTTAGTGTCAAGATATGTGACTGCAGACGTAGCAGCGTGTGATGAGAGGGGACTTGAGTTCAAGAGTCAGGTAATCTTGTGAAGGAAAAGTTTCCAAAGAACATTCTAGAGAAGAGGCAATGGTTTTTATTTCAGGGAAGTTGAACTGATTTAAAAAGCGAGATTAAAAATTCTCTTACAGAAAGGGGGAGATCCTAAAGGTGAAAACTATTTCATTGAATAAGCTGATATGATTTATATGTTTAGTAATCCAAAGGATCATTTGTAAAGTGTCATGCTAAGCACATTTGCCATCAATTTAAAATCTATATTGTAACTGGGAAGGAAGATGGCCCCAAAGGGAGGTGGGGGAATGTGAAAACAGCCCCTATCATTGATATAACTACTCTGACAATGCTCTAAATGTCTAACAACACTTTAAAAATTCCACGTATGTTTATTATTTTTGCCATATGGTTCTATGGTTCTGAAACATTTGAGTTTCCAGTAGTTCAATGCATAAACAGGCTAGTTAGAAGTAATAAAGATATGCATTTCTGTAATCCTCACAGTAAAATGTAGCCTAAACTCAACATGATAGGTTTAAACTCTAGGACTCAGATTTTAGATGAGGTATTGTTAGCTGCTTCTTCACACGAACTTCATGCCATTCTTTTCAAGAAATAATCTAGAGGAAACACAAAGCCTAAAATGTTTCTGCATTTCGTGACGCTTGATAGCAAGGCCTAACTTTGAATATGTCATATAAAAACTATGTATTATTCAAGTGTATTTGATTATCTTGAAATGCCTCATGCAACAGTCTTAAGATCACTAAACTCTAACCATACCATCACTACTGTAATTTGATCTCAATTGGACTCTTCGTAACTAGATTCAAAGTATTTCCCTTAGCCCTGCACTTAACCATCAAATTGACTGTGTGAATTCCCTGCTCAAAGAACTTCAATGGCTCCCCACTGCCTACTCAATGACAGAAATTCCTTAGTCAGGCATTCAAGTCCCTTTGCAATCCACCGGTTTCCTGTGTTTTCTATGAGTGCAAGCTAAATTATCTTCTATGAGTACAAACTAAATTATCCTGTTTCTTGTCCATCATGCATCATTTCTGTTTCAACATAATTTAAAATACTTCCTCTGACTGTATAAGTAATACACATTTATTGTAGATCAGGAAAATATAGAAAAGGAAGAAAAAAAAAGGAAAGCACTTGTTCTGCTGCTTGAGGAAAATCAATATTAATTGCTAATATTGTTAGCAAGTTTGAAATTATATTGAATTTAGAGGTTTGCAATACTTCTCTTAAGTAGTTGCCTTTTTCTAAAATTTTATAATATATACATTTTTGTGAGCATCTCCAATATACTTGTAAATAAATTCTTGAAAGTGGGATCACCGAATTATAAGGTAAGAAGATTGGAAAGCTTTTCAATTTTTATCAATACCCTTGTTGCAAAGCAGGCACAGTGATTATCCTCCCAAAAGGCAAGGGTGTGGTGTTCATTTCCCCAACCCTCCTCACACAGGTGTTGGTATTTAATATTTTAAACTTATGAGTATTTTTTCATGGATGTCATTTTCCCAGTACTATTATTATATTTTTATTGATTTTAAAGATCCCAATATATGTATAACACTGTCATATTGTGACATTTCCCCCAGTTTTTTACTTAAATTTTGCTACATTTTAAAACATTTAAAAATATTTGCTCAGTGGAGCTATCTTTTTTCTTTTATGGTTGTTTCCTTTGCCATAATGGTTAGAAAATATTTTAGGCAAATCCTTATCTATATTTTTATGTATGTATTTTAGTAAGTATCAAAGTGTTATTGCCCTGCTCTATAGGGGCCTTGTTTTGGTATGTGATGAGAGGTAGAAATACAACATTGTCTTTCAAACAAATTCATCCATTGCCCAGTTACTACGTATTTAATAAACTAATGGTTTTCATTGTCAATTTAATTATGAACTAAATTCATGTATATACTAATCTGTTTCTTTTATTTATGTTTTTCACTTTCATCTGGCAAGTATTCTTTCAGTAGTACAGTGGGTTTATAATAAGTTTTGTATCCAGTAGTTCAAATCTAATCATTATTTCTTTGCATTTCCCCCCATGGGAAGTAAAGCTTGAATGTGCTTTTTGTTTACTTTGAGAGGTATGAAGGATAAATAAAGATGGTAATTTGGTTATTAAGTAGTTTTAGGTTTTCTTTTAATAGTGTTTCATTTTTTGGACCTTTGACTTCTGTTGTTTTATATGTAAAAACGCAGATGTTAGGGAACACTATTGGCAATACAAGTATTTGTGAATGCCAGTGTTTTATATCTGTGTATCACTCCATGTTCAGAATACATTCAGTTGTAGGTGTAATTTTACTACTTTACAGATGAGATTATTGATGCTCCGAACGATCTCAAGATTGCAATATCCAAAGAAATTCATGAAGGAGCCCTTGTTTTGCCTGTGTACAAAGTCTGTCATTACTCTGGTTCACAAACAGCTAAGGATCATGGGACCTGAAGTCCAATTCTAGCAGTTTCACTACGGCACCGGTGCAGAGTCTCTTATGTCCTTCACATCTGGTACATTTTAATTGAAGCTCTGGAAGACTTACAATTGTTTGATCTTTTAATATAGGAGGATGACTTTTGAAAAAAGGACCTCTCTGCCCTTTTATGATGGAGAAGTCTTATTAAAAGGGACATAAATATATGGCGACTACAGAAAGAAACATTCTCACACAGACTCAGTATTGGGACTGAGATATTGTGGAGATTTAGAAATTTGTGATTATTTAACAGCAGTGGTATTCCATTGAGGCATTCCAATCCATTGTATAACAAGCATTGGTATTCCTTCTTTTTAACAGTCTTGGTTATCCACTGTTTGCTTTTATTCTTTTATTACTTTTTTTTTCCTTCACTGTCACTCATTGATGTTTACCTCAAAAGAAGACTTGTGTCATAGCTGAAAATAGTGTAACATAAACCTAGACTTAAAAATCAATAGATTATTCTCTCTGGGGTTAAAATGCTCGTTGAGTGATACACACAAAAATATTATTTGGGTTATGTACATCAATATAAAAAACAAAAATTCCTTACTGTATTTTGGAGTTACATTATTTTACATTGACCGATATTTTCAATTTTGTGGATACACTTATAGGGATGTGTGTATAAATATATATGTTATACACATATGTACATGAGTGTATATACATGTATGCATGTGTATATAAACACATGTATTTAGAGGATGCTAAATGGGTGACGCAAATTTATATCCTACTTCATTGGTAACCTACTTTTTATTTTCTTTCTTTTTCTAAGATTTTATTTATTTATTTGAGAGAGAGACAGAGATAGACACACAGCATGAGCAGGGGGAGGGCAGAGGGGGTTAGGAGAAACAGACCTCGCCCCTGAGCAGGGAGCCCAACTCAGGACTCGATCCCAGGACCCTGAGATCATGACCTGAGTTGAAGTCAGACACTTAACTGACTGAGCCACCCAGGCACCCCTGCTTTTTAAAAATTTCTTAAAGAAACCGTATTTTTTTAAAAGAAATTGCTTTTACATTGGATTTTAAAATAAAAGCTGAAATGCGAAATCCCAGAGTGTTTTCTATTCACACATAAAATATACTCCTTTTACTTCTTTTTCCCAGCTATACAGAAGCTGATTCAGTGAGTGATGATTAAGTGGCAGTATACATCACAATTACAGTTTTTGATCTTGTTTCTAACCAGATTGCATTTAAAGCATTTCCTTTCTGAAAGCATGAATGAAAAAGTAGGAGTTAGTGTTTGATATTGTGTTTTACATGAAAAACTTCCACTGGTGGGTGGCAGTGGCATGAGACAAGGGTAAGGAATAGCATTGCTCTGGGGAGCTGACAAGACACTTGGTATCAATGGTTCTGCCTTCTACAGATAGGCAGTACTTTTCCAGTCTGATGGGCGTGGTTAGGCACCTGCTGACACCCTGCAGGAGTAACTCAGAGATTCTGTTCAGGAGGTACTCTGTACTCTAGAGAAATGTATTCATTCTTTGAGTGATTACGTTACTTTCTCAAAGTTTTCTCTCTTAGCTCTCTTTCTGTACTTTTTATTGTGATACTTCTTTAGAGGACCTTTTCTATAGATATCCCATAATCAGCCTGAAGTACAGATGTTCAACCTCAGCTAAACAGGTTGAGAATGAATACATTATTTAGAGCCATTTGTAAGCAACCAGGCAAAGAAGGAAATTCTCAAAGTACTTGCTGAGAAAAAAGAAATTAAACAAATTTTGTAGTACTACCTCCCCACCCCCAAAAAAAGGAGACAGTAAGGAAATGAGTGAGAAAAAACTGTGATAAATATCTCTGAGGAAGAAAGAGGCAACTTTCTGAAAGAATTTTTGATAAAGCTGAGCTAAGATAGAAACTGCAGTGATTACTTTTTTGGTACTTATATCTGTAGTTTCTTAGTATTAATTCTTACAATAAATTAATAGTATTCCTTAAGTGCACACATGTGATTCAAGAAAGAAATATTTCCTGTATTTCAGCAGGCTTTACTTTAATAAAGATAGTATGAATCAAGATAGAAATATTTCTGTGGGTTGTGCTTGATGTATACATTTAAGGGTAAGTTATTTTGTGCTCTCCAATTATTTTTGCATTTTAATTAAACTAAATAATACATATAAAACAGTCCTTGGTACATACTGAGCACTCAGTAAATTAGCTCATTATTATTTTTATTATTACTAAGGGTATATTATTTCTTGATAGTATAATGAGGATCAAAAGAAGCCAATAAAGTTATAATTTAATTAATTAATATGTTACAGGTTAGCTGACCTAAAATGCATTAGTGACTTCAGCAATGTCAAATTCTTTAGGGACTGTGAAGAGGGAGCATTAATGAAGATGTCAACCACTTCAGAGGCAAGGGCAAAAAGCCACAGACTTAGTGACATATCTACTCTAATGTTTTCTTTTATTTTCTTTTAAATGTAGTTCAATGATTTAAAATCACTAGGAAGAGTGTGTTTGAACTTCTAGAGATGTGTAATAGATGTTATACAGTGCCATGGAGCACAGGGACCCATTATTATATTTCATTGTCTCTTTTATTACCTGAGGGTAAGTGCAGGCAATAGAACAAGGTGTCAAACTTACTTTTAACCTTTGCTAGAGGAAGAAGTTAGATGAAGGGTTGAAAGGTATTTCTAAGTTATTATCCTTAGAGACACCTCACTCGCTGTCCCTTTGCAGCTACTGAGCATGAATGTTATCCAGTCTGTATGTCAGCCCCTCATATCAAGTTCTACTTAGTCCTGTTGTGTTCTCCACGGGGCCATTCACCCGAGTGCCTCTGCTTCATCTAATGCATTGTAGATGAGTTAGCTTTTCCCACTGTGCAGTCTAGTTGGATGAATTGTACTTAACAACATAATAAACTCCCTTTCTGAATATGTAGAAAAAGTTACTTTTTTTTTTACATCATTTCATTTAGGACATTCTGGATTAAATGTCAAATTTACTGACTGTAGTACATTCCCGTAAGTTAGACGTATGTATCTATATATAGTGAGATTATAAAAAGTTAGTATTGGAAGTCGTTGATATTTACCCAGTTATCTTAACTTTTACAAATTTAACAACAGATTCTTAAAAGCCCATTGACTTTTGACTTAAATGGATGGTTTCATGTGGGCCACATTAGTTATTGGACATGCATTATACATAAAAGGATGCAGAGAATATGGTCATTTAGATATGTCAAGCCAGACCTAGCCAGTGAATTCTCAGGTAATCTTTTCTATGACCAAAAAAGGGAAAACTAGAGCATCAGGCTAAAGTTCTAAAAAGTCTGACTGATGGCAACTACCATATTCACAGCATTTCTAGGTTTATGCAAGTTGATTCTAACCTTTGACAACTTTGTTGTTGTTTAGTTGACTTGCAGGATTAGAGTGAGAGAAAAATGATGATATGAATCCACAGATTTTAATGTAAAATTCTAGACTCAGAGGGCCCAACTTCAGATCATTGTTTGCAAAGGATTGAATGGCGTGACACATTGAGGGCAAATGCTTTGTGATTTATCCAAAATATACCTCATTTCTAGAAAAAACTGGAATGAGTCTACTCACCATCACCCACTTTCTAGTTAGGAATCAGTTTTCCTGTTGCTGTTTTATTGCTATTTTATTTTTGGCATTTTAACTTTATTATTTATATGGGTTTATGCATACTTTAACCAACCTTTCCTATAACCCAGCAATAATAAATCTACTTCATCAAGTAAGAGCAGGTTGTGGGAATACAAATTTTCTCTCTCGTTTGTATTACTCTTTTTAAATTCACTTTTTCTAATACTTTTGGCATAAGGTAGCTATGCAAACTATAAAGCTTAAAGAAAATTTAAGGAAATTTAATCAGAAACGGGATTTAGACAAAGAATTTAAAAATAATTGTGCATAACAAAATGCATTGTTTATAATCAGAAGATATAAGGAAAAAAGGCATATTTAGGAGACTTTGAAAAAGCCCATCTTTAATAAAATAATACCTAGATTTTTTTATTTCACTTAATTTTAATAGGCATTTCCCCTAAGCATTTAAACATTCTGTAAAACTATATTATTCCTAGATATATAGAATTACAGAGCTGGGCAGTGCTTCAGAGATCACTTAGTCCCGTTACTTAACAGATTTGAATGCTTACAGAATGTGATGATTTAGAGATGATATAAGTATTGTGACATTCTGCAAAGTTAGTATTTATGTATTGCATACTATTCTATAGCTCTATTTGTTTGGTGTTTTTTTTAGTCATTTGTTCCTCCTGTGTCTTTTGTTGTTCTTGTTGCTGCTACTATCCATGTTGTTCTTAATCTTGCCAATAATACTATTTGTAGTTTTTCAGTGATATTCTTCATGATCAGAAATTGTCATGTGAGTGTTTTGTGTGTATGTGATTGTGTGTGTGTTTAATCCAATATGCAAGAGTGGTTTTTGAACTGCTTTACCTTCTGCGATGTTTTTAAAAATATTTTTTATTCATAAATGTGGATAACACTTAATTTCACAAGGATGTTGTCTGGAGTAGCTAATTATAAGCTACTTAGCACATTTATAATAAGTAATCTGAAGTCCTTATCTGATAATGTTTCCCCACAACAGTGAACTGTTTAGCTCTCAATTGGTTGTGTTCCTAGTTTTTATCACTTCTGGGTGTGTAGTTTTTCTTTGTATCAAGAATGTATAAATGCTTTTTAACCCCACAAATTTGCTTTTCTGAGGGTTCCAGGATGCTAAAATAAAACAATTTTTTTTTTCCTTTACCGGAAAGAGTAACTATAGATCAAATGATTATGAGAGCAGAAAATTCACTTAATGGAAGATTGTAACAACTTTTTACAAAACTCCTGTCCTAAAAGGCCCAATTACTATTATAGTTATAATGAATCCCCTTTTTTTCTAATAATAAAGAGCTTAGCAATTAAACTACTTTTTATATAAAAAAATCCTATTGCTTTACTTTGCATTATATTTGATAGATTTATTTTCAAATTGATTGATTCCTAAGAATAGAGATCATTTATTTTGTAATGAAGGTAAAATTCTTAAATTAAAAAAAGAAAAATTAACAGGATAACTTGATGTTAAACCTGCAGTTATATTTTGAAAATATTTCAATTACAAACTTTGTAAAATATTTTTAAACTATGCCAGTCACACATTTGATAATGAAAGCAAGGCATAGGAAAATGATCATTTTAATTTTACATGGTTTTTAAAAACAGACTTTATTTTTAGGTTGATTTTTTAGGTTCACAGCAAAACTGAACAGAAAGTATGGAGTTCCCATATAACCCCCATTTCCACACATGCAGAGTCGCCCTAGTCCTACCCTGTACCAGTTTTACATACTTTTTTTTACATTTACTATGAAAAGAGAAAGAAAACAGAGATGGATAAATAATGCAGCAGCACAAAACCCACAGCACTTCTATGTCAAATATGGTTGTTCTATCATATACTGTGGTTATCTTCAGCCAGGAGAGTGATCGTGTTCCTTGAGTTGCGGAGGATTCTTGTGCTATTGCTGAGAATTATATCCATCCAGGGGAAAACTATCTACAGAAAAGTAAATTTAGTCTTTATACCTCTCAGTTGGTACAATGAAAATATATTCTACGGAGACAAGATTTAAATAAAATGAATAATTTTTGAAGAAAAAAAAACTCTTCTGAGTCTAGGAAATTAGAAAGTTTTTCAAATGAATTGGTTGAATTTTATGGGTTATGGCTTTGTTGTGGTACTGTATGATAATCTAGTTAAAACAGTGACAGCAATACTATCAACTGATAAGGAAAATGGAATATAGGAAACATTCCCCCAAACACACATACACACATATACACATATACCATTTATCGTGTTTTGCCTCCTTATTAATGGCTCCCCAATGTAGATATTAAGTAAATGTTTTCCCCAAAATAGGTTAAAACCTGTTTAGTTTCTTAAGAAAAATTTATTCTCTGTCAAATATTAACTGTATTTCAGCAAAAAGAAAACATTGACTATTAGGTGCTAGCTTATCTTTACCAAGATAATGTGCGTAATTCTAAAAGTTAGCATTCTTTTCCTTACTTGGCCTGAGTAGAGCTTCAGCTTTGGCATAAGAGAATCAGATTTGCCTTTTAGTAAAAGGTATTCAGTTTCTATTTAATTGTGGCTTTTTTGTGAGGATAAGGTTTCCAACCGCAGTTATTTGGACCAGGTGTTGTTATATAGCAAACCCAACAGTTCTTGATAAATAGAGTATTGTCTGAGATCTTGTTTTAGATTCATTTAGCCAGGGAAAGGAACTAATAATTCCTTTGGTAAGAAAGACTCAATAGGTGACAAGTACTATGATAGGTACTTTATATACATTATCTAATTTAATCTTCACAACAAGGAGTCCATTAAAGTGAACGGAAGAGCAGAAAGCTAATAATGCTTCTAAAGTCATATAACTATGAATGACAAAGATAGAATTTAGTAAAATGTATTGCCCTGATGACTAATGTGATAATGTTTCGTTCTAGTCAGATATGCATCCTCTCTTCTGTATTAACAGAGGCTGCCATCCTGAGCTGTGTTTTCTCACATTATTTTTCTTTAGTCTAACTTAACCACATGTGTATATGGACTGACCTTGAGGATCTTCAATATATTACCTTTTTTTTTTAAAAAAAAAAAAGAACATTTAAAACCTTTTCTGAATTTGGTAATAATTTGAAATAATCCATGACTTTGAAGTAATAACCAAGAAACACCTTGGGTCCAAGTCCAAACTATAATCATTCATATGCAATCCAAGTGAATTCTATACCACAGCATACAGAGTTTTTACAGAAACTCTGAAGTACTTAGACACAGCTATATTCCATGCTGTCTGAGTAACTGGAATGCAAGTAACACTCGACTGAGTCACACACAAGCCAAAGACTAATGCTTACTTCTGTGTTTTTCATGCTTCAGTGAAGGTGGTAAAAATGAACAAAACAATTTGAAAGAATATTTGTCTTTTGAAAAAAAAATCCTCTCAAGATTTTAAATCAAAATATATGTCATAAGGAGGGCCGAATGTTTCATAGTTTTCCCATCAGCTGAGGGAGACAACTTGACTTTCAACTAAGGGTTGCTTTTTGGTTCTTAAAGTATTATTTACTGATTTTAGTCTGAGGTGTTGGCCAAATTCTGTGCTGGGAAGACAAATTGATAAGACATTTGAAGGGAGGGGTGCCTGGGTGTCTTAGTTAGTTAAGTGTCTTCAACTCAGGTCATGATTGCAGGGTTCTGGGATTGAGCCGCACATCTGGTTCCTGGTTCAGTGGGGAGTCTGCTTCTCCCTCTGTACCTTCCCCCTGGCCCCCATTCATACTCTCTCTCAAATAAAAAAATCTTAAAAAAAAGACACCTGAAGAGAATGGACCACTTTTAGTTGGAAGGCAGCAATGGTAAATGGTTGTATTTCCCCAAGAAGGAAATTCAGAAAATTCATAAGATTTGGAAATTGTATAGAAGAGATTCATGAATCAAAGTACCAGCTTGACATTATTTTTTAAAAAACAGACGGGGGGGGGAGAGAGAGAGAGAGAGAGAGAGAGAGAGAGAGAGAGAGAGAGATTTATGCCTGTTTTATTAAGTATGTTTATGCAGGCAAAAAACCAAGCAGGAACGTCTGAGGTCTTTTTTGTAGGCAACACAGCAATGCCAGACATAGGTTGTATCTTGGTATTCTTATGTCACTTTGTCACCTTATCACTTTGGGCAAGCTTACTTAATCTTATTTCCATCACCTATAAAATAAAGAAACACAGAATAGGAATCAGGGTTAAATGCTACAAAATATCTAGAGCATGAAACACATTGAATGCCTTCCATAAATGTCAGTTTTATTCTTTCCTCCCCGTATTAACCTTGACCACTAGCCTAGGGGTGGAAATGATGACACCAAAAAGAAGGGTTTTGTAAAATTTGCTAGGTTACAGGAGTGGGAAATTGAAAAATAAGAAGTAGATAGAATGATTGAAATGCTTTTTCACCAAGAATTCTCACTAGTTCATGATTTGAATTCATGCCCATCACTGCTATAGATATTACTTAGGAATTATATTGTAATGTCATCTAATGGCCAACAGCCCATTCATAAGTCCCATTGTCTGTAACTGTAGCCACCTTACAGGACAGTATTGATTGCAGGAGCTGGAATCACTGCAAATCAGCTGTATTGAAATAGGTGAATTAGTCTCCTCAGGAGAAAAAAAGAAGCAAGGATGATTTTCAGAGAAATGATTAGCATACCTGTATCTGAAGTGTTATTCTGAGGTATTTTTGTTTTGGTTCAGAGCCCTAAAATTATAGTTGATACCTTTGCTCTTTTATTTTTTTAAAGAATTTATTTATTTGTCAGAGGGCGAGAGAGAGAGAGAGAGAGAGAGCCAGCGCACAAGCCGGGGGAGGGGCAGAGGGACAGGGAGAAGCATACGCCCCCGCTGAGCAGGGAGCCCAACTCTGGGCTCAATTCCAGGACCCTGGGATCATGACTTGAGCTGAAGGCAGAAGTTTAACCGACTGAGCCACCCAGGCGTCCCTATTTTTGCTCTTTTAAAGACAAATTAATCAAATCTTATTTTTCACTAATAAACTAAACTTCTCTAATAGCTACTTCTTTGGGTTTCAAATGGGAACAAGTTCTCTTTTTGGGGTCAAACATGCCTAGCTCAGATCTTATTAGTGTGTTACTGAATTGCATAATTACTTATTTTGAAGTTACTATAGATATTATCCCCCCTTACCTAGTGGTCTAGTAATCTACATCACTAAATAACCGAAATTCTAGTCAGTAAGTGAATTGAATAGCTGGTTGGGCCTCAGAAACGCTGAAGCCAATATGAGAAACTCATTCACATTGCCCACGTTATTATTTTTCTGTAAGAAACTTAATGGTGTTATAAAACTGGAACATTATAGTTGGAGAGTAAAAGCTCTGGCTCTTCTGATATTTCTCATTGTGCTTTTTATGGGAAATAAAATGAAATAACATAGGGGTGAAATCATGTGGTTTAGTGCTGTTGAGATGACAACTTTAGCAAACAAGGTATGCTACCATCAAGGAGGGCTGGAGA
This sequence comes from Eumetopias jubatus, assembly GCF_037043125.1. NCBI lineage: Eukaryota > Metazoa > Chordata > Mammalia > Carnivora > Otariidae > Eumetopias > Eumetopias jubatus. The sequence goes on along the minus strand of NW_028274809.1, from coordinate 155,488,822 downwards.
GGCATTAGGCATTATAACTGTCTCTTCAGTTGGGGGAATAAACTATGTGGAAAGAGTTATGGGGTGGAAGTAGTTCAAATCTCTGTGGGCCCTTAAATATGAGGTTTTGCTTTTATCCCTTAGGTTTTTGCCTGGATTCTAATAGCTAAACATACATCCAGGTATATTGTTATTGAGTCACTTTCTTTACAATTCGGTATAGGTTTATTGAAGAAATTAATAATAAGCCATGTTATTGACGTTTTGACTTGGCTACAGATTGAGTACTATAAATCCATAGAGTATAAAGTGAAATACCTAAAATAAAAATCTGCCAGTAAAGACTGGGATCACTTTCCATGTATGTTTCATAAGTTAGATATAGAATAGATCTTTGATGTGAATATTAAGAAATAGAAAATAAGAACCATCCAAGTAAGTAGACAAAGGGTTTTTTGTTACCTTAAAAATAAGATCAGGATGAAAATAAGTTTACTTAAAATTGGTAATTCCAGCATAGAACCTCTGGAACTGTTTTTGACATATGTCCAAAATCTTAAATCTTGTTTCTGTGTTTTAGATTTAAGTAAAACATATTCCTTTAAAGGATTACATTATACCTCAGAAAATAATTAGAAAACAATTTGAAAGAACATGAAACTCAATAACCAATAAATAATACTTAAAGCCATTTTATTGGGAATGAAAGTACATGATTATTTTTATTTATCATGAGTCACTAGTTAATTGATACTCTAAGTGATATCGGGAAAAAAAAAATGATAAGGTGTCTCTGACATACCTGAGAGGCAATATTGACAGCAAATGTCCACTACAATTTGAACCATGCCAGAGAGTTAAATAGCCTACTGATTTTTACATACGTTTTGTAAGTTTAATGTTTATATGACTATTAGTATCTTCATTATGCAAATGAGGCAGCTAATAAAGGGTAGAGCAGGATTAGCTGTGTGTGATGTCAAAGGCAATGATCTGACAGCAACAATATACTGTGTCCTTGTAGGAGATACTGAAGGCACAATTGTATTGGTTGTAAAAGTAAAGAAAGGATGTTTGAGTGCCCGTCTATAACTGATATAAGATTTCTAATATGCAGAAAAGATAACCACGGTGTAACGAACAGCAGTGGCATTTCGATTCACAACCCCTGAATTCAGAATGATTTCCCTTTAGTCTGTGAGCCTCGGTTTTCTCATATGTAAAGAGAAGTATTCATATCACCTTCTGGTTGATCCATGATAGTCATATAAGATGTTGTATGTGTTTTGTCAATTACAGAGCACATACAGATGTTGATTTTTTATTATCATAACTATTAATTACCCTAGCAAGGCGGAAATCAGGAAGCAATTTTAAAAAGTGCTCCAACCCTGCTGTCTAAACTCGAGCCTAGAGTCGTTCTATTTATGAAATTGTTTCTTAGGATGATTGAAATGTAGAACATTTGTCTCTAATAATCTGATTAATGTTGGAAGATTAAACATATGACAGACTAAAGTGAATATGAACAAATTCCAAGGTTGTGGCTGCCATCAAAGATTCTTGGGCATGTAAGCTAAAATCTGTATGTACCCGTAAGAGAACGACACTGACAGCAAGTTGTATAAGTCATGGCAATCCTCATATTCAACAAAACATGATAATATTTGTAGTTGGAGTTTTATAAATTTTAGCTTTTGTAATTTCGAACAGTGTAGATTTAAATTGGCAAAATCTATGCCATATTAGCTTCATCTCTTGCATTTTTCATGAGGGTTTTTGTGTAGATAAGACATAGATTTTGTTTTGAACTTCAGTTTTATGTACTTTTATAATATTTAAGTCATTTAAATAAAGAACATATGTGATTTTAAATTTCATTGCACCAAAGGGATGTAGAATTTATTTAAATTAATACTTGAGTTCAAAGATGTTATGAATTTACAAATTCATTGGAGGAGGAACAAAGTGAAACACTGTAGGAAGCAAAGGAGAAAGAAGTTGAAACTGAGTCATTTTATAACCACTGTCACATATAACATCAAGGATTGAGGAAAAGTACAATTAAGTTCTAAAAATGAGAACACACTTTTAGATCTACAGTCTCTCTAATGTTCAAGAAAAATAATTTCAGAGAAGATTATAGAATTACTTTATGTGAACACTGGTTCTACCAGCTCCTAGCTGTGTGACCTAGACCAAGTGATTTAACCTACCTATATTTCCATTTTTTCATCTATAAAATAGTACTTGCATCAGGTTATTCATAAGAGTTAACAAATGTGAGCATCTAAAATGTGACTGATTCAAGTCTTTTGTGATTGGAACATACACTCGACGTAATAGCATATGTTCTTTTTCTCATATTTCTTTCAAGCTTAACAATTTTCCTTCATTTTTCTTCTTCAGCATTTCAGAACTTCATTGTAATTTTATACAACCTTTGCTTTTATGGCTGGTAACGCTTAGTATAAATACTATTTTTTTCTCTTAAAGTTGCACAACATTCTTTATTCACCCTCTAGTGAATCTATAAATTCCTAACCTTTAAAATGCCTGCCACGTGGTAAGCACACGGTGAGTACCAAATAAGAAACAAATAGCATCATTATTTTTAAGTTCAGTGAAAGATTATGCCTTCTGATGGATGTTTAATCCAAGTGTTTACAGTCAAGAAACATGTATTCAATAATGAAATTTTACAGTAGTGCCCCAAATTCCTCCTATTTAAAGTGTTGATGAGGACCAGCAACATAAGCATTCCTTGAAAGCATGTTAGAAATGGAGACTATCAGGTCCCGCTTCAGAAGTAATGAATCAGATGTATTTTTACAAGTTCCCCCAGATAATTCAAATAAATATTAAAATTTGAGAAAGACTGCCCTAAAATATTCTTGTCCAACATTAGTCATCATTTAATCTACCCTTTCAACAGATACTTAGCAAGAACCTATTTTGGTTTCTTAAAATTTTTCTATTCTAATCATTTGAGGTGATGGTCAATGCAAAGCGGGCAAAGGTTGATTTGGAATGACCACACTAAGACCTCTGCAGACTAATTAACATCTTGGCTTGAGCTAGGGAAGAGGTCACAGAAGGAATTTAGAAAAATAAGGACAATCTTGTGAATTTGGGATGCTAGTAAATTGATCCATGACAGGTGTGACTGATTGTACTTACAGGTACACTAAAAGCTCCAGGAACAAACTGGGTAAAGAAGTGACACCAAGTATGGACTTGGTACTTTTTGCCCCACTTGAAAAGGGACCAAAAAATAATGTTAAAATGCAGGTAAATGTGGGGGAGAATATTCATGTTCTAGAGGACTCATTATTTGACCGAAGAGGTTCTTTATAAAAGTAGCTTCCCTTGTGTATTTAGAATAATTTCATTTGTAACATGTGACTAAATAATTCTATTTCAGGAGTTAGTTATTTGTTACAGTATGACTTTTTATAAAAGGAAATTACATAATTTTCACAAAACTATATTGATTGAAGGCAGAATGCAAATTTGCTTATCCTTCATATATATTCATGGTCTAGTGCATTATATGGATATGGTGTATGTTCAGAAAAAATTTGTTCAATAAAAATTTATTGAATGGAACTTGACTGAAGCCTTTGGATTCATTCACCAGAGACATTAAGTTCTTCAGATAAATTACTGTGATCTCATCATTGAAGAAAGGACAATTGAGGGTTTGTAAATAAATAGCAAACTTAGAAAAAACCAAATAAAAATATAATTTATATAAATAAGCAATTATATTTCTGTACTTGTATATAATTAAAGTGAAAGAAGACAAGTGATATTTGAATCTCTAATTATACATCCTCCACACACACTGTTCCTTCTTGTTGTTATAATATTCTGCCTCTGAGTGTGGAATTGGATATTGGATATTAGAAAATCAGTATTAATGATTTTTACTCTTCCTTCTTTTGGCATATATAGTCTAAAACAACCTTAAAACTTTCTTAGGTGAAAAAAATTTGAATGAAGGCAATGAATACACAAAAGAAGGCAGAATGTGTCTATTTTATATAGAGTAAATTCTGTCATCTTTCTAGTTATATTGTCTAATTTTATAGCTACCATTCTTCTTCCATGCCACAAATTAAATATGATTCTGGGGCATCTGGCTGGCTCAGTCAGTATAGAGCATGTGACCCTTGAACTTGGGGTTGTAAATTCAAGCCCCACTTGGGTGTAGAGATTATTTAAACATAAAATCTTTTAAAAAATTAAATATGATTCTATTATTAATATTAGAAATACTTGAAATATTAATTCAAATGTCAGAGACTTCCATGACAATCATTGAGTTCCTTATAGCGTTCTTTTCATTGGAATATAGCTAGAGTTGTGTTTCTAAGCTGCTCAGTAATATTTTTTAAACATATGTTTGATAAAGAAACCAGTCTCACAGAATTCAGAATGCCCTGTTCTCAACTCAAGCACTCTGAACCCTAATATTGTGTATATTTCAAATTATTAAACACTTCGTTTTCTGCTGGATGAAGTGACAATTATACTCTCGTGCCAAGTCTTCTTAAGACCTCCTAGGACATAGCAATAACTCTCCATTTTTAGGGGAGAACAAGTGGCCAGTCTGTCAAAAGTTTAAACATTATTAGTTGAAAACATAAATAAATAGGTGAATAAATGAATAGACATTATTAGTTGAGATACTCAGCTCATCATCAGGGTTTTCTTATGACTTTTGTAAAAATTCTAAGCCATTTTATATCAGCCTTATAAGGAAAAATCAGGAAGAAGATATAAAAGAAAAAAAAAAACCTTGTTTTATCACTACTGAATTGTCCATGAAAGTTGAATCACTAGGACATAGTTAGTAGATGCTTGATAAAATTTGGTGAATGAATGGATGGCCTGCAGACTAATCTTGATACAGGATATTATCTGAATTTGTTTGCATACCCATTTCTAGAAGCTGGGTAAAACTGAACTGCAGTCTAAAATGATTTGAGATCCAAGAAACATGAGTTAACACAGCATATTAAATAACACTATGACCTCATCCACAGAACTAGAGATAAATGTCACATCAAGTCATTCAAGCAGAAATTCTTGTTCTTTAGGCAGTAACTCTAGGAGGAAAAAAAACAAAAAACAAAATGATGAAATAGACCAAATCCCCTATCTTTCACATTGCAGAGTAGCTGCAATTCCTAATAGTGAGGCTCAGCAGCTTTTGGGCTGATCAGGCTATTTTGGTGCTATATCAAGAGAAAATTTTGACAGTCTTGGCTCGCAATTTAACCTCATTCAGAACTGTTACAATCTGGTGGGGGAATATCCACGGAATACTAACCATCTATCTTGTTTTAAAACCAGCCATTCTCTCATAAATAATAGCTGTATTTCATGCATGATCCTCTTTTTGTTCTGTTGCTGCAGAGGCAGCCAACTAAGCAACAGAGAAAGCAAAAGTAAACTAACATATTCCCAGTTCTCTTGGCATCACTGATAAAAATGTCTATGATGCTTAGGATGATCCAAAAGACATCAGAAGAAAAATCGTGTTGGCTTGTGTTGTATAAGTAAAGTGTGTGTAACAGGAGGACGGAGCATGGACAGCCAATGTTTGCCAATTGAGAACAAAGCTTGGAGGGAGAATGTGTTATGGTGCCACAGCGTCCTACAGTTCAAAGAGACTAAGAGATGAGCACTGAAAATATTTTTAACACTCAGAACTTGCATTTACCATTTATATTCTAGTAATGGTTGAATTACTTACTATATTAAAATTTATTTCTTAAGGAAGATTAGAAAGCATAAACCTTTCTCTCTGTAGATTAGAATAAAATGGGGTTTTCAACATATTTGTAAAATTGGTACTAAGAAGATTTATTCCTATATCCTTTAATCTTTGCTTTCATGGAGCATATCAACTACTTTTTTAAGGCCTACAACTAAGAATCCTAGTGGAGGGTTTTAGCACAGGGACTAGTAAAGCCCCTTCTTTGAAATACAGGCAGTCCTGGTGTTACACACTGGGGAAGGACCTTAAAAATGACTGTTAGCTGAGGTTCTGCAAACAGATCTTAATAACTGATGGGAAAAATACAATTGTTCTGTCACTTTTTTCCCCAAACACTGAAAACTCTTTTCCTGATGGCTATACAGGTATAGGGAAATAAGCAAATGGTAAAACTACTATTTATTAGTACACTGAAATTTAAAACCTCAGAAACATTGAGGATTAAAGTATTTTGTTTCTTTATGAAACAAAACAAAAACAAAAACTTACCAAGAGTAATTTAAAGAGTGCTTACCTTTTTCATCTCATCATAGAATTTGAGTAGCATCTTTTCTTTCTTTTTTTTTTAAAGATTTTATTTATTTATTTATTTGAGAGAGAGAGAGAATGAGAGACAGAGAGCACGAGAGGGAAGAGGGTCAGAGGGAGAAGCAGGCTCCCTGCCGAGCAGGGAGCCCGATGCGGGACTCGATCCCGGGACTCCAGGATCATGACCTGAGCCGAAGGCAGTCACTTAACCAACTGAGCCACCCAGGCGCCCTAGAGTAGCATCTTTTCTATGTCTTAGTGAGTTGTCATGCTCCTTTCCAAGTGTGGACCAGCTAGCAACATTTTATCCATTGCAGTCTCAGTGGTTTAGAGTCTCTTGAGAGTTCCATTATTGTAACCTTTTTGCCAGAATCACTTCTTCCAGGACATCATCATCCTTTCTTTCACAGCTACTTCTCTCAGTTACGTTAATAATTTTGCCTTCCCTAAGTTCCTCTAGCTGTAGATCTAAAGTCTCCTGAACAGTAACAGGATCAACACTCCACACTCAGTTTTCTTCTATAACTCATTTATATTCTATCCAAATTTTACTTGTAATGCTATCACTTTTTCTTTGCTGTATTTTCATCTTTGTTGGCCAACTGCCTCTTTTAGTTACCCATTTCTATAAAATGTCATGTGGGTTTATCACTGGGAGACAGAAGGCAATAGAACTATATGCTTTGCTGTCTGTGCATTTTGAACGAAGTACCAAGAGTGGTCACTGATAAATACATAGTGATTTGTGGACTGAACAGCTAGCAGCAAAGTTTATACTGTGTAACTTTACAAACTGTATGTCAGCCACTGTGGTATCTGAAATTTGAGCCATGTTGTTGGGATACTGGTGTTATTTAAATCATGGCAACTACAATTCATACATGTAGGAAATGTATAAATGACCCTGCCTGTATACATAATTTGTTAATCAGTTACATGATTTAAGATCTTTATACCTGTAGAATAAATTCTTTTAAGTTCCTTATTAAAAATAAAAACATTAAACAGTCTATAGAGGATATATGGTTTGTTCTCAACTATAGTTATGCCTATATAGAATTTGCCTGAGTAGAGTGTTAACATTTTCCATAGTTATAAGATGATTAGAAAGAAAACTGTAGATTATATCCAGCTTGGTCTCACAGGATTGGTTACTAGGGTCCTTTGGGGTCAAGGAGCATTTTGTTTTGTTTTGTCTTGTTTTTCACCTTACAGATAGAGAAACTGCACTTTAACAAATGACCTGTATAAGTGATGAGGCTCTGGGGCACTCATTCTTGTTAACTAGGCTGATAAGAAAATACTAATCTGTCGACCCCAACTGGTTGTTTGCATTTGGCAGTTCCTTTGGACAAACTCATTCAGTTAAGAGGTGAGTTCATTTTTTGGAATATTGCCTATTAGTTACAGAAATAGAATATATTAAAAATTAAATCTCAAAGTATTTTCTTCAATCAGATAAGCATACTCAATAATTTGTCTCTCCCTATTTGAGAAATATTTCTCTTTAGATCATGGGTATCACTTAATTAAATAAGCACTTTATAACGTTGGTGTGAAATGAGTATTGACAAACTTTAAGTTTCCAATGCTTGTTTGTCAACAGTGCTTATTAGTGGCCAAAATTAATTCATTTCTAACCCTTCCCTTGTAAATACTTGAACTTTACAGTTCATATGGCAATATTCTACATATATTTGAAAATTGCCTGCACATTGTATGTGTATATTGTTTCTTTAGTTTTTCTTTTGCTTCCTTTAGTTATTTTTGTGGTTGTTGTTGACAATCTTTCTTTAAGGACCTACAGTATTGCTTCTTTGTAGAGAATAGAAAGCTTCTTAGCATTCTCAAGGGTGATATTTACAGAACTCTACCTGATTATTTTTGTACTGGGAATATTTCCATCAGGAAGCCATTTTAAATTGTTGGTGTAAGTCTTCATTCATAGAATGACTTTTTCCTCTGAAAGGAAAACACAGAAAGTAAAATTTTATAACTTTTGACCCCCCATAGTAAGGGTATGTGTTAATAAAACTTCTAACTTCTAATCAGTAATATACTCCCAAGTATAAGACTAAATGACAACATATACCAGGAGCTAGTGTGGCATAAACTTTAAATACAGGCCCTACATTTAGATGGGATTTGTATGGGCTAGAAAATTAAAACAGACTAAAATTCTCTTTCAAACTAAATTGTCAACCTGTTTCAAAATGAGTGTTCCCAAGACATGGTAATAAATTGAGTTGCATCATGTTTATATTGGGAATCTTATAAGAGCAGGTTTCAAATCAGCCTTCTCTGGTGTTACATGGATGCAGCTCTCAGAGTGTCTTGTACTAACATGATGTATACTCTGACATGTTCCATTTAAGGAGTCCTTTGAGCTTATTTTTCTGCTGCCCACTTCCTTGTCAACTTTCTTTCTTATTGCTAAATGAACAACACTCTTGATTTAAAAAACAAACAAACAAAAAAACCCATATTGGGCTCATGATGTCTCATAAAGATACTTAGTAATGAAAAGCCACAAAACTGATTATTTTCCTATAATTCTCTGTATATACTTTATTTTAAACAGTCATAATTTCCTTTACCCAGTTGGAAGCTGATATTTTAAATTAATATATAGACCCTCTTTTCTTAATAATGCTAGTGACACATTTTTTGTTGCTCTAATTAGTTATTTAAGGCTGATATAGGAATGCTTCCCACTAGACATCACTAAATGTACCTAACCCAGTTATGTTTCCAGACTGACTTTTGTTATTGTAACATGATTAAAATACCACATTAATTATGCAAAGCTTTATAAAATGGAATTCAACAGAGGTAATAAATGCACATTAATAAAACATAAATTATTAATCTGTATATTCTGTTGAATGAGATGCAGAATATATTTTCAATTCATAGAGATTAACTGTACTTTTTATACAGTTATTATCTTTAATCTTATCCAGCTAAAAAAAGAAAACCTTTTTCTTGGTTAACCAGGATTCAAGATCATTGTCATTAATTTTATTTTAGCTTTATAATCTAATTTGAATAATTACTTGGTACATTGGAGAGCTCCAGAGACATTCTAGTATTTTTTTAGACTTGGGTTTTCCTTTCACAAAGATCAAGTAGAAATCAATGTCTGAAAAGACAGAGTTTCAGAAGTTTGCTGGTAATTTTTATCTAAACATAGCACTGTAAAATTATTTGGTCTGTATATTTAGGAATTTGTAAATGGGTATAGCTCTGAGAACATATATTTGTGATTTTTTTTTTTTTTTTTTGAAGAGGCAACAGAGACTTGGGGATGATAAAAAAGTACCATTTGTAAATTTGGCTTTTTAACTAGGTAATTTTTCTCCAAAATCTGAGAAAAACTTTGAAATCTAGAATAAGGGATAGTAGAAGACAAAAAAAATGAAATAATTGGTGAAGTTTTGATTTAAAAGTTAAACCACAACCCAGAGAAATATTAAGCAAAATTCATGAGTGTACAACACCTAAATTATATCTTATAGGCAGCCAAACAGGATCACTGATTAAAAGACAGTTAAGAAAAATCTGACAAAGTAAAATAGTTGAACTCCTAGTTCCAGTCAGTCTCCAGGAAACTATTCAGTAGAGTACAAATGTTACATTTCAGATATTAATAATAAATTTAATACTAAAGTTAGGACAGATTTTACCATTTTAAGAACAAAATTTTTGCAGTACCGGGAAGTGAATACAGATTACATTTGTAGGGTTTCAACATACCCCAAAATTAATCATATAAAACAATATCCAGTTCTATGAGACTGCATTAACCACAGATGTACTTGCTTAAATGCATGACAAAACAACACAAACAAAAATCATTACATTGCTTAAAGTATTATCACCACAAATAACCGTTTTTTACACAAAATTCATTCTTGAATTACCAATGTTCTCTATATTCTTGTCTTTTCATTTCTTTGAGTCAGTCTTACTATTTCCAATATAATAAATTGAACAATGTTTAAACTCCAGGACAATTAGGTATGGGTATTCCTTTTTTCCAAAATTAAATCAGAGATTTCTTTTATCATCACTACTACCTTATTATAAGTACACCTCACATTAAGTTAGATAGATAGACAATGCTTTAATAGTTTGCTAATCAATAAGTTAATGTACTTTTTGCAAAATAATGAAACTTATTTCATTAGATTTTATAACAAGATCACACAAATAATTTCAGGTGTTTATAATGCACCGATACCTGTATCACACCTAATATAAATAAATATTCTTCACAAATGGGTTAATTCATAGGTTGTGCTTTTGTTGACACTTCTATTAACCACTCAGCAGTGACTATATTTGTTGACTACCATCCTAATAGGCTGTTAACACTGGGCAGTTGATTTCAAGGCAGTTTGCCTAAATATTAAAAATTTGCTTTTATTGGGTGCCTGGGTGGCACAGTCGGTTAAGCATCTGCTTTTGGCTCAGGTCACGATGCCAGCGTCTCTGCGAAGGAGCCCCACATCAGGTTCCCTGCTCAGTGGGGAGTCTGCTTCTCCCTCTCTTTCTACCCTTCCCCCCTGCTCATGCTCTCTCCATCTGTCTCTCAAATAAATAAAATCTTTAAAAAATTTTTTGCTTTTATTTTATAATTCCTTCTGAAATCCCAAATTGTTTTATTGATTTTGATTTGCTAATTCCCCTTAATGCAGAAAGTGGTTACAGTTACATGACAACAGCAGTAGACTGAAAACTAACACTTCATAGAAATATAGTTTAATAAATGGCCAAGTCAGAGTGGTACATAAAGAGGGACCTTTGAACGATGACTACCAGGCCAAAAATGTTGCTAATGTAGCCATGTGTCCATTAGAAATGTGATTTTGAAAGTTTTAACTCAAATAGCCTTTTCACACATTTTCCACTAAAATCCCAAAGTTGTGTTCTGAAGCCTATGTGAAATATATTAATAAGAATAAAATATTACAATTTATTGGGTACTTGGTTAAAATTTTGAGTGCTTTGACAATGATTTAGGAATGATAAAATCACATTTTAAATTAGTGCAAATTTTATTAATTTACCAAGATAGTGTTTCTTTTCCCACTTAAGATAACACATTTAGAAACAATTTTATGTTTCACACATTTAATCATATTTTTTAAATAGTCTCTTTTTAATTTTGTTTTTTAAGTAATCCCAACAGGGGGCTCAAACTCATAGGCCCGAGCTCAAGAGTCACATGCTCCAGTGACTGAATCAGTCAGGTGCCCCTCATTTCATCCTATTTTTAAGAGTAAAATAGTAATAGATTTCTGAATATTATAATTTCTTAATATAACTTTTCTTTCCTACATGATAAATGTATCCTAACTGCCTTGCCTTTTGCACTCTTCCAAAATCCTTGATTCTAGCCCCCTCATGCTGATCTTTAGTATTTATTTAACATACTTTAGAGGGCTGGTACCAATTACATGCAGATTTTGTTAACCACCCATGAGCCTTCCACTTTGTCCACTATTGTAAAGTGGTATTTTCTTAGTTTCTTATTTGTGGACCAGATCCAGACTGGCCACTACATAACTGTAGTAGAAAACTGTTTTCTGATTTACTGGAATGTTACAAAAGATTTATTCATAAATGTGAAGAGGGGCTCTAGATCATAAATAGTACTTTATTTTGATATGCTAGCCTCACTCTCTCTCTTAATAAAGGACCTTCAGCATTTTAATTCATCAAATACATATTGAATTTCTACAACCTCCAAGGTGCTATGTTTACACTTTATGAAGATAAATAAGACATGGTTCCTGCCATCAAGAGGCTTGAAGTCCAATGGGAGGATGAGATATTATACAGGAAGAGCTATAATAAAAGATTTTTTATAAAAGTTCACAAGTTGGAGAGATTACAGAGGGGATATATATATATGAGGCACAACTGAGTCCTTGAATTTGCCACTTTATGGCCAAGTAAGTTTTAGGCCAGTAGAAAGAGAAGGAAGGCATTGTAGGAAGAGCAAAGACTGGTTGAAATACATTAACGCTTGTGATGATCAATGAACCAATATTCTAATTTTGCAAGAGAAGCAGCAACAGGATCAGAAGAGATCTACAAGAGATTTATTGAAGGATAAAGAGGAAAGAGCTTGGGGAAGACAGAGAAAACCCAGAGGTCTCAAATTCAGGTCTCAAATCTGAGGTAGGTAAGGAGTTGAAGAGACTCAGGACTCAGTGCAGGTCTGAGAAAAACTTGGCCAGGCTAATGGCACAGCTGGGAGCCAAGGCATGAGTCCTCCTGCCACTGTTAGCCTTTGATAGGAAGTAGCCCAGGGAACCTTGGCTTCAGTATCAATGCACAGCCACTAAAGACTATACCCAACTGTGGCTCCTGTAGAAGTCTGAAGGAGATCTGAGTGGCTGATGTGCATTGACATCACAGCCATCTGGAAGAAAGCCAAGCAGTTTTGTTAACTGGAACATACAGAGTATAACACAGGTAAGGAGCTACCTCATGAGGGGCCTGAAATGTCATACTTTGCCATGTGTACTTTATCTAGTGGAAAGACATTGAGAAGTTTTAGACATTTCTACAGAACTATCATTTAGAAAGAATTAGCATTTGGACCTATATCTAAATTAATATACACATAATGAATATTTATAAGGGGGCAGGTTGGCTGCACAAACAGATTCAGTATCTGTTGTACTAACTCCACTGAAAAAAAATGATGCCCTAAATATTAATATTAAAAGTTAATAGCTGTGAGTGAAATGCAATTGACAAAAGAATCAAAGACTCAGGGAGAGACAACAAGTAGAATTAAAGAATGGGAGGGAACAGACATGATTCTGAATTTAAATTTCTCAAAGAATGTTAACATCATCCATTTACTCATTCAAAAAATATTTACTGAGCATCTACTATGTGCCGGATACTATTTTAGCCACCAAAGATCTGGCAGAGAACAAAAGGGACAAAAATTAAATTCCTTTTTAAATGGAATTTACATTTGAGAGAGATGAGACTGAAAATAAAGGTAAGATTTTTATCAAGTCATGATAAGTGTTAGGAGAAAAATGAAGCAAAGAGAAGAGAAGAAGTACCAGGGAGGTGACGAGATTAGCTGCTCTTTAAAAATAGTGATCTGGGGCACCTCATCAAAATGACATTTGAGAAACAAACACAGAAATAGCTGAAGATGCAGGCAAATGGATACCCGAGGAAGAGTGAGGGATAGAAGAAAAGCAACAGGGGAAAGGCCCTGAGGTAAGAGCATTTCTGTCACATTCAGTAAACGCAAGGGAGCCAGGGAGATTGGAGAAAAGAGAGTGATAGAAAGTAGTGGAAGCCAATGCCAGAGAGTAGTGATGATGATTATGGGGTGGGGGCAGGTATCTTTTATGACATCAAATTAAAGGTTGTTATTTTGAACAGAGCAGTGACATGATCTCACTTTGGTCCTCATTCTGCTTATTCTTTTGAGAAACTACCACAGGAGAGCAATTTCAGAAATAGGACAACCTCATTCGAGGCTCTTCCATTACCAGGCAGGAGATGTTTAGTAATGAATGTGGTGGGAAGAATTCAGATTTTGGATAAATTAATCAGACATGATCAAAAATTAAACACTGCTACCCTGTCATTTTTTGCACATTCACTTCTCAGAGGTTGAAGCAATGGCAATAAACATGCCTTAAGTTTCTTTGAACAGGACAATTAAACTCTATATTGTGCATACATTGAATGTAGCTGGTGATCAGTCTTGAATAAGACTTTCATTTCTATTCCTGTAGTCTTTTGAAAAGTAGTTTTGTTTCATGAAGTTTTATGATCAGTTCTATTAATAGTTTTCACAGAAACCAAAGAAGACTTTGTAGATGCAGATTCATTTGTCACAAACACTATTTCCTTTCCTCATAGTTTTGCTGCTGGTTTAAAAAGCACTTCAGGTGAGAAGTCTTGCCTGACCGAAAGCCCACACCACACCTGTGTTACCACTCTGTATGCCACAGCCTATTTTGCCTGTTATGGCACCTCTGCTTTGTAGTGCTTGCTGATTTAAACTTCTGTCTTCCTCTTAGCTGACAAGCCCTTTCTATTGAATGAAATTCTTTCTTCTGCTTCATCACACAGCAATTTGATTTACCAAAGCATGTTTCTAGTTCTTCACATACCAAAAAGGTATAGCTTCTCACAAATGTACTAAATGTTATCTATTTCCACAAATCAAATGCCCCGCTATGCTAAATCTCTACATATGGACTCTCTCCCAAATAAGAGATTTGCTTTTATTCTTGTCTATAAAAGATCTCTAACTAAAATAATGCAGGTAAAGTACTTAGAGCAGTATTTGGCACATGGAACGTGCTCAACATGTTTTTCTCCCTTTACTCTAATGACTGTAATCATTTTCCTTTTTGAAATGATTGGGAGAATAGAAGTTATAAGTGGATTGCTTTGGGCAATCCACATATTTGCTTATTTTAATTATTCTTTTTTTCTTTAAACTTTTAATTAAGGTTAAAGCTTTTCATATGTGAAAATTATATTAATAATACATTCCTATCACTGCCTTGTCAATACTTTTCGTCAATTCTTTCCAAAGTTTTCCAATCTGTAAATTTATAGGTTGCATAATGTGGCTGGATGGTACTCCACAAAGTAGAGTAGCAGTTTCTTACAGTTTTGACATATCATGCTGTATTGGTATTTTCATTTGTTATTAGTAGTGGTCACAGTATTGTCATTCACTTAATCATTATTTTCTTGAATAAAAAATTTTGAAAAATTCTAACCAAAATATTCAGATGGAGTGTTTTATTTGCTCATAAGGAAAACAGTGGATATTATTTAAAAGATTTTAAAATCTAAATCAGAGAGTGTATCAGGTTGTGTGTGAAATATAGAAGAGCCCAGAAATAAATATATACATATGATGAGTTATAGTACAGAAAGGTGTGATGGAATTTCAGCTAGATGGGAAAATAAATGGAAATATTTTAAGAAATGTTATGAAATGTGCCTATCGAAACTACAAGAGAGAACATTAGTGATTTCTCAGTTCCTCCAGGAAGAATGAACTGTTATAATAGAGAAGCGAGAGCTGGGGATGGCAAATCAAGTTTGAAAAAGCTTCCTAGGATCTCTACTCCCTTCCTTTATGAGAACCAGATTTTAAAAATCACATTTTTCCTTTAAACAATTAATTGAATTAACTCAAATGTTATACTATATAAGAAAGTAGGGATTTAAAAGGAAAAGAGTATAGAAGGGAATGTCTTAGAATCCTCTTGTAACTTATCCAGTGAGCATTAATAAAAGCTACATATATCAGATTGGTTTTTGTTGTTGTTGTTGTAACTGTATATTTCCAGAAAATCAAAACATTCCCAGTTCCTTTCCTCTTCTTTCCCTCTTTCATAACTGATTTCAATAACCTTCCTCTTTGTGCACCCACAAGAAGAACAATAATCTTGTTCCCCAAAGAAAAACGAATGTACTGAATTGACTGTGAAGTTTTGAGCAAAACAAACTACTTCCAAAGAGAGAACTAAATGTTGAAAATGATACATGTAGGAGAATTATACTGTTTGGTATCCTGAAATACTTTCAACATTTGGCTATCTGCTTCTAAGCATTTGATTTTTTTTTTTCCGAGCATTTGATTTTAAACAAAAAGTTGCATTTTTTTTCTTGTCTATCACACTAACACACTAAGGAATTGCAAACAGAAGTATGCATGATAACTGATCCATTTCCCATTGGAACAACACAAGGCGCGTAAAAAATGTCTATACTTAGGAAAAGCAAATTCTGGCTCTAGCTCAGGTTTATAGTGTCTGATCAGGTTCCAGGGGATTCTCCTATTCTCAAGTGTTAGAATAAATAATATGTATTGAGAACCATAGTTCCCATAAAAGCATTTTTTTAGTTCAAAACAATCTTTTACATATTAATACTAAAATTCTATACTCTTAATTCTTTTTATTCAAAGATTATAAACACATATTAAGGGCACATCAGACGGCAATACATCCTCCAAATTTTTCTCAATTTTGCTTGACTTTTATATTTTTACAGTTGAGTAGAACCACTCTATAGCACTTGTCTCGAGTTTTCTTCCCCTGGATAACCTTATAAATGAAACTATCTGTAGGTGTTTCAGGATATAAATATCCTGTTAGATGATTTTCAAGATATAACTCTCTTATATTGAATTTTATTCCATAATATTCACTATTATAGGGAGATAGCTAGCTAATAGATTTTTTTTATTATTTACTATTAAATAGCCAAATGCGTGCTTCTTTGTAGAAATTTTGGAATATTTACCTACCACCACCACCAAATCTTGAAAGTATATTATGTAAGAAATTCCCTTCCTGCCCCTTGGATTCCAGCATGCAGAACCCCACCCTCCACTCACAACAATATGGGACTGCTATCTTCATTAGGTCAGCAAGCACTCCTAGTCTGCTCAAAGGTACATCTCTCAATTGTTTGAAATAAGCCTATGCAAAACTCTTTAGTTTCCACTAGGAACTCAATTACATTGTCATATTGTCACTTCGGTAACTTTACTAAGATTTTTGGGGTAACAGGTCGTTGAACCATATGTTCCTTAAGTATTCTCTTACTACTGAATAGTTTAATTTTTTCTTGATACACTTTTAATAAATGTGTTTTATTTGTCTAGGAAAAATTATTATAAGTAACATTGCTGGATAAAAGATTATGATGATTTTAGCTTTGATAGATACTATCATATTACTCACGCCATTGATTTTGCCAATATTAGAAATAAGTTTGGATATTTAAAATTTTGCCAATCCAGGTGTCAAAGATTATATTATATGTAATATCCATTGGCTTTTTATAGCATTTGTTGAGTTTTACTTTTTATATTTCGGCTTTTGTGATTTGGAGGGTGGTCATCGTTCATTTTGTTTAAGAAAAATCACTGCAGTAGTTAGGCATGAAACAGGGAAATAAGATTACCAGTCTATTAAAACTGATCATTATACTGTCATTTAATAATGTGGTTCTTCCTGTTTTCTCTATTATGCCCATGTATAGAGGGCTGGGCAGAGAAAGCTGATTTTCCTTAAAGAGAAAAATCCCTGAAGAGAAAATGCCTTTTGCTTCGGAAATTAGTAGGAATGAATATGTAAATCTTAATGTTCAGATTATTGCTTCAATTTGCTAGAATGACATTTTGTCAAATATATGCCAGACTACCTAGAGTTTAGGAGCTTGATAAAAATGCAGACCTGCTCCAGACCTTTTGAATTAGAATCTCTGGAAAGTGAGGGTAAGGAATCTGCATTTTAGCATTGCCCACATGCAAACTATAATTTGAGTGCCAATGCTGTGGGGAAAAAAATAAAAGAACCAATTTATATGTAATTATTAGATTTTGCAATCAAGAGCTGAATTGAACAAATAATTAGAAATACCTACTACAGACCACAGTTTTTCTTTTCTAAAAAAGAGAGCTATTAAGATGCATAATTTACAGAGAAAATATACGTTAAGACTCAATATGATTTTCCATGTCCTCTGCATAATTTATGCAGAGGACATGGAAATTGCAGTGCTTAGGTGAAGCAGGATAGGCTCAACATAAAACAGTTGTTTTGCTTATTCTATACAATCACTAAAAACAAGCACAGCAGGTAGATTCCTGAAACAATTGTGAGCCTGAAGAGGAAAAGTTTAAAAATAGGAAAGGCAGCTTTCATGTAAACTGTAAAGTGTTAATACTTCTCACACTTAACAGTGAAAGGCTGTCCAATTCCCTTTACATTCAACGTTTTTGATTTCACAAACCTCCATAATATCTGTTGGCAGATTTAAATGAACTTTTTGGAAACTGTGAAGGTATAATGAACTTCTCTTTTTCTTCACAGCAGTTATGCTTAGCAATACTTAACATCAGATGGAAGTCTTATGATTGGTGCCTTTATTTTATTTTAAAGATTTTATTTATTTATTTGAGAGAGAGAGAGCAAGGAGAGGGGCAGAGTGAAAGGAGAGAGAGAATCTCAAGCAGACTCTGTGCTGAGTGTGGAGCCCAATACAAGGCTCAATCTCAGAACCCTGAGTTCATGACCTGAGCTGAAATCAAGAGTCAGATGCTCAACTAACTAGGCTCCCCAAGCGCCCCTTGTGATTGGTGCCTTGAAACATTTCTTTTTAGATGACAGAATCAGGGGTAAATACTTTTTAATTTAGCCCATAATAAAACAAAGTATAAATATGTAGCTATTAAAAACCTAAAAACATAAAATATGTTAATAAAAACATATTAAAAATATGTAGCTATTAAAAACAATTCAATAAAAACCAAGAGATTTTTATTGAATTGAGAAACAATCACATTTTATTTAAAACATATATTCTTGTATTTATAATGTATTCTATCTAGTTTAATCTTCATATGGTGGCAGGGCTGATAAAAGTCAAGAATCTGCTAATTACTCAGAATGTGCTTGAAGCATTCTGGATCACAGAATGTCAAGAGACTGAGGAAATCTTAATGGTCTCTCTCAAAAGAGGTTCTTAGTCTTTTACTTGAAGATGTAACATGAACAATGGATAATATTCACATGCCTAACATATTCCTATGAATATACCCTGCTTTTGACAATCCCAGGATTTTTTCAGAGAAGCAGAGCAATTAGCACCACAGATTTTTTTTAATCAATTAATCTGCCTAAATCTGTTCCCATTAGTACTGTTTATTCTTAGCCTCCATAAGAGTAAAAAAAAAAAAAAAAAGCATGAATTTAATTAGAGGAAATTTCCTCACAGTAAATACATATAATGATTTCTTTACCATAAATAAGTTTTGTGGTCTGCAAAAAGCAAATTCAGAAAGAAAGGAGCTGGTCTATTACAGGGTGTGAAAAGCTCTAGCAAGAGATCAAGATGCTCATTGTCAGCGTGGACTGGGAAGTAAGGCAAAGTTAAGCAGGTTTGAAACCAGACTGATCCTACTCAGGCAGGTTGTAATCTTATGAACCTATTATTTTGGTTAAATTTTTTGTAATTTGTAGATTGTTAATTACAAAATATTTGAACTTTATTTGATTTGATTTCATTTTTTAAAAAGATTTATTTTAGAGAGAGGGAGAGAGAGCAGGCACACACACGTAAGTGCGGGGAGGGGCAGAGAGAAGGGAAGATAAGCAGACTCTGTGCTGAGCATGGAACCCTATGAGGCTCGATCTCACCACCCTGAGATCATGACCTGAGCCGAAAACAAGAGTCAGACCCTTAACCCACTGAGCCATCTAGGCGTCCCTGAACACAATTTTAAAAACAATTGCAAACTGAATAGTACTTCAAAATTTATTTCAGTTAGGTTGCTATTCTCTTCACCACTGAACACTAACACAGAAAATAAGGGTTGCCCTTACTTCAACTCACTTCTGTTTATTTGGGATTTTGGAGGAATTGGTGGGGGGGAATGGAGAAAACTACTGTCACATATGATGTTCTCTTTATTAACTATATCTTTTTTGAAAGAAAGTATATTTGCAGTTATTCAAGAAATTCATTAGAATATAATTACTAATATAACTGATATAGTAATTATAATGAGTAATATTAGTTTTATGAAATTGTAAATTAAATGCCCTTTATTATATGCCTTAAAAAGTGAGCATTAAATGTGACTCAAGTGGTTTTATTTAACTTTCATTTTTACAAAAACATTACTGTAGCAACATCCTCAACTTCAAAATGTTAAGAAAGTTTAAAAATTTAAGGAAGGAAGTTTTATGTTGTTAAAAGATAAACTGGGTTTGTAGTTTCATTTGAGCTTAGTGGGAAAGGCTATAAGTCCTATTAGAGTCTGACTAATGGCTGCCAAGTTGGCCAACTTCTGGCTACTGAAAAAAAAAATCCCTTCAAATATCTTGTCGGGTTTCAGCTGGGACAAACAGTAAATATTCCTGGCGGTATTTAACAACCCCTTGGAGGCAGGCGGCATCTCCAAAAAGGATGCAAAGGACATTACTCTCTCAAGATCCAGAACCACTCCGAAAGATAACCAAAAGAAAGGAAGCCTCGGATAATCCCGAAGAGCTGGCAATACTTAGTAGGGCCCTAGCCTCAAGCGGGGTGCAACCCACATTTCTATTCGGCCATATTTTTGGGCCTGATAGTTGTCGAGTTCTCAGGATACAAAAAAGAGACAAACCGGAAGGCAATAGCTGCTCCTGGGAAAGAAAGGATCCACAACCATTGGGTACCTGAAAGAAAAATTCACAAGCCACAATTCGAGCATCTGATTCGAACACGTTTTCTTGTCTGCCCATCCAAATTTGGAAAGGAAGGGACAACATGAAATTTTACCTTCTTCCCTTGATCAGGCACCACAGTAGACACCTAGGAGAGCTGGTAGGAATTCTCACCCTCTGCGGGTGTCTGCCAGTTTTCCCAGGATCCTGTCCGTAGGCTCCAAAGTGAGTGGGCTGTTCCAGGGGCTTTCATCCTGGTCACTAGAAACTGTAAAGGAAGAAAAAACAAATTTTCCTTCTACCCTTAACGGTGAGTGTTTTGCTGTGACTCCTTTATCTCTAGGGCACCTCAGTAAATATTTATCTAAAATGGTTAAAAGTTTTCTCCTGTGGCCACTGTAATTTAGGATTATCTTTGGCAAGGTTAACCTGATTGTTCAGCCTTAAAATTTTACTCACCCGAGGCCTCCACTGGACCTAGTTCAGTTTCAGTCAGACCCAGTCCAACCGCAGATGTAGCTTGGTTTCTAAGTCAGACCTAGTCCAACCCCGGACGCAGTCCGGTTTCTGAATCAGAACCAGTCTGACGCCGGAACCATTCTGACCCTGGACCCAACCCGGTTTCTGAGTCGGACTCAGTCCCACCCCGGACGCAGTCCGGTTTCTAAGTCAGAACCAGTCTGACGCCGGAACCATTCTGACCCTGGACCCAACCCGGTTTCTGAGTCGGACCCAATCCAATCCCGGACGCAGTCCGGTTTCTAAGTCAGAGCCAGGTTGACCTAGGAACTAGTTCTGTTTTTAAGTCAGGCCAGTGAGAAAAAGAAATGCTCAAATAAAGCCTGGGAGCTCATAATGCAAAAGCGGCTGAGCTAGGATCCTAGAAGGACTTTGTCACTACTTCCTGAGGAAGCAAGAAAGCAGCCAGTTCAAGGGGCTCAACAGGTACAGCTTGAGGCACTGAATATTTATTTGCTTGCTGCTCCTAGGGCTATCGGGGTCTCCTTTGGTTCTCCCCTCTGACACCAGAACTGTTAAAAGAAAGACTAAGGCAATATTAAAAATTTTGAGTTTATCTGAGGAAGAATTGATTCAAATCTGGCAGCATCCAATCTAGCAGACAGAAAGGAGCTCAGGGGAGTTGTACAAAATAAGACTTTTATAGGCTGGAGGGAGCAGAAACGAGAAAGTTACACTAGGTAAAAGAGCGGGTTGGTTATTGCAAGTTTACTTTCCTTTAGGGGATGACAGGGGTTTATCAGGCAGATTACCTCACTAGTGCTGATCAGCTGATTCCTGAATGACTGGTTTAAGATTCCTTTTCTGGGAAAGTTGAAAGTGTAATTAAGTCTTGGTTTGGTGATAGGGGACTTAGTGTAAGCAATCCATTTGGGCCTCTTGCCTTGCTTTTAATATTGTGCAACTAAATATAGAGACCTTTCTAAAAAGGATGCAAGGTTTAAATTCAAGAGATGACAAGAAAGTAAGATAAACATTCTGATAGGATTAGTCTTTCATATTTTTACATGTTGAGATGATTTAAAATTATATTTAGTGTTCTTACATGTATAGTTGATGAATTAAATGTACCACTTTGGCAAATATTTGAAAGAAGTTTATTTTTGCTTTATTTTTTCTGCTTTCAATTTTTTGCTAGATGATTCTAAACTGTAAACAACATGGTGTTCAGAAGTGAGTTTGAGATTTGGGATCAAACACACCTATTCTAATGCAGGCTTTGCCACTTACCTGTAGAAACAAGAATAGGCTATTTAATATTTCTTTGAAAAAAAAGATTATTTATTTTAGGGAGAGAGAGAGCACGTGGGGAGAGAGTCTTGAGCAGACTCCTAGCTGAGTGCGGAGCCCTAAGCGGGCTCGATCTCAGGACCCTGAGAATACCTGAGCCAGAAACTGAGATCTGAGGCTTAGCCAACTGCCCCACCCAGGTGCCCCAGCTATTTAATATTTCTGAATTTCAATTTCCTCATGTGTAAAATGGCAGTGATAATATCCAAACTTTAAAGGCATTGTGTTAAATGTAATAAATATGTAGCTCCTAATTTTCTAAACACAATAAATATTCTCTTATTTATTCTATAGAGATCATATATCAGGCATCTTTGTATATCCAACGTTTAATATACTGCATATACCTTGTGCATGCAAAGCTAATTTTTGTTGATAATTGCTTCTTGAAAAAATAAACTTCTAGTGAATACGCTTTACATAAAAAATCATCTGCTAGAATATCCTCTTATTGAAGTAAGTTTTTAAAGAAAATTTAAATGAGGTAATATTTACTAAATATATATTGATTTTATCAGTACTATTGTTTGTGCTGGCGCTATGTAAAATTGGAAAATAATTAGCATTGTTTTGTACTTAATATGCTTGTTTTACACTGCTTTCTTGGGTTATTCTATTGTAAAATAATTATGTGCAGGAATTGAGGAATTTGCCTAGGAGTTAAGAGCTATCGAAACTGAATGCTGTGTCACCACAACTCGTTCTACCAAAAGAGAGTAGAAAGGAACTGTGAACTTTGAGTGACCTAAGGATGACAAACCTTCATTGAAAGTAACTGAAGGGGCGCCTGGGTGGCTCAGATGGTTAAGCGTCTGCCTTCAGCTTGGGTCATGATCCTAGGGTCCTGGGATCGAGCCCCACATCGGGCTCCTGGCTCAGTGGGAAGCCTGCTTCTCTTTCTCCCTCTGCCTCTCTCCCTGCTCATGCTCTCTCTCTCTCTGTGTCTCAAATGAATAAATAAAATCTTTAAAAAAAAAAAAAAAGTAAGTAACTGAAAACTTTTCTCACTGGGGATTACTGCCATTAAATCCTGACAAGATTTACTTAACACATGCAGTCCAGTCCATGGGGCTAGCTTTCCATCTTTAGTTATCATTATGTTGCATGAAACCCCACCTCCTCTTCCATATAGGCCTAGCACTCAAACCATGGACTTCTTTCCCTAGATCAGTGACCTATACAGCATACTTCACTGCCAGACATTCCCTTGCCTGGAAAGTTAATACACTCAGATTTTTGCTTTATTTTTTATTTTTTTATTTTTTTTTAACTCTGGTGACTTTGTTTTATTCTTTAAAATTCCTCTTCCCCCTGGGGTGCCTGGGTGGCTCAGTAGGGCAAGCGTCTGCCTTCAGCTCAGGTCATGGTCCCAGGGTCCTGGGACTGAGTCCCGTGTCCAACTCTCTGCTCAGCGGGGAACCTGCTTTTCCCTTTCCGTCTGCCTGCCATTCCACCTGCTTGTGCTCTCTCTCTGTCAAATAAATAAAGAAAATCTTAAAAAAAATCATCTTCCCCTTCCTTCCCCTCATGCCCACCCCCCCAAAAAAACGATTAACAGAAGCAAAATCACATGGCTATGGAGTGACCACTATGGGAAGAGAAATGACCTTTTATATTAGTAAAGACTATGCTATCTAATAGGGTACTCATGAGCCACATGTGGCAACTGAGCCCTTGAATGTGGCTAGTTTAAATTGAGATGTGCTCTAAGTGTAAAAATACACAGTAATTCCAAAGACAGTGCATATACACATGTAAATTATAAAGTTCTCATTAATATTTTAAATTGTTTTCTTTTTTTTAAGATGTTATTTATTTATTTGACAGAGAGAGAGACAGCGAGATAGGGAACACAAGCAGGGGGAGTGGGAGAGGGAGAAGCAGGCCTCCCACCCAGCAGGGAGCCTGATGAGGGGCTCGATCCTAGGACCCCGGGATCAGGGCCTGAGCCGAAGGCAGACGCTTAACGACTGAGCCACCCAGGTGCCCCTAAATTGATTTCATGTTGAAGAGATGGTATTTTGGATACATTGGGTAAAATAAAGTGCATTATTAAAATTAATTTCACCTATTTCCTTTTGCTTTTAAGATACGACTATTTTAGATACTTAAAATTACATATGTGGGGTGCCTGGGTGGCTCAGTTGGTTAAGCGACTGCCTTCAGCTCAGTTCATGATCTCAGGATCCTGGGCTCGGGCCCCACATCGGGCTCCCTCCTCGGCGGGAAGCCTGCTTCTCTCTTTCCGACTCCCCCTGCTTGTGTTCCCTCTCTCGCTGTCTCTCTCTCTGTCAAATAAATAAATAAAATCTTAAAAAAAAATTACATATGTGACATGTCTTCTATAGGACAGTCCTGGTTTAGAACTTAACTTGCCAATTGTGTTTTCTCTGCTCATTAACAGAAATCTTCTCCCACAATTAAACTGAGGGACAATATAGAGAAGAATGGTTAGAAATATGAATGAAAAGATTATGTCTGGAATTCTTGGCTAAAAAAAGAAAAGGAAAAGAAAAGCAGCAAATAACACTCGCAGGGTTGACAGCCCTAAGTGGTTTCCAAGTCTTAGCCATTAATCACTCTGAGAAGCAGAGTTCAACACCACTAATAAGCAACAATGCCATTGAGGATATAGATTCATTTACTTAATATGGGTATGCTGTGTCTGCTCTGAGTATAATAGTGATAGGTGTAGGAGAGGAAAAAGTTTTTCTCCACCCACCCTCTTAGGGTCCCTTGATGGAGCTGAAAATTAAACTGGCAAAGACAGATTAACAGGATGAAAGCACATGTATTTATTTAATATAAGTTTCATGTGACATGGGAGAACTTCATAAGAAAATGAAAACCCAAAGAAACAGACCTGAGTATTTTTATGCTAGATTTCACGAAAAGTGGACAGTCGTGGAGATGATAAGTCAAAGAGTATGAGGTAAATACAGTAAATTGGGGGAATCTTAGCAAGGCCTATTTGTTCTGATTTTTTGCAGCATTCCTTTGTTCTGATTTTTTGCAGCATTCCTTTGTTCTGAGATAAGGATGCTCTGTTCTTCCATGTATAGAGGGGGAGCTTCTCACATGAGAATTTTATGACCTATTTCAGAGGAGAAGGGTGGGGTAAGGTCAGGTTGAACTTCCTGCTTCTGTTGTTTTCTCAGACCTCTTCAACTTAAAATATTCAGTATGCCAAGGTGTCATATTTTGGGGGTAGCATGTCCCAGATCCCATCAAGGGACATTATAAGTGCATAGCCTTACTATCTGATTAGAGAAATGTTGTATGACCTCAAACAAATTGCAATAAAATAGGGCATATTGACATTGGTTATATAGGTAAAAAATTACTAGGTATATATTAATGTGGAAAATTAAGAAGTAGCTTCTTTTATTTTATGATAACCATATCCATTATTCCTTCAGCAAGAAAAACACTGACCAAATCCCTAGAATTTCAAAATATAACAAATATGGAAAACATTTTTCGGTATGAGAAGCTTCACTTAAGATTTTTAAGTATTTATTCCATTTATTAAATCAACTTAAGAAATAAGGAAGAAGTGTCCTGCATATATGGTTTAAGTTAAAGCATACTTTTTCTCTGGGTTTTCAAAACAACTGAAATTTATAATGATTGCTTTTTAATGACTCCCAAATATTCCACTGAATCGATAGGCTAAGAATGCACAGATACATAATTTCCATTTAAAAAAATGTCGTGAAGAACAACGCTTAAACCTCACATCATAGAGTACATATCTTTTTTTTCAAATACATTTTTAAAAGAAGTGCATATTGAAAGGAAACATACTGTAACATGATTGTTAGAGCCATAGTGTGTGTCACTTTGTACTTTTACATACAACATAGGGGACTCTTTTCTAACTATGGCTTCTCTAAATTTTAATCTTTCAAAACATATACTGATTTTTATTTCCCAACTTGATGCCTAAGTATTCACATTAATGTATGCTTTATTTCATAGTCTTAATTTTTTTAAAAGTAATCTCTGTGCCCAACGTGGGGCTTGAGCTCACATTCGCAAGATCAAGAACTGCGTGCTCTTTTGACTGAGCCAGCCAGGCGCCCCTTAATTTTTTTAATTATAAAATTAAAGTACTACAAAAGGAGTAATGAGCAAAATTCTTTTCCTGTCAAAAGAAAGAATATTGGACTTGTGTGATGAAACCTGTTCTGCCCCCAACAACCATATGGCTTTATGATTTTCGTATCAATTATCTGAGTCACAGTTTCCTCATTTCCAAAGCAGCAGTGGTGGTAGTTAGTATTTGCCAGTGGAATTTTTGAAGTTCCAAACAAAAATTTTGTTTTAAAGTTATATCATGTAAACCATACCATTATGGAGTATTTAATGGAAATTTTAACCCTCACAGTTTCCTAGTATTTATATAACATGATTAAGAAGCTTCCAAACTCAATTATATCTCACTCTGTTATGTTGGAATTGAAGATCAGTTAATATCTGAAATAAGAATATAATTTTAGACAACTGAATAAAATCTGTGAAGGAATAATTATATCTTTAAATGAAAGTTTACTTGTTTTTAGGTATTATTTTAAAATTAGGTGAATAAAAAACTTTTTGTGGGCACCTGGGTGGCTCAGTCGGTTAAGTGTCTTCCTTGGCTCAGGTCCTGATCCCAGGGTCCTGGGATCAAGCCCCACATCGGGCTCCCTGCTCAGCGAAGTGTCTGTTTCTCCCTCTCCCTCTGCCCATTCCCCTGCTTGTGATCTCTCTCTCTCAAATAAATATTTTTTTAAAAAGAACTTATTTATCTTATCATTGTAAGTTTGTGTCCTTTTACCAGCCTCTCCCTATTTATCCTACCCTTCAGCCCCTGGCAATCACTTTTCTACTCTGTTTCTATGAGTTTGACTTCTTGGCAGATTCCATGTATAAGTGATATGATACCATATATGCCTCTGTCTTTCATTTAGCATAATGACCTCAAGGTCCATCTATATTATCACAAATGACAGGATTTCCTTCTTTTTAAAGACTAAATAATCTAGTCTGTGTGTGTGTGTATGAATCTCAAATTTTTTTTATCCATTTATCAGTTGGCGGACACTTAGATTGTTTCTGTACCTTGGCTTTTGTGCATAATACTGCTGTGAACATGGTGGTACAGATATCTCTTCAAGATAATGATTAAGTTTTCTGTGGATATATACCCAGAAATGGCATTATTGGATCGTATGTTAGCTCTATTTTTAATTTCCTGAGGAACCTCCATGCTGTTTTCCATAGTTGCTGTACAATTTATATTTCCACCAACAGCGTACAAGGGTTCCCTTTGCTCCATATCCTCAATACTTGTTTCTCTTTCTTTTTTGAGAATAACCATCCTAACAGGTGTCAGGTGATATGTCACTGTAGTTTTGATTTGTATTTGCCTGATGATTAGTGATGTTGAGCACCTTTTCATCTACCTGTTGGCCATTTGGATATATTCTTAAAAATGTGTTTTTAGGGGATGCCTGGGTGGCTCGGTTGGTTAAGCATCTGCCTTCGGCTCAGGTCCTGATCAAGCCCCGCATCGGGCTCCCTGCTCAGTGGGGAGCCTGCTTCTCCCTCTCCCTCTGCCTGCTCTCCCTGCTTGTGCTCTCTCTTTCTCTATGTCAAATAAATAAAATCTTAAAAAAAAGCCCACCAAAAAACCCAGCCTCCCCCCAAACCAAACCAAACCAAAACAAAAAAAACAAAACTTTTCTTTTTTCTAAATGAACACATCCAAACTCCTGTTCTTTAAAAAAGCTCAGATGTGGAGGGTGGTAGGGACTTGCATGTTTTTCTTTTCATTTTATCTATCACCATTCAGTGGACTTGCAACAACAAAAAAATGATTAAATACATGATTAACATCATGTAAGCATGCTTCATTCCAGTTTCCTGACAAGATACCAAATCCTCTGAGTTTTGTGAGAAGTAATCCCAAGATCCAATGGCAGCATAATTCCCCCAAGACAGCTTAAATATTTATCATTCTTTTTTAAATCAAGTAATCCCTTAGGTTTGTTTGGATTCCATTTCTGCAGATATACATCTTAGTATCCATCTATCTATCAAACATGTATCTCTTTACACAGGCATATACACACATATACAGATGCACATACATATATTTTTTCCCTTGGAATACCCTAAAGGATTGTTGAAATGCTTGCCATTTGTTTGTCTTCATAGTACTCTAATGAAATGCATTTTAAAAAGTGTGCATGGTTGACAAATTATATCTTTTGGGGAAAGTCTAAACCTGGAAAAAAACATGAGGGGGAGAGACGTTTATTATGATTACTAGACTGGAATCTCAGTAGGCTAGGATTATTGTAAGTAAAATTGATTTTGTCCATGATTTGATTTTAATCTAGTTTCACAGAATCATATTCTACAAGGAACAGATATTTAATTTAGTACATTATGATGAAAAGGCTTCAGTTCAAAGAAGTTTAATGCATTTGATGCAATAAAAGCACTAACTGATTATTAGGCTTTTAAAAATAGTTATTCCTTATTATTTTATTACCATTCAAATAATTTCTTCTGCTCATAATATTTATATTAAATATAGAAAATATTTTAGGCTCTCGTACTGGTACTCAGGCTGATTGTCTCTTTAAAATGCAGCACTTCCTTAGGAAGGAATAAATAGGATTTAAAATTTGCTGCACAGTTGTTTTGTTTGATCTGGAGATTTTCAGAGAAACCACTTGCCATAGAATGAGTTGGAGCTGTCTACTTACCAGCTACAGTTGTAAACAAGTGTCTATGGAAACCAATCTCCTCTAATTTTCCAGTCTACTGTTTTCCAGTATCAAGGAGTTAGCACACGTGGCAATTTTGAAGATGCTGCTCAACAGAGGTCTCTAGCACTTTAACAGTTGGGACCAGATGGGACTATTTTCTGAGGTTAAAACCAAGGCCAAGAGGACTGTCCAAGCAAAGGAAAAGAGACAAAGGGGGAAGTTCAGAGGGTGGCATCTCATATTTCTTTTTTATTGAATAATTTATGCCGAAATGTTCTTGCTCTCCATTGCCCCTATAGGCTCTGGATGCTACATAAATATCATGTCAATTCATCACATTCCCTGAAGCTCCCCAACTTATTTGTAGTACAGCTGTCTGCCTTATCTGCAGTTTCACTTTCCACAGTCAAATGAGTGTAGCCTAGAAGTAGACGATCTTCCTTCTGACTTACTGTCAGAAGGTCAGTAGTAGCCTAATGCTGCATCGCAGTGCCTCCATCATTCCCCTCACTGCGTCTCATCAGGTGGGCATTCTGTCATCTCACGTCATCACAAGCAGGCTGCGTGCAGTACACTAAGATATTTTGAGAGAGGCTACATTCATAGAACTTTTACTACCGTATTTTGATATAATTGTTCTGTTGTACTGTTATTGTCATTAATATCTTACTGTGCATAATTTATAAATTAAACTTTATTATAGGTAAGTATGTGTTGGGAAAAACATAGTATATTTAGGATTCAGTACTATCCACAGTTTCAAGGCATCCACTGAGGGCTTTGGAACATACCCACTGCAGATAAAGGGAGACTGTGGTATATTTTTGAGTTGTAATGAATACAAAGAGAATCCACATTTTTTTTAAAGTTAAGGTTGTGCTTTCCTTTTCTGTAAATAATTAAAACTTTTAGCTTTATATCATTAATTCCTTTACATTTTTTTATAGTAAATTACAAAGTCACATCAAATGGCTCTATGCATACAGCATTCACTTTGTTGTTGCTTTTAAGGTGAAGAATTAAATAGTACCTGAGACCCAATGGGAGAATCCGCAGTATGGTGTACAGAAAGGAGAGTGACCATTGTCAGATAGTAATAGCTTTTTTGCTTTGGAAAGCTTCTTAAATTCTATGAGCCTCAGGTTCATTTAGTAAGCTAAATGGAACCTTAATACTATCTACCTGCAAGAGTTACTGTATGTATTAAAATTATGCAAATTAGTTAAAGCACCTCCCCAAACTGAGCACTTAGTTGGCCCTTGATATATGGGGGCTGCTGCTTCTGATATTTATGCTTCCTGCCTCCCTTGTGGTTAGATGGTCTCTTGTGAATAGTACACAGTGAATTGTGGGCAGCAGTGAGGTTTATTCCTTCTGGGCTGGAGCATGTAATTGCTCGTGTAAGATTGTCCAAAACTCTTTATTTCTCTCTACCAGGGCAACCAGCAATGTTACAGTTAGTAGTTGCTCCATCAATTAAGATCCCAAAGTGAGTATGACACAGAGCAGAGCCTCTAGCTGATCTCTGATGGACGTATAATATGTGTGAAGAATGAATCCTTTTTATTTGCTTTTAACTACTATGCTTTGGGGGCTATTTACTGCAGCATATCTACCCTGTTCTGATTTACATAACCTTTAGATAGGCGTAGAGTATAATACCAACATTATTCTGGTTCTTTGAAACTACTTACCATTTAGCAGATTCTGACCTGGATTAGGAAACTTTAATGCACGTGTTTTAGATTGCTTCTCTTCCCTTTTAAGAGAAAAGTGATGAGTATATCCTATTGTTCTCAAACACATGAGAAAAGACCAAATTTACATCAATTTAATTAAGCTGAAACACGTTTAGCTAGTGTCTCCAAAATTGTTGTAGGACACAAATTCACTCCCAGTACTTTTGATTTCAGAATAATTTTGCAATTCATTACATTGCTGAATGAAATCTATCTTTATACAATTTTGAAAGTTTTAAAAAAATGTAACAGTTTAAGACCAGCACTCCAGATGTTGTAAGGAACACACAATTGTTCATAGTTCCTGATGATTATCTTTTTCTTCCTTTTCAACATATATCTGCCTCTGCAAATGTGAGCTCACAGTATACAATGTGCAATATGCAGTCATACAGTGAAATGGCAGGAGATGTGCTTGCCTTTTACATTATCTAAGATGGTTAACGTTGTGAAAGGTCTTGCATCCTCTGCAAATTTCTCCCTTACCACTCTTGAGAACTGCAGAGAAGGCTTTTCTTTTGTCAGATGGCTGTAGCATGCTAGCACCCCTTCTGATTAACATTGGAATTTTTCCTGCAATATGTTGAGGAATTTGGGGCACAGGTCACACACTTAAATGTGTTGTGTTTTTCTGGTTTTTTAAAATCTATCTAATCTTTCCAATTTCTTGTCTGTGTTTCACTATCTCTTTGGGGCAAGTAAGATTGATAGTGCTACCTTGGATTCCTGTCACTTGGGGCCTGGTGAAATAGTGTAAGACACATCACCCATGCTGAAGCAAGGGAGCACTCCTTCGGCCTGTCTTATCAGTAATCTTTGATTTCCACCAGCTGCAAGTGTTAAGTGCTTCACTCAGCCTCCTTCTCCCTTCTCTTGATTCAGGAGTAATGAGAATTCCCTGTGTTCCTGCCTATAAACCCTGCACTGAGATTGCATCAGTTCATTTAGCTGGAGCTTTTCAGGCACTCGTTGGCAGGAATTGATTTCCTTATTTTGGTCCCTTTGCTTTTGGATTCTACCCAAAAGACAGATTCAAGGAAGTGAATTCTCCCTTCACAAGGTCTGTTTCAGATAATTACCTGAAAATGTTAGAAAATGTAAGCCAATAGGGAGGTTGTTTTTCTTTATGTGTAAACCCACTAAGAACCTAAGAACGTGTCTATAATGCACTTTTCTTCTTGGGCGTTTGTTGAGAGGCAAGAGACAGGAAGGGAAATAAGAAAGTTAATTGATTTACCTTTCAATTGTTTCATTAGAAAGTTTCTAAAAGACCAAACGTTCTGAAATAACAATAAAAAATAAAATGGAAAAAATATAGCATGTATTTTTAAACCAGTCTTTTCTTCATCAGTCATCATGTCATTTCAAATACATTCCCTGCCAGTTTTCAAACCACATCTCTTTTGCATTCGAATATAGCAATTATTTTATACCTTTGCTACGTGTATATACAAAAATATGATTAATGCGGGCGCCTGGGTGGCTCAGATGGTTGAGCGTCTGCCTTCGGCTCGGGTTATGGTCCCAGGGTCCTGGGATCGAGTTCCGCGTCGGGCTCCCTGCTCCTTGGGAGCCTGCTTCTCCCTCTGCCTCTCTCTCTCTCTCTCTCTCTCTCTCTCTCTCTCTCTGTCTTTCATGAATAAATAAATAAAATCTTTAACAAAAAAATATGATTAATGCTTTGTTCCTGCTCTCAAGGACCTTGCAGTTCAACTGGTATTAGGTTTTCTGCTCACTTGACTGTCTCCGTAACAGACCTGCAAGGTCAAATGAACAGAAAAACTGGTATCTGTGGATAAGTGCTGTGATTGAAGGAAGCACCTCCAGACTGCATAACCTAGGGCAATGGAAATGGTGGAGAAATGAGGGGGGGAAAAGTCCCTGTTAGAAGGA
This sequence comes from Eumetopias jubatus, assembly GCF_037043125.1. NCBI lineage: Eukaryota > Metazoa > Chordata > Mammalia > Carnivora > Otariidae > Eumetopias > Eumetopias jubatus. Next base: position 155,456,085 of record NW_028274809.1, on the reverse strand, counting down.
GACAGAACTGAAGGTTGCTGGAGGGGAGGGGGTGGGAGGGAAACTGGGTGGTGGCCATTAAGGAGGGCAGGTGATGTGATGAGCACTGGGTGTTATATAAGACTGATGAGTCACTGACCTCTACCTCTGAAACTAGTAATACATTATATGTTAATTGATTAAATTTAAATAAAAAAATAAAAGGAAGGTTTTACCTTTGGTTTCTGTTTTTACTGCTACTAGACAATACTAGACAATATTTTTTTCATATTTCACGTGACATAATCTAACTTCATATGAGTACAAAAACTAATTAAATTAAAAAAATCATTTGACTTGTCAGCTATGCGATGTGTAGCTTTGTTTGGTTCTATAATGATGATAATGATGACGGTGATAATAATAATAATAATAGTAAAATAGTACAAACCAGATCTTATTTGCCAAACAGGTTGCTCTTACTTCCTCCCCAAAGATTTCATGCAGGAGCATTCTAGTGTAAATGATCTTAAAGGAAGCCTTTATAGAATAGACACCAGAGAAAGGAATTGTGGAGGAAAAATCCAATCTACATCATCTGGGAAATGATTCAAGAATGGGTAGAATTGGCCTATATTATTTTTGATGTTCTGCTTGAATTTGAGTCCATGAATGTTGCTCTCAGAGTAGAGAAAGTAATTTGGGGATAGAGGAGGAAACGGAAACAAAAAGGCTGATTTGAATATCATCATATTTCTATTATATGGTAATAATTGTTAGAATTGTCCTGGTGGTGAGAATGGAAATGAAGGGATTTATAAAATAGCCATTTCAAAACAAAACATAAATAATATCCAGGTCTTAAAGAGTGATTCGATGACAGGTGAGAAAAAAGAGTCTAAAGCATGTATTTGTGAAGTGATGTAGCAAACAAAAATCAAAATAAAACAACAAACAAATGGAAGGTAAAAAAATAAAACAGCTATTTGTGGTTGTAAAGGTCCTAGATTTGAAATTTAGCTCTTTACTTCTACTGTCAGAGCTTGGAGAAATTACCTAACTTTTCAGGCCTTTCATTTCCTCTTGGGTAAATTGGGCTGTTGTAAAAATTACATGGAATAAAGCGTGAGAAATATCCACCACCTGTGGTCTCCGTTGCTCCTCTGGAGTGCCAAGCAGTGCTCAGGCATTTTGTGCACCTGACCTCTTGAAATCCTTCCAGCCAAAATGCTGAGGAAGTTTTCTTCTCATTATGATGTATAAGAGTGAGGATCAAGTGATGTGAACAACCTGCCCTATTTTAGTTCATGCAGGCTGTTATGACAAAATTCCACAGACTGGGTGGCTTCCAAACAGAAGAAATTTATTGCTCCCAGTTCTGGAGGCTGGAAATCTAAGATCAGGGTGCCAGCATGGTCTGGTGAGTGCCCTCTTCCAATCACAGTTCTCCTGGTTTCCTTACATGGGGGAAGAGAGGCTAGGGGACTCTGTGGGTGTCTTCTATCAGAGCACTAATCCCTTTCATGAGGATTCTACCCTCTCCTAATCACCTCCCCAAAGCTCCACCTCCTAATGCCATTGTCTTTAGGGATTAGGATTTCAAAGTATGAATTTGGGGAGGGATACAAACATTCAGGCTATGTCCTGCCTGGAGTCACATGGATGAGTAGTACAATTAGAATTTCTGTCTAGGTCTCTCTGAATTCAGAACCACACTATTACACAGCAGGCACTCAATAATGGCATTTATCCTCTTTGCAAAGTGTTTGTTATACTTTTTGAACATATAGCAAAAGTGGAGGGGAGTCACGCCAGAGGAGAAAAGAAAGAACATACATAAACACAGAATGTTGGCATTATGGATGCTCTTAAAGCAGTAAAAATCTCTGAGAAGCTGATAGTTTCAAAGTTAATTTTTATAAAATTGAAGATATGTTAATTAGGGTCTCTGCTCAATGTCAGAGGCCCTCTTTGACCAACTGCCTTATCTACAGTCACCCCCACAACATGTTGCATTTCACACCCTGCTGTATTTTTTTTAAAGATTTTATTTATTTATTTATTTATTTATTTGAGAAAAAGAGAGAGAGAGAAGGAGAGAGGAGCAGAGGGAAAGGGACAAGCAGACTCCGCACTGAGCCCAGAGCCTGATGTGGGGCTCAATCTCAGGACCCTGAGATCACACAACCTGAGCCGAAATCAAGAGTCAGATGCTCAACCAACTGAGCCACCCAGGAACCCCTGTATTTTTCTTTATAATACTTTATAATTACTTGATAGTGTATTATAGTTTTATTAAAAACATTTTTTTTCCTATTTTCCCACTGGAATGTAAGATTCATGAGGTCTTGGACTTTGTTTTGCTTGTTCTTTGTACTCAGCACCTAGAATAATTGTGTCAAATTGTAGGCAGTAAATATGTACTGTGCACATAAGTGGAAGAGTTTCTAGGAGGCAGAGTTACAGGTGGACAATGTCTGTATTGTGCTTGCTGTTTTCAAATAACAGAGGAGGACAGAGCAGGAAGGAGAGAACAGAGTTGTTCTGGAACTTTTGGTTCAGGGTGTTTGAGTGATCTTGTGAAGAGTTCAGACTCTCTTGGGGAGTGGCCATGTAAGAAGAAACAGCATGCAGTTGGGTGTAATTGGAATATCCTCACTAATGTGTTTATTTATTAAAATTTCCTTTAGACACTTTTTACTCAATATATGTCAAAAGACCCCTTTTTTAAAAAATTACACCTGGGGCGTCTGGGTGACTCAGTTGGTTAAGTGTCTGCCTTGGGTTGAGTGTCTGCCTTAGGCTCAGGTCATGATCCCAGGGTCCTGGAATCAAGCCTTGCAGGTAGGGCTCCCTGCTCAGTGGGGAGTCTGCTGCTTCCTCTCCCTTTCCCTCTGCCTCTTTCTGCCCCTACCCCCACTCATGCTCTCTCTTGGGCTGTCTCTCAAATAAATAAATAAAAATCTTTTAAAAAAATTACACCTGAAAACAAGTAGTGTATATGTGTTTACAGTAATTAGAAAGCTGTCCTATATTTGCAGATTAGCTCTATCCAGTTAGTTTCAGAATGTGGGCTTCCCTGTGCTAGATGATGCCTTCATGTCTAGCTAAAAGCCCTTTCCAAAGGTGTGCTAATGTATAGAAAACTATTAATACAATTATTTGTTACTCTTTGAAGGTCAGAGGTGAACCACTTACAGTGTTGCCATTTAACATTGATCATAGGCATGCTGTTACTGCTATTTAAGATTCCCCACACACTTCAGTGCGTAAAAGTCTGTTTGCTCTCATTTATAGTAATACTCCTATGGTGGGAGGAAAAGTATGTATAGTTATAAGTTCAATTACAGCTCCTGGTTTATCAGTAGCAGTGTCCTAAACTGGACCATGGCCCTGACGAGGGCAATGCAGTGAAAAATGAGGATCATGCCGAGTACAAAGGAAACTTAAAATGAGATTGGGTTTAAATTCACTGCTGGGACTTGCACACTTGGCGCAGAAGAACATGGGGTCACTATAGTAAGATAAGGAGCGTTCAATCATAGCCTTCAGGGAAGATAAGATACTGGTTTTATGGCTGTTGTTTAAATGCCTAGAACTTTCTCTTGGATAATGTATGTTTTGTAACGTGAGTGTGTGTGTATATGTACTTAGACACAAAAACATATGTATATTTTGAACAAATAAGCTTTATTTGCATATTGAGAGATAAAAATTGTAAAGTCATAAAAATGCCTTTTCCAATATTATTTTTTATAATGCTTAATAATAAAAGAAAATATCAGATAATGTAAATATAAGACTTTAGAAATAATGTTTCCTTATGATTTTAAAAGCTATTTTTAAGGAATGTTACTATTTAAATAGGATATAAACTCAGTTTTTAAATTTTTATTTATATTTATTTATAATTAGAGTTTCAGAGAATAAGACTGAATTGGAAAAAAAGAACTACAAAAATTGTAAGCAAGAAAGAGAGACAGAAAAGAGCACCGCATTTTATTTGTGGGCTTATTATGTGCCAGGTATATTGATTGGCTTTTTTTTTCTTTTTGGTGGCAATACTGTTATGCTCAGAGATAATATAAAAGCTAAGTATCATCTCTACTTTTAGAGGAAAGGATACAAAATTAAGACATTCAATAATTTGGCCATTTTTAGATTGGTTGTCATTGGTAGAGCCATAATTTGTACTTAGATCTTTCTGAATTCAAAGTATATATTCTGGGTTTATCTAATTTTTCTCCCTCTTTCCACAAAAATAATGTTAACTTGGGTTTTGTTTGTTTGTTTATTGTCTGTTTTTCTTAACATATAATTTAGGAAAGGACATCACAGAGTAAGCCTAATTCAGTGCTGGGAATGCACGAAAATCTCTCAAACACAGCAAATACATGGTTAAAAGGTCTAGATTAAGTACATCTCTGCTTTTGATGGCCAACTATCGTCCTGATGATCTATTACTTTGTTGTAAGATGCACACTTTGATTATTTCCAAGTGTTGTCATGCTAAGAATTTCATATCCTCTCAGTTATTTCCCTAGATCAGTTGTCAATGGATAAAAAATTGGTTTGAATCTGAGGAGTGGTTAATTAAAAAACTACTGTGCTTCCCTTTGGATTTCTGTCATTTATTTATTCATTCAACAGATACATGATGAATACTTACTTGTGTAGATACTGTGCCAGACCTTGGCCTGATCTTTATGGAGCCTAAGGGCTTCTACAAGAGTCAAGAACACAAACAGGTAATATAAAGAAGAGAAATAGTGTATGGGGTCCATCTGTAATAACCCAAAAGATACCTGCCTCATGTTAAAGAGTATCATTGCTACTCAACACTTGCCAGTCATTACCATGTAATGATATAGCTTAGCATGGCCTGTAATGTAATTGTTTTTAGGAAAACAAAAAGATTTCAGATTTTGTATGAAATCATTCATTTTTAAATATTGACATTTTTTGTTGTTTATGTGCAAAACATTTGGCCTAGAGTTCAACACTTTGAATTGCCTTATTTACAGAGAATATGTTATTTAAAATATTTTCTACCAATAAATAGTGAGTTCCTAGAGGACTGGGATTATCTTTGCATTTGTAGAATGTAGGAGGCAATATAGGTTAATAATTGCTCAATAAGGTAGAAATATTAATTTAGGAAGCAATTGGTGATACCTAGTAAGTGGGAAATAAGCCTCTGACCGAGGTGGGAAGAAAATACTTATGAACACCTAATATATCATAGGTATATTGAGTTGGTAATACCATTTAGTGATCCAAATCAATGTTATTAGAATTTTCTGTTTTATAAATGAAGAAGATGACATTAAATAAGGTGAATGGAGTTTCATCCTGCGATAGTTGCATATTTAAAATAACTGGAATCTTGAGTCAAATATACCTGACTTCAAATTCTGGTGATTTCAAATTATATTCTTCTAAAGTATTGTGTAAGATACTTAAACTCACTGATCATCAATTTTCTGATATATGCAGGGAACATAGTAAAAACCTTATAGAGCTTCTCTGATATTTATTTGAGATAATATATATGATATTCTTTGAAGAGTGTGTGATATCTAGTTGGTTTTTAATGACTGGTAGATAACATTACAGCTGTTGTTTTGTGCTTAAAACCTGTGTTCTGTCTGCTATACCTCTGAGGGCAAAGTTTTCCAAACAGTATATCAATGGTATTGAACTTTAGGAAAGCAGAGACAGTGGCTTGTTATCTTTCCTCATATTTGGTTATTATTAAGTCGCTATGCTAGTGGACCCAAAGGCCAGCAAGACTAGACCCATGCTTCTTTGTGGATACAGTCAACTTTAGCATCTCTCCCTCAAGCTCCAGTCAATCAGATTCAAGCTATCCAGTTAATTTTGCTCAGCAACTAAGTAGACACTCTTCTAAGGAAAATATACATTGAATCATGGATTTCAACCTGGAAAACACATTCAGAATTCCTGAGGTAGCTTTGTCTGGTTATAGGTATTCCTAACCCCAAGGAGGCATATCAAGTAGCTATACCCTGAGTTGAGAACCATTGGTTTTCAAAGAAGCCTATGTTCAACCAGAAATGTTAAAAAGATAATACCCATTTCATGGTGATGATTTATATCTTTTTAATTAAATATCTATATTGTCATCAATCTGAGAATATATGATGAATGGTGTAGTAATATAGTTACAGACTAAAGAGTCGTTCATCTTTGTATCCCAGATTCCTTGTAGAGTATATATAAAATGGTGCCTTCATCGTCAGTGCTGGCTTAAAAGCTTCTGTTGAATCCGTTCTTCCTGCTTTTGTGATAGTGTGGATGATGATGATGATAAAGATAAAGCATGCACTCACACTCATGGAGTACCAGGCCCTATATTAAGTGCTTTACTTGTAGTATCCCATATAATCCTCACAATATCCCTGTTACTAAGGTGCCATTTTCATCTGCATTTAACAGAGGATGAAATGAATGGATGGGGAGGTTAATTAGTCAAGGTTTACACACTCTTATAGAGCCATGATGTGAACCCAGGCATTCTGACTCTAGAACATGGGCTCCTAGAATTCTGAGGCTAGGGGTCTTCCTTAAATAATCCCCCTGAGACACACTTCTACCAAGAAAGCTTCTTTATCATCTGTAATGTTGGACCTCTGTCCCCTCCTTTAGTGAATATAATTAATAATTTACTCTGCATCTTATTGGGAGCAGGAAATCAAACACAGAGATACAAAAATAGACATAGAAATACATAGATAGATAGTATCTGGTCACCTAGCTAACTAGAATAGATGTAGCAATCAGATCCCAGAAATAATCACATTTTTGTTAATTAGGCCCTCAGTGTTTTTTTGTTTTTTTTGTTTTTTTTTTAAGTGCCATCCATTCTCCTAACAAATAACTAGTTGTTTCTTCAATAAGTAAATTGCAGCCCTGGTCTCATTTAGTACATTAACTGCCTTATGAGAATTGATAAGACCTCTTTAAATATCCTAATATCCTGTGGTTTTCCTTTTAAGATAACAGCACTCAGTTTTGTAGATTCCACTTTAGTAAATCCATGAATTTTGCCTTTCCTAAAATATGCTGTTTATAACTGCTTGCACTGTTTCTGTGTAGACCATTTTTCTGAGAATATGACCCCCCCTCATCACCCCTATGTCTAGAATATGTAATTCCATTGGAATCTGACCAAAAATCCTAGAGGTAGTACTGAGCATTTAAAGACAGTGAATGTGGATTAGATAACTGATTCTGTCCACACCTTTGAGATACACACATGTTTATCTTAAAATCTCAACAAATATGTCAGAATTTTCATAAAAATGATTTGACATTTGTAAACCATTTGGAACTTCTCAGTTTATTTTGACCAATGCTTTAGCAACTATTATTCTTCTATTTAGTGTTTTAACAAACATAGTGTAATATTATCAAAAATGCCAAAGCAAATAATAATTTTTAGTAAGTGCAATATTTTCCTCAAAGGACAACAAAACAAAACAAAACAAATAAGATCAAAATAGTTCAATGACTTTTAAGCAGAGATAAAGTATTCCACTAAAGGGAAATTGAGTTTCTTAACAGGATCAACACAATGGTGAGAATTTTAAGCAAGAATTTAGCACCTCAAGATACTTTTAGCATCATATAGTTTTTTTGATGGTCTCAACAAATAGAATATGCTTATCCTTTTGTTGCCCAAGCACACATATTCACTCATTATCCAGGCAAAAAAAAATACATATTTTTTGAGTATCTACTGAATACAGGTCCCAGTGCCAGATCATATGACAGATGCTGTGTAGTAAATGTTCCTGACATTAAGGATTGTGATTTTTCTCAGGGTGAATTTAGTCCTGTTATTTCTACTTTTAACCCTTCAAGCTGTTTTGACTATAACAAGTTTCTTAACATTAAAGCATTGAAAGTCTTATTTTTTTTTATTCTGAAGTGTTGAATGTTAACATAATAACTTTGTCAAAAACTTACATATACCCATCATATGTGCATTAGAAAAAAATAGCTAGAAAAACTCTGAAATTTTACTAATACTGATTTATCTAACCTCCAGGGCTGTCACGTAGGTATTTTAGGGCTCTTAAATGAATTTTTTTTCAGACAAAATTGGAACATACAACAGAATCAGCAATAATTAATCCAACATCTTTTGAACCTCTATGTGCAAAAGCTCACGTATTCCCAGACAAAATAACCAAAGGTCTTTGCCTGCTTTGTCTGTGGGTGTGTATATGTATGAAGTAGAATATACTTATGCTTTCATTTACAGATTAAAATATATGGAAATAGAAATGTTGCAATCTTAAAATAGCAGAATTTATTTCCCAGTGTATTACTCTGTTAACTAAGTTATGTACCTCAATTATAGTGAACTATTATTGATATTTTGAAGAGATTTTAGTTGCGTTTCTAAATACATAGTCAGAAAGAATAAAAAGAAAACATTAATGTTTTACCCCTCCCCTTCCTTTTGTTCCTTTATTTTCCCAGTCTATTTGTTACAACTAGGTTTGCTGTTTTTACCCCAAAGTGGTAGGTGGGTGAGTGGGGGGAATCAACAGTTGATCAACATCAACTGATGATGATTCAGAGATTCCATAATTTTAGAGCATCTTAGAATAGAGTGTTTTACTTCACCGAAAGGAGTGTGATGATCTCTAGCTCACTGGGTTTTTATGAGGATTCAATGAAATAGTAGCTATAAATTGTTTAGAACAATACCTGGCATATAGTAAGTGCTCATTAAAAGTTGTTATTCAGGTAATATCAGAACTTGTTTCAAATATGAGTCTTGATGAATATTGTAATAATATACTTCAATGTATCATCCATATTATCAACATACTTAATTTAAATGACAACTTTGCCTGAAAGGCAAATTGTGTGTGTGTGTGTGTGTGTGTGTGTGTGTGTGTGTGTGTGTGTGTGTGTGTGTATTTTACCAGCAGGTTGCAAAGGTGTTTTGCGTTATTTAGTTTGTTTTGGTGCATAAATCACTGTTTTGAGATAGTTTATGGACTGGACACCATATTTGGAAAGAAAGAGTGAGAGCAAGAGAGACCAAGACCTAATGGCTTTTATGTGTGTTTTAGTCTTTGCCCCCCTTTCAGTATTTTTCATCATGTTTTATGCTATTAACTGAAATTTCCCACTCCAGAGCATCACACTTTGTTTCTTCATCCTGTAACACTTTGATGCTTCTTGTCCTGTGTCACATTTCTTCTGTGCTATTTGTGGCTTCCATATCCCTCTGCTCCTCCCTTCCATTCTGAGGTTCCTGGAGGATAGAGCAAAAGTGAAGGTCTAGACATATGTATGGCACTTACTTTTGACAAAGCTCTGGCATAAATTCTCCCCTCGCCCTATTTTTAATAATACGGGTTGGACAGTCAAGATGAAATTGAAATTCTCAGTTTATTTCATTTGTAAATTGTTTCCTAATATAAGTTTTACTCAGACGATCTTTATTTCCTGTACCTTGGGATCTCTCCTGCTACCACGGGCCTCTCTGAAACGAGGCACTCTATTGCACTTAACCTCTCCACCCTTTCTCAGACTATGAGCTGGTCTCTAGATGACTACTCCTCTCAAACTGATAACTGCTTATTTGTCATGTCCATATGGGCAACACCATATGGATATCTGCAGTGCATCAAACTCATCCTTGTCTAAAATGGCACTATCTATGCTCTGCCTTTGTAGCTTGTTTTAGTAAACAGCATACCACTTCCTCAAACCAGAAACCTTGAATACCCTTTCATTCCCTACCCTCTACCTCCACAAATAAGTCACAAAGCTCATTTTTTCTGCCTAATACATATCTCGTGAATTTATATACTTATGTATATGTTTATATATAATTTATATAAATAGCTCCCTTCCTCCTGTTTCAGGTTCACCCACCACTTCTCCCCGCCTTTCATCTGAGTGCCTGCCCCTCTCTTTTGCCACCTTTACTTGTGCTTTTTTTTTTTTTTAAAGTGCTGCCGGCATGATTACAAATATGATTCTGCAAGTAGAACTTTCTGTAGATTTTTAGTTATCCTTCAGATAATCTCCCAAATCTTTAAGAGGGCTTACAAGGTGATGTGAATACTGACCCCTCACCCTCACTTCTTTTAGTTCCTAGAGCCCTTCAGCCTCCTTTCCCTCTTAGCCTGAGGGTGTGCTTCCCCCACCTACCCGAAGCATCTTCACTTTCTCCCCTCCTCCACTCCTTAAAGGGATAACTTCTGCTCTCACCTAAGTGACATTTCTCAGGGTGCCCCCTTGGCCCTCTCCTACCTGCCCCACTGCTGTGTATGCTGTGCACCCTGTTTGTTTACACTTATCCTGCTGCTGCTCATTGATATCGCCCAGTACATAAGAACACCAAATAATTATTTGGGAAACTGAATTTGGATTCAGAAACACGAGGACCTAATTCCAATCACATCCCTTGTAGCTGAGTGACTTTGTGTATGCCATTTAATTTATCTGGGTTTTATTTCCCCCATTTATAAAATATGGACTATAACTTCAGTCTTGCATGGTTGCATTAAGTTTTAATAATATATAGTAGCTTACATGGTACTTGGAACGCTTAAAACAGCATGAATGGCAGCTATTATCTGGATATTTCCCAATATAAGTTCTTTAGCCTTCCAGTGAGTTTAGTTGTATAATCTATTCATCCTGCCTACCAAGATGTGACCTAACAAATACTGAGTTAGCTTAACATATATTAGAAAGAGAGAAGTTGAGAGGCAGATGGTTTTTGCTTGCCAAAGTTGTAAAAAATGACCAGTTTCCCTTAGGTCTTTTCTTATTGGCCCTTCACTATTTGATAATGGACTTTTGTGTGTTTTTACCTTTTTATGGGGCTTCTGGCTTTTTAACCTTAATTAAGGACCACTAATCCTGGGTGCCTGGGTGGCTCAGTCGGTTAAATGTCTGCCTTTGGTTCAGGTCATGAGCCCAGGTTTCTGGGATGGAGCCCTGTATCAGGTTTCCTGCTCAGCGGGGAGCCTACTTCTCCCTCTCCCTCTACTGCTCCCCCTACTTGTTCTCTTTCTCTCTGTAAAATAAATAAATAAAATCTTTGAAAAAAAAGAACCACTAATCCTTACCCCAGATCATGCAACCCATCTCCCAGAAAGATGGACAAAGGAGGATGGTTAGCAAGTCAGTCAATGCCAATTTCAAACCAGCTAATGTTTTCTTTCCCTTTATTAATGTGTATGCATTTTATAAGCACTTTCAGAGATAAAATGGTTTAACCCAAAGTCTGTAAAAGTAGGTATTTTCATTGCCAAGGTCAGTCTGGTAGGTATTTTGGAGCAGGTTCTATTTAAGGAATCTTGAAATATTCTCTACTTTATCTGTGCTCTGAGTAGAGCCTTATTCCTGGTGCTACCGTATCTTCATTTGCAGCCATTAATACAGTTCAAAAACCAAGTGAAGGAATAAGATTTCTAATCTCCCAAAGATCTATATATATTGCTTGTTGAGCTTTTAGTTGTGTTTTTTATTACTAACTCTTGACATGTTTGTGTATGCTGAAGATTTCAATTAAAATAGACAGCAGGCTGATATTGAATCAATACTTGTTTTGTATCTAGGGAAAAAGAAGCAATATGAAATATGGAAATCTGAGAGACTGTAACTGCTCTAGGATCTGCTATGAGACATACCCTGCTGCTTGTCAGATAGACATGATTTTTAGAACAGAGAATTTGTTGGCTTAATGATGACAACTTGCTGGTTTCATTAGTTCCATATCTTACTCTAGACAGAGTCACTGTTCCAATCATTAAAGTACCAGTCCTAAGCTTCCATTAAGTTTGAGCCAAATGATAGCATCTTTTGGAAGTGCTTTGTACAGTAACATTATGGAGCTGAATACTGCTTATAGATGAGTAAGCTTGTGATAACTTCACTATAAACTGGGTTCTGCTCTCTTTTTCTTTCTTGCTTTGGTTTAATTTTCATGAGCTTGCCAAGAACATCATTATTAGTGCTTCTTATAAATACCTAGTGAAGATCACATTGAAAGAGAGTCATTCTTAGAAGAGTGGAAAATTTACAAGTATAAACTAAAGTACCAATATGGTAGGAACTGAGTGGGTGGAATCACTGATTGATTTTTATTATGGTAAATTTGTGGCTTTTTTCCCCTACCTGCTCAGGGGTGTGTGGAGAGTTCAAACAGATTAGATCCAAAGAACAGTGAATTGATTAAACATATTTAAGGAGCTCTTCAGAATAAATGCTATCAGATCATGGGGTATCTCTTGTGACCAAAATTTGGATGGGAAATCCATCTGCAAAGAGTGAATCTCTAGTGAAGAAAATAATATGTTTTCGTTTTTAAAACCAAAGTATTTCATTATTGTGTGCCATACTGTGCACCCCACATAGCATCAGCCTGGGATTCAGAGAACCTGCAGGAAATCTTGTGACAAACATTTAAGGTCAACTAGATAGCATTTTCATTCTCTGTGATTCCCTCTGAATTTGCTATTGTTCAATCTGAATTCATTGTTTTCCAAAGGCAAGAAGCAGAACAAACACTAACTGTTGGATATCTTGTCTTGCTGTCTATCTGCAGAATTTTTGGCTACATGCAGTTCTTCAGAATATGATAGAAAATAGTATTTATGTTTATACATTTTGTGTTTTTCTTGAACATGTCATTTTCCTACAGATGCATTAAACTTCTTAAACTGCTAATATACAAGTTTCCCAAATTGGCAGTTATTTCATAGACTGGCAAGGTAAATATTTCCTTTGTTTGAAAAGTTAACCCTGAAGTAAAGATGAGGATACTCAGCCAGCAACCAGTGAGTGCTTGGTGCCTTATTTAAAAGTACATGGCTTCTTTATAGTCATCCACAGGCAAAGATCCCTACAAAAGGTGTTAATAGGTTCTTAATATATATACATATGCCTCTTGGGCTTCTTCTTCACCAGTAGTGAGGCGAGAACTGTAATAATCTGTCCCTTGAGAAAACTCTGTTCGTTGCAGGGAAGAAGAACCTGATTGCTTTTTTCATAATGCTTGGATTATGTTTCATCCCTATTGTTACAGATGTCCAAGTATAAAACAGTATGGTAAATGATTTTCCACAATTTATAGATATGTACTGTTAGCAACATTATCCCTTAATGTGTGCCTGTAAAACAGTTCATCAGGATTGTACAAATAACATGCTCAAGATTCCTTTTAAAGCAATATGCTAGGCCCATGAAATAATTAGCTCTGTATCATTCAAGTATTACCATTTTTACATCATTCATGTTTTATTTATTTTTATTTTTTTAAGATTGTCTTTATTTATTTGTCACAGAGAGACAGAGAAAGAGAGCACAAATGGGGAGAGGCAGGAGAGGGAGAAGCAGGCTCCCCGCGGAGCAGGGAGCCCCATGCTGGACTCCATCCCAGGACCCTGGCATCATGACTTGAACTGAAGGCAGATGCTTAACCGACTGAGCCACCCGGGCTTCCCTACTCACATGTTTTAATAAACATAGCCTAGTATTCAAGAAACCTAGTATTCAAGAAACGATATAATAAAATATCGATCAAGGAAAGCTAAAAGTTAAAGAGGGTAGATCATTTTAAGTTTTAGACTATTAGAAATACCTGATTACAAGCACTCACATCTAAAAAGTGATTTACCTTTCAAGGGTGACTAGAATTTTTGAGCTCCTAAGGCTTTAAGCACATATCACCACTGCAAACCCTGCAGGTATTTCAGTGTTATAATGTCTTCCAGTGGTTTTGCTTTTAATTCAAACTGTAACAGGCCCTCATGTTTGCCTGTCAGTATAACAGAACTAACCCAGCAGCAGATTCAATTCTACAGACATGATATAAACACCTACTGTGTATAAAAACTGTGTGAACCACTGAGCAGGACATACCTGTGAATAAGGCAGAGGCCCTGCCTATAAACTGCCCACTGTCTAGGGAGAGAGGCGTAAGCTTTACTGAGCTTTTAATTAAAGCCAAACAGCTTCAGAGTTAGCAGGCCCAGGGAAGCTCCATTCAGCACACATTTGTTCTATCCCCCTCCTACCCATTTACCGTTATCTTTGTTTTTCCATGCAGTCTGATTTCTTTCTTTTGGCCTTCTTCCTCTGAGGCTGAGAATATACATCTATGTGGGAGTAAATGCCCTGAGTCGCTGCACAAGCACATAAAAACAAACAGAAGGGACAGGCAGCATGTTATGCTTTTAGAAGCATGGCCTTATTCCCCTTCACTCCTGTCAGTGTCACTTCAGACCCTGAGCATATGGGCAAGGGCTTCTCTTCAGAGCCACTCATGGCACATATATAAAATTTACTTTACCTTTCTGGAAAAAGTGCAGTGTTTGTGAACCACTCGGGAAAGGGATGGTTTTATGCAAGGGAAAAAATACACTCAGTTAAGCTATTAAACACTAGTTTCCATGCCATTTTTAGTCACTAGGCTATGAACGAGGAGCTCTCATGTTAGGCTATAAAATGAGTAAGTGTTTGGATCCTTTTTGAAGTAAACTACCTGTCAAGATTTCTTTTAGGGATCAATTTCACTATATCTTTGGAACCCTAGATTTTTGAGGTCAGTTATCAAAGATTAGGGATGGGCAACACATGTAATGACAGAAGTAGCAAAAAAGTTATTTTTCTATTACTGAAAAGAAGTGCAATATCAGGAATAGCCATTTCTCAAGTAATTAATCCTCTGAATTAATTTTTCAAAGAAATCTGGTTCATAGAGTATACCATGCTTTTGTTGATAAAGTGGTAATATGTTCTATAGTGCTTTAGGGTGAATAATCTTAAAGGATTAATCCATGTAGGTCCTTAAATCAACTTTCCAATTTGACATTTGTATTCCCATTTCACTATGCATAATATTTTTAACATCAAGAGAGTTGACTTTTAGTGAGAGCATATATTAGAACACAAAATCTTGGTGGCATGCTGTTAAGATCCTATTTTACTTGGAATGGCATTGTACATTTTCACTAATATGTTTTATTTTACTTAAAGATATTACACTTCTTCCTTCCTGTATCTATTTGTGAAGTTGTATCAAGAACTTCTCATGGTGAAATGTGATCCCAAATTGATAGGCAGCAAGGGTGGGAAAGAAATAGAACACTCATAGAGAAGACCTTCTGGATGTCAATTTCCAATGAACAGAAGGAGGGAGAGTCCTTTGTATGTAACTATATATTTTGCATAACTTAACCTTTGAAGTGCTGTGAGATTTATTTATATATATGAAATCAAAAAGAAAATGCCATTCTTTTCTATTGCAGATGTCATTTTGGTTAGAGCTATAATTAGAAAAACATAACTTGAATATTTAGAAAGTGTTTTGTTTTTACTTGGGTGGGGGTTGAGGAGGAAAGAGAATGGCAAGTGTACTTCAGCAGGTGCTGCTTACTATTCAACTGAAGATCTCATCCCAGTGGAGCCTGTGAGCACCATGGTCTTTTGGAAAAGGCATTAGAGTGGGTGTTAACAAACCTGGATTCTAGCTGGTTTTGCCACTAGTTATTATAACCAAGAAAACCTCATTAGTTTTGCCTCATTGCCTCTCCTGCATTCCCCATTAGTACGTTATATGTTACATGCATATTATCTAAATATGTATATATTATATCATGTATCATGTGCTTACTATGCAGGCATGGTGATAAGTCCTTAACATGTATTGCTTTATTTGAAATGTCTTATCAGAATATTTACTAGATTAAATTGAAATTATTTTTGCATGAGTCTAACTTTTCTATGTGACAGAGACTGTAATTTATTGACGTACTGGGTGCTTATTAAGGTTTGTTAAGAGGAACTGATCTTTTATGTCCCTCATTTCTCAATTGTTTGGGTTTTGATTTTGTCAAATAAAAATAAGATAATATTTTCTTCTCATCAGGGTGAGGAGGGTTTTCTTAGTGTTTTCCGCATTGTTATGTTATAGTTTAGCCTTCTTTTGGTATACAATTCCTGTGTATCATAGATCATTGCTATTTTAATTTTATGTTTATAGCTCAGATGACTCACTCAGACACAGTGAAACATTCCCTCAATAGATTGTTCTGAGTGATAAAATAAGCAAAAACATAGATTCTCAGTTCCATGAGACAATAAAAACATGTAGCAAAGCCACAGGGTTTGCCAAAATCTTTGATCTTTACTTTTGATCTTTACATTGATCATTGCGAACTTGACCTTAGGTCTTTTAAAAAAGCTATGCCTCTTTATGTTTCTGTATTTGTTTTTGTGATGCAAATATTAATGGATTTACTAAGCTTTATCAGTTTTATCAAACAGAAAAAAGTTTGTTTGATTCACTAAGGTTTGTTAGTCTGTCCCTGTTAATCTAAAAACATCTTTCAAGAGTTATTTTCTAAAATAATGTTAGGGTCTGTATCTTAAAGTTGAGTGTAAAATCCATTAGCAGCCCACACTGAGGACTAATTGCTGGAGTGTAATCTTGGCCACATTTTTATAACTGCTAGTGAAGCCCACATAGCTAAGAGGGTACATTATCTTATAGTAATTATATTCTCAGGGGATTTTGTTTTTAACATATTATAATAGTGTGAATAATAGCATGGGCCTGTGGAATTCTAATCTGTTGAGCTGAAGATCTCTGACTAATATAAACTATGTTGGAGGTGTTTTGAGTTTATATTTAGGGTGAATGAGATGAGTTACATTTAGTTAAACACTCTTCCTTTTTCCCTTTCTTTTTGACCATTAAAACACCCCAGTACTATTCAGGTGGAGGAGAAGGAATAAAGAGAAAAACAAGAATAAAAAAATGGGGGAAATGAAAACAAAAACAAAACACAAAGCAAAAGTAATCAGGGAACAGCAATCATCAGAGTTTGATGGAAAGTTTCTTCCACACTGTTCTGGACAACCAAAATGTGGCCAACTGTTTGTTCCTTTTGGAAAGGAAGTTTCTCATCATATCCAATTAAATTTTAGTAGGCATGATAGGGACATTAAAAACATTTATAGGATTTATGTAAGGAAGGGGTGGTAAAGAATAAAATAGATGGGGTGCCTGGGTGGCTTAGTCAGTTAAGTGTCTGCCTTTGGCTCAGGTCATGATCTCAGGGTCCTGGGATCCAGCCCCACATCGGGCTTCCTGCTCAGCAGGGAGAAACAAAAAACAAACAAGCAAACAAACCCTCCCCCCAAAAACCAACCAAACAAAAGAGAATAAAATAGAAAAGGGCAATTTGAGTCATGTTGTAGAACAATTCAGACTCAGCTGAGAACATTTACCACATCAGGCACTAAAGTTGGTTATGAGGCACTGCAATGATAAGGATGCTAGACATAGGGCTCTGTTTTTAAATGTTATTTTACCCAGATCTTTGGTGATGCTCCCCCTACCTCTTGGAGATCTGAGTGAACTTGCTCTGTCTCCCTAATTCCTTATATCCTGCGCATGTCTCAGTCTTTCCCCCCAATTCGTAAATTCCCAAAGGCTGGCATTTCCATTGTCTGTTATATTTGTGCCCGCTATCTAGGCACAGACAATCTCACTTCACCTGATATATCCAGATATCTGATAGGATATCAGATCCAGCATCCTCATTTTTTCCATAAAAAATCCATTTACCACAGGCATTTTACATTTTAAGTAATTTTGCTGAAGATTTTGAGAGGCCATACCCTGAAGCTGCTTTCTCTTTACCCTCTCCCTCCCATTTCACTGGGAATAATTTCTCCCCCTTCTCTGGAGCCCTGATACAAACTGACATCCATGCCTTTAAGGGGCTCCCCCACCACCTCCATGAATTTGCTCATTTTCATTAATTATTAATGTTCAGTAAGATTTAGTCATAGCCTTTTCCTATCTCTGAAACTGTAGTGTAAAGTCAGCAGCCTTTGGAAGATCCCAGGATATACTTTAACATCTGCCATTCCATTTATGATACTCCACCGGAAGCATTAGATTTGTTTTAAAAGGGATGGCCTGGAGCAAGCATAGGGCATAATTCTCTTGGGGCTAAAGAAATGAGTGAGTTATTGCACTTTTATGTGCATGTGCATATATTGTGCACAAATACACACTTTCATACATGAAAATAACACAGTGACTACTTTTGAAAAGCACTAAGAATTCCATGTGGATTTGGCATTTTGGGTATCATTTTGATAGCCATACAAAATGTGACATGAATTTTAATTTCTTCTTTCTAGCCACTCTAGTAATGGAATTTTGTTGTAAGATTATATTTCTTACTACCTTCTGATGCAATGGGTATTTTAAGCTTCTCTTTTCAAAATGATATTGCTTTCTTCCATTTTTCCCCTTTGAATGCAGCTTCAGGATAAAGGAGTTTCAGAAATTGGCCCAATTTCTTCCTTGACCTTTGTGGGCATTTTTGGTCATCTGCCTACTATCTGTGATTCCACTTCTCATTCCCAGTAGAACCCTGATTGTGCTTGAATTTCTTCCTTGGTTCCAACCCTCGCTCCAGGGCTGGAACTTTGTTCAAATGAGGTAATACTATTAATATCATTCTTCTCTCCCTAGGTTAGGGATGGCTTAGTCTAAACCAGTTTAGGGTGCCTGGGTGGCTCAGTTGGTTAAGTGACTGCCTTTTGGCTCAGGTCATGATCCTGGAGTCCTGGGATCCAGTCCCGCATCGGGCTCCCTGCTGAGCAGGGAGTCTGCTTCTCTCTCTGACCTGCCCCCCATGTACTCTCTCTATCTCATTCTCTCTCTCAAATAAATAAATAAATAAAATATTTAAAAATAAATAAATAAAAAATAAACCAGTTTAAACTAATTTGATGACAGAGTTGCAGTGGCCTGTCTAAAGTTTCTGTGCATTTAAAACAGACAATAGAAAGCTCACACAACTCTCCTACAGGACGTCAACAAAGTCACACATACATAATCATGATTGTTACACTGGGGGGCCATCCCATGGCTATCGGAGATAGCAAACTTATGATGAAGCAACTACTGACCACAGAAGTATAAAGGAACTAGAAATTGATGGTGGTATTAAACTGCGAGATCAACTAATGCTGACACATGCTCTAACTTTGGATTCTTGTTAGAGGAGCCACTACTTTTCCATGTACTCTAAGCCATTTCTTCCCTCTTATTAAACCAGCCTAGACATTTTCCTGTTACTTGAATCTATGTTTCCAGTGATTGTATATTTCTATCTCAATGTCCCATAGGCCCTTCAGTTATATCACATTATTTCCATTGTACTATTTCCTATATGTTTTATCCCTGTATTTGCTACTGCCATTCAGTTTGTCACAGAAAAGAAATCTTAGATTTTTCCCTTCTTCTTCCCCCTCACTTATCACATCCAACTGATCACTAAGTTATTGATTCAAACTTCTGGATATCTCTTAAATTCATACAGTCCTCTTATGCCTGCTTCAACTGGCTTGCTTCAGTTCTTAATCATTCTTTATGTGGATTGCTGCAATAGATGCCAATCACTTTCTTGGCCTTCCATCCCTTCCCCCAGCAATCCAATCTCCAAAATTACTTCCAGGAAGAGCTTTCTAAAATACAAATTTGGCATGTCATTTTCTTGCATAAAATTTGTAAGCGGTTTCCTATCCCTTGAGGATGAAGTCCCAAGTCTTCTTCATGATATTTAAGACATGTTATTTTTTCTTTTCCTTTTTGTGCACTTCCTAGCTTATTGCTGTATAAATCCCATCTTCCAACTATACTAAATTTTCCAAAATTCCCTAAATACAACTTTTTTTCCTTGAAACTTGATAGTTTTTCAAGTTCACCTCCTTCCCTGTACTCCCTCTAATTTATAATATTTGTGTATGGCAAACTCTTTTTTATCCTCAAAGATTGTCAGGGTATTAGCTTTTATGCAATCGCTACCCTAACACTCCTTAGGAAGCACTAGGTCTTTCTCTACGGGGCTCCTGCAATGTCATTGCATACCTCTGTTAGACCACAACAAGGCAAATTCTAATTGTTTATTTTCTTTTCTATTTCTCTACTAAACCCGGAACTCTTGGAGCGAGGCACCATTTGTCATTGTATTTCTGATATTCTCATTGTGCCTGGCACATAGTAGACAAGCAATGTTTGTTTTCTAATGAATAGTGAGAAAAAGAATTGCTAATGTGAAGACTAAAGGCTATCTGTGTATGATGTCAGCCCAGCTTGTTAAAAAGGAAAATTTTGAGAATTAATTGTTCTTTTTCAGCTAACCTTGTAATAACACGTGACCAAGTTTATTTTGGTCATTTCATTTTGTTTTTCACTTAGATACTTGAAGTTACTTTGTAGTTTTGTATTGTTTTTCTGCTTTGGAATGTATTCAGTAACAGGAAATAAGGTGGATTTGTCTTACATGAGAATTTAAGCCACTAATCAGGGAAACAATGGAAATCACATATTTAACCAAAATTATTTATTAATTACATGATATTAAATGAATGTATATTCTGTCCTGCTTAGGGGTAGACTGTAGAACTTAGAGTAAACTCAGGAGATGATCTTCTATAGCTTATTGTGGGTGAAGATGTTGTTATCAGGATAGGGTAGGTCATGTTGTAGTAAAACTAAACGAAACATCCCCATACCCCTACCCAAACCCCAAGATCTCAGAGACTTAATGCCACAAAACCTCATTTCTCACTTGTGCTACAAGCCCCATGCATGGCAGAACACCTCCATTCCACACACTCACTCAGGGACCCAGGCTGACACAATGTGCCCACCCTTAGGAACATTGGTCTTCCCTGACGAGGGAGTCCAGGAGCAACTGGAACACTAAGCCTCATTTTGGGAACAAAACAGACAGGAATTGTTCAAGGTTTTTTTTTTTCCCCCCTGTCAAAACTCAGAAGTGACACACTTCATTTTGATCACAATTCTGTGGCAAGAACTAGTTAAATGGCCTTGTCTAATGCCAGGGGGCTGAAAACATACGGGAGCAAACAGCAACTGTGACTGTTAGTGAGCAATTTATTCTGCCACAGTCTTATGATACCTCTGTCATAGATGGGGCTATAGTAATACAGTTTTGGAAAAGTTAGTGAAATTTGTGAGAAGGTAGGGAGAGAAAGGAAAGACCTTTTCTTTCTTTCTTTCCAGTAAGCAATACTGCTTTTCCTTTGAGACTCAAGTTCTCTTTCTCTCTCTCCCCTCACCCTCTTATCTATTTATTTATATTTGCATTGAATTGCATATAGAACATAAATGCAATATAAATAACATTTTATTTTATTTTATTTTTTTATAAATAACATTTTAAAAGTAATACATCATCCTACTGTTTTCATCAGGATTTCTCATTCTAAGGTGCAGTACACAACTGTTTTTATTTTATTTTAATTTTTTAAATATTATATTTATTTATTTATTTATTCATTTATTCATTTATTTGAGAGAGAGAGTGAGTGAGTGCCTTGCATGAGCTGGGGGAGGAAACAGAGCAGGTGGAGCAGTGGGGAGGGAGAGGGACAAGTAGACTCAGTGCTGAGCACAAACCCCAAGAAGGGCCTGGATCTCAGGACCCTGAGATCCTGACCTGAGCTGAAACCAAGAGTCAGATGCTTGACCGACTGAGCCACTGAGGTGCCCCCCAACTGTGTTTTTAAACATGAAGGGGAACGTGTTGGCTGATAGCATTGAGAAGTTTAGGCATAGCCTACACTTTACTTCAGGCTCAGCTATACCCTGTTGCTCTAATGAAGTGAGGACCTGGGTTCTTTTCATTTTCCATGTCTAGAGCAACCCTCCTCCATTTGGGTTTTATTTCGAGGTAGGCTCTTGTCCCTTAGTGTTCCCTGGACATCTCCACGCCCTACTTGCTCAGTAAACTTGGGATTAACATTAGGAGGATGACATTAGTTACTATAGGTAGTGTCTAAAAGAGGGCCCGGTACTTGGTAGACTTGCACGTGTGTTAGTTATTATATCTTTGCCCGCTGTTCCAGGAAAAGTCCTAAAAGAGGATTTCATTACCTTGGCTCATATGAAATGCTCAAGTCTTAACTAATTAGTGTGATTAGTAAATCAAATATTGTGAATGGCTGGTGCATCATTTGCCCAGCCTTGGAGCAGGGAGGGATGTGTTGGTCAGCTGCATCTGACATTTTTGAACTGATTGTTGGGGACGGGGGACTTTCTTGGAGAAAAAAAGGATCCTGGGAAGATAAAACAAACAAACAAAATGCCTACTGTGCTTATTACCCAAATAAACATTAGTGTGTTCATTTGGAGTTGTCCATATGCATATATGAGGTGTATGATGAAGTCTCATTTTCTCTGAAATTACAGTATCTATCAGTGTTTTTATACCTTATTCAAAATTATCAGTTATAATGTAGGGAAATATTTCAGAGCGAATAGAGGATACATAAATTTTTAAGTCCTGAAGAAGTAGAAATTTTCCTTCTGAAATAAGAATAAGTATTTTATGACTTTGGAGTTAATTATTTAATGAAACTGTAACTTGTTTTATTTGTATAGATGAATTTTTATTGGTTCTTCAAAATACTAAGCTTTTACCAGGAAAATTTATTACATATTTCTTACCTCCAGCACTCCTCCGTACCCCTGCTGTGTATTGCAATTTTTAACCTAGGTTAATTTTAACCTAGGTTAAAAATTTGATAAGCAACTGGTTATTGAAAAACATATTTCTAAGTTTTTAATGTAATCTTAATGTTTATTTTTATAAATAAGTCATATTAATGTGATTATTATTACCTAAGTGCTTTCTTTTCATGAAGAAGAGTAGATTATTTGACTAAGTGCTTTTAGTATTAGATTTATAATATCATCAGGAAATTGGATACAGTTTGGTTCAAATCTAATTAATTTAGATTTGGGTATGTGTATGTTTGTTAAGGCAACTTGCTATATTATTTCTTTATCAGCATTTACATTAAAAAATTAACACTTTAAACATACCAGATTGCATTTTCCTAAAATCCTGAACCTATGCATGCACATTTAAATTACTACATTTATCTGCAATGATTATGTATATAATTATATAAGCACAATATATATTATATTCTCTCAGGTCTATGGTGATCTTAAAGTACCTCTGAAAAATGTTTGAAATATGTGACTTTTCATATTGTAATCAATGTTACAGTATTTTTACTCTCAAAACTGTCCTCTTAAATTAAAATTTAATTTGTTTTCTAATATAAACCCCCAAATAATTTCTTAATACTGTCTAGCAATATCAAGCCTGTTTCCTTGGATTCTAGGTGAGTTCTTGATTTCAAGTGGAATTTCATGCAACTTACTTTAAAGTGTTTGTGATTTCCATTTCTGGTATAAAACAGCTGTTTTCATCATTTCCACATGAGCTGTTATTTATATCTTCACGTTAAGCTTCTAGGAATTTCTTTTCACTGGACTGTCTCACGACATATTCTAAAATTTGCTGTCTTCCTCCCAGCTCTCTCATTACCACCATTTTTCCATTTCTGTTGCAATGATCTTTTCACTATTTTTATTACCAAAAAAATTGTTCTCTATGCCAATATTCCAATATTCTTACTGTTCAGAAAGACATATCTCTATTGGCCAAAAATTAAGGCTTATGGGATTAAATGAGCTACTCCACATTCTCAAGTTGGTCTTCTTTATCAGAAGTTCCCATTACTTTCATCTTGCTGAGGTACTGAAATATATAGCAGTAATATACTTTCATTTATGAAATGGAACATTCCTGAACCATGACCCATCTGAGAGTTTCCATCTCTCATTCCTGTGATCTGTGACAGTAAGCTTGGTACCAGAGAGGAACTTTCAGAGTAATTCTGTCATCTGAAAGCTACAATATAGTTCTCACAGGAAGAGCTCTCCTAGTATTAGTCAGATTTATACAACAAAACAAGAATTGCATTGTGTACTCAACATAAACCTCAAAATTTCCTTAAGATGATCCATGTAGTTATACACAAACAATGAATCATGGAACACTACATCAAAAACTGATGATGTAATGTATGGTGATTAACATAACATAATATTAATAAAAAAAAGATCCATGTAAATCCAGAATCAATACCTCATAATTATGTGTTTATACTTTGGATCATAAGAGGTCACAGAGATGGGCATAGTCATAGTTAGCAACAACAAGAAAATAACCCTTAAAAATAATACTTTTAAGAATTGAAAATTTATAGTGGAATATTATATCTGTTCATAGAATACTTACAGTAAAACTGCAGAAAGTATAAGTATCCTGACACTCAGCACTGAGAGTCTATATGAGAGTGAAGAAGCTAAGTCCAAAAAACTGCTTCTGTGCAAGCCAAGCAAGTAACATAATGTCATGATTTAATGTTGATAAAGTGAGCATTTTTCTCCCAGTTCCGACACTACTTAATCTGGAATTTGAAAGAAGTTAAACAAAAATCCACAACTTCTCTTGAATTGATTTAGACTTTTCCTCCCTGTGAAACAGCAATCAGGAAAAAGTGTAGGATTTTGTGGAAAGTTGAAGGGGATGTAATCAGGGACTGAGGGGTACTCTAAAGCTGCTTTTAAGTAAGTCTATGGGGTAATCTGAAAACTAGATCCTCCAGCCTAGTGTCGGGTATATGCTAAGCCCCAGTTTTAATTTACAACCCATAACATAGTTTCCTTGGCAGTGATTCATAAATCCCCATTTCAGCCGATGACTGCTGCATGATAATGGTGCTTTCTCTGGAGCAGCTTCTATCTCTGCTAAGCCTGCGTCTCAGGCCAGGAAGGCTTCCACTCAGAGAATACCACCCAATGCCAGTCTTAACAAATGCATAGCCTTATTGAAAATGTGCTGGTGCCTCATATTGTTATGTCGGTCCATGGTCATTAAAATTTTATCATATAAACCCTGCTGTCTGCACAGAAGAGGAATTGAAAATGTTGGCAAGAGATGACCACATATTTTATCAGAATCTCTTAAAAGGGAAAACCAACATGTTTAGAGCGGGAAGGAACCAAAATAACATTGCCTTTAATTTAAATATAACAAAATGTCAAAACCCCTGAAATTGACATTTATCTACTACTGTTCATTTTCACATTTTCTTTGAATGTTTCAGTCTCCCAAAGTTACGTGACAGATTCATCCAGTTGCACATGATAATGATTTTCATATGTCTCTCTTGGGAAATTGGTATTAATCAAAGGATGCCACTGAGAACCAAAGGCAGCATGCTCTTGGTTGCAGTGTTGACTTATCAAAGGGCTGAGAGATTAGTGGGTTTAGTGCTTTATGTAGGAAGAGAGATTTCAATGGCTGGAAAACTGATTGGGGGAATGTACTTTAGCTTATGAATGCAGATAAAATATGGAACAGTGGGGACAAAACCAATCTCACAGTATCTACAACATTTCCATTAAATGCCCATGCATTCTGCTCCCCCACCCACCCATATCCCTTCATACAGTTGTGTCTGAATACATTTTGTTTATTGTGAGATGTGGCATTTCATGTTACTCATTTTTAGATTTAGAACAGACTGTAACTCTTCTAAAATGCTCATGTGCTGTTCCAATTTTCATCAATGGTATGAGTAATCATTTTAAAAGGAGAAAATCTATCAGAGCTTTGAAAAAATATAGGAGTTGTTCTTGTCATATTTTAACATCTTATTGTTTGTAATAGTTTTAATGATTAATTTCTAAGTTTTCAAGGTTAGAATCAGATTGTATTCAGATAACTTTTTAGCAGATGAGAAAATCAACCAAGGACAAATGTTGGAATATGTGCTAAACTGTTAAATATTTGTACTATTTTGTGTATAGGTAAGACAACAGTTCCCATCATTGGTAAGCAATGTCTGGATAGTGTTCTAGAAGTAATAATAGATTTGCTGTGATTCATCATTTTCTCTTCAGCCTTTTGAGATTGTTGTGGAGTTTGATGGGGCGATTTCTTGATCCCAAGCAAAGTTAATTAATCTATGCTGACATTTACCTTAGGTGCCTATCATATTCATTTTTGTTCTAACAAGTCAAAATTAAAAAATAAATAAAAAACAAGTCAAAATTTACTTTATATTTAATTTTAGTATATAGTTTAATATATAGTTATATATTTATTTGAAGCAGTCTTTGTTTTTACTGAAGCCAGTTTCTGAGTTTAGTTTTTTTATTTTTTATTGTTATGTTAATCACCATACATTACATCACTAGTTTTTGATGTAGTGTTCCATGATTCATTGTTTGTGCATAACACCCAGTGCTCCGCGCAGAATGTGCCCTCTTTAATACCCATCACCAGGCTAACCCATCCCCCCACCCTCCTCCCCTCTAGAACCCTCAGTTTGTTTTTCAAAGTCCATTGTGTCTCATGGTTCGTCTCCCCCTCCAACTTACTCCCCTTCATTCTTCCCCTCCTGCTATCTTCTTCTCTTTTTTTCTTAACGTATGTTGCATTATTTGTTTCAGAAGTACAGATCTGTGATTCAACAGTCTTGCACAATTCACAGCGCTAACCATAGCACATACCCTACCCAATGTCTATCACCCAACCACCCCATCCCTCCCACCCCCCACCACTCCAGCAACCCTCAGTTTGTTTCCTGAGATTAAGAATTCCTCGTATCAGTGAGGTCATGTGATACATGTCTTTCTCTGATTGACTTATTTCGCTCAGGATTATGCAACCATCAAAAGGAATGAAATCTTGCCATTTACAAAGCCTCTGACTTGATTTGGGCTCAGTTCATGATCTCAGGGTTGTGCGATTGAGCTCCCTGTCGGGCTCCACGCCTGGGCATGGAGCCTGCTTAAGATTCTCCCTCTGGCCCTCCCCCACTAAAATTTTTAAATAAAACACTATCCTTTTGAAATTTGTAAGTTTATTTCCTATAAAATAATTTCATAGTCTGAATTTCTTCCTAATCCTTACTGTCCTCAATGAATAGATGTTTTGTTTATCATTATTGAAATGAAATGGACATTAAGTGTTCAAAGGATATTGAATGTCTTTCTTCATTGGATTGTCTCAGAATGATTTCCAGTATAAGAATACTCAGCCAACTTTTCCTTAAGCAACAAAGAGATTTAGTAATTTAATAATCTTATATCACAGAAAGTGGAGAGATAGGCAGTTCTGGGGTCTAGTTGCTCAGTAATGTAAGGGTAGCTTTTGTGAAGGGTAGAATTTTGAAAATTCTCTTGGCTTCTCCTCAGGGTCACAAGATGCCTGCCACAGCACTGATTATGAGGCCCTCATGCCATTGTTTGGCAGGAAGGCACTCTAAAGCAACATATCCTCATTAGCAAAACCTGTATGTACAACTCCAGTATCTGTATTCTCACAGACTGGGTACACAATTTTATTCTGTCAATGCCCCATTTTGTTTTTCCCCTTCAGTCTTTCAGTATCACATCTATGACGGAAACTCAGCCACTCTCTGTATTATTATCTTCCCTTGTTTGTTGGGCGCTATCATTTATATGAACATTGACTTTTCCTTGTAGTCACCCATAGCTCTATGGAAAATATTTCATTATCCTGCCTCAACATTTAGTAAAAATATAGATGTGCTATTTGATAACATAGGACCACAGCAAAGAAAGAGAGAATTCTTAATTTTCATTGGCATGAGGATAACTATTATAGCCCCCTTGTTTTTTTTTTTTTAAGATTTTATTTATTTATTTGACAGAGAGAGAGAGAGCACAAGCAGGGGGAGCAGCAGACAGAGGGAGAGGGAGAAGCAGGCTCCCCGCTGAGCAGAAAGCCCGATGATGGGGTCAATATGGGACTCGATCCCAGTACCCTGGGGTCATGACCTGAGCTGAAGGCAGTTGCTTAACTGACTGAGCCACCCATGTGCCTCTTATTTTAATTTGTAAAATGTGCCCCTATCTTAAAGATAGGTTAATGGATATTTTGGAGGGATACAAGTGTTATTTGAATTGGATTTTACAGGTGGGAAAAAAGAGTTAAAAATTCTGGGTGAAATTATTACTCTGGATTATAGAAAATATAGATAATCCTTAACTTCATTGTGTGTGTGTGTGTGGGTGGGTGTATTAATTTTCTGAACTAACTTGTTTTTTTATCTGCTTGCTCATTACAAAAATTATGGATGCTTTCAACTTTAGATTACTCTGGTTTTGTTATTGGTTCTTTTCTTAACACATGCTTTCAAAGTAGTTTATGGCTGGAAAAAAGAGACAACATTATAGCTCTCTCAAAGCTTTCCATAAATGGTTTAATTTTTTTCACTCATTTATGCTTTGAATACAAAGTTGGTTTGAAGCAGTAATTTTTTTTTCATTATTTTACTCTCAAAATGTCACTTACGAAACCACAGCATATAGTTATAGGGTTAGATATTCTAAGTCTCCTGTATCAGTCTTACTAGGACATTGAACGGGTTACTGTGAATGACTAGTCTAAAATACTAATAAACAGGGGCACCTGGGTGGCTCAGTCCTTAAGTGTATGCCTTCGGCTCAGGTCATGATCCCAGGGTTCTGGGAGCCCCTGCATTGGGCTCCCTGCTCAGTGGGGAGCCTGCTTCTCCCCTCTCTCACTCCCCCTGCTTGTGTTCCTTCTCTTGCTGTGTCTCTCTCTGTCAAATAAATAAATAAAATCTTTAAAAAAAAAAACACTAATAAACAACTTTAGGAGTTGAGGATTTTTTAGGTCTTTTTATACCTGCTACTTTTTATTTTATTGTCCAAAATTTTAAATTTTGCTTTCTAAGTCATAAAGTAATACCTTTAATCAACAGTGAGAGAAGAGTGAAGGTAAACTTTAATATATGGAGTGAGAGACCCTCAGCCTTCAGAGTAAAGGCTCTAAGGTTGGTATGGAAAACTTACTGTTCTTTTCATGAAGAATAAGTTGGGCAGAAAGCACCTGAATTCTGGTAGAAGTATCCTCAATCAAAGGTGAAGGAAAGAGTGCTGGCTCTAGAGACTCTTCTGAGCAGTCTGAATACTAGAACAATTATTGTCTTTCATTTTGCCCATTTGCACCAATGGAGAATGTTTTCTTATTGGTCTAAAGCTATAGTTGCAGAGCAGGATATGCCTGGGGCATTTCTTCTTTTACTCATGCATGATAAAGTGTAGTTTCTTTCTGATAATGGGATCAGTAAGCCAGCAAAAAGAGTGACTGGTTCAGAAATTGCAAAGTTGTGGGTGTCCCAAGGCCTCTTGCTAATCTTTATAGTTGTTTTGACAGGAGGAAAAAAGGTTCTGACTTTTTTCCAAATATTATTTATTAAATTGATAGATTTACCTGGAAAAATGAAAAAAATAATAGAAAAACTAAAATACTTAGAGTTTAGGAGTTGAAAAATGGAGAGTAATGAGAGGTTGCATGAGGTTAGTATTATTATTTATGTTTAAATGTTCTTGGCAGAATTTTGATGTCTTTTCCTGGTTGGAAAAACTGATGAATAAGCATAGTTCCATAATGCATATTGATCATTCAAAAGCGCATTGCAAACTAAAAGGCCAACAACTCAGTCAAGGCTCTTAAAACATGTAGGGAATTATGCCAGTAAAGGAAACTGCTTTCTAGGGAACATAGGGATGTATTAGCTTTCAAATGAAGAGGTTAACCACTAAAGAGCTATTTTAGAAGTGATGGAAAAACAGTGAATACTGAAAAAAAGATAGATAATTCTCCATGATTGTGGAAAGGCCTCCATGTAAGTCTATGCAGGACATATATATATATATAAAATATATATATATTTTAAAGATTTTATTTATTTGACAGAGACACAGCGAGAGAGGGAAAACAAGCAGGGGGCGTGGGAGAGGGAGAAGCAAGCTTCCCTCAGAGCAGGGAGCCTGATGCGGGGCTCCATCCCAGGACCCTGGGATCATGACCTGAGCTGAAGGCAGACGCTTAACGACTGAGCCACCCAGGCACCCCAACACAGGATATTTTTTAAGAACTAGGTAATTAGAGTGAAAAATAGCAAAAGATTACATTAACATTCTAATTTTTAAGAAAACATTATATTTTTCTTATGCTCCCTGCACAACTTTTCACATATAAATCACATCTAAGGCCAAATTTGAGGAAGATATCATCCTCCTCTCTTTCTCCTCTTCCTTTCTGATAAAAAATGATTCCAACAGCTTTTTAAGTATTTTATCAAAATTATTATTCCATCTGTCTTGCCTTGATAATACCAGTTCCATGACAGCAGATCATTTTTTGCATAATCAGTGTTTAAGTCAAAATATTTATTGAATAAATTAAGAAATTGATAAGACTATATTAAGATTTATTAAAAATTACGGAGTTCATATAGGTTATTTTTAGAAGCTAATTTGATTTTAGGCCAACATGATTTTGCCAGAATTATCTTTCTGATATAATTCAATTCTAGTAATCTACCTTAAGTTAAGAAAGAATAAAGTTCTTTGAAGATGCTAAGATATCTCTAACCTTCATTTAAATTTGTAACTAGCCCATTAAAATTAAGGTGTCATTTGTTCTAAGGAGTCAATGTGTGTGCAGTGAAGCAGTTATTTATTTTTGACATTTTCTTTATTTTACTTTTTTAAAAAAATTATAATTTTTTAAAAATTAACATATAATGTATAACTGGGTTTGGGGGTAGAGGTCTGTGATTCATCAGTCTTGTATAATACACAGTGTTCATTACATCACATGCCCTCCTTAATAATATCCATCACCCACTAATCCCATCCCTCCACCTCCCTCCCCTCCAGTAACCCTCAGTTTGTTTCCTATGATTAAGAGTGTCTTATGGGGGGGGGGCGCCTGGGTGGCTCAGTTGGTTAAGCGACTGCCTTCGGCTCAGGTCATGATCCTGGAGTCCCGGGATTAAGTCCCAGTCAGGATCCCGGGTCAGCAAGGAGTCTGCTTCTCCCTCTGGCCCTCACCCTGCTCTTGTTCTCTCTTTCTCACTCTGTCTGTCTCACTCTCTCAAATAAATAAATAAAATCTTAAAAAAAAAAGTCTCTTATGGTTTGTCTCCCTTTTTGGTTTTGTCTTTTTTTTTTTTTAATTTTATCTATTTATTTGAGAGAGAGAGAATGAGAGATAGAGAGCACGAGAGGGAAGAGGGTCAGAGGGAGAAGCAGACTCCCCGCTGAGGAGGGAGCCCGATGCGGGACTAGATCCTGGGACTCCAGGATCATGACCTGAGCCGAAGGCAGTCGCATAACCACCTGAGCCACCCAGGCCACCCTCTGGTTTTGTCTTATTTTTTCCTCTCTTCCCCGATGATCCTGTTTTGTTTCTTAAATTCCAAATGAGTGAGATCATATGATAATTGTCTTTCTCTGATTGACTTATTTCACGTAACATAATACCCTCTAGTTCCATCCACATCATTGCAAATGGTAAGATTTCATTTTTTTTGATAGCTGAGTAATATTCCATTATGTATATATATATATAGACACACACACCACATTGAAGCAGATATTTAAATAACATGTTTTCAGTGTAGAGAAATAACACGTGTTAGTAAAATATTTAGAAGAAAAACAGATTTGGAATGCAAGTACAAGAGAGGAAATTTTAAAGTTTGCAGTCTTATAAGCCTTGGGTTAACTTTTAATAGTTAAACATCTTTATCATTTTCTCTAAATCGTACACTTTAAAAATGAATTTACTCCATGTATATAGTGTTGTACTTGCTTAAAAATATAGAATAATTTACATGTTTGTTACTTTTTGAAAAGAACATAATATAAAAGAGAAAAAGGCACAAGATCAGCTACACATACAGCATATAGCATAATACTATGTATTATATAGTGTTATATGGTATTATATAGTACTATATGATATAGGTTATATAGTATTAGATATACTATACACAGTTAAAGCATTCTTTCTTCATTCTACAAACTTTCAAATGGGTTTATTAAGGTAAATTGACAGGGAATAAAATGCACATTTTAAAAAATGCAATTTGATAGGTTTTGACATGTGGCTATACCTGAGAAATCATCACCGCAATCAAAATAGCAGGCATCTTCAACACCCACAAAAGATCCTTCAAGCCTTTGTAACCACCCCCTCCTACTTTCCCTTAGTAACTTTTAATCTACTCTTTCAGAAATGGAATTGCTTTAGTGTATAGTGGACATTCAACAAATGGAAATTAAGTAAATCAATATTAAGTTCATGCTCCAAAGCAATTCCTTTAGAGAGAATAATTTAGTTAATTTTTGATGCCAATGGCAACATCATTATTATATACTTCTGAATTATGTGCTCCTATAGTCTGGAGAGAAAAAGATAAAATAAAGGGGTTTCCCTCAATAACAGTCAAGATTTTTGAATGCTTAAGAGTAAGGAAACATTCATATTAATTTTTTGGACACCCCATGAATTATATTGGAAATGACTTGGTTTTGCTGTTTTACTACATTTGTCTGGTATCAGATAAGAACCTATAACAGATGGCCTGACTTTTCATAGGAGAAGTAAGATAAAATATACTAAACCATTTTCTCCTGTCCATTTAGAAGAAAAAAAAATAGAGAACAGCACCACAAGTAAGCAATAAGTTCTTCTGCCGTAGCACACGAACACATATGTATGTTCACCCTGACACACACACATTTATTGTACATTTTACTGATATAAAGAATGTGTAGCTCACAATTTATAAATAATAACATATACTCATGATAAATACCATATAACCAACTGATTCTTACAGAATATTTTCATTAATTGGTGGTAAAGGACAAACAAGTATAATTTTGACATGCATGTTTGTTGATATTTTCATTTATGTTAGTAAATAAAGCAGAAGTAAAACAAACAGAAGTGAGACATATTTCAGAACTTCATTCATCAAAAATGTAAGCAGTTATTTGTTTAATCAGATAATAGTTTTCAAATACTGGAAGAATATTTCATCACTTTTTTCTCCTGTATGCAATGTAACAGCTATAGTTTATTCTGTATTATAAATATTTTTCCATCACTCTTTTAAGTCTAGATGATCAACAAAGCAGTAAATAAAGCCCTGGTATGTAATGTTTGCCAATTTCTATGGTGTAAGTCTTTCCACCACAGCCAGTTTCAAGGTACCAACATGATATTACAGAACATAGAGTTGAGAAGGATTGCGCGTAGCACACCATTATATACTGTTTTTACCATACAGTTATAATAGATGGAAAAATCTCAAGAGCATAGATATAAGTGAAAGTAAAACAATGATTTTAATATAATTTATTAAATTATAAGTACATATGCATTAATTTTAATAGTGATTGTGTTTAATAACCAGCTCAAAAATTCCTGAAAATTGTAACAGTTTTTAACAGCACCAGTACACCATTGCCCATAGAATGCTGCACTGCTAAGTATAGAAACTATGACCAATGGCCATTGAGTATTATGGTACTTAGCTTATTCTGATACAAATTTTTGCTCTTTAGTAATTAATCACTGCTCAGTCTTTGCTAAAGTCAACTTAAGTTTGTATCAGATTGTAAAGTTCTGTATCTCTTGATCTATACTCAATGGTTTCCCATCATTTCTTTACATTAAAATATACCAATTTAAAGATAAAATACAAAAATTGGTTTCTATTGGCCATCTGATAAAAGAATTTAGAGTAATGCATGGGCTAACAGTTGCATGCAGGTTTCACTTTTCTGAGGTTCCTGGGCATAGAAAACAATTATGGCAACCAGAGCTAGTACTATTTTCACCTTCAGATACAATGTCTTATAACATGGGACATCCTTAAAGTACAATCTGGTTTCTTATTGATATAATTTAATGTATTTTACTCATTTATATTATATCTGATAGACTCTTTCTTTGTCTAGAAATTGCATTTAAATATGTATTCTTTCCAGTCCAACTTGTTTTTCTTTTAAGTGTTTCCCAACTGCCTTTTTCTTAAGTTAGTTTTTTGTTTTGTTTTTTTTTTTTTTTTTCCCTGTTGGCTGCTTGTAGCCATGGCAACAACCTGTGGTAAGCCCCTGTGAGCCTCTCCATCCAGGAGCTTTGCAAAGGCTGGCCAAATGTCAGGGATATGTGTTGATTCAGAACTTTGAAAGGGTCCATTTAGTTGTCCAGTCTTTGATCCAAATTGAGAGTTCTTTGCTCTGTTTGCTTCCCCTTAGGCAAACTATCTTTCATTTACTTGTTTCAAATTCTTGACTTCGCTATTAGGTGTCACTTCAAGTAACTGTTATAATGAAAAGATTCACTTCAAATATGTCTTTATTTTACTTGCTTTCCTATTTCCTAGAAGTTGATTATGTTGGCATATAGAAGATGCAGTTTTACTATAGAATTTCTGGTATGTCTTTGAAGTTTTGAAATTGTGTTACAAAGGATGCTAATGTGATTGCTTTTTTATAGGTAAAGGAAGGGAAATGACAGTTGGTGGAGAAGAGAAAAAAGTAGTGTAGGACTGGAGTATTAATTTGAAACAGGTGTTGATCGTTTTTGCCTAGATTAAATAGTGTAACTATAAACAAATTGTTTTCTGAAATAAAGGCTCAAAGTTAAAAAGGCTGAAAGAAAGGTTTTCCATGAGAGCTTCCCCAAGGCTCTTCTGAAACAGAAATGTTACAGTAAAACACAAGTTTCAAAGTGGTTAAGAGTGGTTGGTTGGAAATACAAGCCGAAAGAGAAAACTGCATTGCAGTGATTGGTTTGATTTGGTGAATAAATTGCTATTTTCAGATTCAATTTGTATCAATAGGTAAAGCTCTGTACACCTGCAGACCCTGTCACAGTATCAGGGCAACTGAATCAGCCAGTCTTAAACAGTCCATTTCCCTTTCCACAATAATTGCACACCATTCTTAAAGCCTCAGCCTAGGAGAGGGATCTTTGATGTCTGATCGGCAAGCAATACTCTTTTCTATTTCTAATGGAAGGAACACTATGGTTTAAAATTTAGAGAATATCTCAGAAAATTCTGCCTCCTTGTTAAAAGAGCTGAGGGTGTTGAACTGCTAGAAAGATTCATCTTTATTAAATGTGACTGAACACTGGAAGTGTAAGATACTATTTCCTGAAAGTAAAGAAATCACATTTTGGTTATTTACAGTGCTCAGTATAGCAGATTGAGTTAAACTGGTATTCATGGAAGTTGTGCATAGTTCCTGGCTAAGAAGAAAAGCAGCAAAGTAATTTCACACACTTCTCACCATTGAGGGGTAGGGATTGGGGTGAAATACCTGAGTCGTCTTAGGCTCTGATTCAAGTCTGTAATTAAAGACCATCTCCTTGTCATTTTAGCTCTCAGAAGCTGGAGCATTTTTATGAAATGAAGAAATCTTCCATTTTGAGGCCCTAATGCATACAAAGTAATTCATAAATATATTTTTTAATTAAAAAAATAAATATTTAAGAGGGAGAGAGCGAGAGAGAGCACAAGCTGGGGGAAGGGCAGAGGGAGAGGGAGAAGCAGACTCCCCCCGAACAGGGAGCCCAATGGGGCTTGATCCAAGGACCCCAGGATCACAACCTGAGCTGAAGGCAGATACTTAACTGACTAGGTGCCCCAATTCATAAATATTTTTTCCAACTTTCCACTTGGTGAATATTAACAAAAAATGCAGCATATATGTATATAGAAAGAGAGAAAGAACCAAAAGAGCTTACGTTTGAAAATGACATCATAATCAGTATAAAAAGATGCCACTCCACATCCCTTGGTATATTCATAGTAACATATAAACTTTTAAACCCAGAGGTGTAAGAGGAAAATATATATAATTTATTTCAATGATACTTTTCTAGTATCAAAATCTTTTATGGGTGCTTGAATAAAATAAAGCTATACTACTTGTCATGTATAAGTATGCATTCAAGTATTTAATGATTCTGTTTTTCCTGTTACATTCATTTGTTAAATATTTATAGAGTATCTGGTACTCAGGCATTATGCTAGGTGAGAGATATGCAACTGTGAATGGTTCTTGCCGAATTCCACTTAATCTTCTAAAGAGAGCCTATAGGTATAGCAAAATATTCTTCCTTATCTGCTAGTAGTTGTACAGTATAACAGTATAACATAAGCAGTTGTCAGTTTGCTTCTTGAATTTGAAGCTTGCCTAGGTCTGTATTGGGTAACATAGGAATGAGTTCTACCCTGAATGAAAAGAAATGTAAAGGGAGACTGGAATTTTGAAAAACGAATGTTTCTTTTATTTCGCATAGACAAAGAAAGAAAATGAGGATAGAAATGCCAAGTTATAGTATGTAGATATTTTCGTAATGAAAACATTCACATTTATTTATTTATTTATTTATTTATTTATTTAATATTTTATTTATTTATTTGACAGAGAGATAGAGAGAGCACAAGTAGGCAGAGCGGCAGGCAGAGGGAGAGGGAGAAGCAGGCTCTCTGCTGAGCAGGGAGCCGGACGTGGAGCTTGATCCCAGGATCCCAGGATCATGACCTGAGCCGAAGGCAGCCGCTTAACCGACTGAGCCACCCAGGCGCCCTGAAAACATTCACATTTAATTGTATACTTTGTTTCAATGAAGTTTTCTCATACTTATTTTCACCAGTGTTTTGACTACTGATAGAAATCTCATATATTCAGATTTTATGGGCTCAAAACATTTCATACATCAAATAAAAATTTTCCATAGTCTCATATGATTTAGGTTAACAGATGACAGATACATAATCCAGTCAAAATCGAACACATTGTTAGTGGTATTATTATGATGATTCTATTCCCGTAACTCTGCATATGATATATTATAATAGGCTGGATTTATTTGTTTGACCTCTCAGATATCTGTTTATTGACTGAAATCTACGTGGCATTTTTCCCTGTGGGGATTTGGCTAGTACGTAAGAACAACATGCCAACTACGTATTTTACTGTTTTGATTTTTCCAGCTGCTTTCTTGATGGGCAGTCTGTTCCTGATTTTTCTTTTTGCTTCGCAAACAGTTTGGGAAGAAAGGAATGTCTGCATTTCATCTCCTGATGGGATACTTTTTCAGGCGTTCAATCCCCCTGACCCATACTTTCCCTCCTTAGTAATCCAGTCAGATATGGGTATTGCTTGGGTTGCTATGGATTCAACAAAGCTTTACTTGAGCCATGAATCCAGAAATAATTTTGTCTGTCAGTGTACTTCAGCTTCTATTTAACTGCAGCTTGTCAATGGCTGGTGGGGAGAAGGCAGGTGGTTGGATGCACTGGCATTAGTCACACATGATATAGCATTGTCAAACTGGGATAAGTGAGTATCACACAACCAAATAAAAGCTTTTTTTGTTGTTGTTTTCTGTATTTTTTTTTCACAGATGGATGCTGCCTGTAAGCAGTACTTGACTTTTAGAAAAAAAGAAACATATACTACACACACAGACTAAAAAGAAAAATATAACTTGATGCATGTGCATTTTGAAATATAAAATATAATATAAAATTAAGGGTTTGCTTGCAGAAAATTTATAAAAAATTACATTTCTCAACCATAGAAGATTTGTTTATAACTAAAGAATTCTTAGTTTGTAAATGATTGAGAGAGTATGTCCAATAAAGCAAATTATTGGTTAAAAACCACCTTCTGCACCTACCATCCCTATCCAGGCATCTTTCTCTCCCAATTAACTGTCATATGGGCAAAACAGTTTGCTCATTGTCTGTGGAGTGTGCCTGGAATTCCCCTCTCCTGCCCTTGAAGTTTTGCTCTGTCCCCAACAGGAGTCTCTTGCAGCTTCCTCTCTGCCTTCAGATAATCCTTTTTTTAAATTTTTTAATTTTTTTAAAGATTTTATTTATTTATTTGACAGAGAGAGACACAGTAAGAGAGGGAACACAAGCAGGGGGGAGTGGGAGAGGGAGAAGCAGGCTTCCCACTGAGCAGGGAGCCCAATGTGGGGCTTGATCCCAGGACCCTGGGATCATGACCTGAGCCGAAGGCAGATGCTTAAGGAC
The DNA here is from genome assembly GCF_037043125.1 of Eumetopias jubatus. Classification (NCBI taxonomy): domain Eukaryota; kingdom Metazoa; phylum Chordata; class Mammalia; order Carnivora; family Otariidae; genus Eumetopias; species Eumetopias jubatus. The sequence goes on along the minus strand of NW_028274809.1, from coordinate 155,418,225 downwards.
TGAGCCACCCAGGTGCCCCTCTGCCTTCAGTTAATCCCTTTATAATCTCTTTTCTAAGGTTTCCCCATTTCCCCTGTCTACCCTAGCTTGAGTTTATCCTTCTCCTTAAGCATTTTCTGAAGACTTATTATAGCCAGGGTAATGTTCAGGTTCTGGGAACAGTCTCTCTCCTCAAGAGCTTATAGTCTTGTGGGAGATCCATAAAAAGCAAACATCACAATGGAAATACATAGTAAAATTAAAGGAGCTACTGCGTGAAGATGTTGGGAAGGCCTCGCAGGCAACTATTTGAACTGACATTTTCAAAAGGAGGATAAAATTTTTATGTGAATTTTGTGAGGGAAGGCATTTCAAGAAGAGAAAAAAAAAAGTATGAGAAAACAATGATGTGAATAATGGGGCTGTTCCAGGAGTAATTAGCTTAGCACTACTTAAGGGGAAAGTGAGAAACAGGCAGGGCAGGTGGTGATGGTTGTTATGAGACTAGATATTTATGAAGTTATGAGATCACGAATGTTCTTATTTGGCCAAATAAATTAAGTTCGGACTTTATAATGGTTTTGAGCTGGGGAGCAGGTGACATAGTCATATTTAAATGTCAGAAAGAGAATTTAATTATCAGGATTCATTATTGAGTTTAGAGGCAGAGAGATTAGAACGCGGGCATTGCAATGCCTAAGTGATGGGTATGAGAGAACTGAAGTATTAAGGAGAGACTAGTGTATAGAATGGAGAATGAGAAAAAAGGAAGGGTCTAGGGAAAGGGTGGCAAATATAATTGTAAGTGCCTTCTCTCCCACTCTTGTACCCATAGACACAGTACTAACCAATCAGGGTACTCATGGTAGCTAAACCAGAGTATGGCTCAAACTTCTGAAACCCACCCCCAGTCTATCCAAGGGGCCAAGTGAGGGGACACATTTTACCATTACTCAGATAAGATGAATCCGAGTTTATTGGTTCTTTTTGAGAATCTCATGGAAAATATGTTCTATTTAGTAACTCATTATTTGGCCAGCCCATTTGTTATGTCATATATTTTTATTTATGTTTTTATTTATGTTGTTTCATTTATGTTTCTTATTAAATGCAGAATGAATCTCACATTTTTAATTAATTTTGTCCTTTTATGACTCTTCTAGCTAAATTGCAAGTTCATTTAGAATCTGGATGTTATTTACCTAACGTAACTTTTCTTTTTTTTTTAAAGATTTATTTATTTATTTATTTACTTGAGAGAGAGAATGAGATAGAGAGAACATGTAACTTTTCTTATTCCAAACATAATTTGCACGTAATTAGCAATAAGTCCATATTTGCTAAGTGAACTTGTGAGCCATATAGGATATTACAAGGCAATGTCCAAAGAATGGTAACAGACAAGAACACATGGCATGTTAGTGATAAGCAAATTTGTAAAATAAATAAATAAATAAATAGTAACAACAAAGAGTTGGATTACTACTAAAGAAAGAAAGGTATATAAATGTATCTGTGTCCAAATACTTGTACTTGGTTCCAGCTGAGTTGTATATCTGTGGGTATTCAAAGTAGTTATTTTCCCTAACCTACACCATTACTTCTAAATTGATATGTATTTTCTGGAGTATCAATCTGAGATTATTGGATTTGTAATTTTATTCTGTGGACAGCAAAAACTTTGAACATTTTTTCCCTACTTACCACACTGATAAATTCATGTGTACTATAGTTTTAATTGCTCATAGACTATTCACAGCAGTAATTTTCTCAAATTCCTGAAGGTTTTGTAATTCTTGTTTTGTAATTCTTGTTAAAAACAGTCATTATTTTACATTTGGGACATATTTAAGTTTTAAAAATATGAAAATAGTAAAAATGTCTTAACTATGATTTATCCTATTCTTCCTTCATAACTGAAACAAAAATGTAAAAATAGAACTACTTCTTCAGTAAACCTGGGATCGTGGGCACATACACAGTAACAGGTGGGCACCTCTCCTTTTCCCCTCATGGTGCCCATCTGCTGGTACCCATCTGCCTTTATCTTTGTAAACAGGGATATTTTAAAGGGAATATCAATGTCTGTAAATTGCTTAGAGAGCAAGATTTATTAAGATTCCCAAAAGTGACAGTATAATTCACTTAAAGTGAAGCTTCCTTTATAGTAAAACTGAATGAATGTTCAGATATCTGAATGTATTGTGTTGTTTAAATTGCATTTTTGGTTTATATAGAGCCACTTTTCTTGGAGCAGGGTTTACTTATGAAATCAAATTGAATTCTACTCTATTTCTGTTCAACAGATCATGATTCTGCCCTAAATGAAATCATTTTGTTTTCTAAACAGTGGAAAACAGGGCATGGCTAGTTTGTCTGGCCTGCATATGATTCATGTTTGCCCATGTATCAGAGTTTCTTCTTCATACTCTGGCTACTTCAATGGCATTCACATTGTTAAATTCAGAACTATTGGAGGTTGCATTGATTGTATTGCCCTTCTGAGAGTGCTAGAAATCCTCTCAGAGGACAAAAAAAAAATGTCTTGTAGAAAATATCATTGAGCACTTAATAGGTGCCCTTGGGTCCTATGTAGTAGAAGCTATGATTGAAAAAGACTGCAGTGCAAGAAGTACACTTTTGAAGGCTTATGTGAATTCTTATGTAGAACCTACCCATAAATGTTCTACTATGAAAGAGAAATTGCTTTTATATAAAATCAATATTGTTATTTGAGACTATTGCTAAAATATTAGCCATGAAACAAGTCAAATATGCTTGTATTCTGATTCTGATGAGTAGTAGCTTTGGTGATGTAATAGGTCAGTGAACTATTCGAAAGAATATGGGCAGAGTACAAATAAAATTTACTGAATTGAGACCAAAACTCATTTTCAAGAAGTTCATTTACTGAGCTTTATAGAAGACTTGCATGATTGTAAAGCTTGAGGTAAATTGGCAAGATGATTGGAAAAATGACACAGTAACTTCCTCTCTGTAGAGGCTTTGAGCCAATCCACTTATTTGTGAATCCAATTTATCAAATTCGTCTTTTAAATTATATAGCCTGCTTTTCCTGAGTAGCTCAAATTGTCTAACAGACATTATCTCATTTGTCCTCATAAAAAGATAGGAAGTTACTATTGAATTAATGCTTCATGGAGTGAATATGTTAATGAGTGGAAATTCAAAGTGTTTTTAATCCCTACTGTATCACCCACTGGCTTTATGACAATGATAAGTAACTTAACCTCTATTAGTCTTATTTTCTTTATCTATACCATGGAGAAATATTCACAATTTTCACTTAATATCATGGGGAGTATTGTAGGAAGTCATGCCTATGCTCAAGAAAATTTTTGGAATTCTTCTGAAGATGAGACATGCACTAAATTTTACTAAACTAAGCTATGCTAAATAAAGTGTATTTTGTTATTGAATTAACCTCATCTAAAGGCAGTTCATTCTTACAGTTACCAGAGTGATTTTAATTACTGAAATTAATGTTTATTTATTTATTTTTAAAGATTTATTTATTTATTTTAGAGAGAGAGAGAGAGCATGAGTGGGTAGGGGCAGAAGGAGAGGGAGAGAAATCCTGAGGGAGACACTCTGCTGTGTGCAGAGCCCCATGCAGGGCTCCATCCCAGTACCCTGAGATCATGACCTGAGCCGAAATCAAGAGTCGGCTGCTGAACCGACTGAGCCACCCAGGCGCACCTACAAAAATTAATTTTTAAAGCATTTATTGAGCCCAAACTATTTATCAGGAATTATGTTGGTATCAGAGATGAATGATGTGGTTGCTACCTTTCAGGAACTTCTACTCTAATTGGAGGGATAAACATGCTAAGAATTTAATAAAACAGAAGTAATTGAGAACTGTAACTGTCCCCATGAACACTGAGCCATGGGAGCATAGATGAAATAGAGATGCATTCTGCTTGGGTGGAATAAAGAGAACAATTATGCAGGAACAGAGATTAGAAAAGGAGATTGGGGCCAAAGGTAAAGGAGTTGAATTGTTGATGTGTATTGAATCCTGTTAACAGAAACATCAAAGTTTTTAAGCCTCTTGAATCTGATCAGTATATCTAATCTGTTCTGTGTATTTGAAAGGTAATTGTGATGATAGTGAGAAAAGTAGATTAAAAATGAGTTGTGGAGAGGAACAACAACAGAGAAGGATAAATCAAATAGGATTTGATGACTTCTAAACTGAGTTGAGTGGGTGGGTGGTGATACCATTAACCAAATATCAGAAGTAAGGAGGGCAAGCAAAGCTACACAGAGGGAAGGTATAAAAAAGTATGATCTTTATAAATTTAAGTTTGATAGTCCTCTGTATCCTATGTTCTTATCTTGACTTAAAAATCAGGCTTTATTTTAATATCCACCCAAATATATGCAGCTTTGATACTTATCTGTGTTTAGGTAACACTAGAGCCATGGAGGCCACTGTGCCTGCCCAAAGAGAATAGGGGGAGAAAGAATACAAGTGAGGACCAAACCTAATAACATTTAAAAGGTTATTCCCAAACAAGGTGTCCATGCAGATAGCAGAAAAAAAGTTGTAAGTGAAGAGACAGAAGTGAATAATGCAGTGAAACTCTAGAAAAAGATCTCAATAAATGAGTATCTTATTGTTAAATGCTTTAGTGATGTCAAAGAAACTTCACTGAGCCCAAAACTCATTTTGTAAGACCAAGAATTGATCTTTGAAATGAACAATTACAAATCCTCTGTGGAGTGGAAGGTAATGGTTATATTATAGTAAAAAGAAGATAAAACTAGATAATTCAAAAAGTTTGGTAACTAAGGAAAGGAAAAATAAGACATCTTGAAGAGGACCTAGGCTCAAAAGAGATCTTTGACTATGGAGGGTATTTCAGCACATCTACAAGCAGGAAAAAAAAAAGGTAGATGGAGGCAGTGGAAATTCAGGTGGGAGAATATAACATTCTTAGAGTATAGCTGTAGGAAGTAGAAGAAGAATAAGATCAAAAACACAATTCAAAATTAATTGAGCCATTTATTCCCAAGGACTGTAAAGAAGTCCACTAGTGGTGGTGTAGAAATAGGTCACTTGTTGATGGGTTAGTTGTGTGTGTTTGGTGGGGGGAGGGAAGGGTATTTTGAGTAGGGTAGTTATAACTCAGAACTTTGTTAAAGGAAGTGGAAAAGGAAGCCAAGTAGATGTGAGTAAGTGTGCCTGGTACTCCTGAGATGAAAGCAGCGATATTATCAAAGTAAATCTAGACTTCAGGTAAGTGGAGCAATAAATGTTGTGGGGGAAAAGATTGAGGACATGGATTTTCTCTCAGCAAGTGAATAAAAGTTCTAGAGGACACAGTCAACCTAGAAAGGATTTTTTTTCTTTAAATTTATTTATTTTTTGATGTAGTGTTCCATGAATCATTGTTTGCATATAACACCCAGTGCTCCATTCAATACGTGCCCTCTTTAATACCCATCACCACGCTAAGCCATCCCCCCACCCCTCCCTTCTAGAACCCTCAGTTTGTTTCTCAGTCCACAGTCTCTACGTTTCCCCCTCCAATTTCCCCCCCTTCATTTTTCCCTTCCTACTATCCTCTTCTTCTTCCTCTTTTTTTAACATATAATGTATTGTTTCAGAGGTACAGGTCTGTGATTCAACAGTCTTACACAATTCACAGCGCTCACCATAGCAGACACCCTCCCCAATGTCTGTCACCCAGCCACCCCATCCCTCCCAGCCCCCACCACTCCAGCAACCCTCAGTTTGTTTCCAGAGATTAAGAATTCCTCGTATCAGTGAGGTCATGTGATACATGTCTTTCTCTGATTGACTTATTTCTCTCAGCATAATACCCTCTAGTTCCATCCACATCATTGCAAATGGCAAGATTTCATTCCATTTGATGGCTGCATAATATTCCATTGTATATATATATATATACCATATCTTCTTTATCCATTCATCGGTCGATGGACATCTAGGCCCTTTCCATAGTTTGGCTATTGTGGACATTGCTGCTATAAACATTGGAGTGCACGTACCCCTTCGGATCACTGCATTTGTATCTTTGGGGTAAATACCCAGTAGTGAAATTGCTGGGTCATAGGGTAACTCTATTTTTAACTTCTTGAGGAAACTCCATACCGTTTTCCAGAGTGGCTGCACCAGCTTGCATTCCTACCAGCAGTGTAGGAGGGTTCCCCTTTCTCTGCATCCAAGCCAATATCTGTCGTTTCCTGACTTGTTAATTTTAGCCATTCTGACTGGTGTGAGGTGGTATCTCATTGAGGTTTTGATTTGGATTTCCCTGATGACTTTGTGCAAGGCAAGAGACATGAAAGTGTCCAGCATGGGCCTGTGCATGTGCTGCCTGTGGCAGCCCTGCTCTGCAAACAGAAGAGCACGAAGGACGTCTGGATAAGACAATCTTCCTTATTAGCCAGGCCCAGAATAGCTCTCTGTGGATAATATTCTAACATAGCAAGTTGTGTATGTTAAAAGTTATAGAATGTGATCCTTCTTTTAGTGGGGATGACCACATTGCCTAGATTTAAGGAAGGCAAAAGAAGTTGTGTAGTTCTGAGTGGCGTCAAATTTGAATAGGAAAACATATTTTGATCTGGATTTTAAGTCCTGAAGTATGAAGGATATAGAAACTGTTCTGAAGAGCACATAAACAGAGTTCAAAATGGGCTGATGGCCAGAGCATTGGGTTATGCTCTGAGAATGGGAACAAGAACATGGGACCCAGAGAGTGCTTGCCTCAACATGGCAATACTTTCCTTCATGGTGTCTGTCTTCCTCGCTCAGGGCCTTTCCTCTCTTGGCTGCCTTAGCTTTTTTCATAGTTAAGGTCATTAGTCTTACGCTAAACCTGTTTCTTCAATCCAAAATTGCTTTTATGCTGAACATTTTATTTCTCCTATTTAACCTCAGGTTTTTTTTTTTTTTTTTTTATTCATCAACTATGGGTAGAACTCATTTGAGGACAACCAATCAGGAATGAGTGAGTGTATCATCTGAAGAATGACAAGTGAGTGGGCCTAGTCTATGTCCAAATCACATAGGTTATGTGGTCAACACATGGATTTGATGATATATTTTTTGAAAAAACATTTTGCATTTTGTCATAATCACAACATATAAAAATCAAAACCTTGATCTACTTCCGGAGTTTATATCAATGAAAAAAAATCAAACATATGGAGAAAGAATTATGCATAGAGTTTATCAGAGATAGATATATGGTTAAATGTATATGGCATATCCATAGCATGGAATTACAATTTTCTACTTAACATTTAATGATATTGGAAAAAATTATTTTTATAAAGTTAACAAAAAAAATAGGATACAAAAGTATGATCCATATTTTAGGAGTGAGAAACGTGTGTGTGCGTGTGTGTATGTATGTGTGTGTGTATCACAAGCATATATTTAGAAAAAAATCCTGGAAAAAATACAATATGATTCTTGCACTGGTTATTACTGAGTAGTAGTTTCGTAGATGACTTATGCTTTTCCAAAACACTCACCTAGATAAGTTAAATTTTTCATACTGGCCATGTATCACTTTTCTAATCATAGAAATGTTACTAATAAAAATATACTTATGTGATCACAGCTATAATTTTGTTATGCCACAATTTTTATGGTATACACAAGTGCGCATGCACACATACACACACGCTTTGACACACTGTCTGGATCTTAAATGAGTACAGTGGCTTCACCTAGTAATTGGGCGTAATTATCTCCTGCAGGTCTGGGAAGTGTGTTCTTTTTGCCACAGCGTCTGATGCCAGCCAATTTACACTTGGGTCCTCTACAATTGATCTTCTGGGCTTTTCATGATATAATAACACTTTAGAATTTTCTCAACAGCATGACTGGTTGATCTTTTTACATAAAAAGAAATATTGTCTATTATTGTCTATATTGTCTATTATTGAGTGTTTCAGTGTTAACCACTTGATTTAGTTGGAGGCAAGGTGTGTAGAAACCATCCCAATTATGGGGGTAGAAGCTGGATGAATCAGAGGCTGTCTCTGCTGTTCATAAGGCAGAAAACAATGTGATTCACTAACCATTAAATTTATTTGTACTCTTCCTGTTCATTAGTCCGTGAATAGTATAAACTGGGTAAAACAATGATTCAGAATTTTCTTATCAGTGTTCATTCAGCAGGAGAAATCTTGAGGTCCCACGGTTTGTTTTGTCTTTTTTCTTTCCTTCTTGCATCAATGATAAATTAGAAAAAAGTAATTAAATACTGTTGGTAATAATTTGCTTTTTGTACCTTGAAAGAGAATATAACTCATTATAGAAGACCTGCTGGCCGGGTTTACGCTGATTCTTTCTGTCTTTCTCTCCTGCATACACATGCACACAAACATGCTACCAGATATTTAAACATTGTTTTGCTGATGTGGCTACAGCCTAAATCCCACTAAATCTCATAGTCATCAATAATGTAACCATTATTAAAGATGAGTTGTTGATGGGCGCCTGGGTGGCTTAGTTTGTTAAGCGACTGCCTTCAGCTCAAGTCATGATCCTGGAGTCCCGGGATCGAGTTCCGCATCAGGCTCCCTGCTCAGCAAGGAACCTGCTTCTCCCTCTGGCCCTTCTCTCTCTCTCTCTCTCTCTCATTCTCACTCTCTCAAAATAAATAAATAAATCTTTAAAAATAATGAGTTGTTGAGCTCTGAATATGGGCCAGGTGCTGTATAACATGCTATGCATGGCTCATTCCTTGTTGATGGCTTTCATATTCATTGGCTAATATTTAAATTAAATATTAATTTACTCTATAACTTTATTAAAGGGTTAAATTTATTTAATTTCTCATAGCTTAACAATTGACAATAGAATCACTATTCAAAAATTTTGTTAAATCAATTGTTTCAATATCCAGTGCTTTTTTAAAAAATAAGTTTTTTAAGGGCGCCTGGGTGGCTCAGTTGGTTTAAGCCGCTGCCTTTGGCTCAGGTCGTGATCCCAGGGTCCTGGGATCCAGCCCCACATCAGGCTCCCTGCTCAGAGGGGAGCCTGCTTCTCCCTCTCCCTCTGCCCCCCTCACCCCCTATTCATGCTCTCTCTCACTCTCCCTCTCGCTCTCTCACTTTCAAATAAATAAATAAAATCTTAAAAAAAAGCTTTTAATTTTAATTTCAGTATAGTTGATATACAGTGTTATATTAGTTTCATGTGTACAATATAGTGATTCAGCTCTTCCAAACAACACCTGACGGCTCATCACAAGTGCACTCCTTCATCCCCATCACCTATCTCACCCGTCCCTCTACTCACCTCCCTTCTGATAATCATCAGTTTGCTCTCCTTAGTTAAGAGTTTGTTTCTTGGTTTGTCTCTCTCTCTTTTTTTTCTGTGCTCATCTGTTTTGCTTCTTAAATTCCACGTATGAGTGAAATCATATGGTATTTGTTTTTCTCTGACTTATTTCACTTAACATTATACTCTCTAGTTCCATCCAGTGTTTTTAAAAATAAAAACTATATAACCAATAGAGTGATTTTGGAATTGCAAAAAGAAAGGGAAAAAGAATAGAGGGAGAGAGGGAGGAAAGAAGAAAGGAAGGAAAAACAGAAAGAAAGGAAAGAAAGAAGAGAAAAGAAAAAAGTGGACTTACTGCTTTGCACAGAATATTCTACCCAGAAATAGGTCCTGTATTTATTCTTAGCTTCATGGTTTAACTGATACTTGAGCTGAACTGTGTTCTCTTAATAAAACTATAAAGAAGAGTTACCATGCTGTTTTTGCTGAGTAAAACAGAGATGAATTTGAAAATCAGCACATTGTTATTTTGGAGTGCAGGGTTGCTAATATTAGTGGCCACCTAGACATTTCTTTAAGGAATACGAGATTGAAACATGAACACCTCTATGAAGAGCAAAAAGTTTTTGCAGGATAATTTCATGAAGAGTGCCAGTAATATTAAGCTTTACAACGATCATTTGTTGGTACTATTATTTTTCTATGTACATTTAATTTGATGAGTTTTTAGAAGCTTCTCTGATTGAAAATGCCTCAGATCTTTTTACAGTAGTCTAGTGATGTTTCATATGGGGACAGTCTCTTGCATAACTGTGATGGGTTGGTGCTGTACACAAAACATTTAATTATTGGACACCAAAAATACTCCTCAGTAGTAAACTCACCTCTAAGGTAATTATTTAATAGATACCCTAATGAAAAGCATTTTAGCAAAACTTTCATCTCCTAAGACAAGAATAAAATGCTTTTGTTTTAGAAAACTAGTATTTTAGTATCCCTATTATGTTAAATAAATAGAAATCATTTAATAAATGATAAACTTCTGGATTAAATCTTTTTTTTCAGATTTTATTTGAGAGAAAGTGAGAGGGAGAGAGAGAGAACAAGCAAAGGGGAGGGGCAGGGGGAGAGGGAGAAGAAGGGAGCCAGATGCGGGGCTTGATGGGGGGCTGGATCCCAGGACCCTTGGGTCATGACCTGAGCGGAAGGCAGATACTTAGCCGACTGAGCCACCCAGGTGCCCTGGATTAAATCTTTTAATAATGTTCTGGTTTTTTAGACTTTAGACTATAAATGGAGGATATGAATACAGACTTTTCTCTTTCCTTATGGTTATATTGTTCATAACATGTGCCTAATAAGTTGTGAATGACAACTCTGTAAGTACACATTTGATACCATTTTGTCAGAGTGGGTGCTAGTGGCATCTCAAAGGAATGATTAAAAATGATATATGAAGAAAAAATGTGGCAATATATTAAGTAGAGTCAGAAGTTGTTTTTGCTCAGATATTATGTCTTTGTCTTCCTTTTTCTTTAGTTTTATGTTGATACACAGAATTGTATTGGTCACTTTCTTTCTAGATCACATGAATATTATGATTAATATCACAGAGTTTGTGAAGTTTTTTTTGAATCCATAGAAGGGTAACTGGCAGGGACTAAGAACTAAGTGTTTAATGGAAAAATGGAAGTCATATACTTCCACATTTGATTTTACCTATTATTTCCTGCCTCCTGCCAAAGGTGACTGATCTGAGTTTGAATTACTTTCCTTTAAATCGGTCAAGTCCAGTGGAAATGTTAATATGCCCTGAGGTGTAGTATCTCTATCACTGGGACAAGGAATCTCTTCATGAGTTAAGAGTTGTTACAAATTGAGCAATATATATACAAGTAAGGAAAAGAATATTGCAAAGAGATCAGGATAATCTATTAATATGGAATTCTGAGTCTAATAGAACATTCATCAAAATAATAGCAACTATCACAATCTGTTAACTAGTATTTTATCAGTCTGGAAGCTATATCATTTCTGATATTCTTCAGTGTTATTCTTCTGGCTTCCAAGTGCATCTGTTCTGTTTGGAGTTGGTGGAGTGCTATTATCCACAGTGCTGTTGTGCTGTAACTGAAGTTAGCGTCTTGCCTCGCAGGCTTTTGTAGGTAATAGAAGAAACGATGATTGAAAAATCCTCCCCACATCCACTGCATCTAAACATAATGGATTACAGTTTCTAGTTTAGCTGATTAAAAGTTAAGGTTTTGAAGTCCTATAGTTTGGAGTTTGAATCCATTCTCTATATTAGCTGAGGGACTTCGGGGAAGTTATTTAACCTTCCTATGCCTCAGTTTATCTTGCAGCAACAGCAATCATTGCAACAATAATAATGGTAGCTTATTTTAGGGAAAATGTGAGGTTAGAATGAAATTATATGTGGAAAGCCCTAGCACGGTGCCTGCTGGTTAGTAAGTCTTCAGTAAATACCAGCTGCTTTTGTTATTTTAATTAACATGATTAACTTAATCTTCACATTTCTCTAACATTAATTTCTAACTGATAGATATGTAGCTTGGTAAGTAACATCCAAAAGGGTTTTTACATGCATTCTCTTTAGAGAAAAACACATAAAGAGCTAATAACAACACAAAGCAGTTGACAGTTGGTAAAAGAAAAAAAAAAAAGCTAGATTAGTAAATTAAGAAATGGTTTTGGTAGTAAAAAATGGGTGGAATTTGCTGTGGGAGAAAATCAAGTGCAGAGTGAGGGCTAAAGGGAACAGATCGTATGGGGTACATAATAACATGCTCATAAATCAGTGAAAAACTCTAGATCCCTAGCAGCAGAGGAGGATCCAGTCTTTGTGTGACTTAAAGCATATATTTTTAGAGCTCTCTTTAAGGAAAAGAATACACATTAACCATAAGGCCTTTGAAGAGGCCTGTGCAAATTAAGGGACTGATGTGTTAACTTTACTATAAATCCACGTCTATCTAAGAGAACTATTTACTAAGTGAAATGAAATGAGTAGGGTGGCCTCAAATTATGGACAGCTCTGAAATCCCAAAAGAGAAGTTTAGAACTATGTTAGTATGGTGGTCCTCAAAATATAGTTCCAGGACCAGTAGCATCAGCCTCATACAGGAACTTGTTAGAAAGACATATTCTAGGGCCTAATCCCAAACCTGATCTAGAAATTTTGAGACCAACAGACCATGTTTTAACAAGCCCTCCTGGTATGATGCACACTCAAGTCTGAGAATCACTGCGTTAGATGATGGGCTCTGGGCTCCCTATAATGAAGATGGGTTAGGGAATAGCATGCTCTGAATGAGAGGGGTTTAGGCACGTTCTTCGTACTTAGCATTGGCTAGATTAGAGGCAGACAGGCAAATAATAGTGCTGTTGGGTTGGTAGGTATACAATGCATATAAGAATGTATTTAAAGAAGAGGGAAATTGACCAGATTTGATTGCAGCCTGAGAAATACGAAGGAGGTTTAATTCAGGTTGAGTCCAGGTGTCCAGGTTGCTTTGGACACCAACAGTGAAAGTAAGGACTTTGGAGGTGGTTTGCTGGAGGGAGAAGATGGGATTGATGGATGATGAAAAGGATAGAAAAATTCTGTTTTAAATGTAGTTAGAGACCCAGACTAAGTAAGACATGTTCAGTGCACATTGTAAATTCATTTCTGTCCTGGAGGTGTCCCTTGAAGTCTCAAGTTGACAACAGTATTCATTCAGGGCTGACATCCTCCCAAGTTGGTGTGCCAGGCTGGGGGAGTGGGGAGGCCTTCAAGGCTTCAAGGCTGCAGCAGGTGATGTGAAGATGTGAGACTTTATGGATGCATGGGCTTAGTCTCTTCGGATTCCTAGCATCTTCTCCACCTCAAACGGGAGATGAATTTATACCAGAATTGGCTATCTGAATAAACTGGGGAGAGAGAGGCAAATCTGAACATGAGTAAACCATAGACCCACTCAGAGACATCAGAAAATGAAGTTTGAGATTCTACAACAGCAACAGCACAGGTTAATTTTTTCTTGTTCACTTTCACAATTTATAAGTAATACCTAGAATGAAAGAAGAGGAATAACAGTTACACTACCTAGAGTTGTTTAGCATCTTCTATTTTCCCCAACTTTTATTTTATTTAATAAAAATATATATTTTTTTATTTCATCACTCCTATAATATAAATAGGGCCAGCACTATTATCCTTATTTTGAAATGAGTGTAGGGAGGCCCAGAAAGAGGAATTGACTTCCATTAGGTTAAAAAAAAAAAAAGGTCTGTTTTGAACATGGTGACCCAGGAATATCAGTGACATACTGAACTAAAAAGTATCTAGTACGCAATGGGGTGAAAGAAACTGGAGTTAGTTGCAAGGACTGGAAGTATAGAGTTAGCATATTTCCTGGATAGCAACATGATGCAAAACAATATATAATAACATACCCCCCTCACCTAACAAAAAAATAAATTAACAATTTTATAGATTGTGCACTAGCTGATTTCTCCTTGCTTGAATTGTTTACATAGAAAAGAAATGTGATACAGTTCTTTTCCCAGTGGGTAGCTGTACCTAAAAAATTTTCACTGTTGGTTTTAGTGCTTTTTTACTTTCCAGTAACTTTGAATAGGCTCTAGCAATTTTAACTGCTAGGAAGACTGTAAACAGAAACAAAGGATTTGTTGAGAGCTTTTCATTATTTTGTTCCATATTATTATGTTTTTGTTTCATTCTTTTATTCTAAAATGTACATATTATATCCAATGCTGATTGGGAATTATCCTAACTTTAATAAAATCTGCCTGTTTTCTTTGTACTTTTGCACTGTGTACATAATAAATGTATTTGCGTTTCATGATGTATGCTAATATGAATGGTGAAGTAAGCTCTGATTAGAAGCCTTCTTTTTGTGTACAGTCACACAAGACCAGGAGCATTTTCCACATACCAGTTATTTCCAAAGCAGTGATATAACTGCATTCCACATCTTTAATTGCGTAAAATTATTATACTCGCGACCGTCCCCACCACTCTTAAATCAGCTGTTAGGAAAGATACCTGAATAAAAATATTAGGGACAGTCACCAGGACTCAAAGGTTTATAGGTCCTGAGGTTTGGTCACATAAACTGCTGATCAACAGTAGCCAAAATGAGGAATATGGAAACAAAAGTGGACATCACCTGTATACACACATGAGGATTCTTATTTAAATTCCACTGCATGGCCTGAACTTACTATAGGGTTAGTAACTTCTTGTTGAACAAGTGAATGGAAGTTATGTATTCTCGCTTCTGTTTATCCCATGCTCCAACAGCTCAAAAAAGGAGAGAATAGTGCTTTCAATTATTCCACAAATGACAACATACTAAAAGATTTCTAAGCCAAATTAATGTAGTGTTTCTCTCTATACAGAAATTTTTAATTTAGAAAATTATTAACATTTTCTAAGTTGATAAGTAATATTTTAAAATTCAAATATTTCTGAATCCTGCATAATCCCACTATTTTATCATGATTAATGTTTTAGCTCTTTCTTTCCCTTTTGTTCTTTGTGCTCTGATACAAATATATCTATAGATTTATTATCTTAATGTATATAAACTATTTTTTACTCAAAATTATATCTTAGATCTTTTTAAACATTTTCCCTATTTACTATATTAGCAGCAATATATGGCAGCACAATATTCAATGTAATAATATTGGATTGATATCTAAAATATATTTAGCCATTTCAACTCTTGTCATAGATATGCTGCTATAAAATGTTTTGGAGAATAGATCTTTCTACTTTTATAAACGTAGGAAGATTTTCCAGAAAAAAATTTCAGAATACATTTTCATACTCTTTGGGATATTTCACTGTAATGAAATACAATTGAAATGAAATACAATACATTGTAATGAAATACAATGAAATACAAATACATTGGCAGTATTATTGAAGCTTAAATATGTATTATAATTATAAATAATACGTAATTATAAATAGTATATATTCAAGCTTCAATACTGCGTATATATATACATATATATATATATATATATATATATGTATATATATATAAAACTTGGGTCTTGACATTGAAGGCCAAATTAGGCTTAGATGGGTTACTTCCTTTAAAAAGTATTTCTCCTTAGGAAATTTTATCATTTCCATTTGAAATTGAATTATATTTAAAAATTTGAAAAATGTATGAAATTATTTCCCTTTAAAGTTATAAATATAATTATTTATACCTTGCACGGAAAAGCTCATCTAGCTCTCTTTTTGCCTAGGTTTCCTGGTAGCCAAGCATACTTACCCAAACCCTGAATAAAACAAAACAAAACAAAACAACCCCCCCCACAAAACCCACAATGATTTATTTATTTATTTATTTATTTATTTTAAGATTTTATTTATTCATCTGAGACAGAGAGAGAGAGAAAGCATGAGCAGGGAGAGAGGCAGAGGGAGAGGGAGAAGCAGGCTCCCCACTGAGCCAGGAGCCCGATGTGGGGCTCGATCCCAGGACCCTGGGATCATGACCTGAGCCAAAGGCAGACGCTTAACCATCTGAGCCACCCAGGTGCCCCAAACCCCACAATGATTTAAAGTGAACGCCAATAATAAAAGTCCCCTTACTTCATCAAATCAAATTCCAGCCCTCCCACCGCAACTCCTCTCGCTACCGTATTTTTCATAAAAATCTAGCTGAGAGGTCTATGATTCTGCTTGCCTTAGTTTTTCAAATTCCTTCCATCTCCTGTGTGACATTTTTAAACAGGAAACACTTGCTGTACCGTCTCTTCCTCCTGTGTCCACCTCTTTCCAAAGGGAACCTTGTTTAATATCTGCTAAAGTACAGAGAGGAGAAAAAAGATGCCACAAATAATTTGGGAAAAGATATTTGTTATGTGGACCACTTCAAAGTACACCTTTTATTGTTTTCTGGATGTTGACCTTCACAGATAGAGATAACTCCCTTGAAGACTGGTTGGACAACTCTAATACTAATCATCACTGTCATCATCATCAACAACAAACAGCAACAATAACAATGGCTAAAGCATTTAATTATCTGCTATTATTTGTCAGGAATAACAAGAGCCTTAAATAAAATAGCTCATTTACTTATTCCCCAAATCCCATGAATCTACTATTTCCCTTCCCACTTTAAAGAAAATTAAAGCACAAATAATTCAAGAAACATCTCCAAAATCACATATTTATCAAATGAGAGAAACTTCATTCCAACCTTGACTCCCTAGAAGCCTACAGTCTGCTGCTAACTGCCAAAAATTTTAAAAGCATATTTGTTTTAAAATATGTTCTATGTGATGAAATGCTCATAACAAAGAACAAGGTATAAATTACTTTTTTAATCTAAGAGACTGATACTTTGTGTGAATATTTTAAAAGAATTAGTGATTAGTGTATAGCATTGTGAGAAGTTTCTGAATCTATAATGTGGCTTTTAACTATATGTTTGCACTAAGCAAATAAATATATCAAAAGAAAACAAAAGTTAATTTTTTTCCTCTGTGACCTAATCCTTTCTATGGAATAAATCAGGACCCTGGTAACATCACACTTCAGAATAGGAGCATTTTTCAAAGGCATTTTTCTCTTCTCAGTTTTTCAAAGAACTTCATCAAAACTAATGGGACTATAGAGAAGATTTATCAGAAATTCAGTCAGGTCTGCTAGATCTCCCCTGCATGTGGGAATGGGCACATCCATCTGCCTTCCCTAGAGACTAGTAGGATAGAGAAATCATGACATATTATGCCTTTTAAAGAGACTATTTTTTTAAATAAAGCCTCTTTCTTCCTATGCTATTCTCTAATAATGAGTAGCAATCATTAAAATAGTTCCTGTAAAATGTTATTTAATTTTGTAGTTGTAATGGATAGACTAGAGAGTGAAATATCTTAAGAATATATTATGACTGATTTTGCAATGGGGGCAGATTCTTTGGCAGTATATGAAGTAATGAAATTCCTGCCTCATACGATATTGGCTTCCTTTTAATCCTCACTTAAATAATTGGATGTGATGTTTGTAAGTATATTCCAAGTCCAGTAGTAGTTTATCTATCTAATGATACGTGCATCTCTCAGGGTCTGCTTCTGCTGAAGAAAAACATCTTGTGTAGATACCCTCAGAATAAAAGATTAAAATGTGAAAGTAAACTTCCGTCATTTTAGTTTCTTAAAATAATATAGTGATAATATATGTGAATAATAAACATACTGTAGAATGAGGAGATAAATTGATTGAAACTATTTCCCCCCCATTTTTGAAATTTAAACTGTTGTTCAAAGTCCAGTGTAAGGGGCAGAATATGAAAGTTTTTGGAATAAGCAGCTTTTTAGAAGGCAGATATTATATATCTATATAATATTTTTGTTGCAAGAAAGTTATTTATAAAGCTGCTTTTCTAAGGATTTTATATATTTATTTGAGAGAGTGTGAGAGAGTGAGTGTGGAGGGAGTGGGGATGGGGGGGAGGGACAGAGGCAGAGGGAGAGAGAGGATCTCAAGCTGACTCCACGCTGAGCATGAAGTCTGACTCAGGCGCTCAATTCCATGACCCTGAGATCATGACTTGAGCTGAAATCAAGAGTCGGATACTTAACCAACAGAGCCATGCAGACACCCCTGTAAAGCTGCTTTTAAAATATAACAGTACTTCCAGAAGTGTATTTGCTCTATATAATGGATTTCTAAATCATGTGCACTTACCATATATGTGAATGTGTGTACACTTATAATTGGGAGAAAGCTCCATAAATGAACCAGGTCAATCAGTTTGATTGGGAGATTGTGGAAAACAGGTCTGGTATGATGCAGCAGGAGGCTTTATAAACTGATGGGCGACTCTTTTAAAAACATCTCTGTCTCAATACAGTTGTTATATTTGACATTAAAACAACCACCAAAAAGGAAAACAAAACAAAAAACAACCCAAAACAGTCTCCATGTCCACACAGAAACTACAAAAAGACCCATCTACCCGGAGGTAGATTTCTGAAAATGAAAGCACTAGGTACGCTGATAATTAATGGACTAGTCATATGTCCTTTTCTGACACCATTCATAGTACTTTCCATTAGAGACAAAACAGCATAATAAACCTGATAATAATAAAAGTATAGTCAGATGGCAAGTGAATAGAAAGAAGGAAATTCATAGAAGATTAAACTCTCTCTTAGGAAAGCTAACTTTCTTTCAGTGAAAGTTAAGTTATGTTTAATTAGATTTAGCACATCATTAATCCTATTTGGAAACCAAACAGGGATAATCACTGATATCTAAAACTTGGTAGTTGTCTTTTTAAATGGGGAAAAAAATAAGAAATGTAAAAATTGGATATCTTAGAGTCCTGGTTAATTATTAAATTCATTTCAAAAACAGAGTAGTGACCTTTGAGGTCAGCTCCATAAATTAAAAAATTCAGTCTTGAATATATTTTATCACCATTCTAACTCAGTATAAAGTATGGTTTCAGGTACACACCTAGATGATACTCATTTTGATATAAATTTTGAGATATTTATTGTATCTCTGTTTATTTGAGTTAAAAGGATTTTGAAGAGCTTATGAATTATTCTAGGCAACTTTATTTTTTCATTTTATTTGTTTTTTTTTTTAAATTTGATCTATTTATTTGTCAGAGAGAGCACAAGCACAAGTTGGAGGGGGGCAGCAGGCAGAGGGAGAGGGAGACTCCCTGCCGAGCAAGGAGCCCGACTTGGGGCTCGATCCCAGGACCTTGGGATCATCACCTGATCTGAAGGCAGATGCCCAACCAACTGAGCCACCCAGGCGCCCCATGCTAGGCAACTTTAAAATCCTCAGTAAAATCTTTTTATTGTGAGTCTATTGATGTAGTAAATTAGATTTTTAATAATAAACATTTCTCTTAATTATTGCTATGTTGTCCATATTTCAGTATTGATAGATTGATGGTTTTACATAAAACTAAATGTTTTGAATCTTTTACAAATATTTACCCCAAGGAATTCTGAAGATAAAGACATGCTATGGGAAAATTTAACTTGCTTACTTATTGTATTAAGGTAGTTTGGTTGTAACCATTTCTGGAGACATTGGGAACACTTTCTTGGCATTATGTCAAATAATAAATATTTATTTTACAAATAATATAATACAGGAGAAACCTATATTCATTTTGTATGGAATCTTTGAGACATAATAATTAAGTTGTAAAGTTTTCCTGACAATAACTGATTTCTTAGAAGCTTCCTGCAGAGTACTCACCTGTACTGATAGAAATTAAAAGGAGGAGAATAAGAAGTAAAAGCTAAAAGTGCTTAATATAGGAAATGCATTCATGTTTTTGGTTGGCTATTAGTTGTCTCTGGAAGAGTCTCTTCTTGAGCGGGGTGTCTGGGATTCACAATCACCATGGGGGACCCTCCTGTCCCACTAGGAGTACAGGACTCCGTCTGTTCCTCCTACTTACATTCCATGTTGCTCTCTCTCTGTCTTCCAGTCACAGCCCAACAACTCCAGTTTTAATTAAACCAGGGGGATTGACATTCTCTCCTAGGTGCTTAGAATGCTGTACCAAGAGCATTCTCAGACCATGCCAGGCAGGGAAAAAGCCACGGCTTTTCTCATTTTGGGATTTCTCTACCCTTGTTTTGTTAGCAGTAAGAAACAAACTAAAACTTGGATTCCCAGCAGCACAGCATAGCTCTTACTCTTGTTCCTTTGTGTCTGGTGAAATAATATTCAGGGACAAAATTCATAAAGTTTTATGGTACAATTTTTCAATGTTTACAAAGTTTTGAAATGTGGTTAATAGAAGCTTGATAACTGTGTATTTGAATCTTATTTCAAACATCAGATCTCCCACTTTTATCTGAGTATGGTGATTTTAAAAACTAGCTTAGCTCTATAGTTAGAAAATAAGCTTTTCATTAAGACAAACTTAGTTGTGTGTTGAGTTTATTAGCTATGTGACTTCAGGAAGATATTTTGCCTTTCTTAATCTTTGTAAAATGTGGGTAATTATAATACAAGCTAGTCTTCATCTATCATTTTGTAAATGGGTAAAGTATGTGAAGTACTTAGAAAACTGACAGGCTCATATAAGTCCTCAATAAATGCATATCAGTAATACCAATAAAGATATTATTTTATGTAAATATTTTTGCCACTTTAAAAGTATCAGCAGAAATTAATATTTTCAGTTATAGGAAATTTTGGTATTTGTTTCCTAGCTTGAGACTATTTAAAAATACTGTGAATAAAATGAATCAGTCATGAATTAAGACTAAAACCCACTTCTTAGCATGGATAAGATTTAAGAATGTTATTATTTCCTTCTGTACAAAGCGAATTTGATCCTATTCCTTGCAAATTTTATTTTCTCAGAAATACGATTGAAGAATGGAAATAATATTAAGTTTTCCTTTAACAGTAAGTTTAGTTTAAAAGTCAAAGAATGCAGAAGAAACATGCAAAGGTAGCATATATTTGAAAAATATAAATTGGTTTGCTCATCTCCCTTCACATCTTTTTTTTTTTATTAATGTTTTTCCTTTGCTACTTTCATCCATTATCAGCATTTCTACTACTTGCTACTGACTCTGAAACCTGTATCTCAAACTTGCTTGACATTTCAGGCCAAATTAGTTGATTTAGAGATTAAATGACATATGAACTGGGCCTTGAAGGCTAAGCAGGAGTTTGTCAGACTGAGTACAAAAGGATAAATGCTATATAGCCTGAGCACAGGCAGAGAGGTGGGAAAGAACCCAGTTTGTTTGGAGAGCATAAGATTCTAAAGGGTGGTTGGTCGGGCAAGTGGTTACAAAGGATGAAAAGGAAGCTGGTATAGTTGGCAAATGTCTCTGACTCTTTCTAAGGTATTGATGGTTTATCTTGGTTTGTGTTACAATCAATAAGGACTGAAGTCTTCGCTTTTTGTTTTTGTTCTTGAGCTTTAATAATATGACATTTTTTTCTGCTCTCAATGAATGAATGGGTAAGTTTCTTTTGGGTATGGCCCAGTGTTGAAGTTCCAATATCATAATCTGAGATGAATTCTGTGTTATCTCTCTCTCGTTTTTTAAAGATTTTATTTATTTATTTGACAGAGAGAGAGAGCGCGCACAAGCAGGCAGAGTGACAGGCAGAGGGAGAGGGAGAAGCAGGCTCTCCGCTGAGCAGAAGCCCGACGTAGGGCTTGATCCCAGGACCCCGGGACCATGACCCTAGCTGAAGGCAGACACCTAACTGCCTGAGCCACCCAGGCGCCCCCTGTGTTATCTCTTTTAAAGAATATTTAAGGACCTATTAATAACCTCTCTTATCTCCAGTCTGATACCTCCACATCTTATCTAATTCAGACATCCCTTTGCAGCACAACTCTGTTACCATTCTTTTCTTCTCTTCCACAACACCTTGGCTCTAGTTAAAAGCTTCAGTAGTTTTCAATGCTGTACTGAAATTCCTACAAAATTCTTTATCTTTGAACTTAAAATAAGGCTTTGACCTAACTTTTTAGCTTTTGCTACAGTTATTCTACAAAGACACCACTTTCCAACTAAATGGGACTATTCACATTTGGGCAAGTGGACTAAGTGATACTGTAAGTTTGCTCATACATTTATTTATTCAGTATGTTTTTCTTTTTTTATGTACTTTTTAAAGATTTTGTTTATTTATTTGACAGAGAGAGACAGCAAGAGAGGGAACACAAGCAGTGGGAGTGGGAGAGGGAGAAGCAGGCTCCCTGCTGAGCAGGGAGCCCAATGCAGGACTCGATCCCAGGACCCTAGGATCATGACCTGTGCTGAAGGCAGACACTTAACAACTGAGCCACCCAGGCGCCCCTATTCAGTATATTTTTCTGTGCCTGTTCTGTGTCAGTTTAGTACTAGGCTCTTAGGATAAACATAAAAATGAATTATAATTTTGATGCTATTTCCTTCCTTAAAAGTCTTTCCCACAAGCAAATGCTTATTAAAATTCTTCAAGTTCTTGTTCAAATGTCACTTTCTCAGTGAAGCCTATCTCATTCACCCTATTTAAGATTGTAATTACTTATTCCCAGTGCGGGCACTCCAAATCCCCAACTAACCTCTGCTTTTCTTTTTTTCTTAGCATTAATGTTCTAACATGCCATATAACTTACTTTTATTATGACTACTGCAAATAATTTGCCTCTACTCTCTAGAATGTTAGCTTTGCAAGGGTAGGGATCTGTGACTGTTCACCACTGTATCCTAACTGCCTGGAACATAGTAATAGTCAATAAACTGTCCAGCTCAAAAGATACTCTCTTAATGAAATTTCCTCTGAGGATCCAAGCTACAGTTTATTTAGTACTTTTCTTGTGCCTCTCAGATAAGACTTAATATTCTCCCTTGCCATATCTTCTTTTTTTTTTTTTTAAGATTTTGTTTATTTATTTGAGAGAGAGAGAATGAGAGATAGAGAGCACAAGAGGGAAGAGGGTCAGAGGGAGAAGCAGACTCCCCGCCGAGCAGGGAGCCCGATGCGGGACTCGATCCCGGGACTCCAGGATCATGACCTGAGCCGAAGGCAGTCGCTTAACCAACTGAGCCACCCAGGCGCCCTCCCTTGCTATATCTTCTTATTAAAAAGCTCTGTGAGGCTAGACAGGGTTGTTTACATATTTTTATTTTCCATAGCATTAGCCCCTTAGCCCATCCCAGTAAGTGGGAAATAACTGTTTACTGGGAAAAAAAATGAATGAGGATTATAAACTGTGAAGTAATGTACTGTGAAGATCATCTTTATCTTGTTTTTCAAATACAGTGGCCTAATAATAATCATCTGAGGGATCTCAACAATCATCATTTTTTTCATTCAGGCTCTTTTTATTTGAATTTAGTATGTCAGAGCATTTTAGATAGCAGTAATACAGATGATCTGTTCTCTCTGAATTGGTTGAATATGTTTGATATAAACTATTTTCTAATCATTTTATAGAACGAGATTGAGCTCTGCCTGGAAGGAAAAGAGTTCAAGATGCTGCAGTGTTTGCTGCAGGAACACACAATACAACAGATGTTCTGTTCTTCTTTATAGTCACAGAAAACCATCTTCACTTTGCAAAATTAAAGGGTAGAACTCACACAAATATTGAACAATTCTCCTGACTTCTTAACCCAACCCTAAGACTTAGAGTTTGAAAATTGGTTACAGCTGTTCCTTTCTATTTCTTAGGGTTTCTTTTTCCTTCTTTCCTTTTTTTTTTTTTTTTTTTTCCAACCTTAGTGGTGGACACATCTATGCACCAGCACTAAAACAGAGCCTCCAACTGCAGGTGCATTTACCATTTGGGGAGTGTGCTGCCCTTGTTTTGTTAGCCTCAGCGTTTTCAAAAACCTCACTTCGCCTGTGGTGCTGGTGAATATATTACTGTCCACCTCTTTTGCCTTTTGTATTTACTGTTGTCTTATGCCTCAGCGTTTCTGATGCCCTTGAGAAGCTGTAACCATGCTTTACATTTGAAAGAGTGCCAGCTTATTTAATCAGGAGTTTGAGAGGCATGGATGAATTTATTCTAAGATTTAATAAAAAATAAATTAAAAATGTGACTTACGCCATGACATGCTTAGCATTACCTTTCTAGGTTTACATTTGAGAGCTGTCAGCATCCTCCCTGGTGTGGAAACTGACATATTATCAGTCTAGTGCATGGGTGACAAGGCCACTGATGTCTTCCCATGGTTTTTGTTTAATAATTAATTTTTCATTGCAGGCATGTTCAATAAATGGATGACAAAACTTAAGTCCATTTAAAAGGCTTTAGAAATTCATTATTAGTTTTAAAAGGTGAATGCACAAATTAACTATCCCATGATAGATAGGGCATACCAAATATAGCCAGATCCTCTGTGGTTTTAGCCTATATTTATATACAGTATAGAATAAGATATAAAATCAGTACGGTTTTGTAGACAATGCTACTGAATCATTGAGGGAACGATTCTTTTCAAAGGAGACTCAAAAAGGGAGATCATATGACAAAATCATACTTTGAACATTTTCATCTTTTTGCTTGCTCTCAGAAGTCCGCAACCACCTAGCCTGTGGACATGCTTCGTGCTATTTCTGGAGTCAGTACCTTAGCTTGAGTTCTTCCACAGAATGATATTATGATTTAAAATGAAAGGAATCTTATCAGTTATCACATCTTAGTTTCCTTGATTAAATTTCGGTGTTTTAAACAGCCAGTTATTAAGCTCCAGACCTACCAGCTTTGTGATTTCAGGGCAGGGGCTCTTAGAACTGCATTTCCTCTTGGCCATCTGGCTTTCCCTTAAGATCTGCAGACAGGGAGCTCCAGAGGGAGGCTAACTGTCCCAAGAGAGGGGAACGTGGCTTCCTTCTTTGCTAGTCGTGCTTCTCATTGTCCTTTAGCCACGGTACCTCACCTGGCAGCAATCCTTTCCTTCTTGCAGTGCTTTTCTTCTTTTTCTTCATTTCTAGAATCTGTCTCATTGTACCCCCTTGGAGTTACCAGGCAGAGCCAGGCGGTGCTCCTCTTCAGAAGTCCGAGTTCCAGTTCTGTGGGGTCCTCTGACAGGCATCTGGTGTCTAATAACCCCACGCTCCTCCCTTTGTGTCTTAAGCTGTATAAGTGTTTGATCCTTTCCACAGGTATTCATAACTGTGTTATCTCAGTGTCTTTTTTTCATTCCCTCCCTCTCTTCCTTCTTTCCTTCCTTCCTTCCCTCCCTCCTTCCTTTTCTCCCTTTTTTATTTGTATCTTTAACTGTCCAACATCTGATTAACAATTCTCTATGTTAAATTTTCTCTGCTAAAACAACTAATATGCTTTGTGTTTTCCCAGCTGGTCCTTGGCTGGTACAAGTGCCACAGAACATTAAAAAGAAAAAGAAAAAAAAAAGAACCAATTTCTCTCTAGCCTTCTGAGGGATTCTGTGTAATTGGATGATTAGAGAATTCTGATCTTTTTTGTTCTTAGACCATTGAAAATGTTTTATATGTAATTATATATATATTTTTAATTATAAAATCACAGTTCTTAACAGGTTACCTCACAACTTATTTACGTATTGATTTTTTTTCCCCCTCCCAGCTTTTCAGTATGTCTTTTGTATTTTGAGCCAAGGTGTGGAGAAGAAGGACAGTAGTATGACATGGCTACGACTCTGAAATTCTTCCTTATTAACTGTTGTACTTAGTGAGGAAGTCTGTTATTCAGTCTCCCTGCTCCCTCAGAGTAAATGAGAAACTTCAGATAAAAAACAGAGAAGCCACCTTCCTTTCATTAGTGTCTTTCATTGACAGTGTACTAACAGTTTTGCTTTTGAAATGGCTAGTCTTGCTTCATAGCCATGCCTCAGATTATACTGAACAAAGGCTATGTCAGGACTTGGTCTAGCTTAAATCTTTCCCACAATAAAATTGAAGTGTTTATTTGTAGAAATTATGTCTTATTTGCCTATATTTAGTATATATGTAAACATCAGGTAAATCAGGAAAATAAAAAAAAATTCCTTGTTTAATAATTTTTCCATTTATTATATATTAATTCATTCATTTTTTTCCTAATGGATATTTCACAAATCATTACTACCTATTATACAACATATTAAACACTGAACATTTTTAGTGGCAAATTCTTTGTGGAATCACTCCTAACAAAGTAATAATTAGTGTGAGCAATTCAGTGAAAATTGTTTCATGAAGACTGAAAATTACTTGTTGTCTCTAGTAGAGTTCATTATATAGGAAATCTAAATTTTAGTGTCTAAACTTTGATGTAAAACATTTTCTTCATATCATATTGGCAGACATGTTTTCTCCTTTGCTCCTGTTTTACTTTTTAGCTGTAGTCCTTTCTAGACCTTTTTTTTTAAGAATTTATTTATTTATTTGTCAGAGAGAGAGAGAGAGCACAAGCAGGGGGAGAAGGCAGAGGGAGAAGCAGGCTCCCCGCTGAGCAAGGAGCCCTGTGCAGGACTTGATCCCAGGACTCTGGGATCATGACCTGAGCTGAAGCAGACGCTTAACTGACTGAGAGACTCAGGTGTCCCTGGACTTTTTTTTTTAATCAAGATTCTAAGTGATCAGAGATTTTTACTCTATAGTTCTGATTTACATCTTCATAAAGACAATTAACAGGCAGAAATAATGATATTCCTTGGCCCTAGGAGATCCTTGATGATGAAATTCATTGACCTATTTTCTTTGCTGTTCTGTCTTTTGTCTTTTGGAGCATGCATTTGTATCAATTCAGTTTGTTGTTGTGACTAGTCCAAAGTTGTCCAGTGTTTTATGTCTGGATTAAGTCATTAATTAGTCAATGTTTTTGTACCACTCACTCTATTGAACTAAAATGTCAGGGGACTGTGACGGGAAAACAGATACTGGCTCTAAAATTAAAAGAGCTCATCTTCTAACAGAAGTGTAATATATTAAAGAATAAATGAATTAATATCACAAAAGAGGTGCAGTAGTCTTAAGAAAAGAACATTACTTAGATGTAGTTAATCTGGTGCACTGGCAAGGAGAGCAAGCAACAGCTCTGATGGCTGCATTTCAAGTGCATTTCAAGTTGCCTCACTCCACTGGAGGAAAGAGTTTCCCCAATATCAAGTTAGATCCTTTGCCTGTTCTTGAGGCAGCAACAGTGTCTTTCCTTCATTGTACCCCATCTACTAGCCTGAAATACATAGAATGCAGTAGGTGCTCAGAAAGAATTTAATGAGTAAAGGTATCAGTGAGATGACTGAAGCATTTGTCTTCCTGTGGGGATATTAGTTTCCTTTCTTCCCCTGAATCTCAGGTTATAATCTGCTCATTGATAGATCAAGAGACATAAAAGATTTATGAGAAGTCACTGGTCACCATCTTAATATATATGTCTCTAAAAATCTAGAGTTTGTGGCAATGCTTTTCACTGTAACATTAGGCAAAAACAAATCTTATTCTATCAGTGGAGACTTAAAACTTCCATCAAATTGGAAGGAAATAATATTAAATAAAAAATATACTCTAACATGATCATCTATCATTTCCTACATTCTGAAATATTAAGATATGAGACTTCTCCTAATAATCAAGAAGTATGCCCCAATGATTTTTTACATTGCCTCTTTCTCTCATTTCCATTTATATTTATGCTAGTGCAACTTAACTTATTACTATCCTTCATGAAAACACTATTATTTTTACCCTAAGGAAAATATTTTATTTCTTTCATGAAAATATGCTTTACTTTACTTCTGAAATAAAGACTTCATTTTGTTTTTGTTTTTTTCTTTTGATTTTTTTCAAGTCAACCTCAAAATTATTTCCAGGTTTGAGTTTAGGTGAAAATGTTAATGGAATTGAAAAGCAGTTAGTCAAGTGAAATTATAATGAATTAATTAAATTTGAGATAAACTGAAATAATAGCAGATGCTAAGTTTATTAAGAGTAAATAAAAATTATGCTTTAAAAAAGTGTGTAGCTGGAGAAAGTAATTTTATTGTGACATCTCCCATGATTCTTAGAAAAAAATAGTTTTTTCTTCCTAGAGAGTACTCTTTGGGTAACATATACAGGATACAGTTAATTTTGGTAAAACAGCATGAATCATCCTTGTCCACCTGCAGTGGGAAAAAATGTGCTTCATCTGTCTTCTCTATTAATAGTTTTTAGATATGAGTGAATTGGTCTTGCAAAATTAAGTTTACACCTGCTGATGTCTTGGAGCTGCATCTTGATTCTGTTATATATACAGATAAGTTATGGACCATAGACAGGTTAAAAGCACTGACTCACAGAAAAAAACAAGATTAAGAAAATATTTTATGGGGGCGCCTGGGTGGCTCAGTCGTTAAGCGTTTGCCTTCGGCTCGGGTCATGATCCCGGGGTCCTGGGATGGAGCCCCACATTGGGCTCCCTGCTCAGCGGGAAGCCTGCTTCTTCCTCTCCCTCACTTGTGTTCCCTCTCTCGCTGTGTCTCTCTCTGTCAAATAAATAAATAAAATCTTTAAAAAAAAAGAAAGAAAATATTTTATGAACTTTGGTGCTGGCAAACTAGAATCAAGGACATACTAAAAAAAGAATACTAATATTGAAAAAATCTTTTTAGATTGATCTTCTGGAAAGGAAAATTATCATTAAACAATAACAAGAAAACCAAACTTTATGAAGAGAGAAATGCCAGAACCTTTTTTTTTTAATTTTCTGTAGTGAACTTACTCTTTTTCTCTTTTTTTCCCCCCATTTTATTATTGTAGCTTTTTTGGTGTGATAAAATAGTCATAACATGAGATTTCCCTTTTTAACCATTTTAAAGTGTACAGTTCAGTGGTATTTAGTACATTTACAGTGTTGTGCAGCCATCATCAATATGTAGTTCCAGAGTCTCATCACCGCAAAAGGAAACTCCTTGTCCATTAAGCAGTCACTTCCATTCTCTCCCCCCAATCCCTGGCAACCACTAATCTGTTTACTGTCTTTATGAATTTGTTTAATCTGGATATTTCATATAAATGGAATCATACAATATATGGCCTTTTTGTGACTTTTGTGGCTTCTTTCACTCAGCATAATGTTTTCAAATTTTATGCATATTTTAACAACTATGGCCATACATCATTCCTTTTTATGGTGAGTGATGTTCCACTGTGTGACTATACCGCATTTTGTTTATTCATCAGTTGATAGACATTTGGGTGGTGTCCACATTCTGACTATTGGAATAGTGCTGCTATAAATATTTGTGTACAAGGTTTTGTTTGAACAGCTATTTTCAGTTCTCTTGAGTATATACATAGGAGTGGAATGTCTAAGTCACATGGTAATACTATGTTTAACTACGGAACTACCAAACTGTTTTCCACAGTCACTGTATCATTTCATACTTCCATCAGCACTTTTCCAGTGTCTTTACATCCTCACCAACACTTCTTTTTCATTTTGTGTTAGCCAATTCTAATGTGTCTGAAGTGGTATCTGTTGTGGTTTTGATTTCTCTTATGCATTTCTCTTGTGATTTACGATGTTGAGCATCATTTCATGTATCTGTTGGCTGTTTTTATATCTTTTTATGATTTGTGTATTGTAACTTATTTAATAATTTCCCTAACTTTGACTTTGGTTCCTTCCTAATTTTTGCCATCATAAGTATCATTGCTATGAACATCTCTCTATAAAAATTGTGTGCATATCTATTTATTTCTGTAGAAATAGCTTCCCTAAGGTGGGATTGTGCAGTCAAAGCGAATGTTTCTAGGTTGTTGGTATAAATGAACTTATTCCTGGTTAGAAAAAATACTTCTCTGTCAAGAAAAAAAATACAGAAAATTTTAATCAAAATTAGGATGAGTAGGAGTTGGAAAATAGAAACTATATGTTATCCAATGGATAATGAAAATATCAAATATAAATAAGCATAAATCTTAGTATTTTATTAGAAATCAAGTGTGGAGCTATCTGTGCTCTTCAGAAATGTGAATTCCCTTTGAACATAAATGAGAAGTTACTATTTTTTTGAAATTGATTTGGTTCTGACATTTACTTAATTTTCACAAATGCTGTATTCTTCTAAGGAAAAGGAAGAGGGTAGGGAGATGATGGACTGTCACTTGAGTTTTCACCAGTCCAGGCATAGCTAGTGTTTGGAGTTTACTGCTTATAATTGTTTATGATAGTCTGGGTTTTAAAACTTTATCCTATTTTACTTCTCAAGATCTAAGGCTATACTTTATTATTTTAAATCTCATCCAGTTTAGCCTTTAAATTAATGGCCCCATTCACTGGACTATTACCAGATTTGTAAAGGAGTTAGAAAACTTAACAGTTACAGAAAAATAAAACAAACAAAAACCACAAACTTTCTTCTATTGAAAATAATTACTATCTTTTTTTAGATAAAAAAGTTGCTGATACATTTATTATACTGCTATGTCTTGAAAACTTACTATTTTTCATCAGTCTTTGAAATGTGCTATTATAGAGTGCCTTGTTTTTTCTAAGGAAATGGCCTAGGCATCTAGCAAGATGGTAATTTTGAATTGTTCTACAATGCAGGTGAAAATGTTGCCAGTCTGAAAAGTATTCCTCCTTGTTCAATTTCTTATTTCCCCATTGTGCTAATGGCTCACCCTGTTTTTTGAGTATTCTGTGAGAGTCTTAGAAAGTGGCTGCTATATCAAGTGCATAGTCAATTAGACACTCTGTCACATGAAGTGAGAATGTAAATTTTAACAATAATTTAGATATCCAAAATAATTCACAAGTACACAGGATTGGTAGTTCATTATTCATGAATAGAGTGATTTAGAGCTGAAGCTGAGGTGACAGTCTTTCTGGTAAAGAGGTTGAGTAGACTTAGGAGCAAAGAGTAATTTCATAAAGTGCTATTTCTACAATCACCAAGTGGCATTTATTACTTGATCAAATTAGTGGAGGAATAAATTTTTGTCTGTTTCTCAAATTACTGTATTTGTAAGATCATAGGAAGCAAACCGTTGGAAAGATGAAATTAAATTGTAGTCTATTTAATGGCTACAATCTCTGTATTAAGGAACTTGCCTGTTCCTGATAGCATTGTGACTGTCTTATTTCATAAGGTCATTTGGGATATTGGTGGGTCAGATAAGGAAAATATTTCTAGCTAATTTAACATAACTTGTTAATTCATAAATTAACTAGATTATTCAAAAACTAATTAGAATGTAATTTTTTTTCAATAATACACATTCTAGTTGCTTCATATTATTTCAATTGGAATTACAATCAGTTCATGATTTGTAACATATATTTATACCAGTACTTTTCACCATAATTGGGAAGCAAGTGTAGATCTTAATATCGCCCCTCAAAAATTCTTTTTCCAAAACTCACCTACTTCCTAGTAGTCTGTTGCTTAGTGTATATGTTGTGCTCCAGTGAAATTTGCTGCATATGAGAATCTTTTTCATATGTCAGCAAATTTGCACATCATTTTTTTGCCCCAGATGGCTCCCCATAGTCTTCTTTGCAACCACGATCAGCAACAAAGCTCTGGATAAATAGTTACAAGATCTCGGGGCACCTGGGTGGCTCAGATGGTTAAGCATCTGCTTTCAGCTCTGGTCATGATCCCAGGGTCCTGGGATCGAGCCCCACATTGGGACTCCTGGCTCAGCGGGGAGCCTGCTTCTCCCTCTCCCTCTGCCTCTCTCCCTACTCATGCTCTCTTTCTCTCTCTCTCTATCTCTGTGTCTCAAATGAATAAGTAAAATTAAAAAAAAAAATAGTTACAAGATCTCTTTGGTCTAGATCACCATTGTACCCCCTACTGAAGCTGTGAACAAATCATCTAATGATCATGGGCATTCATTTCCTCATCTATAAAAAGAAATAGGAATAGGTAATTGCATCTAGCTCTGACATTCTAATGCCCACTAGTTCTTTCCTCCTTCTTTCATTTGTATTCTTGCCTAGTTCCTTCATTTACATTCCATATGGGAAATACTGGATGTTTTCTACTTTCTAAAGCATTTTCTAAGCACTCAGAGTACTGTATAGAACAATACTCACCAATAATGAAATTCAACAAATATCCCAAAAGTCTGTGTCATCCTTTCTGTCATGAAATGTAATACCTTGTCTTATGCTTTTTTTAGAACACAAAGCTCACAAACTTGCCATTTGGTGTCTAGTGAGGGAGAAATTGTGTGAGGACTCTTTTAAAAAACCCTTTCTTGGCATTTTGAGGGTGGACTGGAAATGGAGAAACTGGCAAAAGTGCTTTCTGTGAGATTTTATTGTATAAATATCAGACCACATGTTAAAAAGTTGCCTTCAAGATAGAGCATTTTATTTTTGTCTTGCATTATAACCAGATTTCTATGGCCTCAATTAACTTGTGTGCATTTTCCAATAAACTCTCATTTCTTGGGGAGCAAAGGACTTTACTCAGGTTTTGCAAACAACAATTCCATTAAAAAATACTTTTGAATAGATATTTATGGTGTCATAAAGCGTATTCTTAATTTATTTGACGTTTTTAATTAGAATCTCTATTTAAAGTTTAAGTTTTATAGCAACTTCCCTTGCTTCACAACCATGAGTATATTGCCTGGCCCACTCATTTTGTAATTGTTATTTAAAAGAAAATTACATTTTAAAAAATGTGGAGCATCTTTTCTAATCATGAGGCCGTAGCATCACGGTTTTGCGATTATGCAGTTCTTTTCTATATAAATTCTGCCTACCAATGATTTAGTTGATTAAAAAAATAATGAGGTGCATATCATATGACTCTTTTTTTCATTTTGTAAATTTATTGGTATAATACACATTATGTAGGTTGTTGAATGTGGCGATTCCCTAGAAAAGTGCAAAACAAGGTCAAATTGGAATGCAGATGAGGTCATAAACTTTTAGAATAGTCAGTAAAGCAATTAATGTATCAACAGCATGTGCTATTAAGCAGCAATGTAATGATACCAGTGATCACATCAGGGTCCTCTGAGTGTTTATAAATAGGCGAGGATGCTGGGCTCTATAGATATTTCACATGCCTGCTGCAGAAAAATACCAACATGTAGCCTTGGAATCATTTAATAGAGCTTGATTTCAATGTTTGCAAGAAGCTCAGAAATACACATATTGCAAAGCATACTTTGAAGAAATAAAATAGAAGCATACAAAATATAAATTATAACCCCCTTTTTAGTGTAACTTTCTTTTTAATTGCAAAGCAATATGCATTCATTGTAATAAATTTAAGTAAAACTAAAGTGTAGAAACTAAAAAAATCCAAAATCTCTGCCCTTTTTAATGCCATTTGTGGAGGTAAGCTTTGTTCACTTCTAGTTTGAGTTATTCCTTTAATTTTCCAGTGTGTGATACATATCTGTATAGTGATGTAGATGCAGCTGCAGGTATAGATACTACCGTATGTATATGCCTATCTATCTACTATGTAGGCATTGGTAGTAAAATAATGGAATCATGCTTTATTGTTTTGCATCTTTACTTTTTCTCTATTTCACTCTATTAAGTGATTGTTTTATGTTTATTTTGAACACTTGAAACATTATTGAGAATGAAGCAGATCTTCTCATTGAACACTATGTAGCTTAATATTCTGTGCAATTGATAATACCTTGCTGTATATTTTTAGGCATCTTAAACATCATGGCTTTAGTACCCGTAAAAATGTATTGGAAAATCACTATGAAAATTCACTATAGAAATTGTAATAAGATGTCAATTAACTTAAATGTCAAGAATAAAACAAGCAACTAAAAGTCATTCTTTCCTCATCCTTGTATAGATGAACTATCTACTATTTGGGCTTTATTTATAATCTACATCCAAAAGGTAGTGTCAGGTTATCCTGAATTTTTTGCCCCGAATAAAAAACAGATTTTCAGTTGCATTTGTTTTCTTAAGGTTACTGATTCATAAGGTGTCAAGGAAAATATAGGAAATGTTTATGTTCCTGTTTTGGTGGGTGTGATGAGAGACCTTACTAATGAAAAATAGAAGGGTGCCTGGGTGGCTCAGTGATTAAGCTGCTGCCTTTGGTTCAGGTCATGATCCCAGGGTCCAGGGATCGAGCCCTGCATTGGGCTCCCTGCTCAATGGGAAGCCTGCTTCTCTCCCTCCCACTCCCCCTGCTTGTGTTCCCTCTCTCTCTATGTGTCTCTCTCTGTCAAACAAGCAAATAAATAAATAAATAAATAAATAAATAAATAAATAAATAAAAAGAAAAAATAGACAGTCTGGGGGCAACTGGGTGGCTCAGTCGGTTAAGCTTCTGCCTTGGGCTCAGGTCATGATCCCGGAGTCCTGGGATCCAGCCCTGCGTTGGGCTCCCTGCTCTGCAGGGGGCCTGCTTCTCCCTCTCCCTCTGCTGCTCCCCCTGCTTGTGCTCTCTGTTAAATGAATAAAATCTCTAAGAAAAGAAAAATAGTCTGTGAATTTCTGAGCTTTTAGGTCACGTTTATGGCTAGGGAATGGATATGGTGGCTATTGACTATCTGAGTGTTTAGGGTAGGATTGATTATCATTTTTCTGTACATTTTTTCCCTCCCAGATTGTATAAAGAATGTGCACTACTGTATTGAAATGCAAGAACACAGTACACTCAACTCCAGTGTATAGACATACACACATACAACTAAACATCTATTTTACTAATTTACATGCTTTTGTAGTAGAAAGATGATAAGCCATTATCAGTCACCCTGCAGTTATTATTACAGAACTTGAACAGTACAGCAGGTAAACATCATTCAGTGAATAACTAAATTTTATAATCAGTCATGCAAAGAAGCTATGTTGATTCCTGGTTGAAATCAAAAGAGAAGTATAGCCTGTGAACCTTGATATAGTTCATGTTTGAAGAAGAAGTTCATGGTTGAAGAAGAAAACAACTTTGGTCTTGTTAACACCTGAAATTTTAAATTTTAAGAGAAAAAACATAGTATCAGAATCAACTGTATATATAATACATTTAATTAGGCATAGCTCCTTGTTCGTAGGCGCAATTATGAAAGCAGCTTAAATATGTAACATAATCATAATTTATTAACTATGAATGAATTAACTTTATATTATTTTAATAATCATTTACCTTTTTATATATTACAAATGCTCAAATGCACTTTTATACCCCTTCAACAATGGTAGTTTTTATTGCCAGGGACTGTTCTTGGCACCGTGGTAGAGAAGACAGAAAGAATAGATATTCTTGTCAAGGCAAAGAAAAAAACAAGCAGGGGCGCATGGGTGGCTCAGTCGTTAAGCGTCTGTCTTCGGCTCAGGTCATGATCTCAGGGTCCTGGGATGGAGCCCCACTTCGGGCTCCCTGCTCAGCGGGAGGCTGCTTCTCCCACTCTCACTCCCCCTGCTTGTGTTCCTGCTCTCGATATCTCTGTGTGTCAAATAAATAAAATCTTTAAAAAAAAAAAAAAACAAGCAGATACACAAGTAAGATGATTTCACCTTGTAATAAGCACCCTGAAAAAGATAAACTTGAGAAATAACAGTAAAGACTATGGTATAATAGGCAGTAATAGCTAGACAAATCAGGGACTCTTTTCTGAGAATATGAGAGTCGAACTGAGATCTGAATGGTCTAGGTAAGCAAAGATTTGGAGAAGTGCTTCAGGCAGAAATAAGTGCAAATAACCTGAGGCTGACTTTCCTGGCAAGTTGAAAGAACAGAGAGATAGCCAATAGAGCTGGAACAGAAGAGTGAAGTGTAGCGTCTGCTATATTAGAGACCTTTTCAAATCAACCTTTGGCAACAATGCTGGAAGTTACTAAAAACCTACTTACCATTAAAAATAGTGAGGAAATATACAAGTGTGATATTTTATAAAATAACATGTCAATTATTGTTTTGTTAAAAGGAAAAACATAATAAAAATTTTGGTAGAAATCATTTTCATAATAAATTTCAATTATCGTTAAATTAGTCCCTTCATAATTCATTGTATGTAGATGGATTTTATTTCTGTTATTTACTTTGTTGAGTCTAACCAATATGTGTTTCCATTTTAGATTTAGAGTGTTCAAAAATATCTTAACTTTTATCAGATACAAATATATCCTTGCTTCCCTTTTTACAAATGAGGAAACCCAAGGTCAGATGGTTTCAGGGATTTTTGCTAGGTCAATCAAACAGTGCTAGAGAAACACCTAGAAGTAACTTAGCCTGAGCATACAGAGCAGTGTGTGTTTTCCTGCTGCACCACATGTGAATCTTTCTTGTGGAAATGCTGAAGAGGTGGGAAAAATGATGTTGGTTTGAAAATGTAGATTACAGATACCTTAAAAGTATATGACAATTTAATGAGCACCTAAATGTCTTATTTAAATAATTCTTAAATCAACCTTAGATGATGGCAAATATTAATCCAGCCATTAAAAAAATAGTGAATGATTTCCTTGTGCTCAGTTTTATAACAGGAATCTTGAGCTAGTAATGATGTTTTTTCAATCCTAATCTAACATTTGATAAAGTTACCATTTATTTACATCTGTCTTCATGAAATTTTGAATTTTGTAAAACTTAGTATTTATTTGCACAGTAGAAATATATAAAAAGGGTATATAGATTGTAGTAAGTTGCCTACAGTTACGAGCATTTGTATCATTTATTTAGTTGGTATTAGACTGTGATGTTCAGGATGAGAACTTTTGCAAAAAATAGCTTTTCAATAGAATGCAATTCTTATTTACATT
This sequence comes from Eumetopias jubatus, assembly GCF_037043125.1. Taxonomy (NCBI): domain Eukaryota; kingdom Metazoa; phylum Chordata; class Mammalia; order Carnivora; family Otariidae; genus Eumetopias; species Eumetopias jubatus. The sequence goes on along the minus strand of NW_028274809.1, from coordinate 155,381,727 downwards.
AGATTACATCAGTGAAAATAAGTGAATCTATAAAGTAAAAGTTTATGATTTCTGTTGCCAGATCACACACTAAACTCATGTTTTAATTTGAGAATATTTTTAAAGCCATCTGCTACATCTCTAGTAATTCTGAGAATGCAATCAGTTCCCAATTACCTTCTCAAAAGAAGGATAAAGTAAAGCAGTGAATAATCCAAAACTATTTATATTTGACTAATTACCTTTCTACTCTTTCTTTTTATTTTTTTCTCTCACAAATTTTCTCACACACTCACTTTTTCACAAATTGGAAATAAACATTTATTTTACTATTATTTTTTTTTAAGTGACACAACTCTGCTGGATAGCGAAGAGGAGAGAAGTATTCCATCATAGTGAATCATCTGCAGATTTCATTCTACACAGTGACATTTTAAAATGTCATAGCTTTTTTTCCCCCCTTAAAGTTAGTGAGAACTCTGAGAAGAATCTTTAGCACCTAAGAATAGTTCATAGGAATCAGAAAACATTCCATTAAAATAATGGGGTATCATTTACTTCACAGATGATTTGTGTTTATAAGTGTGTATGTATAAAGGAATACAAATGTACTACTTGAGATATATCTCTGTTCTGTTACAGTATAGCACTATTAACTCCTGCAGGAATCCCACTGAAGTTAACCTGTAGTTCTGCAGCTACTTCTTATTTTACATATTTTGAAAACACCGAGGAGGTCATAGTAAAACCCCAGGAGGGTACATATTATGGTAGATCTTGGCTGCCGCAGCAAAACAAAACAAAACAAAAGAACTCAAACTGTATTAAACAAACAAACAAAAAATATGTTGGTTCTCTTGTCTGAAAGGCCAGGATGTACAGGCTTCGGCTATGATTTGATCAGGAATTTTGTTCTATAATCCTGCCATTTTCGTAGTTTATCTTTGCTTTGTCATAAGATGTATTCCTTCACTGGTTTCTCTCATGGTAGCAAAAATGCTGTAAAAGTTCTTGACCTCACGTAGCACATGCTACCTGGAACATCAAGCCTAAGTTTTAGGCTTCCCTCTGATTAGAGCAATTTAATTCATTGGGTCATCTTGAAACAGTCATTGGTGTCTATGGATGCCATCATATGTGGGTTGGCTTACTAGGGTTGTGTGCTTGTTCTTAAACCAACTACCATGTAAGGAATTTGATTATTTGGATTGGCAAAGCAGTCAGAGGCCGCACTTAAGGCCAGGAGTGGAGTCATCCTTCCTAAACTCTGATAATGTGTAATGTAAAAAAATACCAAATTCTATAATTTATCTCATGGAAGGAATGAGAAAAACAGAAGTGCTTTTATAATGAGAATGAATGCAGGGAATTATTTTTGGTTGTTTTGATTAAATTACATAATTTGTTTCATACACACATATACATTACATTTTTAAAAGTGCTTCAGTTACTATTAATGCTATCTCATAATTTTATCATGAAATAGTGACAGTTATATTGAATTTTCTTATTACTCAACAGTAAACGTTTATTTTTTGGAAAAACATTTTTTTTTTAACAAATAAGACAGATCAGAGGACTTTCTATAGAAGGCAAACTTCTTACCAATTCTGATTACTCTTATTATTTTATAATTGTTTTCTTTCCTACAACATAAAAGTTGGGAAAATTGTGAACTTCCTAATTATGAAACAAACTATGTTTAGCTGTAGTTAAATACCTTAAAGTTAAACATAAATATGTAACTATGCAATTATAGCCAATATAAAAATAATATACAGCATATGGTATGTAGATCATACTTAAAACTAGAAAATAAAGGGGTGCCTGGGTGGCTTACTTGGTTGAGCATCTGACTTTGGCTCAGGTCATGAACTTGGGGTCCTGGGATGGGCCCCTAATTGGGCTTCCTGCTCAGCAGGGAGTCTGCTTCTCACTCTGCCTCCCACTCCCTCTCTCTCAAATAAATAAAATCTTAAAAAAATAAAACTAGAAAATAAAATATAATTATTCAGACAAAGTTAATAAGATATTTTCCATCTGCATTATTCTAAAAATATACTCTAAAATTATTGGAATATGTTATTTAAACCAACTGTTATAGTCTATGGTCTAATTCATCTCAGAAAATAAAATCTTTACAGCAGAGGCAAGAGGAGGACAACATGATGTTCATGTCTACCCAGCCCCCGCTTTAATCAATATACCATAAGTACTTTTTGTCTTACTTCAGGGTTGTGATTATAAACATGCAATTAATAGTTGGAGGATTGGGAGTTAGATACTCTCTCTCATCATTTTGTAAATATACACACACGTATTTTTGTGTGAATTATTATATATATATATGTACATATGTATACATGATGTTTGCATAGTTTAATAACAGGTTAAATGATGATTCCTCTCTTCAGAGTCTCTTACTGGATATAAAATTATTTTTCAAATAAGGGAAATTTTTGACATGAATTTTTTTAAAGGAGATATGTTCTTACTTTGAAAAACTCTATTTAAGGTCTTCAATACTGTATGTATGTGCCCAGATAACTTATTAGGTAATTGAAATGCTAGTGATTACTAAAGCATTTGATCACTCTGTGTGACTTTGTTGGGTCATCATTTTCTTCACTTCTGTTGACTGTCACTAACAGAGGTTGGGATGGGTTTTGTTTGTTGTTTGGTTTAGTTTGGTTTGGTTGGTTTTTTTAGAGAAATTGTAAATGTTGAGAATAAAACTAACAATTTATATATTATGTATTTTTCGTTTATTATACACACACACAGCCACAGTAGTCTGTGAGTGTCTGTATAGTGTAACTTGTCACAGAGTACAAAGTTGCAAGTACGTACTGGATAAAAATATGTCTGGAAACACCTTTTTGGGGAATCACTCTTTAATACCTACCGATAAAGAAATTGAAATGTACTAGATGTTGTGAACAGATATACATTCTTCTACTTAAGCATTCGGGCAATTTATCCATATAAAAAGCTGAAATTCAGGGAGAGAAATAGCAAAATGACTACTATATAATAAACACTGAAAAAATGAGCTCATAGTTTTTTAGTGCTTCTAAGATCTCATGTAAACCTTTCAATAACCTGTGAGATCGATATTATTGCCATTTTAAAAGTGAGGGAGCTAGTTAACGTGCCCAAAGGATTTTAAACCCAAACCCATTTGACCACAAACTTATGATCTTCACACCACCTAATTGGAAAGTGGTTATGTGAAAAAGGGAAGTACATCTTTTAGGAAAACTAAAGAGGGGTATAGAGCTTCTGTCTGATTTGTTAAATACAAGAAAGAAAGAGAATTGTATTTGCCCTATTTCATTTGTCATATGCAAAGAAAACAGTAATGGCCCTGAAGATGCTGGGAAAGAATGGGAGAAAAGAATAAAATTATTTATTTCCCAGCCACAAGCTTCTACTTTGAGTGGGACTCCCATATCAATGGACTGCTCTTTTTTCAGAACTTTCATAGAAATCTTAATTAATAAGTATAAATTTGTCTCTTTTTCCAGTAAGCTACCTTTTGTTAACTGATAACTTTTTCAACTTTAGAGTTTGATGAAAATTTCACTCTTGGAAAAATGAAGTACAATAAATTTAAATGTACATCAAAACCAGGAGTAGACATTGTTTTTTTTTCTTTAAATTTTTTTTGTTATGTTAATTCCCATACATTATATCATTAGTTTTTGATGTAGTGTTCCATGATTCATTGTTTGTGCATAACACCCAGTGCTCCACGCAGAACATGCCCTCTTTAATACCCATCACCAGGCTAACCCATCCCCCCCACCCCCTCCCCTCTAGAACCCTCAGTTTGTTTTTCAAAGTCCATCATCTCTCATGGTTCGTCTCCCCCTCTGATTTCCCCCCTTCATTCTTCCCCTCCTGCTATCTTCTTCTTTTTTTTTTTTCTTAACATATTTTACATTATTTGTTTCAGAGGTACAGATCTGCGATTCAACAGTCTTGCACAATTCACAGCGCTCACCATAGCACAAACTCTCCCCAGTGTCTATTACCCAGCCACCCCATCCCTCCCAAACCCCACCACTCCAGCAACCCTCAGTTTGTTTCCTGAGATTAAGAATTCCTCATATCAGTGAGGTCATATGATATATGTCTTTCTCTAATTGACTTATTTCACTCAACATAACACCCTCCAGTTCCATCCATGTCGTTGCAAATGTCAAGATCTCATTCCTTTTGATGGCTGCATAATATTCCATTGTGTATATATTCCACATCTTCTTTATCCATTCATCTATAGATGGACATCTTGGCTCTTTCCACAGTTTGGCTATTGTGGACATTACTGCTATAAACATCGGGGTGCATGTAATCCTTCGGATCCCTACATTTGTATCTTTGGGGTAAATACCCAGTAGTGCAATTGCTGGATTGTATGATAGCTCTATTTTCAACTGTTTGAGGAACCTCCATACTGTTTTCCAGAGTGGTTGCAACAGATTGCATTCCCACCAACAGTGTAGGAGGGTTCCCCTTTCTCCGCATCCCCGCCAACATCTGTCGTTTCCTGACTTGTTAATTTTAGCCATTCTGACTGGTGTGAGGTGGTATCTCATTGAGGTTTTGATTTGGATTTCCCTGATGCCGAGCAATGTTGAGCACTTTTTCATGTCTGTTGGCCATTTGGATGTCTTCTTTGGAAAAATGTCTGTTCATGTCTTCTGCCCATTTCTTGATTGGATTATTTGTTCTTTGGGTGTTGAGTTTGATAAGTTTTTTATGGATTTTGGATACTAGCCCTTTATCTGATCTGTCATTTGCAAATATTTTCTCCCATTCTGTCGGTTGTCTTTTGGTTTTGTGGACTGTTTCTTTTGCTGTGCAAAAGCTTTTTATCTTGATGAAATCCCAATAGTTCATTTTTGCCTTTGCTTCCCTTGTCTTTGGCGATGTATCTGGGAAGAAGTTGCTGTGGCTGAGGTCAAAGAGGTTGCTGCCTGTGTTCTCCTTTAGGATTTTGATGGACTCCTGTCTCACATTTAGGTCTTTCAACCATTTGGAGTCTATTTTTGTGTGTGGTGTAAGGAAATGGTCCAGTTTCATTCTTCTGAATGTGGCTGTCCAATTTTCCCAACACCATTTGTTGAAGAGACTGTCTTTTTTCCACTGGCCATTCTTTCCTGCTTTGTCAAAGTTCTGTTGACCATAGAGTTGAGGGTCCATTTCTGGGCTCTCTATTCTGTTCCATTGATCTATGTGTCTGTGTTTGTGCCAGTACCATACTGTCTTGATGATGACAGCTTTGTAATAGAGCTGGAAGTCCAGAATTGTGATGCCGCCAGCTTTTCTTTTCTTTTTCAACATTCCCCTGGCTATTGGGGGTCTTTTCTGGTTCTATACAAATTTTAGGATTATTTGTTCCATTTCTTTGAAAAAAGTGGATGGTATTTTGATGGGGATTGCATTGAATGTGTAGATTGCTCTAGGTAGCATTGACATCTTCACAATGTTTGTTCTTCCAATCCATGAGCATGGAACGTTTTTCCATTTCTTTGTGTCTTTCTCAAATTCTTTCATGACTATTTTATAGTTTTCTGAGTACAGATCCTTTGCCTCTTTGGTTAAATTTATTCCCAGGTATCTTATAGTTTTGGGTGCAATTGTAAATTTGATCGATTCCTTAATTTGTCTCTCTTCTGTCTTATTGTTGGTGTATAGGAATGCCACTGATTTCTGTGCATTGACTTTATTTTCTGCCACTTTACTGAATTCCTGTATGAGTTCTAGCAGTTTTGGGGTGGAGTCTTTTGGGTTTTCCACATAAAGTATCATATCATCTGCAAACAGTGAGAGTTTGACTTTCTCTTTGCCGATTTGGATGCCTTTGATTTCTTTTTGTTGTCTGATTGCTGTGGCTAGGACTTCTAATACTATGTTGAATAATAGTGGTGAGAGTGGACATCCCTGCCGCGTTCCTGACCTTAGGGGGGAAGCTCTCAGTTTTTCCCCATTGAGAATGATATTCGTTGTAGGTTTTTCATAGATGGCTTTTATGATATTGAGGTATGTACCCTCTATCCCTATAGTCTGAAGAGTTTTGATGAAGAAAGGATGCTGTACTTTGTCAAATGCTTTTTCTGCATCTATTGAGAGGATCATATGATTCTTGTTCTTTCTTTTGTTAATATAGTGTATCACATTGATTGATGCAGATGTTGAACCAACCTTGCAGCCCAGGGATAAATCCCACTTGGTCATGGTGAATAATCCTTTTAATGTACTGTTGGATCCTATTGGGTAGTATTTTGGTGAGAATTTTTGCATCCATGTTCTTCAAGGATATTGGTCTGTAATTCTCCTTTTTGATGGGGTCTTTGTCTGGTTTGGGGATCAAGGTAATGCTGGCCTCATAAAATGAGTTTGGAAGTTTTCCTTCCATTTCTATTTCTTGGAACAGTTTCAGGAGAATAGGTATTAATTCTCTTTAAATGTTTGGTAGAATTCCCCTGGGAAGCCATCTGGCCCTGGGCTTTTGTTTGTTGGGAGATTTTTGATGACTGCTTCAATTTCCTTAGTGGTTTAGGTCTGTTCAGGTTTTCTATTTCTTCCTGGTTCAATTTTGGTAGTTGATACATCTCTGGGAATGCATCCATTTCTTCCAGGTTATCTAATTTGCTGGCATAGAGTTGCTCATAATATGTTCTTATAATTGTTTGTATTCCTTGGTGTTGGTTGTGATCTCTCCTCTTTCATTCATGATTTTGTTGATTTGGGTCATTTTTCTTTTCTTTTTGATAAGTCTGGCCAGGGGTTTATCCATCTTGTTAATTCTTTCAAAGAACCAGCTCCTAGTTTCGTTAATCTGTTCTACTGTTCTTTTGGTTTCTATTTCATTGATTTCTGCTCTGATCTTTATTATTTCTCTTCTCCTGCTGGGTTTAGGCTTTATTTGCTGTTTTATCTCTAGCTCCTTTAGGTGTAGGGTTAGGTTGTGTATTTGAGACCTTTCTTGTTTCTTGAGAAAGGCTTGTATTGCTATATACTTTCCTCTAAGGACTGTCTTTGCTACATCCCAAATATTTTGAACAGTTGTGTTTTCATTTTCATTGGTTTCCATGAATTTTTTTTTAATTCTTCTTTAATTTCCCGGTTGACCCATTCTTTCATTAGTAGGATGCTCTTTAGCCTCCATGTATTTGAGTTCTTTTTGACTTTCCTCTTGTGATTGAGTTCTAGTTTCAAAGCATTTTGGTCTGAAAATATTCAGGGAATAATCCCAGTCTTTTGGTACCGGTTGAGACCTGAATTGTGACCTAGGATGTGATCAATTCTGGAGAATGTTCCATGGGCACTAGAGAAGAATGTGTATTCCGTTGCTTGGGGATGGAATGTTCTGAATATGTCTGTGAAGTCCATTTGATCCAGTGTGTCATTTAAAGTCTTTATTTCCTTGTTGATCTTTTGCTTAGATGATCTGTCCATTTCAGTCAGGGGGGTGTTAAAGTCCCCCACTATTATTGTATTGTTGTCAATGTGTTTCTTTGCTTTTGTTATTAATTGCCTTATATAATTGGCTGCTGTCATGTTAGTGGCATAGATATTTACAATTGTTAGATCTTCTTGTTGGATAGACCCTTTATGTAGGATATAGTGTCCTTCCTCATCTCTTATTATAGTCTTTGGTTTAAAATCTAATTTGTCTGATATAAGAATTGCCACCCCAGCTTTCTTTGGGTGACTATTAGCATGGTAAATGGTATTACACCCCCTCACTTTCAATCTGGGGGTGTCTTTGGGTCTAAAATAAGTCTCTTGCAGACAGCATATCAATGGGTCTTGTTTTTTAATCCAATCTGATAACCTGTGTCTTTTGTTTGGGGCATTTAGCCCATTTACATTCAGGGCAACTATTGAAAGATATCAACTTAGTGCCATTGTATTGCCTGTAAGGTGACTGTTACTGTATATTGTCTGTGTTTCTTTCTGATCTATGCTGCTTTTAGGCTCTCTCTGCTTAGAGGACCCCTTTCAATAATTCTTGTAGGGCTGGTTTCGTGTTTGCAAATTCCTTTAGTTTTTGTTTGTCCTGGAAGCTTTTGATCTCCTTCTATTTTCAGTGACAGCCTAGCTGAATATAGTATTCTTGGCTGCATATTTTTCTCATTTAGTACTCTGAATATATCATGCCAGTCCTTTCTGGCCTGCCAGGTCTCTGTGGACAGGTCTGTTCCCAATATAATGTTTCTACCATTATAGGTTACACATCTCTTCTCCCGAGCTGCTTTCAAGATTTTCTCTTTGTCTCTGAGACTCGTAAGTTTTACTATAAGATGTCAGGGTGTTGACCTATTTTTATTGATTTTGAGAGAGGTTCTCTGTGCCTCCTGGATTTTGATGCCTGTTTCCTTCCCCACATTAGGGAAGTTCTCTGCTATAATTTGCTCCAATATACCTTCTGCCCTTCTCTCTCTTTCTTCTTTTTCTGGGATCCCAATTATTCTAATGTTTTGTCTTATCGTATCTCCTATCTCTCAAACTCTGCCCTCGTGATCCAGTAGTTTTTTATCTCTCTTTTTTTCAGCTTCTTTATTTTCCATCATTTGGTCTTCTATATCGCTGATTCTCTCTTCTGCCTCATTTATCCTAGCAGTTAGTGCCCCCATTTTTTATTGCACCTCATTAATAGCCTTTTTGATTTTGACTTGGTTAGATTTTAGTTCTTTTATTTCTGCAGAAAGGGTTTCTATAATACCTTCCATGCTTTTTTCAAGCCCAGGTAGTATCTTTAAAATCATGATTCTGAACTCTAGGTTCGACATCGCACTAATGTCTGTATTGAGTAGGTCGCTGGCAGACGGTACTCGTTTTCTTTTTGTTGGGGTGATTTTTTTCATCTTGTCATTTTTGTCCAGAGGAGAATAAATGAATGAGAGAACAAAATGCTAATAGGTTAACAACGTCCCCAGAAAATATGCTCTAAACAAATCAGAAAAGACCTGAAACCAGGGGAAAAGAAATGGAAAGAAAGAAAAAAGAGAGGAAAAAAAAAAAGAAAACGATAAAAACAAACAAAAACAGAAAAAAACAAAAAAAACAGAATATGATCAAATATGATCAGGCTGGTGCATAGATCAGTGCCACACACTAGAGTTTGGGTGTATTTTGGTCTGGTAGAAGAAAGTGCCTCCTAAAATTTTAAAGAAAGGAAGACTTATATATGTACAAAATAAGGGTTGATACGATGAAGGGATGGAATATGACTGTAACGATGAAAATTATAAAAAATTTTAAAAAAAGGAATTGATAAGAAGGTGTTTGAAAAAAGAAAGAATAGGATTAAAAAAAGAAAGAAAAAAAAGGGGGAGAGAATGTGATCAGGCAGGAGACTAGAACAAAGCCATATACTATAGATTTATGGTATATTTTGATCTGTTAGAAGAAACTGTATCTCAAAATTTTAAAGAAAGAACATATATATATATATATATATATATATATATATATATATGCCAAAAATAAGGGTAACTACTATGAAGGGATAGAATATAACTCTAAAAATGAAAAATGAAAATTTTTTTTTGCAAAGAGGGATTGATAAGATGTTTGAAAAAGGGAAAAAGAAAAATTGATAAAAGGGAAAAAGAAAAATTAAAAAAAATAAAAAAATTAAAAAAAATTAACAAAATTAACTGTTTAATTAAAATTAAACAGTTAAAAAAAAAACTTTGAAAGACTAATGAATCATGGTAAGAAAGCCATGAATTCTATGTGCAGTATTCCACTAGCGCTGGAGTTCTTCCGTTCTCATTGATCGGTAAACTTGGTCTTGGCTGGCTGTTCGTGCTGATCTTCTGTTGCCATTGTTCCGAAATGTCTTTGTGGAGGCAGAATTGCCCCGCCCTTGCCGGGTCTGGGCTAAGTAATCTGCTCGGGTTTGCTCTGGGCAGCTTTTGTTCCCTGCAAGCTTTCCATACTGCGTTGGAGGATGAGAGTGAAAATGGAGGCCTCCCAATCTCTGCCGCAGAGGAGCTGAGAACTCAGGGCCCCGCTCCTCAGTGCGCCCCCAGAGAAAAGCAGTCAGTCACTCCCGTCTCCCTGGTCTCTGGCTGCACTCCGTGCTCACCTGGCCTGTGACCGAGCGTTTCTATCTCTGGCACCCGACCCCGTGTGGAGTTTCCAAACCCAGCAGATCCCTCCTGTGTGCTCCCGCGCCGCTCCTCCTGGGGGAGGAAGGAGAGTCTCCCTGGATCTGCCACTTGTTGGGTCCCTGCTGGAGGAGCAGTGGCCTGACTGTCACCGATCACAGTTTATGGCAACCCTGAGCTGAGAGCCTGCGCCTCGGCTCTGTCTCTGCAGCTGGCTTCCCCGCTCCAATACCTGGGAGCTCTGCTGCACTCAGGCACCCCCAGTCTTCCTGTGACCCCAAGGGTCATGAGACCACACTGTCCCGCGAGGGTTCCACCCCCCACTTAGCCACTGCAGCGACGTCCCTCAGCGGAGCCGACTTCTAAAAGTTCCGATTTTGTGCTCCGCGGCTCTATCACTTGCCAGAAGCGGCCGAGGGAGGCGCCCTCCGCCGCTGTCTATCCTCCCGAATATCGCCTCGGATTCACTTCTCCACACGTCCTGCCTTCCAGAAAGTGGTCGCTTTTCTATTCAGAGAGTTGTTGCTATTTTCTTCAATCTCCTGTTGAGTTCGTAGGTGTTCAGAATGGTTTGATCCCTATCCAGCTGAATTCCTGAGACCAGATGAAATCCAGGTCCCCTACTCCTCCGCCATCTTGCTCCGCCCCCCCAGGAGTACACATTGTTAATAAAAACAAACAAACAAACAAAAAAACAATTGTTGCTTGAGAGATTGAAGAATCCCTGTGTTTTCTCTTTTCCCAGATTTCTGCTTAAAGTACACATTGTCACCATTTCTTTGTAAGGCAGCATCTGGAGGAGGTGCTCAGAGCAGGCCAGTGTTGATACATGTGGTAGAAATGATCTAAGACATTTCATGAGGAGGAGATAGATGGGGTGAGCAGGTCATATTGTTCTCCTTTCAGGAAAGGCTGTGTATAGATATGGCTGGAAGACAGTGTTCATATATTTAATAAATTCAGCCAAAGCAGAAAAGGCTACTTCCAATCCTACCTTTTAAACTATTGAATTGCAGTGTAGTACTTACTCATGTTTACTTTTATATATATCGTGTAATTTTGGCTTTTTGGTAGATTTTGGAAGCACATTCTATAGGAATGTGCTTTTAGGCCAATTTTAGGCCAATTTTCCATGTTAATTTTCAACTTTTACCACTTCAGTTTATTTTTAAATATGCCAAAAATAAGGGTAACTACTATGAAGGGATAAGATATGACTCTAAAAATGAAAAATAAATTTTTTTTTTTTAAAGGATTTATAAGATGTTGGTTGAAAAAGGGAAAAAGAAAAATAAAAAAAAACAGTCAACAAAAATTAACTTTGATGAAATAATGAATCATGGTAAAAAAAAAAAAAAAAAAAAGCCATGAATCTATGTGCCGTATTCCCCTAGCGCTGGAGTTCTCCTATTCTCCTTGATCGATCAACTTGGTCTTGGCTTGGGGCTCTTTGTGTTGATCTTCTGGGGGAGGGGCCTGTTGCTGTGGTTTCCAAATGTCTTTGCCGGAGGCGGAATTGCCCCGCCCTTGTCGGTCCGGGCTAAGGAAGCTGCTCCGGTTTGCTCTCAGGAGCTTTTGTTCCCTGCAAGCTCTCGGTACAGCTTTGGAGGACCAGGGTGAAAATGGTGGCCTCCCAATCTACACTCGGAGGAGCTGAGAACTCGGGGCCCCACTCCTCAGTGTGCCCCCAGAGAAAAGCAGTCACTTCCGTCTCCCCGGTCTCCGGCCGCACTCCGTGCCCACCCGGCCTGTGATCGAGCGTTGCTATCTCTGGCACCCGACCCCGCGCGGAGTCTCCAAACCCAGCAGATCCCTGCAGTGCGTTCCCGCACCGCTCCTCCCCGGGAAGGAAGGGGAGTCTCCCCGGATCTGCTGCTTGTTGGGTCCCCGCTGGGGGAGCCGTGCCCCGACTGGGCCGCAGATCACAGTTTATGGCAACCCCGAGCTGAGAGCCCGCGACTCTGCTCCGTATCTGCAGCCGGCTTCCCTGCTCTGATACCTGGGAGCTCTGGCGCACTCAGGCACCCCCGGTCTCTCTGTGACCCCAAGGGTCCTGAGACCACACTGTCCCGGGAGGATTCCACCCCCCGCTTAGCCACTGCAGCGACGTCCCTCCGCCGAGCCAACTTCTAAAAGGTCCGATTTTGTGCTCCGCGGCTCTATCACTTGCCAGAAGCGGCTGGCGGAGGCCCCTCCCCCGCCGTCTATCCTCCCGAATATCGCCTCAGATTCACTTCTACGCACGCCCTACCTTCCAGTAAGTGGTCGCTTCTCTGTTCAGAGAGTTGTTGCTACTCTCCTGTTCGATCTCCTGTTGAGTTCGTAGGTGTTCAGAATGGTTTGATCCCTATTCAGCTGAATTCCTGAGACCAGATGAAATCTAGGTCTCCTACTCCTCTGCCATCTTGCTCCGCCTCCTATTTTTAAATATTTAATAATGTTTGCAGTTAGCATTACGACAAATCAAGAAAATGGATGTACATGTATTGCATTCACTAAGTACAGAGCTTTAATTTATAGGATAGCAAGAATTTCATGAATAAGTTAATCAACCAGGGAAGGTTTTTTTTTTTTTCAGTAGAAATTGTATGTTTAACATGATCTTTAATAAGATATGAGAATTAAGTACGTTTAAATTGGATCAATTTTTAGATAACTAATTATATTAACAATAAAGAAAAATTAAATCTTTTTCAAGTATATTTTTGAGTATACTTTACTGCTTTTTATTTTTTTATGTCTTAGCCTTATTTTACCCTATTCTGGAAATTTCTTTTAGGTTAGTACTTTATATATTCTGTTAATAGATATAACACTTAGCATATAGCACATGTTTAAAATAGACTGCTAATAACAAAACACACGGAGCTTACTTTAATAAACATTGTACAAAGACTGACTGTGATGGAACAAATATAGCTTATAAAACAGCTTGGAACCAGCATGTGTGTTTTTTAATGAATTTTTTGTTTATTTTGTTTTAGATTTATACTGAATTTCACCCTAATGCTCTTTACTACTGAAAGGGTTTTGCTAAAATATTTGTTTATTTGGCAAATATTTTTTAAGTACCTACTGAGTGCCAAATATAAAGCAAGGGGTTGGATATAAAGTCGTAAAGAAAGCATACATAAACACAATTTTTATGTTTGTTTAAAATTAGTGATTAGAGGGGCGCCTGGGTGGCTCAGTCGTTAAGTGTCTGCCTTCAGCTCAGGTCATGATCCCAGGGTCCTGGGATCGAGCCCCATATCGGGCTCACTGCTCAGCAGGAAGCCTGCTTCTCCCTCTCCCACTCCCCCTGCTTGTATTCCCTCTCTCGCTGTGTCTGTCTCTGTCAAATAAATAAATAAAATCTTAAAAAAAAAAAATAAAATTAGTGATTAGTTTTAAATAAGTAAGCATGCAAAGGAATATATGATTACAAATTGTGAAATAAGGCTTGTAATGGAAAAGTATAGGGTATAAGAAAGTTTTGGCTTTCTTTAGATCAAATAAGGAAAATTGTCTTATAGGAAGTAATCAAATTGAGATCTGAAGGATGGATAAAAGATTCTAGAGCACTGGGTAGTGGTTGAAGTGGTTAGAAAACATAAGGAAATGTTGGCCAAGATAATAAGTCTTTATGTTACTTTTTTTTTTTAAGATTTTATTCATTTGACAGAGAGAGGGAGACACAGCGAGAGAGGGAACACAAGAAGAGGGAGAGGGAGAAGCAGGCTTCCCCACTGAGCAGGGATCCCGATGAGGGGCTCGATCCCAGAACCCTGGGATCATGACCTGAGCTGAAGGCAGATGCTTAACGACTGAGCCACCCAGGCGCCCCTCTTTATCTTACTTTAAATTAACAATCATTTTAGATAGAAAAATACATGATCCCATTTTACTTTTATAAGATTATCTTGGCCATCCTGTATGATGTGGACTTGCACTTGGCTTGAACTTGGACTGTGGAGATGGAGAGGGTTTGTGTGTGTCTGTGTGTGTGAGAGAGAGAGCGAAAGAGAGAGAGAGAGACTATGTGGTGTGATCAAGATCACCTCTTGATGGGGCTGGTGAGGGGTTTGGAAGCTTTAAGAATGTCCCTCAGGTTGGGAACATGAGCAACTGAATAATCAACATAGCTATTTCTTGAGATGGAGAAATGAGATAAAAACAAGTTATTGGAGGCGTGCCTGGGTGGCTTAGTTGGTTAAGTGTCAGACTCTTGATTTTGGCTCAGGTTATGATCTCAGGGTCACAATCTCAGGGTCCTGAAATGAAGTTCCACTTCAGAGCCCCCCTTTGAGCCTCATGCTCAGTGCAGAGTCTGCCTGTCCCTCTTCCTCCTTCTCTGTTCCTCTCCCCTACCATGCCCAGCCTGGGTCTGCTCTTGCTCGCTAGTGTGTGTGTGCTCTCTCTCTCTCAAATAAATAGAATAAATAAAATCTTTAAAAGATGTGATACTTAAAAAACAAAGAACAAGTGGTTGGAAGGATCAGAAGTTAAGATAGAAAGATAGATGGTAAACATGTGTATGTATGCGTGTGTGTTGTAGTGTGTGTGTGTAGTGTGTGTGTGCGTGTGTGTGTATGTATAGTTCATATATTTACTTAATGTGGATGTCATTGCTAAAGAAATGGTATTAGAAGCAAATGGGAATAGGAGATATTACCCTGTAGGAAAAAAAAAATCACTCCACGCTGAGCTCTTAAGATTTTCAGTAGTTAGCAGTTAAATAGAAGAGAATGAGATAGGAAAGAAAATCAGAGAGACAGGGAGAGGGATAGGAGAAAATAACTAGCGGGTGGTTTAGTGTTTCCCAAAGAGGGAGAGGAGAGGGATGGAAGGAGAGGGAAGGAGAAGGGAAGAAGGAGGGTGGAGGTGGAGAGATTCAAGTATAGTGTGCTTAGTTGTGTGAAAGGAGCACTGAAAAGTTTCCATATGATTTGATTTGACAGATGTGGAGGTTATTGGTGGTCTTAGGAATGTATTTTTTTGAGTTATAAGGGAGAGAGCCTAATTAGAATAGACACCTCTTTTAAGAACTTTGAACATGATTGAGAGAAGAGAGAATAGATGATATTTTAAGGGAAATGTAGAGTAAAATACAATTGTTTGTGTTTGTTTTAAAATGAGAGTCATAGAATATTTGTATGTTGTTAGAATGATCTATTAGAGAAGAATGCTGAAGATTCAGGGGAAGGAAGTCTGAGAAGGCATGGTGTGTGGGGGTTAACTCCAGGACAGATGGTTATATCAGCTTTTAATAGGAAGAAAGATATTTCCACCATTATTAATGAGCAAGATGATGGAAAAGATGGATTCAGGACCAGGTAGATTTGTAGACTTTTTGGATAAAATATGAAGTTTCTGCCAAATTACTTTAATTTTTTCAATGAAATGTGATACAGGGTCTTGGTTTTTCATTGGAATCCACATTAGGGCATTCTGTTACAAAAGTAAGGAAAGGACATAATTAAAAGAAAGTTTCCCTAGGGTCCAGTTTTGCATTTTTGCAACCGTTCAGAGCTAGTGAGAATTCCAGGTGTGTAGTTTTATTTCTTGTGTGGGCTTTAACCTCTTTGCTCTGATAAGGATGTTAATATCAACTTAACACTAACAACATGTAGTTAAAAAAAAAATCAAGTCATTCTTTGCTAACCAAATATGGATGTTGACTATAAGATTTAAAGATAATTTTATGTACTTCTTCATAAATACAAATATGTTTATTCTTTATAAATACAAATAGGTATAGTATTTTGGCTTTGATAATTTAAATATGTATATTCTCATAGAAGTTAATAGCTTAAAACAAGAGCAATGTATGTATGGGTCTCTGATCGATGATTCACTTTTATATAGGAAGACTGGATAAATGTATTTTGTAGATGATATAGAAAGATTAAAATAGGAACATATATTAATGTCTGTAATAAATTTCACTTTATGAACAAATACATACATATAACAGGTAACTTTCAGAAATTTGTAATAAAACATGCTAGGTAATACTATCCTTTTTTCTTGTAATCATGCAGAAATTATAGTAGCTTTAATTTTGCAGATGGATAATCCTGAGTAAGAAGAAAATATGTGTTGTTGTTTTCTTTCCCCATATTTGGTTTGCAGAGCAACTTTACCCTAAATATCTTATAAGCTTTAGCTGAAAATTATCATTTATTTATTTTTTTAAGATTTTTATTTATTTGTCAGAGAGAAAGAGAGAGGGAACACAAGCAGCAGGAGTGGGAGAGGGAGAAGCGGGCTCCCTGCTGTGGGGCTCGATCCCAGGACCCTGAGATCATGACCTGAGCTGAAGGCAGATGCTTAACTGACTGAGCCACCCAGGTGCCCCTGAAAATTATCATTTGAATGTATTCTTAAATTTTAGCATCTGAAAATAAGTCTCTTGTTCTCCTATGGTTAGTAACAGCAATGATAGCAGTAATAATAACATAACCTAAAAACTAGGTAAGGTAATAATACAAATAAAACATAAATGTCAAATACCTGAATGCATATATCTACATCATTGTTTCTATCTTTGGTAAATTAATATATTGTCTTAATAAGAAAGTTGGATAGTTTTAGAGTTTTGTTTCCATTCGTGTTATGAAAATGTTAAAGAGTATATTGAGTGGTCAACAGATTAAAGATTAACTTAATATATTTTCACTTAACATTGTTGACATCTATGTGGGTTATGTGCTTCATTCAAATATTATAATTTTGCCTTTAAAATCAGGGTTCTTTTCCTTGCACCTTAGCTATTTTCTTCAGGAAATCCGGTGGCATTGGCCTTATCCACTGAGGAGATCAGATTTCACCAGAAGCACTATTTCCCAGCACCCCTTTCTGGTAGAAGCTGGGTTCCTAGTGGAAATGATGCTGCTATTAGGATGATCTGAAGTACACTGGAGAGAGACCTTCTGCTTAGTTACCATTCAAGCTGGAGCCTGCTATGACAGTTGTCAACAGTGCCCTTTCTGATGTCTCCCAGTTGTGTTCCATTTAGAATAAGTACTTAAAGAGACACCTGCTAGGAAAGCCAGAATAGAAAAACTGCATGATTCTGGCAAACATATGTAGACAATAATATCCCTTTCCTACCTTGGGCAATAACTTAATAAAGCCTTTAAGACAACAGAATCTTAAGCAGTCATCCTTTTTGTTGTTGATGAGAAGGAGGAATATGGATACCAGCATCAAAACTTCCTTTGTGTGCCTACAGCTGTGATCTGGGCACTGCCACACTTTCCTGCTGCTATGACTCTCTAGCCATATGCTGCTGCTTAGAGCACTGTCTAGGATTCAGGTTGCAGTGCTTGTGAAGTTGGCGTATAGGCTGTCATCATTGTACTCTAAACACCCTGCAAGCAAGATTTGTCTTCTTCCTATGAAAATTAGACAAGATCCCCTGAGTGTCAAACATATAGGTGTATTTATTCTAAAGATACAAAAAAAGGTATACTATTCAAGAAGAGTGAAATATTATTTACTAATTATTACCTAGGGGGAGTACAAAGAGCTCAGAAATTTATTAATAGAATGAGAGCAAAATGACATATACCCCAAGCCTGTTATAGGTTTCCAGTGAGTAAACAAGATACTGCCAACAAATCATTTAAACATGACAGATTAAGTGTTTGAATCTCTGGGGTTGGGGAAACATGGTCTACTTTTGAAAATTTGGAAAGTGTTTAAATGGAAAACAGAAATGGAAAATTAGGTTTTATTTTGTTTCTGTCTTTATTCTCAAGAACTACAAAATTAAAAAAAATGATAGTGTAAATGGATCTATAGATAGAAACAAAGGTAATGTAAATTCTCTTCACTCCCCCAGACATGATGTTCGTCCTTTTTCTGTTATTTGATTACAGATAAAATATAATATCCTGGACTGGATATAGGTCATATAAATGACAAATGACAGTTTGTATTCGTTTTCCCACCTTCCCTGACTTCAGCTTAAAGGACATGCCCCCAACCTTAGCACTGCCTGTGTTGCCTAAATATTGACTCCTGTTGTCCATATTGGTTCTCAGCTTTGTTAGGTTTACTTAATTGCTACTCCCAGTAAAATAGAGTATGCTTGGGAATAATGTGCATTTCTTGCCTAGGGGGATCTACAGTTTATTCATGAAGCCAAAAATCATTTGAAACTCAAGGAATTATTTTACTGGTAAAATTTCAGGCACTAAGAGATGCCATAGAGGAAATGAGTTTTAGCCAAAGGGCCTATAGAGTTCTCCTCAAATTATGCCCAAATAAGAGCTACCTAGTGGAACTTCAAATATATCTCTAGTTTATGTGTTCCTTAGTTTTACTGTTTATAAATAAGCACCGTATCTTTTATACATTTTTTCTGTTAATTTTTAAGAGGATTAATCTTTTTTTCCTCCAATATTTAAAACTCAATGAAAAAAGTGGAAAAAATAATTGCTTATAACTGAAATGCAATTTGCTAGTTAGGGGATTTTAGGATTGAAGGCTATTCATTAGTTTGATTGAAGTAGATAGTAGGCAATAGTTACTTTGCATATTTTTCTTCAAAGTATAAAGGGAATATCCTTTGTCTCACTTTGTACATGTCCTCTCTTTCAAAAGAAATATTTTTTCATTGCCTCCTTTCTCTTGCCCAATCTCAGTTCCTCATTCTTTTCAAAAAAAATGTAGCAAATACTCACCTCTTATGACTGTTTGATGTGATTAACTAAATCGCACTGATTACTGAATTGCTCTTCCATACAGTTTTACTTAGAAATACATACTTTTCACTCATTGTAAAGTTGCTTTTGGAGGGGGTGATATCATAGCACTTGGTATATAAATATATTGCCTCTTACCATATCTTACTGCAGTTATTTCTGTTACCTTTACTGAGATCTCCCCAAGGTCAAGTACATTATTCCTATATTCCTGGCACCTAGTTATCTAGTTCCTGGCACGTAGGGTGCACTTGATAAAAGTTTGCTGAATGAGAACATTAATGAATATAGAAATGCGTATTGAGTGATTCTTCAATTTCTTTGTCTCTTCCACCTACCTTTCCGTATCACTGCTCTAAGTAAAATGTTCAACATTGACTGGAGTTTTTGAACTTCTCAGTAATAGCCTTCAACTTCCTAAACAGTAGTTATTTTGTATCAGCAAAGTGGTTAAAAGCATGCCCTGCTAGCTGGATGCATTTGGGCAAGATACTGAGATCTTTGTTTTTGTTTCCCTGCCTATTAAATGGAAGTAATAATACCTATCTACCTTGTGAGATGGTTTTTGGATTAAGTAACTCCATAAATGAAAAGCATGTAGGAGATTGTCTAACACATGTTGGTCAATGTACTAATTATTATTAATTCTTACCCTAATAAAAACATCCATTGAGATAATTTAACATTAGAACTGATTGTCTGTTCCTCCCCCAAATAATTTATTCACATCTCTTCAACTGAGAAAACCTGAATCAGAACTAATTCTGATTGTAGTAATTCAATAACTTGAGGTAATTTATATGTTTGCATTCTGTAGCATGGCCTAGCCATGTCTCTTCTGTTCATTATAAAGTCTCGTTAGATAGAGATACTTTGTAGGCATTTATCATGCTAGTTCATGGCAAAGACACGGACTTTTTAATGGAAATTTTAAACCCACAATTTTCTTTTATTAGTTTAGTACAATGATTAATATTCTCAAAATAAACAAAGAAGTAAAAGCCTAAGCATCTTTAACATCAGACAGGCTTTTATTAGTGTCATATCAAAAGTCATTTAACTACTATGTGGTTAAAACTGTCTTATTTAAACCAGGTTATGTCATAACACTGTTGCAGATAAGGTGAATAGTTCATACTGTACTGCATGTTCAGTCGCTCATAATTAAACTTGACAATCTAAAATTTCATTTCAGAACTGCTTTAGACTTTCAGTTGGTATAAGACCTAGAAATCTCTACCTGTGCAATTTGTCATTTATGAATGGGTTTTGTTTCCGAAACATATGGTCAAGGTCAATTGTTTGAAATTAGAAGATGTTTTGTTATAGAAACAATAGGTTTTAAGAAGAGGTTAGGTAAACACGCTAGCTCACAAATAATTTGCCCATAAATTGCCTCAAGAAAAATTCTGTAGAATGTTTACTAATACATGACTGTTATGTGGAAAATGCTTTCAGGAGTTCAAAACAGGAAGTCAAGATTGTCTTTCCCTCAATTCTGGACTTAATTTCCCTGCTTCTTATTTAATACAATTTCTACACAATTGGAGTCGAGTCTCTTTCATCTCAAGCTTGTAGCTTACAGTAGGAAGTTGAACAAGGTAGGCATCAAAAGGCTCTGAATAAAGGATTGTAACTGGAGAGGGAGGAAGAGAATGGGGTTGGCTTAGGGAAACAGAAATGAGATTTTCTTTTCCATAGTCATTTACAGCTCCTCCTTTATATCAGTAGCCTCTAAAGTGGGGAACATATTTCCCAGAGGGTAATTGGTATGATGCATTGTAGTGTAGGGAAAAGTATTGGGAATCCAACTTATTTTTTTCTAAAGAAAATAACATTTAACCTTCTAATATTTAATATATGAACTTAGACTTACGATGGTCACTGTGGTCATAAACACCTTTGCAAGGTATTCTGAAGGAAGGGTAGGAGAACCATAATGTGGAAAGATGAGTGTGGCATCCTTAGTCATTTGTTTTCACTATAATGTGTAATGTTCATTTTTATTCCTGTGAGGTGAAATAACAATTATATTATTCCATTATGACTAATCCTCAGCAAGTGGGCATGTGTCTGTATTCAAATGGACAAAGCACATAACTGATAATTGAACATAATGCAAGTGGGTGTAAACAAACATCAAGAAAATCACTTGTCTACTCCTAGAATAAGCTCTACATCAGATACACTGTATTTTTGAAACTGATGATTTATCTGATCTAAGTCATAAAAATGGAAAATGTAAAAGATATTTGAAATCGGGTGTTACATCGTCTATTATTAAGGATGAATTTTACCCTAGGTTTTTATTGTGCTTTGATAATTGAAATTGGATAGTTACACAAAGTAGGTCCATGTTTCTATCTTATTTTTAAAATTGATTGAAGTATATGATCAGAATAGATGGAAACCACTGGTCTAGAACAGCATCCTGTTGCTTTTTCATTTTTCTTTGAGGACTTCCAGTGTTAGTCTGCCCTCTTCCTCTTTCACTCCTACACCTTATGGCTCATGGGTAGTTTCTCTCCTTTTGTAGCTTACCGTGCAACACAACCCAATCTCATATGCATTTCTTCTAATAAAATAGCCATGGTGTGGTGTCTCATTATTTGGGAGTTTGCTTTTGTTATTGCTTGTAACAACTTACATCTTGAGAAGGGGTAAAAAAGAAATAAAGGTGAACCTTTAGATTTCTAAGAGGACTAAAGCAATATTTCAAATTCAAAAGATCCTAGAGCATTTAGTACATGAGTGATGGATTAGGAAAAGAGGAAAGTATTGAGAATTGGATGCCAGGACTGTGCCCTGGGAAGCCACAGTGAAGAACAGAACACAGAGCTACTCAGAGGGCTAATTCCCCCAATGATACTACAGTTCATTGACTGCACAAGAAGTAAAGTAGCAGTTTTAGGGTATAGTTACGGCCAGTAATATTAGATAAGAGTGTTGATTAGAAAGGGGATGGACATATTACATGAAAAAAATGGTCAAGAAAGAAATTGCCTGAAGCTATTTATCTATTTACTAATACCAGATGAATTTTTTAAAAATATTTTATTTATTTATTTGAGAGAGAGAGAGTGCAAGTGAGAGAGCGGGCATGAGCAGGGAGGAGGGGCAAAAGGAGAGGAAGAAGCAGGCTTCCCGCTGAGCAGGGAGCCCAACAAGTGGGGCTCAGTCCCAGGACCCTGAGATCATGACCTGAGCTGAAGACAGATAGATGCTTAATGGACTGAGCCACCTAAGTGCCCCCAGATGAATTGTTATATATAAAGCATGGACAAAGAAAATACAGTGACCAATCTTCTAAGTTAGCTTTATTTCCTTGTCTTATTTTACTATTAAGAAAGGATGGTAGAACAAGTGTAAGTCATAAAGCTTAAGTTTCTGTTAGAACTGCCAATGACTCAAGTTGATCTTGAAACTTGTTTGCCAAAACCAGGTTTGGAATTTCTGTATAAGATTATTGGAGATTAGAACTGTGTCAAATCATTCTTGTGAAAAATAAATGAGACAGTGAACCAGGATTTCTTATGGATGTTTTTAGAAGATTGATCTCAACAAGGCCACAAATTAGTGGTTTCAGGACTTATTGTAAAATACGCTCTAATATTTTGAGAAAAACTATTGCACATATGCTTGGGGAGGAGAATAGCAGAAGGCATTTCTTAAGGAGAAATAACTGCAAGCATTCAGTTTGCATGACTTAAGGCATAACCCTTTCAGGATTCAACACGTGGTTATATTGCAAGGTAAGGAAAGGCCTACCAAAAGAAAAAGTATGGCATGCAGAAAATATACTTTTGAAAACAAATTACATTTTCCTGGGTTTAATAGTAATTGTTTCTCATTTTCCTTCTATCACTATTTGTGTCTGTATTTGGTAGGAAGACATGATCGGTCTGTTTAATATGGAAGAGAATCTAGGTTTGGATATCTTTCAGCGATTCTAAGAATTAGAACAGTTACCTTCTATAAATAATTTTATTTCTTACATTGTGGGGTGTGTGTGTGCGTGCGTGTGTGTGTGTGTGTGTGTGTGTTAGCAATACATTCAGGTGGAGTTCCTCATAATCAGTGTGGAATAGCATAGGATTAGGAAATAAATAGTCATAATAACCGAACTTAGTTTTCTTCCTTAGTATTAAGAACAGTTGCACTCAATGGAGGTTATATACCTATAACAAAATTTATATTACATCAATTGTATTAGGATCATGTTTATGACCTAATGTCATCTTTTAGTATAGCACACTATTGTTTAAGGGTAGCCAGAAGTCTGAACTATAATGTAATTATATTCCTTATAAAATGTAAAAAAGCAAGGAGCTATTTAGTTTTATTCCTTTCAACTTATTTATCTTTTGGGCTTCTAAGATCTCTTGGATGTATTGTTTGAAAGGGCTTTCAGCCATTTTATTATTCTTGTTTTGTTTCTGCTCTTCACTGGGACAAACACATGTTCAAGGACACATCTGAAGGATGGAATTTATGGGCTGCCTGTTCCAGTGTGCATTAGATTTGCAGTCATTGAATAGATTAGTTTAAGCAATTAAAAGAGACACCATATAAACCTTACACAAGCATATAATGATGCCAGGAGGCAGTAATGGCCTTGGGAGAATATAAATCAAATAATCAGAATAAGATTATATTCTAGTTCCTTTTCAAAAATGCA
Organism: Eumetopias jubatus; assembly: GCF_037043125.1. Lineage (NCBI taxonomy): Eukaryota > Metazoa > Chordata > Mammalia > Carnivora > Otariidae > Eumetopias > Eumetopias jubatus. The sequence continues at coordinate 155,358,247 of NW_028274809.1, read as the reverse complement.
AGAGAGGAAGCATAAACTTTCCATGCATTCATCCTTGATTTTATTTAATGTTTTTGAGAGGATAGGAAAAATGTGGTTTTAAGAAAGGGATTTTTTAAGGACACATCAGTAAACATTATTCTGGAGGTTTGTGTTTGGTTTTGTTTATGTTCATTTGCATATTATGGACTGCTGTTTGCATAATAAGACTACTGTTATTTCTAGTCAGACCATGGATGATTACACATATGAATAACACAGTCGTGTATCCTTTGTGATATACATTATTGTAATCTATAAAAGTATCCTGAGAGTTCTCTGCACTGAAGGCCTGTGATTCATGCTACAGTGTTAAATGACAATTCCGCAGTATTGTACTGCCTTTTAAAAGGAGGAAGATTCTAAAAACACATAGAATTCATCCAAATGCACTTTAGATCTGCAGGGCTGTGATTAGAAAGCTGATCTCATGCATGGCCAAAGATCTGGACAACTTGGCCCCCTTTGATCAATATTTATGACTGACACGATTGTGTGGTGATATGCATAAATAAGATGGCCAAACAATTAGACTGAGTAGCTGGCAATTCTGACACTGATCATTATAGGCTAGACAGAGGAATTCGATATAGGCCAACTTCTTCTTTTTTTTTTTTTTTTTTTTTTTAGATGCCCTCAGAGACTTGTAACCATAATGGAGGAGGGGATGGTGTGGGGAATAATGTAAATCTCACTGCCTGGAACACTCCTGCAAGTCTCTGGAAATGTTAGGATTGGTCTCATTAGCCAGAAGGGACCCAGAGTAAGAACTCAGGAGTAGTAACTGGGCAAGTTTGAGAAATGGGGTACTAAGCCTTTTTATTAAGTCCTTAATTTTTTCATAAGGACTGCCAAAAAAATGCGTCATTGCTTGTTATTCTCAGTATGCATGTAACTTCACGTAATACTACACATTTCAACAAATTATTTTTTAGGTTCCTCTGCAGTGAAAATTATGTGAGAGTAATAATCATCACACTATCTCTATTTGTTATGCATCTAGATTTTCTGAAATTCTAATCAGTTTCAAGAAGCGTCGACCTGGAACAACTTCGTAGGTGTGAGAAAATCTAGTTTTCCTTTGCAAGAATATCTAAGGCAGATTCACTTTTCTATTTTCTCTTCTTTCAAAGAGTATGTATTTATAATTACAGAAAAGAGTAAAAGGAGAATTGGATCTAGAATGGTATCTTATTAGCACACACATATGCAGATACTTTGGACACATAACCAGGAGCTAAAATATCATTGTTATCAATATGATTATTTTAAGACCTGTGATTTTTTTTCCAGGAAGCACTTTTGCAATTAACTTTTACTCTCAAAAAAGTAAAGGGTAGCTAATTATGCCCCAAGAGTATGTATATGCTCCATTTCAAAATTATATAAGAAGAAAAATCTAATAGCTGATACTCAGAAGAACAGATTTAAGTTCTATAGTTGATTCTCTGTATATCTGTGAAAACAGAATATGATGAAAATATCATTTTAGGTGCTTTAGGTGAAAGCACACATATTTCTGAGATTTTTGATAATAAATGTTAGAAAATGAATCAATCAGTGCTTGTTATTGAAAAAACGGTTTGAAACAGGTTATTTGATGTGCATGATCCTATTTCACAGAGAGAGTATTGGGCAAAAGAGTCAAATTTTGATTTTGATTTCTCAATCATGCTATTGAAGTTGAAGAGTATGGTATTCTTTCACCTGACGGGATTATGGTATGAACATAATTGTAAGTGCTAGACTGTAGTGATTTCAATTTATTATTACTTTATACACTTCTGGACATAACAATGAGCAATAATATGTTGAAATAGAAAGTGTCTACATATATAATATTTGCTTTTGGGGGGGTCTGAATTCAAAAAAGAGTTTAATGATAGATTTTAAAAAGTAACGATTAATGGATTTAACTCCTTTATAGCAAAGTATAGGAGAAAATTAGGTATATTGCAAACATTTAGGAAAAGAAATAGAATCGCTAAGAAGTATTTACAGTAGCAAAAATGCCAAAGTTCATTTTTATTTTTGAAGAAGTAGATTGGCAGCTTACTGGAATGTTAAAGAAATAAATTAACAATGTCAGCATGGCTTTTGACAGTTTTTATTATATTTCAGGGAACAAAATAGATAAATAGGTTCTAGGTGTTAGATCTAAGAGGATCCAGCTATACGTAAAGGGAGTCATTGTGTTATGTGGTAACAGGCAGGATTTGGAGTGAGAAGGTTTCAGTTGGAATTCCAGCTCTGATAGTGTCTAGTTAAGAATCTTGATGAAATCATTCACATTTTTCCATCTCTTTCTCTATAAAACAGGGGTAGTATATTAAAGGGTTGTTGTAAGAGTTAAAGATCATATATGTGTGGCTCCTAAAATATCCTAAGTGATAAAAAATGGTAATGTGTGAATATCGTCTTAGAGTTTTCTGGTATTGTGATGTGGGTATTTATTTGCCCTTGGTCTATTTTTATCAGTGACTTTGATGTAGATATATAGGTTATGCTTATCAAATTTGCACTCAACACAAAGCTGAATTGATAGCTAATGTATCAGATGATTGACATAATCAAGGTTTAGAAAACCTTGACTGGTGGAAACAACATTGCACAAGCCATCAGCATGAAATAAAGCCCTCCCCTCAAATACAAGAAACCAACTAAAAGAACCAAGGACAAAGGAGTCATGATTTGACAACATCTCATCTTAAAGAGTTAGGAACTCAGTTGATTGTAAGTGGACTATGAGTCATCCTGTGATGAGAACGCCAAGAAAAGCTAATGGAATCTTGGACATCGTTAATAGATGTATACTCTATGGAGCCATGGAGGTAATTCCCACAGTTCTCTGCATTGATCAGAGCGACTGGTAGATAATGTAGTGTTCTGGACATTGCGCTGGACATTGCGCTTCAAGAGATCTAAAATTAAAAGAGGAAAATGAAGTATCTGGAAATGTTGCCTTAGGAAAGAAGTTGGTAGGTTAACTGTTATAGTCACCTGCAAGTGTTTCAAAAGCTTTTACATGGAAAAAGAAATAAACTTCTTCCTTTAAGCTTTATCTGCTAAAATGTAGGATTAATGGAAGTTATATAAGCAGGTAAATTTGGATTTTCTGTAATTAAGAAACTTCTTTCTAACTGAACTGTTAAAAATGGAATGCTTTTCCTTATGAAGTGGTAAATCCCTTGCCAATGTAAGTGTTGAAGCAGATGCTGAATGATTTCCTGTTAGAACTGGATGAGAGTCTTCCTCATTCCACAAACAAGTACTGAGTGCATGCTAGGTCCTAGGGTTACAAAGATGATAAAGTGAGACTAGTGAATGGTACAAATTTTTTTCTTTTTTTGTTGTTGTTTTAAAGATTTTATTTATTTGACACACAGAGAGAGAGAGAGCACAAGCAGGGGGAGCGGCAGGCAGAGGGAGAGGGAGAAGCCGGCTCTCCGCTGAGCAAGGAGCCTGATACGGGGCTTGATCCCAGGACCCTGGGATCGTGACCTGAGCCGAAGGCAGCTGCTTAACCGACTGAGCCACCCAGGGGCCCCATTACAAGTTTTAAAATAGCCGTATGTGCCAGGATGCTTTGAAGGAGAACCTAACCCCACCCCCCACCAAGACTTCTAATTATCCTGTAAATGTGAAATCTCATAATAAAGTTTAATAGATAAAAATAAAATGAAGAAATTAAACCATTGATATCAAAATATTTAGTTTGATTTAACTTTTGACTTTAGATAGCATTTATTCTGAGAAAAAGTGGTGTATTTTCTTTGTATTTGTATTCCTTCCTTCTCTGTTGCAATTAGTAGTATTATAGTTATATGTTGGGCTTATCAGTGATTTTAGACAGCCCTGTCCCTTATGAAATACTCATCTGAATATCTGAGAAAACTGTATTACATTAAAATGGTACTGTTCAAAAGAACTTTCTGCAGTGGTAGAAATGTTTTATATCTGTGCTAACCTATAAATAGACACATATGGTTCTTGAACAGTTTAAATATGACTAGTGTGATTGAGGAACTAATTTTCAATTTTATTTAATTTTTGTTAGCTTAAATTTAAATAGCCACATGTGGCTAGTAGCAACTATATTGGATCATGCTGCTTTAAACAACTGGATTAATTTGATGTCAGTAGAAAAAAAAATAGCACCTGTCAATAAGCATACATATATAGAACTGAAGGGGTTATTTATTTTTTTAGTATTATGAAGATTTAAATCCATGTCACTGTTTGAGGTGATGCTTTTCCTCCAACATAACTTGGAATCTGTCTCATGTTTGACAAAATGTAGTATTACTTGAATCCTTAAACCTTACTTTTCTAATGTCAGCTCAGGAGCTATCTTGGGATAGTCCTCCAGCCTTGTTCCTTTTCTTTCACATTGTTCCATCACTTAGGCACTGAAGCTTGCATTTGATATGTTTATTTATTCATATATTTGGGGGTCAGGCTATGGACCACTTTTAGTTTATCCATTTGGCTTCATGCCATTGCATTTTGTTTGCTGATGTTTCCTGATTCTAAGTTATTAACAAGTCTATACAGATTATGTTTCTAGTTTTCGTCTCTTTTCACACTCTAGTTTTCATTTTCTTACCTCTTCACCATAGAGTTCATTTCTGAACATTTCATTGAATGCATCACTGCATCTGTGAACACTGGCATGCCCTCATGATTCTGTAGCAAAAGGTGTAGGGCACTAAAATTATAGTGAATAGTTTTTACCTCGCTATGAAGGCAGCTTAAAAAAGCTGTCATCTAAAAATCATAGAATCATAGAAATTTAGAGCAAACCTGAATTTAAAAAATATTTGAATCTCTCACCTGCTTTAAGACAAAATTGCTTTTATTCTCACTTTATTCTAAGAAAGGTATCCTAGTATTTCCTAACAAATGATTCTATTTTCCTAAGAAAACCATCATTAACAGTCCTCACTGATTATATATCATTATAACCACCATAGAGATTAGCATGCTGAACTACATATATATGTATATATGTATACATATATGTATATATAGTTATATAGTTATAGTTACATATATAATGTATCAGGACATGAACTATATAAATTAAAAAAATATAGCAGTTTTAGGTTCACATTGAGTGGAAGATACAGAAATTTCCCACATACCCTTTGCCCCCACACATGCATCGCCTCCCCCATTATCAACATCCCTCACCAGAATGGTACATTTGTTACAATTGGTGGATATACATTGACACATCATGGTCACCCAAAGCCCATCTTTTACATTAGGGCTCACTCTTGGTGTTGTATATTCTTTGGGTTTGGACAAATGTATAATGACATGTATCCACTATTATAGTATCATACAGAGTCTTTTCATTGCCCTAAAAATCCTCTGTGGTCTGCCTTTCATCCTCCCAACCACCAATCCCTGGCAACTACTGATTTTTTTACTGTGTCTATAGTTTTGCCTTTTCCAGAATATCATGTAGTTGGAACCATTCAGTATGTAGCCTTTTCAGATGGATTTCTTCACTTAGTAATATGCATTTAAGTTTCCTTCATGTATTTTCATGGCTCAATAGCTCATTAGTTTTTAGCACAGAATAATATTTTGGGTTCTGGAAGTACCACAGTTTATTTATCTATTCCCCTACTGAAGGATATCTTGGTTACTTCCAAGTTTTGGCAATTTAAAGTAAAGCTGCCATAAACATCTGTGTGGAGGTTTTTGTATGGATGTAAGTTTTCAACTCCCTTGGGCAAATACCAAGGAGCACAATTGCTGGATTGCATTAATATGTTTGGCTTTGTAAGAAACTGCCAAACTGCATTCCAAAATGGCTGTACCATCTCTCATTCTCACCAACAATGAATGAGAGTTCCTCTTGCTCCAAATCCTCGCCAACATTTGGTGTTGTCAGTGTCCCAGCTTTTGGCCATTCTAATAGGTGTGTTGTAATATTTTGTTTTAATTTTATTTTTATAAAAATATTTTTATGTTATCTCATTTGATACTTGAAACAACTTAAACAGCAAGTGGGGTAGTCAGGGCAGTCATTACTATCCTTGTTTGCAAAATGAGAGAACCAAAACTCAGACATAAGGGACTTGCCCAAGAGTTTGTGTGTACTGTGTTACAGAGAGGAGAGAAAATCAGACCTTTTCTTGCTTAATGCCCCTAATCCTTATGTCAAGAAATAAGAAGTACCATGTGCATATATAATAAATATTCTTAAAATATGGCATACAGTGTAGCTATTTCCTTGTTCATGGCATAAATTAATCATGAGAACATTTTCAAAAGGATTTAGGTGACCTGAATTTAATTCTTAAAAGTCTAAAGTACTCTTTGACCTTGAATTTCTAGCTTCCCCTCCTTAATTTATAATTTGACATTGACTTGTATGTTTTGAAGAAATATATCTTAATTTTTATGTAAGAATTTATATCTCTGTTTTTACATATTTTATCTTCTCTTTACTAGAGCAACTACAGCTGACATTAAAAATAATCAGAGATTATTCTATTAATATGGTAATAGTGTTATCACCTTCACCATGTTATTAGGGCATAATGAGTTGCTGTGATTAAAAATAATCATTCATTCATAAGCATTACAATAAATAAATTATGAAACCTTCTGTAATCAATTAATAATAAATTTCTGATCTAAGGTGTGATGGCCCCGAGTGGAAAAAAAGAAGTAGAACAATTTAATATAAATAGGAGAAATTGAGATTTGTAAAAGGTCATGATTGGAATGTTTGAGCAGGTTGCTTTTTGGAGATATATGGGGGAGGCTGCAAGAGCTTGATGCTTGTAATCTGGAAGGCTTCCTAAGCATATGGAGTGGTGAGAAAAAGTGGCACAGAAATGCGAGGGATGAAAGATGAAAATTGGATAAATCAAGGGAAAAGGCTGGGGGAAGGGAAATGTCTGAGGGAAGATGAGAGCAGATTTGGAGATGGTCAGTTTATTTTTTGACATCATAAGATTATTTTAAATATGCTCTTTAAAAGAATAAGCTCCTAGTATAATTCAGTAAGAGGCTACACTGGTTGAAATGGTTATAGGGGCTTATACATGATAGCAGTTTGCAGTCTCAGCATATTGATTAAAAGAGAATTTAAAATTAAGACTATCTAGTAACGGGTGAGCTGCAGTTTTAAGTTTATGCTTTGCATAGCATCAAACTGACTTTATTTTATAGTGTGCGTGTTATTTCCCTTCTGAATATAAGGGCATTTACAGTGTATGAAAAATTTTAAATGCTTTATTTTTCCTTTATTTCTAAAAAGAAACACTAACATTTTTTGTCCAAAATGTTCAGAAATTTATTTGCTTGTTCTAATTATTTAATGTGTTATCTCTAATAGATGAAAAAATACATATTTAATAGTTCTAGATTTTTATTTGATGATATTTAGGCAGATACAAGGTGTTTAGTTTTGTACTGCCCTTGATTTTACATGGGCCCCAGATCTCTCACTCAAAAAAATTATGATGTTAATTAACCTTGAACATACACTTTTACTTCAAAAGGATATTTATATGTAGATGCTTATTCCAGATAATTGAAGGAATATTTCTAGAATATATATTTTGTCTGTCATTTTGAAACCAGAAGGAAATTTTGCCAAGAAAGGACTTGAGATTAAAAGGAAAAATTCCTTAACTGAAGGTCTGTTAGAATCATGAACAAAATTTTTTTCCCCCCAGGAAGGCATCCCATTCCAATAGAGTGAGCCATAGAAAGCACAGAGTAGGACCATGTTGCCTTAAAGCAATCATTTTAAGTCAAAGAGCTGACCTAGAGAATTTGACAGTGACCTCCTAGGCTAAAGCTAGGGATTGCACTTGCTCCAAGTCAGATGGATACAATTTATTTGCTGTTCACTGATAAAATATGCAATCACCACAGTCCGTTTCCTTTATAGTTTTGGTGTTTACTAAGATGATTAGATTCTTTTTTCTGTCTTTATCTGGTATGCCTTGTCTCAAAAGAAGCCAAATATAGAACCATAATGAGAAGTATTCCATTTAGGCCTAACCCTTAAATGCAACCGATAGTATTGTGTTCCCCAGAAAGTGATACAAAACAGATTTCACTACATGTCTGTTTACAACTTACCCTACTGCCAATAGAGATATCCATATTACCATTTGATTAGTAGAATGGTTTTCTGAATATAAGCAGCAGCTGAGGTTTTGCTATTTTTTCATTTCATGCAGTTATAAAACACAAATTATCAATGCAAGAGATAATGTATTATTGTTTTCATTATTAAATCTGTAAGCTATTCATAGTATTACTAGTAGTTTCAATATTTATAGCACTATAATTTTAATGTGTTACTTAATATATAGTATGAACACATGGTTTCTGTAAGGTTTAATATATTATACATGTTAGCAAAAAAATGTTGCCTTATTCAGATTTATTACCATGCACAAGATCAGAAACATACAGCGTCCTCTTGCTTTTAGATTGATAAAAAGAATTCCTTAGTCCATTGTATATTGACTCATTACATTGTGTTTTATATTGATTCCTCAAAAGAAGAATAATGAACATTTGGAGTTTTCACATAGAGATGCTGCCCTGACATGTATCACCTTTGACCAACAAATATGTTTGTAAGATTATTTGATTATTTTTATCCCATCATCTCCACACTATTAGGGGAAAGGGGGGGTTATAAAAAAAAGTGCAGATACCGGTCTTAAAAACAAAGTTTTATCAATTTAATTCACTTAGCATGGGAATCAGTAAGAGTAAGTAGTGAATTTTTAAACCTTACTTGGATTCTTCCTGGATTTAAACCCATCTACTAAATATTCAATTATGAAAACAAATTAAACCAAATAGCAAATATAAAATGCTGGTGATAAAAGATTGTATTTAAAAACCAAGGTGAAAACCCACAACTACATGGTCAATCTTCAACAAAGCAGGAAAAGAATGGGACTAGGAAAAAGAATAACTCTTCAACAAATTGTGTTGGGAAAACTGGATAGCAACGTGCAGAAGGATGAAACTGGACCACTTTCTTACACCATACATTAAAAAAATTAAAAATGGATTAATGACCTAAATATGAGACCTGAGACCATAAAAATCTAGACAAGAACACAGGCAGTAACCTCTTTGACATTGGCCATGCAACTTCTCTCTAGATATGTCTCCTGAGGCAAGGGAAACAAAAGCAAAAATAAACTATTGGGTCTTCATCAAAATAAACAGCTTCTGCACAGCAGAGGAAACAACAAATCTAAATGTCAACCTGTGGAATCAGAGAAGATATTTGCAAATGACCTATTTGATAAAGGGTTGGTATCCAAAGATACAAAAAACTTCTAAAACCTTAAAACCAAATAGTCCAATTAAAAAATGGGGAGAAGACATGAATAGACATTTTTCCAAAGAAGACATCCAGGTGGCCAACAGACATATGAAAAGATGCTCAACATCCTTGATCATCAAGGAAATGCAAATCAAAACTACAGTGAGATACCACCTCACACCTGTCAGAACGGCTAAAATCAATAACATAAGAAACAACAGGTGTTGGCAAGGATGGGGAGAAAGGGCAACCCTCTTGCACTGTTGGTGGGAATACAAATTGGTGCAGCCACTCTGGAAAACAATATGGAGGTTCCTCAAAAAGTTAAAAATAGAAATACCCTATGATCACAATTGCACTACTGGGTATTTATCCAAAGAATACAAAAATATTAATTCGAAGGGATACATGCATCCTGATGTTTATAGCAACATTATCTACAATAGTCAAATTATGGAAACAGCCTAAGTGTCCATCGACTGATAAATGGATAGATGTGGAGCTAGAGAGTATTATGCTAAACAAAATAAGTCAGTTAGATAAAGGCAAATACTATATGATTTCACTCATGTGGAATTTAAGAAACAAAAGAAAGGAGCGAAGGGGAATAAAAAGAGAGGCAAACCAAGAAATGGACTCTAAACTATAGAGAACAAATTGATGGTTACCAGAAGGGAGACGAATGGAGGGATGGCTTAAATAAGTGATGGGGATTAAGGAGTACACTTGTTGTGATGAGCACCAGCAGACTTATGGAAGTGTTGAATCTCTGTATTGTATGCCTGAAACTAATAGTACATTGTATGTTAACTAACTGAAATTTAAATAAAAACTTAAAAAAAAAAAAACACAACCAAGATGTAAGTTGGGAATTCATATGGCATTATACTCTTCTGGAAATTGAGTCTCTTCATAGTACAATAATCCAAGGTTTGATTTTTTGCTATAAGTTTTTATTGATATATATAAAAGAAAAACATCTGCTTATAATTGATGAGATTTTCTTGGTAGTATCTGTAGCATTTGAGAAACTGTTCTGACTCATATCCAGTTTTGCAGATTTCCTTGAATACTTAAAGACATCTATTTATGATCCCTCTCTAATGTGAATCTAGGAGAGAGATCATGTCTTCAGAATATTGGAACTCTAGGTAAGTCCATCACCAAACTGTATTCATGAAAGATCTTTCTCAATATCCCTTGCTCCAAATGAATCAGTTTTAAATAATGAATTATTAAATAATTACTTGCCTTATAATTTTTATTAATGAAAGATATCTATAATTTATAATCAAAGGTTTTGGTCAAAATAAACAATCTCATGCTACTTTTCTCAATTGATTCATTTCTATCCAAATAACAGTACTTGATATTTTAGGCTGTGCAAACTTACATTGGATAAATATTTAAAGTATAGTAATTTGGGGTGCCTGAGTGGCTCAGTAAGTTAAGCGTCTGCCTTCGGCTCAGGTCATGATCCCAGGGTTCTGGGATCAAGCCCTGCAGTGGGCGCTCTGCTCTGCTTGGCCAGGGAGTCCACTTCTCCTTCTCCCTCTGCCACTCACCCTTCGCTTGTGCTCTGTTGCTTTCTCTCTCTCTCAAATAAATAAAATCTTTTAAAAAATAATAAATTATATTAATTTAATTTAAATATTTCTTAAATTTATGAGATATAAGAAACAGTGCAGAGGATAGTAGGGGAAGGGAAGGAAAACTGAATGGGAAGTCATCAGAGAGGGAGAAAAACCATGAGAGACTGTTAACTATAGAAAACAAACTGAGGGTTGCTGGAGGGGAGGTATGTGGGGGAATGGGGTGACTGGGTGATGGGCATTAAGGAGGGCACATGATGTGATGAGCACTGGGTGTTATATGCAACTGATGAATTATTGAACATTACCTCTGAAACTAATGATGTACTCTGTGTTGGCTAATTGAATTTAAATTTTAAAAAATGAAAAAATATTTCTTAAATTTGAAAAGAACATAGACATCCATTATTCTCTTTGAGAACTTCTTAACAATTCCATTTATTTTGTCAGTTCACCTAATAACTATTTAGCATCAGGCAATGTGTCTATTGGGAACTATGTTGAGGATAAAGTAACTTGTTTCTTGCCATCATGGTGCTCAAAGTTTAGTGGACCTTATTTCAGGGATATAATCCCCATGTTACATAAATAAACGATGAACTCTGCCTGCTTTTATAACATCCTTTAAATGATATGCCAACAGAGTATATGTTTTGTTCTGTTTTGATTTGGTTTGGTTTCAGGAGTAGAATTTAGTGATTCATCACTTATATGTAACACCCAGTGTTCATCTCAAGTGTCCTCCTTAATCCCCATCACCCATTTAGCCTTTCCTCCACCCACCTCCCCTCCAGCAACCCTTAGTTGGTTTCTTACAGTTAAGAGTATCTTCTATGGTTTGCCTTCTTCCCTCTTTTTTTTCTTTCCCCTATGCTCATCTGTTTTGTTTCTTAAATTCCACATCTTAGTGAAATCATGTGGTATTTGTCTTTCTCTGACTTACTTCTCTTAGCATAATGTATTGACCAAGGGAGTGTTTGAACCCATGCTTTAAAATATATCACAGTGTTTCTTCTTCAGTTCTATTTTAAATTTGTATGGTTGTTTAAAGAAAAAATAGAAATGGTAAAGTTTTTTGTGCTACAGTCATGCTAATGTTGGTGCAAATCAGTTGAAATAATAACTAGAAGATATACAGATGTTTTAAATACATATATTGATATATATACATACACACACACATATATATGAATGAATTTTCCACAGCTGCAATCTTTTAGACCTGACTAATAAATAAATTGCATTGTGTTCTGCTTATTTTACCAATTGATAGTATAGTTTAACCTTCCATAGAAACCAAGCCAGCCATGGATAAACATGCATGGTTTTTGAATAATTTGAAAAAATAACCAGCATTACTTTTAGAATTTTACAAATTAATTGAACATTATTATTAAGAGTTACATTAGTGATCCTATTTTCTCTGGAAAATATTTTTTTCATTCTCTGTGGTACATTAAAATTGTAATGAATGCTATTTTCTGTTTTCTTAACTGCCCAATTATAAGTTCTGTTAAAGTAATAATTGTAACATCTGTAGCTAGAATATTAGAGCTTCTAATCTAATCATGTAAAATTCATATAAAATCCAAGGAAGTAAATAATAATGTGAGAGTGACCTTCATTATTTCTTGGGCAAATTTGTATTAACAAGAGATCATCTCCTTCCATGAACCCACTGTGGCCCTTTGAAATTTTTTGGAGTGATTGAATTCCTATAATAAATTCTTTACAGGACTTTCAAACTTACTGGAAGAAAGTAAGTAGATAAAATAAACACAGATGTATAATTTTGATGATAGTCAAGAAAGCCCTCTGATTCACATGGGGTCTGATGATGTGGCATTGGTTGGAAATATTTAATTATATGTCACTTTTTAAGATTAAAACCATTCTTTTGTTATTATTTTCTTTTAAATTGCCTTTGTAAGATGTTTATATAACACTGACACCTAATTTTGGCTGATAACCAAAAACTCTGTTTGCAATTAAATATATTTTTTAAGTGAACATTAGGTCATCAGAGGTGTTTTGATTTCAGTTTAGTTACAAAAGTATGAGGACCGATCTTTATTGGCTGTAAGTCAATTCACAAACAAAACTCTCAGATAATTTTCTGGGACTTTTTGCTTTAGGCTTTTTAGTGTCAAAATCATTCCCTAATAAGTATTCTGATATGTTAGATGCTGTTTCAGAATACTGGGTCACCCGGGGAATGATATAAAGGTCCTCAGTAAGTTAAATGGTTTTCAGAAACTATGGAAAACTTTTGACATAAGTCTCAAGCACTTCAGAAAGTCTGTTGATTTCTATTTCATTGATTGAGACACAAAGCTCTTAGGCCAAAAGACTATCTTATTTAAGTAATTTTTTTTTTAAAGATTTTATTTATTTGTCAGAGAGAGAGCACAAGCAGGGGGAGTGGCAGGCAAAGGGAGAGGGAGAAGCAGGCTCCCGGCTGAGTAGGGAGCCCAATTCAGGACTCAGCTCAGGACTTGGGACTGATCCCAGGGTCCTGGGATTGTGACCTGAGTCAAAGGTAGATGCTTAACTGACTGAGCCATGCAGGCATCCCTTCTTTAAGTAATTTCCTAATTGCTATTTTTGTATGGATGGCTTGCAGTTGGCCAAATATATGAGAATTTCTTTCTTATTAAGAGAATGCCTTTGTTTATAGTTTACGATTGTTAAATACCTTATAGAAAAGCGTGATAGGATGTTATTTCTATTTTAAAAAAAATTTAAATCAGGGCACCTGAGTCGTTCAGTCAGTTAAGTGGCTGGCTGCCTTCAGCATGATCTCAGGGTCCTGGGATCCAGCCCCATGTCTGGCTCCCTGCTCAGTGGGGAGTCTGCTTCTCCCTCTACCCCTCCCCCTGCTTGTGCTCTCTCTCTCTCTCTCAAATAAATAAATAAAATCTTTAAAATAAAATAAAATTTTAAAATCATATGTATTTCAAGGCACCTGCCCTAGTCTTCACTTAAGATTTTCAGAAGCTCTATGTGCCTGCTCTTTTGTGTGCCTCATGCTATATGAAGAATACTATATTCAAACAGATGTGTTTTTTTTATCATGTCCTTTAAAAAATATCATTTGAATATTTCCTGAATTTTTTATTTAAGGATGCGAATCTGTATTAACCCACATATACTCTTACTTTAAAGTAGGTAGTAACTTGCCACAAATTGGAATATTTGTAATTGATCATTTAACTCAGGTCCTAAAAGTGGAGGAAAAGACTGAGGTTGAGTTTAGGTTAGAAAGAATATTAAGTTTTCAAAGAAAAACTAGTCAGAAAATAGGATGGGATATTTAAATGTTTTCATTCCTGAGAAAAATGTCTAAGTATAAAACACAGCATGATGAATCTCTGTAGAGAGAACCACCTACTCACTATCGTGAGTACTCCTCTAAGTGACACTTCAATGGAAACAGGGCGAGCTCCTATTTATGCTTAACTTAGCTTAAAAACAGCAGTAAAGCTGTGTGCCTAATATAGAAATGCTCTCAGAAGATCTAGTTCATTTCATGAAAAAATAAAAGAACAAAAACTTAAAAAAAATACATCAATGAATAGCATGTCCTAGTTGCACTTGGAAGGGGAAAAATGGAGAGGTGGTTTTTGTTTGTGTGTTGGTAATGTGATATATGAGAAAACAAATATGTGTCCTTAAATATTAACTGCTATATAGTGCACATTTATAAAATTAAAGTCATTTAAGTCCATGTTACTGACTCATCATCTTTCTCTATCTCCAGTCTCATACAGTTGAAGGCATGCCATGAAGAAAATGGAAAATTAACCCTCCTGCTATATCAGTGTTATTCCCTGATGGCACTTCCTTCTTCCTTTGATCTTATTTGCAAGCAGTGAAATTAGTCATAGAATTTCTTGTCTTTATCCAGACTACTTCATAAATCCATCATTCTAAATACTCCAGTTTTAATATTCCACCTCCAGGATTTTCTTTGCATCATTAGCTTTCATTTCAGCAAGTTGCTCTTAGAACTATACTGTCCCTCTTTATCATGTTCAGTTGTAGTGTTTTCACAGATTTCATTTCTTCTGCCTTCAAACTGAGGGAGGTCTCATAAACATGAATACACCTTCATGTATGTTTCTTCCTCTCCTAATCATCAATCATATTTCTCCTTGTTTTTGGAAATGAAATTCCCTTTGGATGATATATAACAAATGCTCCCCTATCTTATTCTTACAAATCTTATGATAATCCATCATCAGATGTGTAATAACTCCTCTCAAGCTTACAAGTAACTCTCTTTCATTTTACTTTGTATTAGCTCCAGCTGCCATAAGTAATACAATAGACTGGGTGTTCTCCAAACAGAAATTAATTTTCTCACATTTCCAAAGGATGAAAGTCCAAGATCAGGGTACCAGTATAGTGTGGTTCTGGTAAGAGCTCTCTTCCTGTCTTGCAGATTACTTCCTTGTTGCTAAGTCCTCATGGGGCAGGAAGAAAAAACAGCAAGCTCTTTGGTGTCTCTTCATTTATATAAGGCACTAATCTTATAATGAGGGCCTCACCCTCATGACCTCCTTTAAATCTAATTATCTCCCAAAGGCCCCATCTCCAAATACCATCACACTGGGGGTTAGGGCTTCAACATACAAACTTTGGGGAGACACAATTCACTCCATAGCAACTTTTCTGAAGTATTTAACATCTCAGACTGATCTTTCTTTGGGAGAGGATCTGTTTGTAACTTCATGACATCCCACCAATGCATCTTCATTTGCTTTCTCTATATAAAAAAACCTCACTTAGGTCATAGATAGCTAATAGGCATCACATTTGCAGATATGTGAAACTTGGAGGTATAGTACTCTATTAGGAGGCTATCTTGTAAGATGGACAAAAGTAAGGGTGAAAATAGAGTTCAGTGTAACTGTGGCACAAGTATGGTTGGAAGATTATGAGGCTTATCAGCACATGTCAGAAATATGTTGGGATTTTTAGTTGCTGGAAGTCTGAATATTAGTCAATAGTGTGATGTGACTGCCAATGTGCAAATGCAATTTTAAGCTACTTTAGTCAGCATACAGCTTCCAAAATAAGGGAGATAAAAACCTCACTCTATGCTCTAACTACAAAGCACTGTTACATTAAATTCTGGGTGCCACATACTCAATGATTTATTAGGGTGACTCAAAATCATGCAATATGAGGATCCCCCTGTGGAAACAGAAGATTCAGTCTAAAAGGCACCAACTTGGAAGCCAAGGTTTCAAATTCATCATAAACTGGAACATTTATAATGCTACCCCAAATAAAAATAACCCTTGTTTCTCTGGAAAACAAACAATGACCTGTTTGAATATATAAATATGTAGGATATAAGAAATAGTCAAATTTCTACTTGTAACATTTAAATTACAGCTATTATATCATCCATTGTCAAGTTACTAGAGACATGGAACTTTCTTTTTTTTTTTTTTTATGATTTTATTTATTTGGCAGAGAGAGACCCAGCTAGAGAGGGAACACAAGCAGGGGGAGTGGGAGAGGGAGAAGCAGGTTTCCCGCAGAGCAAGGAGCCCAATGTGGGGCTGAATGTGGGGCTCGACATGGGACTTGACATGGGGCTTAACATGGGGCTTAACATGGGGCTTGATCCCAGGACCCTGGGAGCCCAAGGCAGAAGCTTAAGGACTGAGCCACCCAGGCGCCCTGGGAGATGGTACTTTCTAAGGGTGATGTTTTCACAAGAAATTTTATTTCAAATGGCAATTAACCACATATCCATTCATTCCTTTAGTCAGCAAATGCATTTTGAGCACATCCTTGCCTTCAGGCACTGTTGTAGGTAATAGGGATGACTCAGTGAGCAAGAGTAACAAAGCCTAGCCCTTGTGTTCTTAGATTTGCATAACAAGAGAACAATCAGTTTTCATTCATCACTTTGGTTCTTTATCTCATTACCACACCAGCTACATTTTGTCCCTTGATTTTTTTTTTAAATTAGTTTTAGAGGTAGAATTTAGGGATTTATCAGTTGCACCCAGTACTCATTACATCATGTGCTCTCCTTAATGCCCATCACCGAGTTATCCCATCCCCCCACCCTCTCCCCTCCAGCAACCCTGTTTGTTTCCTAGACCTCTGTAAGCATCCAAAATGGAGACTGATTCATATTATCAAAACTGATGTGCCTTCCTCGAACAGGGCTCATAACATGGAAGAATCCTAAAAATGCTCATCATAGTGGAGCTTCTTTTGTTCTGAGGGATAGTTTTTGGAAAAAGATCACCTTACATTCAAGCATGTATGGTATTTGATGAACCCTAAAAAAGAGTTATGTTGAAATCTTTCTGGTTCCAAAGGACCAATGTTTGGGGGGCAGGTTTCAGCTGATTTTATTTATTTGAATAATATTCTAATAACTACTCTTAAATTTTCTAAAAATGGAAATAACTTATTAGGAGAGCAAGTTTACTATCATTGGGAATCCTAATGTAGAGCTGGATGACCAGTTTCCTTCCTCCCTCCCTTCCTTCCTCTCTCTCTCAAAGTTCTGTGAATCTTCAATTCCCTCTGAATTCTAATTTGTTACAAAATTTTAACCTTGTACAGGGCTTTGAAATAATCAGATCATTGCTAGTTGATGACATGCTCTTGAGCAAGGACGGATAGGTAGCAATCCGAGTTGTGATGTAAGATATTTGATCTGAGGGAGAGAAAGTTTAGGAGGGGGGTGCCTGATATAGTTGTGTCCTTGGTCTGTGAGAGAGAGAGAGGATGCTGTTGAGATGTTACGCTTTGTGTTAGAGAACAGGCTGGGTCAGTGAGCTGACACCTGCAGGGATGTACATGAGAGGTTTCCACAACGAGGGAGTGGGGAGGGGCCCAAGTTCCCTTTGCAGATAGACTCTGGCACCCTTGAAGCATCATAGTGATATGCAAGTTAATGTTGCTCTTGCAACAACGCAGAAACTGCTCTTTCCATCAGCTTCAGCCCATTCAATATTTCGGTTAAAACTTTGTATGAGTCAGTGCAGCAAGTGCAGAGCAGTGGGTGCAGAGTCATGGGCCTAAGTTTGAAGGCAATGCAGGGTGACTTTGTACAAAGGACTTAATCTCTCCGAATACCAGTTTTATGAATAAAGTGGAGAAAATAGTTTTTATCTTGCAAGGTTGTTGTAAGATTATATATTCATGTACATAATTATGTACACATATAATTATATACATATAAATATAGCATATATCCATATAGAGGGAGACTCACAAGTGTCATAGTGTCATAAGGCATGGGCTAGCAGCAGTTGGGGATGTTTTTTAAAAGTAGATAATTGTGTTGTTTCAAGTTTGCAGCAGCTCCTGATACTTGGCAGATGCTACTCCCTGACCCCACTCTTCTAAACTGTTGGCCCAGAGGTTTCTTCACTTGATATTGTGCCTTGACCACATTATGATATGGAGTGTGAGGCATCCTGATTGTCACGTGTCCCTGAAATTTCAGTTGGTTTGCTGAACTGCAGACCTACTATATTCCAGTTGGAAGCAAAAGGGTAAGGTAAGGTGAAGATCACTGTTATGCCTGCCAGTATCTCTTCAAGAAAGAGAGTGTGTTTTTCTTGATTTTCTATGATTTAATTCCCTTATCCTCCGTTTAGTGTAGCTCACCCAGTAGAATTCTGAACCTAAGGAGACAATGCATTTACTAGCTATACTAGGTAAAATTACTCTGAAGAAAGCTATTTCAAACATATACTGCACAATAGGTTTGTTGACAAGAGGAGTGGGAATGGTAAATGAGGAGTCATGAGCATGTAACACTAGTACTCCTCCCATTATTATTAGTGGATGCAGGGTAGAGGGTTGGCATATGACAAGAAAAGAGCAGACAAAAAGGAAGGACAGAGGCACTGATGCAGTTAGAAATATTTTGTGTAATATTTTTGCAACAATAAGTCTATACTTTAGTTTATTTGCCAAGAAATTTTGGGAATAAATTTATGAGTGTATGTGTACAACATATATATTAAATTTGGCAATGACTAACCTTGTGGTTAAGAGATGTAGTAGAAGGAGCTCCTGGGTTCCTCAGTTGGTTAAGCTCTGACTCTTGGTTTTGTGAGATCAAGCCCCATGTCAAACTCTGTGCTCAGTGTGGAGGCTGCTTCAGATTCTCTCTCTTCCTCTCCCTCTGCTTCTCGCCACCCCCCACCACCACTCGCACACTCTCTCTCTCTCTCTCTCTCAAATAAATATATAAAATCTTAAAAAAAAAAGAGATGTAGTAGAATGTTCAATCCCTGATTCGGCAATTTTTTTTTTTTTTTAAGATTTTATTTATTTATTCATGAGAGACAGAGAGAGAGAGAGAGAGGCAGAGGGAGAAGCAGGCTCCCAAGGAGCAGGGAGCCCGATGTGGGACTTGATCCCAGGACTCGGGGATCATGACCTGAGCCGAAGGCAGACGCTTAACCATCTGAGCTACCCAGGCGCCCTCGGCAATTATTTTTGAGCATGTACTATGTTCCAGGCATTGTAAACACTGGGGATGCAAGGATGAACAAATCCTATTAGGTCCATGACATGAAAGAGCATAGGGAAAATAATTACAATATTGACATGTGGCTTCAATGTTAGCCTTTTACATAAAAAAATTTTAAATCATATTATCACATATTGGTAATTATTCTTTACTAGCAGAGCTTTGTAAGCTCTAATGCCTATTGCACATGTTTATATGTATATGTTCATGCATACCCATTCTGGTTTTAACTTTTCTTTTCTCAAAAATCATAAATCTGATTATCTGTTTTGGTGCTTCCTGCTTGCACACCGGGGAATGCCATGAGTAGTCAAGATAGAGTATAGGTTATAGCATATAATTAGTATCCCTTAAATCTGTGACCTTCCATTTAATACTTTACATTTCTTTGGCTTCACGTTATTGTTTACCCCGTAGGGAAATGATTTCACTCTGTTATGAAAAGGATTTTATTTTGGAAGAGATGAATGAGAAAAAAATAGAACATAAGAATAAGAAACACATTTCTAGAGCACCTTTGATATGCTAGGTACTTTCATGCACTTGGAACAAACTATTAACTTACACTACTTTTTAAAATATGTCTGTGGCGCTGTAAAATAACACGGTAGTGGGAAATGTCAGCTTGAATAATTAGGACAATGTTGTTGTAGATGTAGGAGGTTGAACATCTCTCAGTAAATACAGGGAAGCAGGATTTGTATCAGTTACTGCCCACGGTGCCTTCCGCAATCCATTGTGCTTTTGCTGGAGAAGCATTTGTACACTAGAATGTGCCATCAGCACCCTGCTATTCCATGAAGGAGAAACTAGCCATTGCATAACCATGTGAGATGTTCATCCATGGGGAGTGCAACTTTAGAAGACACAATGAAATTGAGAGAAATTACTTGCAGTGTTACCAGACCAGTAAAGCCAGTTTGCTTACCTTAGCACAGATGCTTCCCCCTACTTTAGTTAAAATCATCTCTAGGAACAGATGAGAGAAATAATTACAACCCACCCCATGTTTATTTTATAGGGAGAGGATTAACATACAAATTCACATTCTCCTTTGAAATTTTCTCTTAAACAGATAGATCCCTTCAGGCACTTAGAAGATGGAAACTGTATCTACATGTAAAAGGGGGATGAGGAAATTAAGGTTGTTATCAGGCAAGTGGAACCCCCCAAACTCCCCTCTTTCTAAACAAATGCTGTAGGAAGTTCAGCGAGGAAAATCTAGATAGAACCATCAATTCTGTCGTTTTTGTTGGGAGACCTAGTTTGGTGTTTTGATGTCCCTGTCATGATGTATACTGACTGTTAGGAAGTAACGCGCTGGGAGATCATTTTGCTCAGACACACTCACCTTTACTTTCTTCTTTTTATCATTTAAAATGATCACCCAGGTTGCTTATGTGAAAACAGGGTCTTTCATGACAATTTCATTTGTGACTGCTGCTTATTTCTCATTTGGAGTTATGAGTCCAATTACATCAGCATTCGCTCTTTCTGATGTGAAAGAAAACTCCCTGTGGCTGAGTGAAATATATTCCATTTTCCTCATCCCCCAAGACACCTTTCAATCCAGGCTGCTTTGGGAGACTTTCACTTGGATGTGTCCCTATATATCTTCACTTGTAAATACCATTTGCTATCACCATGAGCAAATGGTATATATTTCTGCTGCACTGAAAAATCAAAAAAGAGAGTGGAGGGGGGACAAATTAATACTTAAACCCAAATCCTTTGTCATCATGAAGCATTTATTAATAATCTATTTATATATGGTGCTGGACTAGAGGCTTTGCAGAGTAGGTTAAGAGCTCATTGCATTATGCTCTAGGGCTTTACCAGTAATCAAGAAACAGGGCAGAATGGAAGACATTTTACCCAGTAAATACTGAGAAAAATAAATGATAAAATTCATTATTTTTCTTGCTTACAAGCCAAGGGTTAAGTATATCTGATAGAAAATTCACATTCAACCAGCTGTCCTTAGTAATGAGAAAAAATAAATACACAATGGGAAAACCTGTCCTATACCATATGACAGATGGATGGATAGATAGCTTTGTTGTTAAGTAGACAATTTTAAGCTCTTCACGTGGTTTTAATCATTTAAAAAAGTCCACATGATCACCTGTCTTGAATGTTTATTTCCCTTGTCAAGGTCCTGGCAGTGCTGTGTAGATACTTTCTAGTGAAGTTTTTCTGTGTATACATGTCTGTGGTCATCTGTTTTACATTTTTAAATTCTGCCACTTAGTGTTATAAAACATTAAGATAACAACACTGTTTAACCAAATGTATACAGTGACCTAGTATACAAAGAGAAAATAATTATTTTCCCAGAACAGAATCTGAAATTTTCATTTAAGTAATAATCCTAAGAAAAAAATTCACAAATACCTTTTATTGTGAAAGTACTGTGTTCCCCAAATGTAGATACTATACATCAGGTATCTCAAATTTATTTTTCAAAATCCTACATGACATAGCATAATGATAGTGATTATATAGATGAGGAAATTAAAATTTTTAAAGGCTGAATAAAGTGCTAAAAATCTCATAGCTATTAAGTGAAAAAATCTGGATTCAAACCTTTCTGATTATACCCCACTGTTCTAGGATGTCACAGATACAGGAGAGAATACACCAACTTCTGAGGTAATTCTGTATATTAAATCAGAACATACACAACTATTTGAGTTATAGACACATCTGATTTTCTTTAAATATAGTTATTTTGTGTCACTGTATACATCATCTAATTTAATATTTACAGAAATCCTATGGTAGGCATTATTTTCCATTTCATGTCACAATCTTGTTTACCAAGATTAACTAAGTTTCCATAGTCATTTGAAAGTAAATAGAACCTAGACCTAGATAGCGAGGTCCAAGGACATTTCTTCTAACCACTAGATTCTTCTGTTAAATATAAATTGTTCAGGGGTGCCTGGGTGGCTTAGTCGGTTAAACATCTGATTCTTGATTTCAGCTCAAGTCATGATCTCAGGGCTGTGAGATTGAGCCCCAGGTCAGGCTCTGTGATAGGCGTGGAACCTGCTTAAGATTCTCTCCCTCTCCTTTTGCCCCCCTCCCCTAAAAAATATATTTTATATATATTATAAAATATATATTTTATAATATATTTTATATATTATAACATTTTATATATTATAAAATATATATTTATACGTTTTATATACTTATGTGTATATATATATATATATAAATTCAAAGTTTTTTCTTGAATAGCATTTAAATCTGAGTCTAAAAGCCTTTCTGTGCTTTTTTCTGTTTTCTTTCATGTACTGGTACCCAGTTTACTCAGAACTGGTGCCAAGCAAAATTGTGAACAATAGAAGTTTCTATTTCAGGGTCTTCTCACTCCTGCCCCTATCCCTTTTTCCTTTATCTTGTTCTCTACTCCTTTTTCCAAAGCTCTATTTTATTTCTTGTTTCATTCCAACTAGTCCACTAAGATGATAGTTGATAAAAGATTAAGGCTCTGCATCTCCCAGTAGTATTTACATTTTAATGGGGGTCTCTTGCTGTTCAAAAAGCCTCCGGGATCCAGAGGAATAAATTCTAAAGGTAACAGGCGGGAGAGATATTTTTAGATAGGAGCATCTGGCTTGCCCCTCTAATCACACCCCATAAGCTGCCTAATCCATTTATATGTAAGACCTTGGCTTTGCTGTTTATGGTGAGAAGGTTCTCTGTAATTGCACATGCTTTTTCAAAGGTTTGAATCCTGTCTCAGAGATGGTGTGATATTGATACCTCAGTGTTTATTCTCTCTCCTAGTTCCGCATTTTTGATGACTGGAACAAATTCTAAAAGGCTTTTTAACGATGATGTAAGGCCTTGAACAAAATGAAAGTCTGTTGTTTTAGCATATTTGGAAGAGAATAATTCAGCTGTCACAGGATGAAAGACTTGTCTGGAAATGCCATCTTTCCGTCGATGTGTTATGATGCACACCTAAAAGGGAAATACCGTTTTGTATAAACGTTAGAGTCCTCTTAGATATAAAGAAAAGAATGCATAATAAAGCACCCAGCAAGCTTTTGTCACTTCACCTGCAGAAATCTCTCTTTAAAGCATATTTAGCCAAACTAGTACGCCTACTTGTTTTATTAACTGAAAGAACTGAAAAGATTAAGAGAAAGTTTTTTTCTTCTTTTAAGCATTGATTTAGCATATATGGTAGATTAAATTGGGTGCTCTCACATAGTAATTTTCTATGCAAAAATAGACACCCTACTGGGTAGTTTCAAACCTAAAATGCTGAATAATTTTCAAAAAGGCTTAGTAATTAAGTGTGATGATAATGCATTAAAATGGAAAATAATTAAAGGAGGCTTTCAAACACATTCTTGAAGAAATTTGGGGAAACATCCTGAAAAACTCGGCTTTCCTTTGGTCAATTAATTAATATCCTAGTTTTTAACTGCTGAGTACAGCAGTTTTTCTTGACAAAATGTTAACATTTGCCACTCATTTTAATATTTGAATAAAATCTCTGGGCATTTACCTATTTCCTGCTACATGTTATTCATTTTTTTCCAAATACTCTGAGGATGCTTTTGTATTATAGAGCTTACAATTAAAGGTAAGCTGTTCAGTGCCATACCTTTTTTCCCCGTATCACTGTACATACTCAAGAAGGAAGCAAAAAGAAAGAGGCATATACATCTGAACCCCAAATACAAATCCAGCATTCCAACTTCTTTCCCAAGAGCAGGATGAATAGATCTGAGAAATAAAAGGGCAAGGCATCACTATAATATCTCATGTAACAACTGATTTTTTTTTCAGAAGTCCCTAATTGTAATTTTGGTTTACCGATAAGTCATTGATCACCAGCAATTCCTTAAATTTCTGTGGTATGCTAGGACCTGTACCAGTATGAATGGCATCTACTTCTCTCCAAATAAATCTTAACATTGATGTAGTTTGAGGTCTCCAGATAACCTGTTAGTATGTCCAACAAATGTATGTGGTAAACCAACCATTTCTGCAGAATTCCCAATTTATGTCAGTGGCACCACTGTTCTCTGAATCATACAACTTCAATTTGTGAAAGTATCTTTAAAAAGATCCCGGGGTCCTGGGATCGAGTCCCGCACTGAGCTCCCTGCTCCTTGGGAGCCTGCTTCTCCCTCTGCTTCTCTCCCTCTCTTTCCCTCTGTCTCTCATGAATAAATAAATAAAATCTTAAAAAAAAAGTCCATTAATCTCCACAGTCCCACATTTGTTAATAATTCTTATCATTTCTACATCTGTACTCTCTCTCTCAGCAATTTTCCCCATTAACAGCAATAAAAATTTCCTACTATATTTTATTTCCCTCTAGGTTAGGTAGTTGTAGTAACTACTTGATTTTCCTTTTTTTTTTTAAGATTTTATTAATTTATTTTGAGAGAGAGTGAGTATGAATGGGGGGGAGGGGCAGATGGAGAGGGAGAAGCAGACTTCCTGCAGAGCAGGGAACCCAGTGTCGGGCTTGATCTCTGAGATCATGACCTGAGCTGAAGGCAGACGCTTAACTGACTGAGCCACCCAGGGGCCCCTTGATTTTCCTCTTAATCCAGTGCTTCCTGTTCATTCCAGACAACTCCCTGAAGACGGATTTACCTTATCAAAGAATAACTTTAATTATGTCAGCCCTCTAACCCTGCTGTTTCCCCCCAAAAAGTATGAACATATTTGCCTGCATGTGCATGGTCCTTTATAATTTCACCCCGATCTATCTGTTTTAAATTTGTCTCAAATGTTTTCTTTAAACATAACCTAATTTCAGGCTAAAATGAATTATGTATTCTTCTCTAAAAAAGATCCCATACCTTTCCACCTCTAGATGTATACTCATACTGATGCGATCCTTCTGTTCCAGTTCTTTAATTTTCATTTAAATCTGTCTCCGTGAAGTCTTTTCTAACTAACACCCCTATCTACCGTTAAAAAGAAAAAATAAAATGTATCAATATGTTGTTTTTAAAACGTTTTACTTCTTTATCTTCATTTTTCCTGTGGCACTTATATTCTGCTTTGTACTGCAGTAATCTTTGTACTTGTCTTAATTCTCATACTGGAAAGTATTTTTTGGAGGGAGAACATATTTTACCAGTTTATTTTTACAGTAAAGTTCATTTTTTAAACGAAAGTTTATGCTAACAGCTACTGTCTCTGACTCTTGGTTTCCTCATCTGTAAAATGGAGATAATCATTTGTTATTGACAGGGCTGTTTTGGCAAATGAATAAGGTAACACTGTGTAAAAATCTTTTGGCATAGTTGTGTTTATTTTAGCTCTCATTACAGGGTTTTCAGAGATTGACATGTACAGTATGAAAATTTCAGATGAATTGTCTGACCTTGAATATTCTGGCTATTTTACACTGCCCTGCTGTCATGCCAACCAGCTCCCCACAAAAGAGATGCTTCATGGGAGGACAAGCTCTCAATTGAGCACAGTTGAATTATATGCCTTAAAATCAACCTAGTCAATATTACTTGATTAACATTTTATACCCTTATGCCAAAATGTGATTTTGAAGTTATTTCTTTTTCTTTTAAAGTTGAGGAGACTGCATTAAGGATGAAGAATTCATGACAGAAACACAGCACACTTACTGAACATATATGTTGTACAAGGCATATGGTAGCTTCATTTTATAGAAAAGTGCCATGTTTTTGGAGCTATTTTTGAAAGATTCTTATTTACTACATATTATTCCCCTTCAGGCTGTTAAAATTCCATGAGGAATTATTCCTAAAAGATACAATATTTTTGGTAAGGTCAGACAGAGATAGAAGAGGTATTTTTGCGGTAAAATCCACGAAGACTTTATAATTTTGAGAAGGCCAGTGGCTCCTGGATTCTCTAGTTTTCACAAGATGTTATAATTTAGGATTACATATTTATGGCCTTTGTTATAATTTTATTTTTTATTATTTATTTTTTACCATTCTCAGTACCATAGTGGGGTATTCTTTTCACATGTGTTATATATGACCTTTTGCAAAATATTTTTAAGGCAGCAAATGAAATATAATGTGTGTCCATAAATGTAATAGTATAATATTCTTTGTGTTTTCATATGCCTTCAATGTGATTTAATTGTACCAGTTTTTAATGAGTATCTGTTTTGTACTCAGCATTTCATCACTGTAATCAAGATCCCTTTGCTTAGCATTTATGCTAAAATGTGATCTCTAAATTTTTCATGTTTTACAATTAAAGAGGTAGTTCTATTAAAGGAAGAAAGATTTATGAGAATACAGAACATTTATTGATAGGGGTTTTGTGTAACAAATATTAGTGGCTCGGTTGTTGAAAAGTATTGTGGTTTTGAACAGTTCTTGAATTAATTATAATAACTGCTATTTGAATATTGCTTAATAATTTTCAAAGTGATTTAATAGTCACTGTTTCATTAGATTCTCACAAAAGCCCTAAGATACAGATATAGAATCATTATAATTTTTGAAATCTGCCATTGAGAAGAAGGAATTTCTCAGTTTTCAAGAGATAGGTCCAGGGTCCTGCAGTTTATATTTAGGAAGGCAAAGACTCAAAGCCTAAATGGATTTTCTGGCCCACATCGGTGCCATTTCAAAGCAAATTCTTTGTAGTTTCCTTTCCCACTTACCCCTCCTTGCATATAGTAATTGATTGAGGTCTTCTCATATTCCTATATTGATAGAAAAATTACACCAAGAGTCACTCTTCTTTGAATACAAAGCATAACAATAGATATAGATAAGTACAAGGTCCTTTGAGTATAGAAATCTATATTAATCTCTAGGAGTCTCCAGAGAAAGCTATAACGTGACAAGTCTATAGTTAATTTCAAAAAAGTTTTCAAAACCTTAGAATAACTGTGTTTGAATCGAATGGAGGTAATTTTCATGTAATTTCAAAACTTCCAAGTTAAGTAAACTGAAAATTTCAAGGAACGAGAATTGTCACTAGGGAAATTATTGGCAGTAGTGGAGTGGAGAAATGTCAGTTCTCTATGATTTCCATAATCATTGATTATCTATCTAGACAATTTAAGGTGGAACATTAAAATGATCTTTGTTAATCATCTTCTGTTGTCCCATTTCAAGTAGATAACTGTGCCTATGACAAAAACAGGTTCTGCAGTTTATTTCATGAGGGCACAGTGGTGAAAAGGGGGCAGGTGAAAGATGGAATTCATGACTAGAAAGGGAGCAAAAACATACTATTGTGAAATTATACACAAGTTGCAAAGGTAACAACTTACCATGATTTATTTGCTTTGCAAATACAATGAAAAAGTATGTTATGATAACTACCTTTAATATGAATCAGTACTAGAAAATGATGTTTAGTGCTTAATTTAAGATAGTCATGATAATGCTTCTCAAACTATCGAGTAGGGTTAATTACAATCTCATGGTTTGTTTTTCTTCTACTTGTAAATTTGATATAATAATGGGAGGGATATATCAAATGCCATTCAGAGAAGGCTGTGTGAGGTTATAAGTACTTCTGTCCTTCAAGACTTGCTTCTCCAGCCATTGTTAATCCATTACCTCAGTGGTCAGTGTCTCTAGGGATATTCAGATATTTGGCTCCACACCACTTGAAAATTAAACCAGAAAAATCAGTTCCATCATTTAAATTAAGAAATTCAGATTCCATAGTAGGTCTTCATTAGCTTTCTTTCAGCTCAGAAATTGTGCAATTCTGAATGATTAAACATTCCTATTGAAATAATAAGAATGATTTTAAAGAAGCTTGAAGAGGATATGTTTCATTTGCTAAGGAAGAGAAGGCAGCTAAGGCTCCAGAACATGTTCCTGATCTGAGGGACTTGGTGGAGGCACAGTCCTTATTCCATTTCTTCATCCTCCTCACATAGCCTTGAAATGTGCATTTGACTGCATAAACCAGATAGGGAGAGCATATAGTTTGGATTTAAAATATGGCTTGGCCAGCGAGGTCACTCAGAGTAGCTTTAAAAAGAATGGTGCAATACCTCATTATTCCAGAACGATGAAGGAATGGTCAGATGAAAATTTCCAAAACTGAATTAGATAATATTACTATATGCAGTGAATTGCAAACTCACCCAGTCTCAAACCTTTTTTTTCTTTTTTGGTGGAGGGGATCAAAATGTGTAGGTTTATTGAATAAAAAGCAGAGACAGGGGACGCCTGGGTGGCTCAGTCAGTTGAGGAACTGACTCTTGGTTTCAGCTCAGGTCATGATCTCAGGGGTCATGGGATGGAGCCCTGCATCAGGCTCCTCAGTGGGGAGTCTGCTTGAAGATTCTGCCCCTCCCCCCACTCATGATCACTCTCTCTCTCAAATAAGTAAATAAATTATGATGTAATGCCATTGAATATATCATGTGTTTAATATAATATTAATAATCTATGTATTGTACATATTCACCCATATTTCCAATAACTTTTGTATATTGAAATGTCAAAATTTCTTTACATGATCTCTCCATCAATACAGGAAATCCTTTTTATCAGAACATATTTTGAAAACCACTTTTTATTAAGATTTATTTATTTCTTTGAGAGAGAGTGAGCACATGCACATATGCTAGTTGGAGGAGGGACAGAGAGAGAGAATCCTCAAGCAGACTCTCAGCTGAGTGCAGAGTCTTGATGTGGGGCTCGATCCCATGATCCATGAGATCATGACCAGAGCTGAAACAAAGAGTCAGTGTTTTAACTGACTGAACCACCCAGCTGCCCTGAAAACCTGTTTTTAGGGAAAGCTCTCATAAAGATATATTTTCCTAAAAGAGAAATGTCATAGAGATTGTGTTCTTAACCAAAAAGTCAGAATAAAATAGATCAGATAATGACAAACAATATATCATAAGGGATAGATACAATATTTATAAACTTTATTATAATTTAGAGTACAAAAATTATGCTCCAAGGCACAGCATGGTTTTAAGGATTCCTAAACATTTCTTCCCCCTTGCCCCAAATCCATATTATTATGTGAATGGATTCATGACTAATGAGATAGGAGGTTGAGAATTTCTAAAGTTTATAATCTAAATAGTCTGTATTTCAGCACAATAATATATTTGTAATTTCTATAATATGGTTTTGCTTTGCAGATAATATCATTTTATACTGCCTTTTTTTAACATTTAGATCCAATCTCTGCCAATCTCAATTTTCCTATTAATTGAAATGCAGATTAAATTTTTGTTAATGAAATGTACCTTGGTTTTATGCAATGATCTCTCCTTCCTTCCAATTTCATTCTTTATTGATACATCTTTTATTATCTTCTGGTTTATATTTGAGTCATCTATGTATTTATCTTACTGTCTTTTTCTTAGATTGTTACTTTATTTTGTACACAAAATCCATACAAAAAATAAGAGACCTGGGTTGTATTTTCAAGCATAATTTCATTTATTAGTAATTTCTGGAGTCTTTGATTTGTTTTATTATAATATAGCATGATTTTATGAAGATTCTGATAACCAAGATTCCTTAATCTACACAATTACATAAATTAAATTCTAATTAAATTAGAATTTTTGGTATTCTAATTAATTTATTGACAACTAAAATTCTTCTTTATGATTCAGATATTTTAAATGCATTTGTATTGCATAATGAAAAGTAGCCAAGCATTTACTTGTTTTTTTCTCCAAAATGGAATCTCTTGAGATCTCTATTGCAAAATCAGTCTGTTGGCTTAATAAATTTTCTTTGAAAAAGTAGGACCCTTTTTAGATATCTGGATGTTTTCTCCTCTTTTGCTACAAGTAGAACACCAGTGAGTTGTTAATTGGATGAAATGCAGTCATGATGGTAACTGCCTCTCTAATCTATTGATTTTTTAAAAACATTTTTGAGCATGATATTACCTTAAATAACTCCAGATTTGATTCAGGGACATATGTTACTAACAAGAAGGAAAAAAAAAAAACGTGTTAAAATCGTTCTGAATGATTCCATGGATGGGGTACCATATATCATATACAAATGACAATGTCTGTCTCTATTTTAAACTCAAAAAGAAGAAATTAACTGAAATAGTATTGGTAGTGTAGTATTTATTGAATGCCCAACGTCAGTCAATGTTTTAAGTACTTTAAACATGTTTACAGGGTGCCTCGGTGGCTCAGTGGGTTAAGCGACTGCCTTCGGCTCAGGTCGTGATCCTGGAGTCCCAGGATCGAGTCCCGCATCAGGCTCCCTGCTCAGTGGGGAGTCTGCTTCTCCCTCTGACCTTCCCTCTCATGCTCTCTCTCTACCATTCTCTCTCTCTCTCAATAAATAAATAAAAATCTTTTTAAAAAAATAAACATGTTTACATATTAAATATGACTTTATATGATGTAAATATATCATGAGCCATTTGAATGACTCAGTTAAATACAGAGCAGTGTGAATAAAAACCATGGGCCCAATTGCAAGCAAAATTCATTATCTCACAGTAACTAACTTATTCTGTTCTAGTTGAATACATAAATCTGCCCCTTTTATATAAGTTTTCTGATGTTAGATCTCAATATGAAGAAATAACTGATAGACATTTCCTCAATTAAATTGAATAATATATAAGTAAATGTATTTTAAAACAATTCTATTAGAATTTTGCTTGTCATATGTTTGCACATACATTCAATTCAAAAAGAGTCATGACTCCAAGTTTCATAGAAGTCCACATGCAAATTACTATGACTAAATTAATTGATTATTGTACCTTGCAAGTTTCCCTATATTCTAAATCTGTGGCATCAAAAAGAAACAGTCAACAAAACCAAAAGACAGCCGACAGAATGGGAGAAGATATTTGCAAATGACATATCAGATAAAGGACTAGTATTCAAAATCTATAAAGAACTTATTAAACTCAACACCCAAAGAACAAATGATCCAATCAGGAAATGGGCAGAAGACATGAACAGACATTTTTCCAAAGAAGACATCCAAATGGCCAACAGACACATGAAAAAGTGCTCAACATTGCTCGGCATCAGGAAAATCCAAATCAAAACCTCAATGAGATACCACCTACACCAGTCAGAATGGCTAAAATTAACAAGTCAGGAAACGACAGATGTTGGCGGGGATGAGGAGAAAGGGGAACCCTCCTACACTGTTGGTGGGAATGCAAGGTGGTGCAGCCACTCTGGAAAACAGTCTGGAGGTTGCTCAAAAAGTTGAAAATAGAGCAACCCATCACCCAGCAACTGCACTACCTGGTATTTACCTCAAGGGTACAAATGTAGGGATCCGAAGGGGTACACGAACCCCGATGTTTATAGCAGCAATGTCCACAATAGTCAAACTGTGGAAAGAGCCAAGATGTCTATCAACAGATGAATGGATAAAGAAGATGTGGTAATATATATATATATACATACACACACACACACACACACACACACACACACACACACACACACACACACACACACACAATGGAATATTATGCAGTCATCAAAAGGAATGAGATCTTGCCATTTGCAACGACGTGGATGGAACTGGAGGGTATTTTGCTGAGCAAAATAAGTCAATCAGAGAAAGACATGTACCATATGACCTCACTGATATGAGGAATTCTTAATCTCAGGAAACAAACTGAGGGTTGCTGGAATGGTGGGGGGTGGGAGGGATGGGGTGGCTGGACGATAGACATGGTGGAGGGTATGTGCTATGGTGATCGCTGTGAGTTGTGTAATACTGTTGAATCACAGACCTGTACCTCTGAAACAAATAATACATTATATGTTAAAAAAATAAAAAAATAAAAGAAGAAGATAGCAGGAAGGGAAAAATGAAAGGGGGGGAAATTGGAGGGGGAGATGATCCATGAGAGACTATGGACTCTGAGAAACAAACTGAGGGTTCTAGAGGGGAGAGGGGGGAGGGGATGGGTTAGCCTGGTGATGGGTATTAAAGAGGGCACGTACTCCATGGAGCACTGGGTGTTATACGCAAACAATGAATCATGGGACACTACATCAAAAACTAATGATGTGATGTATGGTGCTTAACATAACGTACTAAAAAAATTAATATTTAAGCATCAATACTTTACTTATTCTGGTGTATCATGTAAAGGAGATTATTTCATTTAAATCTCAACTTTGTAATCATGTTCATCTTAAATAAGCTCTGCTGATATTTTCCTCTTTTATTTTTCCTAATGGTAACTAATTATACTCTTGGTACTTGAGGGCTTCTTGTCAAATCACTAATTATCTCTCAGAAGGTTTGGACTACTCTAATTTGGAAGACTGAAATGTCTACTACTTAAGAGAGGTTGATAAAATTTATTTTGAATCATAGGAATGAGCTATACTTTTAGACTATTGAGGTATGAACCACACACAGTTTTACTCCATCTGAAAGATTATTTATGTATTTGTTTAATAAATATTTTATTCCTGCATATATGAAGTCTGTACCAAATGTGAAATAGAAAGTCATGAACAATCAATGCATTTCCTGCCCTTGTGTAGCTTAGGAACAAGTTGGGCAGACAGGCAGTAGCAAAAATAAAAAATAAGTATTTAACTTCATATAGTTGTAGAGTTGCCCCTTGAACATTAAGGATTTGAACTACCTGGTCCACTTATATGTGTTTTTTTTTTTATAAATATAGTACTGTAAATGTATTTTCTCAACATTTTATTTTCTCTAGCTTACTTTATTATAAGTATATAGTTTATAATATATATATAATATACAAAATGTGTGTTAATCAACTGTTTGTTACTGGCAAGCCTTGAGGTCAACAATAGCCTATTAGTAATTGAATTTTATGGGAATCAAAAGTTATATGTGGATTTTTGACTGTGTAGGGGGTTGGTGCCCCAGCCTTGAGGCTGTTCAGAGATCAACTGTACATACTATGCAAAAAGAGGAGGTTGATACCAATTTTCTATTCTATATGTAACAATTTTGGATAAGAGTTAAGAGCATGGTGTTCAGTGTCAGGCATTCCTGGATGTGAAACCTGTTGGCACTACTCTGCAAATTTCTGCAAGTTAAGTAACTTTACTGAAGTTGGAATTCCTTATTTATACAATAGAATAATAAAATGAACATAATAGGGTACCTATGATTACCAAATAGGATAATGTATATGAAATGCATAGCCAAATACCTAGCACGTTATGCACATTTTAAAATGATTGTAGCAGTACTAATTGTTACTACATGTTTCTGACAAATAAAAGCAGATGGTAAAACTAGAAAAATGATATTAAGAACCATAATGATTGCCATAAATATTTCTATTTTATACCTCATTGCTTAAGAAAAAAAATTACATGATCTGAACAGAAATTGTTGTTCTGTCTTTCTGTACCACACAGTTTTGTAAAATGTCTTACACAATTTGGTCTATAGGGTATTCAATCTTGATATAATATATAATAGTGAGATAAAAAAATATGTCAAAGAATTATTTTAAAATGCCTTAGATGATACCATTCTAGTTTAGGAAGATTAAGGAACTTAGCTAAGAGCTCACTGTTATTAACTGGTAAAACATTGAAATTCAAACTCACATGTCTTTGAATCCAAAGACATTGTGGCTTTTATTATGATATTATTGATATATCATTCTCCCTTATTTATTTGGTGGACAGATAATAAAAGAGCCAGGTATAATTCAGGGTTTCCATTACCATCTATGTGCAGAGACTTTTTCAAGCACTATTTTACTTTACATTAGTTTCAACCTATGATTACTACTTGTCTAGATTTTTTCAGAATTTTAATTTTGTCACTCAACATGTTGGCATAGCTGTCTTTAATTTCCTTTTCCTGAAATCTGGTTAAATATGCCATTTAAAATAGTCACTTTAAAAATAGTCCTTAGTTATTCCCTACATACACCCTAGTTTTTGGACCCACATTATTAATTGGAAAACAAAATGACACAAAACAAAAACAGAAGCTCAGAAAAGTACTGTAATTTATGTTGTCAAATTATAAAATTATTAAGAATAGAGTGTATAGATCCCTGGTGCAAAACTGTGACATTCATGCTTTTTAAACAAAAATATTCCAAGTGACATTGAGCCTGAAAATACCTCAAAAAATAACCTGTATATTTAGGAAAAACCAGGTATCATTTTCAACCCAAATGAATACCTATCTTATTACTTTTACAAAGTAGAAGATGTGTGATACTTCAAAGGATGTTCCATTACTAACATTGAAAACATTAGGATTTTTAAAATCATAACTTAAAATTTATTTTTGTTTTCTTTATTTCTAGTTAAATACTCTTATTTTTCTGCTGTTTCTGTTAAGGTCTAGTTTGTAATCAAAACAGTGCACTTCTAGGTGAACAACTGTTACATAGTAATTATCCACAATAAAGATTTTACTTGTCATTATTTCACTGGAGTTAATTGTTAACTGTTCACCTTGACAGAGCTTATTTCTTCATTTTGGTTGTACCATCTGTCACTATATTTCTATTTGTACAATATACCTAGTTTATTGCACTATACCTAGTGAAGCAGACACCACTGAGTTCAACTTAGTATCAACTTAACTTGATAAATCTTAAGTGCTCAATTAGAAAAAAGATAACTGAATGAATTAGTAAAAATGTAAAAATGTAAATATACTGAAATTGAGTACAAATATCAGAAGGAAATGTTATCATCATAAAATATTCACTACAAACTCCTCAACACGTAACTATTCCTGCTTTTTGTTGTATCTGCTTTTTTTCTCTTATGCCTCACCAAGCTTTTATTTTTCCCAGGTAGTATATGTTAGGGAAGACAATTGTGTACCAGTCAACTTAGTGAAGTAGCTGCAAAGCTATACTATCAAGTCATTCTGCTGAGTCAATGTCGAGGTGAATTCTTGGACAACAGTGACAAGGGCAGTCGACAGCCTGGCTTTAGGTACTTTGGGTGTATTTGTCAACCATGATTTGTGTTTATATGATTTTTGACATTTTAAGATTGGTTACTTTTGGTTGGGATCATTATATTGTAAGTGGATCTTCTATTAGTTCAGTTGAAACCCAGTGCCTCTTCTGCCCCAATATTTTCTGCCTAGTTTGTATTTTTTTATAGAATTACTGTATTCTAAATGTTTCATATAAAAACAAATGTCATATTTTGAGATGTTTAATTAGAGCTGAGGCAAATTAATACAGATTTTCTAATTAATATTTACAGAATCCAAAACACTTTACAAGATTTTAAGATTTGATTGATGACACTTTTTTTTTTTTTGCCTTGTTTGCCTGATGTTCAAATTGCTGAAATCTAAACGAGAACTAAACATTTTGTCTTGCCAGTAAAACAACAACTGCGAATATCTCCTACCTTGGCTTGAGTAAAGTACTTTTATAAATCTAATCTATGAACCACCGAGGGCATTCTTTTTCCCAATTTAGATACTGGGGTCTAATAAATCTACTTTACTATTATAGCAGTACCAAATTTTGAAAGTGTTTTTCGCAGTGGGTGCCAAGTTTGGCTTTGTTATTTGGATTATGAAAGAACACCAACTACAACATGATAATATATGCTGTTGACAAGTCGTCTTAATCTTTCCTGTGAGTTTCACAGGATAGTTACTTACCTTATTTGCCTGAGAAACTGAGAAACTTATTTTCTCTAAACCGATTCTTTAATAGTCTCTTTATTAACAATGTTGAAAATAAACTGATATTATAGAAAAGTCCCTGTAGATCACAGATTATTAAGAAAAAAAGTCCTTTATAGAAAGAGGGTGTTTGCTTTTAGACAAAGAAAAACTTCCATACAGTAAGAAATCACACATATCTCAGGACACAAGGGGCAGAACCTAGAAAGGCAAAAATATACTGTGAAAATGAATAGTATTGTGGTTCTCTGGGTGATAGAATATAAAGAATGTGCAAAATTTCTAAAAGTTTTGTTATATTTAAATATACCTCTTATACGACTTAAAGAATAATGTTCCCAATAACTCAATAAATTTCATTATTTTAACTCTATATCAGGGTATTATATTATACAATATATAATACATTTTTATATCAATTCAAAAATTATACTATTTGTAAATAACTGTCTATTTCCCAAATTTTTCATATTAGATATTCTAGAAATGGTTTTACGGACATACTTTTTCCCCTTAGTTACACTACTATACATATACTATATTCTGAATTTGTAATATATAATTTAAAAGCATCGTAAATCTATTCTTAAAAAAATTAGGGTATTTACGCATTTGAGCCCAGTCAAAAATGGAAGTTTTTTTTCTTTATCTTTCCAAAGTGAATGACGTGGCTTTTCTTCTTATGAAGGAAATAAATAGAGTATTTAATTAGAATATACTACTCTATGTAGGGAAGTCATTTTCTTTCTTTCTTTTTTGGGGTTTTTGTTTTGTTTTGCTGATGTGTCTTGAATATCCATCCGAGTTTACAGTTATAGCAGAAATATTTTGGAAATTGCTTTGGAATCAAAGAAAAAT
Organism: Eumetopias jubatus; assembly: GCF_037043125.1. Taxonomy (NCBI): domain Eukaryota; kingdom Metazoa; phylum Chordata; class Mammalia; order Carnivora; family Otariidae; genus Eumetopias; species Eumetopias jubatus. Next base: position 155,321,317 of record NW_028274809.1, on the reverse strand, counting down.
GATGGGTTTCAAAAGTTAATTTCTTTAAAATGATTTAGTATTGAAAGACAGTTGAAGGGATGTTCTTAGCTAACTTTGATATTACATGAGGAAGGAACTGAGACGCTGGAAAGCTAAGTGAATTTTCTTTAATATTAAACACCTCGCAAGTGGCAGAGCCAAGATTTTTACTCAAGGCTTCTACATCCTGTGAATCAAAAGTGCTCTGAAACTCTTTCAAGAAAGAGAGATCATGAATTATTCTTTGAGGCCTCCCAAAAGAGAGTCTCCACAGTTTCCTTCCTGTTACAATAGTGGATTCTAGTATTTGTGTCCAGTTGACTGCTGACTTCCCCTTCACAAATCTCCCATATACTTCATTTCTAGTAATGTTAACAGTTTCACTCAAACAAGAGGAAGCAGACATGTACACCCCCCAACCCCCCACAAACACACACATGCATATATACATATGCCTGTACCCTCACTCATATTCATATGTCATTGCAAATAGAAATTCTCTCCACTGCTCCATAGTACTTTTCCATGTAGTCAAACTTTTCTGAGGAGGGGGATGTTGATAAGCAAATTCTGTCACTTCTGGAAAATCTTCATAAGAACTGAAATTATTAATAGCATTAAATCAGGGTATAATTACGTGGGTGGAATCAGTGGCTGATGATATCAGGTGTTAAGGACTTGACAAAGGAGACTTCTCTCTTCTAGGAATATACATATGAAGCAGAACATTTATGCCAGATGTTTGGTGCTTCCTGCTTTTGAAGGCATTGGGAATGCAGTGCCTTAGAAGTCCAATGAGTAACAGCAGTTTTCTCTTTGATTTCAGGGGGTGTGTTTGTGTGTGTGTGTGTGGTTATGTGTGTGTAGGTGTGCTTGTCCTCATTCTTCCAAAACATCATTAGCTTCAAACTGAAATTAAATATATTAACATTTTTCTCCTATATCAAACTTTTTATACTTATTATACTTTCCTGAGGATACAGCAGAATCCCGATAATTGACCATGGCAATTTTTTCCCTCAAGATTCCTCAGCAATATATTTATAAACCACCGAGTGGGTGAGATGCTTGGAGGTTGGATGCTCATTATTTCTTGTTCTTAATATTTTGCTTGTTACGTAGACCCCATATATTCTGAGACTATTGTTACATCTCATATTTTTTTACTACAGCATGGTTAGCACATCTTTGAATATTAAATGAACAAAGAAGAAAAAAAAGTAACATTTATTATTGGAATTAAACTTACAAAGAAAATTTAAATACATAACATTCTATTCATGACTAATACAGTTTTTACAAGGCTCCAGGCTGATCCCTTTTTTGAAATAAGTAAGTTGGGATGTGAGTTCAGAGAGCTGCAGTCAACAGAACAGAGCTAGAAAACATTAGTTGATGTGGGAAGAAAAGATAGGTTTCCCTTTTGAAAATTTTAAAACCCTGAGCACATTCACTGTGTGCTGCCACTTAATGCATTGTCCAAGTATTTCCTGCACATCCAATTTTTATGAGAACCTTAAAAGGTTTCTAGCAGACAGTTTAATCACATTTCCTCTTACCACTTGTATGTGTGCTTCTTATATGGAGGTCGTTGTCATAAAAAGGAAACTTGTTTGGTTTCTCGGTGTGCCTTTTCATTTTCTTTTTTTTTTTTGGTCGTGAGGGGTCAGAGAGGGATGTGGAGGCTGGATAAATTCACCAAAGCAGGCAATATTTACAAATGCATACCAGTGCTTGATTTGTCAAATGAGCTATCATTAACATGTGCAAAATACATATTTGTATGTCTCTAGACTTGGCTCCACCTCCTTCCCTGCTCTCCAAAGGAATTAATGACCATGAATATTAATAGATGCGTGACAGCAGGGCAGTTGCTCATAATCCCTATGATATATGTTTAGTCAGATGAAGTAATCATTTTAAAAATGGCTTCCTAAGATTTTCATGCTCATACTTCTTCGATGGCATTTACACCAGATATCCTAAATTTACAGATCAAAGGTTACAAGGAATGAAAACAGAGCCCTGAAATGGAAAAAAACAAGCATTGTTCTCTCCAGGTCTCATCTTCCACCCGTAACTATTCTTTAGTTGAAGTTTTTGCTGTTGCCCTCACTGATAGGACATAGGAAAGTACTAAATCAAAATTACTCTTCTTGAGAGAGAGTTTATAACAGGAACAATGGAAGAAATAAATTTTGGTCATTTTGTGAAAACTACTCAAAATGATTTTTAAGGTCACAATTGGTGTTACAGATTTGAATGACTGTATCTTGGAATGAGAGCAGAATGCCAAATAGCAAAACTTTTAGGTAAAATAAAAGTGCATATTCTCTTGGTTTGATGTGATACTTTTGAAGTCTGTACAGGGCCAGAACATACCGTAAGAAAACAATTTAGACAAAAAGACCATGTCTTACATTTCATCAAAATCCAGGTGAATACTAGTTTCTTACTAATATAGGTCATCAGAAAGCAGCAAATAATTTCTCAATTTAACCGGATAACTGCCAATTAATAGTGTGAGAACATACGCTATACTTTGTCACAGGACTAGATTATATATCACTTAGGAGCATGGTAGAACACAATTCCTCTTTCAAGTTTCTAATTATCTCATTACCAGGAATTTCAAAGATTTTTGCATGATATACTTAATGTGAAAATTCCTTGCTTCGTTATATCCCTTAGTATATCTAAATATTTTTCTTACTGTGAAGACTAAATAATATAGAAAGTATATAATATACTAACTAGCATATTCCAAAAGGTGCACCACTATATTTTATTATACGGATGTGTACACACCATTATGGTATAGAACAAAGTTTAAATTATCAAAAATATTCAGTTTCTAAAGTTTTAAATTTTCACCTAAAAAGTAAAAAGGTCAAATTAATATTAATTTATTCAATTTAATAGTAAAGATATGATTTAATAAATCAGATGATAAGGCTACTAGACATGAAAAATGTCAATGTAACATAAGGTATTGAATAAGCATAGTTTTAAAACTTTGAGGTTTGACCAAAATATTTTGATAGCCTAAGTTTTTAAATTTTTTATGTATAGTATTTAAGATGAAAATGACAAACAGCATTGTTCTTTGGTTAAAAAAAAGCCATCATTGTTCTTTTGGTTCTGCTTAAAGGTAAATATATTTAAAGTATCGGAATTATGTCCTATAATTTATGTATTCAATAGAGAAGTTATTCTCACTCCAAAAATATTTTTAAGTAGAAGATGGAGTCAAGAGATTTTTTTTTAAACTGTACATGATGGTGAAACTGTATGCATACTTAACATACTTAACTGGAAAGATGATGAGCTGTGGAACACAAAGTTCATTTTTTTCCTGGTTATGTAACTTTAGAAGATTTCTTTAGTATTCTGAGCTTCCATTTCCATATCAGAAAAGTGGAAAAATAATGTTCACCTTGTGTATTGTGAGAACATGAAATTTTGTACACAGATTGCCAGAGTAGAATCTTGTACTACATATCTGGTACCATCTTCATCATCATGATCCCACCACCTTGTTGAAAGAGACGTCACTGAAATCTCCTTTATCTTGGAGAAATTTCATAGTACTCCTCCTCCAAGTTTTGTACTTAAAAATGAGATAATTGAGACCCTGCCAAGGCCACACAGAAAATGTATAGCAAACTGAGAAAAAACTCATGGCTCATGACCTCATGACTTCCAGTCTAGTATTCTTTCCATATGATTTTAAGTGAAGAGAATAAATATAATATGCTTTTCTTTTCTTACATTTTTCGACCCCTATTTCTGTGTGGCATGTATGCAAGTTAGGGTGATATGAATTCAAATAGGACTTCAAATTAAAGAATTTGATTGATGGGGATTACTTGACTATTTCATTTTCTACCCAATAAATGTGTGTTATATGCTGAATTGTGTCCCCCCCGCAAGAATTTTCGGTTGAAGTCCTAACCCCTCGTGCCTTAGAATATGACTGTACTTGGAAATAGGGGTAATTAGAGGTAAATAGAGGTCATGAGAGTGTGCTTTAATCTAATATTAATGGTGTCCTTATAAGAAATGGAAGTTAGGACATTGGTAAACACAGAGGGAAGACAATGTGAAGATAGGAATATGATGACCATCTATAAGGCACGGAGAGAGTCCTTAAAAGAAACCAATGCTTTGGCAGTTTAACTTTGAACTTCTAGCCTCCAGAATTGTGAGAAAACAAATTTCTGTTGTTTAAGCCACCCAGTTTGTGGTATGTTGTTATATCAGGCTTACCAAACAGTAGGCACTAGACACTCTTCTGAAAACTCGATCTACATTGTGTCATTCAGAACAGAATTTCAAGACGAGTTATTTCCAACTCTCATGAAAATGTTAAGACCATTTATCCAAATGGAGACTATTCTTTTCCCTGAAAAAAGTGACCATCTGAGAATCAAAGGAGAAGAGCAGTACCCAGAAATCTCTCATTAGAAAGCCATCCTAATGTTACCTGAGCACTTTCCTAGTCAGTCCTATGAATCTACTTTAGTAGACTGTGTGAACTACTCCTAGGAAAACCTCTTTATATCGTGTTTTACCAATTCTTTATGTGTCTTTCACTCCTAAAAGAATGTTTGTTAGTTCACATAAAATAGACTCTATCCCCAAGCACTTCGCACAGAAGATTGTAGTGTGTGGCGTATGTAGGTACTTGATAAATGCTCATGGAATTATACTGAAACCTCTTCAAAATGCTGATCTGAGTACCTGTGCTATGTAACTGTTTGCCTTGGTGGTGAAACAGTCCTATAACATGATTTTTTTAAACGCCTCAGTAATTAAATCTGCTTGGATGGTCTCCAGGAAAGACTTAACTCATGCCAGTGTTATAGCAAAATTGCAGAATGGTAATTCTGGTTCTTGGTTGTAGAGATGATCCTTGGTACCTAAAGCTACTTAACATAACAATACAAATCTTAATCCATGCAGTTTACAATGGAAAACCCAATTAGAGTGATGTGATATTAATTAGAAGAAAATAGGAGTTTGGATTGAGAGCATGGTGACACAGTGTGAGTTACCAGTAGGGGCAAGTCTAGAGGGAGGGAATGAAGGGGGTTCTATCAACACAGGGCATCTCAGCTTCAGTTACTTGAGTTGCTGTGAGTGTTATTTTGAGGGTATTTCAGATGTCTCTTAACTCATCTAAAAAAGAAAGATATAACATAAAAAAGTGGTGATATGGGTTTTTTTCACAGATACTGGACAGTAGGCAAGAAAAGGAACAGGAAAACTGTATTCAGGGAAAATCAGTGAAGGGGCACCGACTTCCCCACTGCTCAGATAGGATGGG